>NC_134312.1:143584366-145984366 GCF_964195595.1 Calonectris borealis
GCCTGTGGAAGGAGCATCTTCAAGAGATCCCAAAAGTGAGATCACAGGGAGAAGGGTAATGGCCTTTAATGGGCCTGTACTGCATTTATTAAACAAAAGGAAGTTAAAAGGACGTATTTTTACTCTTTATGCATTTCTGCCATTGTCACTATCTAAGTGGTACTCTCCAGTAGAAGAAAAACTTAAAGGCATGAAGATGCTGAAGAGGGTAGAGGCCCTTCCCTATGTTCCTGTCAGCTTTTAGCAAACCCAGTGTTGTTAGACCTACAGAAGAAAAAAAAAGGTCAGCTCTTATCCCATGGATAGAGGTGTGTATCTTCCAGTTAAGCTTGCCTGCATCTTTCATAGCTTTCCTCTTGTACCTGAACGTGCATATGCATGTGTAAGGAGTGGAGGTCTAGGGTTACTGCTGTGGCTTAGAAGTAAAGGCTGAAAATCTCAGGCAGATTTATCAAAGGTAGGCTTGACCCGGCCTCAGCTCGGGCTTGCGTCTGAACAGAACAGGTGGTATGAACGTTTGGACTCAAACCCATGTTCCACCCACCAGAAGAGAGACAGAGAGTTTCTGCAACATGGGTCAGGCCTGTGGTGGCCAACCGGCAGGAGAGGGAGGAGACGTGCTTGTAGTGAGAAGGCTGAAAGGCTGTGTCTCTGCCTGTCAGAGCAGGATCTGGAGGAAATCCTTCCCGAATCCTTACAACTGTTCGGCAAATCAATAGGCAAACATAGTACAAGCCAGTGTACAGACTTCCAGAGTATGTCTATAGCAGTGGATTAAATGCATGGCACTGAAAACAACTGGCAAAGGGTGGCCCACGTCTATATTATTGAACTCTCTCAGTCTCTAAAAGAGGGTGGTGACATCCTATCGCCTACTGGAAATGCTCTCTGGCCTATGTTAATTCCCCAACCTCACCTGGGGATTGTCTGAGAGAACGATTTTCAAGTTTCAGTGTCTGGGAATATCCCCTTTAATCTACTAATTCATCGTTTCTCTACGTACCCTCCCTGTTGCATTGCTTTTTACCTGCTTATTGTGTTGTATAGTAATGCATAATATTTGTGCGAGAGCCTTATTTCTCTGACAAGGAACACTCTTTCCCACTTCTGTGCAGGGTCTGGTATTGCTCTGAACTTGCAAAGATATTCTTTTCTAAAAACTACCCTAAATGAGTTTAAAGTCATAGCACCCAGTCGACAGACTATGCACCAACAGATTTAAAGAAGATGAAGTAAAAACACAAACCAAAGTGGAAATCTGAAATGATCAGTTGTCACAGCTATAGCCTAGCTGCATATAGCCCCAGTCTGATTTTTGTAAATGATTCTGGAAATAGAAAGTGGATGACAAAGATCAGGACGAGCAGTGTCCTCCTGTTATGTCAAGATTTTGAGAGACTGCTGGAAACTGCAGTGACAGGAAGCAGCTCTATTCTCACCCAGTGCTCCTGTCAAGATGATCACTGCACCTAATAAATGGGGACTTTTGGGGGCAAAATAAGGTGGGATCAGAATTATTTGCAAGGATTTACTTCCCAGGGAACAGCACCTGGGAAGAAAATGTGACATGATTCCTGAAGAAATGAAGAGGAAAAAGCATAACCATCTTTCCTCAATATACTTCCTGAATGAGTAGGGCCTGCCAAAAAACCCAAAACAAAACAAAAAGCAATTTTTCAGAAGAGGAAACATTCCTCTCTAGACATTTCCAAGCCCACACTGTGGCTGGTGCAGGTATTTTTGGAGGGAGCAAAACAGAAGCTATGCTTAAAAGTATTAAAAGTGCTTTGTCTTTAAGTTTGCTGAACAAGGATGTAATTGCAGAGAGCTGTGCCATTAGTTATTACAGTGTAAAATCAGATGTGAGAGGTCATTCCCTGGCACTAACAGCTCTGGGCACACTTGCTCAATGAACTCTGTTTTCCTGCTGGGTAAATTAATTATGTGATTGTCTCTGCTTGAAATTAACAGAGTCCTACCCTTCTTCACATGAAGAGATCAAACGCTCCCACGTGACTTGCAAATTAATCCTCTAAATGAGGGTCCCTGTAGAAATTATTAGGTTGCTTTAGTGTGAGATATTAATATTACCCATTTTCAGTAGAAATGTCTGGAAAGTTCTCTTCTGTTCCTCTTTTTTAAACTGAGGTTTTATTAAACAACGCTACAAAGTATTTCTGACAAAGGAGGCTTATCAAAACAGCTTAATGCAGAAGCAGAAGACATGTTTTCAGTATAAACTATAAATCTTAAAAATGCAATGGTTTGACTATCGCATGTTACTTGTGAGTCTCGCATACGTGTAAAGACCGTGCGCGCACGGCGAGCGTGCATGCAGGGCGTGTGTGCGTGCCCCCCCCAGCCTGGCGCTATCGGCGGGGCGAGACCTTCTGCCGTGGTGAGTCCATGGAGCAGCCTGGGCTGTACCAACGCTGATCCTGCCTGGCCCGTTGAGGGAACACCCTCGATTAGTAGGATGAAAATCAGGAGGAACCAGCGGAGCACTGCTTTAGCTTGGCCTTCTGAAAGGGAGAAAGGAATTGACCGATGGACGAGGCCAATGGGAAACACAAAGGTGAGGCAGAAAGGGCAACCCTAGGCAGTGGCAGAGTCTGAAGCCTGATGAAATAAAACCCAATTATATGGATAGAAAACAATAAGAATGTTAAAATTAAATTGTAACCACTGTTGCTGTTACCTCTTTTTCAGGTTGTTTGCTTCTTTGTTTATCTAGCCCCCATTCTGTGAGTTGAATTAGTGGCATGCAACAACACCTTATGTGAGGAACTGCGTTCTATATTAGATGTATACGCTCGCTGATCTCGGCTGTAAAGAATCTGACCTGGACAAGTGATAATTCCTTAAGTTTCATGGGTTGCATTTTGGTGAAGAAATTTTATTTAAACATTTTTTGAGTAGGTGATAGTAAAATAATACTTCTGTCAGTGGACCAGGTTGTTCCCTCCCACAAAAGCATATGAGAAAGGGAAAAAAATGGTTAGACTGGCTGCAGATAGATGCTTTCCTTCAGTTATTTTTCTGAGGACGCTCTTTAACCCATAGAGTCATACGAATCCCAGGATGCCTCAGAAGACCATGGCACTCTCTGCAGCCTCACCCATCTCTGGCTGCCTGACACCATCACCCCCACACTTTTTCCTTCCTTTTTCATCTCTAAAAGAGACTTAAAAAAAGAGAAAATAGAAACAGAAAGTGAGAAGTAGGCCAAAGAGGCAAATGACGTTGCTCCTTCAGATTTTAACCATAGAAGGTATATGGTATTAAGAAAAAACTCAGACAGAGCACTCTGCTGTTAGAATAATGAAGCAGAATCTTTTCAGGTCAAAATTATCATAAACTCATAGAAACCTTTGGAATTATGACAGCAAACAAAACTGAACTTCTGTCTCAGTTAATGTAAATGTTTTAGTCACTGTTCCCTTACACTTGCTCAAAACCCAATGTAATTCTCATTTCTTCTATTTTCTGTCATGAATGACAGGTACAACACTCACTTTTACAGTACCTTTTTTGTTCTAAATGGGATACTCCAGCACATGTTGTAAAGGAGAAAGTCTAGTGAACACTAACCCTCCTAATGATAAGCTGCAAATTAATACATTTTTCTGTTTAATAACTACATTACAGGGAATCACATTTTTTTGCTGTGTTTTTGTAACCCATAATTATCTTCTGATTTTGCCTTTCAGATCTTGAAATGTCTAACAGTAACTGAATATTTAGCCACTTGATGTTCATTTACTTGCAGGAACACACATGCCTGTTTAGCTCTGAAGACGAAATATAAGAGAGAATGTTGAATTTCGTGCACGCACAAAAAAATCCAATTGTATTAGACAGACAAAGAACACAAACTCTAGGCCTTGACAATAACACTCACTGAAATGGTGCAAATACACTATTAGCAATAAATAGGAGTGATATAACATTTCAGTATTTCTGGAAATTGGTCAGTTCCAATGGAACTGTTGGAATCTGTTAAGCAATGTAAAAGCAATATAAAGGATTTTCCACCTATTCCTTTACATGCAGTAAGAAGAAGATGGAAGTGTCTGCTTAGAGAATAAGTGCAGAAGTACATTACTTAACCCCCAAGTACAGCAAACAGATTTCTAGTTAATGGCTATGTAGGTCCATGGAGTGAGCCTTTTTTGAAAAAATCCTGCATGCATGGAAATGGAAAATAACAGCAATCTTTTCCCACTCAGAAGAAAACCTTGCACAAACCCTAACGCCCAAACATAACTGGTCTCTAAGCTGACGAGGCATCTGGACCCCATGAGCACCCCAGCGGCCACCCCGACTGCCTGCAGGGCTGCCAGCGGATCCCGACGGCAGCGCTGTAAGACGGTCAGCGCGGTGACAGACGTTCAAAGAGTCAGCTGTGGCCTGGGCTTTGTTGTAGGAGTGCTGCTGGCACTGCTGCCAAGAGAAGAAAGGTGAGAAGGCAGGGGAAAATGTGCTGTTATTGTTTCCCAGGTCCAGCTTGAGATTTTTACATGCACCCCGCTGAAGCCACTGACAGCCAATTTGCATCAGGGCAGGAGGAAGTCTTAAGGTTGCACTGCACTCCTTTTGGGGACTGTCTTAACAGAGTAATGCACATAACTGAGCCAAACTGACATGCTACCAGGCAGAAATCGCTCTATGTTTGTAAGCACACATTTGAGTAAGTTTTTCAGCCACGTCTTGCTGACTCTGAGCCAGCTCAAACTTGTGGAAGTGTCCATCGGGAATCAGTGTGCCATTACACGATGGACCTTTTTTTTTCCCAGTTGTTTTAACCCAGGGAACTGCAACAATGGTGTTCTTTAAATATTGGCATTTTGTGCAAGCAAGACCCACCATTCAAATTAAGGAGATGCCAGAACTCAGTGTCAGTGTCCCTGTGAGTGCATTGCGCTACAGCCTGCTGCACTGATTGAGGCAAGGGGCTGCAGGGGGGCAAGAAGTCGATGCACGTATAATGGACATCACTGAGAAGCCTTGCAGTGAGGTTGCAGAGACAGCTTTAATCTCGACGTCTTCCGCCTTATGTGTGTTCCCTTGTCCTGTTTTACTGTTCTTTGGACACTCCTTTCTTCAGTCAGATACAGCTGTGACACAGTTTTGAAAAGTATTGAAGGACATTGAGGCCAACACACCTGCTTTGGACACACAGCAGGAGAAAAGTTTCGCCTCGTGCCCACGCAGCTGCACTGAGTTGCAAGAGCGTGGTGTTCCATTCATGGGCTGCGCTAGGGACCAGGCTCATTTTTAAACAAGGGGACTGTTTTTGTACGCCTGTCCCTGAGAAATGATTTCTTTCTGCACTGCAGTGGACACAGGTATGTTTGTTTAGCTGCCTCCAACAAAAGAAAGTACCTGGAACAAACCATTGGTACAAAGGAAAACAGAGAGGAAAGTCACAAATCCAGGGTAACTGCCAAAACAAAGGTGTAAATACGTAAATAGCTGTTAGAAAGACTCCCTCCCTCCCCCAACACTACTAATTGCCGTTTACCTTCCAAGCTCGAATCTGGTTTGAAGCCGTTACTAGGACGCTGAAGACTCGGGGTTCGGCGGAGCTGTACGCTGTTCTGAGGGGCATTTGGAGGGGCAGGGAGAGGTGTGTGCACAGAGCAGGCAGGGCTTTGCCCGGCAGAGCAGCAGCGAGAGGCTGAGCACAGCACCACGCTCCTACGGCTGGACTGGAAGTGCCTCGTGGTTCGTCAGCTCAGGCCGACGTATGGGGAAAGTCGTTTCAGCCATCCATGTAGATACACCAACAGCTCCGGCTGAATTTTGTCGGCGTTGAACGGCGATGGCTTTCACGCTGAGAGCAGCGTTATAACTGTGCCCACGTGTGCACTCTGCACATGGCGGGAGGGTGTCTGCAGGGGCTCCCCGCCTGCCTTTTCCTTCTTTCCAGTGGTTTTGGTACTATACTAAGGTGTGAACTAACCTTTACCTTGCTATCAGCTCAGGCAGATGATGAGGTAGCAGCAGTTTCTGTTGTCCTGTGTTGGTCCTTCGCAACGTCCAAGGGTGCACAAGCGGCTTGAAATTCTCTTGCAGCCTTTGAACCACCATAACCACGTAAGGGCCAGTGGGAATAGCTGCAGTTCGTACAATCAGTTTGCTGTGAAGAGGTCCTTATGTTAATGACAAGTGGGTCCTTATAATTTGCAGAATTGACCTGACTGAGGAAGTCAAGCTAAGCAGAAATGGCTTTCTCTCCTTTTTGCACTGGAATATTCTCTACTCCTGTAGATAATTTATTCTTGAAGGTGTCAGGAAGAATAAGCTTGTCAGAGTGTCTCATAATGACAAGAAAAGCTGCAGGAACAGCCAAAGCAGTAGATCTAAACAGGGCTTTGGCTGGCCAATGTGTAGCCATAATGACGAATGCTGAGAAGGCAGTTTCCGTAAGATGTGTACATCTCATCTCCTGTCTCCCAGGCAACTTCCTAACATCTTTTTGAAATTGCTAAAGAGCAACTAATATATTCTAATACTGTGACAAGTCTTATCAAGCCAGTACAATGCAACATCATTTTCTATTTTGAGTCATATTGACCTACAATAAACCAAATCCAATAACTAAATACTGATAGTTAAAAGTATTCATTCCAGTGTCACCATGTAAATAAAGCAACATTTTTCTCGCATTTGGCATGAACATTAAGTTGAATCTATACATTGAACATCTACATAAGCCATATATATCATTCTATTGTATACAATATAAAATTCCTTGGAACTAATTTTCTCAAAATTACTTATGTTTTAGAAATAATATTTATATTAAACCAACAAACTTTAATTTATGAGTACCAAAATTCTAGCTTTGTATTTTGCGACACTCAAAATAAATGATATTATAAAGCCTATAATCAGTCGCATCAAAAATACAAAAATACTCTTTTCTCCATCTGGAAGTACTTGAAAAATAAATAAATAAATACATGCAGTGAGTCTTGATACAGTTTGTTGCTCATGGATATCATGAGACATTAAGGTTGAATTAGGATGTAGACTGTCAGCTCCCATGGCATATCTTGACACAAGAGAGTGCATTTTTCAAATATCATTAGAGATTGAAAATGATCTTCTTTTCTTACAGTTGAGACAGAGACAGTCATGAGGAGAATAGGAAAGCTTATAATTTTTAATTTGAGTCTGGAAAATATTTCTGTCACATATACTTCTATACATTTTATAAACAAAAATATTCTATATCTACAGGAAAAAATACAAAAAAAAATTTACAGAGCAAAATATAATTAAAAACTCAGCAGTTCACAAAGGCAGGAAGAAATCTATCACTGTTTTGAGAAATCTTACTGCTTCCAAATAATAAACTACAGAAAAAAAAATTAAAAATAACAAAAGTAGTGCCCCTTTTAGAGGAACAGTAGTCTTGCTCGTCAAGCATTCAGAAGATAGGAAATGCCAGCTTTAAGACTGTGCATGATAGTACCTGTGCTTGGCATCAGAGATAAACTCAGTGATGTTAAGAAAGAAAGCATCAAATTCTTTTTACATCCTAGCCCAGACACCTGAAACAAGAATATATATCTCTTCTGCCATATCTTTATCACATTCGCTGTCCTTACTTTGCAGTGAATGGGGAATACTTCTGGGTAAACAGTTTCTTCTAATTTTATTAAAACCCACGTCTTAAAAAGAAATCACAAACAGGATTAGTTGAAACATAATTTTAGTTGAAATATAATTTTGTAAGTTTTGTATTTCTGAATAAGCACCCTAATATTTATTTTAAAAGATACTGCAAAACACTTTGCTATGTGAAGAAGGATCGCCAGGGCTCAGTTTTGAGGCTGTGCAATCCATATTCACCATATAGGCTAAGAGAATATTTAGTAGTAGAAACAATTTTTATTGACATAACAGCCTTAGAAGGTGTTGCCATTCATTTTTTTAATAGCTTGAATATCTGTTTGCTATGGAATAGTAATAAACATCAATCTCTGCAGAGGAAGACAGGCAGGAGACAAACACAGAACACAGGTGAGGACAGAGGACTGGCCCAGGTTCATTCTCAAAGACTGACGATTTCTTCTCATTTGAACAAAACAGAATGAAGTTTTAGGTGTGAGTTGCTTGCTCTTTTTTCATGTTGTTATAGTTCTGCTCACAGTAAAACCTTTGCTGATGCAGTCATGTCCAGTAGGTGGTTATTTACACACTGCTAACCAGTGACAGTATCGGTAACAGTTTTAATTGCGCACAGCCTAAGCTGGTGAAACCTGGGTTCCAGTGCCACCACTGCTAGAAGTGCTTGCGTGCCAGCTGCCAGGTACCAGGCACCAGAAATAATTTTATAGAAACTCGTCGTTCCTAATAGTTCCTACCGGTGGACCAAACCCAATATGACAAATTAGCACACAGACTAGTTCTAAAGACCAAAAAGAAAACATGGAGAGGAGTAATAACCAGAATGAATTTCATAAAAACACATCATATCAAATCAAACCAGTTTCCTTCTACCACAAGGTAACAGAGAGGAGGAGCAATACATGCCTTGGCTTATATAAGACTTTTAAGACCATGCTGCAAAGAGTTCTCATAACAAAACTAAGGAATGTTTAGATGAAAAAAAGCAGTTGCCAAAGTCATGGGAAAACTCTGCTTAGGAATTCATTAACAGCGGCTCAGGTACATCCTGAAAAGGACTGAGTAATGCTCTGCAGGGATCGGTCCTAAGGGAGTGGAACTATCAGATATTTTCTTTAATGATCTAGATGATCGAATAGAAAATGTGCTCATTACATTTGAAGACCCCAATAAGCCAATAGTGTACATTGGGAAGCAGGACTGGAATTCAATGGGATCCTGATACACACGGAAATGCTATAAAAAAAAAAAGTACTGTTTAATAAGGGCAAATGCCAGACTGTGAATTCGGGTAAGAACAATTAACTGCACAAATACAAGAAAAGGAACAAAGGGCTAAGTTAGAGCTCTGCAGGAGTATTTTTAGAATTGTTGTGAATCATAGCTTCAATAGGAATCAAAAGGATTGTGTAAAGGCAAACCCCATATGATTAATCACCCACAATGATTAATAAACTGGCATAGCTAACAAGACATTTGAAGTAATCCTGCTCCTTTCAGCACTGACCTCTGCTGAAGTGCAGCAAGTTTGAGCATCGAGCAATGAAATTCAAAGAAGATAGGAGTTACTTGGACAGTTTCCAGAGGAGAAAAGTTCTGGGAAGAGCAGTGAAGAATGAAGAGAGGGCTACAAAACAGATGAAGAGGAAAATTTGGGTGAGATGCAGTATTATTCCTTGTTGCCTGATTACTTTCAGGATGAGAATTAAGGCTTCACGTTTCAAACTTTGAATGTTGAATCCTCCTGCAGGAAAATGAAACTACCCATGTGCCAGTCCTGTCATGGGGGTTTAAAGGCTGTTTTCACTTCTCACTGCAAGTGACAGTGAAACAGTTTACAATGTGACCAGGTTGCCAATCCCAGTTTTTCGTAACTCCCTTCCTCATCCTCTGCCAAAAAATGAACCATGTTCTTTTACTTCACTTTCTAGCTTTAGAACCTTCAGGAAACTCTTATTTCACATCTTCAAGCCTTTCAGAACTACCACAACACCTAGAAATATCTTTTTAATGTGCTCTCTTGGATCCAGGACTTTGGGTCTTGCACCTTTGGGACTTGAGTCTATGGGTCTTAGAAAATATGCCAGACACTGATAATATTGCCAGCAGTGATGGTCCCTGGCTTCTGACCCAGCACCCATTGAACGGGTACTCACTGCTCAAAGCGATTGTTTCAAGCTATCCCTGAACTCAAGTATTGTGTCTGGATTGCATTAATTTTGCACAACAGCCAGAGTTGACTTCTTTGTCTTAAAGGAAAGAAACATGAAAGGCAGAGAACAACTAAAAACTTCAGCTTCATCTCCTTCTTCATGCTAGTTGCCTTCATTTTGCAAACTGTATTCAATGTCCTGTGAAGCCTCCAGAAATGTGAGATACTAATTTAATGCACAGAGCATATGTAGCACAATCCCACTTGCCTGGTTGGAAAGAGAAAGGACACATCCTGATCCCTTCCTTGTCATGCCATGGTTTCAAGCTAAATAGCTACCCATCAGAAGAGTCCATCATAACAGGGGTGGTTTCTATGGCATAGACACACACCTGGGAAGCACCATATAAATTTCCTAGTACACAGAAGAGGTGTTCGTAGGCTGTGCAGTTTTCAATGGCTAGTGTTACACAAAGTGCATCTCTCTGTTGTTCTGGTGCCTTGATTGTCCGGAGCAAGGACCTGACAGGAGGTATTCATGGCCCAGGTTTCCTCCTCAAGATAGGCGAGGTGTGGGCTGAGAAGTGATGGGGTTAGCTTGATCTTGTCCTGACATAGCCTTGGCATCTGACCAGCGCTCGCACCTGGGCCCAGGGGTGGGGTGCGCTCCCAGCTTCCACAGTATAGACACAACCATTAAGACCTGGGTTTATCTAGAAATAAATCATTAGGTTGACAGGAAAATCTGGGTGTGTAAACATCACTCTGGGCATCCAATGTTCAGACACCACCAAAATTGCCATTCAGTTGCAATGTACTCTGGAAAAAGTCTTAAGTGCCTCAACAACTAAATGCCAATGAATACTGTCCTTTACTGCTAAACTTCTATTCCTTGGGATGGATAAGGACTGATATAGCAGGGGCAGGGAAGGGGTAGAGAGGACAAAGGGTGTGCAGTTCCCCTCTGACAGACAGTCACAGTGTGATGCACTCCTGGTTGCTTTCTAGCAGAAAGAAGATGTATGTGCTTGTTTCATTCATGTAAAGACTATCTCTGCCCCAGATGATTGCTAAGCACGTGTATCTCCCGATTTTTTGTTCCCATACCACTTCTAACTGGTCAAGAGTGGTAAAATAAGTATGGCCCCTTTCTATCTCACATAGCTTCTCCCTCAGTGCTTCAGTTATCCTTCCTTCCCTCCATTTTACCACTGTGGCTCTTAAAAGACTCAGCTTCCTCCTTTCAACCAGTTATCAGCATAACCATTATGCAGCTCTAAATAATTAAGAAGTCACATCAAATCCCCTCACCAATGACTAACCACCATGTCCTAACTCACATTTTCCCATGACAACAATCTTACTACAGTGCTTGCCTTTCCATCGTCTCCAGAGTGATTCAAGCTGCCTTACAAAACCTTGGGTTTTCACGTTTTCCTGGTAATTTCTTGGCCCAGGGTTTTAAAGAAACTCATCTGACACAGGTTTGCATTCTGTCTTTGCCACTTGCAGCAGATTATTCTACACCGTGGAAAAAGTGGAATAGTTCCAGTACTTGGCATCTATTAAGCATCTGTATTCCAACTAACAATTAATTAGGATTAAGGGTTCTTGAAAGTATATCTTATAGCTGAAGAAAATAATTACCAACTATTAATCACATACTTCTTTCAGATATTTAAAAACTAATTGTATGCGTTTTCCAAATGATCTGAGGAGACTTGTGAAATATTTAAATTGCATTATCCCTAGGATCAATTGAGAAATATCCAAGTTTCTCATAGGCAAACTAATGCTTTACTGCAACACTTCTGTTGCTCTACTCATGCTAGCATTTAAAACACAACATTTACCCCGCAGCGCCCCAAAATGTAGTTTACTGCTGCATAGCAAGACAAGCAAGTTGTGTCAACACGACATTTTGTAGATTGTGGAAATACACCCCCATGTGAGTGAACAGAAAAGAGCACGATGTGGGATGCCATTGCTCGAGGAGGAGATAGCTGACCAGGATCTCTTGCAACCAGACTTGTCAGTGGAGCGGGTTGTCAGGTGGGGCTACAGACTTTTTAGTTTCTACTTAAGGCCTCATAGACATGTGTCGTCTGATGCTGTCATGCTAGTGAGAAAGGATGTATCCAAAGAGCGCTCCTTCCCCATCATACACATTGAGAGGAACTCTTCTGCATATTGACCATTTACATCTTTCAAGTGACCTAGATAGGAAGTTCCCTCCGGTTTCACATCAAAAGATCAATCATAATGTTTCTGAGAAGTCAGTGATGAAGCTGAGTCTCTCTGGTTAGGCCTCCGGGTCTAGGAAAATACTGTATTTCAAAATTCAATGTAATGAACCTAAGCATTAACATTTTATAACTCATAATAATCCATTCTAAATCTGAAGGCTAATTAAACTAAACATACCAAACTTGCCTGCAACTAGAACTGGTTGTATGTCATTTGAATAGAAAAATTGCAAAAGATTATTTGCATATCCAGAAAAATTAACACCCACGAAAATATTCAATAATAAATAAACTAAGTCTTAGTTTTTGAGTACTGGAATTCACACACCAGAATAAAAAAATGCAAATAATAATTATGCAAAACTTATTTTAACTCCAGAAGGAGACTTATCAAATACCAAATCTGAAATGCCAGAAAAAGAACAAAATACTTCTGCATATAGTGTGTGTATTTTGTTGGTTGCTGATATCAAAAGCACATACGGTAATACCATTTCTGATTCTTTAGGTACAATGTGTTGCAGAGCATTAATTCAACATCTTTTTTATTTTCTGTTTTTCGTCATGTGTAAAACATTGTTTGTCCTTCCCCCAAAACAAGTGCTTTATATGTACAGAATTATTTTACTAGCCACATAGATTGTCGACTCACTTATAAATGAAAATTAGTCCTCTAAGGGAATGACCACCTGATTCAGCCTTTTCTTCTCCATAATGAAATTAGAGTGAAGTGATTTTAACAATGAAATTTTAACAGCTAAGTGATTTCAACTTTGTCTGTTAAAAAAAAAAAAGTCTTGAGTCTAACCTATGCTTGAAGAAGTTATAATTAAGTGATTTTATTGATGTTTGTAGTATTAAATTGTTAGGAATAAGCATACTTCAGACAAGGTCCAATTACCAGGATAACATGATAGGTAAATACTGAGTGGGACCACCGTGACCGCTGTTTGGCTGAATGCAGACATGTGCTTGCAGACAATTTACATACAGAAAAGTTACAAGGAGATGGGGCACCACTCAGGAATATTCTCTGGTACGTTATTTGCCACAGTTGTCACTATTCTTCAAAGGTTTTATGGTTACTTACTGACACAGATATTTGTGCTTAAGAAGTGTTTGTAACACTTGTTGACTGCTCATCGTGTGCTGCTGGGGGACTCTGACCAGGAGTCATTAAGAAAAATTCGATAGTGAGAGTCTGGGGTGAGGGTCTTCTGTCTCCTTTCTAAACATAGACCTCTAAAGCAATAAGCTTCCAAGGAAGTCATGAGCTCAGGCAATTTTCATCCCTCTGTTTTACAAGCCTTGTATCCCACAGGACCGCATCACCAGAAGAAAAAAGCTCTTGTGTCTTGCAAGCCCCGTAATGTGTGTAAGGGCATATGAATACATGAAAAAAGAATTTTTAAAGTTAGTTCCACCCCAAATCAACACAAAAATCAAATACACTTTAATAAAGGTTTCTAATGCCATAGTGTGTCATGGTTTAATCCTGGTCAGCAGCTCAGCCCTACCCAGCCGCTCGCTCACTCCCCCACAGTGGGATGGGGGAGAGAATCAGAAGGGTAAAAGTGAGGAAACCTATGGGTTGAGATGAAGACAGTTTAATAGGTAAAGTAAAAGCCGCACACACAAGCAAAGCAAAACAAAGAATTCATTCACTACTTCCCATCAGCAGGCAGGTGTTCAGCCATCTCCAGGAAAGCAAGGATCCATCACACGTAATGGCTGTTTGGGAAGACAACTCCCAACATCTCCCCTTCCTCCTGCTTTCCCCAAAATTTATTGATGAGCTCAACATCATATAATATGGGATATTCCTTTGGTCAGCTGGGGTCAGCTGTCCCGGCTGTGTCCCCTCCCAGATTTTTGTGCACCCCCAGCCTCCTCGCTGGTGGGGTGGGGTGAGAGGCAGCAAAGGCCTTGACTCTGTGTAAGCACTGCTCAGCAGTAATGAAAACATCCCTGTGTTATCAACACTGTTTCCAGCACAAATCCAAAACATAGCCCCATACTAGCTACTGTGAAGAAAATTAACTCCATCCCAGCCAGACCTCGTACATAGTGATATCCAAACACAAACATGGAGATTTAATTGAAACAGATTACGCACTGTTCCTTCAAGCACGCATATGTGTTATATATATTATGTACTACTACATTGTGGGTATGACAGGTATGGATGGCAAACATAATTAAAAGAGATATCTAGGGCATTAACTAATAAAGAAAAAATTAATAAAGAAGGAGTAATCAAAGTCAAGTTATTCATTATGAATTATAAACAGTTTAAGTCTGATTTAACTTTTCTGCATTTTCTTTGATCAGAATGAGATGAGACTTCTGTCAGATGTTCTAAAAAATTCCTGTTACTCAGAAGAGAAGGCTTGATCTAAATACCGAAATCTCCTTGAGTATAAATGACAAATTGAGTTAAATCTCATCTGTATGAAAGTGCCTTTAATCTTACAGCTAAATTTTCTTTATAATCAACAGTTTAGAAAGGAATGTTCCAGGCTGTTTCATTTAAGGCCTTTGTGCCCTGTATATTTTGGGCAGAACAGATATGGTGATGGTCAGTGAGTGTTACTTGTGTTTGACACACCTCCAACAAACCAAAGCACTTTGAACTCTGTGGTGTTGACTGAGAGCCGATTTGCCAAATGGACAGGTGAAAAGAAATGACATGCAGCACTTTGATAGATGGCAGAAAGGCAAAGCAGATGGAGGACAGGCTTGCCCTTGGCAACTCAAGTGCAGCAGTTACTTACCAACATCTGAAAGGGCCATGAACAGCTGGGCCGGATTTCAGGTCATGGCCCAGGACTGGCACTGCTGGCAGCGGGGATGGACAGGACGTCTCCAGGGGCTGGAGGCCCAGGCAGGGGCACCTCACCACCTGCAGCTTTCCTCGGGGCTGACTGAAAAGCAAGAACAGTAATGAGGGACGAGGACCACTCTGACTGAGCGGCACTTAGCAAGGGCAGCTCTGTCATACTCTTTAGGTATGATAGATGCCCAGCAAGGTGGTGTCGAAATTATTTCTTCTGAACCACTGAGATAACTTACTGAGGCGGATAGACTTGCTGTCTGTGCCAGAGGCAGGAGCCCCGGCATCCTCCGCGCTCTGGCAAAAAGAAAAGTCAGAGTGAACGGTGGCTAGGTTAAAAACTCAAACACTTTGTTCTCCTTTCAAATTATGAGCAAGGATGTACTACATGTCCCTGTGGACTGTGAGGGAATAGCTGATGTCAAAGCACCATCTTATTCTGCCTGCCCTTTTCTGTCTATTAGAGATGATAAAGCTACAAGACTAATACCCTCTCTAATGAGACTGACAAGGAAAAGTCTCGTTATTAGGGGAAAAAAAAAGAAAAAGAATGGCTTTGGTAATTAATCCATTGTTGTTCAGAGATCCAGTGGCATTGCTTACAGTAACTCCTGCAGGGATCCTGTATTTGGTTGGTAAAACTAATAGCAATTTCATTAAGCTAACAGCTCCTAATGCTAATAATTGTTAAATCTTTATGGATATATTTGTCCTTGCCTTACTTTCTCATTTTCCATTATTACAGATACACTTCACGGTCTCTTGTGTCTCAGATTAGTGTTCTGTATTGCCAGAAGATCATTGTTGAGTCTTACCGTGCCTTTTTAGACTGTGAAATATCTGCCTCACACTGTCCTCAGAGACATCAGTAAGAGCAGGAGTAGTCTTTATCTCTGTTTAAATCTGTAAAATGTGTTTATCTATTTAATTTTTTGTTTATGAAGGCATTTAGACTTAGATGTATTTAAAGACTTCTAAAATAAGTAAAAAAGAGTGAAAATGTGACAGAAAAGTCACATTGTGACAGAAATGTGACAAAAATGACTTGCCAAGGTCTTTTCAAATGAAAACTGTACCTTCCTTTTTCAGCGTTCTCCGAGGCAGACTGAAAACAGAGAGCTTTTGTCCAAAATTCAGTCCCTTTTCAACTTTGATCGTCTGCTCCACTCTGCAAAACACTGTAAGCTGCAATGCAGCTAGTAACGCTGTTCTGACTGCTCTAGCAGCCTTTTATGTACGTGGTACGTGAGGTCTGGCAATTCAGATCCTAGAGGAACACTTATCAGGAACGACTCGCAGAATCTGGTCATGAAAAGGGGCGGGGGGGCAGCCAAAGGTAGCAGCAGCCAGCTGATGCCAATGCTTTTGTGATGTTAACAGTGCAGCATCGGGAAGGATGGAGAGGCAAACAGAGAAAAATGAAGGTAATAGTCAGACAAAAAATATTAGTTTTCATCATAAGAGGTAAATTATTAGCAGTAATGTAATTTCTGCCAGGACTAGAATTAACCATGTGCATGGAAAGATTTGTTTTCCAGCTAGTATGACATTCTTAACCACCTTTTCCCAAAAAAAGGAATATTGGATACAGTGCAGGCATTAGCAAAAATCCAGACATCAAAAGAGTGCCTCTTGGATGAATGTTTTCGAGGGTCAACTGGCAAGAAAAGCGAATTTTTGTTCAATTAATACTTCATATTTTTAGAACTGTCAGACTGTGGGGAAAAGAGACACGTCTCCAGTGAACTCTGCCTGACAACACTGCAAGTGTGTAACAATCAAGTAATGGTTCTCCTAGATTTGTACTGCTTGTTCTCTCATTGCATGCACGCATATCCAAGTATCTGTTTGACACAGTAGGCCTCGACTGAATAGTTTTGCTGTTAGGTATTCAGTAGCTTGTATAGAAACTTTTGGTGGACTCTGTCCAAACCCTAGTGAATAGGCAGATGATACCCATGTTACTGAAACACTACAACACCAGGCATCTTCAGGGTTGGTTCACCAAAGAAACTTAAATGTCAGTGTGCCCCTTCATTCCTTGATGTGATTTCCCAGCTGCGGGGAAAGCTGACTAATATCAGGGAAGCTTGAGCTGCCACAGGAACAGTTTGCGTAATCTCTGATTACAGAGTCTTTATTCTCCATGGCTGAATATTTTACAAACACTAAATTTACTCTTCTTTTCCCAAAGAGTTGTTATTATATATCTTTTTTTGCACATCTGTATAAAGTGATTTTTTCCTTAATATCACAGTACCACTTGTGCACTTGAGTTATTTATTAATTTACTTTGCTGGGGAAAGATGAAATAGCCTGGGGCAATTATTTGCTCTCTCAGGAACTGTTAGTGAATCACATTTGTACATACTTCCTCTCCCTTTGAAAACAAAACCTTCTGATTTCTGATGGGGGATGTGAGCGAGTCATATGTTAGGTGTGAGAAGCATTTGTGAAGACTGATACAGTGACTGGTTTTCTTCACAGGATTAGATTTGATAACAAAAATGTTAAACTGAACGTGCACATTGATAATGCAAAAAGTATCATCTTCCTCCATAGGTGAACTCCTTCAGATTCTCATCAGAGATGCTGCAGTGTCTCAGTGCTACACAGACTCTAATTACAAATGTTGGGAAAAAAGGTATTTTGAGTTATTTAAGAATGTAGTTTTCAGGGTTGGAATTGGTTTAAAATAATAAATTGCCATTGCATTAGAATGTTTCTTTGTCTGAAAAATTTTGCTGCAGATTAGATTTCACAGACATATACAGCATTTCTATTCGCTAGCTTCATATTAGATTTGGCAAGAACTACTGCTCTGAAAAAAAATTCTCCAGGCAAAATTGTGATGAAAAGATATAACAGATCCATATCTAAAAAGGATGATGATAGGACTGCTGATGAGAGCTGTAGTGGCTCAGTGGAGCCATCCTGTGTAAGTATGTTTAAATTATACATATATGACTATATATAAATTTCATCTAAGTATTTTTATTTTCTTGGAGGTGCAATGTGTAAATTAAACCTAACAAAGGTAGGCCAAGTATTTCTGGAAGTAAATGGAGACAGACAGCCAAAACATATTCACAGATTTATGTGATGATTCTACTAAATGACATGATTTTTCCACAAGAAAGCTTTTAAATTGGTTGTTTTAACACTCAGGCAAAGCAATGGTCCTGTGTGATGTTTAGAGCAGAAAGTCAAGGCAGAAGTGGTGCAGAGACTTGAGGCAAAGTTCAGAAAAGAGGCAAAGCAGAGACTAGGAGCACATGGCAAGATATGGACATAAATGTAGGGAAGAAGCCAATGATCGGGAGGAGGGTTGGATCATGAAGCAAAGACAGGGGGCAAATCTGGTACAGAAAGACAGGCTGGAGCAAAAGTGGAGAGAGCCACTAGTTTTGCTGCAAAAAGCTTACATGTCTTTCAGCAGGCCACCTTCCCTCCACTTGCAGAGAGACCATTCAAGTCCTTCTTTCTGGGTCACCATGGTAATATCATGGCTTATGGAGAATTATTCATCTAAAGGGATTACTAGTAGCTGTGGCCGCACAAACCATATTTGCAATACTCAACACAAGAACAGCTTGAGTGTTGAAAGAGGTCATCATCTAGGGACAAACCCTAGGCTCTAAGGAGGAGGAATGTGGAGGGATGGGCTTAAATGATCTGGTAGAGAAAAAAGGCTTTTTGGCATTCTCCATTCAGACCTATATTGCTAGTAAGTTAGAAAAGATGTTAAATTTGGACTTACCTATTTTGCTTCGCATGATAGGATCTGGAGGACTTTATTAACTAGTTCTGCATGTGAACACAGAGAAGTTTGGGGAAGGAGAATATGATCTGGAATCCAATAACATCTCAAGGTTAACTTTTCTTTGAAGAAACAGGAAGCATGATAAAGAATCAAAAAATATATGCTCTTCCCAAACAAGAAACCAAGAGCTCATTTTATTAGCCACACTCTTTTTGTCAAGGGATAGCCTAGAAATGCTTAAAAAAGAAAAAAAAAGTGTAAATTATTACATTCTTGGAAGGAGCAAAAAGCAGATTACCATATGTATCTACAAAGTATTAAAATTAAACAAATACCAGACAGAGTGAAAAAAAAAACAGATACAAGATCAGGTATATTAACATCTCCTTGGGAAAAGGATCATTTCAGATTAAATCAAAACCAGTTGACCATGCATTGTATTTAATAGACTAATGGAATTTTCACTGTCAAAACAAGTATGTAAATACTAAAACATTAATTAATACCTTTTTTCCAAATACAAGAAAACTAATTTCCACAGTGTTTCACACTGCTTTTCCCAAAGAACTTTCACTAGAAAGAAATGGAAATGAATGCTGACCATTTCACTTGTTTGAAAGTCTAGAGTCTAGAAAGGTGAGAGTCTAGAAAGTGCCCTTTTCCATCTACCCAGTTCTGATTAATCATTTACTTTTGGATTGTATAGCTGGCATTTTATGGAGCATCTTTATAGATACAACAGCCATATTAATTTGTTGAGTTGAATCAAGAAAAAAAAAAGACATTTTTTACAGTTGGATTTTATTTTAAGCCCATTAAATGAACTAAATATCAGTTTAATGTAAAAGTCCCATAAAAATAAAATACTGTTCCAAGTGCTTAATAAGAACTTGCCAATATGGCTGTGTTTTGCAGTGTTGAGCCTTTGCTGTGAACAATAGAAGTATTTTCTCTTTGCCTTGGCCTCTAGTTACCATTGCTCTTTGGGCAATACTGTTCTAATACTGTGCTGAAATTCCTGAAAGGACGAATTCCCAGCATGGTTGTTAATAATATGTGTTCCAAGACTAATATTTATTTGCAAATAAACTTAATTACATTCACAGTATCTCCAGTTCTACCACCCCTAGTTCTCTACTGGAAATATGAATCTAATGTCTTATACATCTCTGGCTGGCAATGTTGATATATGAATGAAATAACAGTATTATAGTAGCAAATAAAACTAAAATAAACCACTTTGAAGACAGTAACTTTTTCAATCTGACAAAATAATTTGTCTGTTGTACCTTGATTCCAGCCTTCGGGATACAACTGAAGTGGTCATATCATGACAATGCATCTGCTAAACACCACTACCACCAAACTGCTAGTCTTGTAGCTGAAATGGCCAGGAGTTTTTACCTCTTTCTAAGGTGAAAATGGTCAAGAAGATCTTGTAAACAGGCCATTCTTGTAAAAGCACATCAGCCACAAAATATAAAACTGATGTTTTGGTTGCCTTTCAGAACACCTGCTGCCATCTTCCTTATTAGGTAAAAAGCTTGAACTGAAGTATCCTGGCCTAGAAATGGTGAAGAACTGGTTGAGAAAATGCCTATGTTTTTACAAATTATGAATACAGTAAAGCTACGAATTTTAGATTTAAAAGACTCTTTAAAACAGTTTGTAAAGGTATGGAAGGCAGAACAGACTGAATAGCTTATGCTGTGAGCATAAAACGAATGCACGGCATGAAAATGCATGTGAACTTGGTGTTCACAGTTTTGGACTGGATGCCACTTTTCTCAGTGCCTAAATCCCTGTGCTGATTTTGGCTGGGATAGAGTTAATTTTCTTCACAGTAGCTAGTATGGGGTTATGTTTTGGATTTGTGACCAAAACAGTGTTGATAACACTGTTTTAGTTACTGCTGAGCAGTGCTTACACAGAGCCAAGGCCTTTGCTGCTTCTCACACCACCCCACCAGCGAGTAGGCTGGGGATGCACCAGAAGTTGGGAGGGGACACAGCCAGGACAGCTGACCCCAACTGACCAAAGGGGTATTCCATATGACGTCACGCTCAGCATATGAAGCTGGAGGAAGAAGAAGTTCAGAGTGATAGCATTTTGTCTTCCCAAGAAACGGTTATGCATGATGGAGCCCTGCTTTCCTGGAGATAGCTGAACACCTGCCTGCCAATGGGAAGTAGTGAATAATTCCTTGTTTTGCTTTGCTTGCACACACAGCTTTTGCTTTCCCTATTAAACTGTCTTTATCTCAACCCACAAGTTTTCTCACTTTTACCCTTCCGATTCTCTCTCCCATCCCACTGTGGGGGAGTGAGCGAGCAGCTGGGTGGGGCTTAGTTGGCTGCTGACAATCACCTACAGTTTGGACTTTACTTTTGACATGCTGTAAGTATATTGAATTCACGTGAGTCTGTCAATTAGGACCTTTCAAAAGAAATCTGCTGTTGACACTTTAAGAGTTCCATGGAGCAGAGTGGAGGATCATGGCTTACAGGGGGATTTCCTGAGCCGGGGAAACCCCAGGGGAGCGCAGAGACCCGCCGGGAGCCGGCAGCTCTCACGAGGGCGGCTGACAAGGCCTGGGCAGGGCCAAGAGTAACGGTGGCCACCCCCCACTCGCACAAAAGGCAGCCCCAGGGAGTGCCAGCCACCAGGAGCGCTGCGAACAGGACGGGCAAACAGGGCCTGGCGCGGCAGTTTGCACGGGAGGGCACACAGGGAGGACGCCTCTTCGAAGCAGGGGCATTCCATGGGCCGAGTGGGGGACTCGGCGCACACATAACCCAGCAACCGGCCGCCATTCTGTGACCACCTGCACAGGTCAAGTGCACTCACCCTGCCTGAGCCTCAAGGCAGAATGGTGGGCCCTCATCCGAGAGCAAAGGCTGCAGCTCCGGCTGGGGGGGTCTGCACCATCTACCCCAGCGGTGGCTGATACCTCCACCCAGATGGAGCTGCTGAAGGGAGAGGCCGCAGTGCAGACCTCAGACTGCAGGGAGTGCCTAGACCCCTCCCCTGGGGCAGGGACAGGAGGCAGACCTGCCTGCAAAAGTGTGCCCAGGTGGAGGACCTCCTGCAGCAGGTGGCTGAGCTGCAGGAGGTGGTGAGAAGGCTGCACAGCATCAGGGAGGTGGAGAAGGAGTCAGATAGCTGGTTCCAAACGCAGCCTGCAGCGGGCCCGCAGCCCACAGCTAATCAGCCAAAAACTCCCCCACTGGCACACACAGAAGGGAGGGGGACCAACAATGCAGAAGAATGGAAGCTTGCAACAGCAAGGACCAGCAGGAGGAAAAGACATCCCCCGAAGCCTGAGGTGCCCTTCAGGACCACTTCACCACGCTGCAGGCTGAAGAAGAAAACCCACCACGTCAGGAGAGACGCTGGAGCTGAGTAAGGCAGCCCGATCTGCCCCCCGTATAACAACCAGCGCAACTTAGAAAAGGCGACGGGTGATAGCAGTAGGCAACACTCTTCTGAGAGGTACGGAGGCACCCATTTGCTGACCAGACACACTCTCTAGAGAGATGTGCTGTTTACCGGGGGCTCGTATCAGGGATGTCACCGAGATGCTACCAAGCCTCGTACAATCCATTGACTATTACCAGCTGCTGTTGTTTCACGTGGGCAACAGTGATACAGCCAGGAGCAGTCTGAGGAGTATCAAGAAGGATTACAGAGCCCTGGGAGCAATGGTAAGGGACTCTGGAGCGCAGGCCGTTTCTTCATCAATTCTGCCAGTCAAAGGGAAGGGATTTGAAAGAGCCAGTAGAATCTGGCGAATCAACAAATGGTTACAGGACTGTGCCACAGCCAGGGGTTCAGCTACTTAGACCAAGGGACTTGCTTTGAGAAACCTGGTCTGCTAGGTGCTGATGGGGTCCACCTGTCAGAGAAGGGGAAGAACATCTTTGGGTATAGGCTTGCCAACCTGGTGAAGAGGGCTTTAAACAAAAGTTGCTGGGGGAGGGGAACCTCAATCCATCCCACTCCTAAGTTTGATGCCAGTGCCAGCAATAGATGCCCAGAGCCTGCAGAAGATCACAGGTCAGCAGGAGAGCACCTGAAGAGCAGCACAAAGGAACTCCAGCCAGTAAGACAGCTTAATCGGGAGCCCAATTTAAATGCCTCTATGCAAACCATATAGCATGGCGAACAAACAGGAGAAGTTAGAGACGTGCGCACGTCTGCAGGGCTATGATCTTACTGGCATTACGGAGACATGGTGGGATGTCTCCTATGATTGGAGTGTTGGAATGGAAGGATACAGGCTCTTTAGGAAGGACAGGCAAGGGAGGCGAGGAGGGGGTGTCACCCTCTGTCTCAATGACCAGCTGGAGTGCATGGATCTCCGCCTGGGGATGGATGAGGAGCCAACCGAGAGCTTATGGGTCAGGATTAAAGGGAGGGCAGGGACAGGAGACATTATAGTGGGGGTCTGCTGCAGGACACCTGATCAGGAAGACCGAGCGGATGAGACCCTCTATAGACAGATAGGAGCAGCCTCACGTTCACAAGCCCTGGTCCTCATGGGGGACTTCAACCACCCCGATATCTGTTGGAGGGACAACACAGCAGGGCATAAGCAATTTGGGAGGTTCTTGGAATGCATCGATGATAACTTCCTTCTCCAAGTGATAGAGGAGCCAACGAGGAGAGGTTCTCACCAAGAAGGAGGGGCTGGTGGGGAATGTGAAGCTCAAGGACAGCCTTGGCTGCAGTGACCATGAAATGGTGGAGTTCAAGATCCTTAGGGCACTGAGAAGGGCGCACAGCAAGCTCACTGGACTTCAGGAGAGCAGACTTTGGCCTCTTCAGAGACCTGCTTGGTAGAGTACCATGGAATAAAGGCTTGGAGAGAAGAGGGACCCAAGAAAGCTGGTTAATATTGAAGGATCACCTCCTCCAAGCTCAGCAGCGATGCATCCCAACAAAAGGGAAGTCAGGCAAAAACGCCAGGAGGCCTGCATGGATGAACGAGGAGCTCCTGGACACACTCAAACACAAAAAGGAAGCCTCCAGAGGGTGGAAGCAAGGACAGGTAGCCTGGGACGAATACAGAGAAATTGTCCGAGCAGCCAGGGATCAGGTTAGGAAAGCTAAAGCTCTGATAGAGTTAAATCTGGCCAGAGATGTCAAGGACAACAAGAAAAGCTTCTATAGGTACATTGGGGATAAAAGGAAGTCTAGGGAAAATGTGGGCCCTCTCCGGAAGAAAATGGGAGATCTGGTTAGCCGGGATATGGAGAAGGCTGAGGAACTCAATGACTTTTTTGCTACAGTCTTCACTGGCAAGTGCTCAAGCCTCACCACCCAAGCTGCAGAAGGCAAAGGCAGGGATTGGGAGAATGAAGAGCTGCCCACTGTGGGAGAAGATCAGATTTGAGACCATCTAAGGAACCTGAAGGTGCACAAATCCACGGGACCTAGTGAAATCCACCTGCATGTCCTGAGGAAACTGGTGGATGAGGTTGCTAAGCCACTACCCATCATATTTGAGAAGTCATGGCAGTCCGGTGAAGTTCCCACAGACTGGAAAAGGGGAAACATAGCCCCCATTTTTAAAAAGGGAAAAAAAGAAGACCCGGGGAAATACAGGCCAGTCAGTCTCATCTCTGTGCCTGGGAAGATCATGGAACAGATCCTCCTGGAGGCTATGCTAAGGCACATGGAAGACAGGGAGGTGATTCGAGACAGCCAGCATGGCTTTACCAAGGGCAAGTCCTGTCTGACCAACCTAGTGGCCTTCTATGATATATCAGTGACTGACTGCACCAGTGTGACATGGGAAGAGCTACAGATGTCATCTAACTGGACCTCTTTGATGCAATCCCCCACAGCATCCTTCTCTCTAAACTGGAGAGATATGGATTTGATGAGTGCACTGTCCAGCGGATGAGGAATTGGTTGGATGGTTGCATCCAGAGGGTAGTGATCAACGACTCAATATCCGGATGGAGATCGGTGACAAGTGGTGTCCCGTAGGGGTCCGTATTGGGACCAGTACTGTTTAGTATCTTCATCAATGACATAAACAGTGGGATCGAGTGAACACTCAGCAAGTTTGTAGATGACACCAAGCTGCGTGGTGCGGTTGATGTGCCTGAGGGACGGGATGCCATCCAGAGGGACCTGGGCAAGCTTGAGTAGTGGGCCCATGTGAATCTCATGAAGTTCAACAAGGCCAAGTTCAAGGTCCTGCACCTGGGTCGGGGCAACCCCTGGTATCAATAGAGGCTGGGGGATGAAGGGGTTGAGAGCAGCCCTGCCGAGAAGGACTTGGGGGTACTGGTGGATGAAAAGCTGGACATGAGCCGACAATGTGTGCTCGCAGCCCAGAAGGCCAACCATACCCTGGGCTGCATCAAAAGCAGCGTGGCCAACAGGTTGAGGGAGGTAAATCTGCCCCTCTACTCTGCTCTCGTGAGACCCCCCAGCTCTGGAGCCCTCAGCACAAGAGTGACATGGACCTATTGGAGCGGGTCCAGAGGAGGGCCACGAAAATGATCAGGGGAATGGAACGCCTCTCCTATGAAGAAAGGCTGAGAGAGTTGGGGTTGTTCAGCCTGGAGAAGAGAAGGCTTTGGGGGGACCTTATTGTGGCCTATCAGTACTTAAAGGGGGCTTATAAGAAAGATGGGGACAAACTTTTTAGCAGGGCCTGTTGTGACCGGACAAGGGGAATGGTTTTAAACTAAAAAAGGGTAGATTTAGACTAGATATAAGGAAGAAATTTTTTACAATGAGGGTGGTGAAACACTGGCACAGGTTGTCCAGAGAGGTGGTAGATGCCCCGCCCCTGGAAACATTCAAGGTCAGGTTGGAGGGAACTCTGAGCAACCTGATCTAGTTGAAGATGTCCCTGCCCATGGCAGGGCGGTTGGACTAAATGACCTGTAAAGGTCCCTTCCAATCCAAACTATTCTATGATTCTGTGATTCTATGAAATTTTATCAGTACCGATTCAAACAAATTCCTCTGACGACAGATGAAAACTACTGGTTAAAAAGAGAAACTCACTGAAATAGTCAATCAATTCTCTTTGTAGGCATCTTCAATAGACTGTTTCAGTAGAGCTTAGCTGGTCTATTTTCTCTCCATGCCAAAATGGTATTTTGGGCTTGTTATATATTTAGTGGCCCTATTTACTTACAATTTAACCCTACAACACTCATCAACATTCAGTTTCAGACCAACCAGGGTCAGTTCAGATCACTGTAGTGTGTCTTTCTATTAAGATTCAGACTAGCAATACAGACTGTGATCTATTTCGTCAACAACTGGCAGTTACTATTAATGATACCTGGAAAGACCAGTCATCATTACTTTGGATTGTACTAATATACGTGTAGAAAGTGATTAGGGCATCCAGCCAGTTACACTGGAGAAACCTGACATGAAGAAGAGTAGATATAGACAGCAGTTGTTGGGATTCATATTTCCCAGTGATACAATGATTATTGACTTCCTCTTCCATTACCACAAGTTTGATCAAGAAAGTTGGTACCAATCTGAACAGTTGCATTTGGATTGTTATTAGTCATTAGAAATCATTGGTGATTAACAGACTTTAGTTTATGAATAGACAGAAAAATTGATATTGGCAACAGTTTTCTGCTGGTAAAAATGTTTGCCCAATCTTGGTACATAAAGTAACAGATTTTAATGGAAAGATCATGTTAGAATCAAGCTATCAGGCAGCTACCTGCTTTCTGACATTCCCAAAGTCTGAATTTTCAGTTTCTTTTAATTTTTTAACAATATTAGTTCAGACCACCTGTGCTGACAACTGCCCAATAAACTTATCAAACATCACATGTGAGATGATTTTTGCATCAGCTATTGAAAATAAGAATCTGCCATACAAGAAGTGTCATCAGAGATATTTATTAAGAAAAGAAGAAACGTCATCTGGTTTCATGTTTAGAATACTGACAACTCATTGCTCAGAAAAGATCATGTTCAACTTGGAAAGCCCTCTAAAAGCCAGACGTAATTTCTGTAGCTTGTGTTAAACTGAATGACATCTGTGATAGGCAGAGTGGCAGGCTGCAAGATCTACTGGATCGATGGAAAAATCACTTTGAAGCAGTTCATTCATGCCTCTGTGAGCAGGAAGCTTCCCTCACTTAGCCAGAAAGTGAGACCACAGCCCGCTCCCAGAAATCTGGTAAGGTATCAGAGCTGGTAAGATCAGTGCTGGTGAGAGGTGAGTTTCGTGGTTTGTCTGCATAGGCACTTAAGTTCAGTTGGTACTCTCTCTTCCCCAGGGCTTCAGAAAGGTTCTGCTCAAAAATGAGGTGCGGGGTTTACACAGCATCCACAGAAGCCTTATCCTTTGTTCAGCTGCAGTGAGTGTCTTTGCTTCTGTATTCATGCCTCAGTCAGCAGTGCACCTTGAGGCAAAGTTGGAGTATTTGGTGTGGACTTAGACCAGATGTTTTGCCTTTGACTAGGTTCCCATGTTACAGATGTTTTCTGAGGAAATAACTGAGTTTAGTGAGCCATGTCCAGTTCTTTTTGTCTGTCTCTGTCAGGCACTTGATTCGCACATCAAGCAAGCCTAGAAGACCTGAGGAAGTGACTCAAAATCCCAAGGGAGAAGTAACACTGATGAAAGAACCCCTTAAAGGAATGGAAAATTCTGTTTGGATGAATGACAGCTAAATGGTATTTTTCTCAGTTTCCATGGGTGCATGGCACAGCGGAGTCCTGCCCATTCTGACTGTTCACTCTTAACACTGCTCAGTGTCATGGTTTAACCCCAGCTGGCGACTAAGCACCACCCAGACGCTTGCTTACTCCCCCCCGGTGGGATGGAGGAGAGAATCAGAAGGGTAAAAGTGAGAAAACTCATGGGTTGAGATAAAGTTTAATAGGGAAAGCAAAAGCCGCGCACACAAGCAAAGCAAAACACGGAATCCTTTCACTACTTCCCATTGGCAGGCAGATGTTCTACCATCTCCAGGAAAGCAGGGCGCCATCACGCGGAACAGTTACTTGGGAAGAAAAAATGCCATCACTCTGAACGTCCCCCGCTTCCTCCTCCTTCCCCCAGCTTTATATGCTTGAGCATGACATCATATGGTATGGAATATCCCTTTGGTCAGTTAGGGTCAGCTGTCCCAGCTGTGTCCCCTCCCAACTTCTTGTGCACCCCCAGCCTCCTCGCTGGTGGGGTGGGGTGAGACACAGAAAAGGCCTTGGCTCTGTATAAGCGCTGCTCAGCAATAATGAAAACATCCCTGTGTTATCACGCTGTTTTGGTCACAAATCCAAAACACAGTCCCATAGAAGCTACTATGGAAAAAATTAACTCTATCCTAGTCAAAACCAGCACAGTTAGCTGATGGACATCAGTTGAGAGAAATAGGCGTCTGTGGTATTGTACTGTACAGAATTCTACTTAAAGAAGACCTTAGATACGCTGATGGCATTTGCCTTGTTCTCTCAGCATGTGGATGTCTGAAGCTGACAGTCAACCTAGTCAAGCAAAAAGCAATGTGTAGTGGAGGAGAAATTATGGATCAGAGCATGGACATATTCTATTTATAACTTTCCTGTTAGAGATAAATGTTCCAGGAACAGAGATGGGCAAATGCTACTTATAAACCCTTTTTCAGTATCTCTGGTGGTCCTATTTCGATGCTCAAGTCGCTGGCTGAAGAATTAAATGTTATCAGAGAGTGAACTGCTGCTTGTGCAGCTTCTTTTTAACAACTGCTGTCTCATGCTTTCCATAACATAACTCATAAAAGCAAAAATGGACAGCAACTTTCAGTCTGTCTTCCCAAGATTCAAGATTTGGTCTCAGAAAGAACTTGGACACCAGTATGTAACAGTGCCATCTGGTGTTATCAACAACGACAATAATATTAAAGTTTGGATGTTTAATTATTCAAGGGTGTTTAACTACTAATTTCTCACAAATTGAAAGGCAGTACATCAGTCCTCAGAAATATTCCTGAAGTGCTCTGATATTTTAGATATTACCAGTTTCAAGCTGATAATACTCCTGGTTTGACGAAAAAAAAATTAGTTCTTTGGGCAGAAATCAAATTTCTTATTAATTTCCACTTCAGTGTGGTCATTATTTAACATTTTATAAGAGCTTGTTTCTTCTCTTTGAAAGCAGTAGACAAATAAATGGATAACACTTTTCTGTAACTATCTTGAATATTCTAATACAACATATTTTAAAACATGGGTAGTGTCTTGACATGTAAAAAATAACAGTGCAAACATAAGCTAATTAATAGAAAAAGAAAGGTCGCATGTATGTGACAGAGACAGTGACAGATGACATGGTATCAAAACTGATTCCTTTTCAAATTAGCAATAAATTCACTGGCTGTGTTACCCTTTCAATGAGAGCATGGGAAGGAGAATGGAGTGGATAAATTTGTGCTCTGCTTTTACCAAAACAATGGCTATACGAAACAAGAAATTGTCACTGTGTGTGGAAGCATTTTTTTTTTAACCAGTGAATGCTATCTTCCACTTATGGTATTTGAAACAAAGAGTTCGAAAGCTGTTTGCTTGTGAATTTATAGCTGTGAGAACATGATTTATTTGAATTATTACATTCAAATATTATATAATCACTATTGTCCTTTATATATCTTTTTTGAAGGAAACAGATCAAAAATGGACAGAAACCAGTCAAGGAGGATGGATACTTCCTTCATAGAAAGTATGATTTTTGACTAGTCAATGTGAAATTGCAATAAGCTTATCTGCAAGTATTACTTCTTGAGCTATGATCCAGTGCAAAGGTTGAGTAAATCTAAAATTATATTGGAAAACCCCACAGATAAAATAGATTTCCATAGAAAAATCTTTTTGTTGAGCCGGTGGATTATTCTCTTTACTTTGACTTAGCACTAGGTCTACACCCTTTCCTTTGATGACAGAACTAACTGATGGTTGTTGGTAATGCTAGCAAGAGCACATTCCCTAAGGGATGTGAAGGAGCTCCCATGAAACCTAAGAGTTTGAACTAAACCTTCTTTAAATTAAGCTATAAACAACTGTTTATCCTCTGAAAGAATTTTCATGGAAAAATGAGTTAGCCAAACCAAACATTAGGCTGTTAGCTGGTCATCAGTATTCCTGAGGAAAAAAAAAAAAGAAGCTTGTGGGAAGCTACATCAGGATTTTGCGATATCTTTCAAAGCCTCTCAGCTACCAGGACTGGGGCAGGTGAAGCCTGTTCTAAAATATGCCAGGGCCCGTGGCCATGCAGAGACTTTATATCCACACAGTGAATCCTTGTTGCTGGCATCCCTTGGGCTAATGCAAGAGCAGCAAGCTATTTGCAGCCCTGGTTCGTTCTTGTTAGTGTTTGTCAGTTCCCCCTGTGGGCCTTGGCTTTGCATTTAGGGCACCAGCACTTGTTGGCAATGGCAGCTGAGTCAGTACAAAGCTGAGCTAGGGCTTTCCAGCTAGGAAGTTATGGAAAAAGGACATCCATCTACTCAGTTTTGCACTTCCTGCCCTGAACATGGAAGCAACCAACCCTCAGATAACATCCCTGTCCTTGCAAGAGACATCCCCTGACAGTGTATTTAGCGCCAATCGGCAATCGCGCAACACCAAGTTGAGCATCCGTATCACTGCAGCAAGAAGCATCAGCATCAACCTCATGAACACCCGGTACTTTATGCACATTGTTCCTTGATGTGTTCATCTGACTGAACTTTGATTGAATCCCTAATGAGATTGCCAAGTGTAATAGTTATTCTCAGCTACACTCATAAAACCAATTGAACAGAAGTAGCTGGAGCAATTTAAAAAAGGGAAATAGTCTAGACCAATATTTCTGGGTTCTACTATATTAATTGTCCTCTGTTCAAAACAATAAATATAACTTTCTGATGCAGACAGAAGAACTCCAGCAGAACTGCAGTGTATTCTGTAAAATCAATATTAATCATTTTCAAACTGTTTGCTTGTTGACTTTCCGAGGACAGCAAGAAATCCTTAGGGCAACTTATGCACAGCACAAACAAAATGTTCAACAACAAGAAAATATGTTTGGCAGTTTTTGCCTCTTACATTTCACATTTGACCTTTAGAAAACTGTTGTCATTTATTCACATAAAGGACCATAAAATGTGATAAATAACCAATATTTAATCCATAGTCATGCTTGTGTTGTAGAATTCTGAAACTACTTACAAAGTGCATTAAATGGCCAATATGCATTTTATTACCTTATTTTGTGATTTCTCGACTACTGCTAATGAGCTGTGAACCATAAAAACATGAAGAAAAAACCCACACTTTTTGTCCCCAAGTACAAGTCAGTAACAGAAAATAAAATCCAGACTTGTAATTTGGGCTGAATTATCTTATTCTTTCCAACAGATAAGCTGTTTTTATTTTACTGAGCATCCTCAAAGTGTTCTTATTTTATGAAGACTCACTCATGCTGCTTTTACAATGACGGGATATTCAGAGCAGTGATTGGATCCTAGGGAGAGGATTATCTTGCTCCTGCTCTATGAAGACTCCACTTCATATGACTGTTTCAAAATGAGAGTGCTACCAGAGTAGTTAAAGAAAACATAAGCAGTCGGAGATTTAATCGACTTATATGAGCATTGATCTAATCAATGTTAGGAAATATAAAGCATGTTGAATATTGCTACTAACTTGACCCTTCTCTCTGATCCTGGGGTAAAATCTTGGTTGTTGGCTACCCCAGTTTTTTGGCAATATGCTACAGTAGCAGTAGCAGCTATTGCCTCACTTAGCCGTCAGAAAGTAGAACTTCACTTGCCTTCTGTGCATCCCTCTAAAGGCTGATTTGCTCCTCAAGGGCAGTTTGTCTAAATAGCAATTTCACTGAGATAAGAAGGTTTACTGGAGTAAGGAAATAAATAGAGTAAACCCAAGAATGTTTTGTTTAATATGCCTACATTTATATTTTGTGCAAATGAAACGAGACAGGAAGATCTTGAACAATGTTACAGAAAGAGAACACTAATACATATATTTTCCCCAGAGCACCCCGTGGCTCTGATCCCAGAATCACAGTTCCAACCTCCACATTGTACTCAAATATAGAAAGAAACTACCTCTGCCGTCCTTATTGTCCCCCATTTGATTTTCCAGCTTTTGAGACATTAAGGCATCTAATGCTTTTTATTCAGACATGCTCTCTTCATCTGTGCTGTGATATGTGAACACACATATGACCATTCACACATCATGCTCATACATAGAGCTTTGAATTAATGGGGTTTTTTGCAACTCTGTTTATCAGAGGATATTAGAATTTTTAATTGCCTTTTGATGGTTTATCAAACAACTTAATAAGCCCAAAGAGGCTATATTTTCTGAGCACCATTGTATCAGGTATGATAAGCCATATCTGTTATGCATTGACAAACTATTTTTCTTCCACTGGGCAGTGTGTTTCTAGAGCTGCTTCTCACCAATTCGCTTCACAGTTTTCTTAGATATTATTCCACTGGCAAGCCTATGTTGTCTGGCACATCTGTGTAGAGGTGTTATCACGGGTAGAGATGAAAAGGTTTCAACAAAGTAATTTAGGAATAACATGGGTAGCTACTGGGCTCTTGTTTTTAACATTTTGGCCATATCTTGTCTTTCTGCTCTTTAATTATTTCAAAGAGCACCTTTAACATATACTGAGACAGAGAGATATATTCTTTTCAAAGCATGGAATTACAGGCTGCAGTTTTATAGCTCACGGCAAGCAACCTAGAGGACTTATTAATACTTGATGAATCCCTCTCAACGTCTCAGCGGTGAGGAGAAGACAAACAACCCGCTGGATGATTGATGCTGTGCCTGCCAAGGAGGAACTTTAAAGCATGATTCTCTCTTACAAAATCTGTAAAAAAAATAACAGGTCTGGGCGTGATCCTGCAGTAGCAATAGCGTGGGCTGAGGAGACGCAATCTCTGCCCTATTGTACAACGGAAAGTGCATTAACATGTGGTGTAATACCAGTAGGAAGGTTTTCAGCCTTTTGTCTCTGCCTCCTCCCTACGCACAACACTCCCTAGGTCTCCATGGCATACTGCTCTCTGGCAATGTGTGTCTGCATACCTGTGCCAGGCTGCAAGCTGCGGTGCGAGGCGAGTGGAGGTGGCTTACCTTCAGCTCCCCTGCTGTGGGGCAGGCACCTCTGGGCGGAGGGGCAGAGCTGGAGAGGGGAGCAGCAACCACCAGGTCCTGCGTGTCACCAGCTTAGGAGCTGTGTGGGCTGCCCTGAAGCCCAAGTATGTCTCTTCCGAGATCTTGAAGGTATTCTGGGAGGTTTGGGTTCAAAATTCCCTTCTTCAGACATACATAACTGAAGCAAACAAATATCAAAGATGTATATAGGTGCCAAAACCTAATCACTATTAAGCTAAGGAATATACAAATGAAAATTAACATTATCACCACTCTTAAGTATTGTTTGCTCTCTGAACCTTATAATTCCGAAGAGTCTGTTATTCCCATCTTTCATTGTTTTTCTCCTCCAAATCATGGACTCTCTCTGTCTCCTGTGCAGCTGGTTTCCTTCTGCTCTGTTTCCTTTTGCTCTCCTCCGATGCCCTGACATATATATCCTTTGTCAGATGAGACACATGGTCGGACTTACTGAGCGATCTACTGTGTGCCTGCCTGACCTCTAGAAACCAGACTCGAGAGATCCTTACCTAAGCATGATGCCATATGGGCAGACGATCATGCACCTTTCCTGGAATTTGATCGTTCACACCAAATTGCTGTGGTTTGCAGTCTTTTACTGGAATAAGGCCATCAAATGGGTGAAACAAACAGGCCTGTATTTTCTTCCAAATGAAATTTTTGGTCACATGGACAGCACACAGACTCCCCCATATCAAACAGAACCACTAAACTTCACATGGGCTCCTCAAACTACAGGAGCCAAATTGCAACTCTGCTTTGTAACCCACGTGCCAAGTCTACCTCAAAAGGGATGCTAGTAATATACATTTAAAAGGTATGGCCATTTCAACTGCCATGGGAATATTCAACTTCAAATAGGAACAGTTTCAATAAAATACAATTTAATTTCAATTAACGCATCTAGGCCCGTAAATTTGCCTTTTTCTTATTTCATTTTGGTTTTGTAATCATAACATATTTGAGCCGAAAAAAAAAAGAATTCCACTCCAGGGCATAATGAATTATTGATTAAGGCAGCTAGATCAGTATGAATCCATATAGGAAGCCAAAAGTAAATCAGTAAATGAAAGGGTTTTAAATATATACTTAGAAAAAGGGATTTTGGGAAATGCTGAAATGAATATTGGACAGAAAAATATCTAACAATCTGAATCATGATCCCTAATTGTCAGGTCAGTCCCTGATCTAAATAAATTGCAATTTAGAGTCTGAATTATGTGGGCAAATGAATCCAATAAAGAAAACAGCTTGTAGAAGAGCTAAGACTGAAAATGTGACAGCATTTAAATTCTGATCATGTGAAAACATTTGTTATACAGACCAGACAAAGGATTTGGGAAGAATAGAAAGACTGAAATGCCTTTCCTCAATAATAGCATAAAATGAACATCCACTGAAATCAGTGCTTGTACATGGATATTCATTACCAGAAATATGTGAGGTTCTCCACATAACAACTTTTCTCAGATCTGAAAGGTGATATGTTGGGATATAGGGAAATTTTTTTTGCATGCACTGCACTGTACTGTATATTGTAGTGAGTGAACCAAATTCATCCTTAGCAAGTGCAATTCCTGTTGCACACGATGCTGTTACCCATTCACATATTATTTACCTTAAGCCTTTGTTTAAAAAAAGGTCAGAATAAATGGAAGTTATTTCATTTCAGAGAATGCCTAATGTATTAAACGTTGTCTTATATTCCCCTGATTACAATGACTTCTGTTGCTCTCCTGTATCTCCTATAGTTTTCAAAATGTGAAAGAAATGCGTAGGCTCATAATGCTTTCAGTGATGATAAATCAGAAAAACAAACAAAGAAAAAAACCTCAAAAAAACAACCTAAGCCATCCACCTTATGACTCTAAGGCTAATTTGTCTCAAGAAACTGTGAAGGACATTCTTAAAATATTTTTTTTTGTTCCCTTACATCAGAAACCGTACATCAAAACCCTTCTGCTTAGAAAATATGGAATCTGTAATGTGCATGGAGAAATCAGGAAATACTGATATTCGAGCCAGTCGTCATATTCAGCAAACACCAGCCTGAATCTTTGAAAGGAAAACAGGAAACAAGGAACATATATAAAACCTCCCAGGTTTGTTAAATTTTCTATAGATGGTCATACTACATTAGAAAGTTATGCTTAAAATAACTGAAAAGCTCTGAAGCATATGTTAAGAGATCCGCAAGGGTGTTTCCACGTGGAGGGGCAAGGCAGGGGGCTCAACAGAGTGCCTGCAGGCTTTGCTGCCCACCATCAGGGGCAGGTGACGTGCTCGAGCGCATCAGGCCTCCCTCCCCGGTCTGGCTCCCCAGTTTACTGCCATAGTTGAAAAGAGCCGGGAATTTTCTTCTAAATGATATCCTGGAAAGAGAGATGTTTAGAAGTCATTAGGGCTGTGGTACTCCTGAGGACATCAGGTCAAACTCAGTTATGAGCTCTTTTTTCTTCTTATTTTAATGACATAGTTTGTGTGTGGAGCACTTCAGAACAAGCATTTTCTTAAACAGTATCCACAGCTGAAATTGTTTCTCAATCGCAAGGGTTAAGAGGCTGTCAAAATCACACAGGTACTAATGAAAATTAATGCCTACTTTAGAGTTTACATGAAGACTATCAAGGCTATCAGGACCAATCTTTAAATAAATCATAAATGTGTCAGGATATCTTTAGAGATTAAATGTGTTTCTACTCTGAAAATTAATTCTGTCAAATAGCACTATAGGATTACGTGCATTCTGTAACTCAACACTTTTCTAGATCTTTGATTTATATACACATTAGAAGGAGTATATGTTTCTTCTAACTGCAAGTGAAAATTCTTCAGTGGGGTATGAAATTCAATTTGATTTCTTTCACCTTTTGAAAACTACAGGAGATATAGGAGAGCAGCAGAGGACAATAATCAAAGGAAAATTGGATGGCAAGTAATCAAAATAAGATGATGTGAAATGACAAACAAAAGAAAATCATTTTTGGATGTAATATTGAAAGAAAATGTGTGGAAGATTTTCAGGACATAATATTTTATCTTCAAGCCTGGGAGAAAATCCTCCTATATTAGAAGATTTTGCATCTGAATCTCAGTCCAAAATGTAGAGAGATTTTGTCTTCAGAACTGTTGTTCCAAAGGCCCAGCTTCTCACACCCTTACACATGTCCACATGTGAGCTTTATTGTAAGCTCCAATCAACCTTTCCCTAACGTCAGCAAATTAACATGTCCTCTTTATTCCGCTTGAAGTTTCTGTTGTTGAGAAAAGAGTTCTTTGAACATCATATTTGTCCAGCAATGAGAAAACGACTTACACATAGAGTTTGTAAGATTTGTTTTTATCTTCTAAGCTTTAATTAAATTATTATGGCCTTTAGGAAAACACAACGTCGTTGGAATTCACTTTGCATAGATGAGAGTGAAACAAGTATCCCTAGGGGTCATGAACCAATTAATAAAAGCAAAACAACAACTAAACATTGCTCTGTTTGGGAATGAAGTGAATTTCATTTAGCATAGATGAGCAACGAGCAAAAGGAAATTTAATGACGTAAAGGAAATCTTATCTCCAACAAGTTATGTAATTATGCAAATAAAGAAACAAAATTTTAAAAAGTAACTCAAAACATGCAAAGAAGCTTCTGCCTTATACCTTTATGTATCAGGTGATAATGATAATTCACACTAGTAAACCCAATACTAATGATGATGGATAAGAAACAGTGCATGTAAGAGAATCACACTATAAATCCTTTTGGGCAAATTGAATTCTGAGAATGAAATCAATAAAAAGCAAGAAGATATTAACCTAAGTCATCAAAATTAAGGGAAATAAAACTACTCAACACACACATAAGGGGAATAATGTAAAGAATATCCCTTTTAATCTGTGTTATGGAGGGTCAAACACCTGAAACACTCCCTAGTTATTTTTTAGAGTTTTTGGAAGGGGCTAGCTGAAATCCTTTGCCATTGAAATAATGCTAACCAAAGAGATTCTTAATTTGAATACAATTTTATATTTTCCTCCAGCAGCTTACCTTTTCCTCTTTAATGGTAGCTGCCTCTACCCCTTGGCATGTGGTAGGGATATTTATCTCCCAAATTCTGAGTTATATGTTCAGGTCATAAAATTAAAGGATAGTCCTTTTTAGCACTCCTATGTATAAAACTGTTGTTCAACTTGCATATTGTTTTCCATACTACTGGGCAATGTTTTCAAATCTTCTTTTCTCCTTCCCATCACTAACTTTAAAGCGGTGTATAACTCTGCGCTAAGCAGCAGCAGTCGCAGCCTGCGCTCACCTGACCCAGCAGAGAGGCTCAGGCAGCTGCATCGCAGGCGGCTGCTGGGCAGCTGCGTGCACCGAGCAGATGCGCTGGGCAACCCCAACGTGGGGGTCCCCCAGCCCCAAGGCAGCCCGTGAGCCGTGGGCGCTCTGGCTCTGTCCCACGGCAGACTCTCAGGAGGGAGGCGTGAAGGGATCTAGTTAAGTGAACACCCTCCTGCGGTTTCACAGCTTTGGTACCTCAGGGTCTTTTCCTCCAGGTTTCCATTCCTCTCTCCACAGAGCTTAAGGGCAGCTGGTTTCTCTAAAACGGCGAAGTGACAGTGATAGAGACAAAATGTAAGAAGCAGAAGAATTCGCATGGGGGAAACTGCAGAAAACTTTCCTCACAGGGAAAGTCACCATCCTCTCAAACCCTGTTCTGCCTTGTGTTGTTTGGCTGGTAAAAGACGGCACTCCTCTGCAGGGAGGGCTACTAGCTTTATTGCTGAGGTAACGCTTGACATTTGTGGAGCTTTTCAGTGAAAGGTCTTACCAGTAGGGTTGAGGTTGGATTTCTGAGAGGTTATGGTATTCAGTCTCTCCATTTATGCTTTACATTCTGGGATGTAACAAAGTTTGCTATTTCTGAGAAGCTCTGCTAGCCAAGACTTTTAGTCATATTAGACATAAACCATGACACCTTTCACCGATCATCTGCATAGCACGTGTGCGTGGAGATTTCCCAGGAAGCTAAAGATCCTCTTGGGAATCCACAAAGCAGGCAAACATCAGAAGCACCCTCGTTTTTTTCAGACCAAGGCAGAAGTTTCTACTCTCATCTGCTAGTTAGACTTGACTAATGAGATCACTAAAGCAGGATAACGGTAGGATTTTACTACCATTTGCCTTCTACTTAATACTGCTGGCAAACTACTGACAAGCTCTGCTTGCCAGAAGCAACCTCTGTACCTAGCAAGTGCACAGCCATGGTACAGGTGCTGAGTACAAAAGACAAGTTTGTCAATGGCTTTTCTTCCAAAGAGTATCTGTATTGCCCACGTGCAGCATCAAGTAGCCCATGTTAGGAAGATACTCATATTTGTTTAGGAATTGTCAGTAAAAGCAGCACTGTGCTTTCAATCAGCTCCACCTTTTCTGAACTGGTTGTTTCTTCAGCTCAAAGTCAACAGGTCCTGGAACACGTTTTTTCTCATTACAACAGATGGCCACAAGTGCCTTTGCAGCTCTGCTTTCCTGTTGATCAGGCAGGGTTACCTCACGGCAGGCTCATAGGGAGCTATACACAATTTACTTTTTGCTAACACTCTTTTTTTGAAGACAACATTTATCCCATAAAGGTTGTCTGTCCTTATGAGTAAGTTGTAATCCTGAAGTTATTATATTCCTAGAACTGAAAAGTGTTACTCTCTCCTCTGCTATCGATGGAAAAAACTCCCTGACAAGTTTTCCAACTACCATTGCCTGTGGTTACAGAAATGCCTCTCACTCAGCTGTAGCTAATTGCTGCCAGTTAGGCAGGCAAGAAGAAAGCGATGGTTTCCCCTTGTCAAGAATTTCTGAACCACAAACCACAAATATGAGCAGAACGAGCAGCTTCTAGCTTATGATATCGCATTTCCTGGAAAAATAAATTAAAAATGTGTCCTATGTACAGATTTTTGTTGTTGTTCCCTGTCTCTACACCCGCTGCCTTGAGTGCTCTGCACTGTCACTTCCATTTCTTCTCCTGACTCTTGATTCCGCCCATTCCAGTCTTGGGTCTGTCACTGGTAATTATCCATCATTTGAGCACTGACATGGAACTACAAGCAGAGGACACCTGATCTGTCTTTGTGCTTGCTGATGAAACGTAGTGGTGTTGTACACATCACAAAAATGCCACATAAAGCCCAGATAGCTTTTCCTGTGGTAGGGATGTTAGCAAGCTAAATGTGAACAAAATCAGAAGGAAGTACATTTTAAAAGGGCACAGTTAATTATGCAAGCAAACTTTTATTTTTATGGCAAAAACATTACAGAAATAATTTTTTTTCACATTTTGGAAGTAGTAATCATAGAAAACACATTTTCTTATACCAAATTCAAAGGTGTTCTTCAGAAGTTTTGGGAAGCTACTTACCCAGATAATGAGTAGGAATCACAACATATATCTTCTCTGACCCATAACATCTAAGAAATACATAAATCAAGCTCAGAACAAACCAGACAAGCACTATAAATTGAATGATTAATATTTCTGATGTAATATCTGTCTTTTTCTGGTTATTCTACAAAGGAGATTCAACAAATTTGTTGAATATATTGATCCATTAATCATTTATTAGGTTTTATTTATAATTACAACCTCCAAAATACCAAGTAAAAATATACGTACATATTCATATTACTCTTCTCTCATTTGTCTTTAAATTCTCGAATCTTGCTTATATTTCTTCCTTTTTGCTGATAACATTGTGGAATGCCTTATTGATTGTGACTTGCCATCATTTTCATAAAAGCATAATCCTATTGATGTAATAACTTATTTCTGAGGTTGTTAGACATTATGTCACAGAGTAGAAGGGTCTTTAATTTAAGTAGCAATAACACAGAAAACCATAAAAATCTCAAAACAGCAAATCTAACTTAATTTGTTGTGACAGAAAATGAAGATGAAGGAATTAATACTGCAATGACTCTAATTTGAACTGTTATAAACATTCTGGCTTATGTGGGTTGAATTTGAATTACATAAAATCAAATTAATTTCATTCATAGTCTTTTTTGAGAATTGTAACTTCACTCAATATATTTAAGGAGTTTGGTGAAAATATTGGGGTAATAACAGTCACCAGCAGCATATTTGAAAATTCAAACAAGAAAGCAGATATACTTTAAGACAAATACGAAGTCTTTGCAGATTAAGTTATTGGTAAATAAAGCTTGCAAGGTGGTTCAACCACCCATCCCTGTACTCATCCCAGGAACACTAAAACTCTCCCTTTGGGGCTCTGCAGGGTGGAGGTCTCCTGGTTTAACACCACTGCATTGCACTGGTTTAGGACCAATACCTGCATCGGTGGCAGGTATTTCACATTGCACGTCTACGGTAACAAATACAGCCCCAGTGCTCTGCAGAGCCTCTCTGTGAAGTAATTTCAAATTAAGTCTTGGACCACATCAGGTGGCTTTATTGTTAAGCATGGATTGTTGAAATCTTCTTTATATCTGATGCAGTGTGGCACTCCAAGGAACAGAAACAAGGAAAACAGTGTCTTTCTCCTAAGCAAAAACTTTATAGCTCATTTCTGCATTCCGGGAAAATGCGCAGTATGAGCTGATAAATCCTCTGGATTTATGAATATGTGCATCATTTGCTGTAGGGGCAGAAGGGATTGGCAAGAGTGCTACGGATGTGATCCCATTTGTTTCTGCACAGTGGCAACTGACAGCTTTAAAGAGAGCTCTTTCTTTCTGACTCTAGTTATCTGCTCATATGACTCAGGTGAATAAGGGTTCTGATGATTTGTGTTAGGTTGATATGGTGTTTGCTGATTCACATGAGTGGATAACCATAGACAAAAGGAAAGAGCTATCTTTAAAGAGATGAGAGGTGGCACTGTTCAATAAAAACAAGATTCCTTTATTTCTTTCCACCCCATTGCCTTTGCTTTCTACAGCGTTGAAGGTATAAAGATGAAGACTAGTTTGCAGAATATAACAAGTACATTGTGGATGTAAATATTGTAATAGTAGAAAAGGTAGTAAAATAGGAAAACGGAAGAATAGGCAGACCAGAGAGGATTCAGTTGATGAACCTTGCAGATCTTTTGAATCCAGGTCTGCAACACAGGTATCTCCTTCCAGCCTAGTCACCTCAACATCTCTTATAGTCAAAGGTTAGTCAAAGCCTATTTCTCTCCATTGATTATAATGGGAATGCAATCTTAATTATGAAAACTCTGAATTATTGCAGATGACAATTATTACCTTTTAACTCTTTAATAATGTCTCCATTTAATTAAAGAAATCCTGCTCACAGGGATGGCTGGCAATTTGGCTATATCTTTACTTAACAGCACGCAGCAGGCATACTTACAAAAGCATCATTCTCTGGTATCACAGACCTAAGTCACACTTAACAGCCCAGCCACTATGGATTCACTTGGCTTTCAGCATAATAGTAATGGTCATAACAAACTCTTTTGGCATGTGTGTGGTATTAACCTCCATTCCAAAAGGCACTCTGTCATTCAGCAAAAGTGGAACTTCACTTAACAGACAGCTAAAATAAGATGGGCCTATGTAAATCTCTACTGAATTATAAACTGTAATATACAAGGTCACAAGGCAATTTTCATGCTTTCAAGGAAAAGACAACAGCCTAATTTCTTAATTCATGACATGCTGCTGCACTCCAACTGATAGATTTGCTTCTAAAATTACTACATATTTATCTTTACTGGTCAAACGCTTCATAAGAGATCTTGATGGAAAACAGCTAGCTGTGCAGCTGCCTCACTGGGCTATTCTGTCTTTCCCCAGCTTTTTATTTTTCCCTTTCTCTGCCCTGTAATCTTCAAAGGTTTCCCACTCTTTGTAGTTCGTCAGAAAGGATAATTAATATAAGTGGAAGGCTACGTTAACATAGTAACTGGTAAACAAGGTAGCTGGTTCAGTTTGGGTTTCTCTGCACAATATTGCATTGTGTTAGAGATATAGAAATATCCCTTCCCAGTCTGTCCATTTTTTTTCCTTAACACTGAGGAAGAAAGCAGTAGTTCCTGTGCCAAATGCAGTTTACTGTCAATTTTATCAGAATCAGTCAGTGAAACCTGCACCATGTCACAACATTTGAGATACGCCCCTGCAGCATCCTAGTAAAAGTCTTTGTCAATGGAGAGTTACTCTCAGGATCCAGTTCAAAGCACTGCTGGTGAAAAAAATAATCCCAACTCTTCTGCAAGTTCATTCTGAGCTGTTTCAAGATTGGGAAAGCCTACAAGTATTTATCTTCAGTATTTTAGATGCACCTCTGTCTCTGGCAGCAGTATTACTTTGATTGAGAGCACTTGCCTTTTGTTCATGCTGCCATGGTGACACAGCAGTTGTAGAAAGTAGTAAAAAGTGATCATTTCCCTCCTTGCTACAGTTTCCTTTGCCTTGTTCCACTTACTCCATGAAATGACTGGTACCACGTTTTCTCCTGAAGTGGTTTGTTTTGCTACACTTGAGTACAAGAGGGAGTGTACTCAGCAGCTTCCATCGAAACCCTCCCCAGATAAGTGTTTAATATATTTCACTGCCTGAATTACAGGAAAAATACCGCTGAATCTTTATTTTGTTTTCCAGTCACTTGGCTAGACAGTGGTCTAGTTCAGTTAGTTCAGTCACCATGTTCTATAGCTAGTTGTTCAGAGTCAAAAGGGACATAGACAACAAATCCAGGATTTAGTCAGATTTTAGTGCCTTAATTCCAAACAACATAAAAAGCCTAGTGCTCTGGGGCTATCCACATCTGGAGTTACTTTAATCTATTTCATATCAGAATTATCTTGCAAGTAGAGTTTCACTTCTGCATCCAGAAAAAAAAGCTCTGCATTACTGTTTTGAGCCAGTGCAGGTAGGAGTGCAAGATTTACAATAGCAGAAAGATGGAGTGCAGAGCACGTGTGACTCAAGAATAGTGGTTAAGACCCTCACAGGGAGAGTCTGAAGTTCCACCTTTGGTATCATGTCTGTCTCCATACTGTGCAGTGAACACTTAAATATAGCCAAAAATGGTATCAGCAGCAGGAAATTGGGACAGTCTCTACCTTTTTATTTCACCAGCTGAAAGCCCTAGATATCAGGTTTTGGAATATTTTTCCCTCTTTAAACGACCCCATTACTTTTGCATTCTCTTTTGTCCAGAAGCAGCATTTCTGCAGGAGTGCTGGCAATTCTCTTTCAACTTCTTGTCAGCTTGCAAAGATTAACCAACTTTAAACTGATCATCTACTGCCTCATAGCAATGTGTAATTTTATGTTTCTGATGTGGATGTATCTTTTACAAAAATTTTATTTTGTTGTCTTGGTACTAGAAGTCTGGGTCCTGATTGCCAGATAATTACAGGACTGAAGTAATGTGAAAATTTCTTATCTTGATTGATTGGTAGGATGTAACATGATGGACTACTCCTAAGGTAATAGTTAAAGTTTCACAGCTTGGCAGTGTCAGGTGCTGTAGCGCTAAAAGAGACATGAGTGTCCTCAGCGTTGACTCACCCACGAACAGAGCAATGGCATGACAGAGAGACTGACACTGAGAAAATTATTGGGTCTAGAGCTGCAGCACTTTTTAAAAAATACAGAGGAAAAAAGTGGAGATCATGATGTGGGACAAGTAGGGTAATAGGAAATGGACCCCAAAATCTCAGAGTTCCCTCCAAGTAATGTTGCTGTTCCACTGTTTTTTAAGACATGGAACAAAATGAGGAACAAGGGATGCCTCTCTACAGCACAGTAAGCTGTATCTTCTGCCAGTCCAGGTGACCTGCACTACACAGGTGGAAGCAAACGCTCTAAAGATAGATATTTTCAGACAATATAAATACTAAATAGATATACTCAGAAAATAGATGGCAGCAGTAATACTCCTATTAAAACTTCCTAGCGTAGATGTGGCCTTAAATTGTATACTAACTTCACCTCACTACTTCAGCACTACATTTTTTCCTGACAGACCTATTTCAGTGACGTATTTCTCCTTTATTATTTAGAGAGAGAAGGACTGTAAAATGGATAAGTGACTCAATTATGGAAATAAGCCAGAATCCCTTAAATTATGCGGGGCTATAAATACTAACTGCCATAGGATTTATATCACTTTGTAAGACCTGTCACTCTTTCTCCATAAAATTAGAAAGACACCAGTAATTACAGATCTGCTTACAACAGCAACTCCACAACCTGATCTGAGATATTCTGCCTGTGATGCACTGGGGCCCAACAGCTCTTCAGAAAAATCCCTAGAAAAGGGTAGGAAGTGTCAGTGGAAACCTTTGGGTTAAATCATAAAGGAAGCAGTTGGTGGCTTACAGTTCTCATTCTGTCTCTGTTTCTGCCTTTTACTTAGTATCTCTGTTGTTACTATTAATTTTATTACCATGACTATGGTGTAGAATACTGATGAAATTGTAAATCCAATGACTTCTCTGAAGTTTGTTTTGTGTATTCTTTCCTGAATACAGCACCAATAAGCATTATTGTATTAAACTAGAATTACTGTCTATTTAACTGTGGGTAGCTCTGTCCTTATCTGCAAGTTTTATGAGTGACAGAGCCTCCCTTTTAACCAGCAAGCCACTCAATCAACTAATCTCTAAATATTTGCATACTTGAAAATTTATGCAATTTCTATTATTGTCTGCATGGCATTAAATTACAAACTTAAGAAAAAAAGTTTTGTGAATGACATCTCTAAATGTTTTACATTCTTCCATGTAGTGCTCAAAAGCTCATGCCATATTATTGACTGCTTTAATTTATAGAGAGGTAGATAAACTGAATGGATGGATTACAAAGGTTAGCTACTTGGATGTAACTGAAGCCCTGGTTCTCTGTTTAATGTGATAGTCTCCTTCCTAAAGAAATATGAAAATGACAGCACCTGCCCTTGCTATTTGTTGTTAAGCTCATCTGCATTTTTTCAATTATGAAATAACTCATCCTAGAAACCCAAGGGAACGTGAATTATTAACTGAGCTAAGACACACTTGTACTAAAATCTAATGGGAAATCACAAGATTAATATCAACTATGCAGTGAATATACCTTTTGAGTTTTATTCAGAAAAGACAGATTGCTGTTTATATATGAATACACAATTTACTTACAATATCCTCTGTTTTAATACATTGAATTTTATATATATGGCAAACACTATACTCTGCAAACAATTTCAATGATTTTTTTTTTAATTAATAAAGATAAACAGGAGATGTAAAACAAAAATTACTTTATTATATATGGAAGGCACTGGCTATAGACTGTCAAAATTAATAAACATAAATAGACAATATTTACTGGTTTTAGACTGTGATGTTTGTTTTTCAGAAAGATGAAATAATATCTATACATTTGAAGCAACAAGACTTTAACACCACTCGCTTTGAGACTGTTCAATGTACTGCACTGTTGTGTTTCTTAAAAGGAAGAAACTAAGCACACCAACTTTTGATGGATAAAACCACCGTTCCATAAAATCAGAGAAGCAGAGCTAATCCTGGCCCAGGATTACCCTATTTAAATCAGTATCGCTACTTTACCTTCGAAAATTGGTAGAGGAGCTGATCACCTGTGTTTCTTTTGTAATTTAGTATCTAAACAGGACTGCAGGGGTCTGATCATCAGTGCCTAGTATGCTTGTACATCCAAAGAATAGAATATATTTGCAAAGTTTTTAAGTTTGATTTTTTTTTTAGTGCAAAATTAAATTCAGTGGAATTGATTTTGTTTAGCTGACTTTTTCATTTTTTAATTTTTAAAATTTGATAATTCATTTCACCAAGTCCAAAATTCCTGCAAAATAATTTACAGACTTGCATATTGCTAGGTACCATTTCAACTACCTTTTTCAATGGTATTTTCAAGAACGGTTTATCATAGTACTTGCTCAATTGATTGGAATTTTTATTTCCAATAAAAGTATATTATAAATAAATAGAAAAACAACTGGTAGAGCCTGATCTTTTGCAGTTTCATATTTGGACAAAAACTAATTCTACACAATCTCGTATCTTCTCTCTTCTTTTAACAATAATTTCTAAGGAAATGTGTTTAGCAGGAAGTTTGATGTCATTCATTTACTAAGACTCCCTAATTAGCAGTACTGGAAAATAATTACTCCCTAACCTAAAGTGTCTCATTATCACTTCTTCAATATTGCACGCTATTAACTGAATCTGTGCCTTGTTAGCTTGAGCAGGGTTTACTTTCTTTATTTTAGATGATGGAGTACTCTGAAAGGTTTCTTGAGAAAGACAGTACCATTGGCAGAACTGGCCATGCTGCTTTATAATAAAGTCTGCCAGACACTTAATACTTAAACCCTGCTTATAGAAACTTGATCCAGATCTGAGGGGACCATGGCCAGCCTCAGTGGTGACTTGGAAAAGGGAAATCAGCTCTCCATGGCTATATTGTATAAGCTGGAGCATATGTAACGCACCAAGCTGTAAAAATTGGTGTGGTAGAGAGGAAGGGCCATAACTTTTTCTCTTTGCCTGTAAATTAATATCTGTGTGACTGGAGGCAGAGCCAATGGTAGGTGGAAAGAAAGTAGCTAAGAAAGGATTCATCCCTAGGAGATTCACCTTGCAAATACTTATGCAAAGAAGACACTCACCGTCTCTGACGTTAGTCTCCTAAATTACCATTTCCATAGGACCGTATGGAAGTTAATTACCCTTGACTTCAATATGGTCCTTAGACTTTGTACAATGTATACTGCTTTACAGGCACTTACTCAGCTGTTTACTCCTCATGCTCCCTTTAAATCCTACTAACTTCAGTCTGTATTCCTGCCATAATGCATGTCTCTACCTGTGAAATTCATTGGAACTGGACTGTGCCATGCAAGTCTCTTTGGTTTTCATTTCAACCCTTCACAATGCTACAAAACAGTTTCCTTTCAATCATCCGTCCTGCTCCTGGCATTTCTGAAGATATTCAAATAAAGAATACATTGTGAATGGATTTGACAGCGGGAAGATTAATCAGTATGTGGGTTATGCCGATGTGTGTTTTAAGCTAAGGTAGTTAACCGTACAACTAGGATCATACTAGGGTATATGTGTGTTACTGTGTAGAAAGGCTATTGCTTTGTTCGCACCCAGTACAATATCAACTCTTATTATGAGCTGGCTATAAAGGCAAAACGTGTCCCTTGAGCTATTTTTAGCTGCTTTACAAAGTGGAAAGTGCGTGTACGTAACATATGTGCATACATATAACGTTGGATTTTTTTTAACTGGAGGAAATGGCATAAACTATGTAAAGTAGTAAAACAAAAAACGAGCAAAAGGTGTTGCAATGAGATGGATACATTCAAGGTTATTCCGAGTCTTCCTAATGGCACACTGTGTCTTGCTATAGAAAAGATGTTCTAGCTGAACCGTAGCTCTTAAACCCAGAAATGATTAGTTGCTTTGGAAGGAGCAAAAAGTTCCACTTCAGGGACTATGGGATATGATCCTTTGGTTTATGTAATACAGGAGTCTTTCTGACTTTCAAAAGCACAGCTATAAGGTCTTAGCCCTGTTTCAGGCAATGGTAAATCATCCACTGAAGTTGTTGGACTCTGGATTTCAAGGCAAAGAAATAGGCAAATACAAATTTGCTGAGCTAATATCAGGTATTTTTCAAATATGGAACAACGAATAAAATATCAGTGAGAAATAATGGCTGCAATAGGTAGAGAATGACAGGTTTTTGGCTGAATCACATTTAAAAACCACGGTGCAAACAAGGAGTACCTAAACACTGATTTATCTTGGTTTCTGCAGTGTATTTCCTATGAGGAACTACCTTTATGTTAAGTGGATCCCTACCACTATACATTTTCCTGACATGATATGTATATTGCATTGACCTCCTATCACTATCTCTGAGGTCTTCCCCTATTTCGTCTCAAGTCAACCTTGTTCTTCCAATGACTAGTTATTTTTCTGTTTCTGCAAAAAAGACTTAAGCAGGGTCCAAAGCAAAGCTGATCAAAATAACAACATACAGCTCTTTTGCTGATGATCTGTTATGCTTAGTATTGCAACAAGTCAAGTTTCCAATGCACCACAACTGAAGAAGCGTGTAGGACCTTGTAATCTTTTGAGTATCAGTGTTGCATGTGTCATATGCCACAGCGTGCTGCCTTTCCTGTTTTTGGTTTGTATGACACCCACCCATTCCACTGTGAGCCCCTGCATATGCTGTATGAACTGTACGTAGCAGTTCAATGAAAACTCCTATTCTGATTATACCACAAATTTCAAAGATATAAATGTATAAATTATGCACAAAAGAAGACCAAGTGGGATGATTAGATCATCTACTGTATCTCATATTTCTGTGAGCTATATAAATGCTAAACCCTTACCAAATAACAACTTGCCTAATTAGTAAAAATTCATCGCCACCCCTATTGTTTCAATTAAGGAAGCTGTTTTTCATTTCCCTTCTGAAGCCATCTTGCATAAAATGATTGAAGTAGAATGCCAGCTGCATTGCCCTCCTGAGAAAATCCATAGAGATTTTACCAGCATGAGATACGACCATTTTTCTGCGGGTGCTATGCCTACTGAAACCCATCATTAGTATTTCTAAAGTGTTCCAATTATACAGTATCACTTCCAGTTATTAAAACTTCTCCTAGTTTCAACTTTTCAGTAAGGTTTTTTTGTGTTCCCAGGCAGGGATTGGGTTGCAGAGAGCAAAGGGAATTAGTTGATTTGTTAAACAGGTGGTGATGGCTGCTATTTTTTATGAGACTTCAAGTAAAACCTAGGTAAGCTGTTTATACACCAAGCTGAGTGCCTTATCTGTTATTTAGGCTCTTCCTCATGCCTCACTACTTCTCTTTCCAGACTTAGGACTCTTTTTGTGACATGACCAGACTCTCTAGCTGGGAGAGCTAGAAGGTGATTTCCTGCTCTAAACCTCGGGATAAGAAGCATTCCTGCTGGTTCAGATTGTGGTTACAGTTAAGAAGCCAGGCCCCCCAAATCCTTTACAGGGTAAACTATGATGTGAGAAGCATGTATCTTCTTCTCAAGAGGTGACTTGAGACAGCAGAGTGTGCTTTGACTGATGAGTATTCCTAAAAAAACCCCAGAGACTTAGTCACAGAACCAGATACCCACCTGAGAGTGCCACTGTGTACTTGCTTAGCTCATACAAGGAGACAGTTCTGGGGAGAGTGCAAATGCAATGTTTTAATCACATAAGCAATGTTTTGGTATCTCAGGTGGGTATCTGGGATACCCCGGTGAGGTAAGTGGAATATTTGGGATCACTCAGGTGCCTGAATTTCATTCACATGTCTCTGGAAGCTGCTAAGTGCTCTTTGGACCTTGCCCCAGCTGCTTCACATAGCACAGAAGTGAAATTAAGTGAAATTGCTGTAAATTATTTACCAACATTAGCTTTAGAAAATGTCACTAAACTTAAACCACAGTAGGAGAGGTGCACTATAAAAAGGGAAATTTTCAACAAAATGGCAGTTTTATAAATTATACTCTTAAGAAGCTGCAGGCTTTTATAGGCAGTATCATGTTTAATGCTTAGTTTGGCCCCTGTTCTTCAAGCAGTATTATATCAAATTTTTCTGGGCAGTCATTGCTGCACTTTTCTCATCTGTTTAGCCATCTGGGTCCTGTGGTGGCATATACATGGTATATCATAAAAGAGAAGTGCCTGGCCTTTTCTCTCGGCTGCCACATGCAGGGCTGGGGAGGCAGCAGGGGAAGAAGTGTGCTGGAAAGGTTTGTAAAACCACTGGGCAGCATTGCTTTGTGCTGCTAAAGGGATCTGCTGCAGCTGGAGGAGAGAATCAGCTTCCTTTGGAAGAGAACAAAGAAAGGAGCTGACATTTAATCAACAGGGAAGAGAGAGGGAAATGAAGTAACTATGGAAGGGCACGGTTGATATTTCCACTAACAATTCTGGCAGCAGGCAATCTCATCTGAACTGTATTCTCTTCATTAAAAGATTACTCCAAGAAAACAAAGGAAAAAAGCCACTATGAAAGGTGTGGCTGACTCCATAGTGGATGGGTCCAAAATCTTGATCCCTGCATGCCAAGGAGGTGATGGCTAAACCCGCAGCCCTGGTGCTCACAGGGCTTTCCCTGCCCACGTCCCTGAAGGGCACATCTCTCTTTGGCACAACCCAAGGGTGCTGGCAGCTCTTACGGGCAAAAATTGTCCCATGGGAACACTAAAAGACTCCATGATAAGACTAACCTTCTCAATGCCCCAGTAGCCTATTAGACATCTTGTGCAGCGTACGTGACAAATCCCCAGCCAGGGCACCAGATGACATCCTGCCTCCATAGAGAGTTGCTTGGGAGCCTTACTGAGGCAATGGATGGGGCTGTCTAATTGCAGACAGCCTTGGCTCCTGGTTAGTGACTAATTTTTCTTCTCTTAGCAAACAGCCTGTGGGAGATAACTAGAGTGTCAGGCAGTAACCTGCTCCTGCGCTGTGACTGCCACAGGCTCCCATGTTCCCTGCTGGGAGCAGGTCCCCTATCACAACACTGACTGCAAATGCAGATGAGTGCACATCACGCTTTATACATTCATGGTCTTCAATACTTTTCCATTTGCAGACCCTAGATATGGCAAGCTGGTGTATCTGAATTTCTACTTGGTGAATTTAAACCTATTGACACTAGGCTGGCTTTTTTTAATCTACTGTTTGATGAATAATTTAAGTCAGCATGTCCAGTGAACTGGACCAGAGTACCAATCTGGCTGAAAAGCAACCTGCCTAAAGCAAATCAGTCGGGGCAGCTCCTCATTCTGGCTTACTAAGTAACCACATAAACATTTGTGCCAGAACATTGCAAAAGGTAATTTGGGGACAGAAATGAGTGGCTGGGTTGCTTTTTGTGCCAGGAGTGCTGGCTTATGATGATCTAAAGCATGTGCTGAACTGTAGCCTTCATTGCCTATTGTGCAGTGCCTTCAGCACAGATCCCAGACTGTTGGGATTTTTTTAACCACAGCATGAAAACTACTGCCCTAAGCATAAAACAAAGCAATGACATGCCCTTGTGCTGACTCTGACTCCCTGTGAGTAAAACACTTTGGGGTAAACTGCTCCTCTGGGGGTGTTTCAGGTGGATAAAGCATTGTGTGACTACTACCTGGGTTGTACTTAGTGGGCACAGCTTATAAGAAAACTGGTAAACACAGCAGCCAGAGAATTCTTCCAAGAGCATGATTTAATGTGGTCTGTTCCTCAGAGTGTTGTTCTGACCAATTTTGTGAAGGACCACCTGGGGACGTATGATGTTCATTAAGTGCTCTTTCGGTATGCATTGCATTCCAGAAAAGATGGAGGGCTCTGTGCTGAAAACTGGAGAAGATGTCTCAGTACTACGCAGTTACAGCCAGAGATACCACGGTAGTAAGGCAGCTCTGGAGCAGACCCAGGCTTTCAGAGTTATTTATGCCCACTATCCCCAGAAATTCCTCCTCCCTCAATTTCTGAAAAGCAAAAATTATGAAAAATACTTAACAAGAAGTAAAAGCCTTTGTAGAAGTAACCATATAGGGTGCTTAGCCTTGCTAGATTCAGTCCTGAAAAAGCATAATTTACTGCCAGCTCCAAACTACCATCGTTAGTATGCTTCCATATGCTTCCAAAAAAGACACTTGTACAAGTTGTTTCTGACTTAATTCTGCCACCCTTGCTCATGTTGACTGCTGCTTTGCTCCACCAGTAAACCCATCCCCACAGACTCAGGGGCTGCTCGCAGAATTAGCAGCTCTTGATTTCCTGATCGGGGAAGTTGGCAGAATCAAAAGTTGGTTTTTAACAGAGAACAAGGGGGAAGAATGTTTCCTCATTTCTGATGCATTCCTCAGTTTGAGTGTGTCAACAGATGGAGTGGAGATTAGTTATAAAATAATGTGGCCTCTTAGCTTATGTAAAAAGCAGTCTTGACGTGCTGGGGATTTTCTGATGGCTCATTAAATGTACTCATGCAAACTAAAGGATGCTTATAGCATAAATAAAATGTTCATCTTCAGTGAGTGTTTGCCTTTGATAGATAATGTCAGGGTGATGTATACATGTTTAGAGAAACATGCAGAGAAGTGTTGGCAAAGAAATAAAATCTGTTATTTGCTCTTTATCATCTAGCCTGAAATTCTAGCTGTTGATGTGCGTCAGGAGTTACTACTGCTCACTACGTGTATCACGTCCCGCTGAGGCTGTCTACATGGCCTTTTGCAGACTGACATATGTTCCCTTTGCCTTTGCTCTGAAGCAGCAGCCATGTAGCTGTGGCTGGCGTGCCACACAGTGCAGCGCATTGCTCCAGCTGCACAGCAGGGTCCAAGGTGCAGGGTGCATGTTGCTGCGGCTCGGGGCTGATCCAGCTCTGTGGTTTGCAGTCCCAGCGTGCTCCTTGCCAGGCTGTGTTAGCCCAGGGACTGAACTCGTGTAGCTGGACAGGCCGATAGCCTCAACCTCTGAGGACACAAGTAAAATGCCAGATCAAAATTATTCCTTTTACCAGTGTAATATATACGGTGAGGGACCAAATTAATGGGCAATATTTAGCATTAGGCATTCCTGCCATGCTGACTATGTTGTTCCTCTCCCTTCTTCTCCAGCCCCCAAGTGAGGAAGCTGCCTTCAGTTTTGCCCACAGGGCTTTTTGGGACTCCTTGTGAACCTAAGCCAAGGACTGATATGGATAAAAAATGTCTGGCGAAAGGCAGGATTTTTCTGTATTTCAGCAAGATCATTTGATTCAGTTCACAGAGGCAAATACATTTTAGATCATTCTGTAAGGGAATAAGTCCTTATTCTCAAGCTGCAGAAACACTAGGGTCTTATTGCTCTTAACCAAGATAACAGCACTCTATACGAGTGTGGCTCTTCTCAATGCCATCATTTCCTAGCTAATCTTCCACTGGCAAGCTGACCACTGCACAGAAGCACTATTGCTGGCCCGATGCTGAACTGATGGTACCAGGATGCCTTCCCTTGGTTAGAGGTGTTCTTCTGTGCTTCAGGAGGTACTGTAAAGATTGGAGTCCTACACAATTCCACAGCAGAAGATTTCATACGTGAAGCACACGTTGCAGGGCTAGAAGCCAGATGAGTTGAGGAGTCCTGTTAGCTGGAAGTAAGGAACAGTTCTGTCTCCACACAAGCAGTCAGATCACTCTGCGTTTGTGACAGTGCCTGGGAAAATTTTTCCTAATAGGTATCTTCTGAAATTTAATATAGCACCGATGCTATGACTTGGTATCTCTCTTACATTTGCTGGCTGTCCCCCACTATTCTTGGGAGCAGTAGGAAGGCTTTAGTATTTAGGAAGAATGGAGGAATATCAACAGAGTCTTCAAATTCATAAAGCCCATTGTTAATTCTTTTTCTTCCTCACATATACACACAGATTGAACTCAGCAAGTTCCCTAATTATTCTTTTAAATAACAGCACTTGACATTTTCCCTGAGGGCTATGTAACAAGTGTAGTTTTACAACAAGAATGGTGTCATTAATAGATTAATAGCTGCAATAATGCATATAGCAGCATTAACAGGATGGGTGAACTAATGTAAGTAAAATGGATGGGTTTTTGCTTTTGTTCACCCACCATTTGTAACTTAGATTTTAAATGGTTAGACAAGACACAGGAAAAGACAATTCTTGCCCCCATTCTCCCTGTATTTTCGCTTTTTCCCTGACATTTTCATTTTCAGCTCTACTCTGGTTTCTCCTCCTTCCTCTTCATTTTAAGGTCTATTTCCTTACTGAGAAGAGGATCAACCACATTTTACATATCCTGGTGGTTAGTGTGCAAAAGGAATAGCCCCACTAACGCTAGTATTTACTCAACACTTCCCCCATGATACCTCTATAAACCAAGTAAGTGGTACACTCTGGTTGTTTATGCTTTTATCATGCCCATTTTATAGAAATAACGAGGGGAGAGGAGCACTGCATCAAACAGCCCGTTACTACATTAACTTCTCAAGGACTGCAGGCACAAGTGTGAAGCAAGCTCCCTTCTTGCAAACAAAATTATGTTTCTTATGTGTCAGATCTAAGTGGTGAGGACTAAGAGTTGAAGTGACAGAGTTCAGTCTCCAATGCTGTGCAGAGAAGGAAGAGGAAGCCTGGTTGGCATCTATGATGATAAGTCTGAAATCTGGTGTTTACTCACAGAATTTTGATATTCTGCCCCAGATAAAGTTTACAGAAGATTAGTTTACTAGATGACTCCTTTGCTTTGTCCTCTGTGAATCAGCCAATACACTTATGACAACAATCAAATATTTGCACTCACTTTGATGACTTCACTAGGTTGCCTTCTCTCTATTTTTCCTGAGATCTTCTGCAGTAAAGCTTCTAAACCTCAGGTTTGTTTTGCAAATCCAAACAGGCTGCATTAGGTCTCATGTATCCCTTAGCCTACATGTAATCTACAGGGGATCTACAGCAGAACAAACAACAAAGCTTCTGGACCTTACTAGGTGAGATAACACTTGCTAAATGAGTCAACAATGCCCAAATTTTCCTACTATGAGATTTTTTTAAGGAACTTTGGATTCTACTCATTTTTATGAAGCATTACTTATATTGAAGGGGAAAAAATTGATGGATTCCAGCTTGTATGAGCAAGAAAAACTAGGAGAAAATTAAGGCAGAGTATCTTTTACTGGAGCTTTACTAAATGACTACGCAGATGACCCTTACCTCCCAGTCCTGCTGCAGATTTTAAACACATGAATAAAGCTAACGCCTGTAACAGGACCGCAGCCATTGCTGCGCCTGCGCACCGAAGTGCTGGTTGCAAGGTGATGGTCTCTGACGGTGTCTCAGTTTTTCAGAGACTGACACATCCGTCCTTTCTCCCGTTGTTTGGTTGACATTGTTTAGTTAGACTGTAAATTTTTTGAGATGTAGATCAACTCTATTTCTTCAAAAAGGGAGTCTGTTCCTGACTTTCTACTTTCATCTATGGATAATTATCATTAAACATGCTCTTTGCAATATCATACTACATTTCATAAGGTTCTAATAAAATTAGTTCAAATTCACTTTAATTAAATTTATCACCTTTACTTGTCATCTTCATTATATTTAAACTATCTTTGGGTGTTTTGATTTCAAGCTACTATTGATCTTCCAGACCTAGGGACCAGAAAATATTTTCTTACACTTTTTATAACTGTTATGTCTACATAATATATGAAAGGGGCATCAGGTGTTAAATATGGAGAATAAGTATGAAGAGCTGTAGTTAAAATCTTACTGTGACTTTTCCCTAGACAAAGAGGGTAAAATTGTAATAGTATCAAAATCATTCATTCTTACAAATAGAGCTGAATTCCCAGGCTGCCCGTTGTTGGAGAAAGTTAGCCAGACTAGGCCGCGGTGGGAAAATTCTGAGTCATGCTGACAAGGGAGAAAAGAAAGTTATGCTGACCTTGCTCTGTGCAGATAAGCAACTTTGAGAAAGTATAGTATAGGGAAAACAGGATGGAACCCGGACCACGTAGCAGTAACCGAAAGTAGGAGGAATATGATAATGTAATTTTTAGAGCTAAGCCAATGATTGTGAGACAAGTATGCATAAGGTAGAACTTAGTGTATAAATATGTGTAGGGTTTTACAATAAAGTTGAAGCTGGCCTTATCACTCACATTGAGTCGACTGCCTGCCTTCCCTCGCTCGTCGCAAGTGGCGCCCGAACAGGGACCCCCCATCCCTGTTTTCCACCGGACAGCGAGATCGGAGAAGCACTGGTAGCAGCGACCAGGGAGCAGAAGATCAGTAGACGCTGTCGCGGCGTGCCTGATCCGTGCTTGAACCCAGGATAATTAAGAAGGGGTTCGCCGTCCGATAGAAGGCTACCCGTGGGAAAAGGCTGCAAACGACCGGATAATTAAGAGGGTCAGGAGAAGCGCGCAATGGAAGTAGAGGTAGCCTTCGATATTTTAAAATGCTTTTTAGAAAAGCGGGGAGTAAGCCAATTAAAAGACGTGGCTGGTTTAATTGCGTTAGGGAAAGCGAAAAGGTTTTTTAAAGACCCTGAAAGTATGTTTGAAGTAGACGAGTGGCGTTCTTATGGAGATTGTTTGTGGGATCTAGTAATTGATGATGATAAATCAGCAAGAAAATTAATGAAATCTTGGAGAGATGTTATTAATTGTATAAAAAGATATAAAACTGAAAGGCGAATAGCTACAGTCGCCTCAGATCGGCTTGAGCAGTCCGATCCTGCCGCTGGACGTCTCACAGCAGGGGGTGACTACTTTTCACCTCCGCCTTCGGGAATTCCTGTTCCCGTTGTCTGCCGACCCTCTCGTCCCCCTCCTGATCCGCCGACAGAAAGGGCTTGTCCCTCCGCACCGCCGGGGGAAAGGGAGAGGGAGGGTCCAAGTGAAAATGAGAGGGTAGACAGTAGCGGACAGGAGACTGCTCAAGCTGAAAGTCTTCTAAAGGCCTCACCCCCCCCCACCCCCCCTACCCCTCACCCCCCCCCACCCCCCCACCCCCACCCCCCCCACCCCCCCACCCCCACCCCCCCCACCCCCCCCACCCCCCCCACCCCCCACCCCCACCCCCCCCACCCCCCCCCCGTCCCAAGCTCAACAACAGCCGCGTTTAGTGCGGGTTAGTTGGGACAAAATAGCACGAGAAGCTGTTGAACAAAAAGATTTTGATTTATTAGATCAAATTAGCCCTCAAGCCTTCCCGGTAATCTACCAGGTAGATAACGCGGGGGCTATGACTGGGGTGCATCAGGCCCTAGATTGGAAAATATTAAATCAATTGCGAAACACAGTTAATGTGCAAGGCAAATGCTAAACTATATCTGGGGTAGCGGAATGCTATGTCCAGAAGATATTAAGAACATAATGAGGCTTATTTTGAAGCAATCACAACAATTACTTTGGCAAGCTCACTGGCAAAGACTTTGTGAAATATCTGCGCACTCGCCCCGAGCCCCAAATGATCGTTTAGCTGGAGTAACTGTAGAACAACTAATGGGTATAGGTCCTTTTGCCTCTGTAGAAATGCAGATGCAAACTGGCCCAGACGTGTTGTTAGAATCTATGAAATTAGCACGAGAAGCCTTGCAGAAAGTTAAAACTACACCAGCTCCTCCCTCATATATGTCAATTAAACAAGGAAGAGAGGAGCCTTTTGCATCTTTTGTACATAGAGTCACAGACGCTATTGACCGTGCAGATATGGCAGATTTTATGAAAGGACCTTTGCTGAGACAGTGTGTATTAGAGAATTGTAATACTTATACGAAGGGCATCCTTGTCACCTTACCCTTAGACGCCACCATAGAAGTCATGTTAGAGCGAATGAGTAGAGTTCCTGTAGGAGCTCAAGCCATGTTCGTTGAAACAACCAGAGAACTAGGGGAAAAATTACTCAAGGCGCAGGGACAGGCGTTTGCAGCTCTTGCCCCACTGAAGCCTCCGGATGCCCACCAAAGTAAGACGACTGGCCGACGAGAGTATAAGTGCTTCCGATGTGGCTACCCAGGACATCTGCGTCGACAATGTCGGGAGCTGCCAGAACTGTCAAATGAATAATCATAATACTACGGTCTGCCGGCATTCGGGAAACGGGAAACCGAGCGCCAAGAGCCGCAGCGCGCTGACACCAATCGCGGCTCCGGTCACCTTCAGGCCAACGGCAGCCCCCAACCAAATGACAGTGCAGAGATACCAGACGCCATTACCCAACTTCGACCAGCAACCAGGAGGAGCCTCGGACTGGATCTGGCAACAGCAGTAGATGTCACGCTAATTGACGACCGGCCGCGAAAAAATTGCTACAGGAATTAAAGGGCCCATAGTTATCAATGGACAATCTCATGGAGCGTTGTTGTTGGGGCGATCATCCAGTGGTCTCCAAGGACTTTTTATATTACGAGGACTTATCGATTGTGATTCAAAAACTCAGTACCCACATCGTTGACCGAGCAGTGGATCGTATTGACCCTGACTTACCTGTGGACTTAACCGTTTTGCACGGCCCCACACATTTTATTGGTGCACTCACGCAGTGCAAAAAGAAAAAGGGGGAGACTGTGAGAGTATTAGAATGGATATTTACCGGAATGCAACCAAAGACTACAATTCAAGATAACGACACGTTTGATTGGAATGTGCTAGATTGAATTTATAGCTGTTACTGCTGTTTAGCTATTAATTCGCAGGCTCTTGTGCTTGCCATGGGCCTTGCTTGCCTTAATGTGTATTAGAGTCTTGTGCTCGTTAGTGGCTGCTTTTTTGCTGTCGCTGCTTGCTGTACTGCTGCACTGCTGATCGTCTTACTGTGCTGTGCCTGGGAGCATTCTGATAACAGCAATGGGGATGCGCCTGGGCCGGCAGATGGCCAGGGCATCGCTGCTGCTTCTGTGCTGCTGTGCTGGACAGGCTGGAACTGCAGCGTAAACTCGAATCAAAGGGACTGTGACCTGTGGCTGAGTCCATGCGGGACAGGACACCCCGAGGTGTCTGTGACTGTGGATAAGCCCATGCCCAAGCATCAGGAACCACCTGAACCAACGGAGGACAAACTTTACAAGAAGCAGCGCAAGTGCAGCAGTGACCCGACCTGAGCCAACTTTGGTGCCCAGTAACTCCACGCAACGCACCACCTCTGCTGACCTGAGTGACCACCGTAACAGATGGAGCCCAAAGTCATGGACTAAATGAACGCAGTGGACATTTTGTGTACATTTATGGATATTTTATGGACATTTTACAGGGGATTGTGCGGGCCTGTCCTACGTGTAGCCACCATGGGCCTGGTCTCGGAATCGGCGTGAATCCCAGGGGACTCGAGGCCAGAGAATTGTGGCAAGTGGATGTGACTCACGTTGCTGACTTTGGCAGACTGAGATATATACATGTTACAATTGACACCTATAGCAAATTTATATGGGCCACGGCACAAACAGGAGAACGAGCACTCCACGTAATGCGACATTTGACTAGTTGTTTTGCAGTCATGGGAGTGCCACAAACGATAAAAACTGACAATGGCCCTGCATACACAAGCGCCAAAGTGAAACGTTTTTTCCAAACATGGGGAGTGCGACATACTGCTGGTATTCCGCACTCACCCACGGGACAAGCTATCATTGAAAGGGCGCATCAAACGCTGAAACAATATTTGCAAAAATTTAGGGAAATCTCAGATGTACAAGAAAGACTTGTTAAGACTCTTTTTGTGCTAAATCATTTATGTATTTTTGCAGATCAGAAAGAGCCACCAGCATGGGTGCATGGTTATCCTAAAGAAAATAAGGATGACAAGCCAGTTTTCGTTATGTATAGAGATCCAGCAACCGGACTGTGGAAAGGTCCAGCAGAAGTGAAGTATATGGGTAGAGGTTATATGTGTGTACTTACTCCCACAGGGCCGAAGTGGATTCCAAGCCGCTGGACCAAAGCTGCTGTTGCTGATGATGATCAATGTAGCTCTGCCCGTACTGGTCCCAGCGATGCCGTTGCCCAGCCGTGCGAACTTATGGGTGGCGTAGGCGAATAAAACTGGGACGACAGACTTTTGCCTGAGTTCAGCTACGGCAACTGAGCCCTTTAAAACATGTCTGATAGGCTTTCCTGAAATTATTGCCAGAGATTTTGATAATTGGACGTCTGTAACAGTTAATTGTATAAATGTTACTGTAGCAAATTGCTCGGTACAACTAATACGAGCCCTAAATCACACTCTCCCTTGGGACCCCCAAGAAATTGACCTTTTGGGGTCAGAAAAAATTGGAAATGCAACTGATAATGTTACTACTCAGACATGTTTTGTGTTTGGCAGCTTTAGCCGCTTTGCCGCACAGGCCCAGACCTTTCAGTCATTGATCGGCATAAGCAGCCGCACTGATGATAACAACCCTTTTGTTAATACCACCGGTTGGACTGTTGTTTCACCTTTTACGAAAGGATTCGAAATAGGCCAATATAGTGGGAATTATAACGCTTCCAAAACACTCGGTGCCTATGGACGGAGTATGAAGGGAACCAATAACTCTTTGTGGAACAATGATATGGCCAAAGCTCTTCCCCCCGGATATTTTTTGATCTGTGGGGATCGAGCATGGCCTGGCATTCCACAGAACGCCTTTGGAGGGCCTTGTTATGTAGGTAAATTAACTCTGCTCACAGTTAGCCGACAAAGTTGGCTTAATATAACTACAGTAGCGACAAATCGACACAAAAGGTCTATACATCAATTGCAAGCAGATTGTAACGACAATATAGAATTATGGTCAACCACAGCCAATGTATTTGCTTCCCTAGTGCCTAACATAGGCACTGCGCAAGCGCTGGCTTGGTATTTTATTAACAATTATAGTTATAGTAAAAATAGCATATCACTGTATTTTAAATAATGTTGTAAAAATGAACCACAATGTATTGGTGGTCCAAAAAGAAAAAGGGGGAAATGTTGGAGAAAGTTAGCCAGACTAGGCCGCGGTGGGAAAATTCTGAGTCATGCTGACAAGGGAGAAAAGAAAGTTATGCTGACCTTGCTCTGTGCAGATAAGCAACTTTGAGAAAGTATAGTATAGGGAAAACAGGATGGAACCCGGACCACGTAGCAGTAACCGAAAGTAGGAGGAATATGATAATGTAATTTTTAGAGCTAAGCCAATGATTGTGAGACAAGTATGCATAAGGTAGAACTTAGTGTATAAATATGTGTAGGGTTTTACAATAAAGTTGAAGCTGGCCTTATCACTCACATTGAGTCGACTGCCTGCCTTCCCTCGCTCGTCGCAGCCCGTGGGTAGACCATGGAGTATGAGATTTCTGTATTATGATGAGATTGAAAAACTCAGGTTAAATGCAAAGATGAATCCTTCTAGGACAAAACTGCAATCTTCTTGAGAATTTCTTCAGTCCAAAGAGGAAAATTTTCTGCATCATTAAGCAGAAGGGAAAACTTCTTGGTTCTTCTCTGGAATATCTGATCTTTTGTTACATCGCAAATATATGCACAATAATGCACAGGCAGTAAAATCCATTCTGATTGCTGGTACAGGGAAACATATGGTCTTGAACAACTCACAAAGAAATTAAGCAGAGAGAAGTAGAAAAAACTTTTAACAGCATAAAAAAGAAAATGACAAACAGTAATTTGACACACTCTCCCCACCACCCATGCAGGCTTTTAAGATGATTGACAAAACATTGGCTATATTCTATTTCCCTATTTTCTTCTTATGTGCATGTCCTGGCTTCCTCTGGGAGAGAGGAAGAAAATATTGTCATAACAAGGGAGATGGGGAAACATGGGGACTAGCAAAACAAATCTGAAAGGTTTAAATTGATATGAAACGCAGTTCTCCAGCTGAGCATCATACAGCACTTAGACATCTTTATTGAATCATAGAATGATAGAATCATACAGGTTGGAAAAGACCTCTAAGACAATCGTGTCCAACCGTCAACCCAACACATCATGTCCACTAAACCATAGAATAGAATAGAATAGAATCATAGAATCATACAGGTTGGAAAAGACCTCTAAGATCATCGTGTCCAACCGTCAACCCAACACCACCATGCCCACTACACCATGTCCCTAAGGGCCTCATCTACACGTCTTTTAAATACCTCCAGGGATGGTGACTCCACCACTTCCCTGGGCAGCCTGTTCCAAGGCCTGACCACTCTTTCAGTAAAGAAATTTTTCCTAATGTTCAATCTAAACCTCCCTTGGCGCAACTTGAGGCCATTTCCTCTTGTCCTATCGCTAGTTACTTGGCAGAAGAGACCAACACCCACCTCGCTACAACCTCCTTTCAGGTAGTTGTAGAGCGCAATGAGGTCTCCCCTCAGCCTCCTCTTCTCCAGGCTAAACAACCCCAGTTCCCTCAGCCGCTCCTCATAAGACTTGTGCTCCAGGCCCTTCACCAGCTTCGTTGCCCTCCTCTGGACACGCTCCAGCACCTCCATGTCCTTCTTGTAGTGAGGAGCCCAAAACTGAACACAATATTCGAGGTGCGGCCTCACCAGTGCCGAGTACAGGGGCACGATCACCTCCCTACTCCTGCTGGCCACACTATTTCTGATACAGGCCAGGATGCTGTTGGCCTTCTTGGCCACCTGAGCACACTGCCGGCTCATGTTCAGCCGGCTGTCAACCAGTATCCCCAGGTCCTTTTCTGCCAGGCAGCTTTCCAGCCACTCTTGCCCAAGCCTGTAGCGTTGCCTGGGGTTGTTGTGACCCAAGTGCAGGACCCGGCACTTGGCCTTGTTGAATCTCATACAGTTGGCTTCGGACCATCGATCCAGCCTGTCCAGGTCCCTCTGCAGAGCCTTCCTACCCTCCAGCAGATCAACACTCTCGCCCAGCTTGGTGTCGTCTGCAAACTTACTGAGGGAGCACTCGATCCCCTCGTCCAGATCATTGATGAAGATATTGAACAGGACCGGCCCCAGTACTGAGCCCTGGGGAACACCGCTCGTGACCGGCCGCCAACTGGATTTAACTCCGTTCACCACAACTCTCTGGGCTCGGCCGTCCAGCCAGTTTTTTACCCAGCGAAGAGTGTACCTGTCTAGGCCGTGAGCCGCCAGCTTCTCTAGGAGAATGCTGTGGGAGACAGTGTCAAAGGCTTTACTGAAGTCCAGGTAGATCACATCCACAGCCTTTCCCTCATCCACTAGGCGGGTCACCTGCTCATAGAAGGAGATCAGGTTGGTCAAGCAGGACCTGCCTTCCATGAACCCGTGCTGGCTGGGCTTGATCCCCTGGTTGTCCCGGACATGGCTCGTGAGCACCCTCAAAACCAACTGCTCCATGATCTTCCCCGGCACCGAGGTCAGGCTGACCGGCCTGTAGTTCCCCGGATCCTCCTTCCAGCCCTTCTTATAGATGGGCATCACATTGGCGAGCCTCCAGTCGTCCGGGACCTCCCCTGTTAACCGGGACTGCTGGTAAATGATGGAGAGCGGCTTGGCAAGCTCCTCCGCCAGCTCCCTCAGTACCGTCGGGTGGATCTCATCCGGCCCCATAGACTTGTAAGCGTCCAGGTGGCGTAGCAGGTCATGAACTTCATCCTCTTGAATTATGGGGGGTTTATCCTGCTCGTCGTCCTTGTCTTCCAGCTCAGGGGGCTGAGTACCCTGAGGATAACCACTCTGACTACTAAAGACTGAGGCAAAGAAGGCGTTGAGTACCTCAGCCTTTTCCTCATCCTTGGTGGCAACGTTCCCCCCCGCATCCAATAGAGGATGGACATTCTCCTTGGCTCTCCTTTTGTCATTAACATACTTGTAAAAGCATTTTTTGTTGTCTCTCACGACAGTGGCCAGGTTGAGTTCTAGCCGGGCTTTTGCCTTTCTAATTTCTTCTCTGCATGACCTAACGCGATCCCTGTACTCTTCCTGAGTTGCCTGCCCCTTCTTCCACAAGTGATAAACTCTCCTTTTTTCCCTGAGTCCCAGCCAGAGCTCCCCGTTCAGCCAGGCCGGTCGCCTTCCCCGCCCGTTCTTCTTGCGGCACATGGGGACAGCCCGCTCCTGCGCCTTTAAGACTTCCTTCTTGAAGAACGTCCAGCCTTCCTGGACCCCTTTGCCCTTCAGGACTGTCTCCCAAGGGACCCTCTCGACCAGTGTCCTGAGCAGGCCAAAGTCCGCCCGCTGGAAGTCCATGGTAGCGGTTTTGCTGGCCCCCCTCCTTACTTCACCAAGTATCGAGAATTCTACCATTTCATGGTCGCTAAGCCCAAGCCGGCCTCCGACCACCACATCCCCCACCAGTCCTTCTCTGTTCGTGAACAGCAGGTCAAGCGAGGCACCTCCCCTGGTGGGCTCACTTGCCAGCTGCGTCAGGAAGTTATCCTCCACACACTCCAGGAGCCTCCTCGACTGTTTCCTCTCTGCCGTGTGGTATTTCCAGCAGACATCCGGAAAGTTGAAGTCCCCCACGAGAACAAGGGCTATCGACTGGGAGACTTCTGCCAGCCTCTGGTAGAATATTTCGTCTGCCTCCTCATCCTGGTTAGGTGGTCTATAACAGACCCCCAGCAGGATATCTGCCTTGTTGGCCTTCCCCCTCATCCTTACCCACAAGCACTCGACCTCGTCATCACTACCATCGAGCTCTAGACAGTCGAAGCATTCCCTAACATACAGGGCTACCCCACCACCTCTCCTTCCTTGCCTGTCCCTTCTGAAGAGCTTATAGCCATCCATTGCAGCACTCCAATCGTGAGACTCATCCCACCACGTTTCCGTGATGGCGACTAAGTCATAGCTACCCTGCTGCCCAATGGCTTCCAGCTCCTCCTGTTTGCCGCCCATGCTGCGTGCATTGGTATAGATGCACTTGAGCTGGGCTGCCGATTTCTCCCCCGACATTGGCGTGCGGTCCCTAGGCTCTTCTCTAGAGAGCCTGGTTTTATCCCCTTCCCCCTTCGAATCTAGTTTAAAGCCCTCTCGATGAGCCCGGCCCACTCACACGTGAGAATCCTTTTCCCCCTGCGAGACAGCTGAACTCCGTCCGTCGCCAGCAGGCCCGGTGCTGTGTAAACCTCCCCGTGGTCAAAGAAGCCAAAATTCTGCCGATGGCACCAGCCCCTGAGCCACGTATTGATCCGATGAGTTTTCCTGTTCCTTTCAGTGTTCCGCCCTGCCACTAAAGGGATCGAGGAAAACACTGCCTGTGCTCCCAATCCTCCCACCAGTCGCCCCAGCGCCCTGAAGTCCCTTTTGATCCCTTCGGGACTTCTCTCTGCAACCTCCTCACTGCCAGCCTGTATAACCAGTAGCGGGCAGTAATCGGAGGCCTGCACGAGACTAGGGAGCTTCCTAGCAATGTCCTCCACCCGGGTCCCAGGTGAAGTCTTTCGTAGTCAAGCCAAAGCACAGACATAGATTCTGATTATGTTTTACATCAGGAATTAGGACAGACATTATGGATTGATTGTCCCTTAACAAAAATCTTGAAAGGAAGAAAGACTTTTTGGTAAGGAATGTTTTATCTTTAAAAGTTTGAATATATGTAGCAGAAGTACATGTGCTAAAGACAAAAGACTGAGTACTGGAGCAGCCTAGAATGAAAGGAAATTACAGATAAGAAAGCAAAAGGAAATTATTGATGTACTAGAGTTTCGAGGGGTGCCAGACCTGAGAAATTAATGTCTGGTATCAGCATCTGACTTACTGCACAGTGAAGCAAGATGAAGATATACACGAGCTGAAAATATCCAAGGTAGCTCAGGAATTAGAAACAACATAGGCATACCAGCATAGTCCCGTGCTGGAAATGCTTGACCTTATCTTGTAGGTTAATAGTAGTATTATATAGCTTGTGCACAACACTGCGTTGACTTTTAGCTTCTCCACAGCACTACATATGACAAGCATATCACTGCTTGTCTAGCCCTGGTTATAAGACCAAAAGTGCCCAAAAGTCAAGGAGACTTGACATGCAGTGAGAGCTAAAGGATCAGGATACAATCCTGTAATGATGGGAGCTAAGAAATCTTGAGACCATTAATCCCTGGAACTGGTGGGAGGGGATGGGGACTGCAAATGTCAGAATGCTACAGAATAAATGGATGTGGGGAAGCAAGGGACCATTTCCAAAGGAGAAGGCACAGTGTGATAACAGCCATCTCAGGTTTGACAGCAAGGGATACACCTTTCTGACAGAGGTTTTTCCCACCCAGCGGAAGAAGGCAGCAAAGACATGAGAGAACCTCTTCGATGCCAGATATCAATCAGCAACAGTGATGAACTGTGACCTTATCAAACTGCAGGAAGTTATGCACCAGAAAGACTTTCTCAGAGCAGTGAACATGTCTACAGTGGATTAATAATTAAAGAACACTGTGTAATGTCTACCATTAGGTAGTTATTAAAATAATTTATTACTTTTTAAATGCATCAGCCTTTCAGAGACATTACTCCTCTCTCCTCTGAATGTGAAATTTCTGCCCTGTTCCTAAAGATTCATCCCTGATAATACAAGATTTATATGTATCAGATATTGCAGCTTTAAATACCAAATCTTCCCAGGCTGCAGGGCTCTTAAGTGTAAGAAAGAGACAGGTCAGTTAAACCTGTTTTTTAAGGAGGTTCATCTTCCTAAAACAGTGGTAGAAAAGTTATTAAAATTATAGGAAATATAGTATGTGCACATTAAGTACAGAAAAAAATATGTAATTAACACTATTACTAACATTATGTAAGCATTTTAATAAAGTGAAACTCTAGCAACTTTTATACAGACCACACCTCTCATTTGGTAAGAATTAGATAAATGAAGATGTCAGCATTCTTTTCTAACCATTCTCTATAAAAACACCTCATCTACATATTCTTTGTAACATGCTTGCGCTGTATTATTCTGCTGGTTAATGCTACATGCATGTCATTCCATCACCAACATTATTAGAGTCACAGAGTTCTGAAATGCTTATTTGAAAAAAATAGTAAAAAGCAGAGCTGGATTTCAGCCATGTCTTATAAGGTCTTTTCACATTAAAACATCCGTGGGTTTTTTCAATTTAACACATGCTGAACTACCAAATCATTAAGGGTTTTCTAGTTTTTTGGTTTGTTTTTTTTAACAACTCCATTAACAGGCATTCCACACCCTTTCACACTAAAGACAAACCACTATACATTTTACAACCGAGACTCTTCTTTGTTATATCAAATAGCCTGGTGTCTATTGTGGGAACTAAATTTCAGATAGATTTCTCAAAAATTAAATCGTGGCTTATACTTTCATAACCATTACAAACAGAACACAAATAACAAATGCATAAATGCAATCAATGAGACTAAGGAAAAGAAGCTTCTCAAGAGAAGAGTGGTATTGTGTCAGAATAGTGCTGTGAGATTCCAGGATGCTGGGAGTTAAAGCTGAGACTATCTCATGTATCAGGAGTCTGTTTGGATCATTTTGGAGGAGTTTTATATTTATTCTTTTAATTTTCCTCTCCCTTAGAAGTCTTGGTAATTGCTTTCATGGTAACTAATACACTCATTTCCCTAGGCAAAGAGATCAGAAAATAATTAAAAATTGTTTCCACTCATGTTTTTAAAACCTTTGAAATGTTTCTTTAAAATAGGTGTTGCTGATCTTGAAGCACCTGTTCTGTATAAGACAAATCTGATTAGAGTCAAATACCTGAATGTGTTTTAATATGCTGATCATTTTGAACATGGACTTCAATGGAACATATAGCCACATGAGAGACAGGAATTGTTCACACGATGTCTAAATTGGGTAGCGATGCTGGGAGCCAAGGATGGTTTGTCTTGGCAGAGAAACTATGAGACTAGAAGACTCTTGCCAGTGTTACTCAAATATCAGTTTTGAGCTTGAACTTATTTAGAATTATTCATGAAAGGGAGCAAAAGAGCAGGACTATGCTAACAGAAACTGTTACTAACACAAGGTTGGGAGACATTAATGCACACAAGGATGAGGAGGTAGTAAAGGAAGTTTTATATGACCCTGGGAATTGTAGGAATAGGGTAGAAGATTGTGCATTTAGGAACTAATAAGAAGCAGCTTGGTTATAAACCAAGGAGCTCATCATTTGGAAGGCTGTAGAGGAAAAGAAAAATTTGATATATTACTTGACCATGCAAATGACTGTGAACAGCTAATGAAATGTGACTGTGAAAGCATCAAATGTGATCAGGTAAGATGAGAGGAAAATGCCTCAAATTGCACCAGGGGAGGTTTAGAGTGGACATTAGGAAAAATTTCTTTACAGTAAGAGTGGTCAAGCCTTGGAAAAGGCTGCCCAGGGAAGTGGCTGAGTCACCATCCCCAGAAGTATTTAAAAGACGTGCAGATGTGGCGCTTAGGGACATGGTTTAGTGGGCATGGTGGTGTGGGGTTGATGGCTGGACTCGATGATCTTAGAGGTCTTTTCCAACCTTAACAATTCTATGATTCTATAAGATTTTCCTAGTAGAGAGGAAGAAGCACCAATGCCTCTGTACCAGGCAAATATCATGTATGGTATTATGTACTCTCCTGAAAAGAATAGAGAGTTAAAAATTCATCCACTCCCAAGCTGTTGTCAGTACAATTTTCTAATCAGCATGAGCTATGAAGTGAAGTAACGGAATGACTTTCTATGATCCTAATATTGACAGCACTGAAGCAAGATTCAAAAAGAGGCATCTGCCGTATCTACCCACTCATAAAAAGCCTGAAACATCTGGCCAGGTGTTTACAGAGTGTTGCAGGTGACTGTGGAAAATAGAGATATCCCCACCTTTTTGATGAAATAGTACATATGGCACAGTATTCCTGTTAAATCTTGGCTTGATATGTGATTTAGTCAATTTCTTTCTAGTAGTGATAATTTTTTGGTTGTTAATTAGGGCATTTTCCTGGCTTGCAAGGGCATGTATATAAGCTGTAACGTGTGGTGTAAGGATCTGAGCTCTCAGAGATCAAAGTGGTAAAGCCACATGAGACAGCGCAGCATTGCTCAGATCCTGGTGCAAACAGCTGGGTGTCTCTGCACTGGCCCTCCTGCCCGCCTGGCTCTGCTCTGTGCATGTGCAGCCACTCTGGCTATTTCTGCACCTATGGCGGGGCACTTACCAATTAGGATTTGCAAACAACAAAATCCCTCAGCGAGTTAGCCCTGAGTATTTATACATTTACTGTTCTCTGAATAATTTGCTTTAGGAACTTGGCTGCCTTCAGGTTATCATCGATTCTGGTAGAGGAGATAGATGGCCTGAGGGATAACAGACAAGCTGCATTATGAAAATCTGCTAAAGATGGAGGATAAAGGCTGAAACAAAGATATTCATTGGATCTTGTCAAGTTCCAGAGAATTCTCACTGGATGATAGTAGGAATATATAATGAAATGACAAGTTGCTGTCCTTTAATAAAATAACCCATGACAGCTTCGTGACTGTCTCACCATCTTTGATGAAGATCTCCTGAGTTTCCTCCAATGGAGAGGTCCAAGTTCCACAGAGGATGCTAGTATGGCCACCCCTTCTGGTGAACGTTGTCAGCTCAAAATGATTCTGAAAAATTAGAGTCAGCACAACACTTTTTCCTGATGAGTTATTGAGATGGACAGATGTCAAAGTACCTTTTCAGAATCTGAATTACACTTCCTGGATGGCTGATCTAACTGGGATGAAATCTCTGCTGAGATATACTCCCGCTGGTCAGGAAATTGTCCTATATATTGTTTTATTTGTAAGTAGAATTCAATCACTTAAAAAAACCACAACACCAACAAGAAAATCATTTTCAGTACAGAATTTTAATCAATAAGAGGATGGAGGGATAGACTGATATAATCTCAGTCTGTCTTTAATTTTTAACTTTTATACATCACAACAAACAAACTCAAATTATCTTTAAAAATTAGGTATAAAAAATTGTACATCTCTCTTGTAAGGAATGTTTTTCATCCTGTTGTAAATAAGCCATTGTACCAGCATTTCAGATCTCAGCAGAAATCTGTTTTCCTTTATTTAATACACTTCTAAAAATATATATTTTCATGGACCATTGATTTCCAATTCCCTTCCTCTGAATCAGGATGGAAAAATATTATCTAGAACAACCTTGTTTTGATTTAGGAGCCTTTTTGGCATACTGCTTTGGGCATGAAAAATTATTTCCCTTTTCTTTCTACTCATTTTCCCCCTTGTGATAGAAAGGGTCTTAAAAATCTCTCTGACTCATATTATCATGCTGCTTCCAAGACATGGGGTCTTGTCTTCCTCAAACCTGCAGCACAATAGCAAATGTACCACACTTTCACCCTCAGATGAAATCTAACAAAGATATAGATGTCTTTGCCAACAAACCCAGTGAACTTTCAAATATGACATTTCCAGGGGACGAATCAGAATCAGCAGAGTTAGACTGCTTACGTCTAGAAGGCCTCTGGAGGAAGTCTGGAGGGCTTTTCTCATCTCTCTATGCAGGGATGAGTCATTGCATTACACTAAAGGCAATCTATTCACATCCACTCAAAATGTTTTTGGGATACAGGCAAAAACAGGTGGAAGGAGGCAGATAGCTGTTTGAAACAATGGGTGAGAAACCTGGCACTCTGCGGGGATATTAATTTTATTAATTTCCTTTGAATATATTTGGTTAGCAAAATCAAATTAATTAGCACACGAGAAAATCAATTTACTACAGTTTGCTTCACCATGTGCTGTGAAAATAAAAAATTCCTTTCCCTGCTACTTGATACATGTCTATGAAATCACTTAGATTATAACCCAATTTACTTCCATGGAGAAAGGATCAAATCCTAAATGTTTCTACCAATGATGAATATTTCAGTCCTGCAATGGTCAGAGAGGTTTCCCATTTCCAGAAATCCTAGGTATAATTTATATCACCAGTGAGCAAAGCTGTAACTGCCTTTAGGAGATACATGGAACAGAGCTGGCACTAGGAGTAGGACAGGAGATAACATATGCCAAAATGATAAGATATTAACTTTAAACTGTTACAATAAATTATAAATTCTAAAAATACAAATATTAATATTAGACCTTAACTTTTCACCGGTATTGCATCTTCTTTGTCAGACTAGCATCGACTGTTAAAATAAGTCTTGGGGAAATAAATCAGTGGGCAAAACGTGGAGAGGCAATTGAAGGCCAGGGTGTATTCACTTGTCCTACAGTTCAATAATTAGGTAAGTATGCATCAATAATGACCAGGCTGTTCATGCTTTTCACCAGTAAAGTAAACAAAATGTGTTGGTAGATCTATATGTCTGTCTCTATACCTACCAGAAAAGATGATTTGTTCATCATTGAACTACAGCTGTGAGACTGCATTAGCAACACAAGAGCATTTTGTCATTTTCTCATGCTAATGAAAGCTTTAGAGAGGGAAATGCAGAACAATGTGAAACATCAGAGGAAATTTGATGTATGCAAATATAATTATTTAGATTGGAATCTGGCCAGACAACATAAGCCCATATACACAAACACAAGCACAATTCTGTCCAAAGAACAGTAACTGAATTTTGAAAAAGTGATAGCTACAGATGAATTTTTGAAACTATGACTAACCATCCAGGCTTTATTCTCACAGTTTGTAATTTTGTCTAAAACTCTGACTTGATTTATAACCCGATTATCTATTCATACCCTTTCATTAACTGATGTGCAATTTGCCATTACATTCATAAACCTTTTCCGACATTGATTTACGATTCAGCAAAGCAGTGATTGAACAAAACTAAACTAAACTAAAGTTGAGTAATGCTTGACAAATGCCACCTCAGTGAATTCTGGAAACAAAGAGCTGAAACTTCCCAGGGAATAACTTGTAGTGGGTGAGGGCTGACTCCTCCAGAGCTGTGCCAGTATACCATCACTGAGAACCTACCATTTGGTGTGTCCAGTTCTGGGCTCCTCAGTACAAGAGAGACATGGACATACTGGAGACAGTCCCACAAAGGGCCATGAAGATGATTAAGGGACTGGAGCACCTCACATATGAGGAAAGGCTGAGAGAGCTGGGACTGTTCAGCCTAGAGAAGAGAAGGCTCAGGGGAATCTTATTAATGGAAATAAATACCTGAAGGAAAGGTGCAAAGAGGGTGGAGCCAGGCTCTTCACAGTGGTGCCCAGTGGCAGGACCAGAAGCAATGGGCACAAACTGAAACACGGGAGGTTCTGTCTGAACAGCAGAAAAGACTTTTTACTGTAGGGGTGACTGAGCACTGGCACAGGTTGCCCAGGGAGATTGTGGAGTCTCCCTCCTTAGAGTTATTAAAAAATTGTCTGGACACTGTCCTGAGCAACTGGCTCTGGGTGTCCCTGCTTGAGGAGGGGGATTGAACAAGATGACATCCAGAGGGGCCTTCCAACCTCAACCATTGTGTGATTTTGTGGCTGGTGTCCTAAAACACATAAAACACAGGTAAAAACCATGAAACATAACATTATGATAATTTGCTACAGAATGCATAAGAGCAGAGTTTCCTTCCCGAGTCAGATCATATGATATTGAGTCAGACCAAGGAAGGTCTTAGGCAGACTCATAGCAATGTCAGAAAAAAGAGGGGCATGAAACTGAGACACTAATGGGGACAAACTGTAGAAGAGACTAGTTCCTGGATCCTTGCACTGAGCTAGCTTCTGGCACAGGACCAGGCTAAATTGTCTTCATGTCTTAGATGCCAAAATAGGTTTAGTGCCCATCTCTGAAACTTGGTGCTTAAGATAAGCACAGCATGTATCTTCAAATGACATACATAAGAGTAACAGAATCCAGAAAGCAGCTGTTTCCAATTATCTGTCAACTGAAGAGCCTACTGAATAGACATTCACACACCTAACATACATGATCAGGATCACAGCGCCAACAAAACGGAGTTTTCTTTTGAAGCAGAGATTGTGGTATTAGATCTCCCTTATTTATTACAAAATAATTGTCTGAGTGCTTACCCAGTGGGTCTATCACCATGATAGATGCAGCTCCATGCCCATTTCTTTCACTTCCTACCAGAGGTGTCTATCAACAAGACTAGTCTGAATGAAGGCACTTTTCAAACCTTTTGTTGAAACCAGGCCATTGTGTGAAGAATTCAATGAAAATGGCAACTGGAAAATGACAGCAAGGGTGGGATTCAGATTAGGTGTCCATGATGTAGGTATCTCCATGTGCATGAGGTAGGTAAGTCAATGGAGCCCAGGGGGCTCTCCAGCTGACCACATGTATGTACCTGCTTTAGCATGATCTGAACAACTCTCCAGAGCAACTGTATCTTCCCTGAGTTTAATGAGATTCAAGAGCCCAGTATTTTCCCCTTAAGATTTTTAGTTTCAGACCTTCTCCTGCATTGAAAGTATGACTAGGCAAAACTTTGTATGCAAATTCTCATGGCTGGCAGTGGCGCTCCACAGACACCCTTATTCATGATTAATAGGATTGTGAGGAGAAAGGGGCAAAGGGCTGTGAAGACTATAGGAAAATCAGAGAATAAGTACACAAGAATAATTACAAGAGTATATGACATATATGACTTCTCAAGGAGGGCAGCTGGCACAGAGCCCTCCTGCACAATTCTCTGACCACAGAGAAAATTTCAGTGAGTGTCTTTGACCCACTGCTCTACAATTCCACTGAGAAATGGGGCTTCAGCAGGGATCTAAAGCAGAATTAGGGAGTACCTGCCATGCAGAAGGGAAATTTTATATGAAAAATGGTATGAAAAAAGGTGAAGGGGATGACAGGCAGAAGTCTGGATGGTCAGGGTGATACTACCAATTGTGAACAGTCCTTGCATAATTGTTTCAGTTTCCTTAACAGAAAGGCATTCTTCTTCCACTGCAGTGAACAACAAAACCTAACAACTTTTTCAGTTTTAAGCAAAAAAAACTTGTAAATAGTGGAGGTTCAGTACATTCAAACAGACAGAAGCTGCAGGGAATATTAGGTTCTCCAACCACTTAGAGATTCACTATCACTCACACTCTCCTTTTTGGTTAATACCAGCTGAAGTGCATGACAAACAATTACTGGCTGTGAGCTGTTCTGTGAGTTAACACAGCCTGGTTCATCAGGAAGATAACCTGAAATTAGAGGCAGGGAGTTAGAGTACAGTGCATGAATTTGGAGGACAGGGAAGGTAGTATTGCCTGATGGCAGGATAACGTGCTAACTCTAATGCACTGTCCAAGTCATTAATGGGTTCATTGATTCTAAGGCTAGAGAGGACCATTAGACCCTCTAGTCTCATTTGACACAAAACATAGTCTACAAAATCTTCCATAAAGAAGTCAAGTCTTACTTTGAAGGCATCATGGGATGGAATCAATCACTGTCCTTAGAGTTTGTTTCAGTTGTTAATCATGCTAGTGCACTTTTAAAAATGAGCCTGCCACTTCTCAAAAGGATCGCTGTTTCTTTCAATGCCTTTCATTTCTAGATGGAGAGTTCTTACTGCCTGACTTTTTTTTTCCTTACCAAATATTGATTTAATAGAACCAGAATAGAATAGAGCCAGAATGCAACTTGCAGTCTTTTTTTTAACACCTGATATGTGACTATCTCTCTAGGGCATCATTTATGCCTTCATTCTGGTTTTCTCCAGTTTTGCAAATCTCTTTTATGACACTACATCTATATGTGGTATTCCAGTGCCAGCCTCACTAATGCAGAGGAAGTATCTCACTAATATTCTTATTTCTTTTCTCTTCATACATCCAAAGACCTACATTTTTTCAATAGCAACACACCTGGCCGTGCCTACACTGAATTCCATGATGCACGCTTGGTCTCCTGATCAGCCATAAGAGAGAACTGTTACAAAGCACACCCTGGTTCTCACCCTGGGGGCATATGAGTTTCTTTTAAAAGGAATCATAACAGGCAGGGGATCTAAACATATCCGGGTTTCATCAAATCTCACAGTAGAGATATGGTCAAGGCATGTTTCCCAGAACAAGGACTGTAAAGACCATAAAACCAAGAGTATATGTTCATACCATTCCATAAAACCAAGGCAATTTTGATCATCTCATTTTAGCTGGAGTTTGGTTTCAGAGTATGAACTTTTCTTAAAAGAAATTGAAAAGAAGACAGACACATCAGGCCTTCAGAGTGACCTTTTGGATAGCGATTATTGCTGTAGATGCCATGAGAAAAGCTATTGTCTGTTGGAGGGCTGGCAAGAGAGGAAACATATAGAGAGGGACTCTTCTGACCTAACTATGTCTACACCTGAGCTAGTCTCTCTTTCAAGTCAGTAGAAAGAAAGTGGCACTTTTTGTGTGCAATTCATCTAACCTGTCTTAAATATCTCTTTAATCTACTTGAAAATCTCCCTTCACCTACTATAAAGGGAAGCAAGGTTAGGTAACCCGAATATAGACATAAGATTTTAGACAGATGAGTCCTGCTGTAAGTAATTGACCCTGACCAACTTTTTTTACCTATTTTCATCACCTTGAGGGCATGCAATTATATTCTGGGAGGAAAGGAAAATGAAAGTGAAAGATCATGGTAGGAGGTGTTAAATTCTGGCATCTCTTGAAGTATGATGTCTTTGAAATTTATTTCTTTCCCTGTTCTGACTTGGGCAAAAAAATGCTGTACATGTTATGCCTCTAAAAGTGTCAAGTATATAACTTTTCTACATTATAATTTTAGGGGGAAAGAGAGGATGGGAATGATGCTAATTTCTTTTGCTGAAAGTGTTCGATTTTAAATTTTGCATGTCCTGTAACCCATGGTGCAGTCCCCAATTCATCCTAAGCTCCAGGAAACTATTCTTTAAGGCATGTTGTGTGTTCAGAAGTTGAAAAGAGGGTTGGCAATTTATTTGACCCAGAATACAAGATATTTGTCGAGTCTTCCACTTAAATAACTGTGCCACTGATTTCTTTTGGGCTTTAGCTCTAATCCATGACAGGCAGAGGAAAATTAAACTTTCCTAGAGAAAGTATTCCTTCTACAAATGTTAAAATTCTCTTGAACTGTGAGTAGCCAATTAGCCATATGTCTTGAAAGCTTACCTGACACAAATATTCTCATGTTTGATCAGAGTTCAGACATGACACACACACTGCAAAGGACACTAAAATATTTAAATGTGTTCCCTAGCACCTGCTGGAATATTTTTTGCCCATAGCATGCTATATGGAAGATAAAAATAATGTATAAACAGATGCTGGCTATTTTTTGGCATTTGTCAAAGTCCTCAGTAACTCACTTCCAGAGGGTTCAAACATATGAATAAAACACATTTTTTTGTAATGTGTTCCCTATATTTTAGTCTAAGTTTTGTTCGTTATAAACTATTTATTGGTTCCAGCAGACATGATGGCAGAAACGCAGCAGTCAGAACACTCAGATCTGTGTAAACTGGCACTAAGTCTGGACTACTACAAAATCCCTGCCCTTTTTAGTTTAAAAAAATTCACAGTCCCAGTTTTTTCTGACATTTACAGATATCATTGTTTAACTTGAGCCTTTTCTCCAGGCTTAGGTGGCCTACGTTCCTCTCTCAGGATTTAAAATCATAAAGATCATAGAATCATAGAATGGTTTGGGTTGGAAGGGACCTTTAAAGATCATCTAGTCCAATCTCCCTGCTATGGGCAGGGACATCTTTCGCTATATCAGGTTGCTCAAAGCCCCATACAACCTCACCTTGAACATTTCCAATGATGAGACATCCACAACTTCTCTGAGCAATCTGTCTGAGTCTCTCACCACCTCATTGTAAACAATTTCTTCCTTAAATCCAATATAAATCTACTCTCTTTCATTTTAAAACCATTGCCCTTCATCCTGTCACTACAGGCCCTAGTAAAAAGTCTCTTTCCATCTTTCTTACAAGTCCCCTTCATGTATTGAAAGACCACAATAAGGTATCCCCAGAGCCTTCACTTCTCCAGGCTGAACAAAGCCAACTCTCTCAGCCTTTCTTCAGAGAAGAGATGTTCCAGCCCTCTGATCATTCTTGTGGCCCTCCTCTGGACTTGCTTTAGCAGGTCCAGGTCTTTCTTGTGCTGGGGACCCCAGAGCTGGGTGCAATACTCCAGGTGGGGTCTCACCAGAGCAGAGTAGAGGGGAAGAATCACCTCTCTTGACCTGCTGGCCACACTTCTTTTTATGCAACCCAGGATAATATTGGCTTTCTGGGCTGCAAGAGCACGTTGCCAGCTCATGTTTAATTTTTCATCCACTGTTATCCCCAAGTCCTTCTCCGCAGGGCTGCTCTCAATCCATTCATCTCCCATTCTGTATTGATACCAGGGATTGCCCCAACCCAGGTGCAGGACCTTGTACTTGGTCTTGTTGAACTTCATGAGGTTTGCACAGGCCCACTCCTCAAGCCTGTCAAGGTCCCTCTGGATGGCATCCCTTCCATCTAGTGAATCAGCTGCCCCACTCAGCTTGGTGTCATCTGCAAACTTGCTGAGTGTGCACTCAATCTCACTGTCTATGTCACTGATGAAGATGTTAAATAGTACTAGTCCCAGTTCAGACCCTTGAGGGACACCACTCATTACTGGTTTCCACTTGGACATTGAGGCATTGACTATAACTTTTTGGACATGGTCATCCAGCCAATTTATTATCCATTCCATTCATCAAAGCCATATTTCTCTATTTTAGAATGTTGTGTGGGACCGTATCAAAGGCCTTACAGAAGTCCAGGTAGGTGACATCTGTAGCTCTTCCATTGTCCACCGATGCAGTCACTCCATCGCAGAAGGTCACTAGTTTAGTCACGATTTGACCTTGGTGAAGCCATGTTGACTGTCTCAAATCACCTCCCTGTCTTCTATATGTTTCGAAATGTCTTCCAGGAGGATCTGCTCCATGACCTTACTGGGCACGGTTGACTGGTCGGTAGTTCCCAGTGTCCTCCTTTTCACCATTTTTAAAAGTGGGTATGATGTTTCCCTTTTTCCTGTCACTGGAGACTTTGCCTGACTGCCATGACTTTCCAAATATGATAGAGAGTGGCTTGGCAACCACATTAGCCAATTCCCTCAGGACCCTGGAATGCATCTTGTCGGGTCCCACGGACTTGTGTATGTTGGGGTTCCTCAGGTGGTCTTGAACCTTATCTTCTTCTACAATCGAAGGGACTTCATTCCTCTGCCTTGAGGTTCAGGGGCTTGAGATATGCGGGAAGAGAGATTACCATTGAAAATTGAGACAAAAACATTGCTGAGCCTTCTCCATGTCAGTTGTCACTAGTTTCTCAAAGACAGCTCTGTGCAGTCGATCCATTCTTCTACATAGAGGGCAACCTCCCTGACTCTCCTTCCTTGACTGTCCCTTCTGAACAGTTCTTAGCCTGCAATCTGGTAATCTCTCATCTGAAAAGCCATTTCCACTTTGCCGTGGGTACAGAATACATTCCTTGTTGTGTATCAAGAACTTGAGTAAACTCTTCTACAGGAAGCCTTAGTTAAATGCGATCTGTACAATCCCATTTTCAGATCATCTGACACACAAGACAAACCGGTGTTTCTCTAACCATATCCCATTCCAGAGTCACCTGAGAAGATCATTTCATACAGGCATTCCTCTCCATTCACCTAAAAATTGCAGAGAATCAAAGGAAAATTCTCCTGGAAAGTAGTTCATGGGATAATACCATCTTTTCTCTAGCTCAGGGAAAAAACTGAGTTAAGTTAATCCTAACATATGCTTGCAATAAAGCAAACAAAATATTGCCAAGCAAATTCAATACTTAAGGAGCTTCATGCAGGCAGGTGTTACATCTCAGTGATTGTTTTCTACTTGTTGCCTTATTAGAAAGGTGCCCCTCTGTGTAATCATCCATTTTGATATATGCTCTCACAGTAGAAACCAACTCTTTATTTCTCCTGCACTGTTCAAACATGCCTTTTCAGAATAGTTTTGAGTTTCACACATTTCAAGGTGTTTTGTTAAACAATCTAAAGAATATTCAGTATTAAATTTGGATGTGTAGCATGTTTGATAGCATGCTGTCTCAGGAGTGATTTTGCTTGCTTGATTGTATATCCTCAGGCTACTTGGCAGCAGAAAGTGGCTTCTCCAATGGAATAAAATTGAAAAATAAGATTTCTTTATTCCTGTATATATTCATCATTTAGACCATTGAATAAACTGCATTACATGTTTATGTCTCTTAAGATATTGTGCTCTCTAAAGAAAATTAGCCTTTGTTTTCTGACAGTAGTGATAGTCTATTTAAAACTTGTTCACTGACACCTGTTTTACTGCATGATATAAAGTGTTTTCTCAGACAGGAAAGTGGAAGGACTTGATCAGCACCTGCCTCCAAAATATTTTTGAGCTTGGTCAAACGGCTGTGCTTAGTGCAAGATGAGGAGAAGGCTGGCAGAAAAAAACTTTCTGGTGGTACCCCTGTTTCTGTCTTTGTGACTGAGGGCTGAGTCTGGTGCCATTATAGAAAGTTGTTTTCAGAGTTTCCAGCAACTAAAGCAATTTGAAGCCATGGGTGTTTTCCAGTGTAAAATAAGCCATTTATTTGGCTTGCCATCATTCTCGTTCCCCGCAGCTGTGGCAGTTCATCCAGGCCCTTCTGCAAAAGTTGCAACAAGCTCTACCAGTTGGAGAGAGCCTCTCAGAGCAGAAAATATGTCTCTGCTTTTATCAGCCTGCTGAAATGAATCTGAGACAAACTGTTCGACAGCATATGGCTCTGTTCGGGCACTTCGAAAATCTCCGGCTCCATTAGCTCTTGGAGCACCTGCTCCGCGGGGTGTGAAAGCTGAAGCTGGCATGCAGCAGCGAACTGCATCCTGCTGAACCAGTGCTTCAGCCCTCGGTTTGCAAGATATAAAGCCAAATGCCAGGGCTACCTGCGATAGCTGGGAGCTACCTGAAGCTGGAAGCTACCTGGGTCATCTTGCAAGGACAAGCCTGCTCCTTGGATTAAGTTCACCAACGAGAATTTCTCCCAGAATCTTGCTGCTTTCGGGCTGACTCTCACAGCTGTACGGAAAACAGCTCCTGTGTTTTCCATACTCGTTGCAGGCTCCAAAAGGACTGCCCTGTGTATTTCATTTTGTTTGTATTCAGTCTCTTTTTGGAAGTAAGAACATGGTTAAATGAGTTAAATTAGTCTGGACTCACTTGAAAGATTAGACAAGCTTAAAAAAGTAAAAATAGCATATTTACTCTTGCAAAGCAAAGGGGAAAGTCTTTATTAACAGGTTATAAACTCAACTGAAATTCTCAGCAGCTAAATCTAATAAAGTTTAAAATTAAACTGTCCTAAATAGTCACTTTAGTGTCTCAGTCATTGAGGGACATTTCCTAGGTTGGGAAATTATACTAATTATCTTCTACCTTCACCCTGGGGAGTTCATATCATTGAGGTGTTTTCTGAGCACATTTCTTCCTCCCCCCTTTTGTTTACCATATGATCTGTTTCTGCCCTTCTCTTTAAAACTTCCCTCTTGGTTATTTTAGCCAATACAAATTCAGTTTGTGGGGTAAGATCACGTACAGTTGTAGTACTATTTCTTTTCTGTACCAGTTCTTTGGATATTGAATGCACAGTGAGACCGTTCAGGTCCCTGGTGTTCCTTCAAAGTAAATACCGATCTGTGTACCTTAAACAGAATGGTCCCTTTCTTAAACAGAGCAGTCCACTGAGCTGTTAAAACTTTTTCCCATTTAAAACATATTCAAGGCTATTACAGCTCTTTACAGGGATACGTAAGGAGTATACTATATCATTTCTTTATATATCACAAGAAATATTTCATATTATCAAACTCAAACAGCCTTGCCACCTTGCCTCCAGCATCTCAAAGAGAGTGGATATGCCATGTTAATAGCACAGATTAATAGTACACAGACTGTGTAGAAGGGGTTATGCCTTCCTCACCTCTTATCCATTTCAGCATTCAGCATCAACTGATACAGATATAAAAACTGGGAGCCTGCTAATAAACTGATTAATAACAAAATAATAAACTAATAAACTAATAAACTAATAAACTAGATTTGAAGGGGGAAAGGGGTAAACCAGGCTCTCTAGAGATAAGCCTGGGGGTGGCATGCCAATGTTTGAGGGACGGTGTGCTAGTGAGGTCCTCCAGTCTGCTCCACGATGTGCTGAGTACACTGGAGCACATCTGAAATGCACGCAGAACCTTACCCATCTCAGTGGAGGGAGGGGATGGAGATCCACGCAGCAGCAAAGACATAAGGGTTGTCGATGTGTTAGAAATCATGGAAGCACCTGAGAAGAGTCACATAGGAATTAGGGCTTCTCCCCAAAAAAAAGGTGGCAAGATCCATAGCCCAACTGAAGTGCATCTACAGCAATGTGTAGCATGGGCAATGAACAGGAGGAGCTGGAAGCCATTGTGCAGCAGGAAAACTTTGGTATAGTTGCAACCATGGAAACATGGTGGGATGAGTCGCACAACTGGAGTGCCGCAGTGGATGACTATAAACTCTTCAGAAGGGATAGGCAGGGAAGGAGAGGCAGTTTCTTATTATACAGTCAGTCTTTCTAGAATTTCCATACGGTGTTCAGTAGACCTAAAGCAGAAGTAGTCAAATAATGGAAAAATGCATCGATAAGTTTCATTCATGATTGTGGGATGTCTGATATCCTTTCTCTCATTGTGTTAGTTGTTCTTGAGGCCTTAGACAATTACTTGTGAGAATATTAGCAAGAATACTTGTTTCCAAAAGCTCCCACTGCATGACTGAACAAATACCATGTGAATAGGTGGTTCCCAGTCAGATAATCCTGGTTAAAGAATTGTTAAAGAAAGTATTGCAAGTGATACAGAGGCTATATGTGAATAGTTGTTAAATGCATAGGTGGAGCTAAAATCTGCTAGTTTTTTTGCAAGATTTTTTTTTTCCATAAATTTTGAATAAATTATTCTAGCTTTTCATGCTATGAATACCTTTGGTTTGTAACGTTGAAAAGGGAAGCAGCAATTTCACTGTCTAAGATGGAGAAAACTCAGAGTCTAGATCCATCTGACCCAAGTTCTTTACTTACCAAACCAGTTTTCTGTTGAGAACTCAATCAAATTCAAAACCTTTGAGTTTGACATTTGAAATCTTGGCACGGGACATGACTTTCTTGCAGTCTCCCAAAGTTAAGCTAAACTCAGTATGTTCTCTGGAATCATCAACAATAGCTGAGACAACTAGCGGAAGACATTTTTGTCTTCCTTTGTGATTCTCGCATTAGAAATAAGAACTGCTTGGAACCAAAGTGTAACCCTTTTCTGACTGTCATGGATATTCAATAACACAGTTGCAAAATAACTCCATGTGCATAGTAATGCAGAACAGATAGAAACAAAGACTGTTCTGTGTTAACTTTGATTTTGTAAGGCTCTTTGATGCTAGTCTGATATTAGGGGGAAATTATGTGCTGGCATAATTCCACTGATGTCAGTTAAATTCTGCCACTAGAAATTTTGGCCAATGAAGCAATAGGCCATTTTTAATATAATTTTGAGTCCTACGATAGCAAAGTTGAAGGCTCACAGGCAATCATTCCACAGTTTCCAACAGCAACAATGATTCATGTTTAACACAAGTAGAATGTAGCAGAGACTGAAATGCAGAATAACGAACCAGAAAAAAAAAAAAAGGGAAAAACTTATAGACAAATCTAAATTACATTTAATTGATTAATGATATGTTATGAATAAAACAGGTTATTGTGTAGCACAGTAGACAATTATAAATACATCAGGATTAGGAGAGGGCAAATATAAGGTAATATAATAAAACTTTTAATCCTATGCTACACCTTTGGGCTCTAGGCTTATAAAACATACTCAGTAGGATATAAAGAAATCATAGGCATGTATCCTGTTTTCTATTTACAGAATACAATGCATACACTTGCAAACATCGACTACACTTATGTTTTAATTATCTTGCATCTACCTGGTGTTAATGGTGGGTCATATAAGGTTGACTCCCATGGGAAGGATATAAGATGATATGGAAAAAGAATGGCAAATTTAATCATGCCGTGCTCACTGAAACATTCACTTGGTAATTGGTCTGACTGAGCTTGAAGATTACTTTGTAAAGATATACCAGTAGTCACCCCTGGCAAAGCCCCAGATCCATTTACTTGTCTGCCCATCTATTTTTTGAAGTACTCAGTTGGTCTTCAGTAAAGGAGTACAGTTATCCCCTCTTACTGTATATGACAGACTGATTTGTCCATGAGAAAGGGGAGATGTCCAAACTAAGAATTTAATCGAGCACTTGGTTGTGCCAGGCCAGGACCATACACAGTGCATGTACTGCGTGCAGCTCTCACAGAATCCAGCCCGCCCTGCTGCCATTAGCAGTCACACAGATAGAAGTTGCCTCTGTTGGTCTGTGCACCTTTAAATTCATTGTTTCTCATCAGATTTAAAAGATTTTTCTCAGTGCGTGTTTCCAGTGCATAGGGCGATGTAGACGTATTTGAGCTTTTTCATGCACTGGAAACAGGAGAGGTGTGATGGCGAGGTGTTCCCTCAGAGCTTGTCTCACCAAGCTGATGCAGCGTGGACTCTCCCAGGGCCCCATGACACAGTTGCCCAGGTTGCCTGCCTGCTCTTGAAATGGCAGGTAAGTAGCAGGACGAGCTGCCAGGTCTGAAGCTTTAGGGTCTGAAACTTAGCCTGAGGAAAATTTTCAGAGTAAGGGTGTGGGGCAGGGACCCAGAAAGCCCCAGTTTTCTAACGGTGTTCTGGGCAAGTTTCCATGGGAACCCTCGCTCTGGTTGACCAGCACTGCCCCCTTTGCAGGTCATCCTTCAAAAGGAAGGCTGTTTCACAGAGTGTGTTGCTATTCATCAGATAAATTGCCCTCATTTCAGTTTATTCACAATCTTTAATAATGCAGATATTTCTCTGCAAACATTTTTCATACTAACATATTAACCCTGACAATCAGACCAATGGGTGAATTAGTCTTGCTTAGAACAGAGACATAAAGGAAAGGTTCTTACAGGTCCTACAAACTAATGATGCCCATGTCAAAAGATTAATGTTACTGGAAGAAAAATGGGAACAGGAAGAGAGTGATAAGAAAAATCACTGTGTGAGTGATAAGAAGAAATCTACATTTAGAACTAGTTGTGACTAGGGTTTATAGTAACGTAAATAAATCATCATAAATCTGTATGTTTATTAAAATCTCTCTAAGGAAGTCAGAACTACTTGTGCAGAATTTTCTATTTCTTAAATTTCAGAATTAAATAAGAATGAAAAGAAATTCAGCAACGAGCAGGGCAGTGGTGGATAAACTAAAAATACCCCACAGGTAAACAGTACAATAAGTGACGCCATCAAATTTGGTAAATTGAATAAATCATTTAAAAACAGTTTGGGAGAATAAGCCACAGCTGCTGGTGTCATCCTGAGTCATATAACGGCTTATTACACAAATTGCTAGGGCATAGCATAATGGAGCATATGTACTGGTAAGCCTGGATGTGCAGTGCAAGAAGACCAGAAGAAAGCGCTGGCACAGAGCTGCAGAGAAGCATTTTTACACGTAGGAGGAAGATTGAAAGCACTTGTGAAGACAAAATACCTTGATCTGCTTTTCCCAGAGCCTGAACTTAACTGTCCCTACCCACGGGAGGTGCAGTGAGAGCAGGCACCTGTTTGTTGGTCCATGCTCATGTCCTGCAAACAAGAGGTCTGGAGGGAATAATAGTGAGTCAGGAGTGCATCACCTTGGTTAAAGCACTGCTAATGCTCATTAGGGAATGAGTAAGCTTCACCTACATGAGTTCAGAGATGCACTGCCCACTCTCACTTCAGCCTTCCTCACCCACCCCCCACCCCTGATGATGAGGGTCTTGTGCTTGGGCAGCTCTTTGAGTCCAAGAGATATTTGTGCACAGCCACATGTCTGACAGATTTGTAGAAGCTCACTCAGCCAGGCAGATAAGACAGCAAAATTCCTAAGAATGGTTATTTACATGAAATTTTAAAAAATGAATAAATAACATTTCAGTAGAACCATGTTTCATTTTCTCATGAGCTCTTCTCCAACATCACTTTGCAATAACAAATAAAAGAAGCCAAATCAGTTGTCAAAAGGCTGATATTTATTCCTACCTGCACGTACGTCTCTCTAACTAATAAAAATATCACATAAGCCTCTAACCTTGTAAGTCTTGTCCTAGGCATGAACACGGGGATTTTGTACATAAATCATAAACTTCTGCCTCTGAAACATCTTTCCCATTCTGAAAGACCATGATTAAGGTCATGTTGTGGCTTGACCTTGGCTGGATGCCAGGTGCCCACCAAGCTGCTCTATCACTTCCCTCCTCAGCAGGACAGGGTGGAGAGAAAATAAGATGGGAAAAAAAAACCCAAAACAACACCTCGTGGGTCAAGATAAAGGCAGTTTAATAATGCAAAAGCAAAGGCCACGCATGGAAGCAAAGGAAAACAAAAGGTTTATTCTCTACTTCCCATCAGCAGGCAATGTCCAGCCGCTTCCAGGGAAGTAGGGCTTCAGTACATTTAGTGGTTGCTCTGGAAGACAAACGTCGTAATAACAAATGCCCCTCCTCCTCCTTTCTCTTAGCTTTTATTGCTGAGCAGACGTCATATGGTATGGCATATCCCTTTGGTCAGTTTGGGTCAGCTGTCCTGGCTATGTCCCCTCCCAAGATCTTGCCCACCCCCAGCCTACTGGTGAAAGGGGAATGTTGGAGAGACAGCCTTGATGCTGCACAAGCACTGCTCAGCAGTAGCCAAAACACTGGAGTGTTAGCAACACCTTTCTAGCTACCGATACAAAGCACAGCACTATGAGGGCTGCTGTGGGGAAGATGATAAACTCCATCTCAGCCAGACTCAATACAGGTCAGAAAGCTAGCATGGAAATATCACAGGATTTAGGCTTGGAGGAGTTACAGATGAGTATAAATGGTGGCTTCTGTTATGAAGCCTCAGGTGTTGGTAAGGATCAGCAATAACAAAAGGTACACCAGCTCTGCCTGTGCTCCATTGCCAGCTGATTGCATTTCTATGTACAGCTTCCCTTTCCTTAGGCAATGTAAGTGTTCCAGGCAAAAGCTCCATTTCTTGTCTCAATAGAACCATAACCAATAAAAAGCAAAAATAATAAATAACAGAACTCTACTCTCTGTCTTCCTAAAGGTATGCTTCTGGAAAGGAAACAAGTGTTAGTAATTCTATGATCAGCTTTATTGTATTTTTATTGTAAACCTTCTGCTAAAGGCTATGCTAAATTTTTTTGCAGTCTACATAGAGCATGCATATAACCTTACAACCAGGACTTTCTATTCCTGAAGTTATATGAGGCTTGTCTACATAACTCTTTTCTTATTACTGCAGAGTAAATTAGAATGCAAATTTACAGCATATTAGTAACTCAGCACCAAGTCCCCATATGGATAGTTCCCTAATGATTTATGTAATATATATTAGCCTACAGTAAGAATTACGTCTCTTTTCCCACCATGAAGTGAGAACCAGATTCCCCTGATGCTGAAACAATGATGTTGTAAGCTGGTGCTGAACCTCAGGAACGTTAGGATTGCAGAGTAATAATTATAGAACAACTAGGAATTGGTTGGTTAAAATATTTCTCTAAGGTATGCTTGTTGTGAAGATCTCATACCTTTATTGACAGCCAAGGACATTGATTGTATTCTTTGGGTATTTAACATTCAGCAAGAATGGTAGAAAATGTATGTATGTCAAGTATCAATGATACAACCTTCTGTATATCTACTTGTCTTCACTAAGACTATTGCAGCTCCACAGCTCAGCAAAAAAAGTTTCTTGTCTTTAATTACGGTCTTAATTATAATGAACAAACTGACATTGGCAAATTTGGTCTTTCAGACTTCTATTCCTGTCAGGGATAATAGCCAATGGGACAGTCTGAGCACTGACCTTTCCAAGGTCTTTTACAATAATGATGTTTTATAAGGTATGTTGCTCCCTTAGAGGCAGGGTAATGTTTCCCTGCACTTGATGTGCACTTTTGGTCCACACAATGAATCAGCAAAGAGCAGCTGTGGATCTGTAAGTTAACACCACAGCTTGTGCACTAAATTCTCCACATTGACAAGCCCCAAGATTGCAGGTGAGGTACAGACAACAACTGCAGCACAGCTATAAAATGCAGAGGAATCCCTTTAAGCTACCCAACCTCAATGTCGTGATATGAAAGACGAGTGAAGAGGTGAAAACTTACCTTGTTTATGTGTCAGATAAGCCTGGTTTGACTTCAGATGAATCATTCACCAAGAGGAATATCCAAGACATAGGTCACCACTTACAAGGGTAAGAATTTCTTAATGAAAGTGCTTACTCAAAGTATATTTTGCTAAAAGGTCTATATATTATTTCCTTTACTGCCTTCCAGAGTGCTTTATCTTATGAAGTTCAATTATCTTTTCAGAACAAACCCATTCAGAAAGTGGAAATAAGCTAGGTATGCAACAAGTTATTTTGCCTTTGTGTAGCTGACAGCACAAAAGGATCCTTTGATGCTTAGACTGATTCTGTTTTAAAAAGAAAAAAAAATCATGTTTACCACTCCCACACTTATTGGAGTTAAGGGTGGGGGGACATGACATGTAATAAAGACAAGATGAAAGGGATTTACTGTAGAAGGTACCACGTGCAGGAAAGTCTTGCAGTGGAGAATGTTTGAGTACTTAGGATGCCAGACAAGTATTTAAATTAATTCTGAATAAATTCAACATTTCCATTGCAGAAATACAGGTTTCTAAAATATTAGCCATTTACTAACCTCTTCTATAAAAATACAAATCCATTTTATGGCTTTATGATATGGGGTCACTTCTTCAACTCTTCATGTTAGAAGAGACATCATTCATTGCATATAAGGAAAAGCACGGTAAAGCATAAGATCATGCTGAAGAATTCTACTCATACAATACAGCCATCAGCAAGGTCAGCTCAATGTCAACAACTCAGAATGAACAAAAAATTGGTTAGATGAGGAGTTACAAGAAAATAACAACAGAATAAATATTGTGTCATTGTCACAAAAATGATGTATTGTCTCTTCAAAGACGATGGGGTATGATATTACATTTATTCCAAAGCCACTGCTGTACAACATGTACTTCCATCCTTCCTTTTTGAAGGGGAATGAGCAAATGCAAATGCAAAAGTGTTATAAGTAGACATTCAGCAATGAAAAGTTAAATACGACTTTTTTATTTTAAGAATCTGCAGCAAGGAAAGGTCTCATATCTTGGCTGCCAGAATCAATGAAAGGATGATGGATTGAGTCACATTAATAAATGAGTCTAGTATTTGCTTAGTCAAAACAGCACAGACTGGCTTCATGCTGATGCTGTTGATGTCTGGCCTCTTTCTTCACAGGGAAGGAGGTAGCTCAGAAAAAAATATCTGAACTCCTTGTGCTGCTGAAAAGTACACATTGCTGACATTGCTGGGGTTTTCTTTGTGGGTGAGAATTTACTCATGCCTGGAGAGGTTAAATTCACAGTCCAGCTGGAAGAATAACTGCATGGCAGAAGCTGAATTTGTGTGATAGCATGGGAAGAATCTCCTCCTCTTTGGGCCTGTTGAACACATTTTGTTCTCCTCTTCCTCCTGGGTCAGATGGAAAGATCAGAGGCATTGGTGAGGAGCAGTACCTTGCCTGTCTGACCTCCAGCCAAGGAGGCAGCTTCCTGCCTCAGCCCACCACTAGACCTCAACAGTAAGGCATCCCTAAGTCAAAATAAAAAAAAGTGAAGGGATGCCCATTTTCCCTGTTCCTCCCAGGAAGATGAATACATGGGAACACTACTACATACCTGAGAAGAGGCAATGTGAAAAAGCAGTTAAAAGGAAAGACAGAAACTAGGAGTGCCATTGCAGCCAGCAAGCCTTCTGCGGTGGGTGAGAGCAGGGTTATGTGGTACCATCATGGAAATGCAGGGTTCACCTGACGTGGATAGACAGCATTCCTGTCTGTACCTGTACTGTTGTACCCTGGGCCCAGAGGCAGCCAGTTTTCCCAGAGATTCAAAGCCATGTTGTTGCAATGATGCCATTTAGAGCTGGCAGGACAGAAAAACATCCAGCTGATCTCCCCGCTGCTTTCTTTACCTCCCAGGTAGTAGCTACTGTAGCTTGTTCTGTTTACAAGCTCAAAAGGACATTTCTATATTAAAAAGATTTTGTGAGTGAGCTGAGAGAGTTCAAGGAGCTCTGAGACATTTTCTGTGGATGGGACAGCAGGGCTTGGTGCAGTTATAGTGTGGACGGGGAAGTTGCTTAGTGGTGCTGCTTCTTTATCAAGCAATAGCATACCTCTCGAGAGGCAATGCTAATGAAGAGATAGAAATCCCCTTAATCAACAGACACCTATCAGGTCTCCCTAGCTTGACAAAGACAGGACAAACTGTATCTCATTCTGGGAATGGGGAGAATTTATGATAACGCATCAAAATATCAGTGGTGATATCTGTATTTTTGGGGGCTTTTGGAGTAAGTTTCTTCAATCATAAAACTATGGAGGGTGCTGAGGAACTTGGCTGAGGTTGGAGGGCAGGCAGCGATGCTAAATGCTGGTATATACTGTGACAATGCAGATATAATTTATTTTGTTCTCAGCTCTGCAACAGAAATAATATTGTACATAATTTCAAATGTTCGGGAGAGCTTACTAAATATTTATGGACAGTTTCACATAGCAGTTTGGTTTAAATTTTCTGGAAAAGGTTGAATAGCATCACAACAAATTCTCTATTTTATTGCACCCAGTAACTTAAAAAAATCCTGGAAAATACTTTGGAGCTGATACATTTGAAGAATTTATATATAAAACACATATATATATATATGTATGTATAAAAGACTCCAGCATTAAATCTGTAAACAAAAGGAGAAAAACATTTAGACATTACTCACAATAGACTATTTTTGCCAAGCATATACTCTTAATAACTCCATAGACAGTTGCTACTAACTGAATCTTCAAAGGACATTGGATATTCCACGAAAGAAAAATAAAAAGGTCTTGTTCGGCAAATGCAAAAAGAAGTACGATGCATAAAAGACACATTTTTGTGAAAATCTGCAGCATTCCATTCCATGTATTTTCATCGTGAAGATATGCAAAATAAGACCAAAAATAGTGTGAAATATGCAACTACATCCCTAAACTGTTTTATATTTGCATTGCCTATAATAATGCTATAACAAACTATTATAAAGTGGAGGAGTTTATAGAAAAATGCTGTATGCTGTAGAAAGGATGAGAAGAAGCTTGGTTTTCCTTTGAAATGTAAAATGTGTTTATTCAAATTAATTCATCATCAGAGGCCAGCAGCAGAAATGAAACTCAACACTTGCACAATACAATTGCAGTAAGAAGCAAGCACAGCTCAAAACCACCTCTCACTTCTAGCGAAAACCAGGTGGATTACAGCATTTCCTTGCTACCAGATATATTTCTTCATCACCTAACCATCCCTGCTGTCAAGACACACTGGCATTTGATCAATGTCTTAGTTAAAACCAATGTTATTAGGAACCATAGATAACACATTTGCTGCAGTCACATGGGTGACCCTTCCGGCTTTGTATGCTTTGGCTTTCTAACCTACACTTTGGCCATTGGACCTCTTTGTCTAACTTCACCGTGTTAATTATCCTTTATTTCTCAGCTCAGTGTTTCTGTTCCGACACAGTCTGACTTGCTGTGGTGGCTGGAAACCGCCTTTCGTGTTGCTGTTCCCTCGGAGGAGCAGGGGGCTCTGAGGCCATGCCCACTCTGCCAGGGGGGAGCGGGCTGGGGACTGCCCTGAGACCAGCGCCATGCACCCGCCTTGCCAGTTTGCAGCCCACCTCCCGCCCCGGGGGGCCCTGAGGGTGCCTGCGCTGGGAAGGGCCCAGCTGGCTCAGCCCAGGCAGAGCCGGAGGACAAGCAAGGTGTGGTACAGCAAAGCCTCAGCTGGTCACCTCCACGATGGTGGAGAAGGGCTTTGGTGTATGCTTAATGGGTAACAGGGGCGCCAACTTTTCACATGTTGTGCTACAGTGCGGATTCAAGACTGAGGCCCCTTTCAAGTGTTTAATTTGGGTAAGATGTGTACTCGGGATAACATTGACAAATAGATCCTTCAGAGGATCTTTTGACCAGTATGACTAGTTTCCTGCCAGCTGTAACATCCAGCTTGTATAAATTTCTTTCACTAATACATCAGCTTCATTCTAACACTGCTTTGTTACCTTCTGAAGGCTGCCCCAGGAACTTAACCCTCTGGTTCATGGAAACCCTCTTCCCAGGTTGTTTGGGTTTTTTTTCCCCCTGTGACTTAACTGTGCTGCATTATACTTATGTCAACCTTTTCCTTTGGCTTAAATAGGTCTCCATCCTCCATGATATACCATATTCACTACATCTCCCCACCAATACCAGCACTATGTCTCTGCTGTCCATCGTCCTGTCTTCATCCATTGCTATATCCCTTTCTACAAGATTTTCCTTTTCCTTAAATTCTACAAGAATTTAAGTGGAGGTCATTTATCAGAAGAAGTGCTTTCTCCCTGAAACCTTTCCCTTGGAGAAACACACCTCAATGTCCATGCCATGAGTCTTTGAAACAGACAGAGGGGAATTTTGGGGCCAGGGACGTGGGTGACGTGAGTGTGGGTGTGTCCATGGAAAGGCAGGCTCCCTGCCTCCGCAGACTGCAGCAGCACTGCAGGCTGGAGTCCAGCTGCGGGACAAGAGAATAAGGGTCACTCAACCTGCAAAATGCAGCCCCACAGACAGAGAGGATGGTGGCAAGTGCAGGACAGCATCAGGTGCACAGGTAGCTGAGCACAGGCTTTCCATCATCGGCTCATTTTGGTACCCTTAGCCATCTGCTTCTACTCTGCATAAAATGTCTCCCGACTACAGGCAGAAACTTCAGAAAAAAAACTCTGACCCACAAGGAACAAAGACTGATCACCTTCTCATGAAGGACAAATTATTTAGGACTTTCATATTCTCTGCTCTCTGTTTACTGACTGTTTTGGTCACTACATCTTCTTTTTAGGATCCACAATGACTATAACATTATTTATCATACCCCTGGATCCTTCCAACAATGTCTAGCGCTACTTACATATCCCACAAAAGGCACAGACTTATGCCAAGCGTTCTTGTAACTGCTGCCATGTATAAATTATACCTGATACTGGCAACACAGATTTCCTTTCTCCTTATAGCAGTATAATATTTTTATTAGGGAATGTAAATCTAGATGACAAAGGGCTTTGACCTCGCATCCTACTGGAGTTCTTATACCATTAACGCTCTTACTTTTATTGGATATGCCAGAGTTCTCTTTCAGTATTTTTTATTGAGGTTGATTCAGTATTCACTGGGCAAGAGACAGCCTGATTTTATAACATATTCCCAGGGCAGCCAGACTGTTTGAACCTGTGCCATGTACTCAAATCCTCACCTAGCAGACAACCATATAGCCATCTTCTGTTCTACTTTCCTGCATCTTCCCAAATGAGGATACCAATTGTTCTGCTCTCACCTTTTGATTGTTCACCACCCCCTCAAAATCCTGGGATTTCCCATTTCCAAATTTTCACCTGCACCTTTACAGGGAAACACAGATGCTGCTGACAAGTGAGTTCTTGTAGCTAACCATGCAGCCAAGCTGTCCCACACAAAACAAAATTGCCACATTTCGGCTGGCAAATGGTAGCTCACTTCCACCTGAGACAGCATCTTCCAGCTCCTTGTGCTTGCCCACTTATTTCCATACATGTGGATGTGGAAGCTGTGGCCATCCTCAGTTTGAGGCATTAATGCTGAAATCTGTGCACTCCAGAGAAAATACACACTGTTGATAAGAGGACAGTAGTAAATAATTTATTTGCTAAAAAAAAAACAAAACAAAAAAGCCCCCAAAAACCAAAACAACCAACCCTTCTCTCATTTGTTTAACTTCTCTTTAGCGGGATGCATAGCTATGCTGCAGTACCACTGTTGTGACTGTGAAAATATAAACCTGTCACCCAGCTCCACTGGGTGGAGATCTTAATACGTTCCCACAGCATAAGCAGCAACTTAGCACCTGCCAAGTCACAGTGTCAGCCTCAGTGTGATGAGCATCAACTGTTTTAAATAGTCAATAGGGGGCCCCATACAATTTTGCAAATAATTTTCTACTGAATTACTCTTAAGCAAAGCTCCAAGGAACGGTGAGAGCACATGTGAAAATGTGTTTCCATTGTTTTTGGGGTGGCAGAGATGCTTCTCCCAAACTTCTCTTCTGAAATCTGTGTTCAGTTCTGTTGGATAGATTGCTATTTCTTGCTATTCTCTGGATAGAGTCTTTCCTTCACTGCTGCAAAAGGAAGACATATTTTCCCATACATTGATTATCAGTCAGTTCATGGATCAGAGGATCTTCCTAAGCCAAAGGACAGTTTCATCTCCTCTGCAAAGACTTGAGTTTCCCTTAACACACAGAAAGATAAGATTTTTTAAGATAGTGGAGACCACACACTACTTCTTGGGGCTGTCCTTTCCCTGCACGGTTTTGGTGACAGGCTGAGGGCACCACGTAGGAAGGAATAAAGAAGTCAAGTCTACTACAGCTGGTCTGGTACTCCATAATGCAGGAGATTAAACGAATGCCTTGCCTGCCCAGAATTAAAACCATTTGGCAGAAATATGTAGAACTGCTGAAATCTAAAAACAATTCCTAGACTTTGGTATTTGCATTGTTGCAAGGAAATTCTGGTTTTGTAAGCCTCCACTGCCAAACAAAGCTCTCAATAGACAGTATTTTTAAATTAATGTTAAGGGCAGGAGTGTAGGATAAGGTGAATATTCAGAATAAACAGCAAGCTAGAAATGGCATTCATTTCAACGACGCTTATTTTCTCCCAAAAGGAAAAAATCAGTGCCTGCCATATATTTATGTCACTTGCTAACTATGCAGTTACTGAGACTGCGTTAACCTTGGCTCTGTTTCTGTTTCCAAGGGGAAATGGATGTCTAAATCTTTGATGTTTGTCTCGCCTTCTGCATTCTGAATGTTTATGTAAGTTCCATAAGCCCAGTTCTCTCTCTATCTAACAAAATTCTCGCTGCTTCTGATTTATCGTGATTTATCTTTTAGTTGGAGAAGTTGCCAAAGTTTATTATTTGTAGCACATTTGAAATAATTGATCCAGGTTTGTAACAAGTAGGAAAATGTCACCTGAATGTAAAACAAGATGCATTGCCTGAATTGCTGAATTTCTTTTTGGATCTATTCAACGCTTTGATGGTGACTGAGTGTAATGGGCAATCTTGTCTAATTTTCCAAATGGAAAAGGGAAATATTTTGATATTTGTTAAAATATAAAAATTGTGATTTAAATGTTATAGGTTTTTAATAATGAAAGCAATTAAAAAAAAAATGTTGAGCCCCAGTTTATGCAAACTAGAACTAACACAGCCTGTTCCCATCAAGAAAAGTGAACTGACTGCATCTGGATTTGCAGAATGAAGATGAAATTCTGTACCATTCATCAATGTATGGTCTAGACTAGGTCTTTTTTGAGGAATAAATCTGACTTTGTTGGGTTAAAACAGGTAAAGTACTTTTTTCTTAATCGTAGTCATCATTTTGCAAATATATTCACATTGATTAAAACAGCTGTGTTTAAATGTCCAATGCTGCCTAATTGCATTTTTTTCAGGCTTACGAATAGAAAAATTAAAGTTTCCTTCAAGTCAAGATGTGAAATGGCTTTCTGTGTGCCACCTATAATGTAAAGACCAGGAATTCATTGCACAGGTTGGTAGGATTTCAGAAATTGCTCAGGAAGTAAAAATACTGTTTTTTAAATGAAAATTCAGAACTTTTGCCTTCTCGCTTCTAACCTGTATACAGGAAGTGTATTTCACTGCTCCAAGAGGATTTGGTTCCCTGGATGCTGGGGGATGCTTCTTACCAGTGGGGAAGATGCTGCCAAGGCACTTTGGGAAGCATTAGACTCTGCCTTCTGCAACGTGCAAGATTCACTAAGGAAGGCAGGAGTTTGCTGGTGAGCAATGGGCTTTAATGAAGCAAAGAGAGATACAAGTGTTAAAAGTCCCAGTGGAGTTCTCTTGTTGGAAAAAACAAAATTTTCAGGTTTTTTCTTCTTACCGTTCCTTCAGCATCAAAAGAAGTTGTCATGCATTATTTTAATAGCCCTTCTTTACTGCTTGAAAGTCCTTCCTATCTTCTTGGTGAGATGCTAATTTTCAAATTCTTCCTGTTTGGAATATCAAATCTTTCAATCTAGATATTTCTCAATATTTATGAGTTAATACCCTATATATTTTTTAAATCTTCTTAAAATCTCTGTCATTGGATATTTTCTCAAAGCTTGTCTTTTCCTGATGTTTAATATGACTATGGTTTTCTCTCCATGACAACCGCAAAGTCTCTGTGCCCAGCCATCTTAGATGCATGAGGTGACTGACAGCTTTGCCTCCTTAAATTTTTGTAAAGGATTCAAGGGAGGAGGTGATATGATAATTAAATTCCCCAATTTCAAGTTTCCTGTTACTTTTTGTGGAATAATATACTTTGAATGACGGGCAAAGCTGGAAGGATACAGCTGTTAATGGCTTAGGCTCTTCAGCAGTAGGGAACGGAGTTTTAATACCTCACTGCTGACTAATCTCCTTTGGTTCCTAAAAGACAGTTCTCTTGAGGACTTAAAAAAAAATTCTGGGTGTATAAGCCATCTTTAGCCAACCCTGCTGGAAAAAAAATGGAAAACAGAAACCAGAAAATTCATATATTATTCATAATTTTAAATGTTTTTGTGGTATAAATTCATAAATTGAATCAGTGTGATTCATACTATCACGGTGTTGTTCAGGTATCTATGAGCAGGGGAGAGATGAGTTTCCAAATACAGGACAGAAGCTTTATTCTGTTACTGCTTCGAGGTTGAAATCTCAATCCTTTTGCAATGAACACAAAGCAAAACCTGCACTGACATCCGCAGAAGAAAGAATTCACATCCAGCTCAGCAGGCATTCTAAAAACAATAATTAAGACTCACCCCTGTGAAATAAATGAGTGCTATCACTCTCATTTCACAGATGGGAAAACTAAGCCACAGAGAAGCTGTAGGATTTGCTTAGTGTTGCATGCAAAGTTGAGTACAAACCAGACACTTGCCTTGTAATCTCTCTCCTTAGTAACTGGACCACACATCCTTCCTAAATAGAGTTGAATGAAAAACGCTCTCTGGACTCCTCACGGAGATATACATGTCCATTAAGTCATATGCTAATGAAAATTCTTCTGTGGCATACACACCTTGAAACAATTCTGAAGTCATAGCGAATTTATAATACAGATTTTTTTTAACCACAGAATTTTTAGTTTTTAAGGAAAGAATTTTCTTTTTAATAAGTAAAAGTCAGATGTGAACAATGGAGATGACTGGGAGAAAGGCATACACTCTTGGGAGCTGAGAGAAGGGACATATAAACACACTCACAGTGATCGAGGAAAAATTCCCTGCCTTTCATCGAGTGTGACATTGCTATTTGTCAGAGGTTTTTTCCCTCTTTGCTTTACACACCAAAGGTTAGCATTTGCAGCCCATAGCCAGTCGTGACCGCTCTAGAATTCAGCATCTATAAAATTGTCTATGAGCTGACTGGCTCAAATGTCTCATCCCATGCAATTGTCTTCCAGCAAATATTCATATTAGAGATTTGCTTTGAACCACGTTGCAGTCTGGCCTATTGAACACAGATCCTTCTGCTGACTCGAACCTCTTAAGCACTTTCCAGGCCTGTAATTTTCACTTGCTGAGCATGGCTATTGGGGTGGGATCAACCTGGCAGCCCTGTCAGCTGGTAATGCCTGATCCTCCTTGTTTGGATGCAGAGCATTTTCTGCAAATTTATAACTGACAGAGGAAAGTAGGAACTTCTAGGTTGCAACCAATCTTATCCTAAAGACAATTATCCTAAGTCAATTAAAATAGGTCGAATGAATCCCACAATAGGATGCTCCTACTCCTCTGTTCGCAATTCAGGAAGCGGAGTGTGCATGGCTCAGTTTTGTCAGGTGAGAGGGACCCTCGCCCTGGCAGCTTTGATGAATTATGGCCATCCTTCTTTACAGGAATTAGGTTTCCAACATGTTTTTTATTCCTGACAAATATCAGAAAGTCATGATAAGCAGCTGCTCCTTTCCCTCTCCCATGTGGAGCACTGCCACACTAGCTCTTGGAAATCTGTAACTCCCTCCTATGCCAACCACTAACGACAGTCACTACCCCAGTGACACATTCCTGAATGCATATTCTTTTTAACCTCTCCTAGCAGGACAGTTTCTTTGCGTTTCCATCTGAAGAAAAGAGAGATAAGGAGTCAGTCAGAAAGATGAGGACAGGAACATATAGAAAAAGGGAGTGATAGATAGATGAGAATCATCTTGCAAGCACTGCACTTCAGCAAGGCTGGTACAACTTCAGGGGGATGCATTTTGAAGAACTTACCAGCAGTCATGTCAGTGCGTAGCACACAACATCCAGGCAATGATAACCCCCGGGTGTGCCTTCCTCCTTTGTATGTTGCAAGGGGACTCATCTCTGCTGATGACCTGGCTAAAGAAGTTGACACATCTTTCGTTTCCAAGATAGTGTCATTTCATTCATTCCAGTGACTCTTATCAAAGATGGCTTGTCAGAGTACAACACCTAATTTTTCTAAGTTTTCTAAGTTTAGGACAAATATTTTTTCCCACTTGACCCTCTTCAGGTCTGATTAGAGCTGGCAGGAAACCCAAGTTGCCAATCTGCAGGGAACGCCATTTAAAAAATAATATAAGGGCTTTTGAGCTCAATCAAGGCAAAGTCCTTATCTTTTCCTACTGTTTCTTACAAAAACAGCCATTCTGAGAAAGCATGATTTGAGAATCACTGAAACCGTGATGTTACCTAAGAGAGATGCTCCCTGGACACTTGCACTTTCTGGCACTGGAGCCACCCTGGCAGCTCTGCCTGGCAGCCTGCTCCAGGACGCTGATCTCAGGAGCCTGTCGCAGCGCCTCTGGGCTCTCTCTTTTTGCTCTGCAATGGGCCATAGGAAGACCTGACAGCCGGACTGTTTCGACTGTTCAGCAGAGACCAGACAAAGTTGTTGCTGAATGACCCTTAACTGTGCTTAAGTAGCAGCTTAATAAGCTGCTGCTAGGGAAGCTTTTTTAATGACACATCTGTTTTGCCCACAAAAGTCTGCAGCACCTCTGATACATGGTACAATAGCAGGGTAACTGAAGAAATCAGAAAGAAATAGAAGTGCTTTGTACTTTTGGTCCAGTTTCCCTCTCTGCAGTCAACAGGAGGTTTGTCATGACTTCAAAGGGAGCAGAAACAGGCCCTCTGTTTGAAGTTTAGTTTGCAAGCTTCTGAAGCATGCTACTATGGCTCAAATGCAAGATGAAAATTGAAGGGTTGAACCTTTAATTAAAAAGAAAATCAACGACCAAAAACCTCAACTTTAAAGCCATAAAGAAAAGCTTCAGCTCTAAAGAATATGATCTGAAAACCCTTCAGGGATAAATTATTGTAATTGCACCAACAAGCAGTCACTTCCACTGGAGAGAAAAATCGAAAGCAAAACAAAAGGAAGGAATTTGCAGCTTGATTGTGTTGATTCATCGTCATTCAACAATGAAAATGGAGAGGAAGGAAAGGAAAAAAAGAAACTTCCTAGCTGCTATAAGGCAGATCTACTGCTGACTTCATCTTCTTTAGATCAGTGCAAAGAAAGAAGAGACTTATTTGAAGTGCCCTGGTGAGGGTTCCTCTCAAATAAGCAAGTGTCCCTGCAGGGAGAAAGAGAGAAAGAATTTCCTCTTGCTTTTTGTTATCACAGTTCCCTCAAAGAGGAAAAGAGAGGAAGGGAGCCATGTGCTCCTCTAGCCCGCAGCAGCAGTGTTTCACGCTGGATGGCCCTGCTGGTACGGGCTCTCCTGCTCTCTGCCTGGGTTGGGCTTATGGCTAAGGGAGCACTGACAGGCTCCTTCAAGATTTTCCTTCTCAACTGTACCCAGTGGGAAAAGGACTCAGCAGAAAAGTGTAGCCTGAGCAAGGGATCTGACAACTGACAAGTGTTTGAAAGATTTTAATACATTTGCACTGCCACCGTCTTCTTAGAGGTTACTGTATGGATTTTACATAGGGAAAGACAGAAAAATTTCACTGGGAAAAATGGCTGATTTTACTGAGGTACTTGCAGGCATTGACTTTGACAGATCTCATAGAAGGTGTCTCGTCTGAAGGGTAAATCCATTCATAACTACAAGATAAATAGCAACCCAGGTGATAAAACAATTATTGTAATCATTTTCTTATCCTTTGTGTTTATTTAAAGGCACATCTAATCATTTTGTAAACTATTGGTGTGTCTGAGATAATAAATACTATATGGAGACAGATAAAGGGACAATAATGATACATATGTCAGCCTACAAAATATACAGCAGTCAGCGTATGTGTTGATCAATGAAAAAACTGCTATGATGAATCTGAAAATATGTTCTTACAAATAATTTTTCACCATTCTTGAGAAATGTGTCACAGCTTCCAACATTCCAGCTTGTTAAGACATGACAGATGAAGCGTCACTGCATGATTAGTAATAGGGGAGGGCAATGGTTAAGTTAAATAAAGTCTGAACCACCGTTCCTGACGCAAGCCCAATTACTGACTGTCTGAGAAAGACCGAGGACATATGAGACACCCATCTCCTGTCATTCCCTGTCACATCATCCTTCAATGAACCAATATCCACCTACTCTCCACACTTTCATCATCTGCTTTTAGAGCTGATTCCCCTGCACTTACCTTTCCTTTTGGTGGGGGGCATGATGACCCTCAGGAAAAACCTCTGCTGGGTCCTGGTCCCCATCAGTTCGGAATAGGTGTCCTGCAGGAGGCTGAAACAGTATTATACTGAAACTGCAGGACCCAGCTGCACTGGGAATACGCTTGTGTCGGCAGAAGAAGAGGTAGAGTGGCTGTCCCCGCGTGCCCTGGAGTGCATGTACTGTCTGCAACCACAGCTTTCCGAGCTGGTAAATCTGTGCTTGTCCCCAGGACGGGCTAAACAACAGCCCAGCATGGAGGCTTTCAGAGGTATTTATTTGCTGAGAAGCTGTGGAGAAGCAAAAGGGAGACACATAATGAATTTGCTGTAGAAGATCAACAAGCACACCTGCTGAATGACTAGCTTACCAGCAAATAGATACATTGAGCAAATGTAAGACAAGGGAAGACTTGAGATTAACCTCTAATGACAAGAAGTAAGGGTAGGGGCATATCTGCTTTCATTTATTTTTCCCTGGTGCAGTATATAGCATGGCCGAGAAAACAGTTCAACCAATGCTGCCATCCTTAGTACTATTGTTTTAAGTTAATAAAAAATTAAAATTTATGTCCTTTTACTACCTTTCTTCTGAAAAGATCTTTCTCTTCCTTTCACATCATTAAGAAAAAATTTCCAGCTCTCAAAGAATTCGTTACTAGACTCATTTTTAATGAGTTATTTCCATTTTTTATTCACAACCATCTTGCAGATTATGCCTGAGATTTTACCAGCTTCCCTTCAGGAATTAGTGCAGCTCCTCTTAGGCACCTTTGAGAATATCAGAACAGAAGTGGAAGTAAGATTATTTTAGAAAATTTTTAGTTTATAAGAAGAGGAGAGTTAGGGAAGGAATGTTTTAATAAGGAATAGAAGTATTATGCTATGAAGAAAAGAGAAATATGATGAGTTTCCAGGGAAAAAAAAACCAACCAACAACAAAAAAAGGAAAATGTGGAAAAACTTGTAAAATTGCACAAGTCTCATGCTTCTCTCCCCTCCAAATTTGATGGACATTTTCAAATGCTGTGGAGGTACATCCAGTTCTGGAAGTAGCTCCCAGCACACAAACAGTTTTAAAATGGTATAACTGGGAAAGAGAGATCATGCCCCATATGATTAAGAGCATCTGCATCTGGCCCTAAGGATTTACATTAATGAGAGTGGGTTTAAAGTGGTGTCTTGTCTCATTAATGCTAGTATTTGGAGCTATGTAAATAAGCAAACCTCAGTGCTTCAGGTGCAGGACAGTCATGTGAAGTGTTGGGAGAACACTGTATTGACTTAACTGTTTTCTTTGAACCCACTCTTTTATATTTTTGATCAGTAGACCTAATCCCATCTTTTTCTAGACTACTTTATCTCTCTCTGGGTCAGACTAATAAATTTATAACTGCTTCTACCCTGTAGTCAGACTGGTAAATTTATAAGTGCTTTCATGGTGCTCCATTACAGCCATCTCCTGAGAGCATTCTGGTTTCTGCTGGTTTCATGAGCTTCTTTGACTTAGTGCCATAAAACGTATGGCTTTTCTAGCAATCAATACATAGGTTTCTCGTTTCAGAATAACGTAACCACAGAATTAAAGTTATTATCACAGTATAATTAGTGTTATGTGACTTTCTTTTTTCATCTGTGAAAAAGACAAACCGTTCTTGACAGAAATATCCAGGGTTTTCAGGTATTTGGATGTCTATCTGGCAAAACAAACACTTAAGAATTTTGATGCATGAAAATTAATCATATTAATAATGACTGTCACAAATGGTGACCTAAGTAGGACAATGTCTGGAAAGAATTTCTCCCAAATTAAAAACCTTGCTTTGTCTATTGTTGGCATTAGAGTGGTCTTTTATATAGCCGAATTTCTATTCCAGTAAGATTACCACGAATAACATTTTCCCCTATGGAATATAAATAACATCTTTTTTTGTCCACCAGAGCTGGAGCCTTTCTACACATAAGCCTCATCTCCTCTAATCTTAGGACTTTTCTTCTGACAGAATGATAACGTCTGGTTTTGATGTCAACCTATCTTTTATCTATTTCCATAAGCATTCAAGTTACTGTCTCCAAACACCACTGTCCTCCACCTGAGCTTGCAAAAGGCAGTAGAACCTGATAGGTCTGGTCAGAAATAGCTCATACGAAGGGATCGTGCCTTCATACCCTACACAATAACACAAAGTCAGACTGCCTGTTTTTTATCCATTGAGTTTATTCTCATTCATCCCTTTCAGATTTTTGTTTCTCGAGTGCTTCTTCCATTTCTGCACAGTCTTACGATGTATTCTTTACTCTCTCCACTGTGAATAGGCCATCAGCCAATTTTGTCTTTTCTAGATTTAGGATAACTTCTAGGTTATATTACACCTTTCTTTATTTGTTATAACAAACCAATTATATACAACATCATGTCAAAGAATCCCTTCTGTTGTTTCAGAGTTGTAGACAGTTCATTCCTACTTGACTTTAATTTGGTTCTACCTTTTCATCAGTTAAAATTAATGAATATCTCGGGTCTCATTTGAACACAAAATGGCATTCACGATCTTCTCTAGCACAGCAGTCCGACAGGAACAGATATTCAGCCTTTGTTTCTTATAACCCGTTCAAATGAGTAATTTCATGCAATGGCATGCAACCTCACTGCAAAGCAAAGTCAGGACAGACCAGCACCCTGTTTTTATTAGTTAGTTCTTTACTGTTTCTGAAGGTGGTTGAACTTCTTCCAGTAAACATTCATTTAAGAGAGGCTTATATTAAAGTAAAACATTTTTTTTGGTCACATTTTTCCAGGAAAATGAAAACATTAATTTGTCATCTCACTCTTTTGCAACATATTTTTTCAGTAAAGTACTAGAGAAACAGGCAAGCAGAGAGGAGGGCAGAAATGGGTGTGGAAAACAAAACAGCTTCTGTAAAATCACAACTGAAAACTTTTGACTATATAAGCAACCATTTTCCAGACCTGTGGAATAAAAGAGCTGAATATTCACAACCATTTTCCTCTATTTTTTCACTAGATCTAAGAACTTTCTCTGGACCTTAGGCAATAAAGAGGCATGCTTTGTAATCCACTATATTAGTTAATTCTCGTTTGCGTATAAACAGTTTCATTTATAATAAGGTGTATCCCTCAGCCTTTCTAAATGCAAATCATATTTGTAATATAAGAAAAACTCATGCTGCAGTCAAAATGGCCTGAAAGACAGGCCACGTATTATAATAAAAGTTACTTGCTTTTCACTGGAAATGGTTATGCCTGGAAAGTCAAGAACAGATTTTGTCAAGAAAATCAGGCCATTCCGAGGTCTGTGACAAAGATATATATTTCCCTTTTTAAAAAACTTTTTTGACTAAATGGCATGTGACGTGGGTAAGAGATTTAGAAGAAAAGCATGGTAAAGTCAAACCAAACTGCAATTGCAGACCACTTGTGTGCCCTGAAATGCAGAGAAGGGCGCTGAGTTCCTCAAGTCAGCTGCTGGTCTGGAAGGAGGACAATGTTCTCAGTGAGATGTGCTGCATAAACCAATAAGCTGTCCTGAGAAGTAGGGTGAATTAGCCCACGGTCAGCACTGTGCTAACTCCTCTACCCTTGGGACTGGTGCTGGCACCTGCAGAGCATTGTCCTTCAGAGTGTAGATGCACTACTTAGCCTGCAGCTGGCTTGGAAATGCTAACACAATGATTTTCTGGACTGAATAGGTATGTGCCAACCTACCTGTAGAACTATCCACCTTTTGAAATACACATATTCAACCATCTCATTTAAATCCCAGAACGTTGATGTGATATCACAAGTCTACTAAGTCCTAGTTCACTTGAAATTGGATGTATGTTCCGGATACTTTCAGCAAATGTATCACTTGAAAAATGGATGTTAAACCAGAAAGACACAAACCGAAAAGTGTAGATTTTATAGCTCAGTGGAAATATTTCAACCAACTCTGTGTTCCTCCTGACAAATATGCATGTCTTGGCAATATTCATACCTTTTCTTAAATTTTATATTTTGGCTGAGAAGGAGAATGTTGTAGCATTTGTGTTTGGAAATCTGAGAATATATCTGACACAGGGGCAGCAGCGCCAGCCCACCCAAGTGCTCCTTACTATTCTTAAGAATCCAGTCTCCCTTCCTTAACACAACTGTGACAGGATCAAACAAGCAAAATAAATTTATATAAAGACATATTAACAGTACTGTCTAACAACTGCTGCATCTGTAGCTTCTAGAAATAACTCAGTCTCAGCAATGTGAAACTCTGCAACTACAAAAATGTGAAAGCAGTTGTAATACGTGGAAGTGGAGGTTCTCTGCCAGGTTCCTTGCAAGGTTTCACATTGGCCAGGCTGCTGTACAAATGTCCTTAGCCAGGAGGACATTGTCCACTGTTGCACATAGGCTGTCAATAGGTGTCAAGTTTGTGATCTCCCCCTTGGCTTATTTACAGAATGTTGTAGTGAGGGACTGAGGATGCACAAGCAATTTCTCTTCTGCAGCCAGCCTCCTTCACAAGCCAGAAGGACTGTAAGGAGTTTCTGGGATAACGTTGAGTGCCCCTGCAGTTCCCTTTCATTTTTTTTCAGTGAATCTGCATACCGCCTCTTACATACAAATTCAGTTTTCCAGGCTCTGTGTAAAGTCTCTTCCAAAGAAGGAAGTGGGTCTAGGGTGTTTTTCCCATCTACTTTTCCTACTTGTTGAGTTGTAGCAGCTCCTTATCCTGCAGCTTGACATAATGGTGCGTGATCCTGGTCTCATCCCTTGACACTTACAAAATCCAGCTTTCGGTTTTGTCCTGATGTTTTCCTCAAGGCACCAAGACTCTTATTCATTGACCTTATTCATGTGTCTGGATTGGCTCTACCTTCCGAAGGAAAAAAAGTCTGTAAATCAAAACAGTGTTTCTTGGGAAGAAGAGGAGTAGGCAAGACAATGACAGCTGTCTAGGACAGTACATGCAAAAAGGTCTGATGTAATGCCATGAAGAGAAAACACTTTGTGTTTTTTTCTTTTCTCCCTAGTCACCTGCACGTTTTCCATGCAACTAAAGTGCTTTGTGCCCCTTCCCACTAGCATGGCATAAAACACCGTACAGGTCTGAGAGATGGGGTTATTTATAACCTCTGAGCCTGAAAGTTCCATTCGTTCTTGTCTGTTTTGAAAACCATATTTTTCAGGAAAGACGGAGAATGTTCCATTCTTACGATAAAGAGAGGAGTCAAGAGGAATATCTGCTTCCACTCTCTGAGCTTTCCTTGTCTGATGAAGAAGCCTGAGCCACAGAGTGTATGAACAAATTCAGAAAGATAAACTCTTCTTCATTCTTTTATAATAGACTGTCCTCTGGCTTTAGCATATGGCCAGGATATCACACAGAACAACAGTTTCTTATTATAGATTAGGAACAGCACTGAGCCAACTGCAGTTTCAAATCCATCTGCCCATACAAAAATAGTTTCTCACTGGGATCTTCCTTCTAATGCTGAATTATTTCTGCCCACAAACCCCTTCTTCCCAAATGACTTAGGAAACAATGCACTTTTTAAAAAACATAATTAAAAGGAACAAAGAGCTCCCCCTACCCAGTGGCCTGGCATTAAGCACGAGGTTCACAGTCCCCCCAGATCCTGTTGGGATAACTTTATAATGTGTATCGCCATTGTGTTGATTGAGTATTCTGTGAATATCCATATGCAGTCTTTCTCCTGCAATCAGATTCGTCAGAGCAGCCTGTAATATCTATGCAGAGCCCCTCTGTAGTCTGCATTCGGCATCATTGCAAAGATCCGTGGCCTTCCCTGGATCTGCATCCACTGGGCCATTTCCTAGTTTTCCATTGTTCCCTATCCACGACTTCTGTTTTTAAGGAAAAAAAACCTTTGTGTTAGGCTTTTTTTGGTGCTGTTTTTTTTTCCCCAATCTGACTGCTTTTTGCTCCTGTGTATTTTACTGCCTGTTATTTTTCCCAGCTTCCCTGTTATTCTTCCCAGCCAGCTGATTTTCCTACTCAAAATTCTTTTTGGCATAATAATACAAAAATAAATCCATCATCTTTTTAATCTCATTTAATCCTTACCAGTTCAAAACTAACTACATTTTCTTCCAACAGAAACAGGACTTTTTCTGCAATTTGTCCTCAGCTGAAATGCTCCTTCCCCAAATTGCCTGATGAAAATATTACCCTTAGTTGAAAAAGGGGATGAGGGTGTGGGATTAGGCAGTTTAACACGAGTGCTTTCTCTGTTGCATTTTGAATTCAACACTGCAGATCAGGCACTGTGCTGCAGCACGCTTCCCAAAACTCACAGGAGCCCAGCTCTCATCTCCCTTCTCTTAGCTGTGTATTGGTTTAAGTCCACGCAAGTCTATGAGATTACACCGATAAAAAATGGGGATGACAGATTGGAGAATCAGGTCTATATTCATTTTATTTTTGCAAAGCCAAATCTTTTTCTAACTCATTTCAAAGCATTCAGAATTGTTTCTAGCTATTCTCCCAAATTATTCCCTTCAATTTAGAGCCTGCTGCTGAAGTACGAGAAGCAGGATACCTTGTATACAGCGCAGCCACTTCTGTGCTCCTGCAGCATTTTAGTGAAATGCCTATGGTACATCACTCCCAAAATAGAGAATAGCCTTTTGGACAGGCAGAAATGGAGCTGTCTAAGTTGAAGTGGCTGTATGAAGTCTCTTATTCATAGGTAAAGAACTGTGGGAAATTGAGATGGAAATCAAATACTACATTAACAGGTTAACAGCCTATGTAAATCACAGCTGATCATCACCCATTTACTCAGAAGTATCTATTAAAAAATCCTTGGACTTAAAAAAAAAAAGTTAGAGATGAATCAGAGGCTTAGAGTGCTTTTTGGTAATTAAATCATTGTCTAGATACACATTACAGATACATCAAAGAAGGATGTGATTTACGTTTCCCATTAGCTGTTGAAATGGTTCTCGGTCACTGACAGGAAAACTTGTGAGTAAATAAAGGTAAATTGCTGCAGACTGTATCTCACTGTAATAGTGATTTACTTAAGGTTAAATTCTGCTGCTGTGCCAGGAGCCCTAAGAAAGCCTCAAAGCTGATCATGCTGACATTCCTTCAGGTAGAAAGTGGCTTCTGGACACCAAAGTGGTAGTGCATGTGCCCTATGTTGCTCCTCTCAAGAAAGATGCAAGCAGTACATGGCTTCAGGAAGAAACCTGGAAGATGGAGAATTTGATCTATGTATGTTCTTCCCTACTTGATACACTCAGGCCTTTCTGACTGCAGCCACATTCAGCAAGGTCTACAGTCTTTTTCAGCTGTCTATAGTTTCACTAATCTAAAGACAGTCAACTTTGGTATAGCCTATATAACTACATTAGAATCTTCTGGCTTTTCTTTTTAGTTCCTTCTTTTTTTTCCTTCTTTTTTGTTTTCTTTTTTTTTTTTTTTTTTAATCTGGGGCTCTTAACTAATAACAAGCTTAGAAAATGACATTTTGCTGAAAAATATTAACTAAAAGAATTATTAAATTTTCTCCACGTTGGGAATATGTCCTCAGACATTTGACACGGCATCATGCAAAGCGCAAGACAATGAATGCTGCAGAGGAGTTTCCATCTTCTCTGGGATGGTTCTTCTCCATTCAGATTTAATGTGTTGGTCTCAGCCTTTGTTGCATTGGCCTAAGTAATTAGCTGACATTTTACAAAGACATGGCTCCTCCGAGATTGGAAGGCATTTTCCTCTGGCTCCTACACCTCTACATAAGAACCGAAATATAGAGGGTTCATGGTGATTACCCAGATCTAAACTACACTCCGAAAAAAGGTAACAAACAAAAATGTCCCAGGCGTCCCAATTTCCCATCAAAACAGCTGAAAACATCATAATTTTAGCCTCACTTCCCGAAGAAATGAGGATAAATGATCATGACATGTATGCTGCATGTCAGACCATCCTTTCTCATAATAACTGCTGACTGCAGTTATCTATGTTAAAGAAAACGGATTTAGGGGAAAAGGTCACAGAGATATTTTATTCCTAAAAATGTGAGAAAATAGGCAGTCCTTAGATCGGTGTGGGTGATGTTCAGTGCGTCAGTATTGAGACATACATTACTTAATTTATTTACTGTGAGGATTTATATAACATAAAGGGTAGACTGGAGAAATTTCCCATTGAGAACCTTCCACAGTAAAACCAGCTGAAAATGTACTTAGATGTGTACATGCATGGCAAATACCAGATTTAACTCAAAAACAAAAGTAGGTTCTGAGTCTGATGGGTGCAGCAAGGAAAGCATCTGGATCCCTGGCGTGCAGGTGGTTATCTATCTGTATTGCCACTGGATTCTGCTGGGAGCAGCTTTCGGGAGGCTTCAGTCCCATGACTTACCGAGTGCTGTAGTCTCCTGGGCTGCACTTAGTGAGTTTTAAAAGAGAGGTCAGGGGAGCCATATACTTAGGAAAAACAGGGTAAACCAAAGAGAGAATAGGTGAATGTTCTCACCTCAAAACTTGTTGACATGGACCCTCCTATATTTCACAGAATCACAGAGCAGTTGAGGTAGGAAGGAACCTCTGGATGTCATCTGGTCCAACCCCCCTGCTCAAGGAAAGCCACCTACAGCAGGCTGCCCAGGGCCATGTCCAGGCAGGTTTTGAATATCTACAAGGATGGAGACTCCACAACGTCCCTGGGCAACCTGTTCCAGCGTGTGAACTAGAGAAGTTACTTCTTAGGTTAATATATCAATTCTGAAAAGCGTATCCAAGTTTTCTCCACAAGGATGATATAACGAGGTTTGTGGCTTGTTTATCAATAATTCAGAGTACACAGAACCATATTCTACAAACCCAGTTTACCCTGGCTGGCAATATTACAACCATTTTGACCAGCTTTTCAGTGTTTTCTGTCAAATTCACTCAGTTATACACCTCTCTAGCCAACTAGTAATTTTTTAGACACTCATCTTTCTCCTTTCTGATTAAATCCAGCTGTTAATGAAAGATTTGCCAGAATAAGAAGTGAACAATTACTGATCTGGACAAAAGCTAACAAGAACATTTCTTAAACAGCTAGAATAAAGTACAGGGGAACTGTAAATATCAGTCTTCTGCAAAATAATTACATCCAGCAAGATATGTACTCTTGTCCATTTGTTTTAATGGGAGGTCTAAAAGAGCGATACAAAGCATATGATTTTAATCTATGTTCTTACATTCTCTGTATGCTTTCTTTCCTTCATTTTCCTTCTTTTGGTGGACCTTCTCAGCACGAGGCAGCTCACCCTCTGCCACACCGGGTGCAATGCTGGCGCTGTGTGAGGGCACCCCTCCACTCCTGCATCTTCCCAGCCTGACTCCAGCTCTGTTTCATCTTTCTGTTCCTCTTTGTGTGTATTCATAATACGTCTTACTTCTGGGGCTATCTACATGTTCTGGTTGCTTGGAAACCATTTTCGAATGGCTACATAGAATTTAGGAAAACTTGTCTTCGATAATTCTCCCACCTCCTTTCTCATAGTGGAGTACTGTTTTAAGTACTGCAATTAATTCTGTTCAACTTTCATTGTCGTTATCTTTAATGTGGCTCTTAGGTTGTTCTCTATTCTCACAAACACCACACTTTTACTTTTTTTTGCTTTCATCTTCATCCTCCAATGTAACTTTTATTGGCACAATTCTGTAATGTCCTTCTAATGCAATGCAACTGAAAAAGTCATCACAGGCAGAGCCCTGGAAGCAGGCTTTGCCTGGAGGTACAATGCAAAATCACAAAGAGGCTTTACTCCTGGAAATGTCACAAGAGCATAAATAAGACCTGCTCTCTTCATCCATGCTAACTTGATGCTGCTGTTGAATGAGGAGGAACTGCAGGGCCCTCCCCAGCTCTCCTGCGGCTGGGAAACAAGAAGCATGATGAGGTCTTACCTGATTAACACCTGTCTGTAGAAAGGTCAAAGGCTAAAACAGGTAGCAGACCCACTGCGAGAGCCAAAATGAGGGCAGAAAAAAGGCTTTTTGTCCTCCCAATGAGTTAACTGGCCAAAGTATAATTCACCAATAACTTCCCAGCTACATTTTGCTTTTTATGAACACCAGATGTTTTCTGTGTATTGATTATCAATATTCTGATATGGAATAACTATATGTCCAGCGTGGGATCTTATTAAATCCATGGACAGAGTTAATATTTTCAAAAAGACAATGTGCTTATTTCATTCTTTGGGACTCTTTGGGACTCTTGAATTTGTACCCACATTTCCTATAATTCTCTTGGTCAAATATAAAATTCTTAATATTTTTTTATTCTACTAGTAGGTTTCTGAATCTTAGGGATGTTCTAGTTGATTGTCTAAAGAAATTTTTGAAAAAGAATCAAATAATTCACTTTGGGTGACTGGCTGTTTCCATTGAACTAACACACTAACACAAATAAACTGATTGATAGCTAGGCAGATAAATGCCCATTTAAAATTACTGTGGAAATGTTTCTGGTTAAGACCAAAATTAGATTAGTGACTATCACTGACTCTGTTGAAAGAGTCCCATAATCATTTGTCACTTGTGCTCCTTTATCATCCTAGCCTGGAGTCTGACCTTTCCCTGCATCCTGGCACAGGACATTCTCTGACACTCTGATAGTTACAAGTGCTGAAGGGTCTGCAGACCAACAGACCTGCGTGAAGGTGCATGAAAAATCTGGTTGTACTGTGTGTTAGCGCAAATCAGGGTTAGAACTCCCTCTCTTTAATGAACACCAAATTAGAGAAATACAGCTAATTATTTTTCTTAAAGGTATTTTATAGTACTCCAGAAACAAAACTGCTGTATCAGCTGAAGCTTCAAGATGCTCAGAAGTCAGCTTTAGATCACTTTAAAAATTTAGTTTGAAAAATGAAGCTGTTAGTGCTAAAACCAGAAGTGTGTTTGAAGCCGCTCAGTATGACTGCAGAGACCATAACCCTGCCTGGAGGCTTCAAGTGAAGACACAGCACAATGAACAGTCACAAAGGGTCTCCCAGACATCACTTATGCTGCCACATTTTCCATCCTGCAAGCTCTACTTCCATAACCTACAAGAAAAATCAGAGAGAATGTGACTCTTCTCTCCTTCCCCTGGGAAGTCATATATGTCTTGCACTGCAGCGGAAGAGCAGGGAACAGACTAGCCCTTGACACAGGAGGAATGTCCTTCACCCTGCCATCTGAACATTTAAATTTCAGAAGCTCTGAAGAGTCCTTATTTCGATCCCTCTTCAAGTGATTTTATTGTTGCATCGTACCCCTATCCTGAAAGTGATGTTTTTAATGTTAGATATATAATCAGTCAAAGTTTGCTAAGCAGCGTAAATTCAGCCTTTTAAATTTGTACAAAGGCACCAGTCTAGAAGTGGTGAGCTCTTCAATAGGTCTGAGAAGAATCAATGGTCACTGTGTTATTTTGGCTTAGTTCTGTGATCCTCTTGCTTCTCTTACTTTGTCCGCTAACATTTTAAAAAGCAGCCAAATGCTTACATCTCAGTGTCCCATATGCTGGGGAAGGAGGGAGAGGGAGGGAGAACCATTTATTTCTCTGCCTTTATTCCCATGAGAACGACTAATCACGTGGGAGTAGAACAACAAGTTCTGCTAGGCACGCGGAATCTGCTTATGAGACATCTCTGCATACTCTCGAGGTTTCATTAGCTTTAAGTGGATTTTTTCCACTCCTCCAGATCATTGTTATTTCAAAACCAAATTTATTCAAACTAGGGAAAGACACATCTCCTCAAGTATGCCAACTTCAAACTCAAGCACAAAATGTACTGTATGTATTTTTTTTAAACAGTTCAATGATTAAAATATGCATCAGTTACAAGAATGGGTTTATGGTAAACTCTTCCTTTTCATGCTGTAGGGAATGCTAATAATTAGTGTGATTTCTGTCATCCTTCTAAGACATTGCCGAACCTGAAATTATTATGGAGAAATAATTTTTCTGTACTGGCTGTCTTGCAAAAATAACCAGTTCTGTGTTTGTTATACGATCATCTAGGGAGAGAGTAACACAATAGCTACACCCAATGGCAACTTCATTAACTGCTGTTTTTCTAAAGAAAACTGCTAGGATTTTCTTACTAACAATTAATCCAATAACTAGGATTTCTTTACTTAACAATCAAGGTCAAACATAAATACTTAGGCCAGTTTTAACAGTTGCCTTTTCATGAAGATAAATTCATTTTTAAATGGTTTCACATTGAGTAATCTTTCATTTTCATAATTCAGATTTTCCTTGCAATTTATCTTTTAATGCACAGCAGTGTTGTTCTTTTGACTGGTTTATTATCTTCTCCAAGTAGTGCACTTGGACTAGCGTAAAGAATTGAGCCACATATTCTGCTCCTTACTGACTTTGCAGGTTTGATATTTCTCCTTCATTGCGGTGACAAAAGTAGCTTTCAGATTATGAACCACAGGAAGTGCTGCCATGTTACCTTCTGAGTTTGCAAAGAAAACTGAAAGTGATGCTCTAATATGGATAAGAGCCGTCTCCAGTTCTGTAGAATGTCATGTTAGCCTCTGAGGCTATAGCCACCAATAAACAAATAAAGAAGGGAGGAAAAAACTTTTTTACCAAGTTTTTGGCTTCTCAATTTTAGTAGGACAGTGACTTTTCTCATTGAGAAGTTAGAAAATTTTGATGGCAGTTTAAAATTTCCATTTTGCTTTAAGGAGAATGAAACCCCATCTTACATGCTTGTTCCATAGATACAGGATTATACCTTGAATAGAAGTACATTTGGGAGCTTTGCTACTGATTGAACCAGGCTAAGAAAAAATAAATAAAGGGAAGAAAAAGAAAATTGTTTTCTGAAGTTTTAGAGTCTACAGTGCACGGGAAATAATTTTGACATCACAAATTGAATGTCAAAGCAAGACCTGAGGAATAGGAAGAAATGGACTTGCAACCAATGCTTCTGGTGAAAAGTGGAGGCCTTTGTTCTATGGCTTTTTTTTTGTTTTCTGTTTGCACCATGGCTGATTTAAGTTTGATGGATTACTTTTTGCCTCAGAAAAAGTGGCAAAATCTCATTCTCAGTTAAGTTTCATCACTGGGAATTTATGGGAAGTTCCTATAGAAATTAATAAATGAAGGGCAAGAATTTACAGATTTTCTTTTCTTTATGGTACCTGAACTTGGATTTTTATAGTGTATAGATGTATTTTCCAGTCACATTCCCCACTGGTGTAAAGGAAAAGCAATTCATGAGCTGCAGCATGCTTTCAGAGTTGCATCGTATCATGAACCTCAGTGGGTAACTGCTTCCAGTCCCCTGCTGCCCTGAGCAGTTCTGTTGCATGACATGTTGCTTATACATTCACAAAAAACAACCATGATGTTCCTTCTAGACACATAAACGGAGTTGATCCTCCTCTGGAGGAGCAAAGACTCCAAGTTTTTGAAAAATACAAAGGCAGAGAAGGTGCAAGGGGATCTTTGGTATGGGATCAGTGATGAGAGAGGAGGGAAGAACTCTGTCCGTAAGAGCCATCTGCATCCATTGGAGCAAACTTCCATCCCCAGCACAAGGTCAAAATTTGGGTACTGCCTTCACTGTATAGCCATCACCCAAAACTCACAAATCGCTGTCCTACCACTTTTCAACATTAGCAGGAGGGGAAAAAACCTACAAAAGCCAATTTGCTTCTCCCATTCCACTGCTCTAGAAAGAACCCTGTCAGATGCCGAGAAAACCAAAATGACACAGAATGAATGGGCACAAGTCACCACTCAAATACACCAACACTTTTCATCAGCTTCACCTGGATAGGCCTAGAGGGGCAGCAAAGCCTCTACTAAAATCATGTGGGTTTTTTTCCTCTGAGTGTCTAGTCTTCTTCATTGCCTATGGAAACGGGACACCCTCACTGATACAAGGCATTCACTCAAGTCTGTCTTGCAGAGGATTTTTCCACACCCAGCCTACTATTTTTGTTCAAAGGCTGGCACTGCTCTTCAGTGTTGCAGCTGGAAGTTCAACACAGCTGAAAATCCACCAGGTGGAAAACTAAAGTCCAAAGTTAATTGTTTATTAGCAAAAATGTTTTTAGTGAGAACCTTGTAGATTGTGTTATCCAACAATGTGTAAAAGCCTCCCAGATCACATTTCTCTATCAAAGTTCTACTAAAACTAGTTATGCTGATTGCAATTTGCTTAAAGGATTGTTAAAGGTTGCTGGGAGGATGCCAGCGTATCTATTGCTGGAATATATGCATTAAAACATCCAATGACAGGCAAAAATGCAGCCGAAAGACCCCAAATATAAAAAGGTATCATCAGAAATCCCTGTTGGAACATGGAAACCATAGAGCAAACAGGGTTTTAATTTGCCTGCATACAGCAAAGCACTTGTTTCACAGAAAGATCCCTGCAATGGCAGGTTCTCCTTGAGATCTGTCAACGAGGTCAGCAGGAACCTTGCCAAGGGTGGCTGCTCCTTACACAGCAATGTCCTCATAAACAAAAGAAGCAACTTGGTTCTGCTGAGCACGTGTGTGTTCCTCATATGGGGAACAGGTTTTCTTCACAGTGTTTATCATTTATCAAGAAAAATGGGAAGAGGCTTTGATGAAACTGATGATGCCCCTATGCCTCTGTCTTAAATTCAGAGCAGTCAGGTATTACCCTGTCACAGATCTGGCCAGCACAAGTTGGCTTCAGATTTTTTCAGATCCTCGATACTGGAACTCATAGGGGGGGAAAAAAAAAAAGAAAAAAAAATTAAAAGCATCTTTTTGAGGGGGAGTTGGCAGAGTTTTCATTTTAGCTTATCCATCCAGGCTGATAACTTGTCTTCCCAATAAAGATGCTGATGCCCAAACAGCAAAACGACTTCAACATCCAAAAGAACAGAAAGGACTCTGAGCTCACTCCATAAAGGTGTTCCCGCAAAGACACAGTAGTCCTAAGTCCACGTCATTGGCCTTTTCCCACTGCAATAATTAACTCACAGAAGTACTGCATTTAGGGAATTAAGTCTGACAAACTAAAATGTCCCATTCTTGCACTTACTGAAGACAAGGGCAGAATTACCACTGACCCTAACTGAGATAGTTGTCCGACTCATCAATCTTACATACAGTTTATATAGGCAGCCGTAACATATTGACTGTGACGAGCCTATCTGCTGACTCGGGGAACAAAGCAGCGACATGAGCAAATGGCAGTCCATGGGCATGCCCTGGTTTTAGCTCTTTTTCTGCCTTTACTTCCTTGCCCACCTCCAGGTTCATCCTAGAAATCAAAGGCACCGTGTTTCATTTTTTTGCAAGCCTTCCTATTTAAAGTGTAAAGGTCTTCAGGACTTAGACTGTGCCCTTTTCACTGACATCTGCCCAACATATTTGAGTTACTGCTGCAATACTAAGCCAGGCTGTTGTGCCTAGGTAGGGAATCATAGGATTTGGGGCACACCGCAGGTGCCCTACCACATTGGCTAGCCACATCCTAAGACTAAACCCTTTCTCTTGAGTCACAGCCACCCATGGGCATGCAGTGTGCTTCACAAGCACATGAAGTGACAGCTCCATACTCTGAATATCTGACAATTTACAGTGGGCTTTACACAGCAAGGATCACAACAGACAGTGGCAGAGCTGGAAAGGGTATAAGAGGAGAGAAATTACAAGCATGGAAGATACTGAGACGGGCTTGATGTTGTGTGTCCACTGTAGGAAGGAAGTGTTTGGGAGAGCTTGCAGGCACACATGTAAGAGATTTTTTTTTCCAGCCTATAACATAGGCTGATTTTGCAGTGTTCCTCATTCAAGGCTAAATTAACATTTCCTTGGTAAAAACTATAGAAGGTTCGCATTTAGCCACTTAATTCATTCACTTAAAAGGGTAATTGATTCACAGATACCACCACTTCCTTCAGGCTACTTTTTAGCATGAAACTAATATTCCTGGTGCAGTCAAATCAGCAAAGTCTTTTCTCTGAACTGTTTTATTTTTAAGGTGGTGGTGGGGAAATTGACAAAGACCTGAGTCAGCCCCGCACATCCCTGCTGGCTGTTTGGTCAGCCTCATTTCATTATTTGCGTCCGTGCCCAGCTGCTGCAGGATGTAACACCTCGCTTTGTCTGAAAAGCGAGCAAGCAAGCACTCAGAACACATTACTCACACGCTGCAGCTCCTGGCAAAGTCACCTTCATGCCACGTAACTCGCAGGTAGGGAACACTGCACGGTGACTGCAGCTTGCAAGGGAACTCTCCAAAACCACTTGCCCCAACTCCTGCAATACCCTGTCAATATCTACAGGGCGAGAGCCTACTTGGGCATAAGTGGCTCATGAACTGTGCCCTGTTTCTTTTAAGGATGAGAAGGACCACTACATCCTTGTGATTTTATTTTGCGCCTATCCCAGAATGTGACAAATGGCCAACTTTTCCCTACTGAGGCTACTTTCTCCCTACGCTCCTCCTATGGTCAAGGGAGAGGGAGGCTCCTGTAGATGGCTATAAATGCAGACTCTTTCTGTACCTGATTCATTCTGTCTCCTCTGATTATAACAAGGCCCTAGTGAGATTAGCCCCACAAAGCTGACAGCATTTGCAAAGACTTCTTACGCATGCTTTGATGCCTGTTACTGAGCTCAACAACTCACTGAACTGAACATTCATTTTAGAAAGGCATCTGTTCTTGAATTAAAGGCACTACAGATAAGATCATCTGATGGCTCTGTCTCAGCCAGTCACCCTCTCTTTTCTTTCTAGTCCCTGTAGGAAAATAGGACATGCAAAACGTTTTTGAAAAATGGTACCCTGAAGTGCCTGGAACCTAAGGAACCACATTCAGAGGTTCAGCTGAGTCCACCTCAAACAATGCTGAATATACCACTGCTTCTCTGCTTTCATTATCCTTTACATTTTATTTTCTTTTTTACCCAGTAGGAGGCTTTTCCTGATAGCCAGAGAATCACAAGCAAGTAAAATCTCATCTTTCATTAAAAGAGAGAGACAGAGAGGCTTCAGAGATGCTCAGCGGTTCCCAACATAAGAAGGATATGGACGTGTTGGAGCGAGTCCAGAGGACGGCTACGAAGATGAGCACCTCCCCTATGAAGATAGGCTGAAAGAGTTGGAGTTGTTCAGCCTGGAGAAGAGAAGGCTCCAGGGACACCTTATAGCAGCCTTCCAGTACCTGAAGGAGGCCTACAAGAAAGCTGGAGAGGGACTTTTTACAAGGGCATGTGGTGATAGGACAAGGGGTTTTTGCTTTAAACCGAAAGAAGGTAGATTTAGATTAGATATAAGGAAGAAACTCTTCATTATGAGGGTGGTGAGGCACTGGAAGAGGTTGCCCAGAGAGAAGTTGTGGATGGAACACATCCCTGGAAGTGTTCAAGGCCAGATTGGATGGGGCTTTGAGCAACCTAGTCTAGTGGAAGGTGTCCCTGTCCATGGCAGGGAGGTTGGAACTAGATGATCTTTAAGGTCCTTCCAACCCAAACCATTCTATGATTCTATGATCTTTATTTATCTTTTCTGTCATTCTCCATTAAAATTATAAAATTTGCCCTTCATTTTGGGCCAGAAGCTGTTATTTACAGTGTTGTCAATATTAAGTGCTCAAAGATTAAGAAGGTGTGTAAATAATGAGATTTATTTTAAAAGTGTATTGGCATTTTTAATTGTTTTCACATTTATGAGACCCTAGGACATGTTGTTCATGTTTATAAGCATCTCTGCCTTTGCCTTCTATGACTTGGGCGGTGAGGCTCGAGCACTTGCTGGTGAAGACCGAGGCAAAAAAGTCATTGACTGCTTCAGCCTTCTCCATATCCTGGGTAACCAGGTCTCCCGTTTTGTTCCAGAGAGGGCCCCACATTTTCCCTAGTCTTCCTTTTATCAACGACGTTCCTATAGAAGCTTTTCTTGTTGCCCTTGACATCCCTGGCCAGATTAAATTTTATCAGGGCTTTAGCTTTCCTAACCTGACCCCTGGCTGCTTGGTCAATTTGTATTCCTCCCAGGCTACCTGTCCTTGCTTCCACCCTCTGCAGGGAAGATGATCTGAAACCTCTGTCAAAAAGTTCATATACAAGATAAGCCATTCAGGAGAAAAGTGTCGCATTTGAAATGTCTGCTTACATCGTAAAACAATCTTTCAGATCAAGCCTGCAAGGCAGATTAGGAAAGAGTAGTAAGACCTTTCCACCATCTGCCCTGGTGGAAGGAAAGGAGAAATATAAGACTTCATCAACATATCCAGAAGCAACTCCAACCTTGCAGTCTGCACATCAGCTGGAAGACAAGAATTTAAGTTTAGCCTGAGCCTTCAACAAAGTCATCAAGCCATTATCTAGACCAAAAACCTCTCCCAGGCAAGTTCTCTTTGCAGCCAATCATTCCCATTGACAGCCCATTTCCAGTCCCACTCCGCCTGGAGATCTAGGCTTTCTTTCTCTCAAACCAAACACTAACCTTAACTCAAACCCTAAATGAACCATGTAAACTGGCTTCTTTCAGACCCACACTTCCACTCCCTATCTCATTTTCACTCTGCCATCTCTGTGCAGACAGGATGTATTACTTCCATGAAGGAGCTGGGAAAGTAAACTGCCCTGTGATAGTCACTCGTCATACATCTGACATTGGCCTCCTCCCTGGTACTTATACCACCATCTTCAGTAGATCTTGTGTGTCTCCTTCAGTAGTCTTCTTGTGCAAGCTCACCCTCCAAGGCTCAAGCTCCAGGTGCATAGGACCGGTTCTAGAAGGTCCCTGTTGTGCATCCAGGTGCTCAGAGAATTAGAGTTCCTCAGTCCAGACTTTAAGACCATGGAACTACCTTAAGACCATGGGACTATCTTAAAAGTGCATTTACATAAATATAAATCTCTCATCCTGGGAAGGTAAGCACAGAGGAAGTGTTTCCAAATCCACACCTTGAAAGTCATTAATCAGACTCACCAAAAGTCTTGCTTTAAAAGAATAAAATTTTTTTTCTCTTTTATTCAGCATTAATTTGTTATTCATTAGCATGCACCTAGACTGTGTTTTCAGGACTTTTCCCTTGAATATGGGGATTAAAAGGTATTTTGAAATGAAGAACAGTATTCTTAGGCACTCACATCACTCCAGGAGTCTGAACTTTAACATGGACATCATATACTCAGAATACATATATACATCATATACTGTTACTTCCTGTAAGTGCATTTATCTACACCCCCATGATGATGGATCAGCAATGAAAGAAAGTAGAAAAGGCATTTCCTTCTCAGATGCAAAGCACTGATCTTTCAGAAGTTTACTTTAGTTGGCAATACCAAATCATGACCTTGAATTCCAGTGGAATTTTCTTTTAAATTGGTGTACTAGGTCTGTCTGGGATGGGGTTAATTTTCTTCATAGCCCGTATGGTGCTGTATTTTGGTTTTGTGACTAAAACAGTGATAACACACCAGTGTTTTATCTATTAGCGGTGTTTGCGCAGCCTCAAGGCTTTTTCTGTTTCCCACTTTGCTCCCCCAGTAAGTAGGCTAGACAGCTGACCCAGATTGACCAAAGGGATATGGCATGACACATAATGTCATGGTCAACAATAAAAACTGAGAGGTGGGTGGTTTGGGGAAGTTGGCCATTGCTTGGACACTGGCTGGGAATCAATCTACTTGTGGGACGTTGTGAGTGACTGCCTTTGCATCACTTGTTTGGTTTTTTCTTCCTCTTTCCCTAGCTTACTAAACTGTCCTTATCTCAACTCATGAGTTTTCTCACTTTTGCTCTTCATATTCCCTTCCCCGTCCTGCTGTGGGGGCAAGCGAGCAAGCAAGCTGGGTGATGCTTAGCTGCTGGCTCAGGTCAAACCACCACAACTGGGATCAATTTGAGCCATGGAAAAACATAGTTCCTTCACAGTCTCCACCTCCAATGATGCTTTTTGCCTTCAAAAGACCTCAGAAATTGTCCAAAAGTCAAAAAGTTCTGGTTTGTATCACATGCCACTGTCAAATGAGGAACGTGACCTCAACTACTATGGGAGACAAAGTCTAACATATAAAGCATGGATGTGTGCAGAACGTGAATCCAAAGATATGAGCAAATGGTGTGCGCTGCCTGCTCATCACAGGTAAATGTGGGTACAGAACGTTGAAGAAATACTTATAAAAGATTCCAGTTGTATCACATGGGCCAGTGTCTACACTAAATGAGTCGATGTTACAGTAGAGGAACTCTGGTATGACCAGATCCATCAAAAAAATGGCTGGGTATCACGGCTAGACCATGACAATGACCTGTACTAGTGGAGTCCCTCTAGAGACTAGTGCACAAGCATGGTCTTGGTGGGGGTTGGTCCTACTCTTGGCTTCACCCTGGACTCTGTGATCCAAGCAGATCACATTACCTGCCTTTGCTGCTTACAGCCACAAACCGTGGGCAGCGGTCATAGCCTCCATTGCACACTGCTTTGATGCCCTTGCTGAAGTGCCCTGGGCATCGGTAACCCACCCAGGAACGACGGCTGTGCATTTATGGCAGACAACGGGGTGCTGGCTGAGCGGACCCTGAGAAACTGGCAGAGTGGTGGCTGCAGTCACAGGGCGACCGATGAAGGAAGCCAGACCCCATGGAGGGGATGGGGCGGCAGGGCCTGGCGAGGCAGCCCCTCAGGGAGGCCGCCAGAGGCCCAGGGATCTTGGGAATGGCATCAGAGGCGCCAGCCCCTGCAGGGAGGTGGCCAAGGCAGGTCCTGCATGGGGGAGACAGAGGCGAGGACTACGAGGGCCCCAAGGTCTGCAGACAGCAGTTCATACAGCCGGCTGCCATGGGGCACCGCTGGGGCCTCCATGGGTCGCCACAGCCAGGGCCAGGCAGTGACCCACACTGGGACAGACGGTGACCCACACCGGGACCAGCACCCGTGGCCAGGGAGAGTCATCGGGGTCTCCCCATGGCCAGCGTGGGGCACCAGGGGAACAGGCCAAGCACCCCGGGGTCCCCATGCCAGGGCCTGTCCCCCACCTGGCAGCACCGGCAGAGAGGCACCAACCCCCTGATGTAACCTGGCTCTGCATTTGCAAGGATGCTTTTATCCTCTGGGTAACAAGAAGAAATGAAATATAAGCTTCGTGTTAAAGACGGTAAGGAAGGACGGGTTCACGTCGTGGCCCTCGCTGCACATGGAGGTGAAGTGTTTGCTCCTTCTTCTGCGCGTGGCCCCTGACTGAGCGCTGCGTGACAAAAACGAGTTTGCAGTTATTGAGAGCTGAACGCAGAGACTCTTTAACCGATTTTATCTCGACCTCCAATATCTAAACTGTGTAATTTACATGGCACTTCAGCTGTGACCGCAAATGACCGCATAGAGTTTTCTGATGTTTTTTCCTTAACCACGGCTGGTGCCATCTCAGCAGACAAGCGCAGCAGCAGCAACATCTAGTGGCCAGTGAGACGGTGGCTACACCAAAGCAGAAACCAGCTCCAATTAACAGGATATAAACCAGACACAAATGTACAAGAACAGAAAGTAGCAACAGAAACCTTTTTCTATAATAATTTGTATTTAAAAGTTTTCTCATGTTTACATGCATATATAATATATAGAATACATATGTCAAATATAAACTAGTCTTAACTCTTTCTTTGCCTCACATGACTAACATTTTGTCATTACTTGAAACACCAATTGATTTGATGACAATATGTTCGTATCCTACTTAGCACTCTCAGATTTTAAACATGCAGAAGCATAGCAGCAGAATTTCCAGGGAAATTATATATGCAGTTATGGTTTTGCTAGGTACTCAGATGATGAACAATATGATGCTTTAAGCATGAGATAAACATTAGATGTATAAGACATTCAGTATTCCTGCAGGGACAGGACTGTACCTTGTCTTCTCTATTCAAGGATCAAAACCATTCAATTTTTTTTTTTCTTTTTCCCTTCTGGCACTAGTCACCTGTTTAGTATGTCATTATTCAAGATAGATGATTTTGTAGTTAAAACATGCATCTAACTTACATCTCGTCTTTACCACTGTACTAGGTCTGGCTGGGATGGAGTTAGCTTTTTTCACAGCAGCCCATATGGTGCTGTGTTTTAGATTTGTGGCCAAAATAGTGTTGATAACACAGGGATGTTTTAGCTATTGCAGAGCAGTGCCTGTACAGCATCAGGACCTTCTCTTTTCCTCACTCTGCCCCTGCATTGAGTAGGCTGGGGGTGGGCAAGAGGTTGGAAGAGGACACAGCAGCGGCAGCTGACCCCAACTGACCAGAGGGATATCCCATGCCATGAAACTTCATGCTCAGCAATAAAGACTGCGGGGTAGTCTTTCCAGGGCAGCCGCTGCTCAGAGACTTGCTGGGCATTGGTCTGCTGGTGGGAGGTGATGAGTGATTGCCTGCACCACTTGTTTTGAGGCTTTTTCCTGCCTCTTTCTTTCACTTGTTAAATTGTTTTTATTTCAATTCAAAGCTCTTTCTTGCCTTTGCTCATTCAACTCTGTCTCCTATCTCACTGGGGGCAGGGAGTGAGTGTGCAGGGGGTGGTTTCTTGATTGCTGGCCAGGGTGAACTCACTACATCCTTTACTTCATACCCTGTTTTAAATATGCAAATTACATTGTGTCCGGAACTGCCAAGTATGATATTTCTCATCTGAATCCTGGGAAAAAATAAAGGAAGGACTTCCCTTCACAAACAGGAAAATGTATCAGTTTAAAACTCATGAGGCAATATCTGTTATAGATAGATATAGTTGAATGTATACAGTTAGAAAGAGACAGACATTCTAACACCTGTCTCTATACAGTCACACAAAATAAACAGGCTGCTGTTACCATACTACCTTCCTGAGCACTCGGATCTGCCCTTGACCATCCCCAAATGTGCACTGTAGAAATGTTGCAAAACCCAGCTTCTAGTCTCTATACCTTATTTGCAGCTGCATGTAGGCGTAAAATTCTAAATACAGTATCAGATAATGCCCTATTCAACCAGAGTTAAGTGATGGATGAAATACGAGCACCTGCATGCTGCATTGAGTCCTATTCCATCCAAGACCCTGAGCTGAAAGTTGGCCAACAGTTCTGAGAGATGCCTTGGGGAATAGTCTATATAGCCTATGTCTGGATAGTGCCATTCAACTGTCTTTGCACTTTGCAGCGGTTAAGAAGAGATGGGTCTATTTGTCTCCTGGAGCCCAGCTTTCCCCGTGCAGTCACAGGGGTTCACAGCTGTACTAAAAGGTTAGAACTCGGCACTGGCAGAGGATAAGTTTCTTCGAATGAAGCTCCAGATTGAACTGAGACAGTATGTCGACACCCAACTCTCTAGCTGAAGAAAAGCCTGATGAATGTTAATGTTGCAGTGTCATGCACTCAGAAGTGTGGAAGGTCAAAATTAAGGTAGTTTCTGCTTCTGGGACTTGGACACCAGGCCTTGACAAGGAAAAAATCCCTACTTCTTACACTAGTTGTACACTTCTTACGCTCTGTTAAGAAACTACACCAGGTGCTGCAGCCTCAACTAGCATTCAAGCCACATGCACAGATACTCACTTCCCACCACCTCCTCCAAATGCTTCCTGCGCCAGGCATCTGGGCTGTTGCGAGCTGTACTTCACCAACTGATTTAAAGAAATAGCAGATGGCAAGTGGCAGAGAGATCCCTGATGGATAATTAGATCCTCCAGTACTTCCCTCTCCCTCACAGCTTCTATTCCCTGGGCTCTCAAAAGTGTTACCAATGCAGAAGCATCACTGCCCTCCCAATGGTCATCAGGCTAGGCTGTGAAGTTCTCTTTTTCACAAGTTAATTTGCATTCTAAAGGAAATACAGCATAATTTTTCATACCAGCTTCCCCTTGACCTTCCTGGTGTCTTGGCTTCTCCACGGACCTGTCCCTGGACACTGCCTTGCCCTTGAATAGGTTACTTACCACCAAAGCTGCCATCCCCCAAAATTATCACAACAAAAGCCAGTGTTACTCCAAGTCCATTTCCTCATCCATGAGACTATTTGCATGAAGCCCATTTTCCACAGATGAGATGATCCACAGCAAAAGGCCACTTTGCCTCTCTGTCCAACTCCTGGTTAGAGAAAAACTGTCTTCAGCAGCAAGCGTGCCCCTGAAATCTGGTATTTGTAGGCTATTCACATCCAGAAATCCAGTGCTTAAATTCTAAGGAAGATATGGAAGGAGTGTGTTTATTCCTCTAATAACAAATCACACTGTTGATCCTGTAAGTGTCCAGGCCTTTTGTGAATGCTGCTCTATACCCTGCACCAATATGTGTCACAGACTGTAGCAAAGGAAGGAAAAATATTTCATTTGCTAGTTGTTTTTTTTCATTTCCCACGTCAACTGTCATTGGCTGCCCCTTCATTCTTACCCTTTAGGACAGAATTACAGGTTCAAAAGTGACCAGTCGCGAGGAGTTAGAATTTACTCTGTGCTACGTCAGTCCCCAGCGAACATGAGAAAAACAAACCTCACTACAGTGAACAGTTTTATTTTCAGGAAGCAAACAGAGTACAAATTAAAATTTATCTTTGTCAAGTACCGTTGAACTTTGAGAGAATGGGGAAAAAACCTGAAGCAGAAACCATGAACAGATCAGTAAGTATAAGCTCTCACACTTCTTTCATGGGTAATTTCTTGTGGAGGAGGTGTTAATTTATTTTTCTGATACTCAGACATACAATCCGTATGTGCTCAACAGTCAGTGATTCTCCTGACAATGCATCAGCTTACAAAAGAGTTGACTGCCTTAACTAAAAGCTAAGTTGATAGCTTATCTCATTTCCCCGCTTATGTACACAAGAGGGCAGAAGAAAGAAGAGAGAATTATTTCCTTCCTACAGCATCATAGAGTTTTCCAGTCCTCTTGACTTGAACCTCTCCAAAGCCAGCTGCCTCAAGGAGCTTGCTGTACTCTGCTGCTGTTCGCTCTTTTTCTTCCGTCTGCACCAACATATTCATCGAATACAGTTGGGTTTCTAAAGGCGATTCATTCAGAAGCGATTCAACCAGCAGCACTCCACCGCCTGGTTGAAGAAAGAGAAATAAAACACATGCTGAGCTCTGAGAAGACGAGATATTTTTCAGCTGAGTTATTAGATCCTAACCTTTAGTTTCAGAAAGAAGCAGCCTCTACATTAAAACATATTTCAACGTCACAGAAGACAATGAAAAAATGCATTGGAGCATGCCTCTGCTTGGCTAGGTAGGTATTGAAGTACCGGGGCTGAAGGGGATGCTACAGCTGGGGTGGAAATTCCCATTTCCCCCAGCTGAAATCCACAGGAGCTTAGTGATTTTGCTGAGAACCCAGCTCTGTAGGCAGTATTTTCAAAGCTCAAGGGTTCAATGTGATGCTTAATGGGATTTTTACTATGAGCGTATACACTTGTCTAACAGCATAGTGTTTTGCCACATATCTGATGTTTCCTTCTGAGAGTAGTTACTTTAAAACAAAGTGCATTAAAGTGTTAAACAAAACATTTAAGTGTTAATCCTTCTGAGAAAAATGCCTTTTAAAGAGCTTATGTAATTTTTTCATACAAAAGGTACAAACATTGGTAGAGACATTAGATAACCACACTGTTAGATTTTATTATCTTGAAAAACATAAGCTCAAAAAGATGGCAGCTGAACCTGCAGCACAAATCCATTGCAGGATCTCTTCCCTTGGAAAAGGATGAACCTCAGCAGATGTGGGCAGGGAGCCCTGGCAGCCAGACATGCAGACACAGAGTTCAGGAGAGCAAAGAGACAAAAACTGATGAGAGGTAAGTGAACTACGTCACCTCCAGCCTAGAGGTGACACTCTTAATGGCCCCCAGGAACAGAATACCGGGAATCACGACTTTGGCATTTACAGCGTGCAAGGGGTCCCTGCAGACTAGCCTCCCCTGGCTTCCTCTTTCCGCAGTTAGAAAGATGGGAAATGAAAAACAGAGCCACACAACCAGGCGCTGGGGAAGCAGTGATGGAGCCCGTGAGGGAGCCTGACAGCTCCCATGAATCCTGGCAGCGCTCAGCAGCGCTGGGACAGCAGTGTAAGAGGCTGCAGAGAGTCTCCCAACCTAATGGCACTGACTGAAGGGCAGGAGGGAAAGAGTCTGGCACCAGAAGAATGTATCGAGCGAGGTGAGAAAAAACACCAAACCTGCCACGTATACAAGGGGATAAGCCAGTACTCATGCAAATGAGACTCTGTAGAGAAAAACATTGAACTTTCTAACACTCTCACTTGCTGCTAGTATTGTCAGCAACCTAATTTAGTATTGTCGGTAAATGATTTGGTAACATCCGTAACAGGGAAGGCTCTTTTACCTTCAGTAAGAACATGGTTGAGATTACTTCTTAAAAACATGACATGAATGTGAATTTTGAAAGCACTGTAGGTTGTAAATGACAAAAATTAAAACTGAAATTGAATAGAGGATTTTTATGCAAACGCACATACACACCGGAAAACAGCATCAGCAAACATTAAGGAAATTGAAACTACTCCTTGTCTGCCTTACTGATATGCTGTCTGGAAAAGAGTCATTATAATATACTCTGTATTCACAGTCCCTTCCATCTGAAGGGACATAATATACAAATGTTATCAAATTCAGCCTGCTGCGTGGTAAATTTGGGGAGGGAAGAAGATATTTGAAAAATCTTGTTCCTTGCATGGTGTGACAGAAAAGGCAATTGAAGTCAGCCCTCTGTTTCTCAATCTACAAAAATGAAAAATGGAAAGAAATCCCACCACTGAAGGAACCTTCCACATTTGAAGCAGTCAGACAGCAAGCCTTCAGCTATAAACCCCTGTGTTTTTAAAACTTCATGCAGAGACAGGTTCTACTCATCCAAGCCTCCGAAGAGGGATCAGAGGGGTCTCAATAAATGTTAGGTCCATCCTGAGGGGCAGGTCTGCCTTAGGTTTTTTTTTTTCCTTTTAGACTTCTATCATGCCTATTCCAAGTTTAAAGTCAGTGTAGTATTAGGATGCTTTATTATGAACTGTTTTCTTCTCAAACACATTAAGCGAGAGCATTCCAATCTTAGACATTTATCCAAGACTGAGTTATATTTCTTACCTTTGAGACTAAAAATCCACTGCTGTATTGCAAGATGATTTGAGGATAGTCAAGGTCTTCTGTGGAACCCATCTTCTTTCTGGACTGAGGCACAGATTCTCCAGTCCTCTTAATTTAAATAAGCTTCTTTCCACCAGGCACAGAGCACACCTGTTGATCCACTTAATCTTATTGCTTCTGAGAAACACACTGGTTACAAAACATGTTAGCTAAGTTATTTGGCTTCAATGGGTCTTTCTACCAGGTTCAGCTGTTTCTTTGGCTCTTCCATCATCAAGGTACAAGGCTAAAGCAGCAGTGTGGGTTAAAGCTTGTATTGTCAGTTCAGCAGTTGGTTAACACGCTGGTACTGCAGAAGTGCTTGAAAGCTTGTAACAAGCAAAACAGAAATCAGTACAGAACAGCATCAGGAACCTGAATTCAGTGAGATGCACCAGAGTTCATAAACCAAAGTGGAGTATTACTTGGGGCTTTTTCAAAAGCAGCTCTACTCTGTTGGGCTTTTTGATGCTGGAAGACTTCCCAAAAAGAAAGAGAAGATAGCAGGGGATAGAGTTTAGTAAGAAGAAAAGACAATCTGTATTGATCAGACGCACAGCTCGGCCAGAACGTTCTGACGCAGGCGTTCTGACAGCAGCTTTCAAAACATGACCAATACATTTTATCTCACATCCTTTCCATTTCCCCAGGCTTGTTCTTCCCCTACCCACCTTGATTCCTCGCTTTTCCTGACTTTGGCCCTTTCTCTAAACACAGTAAGTTTCCCATGAACCCCACAGTAAGATTCCCACAGTAATTCCCACAAGTCCACTCTAATTTCCTGTGATGTTTGCTTTCTCTTGTAAGTCCCCTGATAATTTGTTTCTGCCCTTCTTCTCAGTTACAAAGATCTGGTTGAACTTCTTCATGGCTTTGAGGGCATCCTCCAGTGGTCCCCCACTGAGTGGCCAAGGAGTTCTGATGTTTGGCACTGCTCTCCTCAATGCCTGTTTGCTAGCATTTGTGTACTTAGCTGTGGCTTCTTGCTGCTTCTGTCTCTTGCTTTTGTCTGTTAGGCTGAATAGCCCTAAACCACCTACCTCAAAACTCACGTATCCTTACATTATGAGTATCTACATATACTTAACATTCAAAATATCCTAATATATACAGAAACAGTACCTGTTTCCCAGGTTCTAACACCACAGGGTCTCCTGTGTTACCAATGTACTAGGTCTGAACGTATAAAAGTTAGAGCAAATCTCAAACTGTAGAAACACACAGAACTTCTCATACTGGACAACATAGCCTGGAATCTGTGCAGCTTGCATTTAACAAGACACCATTTCTCTGAAGGAAAAGCCTGGACAGCAGGTTTCAAGAACACAGCTACATTCATAATGGACATCTTCCCCTGCTATCCCCAACTCAAGGAGAGCGCACGAGCTCAGTTTCTATCTAGGAACTCCCGTTCGCACATGCACTAAGTGCGAGTCTGCAGAGTTCATTCACCTGCACAAATCTAGACCCACTCTTAGTGAACAGGCTACAGCTTTTTTGGTTCCTCAGATCCATTCCAAAGACAGTTCTATGGGAAAAGAAAGCTCGAAAACATTTCACTGAGTCTGTCTTTTGCCAGTTAAAGTAGAAAGCAATGGACCTTACTAGCAATTTCTTTTACCAGGCAATTCCTTGGGCCACTAGCTTTTACGTGACAAGAGTCATCCCCAGAATTGCAGGGAAGACTGGTCTGAGGGTGACAAATCCTTGATTAGGCATTTGGCCGGCAGGTGGAGATTGCTGGCAATGGTAACTGGTGCTACCATACCATTATCCCTTCATGTTGTACTACAAATAGCCTAGTTTCAAGGACAGCACTCCTGAGCCTCCCATCCAGAGCAGGTAGACGTCACTTTGCAGCTGCCACAAGACATACGTGACTAGCTTAGCTAACAATAAAAACAGAGTTCCAACCAGGCAGCGTTAGTCCTGCAAAAGTTTTAACCTACACCTACGGCAAAGCATTTGGTTGAGCTATTCTACAAAATCATTGTGAGGCAGCAGGAGATGCATAGAGGATAAGGCATGTGGGGGGATACCAGATCAAATGGACTTTCTGCGCTGTGATTAAAGATAGAACGGTGCATACAATTTCAAAAAAGCACAGTACCAGACAAAGTACAAAAAATAGAGATGCACTTCCTTTTAAAAATAATAAAAAATAGAATCATAGAATAGTTTGGGCTGGAAGGGACCTTTACAGGTCATCTAGTCCAACCGCCCTGCCATGGGCAGGGACATCTTCAACTAGGTCAGGTTGCTCAGAGCCCCCTCCAACCTGACCTTGAATGTTTCCAGGGATGGGGCATCTACCACCATTCTGGGCAACTTGTTCCACTGTTTCACCACCCCCATTGTAAAAAATTTCTTCCTTATACTAGTCTAAATCTAGCCTCTTTTAGTTTAAAACCATTCCCCCTTGTCCTGTCACAACAGGCCCTGCTAAAAAGTTTGTCCCCATCTTTCTTATAAGCCCCCTTTAAGTACTGAAAGGCCGCAATAAGGTCTCCCCAAAGCCTTCTCTTTTCCAGGCTGAACAACCCCAACTCTCTCAGCCTTTCTTCAGAGAAGAGATGTTCCAGCCCTCTGATCATTTTTGTGGCCCTCCTTTGAACTTGCTCAGCAGGTCCAGGTCTTTCTTGTCCTGAGGGTTCCAGAGCTGGATGCAGTACTCCAGATGGGGTCTCACCAGAGCAGAGAGGCAGAATCACCTCCCTTGACCTGCTGGCCACGCTGCTTTTGATGCAGCCGAGGATATGGTTGGCTTTCTGGGCTGTGAGTGCACATTGCTGGCTCATGTCCAGCTTTTCATCCACCAGTACCCCCAAGTCCTTCTCGGCAGGGCTGCTCTCAATCCCTTCATCCCCCAGCCTGTACTGATACTGTGGGTTGCCCCGATCCAGATGCAGGACCCTGCACTTGACCTTGTTGAACCTTATGAGGTTCACATGGGCCCACTACTCGAGCTTGTCCAGGTCCCTCTGGATGGCATCCTGTCTCTCAGTCGTGTCAACCACACCATGCAGCTTGGTGTCATCTGCAAACTTGCTGAGGGTGCACTCGATCCCACTGTCTATGTCATTGATGAAGATATTAAACAGTACTGGTCCCAATACAGACCCCTGCGGGACACCTCTTGTCACCAATCTCCATCTGGACATTGAGTTGTTGACCACTACCCTCTGGGTGCAACCACCCAACCAATTCCTCACCCACTGGACAGTCCACCCATCAAATCCATAACTCTCCAGTTTAGAGAGAAGGATGCTGTGGGGACTGCATCAAAGGCCTTACAGATGTCCAGACAGAAGACATCTGTAGGTCTTCCCATGTCCACTGATGCAGTCACTCCATCATAGAAGGCCACTAGGTTGGTCAGGCAGAACTTGCTCTTGGTGAAGCCATGCTAGCTATCTCGAATCATCTCCCTGTCCTCCATGTGCCTTAGCATAGCTTCCAGGAGGATCTGTTCCATGATCTTCCCAGACACATAGGTGAGTCTGACTGGCCTGTAGTTCCCTGGGTCTTCCTTTTTTCCCTTTCTAAAAATGGGGGTTATGTTTCCCCTTTTCCAGGCAGTGGGAACTTCACTGGACTGCCACGACTTCTCAAATATGATGGATAGTGGCTTAGCAACTTCATCTGCCAGTTCCCTCGGGACCCATGGATGAATCTCATAAAATTATAGAATCATAGAATCATTAAGGTTGGAAAAGACCTCTAAGATCATCAAGTCCAACCATCAACCCAACACCACCATGACCACTAAACCATGCCCCTAAGCACCTCATCTACAAGTCTTTTAAATGCCTCCAGGGATGGTGACTAACACTTCTCTGGGCAGCCTGGTCCAATGTTTAACCACTCTTTCAGTAAAGATATTTTTCCTAATCTAAATCTAAACCTCCCTTGGCACAAGTTGAGGCCATTTCCTCTCATCCTATCACTAGTTACTTGGCAGAAGAGACCAACACCCACCTCGCTACAACCTCCTTTCAGGTAGTTGTAGAGAGCGATAAGGTCTCCCCTGAGTCTCCTCTTCTCCAGAATAAATAGTCCCAGTTCCCTCAGCCACTCCTCATAAAACTTGTGCTCCAGACCCTTCACCAGCTTCGTTGTCCTTCTCTGGACACACTTCAGCACCTTCTTGTAGTGAGGGGTCCAAAACTGAACACAGGATTCAAGGTGCGGCCTCACCAGTGCCGAGTACAGGGGCACGATCACCTCCCTGCTCCTGCTGGCCACACTATTTCTGATACAGGCCAGGATGCTGTTGGCCTTCTTGGCCACCTGGGCACACTGCTGGCTCATGTTCAGCCGGCTGTCAACCAGCACCCCCAGGTCCTTTTCCTCCAGGCAGCTTTCGAGCCACTCTTCCCCTAGCCTGTTGTGTTGCATGGGGTTGTTGTGGCCCAAGTGCAGGACCCAGCACATGGCCTTGTTGAATCTCATACAGTTGGCCTCGGCCCATGGATCCAGCCTGTCCAGGTCCCTCTGCAGAGCCTTCCTACCCTCCAGCAGATCAACACTCCCGCCCAACTTGGTGTCGTCTGCAAACTTACTGAGGGAGCACTCGATCCCCTCATCCAGATCATTGATAAAGATATTGAACAAGACTGGCCCGAGTACTGAGCCCTGGGGAACACCGCTCGTGACCGGCCGCCAACTGGATTTAACTCCGTTCACCACAACTCTCTGGGCTCGGCCGTCCAGCCAGTTTTTTACCCAGCAAACAGTGCACCTGTCTAAGCTGTGAGCCGCCAGCTTCTCTAGGAGAATGCTGTGGGAGACAGTGTCAAAGGCTTTACTGAAGTCCAGGTAGACCACATCCACAGTCTTTCCTTCATCCACTAGGCGGGTCACCTGGTCATAGAAGGAGTTCAAGTTGGTCAGGCAGGACCTGCCTTTCATGAACCCATGCTGGCTGGGCTTGATCCCCTGGTTGTCCTGCATATGGCTTGTGAGCACCCTCAAGATGAACCGCTCCATAATCTTTCCCGATACCAAGGACAAGCTGACAGGCCTGTAGTTCCCTGGATCCTCCTTCCGGCCCTTCTTGTAGACGGGCATCACATTGGCAAGCCTCCAGTCGACTGGGACCTCCCCTGTTAACCAGGACTGCTGGTAAATGATGGAGAGTGGCTTGGCAAGCTCCTCTGCCAGCTCCCTCAGTACCCTCAGGTGGATTCCATCCGGCCCCATAGACTTGTGAGCGTCCAGGTGGCGTAGCAGGTTGTTAACTTCTTCCTCTTGAATTATGGGGGGTTTATCCTGCTCTCTGCCCCTGCCTTCCAGCTCAGGGGGCTGAGTACCCTGAGGTAACTGCTCTGACTATTAAAGACTGAGGCAAAGAAGGCGTTAAGTACCTCAGCCTTTTCCTTGTCCTCAGTGGCAACCTTCCCCCCCACATCCAATAAAGGATGGAGATTCTCCTTGGTTCTCTTTTTGTCATTAATATATTTGTAAAAACATTTTTTGTTGTCTCTTATGACAGTGGCCAGGTTGAGTTCTAGCTGGGCTTTTGCCTTTCTAATTTCCTCTCTGCACGACCTAACGAGATCCCTGTACTCTTCTTGAGTTGCCTGCCCCTTCTTCCACAAGTGATAAACTCTCCTTTTTTCCCTGAGTCCCAGCCAGAGCTCCCCATTCAGCCAGGCCGGTCGCCTTCCCCACCCGTTCTTCTTGCGGCACATGGGGACAGCCCGCTCCTGCGCCTTTAAGACTTCCTTCTTGAAGAACGTCCAGCCTTCCTGGACCCCTTTGCCCTTCAGGACTGTCTCCCAAGGGACTCTCACAACCAGTGTCCTGAGCAGGCCAAAGTCCGCCCTCCGGAAGTCCATGGTAGCGGTTTTGCTGGCCCCCCTCCTTACTTCACCAAGTATTGAGAATTCTACCATTTCATGGTCGCTAAGCCCAAGCCGGCCTCCGACCACCACATCCCCCACCAGTCCTTCTCTGTTTGTGAACAGCAGGTCAAGCGAGGCATCTCCCCTGGTGGGCTCGCTTACCAGCTGCGTCAGGAAGTTATCCTCCACACACTCCAGGAACCTCCTCGACTGTTTCCTCTCTGCCGTGTGGTATTTCCAGCATATGTCCGGTAGGTTGAAGTCCCCCATGAGAACGAGGGCTAGCGATTGTGAGACTTCTCCAAGCCTCTTGTAGAATATTTCGTCTGCCTCCTCATCCTGGTTAGATGGTCTGTAACAGACTCCCAGCAGGATATCTGCCTTGTTGGCCTTCCCTCTCATCCTTACCCACAAGCACTCGACTTTACCATCACAATTGTGAGATCTAGACAGTTGAAGCACTCCCTAACATACAGAGCCACCCCACCGCCTCTCCTTCCTTGCCTGTCCCTTCTGAAGAGCTTATAGCCATCCATTGCAGCACTCCAATCATGAGACTCATCCCACCATGTTTCCATGATGGCGACTAAGTCATAGCCATCCTGCTGCACAATGGCTTCCAGCTCCTCCTGCTTGCCGCCCATGCTGCGTGCATTGGTGTAGATGCACTTGAGCTGGGCTATCGTTTTCAACCCCAACATTGGCGTGCCACCCCTAGGCTCATCTCTAGTGAACCTGGTTTTATCCCTTTCCCCCTTCGAACCTAGTTTAAAGCCCTCTTGATGAGCCCCGCCAACTCGTGAACGAGAATCCTTTTCCCCTGTGAGACAGCTGAACTCCGTCCGTCGCCAGCAGGCCCGGTGCCGTGTAAACCTCCCCATGATCAAAAAAGCCAAAATTCCGCTGATGGCACCAGCCCCTGAGCCACGTGTTAATCAGGTGTGTTTTCCTGTTCCCTTCAGTATTCCTCCCTGTCACTGAAGGGATTGAGGAAAACACCACCTGTGCTCCTGATCCTTCAACCAATCGCCCCAGCGCCCTGAAGTCACCTTTTGATCGTTTTGGGACTTCTCTCCACAACCTCCTCACTGCCAGCCTGTATAACCAACAGTGGGTAGTAATCGGAGGGCTGTACCTAGTAATGTCTCAAACCCGGGCCTCAAACCCCGTGAGAACCAGGGCTTGTGAACGTGAGGCTGCTCAGTAAATACTTACACATGCAAGAATACAAGCACCAGAGGGATCCATTCTGCACACCCAGTTCTGAACAAGTGTAAGTAGTGAGTAGTTTGTGTTCAGTGCTGCTTGGTATTCTCCCTACAGACATCTCTGCAATGTGATCATCCATGGGCACCTGCACTAGTCTGTTATGCAAGTCTACACGTTTTCAAATTCTGCTGTAAAATCATTTCTACCCACCTGTTGAAGTTGCATTTGTCTGTAACTGATCATCCATGATTTCAGTTTATACCCTGGGCCCTCTGGTATTATCCTGTAATGTACTTGTACTTCAGGGGCCTTTGACAAAATTGGAGGGGCAGCATTCAGCAGCACTCAGGATGTGACTTCCTGATAACTAATGTTTCATTAGCAAAACTAGTCAAGCATTCACCTCTGTTCTACAGCTGTTGAATAGTTTACACACCAAAAATAACGGTCCAGCAGACAGGTGGATGGACAGATGCAGAGTTAAATTTTTGGTAATCACTTTCCACCAATATTGATTAATTGAGGCATTATGACTCGCACATCATCAAAATTGCTTTACTGCAATGGAAGATATCCACAGACCTCACATTTTAGGGGTTGGCGTTGCTATCTCAGGAAAAAAAAAGCTGTTTTCTAAGTTACCTGGTATGAATTCAGATTCATGGGACAAGTGTAATACTTCTGGAGGAATTACTTGCACTTGAGGATTTCCTGCACTTTCAAGGATTTTTTTACACATGTCTATCCTGTACCCCTGGGGCTGCCATGCCAGGACATGTCAGGACTAATGATGACTCCAGCTTTTCAAGTGCCAGGCTACCTGGGAGGAACAAAATGTACAGGCTAGGTATGCAGAACACCCAATCATTTCTGGTAAAGTGTGGTTTTCAAGTTAGTGTGGCCTTATTATTAAAATGTCACAAGATACAGTACACAAAATACATTGTTTTTTCCACAATGACAAGGTACCTTTTGCATCAGAGCCGTGGATAGCTGCAGACATTTTTCCAGAACAGAAACACTATGATCACGTTTCTGCCTCTGGTCCTGTCACTGGGCACCACTGAAAGGAATCTGGCTCCATCCTCTTTGCACTCCCCCTGCACACAAAATACTCCTTCTTGCCAATTAGACATCCTTGCCCTCAGCAGCTGTAACACTGGGGCCTTAATATTTACTCCTACACATATTAGCACTATCACTTTTATTGCCTTTTTAGCCTCCTTTGCAGTCCAAGGCTGTTGAATGTCACTTCTGACAGCTAAAGGCCTGAAAAAAATGTTTGTATAGTAGCATTAGATTATCTAGTCTCCAACTAAAAATTAAATCCTACCAACATTTCAGTGTTTCCATATGAGGTTTTTAATTTTTTAAAAAAATGTTTTTAATCAGCATTAAGAGGTGAACAATTTTGTCGCACTTTGGCATCCTTAGCATTCATATCACAGCCTGGAACTGCAGTTTTCCTTTAGTACTATGAATGCTGAAAGAAGAAATCAGCAACGTGTGCTACTGGCACTGCTTCATTTGTCACACCAAAGTTTTATTGACTGAAGACTGTATTCCATTTCAAAAACCATTACCTGTTTAAAAGCTACAAGATATGGCACAGGAAAAAGACTAAATATGTACCTTTCTAACAACATGAACCTTAAGTCATTCTCAAAACTCACCCTGAGATGTTGGAAAGAAATAGTGAGTTTTATGTGGTTTTAGTCAGCTCCTGACAGTCGGATTGCACTAATACGTAACACACAGACGTATTTTCTATTTTAAGAAATCTGTTTTATCCTGTTGCAATCAAATTGCTTTTGGCAAGCCTGGACACAGATACTGAACCCTTTCAGAGGCTGCAAGGTGTGACAACATCCAGTTCTTCAGAAACACGCTGACCTTCTCGAAGCCACTCTGCTGGCAGCCTTGCAGAAGGCATTGTGCCCAAGGAGTCAGTGGTCTTGGGCAGGCCATGTCTGCTCTACTGGGCCTCGCACTTAGAGCTTGAGAAGCCTGTATGCTATTAATGTAATCTGTAACTTGTAATATCTTTGGGAAAGGTGAACTGTATGTGGATCAAGGGGTGGAATGTATTGATGCTGACCGGGAGCCCGTTGCACATTTAGGAGGTAGTGACCCACACCACAGCTAAGCTGAGCAGGTGCAAGCCCATGCTGCACCGTGCTGCAAGTCCAGGGTGGTCTTCAGGCCCGTGCTGTGCCGCTGACATCCCTCGGTGCAGGATGAGCGCAGCCAGCTCACCGTAACAGGGGAGCCTGCAGGCAGCCCCCACTCGCTGCCAGCGATTACACCACCCGCGTGGCCTTGCCTTTATCTAACTGTGCAGCAACAAGTTCTCGCGAGAACACCCTTTTTCTTGTAAGAAAATTGTATAATAACTCAAATGACCCAAAATGAGGCGCTTCCCTCCATGGACAGGATCTGGACAATGCACTGTGGGAAAATCCAACTGGGCTCCATCCAATGCTGCACAAACATGGGTGCCTGGCATCTGAAGGGACGTAAGATTTACTTGCTATCTATATTCCTCTTCTTATTCTGTCTTATTAAAACAGTTATCTTATTAAGCCATTTGTTTCGGGCCTTCCTGACTGAGATTCAGAAAGCACCCCCCACCGTCTCTCTCTCACCTCACCCCCTTGCCCCCAGTGTAGAACATTCTCCATAACCCTGCTGGAGCTTCATTCAAAATGTTGCTCTTGCCCAAAACAAAGTTGGTTTGCAATAAGGTTTTTTTGAGGTGCTAGAGCATTAGAGGGGAGAAATGTGCAGAATTTGTGGGGAAAAACACACACGCACTTATAGCAGCACACACAGTCCAGGACAACTGGTGGGCAGGTCCCAGGTCCCTCGACGGGGCTCTAGGAGCAGGCAGGTGGAGGGAGGGAGAACTGGACCCTGGAGCCTGCGGGGACCCTGGGGGCATGTGCCTGGTTCCCACCGTCCCGGGGTGCTTCTGCGACCACAGCTCCTATGGTGACAATTTCCCACCCCTCTCCTTTCTGTGTGAGGTCTCCTTTGGCAAGGTGTTTCTAGGCAGCACTCAGCCCCCAGCCTCCACCTGACCCAGCTGCATACCGGGCTGTTGTTTTTCCAGGCAGCAGTTCCTTGCTCTGCTCCTCCACTGTTTTTTTCTTGCCTAGTTATTGTTTCTTTTGTTTGTTATATTTGAAGCAGTTTTCCCAGTGCTCAGTGTTGTACTTCTTCAATGACCAATGACTGTCAGCAAGTTCTTGACGATGCTGGGGCACCTGTCTTCCGCCTGCACCCATGCTTTCAAGGCCTTTGTTACAATGGGGAAATCTAAGTGTGGGATAACAAACAGCAAGAGACACTTGCTATCAAGCTCTGCTTCACACGGTAGTTTCTCAAAACAGCCAGATAACAAGCCCCATAGGCCAGAGCTGGAGCCCTGTGAAGTCAACATCAGGCAAAGTTAGTGTAAGACCGGTGGCCCCTCACCAGCAAAGGCAGTCCTCGTCTCACTGAGACATCAGGAATCACTCTTATGGGCAAAAGTAACACCTCTCCTTTGCAGAGCCAGGAACCCACCTCACCCTGTCTAATGAAGTCTTGAGAATTGAATTATTGTTAGTCCAGACTTAATTACCACTAAAAAAGAAAAGACTGCTGTCACAGACAAAAAAAAATTAAACCAACAAAAGTAACGATACATTTAATATTGTTATAAACAGATTCCGTAAGGCTATGACTGGCCCAAGCACCTGGACGCGCTAGCAGATGATGGGGCCTTGGACAGAGGTGTTGTTGGCTGAGTGGAAGAACCACCTGATCTGGAAAGAGCAGAGGTGAGAGTTGCTGACCTGGTGAGGGACAGAGATCAGATGGAACTGAAGGCCACAGTTGTATTCAAGGGACCCATGAATGCATACGTGCTCGTGGGTACTGAGAGCAAGGCTATGTGCACCTCAGGAGACATTATAGAGCATCTTGGACTTGGCTCCTTTGCAGGTACATGGAAGGAAACTTCTCAAAGGGACCTGGAGGGTGGAGAGGCATCCCTTTGACAAGTAGCAGCCTTCAGCTTCCAGTCAGCATGTTAACAAGGCAAATTCCCTGGCCTCTCCTGCCCTCTGCTCTTTCATGTAATTCCCAGGCCACCAGGCCAAGGCCATGTTGGAAGCTTCTGTCCTACCAGACAGAGCAGCCTTGGGGGCAGCTGCGCTCGCCCAGCCCAGCTGGGCATGACCAGTCTCAGCTCACAAAATACGTTTCCTGCCTGGTGCATTCAAACCTCTCTTCTTCTGCTCTTGGCTGATTCACCTCAGCTATGGGCAGGTTTCATTCGTTACTCCTAAGTCATATTGGGAGCTAGAAAATTTATCTCAGCCTATATGGCTAAAAGCTCCATGACAGGGGAAAGAACTCTGTTGGTAAGAGCCATCTGCATCAAACAGAAAACCTCCCATCCCAGCACCATGAAGGGGCTGAACTTGGGAACTGCTTTCATTACCCAAAACACAAGTAACTTGGAAACCTCCACCTTATGGTTTTGTTTCTATACAATCTTTTTTTTAACATTAAAACAAGCAAAATATGATAAGCAAAAAACACAGCTGAAAGACCCCATATATAACAAGGTGTCATCAAAAATGCCTGTTGGAGCATAGAAACCATAGGGGAAACAGGGTTTTAATTTGCCTGCATACAGCAAAGCACTTGTTTCAGGTCTTCTTCACAGTGTTTGTCATTTAGGGAAAAAAAAAAAGAAAAAAAGGAAAAGAAAAAAACAGCAAAAGAAAAAAAAGAGGCTCTGATGAGACCAGCTATGCCTCTGCTTTGTCAAGGCCGGTCTTAAGCTCAGAGCACTCTGGGCTTACTTTCTTACTGTGGCACCGACTTGCTCTGTGCTCATAGAGCAACCTGCTCTCTTTGGGTCATGGGAGAAAAGAGAGGCTCTGAAGGAAGAGGTTAAACACACTGTGGAGGAAAGGGCAGGAGGGTGAAGAAGAAGAATAGGAAAATCAGAACTGAGTAGATAAATAAATATAGTCTAATGGAAACAGCACAAGTCCTCTTATTACATTATTTTGTGGTTTCAAAGGTCTGGTCTCTGAAGGTGAATATAGAATTTTAGTATCTTCCTTCTGCATACTCCAATATTTCCTTGGTCATCTAGCATAAGAGAGTAGCCAAGAATGTTTTAGCATTCCCCCAGAAGCTGGATACTCAAATGCCAAATAGCAGCCCAAGCTACAGCCAGCTGGAGGTTCTGCTTCACGCAGGCAATGAAAGCAGACTGTGATCATGTGTTGGTGTTTAGCTGCTCTGATATGGCATCACATCTGATCCTTAAAAATCATTTAAATACCAATGGTCTTCAAATTCTGCAATCACCATTCTGTACTTCATTCACTTCCACCTGTATTGCAGGTAATGATGGGTCAATCCTGTTCTTTAAAGACCCAGCATCTTTGAACCTTGATACAGCTAAAAGGCATGTCAGAACAGGCGTGCATCTTGCCTATTCAAGTCGTGCCCAAGCCACTCACTGGTAAATTAATGACATGCAGAGCATACCATGAATCAACTCATTGCAGAATTTGTTGACAAACCAAAACAGCCTGCTCATGTTTTTTTTCAAGTCAAGAGCAGAATTAACACGGACACCAGCCGAGACAGGAATTCTCTGATTCATCAAGGTGTGTGATGTGTATATGATGTGTCAGTTTAGACACGCAACTGCAGCATGCTGACCATGACTGGCCTGTCCACTGGCTCAGGAAACAGTGCAGACATGTGAGCAACCACCAGTCCATAGGCATGCAACTTTTTTTGGGAAAAAGTGTATCAGAGGAAGTCCAAACAGGAGTTTTGTTTTTTTCCCTCCGTATACTTCATTGGCTGCTTGGTACAGTCAAAGCAGCAAAACAATTTCTCTGAACATTTGTTTTTTTAGGGTGTGGGGGAATCAACAAAGACCTGGTCAGCCTCATTTCATTATTTGAGTCCGTGCCCAGCTGCTGCAGGATGTAACACCTCGCTTTGTCTGAAAAGCGAGCAAGCACTCAGAACACATTACTCACACGCTGCAGCTCCTGGCAAAGTCACCTTCATGCCATGTAACTCGCAGGTAGGGAACACTGCACGGTGACTGCAGCTTGCGAGGGAACTCTCCAAAACCACTTGCCCCAACTCCTGCAATACCCTGTCGATATCTACAGGGCGAGAGCCTACTTGGGCATAAACCCTGCACAGTAGCTTATGAACAATGCCCCGTTGCTTTTAAGGATGAGAAGGACCATTACAGCCTTGTGATTCGATTTTGATATCACAAAACATGACAAAAGGCCAATTTTTCCCTACTGAGGCTACCTTCTCCCTATGCTCCGCCTACAATCAAAGGAGCAGGAGGCTGCTGTAGATGGCTACTGAGAAGACTACCTCAGGCTTCTCTAGTGTCCAGCTTAATGTGCAAATGCAATTAGTGTTCAAGCCGCAACTGCAGAAAGTGACTTTCTGGTGCCTTCTCCAAATGTTTCTCACTCCAGTAATCTGTAATTCTGCTTCCAAGAACTGGGTGGGTTAGGGCAGGCTGTGCTTGACCAAATGATTTCAAGAACTAGCAGGAGGCATGCAATAAGAACTTCCCCAATGTGTAACTGAATGACTTGGCTGCATCATTCTCCCTCTCAGTTGTCATCTCAGGGCCTGCCCTGTAAAGAGCATCACTGGGCTCCAGCCAGTCATCAAGCTACAAAATTATTTCACGTAACTTAAAATCAAAATTTAGAGGAAATAAAAAATTAATATCCTTTTTCATGCCAAACTCCTCAAGGCTCAGACAGGATTTCTCCTGCAACTCTGAAAAGACTAGCCACAAGGAGACAATTTAGTCTGTTTATACTATATCAATTCCCCAGGAATAAAAATGATAGAATCATAGAATCATTAAGGTTGGAAAAGACCTCTAAGATCATCGAGTCCAACCGTCAACCCAACACCACCATGCCCACTACACCATGTCCCCAAGTGCCTCAATGCAGGTAACAGAGCTTAGTACAGTGATCAGTTTTATTTTGCAGGAATCCAAGTACAAATTCAGATTTGCTTTTGTCAGATACAGTGTTAAAATTGGAAAGAATGAAAAAATCTGAAGCAGACACACTGCACATTTCTTTCGTGTGTTATTTCTTGTTGGAACAGGTGTTGATTTCTTTCTCTCCCTACCAGAGCCAAAGGCAAGCCCTAATCAGGCTGCTAGGTTTACAATCCATTCACACACAAGGTGTATCATCAGTGATTCTCCCGACAATGTATCAGCTTACAAAAAAGTTGGCTGCCTTAACTAAAAGCTAAGTTGATGATTGTCTTCTAAGAAGAGAATATCACATTTTTCCACTTATTCTATCTTGTTAGGTACATAATGGAGATACTATTATTTTCTTCCTAAAACAGCATCATAGAGTTTTCCAGTCCTCTTGACTTGAACCTCTCCGAAGCCAGCTGCCTCAAGGAGCTTGCTGTACTCTGCTGCTGTTCGCTCTTTTCCTTCCGTCTGCACCAACATATTCATCGAATACAGTTGGGTTTCTAAAGGCCCACTTTTATCTTCATTCAGAAGCGATTCAACCAGCAGCACTCCACCGCCTGGTTGGGGAAAGAGAAATAAAAGACATGCTGAGCTTTGAGAAGACGAGATATTTTTCAGTTGAGTTATTAGATCCTAACCTTTAGTTTCAGGAAGAAGAAGCCTCTATGTTAAGTCATATTTCAGCATCACAGAAGACAATGAACTAGCAAAAGAATCGGAGAGTGTCTCTGCCTGGCTACTGAGGTACTGATGTACTGGGGTTGAAGGGGGTGCTACAGCTAGGTTAGAAATTCCCGTTTCCCCAAGCTGAAACCCACAGGGTTTACTGGGTTTTACTGATTCTGCTGAAAACTTGGCTCTATAGGCAGTATTTTCAAAGTTAAGGGTTCAATGTGATGCTTAATGGGATTTTTACTATGACGTATACACGCGTCTGCTTAAACAATTCCCCAAATCCCCAGTCCTTATACCTAAATATCTTGAAAGAGGAGTCCCTGTGGAGGAGGCAACTAGAACTGGAAGCCAGACAATGAGAACTTACACCAGGCACTATTTGGCTCAGCTGCACGCAGCTGGCTTAGGAAAGCAAAATACTAAACCAAGAAACCCCTGCACTGAAACTCTGCCACCCAAAGTGCACATCGAGACTGGTGTGCTTCACATAACTGAAGGGCAAGAGTCTCCCTGCTCTTCAAGAACTCACACCTACCCGGTTTGCAAGCCTTGTGGACTTTTGCCAGCAGCTGCCTACATCTGTCGTCATCCCAATCATGCAGTATCTTGGATAAAATATACAGTTCAGCTTCTGGAATTGAATCGCTAAAGAAGTCTCCTGTAAAGCAAGAACACGTGTATTACACAAAACTCCCAAAACACAGAGTGCTGACTTAAGCAAATATTTTCAGTTCTGTCCAGTTCTAAAGACTCTGGGCTTGCCATGTCCATCACCCACATCAGAGAGCACCAGAGTTACCAGGCAAAAGTCCTCTGTGGCACTGCATAGGGAATTTTGTTCTTGTTCAGTCTCAAGAAGGTCTGAAATGTTTAAAAGCAAAAGCTCATCTGAAACAGCCTTTGATGCACAGGAAAGCATTTGAGTTTAAGTTTCAAAGACCAGCAGTAACCACAGAGCTACATCATAAATCCATAAGGAAAAAAACCACATCTCGCCTCCTAGCACTAGCTTCAACATCATGCCTTTTGTTCAGCACCTGGTGTACTGCATTCAGATTTTTATCTCTGCATCTTACTTTGTCATTTCCACTGGCACACGTAACATTTCCTGTGTTTCTCCATCTTTGTTTTTATGTACTCCCTTCCTTCCTCAAGGCTTCTTTCCTCTCTCTGAGCTTCAAGCAATATTAAGTCATTCCAACGCTTTGAAGGCTTTTGTAAACATTAAAAATTAGATCTCCTGACACTCATTTTCATCATAGATGGTGCAAAGACCATGCAAGGTCTATGGACTGGGCCAGAGGAATATGGGCAAGCTCACCCACATTCAAAGCCTGAAATATGTTAGGACTTGAAAGTCAATCAATCGTGACCAGAGAAGGAAAATCCCTTGCTCAGAGCAGGCCTGGCATTCCGCACATCTGCCAGGAGGCCTGCACAGGGTAAAAGGGAGTGTTAGGAAGATTTATAACATGGCATGGCAGTTTTTCAAAATTGCAGGACTTTTTCAAAATTGCAGGGCCGAGGCCAACTGTATGAGGTTCAACAAGGCCAAGTGCCGGGTCCTGCACTTCGGCCACAACAACCCCAGGCAACGCTACAGGCTTGGGGAAGAGTGGCTGGAAAGCTGCCTGGAGGAAAAGGACCTGGGGGTGCTGATTGACAGCCGGCTGAACATGAGCCGGCAGTGTGCCCAGGTGGCCAAGAAGGCCAATGGCATCCTGGCCTGTATCAGGAATAGTGTGGCCAGCAGGAGCACGGAGGTGATCGTGCCCCTGTATTCAGCACTGGTGAGGCCGCACCTTGAATACTGTGTTCAGTTTTGGGCCCCTCACTACAAGAAGGACATGGAGGTGCTGGAGCGTGTCCAGAGAAGGGCAATGAAGCTGGTGAAGGGCCTGGAGCACAAGTCTTACGAGGAGCGACTGAGGGAACTGGGACTGTTTAGTCTGGAGAAGAGGAGGCTGAGAGGAGACCTCATCGTGCTCTACAACTACCTGAAAGGAGGTTGTAGCGAGGTGGGTGTTGGTCTCTTCTCCCAAGTAACAAGCGATAGGACAAGAGGAAATAGCCTCGAGTTGGGCCAAGGGAGGTTTAGATTGGACATTAGGAGAAATTTCCTTACTGAAAGAGTGGTCAGGCCTTGGACCAGGCTGCCCAGAGAAGTGGTGGAGTCACTATCCCTGGAAGTATTTAAAAGACGTGTAGATGAGGCCCTTAGGGACATGGTTTAGTGGACATGGTGTGTTGGGTTGACGGTTGGACATGATGATCTTAGAGGTCTTTTCCAACCTGTATGATTCTATGACTTTTTTTTTGTTAAAGTACCCTTGTTCTGAAGAAATCAAATAGTTCTGTTCAGGAGTAAAGAGCTTCTGAGTTGCTGAATAACCGAGTCGTGTCTCTGAGAGATGGTAGCTGCAGGTGCACAACTGGGACAGCCCTGCAGTAGCAATGAATTGCAGACCTGGGCTGGGGAAGCTGCAATCTGGGATGCTCTGGCCACGTAAGGGGCAGCTGGAGACCTGAGCATCCAGTATGGTACCTCTGAGCAGGGACAAGGGGCTCAGGAGCAACAGCTGTGACAACACTACACTGCTGTCTGCACCTACCTTCATGAAAAGCGATCCGACGCTCCTCAGGGGGAATAAATTGCTCTTTGGCCACTTGCACAACTTTCGGAAGGTCATAAATTGTGACCGTGGAATTCGGGTACAAAGAAACACACTCCCGGGCCAAAGCCCCTCCACCTCCTTTGGGGAGAGCAAAAGAAGGTCAGCGCTGACACAAAACCAACCTGTTCAGCAACACCCCCATGAAGCGATGCAGGCAATGGTGCATTCAGGCTTATGGCAGCTGCCAAGGTACATTTGCTCCCCACGTGTTGCTGAAAGGCAAGAGGAGGGGCAGGAGAGGCCACCGTCTCCATATGCTCTGTAGGAAGCCCCCGGGCCCCCAGCACCCAGGCCTATGGGGTCAGACCCAGCCCTTACAGCTCTTAGGCATCCCCTCAGCCAGACCCAGCTGTGGATGTTGGAAGGTGGGAAATGGAAAAGAGAGCCACTAAACCAGGCACTGGGGAAGCAGTGATGGAGCCCGCGAGGGAACCTGACCCGTCCATGAGTCCTGGCAATGCTCAGCGGTGCTGGGACAGCGGGGCGCTGCAGGGTAAAAGGCTGCAGACAATATCTCAACGACACTGACTGAAGGGGAGGAGGGAAAGAGTCTGGCACTGGAAGAATGTATCAAACAAACAAGAAAAAAAATGCCAAACCTGCCATTTCACAAGGGGATGGGCCACTACTCAAACAAATGAGACCCTGTAGAAAAAAGCATTCAGCGTCCTAATGCTCTCACCACTCTCACGTTTCTCTTTTTAGCCCAACCAAATCAGTAAAACACTCCCTTTACTGCTGACAAGATTCTGAGATATGTCCTGCTTTCCATTGCTTTGTCCATCATATAACATAGGAGTTATTCTTCTTTTCAGAGCTTGTAAATGAAGACAGTTCAGAGGCTTGTTAAAGAAGATCTGCTGATGCTCACCTCCCAGGTCATAGATCTGCGTGAAAGGGGAAAGGTCAAATGCAGCAAGAACATCTCTGCCACATATACTCCATACTGAGTTCTGGCCAGCCATGAATTTCAGCATTTCTTCTTCTGATCTAGTAATGCAAACAGACACAGCACGTAGAAAAAGTAACTTATAATACTCTTGGTGATTCGTATCATATAACTGTTATTAAAAGTTTTAGCTTAAACACTAAACTCTGTTTTTATTGCCACTGAATACATTCTCTTTGCATATAAACCTACCTTGAGTCTTACTGTAGCAGAAGGGTACAGCTATGCATTCATACATTTAAATAGGGAATTAAGAGTAGCAAAGTCCAACAGTGTATCATGCTGCTAATTCTCAGGTTTCCAAGGGATTTTTTGCCTTCATCTACCATTGCCTCTGTGCATGAGACCTGTGATATGTTTTTCAGAATAGGAAATTATATACTTCTATTCAAAATATCAGTGTCCCAGTAATGGATATTATTGAGAAAGGAAAACATTGCATGATGGTTCTGATGACTGGGATTCTCACATCATCATTTTTAATTGTCCTGAGCCATAATTAAAAACATTAATTTTATCTACAATAAGAAGAATAAAATTTCTATAAATATACTAATGATTACCTGTACATTGCTCCAAAAGGGTCTTTAGATGAAATGCCAAAAGCTCTTTCATATTGGTTTCTTCCTTCCCTAAAATAGCAACCAAAAAAAGCATATGAGTGCGGATTTCTTTTTCTTTCACCCAAACAAACCTCGGGGCTGTAGTTTTGGCTAGTTCATCACTGTGGAAGGTGCTCAACTCTGCACAGAATATATGCCAGCCTGTTTGTAATGGCTGTAAAGGCACCCTCACTTGCCACCCCAAAATACACTGATATATTTCTCAACCTTTCACAAGAATTACTGGTTCTGTTCAAGGCCAGGTTGGATGGGGCTTTGAGCAACCTGATCTAGCAGAAGGTATGTCTGCCCATGGCAGGGGGCTTGGACTAGATGACTTTTAATGTCCCTTACAACCCAAACCATTCTATGATTCTATGATTTATGGGAACACATCTCAGGTAAAGGTGCGAGACTGGTGCAATCATCACCATCACACACACCATGTTTGATCATCAGTTGCAAGGACTGGAACAAGGGAGACTCCAGTCCCATATTAAACTATTGCTATACACCTTTGCAACAGAAGTGTTGCAAGGCCATCATTACTCATCATTTACTTTGTTGATGCTTCCTCAAGTAAGAGCCACTGTAATGATCAAGTGCTTTCCTGAAGGTCAAACAAACAGAAATCTTATTCCTAGATCATCTCTACCATCAGAAGGAAAAGGAAAACAAGAACACACACAAATGGAAAACAAGAAAAAACAAGAACACATATTAGCTGGGCTAACAGCCAAAATGATCTGTTGGATTTTCTTTCTGAGAAAGCCAGCCAGCGTCTTCATTGTGCCCTTCCCCAGAAACACCACTCTCAGAGCAGCCACACAGATGTCGCAAGGCAGTCTGCAACAGACAGCACACAACACTCCTCCTTACCTCACAGCATCGGCCAGGTAGTGCCAGCACAAGTAGACTGTATTGGAGTAATACATCATAATATGATACTGAGACTTGGGACTTGATTTTGTAAGGTAGATGTTGGAAATTTCTGTGTTTCTGTAAAGGGCTAAAGGGTGAAATAAATACATTTACTAACATGTATGATATGCCACCTCACCAAGCCTATCATACAGCATGGTACTTATCACCAGAAGATGTCTATATGACCAAAGACACAACACATTGCTTCTACAATCAATTCTTCCACTGCAATGAGCAGTGGGTGAGGGCTGCTGAAATGTGTGTTGCCCCATTCAATGTGAGTAAACACTACCTACCTACACTTACTCCAGCAACAAACATTTCTTTCAAGAACAGCAGGAATGCCTTACGAGTTTCATTTACCTATAGGCTTCTATCAGAGGAAGCTTTTGGTATGCTCTATTTAAACGAGAAGCCCTTGCAGACAAGTCTTTTTTTCCCCAATCAACAAGGTCAGCAAGCGGGAGACAAGTCCCCAAAACATCATGCCAACCATAACTACCCTCTCTCAGTTCACTAGGGCAGGACCTACTGCAGACAGATGAATGCCCAAAGGACTCACAGAAATCCCCCCCTGCTTCCTCCAATGCATCTGCAGTGGCATCACTCATCCACAGGACTGGCATATAAAAGGAATATAAAAGATAGATCCTGCTCTCCCTAAACTCATTGGGCAAATACTGTAAGCCCTAAAACAGGGCAAGGCAACACAAGCCAGAGCAGGAGACACAACTTGTATGACTCTGGCTAGTCCTGACCAGCTGCCTGATGGACACAGATCCCTTCTGACCACGTGGACTCAACATCTCTGATCCAAGGGCAAACTTACTCTCAGATCAGCAACCTAACAAAATACTTCACACAGTGGTAAAACCACAAAAAAAAAAAAAAAAAAAATCAAGATGTGTTTTTAAATCATGTTGTTGCCCATCCACCCTGGCATTTTGTTTTAAGGTTTAAAATCATATACCTCAGAGTTTTCTTGAGACCAGCTCTGCAGAGACTCTGAATATCTTCTCCAAGGTCACCTGAGGCTCTTGCACAATGAAGTTTAGGGATATAGAGCCCCTCACCTGGGTTTTACTTTACACCTTTAATCATGCTGACATTTGCTGCTTCTCTTTCAGCTGAAGAGGGGATGGCGTTCTCAAGCAATTCTCTCGTCCTTCCAGCTACAGTAACTGGCCTAACACTAGATATCACCTCTCCCCACAGATCTCACCTCAGTTTCAAAAACATCAGAGGTTTAAGACTTTTAGTTTCTTCCCCTTCTTCTGCCTTTATTACCTCCTTCTTGTGTCAGCTCTACTGCCAAGAGCTTCAATCCCACACAGGCATCCAGCAGTCTTTCCATCCCCGTGGTGCTGGTACCCAAGTGCGCAGCAATGGCATCTGAAGACAGAGGCTCTCCTGACTCCAGCAGAAGATCAAACACCCCCAACTCACAGGCAGTGAACATAACCTGGGGTAAGGAAAGGTGGGAGCGAGGGATCAGGTGAAAGCATCAAAGCCTATTGCATTTCTAGAGCTGCTTTGTTGGAGAAAATACACACACAATAATATTTTTTTCGTGTAAAATCATATTTCATATAATCAAGTCTAATGATTAAACTGAAGTTTCTCTGAACACCGGTAATACCATACAGTGCTTGTAGTGCACCTTTTTTCACTTCTTTTCCTTTTCTGGCGAAGCCAGACAATGTTTTTGGCTCACAAAGGTTCACATTTACAGACCAGGTTTCGGGTGTGAACATTCCTGCCTCTTCCTTAGTTTCAGAGCACATTCTCACAGTCTCTCTTGCATTTTGCCTGGAGAAAGGCAAGACTGTGGTGGTGGGTTTTCCTGTTGCTGTTTCTGTTCTTTAACTAAAGATGCTCCAGTGAACCCTGGAGACTCTCCTGTGGCTTGCAGCAGGGGGCAATATCCCACCCTATGGACCCTATTTTCAGGGACTGATGTGCATGACTACAGTGGTGTCTCTGAGGCAGGGAGGTTCCTCTCAGCCAAAAGGAGTGCCTCATTCGGGCCAGCAGAATTGCCCTGTCTTTTCATAGAGAAGGAAGCTATGTAACATCTCCAGGAACAACCCTCAACCTTCAGACAGACATATGTAACCATACATAAGAAAAAACATCCTTCTTTAGCTGTACACAGTCAAATTTACAAGTATTAGCCTACTTCTCTAGCCACACAAACACTCCTAAAACAGTAACAAAAGCATCAACTCAGTTGACTGCCTGTATGTACAATGATTTGATAAAGTCCATGGGAAGCTCCTTTTACCCTCAGTAAGAACATGGTTTAACCAAAGTTGAGATTGTTTCTCAAAACCCAGTGTTAATTTGGAAAGCATTGGACACTCCTCTTTCCCACCAGCAAAAGGATTTTTCATTATCCATTTTTCCTCTCTTTAATGTCAGCTCTGCCTTTCAGGAGCCTTATGATGCAGCAGTATTTGCACAACCCAAAGAGCATTCCTTCCGTTACCATGTTGGCCAGAGGTGCAGCAAGGGACAAGATGAAAGGTAACTAAACAGTAAATGAGGAAAAAAAATCTCCACTGCACTGGATATTATAATTTTATGCCCATGTCCTTACACACACAGAAAGGCAAATAACATCAGTAAACAATAAAGAAAGTGGAACTACTAGTTCTACCTTTGTGCCTTAATCAAATGCTGTTTGGAAAAAACAGTCATTATACCAGACTCTTTCTTTCACTTGAAAAGGGGCAACACACAGAAGTTCTCAAGCTCAGCCTTCTGCATAATACATACAGACAAACCATGGGAGAGGGAAGGAAATTCTTTAAGAAGATATTTGAAAAATCTTATCCTTTGCATGTTTTAACAGGGAGAGAAAAAGGCAATTCAAGTCAGATCTCTGTTTCTCAAACTCCAAAAATGAAAAGTGGGAAGAAATCCCACCACTGAAGGAACCTTCCACGTTTGAGGCACAGTCAGACAGCAAGCCCTCAGCTATAAACCCCGGTGTTTTTTATAAAGTCTCATGCAGAGACAAGGTCTGCTCATCCAAGCCCCCAAAGGCCAGAGAGGTCTCAATAAATGCTAAGTCTATCCTGAAGGGTCAGGTCGCTTTCAAACCCTTTTTCTTTTCAAATTTCCTTCCTGCCTAGATGAGCAGACAGGATGCTTTCATATGAGATGGTTTTCATTCCAAAGACTTACATCCAGGACCTAAAGTGAGATTCTTGAATATTTCTGTCTGCGTACTCTTGGACATCTATCCAAGACTGAGTTATATTTCTTACCTTTGAGACTAAAAATCCACTGCTGTATTGCAAGATGACTTGAGGATAGTCAAGGTCTTCTGTGGAACTCATTTTTATTTCTGGACTGAGGCACAGATTCTCTGGTCCTCTTAATTTAAATAAGCTGCTTTCCACCAGGCACAGAGCATACCAGCTGATCCACTTAATCTTATTGCTTCTGAGAAACACATTGGTTACAAAACATGTTAGTTAAGTTATTTGGCTTCAATGGGTCTTTCTACCAGGTTCAGCTGTTTCTTTGGCTCTTCCATCATCAGGTACAAGGCTGTTGTAGCATACATGCACAGCCTTTATCACAACATGGCAGCCCTACCATCTCTCTCTCTATTGCACCTCTCTCCCCTGTCTCTCTCCGTTGCCTCTCTTACATCTTCCTTCCGGCAACAATCACATGTCTGCTCACAATTCCCTTCACCTGTTTCTGTTCTTGAATCAGCTGGTACTCATTAGGCCACCTCTTAATTCTTCTCCACATGTCCCCCTTTTTTGTTTATGGTTTTGTAGCATTGCCAAAGTCCTATCCGAAACTCCCGATTCCAGAATTCTTCTCCACATCACCCCCTTTTTTGTTCTCAATTGCCAAATTGTTCATTATGTTCACTAGAACAAGTTCATATTCAAGTGAAACCTGTGACCCATATTCTTTTATTGATTTGCATACCTCCTTAATCACCTCATATGGTAGACGAACTTAACATTTCTAATTCTTTTTCCTATTCTCCATAACCCATATTCTTCTATTGATTTGTGTACCTCCTTAATCTAATTCTTTTTCCTATTCTCCATAATTCTTTTTCCTATTCTCCTTAATCTAATTCTTTTTAACCCATATTCTTTTATTGATTTGCATCCCTCCTTACACAGACTTAACATTTCTAATTCTTTTTCTTATTCTCCATCACACAGTTCACTTTCCTCTAGAACATCACTGATATGTGTGTGTGTGGGTACAAATCCCGGCAGCAGATCTTCTTGGGGGGGGGGGAGGGTGGAAACAAATGGTGCTTTAGCCTCTATCACTGCAAAACTTCATCCGCCGTTGGCGCAAGTTCAAATGAACCTTTCTTATCTTTTGATTTTCCCTCCAGAATTGCTGCCATTACGTTCGCTAGAACAAGTTCATCTTTAGCCTCTGTCTCTGTAAAGCTTCATCCACCGTTGGCGCAAGTTCAAATGAATCTTTCTTATCTTTTGATTTTCCCTCCAGAACTGCTGAATCAGTCACGCTTTGCAACACCTGCTCTGCAGGACACAACTTCTGCAAAGCTGCATACACACAATATTCCTTCTAGAACTTCTAATTGCAAAGTTTTCCTCTTCTGCAGTTCTTCTACTGAGATGCCGACTGCCCCATGACCAATGTATAAAGTTCATATAACTTCCCCGTGGCTGCTCACCTCTGTATCCGTTTCCTTTCAACAGCTTTTTTCTTTTATCCCGTTTCCTTTCAACGGCTTTTTTTCTTTTATCCCGTTTCCTTTCAACGGCTTTTTTTCTTTTATCCCGTTTCCTTTCAACAGCTTTTTTTCTTTTATCCCGTTTCCTTTCAACGGCTTTTTTTCTTTTATCCCGTTTCCTTTCAACGGCTTTTTTTCTTTTATCCCGTTTCCTTTCAACGGCTTTTATTCTGTTTCAACAGCTTCTACCCCGTTTCCTTTCAACGGCTTTTTTCCTGTTTCTTTTCAACAGCTTTTGCAGTTCAGCGGGGCTCACCACCGGATATTTCTATTTACTTTCTCCAAGACCTTCTTTCTTCAGGTTTATCTCTTTCAGTCCCTGTTTGGGCACCAATTGTTGCAGCATACGTGCACAGCCTTTATCATAACAGGGCAGCCCTACCATCTCTCTCTCTATTGCACCTCTCTCCCCTGTCTCTCTCCGTTGCCTCTCTTATATCTTCCTTCCAGCAACAATCACATGTCTGCTCACAATTCCCTTCACCTGTTTCTGTTCTTGAATCAGCTGGTACTCATTAGGCCACCTCTTAATTCTTCTCCACACAAGGCTAAAGCAGCAGTGCGGATTAAAACTTCTATTGTCAGTTCAGCAGTCGGTTAACACGCTGGTACTTCAGAAGCGCTTGAAAGCTTGTAACAAGCAAAATAGATATCATTACAGAGCAGCATCAAGAACCTGTGCGATGCACCAGGAGTTCATAAACCAAAGCAGAGTCTTACTCGGGGCTTGTTCAAAAGCAGCTGTACTCCATCAGGCTGGCATTTTGATGTTGGAAGACTTCCCAAGAATAGAAGTCCTTACATACGTCAGTGAGCCCAATGATGTGACCCCAGAAGAAAGACGACAGTTTGGCAACACAATTCTTCAAGTGAAATGTGGACATTCCCAGGGGTTTAAGAGTGAAGGAATATCAGCTCAGCTCAAAGCGGTTACGGCATACTCCTGGCCAAGCCTGGCATCTCCCACGGCCCTAATTCCATGGTAGGTAGGTAGGTATGCACAGCACTTACCTTCACCATGCTGAAACAGAGACTTGTTCAGCTTCAGGCTCTGGGTCATGTATCCAGGATCTCAGACCTTACCCATGCAAGGAAAATGACTGGCATAACTACTACATAGCAGGCAAGAGCTGCCGAGGAAATAATCTGAGGAGCTGAAGGAGAAGAAAGCATCCCACCACAGACTGTGCCTGGAATAATTTCCACTGAGGTGTGGAAAACCTGGGTGTGCTTCCCTGGCCTGGTTTGCAAGCCATGCCCATGGAAAGGAGAAAAGAAACATGTAGCCAGAGGGGAGCTGAAACTTGCTGTGATGGGCACAGGTCCAGGTGACCCTGGGGCTGGCAGTAGGGTACACGCCATCCCTAAGTGCAGAGGCAGCCAGTCCGAAGAGAAGCTGTAAGAGTCTGTTTGTTGTGCTGCTTTGTCACAGTGACTAGTTTGCTCTGACTATGGTTACTCAGGTGAAGTCTACAAGGAATTAAATCTACCCTTGTTCCTTTTCCGCATTTTGCAGGTCCCCCAATATACTGGCTTAGAGAGCAATGCCTGTTTGATAGCAGCACCACAGAAGGGGTATCCTACTTGTGCTTTGCCATGTTTTGGTAGAAGCAGAGTGCTGAGGGATGACAAAACGTTCTACGTTTTCCAGCTGGCTGCTGCAGTCTTCCTCCCCTTCTCTGCAAAACTAACCAGGGCCGTGCAGAAAGTCCTTGGGAAGAAACAATGAAATGACTGCCAAGTGCCAGATGTGGCATGGATTTCAACTTCATACAGAACATACCTCATAGGTATTTCATCTGAAAATTAAAACCCTAGATAACTTTCCTGAAACCTCTCTGCCCCACTGTCCACTGCTCCAGCTTGTAAATGCCTGCCATCTTGCCCATCATGCCTTTTCGGGCAAATGCTGCAACTCTCAGGTGAGAAAAGTCCCTTTCCATCAAGGAAAGACTCACAGTTTTTATATCATACATTTAGTGACCTTTCAGGCAACAACATTAAATGAGACCTGACTTAGGTAATACAGTGATGGCAAAACTTTACAAAATAGCATTTTTTCAGTTTTCTCCATGCTTCAATGATTAAGTTAATGGGCAAAACTTGAGCAATACAGTGATCAACACGCAGCTCAGTATTTTGTGTACATTAGTGTGGTGTATGTTTAAAGACTGCACTTTACAACTTGGTCCCAACACAATATTTTAATGTTCTTTTCCTTTCCTAGGAAGTAGGGTTGTATTTATACGCTGCTGCTGAAGGTTAGTTCTGTGCTTCTCTTTTGAACCTGCCTCATTTTAGAAAAAACAGGCCAGTATAAAGTTCTCCACACGTTCTTTCTGACTATTTTGTGGATGCAGTGAAACTTTCTCAACTGAAAGTTGTATAATCCTTCTGTGAATCTGTATTTTCCACTCAGATCCTTACATTTCAGACAAAAGATGTTGTATTTTTTTTAGCCACTAGTGAAATAGCAACCTACTTTAAGAGTTAGTTGTTAAAGCTAGCTAAGCAGATGTCACAGTTAGCAGCCTTTTCCCTCTCTGTACACAGCTCAGAAACAGTTACCTGTTCCTCAGGTTCTAACATCATGAGGTCTCCTGTGTTACCAGAACACCAGGTCCGAACATGCAAAGGTTACAGCAAGCACCAAACAGTAGAAACACTTAGACCTCCTCATCTGGCCAACATAGCCTGTAAATATAGTGCTATTGTCTTGCTAGTGCACCAGACTTCACTGTTCAGTACAGGTTAGACACTAACATTCTGTTTACTATGTACTGTGGAGGCTGGAGGTCACAACACACCTCTCTGCCAGAGTGACTGTGAATCTGTGTAGCTTGCATTTAACAAGACACCATTTCTCTGAAGGAAAAGCCTGGACAGCAGGTTTCAAGAACACAGCTACATTCATAATGGACATCTTCCCCTGCTATCCCCACCTCAAGGAGAGCGCACGAGCTCAGTTTCTATCTAGGAACTCCCGTTTGCACATGCACTAAGTGCGAGTCTGCAGAGTTCATTCACCTGCACAAATCTAGACCCACTCTTAGTGAACAGGCTACAGCTTTTTTGGTTCCTCAGATCCATTCCAAAGACAGTTCTATGGGAAAAGAAAGCTCAAAAACTTCTTGCTAAGTCTCCATCCATACAGATAACCAGGTCAACTTCTTTCCCTCAATAGCTTTCCTTCTCCTCTAATTAAAATAGGAAAATAAACTGTACATATATAAATATCACTAGTCAAAGATAAATCTAGTTAGCCAAAAGATTAGAAAGGTGTAGGAAACTAAAAATATTTCTCTGCTAAAGGCCAGTTCTGCCTGCCTGCTACTGAGAAACAAATTGGTGCAATTTTGCCCAAGCATAAAGATTTCCCATCCCCGGGATCATAACAGCTATTCAGATCCAGGCCATCAGCCACACTGAAAGCAAATGCTCGCCACACTGAAGCACACATTTTCTTCCGTTAAGCTAAACAAAACAACTCTAGGAAGAACTAGCTGCTGCTCACCAGCTTACAGACCACTTTCCTCAAACAACTCAGCCACAGATTGGTAATTGGATATTACAGTGACATTTAGTACAGCTGCATTAAAGATTCATGAGTATGAAAATGCTCAACCCTTGATTCTTGTAGTTTTGACTAAATAACAGACAGTTATGTGCACAACTGTAGACTAGCATGTCCTAATGGGCCATACATTCACTTCAATTAAGGCAAAGTTATAGGGTACAAGAGGCTCTGGAAATAAAATGACCACACAGTTAATTAAACCCACTTGAAGTACTTTTTCAGTTATGACTAAATCTGTCTGTTGAAGACACCAGATGTAATCGTCTAATGGGATTACTACCAGTAGCAAGATGTAGGGGAGGAGGGCTGCAGATAATCCACACCAGATTGATGCAAAGCCGCACACTGTGTGTTGCTGTTTCCAAGTAAACTGTTAGTGAGGCTTAAAGTCTAAGCTCCTTTTAAGCTACAAATGCATTCATGAAGATGAAATTGCAATGGCTTGTTCTCTCTGGAAACCCCATGAAGGTTTTTGTCATAGTGCTTTGACCATGCACAGGCTAAAGTGGCTAGAACTGTGGAGGTAAAGTATTTTGGTGATGAATTTTTCTTTGCCTAATTGACTCACTACATACAAATACTACACAAAAAATAATTACATCATTTTTGCATAACATTTGAAAGTAAGAAATGATCTATGAACAAAGCAGATCTAGTAAAACTAATGTGTCTGCCAGTGAGAAATGGCAGATGACACTATTTTCACACATGCAACCTTCCTTATAAGAAACAAGTACAAATCTCAGGGACATGAGTACGATAATGAGTTTCAGTAATGCCAGTATGGAAACAACTGTGCCTCGCTATTATTATTAAGCCTCTAAGTATGCCCAGCTTATATGAGGTGGCCTGGAAGTCCACTAAGATAATACAGTTTGTGCCCTTTTTTTTTTTTTTTTAAAGAATCCTAAAAAACAGTGTCATACTTTTTCTTTTAAATAGAACATCCACTTTTAACAAAATACTTATTTTCTTCTTTATAACTTCTAATTCTTCTCATGTTTTACAATAGATGCATTTCCCTAATAACATGACTATTGCTTCTGTCCGTTTTTGACACCAGCTAATTTTATTTTTTTCCTGTTGATATCACATATACTACTGGCAGACATTTGGAGTGGGCAGGAAAACCTGTATATCCAGCTCATTCTCTAAGCAAACCCTTCCTTCTCCTCAGTTTTCCTTATAGTAAAAACTCTGACTAAGAATGTCTTTTAAAGTCCATCACAAGCAAAACACAGTTGTTCTTGGTTTAACTTCCTGGCCTGCAAATAACCTGTCAACAAATAATTCAAGCAAATAGTCATTGAGATCTCTGTCAGAGGAAGGTCTCAACAGATAAGAGGCATAGCCTCCCTGAGGACAGACAGGTTCACTAGCTAAAAATGGTAGAGGCCAAAACTTTAAGGGATGCAAAAAGAAAGAAGTCTTCCTGTGGCTCGGCACGGGCAAGCACCCCTGAAGTCCTTTTACCTGGTGGCTCACCTCAAGTGTTTTTTGCAGCCTATGCTGTTTGCAAGTGTGCTGGTTTTGGCTGGGATGGAGTTAATTTTCTTCATAGTAGCTAGTATGGGGCTATGTTTTGGATTTGTGCTAGAAACAGCGTTGATAACACAGGGATGTTTTCGTTACTGCTGAGCAGTGCTTACACAGAGTCAAGGCCTTTGCTGCCTCTCACCCCACCCCACCCCATCAGCGAGGAGGCTGGGGGTGCACAAAAAGCTGGAAGGGGACACAGCCAGGACAGCTGACCCCAACTGACCAAAGGGATATTCCATACCATATGATGTCATGCTCAGCATTTAAAGCTGGGGGAAGGAGAAGGAAGGGGGGGATGTTCGGAATGATGGCGTTTGTCTTCCCGTGATGCAGCCCCGCTTTCCTGGAGATGGCTGAACACCTGCCTGCCCATGGGAAGTAGTGAATGAATTCCTTGTTTTCCTTTGCTTGCGTGCACGGCTTTTGCTTTACCTATTAAACTGTCTTTATCTCAACCCACGAGTTTTCTCACTTTTATCCTTCTGATTCTCTCCCCTATCCCACCGGGGGGGAGTAAGCAAGCGGCTGAGTGGGGCTTAGTTGCTAGCTGGGGTTAAACCACGACAGCAAGCCATGTCATGTGCCGTGAGCAGAAGAGAAGGACTTTGCCAACCCTTCCCTTTTCCAATTAAGGTAGAAAGTAACAGATATCACTAGACAATTTCTCAGAGCACTTACAGGCACATCTCCAGGATCATATGCAGAATTGCAGGGAAGACGTGGTCTGAAGGTGATCAATTCCTGTTCAGACAACTTTGTCGGCAGGTTGAGACTGCTGTCTGGGAGTGACTGTGGTGCCACCACACCGTTATCCCTTGTTGTCCTACAAATAGTCCACTTTCAAGGACAGCGCTGCTGGGCATCCCATCCAGAGCAGGTAGAGGTCACTTCGCAGGTACCAGAGTGCACATGCGACTAGATTAGGTATCAATTAGAAAACAATTCCAATCAGCCTTAGCCCTTCGAAAGTTTTATAACCTATTACTATAGCAAAGCACTTGTTTGAGCTAATCTATGAATTTTTTTTGTGAGGCAGCAGGAGAGGTATTCAGGGGATGCAGCATGTGAGGGGGAACCAGATCAAATTCATTTTCTCTGCTGTGATTAAAGAAGAAAGGATGGTGGTGCACACCATTTCAAACAAGCCTCAAGAGCCCGGTATCAGATTAAGTACAAAAAAATAGAGGTACATGTTCTTTTAACAACAATAATACTTACACATGTAGGAATGTAAGACACTAGAAGGATCCATTCTGCACACCCAATTCTGAAGGATCAACTGCAACTAGATTGCTGCTTTATACAAACACTAGAGACAACTCTGCAAATTTATTGTGAGGCAGCAAAAGACACATTCTGCAAATAACACATTCATTGGGCTGGGGAAGGGCCAGATCAACAGAATGCCACATAAGCTTAATGAAATGGGTGTTGTATCCAGATTATAACCAAACCTCAAAGGCAGGATACCAGATCAAAATACAGGCAATACATGTATTTCCTTTTAATTATAATTAAAAAAACCCTTAACTTGTATAGCAATACAAGACATTAGCCGTCAATTTTGCTCATCCATTTATGAATTAAGGCATCTGCCAAACCAGTTGGTTTAATTGCTGTCTTACATAGAATCTAACAACATCTCTACCTCTGCTATCAAACATGAGCAGCCGCAATAGTCTGTTACACGATCCAATGCATGTTCAAGAACTGCCCTAAAGCTGACACTAGCGCGATGTCCAGGTAGCACTGATCAGTGATCAACTCTCATTGGTTTGCATTTATAGCCTTGCGGTCACTGGTACAGTCCTGCGCTCACAATTTTGGGAGCCACTGCAAAAATTCCCGTTTTCTCTAACAGCTTTCAAGATGATGCTTCCAGATAACATAAATGTTTTTTATATGCATACCTAATCATGCATATGCCCTTATTCTAGGTCATTGAATAGATTACTCTACAAAGGTAGAGTCAATTAGAAAAAAACATGGATATGGTTACAGCTTTGGTAACCACTTCTTACTAATATCAATTACTTTTGGCAATATGACTCCTACAGTATCAAAATTACTTTACCACAGCAAGCAGTAAGCAGATGGAAAGCACAACAATCATATTGAAGGGCTTGGCCTTGTCCTTGTGGAGAAGCTGTAGTTTCTTACAGAAGCTGTAGTTGAATAAGCTGCTTCCTGAGTCATCTAGTGCAGGCTGAGATCAGGAGATAAAAAGAAAATTGCAGGCCAAAAGGCTGGTAAGTGCAGCTCTCAGATAGAAACAGGAGGAGACATTCTTCTTTAAGGATCAGAATAGGTCTATGTGGTAACACTGTCTATAGCAACAGGAACTTGGATTTCTTACTCTTCTGAGGCTCATGTTCTTCTTTTCTTAACAAGGGCTGCAGGAAAACCACTCCTGGTTGCCAGCGCCAACAGCCACGGTGCGGCAACAGCACACACCAGCTCCTGCATAGCACAGAGAGGTTCAGGAGCTTTGGCCCACAACCTTCCCACCCCCTTCAGCTCAGACCTTGCTGCAAGCGGTCTGTGATGAGCAGGGTCCTCATCCTCAAACGTGAAGAGGTCACACGCTGCCTTATATCATTAGATGATTAATACACTTCTGAACCCTGCACATCCTCAAGAGCAAGATGGGTTCCCGCTGGCTCGATCCTATCCTCCTGGCACCTCTATGAGGACAAGAGGGAGACATTGTGTTCTGTGGTGACAGATGTGAAATCTCTCCTGGAGCTGAGTGCAAGCAGAGAGGTGCATCCTCACAACTGAGAAAACTCTCTTCCTGTCTTAAGACTCAAGAACGGAGGCAGAACATCGGAAGAAACCCTGCGCATTTCTTGGGACTCGGTAAGCGGAATAGGGCTCAGATGTCTCTTTCGCTGCTGCCAAGGCTTTCCAGCAGGCATGAACACAGTGTTGTACTGTGGATTGCTTGATACATCATTTAATGGGATTTACACCCTGCATTTATACCACACCAGTCCTGCTCACTGAGGAAGTTTTTCCACTACTGAAAGAAAAAAAGCATACCAGTAAAGAGTGAACCTGAGCTTTCCCCAGCAGGAAAGGCTGATCTTAAAGTAAGCTTAAAATTGACAGGTATGGCTGCCTGACACAGACCAAGAAGTTGGGAACCATTTGAGTTCTTCGCTTTGCAATGGCATGAGAAGAGCTCCAGAGTTTGAAAGCAGGACAAAAAAATGAAGCCAAATGCATAAGCTTAACACTTCTGGAGGAATGACTTGTACTGAAGTCTTCCATCATCTTCAAGGCTTTCTTTCCCCATCTCCACCCTATACCCCTGGGGCTGCCATGTGTTCAGTCAAGATGAAAGCTGACATCCAGGCTCCAACTTTTCAAATGGTAGTCTAACGGAGAAGAAACAAAGACTTACAGTCTTGCTCACCCAGATCCTTGATGTTCTGGCAAAAACGGTGAATAAATCTATATTCCTGCTTACAACCCAGGGGAACAAAGCCACCAAAGCAAAACCAAACACTGAATTTTGACAGACAAATGGACTAAGATATGTAACTTGGATGCAATGGGACGTAAGTAATATGCAACTCATGACAAGCCTAGGCAAAGAGAGTCAGGTTACTACTGATACATAACCCTCACTGACCAGTTTCAGAAGTAACTAGGCAAATATCTTCACAGACATTCTCATTGGATTGGATTTCTAGCAGCTAAGGGTCTGAAAGTAGAGGTAGCATAGTAGCTAAGTCAGACTCTATCCAATACTCAACCATACCAACATAAATTCAATGTTTCAGAAGTATTTATTAGTTTGATATATCTTTGATAAGTATTAGTTGCCAAATCCTATACTCTTCAGTTTCCTTAACATTTATATCAGAGCCTGTGACTGTGGTGTGATTTAAGCACTGTAAATTTAATAATTAAACAAGAACAGTAGTGTGGAATTATTGGAACTCCTTCATTAATTAGACCAAAGTTAGTTGATCAAAGCTTGAAGTCCATTTCAAAAGGACATTGCTTTAAAGCAGCTAAAACAGCAAAGGATAGACATTAAATGCTTATCTTTTCATATGAACTCAAGGTCACTCAACAGACATACACTGAAATGGACGAAAAAAGACCAACTAATTTTATCTGCTTTTAGACAGCTCCTGAAAGTCAGTCTTGCAAATCCAAGCCATCAGGTAAGATTTAACCAATCAGCATCACAACATTCTTCCAGAGTAGGGAAAAATATCAGTAACTTTGGTACTTCAGCTTCTAGAAGCCATTATAAAGCCTGCTAGTACCCTAGGTTCTTTTATTTGAAACACTAAGACCCCCTAGAAGATACCTGGTAGAAATGCACTGACTTACAATCAATACAGAACAAAGAGCAATTGCTTACTATCAAAAATTATATTCTTTAAGTTATTGCATCAGCGAGGTTTTTGCAGTAGTACAAGCACATATCTCAGCCATAATAAAAACCTGAATAAACGATACTGGGCATGGCATAATTTATATTTGTGACCTTATTAAAAGATTACAGTTTCAACTCTTTTCAAGTTTCCTTGCAGTTCAAAGCCCATCATCAATGAAGACCACAAGCAAACTGATGCCCAGCCAGTCTTGGAGCAATGGCTACCTTGGAAAGACAAAAGCCCCCGCTTTTATTGTTGAGCGTGATGTTATATGGCACAGGATATCCCTTTGGTCAATTGGGGTCAGCTCTCCCAGCTGTGTCCCCCCGCAACCTCAGCCTCGTTCGGGGGGGCGTGCACAAAATGGGAAACGGAGGCGGCCTTGACACTGTGCAATAGGTAAAGCATTGGTGTGTTATCAACACTGTTTGTCACAAATCCAAAACATGGCACCGTACCAGCAGCTATGAAGAAAGTTAACTCCATCACAGCCAGACCCAATACAAGGACACATGACGCAATATCCATTTCAGAGGATTCAGCACTGAAAAGATTTTGGAGAACTTTGATGCAAAACACATACCTGAAGCAACAATACTGCTAAGTGTTAGACTAGATAAGACTCTGCATTGAGCAGTTACTGGGCAACTTTAGGTACTAGGAGTTTTAAGAGATTTTGATTGGGTTCAGCTGGCCGACTGAAAGAGGACTTCATCCACGTTCCCTCTGCATTTTGGAAAGTAAGCATTTGCAAGTAGCTTCAAAGCACTTTCAGGCTTTTCTTCCTGAAGCTGCTGTGAAAAGAAGAAACAATACAAGCACTATAAACAACTGAGTTACTTTACATTACTGCACTTTTAGGACATTGTATGAAGCCAGTGGTGGATATGGTGTGTTAAGCTGAATGATCATCAAAGCCTGACAGCTGAACATCCTCCCCACAATCATCTTCTCTGGCCTCAGAAATGGCCCTAAACATCAGGGGAGCTTATGGAATTTAATCATTTTGGGGTGGGATATGAAACTTGCTCTTGGCATCTTCTCTGAAGGAAAAAAACCTGTCAAGCACAGTCCTTTTTCTATCAACTAACAGTATCTGTTGGATTCTTCTAGTATGACTCCAACACTTTTTCATGACTGTCGCTGCTTTAACTACTTCCACAGTTGGCAATGACACTGCATTCATAGCTTGATGACTTCCTGAAAGCAGCATTATAAACTAGCACCTCCCTGATTACTTACGTAATACATCATCAAGACCCCCACCCAACACATCAATCCCAGTGGAAATCCACAGTAGAAATATACTGCAGAAATACTAGTAAGAATCTAATCCCGAGCTCAAAGACATTAGTACTGACCATTAGCCATTACGCAAACTTCTCACATAACTGCAGACAGAACAGACTTTTTTTAAAAAAGTGGTGTTACCATGGACAGCGTGTCAGTATTTAAGAACAGGCTAAGCAGAATTGCATGCATTTACAAACAGGCATCCCACCAGCCTTATCAAAAACTTGCAACCAACGTTAGATAGGATTTTAGCTAAATCATTACTAAAGATGAACTTATCTTCAGGTAGATAGGCTTTTAACACTTACAAAAATAGTAGAAAAATGAACTCTCCGCAGAAAGCAACTGCTCAGAATTCAAGAGATTGTTGGTGGCGAGATGATTAGATAAATCAGTCTAGTTCTCAGTCCCCAAGACAGTGGTGAAACTCACAAGAGGAGTCACAAAACTTGAGAAGTAACATAATTAATTGGAGATCTTTGAAAACATGAATTGCCAGGAAGATAAAAGAAAGTCTATCTTTTCTTTCCACAGCTAGTAACTACAAGGATTTCAGCAGCATGGTCTGGTAAGAAACAAACCCCGCATGGATTCACTGAAAGCAACGCAGACAAACTCAGCCAGCCAGGGATCCAGCTGAGCTGCAGCACCAACGTGCTCCTCAGGCACTCCAGGAAAGGAATGCACTTTGATTTGATGCATTTGAGGAAAATGGCATCTGAAAGCTGTAGATAAAGAGCACACGTCCTGCTGAATTAACAGTTGACACAGCTGTACATAACAGGACCATCAAGAAGAGTGGCTGAGCTTCATTACTCAAATGCGTCGAGTGATTTTTTCAACAAATGGGTTCTCATACAACACTTCTGCCGATTTTAATATACGGACATATGAAAACAGCAACTTCAGTTCACTGGAAACAGTTTTCTTTTTAATTTTACCATAAAAAGGCAAAATAAACTCTTTAATGTAATGTTATAGCTTTTAATATTCCTGAGCTGCATTTTAGAAGCAAAAGTATTCTTAAATGGATTTAACAAGAGACACTGCAGCCTTACTTTCCAACACCACAAGTAAAAATAATTTAGCAAGAAGGCCCCTTTTTCAAAAGACAATGGCTAGCTCTTTATGTACCTGAAAAAATGCTTCAAGAGGCTCTATGCCACCCGAAGTAATTACAAAGCCAAACGTGTCAACAAAATAACAGAACAACTTTTCAACCATTTTACCACTGCTTCTTACTTCCTACATCAGTGTGCCTCTCCTACATGGAAAGTATTATTATACAAACGACATTACATGCCAGAATAATTCGGGCCACAAAGCTTGGCACCATACAGACATATGAAGGAATCATAGCAGTTTAAAAGATATCCTGCATATCTTTATAGTCAGTTTTAAGAGCTATATGAAAGTCCTGCTATCCATCTCAATCAGCAAAAACTCTACTTTGTTAAATTTCACTGAATGCACCAGAAAGCATTTTATATCAAATCTGTATGTAATAGCTTGTCACATCTGGAGTTCCTATAACTGGCATCCATGTACTTCTCAAGCCAAATTAGGTGATACAGAGATAAAAACTAAATTGATTAAAATTAAGGTTTAGAAAACTGAAAATCAGGAAACCAGGTTGGCTTTTAGCACTGTAGGAACTCGAGCACAAGCACAGGTGGTTATACCTACATTGTGGTAGAAACCTAGAAAGAGACAAGAAAGCACGAAGGAACGTCAAAAAAATCAGGCATCTATTTTCTTGATTTCAGGGACTAGATGCAAGTTAAGCATTGATTGAAACAAACGTGCTTTCTATAGCAGTCACACCGATGAGGTCTCGTTTACAACTTTCTGGCCCTTTTGTCCAACCACAGCCTTTCCAAGGAGCCAAGGCCTCCACTACCCACTCCAAGTACTCCTTTGCTTACTCAGTGATCTCCTCCGGTGCCTTCGTCTCCTGCTCACGCTTCTGCGACTATGACTTCTTTCCCTTCTGTCTCGTTTACGTTCGCTACTGCGAGTTCTTCTGTAACGTGAACGTCTGGGGCTTACACTTCTTCGACGAGGACTATGGCTTCGTCGAGGACTGTAACTTCTGCTAGAGTGTCTATAATACCTCCTTTCTTTCCTGCGCTTTTCATCCTGATAACTCGCATCTCTTCTGTGTCTGCTCCTCTCTCGTTGACCCTTACTCTCATCAGTGTTTATGCTGCTACATGATCGGCTCTTTCTTCTCCTTGGCTCTGTGCTACGTTTGCCCTGCTCACAGTGTGTGTCCTTCCTGCAAGTATTCTGCTGCTGGTTATTGGCGGGAACACATGAAAGTACCCCTGAACTTCTTTTCTCAGAACACCTCTCAGAGTTTGTGGTATGAAGTTTCTGACCTTCTTTGACATGAACTTTGTCATGAATGTTGCCATTCAAGTACTTGCATTGAGTGTTTAGATTCTCAGGGGATGCTACTTCTCTTTGAGAGCCAGGAGCCGATTTGCCTGTGACAGCCTGTCCTGAGGTAGAAGTGATGCAGCTGGATGACACAGTGTGTGGAACACCACTAGGGGTTTTCGGTATGTCGGACTGAGATGCTTCGGTTTCTTCTTTGTTTTGATTAACTGCATCCATTTTCTTGCTCAGAAGATTGTTCAGTAGTTTCTCCCTCAGTTCCTTTTCTTTTCTCTGCAACCCCAGTGCTCTCTCTTTTTCCTCTTCCACACGTTTGAGCTCAGCCTCCTGAAGCCTTCGTCTCTCCTCTAGCTGCTGAAGACGAATCTTTTCTTCATTATGTTCTTGCTCCAAAAGCTTTACTGTCTGAAAGATAGTCAAAGGGAAGGTAAGAGCAACAAAAAAAATATTTATAGACCTGCTCATGCTTCCAAGTTATACCATAACACAAAAGCAGCAATATGGCAAGAAAATAAAACCTAACAAACAGAACTTAACCATCCCAAAATAAAACGGTTGTTTCCCTCTTGAAGGGAGAAAAACCAAAACCAACCAAAGAAAAAACCCACTAACACACAACTGTTGTAAGGTGAAACATTAGTATTGGTCCACAAACTCTTTTGAGTGTTAATTTCTCCTAACTGTTTCACAAGGCAAAAAACAAAGCTTGGTCTTTATGGATCCTTAATATGACGAGAGTAACACACAAGCTAGAACAACATGTGAAATCTGAAGTATACATTTATCAGGGTCAACACTTGAAGGTTTCAGTCAAATTTAAAACATGAATTTCTCTTAGATGATTACAATCTGTGGTTCATACATGACTTTACAATGAGTCCATAAAAACCAGCAAATAATTAAACACACATATATTATGTAGAAACTGATTCTCATTTTGTCAACCACTTTAGAAACTCGTGGTACTGAAAAAGAAGCTTCAAACTTTTTTTTTATTCTGACCCAGACAAATGGCTTAGTGTAAACCTCAAAATTCTGGGAGTGAAAGAAACACACTCTATTTTACAGACAACCTGTCTATTTCACAGCTGCAAAGTTACACAGCCTGCAAGAAATATTTCTCCCTTCTCCTAGCATATAACTGACCACATACACTGTAGGAGTTCAAAAACACCCCTGAGGTACACTGGCATCAAGGAAAAAAAAGACCTGTGCTTTGCCACACAGTTTTTCATTTCTACAGAAAATACTTAACATACATTACATTACACCCTAACACGACTTTATCCAAGTCTTAAGCAAATGACATCCTGTTTCAGTGAAAAATAACACTGTTAAGAGAGACGGGATCTAACATTCAAAACCTTAGTTGACAGTACTTTTCCTACAGAAAAATCATTCTGCACATTTTCAAACATCAAATAATGAAAGCTCATTCTCTGAAAGTGCAAAGAATAGTTAACGGAACTGCTGAAAGCCAGATGGGAAACAGCATGAAAACTGGAATTGGAAATAAGGAGTCTTGTATCTTATCCTCTGTGTTTAGTTCACTTTATCATGCTTACACATTCTTTTACCAGACTTAAGAGCAAGTCTGCCAATTAGTTTACCGGTAAAAAATGCTATTCAGGACTACAGGTTCAAGTTCACTCTTCCATTTACTTCTATGTGCATATTTTACTAAGGACGAAATACTGTTTCATTCCACTTTTTTGAATTTTTGGTCTAAGAAATAGCAGCTGCAGAGGTACTAAATCTGTTGTTTAATGAACAGCACTCCCCACTCCCTCTCAAGTCAGTAAAAGGCTTTGTTCTGCTGCGTTCTTCATTAGTTTCTGAAATAAATATTGAAGTTACCTTTGCCCTGCTTAGCAGTTCTGCAATTAGTCTAATGGATTGAAGATTTCTCTGAGCTAACAGGAGTCTCCTTTCTTCTAACTTTATCTTCTCTTGCAGTTTTTTCTGTTCTTCAGCTTGAAGCTTTTCAAGTTGCTTTTTGTTTCGTCGAACTTCACGATCTTTCTGTTTCTGTTCTCTCTTGCGCAACTTTTCTTCTCTTTTTCTCTCTCTCTCATATTCTTCAAGCTCTCTCTGCTTCCTAAAAAGAGATTAATATTTTTAACTTATCTAGGGCAGGTACAATTTTAGACTCTTACTCTATGTAAAAATGTATTTTGTACTTTCAGTAAATTTGTTTCTAAGTAAGTCTTGTTAATTACTGAAAAACAGAAGTAGAAAACAGTGAACATTTTAACCATTAGTTGTGACAGCAAACAATCATCAGCCTGTCAATATTTAAAAACAAGTTGGAATCCAAACATAAAACATGGCTACCACAAAAAATTTTTTTTTTTTAAACCAATTTGACCAGAGACAATAACAATGCATCAGGCAGCTGGGCAGTGAATCATCATAGTGAGAAGAAAATTACCAAGCCAATTAATGTGTGCAGGGGTTAGTGGTTTTTATTTCAGTCATTAGGACAAAATGGTAGCTTATGTAAAAGGCTGAGGGTTTTTGAGATCAGGTGTCTAATGGCATGATTTTTAGGAAATTGAGTATTTTGCAGATTTAATATTTTGAACTGAACATAAGCATTAGTGATAACCTAAATAACTTTACAGTTTCAGAAACATTAAGCAATGAGAATTTATACACATCAAGGCAAATGGACACCATACAACCTCTGAAACAATTTGTTCCATTTGTGTTTATATTCTGAATACCTGTCTTATGACGTTTGCATCCCTATACATTTTCTTAAAATATCACTGTTAAGATATGCTTGTAACCCATCCCTTTCCTGGAAAAATACTGATGTTAAGAACAAATGAGCTTTATAATATCAAAGTTACTTAGTAGTAGAACTAGTGCATTATTTTCTATTCTCCATTTGCATTTTTCCATCAGATTGACTACACATCATGTAAGTTCCCAGCTCTTGGAATTACAGTTCAAGGAGAAAAAAAAAAAAAAAAAAAGGTGTAAAACACTCTTCTCCAAATCTCATAATCCCTGAACCCTATTTCCTCAAAAGGACAATATTCTCACTTAGTTTTAAGTGCTTCACTTTAGCTACAGGAGTAGAACTTTGAAAGGAAACTTGTGTTTAGTTATTTTTTATTTATTGATGCTGCTATGAAGGAGCAACTATGCCTGATTGTTAAAAATACAACTGAATAATAAGCGATAAATACCTTTCTTCCTCTTTTTGTTTTTCCTCGGCTTCTTTCTCTTTACGTTTTTGTTCTTCTCTCTGTTTTTCAAGCTCTTGAAGCTTTTGCCTTTCAAGCTGACGCTTCTTAATTGATGCATCACTGAGGTGTTTTGTTGAATCAAAAGAAACCTTTACAGGATACAATTGAAAACAGTTTTAAGTAGACAAAAAAAACCCCAAACACCCAACAACCTATACAGTCCCCAGCAATTTTAACCTAGGACAAAGGCATCCAAACCACAGTGTAAGTACAATCAGAAATATAAAACTTTTTTCAAAACAAAGGGAACTTCTCTATGTGCCTAAAGCAAGCACCAGAGTACTATAACCAGATAACTGCTAAATGCCTGCACCCTAGCACAATCAGGTACCAGTTTACACTTTTATTTGTGCCTGACATCCAAAAGTAAACCCTAGTGTGGTTTAGGCCCTGGCTGTTCAATGTTTTCAACCTGTCAGAACAGGAACATACAGAACTCTTACAACTCATGCATGCTATTAGGCAATGTACAGCACTAGAAATGGGCCTAAATAAAGGCCTCCCTTTCTGTCTAAAACTGTGACTTTTAAGTTCAGCAGAAGAAACAGTTCTACAACATTCAGCACCTGGTTTAAGCAAGTGCCTCCCCACCAAGTCTAACACCAAGATTCCCAAATTGAGGTACGCTGGGCTGAAGCTCCAAGTTTGAGACTGGGAACACAAGAGAAAAGGAAGTTACGCATATCTGAACAATGAGACCTGGGAAAACGCTCAGCTTCCAGGACATATGAGCACACCTTGGCCGTGTCCAGCTGTGTCCTGGAACAGGACACCAGCAGACATCACACCCCTGGTGTCCTAATCTCCCATTCTAGATACCACCCGCGTACGGGCAGTCAGGGGTCTGTAATACATTCCCGCAGGCCCATAATCACGAACCATGGGGCAGAGAACAAGGAGCACATATTCTGCAGTTTAATTCACCCAGGCTCTATGTAAAATGATGTTTCACTAACAGGCTAAAAGGACAGACAGGTAGAAACAGACAAGGTGTTCTGACCTTGTATGAAACAGATCTGTCCTGACAGCACAGTCGCGAACACAGCCCTCTCTCTTTCCTATCAATGTCCAGGGCAGCTGCCAGGAAGGCATGCTTCCTCTTGCATGGCCAAACTAAATTTGGGAACCCTGATCCCCTACATGTAAGTGACAGTTTGAATTTCACATCCCCTTTGACCCTTGAGGGTCAAACAGTTTCTATGCTCCAACTGACAAACTTTGATAACAAGATAAAAGATTACAGTATTTTACTTATACTGACTAAACTACAACTTGAATAAATATTTGCCTGTTCCCACATTACACAAAGGAATACTCAAGCTTTCTCCTGAAATACGCTTTCTGATTTGATGATTGACTATTGAGCATACTGAAATACATCTGCAAACATTTCGCTCAACTGATATGTAAATGCACAGACCACCTCCAAACACATCAGAACAAGTTTTCTTCAGGCCATGCTTTCACAGATACTACATCTGAACAGTGTCTTGCTCTTTCCTGTCATAGTTGTATTTTCTAAGACAATAAGGTTACAGAAAAAAAGATCTGGAAAACTCAGTATGTAAATATTATTAATTAAGCATACTGCATTCACAGGAAACTGCTACAGATTAACTTTGTTATTTAAATTTTTATGGGGCCTTTCTGTATGTGAAGTACACTAATGATTAACTGTGTATTCTCCAGGTCGTACAGGCCACATGCTATTAAACTTCACAGTTCTGACACCTGTCTGGTAGACCTCATTATCAATGCAGGGACCAAATACATAGGCTGTGGAATTCTCCCCCAAAATTTCTATTTCTAGTGAACACAAGAGAGAACAATGCACTTCAAAGTCAGCCTTTTGGTGAAATATGTCTGAACTTGTTCAGAATTAGAATTTTAAGTGATATGACAAGATTTATAAATACATATTACTTTCTAAAAACTATTTAGCAGGTCATGTTCTTATACCTGGTCCTTCCATCAAGCGGTTCTCATTTCTGGAACTGTCTTGTTAAAAAAAAAATAAGCAAAACCCCATCCACTTTGTTCACGTAGTCTAACACCACATTTTTCTTCCATTATTTTCCTTTAAAAATTCTATTATGGCTGTTGCATAAAACTACATTAGTGCTATTAATGTCACCTGTTGTCATCATGACAGAATATAGATGTAGGTTTTAATCACTACAGATATAACATTTAGTTGTACTTGGTCTTTCACATGGGTTCCCATAAAAAAGCCTGCAGTTTCTCACCTTTATATTGCAAGCCACTGCTTTGCCATCATCACCTTTATACATCAGCTTCATCCCTCGCAGGGCGTTCATGGCCTTAATGAAACCTGCGTACTCTCGATATTGAACATAAGCTTCAAAATTTAAGTGGCCTCCAAAACTGAAAGTGTGAAAATTTCTGCCAGTCATTTCTTCTCTGTAAGGGTCCAGCATGGGTATGTCCACATTACGTATTTCTCCAAATTTCTTGAAAACTTTTATAAGGACTTCTTCACTCGGCTTTTCCGAGCCAGAGTCCTTTGCTGCAAACCACTTACAAGGTAAGCCCTCTAAGTGAATAGTATCTGGCCTTTCCCCCGGCAAAGTTTCATTCATATCTTTCGCATCACGGAAAAACGAGTCCCAGTCATGTCTGGTAGGAAAGTCAATCTTATATTCCGCAGCACGGACTTTTAAAATGTCAGAGAAGCCACTCAGCTTTATTGTTTTGCCATCAAGGCATGCCAGAAAAGATTTAACCAAACTTTTGTTTTCAACCTCTCCTTCAAACCGGATGAAATCCATTGTGCTTTTAGAAATCCGCAGAGTGGAAAACTGATGAGTTTGCACCATCCCTTTCAATCTTTCCATCACTTCCCAGTTCGAAATGGATTTTCCCGGTTGTTTCAGCTGAGGAAGTGCCACACTGATGGTCATTTTTGTAATGGGTTTAAGGTATAACCCACAGGGAGCACAGAGCTCTACAGCTTCTGATGTATCATGAACTATTGTTGCAGCAGCCATAACACAGAAAAAGCATAGGATAAAAAAAATAAAGACGCAAGTTTAAGTTGCAGACCAACAGTAGTCAAATAAAATAGCCCTTATCCGTAAATAATTGAATTCTTTGGCCATTTAACCGTTCCCAAGTTAAAATTATGTCTCTTAATACATGAGTCAATTAGAGAGTTAAAACTGAGTAGTACAGACATCTTAAATTACTTTATAACCACTAGAGCCTATAAGTAATTAAATCTCAGTAAGGCCTCAGAAAAAAAAACCAAGAAGCTGATGACAATCTTAGGAATACGTGAAGTTGGTATGCGATGGCTCAGAAAGCAGCTACCCTTTCTCAGGAAGGAAGGGACTGGCGGAGCAATGTCATACAACTTTGAAGTCTACTTAACAACCCCAGCAGGCTAGCGCCGAGGCGGATCCCACGTTCTCCAGCAGAAAGATGTGGAGGTGTCTGCAACGACAGAACAACGTCCCTTTTATTTAACAAGCCTGAAGCCCCACCGCCCTCCCTCCGAGCAGCGCTCAGCACTACAAGGCGAGCAGCGCCGTGAGCCACACCGGAGCCAGCGACCACCACCGGCCGCGCAACCCGCCCGCGGGAAGGCCGGCAGCTGCCCCCGACGAAAGGAGCCCGGGCGGCGGGGCGAGATGCCAGCGGGGAAGGGCCCCCCGCCCCGACCCCAGCGGGCCGGGCCGAGCAGGGTCACCCGCACCTTCCGCCGCCGGCTCCCCTACGCGTTCCGCGGCCGCCAGAGCCCAGTGGCGCCCCGCCAGCCTCCCCCCCGCTCCCGAAGGGATCCTCCCGGCGCCGCCTCACCCGCAGCCGGCGGGCTGGGTTCGCCCCACAGGCAACGGCCGCCGGCCCCGCGCGCGCCACCGCCGCCCCCGGCCCGTGTCGGACCCTACTCCTCCGCGCGCCGCCGGGGCCACTTCCGCTTCCGCGTGGCGGAACGCTGCCCGGCCGGTAAGGGGGCGGGCGCGCTCTCTATGGAAGCCCTCTCTATGGCAGCGGGGTGAGAGCGGCGCCTGGCGGCTGGGCGGGAGAGTGGGGCGAGTGGAGGCTTAAAAGCAAAATGGCTGCCACTATCTTTCTGTGCCGCACAGGCCCGTGTTTCTCGCTTCCCCCCAAAGACGTCCACTGGGTAGTGCGCATACACTCAGTCTGTATGAACAGGTGTGTTCCCCAATAAGGTAATTTCCACCATTTCCTCCTGACAGCCTGGGGCACCAGGGCACAGAAACCCTGCCCAAAGCCACCCGGCCCAGCGGAGATCAGAGCCGGGGCCTCCGAGGTCACCAACGGCCGAGGAAGATAGTCTCCAATGTCCTGCTTACCACACTTTTCCAAGAGTTTGTGCTTTTTTTGAAAACAAACCCAAACTCTGTAGTTATGAAAGAATGGCACAAATCAACAAGACATAATTTAGTTGCGTAAACAGGAGTGACTAGTGCTATCTCAGATGCTGTAAGATATCTGCATGGGGAGAAGAAACGGAAATATGGAAAGTATTGATATGTCTTTACATAATTGTTCACCAATAAGTATTTAAGGCATACCAAAGCACATCTCTCGAATATGCTCTCATCCTGCACTGCTCCTCAGTTTATAGCAGTGAAAAAAAGGGGTTTAAGTTGCAGTAGTGGGCCCAGGAGGCAGGAGTTGTCCATTTTGTGCTTATTGGCTTTTTATGTTTGCTTTGTCCATGGTACAAATGAGGCAAAGTATTTGATAGGCCAGCAGATCCTCAAACACAGTTCTTAAATGATCTTATACTATTTTGCAGATAACACACCAGAGCTTCTCACTGTATCTTTACCATCGGTGGATTCCTCCTGCTTGGGATGGCCGCAAGTGAAGGATGCAGAAGTTGCCACATACGCGCAGGGGAAGGCCTGCCTCCCTTCCCTGTGCCACCACCCTCCAGATACGTGCTCCCACATTCTCAGAGAACCCCAGTTTCAGCACTGGGACTGTAGTTGCACACCCTCGCCTACCTCTCAATTTCCTGCTGCTCATCCCTAGCTCACGAGCTGCTCCTCCTGCTGCTGCCAACCTCCTGCCTTCATCCAGTGACTCACCCACTACAGCACCTTCCTCCCCTGCTCCAGCCTTTTAAAACAGGCACCAGGTCCCACCTCGGATAAACTCCCACCACTTGAGAAACCGGGACTGCAGTAACCTTCAGCAGCAGGCTGGTGCGAACCACTGTGTGGAAATAATGACTTTGAAGCATCAATGAAAGCACTCAGTGCAGGAGGTCACCATCAACCCAGCAGCTGCAGCGAGACCACAGCTGTTGCGCAGAGGTGCTATTGCACATCGCAGATGCTGGTAACTGCTGGTCCTACTCTGTTTCTTCTATGGTTTAGTTAAGTTCTAGTGTAAAGGCAGGATCGGGAACTACTGCTACCTACAACAGTTTGGAATAGTTCGTGCTTTATGGTCCGAGAGCCCTTGCAGAGTATGTCACACCTTCTCCTACAAACTTGCACTTGGGAGCGCACAAAGCAGGTCTAGTTACGTTCCAGAGAGTTTCAGTAGCAGCATAGTGAGACACTGTGTATGGCAAAGATTTTGAATCCTGTGCCTAATGATAGCCCCACCCCCTGAGATTGTACCAGAATTAAATAGTCTGTATTTTAAATTAAAAGAGTAAATCAATGCTATGAAAGTTACAAAACGCCAGAATTGAGGTTACCCATGCCATGACATCAGCCACAACCATGACAGCTTTCATAGACTATTTTTCCGATACACTCGAAAGAACTGTTACAAGCATTACATTTTATAATATTGTTAAACACACGGGAAAGAAGAAGTAGTGATAACATAGGTAACTGTTGAAAGATGTAATCAAGCATCAATACTGCAGTGCGGCAAGGGTAAACAGTGTCTCCGCTCAAAGGCAGTCCTCTGCGTTGGGCAGATGTGTCATTTTTATTATTATTTTTTCACTGTAGTGAGATACCTAAATGGGTAAATGAAACATCTCCCTTCAGGTTTCAGAGTCTGAAGTGAAGGTCAGTAAAGCAAGGGTATCACACCTACCAGGAAGAGGAAGGATGAACAGGCAAAGTAAATATCAGTGAGGGACAGTATCCAAGTGCAACAGTGTGTGTAAATCTGGTTTTTACTGTACAACATTGTCTCTCCCCAACTCTGACAAATACATTGTGCTACCGACCTTAAAAACCATCTAGCGTGTCTAAAAGCTTGTACCTTTTTTCTGACTTCAACAGATAGTCTAATAGAAGATATCACTTCTGCCTATAAACTTTCTCATCTGTACCTTCACTGGTTACAACGCTGAATCCCACAAAATTTCGCTAGAGGGAGCGCTTATTATTTACATATATATAGTAGACCTATTCATAAACACAATTAAAATAGGCTATAAACAGCAGATACTAGGTCTTGTATTCATGCCAGAATACAGACCATTCTTCCTGTCTTGGAAGAGGATATAATTCTCCCAACTGCACATGGTCTTACCTGTGTACTTCTGCTCTTCCTGAAATGCACCATTTTCTTGACCTTAATGATCATTTGCGATAATGCATGCAAGATATTATGTGGATGTTTACATAAAATAAAACAACAACCCAGTATAATTCCATTTCCTTTCCTTCCATCTTCCTTCCTCTCCAAAACACACCACAGAAAAAGAAAACCGCTTTTTAGTTTAAAACTTAGCTGTATCTGTTAGAGAATGATTTATCTCTGGTGCTCATCTAAATCTTTTCTACCATATAATATCCAGAAATACTCCTAGCACATATATTTTTAGAAACAGTTAGAGTACGTGGCACCCTGTGGTTACTTTCAATGTGATTTCACTTTTCTGTTGTCACTGAACAGGGGACATGTCTTTATCCTCTCTCACACTGAGGGAAAACAAAATGATTCACTGTGCAGTTGAACAGTTTATGAATGGTGTTTGGAGGTGAAGGCAGCAGCACAGAAGAATCTCTCGGATGAAGAGATTGCCTAACTGTTGAAGAGCCATTACAATGTTGTTTTCAGACTCTAAATAGCCTCTCCCCACAAAGCAAAATTAATCCCTGAAGTGGGTAGGAACAGAGGAATGAACCTGGAATATATTGTTTTATTTCCCATGGTAAGAAACAGCTCTACAAACCGTTCAATTTCCTTTCATTAGCTCTACTCAATTATTTTTTTTTTATCTAACTGAATGCTGTGTGTCAGTGAAGTGGGGGGGTGTGACGGATTGTCTGCCTTGGAAAGAATACATAACATTAGAAGTAATACCCGTGCTGATGCGGGGCAATTTCAATTAACTGGAATTAATCATCACTTCCTGTGGCTGGTTCTCCGCAGGCCTAATAGTTGTATTCTGTTTAAAGCAGTAGAATATGGTAATGTACAGAGACAGTTTCACTCTCCCTAACTCATCCTTATGGCAGTGAATTGGTCTTCTCAGCACAGATTAGGAGCACGCAACACAGAGCAGGCCCTTTCTGCTAATTTATCTCAGTGCACGGTGCCCACTGCCATCTGTCTTACACTAAACATAAATGGCAAAATTTCTGCTTTTTGCTTTCACCGAGAAGGAATTAGCATCTGTAGTGGTACTGGTTTATGAACTGTCTGGTCAAACCATAGTGTGCTGTAACCTATAAAACATAAAAATTAGATTTAAGTTGCCAAGACACATTGTACTATGCTCGCTAGCAAGATGTATGTTTTCAATAGTTGTAGTACCATGCTGTCAGGTGCATTACTGATTATTGTTTTTATACAGGCACCCGTGAGATGCTTTCATATACTGACAGATTTCAATAGCTATTAATTAAAATAAGTCCAAATCTTAAAAGATCGTGAGTTTTTTCTACTTTTTTTCCATTAACTGTTTAGGGGGAAATATTTGAACGTGATTCAAATTAACATTTGAAAATTAAGTATTTCCTTCACAATGTTACATGTTACAGATTGATACCAATCATAAAAGCATCTCATGTTTTTATGTTCACTTTTTAAATCCCAAATTTTTCTTAGCAATTTATGGAGTCAAATGCAAGAGCTGTTGGCCTATCTCTTCATCTATTTCCGAAGCAGAGAAGAGCAACGGGTTAATATGGGTAACCTTCCTCAGCAGTATATTTCTCTTCTGACAAAGGGAAGAATTCCACAAGATTCAGTACTAGTGCAACTGTTGACACCCCAAAGACTTTTTTTAAGAGAGGTGAAACTGCATTATCACAATTGTAGAACTATGAATTTCTGAAGCACTTTTAAGCAGACAAGATCCCCTCTGTAGGTTCAGCCTGCCCTCCCCACTTATGTTTCACCTGATCCAGAAAGACCAGAGATATTTTGGTAGATCTGGCGTAAGTATAAGTGACTATGGCATCAATTTTATGTTTCAGCAGCAATGCCTGTAGCCCAGTCTTGCTTCCCAACACACACATCGGGAAGGTCAGGAGAATCAGTGGAAGAATGCTGTGCTGAGTTTTTGTTATCATTGCTTTTTGCTCCTAGCAATCCTTCTTCCTCATTTTCTAGGGTCTGATTGTGAAATCTGAAAAGCTAAACAAACAGAAGATGACCAAGCCAGATCATATTTGATTTGTTCATAACACTGCTCTTTTCATACTGACAGATAGTGTCAATATGTTTCAGAATGTACTGCCAGGGCTCATTCATTGTAAGCTTTACATCTTAAAAAATCATTGACCAGGTAGTGGGTTTATACTAAGATGCAGATTAAGACAGCTGAAATAATCATCAGGTGGCTCAAACCACTGACAAAGTTTTATCAAAGTTTGTTTCTGGCCCATAATATGTATATACCTCTATAGCTATCTCTATACATCTATCTATATATACACACACATACATGTATGTATACAAACTATACTATGCAAACTGATTGCCCCCTGAGCTCCCTCTGCAGCCAGCAGAGACACACAAGTTTGTGTAGGGAAAGCCCTCCGGTGTTCTGGTGATTCTGTGCTAAGGGATGACAAGCTGCCCTAGGACAAATTTGTAAATACTCTCCTCCCTTTTCTCCCCAGATATGTCAGGGGGTGGAGAGACCACTTCTGAAGCGTTTAGATATGAAAAAAGCCTTGGTAGTCAGAACAAAACTCTTAAGTTATGTAGGTACCACATATGGCTAATCAACTTCGAGCCGGAGACTAAGAACTCCCTAAAAGATTAGGTTGTTGAACAACCGCAAACGCAGCAGATACTCAGGTACTGTTGCTTGAACACATCTCAGTGGATATCAGGCAGCCTAAATTGCCTACACCTGAAAAGCCTCCATCATGCTCCTGGAACGAGTTAAGACCACACATTTCAGCAGCAGTCTTCTAATTGTGGGTTAATTCAGGACATTTATCCTGTGATACAGTTTCCTATCTCCACTTCCCTTGATTTTAGCAACTGCCAGATCAGGCTGGTAAATGTGATGCTGGAAGTGTGGATCTACACTGGACCATGCTCAAAGTAGCATGAGAGTTCAATCTGCCACCAAGATATGAGAAGATATAAGATCCTCATGCACCTCCCTGTTCCAGGTCTTCCCATTGAATCAGGGGAAGAAATAAGTGATAACTGAGGCTACATACACTGAGAGCAGACAGAGTTTTGGGGAAGGCACGTTCCCACCTGTTTTGCGGGAGGGGAATCGGGATTTGTGAGTGACAATACGTAGAAGTGCCAGTCTCTGTGCAAGTTGTCTCTTTGTAAGCAATTTACAGGGGTTAGGATAAACTCAATCAAGAGTTATAGGAGAACTGGGAGATTCAATTTAGGGCAAAGCTGCTTCTACATTTTTTGGTCTGTGTAATAGTTGTATTTTCTCATGAGAAACCATCAGCAATGCTGTCTATATAAAAGGCTGCTGTGAAGACTCTAAAGAAATGTGATACAGCTTTGGCTATCAAACAAAAAACCTTACACAGGAATTTTCGAAATTCAGATGTCTTTTTCAAGGGCCTGGAGTGTGCCAGCAGGCCTTAACTGCCCTGACCAGCATCACCTGGGTCCTCCACTGGTGGATCCTCTGCCCAAGGGCCCCATCTGAGCCACGGTGTAGGTAGTTCTGACTCGCTGACTGGATTCCTGGATTGACCTTGGACTGGACTTGGCACCTCGCCCTGTATGCTGATCACCAGGCAGTCATGTGAGGAGCCTGTCCCTCTCACCAGCCTGGCCCTGCTTGGGTGCTGTGGGACAGTGCCCTGAGTGGTGATGGTGCTGTCCCATCAGTGCTGCAGACACCTGCGTCATGGAGAAACCCCAGTCTTGCTGTTCCCTGACAGCTGGCTCAAGCCTTGCATTTGAGATAAATAAAGATTATGGAAAGTGTTCTCAAAATAAGCTGAGACAGAAAAGGTGGACAGTTTGGTGATTTTCACAACTGCTGGTAATCTTCTATTTAAGCTTTACAGAGAACTGGATGAAAATTGGGAGCTGAAGATGTCTTCTGAGCCTTCTGTTTATTGATAACAGCATGAAGCAATGACTCTGCTAAATGCTTATTTGTGATAACAAATTCATAGACTACTTTCTCTTCAGCTCTCATTAGGATCTTTGGTATATTTCCCACATATAGGTGATTCCACATAAGAGGTAAGTTAAAACAGGATTCGGCAGTTTTCTAAAGTGCCAGTGTAACTATCTGGTGGTCAAAGCTGCTGATGAGGAGTGGTGGCATCTTCTCAAAGAAGGAGAAGGATTCATAGTGGTGCTGACCATCTGCCAGAACCTGGAATGCTGGGAAAGGGTGAAGTGCCTCTCCCTGCCTCCACCTTGCCTGCTGGGCTTTCTCTTTTTCACACTTCCCCTTCACTTTCACATACAGAAAGGCAAGGTAGATGCCTTGTCATGAAGGAGGACCTGGATTCAGAGGCACACCTCCTATGTGCAACCCTTCTCTCTTTTCTGGGATGCTTGACTGCATTTACAGCAGAGGATGAGCTCACTGTAACAGTTCACCAGACTGTTGAGTAACCTGCACCTGGCACAGCCTCCATCAGCCTGGAAGAACATCCCCATGGGACCTCTGCGAACAATGATACTGTGATCAACTTGCAGCTGGACATGGGAGCTGCTGGAAGACACAGCACCTAATTAGCCAGACTTGCTGGTGGCCCATAGTATGGACAGATGTGGCCAAGTTCATCTGGGCCTGTGACTCAGTGCTTGTACCAAACAGCCTCCTCAAACACCACAGTGTTTCTTGCAGCCCCTCCCCAGTCCCAGCTGTCCTCGGTAGCTTGTGTGTCGATGGATTCCATAGCAGATCTGTACCTCTTGCAGGGAGTCATCCTATTTCACCAAGGTGGGTCACTTCACCCTCCCCACCCCCCCCAAGAAGTTACTGTGAACTGTCTGATTCTTCCTACAACACTTTTATCTGATGCTGTGGCCTCTTGCAGAGCAGTTCACAGCCACATTTTAGAAGGATGTCATGGGCCTCCACCCAGTGCAAAACTACTTTGTAACACCCAGAGATAAACAGACGGATGGAGAGAGGACTTTGTGGATTTATCTCAGATTTGGTTTGTCACTTTGTCTTGTCTGATGATCACTCAACGGTTGGAACCTGTCCCCAACCTGGCCCTGCTCAAGTGCTACAGGACAGTGAGGGCTCTGCGTGTCTGTGAGGTCTGAGTTAACATTGGCCACCTCAACTGCAAAAGGAAAGAACTGCAGGCTCTTCATTCTAAGTCAGTTTGTGGCGTTTTTGAACGATTTCAAAGTAAGACACTGGCACCCATGCATCATGGAAGGACATTTACAGAAAATGGCAAATGATTCTGCAAGGTATAGATACTATTCTACCAAACCTCTGTATGTAAAATAGTTCTTAGCCATGCTACTAAATCCCAATGGCTAAAATATAGTTAGTAGTTATAATCTGTTTCTTGGGTTGGTTTTTTTTTGTTTGTTTGATTTTTAACAGTTGTAGTATTCCTTCTGTAACATCAGGCAACATAATTTTCTGCAAGAAGAAAAGCCTACCTTTCCATGTTTTCAAATTTCTTTCGTTCTTTCTGTGGCCAATGTTCAGTGAAGACTCGTATTCCAAACCTAGTGTAAAAGCCATCACTGATATGCTTAAAAAGCATATTGTAGGCTATGTAGCATATAAGTACAGTGGTCCTTAGTACCCATAGTACAAGTTGTTTCTTTGTGGAGATCTTTTAAAGGCTCTTCCTTTCAATTTCTTCTGCACTACTGTTGCTGATTCAAATCAGTTTCACTTAGGGCTTTCTGTAACAAGTCCAAACAACACAGAAACTGTAGTTTGGGTTTTTCTAAATTGCTCATTTCTATGGTTAAAGCAGCAGCTTTGATTCTGTTCCTTGTTTTGCAATTGATTCTCACGTGACTTTGGGCAAAATACTTGCCTATCTGAGCACTGTTTCTTACTTTATCAACCAAGAGCAGACCTGAAAGATGCTAGGCAGAGGCATGTATTTTCATTTTGCAGCTTACTTTGAAGTGTGTAATGAAAATGAAGAATAAAATGGGTATCTAACATTTTAAAAAAATCCTGATCCCTGTGACAAATAAATGAAGGCATTTCTGCAAGATTTGTATGATAGAGCATGAGAAATCAGCCGTTGCATGCCCAAGCAACAATTCCTGCAGTAGTCAGTAATATATTGAAGCCTATCAATCATTAATTGCTAGCCATCTTTATTCTGGGACAGAACTATGAAGAAAGATGTGAGTGCTGTAAAAACTAACTTGAGTAAGAAATTATGTGTTATCAGGAAGTGGCAGAAAATGTGAAAGTAAGGAGAAATAAGGCTAATAACTCTGTTCTAGTGACATCAGCTTCAGGTATAGTGTAGTTTGTCTTGACCTGTACCACAGGAAAATCTGACACAACATCTCTGTTTAGGATTTACTTGTTCTGCCAATGTCTAGATAGTCACATAAATCCTGGGAGTTTCCAGTATTCTGGCTGCAAGACCCACAGCATCACTGTGGGTGAGCTATTTTTCCTAACTTGTGATTCTACAACGACTGAATGGAATAAAACTTTTTTCATTAGTTTTCTATTTAACCTGCACTTTCTTATTCTGTTTGCAGTAATATTATTGTCATGATGGGAAGAGGAGCCAGAAGGAGAAGGAAGTTATTATAGGTTGCCTTATATTTTGTATCTTTGGGCAGTAATAATCTCTGATATAATGACAGTCCCGTTTGAAGGATAAAGTGACAGTGTTCTGCAAGTGGGGAGAGAATAAAAGGATTCTTATCAAGTAATTTTAATTATAAAATAAGTAATGAATTCTAACTTAACAGTGTATTTTCATCTACATATGCTACAGTCTAATTGTTGTCTCTCTTCTAACTTGGTATGAAATAACCACATGAAGCAAGCTTGGCACCAAAGGAAGAGAAAAGTTATGTAAGTTAGCACAAGGGGACCTAATTATGAGTCATAGGTGGTGTGGTTTAATCCCAGCCAGCAACTAAACACTACCCATCTGCTTGCTCACTCCCCCCATCCCCGGTGGGATGGGGGAGAGAATCAGAAGAGTAAAAGTGAGAAAACTCGTGGGTTGAGATAAGAACAGTTCAATAATTTAATAAAATAATTAATAATAATAATAATAATAATATAATAAAAATTGTAATGAAAAAGAAAATAACAAAAAGAGAAAAATAAAACCCAAGAAAGACAAGTGATGCAAATGAAAACAATTGCTCACGACCCACCGACCGATGGCCAACCTGTCCCCAAGCAGTGGTCCCCTAGCCAGCTTTCCCCCTGGCCAGCTTTCCCCCTAGTTTGTATGCTGAGCATGACGTCATATGGTATGGAATATCCCTTTGGTCAGTTGGGGTCAGCTGTCCTGGCTGTGTCCCCTCCCAACTCCTTGTGCACCCCCAGCCTCCTCGCTGGTGGGGTGGGGTGAGAGGCAGAAAAGGCCTTGGCTCTGTGTAAGCACTGCTCAGCAGTGACGAAAACATCCCTGTGTTATCAACACTGTTTCCAGCACAAATCCAAAACATAGCCCCATACTAGCTACTGTGAAGAAAATTAACTCTACCCCAACCAAAACCAGCACAACAGGACATGATTTAGAAAGGGAAAATGTCATGATTGCAAGATCCTTTGACCTATAAAAAGGGGAAGTCATGATAACAGCCAGATTGTTTTGTTTAAAAGACACTGTAGGAAATAAATCTGTCTGGGCAAAGCTGCAAAGCCTAAGAACTTTTTGTCTGTAGCTTCAATTGCCCACTGTACCCTTTGCTGGTAAACATAGGTGGTATAATAAATTGGTATCTCCACTGGATTTTAGTGATATTTCTCTGGCTTCACAAGCTTGCTAGTGTTCCAGAGCACTAGTTACCTCTTTTAGAAAGCCTTTGATTATTGAGCTAAGGGCTGGATTTTTTCATGTTTCTTTCCTTCTTTTTATGTGTTTAAATATTTTACACATACATGGCTCATTGTATGTTGTGCATTATGGTACTGTAAGAGGACTTGAAGAATTTAAATTCTACATCGGTGATTATCTACAACTTTATCATTCTTCCCTACAGAGCTGGGCTACCCCATTTTTCTTTACAAAGATGCATGTTGTTCCTGTAATCTCAATCAATTTATCAGGGACCATGACTCTTTTTAAGCAAGTTCTGCTGATCACAAGCTTGTGGGAAAGTATAAAGTTTTAGGCAAACGTTTGCAGTTGCCCTGACTCTCAGCTCAGCACTCCCTTTTTGTGCTCTGCTTGTCTTTCACTGACATTCTTGCATGTTCTTACTAAAACAGGGAGTTTAGAGATATGGCACATCAGTTTGAGAGTAAAGCAGCATCCTTGTAAGAATAAACTCTCGAGGCCTGCCAAGTCCAAGTGCATGACAGCTGATCGTAACTCTCCACAGTACACAAAAGAAAGCAATTTGATAGTTGAAATGCTTGTCCAAGAGACTGAAATCGAATTTCCCTCCCTGTCAAAACTTCTGTATAAAGCCTTTCCAGCTAAAGGAATTAAGCACAGTGATGCTTATATTTCAAGTGTGAAGCCGTTGCTCCATATAGGCACACCTGCATACAGTGCATGGAGGGAGTCAAACACCTTAGATGAGGTTCTAAAAAGCCAGTTGGAAGGAGCCTAAATTAGTCAAAACTGAACTCAGGTATGGATTTTGGGTCTTCATCTCAGCTCTCTGCAGGAGGCAAGTGCTGAAGCTCTCTCTCCCAAGGATCAATCAGTTGCTTTTATCTTCAGGATCCTTCCGGTGGGAGGATCACAGGACCCTCACAATTCATAGGCTCCCTTGGGTGAGGTGGGAAGCCTAAGCTCATTTCCCATCTCAGCCCAAGCTCATTTCCCATCTCAGCCGGAAGGGAAACAAGCCCACAACCAAAATTGTCAGGGCGCATTTTTTACAACGTATTTAAAACAGAATATTCTTAACATAGAAGCAACTGTTCACAGTTATGAACCTGAAATGTTTGGTTTCTAGCAAGCTCTACCTTTCAGTCGAGGCTCTGGGCACCAGAAATGTGGTAGTGTTTACTCAGTGATGAGTTTAAAAGATAAGGGAAATTGGTTTTAGCACCTAAATTGCCCAGTATGCAAAATTTCTTGTGAGTGCCTTTCTCAAAGGTCTGTTGCTCAGCCAGCAGTTACTGACCTCAATGCATGAATCAGTGGGTGATATTCTACAGCCTGTGTGATGCCGAGGCCTAAGTCCATGTGACGCTACTTGTAAGAAGTACTTGGGGAAATTTTCATTTGCATACACAGTGTTTTTCAATTATTTTCACATCGGCTTAATCTCTTTTTCAGGTATTTTATTTTAGACTGTGTGCAGGCATCCTCTGCTGAATTCAGTGATGCTGGTCAAAGACAACTGCTGATCTGTCAGTGAAGCAGTTCCTATGAGTGCTCTCCCATGCAGAAGGCAAATGCCAGTCAGCCAGCTCCAGCCTAGCTGACCCAATTGATTTTATCTGTGGTAATGGGGAGTCTTGCCCCATGCCTTCTCCTTCCCTCTAGCTGCTGGCTGGCAGTGGGCAGATGGTAACTAATTCCCCAGCCAGAGTCAAGCAGAAGTCGGTACCTCAGTTTAAGGTGTTATCAGCGGCACTTATCTGTTTGGCTCCTCTGCTGGAGATTAAATACCTCAAGCAGAGGCAGGAAAAATCAGTATTTGTTTACACCTCCGCTGCCCTCATGCACAGCCCAACTTATTTAACTACACAGGAGCTGGGGGCAAATGCCATATTTTAGTCTGCTGCAACCAGCACTGCAAGAGGTCATTTGTAACTCTTGACACAAGAAGTGCACTAAACTATATATGGAGCAATTGAGGTCAATGCTTCTGTACGTGACTTTGGGTTCTGCACTGCTGCCAGATTCAGAATCACTTTAAATTGCACACTAGTTTAAAGTAGATCTGAGAAACAGCAGAAAGACAAAACTTACCTGCTCTTCCTCCATCTCCCTCTCACCACTTCTCTGTGCAGGAAACTGGCTGCAAATTTTGATGTTGCACCAAAGCAAAGAAAATTGCTCATATAGAGCAGTGTCTTTTAGGAAGGCTTCTGTACATAGAGTGTATTGTTCTCTTTCTTGACCTCCATTTGTAATCTAAAACCCACAAGAGTTCAAGCAGTGTGCCCCAGAGTAACTAGGCTTTCACAGCAACAGGTGAAAAGAGCTGTGTGTGACTTATGATAAAACAAGAAAGTGAAGAGTAATGAAATACAGGCAATACACAAAGAATTCATAGATAACAATGGTATAAAATTTAGCTTATATAGATAATGACCAAGCAAGAAAGCAAATATTAATATTCAAAACTGAAGTTTCACCTTAAAGATCACTAACAGGAGAACAGCCTAATAGAGGAAAAATCAAATGTAACTTAAACTGAAGAGACTAAACTTCAAAGAGGGTCTTGAGGAGTGCTAGGCATGGTGTCCTGGTTGTGGCTGGGATTTTCTTCCTAATAGCTGGTATAGTGCTGTGTTTTGGATTTAGTGTGAGAATAATGTTGATAACACACTGATGTTTTAGTTGTTGCTAAGCAGTGCTTACAATAGTCAAGGACTTTTCAGCTTCCCATGCTCTGCCAGGTGCACAAGAAGCTGGGAGGGGGCACAGCCAGGACAGCTGACCCAAACTGGCCAGAGGGGTATTCCATACTGTATGACATCATGCTCAGTATATAAGCTGGGGGGAGTTGGTCGGGGGACAGTGATCGCTGCTCGGCGACTCACTGGGCGTTGGTCAGCAGGTGGTGAGTGGTTGCATCACTTGTTTTTCCTGGGTTTTGTTCCTCTCTCTCTTGTTGTTTTCCTTTTCATTACAATTATTATTATTATTATTATTATATTTTATTTCAATTATTAAGCTGTTCTTATCTCAACCCATGAGTTTTCTTACTTTTGCTCTTCAGATTCTCTCTCCCATCCCACTGGAGTGAGGGGAGGGTGAGCGAGCAGCTGCGTGGTGCTTAGTTGCTGACTGGGGTTAAACCATGACAGTCCTTTTTAACACCCAAGTTGGGGCTCGAAGAGTTGAGATAATGACAGATCTGACCAGAGCATGTTAAAATAAATTTGTTATAAGCATTCATTGTATTAGTCTAATAGTCACTGGTCACAATATTGTTTTATTTGTTTGCATGGTTGTATTACGTAAATCCTTACTTGCAGTATGCATTCCCTGCACTGCTGTTTATCACTTCTGGGAGATGGGTCAGGATTATAATTTTGCTGTACTGTGTAACATCGGCTTATGATACAATAATATTACTGGTAAAAATTTGCTACTAATTTGGTATTTGTATTTGTCATCTCTGTACCTCGGGCGCCATCTCTCGGAAATTATTAATAATGACACTCTTTACCTTTTCTCCTCAGAGAACCAAAATGAGAAGCAATATGCCCTGTTCACTGATGGGTCCTGTCGCCTTGTGGGAAAGCATCAGACATGGAAAGCTGTATGGAGTCCTATATGACAAGTTGTAGAAACTGCAGAAGGAGAAGGTGATTCGAGCCAATTTGCTGAAGTAAAGGCCATCCAGCTGGCTTTAGACATTGCTGGCTGAGAAAAGTGGCCAGTGCTTTATCTTTATACTGACTCAGGGATGGTGGCAAATGCCCTGTGGGGGTGGTTGCAGCAGTGGAAGCAGAACAACTGGCAGCGCAGAGGTAAACCCATCCGGGCTGCCGCATCGTGGCAAGAATTGCTGCCCGGCTAGAGAACCTGGTTGTAAAAGCACATCACGTAGATGCTCACGTACCCAAGAATCGGGCCACTGAAGAACATCAAAACAACCAGCAGGTGGATCAGGCTGCTAAGATTGAAGTGGCTCAGGTGGATCTGGACTGGCAACATAAGGATGAATAATTTATAGCTCGGTGGGCCCGTGACACCTCAGGCCATCAAGGAAGAGATGCAACATATAGATGGGCTCATGATCGAGGGGTGGACTTGACCATGGACGCTATTGCACAGGTTACCCATGAATGTGAAACATGCGCAGCAGTCAAACAAGCCAGCGGTTAAAGCCTCTCTGGTACGGAGGATGATGGTTGTAATATAAATATGGGGAGGCTTGGCGGATTGATTATATCACACTCCCACAAACCCACCACGGCAAGCGCTATGTGCTCGCCATGGTGGAAGCAACCACAGGATGGCTGGAAACAGATCCCATGTCCCATGCCACTGCCCAGAACACCATCCTGGGCCTTGAAAAGCAAGACTTATGGTGACATGGCACTCCAGAAAGAATTGAGTCAGACAACGGGACTCATTTCCGAAACACCCTTATAGACACCTGGGCCAAAGAGCATGGCATTGAGTGGCTATATCACATCCCCTACCATGCACCAGCCTCTGGACAGCTAAAGACTACACTGAGAGCAATGGGTGGTGGGACGTTCAAGTGTTGATATATACATTTAGCAAAGGCTACCCGGTTAGTCAACACTAGGGGATCTGCCAATCAAGCTGTCCCTCCCCAGTCAAAACTTTATGTACTGTAGAGGGGGATAAAGTCCCTGTAGTGCACATAAAAAATATGCTGGGGAAGACAGTCTGGGTCACTCCTGCCTCAGGCAAAGGAAAATCCAGATGTGGGATTGCTTTTGCTCAAGGATCTGGGTGCACTTGGTGGGTAATGCAAAAGGATGGGGAAGTCTGATGTGTACCTCAAGGGGATTTGATTTTGGGTGAAAACAGCCAATGAACTGAATTGTATGATGTTAATTGCTATATAATACTGTGTGTCATCACTTCTATGGTTGCTATATGCCGTATCAATGGTATTACAGTAAGAACCACCGAGATTAGTGAAGAATGAACTTTGATGAAACTGAACAAAGTGCAGCAGTATTGGAACCAGAACTGCCTTCAGCATGCAACAATCCAACACCACACACCATCTCTCCTGACCTGAAGGACTGTTATGACAGATGGAGCCCAAAGTCATGGACTAAATGAACTCAATGGACATTTTAGAGGGATGGCCCATAGCCTAAGGGAATGATATCTGTGTGTATATCTCAAAAGACAGGAAAAGTGGTGGTGATTAATTGGAATGTATTGGACAGTGTAGGACCTGGGCATGACGTAGATGGTGTATAAGGGGTGGATACTGTCCTGGTTTTGGCTGGGATAGAGTTAATTTTCTTCCTAGTAGCTGGTATAGTGCTGTGTTTTGGATTTAGTGTGAGGATAATGTTGATAACACTGATGCTTTAGTTGTTGCTAAGTAGTGCTTACACTAAGTCAAGAACTTTTCAGCTTCCCATGCTCTGCCAGGTGCTCAAGAAGCTGGGAGGGGGTACAGCCAGGACAGCTGACTCAAACTGGCAACGGGATATTCCATATTATATGATGTCATGCTCAGTATATAAGCTGGTGGGAGTCAGTCGGGGGACAGCGATATTCCATATTATATGATGTCATGCTCAGTATATAAGCTGGTGGGAGTCAGTCGGGGGACAGCGATATTCCATATTATATGATGTCATGCTCAGTATATAAGCTGGTGGGAGTCAGTCAGGGGACAGCGATTGCTGCTGGGGGACTTGTTGGGCATTGGTCGGCGGGTGGTGAGCGGTTGCATCACTTGTTTTTCCTGGGTTTTGTTACTCTCTTTTGTTGTTTTCCTTTTCATTACAATTTTTTATTATTATTTTATTTTATTTTATTTTATTTTATTTTATTTTGTTTTATTTCAGTTATTAAGCTGTTCTTATCTCAACCTGTGAGTTTTCTTACTTTTGCTCTTCAGATTCTCTCCCCCATCCCACTGGGGCGGGGGGACAGGTGAGCGAGCAGCTGTGTGGTGCTTGGTTGCCGACTGGGGTTAAACCACGACACATGGGCACTGTAGCATAGGCACCAGCCCAAAGAAAAAGAGGGGCATATCTCCAAGCAAAGCACCTCTTTTACTAAATCAGAATTGTATTAATTAGGGCAAATTATTATTATTACCACTATTTTTACCAAGTATTCCTAACTGTTACCAGGAGTAATACACCTAAAACTAACATAGAGCTTTTTATTCTATATAAAGAACTCTGAATATCTACTGGTTTTAATCATCACATTTTCTGACTTCTACTTCTTGGAAAGCCCCAGCTTACTTCTCACTTCTGAACCTTCTCACCTCTGATGCTTTCAGGTTGTTGTATTTCCTATTAGCATGAACAAAGCCAAGCTGGACGTACGTAATTTTTTTCGTTTTTACTAATGCTGTGAAAGCTGCTATGTATGTTACTACCCCAATCTATTTTGATGCTATCTTCTACTGCTTAATATATATTCTCTTAGAGGAGTTCATGTTAAATGATCAGTCTGCTAAGGAGCAAATGGATAGCTGAGGTAGTAATTTCTTTCAGCATCCCAGCTAGACCTTGAAGAGGACATCCTGTTCCCAATCTCAGATGTTTGCACCAGTCAGGAGTGATTCTTAACTGATGTGATTAGCATGGGGCACTACTGTTAAGGCAGACAAGTTCTCTGGTTTAACGAAAGAGGAAAAAAAATGGAAAAGCTGTTTTTTAGGAAGAAGCCTTAGCATAGGCATGGATTTTACAGGGACAACAGAGGTCTGCTAAGGATCCTGTAGCCACTATTGGCATTACCTAATACGATGTCTATGTCAGTTTTCTCCAAAGCAGGGTGCACACACCCCAAGGAGTGTGCAAGACAATCCACTGGGGTGCAGAAAGAAAATATTTTTGTACCATTAATAAATGAAATAAAAATATGTGTTTTTTAAATAGTGTTTATTTCAACTTTATCTCATCCTTTTTAATTTCTATTTTTTGTAGGTTTTATAATGTACATAATATATTAATACAGTAGTACATGTTTATAACTTATTTATAAATAAACATACATATATGGGGCGTGTGTGCTTAAAAATTTTTTTACGGTTAGGGGTGCATAATCAAAGAAGTTTGGAGACCACTACTCTGTGTCATATTGGAGCCACCTTGCACTGGACATCTGTCTGACCAGCTGCAGAGCATGAGTCTCAGTACAGTTTAGGACATCCTCATGTGGCTAATCTCAAATAAGTAGCACTATTAAAACAGGTTACCTATTCTTTCCACTATGGAAAATTAATCTTATGGGTGAATGACAGAGACAGATCAGGCTGGTAACATGGAGACAAACACATTGCTTCCCTCATACCTGTGTTCATCTTCTACTTGGATTCCACTTAATATTTTAAGAAATTCTTTGCAGCTTTCCTTGCTTTAAAGAGAAGGTGGATATACATTGGAATGTCAGTGCTGCAAAACCGTAAGTCCGTTCTGGAAAAATACCTCTGGCGGTGACTCCAGCATTTGTGATGCAAGGTGAGTGAAACAGACATACAGTGCTCCATGAGTAATGAGTGCATCTTCCAAGAATAGATTTTTGAATTGGGGAAAAAACATGTGTCCTTTTAGCAAATATTCTAAAATAGCTTTGTCAGTGATTAAAAGAAATGAAAAAAGGAAGTAGGTGTTACAGTATAACACATGTTTTTATTGGCAGCCTACAGCAGAAATGCATTCAGTGAGAAAAGACTGAAGAAAGTCAATGTGTGTTAAAAAATCAGGTAAGAAAATAATTTATTTATTAAGAATTTATAAAGTCATTAGGAGCAGAAGTAACTCTCTTCATGGTTTGACTGACAGGAGTGTTTGATTTGTGGTAATATTTGTTCAGTCTGTGTAGTTTGAAGAGATTGAGTTTGTTTAGCCTGGAGAAGGAGACTGTTTGGAGGGCTTATTTAGGAAGGAGCTCATTCTCTGTGTTCAGGGTGGGTAAAACAGGAGTCCCAGGCTCCAGACTGAGTAAAGAAGAGTCACATCTGGAAGATTTTTTCTTTTTTCTAATTTAAAGGTGGCACTTGAACAAATTGCCTGAGGAAATTATACTCCCCATCATTCTTTCTAAGACAATGTTAGATAAACATTTTATGTCAGAAATTGAACTGATTCTGCCATAGGGAAAGGATATGAAGAAATAAGACCCCGTCCAGCCCTATTTGTTTTGTGAAACTGTAATTGCTATTTCTTATATTGTATTTTGAGTTACATAAGACTAAATCCAGGTTTTGGTCTATCTTTACATTCTCTGTCAGTGAGACAAATTCCAGAAGAGTAAAACCCCCCAGACGAATATTTAATTTATAAATTCCCCAAAGTCCCGTGGATTATAAGTGATGTGATTTTATTTTGCTATATTAATCGTATAATTATGTAAAACTCTGTTGAACTGAGTACTATAACAAGTCACATTTTATTGAAAATATCTGTATGGAATTCAGGCCTGACCATGGTTAAATAAAGGTGTGAAAAACTTCCCTGTTTAAGGCAACAGTTCTTTTCTGAAAACAGGGTTTCAGTGTTATAACTCCTGATCTAGTTAATTTCTTTAGCTAACTATGTATTTAGCTCTTGCTCAGTTGTGTATTTCCACTCATGTTTTATGATGCCAAGTACTTTACATACACATATCCATCTCAGGAAAAGACTGAAGTTTTCAGAACTGCTTACGTAATTTAAGAGCCCAAGTCAGATTTTGCTTTCTGAAGTCATTAGGCCTCATAAGAAACATTTTACTCGGCATCCCTTTCCAAAAACTTGCTAGTGCAAAATGCGGGTGAGGTGCCCCCAACAGCAGAAGTGAGTAGGATGGGGACTGCGTAACAACAAAAAACGAAAGTCAGATAGCTGCTCAGTTTATTTGACTTGTGTTTCGTGGGTTTGCTGCAGGGAGAGGGACTGTTCTTGTCCGTCTGCATGCACGTGCATTCAACGAGTGCCAAGAGGGGAAGTGAAACTGGTGTGGTGAGAGTGAAGGAAGGTGGGTGAGATGTGGACGCTGGAGGGACAGTGGAGCAGAGGAAGGTGACCTGGTGTTGATGCACCGTGGCCAGCTGGTAAACATGGGGAGAAAATGGACTTTTCTGCAGAAAGCTTTCACTGTCCTGGACAGACATCGGTGACTTTAGACACTGTGCGTGTCTGCACATTTGTGCCAGGCTGGCAAAGATGTCATCGAATTCATGCTCCCTTACTGTGTTCAGAGCTTATGAATGCTCAGGTTGGCAATATATAGAGCTTTTCAAGTATTTCAGGTAAAGCCAATCAATTATAGTGAGTCAAAAGGTTCTTTCCACAGAGAAAGGCTATTATTACAGAAGTGGTTTGTTTGGTGTTTTTTTTTTCCTGTGGAACAGTTAGTGTGAAAAAGTCTGGTTTCTGTCTTCCCTCCACTGTTTTCCTCATAGGGCAATTACTTGACTGCTTAGGATAAACCACAGGGAGCCACTGGAAAAGTACAGTGGTTTTCACCAGTTTCTGTATGACTTTGTTGAGAAGGATGACATGTTATGTAAAGGAATTGATATCTTCTGTAGAAAGTCCCATTAAAAGATTAAAGCAGAGCCTGAAGTCTTATAGCTTGTCCTCTCCATTTCTGTTTGATATGATGCCATAGCCAGGGAGTTTAATGTCATAGCCTGATGCCTGTACCTCTCTACTGAAAGGATAACTCTTAATGAGAAATCTCCAAAATACTTCCTTTTCTGTTCAGTTGTGCTCTTTTGATCAAGCGCTTGCATCTTCACGCACACATACATAGTAGCTGTATTCTGATTTTTTTCTCAGTTTTGTGCCCTGACTTTTATTTAGCAAATTACTGAAGCCTGTAAAACCAAGTATGTACACAAATTAGAGCAGCTGAGAAGTGAGCAGAAGAGCCCCCTTTTTGCTTTCACTGTCCCGTAAGGATGTCACAGGGGCTGTGAGGGCGGGCTGCCCCTCGGGTGCGAGCCAGGAGCCAAGGGTGGCCGTGAGGCCAGCAGGGCCCTGCCCTCCCCTACCGGGGTCCATCCAGCAGCACCCAGCGAGGGAGCAGGGATGGGATGGGGACGGTGACCGGTGCCAGCCCAGAGCCCCGCCACCGCCCGGCAAGGCCGCAGTGGTGGGGCAGGTGCGAAGTCCAGCGGGGCGCAGGAGGTGATGGTCAGCAGGTACGAGGGTGGGCACAGGCTGCAGTGCAGCTCAGGCGAGGCCCAAGGCTGAGGATCGGGTCACAAATGCAGTTCCCAAGAAAATGGGAGATGTGAAGCTGCCCCAGTGAAACTCCCAGCTCTTTCCGCCCCGGCTCTTTCCCAGCGGTGTGAGCCCAGGTTACCCGGCCGGGCTGCAGCAGGGCGGGCCTGAGCAGGGGCAGCCCGGCCCCGAGGAGCGGGGAAGGGCGGCAGGGCCGGGGGATGCACTCGGGGCCTTGGAGAACGGGGGCTCGACAGCAGAGTATCACTGAGAAATGCTGCTGTTTTACCTAAAGTGTTTTCTGGAAACATATTGCATTATCAACAAAGTTGCTGGGTCCCAACCGGGGCTCTCAGGGTCCTGGAGCATGGGGCCAGCAGCGTGAAAGAGCTTTAAGGTCTGGCAGGGGCCTGAGGAGCCCATGCTGGGAGCGGAGGCTTCAATGTATTTGCTTGTGCAGCAGGCAATGGGCATACTCAGTAGCTCAGTAAAATCCTTGAGGGTTTGCTGCACCAAATAAACATGAAACTTTCAGAAACATCAACCTCCTGGAACAGGAGCAGCACCCAAGATGTGCTTCATCTGAGGAAACATCATAATTTCTTGGAATCTTTGGTTTGTGAGAAATTTAAAAAAACCAAAAAAAGTCTGTGTGTGTATAGTTTTGTTCTGACTCAGACCAAACCCAAATCTTGAAAGCGCCCAAACTTCCCAGGAACCTCAGAACTCTTTCTGATCATCTCTGGAAGGAGGCTGTCTCTGCCGCTCACCATTTTGTTCCTTAGAACAAAAAAAGTTGATTTCTGCACAAGTCTTTTTCAGGAAGCACATTGTTCTCTTGTGGCTGTGGCTGAACTTTTCAGAACAGAATGTAAAAAAAAGACTTTCACAGTAGAGGAGAGAGGAGTCTACAGCTTTAATGAGGCAGGATAGATTGGAGCAGGTAAAAGCCTCGAACGTTGAGAACATCACCCTTGTTTGCATTTACTTCATACAACCACAAAGGTAATAACTTTTTGTAGTGTTGTATGGACTTACTGCTCTCAGGAGGGGATAAAGGCAGACAATTTTGAAATATCTCTCTACAGGCAGTGGTTAGACCATAACAGAAACGTTAGTTGATAACAATGGGGCTTATTTGTATTTCAATATGAAGTTTCAATGTGCTGCTTGATACTTCAGTGCACTAAAAATATTGCTAAGGATATTACTGACATAAGCATGCAAATGAGCTTCATATCACTTGTTTTAGATATTAAAGTGTCTTTCCAGGCAGTGATGTGGCTCAAGTTACACACAGGTAAAAGATTTAATCTGAACAATGTAGAGCTTTTCCACTTCTCATCACAGGAGCTTTTTTATTTATTTATCACTACCTCACCATTCACAGGCAAGTGTAGGGACTAAAGCTTCTGTACAGCTGCCTCGCCAAAACCATCTCAATATAAATGTCTTTAAGGGGTCAAGGAGCTGGTCTATATAGTCTGGCTGACTCCCTTTAAATGGCTTTTACTTTTGGCAATTCCTCACAGGAAGATGGGTTTAGCTTCAGATAGGCACAACAAAATAAAAATTAACAGTGTCTGGTTTCTGGTGAGATCCTACGGGGAGAAAACAGAGCTTTGTTGACAGTGTAAGTGCAGTTTCATTTATGGATTGAGAATGTGACCCAGCCATGCCATAAAATGAAAGCCAGTAGACTTGGCTTTCTATTGCCTCATGTATGTATGTGCGGTGGAAACTACCTTTTCTATGTACATGGTAGGAAATAAGTCCTGCCTTAAATTGATTGAACGTTGAGCTAGTCAAATTGTTATGTGCCCTTGCTTGAAATGGCTTGAAACTGGTGCCAGTGAAGCTGCTCAGAGATAAAGGCTGGCTTGAAGTTTTTAACTGTTGGATGTTGAACTGATTTGGTAGTAAATCAAGGTCCTGGCTGTAATTTATAGACGAGCCATGAGCTAGCTGTAAAGGTCAAGGTCCCCATTGCTAAAACACAAGGAAGGGAAAAGGAAAACGATGAATAATTTGCAATTCAGTGCTTCCTTTTTTCCTGCCTTCTCGTGCAGGTGATGCAAAGTCCATTTTTCAAAATCTGTTTGTGAAACAGCTGAAAAACCAGTCATGGTCCTTACTGGTGAGGAACGCCTAGCAAAAGGAAATACAAACGTTATTTTTTGCCTTGTGTTGTATTTATGAGGTTAAAGTTCAGCATCAAATCAGCATGAAGCCACAGCATTAAGATGAAAAGAATTCTGGCACCTGGTCTGAGTCAGAGCAAAAAAGTCCCTTTCTTCAGAGGTGTTTCAGATGCTTTATTACTGTCACAAGAACAGTAATATGGGAATGAGCTTTCAGTTACAACCCTCCATTTGGGGGTCAGAAACTTGCCATTTCAGTCATACATCAAAGCCATGGCATTAAACATGTTCTTTCTGCCCTGTCTCGGCAGCAATTCCCTGGAAATGAACAATGGGGGTTTTCAGCAGGTGCCATTGCCTCTGCCTCGGTTATCCAAAACTGACTCAGCACTGTCCCTCTTGCTACGACCCCTATCAACCCGAGGCAGCTCTCCGTCTGAGACGAGGGCGCTTGCCCCTCTGTCCTCAAGTCTCAGGCACCTCCATCCAAGGATGTCCTCTGACGTGAAGCCGAGGCATCTGTGCTGAGCCCCAGGCTTGGGAGCGTGTCCCAGGAGCTCTGAGGCAGGTGCAGGTGTCTTGCTTCCAACATCTGGAAACTCCGTCACCCCTCAGCTGGGCATTTTAGGATTCTACTTTGAAATGGCTATATTCATGTTATCTCAATGCCTTGCATGAGTTCCAACTCCTTGTAGCGTTTGTGAACAGGATTGACCCACTTTGAGGTTGTTCATTGGACAGTACTGAACTTTGATAACTGTATTGTGGGCCATTGCTTCTTGGACTTTAAGATTTTTCATATAATTTTCTTTAAGCTCTTTGAATTATACTTCAGCGCTATCTGAGCAAAGCTATCAGGTCTCAGCAATTTTTTTTCCCAACTCTCTTCCTCTCACTTGCATCAAAGCATCAAACAGCCCAAAGAGCCCCCCAAAAATGGGATGTATGGAGAATCCCTTCTCACCTTCCGCCTATCATCTGCATTATTTATCTCCTGCCTCTAAAAGTGCCAGATTTTCATGCTGCTTGTGGCTCCTCAGCCCTGCGGATGAGCTCTATGCAGAAGGGGAAGTCAGACAGTAGATACCTTGGCAGGAATGAGTCAAATGGAAAAGGGACAAAAGGAAGTCAAATGCTCGGTATAGATGAGTAAACTGTCCTTCTTAGGGAGTTCAGGAAGGAGATGGAAGGCCAAGGGTTGAAGATAACCTTCTTTTCAGTTTTTTACTGTCTAAAAAATATTGTTAAGTTATGTCTAGGGGAAAGGGCATGCTAGTAAGAATAATTGTGGGGACAAGTGGAAGAAAGAGAGAGTATTACTGGATGTCAGAGCTCACCTCCCACTCTAGGACAGCAGATATACATATTTCCATCCCAAGCTGTGTGCTGTCAGTCTTGATATCTGCTGACGAAAACCCAAAACTTTTTCATTATTATAACACTATTTTTCCTCCTCATTGCTGATAAGCACAATCTTTTCAACACTGAAACATCAGCTGAAACTTTTATCTTAGGGATGAATACATGCTCTTCAACACTGAGGGAAAGAAAAGTCAATGGAGATAGTGTAAAAAAATGTATGATTATATCAATAATTTCTTTCTTGTTCTTAACTTCATGTTTACTTTATATTGTTTCTTGAAAAATAGAATACAGCTCCAAAGAGCAGGGTAGCAACACAGTTGCAATAATTATCTCCTAGGATTGATTTCTACTACTACAAAAAAAGTGTGCTTATATGTGGAATAACTCGGATTTCTACAGAGTTTGGAGAAGCACAAGGTCCTTGCTGGAGGTACCACTGTAAACCAGTGATGGTAACTCTTGTGCTTGCATGGCACCACCTGGTGGGTAGCTACACAGCACTACAGCTTCCAAATCCTACATGCGTGATGGCAATTGCTGGACAAGTTTTTTTGCATTTTGTCTACAGTTGGACTTGCGCTTGAGCCCAGATGCACCCACACCCCAGCCCATGGTCAGGCACAGGCGTAGCTGAGTCCCCAAGCCTTTATCCCAGTGTCCCTCCCTTTTCTGGATTACAGAAGGACAGCACACAGGTGAGGTCAAATGTACTCCAGGCTCATCCCCTTGCAAATGTTTGAGTCTGGTTATCTATAAATACTGAGCCAGAACTGTGGCTAGGCTAACGTGCAGATACAAAAGAAATGGGATTGTGGGGCTGGGAGTGCATAAACCCAGCTCCTGCTTTGATGGGCAGTATCAACAAAACCTCGTTTTATAGCATGCATGATTGGCATTAGTAGTCCTTTACATCCATACAGGCAAGTAAAGCCGAGGTAACCTAGCAATAGCCACCCTCCGACTGAGGCAGATGCACAAGGGAAAAGGGGGAATATGGTTATGTAGTTAAAGAGCAAACTTTCTCATAATGTTTGTGCAGAGGGAGAGTGATTTTCATGCTATTATCTCCTAGTTTCCACAAGTTTGACATTCCAAACTACTTTTTAAAATGTCATTTTACATTTAATAAATGCTCGCCTTTCTTTTGGCTTTTACTGTTGATCTGGAAACATTTAGCTAGCAGCCTATATCTCCATGCTGCAGCTGCAACAATATCCTCCAGAGAAGGATTCACCTACATCTTGCTCCAGCAGTGTGACTCCTCCTGTGTCAGTGCAGCTGCCTGGGATTCTTCCACCTGGTCGTATTTGAAATGGCTGATGATGCTGGATTTCTCTCTTTTCCCTGGAGGGAAATTTTTTGTGGATAAATGGAACTGGTTTAGGTTCAACTCCAGATCACCTCAGATCCTTTTTTAATTGCATTAATCGTTCCTCTTAATTATAATTTGAACTTTCTTCTTCCCCTTGTTTTGCTCTTAAGAGAAAGTTTTTCATCCCCATATTTGCATAAAAAGGTTTGAAGATATGAGTATCAGTGAATGACAACCCATAAAGCAAGTATTTAAGAAATAATCTGATTTTTAAAACAATCTCTTAGTATTTCTCACATTTAGGATTTCTAGATGCATGAGACTGGCAGTAGGACCTCCAGGTAAAAGTGTTAAGGAATAAAAATACTGTGTCACTTTCTGGTCCCATGTTCTAATTCTTCCACATTTAATTTGAAAGATCTGTATGCATAGCTAGCAATACCTTAAACTTAATCTGCTAGAGCATCAGTTGCACCAACCGGCACTAACTCGGACTCATGTTTTCAATTATTCTAACCTGTACACCCACAGAAATGAAATAGTTATATCTCTTTATGAGAAATGGCGGGGGAGGGGAGGGAAGAAAATCACTTTTATACTCATCTGTTATCAGGTTTCATCTAAACTTCACTAAAATAACTTAGTTTCATATACTGAGTGTACCAAGGCTGGTTTTGGGAGGCTACATGCTGAATATATACTCAGCAACGGCAGTAATGAGTTTAACTCTTTAAAATACCCATGAGTTAAGACTTGCCTTTCTGGAGTAAGTCACAAAGGATGGGGTTCAGCTCATGTAAATTAAACGGTCTAAAATCTAGGTGTCTGGGTTAATCTTGTCAACTTGGGAGACACAGGCACTTCTAGAAAGAGATTTCATTTTATTCCAGCACAGCTATTTCAGAGAGATGGGACAGACCGCCTGCCGGGCCATGCCTCTCTCTTCAAGGACAGAAATCTAGCCAACAAGGGTCAGCAGCTTTTACACAGCTAATGTGATTCTTATCCGCAAAACTGCTGCAGTGTCGGTTGATTAGCACTTGAGCTTTAAACTCACACTTATCTGGCCTGACAGGGTAGGGGAAGATGAAAAGGAAATGGTATTTTAGCTAACAAGACAAGGGTGAAGGTAGTTACAAGATATAGCTGAGCCTAAGAGAAACTGTTCATTGCTAATCTGACCATTTTGTACAAGTCTGAGTCAAGTAAAGTAACGGTGGCAGTGAAGAGGAGGCCGAGGGAAGTGTTTGGGTTGCAATTGCTCCTGTGCATCTGCAGTTCAGTGCTAGCATGTGTCTGGGCTTTGGCCAAGAGGTGGCAGGTCCCTGCCGGTGGTCAAAGCTCCCTAGTTTCTGTTGCATCTGACAGTCAAAGCAAAGGCTGGACAGGTCCTTGAAGACCTCTCGAGCTGCCCGAGTCGCAGTCTCAGCTGCCCTGGGAGCAGCACACTTCAGTTTTGCATTGGGTCAGTGGGGCAGTGCGTGCCCTGCAGCAGTTTGAAAATGTATGTCCTGGGACAGAGCCCCACGTTGCGTCCAGCCGGAGCCTGCTGAAGGGAAAGAAGCTGGGGTGGGGGGCGGGATGAGGAGCAAAGACTTTGAAATCAGCAAATTTGATTTTTCTGAAGCTGACCTGGCATAAGTTACAACAACAGAGGAGTGTTGCCGGCGCTTGGACGGGTTGGCCGTCCCTCCTGCTGCTTCTCTTCCCTTCCCTGGGACAGCAATTGTTCTGGCAGGAGCAGGAGGATGTTTGGGGTGCCAGCTGTGGCTGTTAGGGAAGGGACAGCACAGCTCATCTCGAAAGGGGGGAGCTGGGGACTTTTGCAGTGAAGGAGGATCTTGCTGCATGTGGGAGCAAGGGTTTCATGCTCATGAAGGTGCACACCTTCGTATGGCGGAGGAAGGTGGTGTCAATCAAGGCTTCTGCATGTGTGATGAAGACAATCGGCCTAACAAACAATTAAATTTAAATGCATTCAACGTAGCTCAGTGAGCTGCAATTACTGATGTACTAGCTTTAATTTTTATCCTGTTGCTCAAATTCTTTCTCCTTTATAAGTTTTGATATTCCCTAATGCTTCCTCATTAGGGAATGCAAACTAACTGTGTCATAAAATTGCTGATTTAGAAAACACATTTCATTTTTCCCCATTGTTATGAAAAACAATAGATGGAGCTGAAACCTACAGGAAGTATCCCTTATCATTCCCAGCCACGGGCTCGTTAAAGACTCAGCCTCTCACATTTGCAGCTATGTTTCTAGAATCAGAAATTGCAAACAGGTCACTACATATTAATAAAAGCTAAGGCTGCCCCTCATCTATGTGTGTGGGAGTCGACAAGGAAGGTGAATAATATCCCCCGTATCTGAGGTGGAGCAGAAGGAATCTGCAGGCTAGGAAATCCAGTACAAATTAGTTCATGCTGTGGGAACCGGGGAAACACAAAATATTTTAATCTTCTGGAGGTTTATGTGTGCTCAGAGACTTGAAAATCTACCTGCTGTCTAGCTGCCACTGTAAGTTCAAAATCAAAATCCTTAAATTTCCCACCAAGGCTTTAAAGTTAAGGTTAAAGATACTTCAACATTAGATGGGGAAAAAAAAATCAAACCCAGAGAAATGTTTGCTTCATGTCCTAGCAGGGATCTTTTCTTGTCACAAAGCCATAGCGCCAGACTACATAGGAAAAAAAGAATTCCTGGAAATTAATTATATATTTTTTTTTAATTTTCCCTTTTTCCATTTGGCTCCTAGCTGCTTCTTAGGAGTTTGTTCAGTGCTGAATTGGTCAGTGAGGACCAAGGAAAATGCTGCTGCAGATGCATTGGCACTGAATTTTTACTCTCAGTCAGCCAAACAGTCTTGTTTCTCTGCCACTGGATACAGCTTCCCCAAAGGAGTGTCCAGGTCATGTAAGAGAAGAAGCAGCTCATAGCGATCCAGCAGGTTGGCCACCTCAACTGGGACAGCTATTGCTGCTTTCAGTGTCTCCATTAGAGCTACAGAAATACGCTGGGGTCTTCCTCCAAACATCTTCAGATTCATTTGCTCACTCATGAGCGTATTTTACTGGAGCTGTAGTAAATGCTCTCACACTTGCTGCCGGTCAAGGAGCTGCAAGCCCCGCTTGGTGACCTGCTCCCTTGCTTTCAGTGAAGGGGGAAGGGGGTTCAAGCTGGCATTTGGCTGCTGCCACCAGGCCTGTAATATTTGCAGCCTGCGGGAGGATTTCAGTGCCTGTCAAATAATTGAGGACACCTGTGTTCATTGCTGGAGGAGCTTGGCATCATGGCAGAAGTCACCAGGAGGCACTGTTACCTATCTCCTCTCGTGCTGGCCTGAGACTCGCTTCACACTTCACTAACTTTGCAACAGCAGGAGCTGTGGCAGGTGCAAAATTAGATTTTCTGAGGTGGAGAGTGAGTCCTCTTGGGAGGAGGGACAAAAAAGTGAAACCCCACATAATGCACAGGGAGGAAACCCAGGGAGGGAGGGCAGGACCTTCATCGCGTTCATGCAGGGAAGGTGCTTTTCAGCCTCCAAATTCCTTCCACCCCTCTCCTCCGGTTGCTGTCGTGGCAGGCTGTGGGGTGGGGAGTAGCAAGCAGTGACCCCCCCACCTTCACCAGGGTGACGGGAATCAGTGAGGCTGAGCCACTTGCTGAAAACAAGCAGCTGGGTGGGCTAAAAGCAGAGGTTGTCTTTAGGCTGATTGCCCATCTCTAGCATAAAACAAGGTGGGTGCTGCAAAGGCATTCCTAGCAGCTGTGTTAGCAAGTGCTTCCTCACCAGCACATTAACTGGCAAGACCCCAGAATAGGCTGGTGCTGGGGCTGCATGTTTCCCCCCTCCACCACTCCATTTTGCAAGCTGCAAAACCGCAAATGCTCTGGTCACAGGTGGGAGAGAGGAGAAAATGCAGCTTGCAGTGCTGCCTGCAGCACTGGTGCCCGGTGATGCAAGTGTAAACAACCAGGTTTTTACCCCCATTTGGGACAATATGCCTTATCCAAACAAGCGCATAGGTTTAAATCCCATTAAATTTAAGAAATCTGAAAATGTAGAGCACCTTCTAATCAGAATCCTGTTAGCAAGAACTGGACTGAATCTGGGGTGACAAGAGAAGATGGGACTAGGAGAACAGAGAGGAATAATAATTGAGTGGGGGTAAAAACATACATTAATGGAAACATTTATTTGGTGGAACAGCTATTCAGAGTACCTAAGAGAACATCCTTTCCTGATGAATTATGTACAATGCCTAAATTGCTACTACAACTGAGAGACATACTAAACACTGCAGAAAATGACTTAAAATTATTTATGGATGAAAATGCATATTATTTACTAAGGTGAAAATAAAGAAGTTTCTGACATGTAAGGGAACTTGCTGCTTAAATATATATAATATATAAATCTAAAAAAGAAATAAAATGGGTTTATTCTTTACCCATTTGGCCTTCTTTCATAAAAAAAGGTCTTCTGTTCTTATCTAGAAGAGTAACTTCAGAAGAGATCACCAAATCCATCCTACCGCTATGGCAGCATCAGCTAACAAAACAGGGGATCTGCCCAAGAGCGAACGCTGCCCGCTGCCCTCCCATCCCTCTGCTTGCTCACTTCCCCGCCAGCCCAGACTCCTGGCAGGTCCCTGTAGCTGCTGGATGCCTTGGGCTTCCTCTGTGAGATTCCTCCTTAACCTGACCAGCTGTGTAGCACGAAAACCTATGTTGCCTGTGTTACCTGCCGTCTCCAGGAAACAGCCGGCTCTTTGGCCCCACTGCCTGTCACCCTGCGGCTGTTGCCTTCTGGCAGAAAGAGGCAGTGCTCTGGTTCGGGCCACACGCAGCAGCCTCGGGCGCTGCCCGGGAACTGGTCATTCGACGTTGCAAACGTTTGAGATGTTCAGGACTGCTCCTCTGGTTTGTGTCTTCTTCAACTCTCTACTTCCACTTAGGAAGATACACCGCACTTTTCAGCACAGGAGTGGCAGACAGGAGCTCACTTTAATGTGTTTGTTGCCCTGAACCATGTTTTCCTTAAGAAATACTGCTTACCTTAGAGACGCTGCTTTGGCTCACAGGTCTTTTTGTGCTTTCTCCCCCCTCACTAGCAATGGCGTCGCAATTGTTCAAAACCTTCCTACTGAAAACTTCTTATTTCCCCTCGCACACAATTTGGGGAAACCAAAAAGCACACTAGTACTTTCAAGTTTGTTTTGTGTAGGATTTTTATGATGTGCTATATGCTTGACACAATGATAACAGTAATCCAGTTAGCCTATGTTGCCATATTGAAGAGTTTGTTTGGGGTTAGATAAGCTTTCACTGGTATTAAACAGTCTCCTCTTTGATCCCATTGTTTATTATTGTGCTGCAAAGAGTTTCAACAAAAGGCACAAATGAAGATCTGCAGATGCATTCCTGAGACATGCAATGGAAATGAAGATATGCCAAGAACTTCCTGAGAGAAGAATTGCAGAACTGAAAATATATTTTATCTGGAATATATACACATTACAGTTTTATTTGGGACCTGAAAAGACTGCTATTTTAGAGCTCAGATTGCAAAAACCATAGAGGAGTGTACATTGCTCGCTGCCAGAACATGATTACAACTTCTTTGGGAGACAATTATTGGCTCTAAATACAGCTCAGTGAGAATAGCAAGAAAGGAACTGATCTTGCTTGGCATCAGAATACTCCAGCATACGAATGTCTCTGAATTAGAAATGCAAGGTATGTATTAGTGCAGGGGCCCTGCACCCTGCTGGTCTACATTTCTTGGCTTTAAAAAATTCTTCTAAAGCTTCTTTCCCATTCGCATTGTTGAAGGAAATGACTGAAAACAATACAATAAACATTCAGTCATGCAGCAAAGAAATATCTGGACTGAGAGCAAAATTCATTGTTGCCTGGGTCAAGGGTAAGTACAGATGAGTTGACAGAGCCTGCAGTTAAAAACTGAATGACGAAAAGATCCACAGATTGGCTTTAATCTGTCTACGTCAATTTGGTTTCCTCTTTGCAATCAGTATTTGCATTGTTGATACATTCAGTGTTAACACATTGTATGTACATTTTCTAATGGTGTCAGTGCTTTTATCAGCCATTTATGGGCCAGGCCCTTCATGTGATATATCCCCTAGGGTCTGAAGTATTTGGCAAAGCACAACACAGCAGAAAATCAACCTGGTGCTCTCCTCCCTCCCGGCACTGGCCTTACAGCCTCACCTGCTGCCCAAAGTTTGGCTCTAGGTCCATGTCTGCTGCCAAGGAGCACCAGCCACAAAAGCGGCTCCGTGGGCCTCGGCTGTGCCCCGTGGGAGCCCGAGTCGTGCCGCAGCTGGAGCGCTGCGGGTGTCCAAGCCAGCAGGTTTGCATGTGAGGCCGCTGCTCCTCTGGAAAGCTGCAGCTGAGAGGACACCTGCCTCAGCAGGTGCCCTGGCCGGCTCTCCTCCCCAGCTGCCTGGACACTCCTCTAAAGGCTTCCCGAGCCATCCTGCTTCCTTGCTTCTTTCCCCTCCCTGTTGCCCTTGGTGCTCACTGCACGTCCAGAGATGCTGCACCCCTTGCACTCCCTCTTAGCTGGCTGCCCGCGCCCCCTGAGCATCCCAAGAGCCATGCGTGAACTAGGTTCTTCCCCGAGTCACCCTGAAGTACCTTCCCTGCCCTGAGTGGGAGCGTTTTGCGTGCACAGCTTTGCAAGCAGAAGCAGCGAGGACGTAAGGAGCAAAGCTGTAGCCCCATGAGGATGGCAGTAAGCGTGGAATCATTCCAGGAGCTGCAATGGTTTTACTCCCACCTCGGCAGAACTGGGAACACAATTTGACCCTCACTTTTTTTATCTGATGGTCTGCAGGAATAATTACAAGATTGAAAGTACTGACTGAGCTTGTATCACAGGAGTAGGATCCAGGTTTCTGATTTGAGCTGTAATACAGAGCCTTTTGGAAATATGCACCACCTAACTTCTCTCTCTCTCACATGCCATTTCCTTTCTGCAAGAAATAGCACTAAATCTTTTTGTATCTTGCTGAAAGGATTTTTAGCAAATGTGCGGCTGGAAAAATCAAAAGCTTTTCTGGGTGTAACTGCCATACAATTAATAATTAATGAGCAGTTAAGATCATCTGCTTCCCCCTCCCCCTTTTCTTTTTCTTAAAAAGAAGGGGAAAAAACAAATTTCTGTTGAGACACGGATGACACCTTTGAGCAACGGTGCATGATAAATTAAGAAACTGGGTGGAGTGCTTCCTTCCTGTAATCCGTTTGTAATCAGTGAGAAGTTAGAGACAAATAGGACGTCTTACATAACGTCTGAAAAACAACCTTTTTACAACTAAAAAAAAAAAGAAAGAGGCTTTCCCATCTCCCAGGTGGGCCTGGTCCTGAGTCCTCTTAAAGACTTAGGTGGCAGTCCCCCTGCCTCAGCGCATGGAATCGCTGGTGCTGGCCAGCTGATAACTCCTTCACCTTTTGTTTTCCCTTCTTGTTCAGTAGGCAGGCTTGTTTTTTGCAAACCTAGCATTGGGGGTAGAAGTAAATGTGTCTTCAAAGGATTTTTGGTGGCAGTCAAGACTTGACAGCATCTGCTTACCCAAACATGGGTGAATATATTTTCCCAGCAGCTGTGTGATGCAAGAAGGGGACAGAGGGGAAAAAAACCCAACAAAACCCTACAGGGATCCCACCGTCCTGTATGAGAGAGCCACAGCCTCATTTTTCAGCACACGCTGCTCTAGAGCTGTGTCCTGGTTTTGGCTGGGTAACTTTCTTCTTAGTAGCTTCTGATTTTCTCGCCCATTCCACCAAGGTGGGGCGGAGGGTGAGCGAGCGGCTGTGTGCTGCTTAAGTTGCCAACTGGGGTTAAACCCCGACAAGCTGATGGCTGCTCTGAAACATCTACTCAGCATATTCCAATTTGTCACAACCTACATCTGAGCAACAAAACAAAAAAAACCCACTTTCCAAATAGGTGCAAAACTGAAACACTTTAATTGTTAAAAACAAAAAGCAAAAACAAACCCAAAGCATTAAAAAGCTGTTATTTTTAACCACAGAAAAATACTTTGCTTCCATACAATGAGTGTATTGACTTTTGCAGGAGCTCGCCATTTTCCTGCCTGTTTTGTCCAAGAGAGCGTGGTTACAAGAAGCTAGGAAGCTGGGCAGGCTGAAGAAACGCTTTCCCACTTGCGCATCCTTCATATGGGGTTGGGCTAGATGATCTTTAAAGGTCCCTTCCAACCCAAACCATTCTGTGATATATCCATGAGCTTGCTTAATCAGGGAACAGGCAGACAGGAAGCATTGGTTTCCTGCCAGTCTGCCCACCAGTCACTCAAGTGTCTGGGTTGGCTGAGGTCTGGCAGGAAACAAGCCTTGCTTGTGGCTAAGGTAACCCAACAACCTTGATGGCCACCAGCAGTTTTGCTGGAACCTATACGTCCCTAGTAGCACAGCTTTTGACCAAAGCCTTGCCCCTACTGAATGTAGTTGGTCAGTCCCCAGGTGTTTCAAGGCATGCTCCCAGAAATTGGGTCCCAAGAATATGTCCACTTTGGGAAAAATTTGGTACTAGCATCTCCTAGGAACTATGGGCAGAGGACCAAGACAGAGTTCAGTTCTGGGGCAACACTCAATTGCTTCAACCATAAGAGTGTAGAGGGACCACCAGAACATTGCCTTCTGCAGAACCATAGAGATTTGTCTCTTGAGCTGACCCACTCTTTGGGAGGGCTTCAGAGAGATGGGTGTGTGGCCATGTCAGCAGAGAGCATCATGTCTGTCTGATCTTGGGGACCCAGCTCAAGAAGGTACCTGGAGAATGGCAACAAGTGAGTGCATTTTCCTCCAACCCAAGTTACCTGAGCTTCTGGTCATCTGCTTGTCTCTGGGAGAAAGTTCCCTCTGCAAAATGCAGTAACCCAATAGACCAAGGTCTGGATCCTGCCTCCTCCCAATCCTTCTCCCACAGAAATAACACTTGAGGTGCTCAGTCCTGAGTCCAGTTCTTAGTCTGAAATTTAAATATATTTTTAACAAAGACAAATGACAAACCATATTGGACTTTATATGACTGGTGGAAAAATACCTCCAATAATTAAATACAAAGCAAGAAATTTTGATCCCCACTTTGTTTCTTTTTTGCCTATTTAATGGCCCATTTACACTGCCTGGGAAAATTAAGGGAACCCACTTATGTGGGGATCATACCCTGAATAGCAAGGGGAAGTCACTTTTAAAGTCTGACTGAGTATCGGGATTATCAAACTGAAATCTGCCTAGTAGAGGTTAGTCAGACCAGCAATCAGTCAGCAAACACGCAATTTTCTAAACGATTTCAAAAGCAGTTATTAGTTTTCTCGAAGCTGAGTCAATTCAAGCTAAGGCTGTAGCCACTTTGTGCTGTGCAGGTGGTTTTATTCGGAGTGAGCTTGTGCACTGCTGTACTTCACTGCAATGGAGGCAGTGATCAAAACTGCAACGACAGGGAGGTCAAAACCTTAAAACCCCTGGCATATTGAGGGTCGGGGATAAAAATTTCAAGAATTTTCAGTGAATCAAGAAATATATATTTTATTTTAAGCTGATGAAAAATTTATTTTCAGCCCAAATACATCTTTTAATTTGGGAAATTTTTTCTAAAAATTTCATGCTAGATTCACAAGGGTGCTGTGAGGTGGCAGCCACAGACCTGGAAGCAGAGCCCTGGTGCTTCACAAACTGGGCTTTAGTTTCAGTGCAGGAAACTGAGGCACCTCTTGGTTCTTGATCCAAGCATCACCTCCCTCCCAGGAAGAGTCACCAGTCACCATACTGCAGATTCGTTCTGCACAGAGAGTAGTTCTCTTTTATACAACACAGAACAGGAAAGAGAAATTCTGCATCCGGACTTGCACTTTGATGCATGCCACAGTGCATCTGATGAGCCTGGTTATTCCTGATTTGCAGGCTGTGCCCCTTGCCTACTCCTACCTAAGGGCTCTTTCCCCTTTTCCCTGCTCCCCTGCTTCTCCCTCACCCTTGCACATCCTGGAGTATTCACTCCCCTCTGCCATCTGTCATCACTCTTCCTCTCTTTTTCCCCAGACTTTTTCACATCCCTTGCTTGCAATAAGGTCTCACTCACCTGTTCCCACTTTGCCTCCACACAGCACAGGAACCCTTGCTCAGACCACAAGAAAAACACATGACGGGGGTCTCGTTTGGAGAATGCCTCCAGTTCGCATAGAAACCAAGGGGCGTGCGTGAGTGTGTTTGGAGGGGGAGGAGATGTTGAGAGTCTCGAAGTCTTGAGGCAGTTCAATTCCGGGGTGTAACCTGGACACTCACCTCAATGTAAAAAGTAGGAAGTTTCCCTGGATGTGATAGAACAGATCTAGTTGGAGAGACCCTGACCCCAAACTACGCTGCAGTCCAGTGACTGAAATGCTCCCCCAGGAAATGGAAGGCCTGTCTCAAGCAAAGCAAAGACCCATCTTATGTGCTCCTACCGTTGCCACTGAATTGGGCAGCACTCATTTCCTATGACAGAAATTTCCTGTGCTGAAATGAAAATATGTCAGTTTGAAAACACTGAAAAGAATCTTTTTGGCTTTGAGTTTTTTCCCTTCATTTTCTCTTCAGCAAAACTAATTGAACCTGCACTTTTGGGGATGAATAACTATCAGTTGAAATGTTTTGACCCTCTGAAGGCTATGCCGTTGGACAAGGAAGCGGGTCACACCTCCTTGTGCAAGGAGAAATTGTTAGGTAGGTTTTCTTTCTAACCATACCACCCCTTCATGGGCCTAGGACATCTGGATACTGAATCTAACTTTAGAAGTAATTGGCCAAGATTGTCTGCTTATTCTCTGGAGAGTTAAGAGGAATGTCTTCTTTCTGGAGAGCTCCACAGTTGGTTGCATGTTAGCACTGAAATGGACAATCAGTCATAACTGAGGTCTGGAGTTTCATCAGGTGTGTAATGGCATCATAGCACAGCCAGCCAAACAGCATGGGCAAAAATGAGTTTTGCCACCTGGACGATGAGCGCCGAAGTAATGTATTCTGTCTGCCCTTGTCACTGTTGGCATCACAACTCAGTTCTGAGCTCTGGAGCTGGGTGGGTGTTAGGGAGCTTGGAGATATTAGGTTGACTGTGAGGCGGGGGTCGCCTCTTTCTTTTCACTGGTTGCCTGCCTTCCCTCCGTCCCTCTGCAAAGCTCACCTTGCTGTGGGACACTTCATGCCATGATGATTTTGCCTGCCTAGAATGGACCAAATGCCTGAGCCCTGGAGACCTGCCCAACTCCTCCTGGTACTGGATGATGGAGAAGCAGAAGTCTCCCAGAATGCTCTTCTCCTTTCCTTCCCCTCTGTTATGATATATGACGGATGTCACCAGACCCTCTTTCCTCCCCTCCGTTCTGCTTGCCCTCCTTCAGCAGTTCTGGGACTCATTCTCTCAGCCTCCCTCGCTCCTACCACCTTCCCTCACTTCTCCAGCCCTCCCAGCTCCTTCTTCTTTCTATACAGATTTACTCTTCCATCTTCTCACTCCCAAAGCACAGGACTTCTTTCTTAAGGTTGCCCACCTGCCACCACCCTGTTCACACTCCCATATCGCTGTGCTTACAGACCCCTCCACCACCACCACCACCTGTGCAAGCTCTCTTTGCCTCCCGATGCACCTCAAGCTGAGATGAAGAACCCTTTAGGAAGAGTGCAATGACAGCTTGCTTCGCTTGCTTGTTTTCATGCCACAGCTAACATCGTGCCATGCCCTCCAGAGGTTAGACCTTTCTCTGTTCATTGACTGCCAGGTGGGGTCCATCAGAAGGACCTAAAACAGGTCCTGCATTTAGCCTGCAATTGTGCATTACCCCAGACCCCTGTCAGCTGCAGAAGAGAAGCTAGTGTTTGCTTCTGTGGGAATAACATTGCTGTTAATAAATAACCATATTTAGCCTTAGTGCAGCTCCCCAAGACCATTTATTTTTTCTCTATTTTTATGCAAGTGGTTGGCATGTCCTGAGGCTGGGGAGCCCTCAGGACCTTGTGCAAATCAGATCCTCGCCTGCATCTGCTTCCTCTGGGCACCAGGAGCCAGAACCACATTCAGGTCGACCTCAGGGTTGGTGCAGATTCACCCTAGAGGAAGATCTCTGCACTGGAGATACACCGAGGAGCTTTCTAACATCACTTTTTAAAAAAAAAAAAAAAGAGTCTAAAATATTACTGGAGTAGTCTAAAATGCCTCACACAAAAGTCATGTCCCTGTCTCCCAGGAGAGCATAGTCAAAGTGCAGATTCTTATCAACAAAGGCAGGAACCCAAATACTCATAGACTGCTTGAGATGGCTCCAGGGACTACTTGCAAGATGAACTCCTGACCCTACTGAGCTCAGTAAGAAGCTGACTATGGACTTACAGAGGGCTAGAACTTCACTGAAAGGAAACTGATCTATAAAAATTCACAGCATTGCTCATAATCCTTCTGAAAGACATGATTAGTCTTCAGAGTGATGCTTTCTTAGCACCTAATTGCTTTCTGAGGAAATTTTAACATGGCCAAATGAGTCCCATCAAATTGATTACTTTGTAGTAATAGTAATAGTAATAGTAACAGTAATAGTAATAATAATAATAACAACTTTCTTTTCATTATATTATGATGTACAATATACTATACAATAGTCTATTGTACAGTAGGATTAATTACTGCTTATACTCATTATATCATATAATACTCCAGGACTGTCAAATTTCTTTTTTTTTTACCAAAAGTAAATGCTGTTTTTTTTGTTCTGAGAGTTCCTTTCCCCAGTTTTAGAGGGGAAAGATTCTTTAAAAATGGTAGTGAATAAAAGTTGTAAAATTTTAAATATTTGTAGCCTTAAGGATCAAAAAAGCTCTATTTCTAAGTTGTTGTATTTGAACTGAAAGATTGTTGTTAAAAAATAACAACCTAGGAAGCAAAGCAAATCTCATTAGTTTTTAGGAGGTCTGTTTCAATATTTTTTGCACGCTTTGAGGTTGTGAGACTGAAACTCCTTCCTGTTTACCTGTAGGCTCATGGTGAGAAGCAAGTTTGGCAGCTGACAAAGACTGACAGTTGATTCAGTTTTTGTATGTGAAAGTGAGAGGGGTCAAGGCAAGAAGAACTTGAGTCTCTGTCCTGCAACCACGTTAAATGTAGAACTCCCTTGTGCTTCTGTATTTGAAGCTATATAATAAATAGCCCTAGCTTGAGGAATCACCTGGATGTTTTGGCCTCCATTCAAAAAAAGCAACTAAGCACCTGCTTCCACCAAAGATGCTGAGTATCCCTCTTATTTTTGCGGTAGACCGTGAAAGGATGAACATCAAGTGCAGATCACACTCCTCAGTGTCTCGCAGGAGCATGCCTCGGGAGTCATTATTACTGGAAATAATCCCTAAGAAGTCAATGGAAGAACTTAACTTCAAAAGAATAAGGATTTTATTTGTTGTTTTTATAAAATCTTGATTGCATAAAAATTATACAAGCATATATATATATAGCAAAAGGAACTCTTACTTGGCTGTTAATACTCCCAGATAAAGAACCTTGCAAAGGTCTGTTTCTCTCCACTGCCTATATTCAAGAGTGCCTTGAATGACTACCTCTGGTGTAGACGTCTGTAGTGCAAAGGCCCAGAGCTAGGTGAGACAACCCCACCTCTGTCTCAGATAACCCAAACGCAAGGTCCCTCCCCAGGCTCGGAAGCTCTGCAGGCTGCAGGCTGAGGTACTAGATCTGCTGTCATCCGGGGGAGGGAGGAAGCACCCTGTGGTGTCTGCCTGCCCGGAGGAACCTGAGCCCTGTCCAACACGGGCGCAGCAGTGCTCTCTGCACAAGGCAGGGTGGCTGTGAGCAGTGCTGGGAAGGCGGTCCTAGCCACCTTCTGGTGCAGTAATGCAGAATACTGGCCCAGGCAGTGGAAGACCCCTTGGTCTGGACAGGTCAGGCTCCCTATTCCACTTTCTGGGATAATCCCCTAAGCACACGGCTGGCGTGCGTACCCTTTCCAGTCCTTTTGGTGAAGCTGGACCACTCTGCTGAAAGGAATCCAAGATCTGAGTGACCAGGTCTTGTACGTATTAATAATCTAAGAAGAAACTTCTTTCTGAAACCCACCATCCACCAAGAGCTGGACAATGCTGAGCTCTGGGCTTTGTTACCAAAGTCGTTTAAGTAGTTCATACAAAACCTCTCTCCCATGGAAAAGTCTGTGGAGCACAGGCTCGCTGACGCATCAAGTCCTGCTTTGTCAGCTCAGCTTTGCTGAGAAGAATGGACTAGATCCCTACCTCTTCTAGCTTCTGTGGACTTTTGACATGCTTTATGCCCAAAACACGGATTTAGCTCTTCTCAAAGAGAAGACTAAACCCAAACCATCATAGCTGGGTGCTTAAGCTATGAAACTGTTGTATAAAAGTGCGTGTTGGTGACATTTCTATTCTCTCTTCCTCTACCAACATCCCAAATGCAGGGAGTGACACTTCCCTCCCCCACAAGGTTTTTAAAATAAAACACACACATGCCTAGGCAAAGAGACTTCAAGGCTGTGGAAAGGACACGTATGCACATATGTCCAGGGCTTGTATTCTAAATCATAAAAAAAGAGGAAGAGTGCAAAACACAGGTCTGTCTCCAGTGTTACGGTCTGCATTCTTGAAAGTGTTTTCTTTCTCAGCCTGCTGTTTTGGTGGGGGGAATCCACTTTGGGGTGCTGATCCCCCCTGCACCTGCATGCAGAGAGCCCGGGTGCCACCTTGGGTTCAGCGTGGAGGTGCCAGCTCCCCAAAGGCAGCCTGTGCTCCTGCCTGTGCTGTTGTGTGGCACTGGCCTTTGCTAGCTTTCAGGCTAATGGTTTTATACAGTGCTCAGGCTCAGAAATGCCTTTCAGTCGAACAGGTACGTTCAGTCAAGGGAAACAGGCGTTTAGGGGCAGAAGGATTTTTATGTGCAGAGGACCTAACTCCTGATGTTCCAGCGTGCCTGACTTTCACCTAGTGACCCCCTGTGCATAAAAGTATCCTACACTATATGTACATCAAAAGCCTGTCCAGACTGCAATGGATGCTGCTCCTTTAAATAACATTTTTTTTCCTTGCTCTGTTGGGCACCACAACACCGAAGTCACGTTGAGAATATTGCTCTAACCCTCTTCTAAAAATGAGAGTTAGGCACTCAAGCTATTACTTAGTCATTTCTACACTTCATCACATAAGCTTCACTCAACAGTAAAATGTACTTGGTCACAATTATGCAGAAGACGCTGCAAATTCTCTCTTCCATGGAGGGGATCAGAGTCATCTCCTCTGGCCACCTGCATATTCTCAGGGTGAAACAGAAATCATGTGTAGGGCATGGCATTAGTTACCAAACTGCAGTGGAAGGGTAAGATGGATTTTTTTACAGTACTTGAAAAAGCGAAGACATTAGAAGTGAGGAAGGAGTTAATCGTTGCAAAATACACGGTCATTTCCTGAGCCCTGTGGTTGGATGAGTACAAACTTTCAACTATTTCCAATTCTTCTTTGTCATTTAAGAGGCTTTCAAGGTGCACTGTACATCCCAGACCAGGTAAGGAGTACAGCTTTTCACTTCTTGATTGTTTATTGAAAATTGTTTTGCGGTGGAGTCAGACTCAGTCAAGACTGATCTGTTCTCCCTCCTATTATTTACATCCGAAGGGAGAACAAAGTTCATTGCAATCCAAGAAGTACATGTGTGTCTTTGTGCCAGATGACTGTGAGCTGAAGAAATAAATAAAGAACTGTATGGGTTAATAATAGAGCAATGGTAATGAAGAAGTTATGTTACACATAGTCAGAAGTCAGCAAATACTGCAGTAAAAGAGAAAGAAAATTCTTACCGCCAGTTTTAAGGAGTTCACTCTGCACAAACCACTATCAAAATAAGGGGTTCTCAGGTGTACAGTTTGCTTTAGTAAGGAGAGTAGTAAAAATCATAGCGTGTCTTCAATGGTATTTTTAAAAGGAGGAAGAATGAGCTTCTACGTATTGGGGGAGAAAAAAAAACAGATAATTTTGGACCAGTTTTATTTGTAAATCTGAACCTATATCTATCTTTAGCTCTTGCAGAGTCACATATTGTAGTCATCCTGAGACTGTTCCTGAGGTTTGCAGCAACCAAACATACACACAGAAGTGACTGTGGAACCATATCATAAAATGATATAATTTCATCGGGGTCTTTTGATGCATAAAAACTGAACTCAGACAGACGGGCACCAGAAGGAAGTCTCGTAACTCAGTGCACTCTTGCATACTGCATTTGTTGTCTCTTAATAGACAGGGAGAGACACTATTTGCGTGAAGGTTTTTTTAATAGTTCAGAAACAAGCATAAAATAGCCATCTGTAGGGCAGTTATTGTGATAATGTGCTGTCACCAGGTCGCCCTACAGAAAGTGAAATTGTACGTGTTGTGAGGATCCCTGGGTAAAGTCATACGCTGGAGATTCAGGTTTTTGGCATTTGCTTTTTTTTAAGTCTTTGCTTGTAATCAGTTTTAATGTTTGGACATTGGCTCCTTGACTATGCTCAGTGTTTGGTATAAACACTTTCTGGATTTTATACATAGTGGTTGAGAGAATCTAGCCAGGGTTTTCAAAAGCATTCGTTTGATTCAGACACGTAAGTCCCATCAGTGTTTGGACTTCATTCCTAAATCACCTCCACCTTACTCGTGAGATCGCTACTGCGGTAACACTTGGACCTCTATAATGAATTTCACCCTTAAAAGACTCTATGAGCCACAGAAGTTTTGTCACTGTCACCTGCAGATGGGGATGAATCCCAGTTGACGCCAGACTTGTGCCCTGGTTTTCGCAGCTCCCCAGTGCAGATGATCTGATCAAGAATCGCAGGTCTTCCCTTGCAAACAGCTGTACGTCACTGTAGACGCAGCCAGAGAGCATGTCAGCATTCTGCTAGGGAGGAGGCTGTGGCATGGATAGAACCATTTGCATCAGCCTTAGTCGTCTGAGTTTGAGTATCGATGCTAAGTAATTTGCTGGTCCTTACAGCTCTGTGTGGCCTTAGCTGCTAAATACTTGCAGCCTATGCCACAGCTTGCTAGACGAAAGGTGGCTGAGGTGTGCCTACCCATCCTGCAGTCACATTTCCCAGTTACTGCATAGGCACAGCTCAAGGGAAAGTACTCAGCAGCTTTGTGTGGGAAGAGCAAACTGAACCCAGGCCTCCCCTGTCGCCAACCAGCAGCTTACCCACTGCTTCTGCCTTCAGTTTTTAGCGTCACTGCAGGTACATTTATTGAAAATGTGTATTCACCTTCTGTCTTTCAGGGTGGGTTTGGGTTCAACTCAGATGCATCTGCCTGTGCAGGCAATTTTGCTCTCACTGATGACTGTAAGTGCAGCAAAGGCCAGCTTAGGTGATTTAAAATGTTTCCTTCAGTGCTCCCTTTCAGCATGAGTATCTTTCTTTGGTGCGGGAAAAGGGTGTACTCCTCAGCTTTCTGTCAGAGGGAGGCATACGTTATATGTAGCGGCATAATAGGATGAAAAAGAAACAAACCCTGAAAAAGCCATTCTTTGTATGGTAAATGTGGTCTCTCCCAGTAACTGCTGTGTTCTGGTCGAGTGGCTAGAGGGGAGAAACCCAGCAGCCCACAGCCCAGCCTCAAGAAGTTATCCTGTGGTGGACTCCCTCTGTCCTGCTCAAAACTGAAGAGACACCAAGACTATTTCTCAATGTGTTTAAAAGATGTGGTGGTGTTTTGCACACGTATTGCCGCCCTACAACTTTACTTCATATTTGCATAATTTCCAGATAAAAAGTTGTTTTGAAGCAGAAGTCCAGCGGGTTTCACTGCTGACAACTAATGTTTGCAAAGCCTCCAAATGGACAGAAGGATGTTTTTCGTATCAGGTATATTTATTGACACTGTTCTCATGTTTTTCACAGTGTGCAAAATGAGCTTGAAAATGGAGCTCTCCTCTGAAAATGACTTTATAAAAATAGGAGCGTTTGGCCCTTGACTACTGCCTCAAAAATTCCTAGATGAAATGAGTTCATTTTATAAGTAAATGTCTTTGGGACTGTAGTTTGGGCTTGTTTACTCTTACTGTCAGCTCTCAATGGGAAGGTCAAGTTGGTGCTGCTCCTGGGCTTACTATTTATATGCAGGAAACCTGAGAGGGACTCTTAGCCTGAGAGTTAGGGTTGTTATTTTAAAATTGGTTTAAAATAGGTAATATAATCCATTTTTTGTCTAAATTTAGGTGGTAATCAATGAGAAATATCCCACAGGGTTCATTTTCTACATCCTTTGAAGCTGGTAATGTCAGTTTGATCTGGTCTCTTTTCATATATTTTTGATCGGAAGCCTTCCGTCCTTACTGAAATTTTCCATTGGTAGTCTTATTTTTCAGTGTTGTTAAGTGTTTAACTAAAGCTAAATGCTCGGACAGCAAAAGAGAGAGGGAGATCTCTACACGCTTCATGCAACAGCTCGATTTTTTAAAATGCTGGATTTTAGCTCTCATTATATATCGCAACAGAGAGATTCTGCCTTTTTGTGCACAGACTGATGAGGGCCCAAGAGTTGTTCAGGTTGCGGCAAGGCATCTATAAGCTTGTTCATCAAGAGCCGCACATTTTTGTCACATTTTCACACTATTGCATGAAGAATTCAGGCTCAGCAGCTGGTGAATTAAAATAATTTTACCCTCACATCCTCCTTCTCCCAACTGCTGATTAAATCTTGAAATAACAATAGAAATTACTCATGTACGGTCATGAAGCAGTTAGGGTTACTTACTACCAGATACACTGCACCTGATTCAGATCTGCAAAAATAAGAAGGGAAAATATCAAGTCACCAAAAAGTATGTGCTCTTTTATTTTCTCTTCATCTTCAGATGTGGACATTATGCATCTTTAATAATCCTGCACAGGTATGTTTTACAGCTAGTGAACTGTGTTTTAAAGCTATGAAAGGCAGTATTATCGGTGCTTGTCATTGTTCGGCATTATCTTTAGATGTGCTTCTTTTAAAAATTTTTTTTTTGTAACATCTGATTCTTAAAAGATTTTTTCTTTGGTCCTTTCTGCAGCTCTTACTCATAGAGGAAATCTGATCTGCTGCAGCACGGAAACATCAGCGGTGACCACGGCGAGACAAATTCCTTAGGGAGCTGCCTGTAAGTCTGATCAACATTTAAGATGAAAAGTTTTGCATTTTCTTTGGCAGGATGTTACACACAGAGTTTAGCTGTATGAGGCAATTGCTGAGGCAATAAGGGAATATTCAGGAACACAAGCCTCTGCTTTGAGTAGGTGGGTAAGCACAAAGAAAGGAATCATCTTGTAAAGACTTTTTCTTTCTTTTTTTTTTCCCCTACAACTTCTCAAAAATGTGATCAGTCTTTGAGACTCTCTAAATCATGCCCAATTGAAATCCTATTCTCCCAGGATCCTGGGTACACTGAGTAGACCCCACTTCTGGGCTTACAATGGTTCAGCAGCTGAAGGGTGGGAGAATAAGCCTTTTGTTCTTTTGTTACTTCACCTTGTGACAGTCAAGCAGTGCAGGGATCAAAAGGAAATCCTCCTGGAGCACAGGGGCTGGTGAGAGGTAGGGTAAGAAACTGTGGATAAGCAGGAACAGAAATGGTGAGGGAAAGAAAGAAAAAGAGAAGAGGAAAACTGGTACTATGAAATCAAGGTAGACGAGGACAGAGGGCGGTGTCTGGACAGCGGTTAACGGGAGAAAGACAGTCTTTGGGTTACATGCTACAGATGATGTAAGTGGGTTTGTAGAGGACAGCAAGGCGTGATCCTTTCAGCTCTTTTCCTCAAATACTCTGGAGAAAAACCTGAAATATCCAGGTATCAGTAACCTAAAAATAAATCTTCAAGGCAAAGTAGGTTTGTCTGCACCCTCTAGTGGTCTAGACGGAAAATACTTTTTTACCCAACAGTAATTTTGCACTACATCCATTTGCTGGGATCAGTCATTCCCTGGTCTTTAGCTTATTTGACACATCTCTTCTCAGCCTCTGAAACATGATGGCCACATCCAAACTCCTTTTTGGGAATGGTCTTTGGTCTATGCTAGCTCCTAAACTACACAAGATGGTTGTGTGAGGCCCAGAGTTTTTTGAGGGAGCATTAGTTGGTGTGAAACAAAACTGTGCCAGAACAGCCCAAGGAACTGAATTTCATGGCCTGAGCCCAGGTTCTGACAGCATTTAATTTACTAATATTGACATACCCTTCATATAGTAACATCTCCCTTGTGCGTGTAGCATAGTCCTCAGTCTCCTAAGTGTAAATATTACGGAAGAATACTTCAGCACAAAAAATCAATCAAGAGCCCATTCAGAGGGAGACTGTTGCCTGTCTCCTTGATGAGCTGTCATCTACTTGCTGCTGGAGGACACATGCTGACTGAGAGGTAGGACTACAGGAAAAGGCAAAGTAGCCTTGTGATTTTAGTGAGTGAGTGATGTCCTGGGAAATGAGATTCTGCCACTGATGCTGCCTGAAAGTCTTGTGTGATGCTGAGAAAAGGGCACCTCCATAAGAAAAGGATACATGAAAAGTGCCTGAAATGGAGCTGGGGAGCTACTTCAGAGCTTCAGCTCCAAGCGGGGACAATTCTTATACAGCCTCTGACTGTATAATAGGGAATTATACCCTAGTAGTTGCTTCTCATAACATAAGATAGCAGTACTTAAGGACAAGTGTAGAGCAGATATCCATTTGCAATTATAGAGCGATTGGATTTTGACAGGACTGAGAGCGCTGGCCTAGTGCCAGTAAGAAGCACGCTTAAAGCACATCAGTAAGACTATGTTTCTTCTTTAGAAATACAAGCACTTTTTTTTCAAACGCAGTCGAAGAGAGGAGTAGGAACTAGTGTAACTCCTCCTCTAGAGCACTCTTCTAGGAGAAAGAGCATGCACGTTCAACACACTTTGGAAAGTATCCACCTCCTTCCTTCCTAGCTAGATAGTATGCTAGCTACCACAGTCTGGGCTGATTTGCACCTGGCCAGCTGAAGTTGGAAGAGCAAGCAGTGGTCATTGGACAAAAGAGGAGCAGATGCCTGAAATATCGTTCAGCTAGAAGGCAAAAGACCTCATCTCTAGTCTCGTCTTCAAAGACGCTATTTCACATTAAGTAGTCACTGTTTTTCCCACACGGAAAAGGCCAATCTAAAGAGTAGATACCAGGCCATGTCCACTACCTTACAGTTGATGACTGCCCCTGTCACTAGGCTAGAGAATCTCTTGCTCTCCTGCATGGTGTTTCCGTCTTTCCCTGAGTTGTCGTATCTATAATTTTTTATTGCGCATCTTTGATGTGAAATATGGGCAGTACCCAGCAGCTTTGTGGTTAAAGCAATCTCCTGCTCAGATAATAAGTCCCATGGTCAGACTTGGGAGGCAACTTGAGGCATCTATTTCCTGACCTTAACCGCTACTCTATCATTTAGACAGGGAAGGGAAGTGTTTCTCTTCTATCAACCATCTTAAAGATTGTAGCAAATCATATTCAGTCCCCAGAAAGAAAAGGCAACAGGGAATTTTTGTAAAAGGAAGCTTCACAAAGAGGTTCAAGGCTCAGGTCTCCCAGTAGTTTTCCTGAGAGAGAGAGGATATTCTGTGAGACTCACTAAGATTTTTTTTTCCAAGTTTTCATGTTTCCAAGGCTCATCCATAGCCTCCTCCAGATGACCTATGTGTGTGGCATGGGTCTGACTTGCAGAAGTATTGAGTACTCATAGATCCAGATATAGTCAATAGAAATGTGGCTTTGAAATAGCAACATTTTATGTAATGCCAAATGCTCTCAAAAGTCAGGTCCTAGGCAACTCAGGGCCTCCATTCCTCACTTTCCTGTTTGAAATATGGGGTTAAATAATCTTCATATTAGAGAAAGGCTGCAAAGAAGAAATTTGCAGGTCTTTTTGAAGCACTTTGGTGCGACACTGGATGCCACAAAAATGCCCACAAATAAATTATTTATTTGGTATTGAGGACGAGAGTTTGAACAGTGCACTGTACTGTAACAGGGCATAGTCTCACTCATTGAACAATGAGGAGAAAAAAGTCTAAACCTTTCTGATGGGGTATTTTGCCTTTGGAAGATTGCTGGGAGGGCATTGGTTCCAACAAAGATCAAATGGAAATGGGCAGGGTTAAACTTGTCCATTTTCCAGCCAGCTGACTTGTAAAGTTTCTTGGCAGCTGGGTTGATTGGCTCTCTTCAGCTTGTTGACATCCAGCTTTTCACCAGTAGGATCATTAAACTGCAAAGCAACCAGGGAAACCTGCTGATAAATTCTGGCTCTCAGGCTCTTCAGCTGTTTATTAGTCCAGGCTGCTAGAGCAGCAACCTTCCTGAGGCATATAAACATTGTGAGTATTTTGAGAAAGAAGGAAAAGACAAGACATTTTCATGGGGGACACCTTCCCCTCTCCTCAATCTGAGGTCTCTGCAAAGCTGATAATCTCAGTTACACAGTGCTTAAATAATCAGTGCACTGATCAGAGCTGTCATGGTCATTACAAATACATAGTTAGTCAAAAAATTTGCAGCTTATCCATGATTGCCGCTAACAGAAGTTGGCTGCTAGTACAAGAATGTGAGACTGAGTTAAGCAGGAGCAAGATCAAGCCCTTAAGTTGAACTAAACACTGCTTTGCACACTGCATATTGGGCTTTATCAGCCCAATTCATGACCTAAATCTCTACCTGCTTGTCAAAGAAAATATCTGGAACCCACTCTTTCACATGAACACATGCCTTCTCAGTCACACATTTCTTCCATGGGGCATAAAGTTATCGTTAACACCTCTAAGAGGATGAAGAATGAAGTGTGTCTGACTTTCATGATCTCAGCAATTCTCTGCTGTGTAGATACATAATCTTAAATTCTGGTCTTGGTGGATAAAATAGCCTCACAAACTCATCGCTGAGATGTTTCAGGTTCAGCGTATGTTAAATGTTTGAGATTTTACATTATATATACTTGTGAAAGCTTTTTTCCAGCTTTTTAAATGAAAAGTTTTCCATTAACAACACTTCTCAGAAAAACTAACAGGACATGGCGCAGTTTTATATGTTATAGTAGCCTGATAGGTTTGCTCTACTCACGTGTCTGTTCCTGCTAATGTTTGTGGGCTGTCTTTCATGAGTACATGATTACCCCCACATGAGAGAGGCAGAGATCATAACTGATCTGGATATCAATAACATAGATGGTTGGTCTACCCTCGGCTTTAATTTTTCTGTTTGCATTGAGTGGGGTGGATTCTCAGCACCTCCCAGTTTTTGCTGCTGCAGTACTGCAAAAATGAACTTTGAAGTCTCTCACAGCAGTGCCTGGGGATCACTTTGTTATTCAGGGAACATCAGCATGTGGAAATATTATTCCTGTGCCAGTTAGCAGTAGGAGAGCAGAGAGAGACAAACCGTACTACAGAAATATCGGCTCCTTTGGTTGTGCCTACTCTTCTGGCTGCTCTAACTTGTCTCTGGGACTAGTGTAGTCATGAGTGTTGAAGGGAAAATAGTTGGTCAGAAACATCTTTGCCTACTTCTAAAGAGCGTGGGGGCACCTGGGGATTTGACATCTTCATGTTTGAAATAAAAACCATAGTGTTGCAGCTTGCCATTGCCAACAATTTCACGGTTCAGACTAACATGCTACAGGAGCTGTAAATGCTCCTCTACCTCCACCTGTCTTAGCAAAGAAAAAGGTTATCACCTTCCATATATCATCAGCTTAGACTTTTCCAGTAAATCTGAAAAAAAGAAATTAATAAGCAGGGGGTTGTTCACAAAGGACTGGCCAGAAATTCAAAATGTGCCAGGCGTTAGAAATAAAGTTACGCTTCAATATCAAAGATATTTTTGTGTCCAGCTGCGGGCCCAAGAGAGCCAAATGCTAAATGTTCTTGCTTCCTGTTGCCTTCAATAGAAGGTAAATGTATTCACTGGGTCTTACCCCATTCATAAATTGGGTCTGTCATGTGTTGAGTCAAGCAGGATTTGGTGTAGGATTTGCAGACCGGTTTTTGTAACCACATGAAATACTCTGCCATTTATTCTGAGCTACAATTTTATTGCTTTGATCCCAGGCTGAAAAAGAGATGGGTGAGAGGCATTTTGAGCAGTTTATATCCTTGCTTCTAAATTCATGATAAAGTGAACAAGTGGAAGTGTTTGATGCCTGCTCTGGCTGACAGTCACCCAGGACTCCCACACACCGTTCTGGATTCTCCCACATCACATCCTTCCCCTACAGATGAGGCCACATGCCCACCCACAAACCTCATTTGTCAGGTAAGAAGGTGTACTGAAAAACCAGAGTCTTTCACTTTTAGGTCCAAGCAGCTACGCTGTTTCTGTGAACAGTATTTATTGACTGGCTCATAGAAAGCATTGCCTGGCCCAGCATCTCGGTGCACGTTATCCCCACAGTGGTCCACAGAGTCCTGGCTCTTGCCTTCTATTTCTGCAGCCCAGTGCCATTGTGTCCTTTTACTTTCTTCTGGGAAGAAGACAAACATCCAAGCCTTCCCTGAAATAGATTCAGTCTGCGCTTTCTGTGTCAACATTAATGCCTCAATGCTCTCCTCCAGAGGAGGAGAAATGTGCTGTAGAAACTATCTTGTGGGTGCTTATTTCCTTTTTCAAGATCTGAGCCAAAGCTTAATTCTCTTGATGTGTAGCTGTCAAAGGCAGTGAAGATAGACAACTTGCAGAGATGCTGGTCAATAAAAATCTTAGACTGTTACGTGCTGTCTTATTGCTTCATGCACAAGTGTTAACTGGGATTGTATAGAAGCAGAAAGTTAAGCTTGCACCAATTAAAAAACTAAATAGCTCTGAAGATCAAGATGAAATATTTTCAATTTTATCTATTTCTTTATTTTATATTAATCTTATTCACATTTATTTCACTTACGAAATAAATTAATCCTAAACCATCCCTAATCTAAGTCCTTTTCTACAACCACTCACGCTGGTGAAACACGATGCCATAGATTTTGGCAATGCCCTGCATACAGACAGTTGAAAATGACAGCATTTTTTTGAACACACATTGACTTTAGCGTTAGAACTTTTTTTCCTATGTTAGGGCTACAAAGATTGTACTGCTGCTGAATCACTACTGTCAATGATGACAAATGACAAGAGTATTTCCCCAGTGGAAAGACAGCCAAATATAGTATAATTTTTAAAAAGCCAGCATAGCATTCTTAGATCAGAATTATAGAGTATGTAAATGTTCTTTGCAAATCAGTTTGTGTTTGTCTTTTTGACACTAACAGTCCAGCTGTCCTTAGTGGCAAACCCCAAGGTAAAGTACTTTACTACACTTGCTCTGTTTTATATACTTTTGATCTAATAGATCTCAAATTAAATAACTGGGTAGAAAAAATGGTGCTACTATACACTGGAAGAGTTTGGAAACCAACCTCTCTTCTCATTATTACAAATAGTTCCTTCACTTCATGTTTTAGTCTGGGTGGGTGAGAAACCTGTGCTTGTTCTTTGGCTAAAAGTCCAGAGTTTCCATTCTGAAGTTCCCATTATGGTGTCCACTAGTTCTGAACGCCCCACCACCTAGAAAAAAAACACCTAGTTTGGGGCTTTTCTGTGTTGTTTATACACTCTGTTTAAAATGTTATCAAGTCTTTTTTAACTTTTTGTATGCTTAAAAGCAGATTGTTTCAACCACTACTTCCTTATTTCTCCTCCCTTCCTCTTAACTCTTTAATATACAATCTCTCAGATACTTGTGCTTTTCTTCTTCGTTCACAGTCTATGAATAAGTTGATCTATGCACATTCCCAACCAACTGGGAGTATAAAAGCCAAGCAAATTTTCAGGTAGCTTCTCATCAGAAAAGTGGGTTGAAGAGGTGACAACAGTTTGATAGGAGTGGGGTTTTGTCAGGCTTTTACCACTGAGAATCTTATGGTCATCTCATTCATCCTTCTACTAGTGTTTTATTTTGACAAGCCTACATCACACGTCGCATCGGAAGTATCAGGATTGCTTGCTATCTGCCGCCACACAACACTAAAAATGACCTGATCTTCTGCTACTTTCCTCAAACCCTGTCCTTCACAGTGGTGCATCCACATACCCACTGATAGGAGTTAGTCATATCAGCGATGACAGGATGTCTCAAGAGATAGCTGAGGTCTTGTGCTGGGGTGAGGAGATGTGTGTAAACTACTCCATGTATGTCCCGTGAGCCTAGTTCTGTTAAAAAAGCATTAGGTTAGTCTCCGCTCTGAGGCCAACCTGCCCCACGTTGTAACTCCATGAGCCCAACTCTCATTTTTACTGAAGTCCTTTTCTCTGGCCTTCAAGTAGCGGAAACAGCTTCCTCGGTATCTCCCTGTGTAATTGCCCCTCTTAAGAGGTAAATGTAGTCAGTGTAAGTATAGGATCTTTATATTGTTCTTCTCCCATCCCAGCCTGGGGGGGGGGGAGAAATGTAAAGGACCTCAGCAAGAGGTAGAGCAAGTAGATACCTATACCCCTGTAAGCCAAGGCTCATCATCCTTCTCTAAACAACCCAGGAAATCAGGCATGTTCGTGCAACAAGAAACAGCCCTACTTCACTCCTGCCTGTCAGGAGGGAAAGAAACATGAGCACTTGGTCTGGTGATTTGCAGTGAAGGCACCATACCAACCTCCCAAACTCAGCCTCGTCCACCCCCACAAGTCCCTTATATCCAGACTACTCTGTCTGGGAAAATGCTACAAAAATGCAGAGTTGAGCCTGATAACTTTTCTCTGCTGAACGCCTTTCCTAGTCTGCTGGGACAGGATATATGGACAGGATATCTGTTCTCAAGGAGTTTGGCAAGGGAAAAGTTAAAATGTCTGCGGACATACTGTACTGTGATCTGGGAGGACTGGTTAGCAGATTGAGTGGCAGTACAGTATGGAATACCTGCCAGGATTTTTGACCTAGGGAAAAGCCATTGGGACAGCCGCACAAGCAGGAAAGGCAAGTACTTTTACTTGACTGCCACTGAGGCTTGCACGGACAGTGCAGGCAATCTATCCAGGGTGGGACTGTGCTCACCAAGGGATGATTTAGCTGCACAAGCCAAGGAGATTCTTCTGCAAAAAGGGCACAATCCCAGAAGGCAGAGCAAGGCAAATGTGCATTTGTGGCTCACATTACATGCCCAACATCAGGCCTCTGCGTGTTCATATGCCTGACCTACTTGTTGGCATTCACCCCCAAACTCACCCTAAAGGAGAAAAGATTTCTTCACAGGTGGAATTTGCAGCATCCGACCTTAATGCTAGCATTGAAGAAAGGCTTTAGGCACCTAAATACTCATATCATCACTGTAAGTGCTAAAACTCAAGACTGAGGTCTTCAACTGCTCAGCTTTTGCAGTTGGGGCTAAGGGTGCCCAATATCGAAACTATGAAGCCCAGTCACTAAGTGCTCAGAAGCACTCAGTATATCCTACCATCCAGCTCATACTGAAGGCCTGAAATGATCCACAGCTGTGGTAGTGGGGAAAGACTGTTCCTTGCGCTGTGTCATTCTGAGGACCCAATATACCATAAATAGTCAAAGCACTTACTGGAGACTTACTGGAGTAGATCCTGCATGGGATACAGTCAGAAGAAAGGTGGCAATGCCATGTGCCTTTAATCCTGGGGATGCTTAGAGCACTCTCTACAGACTAGGGATGTTTACCTAATCTGTTTGGAACCAACCATTCTTGCAGAAATGCATTAACCACCATGTTAAATTTATTTATCTACAACTCATCTTTACTCTTGCACCTGAATTTGTTCCAGTTTGCACGATGCAACTGGGATAAAAAGTCCATGGGTGAGAAAAAAAAGACTGTAGTGTTTTGTTCAGTACCTGAGAGGAGAAGACATCCAAACTGCAGTTCCTATTTCCATGTAATTTATATGTTTTATATGAAGTGACTAATAGAAAATTTTATTGCTTGGTGGGAGGTGTAGATTCAAATCTCATCACTCTGAAGAGAGAATTGAATTCATATCTCCCACATCCCCATTGAGTGATATTTGGGAAATGTGAACAGTGCTGCTGTTGTTTGGATCCTTCAATTTTTTGTGCGATAGGACTGATGCAAGCATCTCGCTCCAGGAGACATTTCAGTCGTAATACATGTTTGTAGGTAGAGGTCTCCTTGAAACCCTCAGCAAAGTGTCGAAAGCTGCAGCTTTCTCAGGGACCAAGGCGTTTCCTGTTGTCTAGCTTGCTTGCTGCTCGGTGTCCTGGTTTTCTGGATCTCATTCTAAGATGCCTAATTGTGAGCCGACGAGGTATGGGACATCTCAGCTGGGGCCATGGAGACTCCTGGGCAGGCAGGTGCCTCTGTCTACTTATGTTTCTACAAGCTGGGGTAGAGGAGGTGTGGATGGTGGGTGTTCTAGGCTCTCTCTGTGGATTTGCATTCTGTAGTAACTGCCTCTAGGTACTTGTTGCTTTCCTGTGTCTCTGTCTTTTTTTGTGATTGAGCAAAACTAACCGCAATCTCTTTTTACACCCAGTTTCTAAAGAAACTCTTTTAACTGGTTTTCAGCTGAACTGTGGCTTTCTCGAGCTTTACTAGTGACAAGAACAAGACATCAGAAATCCAGTGTACAAAGTCATACCCTGTCTATTGTGATATGAAGCATTCAGTCATTTCAGAGCCAGAAAATCCTATTTACCTTGCAGGTTGTGGAGATTTTTCCCCTTGGGATATTATTGCATTATTATAATGTGGGCAGAAAAAAACCACTACCTGTAAAGAAAGAATTTTCTATTTTGATAATAGATTTGGGAAGTCTCATTATTTGGGTATCACAATTTAAGATAGAAGGAAGTGTTCAATTTAAAAAGAAAAATATCTGAACACAGTTTTGACAAATGAGTCCCTTGAATATTGCTTGAACTGGACAGTCAAAAAGATGGCACAAAAACTCACTCATTCAAGAGCTTTCTGTCATTAACTTTTGCATGATTTCATCAAGCTTACTGCATTGTTTTAAGAAGTCATTGAAAGGTTTGCAGAGATTATAGCATAAGAGATCTTGATACCTTGTCTGGGAAAAACGTAGTTATAAACCATGAGAACAAGTCCACTGATTCCCGTAAATTAATTTTCATTTCATTGGATGAGGCATTCTAGAAAAGAATGGAAAAGCTTCTAAGTAAATGGGTAGTGTACTACAGCAACAGTTCTTATCTTAGAGTAAGCATGCGAGTATGGTTTTTACAGATTACTTCTTCAGTTAAATAAAAGCAGGTGCTGTGCCGGCAATTTCAAAAGCTGCTTGTTCTCCTTGTAACACTTGGAGCATTTACAAAGCAAGACACTAATATTTCTAAAACCATCATCAGCGAGGTAACTGAGCAGTGCAAATATATTAGTATTATAAAAAAAAGAAAAATCAGAGTAGGAAAGTGACTTTTTAAAACGCATCGAGCAAGTGAAAGAGAGACCACTGGAATTGAAGACGATCTGATTATCAACCTAAAGGACACACCTATAGTCTTGTCAACTCTCATCTACCTCTTGTTATTGCAAGGAGGCTTTTTCACAAAAAGATACAGAGAAGTCGATAACATTTTCATCTCCTTATTGACATGGCTTTCTGCAGGAGTGATAATGAGGAAGCTCATTGTGGGTGTTGTCCTCAGCCCACTTCATCCCAGCACTTTGGAAGTGCTCTTGGAGTGCCAGAGCCGTCCTTTTACACAGGCATGTTCAATAAGGTGGATCCTTACTCTAATCTAGAAAGTCATAGTGTTTTGGTTATCATGCCATTGCAGAAAGCTCACTGACATACTGATCTCCTGGTCAAAGTATCGTTGCTACTTTTTCATTGACAGTTCTGGCAGCCGGAGACAAGCTTGCTTTTGCTTTTGCAGAAAGATGTGTGGAAACCAGTCAAGAATGCTGCTGCTAAGGACTGATTCCTCAAAAACATTTGGATGCTTAATTCCTTTTGAGAACTTAGGCCAAAATTAGCATCTTTCCCAAATATTGTTTTGCTGCAGGTGCTTAAAGAAACAAGAAAAAAAGGGCAATAACTACAAGGCAAACAAAAGCCAGACATTTAATTAAATGTAAATTAGCTAGTTCTCACTCTTTGCTTCTGTCAGATTATGAATTTGAGTATAGCAAGTAAGAGCAAAGCAAGAATGAAGTATGATCTTATTACTCTTGAAGACTGCAAAAGTTATTATTTCATCTATAATTAAAATACAAATGGCAATGGCAAGGAGTTGGCATGTGACGTGACCTAAAAATAGGAGACTAGTATAAACACATGTTCATCCTAAAAAGTAGTCTGTCTTGTGATTAGTGTGACCATTTCAAAATATTTCCTGTTGTGATTGTATAACCTTTAAAAAGAAAGGATAGGTTTTAGCTGATGAATTGCTAGGTGTCCTCTTTCTACTAGTCTTGGTAAAAAAGGATAGATTTCTTTTACATTAAAGAAATAGGTAAACAAAACTAAATAACAAGCCTCATTTTTTTGTGTAGGATAGTTTATAATATGATGTAACAGAATGCTCTAAAAACTATCAGTCTATGCAGTGCAAACACAAGTAACTTTTATGTGTAGTTTATAGTACATCTTAGAGGTAACATCTATAGAGATGGTGTGGGAGTGGTGGGAGGTTTGAACTGAGGAAACCACTTTTGAAATGTGTTTTTTTGTGTGTGTGTTTCAGAGAATTGAAAGAGGAACCTGCACTGAGCAGCTAGTTCTAACTTGTGCAAAACTTTCCCCACATCATGTGATGAAATGTCTTTTATCACTGCACTCTTATCTTTGGTATCTGAGATGTTAGAGCACTATGGCTTTGCTTACCTGCATGGCACGATGGATCGTGCTGGAAAGGGTTGTGAGAATTTATTCTGCCTTTCCAGGCTCTTTTATGAAAATGTAATGCACAACCTTTACTAAACCCCAATCCTCAAGAAAACGGCTTTATTTTAAAGCTTAAAACTCTGCTTTCCTTTTCTTCCTCTCTCCCTCTCTGTATATGTGTATGACAATGCAGCAGAGCAAGAGACAGAGAAACACACACAGAAGAAGAAAGGATACTAAAGCTGCTCTCCTGGAATTTACATTGCCTTTATGTTTTTATAGAAGAGTTGCTGAGATGTTAAAATACCAGATGTTGGACCTGTTTCCTTCAGTTCCCTGAATGAGTTTCAAAACACTGGCTTTTTCCATCATTTGCTTGCCAAACCACATTAAACCCCCCACGGGCTGTAATGCTAAGTGACTGTCACAGGCATCGGTGACTCCATCTCGCAAGCCCCGCCGGGCCTCTCCACTGCCTGGCTGATGCCGCACGGAGAGGCAGGCTGGCCACCACGCACACGTGCAGAAACCATGCCCCAGCCCCAGGTGATTCCAGCAGGGCTGGGGAGAGCATAGGCTTGGCAGGTCTATGGGAAAACCCTGAGATGGCCCCGAGCCCCTGAACTTCCCATGAGCGAGCACGAGCCGTGGGTCCTGAAACAGAGCTGGGAACTAGGTACTAGCAAAAATTAAATGACCTCTGCTATTCTCAGAAAGAGAAGCGAGAAAGTATTTGGTGCTGATCATTCTTCACAGCGGGCAGGGGGCGGGTGGTGTTTTCAAAAGCACTGTCCCGTCTCTACTCCCAGGAAGCTGAGGGCATCCTTAGGGTTTCGGAAGAGGAGGTGGCTGCTGTGGGGGCTGCGATCACATTTCAGCCACTGCCAAAGCATCAGGTGCCTGCCAGTGAAGGAGCTCCCAGCGGCAATTCTCCTTCGAAATCTATGGCACTACAAGAGAGTGAAAAGGGGAACCAAAACCTTTCGATGGGGAAGCCCTCACGAGAGGCCAGGTTTCAAGCTTGCCGTTTTCTACAAAGTCTCATTTCTCATCAGATATTTCCATGTATTATGCATTTCTTTGGGGCCAACAAAGAATTTGTTGTATTTTTACGTTCTATCGATGCTAATAGATTAATCAGCTCCAGGGAAAGTTTTTGGTCACTGGAATGTGCTTCTCTACACCGTTAGCTCACAAGAAGGCTTCCTGGTGCAGATTTGGTTTGTGCTAGCTGACTTCTCCCCACCGGCTCCCAAGCATGGTTCAGCAGCCAGGACTATTGCGAATAGGCAGCCTGCCTGCCATCGCCCTGCTGAAGAAGCCTGATCGCGTGGGCAGAGGCTGTCCCTGGCCAGCCAACCTCCACAGCAGAGAATGGCCCCAAGTGCATGTGGTTTGGTACCAACAACACTTGGAGTACCAACTAAGGGCTCTCTCTACCTTCAGTCAGAGCAGCTGCTCTTGTGGGGACAGGAGAAGGTGTTTTTAAGAACAAAAGGGATTCTTCAGTGATATCAGAATTTCCTTTGGTATTTCTCCAAGACCTAATTCTGTACCTGTGTAGCAATGGGCCAGGCTCACCAGCAGGCTCCCCTCTCTGCTGGGCTTTGCGATTGTCCAGCGCTGCCCAAAGCAACGTCTGGGACAACCTGGTGTGTATCTGCCAGCCGAGCACTTTAAGGATCCAGAAAAAAAAGCAAAGGAGAAGCTCTGTCTCCTTAGACATATCCACTAAACACAGGTAGGGTCAAACCTCACACGCAGACATAGAATATTATTTTTTTAATTAAGCAGCTGAAGTTGTAGAAATTTATTTGCGATAGGCTACAAGCCAAAGCTCTTGGGTGTCCTGATGGGGGAGCAGGAGACCCCAGGTCGGTGCTCCTGCCACTGCGGAGGCTCAGGATGACAGAGGCCTGAGTCAAGAGCTGCTTCTCCTTGTCTTGAGAGGAGATCCCCTCTGGGTCTTGAGTGGGTGATTTCCATGCGGAGTCACACTTGTGGTGCCTGAGCACACACATCACACCTCGGCACATTTGCCCAGTTTGTTTAGGGGTACTTGAAGGGTTTTCTTGTTTCCGTATTGTTTGCTCTCGCAGCTGTTTTTCTATCCCAAGCACATCACTGCCACATTTACCATCCTCATTATGTGATTGATGATACAGTCCTGCGGTTACAGCCTTCAGCCCATGGAAATTCTGTCTCATTTGTTGATGCAGCTGAATTGTTTACTGGATGTGACACAAAGCTTCCTGCAATACAACAGTACTGATCCTTCAGTGACACGGCCTATTTTGGCAGGGCTATATCAGTGTGTGCCCCGGCCATACCATTTCCAACACTTACTTTCTTTCATCAGACTTTTCAGACACCTAAATTAGGTCAGATTCCCAGCTGAAAACCAGAACAATCAGCCTCAGCATTTTTACACTTTTTACTTATCTGTAGAGACACAGATATCTTTTTTTTTTTTCTCCTGGCTGTTTTACGTGATCTGCTTCATACACTTCACATGTAAAAACTGTTTGTCCGGTTCCTTCCTGGACTTTATTAATACCTTTTCCTGTCCTTTTTTTCTAAGAATACAGAGGATTTAATAACATTCCCACCCCTAAGTATGTGTCATCCTGAACTATATGCTTTTCTGTGCCAGGCTTTCTCTAGTCTTTAGTTTAAAAATTATAACCCTAACTTTTAGTAGCAGAAGCCTTGCCCTGTTTTTGTTTAGGTCAAACCATATTTTCCTGAATAGGCACCATCTGCATCAAACATTTCCTTTATTCTTAGTACAGTTATATCATTTTCCTATGCATCTATTTTCAAGTTACACACTGAAGCTGCAGGAATGCAGTAACATTTCAGAGCATGTCACTTAGAGGTCTCTAGGGCTCCTAATAACCCAAATTTTGCCTCCAAAGAACTGTCTCCTACTGCTCTATTGTTCTTAGTATCTTATTGGAGCATAATTATACCAGTCTTCAAAACTACCTTAGAGTTTGTCTTTACATATCCCATGAGTTTCACAGTCTTCATCTCCAATGGGCAGTTTTCACACAAACTGAAATATCTATATAGCTCATAATGAGCTCCTCAACGGCTAGAATTTCTCTCTTTTTTATCAGGTGATATTTTAATCTGTGCCACTGAAGGACCTCCCATCTGTAGGACCTTTTTCTCCAGCTTGCTGTTCCTGTCAGTAAATGTCCATTCTCAGAAAGGCAGCGACTGCTTGCCCGTGGTGGGACTGCTCCTTTAAGGTGTGCTTGCAAGTTTCTTCAGCGTATTTCTTTTCTGCTGGATTATTGCACTCGTTTTATTGTGTTACCAGTTTTTAGCGGAACAGGGGGCATTTAATTTCCTTTTCCTTTTAAACTATTCAGGTGAAGGGAAGAGTGTTTATTTTGTCATTTTCAAGTGCCAGAGGGTAAGAATATTGTGTTTTCTTTTCCCACACCTGAATTCTCACCACAGTCAAGTTCCTCTCTGTCCTGTAGACTCATTTTGAGAGCTCATGCCACCCAGGGGCCCCCTTCTTTCTCTGACAAAGCCATACATTTCGCTTGAGGTTAGACCCCAGCCTCAGCTGCACCTCAGCTAAACCTTAATAGTTTGATCCATAGCCAGGAGATGATTAATCAAGGGCAATTAATTAGCTGCCACAGTGAGTAGCACCTCACTGAAGACTGAGTCAAACCAGACCTTATGTATATAGCTACATTTGGAATCACCTAAACCTTGCATTTAAAATACGTGGATTTGTTTTATGATAAAACTTTAAAAGTTCTAAGTTCTTCAGTCCAGGGATTAAGCTCAGCAAATTTTAAAAAACAAATGCAGTTTTGTGTATTTGTCCTTGTCACTGCATTTCACAGACTTAGTATACTTTTCCAGGTGGTTGAATTTTAGGTGTCACCTTAAAAGTAAATTCTCCTTAAGGCTGGCTGAGCTCTGGCGCCCACATTTTTCTCTATAGTGTTTTGACCTAGTGAAACTCAAACTTTAAATTTAGTTTGAGCACTTTTTACATTAGGACTTGGAGGTCCTCTACTGTAGGATTGCTCTCCTTTCATTTGAAGGTTTATCCTACTAACTAACTAACTTAAAATCCAAATAGCTGAAATTTCACTTGTAGTCATGAAAAAAGTTTAAAAACAGAAGAATGTTATCAATTGTAGCTATACTATGAAACAAGAACATAATATCATATATTATTATATTATTATATATGATCATACAATATAATAGAGTAAGATAATGATTTATCATGTAGACAGCGATGAAGTTGCAACAAGAAATCCGAGGGCAATGAAAAGAGACTTCAGGGCCTTGGGACAACTGGTTAAGGGATCAGGAGCACAAGTAGGGTTCTCCTCTATCCTTCCAGTTGCAGGGCATGATGAGAGAAGAAACAGGAAGAGCCAGCAGAACAATACTTGACTCCGAGCCTGGTGTTACCGGTAGAATTTTGGGTTTTTTGATCATGGGTCGGTCTACACAACACCAGGCCTGTCTCAAAGGGGGAAGAGGATCTTGGCACAGGAGTTAGCAGGACTCATTGAAAGATCTTTAAACTAGATTTGAAGGCGGAAAGGGATAAAGCCAGGTTCGCTAGAGATAAGCCTGGTGGGGGCATGCCAATGTTTGAGGGACGGTGTGCTAGCGAGGTCCTTCGGTCTGCCATCTCAGTGGAGGTAGGGGATGGAGATCCATGTTGCAGCAAAGACACAAGGGTTATGGACGTGTTAGAAACCACGGAAGCACCTGAGAAACGGTCACATAGGAATTAGGGCTTCTTCCTGCAAAAAGATGGCAGGAATAATAGCCCAGCTGAAGTGCATCGACACCAATGCACGCAGCATGGGCCACAAACAGGAGGAGCTGGAAGCCATTGTGCAGCAGGAAAACTATGATATAGTTGCCATCACGGAAACATGGTGGGATGATTCATGTAACTGGAGTGCTGCAATGGATGGCTATATACTCTTCAGAAGGGACAGGCAAGGAAGGAGAGGCGGTAGGGTAGATCTGTATGTTAGGGAGTGTTCTGATTGTCTAGAGCTTAATGATGGTGATGATAGGATTGAGTGTTTATGGGTAAGAATCAGGAGGAAGGCCAACAAGGTAGATATCATGGTAGGAGTCTGTTATAGACCACCCAGCCAGGATGAAGAGGCAGACAAAATATTCTATAAGCAGCTGGGAGAAGTCTTGCAATCACTAGCCTTTGTTTTCCTGGGGGACTTCAACTTACCAGATGTCTGCTGGAAATGCAATACAGCAGAGAGGAAACAGTCTAGGAGGTTCCTGGAGTGTGTGGAAGATGATAACTTCCTGACACAGCTGGTGAGTGAGCCAACCAGGGAAGGCACCCTGCTGGACCTCTTGCTTATGAACAGAGAAGGACTTGTGGGTGATGTGACGGTTGGAGGCTGTCTTGGGCATAGCGATCACAAAATGATAGAGTTTTCGATTCTTGGAGAAGTAAGGAGGGGGGTCAGCAGAACTGCTACCTTGGTCTTCCGGAGGGCAGACTTTGCCTGTTTAGGAAACTGGTTGACAGAGCCCCTTGGGAGGCAGTCCTGAAGGGCAAAGGAGTCCAGGAAGGCTGGACATTCTTCAAGAAGGAAATCTTAAAGGCGCAGGAGCAGGCTGTCCCCATGTGCTGAAAGACGAGCCGGCGGGGAAGAAAACCGGCCTGGCTGAACAGAGAGCTTTGGCTGGAACTCAGGAACTCAAGGAACTCAAGGAACTCAAGGAACTCAGGCCTTTGGAAGAAGGGGCAGGCGACTGAGGAGGACTACAAGGATGTCAGGAGGTTATGCAGGGAGAAAATTAGAAGGGCCAAAGCCCAACTAGAACTTAATCTGGCTACTGCTGTAAAAGACAATTAAAAATGTTTCTATAAATACAGTAGTAACAAAAGGTGGGCTAAGGAGAATCTCCATCCTTTATTGGATGTGGGGGGGGAACATAGTGACAAAGGATGAGGAAAAGGCTGAGGTACTTAATGCCTTCTTTGCCTCAGTCTTTAAGAGTAAGACCAGTTGTTCTCCAGGTACCCAGCCCCCTGAGCTGGAAGACAGAGAGCAGAATGAAACTCCCACAATCCAAGGGGAAATGTAAAAAATGTAGCAACCTGGTACATCACTTACTTAGACACACACAAGTCTATGGGGCCAGATGGGATCCACGCAAGGGTACCGAGGGAGCTGGCAGAAGCGCTCACCAAGCCACTTTCAATCATTTATCAGGAGTCCTGGCTAACCGGGGAGGTCCCAGTTGACTGGAGGTTAGCAAATGTGACGCCCATCTACAAGAAGGGCCAGAAGGAGAATCCAGGGAACTACAGGCTGGTCAGCCTGAAATCAGTGCCAGGGAAGGTTATGGAGCAGATCATCTTGAGTGCCATCACGTGGCATGTACAGGACAACCAGGTGATCAGGCCCAGTCAGCATTGGTTTATGAAAGGTCCTGCTTGACCAACCTGATCTCCTTCTATGACAAGATGACCCTCATCTTAGTGGATGAGGGAACGGCTGTGGATGTGGTCTACCTGGACTTTAGTAAAGCCTTTAACACCATTTCCCACAGCATTCTCCTGGAGAAACTGGCTGCTCATGGCTTGGACGGGCACACTCTTTGCTGGGTAAAAAACTGGCTGGATGGCCGGGCCCAAAGAGTTGTGGTGAACGGAGTTAAATCCAGTTGGCGGTCCGTCACAAGCGGTGTTCACCAGGGCTCAGTATTGGGGCCAGTCTTGTTCAATATCTTTATCAATGGTCTGGATGAGGGGATCGAGTGCTCCCTCAGTAAGTTTGCAGATGACACCAAGTTGGGCGGGAGTGTTGATCTGCTCAAGGGTAGGAAGGCTCTGCAGAGGAACCTGGACAGGCGGGATCGATGGGTTGTATGAGGTTCAACAAGGCCAAGTGCCGGGTCCTGCACTTGGGTCACAACAACCCCATGCAACGCTACAGGCTTGGGGAAGAGTGGCTGGAAAGCTGCCCAGAGGAAAAGGTCAACAGCCGGCTGAACATGAGCCGGCAGTGTGCCCAGGTGGCCAAGAAGGCCAATGGCATCCTGGCCTGTATCAGAAACAGTGCGGCCAGCAGGACTAGGGAGGTGATCGTGCCCCTGTACTCTGGTGAGGCCGCACCTCGAATACTGTGTTCAGTTTTGGGCCCCTCACTACAAGAAGGACATTCAGGTGCTGCAGCATGTCCAGAGAAGGGCAACGAAGCTAGTGAAGGGTCTTGTGAAGAGAACAAGTCCTATGAGGAGCAGCTGAGGGAACTGGGACTGTTTAACCTGGAGAAGAGGAGGCTGAGGGGAGACCTCATTGTGCTCTACAACTACCTGGAAGGAGGTTGTAGTGAGGTGGGGGTCGGTCTCTTCTCCCAAGTAACAAGCGATAGGACGAGAGGAAATGGCCTCAAGTTGTGCCAGGGGAGGTTCAGATTGGATATTAGGAAAAATTTATTCACTGAAAGGATTATCAAGCATTGGACCAGGCTGCCCAGGGAAGTGGTTAAGTCACCATCCCTGGAGGTATTTAAAAGACCTGTAGATGTGGTGCTTAGGGACATGGTTTAGTGGTGGTTTGGCAGTGTTAGGTTAATGGTTGGACTTGATGATCTTAAAGGTCTTTTCCAACCTAAACAATTCTATGATTCTACATATAATATTGTGCACATTTATATGTACACACACACACACATATATATGATGAATCCGTAACACAGGCTAAAACATCATCCGATAAAAAAGAGAGAAATTCTAGCACTTGGGGTGTTGATTATGGGGTATATAGGTATTTCAGTTTGTGGTACCAGTGAAAAAATATTTATAGCATACACACATCATATAAATTATGTTTAATATTTAATATTTAATATATAATATCATATCAGTATATTATCGTAATAATATGTCATACATAATATTCATTTTATAAGTTGGATAAATAAGAATGCTTCCCTGACCTCATGATGGCTTCCCACCTCTCCTTTACTTTGCTGGTGTACCCTGTCCTGAGGTGTTGCTTGCATCAGAATCATGCTAAGGCTGCTCTCACCTCATACTGGCCTGTGCTGCTTGCATTTTGTGTTTATTTACCTTAAGCATGTGAGGAAGCAGACAACACACAGCAGAGACAAAGTAGGGCCTAAGGTGGTAGTATGTTAGCTGTAGTATAATATGTCCTACGGTATAGTAATGAATACACTTTCTCACATAGTAATCTGGAGGTGTTTTGCAAAACTTTATCCCAGAGGGGTAAGCAACCTCCTTTGTCCATATGAGTGAGATCTAATACATGGAGTGACTGATGAGATATGGATTCACATCTTCACTTACGTTGCAAGAATGTATTTGCTTCCCATACCCTTAAAAATAGCACACCACAGATATATGTAGTAGAAGAGATTGTGAGATACAGACTGTTCACAAATGGAATACCCAGAATTAGCTCTATTAAGTCGGAGCTAAATGCCAAGTCATAAAAATTATAGTTAAGACACTAATTTTTAGTGCATAGGTCAATAAATAGCACCCTTCAAAGCACAGCATCTTCAGTTTCATTATTTTTTCTCAAGATGGCAAGATTCCAGTAAAGATTTGCAGAGCAGCGATGATCCAGATATCTCAGGGCATTTTGCTAGTGATAAAGAGGAACTCAAGTAAAGACAATAACAAGCTGCTGCAATGTATTGTCTGTTGATAAGAGCAGAGACTAGCTCCCCCAACAAAACTAGCTGCAGAACGCGTTTGACTTCTGCCTGTGATTATTTCAGAGGTAACATTCATATAATAATATATCAGCATATATCTTGATTATAATTAGGACACTTATATACTTCTCAATGCAGAAAGAGTATGTTAGACAAGGATAGAATCCAATTTTTGTCTTATTTATGCATTTAAGTTACCTAAGTGCAGTGAGGACTTGAGAGGAAGACCAAAGCCTGACTATGAGGGCACTTGCAATTTGGTTCAGCTGAAGAGCTGAACTTTGACCTGCTGTCTCACCTGCACTCAAGGACTTTCAGAAGAATGAAACAATAGCAGATGTGGAGTCAGGGTGCTATTCCTGTTGTACGTCTTTATATTAGTGTGATAGCCCAAGTAGTCACAAAGAAACTGAACAAAAGGTGAAGCTTTTGTTAGAAATCTTTTTCTTTTTTTCCCATTTTATAATCTCCACTTCTTGAATGTTACCAGCCATACCTCTAACTGGTCTCAAATGGCCAAACTGAAGAGAAGTCAGGAAAAAAGTGTTAAGTGGTAAGTCAGGGAAAAAATAATAATTACGTTGGCTCTTTCTTTTTCCTTTGTGTGCATATATAACACTGCTTTTAAAATTAGGTCATACAGTATATCTGCTCCTGTAGTTAGCTATTTCTGAGGTTCCTGTGACCTGTGCACTGTGCCTTTGGGTACATCTGCTCAGCACTGTTCAGGCACGTGTGCCAGCCACAAGCAGCCCAGCTGCAGTTATCGGTGCCATGAGCTTTTGCAGAGAAGCCACCTTTCAGTTCTTTCAGCATGTGAACGATGTGAGTTTGCATGAGCTCGGACAGGGTGAGCTGGCTTCTACCTACCGAGCAAAGAGCTCTGAGGCGCTGTGCACACAGCACACAGAGCTGCATCAGGCTTCTCTGGGACTTGCATGAATACCAGACCTGCAGGACTGGTCCCGAGATAAATGAATCCTGGTCATGCCATCTGGGCTCCATAGTGGTACCGCATGTGCCCTAAATTGCTCCTCTCAAGACAGATGCAGGCGATACATGGCTGTCCGAGTGGCACATGCCCTGATCATGATATGACCATAATTAAAAGGCAGAATCATAATTAAAAGGCTACATGTCTGTAGCTTGAATACTATTGACTACTGATGGTAACGTTGAAAAAATGAAGACGCTTCCTCTAGCAGAGAATCACAGCCATTTGTAAGACCATATACATGGGCAACTGAACATCACACAGGAAAAATACCGTGATATATAGCTCAGTGGTACAGATACGATTCAGGGTTCACACTCTGAGCTGTGACAATTAGCAATAAGAGACACTGTGCAAAGGAAAGAGTCGCGACAGTGCAAGATTTCTCATGGAGATCACCTGAGGTGAGCCCCAACCAGTGCTCCCTTCAGGCAAGGCTGGGAAGCATTGCCCAAAGTGCTAGGGAATGAGGAGACAACCACAGAGCTCACACGTTTCCCACTGCCTTGGATTGCATACATCACTGCCCGCTGGCCCTTCGTCAGCCCAGGCGCACCTCTCCTGCTGAAATACCTGTGGTCACCTATTTTCAGCGGGTATTGAGAGGGGTCCAGGGGAATGAGTGGACACAGTATCAGTTCCAGCCATACAAAAGATCTTCCAGCAGCTCATTTTTTGTATCAAAGCCTTCCAGTAAGAGGCACAGTTTGACAATCTTTATGTACATCTAGCTCTTCTTGCCCTTTCAGGAGCAGAGAATCAGGTATGTGAGAAAGCTGCCAAGTGCATGTCAGTTTAGCTCCTACAGAGCCCCTGGTCTCAGGCATTTTTCAGCCAAGACTGTTTTCACTAGTGCTGATGTGAGAATCACGTCTAACTGATGTGGGAGCCAGGAGAACGCCCAGTCTGCCGGGAGTTCACCACCCATACATTGCAGAAGGCATCTGGGGAAAGAACAGAGCAGTGGGTCCTGTAGGTGGGCTGGCAATAAAGGCTAAACGAGATGTGCTGAGCAAGTACAGCAGCAGGACCAACAGAAGACAAAATAATTTTCATCCTGAGTCCCAGCTGTGGCATGTTTGCTATACAAACAGTTTTACGATCACGTAGAACTGACAGTAGGTTTTGACACACAGGTGGAAGAAGACGGGTGCAGGTAAAATCATGCGTTTTGTCCTATTCTGTGCCAATTCATTTTCACATGGAAGTTGGCCTGGTCATTTTAAAGTGGCAGCTGAGTGGTCCAAGTGTGAAAGGGGGCAATTACGTTTTAGTGGACTAGTTCAGATTTTGATAGAATCCAGGCAATTACGGGCCTCCAGGAAACGAAGATCTGAATCAACAGGATGTTTAAAATGGGCTGGATTCAACTTCAAACACCTGCACTTACAATGGAAGTGACTAATATGAGCCTGTTACAGTCGCTGGAGATCCACCCAGTACAGTCAGTGGCATCCACACTTTCCAACTTACCCTAAAAAAGACACTTAGATTTCTATGGATGCTAAATCCACAGCTGTAGGAAAGACCAGGCAGGAAAGGTGCCAGCTATACCCAAATCCTGCTTCTTAATGCTACTGCTCTGCAAAAAGAGTTGCATATTCATCTTACTTAACAAGAGGAACAATAATTCAGCCTGTACTTACAAGTCACCAGTTGTTATGGATCCAGCGTGAGCTTTTTGGAGCATGTCTATTTATCTAGGAGGTAGTAAGAGTTTTGTACATACTGAGACTGACTAGTGGAAGTAGTGGAAGATGGCCTATCTGAAGACGGCCTACATGCTCAGCCAAGTTCTTTGATTAACCCCTAACAATACTGTTTCCAATTTCTGGCCCCAGTACGTTACATGAATGTTAGAATTACCCTACATTCTTTTCTCAAAACATTTCCCAAATACCATGCCAAATTATCCTCTCAGCTACACCTGCAAAACTTGGTTGAGTGTCCTGTTTATGGACTCCATCATATGTTAAATCGATCAACAGCTACAGACTGTCATATCCTTAGTGCAAGTGCAAGAAAAAGCGATGTGCGAACTCTTTTTTTTTTTTTTTTTTTTTATCTCTAAAGATAATCTTCAAAAACACGCATGCAGCCCTACCTTAATTCCTTTGTGGACTGAACAGGAGAGGAAACATTCAAAAAGAGTTTCACAGAAGAGAGAGATGAAAAGATAGAAAGTACAGATTTCAAACAGAATATATATATACACACACACACATATGTTTATATGTGTGTGTGTGAATACATATATCTTTGCTGTAAAATGCCAATCAGACCATACAGATTCAATGTAAGACCATAGAGTTTTCTGAAGATTGAGGGATTGGGAATCTGGGAATCTGTCATATTGTCTACCGCAAATACTGTTTGTACCAACAAACTGTTACTTCTTTTCCTGGCATTTGAGGTCAGAAGGGTAATGATCGACTACGCTTTTTCCTCTGACTTTCACAACAGCTATGTGGGGCAATTACTTGTAGTAAGAAGATCGGAAGATCGGAAGCCATTGTATCTCAATCCTGGACATAGACGATATTTGAAAGATTTAAAGTTATAAAGGAAATCATTTCATGTGTTATTTAAATTTAGACTTGATGGGGCACTTTCTGTGGTCAAAGTTCTATAAAAGCATCAATCTTTGTCATCTTGATATAACTCAATATTGTGTAATAATAGTTTAGGGGCAAGCTACCTGCATGAGGGCCCTCTGGCACAAGGTAACTTCTCCTTACCCAGGATGTCCACCAGAGCTGGTTGTCCATGGCCATGCACCATCTGACAAAATCTGTGGTCGAATGAAGTCAAGGTTCCCCACCAGAAGTCAGCAACATTTCAGTAACTGCTTGCACGCACGCTCTTCCTGAATGATACATGCAAGATCGCATTATTTCACCAAGAGGCAAGTTGCCCTGTGCTGTTGGGAACTAAGAGCATGCACATGGGCAGTGACCGACCGCAAAGGAGTGTAAGTCCTGTAGAGTTAATTCCTGGGCTGTTATGTTGAATTCTTAAAAGGGGTTGCCTTAACTTTGCTAATCCTTTTAAACAGGCTTGAAAAAATTAAGCTTAAAAAGTCTGTGTATGTAGGAAAGGCCAACATATATATAATATTCTAGCTATTGGCCCATAAACTGGAATCTCTTTAAATCCAATTTAGGATGTTCACTCTGACTGAAATTTAAACCAGCCTAGAAAATTGATCAGTGGAGTTACACAAATTGGGTTTCAATTGACCTGAGGTTTTGCTCACAGGATTTTTAAAAGCTGACTATATTGCACACCAATAAAGAAAATGGCAAGCTGCTTCATTTTGTAGTGTAACTAGCACTTAAAGTCATAGAATCACGCTTCAGATGCTGAGAGGTTTTTGTCAACACTGGCCCACAGCCTTACTATTTCCATAAACCTGACTACTGCAGAAATGAACTTTTTAAAGACCACATTGACTAGTTTCGCTCTGAACAGAATTATTGACACAGGTTATAGTGGCTGTGTTTATGCAAACCTTATCTAAATTAGGATGAACATTGCTGACAGCAGCACAGAATCCTGACTTTGCTAATTTATGGTTAGCAAAGGTGAAGGTTCAAGTGAACTAAAATTCAACTATCAGCAAAACTGCATAGTTCAGGACAGATACAGGAAAGATAAAGGTAGCTATGTACAGTTAATTTTACTACTTAGCTAGTTCTGAAGAACCGGTACAGTAGTTCCTTGTGACGTTTCTTTGCCTCTAACCTGTGCATTTACATTTCACAGTTAGTAAGACTTCTTTGGCTGAATCTTGGAAACTGCCCACTTGCACTCTCTCAGGCCGGAGAAGAGAAGCACTCTTCAACAGGCAGAAATGATAGGATTATTTTTCTTCACTTTTGAATAAGGCTGCTTTCGTCTAGATTGATATAGCTAACAAGCTCAACAGGCATGTACCCCTCGACTACACTAAAGCTGGTAATGCTTCTACATTTTCTTACTGAAAAAACAGAGGTGTTTTTTACCTCTCAATGTGAAATCCTCGTGGAGAGAAGACACTCTTGTTTTGCCTTGCCCTAACTATTTGAGGTCAGAGTTACAACCACCATAGGGTTTACTTTGACTAGGTGTACTAAGATAAAAACTGAAGTTTGTCTCCGCAAGAGTTTTTGATTAATACAGTGATTGTAAAGTAACTCTTTCATTGTAAAAAATATGCCATCTTTTGCAGTGAAGGCATACATATGGTTTTCTTGTGTCCTTTGTCTGAATAATCTTTGGTGAAAAATAAGAAATAAAGAACAGTTTTATTTTTCTAAAGCTAAATGACATAGAAGGTCAGGAATATTGCAGCTAGTTAGATGTTTTCAGATTTGTTTTGTTTGCTCAGAAATACTCGTACACACAAGTGCACATGTAGTAGAAGTCTCATTTCCCAAACGTATTTATTCTTAAAAGAAGATAAGCTAAAGCCTAGTGTGAAATAATGCCTTTGTGATAACATAACTACAGGCTCAGCAAAGATCAGTTTTTGATCTTTGCAATAATGATACTCAGAACAAAACAACAGAAACAACAACAAAAAAAAATCAGCGAAAAGAACAGGGAAGGTTCAATACAAAGAATTTTCTTAGAAGACTTAGGTTCAGATCTTGACTGAGTAAACCAAACCCTTGGCTTTTAGAGATGTAGAAATGTAACCCTACAAGCTAAAATTTGCATGAAAGTTTATTGCAAGGGTGAGAAAGAACCATCCAGACAAAACCTGCAGCCTCTTTCGGTAAAGCCCATGTTCCGTTTAAGGAACACACAATTAGAGATGCACTCATTTACATTCCTCAGTTTGGTGAGCTTGAACATTTGCAGGAGTGTATCTCTAAATCGCATCAATGATGCTTTAGGAACAATAACTGAGATGTGTTACAAAAGGGCACTTTTTCTTCTTGTTCCTCATATTAAAACCCCTTACTCCATCTAAATATCAAAGTGTTTGTCACTTTCCCCACAACTCAAGATGACTGGCTCCTGACTCCTTGCCTTTCTGGCTCCTTCTTCTCCTCACACTCAGTCTACAATAGAAATTAAGTGTCTGTTTTCTGTGCTTCTCTAATATTCTTTCATCTCACTAGCAATTCAGACAGTCCAGAAGGGGTTGAATCCCCAGCAGGAACACTGCACACTGAGGATCCCTAAGTTTTCACCAGCTTTAGCTACATTTAGGTAGACATAAACTATCCTAACCCTTTAGCTCTTGTTACTACTTTGTAATAGCATTAAACTGAGCAAGTAAAAAAAAAAAAAATATTTTTTTAAAAAATGCAGTCTTTTGAGGAAAAACAAAATACATTCTTCAGCCACATTTGTGTTGATTAAGAACTGTTCATATGATTTCTCTAAGTGCTTACAATAAAATCTGTGCTTTCATTTTGCTCCATTCTGAATGTTTGCAATTGAGTTGAAATTGCATTTCAGTTTGTTTTTCCTGTAATCCGAAACATGCCATCCTACATTCTTCAGCTGGAAGGATGTCTTTCCAAAAGTGTAACAATATCAAAGAATTTATGAAATAAGACCTTTTTATGCTACACAATAGTGCTTTGACAGGTAGTGAACCAAAAATGATGAAACAGAATAGGTTTTGGAAGGCTTTCTGATACATGATGTTTTGTGATTTATTTTTTCATCTCAAAACGAATCACAAAACTTTTTATAAAAAGGTAGTTCTGGTTTTCATTTGACTCACAGACTTTTCAGTCTTTTTCACAGGTGCACTTGACATCGACAACAGGAAGAGAATAGATGTAAGAGAAAAAACACATCAATTTTATTTAGTAGTCCCCTAAAAAGAAAGTAGACACATTTCTATTGTTACTCTTCCATGGCAAAGAAATAACACAGTCCTCTTCTGATTTTTTAGTGTTTGATTTTCAGTATAGTCTTTAATGTTTTATTTGTCATCTTTTGTCAATTGAAGGGAAAGGAATCACCATCCCTGTCAAAAAGGCACTAAGCAGCTGTCACCTTTGCTTATGGTTACAGCTCGGATGAAAACCTGCTGTTACTGATTTTCCAAGTGAGCTTTCTCTCCAGAGTGCCGCGAGCCAGTGAATACAAAGAGGAGCAAAAAAACCCTACGTGGATTTAGCGAGGGTTACTCCAGAGGCTTTAGGTACTCTTAGTACCTAATACAAAACTAAAATCCATCCGTCCACTAAATGTTTCAGAAATGAGGCAAGCAGAAAAGCTTAACATTTCTCTTTCTATGTCAGAGGCTTGACGACTGATGTAAATGGCAATAAGACTGGATCTTCTCACTTGAAGAATCCTTATTGCGTTTTTATTTCAGTCTACCTGTAGGTCCATTTGTCTGTCGTAGTTTAAATATAGCTCTCCCCAAAATAAAAGCAAAACCGTGTCTTTCTAACAGGGATATTTATGCAACAGAACTATATTTTTACAGACTAGGCATTTGAAACCCTAGCTGAGGGTTGACGTTTTAAAATTATCCTACAGCAAAGTTTCTCTTGCAGAGAATCCATGCAAGCTCCACTGATTTGAATGGTGTTGGAAACCTGAAATTGAAAGAAAGCAACTCATAAAATGTAAGGGGAATCTAATTCTAATCCTCATAAAGATTAATTTCTCTCTTGATTTATGACATTTTCAAGTTAAACCACAAGAGACAGACAGAGACTGTGGTTGCAGTGGGGGAAGGACATAAAGTTACCCTGAACAAGATGAAAATATAAACACAGCGTTAACTAAACCCAAACAGACACAATAATGGGAGAGGTAAAGTACACTGAAGTGCTACATTGTGGTTCCAGCAGCGTAACCTGGGCATTTAAAAAGCAAAGCATCACAAGTAAGGGTGACTCAGAGCAGGAGTTTCTGCTAGCCCAGGCTTTCCTGAACAAGGAATTCAGGATTAGAGCCCCAGAAGGATTTGGCAAAAGAAAAATCAAAGTTGGAAGGAGGATTTTCTGTACTCCACATTTCCCCAAGAGGCTATTTGCCCTTGAGAATGACTTGCAACAACAGTCTTGAATGCTTTGCTTGCCCCCTCCACCCCTGCAGAAGACACTAGGGAACCATCGCATCGTTCTTCTTTTGCTCCTTGTGATGGACATCTTCCTTACTGAAAACCATGCCAAGGGGACCTACCCTTTTTGGAGAGCTCTTGTAGGCACCTAACCACAAACTCTGGTGCCTTTCAACCCCTATTCAAGAGATGCCTAAATTTGGGAGGCACTTACATTTTACTGACGGTAGTGTTCCACAAGTGCATAAAATTTGCCTTTAGCCAGGCCACGAATCCTGACACTGTTTTGCGTACTGCAGCATCTATGCATGCATTTTTTTATCTCCTTCTTATCAGGATGTGCTCTCAGAAAAAGCAAGTTTAGAAGAAAATACGTTTGTGATTAGCCCTAGCACAAAACCGAATGCAAGAGGTATTCAATAGCTTTATGACCAGTGTGACAGATTTAGTGGAAATTTTCACCTATACTCCTACCTCCCAAGTACATACAATTTCTATAGGAATAGTACCTCGGGCTGAGATCCCTTAGCCTGTGAGAGCAAGTATCTTTCACTTGCAAAGACTTATTATTAGAGCTCTGTAGATACTTTGATATAGATAAAAATTTTCTGTTTGTCCTGGGAAGTTTAGGGTTGTTAGGTACAAAAAGAGCCACTTGAGAAAGATTTTTGAGGCAATAGAGTTCAGGAATAGGTATTTACTATGGTAAGTCATAGATAGGATAGTTGAAATAGGTTTTTTTCCAAGAGCTTTCTGTCAGTGAGTGCTTTTTCAAGTTCCCCTGAAAACTGAAGAGTTAGTTTCATTCTTGATATAGCTCCACTGACAAGAACAGAATTTCATCTGCAATGGATTTGGCTCAAAGGGGTTTTTGCAGTTGTGATCATGTGATGTGCTCATTTCTTGGAACATGTTTGCTCTGTGTCATGTGTCTGATATATTAGGAACACATCTCTGGCTTCTTTGCAATTCCTATTTTCTTGTGCCTTTTTCTGGGCTTCCAACAGCTCAGCGAGAAGTTCCTGGAAGACCGGCAACATTAGCTAACATCACTTGTTTGATATTGACTCTCACTATTTCTGAATGGTTTTAGCTGACATTTGAAGCATTATGTCGAATTGATCAGATCAAGAAACAAGAGAAATAAGCCCCCACTGAGCTTCTTGCTGCTGTAGCTGTGCGTTTTCTGGATCTGCACTCAGTTTATTTTTAGAGTTGAGTATCTCTCTACTCCACTACAGCCTTCAGAAGAGACTTCACCTTTGCCAGGTCTCAGGAACCATCAACAGTTATTTTGTGAAAGGTCTAGCAAGCTATTCAGTAAGAGCCTCTGTCAGAAAGCAGAGTTTTTGTCAGAATTATTATTTCCAACTAGATTTAGCCAGCACCGAGGGCTGACCTCTCTGAGGAACTGACCTGTTACACTGCTCATGGGCTATGACCACACAATTAAATTAAAGGTCTTACTTAACTAGATCCGAGGTTAAGTGCCACCAACTGACTGGCACCTACATTTTTTTAATCTAATCTCCTACAGCAGGTGTGTCTTGCAAAGAGAGGCTTGGATTAAACGGTGCAGGTGATCAGAGTCCACAAGTAGGAGCGTGTGCCTGAACCCACTCTCTGCCCCTCTTTTATTAAACAGCATAGATGTGCCCAGAGTTACCAGCTGGCTTGGCCTGGCACCCCTTTCAGACCCCTATGGCCACTCTTCACAGAACTTACTGTTGCACTATCCTCTGCCTTTCTGGTCATTCATTGCCATTTCTTCACTTCTTCGACCCTGTGCTTTTGTGAAACTGCATCTCTGTACTGCAGCTTCATGAAAGTAAGCACGCATGCATGTAGCACGTTGAGGCATGAGTTCTTGTTTGCAGCTGCTAAATGCTGTTACACTGTATAAAATAAATAAGCTAAACCATAAACTATTGTGTCTGCCAAGAAAGATCTATATAGGCCAGACAGTGAAAGCATGGTTTTGCTTTGCAGACTGCAAAACTGAAACTAATTTTGCAGAATTACAGGTGATGCCAATACGACAGCTACAAACAGAACATTTTTTAATAACTTACATCTTGCAGAAATTGAAACTCAATAGCTTTTTTTTTTTGTTAGAAGAAGGCTTGTTACAGGCCTAGTCCCTTCAGCCTGTAAACCAGTCCCAGCAACTGCAATCTGCCCCTCGTTCTTGATTACACATGGTGTTTTCCGTATATTCTGTTTATATCATGAATATACCAAGAATAATTGATTGCATGTTCTCCTTTCCCGAATTAGGAAAAAAAAATAAATTAAAAATCCACCATTTATTTGGAATGGATCACTGTTTTAGCTGGACACAAAAAAAAAAAAACAAAAAAAACGTGTATTACAAGAAGCAAGGTTGTGACAACCAGAGTAGATGGGATGGATTTAGCTCATGGAGATCCTATGGCATAGTGTTCTCATGCAGACATCAATTCAATTTCAATTTGTGACATGTGGTTTTCTTTATGTTACAATAACATAAGAGGTGTGATAACGTATAGGCTGCAAAAAGTACCAGAAAGCCATTCAGCAGGGAAAAAGTAGCTGTTCAAAGCTAAGAAGAAGTGAGACTGGTAAAACATTACCGTGATTCGGAGGGAGAGGAGAGTTTTCAGGAGATAATTTTAATGTATTCAGTTCATTCAGAGATAATCTGTCAAACTGCATAGGACTTTTTCTTAGTTTGATTAATAGAAGAAGTATGTTCTTAATTTCTGTTTTGACACATTGCTTTTCTCCCTTGACATTTGTCCTCCAGGTTTTTAAGCCAAGTGTTCATGATATGATCCAGCTGGCTTATAGGGATCAACAAGCCCCTTGTGAATAATGGTTAAAAACGGATCCCACCTGGACGTTGAAACGCTGGCAATGCTCCAGAATAAAGCTATCTCCATCACCCTCCCAGTTGTGTATACACTGGTGGCTATGATCAGTATCCCTGGCAACTTGTTCTCCCTTTGGGTGCTCTGCTGGCACATCAAACCCAAAACTCCTTCTGTTATCTTCATGATCAACCTAAGCATCACGGATCTCATGCTGGCCAGCTGCTTTCCCTTCCAGATTTCTTATCACATCCAAAGCAATCACTGGAGCTTTGGCAAGACTCTTTGCAGCCTCGTGACTGTGATGTTCTACTCCAACATGTATTCTTCCATACTGACCATGACCTGTATCAGCATCGAGCGGTACATGGGTGTGGTATATCCCATGAAGTTGATCAAGTGGAGAAGAAAAAGATATGCCCTGGCTGCCTGCCTAGGTATGTGGATTTTCTTGCTACTAGCCTTCTACCCACTAGAAAGCACAGATCTAACCTATGAAGTGAAAGAATTGGGGATTATAACCTGTTTTGACGTCCTCAAATGGGATATGCTGCCCAACTTCGCAGCCTGGGTAGCCTTTCTCCTCACACTATTTGTCGTGCTCTTCCTGATCCCTTTTGTTGTAACAGTCGGATGCTATATTGGCACCATTCGGAAGCTTATTCAGACATCAAACAGGTATGGTAACAGGCAGAAGACTAGATCCATATACCTGGCAATGATAGTCCTTTTGGTATTCATCACTTGCTTCGCCCCCAATAATTTTATCCTACTTGTGCATATGATCATCCGCCTATTTTATGGCAGGAGTTTGTACCCTGCCTACAAGCTCACCTTGTGCCTCAGTTGCCTCAACAACTGCATAGATCCCTTCATTTACTATTTTGCATCCAAAGAATTTTACCAGAAATTCATGCAAGTGTTTCGCCCTAAGGTACTGCTCAGCGAGAGTTTGGAAAACAGAAGAGAAAGCTTATTCTCTGGCAGGACCATGTCAGCCAGGTCGATGTCAAGTGGACCTATGGATGGGTTAGAGGGAGTAAAGGTCTATTTGCAAAGGCAGGAAAGTGTTTTTTAGCCTTAGACATCCCCAGAACAAAGGCACCTGTGAGATCCATGAGTAGACAGAGAAAACATTTTGTTTTGAATGGCTACCCTCAAAATACCTTGCTCCAGTGACAGAACTCAAGCCATACTTATATTGCGCATCCTCCTTCAGTATTTTCTGGTAAGAAATGGAAGCATTAAAGGAACTGAGTTTATTCAAGAAGGCACTGAAGCAAACCCAATATTGATAATTGGGGGTTAGCCTGGAATTAGTCCTACTGCATGAAACCAAGGGATAAATTTAGAACAAAAATTACTTTCAGGTTGTATGATCTCAGTATTTAACCAAAGGCTTGTGATTCTCAGCGAATGTGAAATATTACTGTATATGAATTAGAGCATAAACTGAAGTTGGATTTGGGAAGGGGAGTTATTTTTCTAAGCAATGTGCTGTTTTTTTTGGTGTTTTTTTTAATGTATTGCTTTCTCTCTTACTGTATTTCTATAAAAGAATGAGTAAAAATAACTTGTCATTTTACCATTAACGCATAATGCATAGCCACTGTGAATTCACCACAACACTCACCCAACTGTTTATCAGAACCAAACCACACTAACCTTTGAAAAGGTTAGGTTGACTCATATTGTTTATTTCAATTTTATATAGCAAAATGTCTCATACAATGAAAAGAAAGCTAGAACTAACAATGTTTGAGACTACTTCAGCTGCTGAGTGGATTATATTTTCATTTCTTGAAGTTATTAATTTCTCAGGACAATGGGGAACAGCTGATTTAGGAAAACAGGTTTTCTCACATTGACCTACTACAGTAATAATGCTGCTGCTTGTATGTGATTGGTATCAACAAGTCATTTTCACCAATTCACTATAGGCTATATGCAGAAGCACCATCCCCCTCAGCAAAGAATTTAGCTTTATATAGTGCATGGACAGTGAGTTTATCCTCCTTACGGCGATGGTGTGGATTATTAACCAGATTTTCAGCTGGATATATGAGAATTCAACCACAGACTGGAGTGATTCTGTGCCAGCAGAAACCAGCTGAAAACCTGTCCCTACGGCCAGATGTCAGAAACGTACTTCTTTCAAGTGGGCAAAGAGAAAGAAGAGGAAAAAATGAAAGCGAAGCTGGAGAGTGGGAGATATACCAAATACCCTGGAAATAGGTTATGGCAGGTTGATTGTGCAGTCCTGTGTTTGGGACTCCTCTGAAACATCCTTCTCCAGCTTGCGTATACTGTCTCATGTTTTAATTATTCTCACATCTTAACAACTGCCTGTGTGCTTGGAAAGACAACTGTTACAGAATATGTACTGGGGACAGACAAAGGCAAAGATTTTCCTGTAGTATTTACAGCTTTTTACCTACCTTTGGCCCTCATTGACAGTGAAGAGCCAAAAAACGCCTGACAGAGCCAGACAAGTTTCCCTTCACAAGCAAGACAAAGCTCTACGGTGTCCTTTTGCTGTGCTGCGACTCCATCCAGCGCTGAGTAGGAGGCTGTCTTCGACATCGTGGATAGTTGGTTCAGACACCACACGCTAGGTCTGCCTTGAGTTTACTGATTTCTGAGCTCCTGTGCCTAAGTAAAAGACAAGACCCAAGGCCCATAAAATCTGTGTTTTTTCTTCGTGGATGACATGATTAAAACACAATTTTCCACCACTAATCACCACAAATTTCTTCATGATAGAGGCTGGATAACCACAAAATCAACTGAGAGATATTTGTATGTTCTATCTTCTGCTAAAGTATTGTCAGTTATTGGAGCAGGATAAATGTGAGTGGACCTAGTACTACCTTTCAAAAGCCATCTGAAGTGTTTTGTGGCATTTCACAGTGTTAGTTTTAATTGATCTGCACATTTCCTGCCCACAAGGCCAACCTTAGTGATACCTAATCCATCCAAACCTTCCCATCAATTTGCCTGGAAGCTACCCTGCACTACCAGCCTGCCTGCTGGGTGTGAATATGCACTGAGATGGGCTTGCTACTTTAAATCACATCGCGTGTGCTGAAAGAAAGAATCCTACTGAATATGTTCCTGCGTGAGTCGGCGCTCTGAGCTCCTGTGTCAGGTCTAGCACATGCTCCAAAATACCTGCTTGCGCCAGGACCTCCAAAGAAAGAATGATGGCTCTTCCTAAGCTGTCCCACATCCCTCAGGCAGAAATTCAGTTAGTTTACTAAAGTTTTACAAACCTGCATATTAATTTAGCAGTGCACGGTTTCACCTTGCTGTTCAAGTCCCTTCACCATCCACTTTCAGAGAATTCCAGCTTTCTCACTACCAAAACCATTTTCAGCATTTTGCTGTGGGAGAAACTTTTTTGGAGGTTATGCTGAAATCTCTCTCCTTTTTTTTTTTTTTTTAACATGCAAGTATTTTTACAATAAAAACCTTTACTTCTCCAAGCTCTAATGCAGATTTTCACTCTGTTTTATCTTGAACCTGATCCTCAAGCACTGCGTGCCTCCTAAAATGTTCTGCAATGTGCCTGAACTGTAACTGACACCAAATAGAGCCAGAAGGGCAGAAACTTTGCACTTTGGACATCAACTGCTGTATTTTGAAAAATACTGAATTGCTCCTTTTGTAAGAGAGAAAAGATGCTCACAACTGACTGAAAATGTTCTTCTCTCCAGCCTCACACAGCTCTTCATAGCCCTTCATCCCTCTTCTGACATTGTCCAAAAAGGAACAGGAAGGATGCCTCCTTCAGGTACCTCTTCATGCCATGTTGCTAACTAGCCTCTAGTTAGCTCAGATTAGGCAAAATTCCCATTTGCGTCAGCGGGAAATCTGTTCCTTGAGAAAGGAATACAGAATTGAGCCCGACGACTGCAATCTTTTGAGTCCGACGGTGTATACTGTGAAATTTTGGGGGGGTGGTTAGAAAGGAGGAGAAGAAATCATTAAAGTGGCCCAACATACTGTTCTTTGACACTGGAAACATGTCCTTCTGGTGACCACCATGAATCATAATACATAATTGCATGCATCAGCAAGACTTCTACCCTCCTTGGTCAGTGGGTGTGAGTTGACGTACATATATATATATATATAAAAATATATATACACATAAATATAGATTGCCATTTGAGAAGATATTGAGAAGTTCATGTCTATATTGCCTTTGGTTTGGGGAATACGGGTCCTGGGCAACGTGCTTACTTGATTGCCTCTGTGGTTAACGTAATTTTACTGAGAAGACATGAATGTATAGGCTTCTGTTTCGTTTTGGATTTTGGTTTTTTTGTGTTTTTTTTTTAATTATTGTTTAGCAATTTAATCTATGAATGCGCTTGGATCTTTTTGTATATATAATAATAAAAACAACATAAAAAGGACATGATTTAAGATTCTTTCCTTTGTTTGCACCTGCCATGTGTGAGAAACTTCTAAGCTTAAAAGAGGACAGGGAAACCAAGTTATGAAAAAAAATTAATCCATTTCCCATTGCTATTGTGCTTTTTTTAGATTGCTGTATCATTTTAAGTCTCTTATTTTTCCCAAGCATTTTGAAGATTTTTTTTTGCCTTGCATACCTGTTCATTTTTTTCTTTTCTTTATCTATATCTTAGAAGCTGGCATTGGCATACCCTCTTCACGCAAATTTTAAAAGCACCAATATTTGAATGAGATATTTGCTAACTTGGAATCCTTCTCCTTGCCCAATAGGTGCACCGAATACATATATTTTTACATTTCAATGCATTTCTGAAGAGGGCTGGCAGCCAGGGCCCATCCCAGCCCCAGGCAGGCGCAGGGCAGCCGGGGGCACTGGGGCAGCCCCATGCCCAGGCACCGGGCACCTCCCTGGGGACGGGGACGGGCCGAGGCCAGGCTGGGACGCGGGCTCACGGCTGGGCCCAGCTCGGCGGGGCCCATGGCCGGGCAGGGCAGGGCTGTGGGGAGCTGGAGACCGGCCCTGCTGCAGCGTCGGTGGGGCAGGGGCTGACGGCCCGGGGGGCTGATGTGGGGCCAGTCAGGGTTGGTGGTGACTTGATAAATGGTCCCTAGACTGACTATGCTTCATTTTGGGTTCAGCGTCCGGCTGCATCTGTGCTGATACATGAAAGGGCCAGAGATCATAATAAAGTCACTTGATAATTTTTTGTCATTTCTTTCCAGTTCAAAGTGCTTAAAATAACATGAGGTCTGCATTGATACCCACCAGAGTGGTGTTCCCCTAAGGAGATGCTTGGGGTATACGCTACGTACCCGAATGTGTGCATGATAGCATCAATGTTTGAGGGTGAAATTCAGCATTAGTAAGTGTGAAGTAATGCACACGGGGAACTCCAGTCATAGCTTTGTGTACGAAATGATGTTGCTCGGCAGTGACCACCATGAATCATAATACATAATTCCATCCATCAGCTCACCATTGTAGAAATCCATGGTTCATCCACACCTTGTTTACTTCATGCACTTCTGGTCTCTTCATCACATATAGGATCTACATGAACTAGAAAAGGTCAAGAGAAGGGCACGTGGGGTGATCTAAGGTATGAATTTAAAACCTTAAGAGTTAAATAGTTCAGGACTCCTCAGCTCAGAAAAGAGACAACGTAAGGTAGTTAGGAAAAAGGTCTACAAAATCCTCAATGGAGTGCAGAAGCTGATAGGGATGAGTTTCACTGCCTTTGCCCAAACAAGAACTGGGGAATAAGACATTAAGCTGTGGTGGGTTGACCCTGGCTGGACACTAGAGCCCACCAAAGCCGCTCTGTCACTCCCCCTCCTCAGCTGGACAGGGGAGAGAAAATATAACAAAAGGCTCGTGGGTTGAGATAAGGACAGGGAGAGATCATTCAGAAATTACCGTCACGAGCAAAACAGACTTGACTTGGGGAAGTTAGTTTAATTTATTACCAATCAAATCAGAGTAGGATAAAGAGAAATAAAAACTAAATTTTAAAACACCTTCCCCCCACCCCTCCCTTCTTCCCGGGCTCAACTTCACTCCCGATTTTCTCTCCTTCCTCCCTCCAGCGGCGCAGGGGGACGGGGAGTGGGGGTTGTGGTCAGTTCATCACACATTGTCTCTGCCGCTCCTTCCTCCTCCGGGGGAGGACTCCTCACACTCTTCCCCTGCTCCAGCGTGGGGTCCCTCCCACGGAAGACAGTGCTCCCAGGATCCTGCTTCAGCACAGGCTTCCCACGGGGTCACAGCCTCCTTCGGGCATCCACCTGCTCTGGCGTGGGGTCCTCCATGGGCTGCAGGTGGATATCTGCTCCAGCGTGGACCTCCATGGGCTGCAGGGCAACAGCCTGCCTCACCATGGTCTTCACTATGGGCTGCAGGGGAATCTCTGCTCCGGCGCCTGGAGCACCTCCTCCCCCTCCTTCTTCACTTGGTGTCTGCAGAGCTGTTTTTCTTACATATTCTCACTCCTCTCTCCGCTGCTGCTGCTGTGCAGGAGTTTTTTCCTCCCTTCTTAAATATGTTATCACCGAGGCGCTACCACCGTCGCTGATGGGCTCTGCCTTGGCCAGCAATGGAGCCAGCTGGCTTCTAGCAGCTTTTCACAGAAGCCACCCCTGTAGTCCCCCCACTACCAAAACCTTGCCACACAAACCCGATACATAAGCTACCGAGATCCAGGCTCAAAACCAGGAAAAGTTAGTACCTCTTCTCATAACTCATAGTATAATTGGGGAACACCTTGCCAAGGAGATGCACATAGTACATGGGTCCACAGAAAGACTGGAAAAGCACCTGAAAAAGAAATCCATTGTAGGTTACTAAATAGGCAAACAACAACAGATTCAGGAAAACCCCGAAGCTTAAAATGGTCAGAGGTTGGAGGAGTATTAAGGGGAAGTGACATTATGTGATTGCCCTGTTCTTCCTTTTCTTGAAATGCCAGTGCTTGAGGCAGGACACCGAAAGCTAGACAGCCCTTTGGCCCCAATCTAGCCAGTCTCGTGCCCCCATGTAAGGCCTGCCAGAACTGACCTGGAGCCTGGCCTCTTCCACCCTGCCTGCTGGGGTGCTGCCAGTGGGGATTCAGCGGGGATCTTTGCCTGCTACTGTCTTGGAAGCGGCTATCCCAGAGTCAGCTAGGGAGCTGGGAGTGCCCCACAGGGGGCCTGGGGCACAAGCTTGGCTTTCTTTCACTTAGCCCTGTTGACAAGTCACAGAATCACAGGATGGTTGAGGTTGGAAGAGACCTCTGGAGGTCACCTTGTCCAACCTCCCTGATCAAGCAGACCCTCACATTCAGGGAAAGATGCACTTGTGTATCAGCCTTCAACAAACCCCTCTGGCTGCCGGTAACAGTTAACCCGTTTTGCTTCAAAGCATATCCCTGGAGGTATTTAAAAGACGTGTAGATGAGGCCCTTAGGGACATGGTGTAGTGGGCATGGTGGTGTTGGGTTGACGGTTGGACACGATGATCTTAGAGGTCTTTTCCAACCTGTATGATTCTATGATTCTATGATTCTATGATTCTATATCATTATTAATTTCATTTCTAACATCTTTTCTCACCTCTGTTCTCATTTTTCCATCACCCGACTCTCTTGAAGGCTGCTGCTATTGGAGCTGACTAGCAGCAGACCTCATTGTCCTCTTGGGGCAGGGCCATTCGCAGTTGCTGGCTCTCTTTCAGCTTCTCAAGTAGCAGCCTAGTCTACTTTTAAAAGCTGTCATAGCTGCATTAGTCAAAGAGTATGATTCCCTGGCCTGAATTGTCACAAATACACTGGCAAGACCTCTAGTGTCCCCTTGCTGAAAGAGCATGTAACGCTAGTCTCTTTTTCAATGACCTGACAAGTTCTTCCAGAGAAGCTGATTTAAGTACCTTGTCCTGGCAAAGTCCATTAGGAGAATCAGTTTTATTGGCAAATTTTTTAGATTTAGCTAAAGACATAGTTCTTTTAAGTGCCCCAAATGAAAATTCTAATATAAAATGACTCTCACAAGAACGATTAGGATATAAGCCTTGGTTATTGTACTTAGTAATTAATTCCATCCTGAAAAAAAGAGGAACTCTTTATTGGAATAAATCTTGTCTTTCCTCATTTATGCTGCAGTTAAAAGGAGTTATTGAGAGCAAAATGTCAATCATATCTTGATCTATTTGGATTACATTCATTCTGGATTAATTTTTTGCAAGTAAGTGTTCTCTTGTCAAACCTATAAAGTGTAATTATGAAGCGCATAATAGAATAGAGCATAATGCTTAGCTGAAATATCTTTTTTAAAGCTTGCTTTTTTATTTCACAAAAAACCCTGCCTGTCTGAAGTCTGGAATGCTACTGAACTCCTGGTCTTTCGTGACTTGGTTGCAAGTCTTATGACTTCTAGTATTTTTCCTTAAAGTCTCAGCTGGAATATGTTAACAAATGAAGAGACTCTCAGGCCTTTTTAATTATCAAACAAGAAGTTCAGAGCTGCCCGACAGAATACCTTTCTAGCTTTTAGCATAAATGAATACATCAACCCCCTGCTTGACTATCTTGGCTCATGATGATGGCCCGCAGTCAGTCTTTTTCTTTTCCTTCTGCTGAAATTTTCAGCACTGGGATACTGATGGTCCTCCTTCCACAGTTTCTGCACCACTGCCCACATGACCTGGCTCTGGCATGCCAGAATTACTCAGATGCAGAAAGTAAAGTGCCCATGTTGTGCTGCTGGGAGCTGCCAAGGCCAATTGTCCTGTGAAGCTTCCCCAAACTTCCACACCCTTAACTGCTGTTGTTGGATACAGCGAGGTACCAGAAAAATGGGAAGTGTTTTGCTGAGTGCCTTAAATCTGAGGAAACTCAAAGGTTTGGCTCCTCTGCTGCATACCTGAGCAGCCTTGTCAAAGGAGAAAGGACAACAGACTTAACGGAGATATAAACAGGTTCAAAATAGAGATGGGAGAGAGACTGAAGAAGTAACCTCTGTGGCAGCAGAGAGGAGAAATACAGGAAGTGAGAGTTTGGAAAAAGATCCAGAAAGTTAGGCCAACTGCAGTTAGAGTATGTCTGTAAATAGTTTTCTTCATAAACAGACAGTTTCGGTTTAGAAACATGGAGCCCCTTTCAGTGTGAAAGCTGGAAGCAACAGCAAATCTCCAGATCTCTGCTATAAGGAAAGGAATGTGATTAACAGACAAATAAACCACTACCTAGATACCGAGAAAACATCTCACAGAATGGCTCAGATCTCTGGAAATGTGGGCTTGCCAGGCACAAAAGATGCAACTTATCTGATCAAAAGTAGATATTAAGTATTGCGCTAAGCATCTTATTTCTTGACAGTGTTCATGTTGACTGCCGCCTCCATTTCCGAAACCTGCATATGATAGCTGCTTTGGCTGTTGGTTGCATTCAGACACCCAGATGTTGGTAGACTTCTGTGTTACCATGGACCCACACCACAAAAGCAATGTTGGTATCCCAGGACTCTTACCACCTTCTTGACAGCTGTCTTCGGATTTTGCCATCTTCATGCTTGTAACAGCAGCTTGTTCATCTGGTGGAAAGCCATGGCACATGACCTGAGAAATAATATTCCTGGAGACCTCAGCAAACACTTAAATAGGCTGCAAGTCTTTTTCAGCTCCCCAAATCCATATGGCTTCAGAAAATAAAGGCAAATATGTACGTTAAATGACTGGAAGCTTCTTCCCATCATTTACCTCTCCAAAGAGACTGTACCACCTTCTCAATTAGAAACCCTCTATGGAGGTGCAATGGCTTTTTCTCCTTCAAAAAGTTTCAGCTCTGCAACACTGATGGTTCTGTTTCCTCAGCTCCTCATCATTGCCCACAGGCTGACATTTTTCCTTTCCTTATTTCACCTTGCTTTCCATAGTATGTGCAGAACGCATCAGTATCTCACTCCATTCTGATGAATAATGCAAACCACTCTGTACACTTTTACCTAAAATGTCAATATATTTGAGCTTTTTTAACAAGGCAAGTGTTCCCACATATTGCTGCTAAAACTAAACCTTTAAAGGAGTACAAAAAAAAGATAAAATATGGCAAATAACTTTTCTTCAATTGATAAATCTGATTGGATTGAGAAGATAGAAGACAAAAACAAAACCTTTAATCTGACAATATTTACTCTAAGATTTTAGTTTCATATTCAATAAAGCTATTTGGGTCACAGGGTGGAATTATTCCTGTTCTTACAACCATGCAAATTTGCTGGAGGGTCCTTAAGCTCTGTTACAAACATATCTTAGCACCTATTAATGTGTTTATGTTGTCCCTTTATAGCTCCAATCTCAATGCATCTCTTCCAAGATATTGCTAGACCTATTGACATTAACATTAGCTCTGATTGTCCCTATATGTACACACATGCATGTATACCCAGTTATATTAAGTAATTCTTATACTTAAAACTAGGACTTCGAGTGTTTGTGGTGCATGGTCTTCAGTCTTTAAAAGTTAGAGCTCTCTACAGCTGCTTGAAAGTTAAAGTATGCGAGCAAATATGTAGAAAAATTATGGGATGCACTGCCCTCTTGTGGAGATTTAAATAACGAACATATTCTTAAGAGCTCCACGAATGTTCTTGACCTTGGAGCCTCAGAAGTCATTTTCTGGAAGAGCTGGGGTTCCACCTGAGCCAATAAACCTTCTCTCCTCTGCATCTTAGCTTCATTTTCCCTAACTTTATACCGTTGTCTTTGCAGTAATCATTACACTGTACAAGGAAGACTTGGTTTATATAAATACACGCATATATATAGCATGTGCATGTTGTGTGTATAATATATACATTATGTACACGCACACATATTCTGAAAATATTTTATGAACTTTTAAATGTGTTTTTCAAATATAAACAATTCAGAAACAGCGGTCTTTATAGTCTGAGATACTATTTATGTTTCTCTAGAGATTATGTAAGTGTTAATAGGAGTGAGACTGGGGCAATGCTGAGATTGGAGGTGGAAATATCCCTGCAGCACAAGTCAGCCACGTGGCTTTAGGAGAGGCTCAGGGAGTCGATATAATCCGCTGCCCCTCAAACACACAAACACACAGGTAACTAGGGATGTTGTCAGCAAACACTTACCCTCCTGTCCCAGTGATTGCAGGGTTATTAGGCACTGCCCTGTCTTCTCCTCTGAGGCTATTGTGGGCCTCAAGCTAACAGCACAGAGAAAGCAAGCTGCAGGTCAGAAGTTGCTTTTAGCAGCAGACACTGGGCTGTGGCAACAGCTGGGAAAGACAGCGCTGGAAGCATATGTAACTGGGATGCTGCTTCCATATCGTGTAAATTGTGATGTACTTCCAGCACACCATTTCATCCCAGAAGGGGCTATAGCACGCGTTTGGTATCAGAGGGAAACTAGCAGGAAGGACGTGTTCTTTTCTTTCTTCTCTCCTGTGTTGCTGTTGTGGACCTGGCAGCTCGTCCTCTTGGACAACACAGGAACAAAACCTGCCATTCTGTGCTTCTCTCACTAGGATTTAGTTGTGTTCACAGTGGGATTTTAGGCTTCTCAGCTTCTAGGCTTCTCCACCTTGCAATAGCTTCTCTGTGGCAGAGGCCAAAACCAAAGCAGTTAGTCTGAATCACTGACATCCCTTCTTTAATGATTCTTGGAAGGAAACTCTTTACACTATTTAAATATGCTGGCCAAGGATGCTTCACCGGGGCTCGGATAATGATTTCTGTGTTGCTAAAAGATGCTTTGTGAATGGCCACGTTCTCCTCCTACATCCATGTTTGATGTAGCTGCTTCTCCTTGCCCCATGAGATGGACATGGAGCTGCCACACAGAGGCTGATATTCCTCTGGTACTAGATATACTGCACTCCCTCAGCAGTTGTGAAGTTTCCTCACAGGCAAGGTATAATGTCATTTGATATCTATTGGGATAAACATCTTCAAATTAAGTATATGTAAAAACATTTACAGGGACATTACATACTATACAGCCCACATATTTAACTTAAAATCTTATTTAATCTGACTTCCTGTGGTTTCCCCAAAATACCTCTATATGCCTGTAACACCACTCCAAATAGAAAGGAAATTATGGGAAGTGATCATGTAGACACACTGAGCTACTGCAAGCCTTCCAAACTGGATAGAAGAGGAGGAAGGAGCATTTAGACCTGAGCTGAAGAAAACTGAATTGATAGGGGTTGTTAAAAATGGACTATGAGAACACAGAGCTAAACAAGAAGACTGGTGAAAGAAATCTAGGGTACTCACTCTGAAAGCGCTCCCTAACTTTGGAAAAATGACACTTGAAAGACTTACAATTTTTCAGTAAAATTTCAGCAGTACTCTGCAAGAAACAGTGACAAAATAATTTGAGAGCCAGTATGTATTTCCGTTTTATACACCTTGCAAGGATCTGAATTTATTAAAAAAATCTAGAATACCCCTTCATAACCCACAAATCTAGTTGAACATGTAAAGCAATCTTAACAGATCAAGGAGACAGAGTGTTATGAAGTGTGTAACTCTTTGCTTAGAAGACTGCTAGCTAAACATCAGTTGTATATAAAAAGAGAAAAATAAAACATAGCACAGGTAATGTTGAATGATACAATGATGTTTTTAAACAGAGGAGAGTCCCTGATGATTAGCTGATGAAATAGAATCCATCTTTAAATCACTAATGGTTTTTTCCCTGTAGTAATAGAAACAAGAGATATTAATTACTTCACGAACTGTGCAGACACATTGTACTATGGCAAGGATTTCAATGGCAGAAAGAGGCTCCTTGAAAAACTTAAGTCTGAGCTCTTGGAATTAATGAGGTTATCCCAGAAAAGCCAAGCTGCCTTGTGAAAGGTGAAACGTTCATTCCCTTCAGAGCAACATCCCTAAGATTCACTAACTTCTTCACAATGGAAACGCATTGTTCCCCAAATAAGTTGATCTTGTGCTTGCACAGGTGACTCAGCCAAATAATACATCCAGGTTGAAATACAGACACTCACTGCGATATACATAAAAGTAGGCACAAGAATTTGATCATCATAGTGTTCTTTACATGCTTGAAGGTATTACTGCGATGGCCGTAGAGTAAATACATAGGCAGAAAAGCAGAGAAGTCCAGAACAAAAATATCGAGGAAAGGTCTCTGCAGTTCAGAGCTCTAACTGCTATTTTGCTTTTGTTCACAATACCCTGGGTATTTGAAAAAATCAACAGTTTCATAACCAACCTTGGACAAGCTAATCTTTGACTAGCATAGTCAGCCAAGACAGAAACTTTTCCGATAACGGCTGGTGTCATTGATCTTCACCTCTGCCGGCTTGCTGCAGCCTCATACTTGTTCTGCCTGACTCCTGCAAGGCTGCAGTGGAGCAGTTAGTAATGATTACTTGTCAAACCTCTCCCAGCTGTGGTGGCTTAGGTGATGTGGTTCAACTTTTCTCATAGCGTTCTTTGGATTGACACTTAGACCAGCATAAATAAGATAAAGGTAAATGAAAACATGTATCTCAACAGCTTCATGGTTTTGTCTTTTAAATAAACTAAACCACTCTTTGTCATGTAATTTTATCAGAATAACAAATTTAGTAATTACCACTCCTTAAAAATAATAATCAAAAAGCCACATCTCATTTTCGTCACATAAAAAATTTTTTTAGTGATCTCCATTTTTGGCCATTGTCAGAACTTTCATGGAAAAGAATCTACAGAAATTCCACATATTTCTTTTATTCATTTACTTATTTATTTTGCCTTCAAAAAGTCTGTTGTACAAATCAGAGGAGCAGTATACAAGCAGAATTCAGCCAAGGGAGGCAAGTCATGCTTGTCTCACTCTGGAGTTAATGGTATGCCACATGTAAGAAAGATGAGTTATGTTGCATGCATGTCTATAGGCTCTACAGATGACTAAAGACAGGTCTGTGTTCCATTATTGTCTATCAAAACAGGATGGCAGGAATAGAAGGCATTCTTTCCTGTCAAGTCTGTTCTTTAGATGTATACATGTGTTGGGTTGGAGTCACAACTTCATTGCTTCATTTCTATGCCAGTGAAACTACACTGGAAGACTGAATAAAATGAGAAAAAGAAGAAAATCAGGTCCGTTGGTTTGAGATGGAAAACTCTGCATTATCGTCTTACTCCTCTGGAGTGTCTGAATTTAGTTTATCTAGCTTGCTTATATCCCACACAAAGCAAGACATAGTATAGAAAGATGACTCTGGATAAGAAGTATGTCCCAAATTCTAGGAGCATCCACATAATTGCAATTTCCTTTTCTTTGGTTAGTATTGCAGTCACGTTGAAGATGTACACATATTAGGATTTACAATTTTGTAAAACTTGCAGGCATTAGGGGTAGGGACATAATATTTTTCCAAGAGGAATAACTCCACATCTTTGTCCTACGTGTGCCAGGAAACACAGGTTTCTGTTACTTGATGAGATCCTTGTCCTTTTATTCAGTCAAAAATTGTATTAGTATCATATGAAAGATATTCTGATTTCCATTTCTGTAGCATCTTTCAAGCCTCCTTGTTTGCAAGGAGCAGTGTCACAGTTCACAGCCCTGAAAAAAGAGCAGTGAATTTGTTCTGACAAGCTCCATGACAAGCACAGACTATTCCTCACTCTGTTTCACACAGGCCCTTTCTTTCTAGTCAGCCCTCCAGCTATCCCAGAACTATTTTCAGTATTATGGATTTGCTGAGGACAGCTATCTACATCCACATTGTATTGAAGCATTTTAATTCCATTTTCGATTTAGTATAATTTCCCTAGGTTCTTGTCGTGGTTTAACCCCAGCCAGCAAAAATAAACGCCACGCAGCCGCTCGATCACCCCCCCCCAGTGGGATGGGGGAGAGAATCGGGAGGGCACAAGTAGGAAAGCTCCCGGGTTGAGATAAAAACAGTTTAATAATTGAAATAAAACTAAGTAGAACAGTAATAATAACAGTGAGAACAACAACAATAACAGAATACACAAAGCAGGCAATGCACAACAGAACCGCTCACCGACCGCCGACCGCGTGTCACGAACGGGGGGGGGCGAGCCCCCCCACACACCTGGTTTTTATACTGAGCATGATGTCACATGGTATAGAATACCCCATTGGCCAGCTGGGTCCACCACCCCGGCTGTGCTCCCCCCTCCCGGTGCAAGCATCACCCAGCAACAGCCAAAGCATCAATGGGCCATCAACGCTCCTTTCACACCGAACCCAAAACACAGCACACCCCCCAGGCTACTGGGAAGAAAGTTAACCCTGTCCCAGCTGGAACCAGGACAGTTCTTAGTATGTTTTAATTATTTAAGCAAAAATGTCTCTAAAGATAAATTTTCAATTCTGCTCTCAAGTCACTGCTACCCATAAAAAAAATCTAATTTTCATAGAATCATAGAATGCTTTGGGTTGGAAGGGACCTTAAAGATCAACTTCAAAGTTCCAACCCCCCTGTCATGGGCAGGGACACCTTCCACTAGACGAGGTTGCTCAAAGCCCCACCCAGCCTGGCCTTGAACACTTCCAGGGATGTGTTCCATCCACAACTTCTCTGGGCAACCTCTTCCAGTGCCTCACCACCCTCATAGTGAAGAACTTCTTCCTTATATCTAATCTAAATCTACCCTCTTTCAGTTTAAAGCCATTACCCCTTGTCCTATCACTACATGCCTCTCCAGCTTTCTTGTAGGCCTCCTTCAGGTACTGGAAGGCTGCTATAAGGTCCCCCTGGAGCCTTCTCTTCAGGGCTCCTCTCTCAATCCATTCTCCACCCAGCCTGTACTTGTACTTGGGATTGCTCTGACCCATGTGCAGGACCTTGCACCTGGCTTTGATGAACTTCATGAGGTTTGCATGGGCCCATCTCTCAAGCCTGTCAAGGTCCCTCTGGATGGCATCCCTTCCCTCCAGCGTGTTGACTGCATCACACAGCTTGGTGTCGTTGGCAAACTTGCTGAGGGTGCACTCTCAGCAAGTCTACGTCACTGATGAAGATGTTAAACCGCACCAGTCCCAATACCGACCCCTGAGGAACGTCACTTGCCACTGGTCTCCACTTAGACATCGAGCTGTTGACCGCAACTCATTGAGTGTGACCATCCAGCCAATTCCTTATCCACCGAGTGGTCCATCTGTCAAATCCATGTCTCTCTAATTTAGAGACAAGGATGTTGTGTGGGCAGTGTCAAATGTTTTGCACGAGTTGTCGTGAATGAGTGGTTTTGAGCCTGCTTAAAGAATCACTGGCAAAGGTATCAGCAAAAAGTGATTTTAATAGAAATGTATAAAAGTGCGACTTAACAGAATTTGATGGCAAGGTTCACTCTATTACTCATTACATGGATTAAGTATACACAGGGAAAATCGTGGCAGAATTGTGTTGGAATGATTTATACACAGACCGAGGACAAAAAGCGTAAGGAAGACCTTCCCGTGAGTCACGAGGTTCAGAGAAGACCCAGTCTTAGTCCCAGACTTGGACAATGGTTTGTGTCTAAGGGGTTATATGTGTTTAGCAGCAATTTAAAGTTCATTCACAGTTTTAAGGTAGATCATAAGATTTTAACAGTACTTAATCATTGACTAATTTAACAGTTACAAAGTGAGTTAAATCAAGTTTACTACAATTACTAAAGTGACTTGATTACAGATTATGCTTATTACTCGTTATCTAAATCAATACACACAAACACACACACACACACACAGAAGATCTAGATCAATTCACACATACAGGCCTAAAGCTAGATAAAGATACCTGTTAAAAATCCCCCTCGAGTCTGTGAAATACTCACGTTAAATGCCTTGGCATTTCTCAACGGGCGAAGGGTTGAGCCCTGAGGAGTGTCTCAGCCGAGGAGTGTTCCAGACCAGGTTCCGACGGTCCTCCGAATATCACAAACTCGAGAGTTTGCGAACTCTGAGAGGCGTCCCACTCAGAGGGAGACCCTGGGCGCAGCCCGCTGCGGTCCAGGAGAAGTCAAAGGGTCTCGCTTGGGACCACTGTTTATAGGTTTGCAAGATGATTGGCTTTAGTCATCAGTAAATTTCCATCCTGGCCACTATCCGAAGTGGTCTGGGACAGTAATCATGGTATCGTTTCACTTGAGCTATGACCCAGGTAGGGGATGCTTCAGGACTGTCAGAGATGACGAATTACCCCCCGCTCTTGTTCCCTACCTTGATCATGGAGCCGGTGTCCCTGGTACGATCAGTGTCGCTCCCCACCTTAGCCATGCAAGAATACCTGGTACCGTCAAGGGATGCTCAACCACTCAAATCATTACAAAATGGCTACGGCCTAACAGGAGTTCCTGAGATTGGAGTAGAGTGGCCCAGGGGAAGGGCGGCAATGCACCACCACACAAGTCCAGGTAGATGATGTCAGTTGCTCTTCCCTTCTCCACCAACACTGTAACCCCGTCATAGAAGGCCACCAAATTTGTCAGGCACGATTTGCCCTCAGTGAAGCCATGTTGGCTGTCACCAATCACCTCCTTATTTTCCATGTGCCTTAACATAGTTTCCAGGAGGATGTGCTCCATGACCTTGCTGGGCACAGAGGTGAGACTGACTGGCCTGTAGTTCCCTGGGTCTTCCTTTTTTCCCTTTTTAAAAATGGGGGTTATGTTTCCCCTTTTCCAGTCAGCAGGAACTTCACCAACTGCCACGACTTCTCAAATATGATGGATAGTGGCTTAGCAACTTCATCTGCCAGTTCCCTCAGGACCCACGGATGAATCTCATCGGGTCCCATGGACTTGTGCACCTTCAGGTTCCTTAGATGGTCTCGAACCTGATCTTCTCCTACAGTGGGCGGCTCTTCATTCTCCCAATCCCTGCCTTTGCCTTCTGCGGCTTGGGCGGTGAGGCTTGAGCACTTGCCGGTGAAGACTGTGGCAAAAAAGTCATTGAGTACCTCAGCCTTCTCCATATCCCAGGTAATCAGGTCTCCCATTTCCTTCCGGAGAGGGCCCACATTTTCCCTAGTCTTCCTTTTATCCCCAACATACCTATAGAAGCTTTTCTTGTTGCCCTTGCGTCCCTGGCCAGATTTAATGCTATCAGGGCTTTAGCTTTCCTAACCTGATCCATGGCTGCTCGGACAATTTCTCTGTATTCCTCCCAGGCTTCCTGTCCTTGCTTCCACCCTCTGGAAGCTTCCTTGTTGTGTTTGAGTGTGTCCAGGAACTCCTTGTTCACCCATGCAGGCCTCCTGGTGTTTTTGCCTGACTTCCTCTTTGTTGAGATGCATCGCTGCTGAGCTTGGAGGAGGTGATCCTTGAATATTAACCAGCTTTCTTGGATCCCTCTTCCCTCCAGGGCTTTATCCCATGGTACTCTACCAAGCAGATCCCTGAAGAGGCCAAAGTCTGCTCTCCTGAAGTCCAGTGAGCTTGCTGTGTGCCCTCCTTGGTGCCCTAAGGATCTTGAACTCCACTATTTCATGGTCACTGCAAGGCTGTCCTTGAGCTTCACATTCCCCACCAGCCCCTCCTTCTTGGTGAGAACAAGGTCCAGCATAGCACCTCTCCTCCTTGGCTCCTCTATCACTTGGAGAAGGAAGTTATCATTAATGCATTCCAGGAACCTTCCGGATTGCTTATACCCTGCTGTGTTGTCCCTCCAACAGATATCGGGGTGGTTGAAGTCCCCCATGAGGACCAGGGCTTGTGAACGTGAGGCTGCTCCTGTTTATAGAGGGCGCTCGGTCTTCCTGGTCAGGTGTCCTGTAGCAGAACCCCGCTATAATGTCACCTGTCCCTGCCCTCCCTTTAATCCTGACCCATAAGCTCTCGGTCGGCTCCTCATCTATCCCCAGGCGGAGATCCATGCACTCCAGCTGGTCATCCACATAAAGGACGACACCCCCTCCTTGTCTCCCCTGCCTGTATCCTTCCATTCCAACACTCCAATCATAGGAGCCATCCCACCACATCTCCATGGTGCCAATAAGATCGTAGCCCTGCAGGCGTGCGCACGTTTCTAACTCCTCTTGTTTATTCCCCATGCTACGTGTGTTTGCATAGAGGCATTTATGATGAAGCTGTCTTACTGGCTGGGGTTCCTTTGTGCTGCTCTTCAGGCGCTCTCCTGCTGACCTGTGATCCTTCTCCAGGCTCTGGGCATCTATTGCTGGCACTGGCATCAAACTGGTAGGATTGGGATGGATTGAAGTTCCCCTCCCCCGGCAACTTTAGTTTAAAGCCCTCTTCACCAGCTTGGCAAGCCTATGCCCGAAGATGCTCTTTTAAGTTCTGATACTTAGGATAATGTACAACCTGTTAGGTTATGGTGACAAAAGGCTGATCCCCGTGCACCATGACAGGTGCAGGAGGTCCAAGGGTGGGGGGAGCCTCAGCAGCTCCACAGGCGCAACAGAGCCCCCTGACCCAGTCCCTCCTGGTGCCTCTGTCTAAGGTCTGCTAGCGGAGGGGTTCACAGTGTGTATAGGTATGTATGTATGTGTGTGTGTGTGTGTGTGTATATATATAGATATATATATATGGATTTCCCACTAACAGACTTTCATCATGAGCAGCCATCGAGGGGAACAGGAAGAGACCTTTGCTGCTGCTTGTGTCTGTGTGAGCGCTGAGCGTGCCCGCCCACGCTGCTCTCTGCGGTTTGCCGTGCATCCATGTATACGTGCTGCATGGTGTGTGCGTGTGTGCCTGCTGGCAATACATGCTCAGCCTCACTGCGGGCGGCACTTGGGGCACGCAGCTGCGGCAGCCTCGCCTCCGCTGGGCTACCAGATTTGGCAACCGCTAACGCAACCCATGAGACATACGGTCCATGAAATAGATGTCGAGAGATACAATTATTCAATGCAAACTGCTATTTTAACGACTGGATATGTTTTTTAATGATAGAGTACATATTCCACTTTCTTATTAACCAACTGAGAAAACACATAGCATCACGCTATTTGCAAGTTATTGGGAATAAATCTGAGTTTTTATGTTGAACTTTTTCTGCTCACTTGAAAGGCCAAATAGGGGATAGCTAAGATTTGCATCAAATCAGATGATGATAATAGTTCCTTCTGACCGAAAAAATGAATGATATCGCCTCTTTGCCAAATACTTCATTCAAGAACTACTGGGGCGGGGGAGGCAGAGTGTTAAACGTGGCTCCTACGACGCGAAGCCTACCTGTGATGCCTACTCCTCTTCATTTAAGCCTGCCGTTAGCTGGTGTGCAGCGAACTGCTGGTAAAGCTGCAACCTCCCATGAAGTCACCCCGCCCCTCGCAGCGCTGCGGCTGGCACGGCGCCTTTCTCACACGCCGAGCCCGGTAGCGGGGCGCCTGCTGCCGGCAGGCCCCGAGGGACAACAGGCCGAGGCGGGAGGCGGGGGCCAGGGGCGGCCGCGCCGGCCGGCCGGCCGGCCGAACCCCCCTCCGCTCCCCGGCCCCGAGTGCTACCTGCCCGCCTTCGCCCCGCGGGGCCTCCGCGGCTCGCTGGGACGGGCCCGGCCCGGCTCCGCCCCGCGGCCCCGGCGCCGTATAAGGCCGCCGCCACCACCCCCTCCTCCCCGATGTACGCGGAGCGGGAGGCTGAGGCGCGGCTGCCGCCATGGTGTTGAACCCGGTGCTGGGGAAGCTGGTCAGCAAGCGGGTGGTGCTGGCCAGCGCCTCGCCGCGCCGGCAGGAGATCCTCACCAACGTGGTGAGTGCGGGCGGGCCGCTCGCTTCGCCTGGGCAGGGGAGGAGGCCGGCGGTGCTGCCGCTCCGGCCCCCCAGCCCCAGGCGCTGCGGGGTGCGCGGGCAGCGGCCGCCGGGCAGGGCCGGGCCTGCGGGGCTGGGCCGGGCCTGCGGGGCCCGCCGCGTCCCGGCACTCCCGCCCGTCAGCTCCCGGGGACTGGCGGCCCAGGGCGGGCGCAAGACCGAGCCGTGCCTCCTGCCGCAGCTGGGTTCGTTGTGTTTGGGGGCGATGGCGGCGGCGCAACCGCCGGGCTTCCCCGCGCCCGCCTGCCGGCCTGGGCGGCGGCGTGCAGAGCCGGGGGCGTGCGGAGCTTCCGAACCGCGAGGCCGGCCGGCTGCGGTCGCCCTTCTGTCCCCTGAGCTGCGCGCCGGCCCACGTATGAATTTTTATTAACTTTTTTTTTTTCCAATCCCAATTCTTCCTGGTCAGGTTTTCTCTGTAAGCAAGGATGTGAGCGTCAGTTTTTCATATGATCAGATTAATATGAGAGTGGATTGAAGTATTTTGCTGACAGGAAGGTGGTGTAATCAAACAAATAAAAGACTTGCTCAGGCTGAAAAATACCGGCGTAATTACTTTTGGCATGTAATAGAAAAGTTTGGAAGGCCTTACAATAGACTGAAGTAATTAAAAATGTACTTCCATTGCCCTTACTTTAGATACTTAATACCTAAACTTCTGAAAATTTGACTTAGGCTTCTGAAAAGTATGAAAACTTCATGAGATTCATATTTTGAGCTGGGTGTGGGGGGCAGTGGGAATAAGGTAGCTGTCTTTTCTTTCTGTAAAGCACTTGTGGAGCACAAAGGAAGCTGTGACCCTTCATTTGACTGTTCAGCCCCTGTGGAGGAACATGTCGACCTCACCGGGCCGGCTGCAGGAGGCTATTGAATGGCACTTGAGTATCTAATTTAGATTGCTTAGTGTTATTCTTCATGGGAGAAGTTGAACTTAAATGGGAAAAAGTATATTCTTTTCAAAATACAGAGATGTGGAGAAGCACCAAGGTTCAAGCATGCACTAAGTTGTTAGAAACATAATGTGCCTGCTGGGTGTAGTAAATTTACAGGTATAACCTGGAGGCAAGAAGCGGGAAGAACAGGTTTTTTTGACAAAACCATACAGAAACTGGCTCTTCTTGATTTTTGTTTATCACATGTATAATAACACATAAAGTGTGGGTGATAAAGCTCCTGTAAGAATGTGTACTACTGGTGCACAAGTAGTGCTATGGATGGATTCAATTAAAAAACAAAATCCAGTAGTAGAATAGTCTGTTTATGAAGTGCATAATTTTATACTGTTAGATTTTTATAGGAGAAGAATGGTGAAATTACTAATGCAATTAGATTCTAATAAATAATAAGGGTAAAATCAAGTAAGCACACGAGTTTAAAAGTTCTTTATGATGGGTTTTTTTTGTTTTGGACTGCTGGCAAATGATATGTGTACACCAAACACTGTCATAGGAGCCCTGGTTTTTCCTCTGTGTGTTTGGAGTGTGGGGGTGTGTGTATTAAATTGGAAAGAGCAAAAATCAAATTTGTTGCTTGCTTAAATATGTCTTGGGAACAACCTTTAATAACAAGATTATTAAAGCACCATTTGCTTTCCTTTGTCACAGGGCCTGCGGTTTGAGGTAGTTCCATCCTGGTTTAAGGAGACACTTGAAAAGTCATCTTTTGCAACCCCTTATGAGTATGCTGTGGAAACAGCAAAACAGAAAGCTCTTGAAGTAGCAAACAGAATGCACGTAGTAAGTTACCAGCTATTTTGGCAATGAGATTTTTGTCTTTAAGTGGTGTGTGTTACTGTGACTTAATTTGCATATTCTTCTTAAGTGGTCTCTGAGTGCATTTTCCTCATTAAAGGGAAATGGAAGTTTTCTGTCATTTGTGAAAGATAGCTTTTTGAGATTAACTCACCTAATCAAAAGAAGGTCTCGTGCCTGCTGTTCAGACTTTCCACAAACAGTAGTGGCCTGCAAATCTTGTCAGCAGCGCACCTACTTTCGCTTGGGATATATATTTGGTAGTTCCAACAGACAGGTCTGTGGCTGGATCTTATCCTGACACAGGATTGTACCTGTTCATTCCAGGTATTTGTTGATTGTGGAGGCAGATTCTATAGAAAAACACACTGATGTGAATCCAGGACTTTGCTATAGCTTTCATTGAACAGTAGTTCAGCTGAACAGTTGTGACAAGCGAATAGCTCAGAATTTGTGAGTATAGAGGTGTTGGAGGAAAACAGAAAAAGACACGTTCTATTTTAAAGCATTGTGGACAAAGAGATGGGCAATTTCATTTTAAGAAGGGAGAAGCTGATGTGGTTTCAGGTTCTGTAGTCAAGGCATCCATTTTGTATCGTAAATGTTGTCCAAACCGGTGGTACAACTTACACCATCAGTGGCATATTTGACTTCTGCCCTTGGCTGTGATCACTGTGTTTGAGCACATAAAGCAGTTCTCTCCCAGAACCTATTTAGAAGTGTAGCTGATTAGATCCCACAAAATGTACCATAATAATTTCTTAATAATATAGCTCTGAAAGATAGGAGTATGTTTGTCGAACCTATGCTGATGGCAGAAAAGGAATGTTGAACACTTTAAACCAACAACGTTGCCAGATGTCACAATGGTGCTTTGAATTTGCTTCAAAGCAAATATTGCATGATCTCCAATGTAAATCGTTATCCAGGTTTCTGTCGACTTCTTTTCAGAGAATCGTGCGACATTAGGAGAGTGGATTTTAAACCCAGCCTCGTTAACTGACTTAGATTGGGCTTTCATTGCAAAACACTATGCTGGCGATAATGCTAGTTCAGTGGATTTCAAAATGCTTCTTTATACAGGATTTTTTTTAATGATAGCTTTAAGTAGTTCTACTATTTAAAGCACGTTGACAGCCTTCCTATAGAAGAATCACTTCCCTACAAAGTTTTTAATATAACGATCACAGTTACAGATAAGTTTCCTATCTTGCTGTGTCAAATAACTATGTACCTCATAACATGCAAGTAATTCAAAACTCAGCTATAAGAACAGATTACAGTTTAAAGCCAAGAAAAGGTTACAAGGAATCTTTATATACCTCTACCTCTCAGTTCCCCAGAATGGACCATATGTCTTCCCTTTTGAGAGAGATAAGCAAAGCGTAGCTAAAGAAAGTTTTTTTTTCAGCAAAACTTAGCTTGGAAAAATGATCCTAGAGGGCTTCAATGCTGTACTCCCTGACTTCCATACACCGGGCACTTCCTTTAAACGAGTTCTGTATGCCACCTTCAAGACCAAGTTGACCTTTGAGAATGCAGTTAATTCTTTACTGAATGCATTTTTCATCAGTAACATATCTGGGCAAAATCGTGACCTGAGAATAGTCTGCTCAAGCCTCCTGTTTCCTCACTTTTATGGTGATAAAAATGATTACTATTTTGTAAACAGTGCAAAAGGAGAAACAGTGTCTTGTTTTCAGGTCAGTGTAGAGCCCTACCTGTAAGCCAGCGAACTTATGTTTTCTTACCTTAAGTTTTAAAAGGTTTTGTTCTTTCTGCCTCTTTTGAGAAATATCTTCTTCCTTTATGCCTTTGCAGAAACACCTGAGAACACCTGATGTTGTCATAGGAGCAGACACTATTGTGGTAAGAAGTCTTATGTGGTTTAGCATGGTTTTAATTTATGACAAGCATAGAAAATACTTGTATCTTTAGGTTTAAAGTTTGAAAACTATCTTTACTGAGAAGTTATACCTGCAATATGATGCGTCTCTTGGGTTTTGTGGGTGTAGGTTTTAGGTTTTTTTTTTCCCAACAAGGCAATTTTTGGTATCTTGAGTGCTAGAAGCCTTGCTGCTGTTTTTGCAGGGACACTAGTATTGCATAAGTATTGCCTTGGATCCTCTAGTATGTAATGCAAATTCTGTTCTCAGGCAACTGTTGACTGTCAGGGAGTCCAATGTGACCTGTTCAATGTTGCGCTTTGTAGCAGGCATTGCTTTATACCTGTCATCTCCGCAGAGACAGTGAACAGTTAAGGACAGAAGATGTTGAATTACCATTTTGTTTGAGAGCTACAGCCACTGGAGGGCAGAGTGTTGCACTCATTATGTGCTTGACACTAAATTACCTGTTCTGACAAAGTATCTGTGCTTCTTGCTCTACTCAGTAGACTTACGTTTGAGCCCTGGCTGAAATCATGGTTTAAACATCAATGCTGACGTCAGTTTGTGAAAAGTAAGACAAAGCAGCACACTCACTCTGTCTTTCTGTTTTAGACTGTGGATGAGCAGATCCTGGAGAAACCAGTTGATAAGCAAGATGCATATAGAATGCTGTCAAGGTCTGTAGTTTTAAGTAAGATTCCAAATGTGTATATTAAGCTGTTTTAAAAGGAGCTGTATGGATTCTTATATGAAGAACTCCATGGACACAAATTTTTCAATCACTTTTAAGTGTAAGCCAGTTCTGCCACTGAGAAAGTTAGACCTGCTTTTATGTTACCCACAGCTGCTTTCTCTTGCCCCTTCACCTTAGGAAGCTGATCAGGGACACAATGAACCATTTTGATTTCACTTGGATTAGTTTTCAGAGTCACTTACCACAAGACTGTATGTATGCTTCAGCTGGTACAGGAAGGGGAGATATGGAAAGAAATCATGATGGGGAAGAGGACAGAACCATCACAGAAGTGGTTTGAGGCTTGATATTTAATGAAATAATATTGCATGTACAAGAAAGTACATGGTGATATGTGTCAATGGGCAATTGCTTTAAATTCTATAGTTTAACTGAGAACGAAAATCCACTTGCATCAGTGTTCTCCATGGATGGTGGGCTGGTGTTTTTTGAGGCTTCTGTGCTTTTCCTAAAGGATACCCTACAAGCTTAATGTTATCTTATAGCACTCTCTTTTATTAAGAAACACCAAATAAATAACTCTAGTCACCTCCTTTCTGAAGGATGAGATGTGGTGAATCCACTAGTCATGCTTTTGTTTTATGGGGGGGATACAGAAAAGGTGCACTGCCTGTTTCACCAGTTACATTCTAACTCAGGCATCTCCTAAGGAGGGATTACAAGTGGCTTGGTAGTTTTTGGAGTTTTGCTCTGTAAGTCTATTTTAGATTTTTTTTTCTTTTTTCATTGATGACGTGGGCTGAATTTTTGATCATGTTTGTGGCATGTTACTAACTTAAAAGTAGTAGTCGTAAAAAAAAGTGACAGCAGCATATGTTATTAGTAGGGAGTCTGTCTGGCAAGAGATTTCTCACGACTGTTTTTGCTTTAAATCATGCCAAGTTTGGTTAGTTCAAAAATAGTACTTTTTTTTTTCCTTACAGTACTTCTAACACACACAAATGTGTTGGCTTTTTTTAAGCTCAGTAGATCAGTCTCTTAATCATGGATATGAGATGCACTTAAAATTTAGTTTTTTAGAACTCCTGTTAATTTTGTTCTATATGAACAGGAAAAAATGCAGACAAGATATATATTTGCATATATCCAAGGTACAAGCTTACACATTAGATTAACAAATTTAAAGCCCTCAGAATTAATCGGCCACAGTGTGGCGCTCTGGAGCCACTACAAGAGAGAGGACGTGTCTGGGGTAAGTGAATGTAGTCTCTCTTCCTCTGCACTCTGCATCTGTTACTCTGACTTGCCATGGGATCCCTGGGTGCCAGTCTGGATTAAATGAGTGCGTAAGCTCTAGTTGCCTGTCACTTGTTTAGTCTAAGTTGCATCACCTAGCTATTTATTGTCAGCTTTCAGTGAAGATGCCTGTAATGGTAGTGTTTATGCTGATTGGCTTTTTCTTATGCATTGAAATAGTCACTTTTCTCTATGTACACTAAATAAGCTGATACCATGGACTACTTTTCCAAACTCTGGACACTGGTACAAGTGAGATTTTGGAGACCTGAAATGACTGAATCTCTTGGTAGTATTTTTTTGTTTTGCCAATGTCTTTTCACCTATAATTGAAACAATAAAAAAAATATTATTTATTTAGGATACATGTCAGAGCCATCAAGTGATGTATTAATACAATGGTCTGTTTCTCAGACTGTAGTAACATAATCATGTAGAACATTTTTGCACATGACATATTTCATAAAAGTGTTGCTTAATGCACGTTTTTTTCCTGACAGGTTGAGTGGGAAAGAGCACAGTGTGTTCACAGGAGTGGCTATTATACATTGCAGCAGTAAAGGTACACATGTCGTTTTATTAAGACTCAGTATTTTCATTAAAAATTATCCTCATAAAAACTTGTGAAGAGACAGGATGAAAATTTTTCATAGACAGTCTGAATTGGCTTCCTACTCGAGATGAGAATTACCTTATCAATATATAAATTAAAAACTCTCCACAAAAGCCAACCTTCTTACTGTATTCAGTTTTGACACTGGAAGGGGGATGACAAAATACAGTAGACTTCAGAAATACTGTCCCTGAAAGCTATGGGACTAATTAAAAGACCAGTGTAAATTGTAGGAATATTCTAAATGAAATTGAAGTAAGGCAGTACAAACTGTGGGACTGAGCAGAATCTGATCCATATTAACTTTATTCCTGTATTTTTTTTACACCAGCTGATGAATACAAGCAGTTGCTGTATCTGTAATTACTTCGTTTTTCAGTAAATAAGGGAAGCTTTAGAGCTCATTTTTAGGGGATGAGTAAAGAAATGGCTTAATGCCTCAGACTGTTAATGAACTGTAGGGAGCAATACATCAATGTTCTTTATCAGAGAATTTATATAGTAAGCAAGTGGTTTTTATGAGAACTGTACCATTAATATAATTTGAGGAGTGTTTGGTTTGAGGGACTTCCTGTGATAATTATGCCAATGTTCTTTTAGTGGAACTTTTGCAAGGATCATTTCTCTGAAATTTCACTGGACATAGTCTTTCTGTAGACAAATCATTTACAGCTTTTAATCTTTACTGGAATGATTGCTCTTAACTCTTGTAACAGAAGTAGTTAGTGATCCAGTACTCTTACTAATATGCTAGTACAGTAGGAAGAGAGCTGCTGCAAAAGAAATAAAATGTTATTAAGGGATTCCTGTGAGCAATCCAGCAGGAATAATAACGCCTTTCATTGTTTCCTCTAGGAAGGCAGTAAAAGTGCACACAACTGCAGTACTGATGCTATGACAGCATGTCTCATTTGAAGTTTACAAATTTAAGCCACATCATATCTAGATGAATGAAAATAGCATAAGTCTGCAGTGATTGCAGATATTCCCCAAGTGATGCAATCAATGGAAGAGTTTTCTAGAATACATTTTTAGTTTTAGTTTATAATTACAATGCTGTTGTTAAGTACCACATATATGTTACAGATGGAATTTTCATCTTGAGCTGATTGGTTTTTTTATCAATACTGAAAGACGTTGTAATCTGTCTTCATATGCAACAACTTTATTTCATCTGGGTCATTAAATGTTTTTTCAACACTAACACCATTAGCAGTTGGTTAGTATTCTTCCCTTGGTCTGTACTGTGGATCTTTCTTATTCCTCCTCAAGAATTTCCACTGCTATCAGAACAGCAGTAACAGGAGATGCTGACCTTGATTTTTATAGGGAAGAGCAGAAAGAACTAAATCTGTAATGTGCACACTCCTTTGTGCACGGCTGTTTACTTTTAAACATGTCTTGGAAAAGCCTCCATTTGCAATGATATCAGATTAACATTGTACCACATGCAACAGGGTCCACACCTAGGCGTGCAGTACTTTGTTGCCCCTCTGGCCTTCTAGATAGAGAAGTCTGAAATAATCCTGTTAATTCTTGAGAGATGATATGAAAATGACACTGATGGTTACTGGTGGGACTGCTGGATGCCTGAGTCTGCAGTACAGATACAGCTGCACATGCACATTCAAGCATTTGTAACAGCTACATGTTTAACTGTGATGTGCTGTTAAGAGTTCTTTGACAACAGTCAAAGTTAGAAGGGTGTTTGTAATCTTCTTTGTACTCAGTGCTGGATGTGTATGCTGGATGTGTATGCTAGCTCTGCATAAGCATCGTTAATTTAAGAATGCACCCCACACAGGGAGAGCAACCTGTTTGTGCCAAGACAGGCCTGCAGAGGTTGAAAATGCAAGCTTTTACTTTTTTGGGGAAGTTATGAGCATTATTAGTCTTTCATACATCTGTGTAGTACCTGTAATTTTTCCCAAGCGAAAATGTCAAATGAATATGAACTGAAATAAAACTGAGATGTTATGCTCTCTAAACTACAATTTCTGTTTCTAGTAACACCTCTTCCTTTCTGTAGATGATCAGCTAGAGACAGAAGTCACTGATTTCTATGAAGAGACTAAAGTCAAATTTTCTGACCTGTCTGAAGAGCTCTTATGGGAGTACATTCATAGCGGGGAGCCAATGTAAGTAAGACCCTGAAGCTATCGCACAGTACCTGAGAATAGGCCTTAGGGTATGTTATTAGCCACCAGCATAAAACATTTTGTCCTGTGTTGTGTGAAATTCTGCTGTGTATATATGATATGGGTGATGCAAGGTGGGTATTCTGTTCTTCTTGTCTAGAACTATCATTCCTCCAGGGAAAGTGAGCTACCTTTTTAGTACCCTAACAAACTGGAAAAGAGAAGACTGGTGATACATTCTGGATTAGAGCAAGCACTCATGCAATATACAATTACCTCTCTGTTAATAGAGGCATTCAGGGAGCTTGGATACCTGAAACAATGGATAGTTCTCATTATAAAACAGGTGAATAGAGTGAGTATTAAATAATCAGGGTATTGGAGAACTTTACTGAAAGAAGCAAGAACTTGGTTTATTAGTTTATCAAAATTGCACTGCTCTGATGCAAGAAATGCCAACTTAATTTTCACTTATTCTTGCGGCCAGCTTATACATGTTCTTATGCCGTAATTGTCTCTCAAGCTTATGTGTTTCCTCTACCTTTACAATATACTAGTTACTTACAGACAACATTGATTCCATAGAAGAAATAGGATGAGAACAGAATGCCTAACTACTCCTAAGATGAAGTTGACTAGATTGTTTTAAAAAAAAAAAAAAAAAAAAGAAAAAAGTACTTACTTGGAGACAACAAGGGAATGTTTGTGACTTTATGGAATTTCTTTCCTTTGTGTTAGCTGAAGCTTAGTGAAGGTAAATCAGGCCATAGTTACCACTATGGACTGCATATCTGGTGATCTGAGGTGAACTTTTGGCTCCGTAACTTCAATTCTGACTGTGTAAGAATATCAGTCATGGCGTTTTTTACACTCATTTATGCTTTAAAACAATACAGTCATATTTTACTGGGGCAAGAGGAACCAGTGTAGACTTAGGATTTATTTAAGTGCTTATGTGTGAATGAGGCATACTTTCTGAACGTGTAAGGTTCCTAGCTTATTAAAGAGACTGAAGCAAAATTGAATTATGCAGAGAAGAATCTTTTGGCAAGATTACAATTTGTAACAGAAATTCCTAATTAGGTGTTTGGAAGGTGATCTTTAGTATGAAGCTTATCAGAAAGTTGCGGTTTGAAGGAGAAATGACCATGGATTTTTAGGAAGAATGGCAGGTTGAAAAACGTTTTGGAATATTCTGATTATTTCCTCTGGAAGAAAATACGCTTTAGCAGTGCTGTGCTGCAGCAAAATGGCTCATGAGTAGCACTAGGTAATTCTGTTCATTCTGCTGAACAGGGTGTGTAACAGCAAGGGTTTTCTCAGGGACCAAAGGTTCAGAGAATGTATTTTATTACTCTCTGGAGCAGAAGCCAATCAATCTTCATTCATATAATCAAGAGGATGGGAAGCATTTGCTCTGGCTTTGGGAAGGAACTACTAAATATAGTGTCCTATAAATTTTGCAAAACAGTAAGGAAAGTCTCTCACAGGGTTTTTTGTTTGGTTGGTTTTTTTGTCCCCTCCTCTATGGCAACCCATACTGGTTACACATTTATGTGCATACAGGTGTTTGTGCACGCTATTGCAGTTCAAGTGACCATTTGTTTCTTTTTTTTAACGGCAACTTAATTTTGTGAAATCATACAAGACTTAATGATCACATGAAAAATTAAAAGAAAATTGACTGTCTTGTGCTGTTGAGTATTGGATTGAGTTATTTTTATAGCAAAGACAAAATTGGCATATAGTATTTTAAAAGTCAGTCACTAGTGACACAGGAACTAATTCTAAAAGTATATAGCTGACTTAAAGTATGAACAAGGCAGGAGGGAAAATCAGTATCTCAAGGTAGAATGGGATGAGGCTATAAAAACGCTCAAAAATTTTGGCTGCAGGAAGATGGCCTTTCCCTTTCTGTTTTATTCCTGTTCCTCTTTCCAGCCAAGGATTTTCTTCCTGCTGGCAGGGTCTCTTTCTTCTTTTCTGGCTCTCTGTAGAAAGAGGACTGGACCATAGTAATCCTAACTGGTTTGGGCTAGTGTAATGGCTAGACTTAGTTTCTGCCAGACTCTTTGACCTAGCTTTTTGTTTTGTAATCTTTCCCTTGTGAACAACTTCCAGTCTGAAGATCCTATGTGGTTTTTGGTAGCTGTGCTCTGAATGGTGGCAGTGAAACCAAAGGACCCTATTGCACTCTGGGAAGGAGATGATTACAGAGGCTGGAGCTCTACAGTTTCAGACTTAACTATAAAGTAATAAAATGTAGAATGTAAATGTCTAACTTTCTTCCCTTGTATGATTTCTCTTAAGAGTTATTTCCTTCAAAGCTATAGCAAATATATCTTTTAGATTTCATGAATAATTACAGTTTTATAGCACAAGTTAGCTCTCAGATAGCTTGAGGTTATCAGCTCTTAGAGCATAAGAGCAAAAATCTTCCTGGTGCACGATTACAGAAGTAAGGGGAGATGTACTGTTCTTCTACTAGAATTAACTTTGAATTTTGTTTTTAATCTATCATGTTAATACAGTTGACTCCTTTGTATGTAATAGTTATTCTACATTCACCAGAACTTACTAGCAGATCTTTTTCTTGTACCTTTCTACCTCTGCTCCTTTACAAGTTCCTTTGCATCTCTGACTGGTTCCATGATGTGTGTATGCTGACCAAACATCTAGCTGTTGCCTCTCCCAAGCGATAAGCAACCAAATTCTGCTTCTCCTTACCTCTGTCGTGCCAGTAGTTTTTGTTTCTCTGCTCTACAAAACCACTAACTTCATATTTAAAGGAACTAAAGGTGGGACTTGTCTAATTTGTAGATATGTGAAGTGAAGATAAGTAAGCTCAGGTATCCAATTAACTAATAGTTGATAGAGTTGCAAGAAATTAGTGTACAGCTTCTAATGTATTTGAAATGTTTGCTTCAGTAAAGGTGAATTTTGTTAGTGAGGTATCTATATCTTTCTGACTATTAGTGAAGCCCAGTCACTAGCTCAGATGGACTCTGTCTAATGTGGCTGAAATTTGTCTGTATTTCTACTAATGCGACTGTATGGGCCAAGACACACGTATAACTGTCATACATGTGTTCTTGCCTTTGGAAACCCACCTAAAACCAAGCATCACCTTTCATCTGTAGGAGCAGTAGTGCTTGTTAGAGCAACAGTGATTTATTTGATCATTGGCTCTGTGTTGGACAATTCAGATATTGTATACATGGATATACTGTTTTATGGCATGACTAAAGTTAAAGTCCTACAGCTGATAAAGGAAATGTGCTTTTCAAAAGTTACCTCTATTTTACTTCTTTCTTACCATTTTTTCTCCCATTGTATTGCATGTGGGTTTGATTGTTATTTGTGGTTGGTTTTTTTTTTTAAATCAGTGGACGTTGCACACATTCCTGCTGTATTGTGTATGGGTTTGTTGGTTGGTTGTGGGTTGGTTTGTTTTTTAATCAGTGGATGTTGCACACGTTCCTGCTGAGATCATGTATCCCCTACAACAGTCGGTTACTGAAAAATGTTTTGGTTGCAGCAGTGATCTTATTGTTTGTCAAAAGGTCTTTAAAGTGAGTTGTATTTTTTTTTATTATAATGCAAATTAACTGATGCTGTGCATAGTGCTATAAATGAAGCCTTAAAGTTAGAGCTACGCTAATAAAAGTATCCAGTTACAAAAGCCGGTCAGATTAGCCAGAGCTAGTTATGAGAGCTCTGTAAATACTGATATATTCTGGGTTTTAGCATGGAAGACGCTTGTTGAAAAATCAGTGGAACTGTTACTAAGTACATAGCCTCATGCTTTTGGACTAGAAGCTGTAGCTGTAGTAGAGAATCCTACTCAGGGTCCAATGCCAGAATGCAAAGTTCTGTATAAAAAAATAAACAAGATGGGGTCAATTGTGTTAATATCCTTGCTGGCAGTATGATACCACTACTTTTGATGGTCACAATGGTTTTTTGCCTTCCTGTCAGCATATACCAGAATGACTTCATCCTACTGGACTGCTACTTCATTTAAAAATGAAAAGACTTTTTAGTTATTAGAATATTCCCAATTTAGATGGTATAAGTCTTAAGTATGTTATAAAAGAAGGAATAATTTAAACTGACAAAGCTATACAGTGGTACTTAAAATGCAAAATTAAAGGAAAAGCCCCATTCCCTAGTTATAACAATTCAAAAATCCCATTTGCTGGGATACTGATTCCTCTGTTTCTCTTGGGAGACTATCTGAAAGGGAATCCAGAAATAACTTCTAAAAATGTAGCTCTAAAAGAGCTCTAAAAAAGCTGGTTCAGATCAAATCGTAAGATGAAAAATCTACAATCTTCTTTGTGTAGTAACGTTCTTTTACAAGTAGTTTGTGTAATTCCATACTATCTGAAGTTAATAGATCTGAGACTGAGTAACTATTGGTTTCAAAGCTTGCTGACTTAGGCTTTCAGATTCTGGTGTTACCATGTAGTAAGCGTACTTCTAACTGCCTTGTTCCTTAAATGTGAACAGTAACATTGTTGGGTCTATGGCAGCTTATCTGCCTGTATGCATTTCCATTCCACACAGTGGAATTTGCGTAATTACAGCTAAAGACAAATTAGATTTCCAAGGTTACTTTCTGTGAAAATACATTGCTGTGCCAAATTACTAGTATTACCATGACATCTAAGAGCACAGTGTTGTGAGCCACAACTCTACTTATATCTCAGAGGGTTACCCAAGAATTGGATAGGGCTGAATGGGATAGTAGTGGATTTTGTATTTGAATAGGTTGCTCCTCCCCAAGAAAGTCCTATCTTCCTGATCCTCATTTTAGGTATTCCTATGACTGAGATCCGCAAGATGCATACTAAAATCATTTGAGTTCTAAGATGTCATCTTCAGTGTGAGCTCCTTTTGAAGCTAACATATTCCTAAAGGCCCTTCAGCCTCTTGTGGAATAGAGCTAGGGTCAGTATGCAGCTGGGTGACCCAGTGGCAATGCTGGTCTCAGTGGCGCTTGCTGTTACCTTTTTGGTAGCCAGGACTTGGAGAATGCTGGGTGACCTATGGCAACACAATCTGACCGCAGCCAGCTGATGTCCCTCCTGCTTAGGTGACTATGGCACTTGGACCTTCTGAAGCGTAAAGACCTTAGGCTACTGATAGTAGAAATACTGATCCTTGTATTTATCTTGTGATTTATAAATTGAAGTGTTGAGCCTAACTAGTACATTTAATCCACCTCTAACTTGAGTACAGTAGTCTTTATTCCGGACTCTGCAGTAGTGGTGGATTATTTGTGTTCTGTGCTACCTTTACTCTTAACCTTAATTAGGTATATGTCGGTTTTGCTTTCTCTCTCCCAGGGACAAGGCTGGTGGATATGGAATCCAGGCCCTCGGTGGAATGTTAGTTGAGTATGTCCATGGAGACTTCTTGAATGTGGTGGGATTTCCTCTGAACCACTTCTGCAAAAAGCTAGCAGAATTATACTATCCGCTCCCTAAACATAATATACAACATAAAAAGTATGACTCTATCCCTTCCGTGGACACTTTTGAGAACCTAAGTGATGGAGAAAGTGAATCCTCAAATTTCACAGAGCACAAAGGTGCTAGTAAGTTGGACAGCAGTGGGATGTGTTCCTCAAGAGCTATTTACAATTCCGAAAACAGTTCTAGTGTCAGAACTGGTTTTATGGTACCTTTGGAAAATCAGAATGGAGTGTTGGAAAGTGCAGCAAAACTTCCATCTAAAATTCTAGAGCTGATGGATGGTTTTAGAGCTTCAAAGGTAAGGGAAAAAGTAAAACTACTCATTACATTGCTGACTGATATGATTGTTTCATTGGACTTCAATACATAGCAGCTAATGTGAAATACTTGAGCTGGGGTGAGAATATATTAATAATTAGTATAAAAGGGCCACTGAAGTACCAGAGAACCTAAGATAGCTGAAACTTCTGGTGCAGTGCAAACATTTTTTTTTTTTGGTATTTGCTTTTATCTGTTCTGTGAAATTTCAATTACCCATTTGATAAAAAACTTTTGTCTCTTGAGTTGAGAGGAAAAAAGTGTTTTGGTTTTTTTTAATTGATCACAAGAGCACAATTAAGCAGGAAGTTACCTTTATATACTCTGCAAAGAAAGCATTTAATATAGTTAACTTATTGACTTAAAACTGTGACAAGAATTGTATATATTATATTTCCTTTCTAACTTTTAATGCTTAGCATTAGAATTCTATGGAAGATCCAAAGTTTTTTATTCCTTATTAAGGAGGTTATTTTTTTATACTCTTTCATGTTTGAGGTATGTTTAGCTGATAATGTCCATGCAGTATCTGATGACACGTAACAGCTTACAAACAGAAGGTCACATGCTCTGTGTAGCAGCCAAGAGTGATGGGAAATGAGTGGCTGGACATTTTAAGTGCTGCCAAGTTTTCTACTTGCAGCTCCAGTGTAGTGAAGACAGTAGTGAAGAAGGTGAAGGAGAAATGAACACCGATTGTTCTAATAGATCACTAATCTCCATCAAGTCATTCACGTTTTAGGAAGAGGTGAAAAAAAGGCTAAAGTGGCAGTGAAATGGCAAACCTGGAACCAAAGATCTAACAAATTTGAGGGGGAATGGAGGGAAACATGCAAGACAGTGAACAAAGGTTTTGCTGAAACAGCAAAAAGTTGTACTTGGATCTGAAGGAAAACCATAGTGTGGTCACTGTGGATCTGTGGGCATGCTGCTTGCAGGCATGCAAAGCAGTACTGAGAGATTTGGAATAAAGCAGCCTTGAGATTGCTGCATTTGTAAACTTCCTTGTGTAGCCATAGGGAGCGAGTTTTGATGTATTTGAATGGGTGAGATGATTCTTAGCATTTCTTCAATTTAAGTAAATAAAATTGGGAGAGTCATCAGCATTTTGTTGTGGAGAATCATGAACATTTTGTTGCATATTATATACACTGTTTACAGTAATGTGGTGCCGAATTTGGTTTTGTGCAGTGGACACAGTAAATAGAAGCAGAAGCTTTCCTTTCCCTCTAATCCAGTGTAAAATCATAGTATTAAGTGCTGAGCTTCACGTTGAACTAGTGGGAATTTTTTTTCCTCAGGGCTTGGATCTTTGTAAAATTAATTACGAGTCGCGATGAACGCTTCCTGTGATCTGACAAAACTCATCATCTCTCCACTTGTAGAATAGGGCTAGGAGCACAAAAGCATTTAGTTTCACAAAAGCTCTCAAGTTCTATTTCATTTTGATCCTTGAGTGTTGTTTCAAGGACTTCATAAAGCAGAGTCCTGCAGACGAAGATGTTGCCACCTATTTTACTCTGAAGAGCTGCTGTTGCAGAACAGGAGGGGATCAGGGTTAAATCATACTTTCTCAAACTTAATATGTTCTAAATTTGCATAGTCTGATCCATACTCTGCCCTTTGGGGTTTTTTCTTCTTTTGACTCCCCCTCCCTCCCCCCCCCCGCCCCCCCTTGAACTGAGAATTACAGAATGGTAGAAAGAGTGATTTGGGTCAGCCAAGTTTTTGACCCTATCTTCTCACCTTCTCTTTCCTGTTCTTATAGTTTCCAGGTGGTATCAGTCCAAAGATTGGGCAGGTCTTGGAAGCCATATGGTTGTAGACTAGATGCAATTGGTTCGGTATTGTGAAAGCCTGGATTATAATAAATCCCAGCTATACGTTCTTATTAGAATAACAGAGGAAACTGTAAAAAGAGGATGAAGATGATAAAATATATAGACACACAGTACCAGACCTTCCTCTCAAAGTTAATCTCTTTTTCTCCATGTGATTTCTATTAAACAGAATGTCAATCCATTTTTTTTCTTTGACTGCCTTTGATTTTTAAAGTATATTATATTTGCCCAGAGTTGCAAAGAAATGGTTCTGTGATTGCTGTGTGCGCTTCCACTCTTGTGCTCTACATAAATTCCTTGGTTTTAGTGTTTTAACCATTTCAGAATACTGAAACTGCAGAATTGCAAATTAATTTCAAATGCAGAGGTATATATTATCGCATATTAACTTTCCTCTCTGGTTTGGTTAGCATATCTCTACAAGTTCAGCTGAGTTTTTCAACTTAGCTGCGTTGCCCATGGGTTTTTCTTCACCATCAGGCTGTTCTCTCTTCCTCATTCCCATACGTACGTGTGCTGTTAAGGTGTGCATGTAGTAGAGTTGTGCTCTGAAGTTTTATTCTTTTTTCCCTTAATTTTTATTAAACAAAGACCAATATTTTAGCAACTGAAACTCTTACACTGCCTTAGAGGAGTTTTCCAGTTCCTTACGTTTTGGGTAAATCAAATTTAATTTGATCTTTTGGTAGTACTTCAGATGCTTAAGAATGTTTGACCTTATGGAACAAGCTTATAGATGGGGATATGCTAAGTACCTGAATAAAGAGGTGGTCTTCATATGAAATCTGTAGAATCACAAAATCATAGAATCATTAAGGTTGGAAAAGACCTCTAAGATCATCGAGTCCAACCGTCAACCCAACCACCATGCCCACTAAACCATGTCCCTAAGGGCCTCATCTACATGCCTTTTAAATACCTCCAGGGATGGTGACTCAACCACTTCCCTGGGCAGCCTGGTCCAATGCTTGACCACTCTTTCAGTAAAGAAATTTCTTCTTAGGTCCAATCTAAACCTCCCTTGGCGCAACTTGAGACCATTTCCTCTCGTCCTATCGCTAGTTACTTGGCAGAAAAGACCAACACCCACCTCACTACAGCCTCCTTTCAGGTAGTTGTAGAGCGCGATGAGGTCTCCCCTCAGCCTCCTCTTCTCCAGACTAAACAGTCCCAGTTCCCTCAGCTGCTCCTCATAAGACTTGTGCTCCAGGCTCTTCACCAGCTTCATTGCCCTTCTCTGGACACGCTCCAACACCTCAATGTCCTTCTTGTAGTGAGGGACCCAACACAGTATTCGAGGTGCGGCCTCACCAATGCTAAGTACAGGGGCACAATCACCTCCCTACTCCTGCTGGCCACACTATTTCTGATACAAGCGAGGATGCCATTGGCCTTCTTGGCCACCTGGGCACACTGCTGGCTCATGTTCAGCCGGCTGTCAACCAGCACCCCCAGGTCCTTTTCCTCTGGGCAACTTTCGAGCCACTCTTCCCCAAGCCTGTAGCGTTGCATGGGGTTGTTCTGACCCAAGTGCAGGACCCGGCACTTGGCCTTGTTGAACCTCATACAGTTGGCCTCGGCCCATGGATCCAGCCTGTCCAGGTCCCTCTGCAGAGCCTTCCTACCCTCGAGCAGATCAACACTCCCGCCCAACTTGGTGTTGTCTGCAAACTTACTGAGGGAGCACTCGATCCCCTCGTCCAGATCATTGATAAAGATATTGAACAAGACCGGCCCCAGTACTGAGCCCTGGGGAACACCGCTCATGACCGGCCGCCAACTGGATTTAACTCCGTTCACCACAACTCTCTGGGCTTGGCCGTTCAGCCAGTTTTTTACCCAGCGAAGAGTGCACCTGTCTAGGCCGTGAGCCGCCAGCTTCTCTAGGAGAATGCTGTGGGAGACAGTGTCAAAGGCCTTACTGAAGTCCAGGTAGACCACATCCACAGCCTTTCCCTCAACCACTAGGTGGGTCACCTGGTCATAGAAGGAGATCAGGTTGGTCAGGCAGGACCTGCCTTCCATGAACCCGTGCTGGCTGGGCCTGATCCCCTGGTTGTCCCGCACATGGCTTGTGAGCACCCTCAAGATGAACCGCTCCATGATCTTCCCCGGCACCAAGGTCAGACTGACTGGCCTGTAGTTCCCCGGATCCTCCTTCCGGCCCTTCTTGTAAATGGGCGTCACATTGGCGAGCCTCCAGTCGTCCGGGACCTCCCCAGTTAACCAGGACTGCTGGTAAATGATGGAGAGTGGCTTGGCAAGCTCCTCTGCCAGCTCCCTCAGTACCCTTGGGTGGATCCCATCCGGCCCCATAGACTTGTGAGTGTCCAGGTGGCGTAGCAGGTTGTTAACTGCTTCCTCTTGGAGTATGGGGGGTTTATCCTGTTCTCCGCCCCTGTCTTCCAGCTCAGGGGGCTGAGTACCCTGAAGATAACTGCTCTGACTATTAAAGACTGGGGCAAAGAAGGCGTTAAGTACCTCAGCCTTATCCTCGTCCTTGGTGGTAAGGTTCCCCGCCCCCGCATCCAATAAAGGATGGAGATTCTCCTTGGCTCTCCTTTTGTCATTAATATACTTGTAAAAGCATTTTTTGTTGTCTCTCACGACAGTGGCCAGGTTGAGTTCTAGCTGGGCTTTTGCCTTTTTAATTTCCACTCTGCAGGACCTAACGAGATCCCTGTGCTCTTCTTGAGTTGCCTGCCCCTCTTCCACAAGTGGTAAACTCTCCTTTTTTCCCTGAGTCCCAGCCAGAGCTCCCTGTTCAGCCAGGCCGGTCATCTTCCCCACCCGTTCTTCTTACGGCATATGGAGACAGCCTGCTCCTGCGCCTCCTCCTTCTTGAAGAACGTCCAGCCTTCCTGGACCCCTTTGCCCTTCAGGACTGTCTCCCAAGGGACCCTCTCGACCAGTGTCCTGATCAGGCCAAAGTCCGCCCTCTGGAAGTCCATGGTAGCGGTTTTGCTGACCCCCCTCCTTACTTCACTAAGTATTGAGTATCCTTATCATTTCATGGTCGCTAAGCTCAAGCTGGCCTCTGACCACCACATCTCCCACCAGTCCTCTCTGTTTGTGAACTGCGTTCCAGAATATTTTGAGTTCCCTTTTCTCCCAAACACCTTTGTTAAAAATTCTGTTACTTGGCTAAGATAGTGAAACCCTTTGAGAGGGAAGGAAAAGTAGCATAGCAATTTTTAGGAGTTTTGTTAAACTGTGTTGCACTTCTTAAAGAACAATAGTTGTGTAGAATAATTCTAGGCAAAAGGTATAGTTCTTTTGCTTCTTGATTGCAGTCTTTTAAACACAGCATGCTAACAAATTTTCTCCTGCATGTAGGCCCTGTTTGTAGCCTCTAAGCTGAAGATGTTTGATCATCTGAAAGATAAAGGTCCACTGAAGGCTGTGGATGTTGCAGAGGAGGTTGGAACCTCTGTGTGTGGAACAGAAAGACTCCTTGATGCATGTGCTGCTCTTGGATTACTGGAGAAAACAGCACAAGGTGACTTAATTTCTCCTCCCCCCAACTGCATATAGTACTGAAAGACATGTAGGACTGGAAGAGATGCTTTGAAGGTCACTGGGTCTGACTTGGTATTGTGGGTAACTTGGATTTGGGGGAAGGGGGAATGGATTGTTGGTTCTTTGCTTTCATTATTAGTAGCTGGAATTGTTTCGTTTGGGGGCAGACTTTACCTAATGAACACTTTCAGGTCTCCTTTGAGGAATCCTTAGATTGCTTTTGCTCTCTGGACATAGTACTGACCAAATTTCTAAGAAGAAGTTGCGTGGGCAGTCCCAGGGAGCAGTGTAATAGCTCAGATGTATCATCTGTACTCGGGTCACAATAACCTCACGCAATGCTACAGGCTTGCGGAAGAGTGGCTGGAAAGCTGCCCCAGGCAGAAAAGGACCTGGGGATGTTGGTCGACAGCTGGCTGAACGTGAGCCGGCAGTGTGCCCAGGTGGCCAAGAAAGCCAACAGCATCCTGGCCTGTATCAGAAATAGAGTGGCCAGCAGGAGCAGGGAGGTGATCGTGCCCCTGTACTCGGCACTGGTGAGGCCGCACCTCGAATCCTGTGTTCAGTTTTGGGCCCCTCACTACAAGAAGGACATGGAGGTGCTGGAGCGTGTCCAGAGAAGGGCAACGAAGCTGGTGAAGGGCCTGCAGCACAAGTCTTGTGAGGAGCGGCTGAGGGAACTGGGACTTTTAGTCTGGAGAAGAGGAGGCTGAGGGAAGACCTTATCGCGCTCTACAACTACCTGAAAGGAGGTTGTAGCGAGGTGGGTGTTGATCTCTTCTGCCAAGTAACTAGCGATAGGACGAGAGCAAATGGCCTCAAGTTGTGCCAGGGGAGCTTTAGATTGGATATTAGGAAAAATTTCTTCACCAAAAGGGTTGTCAAGCATTGGACCAGGCTGCCCAGGGAAGTGGTTGAGTCACCATCCCTGGAGGTATTTAAAAGACCTGTAGATGTGGTGCTTAGGGACATGGTTTAGTGGTGGACTTGGTAGTGTTAGGTTAATGGTTGGACTCGATGATCTTAGAGGTCTTTTCCAACCTAAATGTATCTATGATTCTATCTAAAATAAGGACCAAGTTCCATTCCCTGCTGCAACAACGCAGACTCACAATCTTCAGCAGAGAATCAGGGTTTTAATGAGGAGAGCTCTGGAATGTGTCCCTCTTCATGGACAACAGCTTAAATTTTAGTGCCCCTAACTGGAACAGTGCTTGAAGGTGTATGTAGGTGAGGGAGTCAGTAGTAGGATTAACTTTTTCAGTCTGCACTATGTAGTTATAAGTTTCCATATGCATCATTTACATAGTAAGACTTGAAATGGTCAAGTGCCAAGACAAGGAAATAAAGGAGGCTTTCAACTCTGTTAGAGGACAAGACCAAGGAGAAAGCCCTAAAGGCAAAACATACTGGAGAAAGCTTGAATTTAAGGGAAGCAGAAGCCATAATCTAAAGAAAAATGCAGTCAAGAATGAGGAACTTCTGCTACTCTCCCTTGAATATCAGGTGTAGTAACTGAGGTACTCTTTTTTTTAAAAAAAAAAAAAAACAACAAAAACAAACAAACAAAACCAAAACAACAAACCAAAAAACCCCAAACAAACAAAAAATCAGTGCCTATCTATGTCCTCCGGCATCTAAATTCTTTTTATAAACAAAGTACCTGCTCTTTTAAGAATGAGAAGACCTTTAGAATTATTTCATAGAAATCTTTGCACAAAAAATAGTATCATCCTAAGATCAGGATTTGCTAGCTATTTAACAGCTACACAGGAAAACACCCCTTCAGATTTTAAATGACAGTTGTAAAGTACTGAAACAAAGCTGGTTACAGTTGTTTTCTTCCCATAAGGTTACAGTAATACAGATTCAGCAAATACCTACCTGACCTCAGATGGTGAATACTCACTTCATGGCTATATTATCCACTCTAATGACCACCTTTGGCCTCTCTTCACAAACTTGGAGTCTGCTGTCAAAGAAGGCAGCAGGCAGAACCATCGAGCCTTTGGAAAGAAAGCGGAGGATTTATTTAAGGTAATGTAAACTCTTACGAGTATCAAAACTAGCTGTGAGGAGCCCAGAACTGATCTAGGGGCAAATGGAGACTGAACTGTCTAAGAAAGTTGGTCAAGTTCAGAAATGGTAGAAATGCAATGCAAGTCACTAGTCCCAGACTTCTGTTCTCTTCAACTTTAGGCTTTAAAGTGCTGGAGCAATCACAGAACATACCAAGAAATTTGAGTGCTGATGAAAATTGTCTGGCTAAAATGTTGCCCATCCAGCTAACACACTCTCAGAACAACCTCTGGGCCTGTTTGATTTACATTTATGTGGCCTTTTTGTAACGCCAGGTAGTACCTTATCACACATGCACTCCTTCCATATTGGATGCCAGTCACTTGGTACTGATGTGCATCCAGTTCAATCTGTGCTGACAGTGTAATCAAAGCTGTTTTCAAATTTGCTTCATGCAGTGGAGAAGAGATCCTTTTATGAAGGTTTGCAGTTTTGTATATGCTTCAAGCTGGCATATATTGCTGATAAGAATTGTAATCCTTTCTTCCATCCGTTTCCATCTCTGTAGCATTCCTTTTCCAATGTTAGCCCAGGTGGATGTGTTCAGACTGGAGAATCACTTAGAGTTATAACTAGCCTAACTTGTCAGTTATCCACCTGGTGAAGCAGGTTGGGGGGCATAAATATTTGTGCCTGTTTAAGGAGAGGGCTAGTGGAGTGAGCAGGAGAATATGTCAGGACTTCATCTCTGACAGCAGTGCTGGCTTGAAGTGTACTTCATATTATATCCTGAGGTTCTTAATTTATACGTAGCTTCTAGATCTAGATGCTGATGAAGCCGGTCTCCTAAAGGAGAGGTCTACATCCCTCATATATAGTTGGTGGAAGGAAGTAAGGGCTTTTGGAGACTTAAGAAAGTCCTGTTAGCCTAATGTTAGTGCCTAGATTACTGGTGGACAGAACCTCCTTCAGGAATCCTTCAAAGGCTCTTTTAAAGGGAGTTTAGATACTTTGCTTTAGGATAGATACTGCAGTAGATACTTATGCGCAAGTTAAGCGTTTTAACGTAGGTGAACTGGATCTCATCCTTTGTTAAACATCTGGATTAGCAACTTGAGTTTGCTTGGGTGATGCTTGCAGCAGGAGTCACCACCAGTTCAAGCCTGGGCTCCATATATCTACAGGATTGTGTGTCCGAACAGAATGTATGGGCTGCCTATGGCACTGTGCATACCGCAGCTTGGAGATACTTCAACTTCATGGTAGCTGTAAAACCAGACATAACGGATGAAGTTTGTATGAAAGTGAGACATAAAGGGATTCATGCCTGTGTATCATTTCAAAGGTAAAGGCATGAGGTTCTGGTACTGAATGCTTGCATCTCACCTAATCAAAAAAACGCAGTATGAGCTTTAATGTTTCCGGTTTAAGTTATGGTCCAATCATCTAGTTATTTCCCATCATGGGAGAATAAATGTCAGAATTAAATGAAAGCAATTTGTGAGTATATCAAGAAGGAGGAGGAACACTTTAGGAGACTGAGAGAAAAAACTCAGTCTGTCCTTTCAAGCAGTTTAAAGTGTGGAGACATCTTGCTGTGGAGCAAATGTGTTAGTAAATGTATATCAAAGGCACAGTATTTCTTTAAAAAGCACAGTGCTTTCAGTGCTTCTTCCTGCTATGCTGCCCCAGCTTCAGTGGGCAGAAGTGTTGAATTTAACAGCCCTTGGGACATCACCAAGACCAGGTTCAAACCAGCTAAGTGTACGTCCTTTGAGACGCACTGCAAAAGATGCCTGTGTGATCAGAATTTTGGAGAGAATGCAAAAATCTGTTTATCACTGCAGTGAAACAGCAAAGGACTCGGATGAGCAACCAGTCAATGGCACTTTTAACTCATCTTTTAATTTTAGAATTCTAATGTTTATAGTGTGGACCTACTGCCTTGGTTATACATAGTTTTAGTTAAGTAATGAAAATAAACTTGAATTACTGTGCTTTTTTTCCCTTTTTAGGACTATTATCACAGCCAGGAGGTGAAGCAGCGTTTTATGGCTGCCATGCACAGCATTGCCCACCTGACAGCAAGAGATGTGGCTACAGCATTTGATCTTTCACAGTTTGAATCTGCTTGTGACTTAGGAGGTATTGCCTGTAATTGAACTTGTATACAAATTAAAGGGAAAAGCTGGATTTTAGTTCTATATTTTATTACTTAAAACATGTATTTTTTTTACTGGAACTGCAGTAATATTATCTACTCTTATTTTTCTGGTATTGTAATGTCAGAATAAAAGGACTGAATGCAGTTAACTGAAAGCAGAGTTACTTAAATGGTATTTGAGTAGTTTGAAATAAGTGAATGTTTTCACAATCTGACACAGCTCAACACAGAAAACAAGGTGGTTTGTGGCTCAGCTGATACAATATTGGCTGGGAGCTCCGTCTTCAACTATGCTGTTGCTGTCTTTTGGCATGTCCAAGATTTTCAAAAGTAAAAAAATTTATTTCTGAATCCTTCTATATTGGGGTGTCAAACTTGAAACACTGCACTGCTAGATCAGAAAGTTTTGATTCTTTTAGAATGGGTTTGTTTTGTGTGTTGTTTTAATTATTAATATCTAAGATGACCACCAAAATGTTGAGGACTGATGATACACCTGAATAAACTCTTCTTGTCAGAGTCTTTTTTTTTTCCCCTATGCTTGGAGTTGCACAGAGGGAGTGTTACTACATAGAGAAAGATCCACTGAAGGAGGAACACTTTACTTAGTGCCTGGGGAGGTGGACAGCTTGTTAGAGGAATTAACACAATACTGGTGCAATCTTTGCCACTTGCGCAGAGACTCCAAGATTTTACCATCCCTATTCTTCACCATGCTGGAGAGTATTTGTCAAACTTCATATATCAGTGCTTTGTAAATGGTAAATAGTTCTAGTGCTCTTCATCCACAAATTACAAGTCCTTGCTCTTCCATTAATATTATTCTATCCCCAGAAACCCCCTGAAGTACTAGTACCAAAGGTCATACTAGCAATTCTATGACGGTAAGGAGTCATGCCTGCATTCCCCAAGCTTTAAAACATTGCTCTATCCACCAGGAAGTGCTATTGCCCATGTTAATTGTGGAGCTGTCTGTCTACCTCTAATTCTGATTTGATGTCTCTATTTTAATGTTTAATGTCTTTAAAAATGTCTGCAAATGCTGGGAGAAAAGACTTGATTGACTTTTTTAAACTTTCAACAGGTTGCACTGGAGCTCTGGCTCATGGATTAGTACAAATATACCCAAATCTCAAGGTCACAGTATTTGACCTTCCAGAAGTCATTGCAAACACCTCTTACTTTCAGCCTTCAGGACAACACACAGCTCCAGTGACATTTGTGTCAGGTAAATGTAACACATGATCTTTTGTCTTATTTCTGTTATCCTGGAGCACAGAGCAGGCTCTTCTGCTGCAGAAAATGGTGTGCTACCTGCTCCAACACCAAATGTGTCTTAGTATAAGGCAATGTAGGCTCACCCATGCTAAATGGGGACATTGTATTTCTCAAGCCTGTGGGGATAAAACCAAACTGGCTATGGTTGGAGAATGTGGATAAATAAGGAAGTATGAATTAGTCATTTGTGAGTACCACTGGGAGTAAAGGCTGCGTGTCCTTGTCTCAGACTTTTCTTTTCTAGGCAAGATCAACGTGATGGCTACAAAAGACTTCAATGTCTCCTTCCTTACTTCAGGCTTCCTCACCATTTTAATATGTTACAGAATTCTTACCTGTGATCTGCTCTTCTCTTTAAATATATTTCCCTTATCTGCAAATCGGTGCATCCCTATGCCTGTTCATTCTTGTTTCTTTCTTTACCTCTGCTGAGGCTCCTAGTTCCTCTGCAATATTTTTATTTCATTTTACAGGAATGTACTCTGTGGTTTCTGTAGGAATGTACTAACTCTGCTTTCCAACAGGTGACTTCTTCAAAGATAATCTTCCAGAAGCAGATCTTTACATCCTTTCACGTGTTCTTCATGACTGGCCTGATGAAAAGATACATGTGCTGTTAAGCAAGATAGCAGCTGTTTGCAAACCAGGTAAGTTTTTCCATCTTGTGGGCTTAAAGGTGCATGTTAATGCGTAAACATAATGAGTAATCATAAGAATGATTAAAAAATATTAAAAAAACGTATTTTTCTGTCCAGTCATAGTAGCCTGTGCTTGAATGTCTATGCCTGCATTATGATAAAACCTACTCAGAAAAAAAGTAAACAAAGCTGCTAATAAAACTATATAAAATAAACCCTTACTACAGTTGCAGGCTTTGCATACAACTATGTCATCTCCCCTATCTCTGCCATGCCCAGTCTTTCTTACTAAGCCCTATATCATCAAATAACTAAGCATGTGCTTATTTCTATACATACAAGTAGACTAACTAAAGTTCCTTTAGATTAATCAAGAAGAAGCAATTTGTTTTGGTATTCAAGAAGAAGCAGTTTGTTTTGTTATCATTTTGCTATTTCAGTAGTGCCCAGAATATGGTAAACTGGAGTTCAACACTGCTATCTGCACAGATTTAATGAGAAATATGTAGCCTCTTCTGCTTTCTCCTACATGTGAATCATAGAATATCTCAAGTTGGAAGGGACTCATAAGGATCATTGAGTCCAACTCCCTGCTCCTTGCAGGACTGCCTAAAACTAAACCATATGACTAAGAGCATCTTCTAGATGCTCCTTGAACTCTGACAGGCTTGGTGCCGTGACCACTTCCCTGGCGAGCCTGTTCCAGTGACTGACCACCCTCTCAGTGAAGAACCTTTCCCTAATGTCCAATCTGAACTTCCCCTGACGCAGCTTCATTCCATTTCCTCGTGTCCTATTGCTGGTCACCAGAGAGGAGATCAGCACCTCCCCCTCTGCTGCCCCCCTTGAGGAAGTTGTAGAGGCGGTGAGGGCACCCCTCAGCCTTCTCTTCTCCAAGCTGAACAACCCAAGTGACCTCAGACAATCCTCATAAGTCTTGCTCTCGAGGCCTTTCACCATCTTGGTTGCCCTCCTCTGGACACACTCTAATAGTTTGATGTCCTGCTTATATTGAGGCACCCAAAACTGCACACAGTGTTCGAGGTAGGCCACACCAGTGCCGTGTGAAGTGGGACAGTCACCTCCCTCGACCGGCTAGCTATGCTGTGCTTGATGCACCCCAGGAGACAGTTGGCCCTTTTGGCTGCCAGGGCACACTATGGACTCATATTTGGACAGCATTAAAGATCAAAGGAGAAGACAAAAAGCAGAAAAGCCTGACTGCTAAGATCAACTGATTCCTTAATCCAACAGGATTAACTGTAGCTATGAAGTTTGTTTCATAGGAGAACATTCAAAATTAGATCTAGGCCATAAAGCATAATCCTATTTATAAATTATGAAAGAAAATTGTGGGTGACTGTCTTAATCTTCTTATGCAAAGATTGGGGTATGACAGATGGTTACAGGAGTTGCTTGATTCAAATGGAAACAAGACTGAGTTTAAGAGCATAGTCAGGAAGTGATCTGAACTTCATTAAAGTGGAGACAGTGCTCTAAACTCCCCCTTCCTTTTAACAATTAAATGGTTGCTTCCAGGAAGAGATTACTGAAAGCAAAGTTCTGTCACTGATTTCCACTGAAGAACACTAAAACACTAGTCTGAGGACCTCTATAATTGTCTCTGAACAAAACACTAAAAACTTGAAGCTAGAAACACTTTACTGAGCCACTTTTGGTTGTTTTGGAAATGCAGGAAGTGCCTTGCTAGTGGCAGAAATTGTGCTTGACGAACACAAGACGCACCCTCCTAGAGCTGTACTGCAGTCCCTCGGTATGACTGAAGGCAAGCAGAGAAGTGGCTCAGAATATAAACAGCTACTGGAGAAATACGGATTCACAAATGTACAAATTAAGATCACAGGAAACTTACTAGATGCTGTTCTGTGCTTCAAGAAGAATCTGTCACCGTAGTGTGCCCAGAAGCAAACTGGGATGCTGAGTTTTTACAACACTTGTGCAATATACCCATCATCAGCCAGCACATATTGTCAGTTTAGGATCATTTTGACCCTTTATCTGAAGCATAGTTGTTACAGGCCTTGAATAAAAGTTGGACTGCACCTTCTGCAGGAGTGAGTTCTATGCATTTAAGAAATGTCTGTGGCAGGCCAAAACTCCTATGTATTAAACACCTTCATGTGCAGTTCTTTTGGCTAGTTTGCAGACTTGACATAGCTGTATAGCATGGCAAGTTAAAACTACAAGCTTTTATGAGCCACATTAATACCTTAGTTTTTTTGGACCTTAAAATTAAAGAGAATTCTCCCTCTGCAGTGTATTCAGTGGTTACTGCTCATTTTTATCAGGAATGAAAAAATAAAAATGAATACTGTACCATCTGTCTGAATTTGGGAGTGCTAGTCCTCTTTTTCACTTTTCTGTGGGGCTTTACTCAAAAGCATCTCAATGATACCCTTTTTAAGCACTTTTTCCGCAGGCAAAAGTGAGAATAGGACAAAGCTCAACACGTTCCTACAGCAGCTACACTGTCACAGAGAAACTTCAGCAGCCTCTGACCTCCAGCCACAGTATGCGCCCACACAGGCTGCAGTTGAGAGCTGTTCCTATCGGTTCCTATCAGTTTCAGGTTTTTCTGAATATGGTTAAATGGCCACATATGCTTTCTGTCTCATTACTTGAGGTGAGTTTTAGGACTTATGTCTAAATTCTCTTATGAGAATTAAAAATAGAAGTTTCTTCATGTTCCAGTCTTTAATTGGAGAAGTACATACTGTATCCCATCTCGTCAAGTAATTTCTCACTAATGTCACCTCTCCTAATGTTTATTTTTTCCTGATACTTCACTGATATTTGTTTTTTCTATTTAAAGTGTACTTAGTAGTGGAAGCCTTCCTGAAGATTAAAGCTGCACTTTCAAACTAGCTTGCTTCTCTATCAGTTGTGAGTTTCTTCCCTGTCATAATTCTACAGCAATAATCCCAATAAGCCAGTGTGAAAGAGGCCGTGCCTATGCTGAATCACCAACCTCAGTAAATTAAAGAGAGTTGACGAGCAAGGTCAAGAGTTGCATCTGCCTGGTAGACTCTGCCTCATGTTACTTAATCAGAAGTTACTTTGCTCTTTGAGCACTGAGTAAAGCCAAAGTGCCACAGTGATTCAATTCATCATGAGAAATATACTTACTACAGCGCATTTCACCTGCACGAAATGGGGGAAATGTCAAACTTCTACCACATTGGGGTTTTTAATTTTTAGCAGAAGATTTTTATGAATGGAAATTTGACTGATTTCATCTCTACAGACATTTAAAGAGATAAGGCAAAATATTCAACAACTGAATAAATTAAAAATGTTTCTTCTCCATATTGACATGAAGCTTGCCATCATGCTTAACAGGTTTGTATTTTGAGAGAACTCATTCCAGCAATCAGATGTTTCTCATCTCATAGTTATTCATAAAGTTTGTAATGCTATTCTTTAAGATGCTATAAGCTGTTTGAGTCAGAAAATTTCAATCCTAAAGTTGGCACACCTGTAACTGTCACAGACTTTAAAACTGTGCCTCTAAGTACTATGTATCGGACTGTAAAATTTGAATAGAATGTGCTTGGCTACCACACAACCTCAATGTACTCTATGATTAAAGCACAACACTCCATACACACTAAGCATTAGTCCCTTGGGCATGGTGTCTGTGGTAACGCACTGCAGCTTTGTACTCTCAGGACAATTAAGCATTGGAGCACGTTGCCCAGAAAGGTGGTGGAATCTCTGTCCTTGGAGGTTTCAAGATCTGAGAACAAAGCCCTGAACAAGCTGAGATGACTGTAGAGCTGCCCCTCTTTGAGCAGGAGGTTGGACTAGAGATCTCCTGTGGTCCATTTCAGCCTAAGCTGTTCTACAATCATTTGATGTAGCCCAGTCAAATGATTTCTCAAACCTGAGAAATGATAAACTCGTCTTCTCTCATTAATGTCCAAACTGAGTTTTTCAGTTGCTCTGGAGAAAGCTGGTACCTTTTGCTGACTGGTAGAAGGGGTGGATTTAATGGTGTTACACTGAAAAGACTTCCTAAGCAACAGGCATAGCTGAGGAAAATTTCGGCCTGTTCACTAATCAAGACATGAAGAATGAGAGGGATAAGTTTTAAAATCCAAATGAACTTCTGCCAATAAAGCCTGTAGTTTTTTTGTTGCTTCTTAGGTAGTGACATTCAGCTATGCCTTCTTGAGGATGCTGTCTTTTACCCACATTCTGCCTTAACAACAGTAGAGGAAATGTGATCCACAGAAAGTAATTTTTTGAGGTGGAGAATTGTGGGGGTTAACAGAATGATAGATGAATAACAGAAACAAGAACTCCAGCACTTGGTCACTGAATGCTGAGGTAAGAATCCTTGAAGAAGATAGAGAAGTTTGTAAGAAAGACGCAACTTGGTTGGCTGTCCTAGCTCAATCATTTTTATATCAATTTTTTACCTTGTTACAGCTATGAACAGTACTTGTGCCTGGAAAAGTAATGGGACAGAAGTGGAAGGTAGTTCATCATCTGAGCCACCCAGCACGAAAGCTTAGGAAGAGCTATTTAATGGCTAAGCCCCTTTGTGTGAGCTCTCAGTTCAGTTTTGGATGTGTTAGCTGACTCCTGGAGAGTGGAAGTGTTTAATGTGGGGGGTTTTTTTGTTTTTAAAAAAAGTTTTTGGAGGGCTGGCACTTTAATTCCTCCTCCCCCCCATCTTTTGGCCGGAAATTATGTCCTTGCTAAGCAATGAACATCTGGATTAAATGACTTTCTAATTCAGAAAAGACTGTTATGACCATTAATTTTTATCTCCTATAAAACCATGGCCAAAATTTCTTCATCAAAGTATGCTTCCTGAAAGGGTTGAAAGTTAGCTCTATTTCAGTAGCTCTTGTGAAGCAATTTCAATTACATCAGTAAAGCTTGATTAACTGTAGAGAGATTTTTTTTTTCTTTTTCTCTGTACTAACTTAATTTAACGTGTCTAATTTTTGAAGGTGTTCTTCCCACACTGGTTGTGCTTTCTCGGTATATTTTTCCAGATTACCCTGATGTTATCTGGATTTCCTGAATAACTTTCTGTGGCAAATTATAATGGCCATTCTATTTGTGTCCTCCTTTCAGAGCGTACAAAATTTGGACACCGTCTTCCAAAGCTGTAATATAATGGTGACTTAGAAATGATAGTCCTGCATTACCCTACCTAGCAACGTTTGCTGTGTAGCCAGGAACAGCGATTCCCGGGTCTCTCTGTTGAAGGCAAAGGAGAATCACACGGGAAAGGGGGGAGGGAATAGAAATCACTGAATCATAAAAAATGGGCTTCATCACCCTAACTTTAGATACCTAAATATAGGCATTCAGATCATCTAGTCACCTTGAGCTCTCCAATCAGTAGAAAAACAGGCATTTTCAGAGGATGATTTGTCTCACCTATCTGTGAAAGGAAGTTTCCTGGTTTTCCTAAGAAAAGTGATTGTACATTTCATAGTTGATAGAGCGTATTTAAGAGGGCTAGCTGAAATACAGCCATCTAATCTGTAGATGACTGAATTGGGGCAGAAGAGTCCCACTGGACAGATAATGTCGGTTCAAGCTCACCTCAGACATGCTTGGCTGATCCTTTTTCTTTGTGAAGCAAACTGTGTCATTGGTTCATCACAGGGTAGGTGGCTTGAACTTGCATTTAGTAAGGTAGCTGATGATGCAGGGAAGAGACATGGAATTTATTAATAAGGTGTCTGAAGGACTTTCATGACTCCTGATAGTTGACACCGAGGTCTCAGTGAGCAATTTTATCTGCAGATCCCAGTCTCCTCTCTTAAGAAACTGCAGTATTATGTTTAATTTACTTTTTATCAATTGTTAAATGTCTGAGGTGTACGGGTAGGAATGGCTCTGAGGAGATTCAGAAGAGGCTGTGTGTAAACAGGATCATTTAAGTTCTGCTCGTGTCCCTAGGTCAGTCCCACCACAAAGACCTCAGTTCCTACAGAAATAATGTACAACACTGACTTTACTGTTTCTATAATGCTCGCCATCCACCGTTTTGTCTGCTTGGCACCATTTCAATATGAATGCCAAGCAGCAATATATCCCAAAGAGATGTAACTACTACTGTCTTACTGTTTTCCATAACCCTCATGCCAAGTCTACAGAAGTCATCCCCTCTTTTCCCTGGAAACAGAGACGTGACTTGACTTGTGAGGGATGCCTCCATAGTGTCGAAGGAAATTTCCTGGGTTTTGTGAGAGGAGTGGATTCTACCTTTAATAGTGGATTAGTCATTTAATAGCAGAGCAAATCCATAAATGATAAATGATATCACCTGTGTCTTGTAGTTTGCACCCTTACATATGGTAGCAGAAATTCTCTTGCCTGATAATGGATTAGTACTGTTGCATGCATTTGTTTTTAAATTAGGCTGTGGGGTTTTGCTGGCTGAAATGGTATTGGATAATGAGAAGAAGAACAGGAGTACAGCTCTGCTGCAGTCTTTGAACATGCTTGTGCAGACAGAGGGAAAGGAGAGAAGCGGCTCTGAATATCGAGGCTTACTGGAACAACATGGATTCACAAATGTCAAAATCAGATTGACAGGAAATTTGTTAGACGTCGTTCTCTGCGTTAAGACCTAGAAAAAAATGGATTTAGTAATAAAATCTGGATGTGTCTAGTCATGTTTGATGTTTTGTAATTATGCAAATACGTTCTCGGTTTCCCATCAATATCATAAACAAGAAATGTTACGTCAGCTTTCTGAAGTTACTTTTAAAAAGGGGGAAAGATTGATTGCATTTATTTTGAACTAGAGTTGTGGCAGTGATACTGTGGCTGCACAACACTTGTAGTACCCTCAGAAACAAGTCTCAACCACAAATGGTATCAGCACCTCTACGGCAGCATTCACGGTTGCTGAGAAATCACAGTTTCTTCATACTCTGTACAATTAGAATAGTACCATTCTTAGACCACACATTGCTTTGTGCCTGTTTCACAGGTTAATGCAGGTATCATTTCAATACTCCATCACTATCCATTTTAATATCATTTTATGTTACACTCTCTACTGTAAATAAAGAAACACTGTCTAATGAAGTCTGAAGACTGCTACTGCAATGGTGTAGTCAAGATTGGAAACAGAAGAACTGGAGCGGCAGCTTCTCAGGAGAGCCAAGACAGACTCCTTTGCCTTCTGTGAGGCTTCTGGAAAAGGCAGTTGTGTAAAAGCAGAAGTTTCATCTGTGATTATAATTGGAGATGAAATGTGGGAGCACCACATTTGGTTCAAGAACATCCTCCTCCTCCTCCTCCTCCTTTTTAGCCCTACTTAATTTGTGAGCTTTTACGAAAATGGATAGCAGAATATGAGATTAGATAAAGAACAGAAAAGAAAAAAAAAAGTGCAGAAACAGAAGAAAAAGCATGGTGCTAAAGAGAAAAGGATTTCCCCCAGGCAGACGCATCTGAGATCCCAAGGTGAACGGGACAGGACACCTATTGACTGAACAGTTTCTTATCACAAAAGTAACGTACGTTTTACCTTCAGTTTTCAAACTGACTGCACTTTAGAGTTCCCGAGTATGAAGTTCTTTTTTAATCAATAGAAAACTTTATGAGAAAAAAATCCCAGCCTTGCACGCATTGTGTTGTGCTATGAGACTATTAACAGTCAGTTATGAGCTTTTTTAAAAAGAAAAATACCACACTAAGCTGTGTGCGCCGGTCTGAGAACACGCACCACAACCTTTCATTAATTACATCCAAAATATGGTCCTGTAACACTATGTGCCTAACTCTGTGTGGGCACAGAAGGCACTTCACTGTATCTGTATTATGATTTAGAATATAAAATAGCACACAATTTACTTTGTATCTTTTGATGTGCAAAAAAAAGGTATAGTGACGTATAATACGTGGTCTATCGTACTACAGCAGAGAGAAAGGCTATGGCTGGCACATCCTGTTCTCATACCACGCCCTCTGAGACAGAGGCTCTCATTTTGAAATCCTGCAAACTACACACATGTGTAAGCAGTGGTTTCAGACACCTCAGCTACTGCAACTCTGTGGTTCACCAGTCATCTCTTTAAAAAAAAGTTTGGCTTTATTTACTTTTGTAGGAAACATCCATTAAAAGTGAAAGCAATTACAAAAGGTGCATGTGAACTAATGCCCTCCAGCTAGAACAATTTCAAGACTTACTTTTAGAAAGAATAGGTGTAATTTCAGACAGAAGTTTGTCCATTAGGCGTAAAATTTCACTTTTGGCATACAATAAAGTTAGCAGAAATTACTGACAGAGACCAGGCCTGTGTTTGTAGGGGTGGAGGCCCTGCCATGAGTGCCTACTCGGGCCGCCTGCAGAAGGGCTTTTCACAGCATCTAACTTTGAGTGCCCAAACCAGAAGCCCAAACCAGAAGTCCCTCTAGGAAACCACGGCTGAGTTCTGTGGCATTTCGTTGCCTCGAATCACTTCAGTGACTGACAGTAAAGCCCGGCGATGTGACGCTTGGCACCCCAACGGTGAGGAGGAGCAGGTGGGAACAGAACCTGGAAACAAGGAGATGCCTTCGATCAGCATTACCCTGAGGGTAGCGAGCATGGAGCAAAACCCGCTGGCGCACAGCGCCCCGGATACGCTCCCCTCTTCCTAACGGCGGCTCCTGCTGCTGCTGCTGCTGCTGCTGCTGCCCAGGGCCCCGCGCAGGAAGCACAGCCTCCATCCTACACTGGCTTCCGACAGCTGCCACCGAACGAGCCTCCCAGTTCCCTTGGCTCTGCTTCGCGTTGGGCCGTGCGGGGCACGCCATTTCTGCCAGATGTGGCCTGTTAAGTTGTACACGTTCCTGTGTGCCCTACCGAGAACGGCACCAGGCGACAGCAGAAAACGCTTCAGAACGCCACTGTTGTGGAAAAAACTGCGTCAGCAACGGTGATCTTCACACTCTGCTGCGGCCCGGGCGAAGCCGCGCCGGGCGGGCCCCGCTGCGGTGCCGGGCCTGCCGCACCGCCCCGCGGGGGCCGGGCTCGGGCGGAGGCGAGGCCCCTCGCCCTTCACAGGTGGCGGCGGGGGGCGGAGGGGGCCGGCAGGCCCGGGGCGCCCTGGCCGACGCGGCGCTGCGCCACTGGCGCCGCCGGGGCGGCGCTGCGCGAGGGGAGGGACCGGAACCGCTCAGCCCGGCGCGCGGGGAGGGAGGCGCGCCCGGCCGCCCGCCGCAACCGCCGCCCTGAGGCGACCCGGCCCCTCCCGCCCCGGACGGCGAGGCCCCGCCCCCGGGCGGTGCGGCCAATGGGGCGCGGGGGGGCGGGGCCGGCGGGGCCCGGCATTTAGCTCATGCGCGGCGCCGGTCCCGCCCTTTCGGCCTGAGCGGCAGCAGCGTCTCTTCCCCGGCGGCTCCGGCGCGGCGCGAACATGGCGGACCAGGCCATCTCCTTCCTCAAGGACTTTCTGGCGGGCGGCGTCGCTGCCGCCATCAGCAAGACTGCGGTGGCGCCCATCGAGCGAGTCAAGCTATTGCTCCAGGTCAGCGGCGCGGCCGAGCCCGGCGGCAGCGGGGGCAGCCCGTCACCTTCCCCCGCAGGCGCCCGCCGAGGCCCAGGCGGGCCGGGGGGAGGGGGAAGGGGGGGACGAGGAGGGCGCTGCCGCCCCCACCCCCCGCGGGACAAAGGGCGCGCGCGAGGCGGCGGCCCGGCGGCGGCTGGCTGGGAGGTCACGTGGGCGGTGGGCGCCCGTGGCGGCGGCGGGGAAGCCGGTTCCGCTATGCGGGGCGCGGCGTTGCGGCGGGGGCGGGCCGCGGTGGGGGGGGGGGCGGGAGGGAGGGAGGGGCAAGGGGGCGGCTCCCGGTGTCACTTCCTCCCGTCCCGCTCCTGGCGCCGAGGGCGAAGGGGCGGGGGGAGGGCGGCAGCGCGCCGCCATCTTGGTGACCTTCACGTGATGGCGCGGCCGGGCAGCGCATTGGCCCGCCGGCGGGGCGGGGCCGGGCCTGCGACCGGCGCGCGGAGCCCCGTGTGACCCCTGCGGGCGGGGCGGGGCGTGGGGCGGCCTGGCGCCCCAAGGTGACTCGCGTGACCTTGGCGGCGGTCACCGGCGGGAGCGGGACCCGGTCTCGCCGTGGGCGGGGGTCGGGCGCAGGGCTGGCGGCCTCCTCTCGGCCCCCCCGGCTGGAAGTCCTCTCGGCGTAATGCGGATCGCGCCGGCGCCCCTTCCGCCCGCAGGCCCGCCGCTGTCAGTGAGGGCGAGAGGCTCCAGGTAGTCCCGGCCTTCGCGTCCTTGTTTTGTGCTTGCCCTTGTTCTTCGATGCTGGCCCTTCCTATTTTGAGCCCTGGAGGAGCTGGGAAGCAATGTTAAGCCTTTTAATGGTTCTTAGGATTGTACAATAGCTCCTGTATCTATGGTTCTTTCTTCACATACCTTCTCTTTTTTTTGTGTATGTGTAAAACCTAGGGGTTTAATTCTTGAGGATTAAGTCAATCCTCGAGTTCTTTGGTCTTCACCAAAATACAAATAAATGTCAGTTCTTCTCAGTCTTAAGATTCAAACTGACCCAGGAACTTTTGAGTCTTGGAAGCTATTGCAGCTGGTTTATCGTGGTAAACAGAGGCTTAATCTCCGTGTACAACTGCCATCAAGCATTCAGGCTTAACAGCTCTTTGTTTGATACTGTAAGCAGACTAAGCCTAGCTGTAGTGCAGGCCTGCCATGGCATACAATCAAAATACTTATTTTTATTTGCAGGTACAACATGCAAGTAAACAAATTGCCGCTGATAAGCAGTACAAGGGTATCATCGATTGTGTAGTGCGTATTCCAAAGGAACAAGGAGTGCTGTCTTTCTGGCGAGGAAACTTGGCAAATGTCATCAGATACTTCCCAACTCAAGCTCTTAACTTTGCCTTCAAGGATAAGTATAAGCAGGTGTTCTTGGGAGGTGTAGACAAGCACACTCAATTCTGGAGGTATTTTGCTGGTAACCTGGCTTCTGGTGGTGCAGCTGGAGCCACTTCCCTCTGCTTCGTCTACCCCTTGGATTTTGCAAGAACCCGTTTGGCTGCTGATGTTGGAAAAGCTGGTGCAGACAGAGAATTCTCTGGTCTAGGGGACTGTCTAATCAAAATCACCAAGTCTGATGGTCTGCGTGGCTTGTATCAGGGGTTCAATGTCTCTGTCCAAGGCATCATCATCTATAGAGCTGCCTACTTCGGGATCTATGATACAGCAAAAGGTAACATTTCGGAGAGGATCCGATAAACCTATTTTCAGAATTGTATTGTCTCTTTATGTCTGTTTTTGGATGTTAGTCCGTGTCTGTCTGTAGTAACTATAGTTTCTGTGAGTATGGAGGTGGAAGGGGGGTATCGGTGCCAACATCAGTGACACTGCAGTGTTCAAGGCAAAACTCGGGCATGTATTGATGGCAGCAGGCTACTTCCAAATGCTTCTGGTTTTGTACTTGTCCTTAAAGGAGTTTTTCCTAATGTCAGCAAAGCGTGTTGGTTACAATTTCTTTTTTGTTCAGTGTATTATTGTAGTTATATTAAACCAATTCAAGTGTGTTTAGCAGAATAGGATAGAGCAGTGCTTTTTACAAAGCACTTGTTTGTTAAGCTTGAGATTTGGGCATAGAAGTTGTCAATACTAGGTTATAGTTTAACGTAATTCACAGGGACAATGACTTATTTTAGTGACACTTCTAAAAAGAGTAGGGAATAGTTAGATCTCTTCTTATGCCAGTCTGAAAAGAATCCTGGTGCCTAACTGTTACCTGTTCTGATTACCGAGAAGAAAACCCTATGAATTTCCTTGATTTTTTGTTTTAATACTGCTTCAGCATGTTTAAATTTTATCAAGTGTCTTGGTGCAACTTCAAAGTATGGCTTTACAATGTTTCATAATACTTCGTTAGTAAAGGAGCTGTCATGCAGTGAGTGGATTGGAGGAGGATGTACAAGATAAAAAGCTAATTACTTTCTTTATTGCAGGCATGCTCCCAGATCCCAGAAATACTCATATTGTTATCAGTTGGATGATTGCCCAGACGGTGACTGCTGTGGCTGGTGTGGTCTCCTATCCTTTTGATACAGTGCGGCGTAGAATGATGATGCAGTCAGGACGCAAAGGAGGTAGGCTGTTAATTTGTACTTTAAGCAGCATTAACGAGATGAAGTCCTTTTTTCCTAATAGTCATCCCTCAGTGCTTACAGTTCCTTGTTACATAAGTCTGATTTAAGTTGTATTACATTTAAATGATATGAGGAAATGCAGGGTCACAACTTGTGGTGTTTGTCACGAATTATGCTGATGACTTTTCTTTATAGAATATGAAATGGGCAAAGGGACTGCCTGTTTGCAATGACAAATTAAATGAAGGCAATTGGGGACAGTATAATTGTCAAAAAGAAGGCTTAACATTTTTATTTTGTGACTTAGCTTTTAATAACTAGGCAAGCGGATAGGAAGCTTTTCCTATTGCCTGAACTAGTGTCGTGTTACAGTCTCAAAATGTAGTTTGAGACATCACAAAGTAGCTAGAGAAGTGAAACGGGGCAGTTGTTAAAAACATCTTAGGTACAATTATAGGAGTTAAAAATGACTCTGTGCTCTTTCTCTACAGCTGATATCATGTACTCTGGAACAATTGACTGCTGGCGGAAGATTGCAAGGGATGAGGGAGGAAAGGCGTTCTTCAAGGGTGCATGGTCTAATGTTCTCAGAGGCATGGGGGGTGCTTTTGTGCTTGTGCTGTACGATGAATTCAAGAAAGTCATTTAAGCAGCCTAACTAGAATTGGAAATCAAGTTGAGCAGATCATGTAGAATAACTACCATTATGGACCATTGACCTTCAAGAAATTCCTGTGAGTCTTATTTATCGGAGCCAGATGATATTTGTAGATGGGGCTAGAAACTGACATAGAGGACTGATCCATTTCTTGGTAATGTGCATGAAGACACTGAACCGGGCAATTCAGTGTGGTGATTTCTTTTTTCAGCAATGAGGATTGAGTGGTGTTGGTTCTGGGTCCAAAGTGGCTGGGTCCAAAGTGGCTGGGTCCAATTTAGGCAGAAAAAATTGTTTTCCTGTGGATCAGTCCCCGGTTTCAAGTCCTATCTTCTAGGACCATAAAATTGTATTTGAAAGTACTTGCTAACAAATCATGTTCTTTTCCACTTGTACTGAAGCACTATGTACCATTTTGCACAGCTGAACATCGAGCAATTTTGTTCTTAAATTGGGGCATTCTGCTGTAAAACAATAAACATACTTACTCTGTCTGTGTTGAAATTATTACATAAAAGCTTTGGGAAAGCCTCTTTTGTTTGAAAACTTGTTTCAGATAATGGTTCCTCTGATACACTTACACTGCACTCTGTAACAGAATAAGCTTGATTTTATTTTATTTTTTAAGAAATAATTGAATGTGAGAACTTGGGGGGGAAGCATGGGTTACACTAGTAGAAACCACTCCCATTCTTTGTGCCTGATAGTGTATGATGGGCTGCTGCAAGTGGCTTTTTGCATGATTCTTAGAAATTGATTTGCAACTTTTTGTATGATTTAAAATGGGGGGTTTTCTGTTGTAGTGCTAGGAGAACCCAAAGTCCCAAGGACAGTCAAAAAGTAATACTCTTGCCCTTGGTAAAACAGCTTAAAATGAAGGAATTTTTTTTTTAAACCAATATAGAAAGCAACGTGGCATTCATGCAAAAACCCAGGAACCCAGTAAATGCCTTCAACTTCTGAGTAACCTATGTATTGTATTGTTGCTGCTATTTGGAAATGCTGATTGTGCCATTCAGGATACTGTTTGGCCTGATCTGTAGCAGTGGTCAGTACCTCTGTGGAAGGTGAATTTAATCTGAAACGAGGCTCATTCTAAGAGGCGCAGTTGGTGGGGTATGTGGGAGGGAATATGTATGCTTCTGTGTAGCTGTAAAATATAAACCAAGGTAGGTCAGCCTTCAATATTAACTAATTGATGTCTAGTTCTGGGGATTGTCAGAAGACCAAGATCAGATTGGATAATTTCTCATAGTGCTATTTGGGATAATGTAATACCTATGTGCTGTTCTTCATATGTATATAATCTCACTTTTGTACTTTGTAATCTGCAAAGACATGGTAGGGGGACCAGTAAAGGAAAACAAGGTGTTCATCTTCCAATCATGTTTTTAAGAACTCTCCCTATATCTTTAGAGGGAAACAGTGTGTCATTGTATGAGTCACTGAAGGCTGACTGAGCTGTCTTGAGTTCTTTTGTGTGCCTTCTGAGGTTGCTGTTCAAGATGAAGTATTTAAATTAACTACTTGGCTTTGGCTGATTATTACCTTCCTCTCAAACATAATTTACCTTTTTCCTTTCACTGTTGCAGAAGCACTGCTTTCAACATCTGTATGTGAATGTAAGTACGTTACACAGCTCCTTTGTACGCAGACTAATTATGTACCTACTGCGAGTGTTATTATCCTGTTCGGTAATGGTGGCTCTCTCATGGTGCTGGCAGGTCATTTGATGTTGACCTTGCCAATCAACCTGCTGTTTCAGTTGTAATTATATTGATTTGGGGGGGCAGGGGAAGACCTTTTGTCTATATAAATACATTGCTTAGGTTTATTTTCTATATCAGTGGCTTGAAAGGTAGAGATAATGATAGAATACCTCCCATAACCTCACTGTGGGTGTATGGTGGCCCTAGCTTTGTGCGGAAGAACCAAACATGACGGCTACTTGAGCAGCTCCTGAAAGGGGGAGATGTTTCACACACACCCCTCCAGAACTAGGTTTTAACCAGAAGAAATAGGAAAAGAAATCAATGCAAGTGTGGGTGTTTGTTTTGTTTTTTTTTAAGTGGAACTGCAATTTACCTATGCTGTGTGTTCAGCATGTACTACGTGGTGTTCATTTTTTTAGTATATGGCTTCCCTTAGTCGTGCAGCAGCAATTTTCAATGTGTGATTATGCCGTGTGGGAACATAAGAGGCAAACAATAAATGAGACTTTTAAAAAAAGCATTTGTTTTCTGCCTTATTGAAACACTTGGTGAAATGTATACATTTTGAAAAATATTTTTAACAGGAAAATATCTGGAATTTGTGAAAGAAAATACTGGCATCTAAAGCCTATATTATTGTAAAAAGGCATTGGAAATGGGGCTTGCACACTTTGAAGGGAACAAATAAAAAGCATCGGTGTGAGGAAAAATCTCTACATTTAAAATCCAGTTATTAAATCTTATTACAGATTTTATTCCAATTCTCACAACTGTCACACTGGATTTTTTTTTGAAGACTTAAATACTGTCTGTGACTTAAGTCCATACTAATATTGTAGAGGTTCACATTTGCATTGGAAGTGCTAATGAAATGGCTGACCGGCAGCTCAGCACTAATAGTTACTTTTGGCAAGTGTCATTTTATTTCCCACTTTCTGTTTTGCATAAAATTTATTGAATATACTGAGACAGTTTGGTACTGCTGGTTGCAAGGTTGAAGGGCAATTTTAAACACATTTTGAATAGCTAGTTTCCCCTTCAGAAAATACTCTGGGTATATAAAAATGATAAGCTGGGAAAACTAACTATGGCATTCCTGAGCAGTCCTACCATCCTACAGGAAATCGTGATGCTCAGAGGAAAGAAGCATCAGAACAATGAAGACAGGAAATAAGAAGTTTCTTCTGTGTTGTGGGTGAGAGGCCTTGTCTCGCATTGCGAAGAAAATCTCAGCAAGGTTTAAGCAAGTCTTCTGTTTGCAGAAGAGCTTAGCTGCCAGGCATTGTGCTTTTGAATAAAGGGAAAAGAACAAGTTTTCCTCATTTTCTCCACTTTTTTCCCCTGCTCCATTTTAGGTGGATTTTTATGAGACAAATAGGTGATGATATTCACTTCTAGTCTGTGCGTTGAAGTACTTCTTAGTTGTTGGGAGGATCCATGATTTTCTTTCAGGTTGGGGAATCCAAGTGTGTTTTCTTCTTGGAAAATTAGGTCATCTCTTCAACCATAGTTATGTCCTCAGTACAACTTTTTTTTGGTAGATTTACGTATTCTGTCTAAAGAGAAAGAAAATCCTGTAACATGCGATAAGTACAGTCACTGTTGATGATCAGAGAACGTTTCTAAACGTTAGATACACCAGTACCAAAGGGACCTTGTCTTGCTATTTTAATACAAAAGAAAGGCTTGCAAAGCAGGAGAAACCAGTTTAAGGACAGTTAAGGATTGTTTGACTTTTAACAGTATGATCAGTGCTAGCTATTTGTCACTGAAAGAAAAAGAATAAAAGTTGATTTAAATGCTGGACAACTTTAACTGAGACAATAGAAGAAACTTATTCAGTGAGTATTGCCAGAGTTTTCCATATGTAGGCATTAACTAGATTTATAGAGAAAACATTTTGGTTGCTCTTTTATATTTCTGATTATTCTGAGTTTCATAGTCAATCATTTATGTTGGTTAACCTGGAGTTCTATGAGAGTGGAAGTTGCTGGGTAAGATCATAGTACTGATACAGGGCTTGGGGTGTAAAATATTGAGGGGAGATAAATTCGATTTTTAAAGAAGTAGGAGGTATAGTACTGGACAAAGGAAAAAAAGCAAGGGGGGGGGGGGCGGCAAGCTTGCTGTCATATTAAGGGTATTGTTACAGAACATCAAACCAGGATGCCTTGGTGGGGAATTTTGTCTAGGCAATCTGTGGGATTGGTAAGCACTGCAGGGCTTCGTGGTCATGGTGTTTTATGCTACTTGGCCATTCACTGAGGAAGGCAATGCATCTGCACACAGAGTGTGTCTTGGAATGTATTTAACTTGGGAAAAGAGGAAAACAAAGTATTAAGAGTGTAATTCTGAGTGAGGGTGAGGAAAGTATTTGGAGTGAGAATGACCAAAAAGTGAAGGAAGATGAGTAAAATAAAATGGGTTAGAGGAATACAGGGTGTCTGACAAACTGAGTGAATTAGTTGGTAGGATCTTACCCACAGCAAATAGGAAAACTGGCAGTTCTTTAACATGAGTGTTAAGGATAAAACTGGCAGTTCTTTAACAAGAGTGTTAAGGATACAAGTGCAAAGTCAGTGCAGAAGGGTTAGGGTTGTAAATCATGAGGTTTTTCAGTGATCTAAGGAAAAGTTGTATTGTGAAACAGGACAAATAATAAGAAAATGTGAAAGGTCATCGAGTAAGTAGGGACAAAATGAGGAAATGCAAGCTTTAGAAAGGTGTGGTTAAAAGACGTTACAGGTTCAAAATAGCTCATAAATATATTAGCACTAATTGCCAGGAAGAGATAGTCCTGGTATTCAATGGAGGAGAGCTCTCCTGAGATGTGCTTTATTATCCACTTTGAAGGATTACAGCATTCAGACAGTGTTAGATACCTAAGTGAGGAGAGGAGAGGTAAAATAAAACCAGGCTTTAAGACAAATAGGCAAAGAGGAGTCTAGAAACTGTTTAGACATGTCAGAGACTTACGAATTACCTTCACGGTGCCTGTTGGCAGGTGCGAGGCAACCTGAGCTGAGGGCTTCACTTGAACTCTGACATTACTGCTGCTAAGTTGCTGCCTGCGTGGAAGTGCCCGTGCCGCCGTTTACAAAACCACATCCACAAAGGCTTCTGGGTTGTAGTGGAGTGATTTGAGCAATTCTGGTAGTGTATGTACAGGAATTTGGAAGCACCTCAAGTTTAGTAAAAGCAAGCAATCCGGAGGGTCTGCAGTTTTCGAAGGACTGCTTGCCACTTTACTAGCAATTGCTATTTAATAGTTTGATGGACTATGGACTGCTGCTCTGGCAGCCTGATAGGAAGAGAAATATCAGGTATTTATAACTTAAGATATATGAGGAAACTCATCCAAGTTACATCACTACCTGCCTTCTATTAAAGCCAAAGGTGGTAGGACCAAAGACAAATAAGTTAGGACAATGTGCTGGTATATAGTTACCAAAACTGGAAAGTTTTAGCAGTAATAGCTTTGAGGATTCTTTGTAAAGGTTTGATGGAAAATTTCTGTGTCACTTTTCGATGAGGCTTTCCAAAGGGTGGTGTTGCCCACTGAAACATCGTAGGCAATAAACAACTAGCCTGATTTATTGACTTAGAAGTACATCTTTGCTTTAGCCAGCTGATAAAAAGCATTCCCTCACTATGCAAACCACTCTTCAAATGGACGAATGAGAAGAGAAACAAGAATGGTTTGAAGCCTGGTTGTCATGACATGTGAGGAAAGACTGGAAGAGTTAGTTGCTGTTGACAGTGTGCAAGTGTGTCAGATGCTGTAAACAGGAAAGGAATAAGGGTAAGATGTAATGGATTTTAAGTGCCGTAAAACAGGCTATTAAAAAAGCTTTCTAAAAATAAAGGTAATTAAACATTAGAATAGACTGCATAGGGATGCTATAGAATATCAATTGAACACGATTTGCACAAAACGTCAAAATTGTCATAACTAATCCTATGCTGAAGCAAAGAGGAAGGCTGGTTAAGCTGGTGAGACTTTCCAGCCCTGCTTTGCATGATTCAATGCAACAGGTTTTTTTTACATGGGTATAGGTCAGACTTATAAAATATATATTCATGTTGTATTATGATCATTGATATTTGAAAATGCTAATGGCAAATACTTTCTCTTTTAGGTTATTTTCAAAGTATGAACAGCAACCTAGCAAAACTGGTACACGCAGAAATTCCTGGTCTCAGTAAAAGTGCTAACTCTGGTCTTAAAACATGGCTGCAAATATGTACAGGATAATCACTAGTCTCAGCACTGGCATAGAGCATTTCTAGTTTCGAAACAGCATACTTTGCATGGGAGCAAATTAGTTTTTAATGGACCAAATTTAACTCTCATCTTTATAGGACAATTATTCTAGCCTTTGGCCTATCGTGGTTTATAGTTAACAAATTTGACTGAATTGAAAAGAAAGCGTACCTGGATATCTTCATCAGTTGATGCATTTAATTTGTCTCTTGGTTGTGGAATGGGAGAAGATATGCTTCTGAAACTGCAATACCTTTGGGTAGAAAATGGCATTGTGAAGAAATTAAAAATACTGATAATATAACTGACAGAAACATTTTGTGTTGTACCTTAAGGACATTTTTTACTTTCAAGATTGAATAGCTATTGCTTTACAAATCACCAAGTGAGAGGAAAATATTTTGAGTGTAGACTGGTGGGTAACTAATCACTTGGGTAACTAAAATTTAATTTGTGACAAGAATCACAGTAAATACTCTGTTAAACAATGACTTTCAATAAATAACATGACATAACTTTTTCCACCACTAAGTGAGAGATTTTATCAAAATAATGACACGTTTATTTGTCCTCACTTTCCCTCTTGTCTGAAGCCCAATGGCTTCAAATCAATGTGGATGTTAAATGCTTAAAAGTAAGAACAGAAATGTTTTTGCAGGATCTAGTGGAATCAATCACTTACTAACTTTAACATCCTTTCCCCCTTTTTCACCTGTAGTGATTTTGCATGTCAAAGTGGCATCCACAACAATATTGGTAATAATACTTTGACATTAATAATCAATTTTTGCAAGTTTGTGGGTAGGAAGATAGGAGATAGGAGGAATGTGTTTCATAGAAATAATACTATATCAATAGTTTTTACACCAAAAAGGTTGATTTACCTTTTGAAAAGACAATATTGGAGCAGTGTTACTGAGATTGTTCCAAATGCTATCAGAAATAAAGTCACAAAAATAAAGTAATCTTTCCCTCGACCTGAAACATCCAAGAGAGAGAAATATCTTAGCGTGCCAAAAAGCTACGTTTGTGACTGTCAGTAATGAATGCAAATTTCACCCAATTTTTCAAATAATCTGAAGGACTTCAACTTGACTTCTTACAGAACCTTGTCAAAAAGTTCAGGTACACTTGATGCTTTTTAAACCATTTTGAACGTTTAAAATGTAGAGAATTAAAAAAAAAAATCCAGAGAAGGAGAAACAGCGTCACAGAATGAAAAATAGAGAAAAAGTGGAGGAACTGTAAAAAGAGTGTTGAGGAAAGGGTGGAAAGGAAGATGCGGAAGGAAGAGGGTGATGTTCATGGCAAAAACTCAAAGAACTGAAAGGTAGCCTCAGCACTCTGGACTGAAGACAAGACTGGGTCTATCTCGGCCTGTTCCTGTAGCCCTGGCATCTGAAAAACTGCTGCCTTCACAATCCCAACTAAGCAAAGGCTGGTATCAGCCTCCCTTGCCATAGTACTTAAGCATCTCCTCCACATTAATAATTTCCACCCGGTTCCTTCCATGTCATTAGGTAAGAATTAAGATTTTATCCGTATCTGTGAGTGTGAGGGAGAAAGGGAGGCAAACATGGTAATACTGAAAAAAAAATCTATATTAAAATAATATTTCGCAGTCTTACCAAACTCGATGGGTTCACTCCATTCCCCCCAGTTTGAGCTTATGAGACAGTTTTTTCCACGTGCTCTGATTTTCAGAATGTATTTTTTTTTCTCATTGTAATTTTGGAATTCGTATCTGTGGTTCCTTACCTAAAATCAAAGCAATCACACTGTGCATTTCACCCCATAGGCAAATATTAATAAAATTTGGCATTTAATTTCCTGATACAGTTTCTGTAAAAAATTAGTTTGTATGATTTTGTAGGTATGTAGTAGTCAAATGTTCTTCTCCCCAAATTTAAAACCGTGATAGTTCATCCTGCCACCAAATCTTTCTGGTTTTTGAAGCTTAAAGTTGGATTTTGAAGTTTATTGGGTCTTTAATTTAATCTAATTTATTATGCTTTAGGGACACTTCTTTCCCTGTCCTTGTTTATGGATCCTAAAAAAACCAGGAGGACAGAGAGCTGAAACTGAAGAAGTAGCCTCTAAATTCACCTCGCAACCTTTTCGGGCACCAATCATGCCAATATTCCCTGGATGATGGCTGTCTTTGCTAAACAAACTTAATGTTTTCGAGACAATCCAGTAACAGATATGTATCATCTGGCCCCATGATACTTTATACAAAGTCTGGAATCTGCCAAGCTTAAGATGCTTCCAGGGCTGAAAGGACCACTCCTTTGTCAGGGGAAGACTGACAGCGTGTATTGGAATCCCCGTTAACTTCCACAGGTTTTGAAGATCTTGGCGTTCCCTCTGTCTAGCTGTCCTGAACTACAGTGGTATTTTTCCACCAATGGATACAAGAAAGAGAATGTTTCCAATTTGTATTAAGCAAAATGTCACATCTGTCTTAATCAAAATCTGTTTGTGTGATAAATGGAAAGTATGAAGTTTTGTGAAATTCAAGGAAAATTTTGCCTAGTGTAAGCTACTCCATCCAAAAGGGATATATTAAGAAGTTTCCACATAAAGATACCACGTATAAAGAAACGTATCTTTCTGAATTCTTATTGCTATATTGATACAAAAACTGTAGTTCTAGAAGTAACTATATTCTATATAACGGTATTTATATGCTTAAGTGGGCAAAAGCACAAATTTGTATAGGACAAGAATACTTACTCTTACAGGAGGATCCTTTTTCTCTTCTTTGGGCTCATCCTGCAAACCAATGACAAATCTTCATTTTTATTATTTTCTTGTCAAGTAATAAAATATTTCTCCCTCTTTTGTTCTCATTTTCATAAGTAATTTTAAACTGAAAAATCAATTGGATATTCTGCTCCAGTAATGTCCCAGAATATAGCACTTTATTCAGAGTTTTGGCTTCCTCCATTTTATTTTGGAAAAGGAAGGAAATATGAATTATTTAGCAGTGGTTGTGAGAAGCTGTATTAGCCTCTAAGGGCATATTTACACTGTGCGTCCTCATCCAGCAGAAGTATATTCAAATTACACAAGCAATCAAATCATCCTCCAAACACAGCAGATCTGAAAGCTGTGATTTTACAATATTTTCATAACATGGAGCAGAAAATTGATATGAACAGCAAATTTACGCTCCTTCCAGTCAAAGCGTAGACATCTGGGTGATCCATACTCAGGGGCTTTCCCCAAAGTACTGTGAAGAGCTACTTACACATCTCATGCAATCAAAATTTAATTAATTAGAATCAAACATCGACCTGGATCAAAGAACCTGAAAATTTTGAAAAAAGGATAGGTTCATAAATGAGTGAACAAAATCAACAGCAGTGATTTTAGCAAGGATCCCAGAAAACATTGAAAAGCTGAGGTCCTGGAAACATCTATCACATGTCATGTCAAAAAGATAGTTGGCATTATGGAAAAGTCAGAAAGATGTTATTGGAAGGCATGTCTTGTTTCAGAAAATACACCCGCCATGTATGTTGCATTAAAAAGTAGACTAGTATTTCCCCATTACTCATTGTCAGCTGAGCTCTTTCAATTTAGGACATGATGGAAGTCATCAGCCTTTGCTGTGAACAGGGAGGGTGCAACTGAGTTGCCTAAGCTTGGATGTATAGTGCCATTTTAGCTGCTACGGGGTATCCTGCCTTGCCTCTGACGGCCCCTCCCGAAAGGTGTCAGTTATATCTGCCATCTCCATGGAGGTACTTCTGGTGCCTCCAGTACCTATAGCACCAGAAGTACTCAGCTGCATGGAGCCCTAGATGTGCGTGACTGTTATGGGCTATCTGTGCTCCTTTGCAGACACCTACATTAAGGTGTCTCAGCCTTGAGATGAATTTCACACCCACCTGTAGGAATCTACTGAAACCCACCCATTCTGACTGCAGCACAGCAAAGAAGAGGTAACCTGTATTTCTTTAAAAGAAATATTTTGATAATATTGCTTTAGTCATATGTTGTAACCTATATCTTTATGTAAAATATTCTAAGTATTTCACACAAGATCTTACCGTCAAATTATACTAGCCAGCTGGAAAGCTAAGTGTACTGCAATTGCTCCTTGGAATAGCTACCAAGGTAGATACCATTAATGCATGCAAGATACAAAATCCAGACCATCCAAAAAGCATGCAAGCTACAGGCCTTGTTTTGAATGAATTCATGAGTTTTAATGATGTATTGCTTTACTGCTGTTGTATATTTATGTTTGACCCTTAGCTGATCTTTCCTATAATGGCCTTGTGTTACAAATGCCTGAGGAATTGCCACTATGGTAAGTTTCTGAGCTGTGGCTGGGAAATGGGGTAGGTAGGGAGCCCTAATTTGTCACGGTGCAGACATTATCCACGTGTGGAAAACACGTAATGGTGAAACAGGTATCCCAGGGATGGGGAGGAAGAGGGCTATTTCTTGCCTCCTTGTCAAACTCACAGGATCAAAGAATTTTCCTGCCCTTTGTCCTTAGGGGTGTTAAAATCAGGTCCTTTAGGCACTGAGATTTGTGGAGGAGGATTTGATACCTCTGCCTCTCCACTCCATTGTACTTGGTGGAAACCAGACATACCTCAGCTATGGTAAAGTGACACGCTCTGTGTTGTTCTGCACTTTTCCTGTGGTCACCATGGTAAATTGGTGGCGCTCTGCCTATAGCGTAGGAGAAATCCCAGCTCACTTTTGGTACATACATGTTTACATCTGAGATAGCCAGCTTAGGTTCCCCTCTTATAGCCAATGGAAAGAAAGAAGGACTTTAAGGACATGATTCGTCTGTCATCTACCTTGGAAGGAGATGGGTAACACCACATCTGACTGCAGAGAGAGTGGAGGATAGCTCACTGAAAAGCAAACGCATCCATTGCGGACGTCTCCCCTGGGGCGGTGTGAACTTTCCCCTGAGCTGTTGGTATCTCATTTTTCAGAAGAGTGGTTTCTATGTCAGATGCCGTCACGGTGGCTGAAGCTGAGGTGCCCCAGGAAGGAGGGCGGGCATGAGGGGCCCTGGCCTGGGCTGGAGGCTGTCGCCCAGGCAGCACCCTCGTTGCAGATCGCAGGCTGCCATCACGCGGTCGTCTCCTGTGAGACCTGCTCATGCAGGAGAGCACCTGAGGTGCTCTCCCAGTCTTTGGATAGAAACCCCTCATAGCATTTCCCTGCTCTCCTCTGCTTTTCTGCTTTGCACCTCTTGTTAGTTTGAAATAAGGTCACGAGCGGTGGGATGTGAGACCAGCTGGGCTGGAACAGGAGGACATCACAGCTTATGAGAGAGAAGTTAATAAATAAAGGAAACAGAAGTTTGCAAGTTATAGATATGCATGTACGTAGATATAGTGCCAAATACAAACCAAGAAATTGTTCTTACCTTATTTTGTATGCTAATTTCATACTGAAAACAGTTTACATTTCCCACATGACTTGTAAGGGGTGGTTGCCATGTCATTATGCAACCCGCTGGATCTCTAGTACAATTGACAGTGACATTTAATGGAGGAGTGAGTATTTCTGGAAAGAAATGAAATAATTAAAGTAAAGTAGACATGGTCAGTAATAACCTACAACCCATGTGTTCATAGCAAAATACATGTGAAGTTGAGGCAACTGATGTACAGCTGTCTGCTACCGATGTTAACAAATGTTATCTGGTAAACAGGAGTAAAATACAGTAGCAAAACTTGAGATTATAGCACTTCAATTGTTGGACATCTGAAGTAACTGAAGTTCGTGTAAAAAAGTATGAAGAATTTTGTGTAATTCAGTAGTACAATCAGCACAGTGCCATTTTCTTCTACACCTAAATTTCACATTGACAACGCAAGTCTCCACGGGAAAAAAGATGGAGGTTTTTGTGCATGTGATAGTATTCAGTTGGAAGACCAAGTCATCAGAATCTGGTTGTCTACAACATAGTTTGCTAGGTGTGACCTAAGTCTCTAATCGCTATAGTCAGCGGAGACCTCATCAGTAGTGCCCATGATGTCTGCAAAGCTGTTTGACGTACCACGGAGCAGGCATGCTTGGCTGAATAGCTCTGGGCTTTGCAGCCTGCATCGGCTGCAGGCAGGAGTCAGATTCACGCTGTGCATTTCAGACCACATAGGACACCCAGGAGGACCCTGGTGTCTCACAGGTTCTGGGCCACGTCTGCAAGCCTGGATGCCTCAAGTGTCTGAAGGTGTCTCAAATGGCACCAGAGGCACGTTTTTAGGCAACTGAATCCTGTCCCAGATCTCTATTGGAGCTTAAACACCTAGCTCACACATAGGTACCCACATATTTAACTAATACAGTCTTAATTTGTAAGTTGAACCCTCCCTCTGATTTCAGGACACGTAGCTCTTGTAGCTCTCAGACAGATGTGGAATTAAGGGATGGCAAAATGAGCCTATCAGAAAGGTGGCCTTGCAAGTCTAACCATTGTGTTTCATCGCTTGGATTCCATGGATTTGTTCACACCACTTCTCTGAGCCGTTATGTCAGGCTGCCTCTGTCTTTGCTTGTTTTAGTTAATTTTTGGAACTGTATTCTGTCAGCTATCAGGAGCAAAGTCTGTCCTGCAGTGCAGGATCCTGTGATGGCTACAGACTTTGTTTTAGTCTTCTTTTCTCTTCAGAGAAAAATTCCCCACTTCCTTAGTTCACTTACCAATTTTATACAGTTCAATGTACTCATCATAGAACCGGATCGGGGAGACTTTGCTAGACCCGTTCACCAGGAAGTAAGCTTTTTCAGTCTCCATCTTCACATTTTGGAATCTACATCCCGTGTTTCTGCCATTTTCATCTGTAATGTAAAGCTCACATTCCCTTGCATCATCATAGCTGTATATAGCAAGATTAAAAAAAAAATATATATATTAGTTAAACGTGGTCAGTGTGATGTGTCAAATGAGAATTCAGACTTCCCTAGACTCAAGCAGACCTACTTACCTCGAGTTCTGCCAGTAGAGAAAGTATTGAGTATCTCCTGGAGCATCCTTGCCTGCCTGCCAAGTGCAGTTCATGAGGGAAACATTATAAATCACACAGGAGAAATTTTCAATGGCCGACCCATTCATGCCTGCAAACACAGGAACATCTGTGATGAGGAGAAATCGTGTGATTGCTCCAAGCTGGAGGATCTTGGCACACGCTTAGATCTGTGAGACACCTGCAACTCCAGCTGGTTATTGCTTGGGTTAGGCCTAACAACTGAGAGAAAGCTGGACTCTCACCCTATTTTGACTGCCTCTGAACTGTGAAACCTGGGAGTGAGCAGAGCATTCACAAAGGCAGGCACATTGCCTTTTAACACCATCCGTGGTGCTATAGAGAGAAGTAGAGGAGAAACTCTTAAAATTAATGCTCAGAAGTGCACTCCTGAAGTGCCTACACACAGCGTTTAAAAAGCTGGGACTTTTAAAAGTCACATGGGGCCCTCTGATCAAATAGCCTCCTAGCCAGAGTTTTGCACCCTGATGTGGGTGACAGAGACTTGATCTCTTCCTTTTCTGGAGCACACTGAAGTGGGAACCTTGTTTCTTTGGAAGTTCCCTTGTGGCTGGGCTGTGCAGGCACGCTCAGCCTCCTCCTCTCTTCCCCTTCAGCCAATTTTCTGCTTCTTTCTGTGGCGTGCCCCAACTTCAGCGAAAGGGTGGAGGCTTCTTCTGCTGCTGCCTCCAGCCCCCTCCAGCGCCCAGTACTGAGGCAACCCCCTGGGGAACCTGCGTGCTTGGAGGCTGGGGCGAGCCGGGGAGGAACACCAAAAGCGAGAGGTTTTAGGAGGCAGTGTGTCCTGGCTTTGAGGGTCACCGTGAGAGTGTTTCCTCTGTCAAGTCCCCAGGAAGAGATGAGCAGGGAGTATTTTCTCTGCTCCGATATGAGCAAGCTGCTAATCTCATCACCTCTGTCAAGTCTGAAACACCCCAGTTAGACACAGCTGCAATTGGTGACTGGGCAACTTTAGGGGAGAACTCTGAGTTCAGAAGGAAAGGGAAAACTTCAGGTTTGGAATTATGAACCTAGGATCTGCCTAAATCCCACTTTGATTAACTCCCACATAGGGCAGGCTCAGAATATCTTTGTGAACAGTCGCCTCAGCTGAGGGGGTGCAGAGCAGCTAAGGGAACCCCCGCGCGCGTGTGTGTGCGTGCACGCCAGGGCCAGATTAGGAGATTGCTACATTCCGTTCGCCCCTGGCTGCTTATCACCGGCATTTCCTTCCTTCTCCTCCTCCCATTTTAGGGGTTTCACTGATCCCCAGACTGAGCCTCTAGCTAGCTCTGTGGTCTGGCTCCTGACAAACTCACCAGCAGCCCAGCAGAAAAGCATTTAATAAAGAAATGGGCACTAACATCTTAATTTGTCACAGCCAGAACAGTTATTTGAATCCACCCTTAAACCATGGTAATTTAGTGGCATTTTGGAGCCCTAGTATGAAAGAGAATAATGCAATTACTGATATATTTGTAGTAATGCATCTCTTGCAGAATTGTGGAAACATTCATTACAGAGCAAATAATTTTAGCAGATCTGCAAAAAATCATTTTGAATAGAAAATAAAGCAGTTACCTACTGTGTAAGGAATAGTTTTCTAAGGCAACATTTACCTTTAAAAGACTGCAAATGGAGAAAACTTTACCCAGACCATAGACATTACCTCCAGGGATAAAGGTGCAGTTTTCTGAGATGTTTGTGTTTGGCACTTCAATGATAAAGAATACCCCTTTGTGCAGAGGAATGTATAGTTCCACTGGAAACCTGCATAGTGGACTATTCACCTGAAAAAGAACATGATGACATTTTATTTCTCTGTTTTTTCTCTGCTGGTGTTAGATGATGCTGGCTATGGAAGCGCAACTCAGAAACTCAATTCGTAGGGCCAAAATCTCACGCGTATATATATGTGGTTTAGGCTCAAGAACTAACTCTCCCCTTTACCACTTGGGGGTGATGTAGAATGGAGCTGAGTGATCAAAAGCATAACTACGCAAAAAGCTTTGCAGCTCGGGAGTTGGATGCTACACTAGTGTGCAATTATTAGAGAAGGTTAATAGTACTCCAGTGGCATAACAGAAGATGGTTAATAAACAGGGGAACCACAATGGAATTTAATCAAAGGATTAAGCAAAACAGAAATCCTTGTCTAACCTCTCCAGAGGTCAGAGAGGTGTCTATGGCATTATACTTATAATCTTCAGTAAAGATGTGATGTGTTTTTGTAATATGTATTTCTAATTAAGGCATCTGCTTTGCTAGGCTAAATAAGCCATCTCTATCTCTCTTTCTGTTAAGCTTCCTACTTTTCTCTTTGGATAATGTGGGTTTGTAACATAACCTGTGCTACAGGCATGATCTGATTTACTGGGAAACAAGTGAAGAACTTGAGATAATGAAAATCCATGGCAGTGTTTGGGGAATTCACTTTTTATTTGAAGGGTCTCTTGCTCTGTCTCTCTAAATTCTCTAGGAGTCTCACTTAGTCTCACAGCCACTTTTTTCAGCAGCTGCATCCCTATTCATGATTCAGTGTAGGTACAGTCCAGGCTATCGCCTCCTTTCCACTTTGGTGCCAGAACTTCAGTTCTGTGGTATGCACGGGATGCTCCTCCTGCAGCAAATGCACCCGGCATTGGTGACGGCTTTCCACAGCCCCTGACAGATCAAGCTGTAGACTGCAAACAATCACCAATCAGGTTTCACCTGCAACTGATTCATTTTTCAAAGTAAGTTAAATTGATAAAAGGTAAAGAAAAAGGTGCAATTATTTATCTCAACGAATAGCAAGTTTACCTCTTTCTGTATGCTTTTCATGTCCCTGTCCATGATGGTACATTTGTACTTAGAGAAATTCTTGCTGCTCTCCCAGGATAGTTCCATTTTTCTCCAATTCATTTTCACGTTTGTAATAGGTGATTCTTGTGCTTCTGCTGGCAGTGTTACAGAATAAGTTCAGTAAGGATATGCTAATGTTTTTGTTGAATGCAGAGGATAGTATCTGTCAGGCTTAAGATGGCAATTGCCAGATTAATTGCAAATGTCTCTGATAAATGAAGAATTAAACCCTGTTTCTCAGATTATATCCGCAAAAACATACTTACACCCCATACACTCTATGTCAGCATGCAAGGGATGAAATAGCATCATACACCACCAAATCATGCAAAGGAGTCCAAGAGTATCAAACATCTTTTCTTCTCTGGAAAGTGACAATGAAACCTTCAGGAAAAAAAAGAAAAGAAAAAAAAAAAGGTGATGCCCAAGTGTACTTTGGTACATTTTTTTTTCATCGGAAGAGTTGAAGATGCTATCTACTTCACTCCTAGAAAATATTCTTTAGAAAAGCCAAGCAGAGGCTGTGCTTCAGGACTTCTGGCAGGCACCTATTCTTTGAAAGAACTGAGTAGGCTCACTGTTGTCTATTACAACACAGCGGTTTGAGATAGAGAGGCCACAGACTCTCATTATGATACATAGGCTCACTGTATTCGGTGCAGAGACCATGCCTTAGGATTACTGTTGTCTCACATATCTATCCTAACCATACCATCAGAAAGTCAGGTTTTCTTGCTTTCTGATCCTGTGAACATCACTGCAGATTTTCCTATGTAGTGCTCCAGCTTCTGCTGCAAAGTGAGCATTTAGACTGGTTTTCAACCATTTGTTGAAGGCACCTTTTGGGAAGTGGATGGTTTGGCTTTTGGTTGTGTCAGGGTGTGGGTGACTCACTTCTCCGTGAGTGCTCTGTTAAAGCCAGCATCACCACCAGGCATGTTCGGAGCCTGTACCTGCTCCTGCCAGCATGTCTTAGAAGTGCATGGAAAACACCCCTGAGATCTGAAGTGTCTAAGCAAGGCAGGAAGAGAAAGGTTTCAATCTCCGTCAGGTTTTAGCAGGAATTAAATGCTGACCTGCTTACCTTTTTTTGACTATGGCAAATCTACAGTCCTGCTTGAAAGGCTTTTGGGGCTGATTTCAAGATTTCATGTAGTAAGGCCTTAATAGCCCTTAAAATAATGTTTAGATCAATGCCCTGAATCACTTCTCATTCTTTTCCTGCAGGCAAAGATCAAACTGACTGCAGACCGTTGGTTTTGTATATGTTATCTATCAATTTCAGCACTATTTTCTATCATCTTTTCTTCTTTTCTTTTCTGACCACAGATCAGCTAAGAACAGCTTTCCGTTCAGAAAAGTACCTTGGGAGCTGGAATTTTGATGGGCCTTTCCAAAGGCCATTTCACACTGGATGGCCCTGGATTCAGCTGCTTTTCCATTGTCCTGAATATCCCAAATAGCAGCATTTGTCATAAACTTGATGACACTTTGTCAGTTCCTGCCTAACCTGAATGAATTTTTCATTTTCATATGTGGTCTCTCACTTCTCACCTCTTTTCATGGAAAACTGAATATACTAAAGAATGGTGTAGTTTACTGTATCGCACTTTTAAATAAGATACCTTTTTTTATGCTTTCTTTGTTATTATTTGTTTTGGATCCAGAAATTGTTGAATCTTACTGTGGACATTATTAAACTTTGAGGATGCTAGCTCATAGAATATGTCCATAATAATTTTAAACTAATATAACTACAGTGATGCACAATTGAACTTAGGCTATAAAATATACTTGAGAGGATAGGAAAAAGTGCTGAACGTGCTTAGAGCTATTTTAGAAAATGTGACTCTCAAGACTTCATGTACAGTTCATTTAAACAAGGATTTACATAATTACAAACAGTGTACACCTTCATTCTTGGTATTCTGGTCCTCTGCACCTACAACTTTCTTCCTGCAAGTTGCCAACATTTTCTAGAACCTACTTCTGTCTTTGTGTGTTTTTCAGTCCAATTTCCCGAAATGAGATAGTATATGCTAATGATCCTTTTCAACGAGGATTGCTACAAAAGACGAGATATTTTTCAGTGTTTCTTTCCCCTCTTGACTTGCCTCCATTATGTCTTGGTAATGAAACAGACCTGCAGATATCCTGTGTGGGATGAATTTTGATATTAAGACATCAAAAAGTATCTAGAAGTCAGCATTTACATAAGCACAAGTTGTTTATGCTCCCATTATAGTCAATGGAGGTCTGGTTGAATTCCATTCACTGTTTCTGGTGCACATAAATAATTTCTCACTACTTGTTTTAAAGCCTTTGACTATTGCTATATAGAAGTCTTATTAACCTTTTTAGAATCTTCCTATTTTTTATATATTTGATTTTCTGTTTCCCTCTGTTGAGTTTATTTGATTTGGAAGTCTTTTTCCTAAAGGCATTTTTTTAAGCAGCAATCAAATCTTACACCTGGTCAGGTTTCTTTTGCCTACTTTTTTCTTTTCTTGTCTCTCACAGAGTGTGTGAATATTTTCTCTGGAAGCAGCGTACAGACCATGCGTAGGAGGCGATGCTTCCTCTTCCAGGCTGCGTGAGTGTAGGAGAGGGTTGGCGCTGCCACCTATTTCAAGAAGGTAGTTCATGGATGTGCTTTCATGTGTTGTCCTTCTTTAGCTTAAGAAACACTTGGTTCTGGCTGGGCTGGAGTTAACTTTCCCCAGAGCAGCCCAGACAGTGCTGTGCTTTGTACTTGTAGCTAGAACAGTGTTGATAACACACCAGTGTTTTGGCTATTGCTGAGCAGTGCTCGCACAGCATCAAGGCTGTCTCACCAACCTCTTGCCTAAAGACCAGTAGGCTGGGGGTGGACATAGCCGGGGCAGCTGTCCCAAACTGACCAAAGGGATGTTCCAGACCGTATGAGGTCATGCTCAGCACTGAAAGCTGAATGCAATAAAACCTAGGACCTCAAGAGAACTTCGGGACATGCAGAAAGATTACAGCTGCCAGCCAGGGGAGCAGATTGCTGCCTAGCTGCTCCAATGCTGGGATAGCGGGCCAACAGTCAAGATTTAGAAGAAAAGGAAGCCCAACAGCTGGGATCCCTCACTAGGGACTGGAGAATTGACAGAGGAATTGGAAAAGAGGCAACAATCTGCAATCTCGGGAGGTGGCTCCTGTCAAGCATGATGGTAAGATATCCGTTCAAGGGAGATCTTCTGAATTACCAAGGGAAGTGGACTACCACTGAGGAAGGCATCCAGCACCTGAAAGAATTAGCAGTGACTTGGACAAAACCAGGTCTCCAAAGATCTTGATGATGTCCTGTGTATGGGGGCCATTTGAGGAAGGTGGTCCAAAATGCACCAGCATGATATTCCAACAGCTTGGCGATGACGTATTGCCCGGGTTCGGATACATCAACTGTGGAGAGAGCATCTTCCTGGCTTCCAAATATTGAAGAAAATCTCTCTTCCTCCTCGTCCCCATGGGCCAGCACCTGGCCTGTCAGGGACACCCCATGGAGTCAGGTCCCTCTGGCCCTGGTCAGAGGGAAAGGGAGCCCCAGGCACATGCCACATGGCACTTTCTGGTTCTTCCTGTGTGACAGGGGGGAGGACATGAGGAAGTGGGATGGTGAGCCCACTTTTAAACTGGAAGCCAATGTACGCAAACTGAGGGTGAAGGCAGCTGCTAAGAAGGGGCCACCCAAGAAATCTGTCAGCTTAGTTGCTGTTGAGATGGAAGAAGGCGGTCAGCAATCCTCCAGATGCAGAAGGACTGAAATTGCTTCCCTTGATTCTGGTGAAGGGACTTCTGGTCTGGCACTGTAAGGGTCAGAGAGTGAATACTGCAACCAGTACTAGAGGGTCCCTGTCTTTGGCCAGGAGGAGGAAAGGGATGACTGGGGTTTACTGGACTGTGTGGGTTTGATAGCCTGGCATATCAGATCCACAGAAGTATGAGGCTTTGGTAGACACCAGTGTAGAGTATACCCTGGTGGAATCAGGATATAAGGGCACAGAACCCATCTGGATTTCTGGAGTGACAGGGGTATTGCAACAGTTGTCTGTACTGGAGGCTGAGGTGAGCTTAGCAGGGTCAAGCAGCAAAAGCACCCTACCGTTACCAGCCCGGAGGCCCTGTGTATGTTTGGCATAGACTGCCTCAGAAAAGGGTACTTCAAGGACCCAAAAGGGTACAGGTGGACTTTTGGTGTCCACCATGAATACAGAGAAGATTAAACTGCTGTCTACCTTACATGGCTTGTTGGACGATCCCTCCCTTGTGGGCTTGCTGTGGGTTGAAGAACAACATGTGCCGATTGCTACCATGATGGTGCCCTGGTGGCAATATTGCACCAACCAAGACTCCCTGGTTCGCATCTATGAGCTGATTCATCAACTGGAGAACCAAGGAGTGATCAGCAAGACTCATGCACTCATTAACAGACCCATACAGCCAGTGCAAAAGTGATGAAGGGTAGAGGTTAACAGTGGCCTATTATGGCCTGAACTAAGTCATGCCACCACTGAATGCTGCCATACCAGACATGTTGGAACTCCAATATGAACTGGACAGCCAAGACAAAGACAACCAAGTGGTATGCTACAATTGATATTGCCAATGCATTTTTCATGATTCCTTTGCCAGCAAAGTGCAGGACGCAGTTTGCTTTCACATGGAGGGGTGTCCAATACACCTGGAATCAACTGCCCCAGGAGTGGAAGCACAGTCCTACCATTTGTCATGGACTGATCCAAACTGCACTGGAAAAGGGTGGTGCCTCTGAGCGTATGTAATACACCAACAGCATCACTGTGTGGGGCAACAAAGTAGAAGATGTGTTTGAGAAGGGAAAAAGAATAATTCAGATCCTTCTGAAAGCTGGTTTTGCCATAAAAAGAAGCAAGATCAAGGGACCTGCATAGGAGAGCCAGTTCTTGGGAGTGAAATGCAGGATGAATGTTGTCACACCCCTATGGATGTGATCAATAAGATAACACAGGGTGTGTCCCCACCAGGTAACAAGAAAGAATCACAAGCTTTCCTAGGCTTTGTGGGATTCTGGAAATGCATATTCCAGGTTATAGTCAGCTTGTGAGCCCTCTCTGTTGAGTGACCTGAAAGAACTATTTTGAGTGGGGGTCTTAGCAACAGCAAGCCTTTGAGCAGATCAAACAGGAGATAGCTTGTGCGGTAGCTGTTGGGCCAGTCTGTACAGGACCAGCTGTGCAAAATGTGCTCTACACTGCAGCTGGGAAGCATGGTGTCACCTGGAGCCTCTGGCAGAAAACATCAGGTGAAACTCAAGGTTGACCTCTAGGGTTTTGGAGCTGGGGGTATCAAGGATCAGAAGCCCACTACACCCTGACTGAAAAAGAGATACTAGCAGCATATGAGGGGTTTTGAGCTGCTTCAGTTGTTCATACAGAAGCACAGCTCCTCTTGACACTGCGATTGCCTATACTACACTGGATGTTTAAAATTAATATCCCCTCTACACATCACACAGGTGATGCAACATGGAGTAAGTGGCTAGCGTTGATGATGCAATGGGCTCAAATGGAAAACCCCAGACACCCAGGAATCCTGGAAGAGATCATGGACTGGCCAGAAGGCAGATATTTTGGAGCATTGCCTGAGGAAGTGACTTGTGCCCAAGAGGCACCACCATAATATAAGTTATCAGAAGATGAAAGGCATTATGCTCTGTTTACCGATGGATTCTATCGTGTTGTAGGAAACCATCGGAAGTGGAAAGCTGCTGTGTGGCGTCCCACACAACAAGTCATTGAAGGAGAAGGTGAGTCAAGTCAGTTTGCAGAAGTGAAAGCCATCCAACTGGTCCTAGAGACCAGTTTTCTTGCTGAACAAGAAAAGTGGCCACTATGCTATCTCTATACTGATCCATGGATGGTGGGAAATGCCCTATGGGGGTGGCTACAGCCATGGAAGCAGACCAATTGGCAGTGCAGAGGTAAGCTCATCTGGGCTGCTACCCAGATAGACATCACTACCCAGATAGAAAACATCGCTCTAAAGATAACGTCATGTAGACGCTCATATCCCCAAGAATGACGCCACTAAGAACATTGAAACAATGAACAGGTAGACAAGGCTGCCAAAATTGAAGTGGCTAGGGTGGATGTGGACTGGGAGCATAACGGCGAGCTATTTGTAGCTCGATGGGCCCATGAAACGTTGGGACATCTAGGCAGAGTTGCAACATACAGATGGGCTTGAGATCAAGGGGTGGACCTGACCATGGTGGCCATCATGCAGGTCACCCATGAGTGTAAAACATTTGCCACAGTCAAGTGAGTAAAGTCTCCCTGGAATAAAGGGTGGTGGCTGGATTTTTGATATGGCGAGGCTTGGCAAATTGACTATGTTAGGCCACTGCCACGAGCCTGCTAAGGCAAGTGTTACATACTCACCATGGTGGAAGAAACTACCAGGTGGCTAGAAACATACCTGTAAACCATGCCACTGCCCGAAACACCATCTTCGGCCTTGAAAGGCAAGTTTTATGGGAACATGGTACCCCAGAAAGAATTGAGACAGACAATGGGACTCATTTTTGAAATAACTTCATAGACTGCTTGGCCAAAAAACACAGCATTGATTGGGTGTATCACATCCCCTATCACCCACAAGCCTCTGGAAAAATTGGACGATATAAGGGACTGTTAAAGATGGTGCTGAGAACATTGGGCAATGGGGCATGGCAGCACTGGGATTTAAATTTAACAGAAGCCACCAGAGGATCTTCTAACTGTCCTGGTCCTGCCCAAAGACCCTGCATACTGTGGGAGAAGATAAGGTCCCCGTAGTGCACATAGGGAAGTTGCTGGGGAAGGTGGTGTGTGTTCTTCCTCCTTAGGAAAAGGTAAGCCCATTCGCCAGATTGTCTTTTCTCAAAGGCCTGGGTGTACTTGGTGGGTAATGCGGAAGAATGGGGAGAGCCAGTGTGTACCTCAAGGAGATTTAACCTCAGGGAAACATACTCCATGTCGTGAATTTTATGCTGTAGGAAGTAATGTAGCAGGAACTACGTGAAATGACAAAAAGTGAGCTTCACAAGGAACCAGTGAGTGCAGCAATGACCCAAACCAAGCTGGTGTTGGCACCCAACAATCAAACATGCTGCTTCCCCTGTCCTGAGCGACGACCTTGACAAATGGGCCAAAGTCATAGCCTGTTCTTATGGACATTTTGGGAAGTGACAGAGGCCCATGGAATGGAGAAATAATATCTAGCTATTCATATTCATTAATATTCATTAATGAGAATGAATAAATCTGTATGTTGGATATAAAGATGCTTTAAGTATGTAGTATAAGTTGTAAGTATTGGTAAGAGGGAATTTCAGGAATGAGAAACAGATACAATGGGATGGTTAGAAGACATGTAAATGTAGCAAAGTATGTGGGACCTGAGCATGACACAAACGGTGTGGAATAAAGGGTGGAGATTGCATTGGGTCCAGCTGGGATGGAGTTAATTTTCCCCAGAGCAGCTCATATAGTATTGTGCTTTGTATTTGTAGCTAGAACGGTGTGGATAACGCACCAATGTTTTGGCTGTTGTTGAGTAGCATTCGCACAGCATCAAGGTTTTCTCTCCCACCCCACCTCACCCACCCCGCAAAGGCCAGTAGTCTGAGGGTGGGCAAGAGGCTGGGAGGGGACACAACTGGGAAGCTGACCCAAACTGACCAGAGGGATATTCCATACCATATGACATCGTGCTCAGCAATAAAAGTTGGGAGAAAGGAGGAGGGGGTGGGAGGAGGCATTTGTTATTAAGGCATTTGTCTTCCGAAGCAACTGCTATGCGTACTGAGGCCCTCCTTCCCAGGGAGTGGCTGGATATCGCCTGCTGATGGGAAATAGGATAAAGAAGAGGCGGAGTGAGAGAGCGTCTTGGTGGGCACCTGCTGGCCAGCCAAGGTGAAACCACCGCAGTATTTTTTTCACGTTTGCTATCACAAATGGCTCTCCACTTTTCAAACAAGATTAACTCTTTCTGTTCTTAGAGGTTTACATCCCTCACCCCAGAACAGTCTACTTCAAATTTTGGCTTCTTGCAGTGTCAGAAACAGAGGAGTCAGATGTTGCAGATCACTGTAGGAAATTTAAATTACAAGGAAGTGTGAGTACTTGCAAGGAGTGACTCCATGTTCATTCGTGTGGTGTGGAGATCTGAGCAGAGCTAGTCAAACCCTGGCATCAGCTCTTGCACATCTGTATTTCAGGTACCATTTTCCTTTTCTCAGAGGAAGTTAAAACTCTTTGGAAGAGACCTCTCTATTCCCAGCATTTGGTTTTCTGTTTTTTTCTACATGAAGAAGCAACATTGGTTAATGTTTTTTTTTGTTTGTTTTAGTATTTCCTAGTAGTGTAACTTCCTAGTAGCAATTTTCTTGATTGCAGGTATTTCTGAGGTTAATGCTAAGACTGTGAAGTAAATTCTTACAAACTCAGGAAAAAGAGAAACATGGCAATATTTAGTTAATTGCATGTCCTTCTATATTAATTTTTTTGGTCATTTCAGAGTGCTGATTCCAGACTGACTCCATTTGTGGTGAAAGCAAAAACCCAGCCAGACCCTCCAAGCAAGCTGGAGCATTGAATATATCCAGGAGGCACCTCACATTTCATGGAAATTGGCTTGATGTGACCTGTCCATCATGGTCTCCAGGAATCAAGCCAGAACAGGACACCATGTCAGGATTGCATCAGAGACAGACTCTTCACTGTAGCCTGATACTTCTCTGCTTATCTCTTGCAGCATCAATCTTTTCTTTGTAAATCATCATGCTATAGTAAGGATGTGGCCACAGCTGCTGGGAAGTGATATTGGTCTCAACAGTTATTTCCACTTTCCCATGCTCTCAGTGATCTCTTCAGTAATGCACATAGGAACCTGGAGACCTCTTGTCCTTCTAGTCTGCCCCTTTTCATATAACAATATTTTTCTCCATTTTGTGCCATCTGTTCAGTCACTATTAACATTTTCTCCTTCCTTTCCTCATCCTACGTTCCTTTTTAGGTATTTATTTTCTTATTCTCTGGCAACCGTCTGCTCACTTTTCCTTTATAATCTTTGCTTCATTCTTCTTGTCATCTCCCTCTGTCTGCTCTCATGACTCCTCTGCTTTCAAAATCTCCCTACACATGACAGCAGCCCCACTGCAAGCACTCTCCACGTTTTCTCATGGAAATGCTCGTCTGGAGCACTGCTGAAGGAGTCATCTGCAGCCCTGTTTGCTTAGAGGAGTGCTTGCTTGGCACCATTGCCTCCAGGCTCTGGACATGTCATTGGGCTTGCAATGGGAATAGCAGGGCCTATAAGTGTTCACTTTCCTCATAAGAAACGACCATTTCCACAGCACTAAGGGCTTTGCTGCTTAAAGGATTTGTGTTGACTTAAAACAAATTACACAAGAAAGGATCAGTGTTGGGTTGTGCCTATGTTCTCTCTATTGCCAACACATAGCCAGGTCCCCTGGCTTTTCTCTGACCTGCAGGCAGGATAAGAGATGTAGGAGCTGTGGTGAGCCCTAAGCCATTTGCCTGACCCATCCATACCTTCTGCCCAGTGGCAAAGCAAATGGCTCCAGCACCACATCTGTAGGAGCTTTGTGCCTCCAGGACCTCCACCCTCTCCAGGATTTCCATCCTCTTTTGCAGACAGCTGTGGTGAAAATCCTTCTGCTCTGAACAGACCTCAGTATTGAAGGTGTCAGAAGGAACACATACTTATGTCAAACTGTTTGGGAGTGTTATGTGGATGATCAGACCAGAAGAAACATATATTCTTGTGTAAGTGGTATTTCCTCATATTTCATTAATATAAGAGATAATATAGAATCTACTAGGATGAAAACCCCCATCCTTAACTCTATGCTTGTTTCTGCTTTGCTTTTTTCCTTTTTCTCTCCTGCCAGCCTCACAAGTGTCTTGACCTCTCAGCGTGTGTCTACCCTGCTACATAGGGGAGGGCCCCGGAGAGGACTCAAGCACCTGGTCTCCGCGCTCCTCGATGCTTAGCTCACTCCCTAGCTCTCTCCAAGACAGGTTTGCCATAAACCTAGTCTATCCACCTAAGCTATGAATATGAGACAGCCAGTGATACTTGGCCTTGGAGCTTTCTCTTATTTAGAGGTACGTGCATAGCCTATATGTTTAAGTTTTTCACTACAAAATCTTATCAAGGAAAACATTGCTAAACTTCTTATCTAATGTTACCAGATGTATGATGTGTCTTACTCAGCAATAGTGATCATATCCCTGGTAAGTTGGATGCTAGTAAACATGAGTCCATTTGGTCTTTTGTAGCAAGGCATGGTCAAACTCAATCTGCTCTAGAATGATCTCAGTATCAATGTGTCAGAAGGAAAATAGAGTCACATTTAAATGCTGTGGTATGCCTATAGTAGTGTTTACAGAAAGCATCCATTGAATACTGACTTAAGCACTTTCAGTTCTTACCCTTGTAGTTTGTACAGTCTATTGTCTTCACTCTTAGGATGCTACCAGAAAATGTCACCTGAGACCAAGGTTCCTTGGTTCTAATTCCCAGCTTTGCCAGGGACTTTATTTTCTTGAGTGGCTCTGGGAAAGTTACTCCTGCCCATGACACACTTCCAGAAATGAAAATTTGAATTTTACTCATGGGATGGTGAGAGGATAAACTGATGCTTATACACTGCGGACATATGGAGACTACCATACACTTGCTAAGCGTACCAGGAGGCATAGAAATAGAAATAGGAATAAAAACCTTACAATGCATATCAGGCAATGAAATATTCCTCTCAAATTGCTGCCTAAATGCAACTTTCCCAGAATCAGTTCAGTCTTTAGATCAATATTTTGATTTCTGTAAATGATACAAAACTGGGAGAAGGGGTTGATATACCACTTTTTTGCTTTAGAGGGACCTGGACAGGCTGGAGAAATGGTCTGACAAGAGTCTCATGAAATTCAGCAAAGGAAAATGCCGAGTCCTGCACATGGGGAGGAACTACCCCTGGCACCAGCACAGGCTGAGGATGACCTGCTGGAAAGCACCAGCAGGTCAAGAGAGGTGATCCTTCCCCTCTGCTCAGCACTGGTAAAGCCAGACCTGGAGTGCTGGGTCCAGTTCTGGGATCCCCACTACAAGAAAGATATAGAGTTACTGGAGAGAGTCCAGCAAAGAGCCACAATGATGATTAAGGGCTCTGACATATGAGAAGAGGCTGAGAAAGCTGGAACTGTTCAGCCTGGAGAGATGAAGGCTCAGGGAAATCTTATCCATGTGTATAAATAGCCAACTGTGGGAAGTAAGGAAGATGGAGCCAGACTCAGATCAGTGGTGCCCAGTGACTGGACAAGAGGCAATGGGCAAAAACTGAAATAATGGAAATTCAATTTAAACACAAGAAAACACTTTTTACTGTGAGGGTAGTCAACCACTGGAACAGGTTTTCCAGGGATGTTGTGGAATCTCCAATGTTGGAGATACTCAAACCTGACTGGACAAAGCCCTGAGCAACCTGCTGTAGCTGACCTTGCTCTGAGCAAGGGATGGGACAGGAAAATCTCCAGAAGTGCCTTCCAGCCTCAACCATCCCAAGATTCTGTGATTTACTTTTTTTCAAGAAATAGAAATCCACATATTTCTAGTTAGCTTAATTTATAGAAAAGGTACAGAAAATAGCATTTTTTTCAGTTATTACAAAATAGATGTCAGATGTCAAACAGCGCAACTGACATCATAGACATTCCATTGTCTTCCTTGAATCTTGCAGAAATCTTTAGAAATTTTATATATACACAGATTTACATTTTTAATCAAATAGGCTAAAGCATCACCAAAATTTTCCCAGACTTTCTCAAGCACAAAGCTAATCCAGATTTTGTATGTTTGCTAGTATAACTGTACCTAACTTAATCCTTGGCAAACATTTGTATTCTGCACAAAATCTTCTGTGGCACAAGAAAATCAATAGACAACATAGAGACACATACCTCCTCTTGAAAAAACCCTCCTCCTTTATCTTCTTTGATTTTGAAAGGCAGCAGCAAGGACACTTGAACCTGTAGCTGTGGTCATGCAGGCATCAGTAAGTGTTTTGCTTTGCCAGTTAACTTTTTTTACTGCATGCCAGTATTAAGTAGCAAATGCTGCAAGTCAGAAAGTGACTCAGTTTGTCATTTCCCTTACTGCTTTCAAACTTCCTTAAATTTCCTAATTTGCAGATGTTGATGATTTCACACGAACTGATCACGCAACTAACTCTTGCTTCCTGTTATGTTGGATGAACTAAGCATTAATAGTCACAATATGCAAACTCATTATACAAAAATACATAAGTAGTCATAGTACATGAATATGCTCATAGAAATACATCTCCTACAAATAAACATATTTTCATAAATAGTATGTTCTGGAAATAACAGCAGTGTTGTGTGGCTAGCCCATGTTCAAAGGATGGCCACTTAATTCTGTCAGGACCTGACTGGTTGTATATGTCGTTTATGACCTCTGCACCAGCCCAGGTTCTCCTTTGAGGAAGATCGATCCTTAGCACGCATTTGCAAACAGGCAAGAAAATTATGTCTTGCATATTTGTAGGCAAAGAAGTGGCAAGGAAAATATCAGATCCAAATTTCTGAACTTTCTCACTGCCTGATTTTGGGTTGGTTTTATTTTGTTCATCTTAGGGTGCAATGTCATGAGTTAAGTGCAAAAGTGTCTGAATATTCAAATTAAAAGGAAATATCCAAAACATTTGCTGAATTCAGTAATGTCAAGTTTGCAAAAGACTTTGCAGTCATATAAATATGAGAGTCTAAGCCACAATATTTCCTTTAACTTCCAGCAACTTTAGATGTGGCTCTGGGTCATGCAGTCTTAGCCACTTCCCAGTTTGTTTTACATGCTATCTGGCATGCAGATATGTAATCTTCATGTAATAGATTCTTTTTATTTTTTGCTGTTCTCAAACACTTGTAGCAAGAGTGATTTGAATTACCACCTACCTTCCACTCCCAACACAGGCACAATAGCAGGAAGGTGAAGAATTCCCTGGGCTTCTTAGGAGTGAGGTAGGATCCTTAGTAGTTAGTCTGTCAGAGGAAGAACTATTCTTAACCCTGCTTTCCTTGAACCAAAATTTTTTTTTCTTTTTTTTTGCTTGTGTATGTGGTCAGATCCACCAACAGCAAATTACTTCACAGACATTTCAAATTTTAAATGTCTTTGCTTTTCTGTCCACACTGCTCAGTCTTGCCCACATTTACCCAGTGATTCCCATCAGAAGGGCGTATTCATTTTCCATTTTAAAACGTTGAGGTTACAGATGAGAAAAACTATAGATAAGTTAAGTGAGTAATACTGAAGGCAGAGGGCATGTGAGGCAGTGGCTCAGCTGCAGAATTTGGTCTGTAGAACCACATACCTAGTGTTGATGCAGTCCTTGCCAGCTTTCTCAGTACCTTGGGAACAGGACTGCCATGTTTCAAATCTTCTACTCACTAAAGGATTTAATTTGCTTATTTTATGTAGCCTAAAAAGAACACAGCTAGTACATGTGTCAGTGTGGTCTGGAATTGACTATTCATCAAATATGCTCTACTTGGGTACCACCAGCCACCTCAGTGACCACTACCACCTTGCTTAACTTTTCTATAGCTCCATCCTCCCATGCCACAGATATTTGTGATGCAAAGTGGTGTCAGTATGCCTGATTAATTTTGATGAAGGAATTTGCATCCTGTTACGGTGGCATGTTTGGACAGGTTCTGGGTAACCTGAGGGTGGTCTTACAGTGTCATCTGACCTTCAGACTGCCCAAACAGTGGTTGAATTTGTTTTAACTGACCCATTTTAAACTCTAGTCTGGATTAATTCATCAGGGCTCTGTGTGCACCAACTGGCGCAGCCACCCTTCCCCTCTTCTCGGGGTCTGGCTGCCTGTGCTCCCTTGCTGGGTGGTATGGGATGGGCCCTGGTCAGGGAGGGCACAGCCCTGCTGGCAGCGTGGCTGTCCTCAGGTCCTGCACAAGACCAGGACTCTGACTCTCTTGGGGACCAGTTTCCTTCAGGATATATGAAATCTTTTGTGTTCTCCTTCAACAGGCCCCACCTTCTCCTGGGAACAGTCATCTCAACGGCTTGTGAACTGCCACAGTCTCCAACCTGGTGTTTATGATAAGCCAGCAACGATTTTGGTTTTGTTTAATGTGCTTTTCTGTGGGATATTCTAGTTCAGTATTGGCAATGTGAGTGGCTAAGACTCCCCCAAGAGTAGTCAAGGATGGGCAGAGACCTCTCCAGTTCTCCCAAGACAGCCCCTTCTAGCACCAGAGCTCTTGATCCACAGGTGTAGGGTGGTCTGCTGGGATCTCTTGCAGGTTGTGTTCCACGCTGTTGATGTAGATGTTGCTAGCAATTCATGAATAGCTTGTCATAAATGAAAGTCAGAATATTCACTCTACATGGTCTGAAAAATCTGTTAACGACACAGTTTAGCATTAACATTTGCAGCATTAGGAGGAGTTCTAAGAAAAAACATCAGGGTAGTAAAAGCTTCAGAAATGTTATCAATGTTTCATAAGAAAGGAGTGAACAATTGTGTTCATGTCCTTCAAGAAGTTGCCATATGTTGTATGAAGCTTTTTTGTAACAGACTAGCAAGGGCTGCTGTAATGCAGAGTTCTAGGAAATGCACAGCACAATTTTTCAAAACACTGTTTTTGAAAAAGCTATTTTAAAATAATGTTATATTTTTTACATTTTCCTCTTCTGGACAATGTAAATTCAAGTGAGTAGTGGATGATTTCAAGGTTCCTTTTGGACTATTACTTTAGCCTGTCTGGGTCCCTCTGGATGGCAGCCCTCATCTGGAGCAAATCAGCTGGCCACCCCAATTTGATGTCATCTGAAAACATGATGACAACGCACTCCATCACCTCCTCCAGGTCATTGATAAAGACGTTAAACCGGATAGACCCCAGTGGTACCCCACTTGTCACAGGCATTTACCCTTGGTAAAATCATACTGACTGCTCCCTGTGCCGTTCTTCTTCTTAAAGTGCCCGGAAATGTGCTCCAAGAGGACTCACACCATGAGTTTCCCAGGTTGATAAGCCTGCAGTTCTCTGGGTTGAACTTTTGGCCTTTTTTGGAACATGGGTGTAACACCTTTCCTGAATAAGTTGAAGTATGTTATCGCTTTCCAGGAGAAAACAAGAAACAAATGAGGAGTTTGTATAGCATCTACTTAACAAGACCATAATGCCATCTCCTGAGTGTCTTGATATTGTCTTTATTACACTTTCCTATTCCCTTCCCTACAGAGAGCCAATGAGTGGTTCATAGCTCATGGCTAGGTTTTGGTGGATTAGAGCCAAATTATGCTTCACTCTGGCAATTTTGCCCAAGAGGAAAGATATCGTGAAAGGTTGCATACAGTAGTGTAGTCTAGTAGAACTCCATCACTCTTTTAGCAAGTGATTGTGAGCATTTCAACTCTGGCCACTGCTGCGTACTGAGAGAAATACAAAGATGGTTTGCATGTGTGTCCAGCATGAACTCAGCCTCAATAAGAAATTGTCCTTGTTCTGATCCGCTAAAAAAACCTTCCCAGGCAAGTCTTTGACCAAAAGGCAATCATGAACTTTGTCAAAGGCAGTGAGTGTGCCAAGAGCTGTTTGCATCAAGATACTGTAGAAGCTGTACAATGTGGGGGGTCGCCCCTGACTGCACTGGTAACTGGAAGGCTCCCCAGTGCTGGAACGTGACCAGGAACAACTGTTCCCAGCACTGGTTTGGCCAGGATTTGCAAGCAATGTCCTGAACAACTCCTAGACATAGTCCAGAGGTTAGTTCAGGTCAGGGCTAATTTCTAAAGGCAGTTTGCATGTGTTCACCTTATTTAAAAGTTTAATAAAATGTATCTGGGCTGTTACATGGCAATTGGTCCTAGTGCAAGAAAGTAGTCCTGGAAGTATTTAGTCTAATAATCAAATGACTAGTATCATTATAAAACTAGTCTAATAATCAAATAGCTATGTTCAAATGTATAGAAATCTGAGCCTTTGAGTCTCAAAGTGAAAAGCAATTTTACACCAAAGCATAAACCTGATGTGTCAGTGATTCCTCACCCAATTATGGAAAAGATTGTGACACCCCCAAAATCTGAATCTCAGAGACCAAAAGGAGCAGCAAGTTATATGAGTTATCAAAATTAGTGGGGCTACTCAGAGGATAAAGTTCTTTTTCTTGTGAATGAAAGTGCTCAAAAGCTAATTCTGTTAAGGAGGGAAATTGCTGAGCATTTTCTCTTTGAGTCTTAAGACCACCTTAGAAGTCATGGTGAGCTTTCAGCATTACATCCTAGGAACAAGTAGATGGTTCACTGACCAACCATCCAAACTGGGGAGTCAGATGATATGGTATTTGGTATTGCTCCAGATCAAGGCTGAGCTTTGTACGGAATTAGGCTTTAACCGAAGACGGAAGTTTTGTCTGTGCTCTGCTATATCTGCTCAAATTCTGACTTTCTTGCTGGAATATGCTTCTTTCCCAAAGAAAGAAGCCCAGAAATCAAACTATAAGTAAAATAGAGTTTGTTGCTGTGCTCCTGATCTCTGTCAAGGGTATCAGGAGACACTCCAGGAGGTGAAGGTATTACTTGCCTCTTGTCTTCTGTGCTGACCTCATGGTCTCTACTGACTACTTAGCTCTTACAAGGGCTTGCATTGTCTGCCCATTGCTACACTTTGTAAGGGATGCAGAAATTAGGTTTTTGCCAAGTACCGATAATACTGTTATTCTGTAGAAATGTTACCTAATATTCTTTGCTTCTACAAAGCCTTCACATGTGGCACCACTATGGCAGTACATGATAAAGATGTTCCCCAGGGCTCAGTTTTCGGGCCAGTCTTGTTCAATATCTTTATGAACGATCTGGATGAGGGGATTGAGTGCTCCCTCAGTAAATTTGCAGATGACACCAGTTGGGTGGGACTGTTGATCTGCTCAAGGGTAGGAAGGCTCTGCAGAGGGACCTGGACAAGCTGGATCGATGGGCCGAGGCCAATTGTATGAGGTTTAACAAGGCCAAGTGCCGGGTCCTGCATTTAGCCCCATGCAATGCTAGAGGCTTGGGGAAGAGTGACTGGAAAGCTGCCCCAGGCAGAAAAGGACCTGGGGGTGCTGGTTGACAGCCGGCTGAACATAAGCCAGCAGTGTGCCCAGGTGGCCAAGAAGGCCAACAGCATCCTGGCCTGTATCAGAAATAGAATGGCCAGCAGGAGTAGGGAGGTGATCGTGCCCCTGTACTTGGCACTGGTGAGTCCGCACCTCGAATACTGTGTTCAGTTTTGGGCCCCTCACTACAAGAAGGACATTGAGGTGCTGGAGCGTGTCCAGAGAAGGGCAACGAAGCTGGTGAAGGGCCTGGAGCACAAGTCTTATGAGGAGTGGCTGAGGGAACTGGGACTGTTTAGCCTGGAGAAGAGGAGGCTGAGGGAAGACCTTATCGCGCTCTACAACTACCTTAAAGAAGGTTGTAGTGAGGTGGGTGTTGGTCTCTTCTCCCACGTAACAAGTGATAGGACGAGAGGAAATGGCCTCAAGTTGCATCAAGGGAGGTTTAGATTGGATATTAGGAAAAATTTCTTTCCTGAAAGAGTGGTCAAGCATTGGACCAGGTTGCCCAGGGAAGTGGTTGAGTCACCACCCTTGGAAGTATTTAAAAGACGTGTAGATGAGGCCCTTAGGGACATGGTGTAGTGGGCATGGTGGTGTTGGGTTGACAGTTGGACTTGATGATCTTAGAGGTCTTTTCCAACCTTGATTCTATGATTCTATGATTCTATGATTCTATGAAAGACATGGCTATGCCCACTCCGGTATCTTCCCACACAGTTAAATCAAACATTGAAATGTATTCTTTGGGTCCCATTCATAATACAAACAGATCAAATAACAGGGGTTTTTGCCTCCTTAAAAAAAAAAAGTCTTCTTGATCCTGGCTTAGCAAAGTAAAGCAGTGAGGGAGGCTGTACAAAATAAGAAGGCATTTGTCAAAAAGTTGGAGCCCTCGCCACACAAGGAAAACAGGAAAGCATGTGAATTCTGACAGGATAAATACAAAAGCACAATAAGTCAGGCCAAAAACGTTGTTTTTTTTTTTTCATGGAACAACCTGTAAAAGGAATAAAAGAAATCTAATAATAAATCATTTCCCAAAAAAGGAATCTTGTCAGAAACCATTGAGCAAATAGATGATTAAGGAAAATTAAAAGATTTGTTAAAGGAGGTGAGGTGACAGCAGAAAGTATCAGTGAGTATTTGGTACTACAGATGCTCTCAAGGATGTTGTCATGCTAGGACTTTTCTTCAAGAGGAATGAGGGGGAAGACCACACTCAAAATGAAGTGCCAGTCAAAGGGGTTAGAGAAAAAAATCAACATTGCATCATTAGACCAGAAGAAAAGTCTACGCTGCCCTGAGATAAAAGGAGGATCCTCACATAAATAAATAGTTACAAGTAGGTTGAGATAATAGAAAACAAAGATGATTGTGAGGAAGTTCAATAACCTGATAACAGTGAGTGACTGTATGATAAATTGGCAGATGAAATGTCAATTTCATGTGCAATGTACAAAAATATAAATTTGCACACATGATGAAGAAAAATCCTAACATGCTGATGTGTTGCATTGGCTGGCTGGACATTTTACTCTGATACAGTATGGCCTTTATGCCCCTGTATATTGCTGTTGCTACATGATAAATTTCCAAAGATTTTTCTGTCTGGTCTAAAAATGCTTGGCTTGGGAGGTTGCATCATTTGAGCATGACAGAACTCCACCTGTCCTCTGGAACAGGGAAGACACCACCAGCAGGACCACTGAAACCACTTATGCTGATAAATTGCATGAGCAGTTCAGTGTAGGGATCCAGCAAAGCAAGAGTGTAAAGAAACCCAGCAATCTAGTACTGGAAAGAGTAACCACTTGTGAGTTAATAAAAGTGTTAGCAGAACCTGGCCCAGTGTTATTAGGAAGAGAGGGGAACATTAAGGGCTGAAATGATAACAGTTTTTTAAGGCTTACCTGGAGACATTGGCTGCAACGGTCAGCTAAATCCAACATTTAGGAGCGAAACCTCTCAAGCCTGCCACATTTAGATACTACTGCTCTAAGCAGAGAAAACAGGCAATAGGGCTTTTACATTACTCTACCCAGCAACACTAAAGCGGGGCCTGTCCTGCAGAACACAATCTCAAATTTGAAATATGGCAAAGTGAACCTTAGGTCTCCCAGGCTTCTGGGAAAATGACCTAACAGAATCTACATCAAGAACAGCATTCCAGAAGATATCCCGATTCACATCTCTTTAGAAATGGTTCCCTTATGTTTATCACTTATCTGAAAAGGCTGTTGCTAGTCCTTTCAGAAGTGCTCCATCCATACAAATGAATTTATGGCAACGTAAGGCCATGTCAGACACCCGTGACCAACAACAGAAATGGAAATATTTTTCTGAAAAACTTTGATGGAGCTTATATATTTTCCAGGGGTGAACCTGCAAGAACAGAGGTTGGGTATACACTTCCCATAAAAAATGAAAAAGGAAAAAACAGTTGGTCCAAACCGAATGTACCCATCCTCCAAGGTGAACCATTGCTCTGTGCACAAAGGTCCGATCTTTTTCAAACAGAAATGTAAGTCTGTGCTTGTCTCAAAGTCTCAGCATTAGGTATAGCACTTTCCAGAGAATACATGTAGTTGTTGTGTTGTGCAGATATGATACTTCTTCATAAGTCTGAGAACCCTCCAATGTTCAAAAGAATCTAGGCCTCCTCAGGCTGCTTTCTCCAGCTATATCTCACCTCATACTGGGAACTGTAAATGCTATTGGAAATGTCAGAACCCTAAAAAGGACAAAAGTTCTCACCAGACTAGTCCCTTTCCCTTCTGATAATGATCTGCATAATTCTCAAATTCCTTGGTCTGCAGTATTGCTGGATCAGAAGGTGAGAAACATGTTCCTACATATATATAAAATGAGCGTATTATCAAAATGGGTTACACTCCTCCACAATAAGAAGACCTAAGCACCCCCCTTTTGCTACTACACCTCGATGCTTTCTCCTTTGAATAAGAATTATAATTTATGATGCTTTCTGACTGCAAAGACTAGTAGTCCTTTTGGGATTCATGAGAGACAAAGGGCCCTTCTGTCAGTGAAACAGAAAATGAAGAACTGGCTCTGAAGGACACTATTCCTTTTCTTACCTCAGAGGGACCACCAAAACACATGAGTTACCTGTGCTCCTCATCTTTTCCAATACCGGGCTTTCCTATGCTTCCCCAAGCCCTAACCCTAAGGCTATATATTAGGTGAAGAAAGCATCAGGAAATGAAAAAGAAAAAGAAGTGCTGGCTCAAACTGACAGCTCAGCACTGAAAAGAAACAAGATCCTCTGAGTCAAGTCCTGTTCCCAAGTGGAAGAGGCATGTGTTACGCAGTAGTTCTCTAGGCAACTGTACCAGTACGACTCTAGCTCTCCCAGTTGCTTTAAGTGTACAAATGGATGCCATTGTTTCTCAACGGGGACTTGTTGAGACTGACCAGCTTTGACAAGAGCCATTTAGAGAAGTATTTAGAGAAATATTTGGATTGGAATGTACCTCTGAAGGTTACTGAGTCCAACCTCCCACTTAAAGCCGAGCCAACTTCAATGTCAGATCCAGTTGTATTTTGAATATATCCAAGGATGGAGATTTCACAGCCTCTCTGGACACCCATTTCAGAGACCATACAACCACTCTCACCTGTAAATCATTCTTTTTCCTTATATCAAATGGGACTTTCCCTTGCTGCAACTTGTGACTGTTCCCTCTCATCCTCACACTGTACAACTCCCAGACAAGTCTGTTCTGTCTTCATTACATGCAGTGGAAGACAGCAGAAGATCCCCTTAGCTTCTATTATCCAGGCTGAAAAATCCCAGTTCCTTCAGACCCCCATAATCATCTTGGTGCCCCACTGCTGAACTTACTCAGTTTGTCCGTGTCTTTCTTGTACTAGGAGGCTGAAATCTGGACACGGAACTGCATGTGCAGACTCACGAGCGCTGAGTAGAGGGAATAATCACTGCCCTTGACCTGCTGGGTCCACTCCTCCCAGTATAGCCTAGTAGGTGGATAGTTTTCATTACCATAAGGAAACACTTCTGATTTGTGTTCAGTTTGTTGCCCACCAGGACCTCAGAGCCTTTTCTGCAGACCTGTCAGTCAGTCATTCTCTAGGATACACGCAATTAGTTTTTCCCAGGTGTTTGGCTTTACATTTGCTTCAGGAAGTTCCTATCAACCCATTTCTTCAGCCTGTCAAGAGCCCTCTGAATAGCAGGCCTGCCCTCCGTGTATCAGGCAGTGTCCTCAGTTTGCTGTCATCCGCAGTCTTGCTAAGGCTGCATTTCATCCCATTGTCCAAGTTACTGTTAGTACCAAGCACTATGAGTCTCAGTATTGATTCTTGAGGAGCATCGCTCATAACCAGTCACTGCATTCAACAACAGCCTGGGCTGTTTTCCCAATACCTTCTCCTAACTCTGTGGCTCTGAAAAATTGTTGTCCAGCTGAGTAGTAAAGGCCTCTGTTTGAACAAAAGGACACAGAGATTAACTGAGTCACACCTTTGATATTTTAAAATACTAAGAAGTTAAAGAGGAATGAAAGCAGTAAAAAGGCAAGTGAGCAGTAAGGACATAAAGAGCTAGGTACCCACAGAAGTAAATTCTGGGCTGATATCACGTTCATGGTGGCTGATCTATTAACTTGTAAGTAACACGCTTAAGCTCTAGGATTAGTTAGGGTTTTAGACATACATACTTCTGTCCTTTGAGATTCCTGTTTATTACAGTCCACCGCTCAATGTGTCAGCCTGTTTTCCATCCTATTCTCAATCTTCTAGCTGCCCATGTGTACTTTAAGAGATCTGAAGAAACTTCGAGTATGAATAGACCTGTTCTTGACAGTAGAACAATGGCATCCAGGCAACAGATTTTTTTTTTAATTTTTATTCATCTCAATAAATTCATTCTTGTTCTTTTTAACATGAGACAAGCCCATTATTTTTCCTTAAACAAAATAAAATATAACTAAAACTTTTTGACTGAAATATTTCAATCATATTCACAAAATAGAAGATATCCAACAAGGACAAGTTACCCAAACAGTTAAAGTTAGCCAAAATTAAAAGCAAATACAATGGCATTTTAAAAAATTACATGTGAGATAACATCCTCTCTTGGCTGCACTATAGTTTTTGCCAAGAAAAGGAAGAAAGTGAAGAAAGCCTATATATTATTCCAGACTTTCCAGAGGAATATACAGTTGCCTAAGCTAAGAAATGCACTTTCAAATTCCTCAGTTTTTCTTGGTTATTTCACTACGTCAGCAACTAGTATTATCTCTTCATTTTCAGATGTTATTGACTGAATTTTGCTCTCCATCAGCTGAAAGGAAAATAAAAACTTCTGTTAATTTTATACACGAGGTTAGGTTAACCTCTACTTACTTATGCACAATTCTGAGAGTATTTCAACTTTTGTTGCATGTTTTATAGAAATATTTCACTTCTTTGTTTCTTAGCAGATAAGCTTTCCTTAGCTGGACGTAACAGTGAAATTTCAGCAACTTTGTAATGCTGACACATGATTTTTGACTGGCCTGGAAGTGGACAGGGATAACGTGCTTTTCTCCAATGCACCACGCAGATTACCACAAATCATCTCAAACAAATTACTACAAAAGGATTAACTTTGCTAAGGTGTGAAAGTAGATGAGTACACATTGGCCTGAAGTTTAGCTAATTGAACAGACCATGAGAAATTACCGGGCGTAAGGTGATAAACTGCTGGATCAAGAAAAGGGCGCAAGTGAGCTGCTGGTTGGTATGCTGGTCTGGTCAAACGCTGTGTGTCACCACTGCAGTCTGTCCTGTTACCTTACAAAATCCTATTTTGAACTGTTTTCTGTGTCACCTTGCTTTCTATCCCGTGTGTCTAACTTGCTAGCGAATTTCATTGAAGCTGGACTAGTGGGTGAGTAGGAGAGACCTGCACCTGGAGAGACCAAAGGTGAGAGCTGGTGACCTGGTGGGGGGACCCAGGGTCCGGACACAGAGATCAAATATGAGGAACTTGCGAATTTATGGTTGTTGTGAATGAAGAGAGTGAGGGTGTATGCACATCTCACCGGCAAACTTCAGCCCTGCTCAGCCAGAGAGGAGCAGCAGGCCGTCTGCGACCCTATTTATCTGACGGCTGTTGGTGTTGACGTGGTGCCAGCAAAGGCACCCATCCTGGTCTTTGTGGCTGGCTGCATTAGTGTCCTTTGTGTGTGTGTTTGTGCATGTGTGTGCCTCGTGTTGGGAAAACGCACAGTCCTTGCTGCTGTCTGAACCCACCAATGGGAGCGTCAGCCCCTGTACCTGTTAAACGGGAGACACCCCCTGAGTCTGGAAGAGCACTGCATTTGACTGCCCTTAACAAACTTGCCTGCTGATTTTCTCCTGTAATTCCTCAAAATATGGCAAAGAGAAGAGTTATTCTCTGTGTTAAGTTCCTTATAATTTTAAAAATACCTGCAATAGCGTCTTGTATGTATTTCACATATTTAATATAAAATAGAAAGAGAACATACCTCTGGATTTGTATCAGGCAGTCCACAAAATGCATTTTTTGGCTCCGGGATTTGTGGAAATGCTGCTTTCCAACAGCCAGTCCTGGAGATCGAAAGGAATGGAATAGAAAAGAAAAATTAAGTAACTGTCATGTGTCAAAACCATTGCACTTTTGAACCAGCTCTTATCTTCCTCTTCCAGGATAGAAGAGAAATGAAAAATATACATAATCTCAGCACAGAATGAGCACATATCAAGAAAACGCTAAGAATTTGGATGGTAATAGTTTCATTTTCGGTTAAAGATTCACTAGTAGTTATTTTCTTATTTGAAAGGAAAAGGAACTCCCAATTGTCCTGCTCTTTAAGTCACTACAACCGGAGTGAAAAGGGGGTGTAAAAATTTTAACAACTTGGAAGAACTGTATCTTCTCTGAATTACTGTATATTTCTATACAAGTGCATGATACAACAGAATATCCTTTTTCTTTCTGTTTCACTTACATGGTTTATTTAAAGAAGCAAGCTGCTTAGCTTATGTGCTTTCAGATACATTCAGTTTGCTAGCACAATTCCAGTGAACATTGCAAAATCTTTACCGGTAAGTACAATCAACCTCTGTGTTTGCAATAAATTCAGCAGTTCAAGAAATCAGAAAACCTATTGCGTAGACAGTCTACATTGCAAATATTCAGAGCAGCTGCATTGTTAATATAAGTAATTGCATAGAATTGCTCTCCTTTCCATGTTGACAGAAGATGCCCTGGAAAAAGTTGTGTGGATCAGCAGGGGAGGGACTTTGGGCATCACCATTATAGTACTTGCCTCAGGATCACTTATTTGGATTGATTTCTATTACAGTGTGAGTGAAAAAGTTTTATCTATACTACAGAGACACCTCTACCTTATTTGTTTAAGAACTGCAGATGTTTCACACACCCACACAAAATAAAATAAATACATAAATTAAGTTTACCTTTTGCAGAACAAAATTGCAGCTATTGCCCCTAAGAGAGTCGCAACTGCTACCACAAGTAAAATCCATACTGAAGAAGAAATAATTTCTTCATTTCCTGAAAGAAAAACAGTCATAAAGGATTATTGCTAATAAAGACAAATAGATGCACAGCTGTGTCAAACATCTACTCTGGTGACTGACTGGTGAATGTCAGTCTCAAAGGTTTCACTTGGTATAAAAATAAACTCTTTAATTTAGCACCTTGGCGGTAACATCTGCTGGGAAGGATTGACATTGCCCTTCCCCCGCAGTAAACAGGTACGCACTTCAGTTGCAAATGTGTAACTTTTTGTATTGATTTCCAATGTCGGACCGTTAAGAGATGTATTAATTCTTTTCCTCCTCTTCTTCTCAGTAATGTGGAGGGAAACAAAATGCTTGCCAAGCCTTTATATATCTGGTTGTCCACAGATGTGCCGCAATGTGTGAGGTAGACAGGACATTGCTGGGGGGAAGAGTAGCCCAAGGCATGGATTTTCGTTCTTACCAAACTCTACAGGTGCACTCCACTCTCCCCAGGCTGAGGTCATGAGGCACGCGCTGCCAGCTGTTCTCATTTTCAAGAGGTATTTCTTTCTTGTATTGGATCTTTGAAACGTGTGACTATTCCCCCCTTCCTAAAAACAAAGCAAAACAGAGTTGTTTTTTTTTTGTTGCATGTCTAGGTGTTCATAATATGCAAGTGCCATTTACCAGTGAAACTTTTACAAGGCTAGAAGAGCATTGCTTGTTAAAGTAGACTGCTGTTACAAAGCAAAAAATAAACATATGCATGTTTATTATGTATATAATATGTACGTATCTGTGTATCTCCTTTAAAAAATAACCTGTCACTCAATGAACTTTTTATGTTTAGAAGTTTTTTGTCTTTTAAACTATATCCTGTAATTTCTTATGATATAGTCTGATCTATAGATAATTTCCCTTGGCACATTGACAGAGGCAGAAAAATATCTTGAATTGTCTCATTTCAATACTGCTAGAATTGAGTGATTTGAGGAATAAACTGTCTGCATGCACCTCACCTTCCTCAGTCTTTGCATTATGACTTTTCAGGAAAAACATAACTTTCCAACCAAACCTGTAAAACAAGTAGAAGACTGCAATACGTAGTGTTACAACAATTTACTGAAAAATGCTTGCTCTTGGATACTTTCAGGATAGAGGTGGGATATGCAAGCTGCACTGATTAGAAGGAGGTGCAGCATACCTGGAGGATAGCCTCCATCCCAAAGGATCCTAAAGGACTTTTGTGGTCTTTGTTTTTCATGAACAAAATAAATTCCTAGGAGGTGTTTTCTCTGTGTCTCTTTTCTCTGCTGTCACTGATGTGTAACTTCAAATTCTGATCCAAATATTTGAGGGGGACAATATAACGTATAATGGAAGGTTTTTCAAAATACTTACAGAATAGTAATAAAGTTCTGCCTTTGAATGTATAATAAATGACATACATCATGATGATTTAGCAGTTTGACACATTAATGAAATTTGTAAATAAGGATCGCATAAAGCATAAGACATTGAACACATACTGATTTAAAGACATTTGCATATTATTTACTTTTCACAAATGACTATGAAACTAACATGTATTGCTGATTAATAGAACAAGCAGACTTACTTGTATAAAAGTATATTTGGTTTTCCCCTCAGGATTATCCTGTAAATTGAGAAAAAAACGAATATTTATTTTTATGATTGCTTGTTTTGTGTTTGGAAAACAAGTCATTTTTATGTACTGTCCCCTTTTTCTGCATTACTCTTTCTTATCTGCTTGACAGTTTTTCAGAAGAACTAGTAATTTATCTAACATTTATTATCTAATATATAATTCATCTACAATGCCAAGTTTATATTTTAACTAATTCTCCTATGGAAAAGTATTTGTTTTCCTTACCACCAGAGTTGAGAAATAAATTTTATTTCAGATTGTGATTAAACTAAAACACAAGCAAACCAGACCTGAATGAAAACTGTAACTTTATTCTTACATGCAACAGGAAAAAAAAAAAAGATAAAAATTTGTGAAATAAACTTTTTAGTTTACATCTAGTGTTTATATTTTACAATAAACGTCACTATATTTAATTGCAAATACTATGTAAATATTGTTTCCTTTTCCCTCAAATGAAAATATTCAGGACTGACATGGATTCACAGATATTTTAGGCTGCCCTCCAACTAAATTTTTGATAGATAGAATAAAATTCATTCATCTCTTCTGAAAAGCCATAATGACTACCATGTAATGTAGTGACCACATACAACTAATGACTGCAGACTATATCATCTCCATTAGCCTGCCAGAGTTATGTATTTTTAAATTATTTTGCATTCTGTATTACTCCTTTTTAAAATAAAATGAAATTAATCCAAACTTGTTTTATCAAATAACTGCATGCATGCTCATGTGGCACCTGAAGATGAGTTTGCAAGGCATGCTGCTGTACAGGACAGCTTCCAGAATCTGTAAAGGAGCTAACTTAAGCAAAGGAATCAATCTAGGAGAAAGCGCAACAATATAGTCTCCCTTTTTTTGTGTTTATACTAAGATAATATATGAGAAATGAAAACAATGAGGTCATGGAAGACTTTAGAAAGTGGAGTTCCAGAAGGACAGCCTGTCTTTTGCAAATTTTGGAAGAAGAGATCTATTAAAGAGCACTGCATTTAAAAAAATGAAGGAGAAAATGTGCGTGATAGTTAAAAGAGACTCCCTCCTGCAGCGGGTGGTGGCACCAGTTTACTGACCTGACCTGATGGAGGTCTATTGCTTGCCAGGAGCCAGGATCCAGGATGCTGCAGAAGGACTGCCAGACTTTTCTGGCCATTGAACTATTACCCCTTCCTGCACTTCTGTGTAAGCACCAATGATATGACCAGGGGTAACCTGGGTGGTTTCAAGGGTGATTGCAGAACACCGGGGGGATGGTGAAAGGCAGGAAGCCCAGATGGTGTCTCCTCCGTCCTTCCAGTGAGAGGGAAAGGCTTGAGCAGAACTGAACTCATCCAGCAGGTCAACAGAGTCTGGTGGCTGGTGTCACAGGCAGGGCTTTGGCTTCTACGACCTTGGGACCCTTTTTGAGAAACAGGGGCTACTGAGCAGGCAGGGGATGCTTCTCACCAAGTGGGGTGAGAGTGTCCTTGCAAACAGGCCTGCTAACCTGGTCCTTGTACTCTATGTAAAAGAGTGCCTTGAATACATAGAGCTCTGTCTTGGGATAAATGATGAACCAGTAAGAGAGCTTGTGAGTAGGTATCAGAGGACAGACCAACACAGGTGACAATACAGTAGGTGTTTGTTCCAGATCTCCTGATCAAGAAAAGGAAGCAGATGACACCCTTTTCAGGCAGCTTGAGAAAGCCTCACAGCCACAGGCCTTGGTACTCAAGGGAAATTGCCCTGGAGGGCAAAGTTGCTGGTTGATCTACAAGGACAGCCTCCTTAGAGCACAAGAATGGTCCATTCCAGTGTGCAGAAAATTGAGCGAGTGTGCCAGGTGAGCATGGCAGGACATGAAGCTTAAGTCTGAGCTCAGAGACAAAAAGAAAGTATGCAGAAGGTAGAAGAAGGGATTTGGGGGGAATACAAAGATGTCATCTGCACATGCAGGAATGGAGTCAGGAAAGCCAAAGCTCAGCTGGAGTTGAGACAAGAGTTGACACAAGAAAGGTTTTTATGAGTGGACTGGCAGCAAAAGGGAGGTTAAGGAGAATGCAGGCCTGTTGCTCACTGAGTTGGGGGAACATAGTGACCAAGGGACATGGGAAAGGCTGAGGTATTTGGTGCCACCTTAGCTCAGTTTTCACCAGTAAGGTTTGCCTTCAGATTTCCCGGGTATCCTGATCTATAAAGCCTTAACTTAAAACATCGCTGAAGAAGAATCCCAGATTCTCAGCAAATTCAGTTTATCAGTGTCAGACATGAAAAAATGTGATTGAAATGATGTTACTTATGGTGTTATCCTTTTTTTTATTTGCACCCAATGCAAGTAATTTCCAATTGTGAAAATAAAGTTTAAAGACTAACTGTAATACAACATATGTTGGTCATAATGTATTAGTAAAACAACACAAGTTTACACCTGTCAGTGGTAAAGCAATAAATTTTGCAATACAGTAATTGCTGGACCTTGACATAATTAGTAACATGAAAACTGCTAATGATTATTTAAAAAATGCTAGGCAATTCAGACTATTGAATTGAATATTCTTTATAAACAAAATATTAGGCATATTAAAAGACTTTAAGAAGTGTGTATTGCTTTACTGCAATGCACTTTTATTCCAGTGTCACACAGAATTTTTTATAAGCTTTCTTTGCTCCAATGGCCAAGGGATTCAGAGAAGTAATGCAGTTTTGTAGCAGTTAGTTGGGCTTGCAAGAAAACTCATCTATGAAACAGCAAGCCCGATCCAGATTAAGAAGTTCCAAATGACAGAAATCTAGGGAATGCCTTCAATCAGCCACTAAGTGGCCAAATCTGGTTGTAGTACAGGCATGTTTTTCCTTTGTAGTCACTATCTGCCACCCTGTGGTCATTTATGCAATTCCGGCACAGTTACACAGCAATCTCACTCCTTCCCTATTGCTGCAAAGACTTGTAAAGCCAAAGTCTGAATTTGACTTTTAGTGGCTTAAATGATTCCCTCAGTAACTTATGCGTATCCACACTGCTTTTCTGCTTTATTGCACATTCATTTCCCATTATACAGCTTCAACTCTTGGACCAACAGGTGTGTTGCTCATATCTGATATCTGGATAAGCTATTTACATTTCATATATATAGTAATGTCATTCACCACCATCAATTCATACTTGTTAAGTGGATGCACATTTCTCTGTCCAGTATTCACAGCTGAGCTCTGCCCTTTCACGGAGATGCAGTCACCACTGGAGGGACTCCAATCCAGGACAGCTCCAACAGGTCTTAGTGAAAGAAGTGCCTTTTCTGAGTTTTGCCACAGCCAAAGCTGTGGTATATTCAAGTCTTGATTAACCATGCTTCTCCTCTTAGTCCCACACAGTCACAGTCAACCAGCGTATCATCTCCAGCAACATCTCGCACAGGGGAACAGGGATAAAAAAATGGGGCAGTATGGCATAACAGGGTGCCTGAAAGGCACAACCACAGAGGAATATGGTGCGTATGAGGAAGGCTACACCATACAAAAGAGATTGTTTTTCTTTCTATCCATGTGTAATGGTAAATGCAAACACGTATTAATGCTAAATGTAGGTGAAGAAATTCCTCTTACCTTATACTTTATGTTGATTTCATATTTAAAACACTTGTCTTTGTTAGAATGACTTATTTGGGGTCGTTGCCATTGAATTATGCAATCTTTTTTAATTTCATCACAGTTGACAGTGATATTTGATGGAGGCATGAGCTTTTCTGAAATGATATAACCAAGAATTCAAATAATGAAAATCACTTGATCCCTTTTTGCTTTGATAAAAGAGATTGCAATTGCAAGCAACACTTCTATGAAGAATTATAATAATTTATATCTATTTTTCTTAGGAACTCTGTTAGAAATAATTGAAAGACCAAAGTTCTTTAAATCCTGTCCCCAGGATGAGAAAAAACAGGGACTAAGCCAGGGAACATGGCTTAGGAGCATGCAAAGATACAACCCCCCTCCATTTACTTTTCTAGATGAATAAGGTAGAGCCCTGTCTTCTTTTTATAAGGATGTTTTTTACTGCAGAAGAACAAGCTGATGCTAACCCTAATGTAAGAAATCCAAAGGTCATTTCTTTCTTCAAGCCTCCTCACACAATGCTTCTGTAACATGAAGGTGTTGCTTGCTTGGCATTGTGAACTATGCAGTTTATTCCCCCTGTTCCAAAAAATTAGCCATACAAATTTAAGGATAACACTTCAGTTTTAAGAATCTAGCCAACTTCTTCACATATCTCCCCTAAATTCACAGATGTGAGCAAAAATATGAGGACCTTTATATTTTGATCATCGCCAAGGACTTGATTATTGTAACAGTAAAAGACAGCCCTCATGACAGAAAGGGTGGTAAAAGGCTGATAGAGGAAACCTTAGTTTCAGCTAGACTGCTACTTTACATCAGTATTTAGAGACAGGCCTGGCTTATTTGTGATGGGCTGTTTGGTCAAAGAATGGTCTTGTTTCATCTGCCATGAGTGATATTACAGCTCAATTCCTTCTCCTTATAGAATGAAGCCTTGTTTGTCCATTTTTTGGAGGCAATACCAAAACCAGTGGGACTTTGCCAAAAAGGCTTTGCCACAGTAAAAGTTGCACAGGATGCTTCCAAGTAGAGCACCACATGTGAAAGAACATATGAAAACCTGGGGTATTTTGTACACATATTAATTTCTTTAATCAAGGGTATGGTGTCGGTGTGTGCCATCCCCGCTGGCAATGAGAAGGAGAAATCAGTGCTCAGATAAACTTCTGGAAAGTCTCCCCTGTTGAAAGGTCTTTGGCCATCATTGAAAGGACAGCAAGGGGAGGTACAATCTCCTAAATCCTGTGGACCTTGCTGGAGAAAGACCTAAAAAAAAAAAGTGTAGATTGCTAAAGAATCTGAGGCAGGCTGCAGTTATGGAGCTTTCTTGCCTAATTACCTCATTGCTCTTTTGCTTGGGGAATAAGTTTCTAATTTCATCACAGTTGACAGTAATATTTGATGGAGGCATGAGCTTTTCTGAAATGATATAATCAAGAATACAAATAATTAAAATCACTTGATCTCTTGGGGAATAGGTTTTCTTGAAGAGGCCACAGTCTCTTACTTTCAACTCTAAGTGAGACAGGGTACTTGGCTCCTTCTCAGGGATAAATGCTCTACTACCCTCATGCAATAATGAAAATAAAGCAGAAGGAAATTATTTACTTACCAATTTTATACAGTTGAATGTACTCATCATAAAACTGGATTGGGGAGACTTTGCTAGACCCGTTCACCAGGAAGTAAGCTTTTTCAGTCTCCATCTTCACATTTTGGAATCTACATCCCGTGTTTCTGCCATTTTCATCTGTAATGTAAAGCTCACATTCCCTTGCATCATCATAGCTGTATATAGCAAGATTAAAAAAAAAATATATATATTAGTTAAACGTGGTCAGTGTGATGTGTCAAATGAGAATTCAGACTTCCCTAGACTCAAGCAGACCTACTTACCTCGAGTTCTGCCAGTAGAGAAAGTATTGAGTATCTCCTGGAGCATCCTTGCCTGCCTGCCAAGTGCAGTTCATGAGGGAAACATTATAAATCACACAGGAGAAATTTTCAATGGCCGACCCATTCATGCCTGCAAACACAGGAACATCTGTGATGAGGAGAAATCGTGTGATTGCTCCAAGCTGGAGGATCTTGGCACACGCTTAGATCTGTGAGACACCTGCAACTCCAGCTGGTTATTGCTTGGGTTAGGAATGACTTGCTTCATTTTAGGTAGTAACACTGGAAGATATTTGCACTGAGAGATTCAATGAAGAATTTAAATGATAAATCCTCCAAAGATACGATTATAGCTGCATCTGATAGAATAAGTCTCAGGGGAACCTACACTGCTCTAGTACAGGCTGACACCTAAAATGGCTACCCCTGTGCTTTGAATTGTTCCTGTTCACAAGGAGACACTGGTGCCACAATGCCACAAACTGAAACATTTGCCTGTCATCCTTCAGCACCCTGCTGTAGCATTTCTATTTGAAGGATGATCTTCAGCGCTCTGTCAAATGAGTGGAGAGCATGAGGAGCTTCCCTGTGGACTCCAAAGAGGGGAAGAAACCCAAGTGCAGAGTTGTGAAGTTTTTCAAGACTTCAGGGAAGTGTAGCTGCAGAATTGTGAGATGTTTGTGTTCTGCAGCGATACCTTCTTTCACCTGGGGTTAACATGAGGAATCTTTTCCTGATCACAAACATATCAATTTACTCCTTAACCCCCACCTCCAAAAAAACCCAATAAGGAGACTAAATGTACCTTTTAAAAGGAAGGATTAGTTATCCCTCCTTTTATAAGGAAGCAGCAAATACTTTGAGCTTGATGAGGCAGGAAGTAGTGCCGTTTTTTTGTATATGCCAACTCCATGTTGCTTAAATGAACAGATCTTGTACCTCATTCTCTTAACAGTCTCATACATATTACCCCTTTCATATAAAGAGGAGTAAATTCTGTCAGACTTTCCATTATTGTGGATGGGACACTGCAAAGTGTTGGGCATTACAGCGTGAGTTACGCTGTGTCACAGATTTCTCAAGGAAGAATTTCAAAACTACAGCCACAAACCTGTTTCACTGGGATTTTTAATAACATTTTGAAGACATTCAAATGCAGTCAAAAAAATACTAGCACAAACAATTAAATGAGAATTGACAATTAAAAAGATTGCACCAAGCAAGGTATTTCCAAACATGCACTTCATATGCTCTGCCTGAAAAATGTCATGCAGAAAATTTACTTTTTAGTTTTTCATCTATTGGTTTACACAGTGCTATTCCCTGTAGAAAGGGCTTAAGCTTGTGCTTGGTTTGTAACAGTGGGACCACTACAATAGTGAAGTAGGTACTGATGTCTTCCCAGGCTCAAGAACTCTCTTCCCAGAAGTTTTTGGTAATGAACCTTTATCAGTGCAAGGCGAAGAGTTCAGTGCTTCCCTCCAGAAAAGCTCATGGAAGTGTTAGGAATAGCAGTTCCTTTCCTCCTTCTACCCATAGTCCACAATAGTCCATCAAATCAGTTGAACCACCTCAAAATAGAGCATATGTGCTTTCGTAAGAATCAACAGATGGCTGTAATGTGATTTACACTCCTTTGAAAGACAAATGACTGCCTGGGCAAAGAGCTGGCTTGAGGTTCATCTCCGCTAACATTAGCTTTCTAAAAACTAGCACCTAATGTGGGCAAGTCATATAAGTGCCCTGTCTATGCAGTGGTGAAGGAAGACACAGACAGTGGCATATAAGATGCAACGGGTACACTGCCTTCAGGTTAAAACAGGTGACATGAATCCACTCAAATCTGTGATTACTGATATAGGTGATATAACTGCATGGAATATCAGAGGAGTCCCCAACTGTCAGACTTTTCTAGAAACTCCCTATAGAAACATTCATGTTTACCATAGATGTGGTATATATCTTCCTTAACACAGTACTGTAGCTCCCTGTCTATTCATGCAAAATAGAGTGTCAAAACCAATCCTTCCTATTACAGTTCCTGTTCCTAAAACAAATTTATTTTGGAGATTACCTACCCAATCAGATACACAAGAAATATTGGCCAAATGGATGGAGACAGCTTTGGGCTCTCGAAGAAGAGAATTTAGCTAAGGCAGGAGTAATACATGTACAGGGAAAAGAATAATCCCAAGAGTACAACTTCATGACTTGCTTTGAAGTATCTGTGCAGCTTGTAGAGGCCAGTGAAAGTGAAAACTATTTTGCTCAACAAACATAGTAGTAGCAAAATAGGAAACGCTTAGCTTGCTGTCTTCTCTGCATAAGCACTGAAAACAGACTAAATCAGGAGCAGAAGTTGCCTTTTCATAAAGTCATGACACTTCTCAGGTAACTGATTTACACAAGATCTGAGTTCTAGATTTCCTATCTGCTATGAAAAGTTTGGATCTGAATTGGAGCTGAAGTTTGGATTTGATCTGGAGCTGAATTTGGTACGGAATGTTAAAAATAATAATAAGGGCTTCTACAGGTACATTGGTCAGAAAAGAAAGATCAAAGAAAGTGTACCGCCCCTGGTAAATAAGACAGGAGAACCAGAGGCAACTGACATGGAGAAGGCTGAGGTACTCAATGAATGGCAATCACTCTTCCCACATCTCTCAAGTCCCTGAACCTCAAGGCAGGGACTGGGGGAACGAAGTCCCTCCCATTATAAAAGAGGATAGGTTTGAGACCACCTGAAGAACTTGAACATACATAAGTCCATGGGGCCCAACGAGATGCATCCCAGGGTCCTGAGGGAATTGGCTCATGTAGTTGCCAAGCCCCTCTCCATTATGTTTAAAAATTCAGGGTAGTCAGGTGAAATCCCCAGTGACCTCAGAAAAGTGAATATCGCACACATTTTTAAAAAGGGTTATAAGGAGCATCCTGGGAAATACCGACCCATCAGCCTCACCTCCATGCCTGGTAAAGTCATGCTGGAGTTATGTTGGAGCATATAGAAGACAGGGAGGTGACTAGAGACAGCCAACATGGCAAATCGTGCCTGAGTAATCTAGTGCTCCTCTACAATGGAGTGACTGCATCAGTCGATAAGGGAAGAGTAACAGATGTCATCTACCTGGATTTCTGTAAGACCTTTGATATGATCCCCCACAACATTCTTGCCTCTAGATTGGAGAGGTATCAGTTTGACAGACGGACTGTTAGATGATAAGGAATTGGCTGGATGGGGACATCCAAAGACTTACGGTAATCAATGGCTCCATGTCCAAGTGGAAACCAGTAACAAGTGGTGTCCCTCAAGGGTCCATATTGGAACAAATACGATTTAATATCTTAATTAATGACATAGAGGGTGGGATTGAGTGCACACTCAACAAGTTTGTGGATAACACCAAGCTGAGTGGTGCAGCTGATGCACTAGAGGGAAGGGATGCCATCCAGAGCCAACCTTGACAGGCTTGAGGAGTGGGCCTGTGCAAACCTCATGAAGTTCAACAAGACCAAGTGCAAGGTCCTGCACCTGAGTCGGAGCAATCGCCGGTACCAATACAGACTGGGGGATGAATGGATTGAAAGCAGCCCTGTAGAGAAGGACTTAAGGATACTGGTGGGTGAAAAACTGGACGTGAGCCAGCAATGTGCACTCGCAGCCCAGAAAGCCAACCATATCCTGGGCTGCATCAAAAGCAGCGTGGCCAGCAGGTCAGGGGAGGTGATTGTCCCCCTCTACTCCACCCTCGTGAGAGCCCACCTGGAGTACTGCATTCAGCTCTGGGGTCCCCAGCACAAGAAAGACATGAATCTGTTAGAGCAGGTCCAGAGGAGGGCCACAAGAATGATCAGAGGGCTGGAACACCTCTCTTCTGAAAGAAAGTCTGAGAGAGTTGGAGTTGTTCAGCCTGGAGAAGAGCAGGCTCTGAGGAGACCTTATTGTGGCCTTTCAATATACAAAGGGGGCTTAGAAAAAAGACAGAGAGACATTTTACCAAGGCCTGTATTGACAGAACAAGGGGCAATATTTTTAAACTGAAAGAGGGTAGCTTTATATTGGATTTAAGGAAGAAATTGTTTACGATGAGGGTGGTGGGACGCTGGAACAGGTTGCCCAGAGAAGCTGTGGATGCCCTGTCATCGGAAGTGTTCAAGATCAGGTTGGATGGGTCTTTGAGCAACGTGATCTAGTGAAAGATGTCCCTGCCCATAGCAGGGAGATTGAACTAGATGATCTTTAAAGATCCCTGCCAACCCAAACCTTTCTATGATTGTATGAACCTGCTCAGCCCTCAGGAGGGCCACTGAAGAAATATTGTGTCTTCACAGACTTCTGTGTCACACCAATCAGTCCTAGGCAAGCACATCACTGCATCTCCAATGTCCCTGAATGCTTATGTCTTGTTTTTAGGTAAGTCAGTAAGGACCCATGTATTTAATTCAGTCTGTCCTTTGTACCTAAAAATTCTCATCTGCATAGTGTGAGATATCTCTCACCAAAGTTCCTCTGAAACCAGGAAAAGAGACAATCTTACACTTCAGTCCCATCAAGGCCCTGATTCCATAAGAGTCCTCTCAAGGTAAGAATTTCACAAGAATGTTTAGAGAGGACAGATATGCCTCAGTATCAAGATAGGTCTCAACAAAAGCTAGAAAGGACTGCTAAAACAGACACTACCTGGTTCCTACCAAGGATACTTTTTTCAGTTACTTAAGGATATGAAAGAAAAAGAAGAAAGTGTAATGATTTATCTTTTTAAAAACTTTACATAGCAAATTTACCATTATAGTCTCGGTAAAATCTCCTCCAGTCACTGAACATGAGTCCTCAGTGAAATTCATGCTGCTCATCCAACTCAGTTCCATTTTCCACTGATTCAGCATCAAATTTCTAATAGGTGAGTCTGGCATCTCCACTGCAAGTATCACATAATAGTAAGGGGCAGGACTGATTCCCAGATTTTTGGGTGCAGAGGTTACTACCTAGCACATCTAAGACAGAAGGCAACTTAAGCACAACTACCCATAACGAGAAGCATGTTACACTCCACCTCGGAGGATTGCCCCACGGAAGTGTTCTACTCACAGTCTGTGCAGTGCCAACCAACACACAACTGGGTGATCAGCAGCATCCACTGGGTCATGAAGATGAGTGCAAGAGGAGCAACCATCTCTTCCTCCTTTGGAGACAGAGAACAATGAGACTTGCTCAAGGTGAAAGATGCCAGCATGAACCATTCTCCTCTGAATTTGTCTAGCCTGACCTGCTCGTATGTCTGCTTCTACACCATCTGACCATCTTTCAGTTCTGGTGGGAAGAAAGATTAGATAGACTTCTCAAGCAGTCAGAGAAATGTTCAAATAAACAGTAACAAAGTTAAAGAAGTTGTCACACAATTTGTGTGATGATTTGTAAAGCTGGTGGTCTCAGGAGCACTGTATAAACATTACATGCATATATTTGATGACTGCTATCTTAAGGTCTAAAGATTATTTATCTATCTGCTATATACAAAGGTTAGGATTAACAGACATCAAGCAGATGGGTAAACAGCTGCAAACAGAAAATATCAAAATGAGTCACAGCAATATCAATCGGCTCAAGTTACCCAATGGTTAATACGGTAAGTTTGATGAGGGCATTAGTTCATGTACTTTCAAGGATGTTTTTGAGTATGTGCTTAAAAATGGATCTAGGAGCGGTGTCTAGCGGCTCAGTACTACAAATTCAGTACCAAACGCAGTAAGAAAATCAAACCTGTGGCTAGGACCTTTCTTAGCAGGCAGTAGGTACTTTATTTGCAAAAAACTTAATTCAGCTTAGCTCCATGTAATCCTCTGACAGCTTTTTAGATTTTGCCTGGGACATCATCCCTCCAGCCCTGGACTTCCTAGAGTGTCAATGAATACCTCAACAAACAAAATAGTCAGAAAGACAAAGATGGACCTACCTTCTACTTCAAAGTGTCTTTATCTTGTTTATCTTTCTCCCATAGTCTTCAGGCTCAGAGAAGATGGAAAGACTTGTATTTTAAATGGTTCTATAGCTATAAATAGGGCTGCCTCCCTTGCCGCTTGTGTTTTGGGGAACTGTCATACCATCGGAAGTGTTGCAAGATACAATGTTCATCACTTCCCTCCTGATTCTTACCAAATTCATGTAATTGCACAACTCATGATTTCATATAACATGAACAAGTAGTTAGCTGGTTAAATTTTCCTTTTGATTGTACAGAGTCCGCTGCTGCTTGGGAATCTGGCGAGTGCATAAAAATCTTTTCTTTTACAGGTATTTCTCTCTAGCTCTAAATAATACTGAGTAGTACAAAACATCTCTTAGGGGCTAGGAGCAGTGGGACTCCCCATGGTGGGTCAGGGCAGGGCCTGGCAGCCTGTTCCAGCCCCAGGCAGGCGCAGGGCAGCCGGGAGCACCGGGGCAGCCCCAGCCCCGGGCATCGGGCACCTCCCTGGGGACAGGGACAGGCCGAGGCCAGGTTGGGACATGGGCCCACGGGTAGGCCTTACTCAGCAGGGCCATGGCCGGGCAGGGCAGGGCTGTGGGGAGCTGGAGACCGGCCCCGCTGCAGCGTTGCTGGGGCAGGGGCTGACTACCTCTGACATGGGGTCCTGGGCCATGGGCAGGGTGGGGGGAGTCCCGGGGGGCTGGGCAGGGATGGTCTATGGCAGCACTCAGGGAGATGACAATGTAAATTGTAAAAGTTCCTTAAGCCTGTGGAAAAAGAGAATTTCAAATCTTTGATATGAAGTCTTCAAATAAGATATATTACTATCAAAAGTTGTGATCTGGATTTGTTCTCAGTCCGTTTCTCCCAGTGTCAAAAAAAACAAACCACAAACCACTGCAAAAACAGACAAAAAATTGCAAGTAGTAAGAACCTAACTACAAAAAGCCACTCCAGGACCTGCTGCTGAGCATTTGTTCCCTTCTCAGGCCACAGCTGTGCATTTTCTAAAGGAAAGGGTTATTATAAACAGTATAAAACATCAAAAGCTCCCTTATACCCTGAAAGACTTTGCTTCACAGAAGAAAATGTAATTTACTTAATATGGAGATTTATAAACAATGTAAAGTAATTTCATTTCTTCACATGTTGAAATTGAAGCATCACTAGAAAATATGACATTTTTCAAACAGCAAGATATGTCAACAGTTTCCTCTTAAAAACAGGCAGATCCATTCTGCTGGAGTTAAAAACTTATAGGAGAGAGAACTGTCCAGGTATTTCTCTACGACTTGCATTTCTTGCTCACTACATTTGGAAAAAGTTACCTGCTGCCCAATACTCTTCCAGGATGCTCCAGGATTCACCTTTATGAAAATCCCAAGATCATTCCTATCCTGCTGCTTCTTTATTGACATAGAGAGTGATATAACAATATCAGCAGTAGTTCATATATCAGCTATTCATACATAACTAAGATACAGTTATTTCCAAAACAGAAAGCCAAAGATAGTGCTGACTGCCTTTGGGGACAAAGAGGGCTTACTTTCTAGACACCCAGAAAAGCTTAGGCTTATGAGTATTTCTGCTTCCTAGATTCCTGCTAGAGCGTGAGACTGATGACTGATGAGCTATAAGTATGCTGTCGTTTTCCAGGTTCATTCGCTTACATTGCTTGTAAACATGAATGATACTGAGTTGTCACTGAGACTAGCCAACACCCAAAGTGGATATCTGACCTGCTTTCTTCGCCACAACTCATGCAGTATAAAGGGAACAGGTGTAGCACAGCAAGTCTACTCATCATATTAGCAACTTTTTGACTGCAAAAGTATTTTCTACAAAAATAACAATTGAACCAGCTCCACTTCTGCTCACATGCAGTACTAGAAGCATAGAGCTAGGCCTGAACTGGAAAGCAATGTATTAAGTGACACCCTATGGTTGTGTTCATGCATTTGATGATGTCTGTCAGTAACTCAGTACTGATTGAGGAGATGAACAACTCACCTTGAGCATCCAGAACTTAAAAAAGCTCCAGTTATCCCTAGAAACAGTAATCACAAGAAACTCAACAGAGCCTGGCCTGGTCTTTTGTGGTTTCAGAGGGAAAGGTCTAAGGCAATGGTGGCTTTATAAGGACCAATTCATGGGAGTTCACTTTTTTCATATGCCAGGAGCGAATAAAAATGCAACAAAGTTTTTCTGAAGCATAGTTATGAAGCAAACAGTGGGAATGAGGAACAAATAAGAATAAGTGGATATTCCACCAAAAAGTAGATTTAGTCACAGAAGAAGCTCTTTTTTATAAGAATCACTGCCACTATCCCTATCACATTAAAGGTGTCAACAGACAAAGTAACTGAAAGTTTAGACTTCAGGTCTGTGCCCATGATAGTCATTCAGAGGAAGAAGTAGTCCATTGTCAGAAGTTTCTCTGCACTTCCAGATTAAAAAAATTCCATACTTATCCATGTAGGTATTTTTTTAACACTTACTGTGCTGTAAAGGTAAAGAAAGGACTTCTGATTACAAAGAATGAAAAAAACCACACACTCTGTTGTGTCCTCATCTGTGGAAGAAAAGCACTCGATTTTGTGGTGATAACAGAGTGCATTTCATGGAGAAGGGATGGGGGGAAGTGCCCAGGGTAATAAAATCAGAGCTGTAGAAAATGTCACAGAGAATCAAATAAGGTTCTGGAAAATGAAGGAAGACAGAGTTTCCATGCATCTGCCTTTCTCTCTCCTTTCCCTCAGCCTTTCACCTTCTTTGGTCTCCTCCCTCCAATAGGTCAGTTCCCAGAGCAGTCTCCTGCCCACTCCTGCAGAAGACACATCGAAACCAGGAGCTCTGTTGACCCTCTGGCACCTTACACTGCAGGTTCGGAGAAGGAGGTGAGGTGAACAATGCAGCCCAGAGATTGGGCTGGGGAGGAGGAAGGCTAGGATCAATTGCACCGAAGTTGCATTTGCTGATCCTGCACCACTTTAGGGATGGTGTTTAAGGGCAGCTGTTGCTGGGGGGCGTGTAGCTCTACACTACTGTGGAGATTTCTTGGCAGAAGCAGTTGGACCACAAGGCTGTGCCCACTGATGGCTGTGGCTGGATTGCTGGGCAGTGTCTCTATCTGAGACACCCTTTCATCACACTGTTTAGCATTAATACAGTAGGATGTTGACTGCCCTGGGCAACTATGTGTTTTTTTTGTGTCTAAATCTGGTCCTGGGAAGTGCTGTTGACTTCCAACCTTTGAGTCATCCCAACTATGCATCTTACAATGGGTGGACAAGGACAAACACATCTGTCCAGTGCTGGGTTCTCTTTCTCCAGTTGAACTCTGTGTGACCACTTTTACCCCCATGCAACCTCTTCCCACTCTGAAGATCTCCTGAGCCTGTAGAGCAGGCAGCAGAGGAGCAGCATGCTCTCTGGTGCTCCCTTAGATCATGCACCTCTGTAACAAAATGAGGAAGTCTGGGTTTTGAGGTTTTGGGGTTTGGGTACTTTTTGTTTTTAAACTGGAATATACTGCAGCAGAGCAATCCAAACAGCCCACAAGGACAGTGATGTTACCACAGACAAAGGAACTCTCCCACACAGGGGATTTCTTTGCTTGTCTATATTTAGGGCAAGTCCTGCCCTGAGGCTTTAAAAAATGCAAACAAATTAAAAAAAATTTAAAATCCTGAGTGAAGCTGGTGCTATTGATGGTGTTAGCATAGTCTGTTATCTTTTAGAGGCCAGAAGACTACTGTTGAATGGCCTCGCCAGGAGCTGGAAGAGAAATGAGAAGAAGAAGAGAAAGAAAAAGAAGAAGAGAAAGCTGGGCAGAGACACTAGGGCTGTTTTCCAACTTTTGGCTCTACAAATAGTAGAGTCACTGCAGGAACGTGATTAAAACCAACCTCACTTAAAAGTCCCAAAATCTCGAAGAATAATTTATTGCTCCAACAACAATAGGAGTGCTCACAAGAACTGCCTGGGCATTTTTCTATGCCAATGTCTTACAGCTTTTCTGTAGACCACAAAAATACAAATGGGAGACAAGGCCTTCTCTTTGGTCCTTGCAGCAAGAACTTTCTAGTTTTTAACAAATGTCTTTCTCCACAGAACATAGGAACAGCCATAGGAGACCAGAATACAGGACTTCTACCTGTGTGAATATCCGAACTATTTGATTAGAAGGCTATATAGCCTGACCATCCTTTCCCAGTGAGTGTTATATTGGGCCTTTGTTAAGGAATGGGGAAGGGATACCTTCACTCCACTCCTACTCCCACCTCCACTACCTCATGGACAGGATTTCTCATCAGGGTGCTAGTAGTGAATTCCAGTTTTCTGAATGGCTTTGCAGCCTCAGCAGCTTCATAGTGAAAGCAGTGGGGATGTAAGGGGCGCACCATTGGCCATGATCAATTGTGAATGAAGGAGGATGGAGAGGATCTAGTAGAACCTATCTGTTCCCCTTATATTAAAGCAAGCTTTGGCTTTAGTCGGCCACTTCTGATGAAGGTGCTCTTATCTTTCAGCAGTTACACCTTAAATAGAAGGCTCCTTCTCTGGTTGTGTTTTAAAAAGCTATTCAAAACAAATTGTTAATGAAAACTTATTTAGAAACACAGAATCATAGAAAAAATTGGTTTCAAAGGTGGCCTCTTGGAGGTCTTGGAATTTTATCACTCTGAGAGAACTTTATCTACCATGAGGGAATTTCAGTCACCTGAGATGATTTTAACCATCCTGAGACCTGCTGGAAGGGCAAAATGGCAGGGTACAAGCAAGACAGGAGATTACAGAGATCACCAGGAACAATATTTTGGTACAGATGCTGGACAACCACAGGAGGTACTCAGCTGGATCTGCAACCGGTCAAAGAAGAACTGATCATGGATGTGACAGTCATTGACAGTCTTGACTGCAAGAATCATGATGTGTTGGACTTTAAGCTCCTGAGAGAAAGAGGGAAGGCAAATAGAATACTATATACGTTGGATATCACGACAGCAGACTTCAGCTTGCTCAGGACAGGATAGGACCTGAGATCCAGTGCTCTGCCCATCTCTCAGCCCTTAACTGAGAGACTGGCAGTAATTCAGAGACTCTCACTATGGATGTGCTGGACAGAAGTTTCCTGCCAGCAGCTTGGGTTTAGCCCCCAGCACATCCTTCCTGTTCTTTCCTGTGTCTTGGATACCATGACACGGACCACAGCTCATCCCTTGCAGTCCCAATTAACCGCTCTAAACAGCTCTTGACATCTTCCACCTTTGCCCTGGCACACAATATACTATGCCAGAGGTGTCCTCGCATACCTCACAGATCCAGGTCTCCGTGCCCTCTACCACCACTTGCTTCTTCCTGACCTTGTGGATCTCCTCTGCTCCCTTGGTGTCTGTCTGCCAGAGCACAGTTTGCAGTATGGGATGGCTCAAGGCATGCTTCCCTCCAGCCAGGGCTCTGCTCCGGACAGAAGTGAAACTCCCATAGGAAGCTCTGGTTTGATGAGGACAACTAACTCCAGCTTCTCAGTTTAAAGCCACAGTCTTTTCTTAACCTCGGCAGCATCTCTTCTGTTTTACAGGGATTCAGTTTACTAGAATGTGCAAATCATTCGAGACATTCCCCATGCTACAGTCTGTCCTATGTTTTTTTTTTCTGGCAGAAATGCAAAAACAGAGATCAAACCGATTTCAGAAGAAGTCATTTTAGCAGCCTAAGGTAAAACTTTGGAAAAGCCAGTCAGGAACAGAATTGCCTAGTAGGCATGGGTGATCTTTAGTGTTTATTCTGCAGAGACACTCTGCCCGTAATGCTGACGTGAGGAAAAACAGATCATTTGTAATGGCAGTATTAGTGAACTTAGTTGTTGTAACTGTGCAGCCCTGTAATATAGTATTGCCATTGCTATTGACAGGCCGTAAGCTTTGTAACGAGTTTGCAAGGCCTCAGGGCTGAAGTTTGTCAGGCTTGCTCTGCTTGAACTTTTCTTGACTTGTTTGTAGCTTTGTTTGACGAAGTGTCCATGGCTAATTTGTTTTACTTTTGTTTATCTTTGTATGGTACCACCAAGGTTTTACAACTCTTAACGCAGCGATGCAGTGTAGGTCTAGATGATGGCAGAGGCCTTTAGAAGTGGAGACACAAGGATATGGCACAGAGGTCTAGAGGCATGGGGCTGGATAAGAGGTGGGATACAGGCATGGCACTGGGGACTTCATGGCTATAAATGGCCTCTAACCTGTGGTTTTCCCAATCAAATAATTCATCCACAGAAGCACAATGTGTGATTAGCCTCCAAATTGGGGGTTTTGTCCCATATCTCCTTATTAATTGGAGGATTCAGGATGTGCCGCTTCTGTTTTGCCCAGGTATTATAAAACCATACAACCAGCCTGCACCATTTGAAGCTAGCAAGTGGCAGGCTTCTGTTCGAGAGTTCAGAAGTTCAATTTCCAACATTTCCCACCCTGCATACATACACATAATTATCTGCCACCTGTTAGCAGTCACATTTTAAGCTATTTTTTCATCTACCACAGATATGAAGTGATGAAAAGTGGGAGTAAAGTTTTGGTTTTGTAAATGGCTGTGAGCAACATATAGGGCATGTTATGCTGAAGGATATAGCAATATAGTTTGAAGGCAACAAATAGACTTGTGAGGAAATGTCTCCTGAACTCTTTAACGATTTTCATTTTGTATGACTAAATGATTATTTTTAAGAGGTTTAATCTTGGCCAGTTTTCAGTGGGTTTTCATACAGATGACAAATTTTTATTCCTGATCACAATCTCAATATAGCTGTACTTTTTCCAAGGCACTGGACCACTGGAGATCCTGTATAAACCCCTTAAGTTTGGTTGTTCTTATTTTATTCTTTTGAATGGTGTTGAAAAGCAGTATAATAACTTCCAAAGCACTACTGAAATATTTTTGCTGAAACATTGCAAGAATACTCACCCTAAGAGAAACAAAAATAGTCCAAACAACTCCAATTATTTATGGAAAATGCAATCAAATACAAAGAGCCTTTTAAAGATAGGGTCTTGGGGAATTGACTCTACAGGCAATGTCATTTTCTCTGCTTGCAAGAGGGAGAAAATATGAAAAACCTGTAAATTACTACCAACAAGATATACATGTTTGAAAAAATTCAAGTTGCTCATTTCACTTGCATGCCATTATGCCACTTCTTCAATAATTGTTATTATTTCTTCAGTTTCATGCTTTGTTAATTGATCCTTATATTCTATCTGTTAAAGGAAGAATAAAACATTTCATTAGTTTTATGTGTGAGATTAGCCATGAGTTTACAATTTATGAATCTCTGTTATTCAGAGAGTTGTTATTTATTATATAGAAGCTGTAGTGGGCCTCTGTCCATGAGAGGACTGAAGTAGACATGTCTAGGTCTTCCCTCTATGACGAGTTCCCCAAAGGCAAACAAAAGACTTTTCAACTTAAAAGCCAGAAAACTAATCTTTTTAAACATAGGAAAGTTAACATGACGAAGGAACAGAAAGTAAAAGGATTTATAAAGGCTCACCAGTGATCCAGTATGTCCTTGCAGACACATACTTGCTTCCAGACCTGGCTGTAGCCAACTTAAAGACTTTCAGCAAATTGCAGCAAACTTTGCAACATGCTCTTTAGGCAGGCAGTTCCCCTCTGTTACCTGCAATGTCTGCCTGTCTGTTCCTTCTTCTTCTCCTGAGTGTCTCCAGCTCTCCACATAAACTAGAACCTCTCAGCTCTCTGCCATACTTTCTTGCTTACCATACCCTAAAAAACTTTTCCTCCTTCAGCATCATTGTCGAATACTAACATGGGTCTCATCATCTGCTATGGCACAACTGTTTTCTGGTTTTGGCCAGCAGTGGAATTCTTTGCCCCTTCTCTCCCCATAGCTTACCAACAGCCTGATTCTGCATTATTATTGGGCTGAGAAGCTTAGGCTCAGCGCTATTCTAGTGATAGCATATGGCTTATAGGGAGAGCAGGGTGAAATTGTGTATTTTCTCCAATGCTCCAGGTAGACAGATGACAAGTATTTCAGAATGGAAAAAGAAAAACAGAAGAATTATTGCATATGGCCCTTCTCTTTCAATACCCCAAGAACAAGAAAAAGAAAGAAATTTTATGTTTGCTTCTGTGCATCTTTCTGACACTTAGGTTATACTTTGAGACTGCAATGGATCCTTATTTACAACAAATTTCAGGCAAATGGAAAGAAAACATACGTGGAAATCCATTGGAGAGATCTCATGGAATGGGCGTCTTGGCTGTGGTACTGTAGCAGATGTTTTTTTCAAATAAATGCTTCTACAATGACAAAAAGGCTTGGTGAAGAAAAGACTTAGCATGCAAACATATGAACATGTACTATATAATAATGCTCCTGAGATATTATTTTATTCCTCTAAGACAAAAGCAGTGAAAGAGTAACTAAAAATTACATAGGCTGAATACATGGTAATGAATGGTATCATTTCATTGTTCAAAATTTGGATGATAATAATTTATGTTATGACTTAATAAAGAATCATAGGAAGTGGCTTTTTTAAGTATCTGAAAGGGAAATATCCTCAAAACAAGGATACAATTTCACGTACCGCCCATCTACATTGCAGGGTCTGATGGCATGAAAGTGACACTGATATAAGGCCTTGTCCCAGTATTGGAACGTGTTGTGTTATATTGATCAAGTGGGTAAGAAGGCTGGGAATCAGAAATACAGAGCCCACTTGAGGAACATCCAGGAGGTCATGATTCCTGCTATAGTTCAGCGTTGATTTTCCCCCTCCCTCCTCTCCTTTAAAAGGAGGCCAGTTTTTTTCTCTTGGGGAAAGAGAATAAAACAGAATAAAAATTTTGCACAAGAAATAAGGCTTACACTGTGCAGAGAAAAAGTATGAGACTTGCTGCCAGCACTGGTATCAGAAATAACGTATATGATGAAGTAGATGTCAGTTGTTCTTTTCCTGAAAGACAAGCAATCATCAAAGTGTTGATTGATTGGTATCACAGAACAGGAGTGATTACACAGCTATGTGCAATCTGCTTTGCCTGACAGTGTCAAGCACCTGTATGAAGAGTGGCTTCTTCTTTAGCTTAGCACCTCATTGCCCTGTAACATGTGAAGGAACAGGATGGATGACAGTATGTGGACTGTCGACGGTAACTTGAGACCTTACCAAGCATTTTGTGAGGAACTGAGGCCTAGAGAGTACTTCAAGATCCAAAGTGGCAGAGAGTAACAGGGGAAAAGAGAAGTTTCTAAAGCCAGAAGTAGAAATGGAAGAAGGAAAAGAGCTGGCAACAGACCTCAAAAAGGTCTGCTTTATTCACTGTCTCCTTGCAAGAAGCACCCACTGTCACACCAGAATGCTTGAAGACCTCCCTCATATTAAGAGATATGCCAGTTCTTTGCTTTTTTTCATCCTAGCAAATTAATGTGCAAATATCAATGTGTGTCCATCTGTAAGTATGAAGTAATAAATAAGGCAGACAAGTAATAACTGAGGGAAAACTAAGTCAAGGAGGTGATTTTCATTCTTACCAAACTCTACAGGTGTACTCCACTCTCCCCAGCTTGTGCTCACTAAACAACCATTATCAGTTGCTCTGATTTTGATGCTGTACCTTTTTTCTGCATTGAAGCTCCCAAATATGTAGGAGTTTCCTGTGATGCTTCTTTCCTAAATACAAAACAACTAGGCTGAGAACTTTTTATTCACTAGATGTACAGATGTTAAGAATGCATCAGGTTCATTTAATGATACAAACAATTACAAAAGAAAATTTTACGTGTACTGCTGTGAACAGACTAGAGTGAAATAACAAATAGAAAATTATCCCTTAATAAATTAGTTTGTTCCATCCTAATTCCTTTTGTTTGAACATTTTTGTTATTGGTGACGTGAAGATGAATTTTGCAGTATTCTTCCCCTGCTCCTTAGCCTCTGCTAAACAATGGGACTTTGGGGGGGGGGGGGCGGAAATCAATAGTTTATTTTCAGTCTGTATATGTTTTATTCTACTATAAGGTAATTCTTTAAAGATCTGGCATTCCCTTTCCATGGATGTTTTCAAAACTGAAGTAAAGTTTAACAGCCAGATTATAGAGAAGGGAAAAATTTGACATATATTGCAATCAAGGATATTGACCCTTCTTGAAAACCTGATTTTTTTTCTTCCTTCTTTATACTGGCTTAGTCTTTCAGGTGATAATTTCTTGCCTTCTCCATCTCAACCCCTTCCAGAAACTTTTAATAAAGAAAAAAATTCTCCACATTTTGTGTGTCTAAGTGTAATGTGGAATTATGATCCATATTTATACATATATATAAATTTGATAGGAAGTACAAAAGACTGTAAAATGAAAGATTGCTTTCTATTGCATAGAAGCAATATAAAGTTCCACATGTGCAGGTATTTTTTGTACCATGTTTTATAAATAATTGTTTAAAACTTTGAGTTTAGGAAAATTGGGAGTAAAGAGCATATATAGTATACTGAAACTGGTAATGTGAAACCAAAACAATTTGGTTGGAGAATGCTATGATACAGGTGACATTTCAACCCAGCATAAATGTTAGATTAATGAGGTAATAAAAACTTACTGTTTTAGATGTGGTTTTGATGTTTTTCTCAGGATCAGCCTAGCAACAAGAGAAAATTTCAATTTTTATGATAGTTCTCCCTTTTACTACATAATAAGTGGTCCTGCCTCATGAATGTTTGATCTTCAGGAAAAAAAAAAAGTACGTTTAATATTTTAAATGCATTCTTTTAAAGACTATGAAGTGAAGCTGTTTTTATTGGGTTTCCATGGCAAGGTTTTGGTAGCAGGGAGGCTACAGGGGTGGCTTCTGTGAGAAGCTGCTAGAAGCTTCCCCCATGTCCAATAGAGCCACTGCCAGCCGGCTCCAAGATGGACCCGCTGCTGGCCAAGGCCAAGCCCATGAGCAGCGGTGGTAGCACCTCTGGGATAACATAGTTAAGAAGGGGAAAAAAAAAACTGTGCAGCAGCAATTGCAGCCAGAGAGAAGAGTGAGAATATGTGAGAGAAACAGCTCTGCAGACACCAAGGTCAGTGAAGGAGGGGGGGAGGTGTTCCAGGCGTCGGAGAAGAGATTCCCCTGCAGCCCATGGTGAAGACCATGGTGAGGCAGGCTGTGCCCCTGCAGCCCATTGAGGTTAACGGTAGAGCCTCTTGCAGCTCTTGGAGAACCCCACACTGGAGCAGGTGGATGCCCAAAAGAGGCTGTGACCCCGTGGGAAACCCATGCTGGAGCAGGCTCCTGGCAGGACCTGTAGACCCATGGAGACAGGAGCTCATGCTGGAGCAGGTTTGCTGGCAGGACTTGTGACCCCGTGGGGGACCCACGCTGGAGCAGTCTGTTCCTGAAAGACTGCACCTCATGGAAAGGACCCAAGCTGGAGCAGTTGGTGGGAAGGACTCATATTGGAAAAGTTTGTGGAGGACTGTCTCCTGTGGGAGGGACCCCACGCTGGAGCAGGGGAAGAGTGTGAGTAGTCCTCCCCCGGAGGAGGAAGGAGCAGCTGAGACAATGTGTGATGAACTGACCACAACCCCCATTCCCTGTCCCCCTGCACAGCTCGGGGGGGAGGAAGTAGAGAAAATCGGGAGTGAAGTTTAGCTCTGGAAGAAGGGAGGAATGGGGGGAAGGTGTTTTTAAGATTTGGTTTTATTTCTCATTATCCTACTCTTCTTTGATTGGTAATAAAGTTAATTTTCCCCAAGTCAAGTCTGTTTTGCCCATGGCAGTAACTGGTGAGTGATCTCTCCCTGTCCTCATCTTGACCCACGAGGTTTTCATTATATTTTCTCCCCCCTGTCCAGCTGAGGAGGGGGAGTGATAGAGCGGCTTTGGTGGGCATCTGGTGTTCAGCCAGGGTCAACCCACCACACTGTTCTTCCACTACAAGGTTTTTCCTTATCACTGGTGCTCTGAAATACTGTACCCTTCAAATTTGATTGCAGAACTGAGTATCAAAGAACTAAAAAAAAAAAGGCTCAGGCCCACCAATTAAAATTGTATGTTTTACCTACACAAAACAAAGTACCTAAAAAAATACCAGTAAACTGGGAAAATGTTTTGTCCATTAAAAATTTTGTCTGTGTAGCTTTTACATTCTTAAATGTTTAATTTAGCTATGTTAGGTCTCAATTTTTTTTTTTTTTTTTCTGTTGGAACAATGAACTCACAAATATTTCTGCAAATATTTCAAACATTGGTTTTGATTAATATAATACTACTTTCCATATTCATCAAGTCTTCAAAGTACTTGCAAGTACTGAAATGTATAATAACAACCATATACAGTTCAGACCTGGAAAACCTGGATATTCTGTTCCAATAACCTGACAGAATATTTCTTTTTATTCAAAGACGTGGATGGCTCTTTCCACTTTAAGTTAAAAAGAAAGGACACAGAACTTAATAAAACCCCACAATGAACAGATGCTGTATTACTGCCCTGTACATCTGATTGTGACAGCTGTAGTGCAACCATCCTGATGTGTATGCTGCAGACCTACTTTAGATAAGTCTAAACTCCTAAACTCCTTCAGCAACACCGTGCTGATGTCAGTAAATGGAGGCAACAGGAGAAGAAGGCTAGGTTGGATACACAAAGGGCAGGATGGAAAGTACGGGGGTCCAGGTGAAGACACCTAAGAGCTCTTGCAGCACATCCTAACTTACAGGTGCGCCTTTGTAATAAAGCATGTGTTACTTCTTTGGACTTAATTTAGTAATACCATAAACCTGATTGAACAGTAATGATGACTGCAAGAAGTAGGAACAAATGCAAAGTGAGTTTGTGAAAGAAGTGATAAAAAGTGACTGATGGGATAGGAGACTGCAGAGAGGAAAACCACAGAACAGAAGGTCCTGACCTAACGTCATCAACAACCAGCAGTAGGACTGAAAGACTACACTGAGACCCAAATTGCCTTACAGGGACACATAAAATTGGTTGTATCCAACTTAACAGTAGCTTTGCTTTTTTGTAGTATTTTTTGAGTTCATTTGATGTATCCTATGACTGTTCATAATAAAGTTGTTGGGTAATATGGTGCATCCCCCTCTATGTGCTAGAATAGCTTTTCACCCTCAGTGTGGGGAATTTGTTGCCCAGTTCCTTTAAAGACCATCTGTACAGTGGACTGAAAGCATTCCCTCAATTTGCTGCCCCTATTTGTGAGTAACAGCAGTCCTCAGCTCATGTGCAAGAGCTGCACTACATATCAAAAAGGAGAGATTAGTTAAGGAGGGAAAGAGAACAGGGTATTAGTTGTATGGTAGTATGTGTGGAAATACAAGCATACAAAGTACTATTAAGAGTCATGATTATTCTTACCTTGTTTTCTATGACAATTTCATATTTGAAACAAGCACGTCTCTTCACATGACTTGTGTGAGGTGGTTGCCACCGAATTTCACAACCATGAGAAGCTTCTGTACAGTTCACAGTGACATTTAATGGAGGGGTGAGTTTTTCTACAAAAATATAATCAGAAATACTATCGATTAATAGTCAGCTCTCTTCACTCTGCCTTTTTAAAATATAGGTAGATGTTCAAGCAACAGATGTCTAAAAAGATGTAATGCAGCTTTACCAGAATTATTAAATTCACCCCATATTCTGAAGCAGGACTCCCTGATTTAATGCTCCAGTTGAGGAGCCTGGAGTATGAGCAGCAACAGTAGGTAAAATTAAAAAACACAAACCATTTGTTAGATTTTACTGAATTCAGCGTATAATCTGTGCAGGGTATTTTTTTTAATACTGTGTTCATAATAAACTGAAATAATTTCTTTTTTTTTTTTATTAGCAACATTCTTCCATTAAAAAAAAAGGAACTTTTTGCTCACAATGTTAAGGTAATTGTTCTTTTGTATTATGTGAATGAACAGAATGATATAAGACCAACATCTAGATAGTCCTGCTCAGGCATCCTTAGCTAGTTAATCCCAAAAGATGACACCTTTATTTCAGACAATAAATATTTCACTGAAATGGTCACAATTCTCTGACCTATGATTTCAGATTGTCTCTGCATTCATTTTGTTTTGTTCATTTTTATACTTTTGACTTTTCAGCCATCAAGGCTGGGGAAAAAGAAAAAAAAACCCGTTGTGAGAAGAAGTATTTTAAAAATGCATGCTTTTTTCCAGGGATAAATTCTTCATTCCCTTAGCATAAAACTGAAAATAAAATTGGAAAAAAAAAAAAATCCTTACCAATTCTGTACAGAATAATCATCTTCTCGTACGACTGAATGTTTTGTCCACGTGTAGACCCATTTACCAGGAAATAAGCTCTCTTATTTTCTATTGTCACATTTTGGAATCTACATCCTGTGTGCCTTCCACAATTATCTTTGATGTAGTTCTGGCATCCTGTGAAATCTTCTTTCCTTTAACATGACACGTTGCGTCAGTTAAATATTGACAACGTCACATGTCAGACCAGAAATTAAAATTCCCCAGATTCAAGCAGATCTACTTACCTTGAGGTCTTCCAGTACAGGAAATATTGGGTATCTCCTGAAGCAGTCCTGCCCACATGCCAAGTGCAGTTCATGAAGGAAACATTGAAAATGACACAGACAAAATTTTCAATGGCTGTCCCATTCATGTCTGCAAACACAGGAAGAATATCCCACGTCCACTCTGCGAAAAGACTGTATAACTGCTCAAATCATGCAGATCTCTACAAGCTCATTTAGTAATTTTTAGCTACCTGATTAGTAAATCCAGCTGTAAATTGTCTGGGTCTTGCAGTTAAGTGCTTACTTTAAGGTAGCAATGATTTTATTTGTGCTGAGCCATGAGGATTATCTACCATTGTTGCAGACGCTGAAGATGTGACTAGGATTTAATCAACTCTTTAATCAACTCAGACACAGTGATGTAGTGGAAGCTAATAACAAAGACAGTCACTTTGTGTCCTTTGTTTAGATGCTCTGTTTATCTAGGGTCCAGTCTACAGTGGAATATAAATTCTACAACCATGAGCAAGGCAAGTTCTCTCTCCTGTGCTTCTCTTAAGTGCTCTGACCCTCGGTTGACTTATAAAGGACTAAGGATTTAAAATGAGCTCTCCACCACTTTCTTCTGTGTAACAGCTGGGTGATTACAACCTAACCCTGACACTGCCTCCTGAAGCTAGCCCCTGCAGAAGTGTCGTGATTTTGAAGAGGGAATGGCATATTTTTCGATCTTGAATTGAAAATGGTTGCTAATCTGTTCTGGCACTTCGGATTTAAGGATAGGGGGAATTTTGTTTGCACTGAACTTGATAGAAGCAGGCCTTGATATCCATGTCATTAGTGTAAAAGCAAGACAAAATTGTAGCAGAAGTTGATAGCTTCAACTATTCAGGTTGTGTATTCACATGAGGAATGAATTCCTTGTGCGTTTCTTCCCTATCAAAAGGTGAGATCTCCAACGGGAAATAATAATCATGCAGTACCTCTTCTTAACTACTATTATCATGAATTGAAGGTCTGGGTCACAGCTTTCCAAGACAGTGATTCATTGAGCTTAAGCACCATATGTACCACCTTTACATGTACCTCCCCAGTTAACCTTAAAGCTCCCTATGTGTCTAACACAGGTTCCCAAACAAGGCCCAGAAGCCACCATATTATGAGACCAAGTGACTGTCTCCTGTCCAAGCTTCACTGCAGTCCAGGCTGGAAGCTTCTTTTTCCTTATGTTCTCACAAGCATCTGATCATGTAGCTGACAGCACTGATTTCAAAAGAAATGCTGTCATTGAGCACACCAAAACTTCTGACACTAGTGGATGCTCAGGGAGAAAAGTATAAGGAGAGAGAAAGGACCAAACAGGCCTTTGCCTATTATGCTCTCTCACCTACCAGCAAGCAGTGCCCTATGGACTTGCAAAGTTAAAGGCTACCTCATAGATCACTGTGCTTAGCAATCCAAGAAAACCTGATCCCCCCTTAATTTCCCTCACCCCTTTTGAATCGATTTTTTTTTTTGGCCTCTACCACATCCCTTGCCATTAGGATGAGCAATGGGAGAATTCAAAAGGTCTATTTTCCTGCTGGTTCCTTTCCTCTCTTCAGCTGTACTGTGAGAAAAGGCAATTCTTCTCCAGAAAAGGAGCTCAAACACACTCTTGTACCTAATATTTTTTCATGGCTTGCTCCAGGCAGCTACTGTGCTGTATGGAGGCTTTTGGGACTACTCTACAGAACGAAGTTTCTTTCATTTGGGTGTATTACAAGTGTAAGCACATGATAAAGGTGGCTAGGATCACAGTTTCCAGAGGGAAAGGCTGTTATCTAGGAGACCTGACCTAATACAATGTTGTGTAGCTTGGCTACAAATAGAGCTGGATGAATTAAACCCTCAAAGGGTTTAACACCATCCCTCAAAACACCTCGGTGGAAGCGTTTATTTCATGCTTATAACACTGGGAGTCAGCATGCACTAGGAGAAATGTTGTCAGGGACAGGACCTTGCAAAAGAGTCCCAAGAGTAACAACCATCTTATTCCTTTGGAAATAAAGAGGAATTGTTCAAGAGACAACAAAGTTGTCAGAGAACTCCTGGATTTTTGGAAAACTTCCTCTCTTCCAAGAGCAAGGCTGAAACTGTTTCAAGAGCTTGGTTCAGCAGCATTTCTTTTGACAGCAGTGTTGGCCTAAGCATCCCCTGTCCTTCCCCATCCTCCATGGCTCCTTCCTGATTCCATCCTGCCTCCCTGGCTGTGTAGTGCCATTCCTTGTGGGGCCTCATAGTGAGTAGTTCTGAAGAAGTGATCATCACTAAAACTAATGATGCTCCTCCTACCCCAGCAGTTATTGTTTCTTCTTGTTTTTTTCATCTGGTTTAGCATCCTTTACCAAAAACAGTGGAATAAGCTCATCTGAGATGACAGTGTGGTATAGCAACAAAGACCCACAGGAGAGGTGTCTAAGCTATTTCTGCTGCTGCAAGAAATGTTGACCCCTGTCTAGTCACTAGAGACATCTAAGCTCTCAGCATAGAGTTGCTTATATCCAACTTAGGTGTAAGTTTATATATATATATGTATGTATAACAAACCACTCCTAAGAGTCCAGTGATTATGGTACTGTAGTGAGGTGATGGAGAGCTTTGCTCAGTTCTCTGGTCTGCCACAGATGCACTTTATGACCCAGGCTCAATCAAACCTGTATACTTCACTTCTTCATTTACAAAAGAGATAGAGAAGTTTTCTTCCCATCAAGAAATTGTAAAGTAAATGCAGCAGTCTGAAGTATGATCACAGGTGCTGTGCAAGGGTCTTAGGGGGATGGGCTTCGTAAAGCCTTTGGCAATGCTGCAAATCAGAAGAAAAAAGGGGTGTTCTGATTTCAAATCAGATCACAACCTGATTCATGTATGGCCCAACAAGCAGTTCAGTTGGCTGGCAACATAGGAAAGAGGGTGAAAGGAACTCCTAAAATGACATTGTGGTCAAAGAAAAAGCAAATGAAACCACATCCTTGGCCTCTTCAGCAACGGCCTCAGTCTTTTATATCCAAGAGAAGCATATAGAGATATACTCAGTTGTTCTTTATCTACAGCCAGAACATTACTGTGCCTACAAAACAGCCATGATCAGCTGCACAGTGTCATGTTCATACCAACATCAAGCATATGCTGGGAAGATCACTCAGATATGTGTGAGCCACTCTATTCCCTTTGCTGACAGGACTTTTTTCCCAGGTTTTGAGGGGATTTACTTTTCATTTTTTCTTTATTTTATTTCTTTCTTTATTATGAAACAGTTTTACTTTTATTTTTAGCAACACCTGAAGGGACCTAAGTCTTCATGAGACATTTCTCCCATTATCTCCCATTATTTCAATGAGACACTGAAATTTTTCTCTTCCCAGTTTATACTTGAAGACTAGCTAAATTGTTCTAGTGGCTTCTTGTTTAACCACTCCTCTTTTAATATTTGTCACTTCTTTATCATTATTTCCTTAAAAAAGCAGTAGGACCATGCTTTCATGATCCTTTTCTGTGAGCTGTGATGCAAAGAGCAGTTTAGTTTCTCTGGAGTGCACTCTTCCTTCTGAACTGCCTCCTATATTTTTGATAATGATAATAAAATACATATGCAAATATACCAATATCCTCACAAGCATCCATTGCTTCATACATGAATAACTTATTTTCCTATATTTTAGTATCTTTAGCTATATTTGAAATCTTTCTTGACATTCTTTATATTTTTTCATGAAAGAGGTAAGGTACTTAACTGAGAGAGACAGATGTGGTGATTGTGATTGCACACAACTGCATAACAAACCACTGTTTTAAGCACACACGGTGCTTGTTTTTATTTATTTATTTACTTTTCTTGAGTCAACTTAGATTACCTCCGTCTGTTGGGCAGATGTTAGAAAGTCTGTAGGAGTAGTAGCTGCAGAAAAATATCAGAGAAAAGAAAATTTGGCTCTGCAATCCTTTGTGGTAATCAGGATTATTAACAAGACACCTCTCACCTCTGGGCCTTGAGCCCAAGAGAATTCTTACTTTTATTGAGTAATTCTTGAATAGAAAATGCATAAACTGCTCTTGACTCTTGAACACAATGGATCAGGTAATTTGTAAAAGATTGTAAATAACATACTTGCTATTGGAAATGAATAAAAGGAACTTAAATTGCTTTAACCTTTTAACCTAACTCTGAAGATGCTGTCAATTGTGGGGTAGAGTTTGTCTTGCCTAAACTTACCCAAGTTGTGGTGGTGCATTTCCCCCCCGCCCCGGACCACTCTACAATCTCAGGAACCCCAGTTAGGCCGTAGCTTTTGTGTAATGAGTTGGGCGGTGAAGCGTCCCTTGACCGTACCAGGCACTCTTGCATGGCTAAGGTCGGGAGCAGCGCTGACCATACCAGGAACACCCATTGCCTGACCAAGATAGGGAACGAAAGCAGGGATAATTCATCATCCCTGACAGCCTTGAAACATTCCCTACCTGGATCGTAGCTCAAGTGGAATGGTACCATCGTTACTATTCCAGACTGTGGCCAGGATGGAAATTTTCTGATGACTAAAGCCAATCATCTTGTGAACTTATAAACAGTGGTCCTAAGCAAGACCCTTTCAGCTCTCCTGGACCACAGCGGGCTGCGCCCAGAGTCTCCCTCTGAGTGGGACACCTCTCAGAGCTCACGAACTCTCAAGTTTGTGATACTTGGAGGACCATCAGGACCTGGGCAGAAACATACCTTGGGGCTCAATCCTTCGGTCTTTGAGAAATGCCAAGACATTTTTGCTGATACCTTTGCTGGTGATTTTTTAAGCGGCCTCAAAACCACTCATTTGCAACAAATAGGCGTAGTAGGCAGGATCCTAAATCAGTATTTCATGACACAAGTGCTGTATAGATATGCCCACAGGGGAACCAGTAATTCTACACTGCCTTAATAGTGGCTGGAAAGAAACAGCTACTTGAGACACAGTTTATTCAATCTAGTCTAGGACAAGATGAATGAAGGCTTCACTATGCTCATTCCTGCCAGTAACTGGCCCAGGGTGACCAGCCCAGAAGGATCCCTCTAAGACTAAGCTATCCACCTTGGTCAGGTGAATCCAGGAGGATTCATTCCTTTCCCTTTTTACATCATCTGGAATCCACATGTAACTACTAAACAGAAATGCTGCCACTATTCTTTTCTCACTGAAAACTGCAAATTTATTTTTGAAAATGCCTTTTCTTCCTCTTTCTTATACCGGTGGTAGTATCATGTGTTGCTTCTTTTTAGAAAAACAGTTGCAGTAGAACAACAGTACTATTTTCCCCAGAGGTGTTCCAAACTTTCTTTCACATCTCAAATAATTCCTGTGCAGATTATTGATCAAAATCTTAAGGAAACATAAAGTATCTCTCTGTGAAGTTGTGTGGATGGTCATGTTAGGAATTTGGAAATATCAGCGAGGTTGAAATCCTGCTGCAGTGGCTATTCTCATCCTGGTTGATTAAAGAGTTGATTAGATGAAAATAAAAACTGCCCAATAACCTACTGATTATAAGTAACATATAACGATGTAGCTTATCATGTCTCAATACCGCTATGATTTTTATAACCAATGAAAAGGAAGGTTTGTAATTGAAAAAAACCCCAAACCTTATACTTCGTTTTTATACCACTATTTTTTGTTAAGAGAAATATCTTACCTGGGCAGGGTATAGTACTTAAGACTAGACCTCTGAGTTTTATTTCCCAGCTTTGCCTCTGAAACACTTGGAAAATTATTATTGTCTGGGGAAATATATGAGATGGAATTACTGCTTATGTGTTGGATGTTCTATGAGGATAAAATTATGCCTACATTCCTATGACATTTTCAGAGAACTGTGTATATGTGAAATCTTCTACTTCAGTATTAAAATCATAACAAGAGAAAAGACACTGGCATACTTCCATTCTACTGGTGCCTAAATACAGTACTCCTAAAAGGCATTCACTCTGCATAGTGATTTTGCTCTATGGATGTAAAGAGCTAAAACCCGAACATTTCCAGTTTGACTGTGTTTTCAAGAGAATACAGAAAGTGACATAGGCATTCTTCAATGCTATAATGTAGGTCTAAAATTAACAAGCAAAATACTGCTATGTGGATGAGGCCAGTAATACTGCTAATTTTAAAATATTTTTATATAATTAATTTCAGACTGTAGAAAAAATGCACCATCAAAATTTTGACTAAGACATCCATCAGACAAAAGCATGCATTTACAGGTAGTAAATAGACGTCTATCCATACCTCACAGTTATTTTAACATTAAAACTAGCACAAATAACAAAATGCAGTATTTCTTTGCCTAGCTTCTTTGGAGTAAAAGTAAACAACAAACAAAGACAAAAGTAAACCTACCTCCTCCTTGAAAACCTGTTTCCCTGTGGCAGTTACAGGAACGGGATACAAAAAGGATGGAAGCTGTGGATTTGCCTTGGTGGCATAATTCTGTGTGCTTTGACAATGTGATTTCATTATTAAGTTCTTCTGAACCGCTCATGTAACAGGGTGTAAAAATCCCGCCTACATCTTACTCATTTCCCTTACCCTGCATTTCTGTAATGTAAGGGGAAAGGCACGGTTACAGCCATTGTTTTTCTACAGGGACACAAATAGGTCAGAATAAAAGGATACGCTCTTTATCACTTCATTCATGTAATTTTCACTTATTTCATATTTTTCATATAGACATTTGTACAGGGCACGACCTCAAAGGTAGATGAATATATGAGTCTACCTTCTGGCTCAGGTATAGGTCAGGTACCAGTGTTTCAAGCCACGCCACTATTTTCTGCGTATTGCTTAAGGTTACTGCCCTGCACAGGAGAATGTCTGGTGCTTTGGACTTCGTAACAGCCGTTCCCAGCTTTGCACTAGCCAGCCTCATTTCCTGTAGGTGGGTAACAAACCAATGTCACCACCTTCCACAACTTTTCTATTTGACGTGTACACATTTTTCTGGGCTGGGTGAATTCAACGCACTGACCAGGAAAGTTTCTTCACACATGCAAATGCTCTGAGTGTACCAAATCAACACTACGTCACTTGTCTGTGCTCATGCCCTGGTCCCAGGAAGGTGTGCAGTCCCCCTTGCCCTCTGGCTGCAGAGTCTGAACATCCTCTTTCCAACTGCATTCAACAATGTGAGCACACACAGTGTGGTGCTAACACAGTCGGTTGTGCACTGCCCGAGCATCCACAACTTCCCCTGTTAGCAGGCTCCGAAATGAGTAAGCCCAAGCCTTTTTTGCCATCTTGACTGCTTTTGACCGAAGAGCGCTCCTGGGTCATGAAAGATGTTTGTCCAGCAAAGCAACTTTCTGTGAACCAAGAAACAGCACCTGCCTTTTCATGTACCCATAGTAGAGAATGATTACAGATCCCTCTGCCTTTCTCACCTTTAAATCATTTGAACAGGAAAATGAAGTTATTAAAGTAAACAACAGCATTTAAATCTGATTAGTCATAATGTTCACAGAGTATACCAGTCTTACTATACGTATCTGTTATATTTCGCTGGAGGAGTGGTAAATCAGATCAGATCTGTCCTGCTTCTGTTTGCCTTATTGTGTATAACTTCATTCCCATCAACCTCTGGTTTTGTTGCTCTTCTGGGCAGAGGAGGAATCTGGGGGTTTCTTGAGAAGATGTTTCCTCTTCTTCAGGTCTCAATTCCTCAATTTTATTCATAGAGTAGACAAGAGGACACTAGCATGTTCCCTGCTAACACACTTAATTTCAGGAGCTGCAGAAGTAAGACCTTTTGTTCTTTTTCTCACTTTCTATTGTAGACACTTCTATAAAATTGGAGTGAATTATGGTTTTTGGATAGATTTGTATCAGTGAACCTGAAATCTCATTTTCAAAAGGTATGTACAACCTGCCCAGCTAGATGACAATAATGTTGTGTAGGTTGGAAGCTAAACAACTGATTCTCATCACGCAGAATAAAACTAGGGGTGTTTTCTTTGTCAGCAGTGACAGAGGAAGAATTTGTCCTTGTGTTTGGTTCAGACCCTAGTATTTAATTTAGCTCCAAGATGTGGTATCTGATGAACTTGCACGAGTTGCACTCACTACATCTTCCCTGAAACAATATATGAATTGTTTGCAGCTAAAACCCCCAAATCATAACCTAACCTCAGAAAATAAGTGAAACTGCCAAAATAGAAACAAAACAGCTTTCATGATGAGAGTTCTAGGTAAGGTACAAACTGGCACACCTTTCAGATCAATCGGCAGGTCTTATGGAAAACAAGATTTTCAGCACTGTTTCTCTTTCACTGTTCTCTAGTGTACAGAAAAGTAACCACCAAGTTGTGAAGTGTGTTTTTATATTATTACATTCAGGTAGAACAGGAGCTAATTAGTGATCTTGGGACTAGTGTGCATTCTCCGTTTGGCCACCGAGGAAATCTCATTACTTATGACATCTTGCAATGACTAGAGAAAATTCAGTCAAACCAATTCTGCCTCTGTAGCACCAGTGGCAAGATGCCAAGTTGGCACCAGGTGAGCTGTAACACTTTGTAAGACAAGTGCTCTCATGACAATCTAGCATGCAAGTTACTCATGTTCTGTTTATTGATAAGATAAAGAAAAAACTCAAGCATCAAGTGGTAGTTTACTGCTGCAAGGCAAAGCACCAATTTTATTACCTCTCTCTTTTGTATCAGCATTTCTGCATCCTGAGCATGTGTGTGGGAAGGGCATGCTTTGGCAAGTAAGTACCCGCAATGGTTTCCCTCAAAACCTCTGCAAGGGTTCACTCTTTCTCAATGGATGCACCTACTACAGGTATGTTTCATGTTACTAGTGTTTCGCCCACAAGCTGAGGAAAGGCTTAGGATACACTCATCTGTGATTTCCACCTTGAGCTCAGCACACAGAATTGATTGTGCCTGTCTGTCTTTCAGAGAACTTCTGTGAATGCTGGGCTATTTGCTTACCTCAGGGAAGAACTAGTTTTCAAGCTCTATTTAGGCTTGCAATTCATTTCCAAATGAAATACTGGAAATCTCTCCTTGGCAAGTTCTAAAGGAGAGGAAAAGTTTTCAAATGTGCTCTTGCAGCACCCTTTATTTGTAAAGTTGCCCTGGCTGGGATACTTTCCCTGCAATAATGAATGGCAAAAAGGTGAAAGTTCACTGTAAAGCTGCACTTTAAAGGGGCAGCTTGGTTGGTAAAACAGATCAAAAAGTATAGAATAGAAACTGAGAGGAATAAAGGAAGCAGAGCAAATTGTATAATCAGTAGCTACTCTAATGCAGTCACAGAGGAATGAGACTTGAATTAAATTGTAATTATTTTTTCTTTTTTTTTCTTTCTGATTAGCTTCCTTTACAACAAACACAAAATGCAGATAGATGGATGGTGTTCATGCACGTATTGTGGTTAACAGCAGATAAGTAATGCAGTATGAGCGAAGGCAGTCATCAGCTTCTTCTTAGTTAAGAGAAAGCATTGCATCTTGTTTATTGCCTTCCTTCTAAAGAGTACCAGTTTACATAAAATACTCTGCAAGGGACTTGTCATTGGAGGTTTGAGGGAACAGGTGCAAAAAGATATGCAGAATTACTGTAAAAAAATAGCAATGGAAAGAATCCAAAGACAAAAGAAAACAAATGCTCCACTTCACTTTCAGAGGTGTGAAGAATCATTCAACAAACTGATTTCTGTGAGACTTAATGAGACCCCCCCAAAAAAACCCTGGCACTTCAAGTGTGTGTTTGTCTTCTGGTAAAAGGCTTCCCCTGAAAAACAAATGTTATATTGCCAGTGGTGAGGTTGATATTAGGAGGGTTTTATGGTTTAGGTTTTGTTTCTCCTTCAGTGATGGCTTCATGTTAGAACTGAAGGTGATTGCATAAAACATTTCACAGGATAAACATACCAAGAAAGGTTAATGTTGTGATTTCAAATAGAAATCAAGAGAGTCTCTCTGAGCCTGGTAGAATGAGCAAACTGCTGAGAAAGCCAAGGGGTATCAGTAAGAAGACCTAGAATTTGCTTAGTCTTCCAAAGCTGATGCTGCTTCTTGCTGAAGTCCCTTCAGCAAAAGAAACACCTTCGTGAAGCAAGTGAGGGGCTGAAGCACACACAGGCCAGAGCATGTGGAACAACAGTGGCACTGGTCTGAGAAGAGCTATGTTATGTGGCTATTTATAGTTCTTAAAAGAATGCTTGCATCAAATATGCCCATAAACTGCAGGTAAATAGGAGAAGTCCATAATTACACCAAAAGTTTATTTTGACAAATTGCGTTATGGCAATGTCTGGGAGGTTGAGAGACCTTGTGAATTATGGGCCAATGCATTTATTCAATACAATTGTTTTCTTCATAAAACAGGAAATGGGAGAGAAGAAAAACTTAGTTGTTCTGATTGCTGCTCTGTAGAGGAATTGAAAGAGTCCTACTAGAGGATAAAGATAGTGCTGAGACTTTTGTGTCTGCTCAGCTTCTGTAATTCTTGAAACTGGACCCTGAAGATTCTCAGAACAGAATTATTTTTGGAAGCCCGAGTCCCAGCACTGGAGAAGCTAGGTCATGATGTAACTGTTACAGTGAATTAGGATACAGGAAACTGGGCTGGTCTAAATGCCTTAAATTTATTGTCAGATGAATTTCCTTAATTATGAAAATTTTTCATGCAGATTGGAAAAGTTAAAACCTTCAATATTTATACAGAGTAAACTATATGTTATCAATTTCAGTAGAGGCAATTTAACTAACTATATGGAATGTAGGACTCAATGAAAATTCACAAAATGCCCAAGGTCACCTCTGCAGAGGATTTGGGGTACTACATATGCATCCCAAGTCTTGTCATTCACAGTCTCATAATCAGTGTTTGATATAGACATGGATGTTTTCACCAAACCAGTCAACTTGAAGATGAAGCTCCCCTTAGCTGCTGTGCAGTCTGAAGGATGATTTGGTTTTCTTAATGAAAGGGAGGGGAGTTGCATGCCAGTGTAGTCTAAAGGCATCCTTTAATAGACCAGCTCATTTTACCACAGACTTTTTGGGTCAATATGTATTCTTCTTAAAAACAGACTAATTGTACAAGCTTTATATGACTAGCTTTGTAACCTTTAATTTAAAACATAAGAATTCAAAGATTTGTATTTAGTCTTCTTCATAGCTAATACTAAGAAAGAACATTGCTGTTATAGTCAAGAAGAAGTTGATAAACAAAAGAGAATCTTCGGTTCATTTTTATTTTTGTTTCTCTGGCTTAATCTATTTTAAATTTATCACCTTTTATGTGAGGTATCAGAAGAAGAAAGCAAGTGATATTAGCAACTTGGATACAGCTTAGAACTGGTTTTTGCCTTTTGGTTTGGCTTTTTTTTTTTTAATTCCACCAACAAATATATACATCTGTGAGGTAGAATTGCCCGAGCCCTAAGCTGGCTTCAGGGCCAGTGATGTTTTCTGTAGAACACAAACACTGTCTTCACCTTTGTACACAACTAAGCTATGCTTAAAATCTTACAAGCAGAGTATATACCCTTCCAAGAAGGGCTAAGAATCTATTGGCTGAATTTGGTTAAAATCTGCAAATACCACGGGGTCTCCTCAAACAACAGAATTTTGCCCCAAACCCTCCTTTTCCTTTATTTGTGGCATATAGTCAAAGCTATTAGTTTTTCTAATGAATAAGACACTCTGAGATTGTAGCAAGGAGATTTGTTTAAACGTTGTACTCCTTCTGTTTTGCACTTTAGAAGAAAAGAGGAAATTGCAGGCAACTGCGGCTGATGATATGCTGGCCTCACATGGTAGGGGAAGTGTAAGCCTAAGTTTGCTAGATATAAATTTGTCCATAACAGTGCAGAGCTCCAGACACCTACCATATCTCAGTGTAGGGATACCCAGTAGGTACGCTAGATAGCCCTGTCGTGGATATTACATTACTTGGAAGCTGAAGTATAGCTCCGCTCCTCACTGTGTGGTGGTGACTGGTCCCAACGTTTGTTTTGATTTCAGTTTACAAGAATTAATTTTTCACCCTATTTCCTTTACGTTCGTGATTTAGCTTGCTTGTCTCTGATCCTAGGCTACCATCATGTGGCCACTTTGAGAATCTTCCCAAGTAACGGAAACTAAGTCGGATTACTCAGCCTGGAAGGCAGCAAGGTACTGCCTGCGCACAAGACAAAGGCCACATCTAGCCTTCAGAAGGCTTAATTTTCCTTCTTGATTGCACTCAGTCACCCCTAGCTTAAGACACTCTGCCCTTTGGTTTGTGTCTGTTTTGTTCTGCTTTAATTCTTCCCCCCCAAAAACTGAAAAAACATACCCTAATTTCAGAAAGAAAAGGTGTAAATTTTTCTTTAGGTAGCAGCATTAAGCTGCTATGCATTAAACTCTAAGATATAGGTTTACCTATGCTAGGCATTTCTGCCCACGCATTCCAAACTCAGAGTTTCAAATCATCCCTATGTAAATCCCTTCTGTAAGGCCTTTGATATGGTCCCCCCGCAACATTTTTGCCACTAGATTGGAGAGAGATCAGTTTGACAGATGGACTGTTAGATGGCTGGAACTGGGCGCATCCTAACTGGCTGGATGGGCGCATCTGAAGACTTACAGTAGTCAATGGCTCAATGTCCAAGTGGAAACCAGTAACGAGTGGTGTCCCTCCAGGGTCTGTACTGGGACCAGTACTATTTAACATCTTCATCAATGGTATAGACAGTGGGATCGAGTGCACCCTCAGCAAGTTTGCAGATGACACCAAGCTGCGTGGTGCAGTTGATGCACTAGAGGGAAGGGATGCCATCCAGAGCCAACCTTGACAGGCTTGAGGAGTGGGCCATGCAAACCTCATGAAGTTCAACAAGGCCAAGTACAAGGTCCTGTACCTGGCTTGGGGCAATCCCCAGTATCAATACCGACTGGGGGATGAATGGATTGAAAGCAGCCCTGTAGAGAAGGACTTGGGGATATTGGTGGATGAAAAATTGGACATGAGCTGGCAATGTGCGCTAGGCTACATCACATCCTGGGCTGCATCAAAAGCAGTGTAGCCAGCAGGTCGAGGGAGGTGATTCTCCCCCTCTACTCCACTCTCGTGAGACCCCACTTGGAGTACTGCATCCAGCTCTGGGGTCCCCAGCACAAGAAAGACATGGACCTGTTGGAGTGAGTCCAGAGGAGGGCCACAAGAATGATCAGAGGGCTGGAACACCTCTCTTCTGAAAGAAAGGCTGAGAGAGTTGGAGTTGTTCAGCCTGGAGAAGAGCAGGCTCTGACGAGACTTTATTGTGGCCTTTCAATACATGAGAGGGGCTTATAAGAAAGATGGAGAGAGACATTTTACCAAGGCCTGTATTGACAGAACAAGGGGCAATATTTTTAAACTGAAAGAGGGTAGATTTATATTGGATTTAAGGAAGAAATTATTTATGATGAGGGCGGTGGAACACTGGAACAGGTTACCCAGAGAAGTTGTGGATGCCCCTTCACTGGAAATGTTCAAGATCAGGTTGGATGGGTCTTTGAGCAACGTGATCTAGTGAAAGATGTCCCTGCCCATGGCAGGAGGGTTGGACTACATGATCCTTAAAGGTGCCTTCCAACCCAAACCATTCTGTGATTCTATAAAATATGATTGTAGTAAACACTCTCCAAAGCTCATGCTTCTGAACTATTATTTCAGACTGTGAATCAAAGCAGACAAATATGGAAACATCTGATGCTATAGATTTGCAGCTGTCAGGGTAGGAATAGAGATCTCCAGGTCAAACACAAACCTATACTGTGGAGCAAAACTCTGTACCAAATAAAGGTTCTTCTACTGGACTAATTTTTATTCATGTAATAATGGAAATAGTATTTAAAAAGAAACTACATACTTGATATATTCGTTGCAGAATGGACTTGAATTCTTTGTTGGAGCTCTTCATCAGGAAATCTGTGTTGGAGTCTATTACAATTCGAAATCTAAATCCAGTCTCCAACCAAACAGAATGTTTATTGTGGTGTTGACATTTCACCTTACCCTTTTTCTCCATGTACAACAAATTGTTTAAAAAGTGGAAAAATGGAGATAGTTGACATAAAGATTTTTATCTGCAGAGATTGTTAACTCTTAGTCCTGGCTTTTACTTTATTTTATTTTATTTTATTTTATTTTATTTTATTTTATTTTATTTTATTTTATTTTATTTTATTTTATTTTTGCCAGAATTAAAGCTCTTAAACCTTTTTACCAAAACATAAGTTCTGTTAACAGAGTTTATATACTGACAAGGAGCAGATCAGTGCTGAATTTGCAGGCAGGCTGACTGACCAGACTAAATTATGCTTTTGTTTACAGTTATTTTATACACTGTAGCTCCGTATAGTGAATGTTAAACAAGACTTCAAGGATGGGATTCACTTCTGAAGTGTAGATTAAAACTGCATACTGTAGTCATCTGTACTTTAGTTACATGACACTGTGCTCACTTCAGAGTCTGTGAAGAGAAATGGATACTTTCTGGATGAAAATAAACAGGGTGAGGGGAATGTTGTTTTGTCATAATGCATTTCTTTTCATTGACAATAATGATAGCTGAACCTGATTTGTGTGGATATAAATATCTCCACTGAAAAGACATTTCTTCATTTCAGAATTCCTTTGCCTTTTAAGTTGCAATGACAATCATCTGATTATTCCCAGAAAGGTGATATGCATCAGTCTGAAATTGTGGTGATACAGCAGTAACGTAAGTACTTTCATTTCTTTCCCATGCACTCACTATTGTACTCTGACTCACAGAGAATTGTGCTCAGGTTCTTCAGTCATTTCCAGTCTAGGCTATGCTAAAAGTATTGTGTGAAAAAATATTAAGGAAGTAAACTAATGGTGTTCTTTCCTGATTTCTTAGTAAACTTGGGCTTATCATGTTCTAATCGTTACTCCCTAGTGAGGTTGTTCAAGTTTGTGAGATATACTATCCAAGCTAGTTCTGCTTTTCTTTTTTTCTTTCAGTTCTTTTTAACTATTTACCTTCTATTTTTGAAGTTTGTGTAGTTTTTCCTTTGAGGTATTCAGAAAAGATACAATACTTTTTAAACCATAAATATTGAATAGTTGTTAGTACCCTTTCCACCCGTATGAGGGTAGTCTCTCTGTTACAGCTGTTGACCCTGTGAGACTGTCTCAGCCTCTCTTAATATGCAGTGCAGGTAGAAATTCTTGAAGGAGACCTTGTTTGTTTCTATGGCACTTCAATTCGGAGAGCTGTTGGGACCTCTTCTGGTAGCATCTCTGGTACGACACCTGGTGATGGTGCTATGCTCAGCAGTGGGAGGATGGGCTGTAGTGCTCTTCAAGACACAATTGCTCAGTAACTCTCCTGTGCTTCAAACTCTGACAGTCCCCTCTTATCAAACAGCCTTTGTTTTAATGATGCTTATTCAGTCCAAATCACATGCAAAGACCAACTGAAAAGGCCTTGATAGTCTTTGTAAAATCCAGACTGAACACTTCTGGGGGTAGTCTCTACAGGAGGTGTGTCTGAGTATAATACTTGTATAGCAAAGTTGAAAGGGTGAGCAATGACCAAAGTGACATGACAAATGAAGATAACAAATCTCCTCCAAAGATTAGGTTACAACCTTACAACAGTAATGTGTTCTGCATTATCATTACTAAATCGATAAAACCTCCCATAATATCTACAGCGTTAAACACTCCCAGACTATTTTTTAATAGAAAAGATCCCAGGCCTGGCTGCAGTCCATCTTCATCATGCTGACACATCTTTCTCAGATTTAGTGGCCTTCTGTACTGACCTGTTGATCACAATTTTTTCCCGATTTGGCTAATCTTCTTTCTGTTCAAACAGGACATGTCAAAAACCCAGCCACATGGTCATAGGTCTGATCTAACAGGAGATGATCAACGTTAGTCTTCCACCCAGCAGGAGGGCTGGGTTTGGAGGAAAAGCACCTCTTCAGCAACTTCTCCTGCAGGTATTGGTAACTCTAGGTGAGATAAGGTAAAAGTACGTACGCCAGCTGCAAACGTCATCTGCTTCTGTAGCCCTATATGGTCTAAATCAGTTAAAAGTCGTATTTTGTGCAATACTGTGATAGGTTAGCTTTAGCTAACAGGCAAACTCCGACCCAGTTGCTTGGTCACTCCCCCTCCTTAGTGGGACAGGGGGAGAAAATAGGAAAAAAACAGGAATGAGAGTTTGTGTATTGAGATAAGGACAGGGAGATTGCTTACCAGTTACCACTGTGGGTAACACAGACTTGGCTTGGGGAAAATTAACTTTCATTTATTGCCAATTAAAATAGATATGGGTAGTGAGAAACAAAAAAACAAACATTAAAACAACACCTGCCTCCCCCCACCCCTGCCCAGGCTCCACCTCAGTCCTTCACTTTACACTCCTCTACCGCCCTGAGTGGCAGGGGGGATGGGCACTGGGGGGCTATGATCAATATATGAATGGTTCATCTCCACTGCTCCTTCCTTCTCATGCTTGTTCTCTGCTTCAGCCCAGGTCCTCCATGGGCTGCAGTGAATCTCTGCTCCATGATGGAGCATCTCCAACTCCTCCTTCTTCTCCAACCTTGGTGTTCCCTCTGCTTTTCCTCACTCTTTTTGCTCCCTCCTCCTCTCTTTATCCAGCATTTTCCCCACCTTTCTTAAATATGTTTTCCCATACCACCACCTTAGCTGCTAGGCCCAGCTGTGTCCTGCTGTGGGGTTGTTGGAGCTGGCTGGAATAGGATACAGAACAGCCCCTGGTGTGTCTTCTCACAGGGGCCACCATTGCAGTCTTGGCCACACCTATCACATCTGGCCACCTATACCCAATGCATGTTAAAATAAGTTTCTAGTGCTTTGTTTTTTCTTCCTAAAATAAACAGAAGAGTCAATTAAAATTGAGCTAGAGCTCAACAGCACTTTCTTTGGGAGGTCACCTGTGTACAGTCATTCTCACCAGCAAAATAGTTACAGGTCAGAGTATGCAGGGACATTTCTTGCTCCTTAACTTAAATACTATGCTTATCAGAAATAATGACCCAGTCAAGACTACTAGCAACTTCAGGAGAACATTAAGTGTTGAATAGTCTTCATGTGATGTACCCAAAAGAGGCTTTAAGTATGGGGATGTTTTCCCAAAGCTGAGAACCTAATAGATATCTACAGGTCAGTTGTTGCTAGAAAAGTCATTCCAAACCCATAGGGTGGGATTCATCTCTAATGTTAACCATCTAAAAATTATATCCAAGTCTGATCCAGAGTCTCACCCAAAAGGGCGAGACTGAATTATCCAGGGGATAATTCATTTGCTCTGCCTTATGGGATGAGATTAAACCTGTAACAGGCACCTAAGTCATGACAAGTTCATTAATCCTTATTCTTTGTGAGGGGAACCCAAGGTTATGGGCCCAAACTTAAGGATACTTGACAGATACCTAAGGAATGGCAGATGAATCTTATCCTCCTGATGTAGAGATAGATCTTTGCACAATGCTACAAATGGCTCCTCTGCTGATACTGGTACTGGTAGTTTCAGTGGTGAAGTTACCTACTACAAATTAGCTAGCTCTGTCATGTTTGCACAGCGTTTACTCTATCTTCCCCTTAGGTTTTTCCAGCTCTCGGAACACTTACAGTGATTCTCAGAAATAAACCTTTGTTAAACTAAGGAACAACTGCTTAAAAGGAAGAAAAACATTTAGCCACACACACTTGTCAGATAAAATGAAATGGAAGTGGCTAAATTAATGTGACTCAGCCTAATGCAGGGAGCAGTTTAAGAGAGTGACGACAACCCTGACTTGGCCAGACAAACTTTGAGTCCTCTTGCATCAAGAGAGCTGGTACTGCTTGCGTGATCAAGTGCACTAGTAAGGGTTGGAAAAGGAAGTAATGCCTGGGACTGAACAGGGATCTGATCGATTTACTAGTTAGCTGATCTGGTTGCACACAGGGAGGTGAGTAAGCTGATCTGTGGGAAAAGGACAAGTAACGTCAGGCTGAGTGCAGGAGAGGATTTGGAAATGTTAGGCAAGCTTGATCCATAGTGGAAGCTACAGCTTTGAGAAATCACCTCAGCATGAGAAGCATGTCTCGTTGGGACTCTCCAGCATGCTAAATGGGGAATTACCTAAGCTTTGCAGTGGAAATAGCATGGTAGAGGGCTGTATCCTCTCATCTTCTCCATCAGAAAAGTGTGTGCCCTCCTTGTGGGACTAAAGGAGTGAATCATGGATGGGCTGCAGCAGCTGTGGACCTCTGCCAAAGGTAGGTCCTAACATCATTCCTTTTTTAAACTTCAGGCAAGGTTCATTTTCTTCTCTCAAATTCTTCCCAGAGGCAGAAACCCTCACCTCCTCCTCTGTGGAGGAAGTCAGGGCTGCGCTAGAGCAGCCCTCCTCTGACTGACAGATTTTAACCCAGCTTCTCCTCCACCTCCTTTGTTTTCTATCCAGTAATCCTCAAGCGAAAAACTTATTGTTTAGTCAGAAAAATCAAGTACCCTCCACTGGGAAATTGCAAAAAAAACCCTGAACTCTCAAATTATTTTCAGGCAAAGTTGTAGATTTCAGAAAGCTCTTCTTACAAAATTTCTAAAATTTAGAATAAATTAGATTTGTTAAATGTCTAACATTTTAAGATTTTACCAAAATATTTCCTGATTTTTTTTGTACCAATGACAAATAACAGTGCATGTAGATAAGTCAGTCTTTTGGGTGAGAATAGAGTTGCTTCAAAGAAGGCGTGTAATGGTTGCTCCAAGTTGAGCTATGGCAATGCTTCAGAAGTGTCGTGACGAACGGACACAGCTCACTGTGTTTCAGTGTGATTTCTTGCTCAGTGTATTGTCACTGATAGGAGACACAGAGACCACAAGAACGCAATGGAAGAATTTTTATTGATGAGCTCCAGATTAGTAATAAGTAGACAGAAGTCTGAACAAGCACAATTATCAATGTTGACCAACGCTGATATTTAAGGGTACTGAGCAGAGTGCCTAAAAACATATCATTCTCTAATACAGAATGAATTTTTGAAAATCTCTCTAGGTGAAGTGGCCAATGACAATTATTTTGTCAGACGGTTCAATTGTAAAGAGGTTGACATGTTTTGGAACTGAGGTTAGCAAAAGCTATTTCATAAACTAGTCATTTATTTACTTGTGCTTGGCAGATGGATAAACATTTTCCCTCTGCCTGTCTCTAGTGAATTTTATCAGACTGTTTGGCAATGAATCAATTTTCTTTCAACTGAGTGGTATATGCTGCTCTTCACTCTTGTGATCTTGGGCAACTAAAGTTTGGTAGGGGAGGACTGTCACGAGGGTGAGAAAGTTCTTCCAAAAATGATGGCTATAGCAGGTGGATATACATTTTTCCCCTCCAGATTTGGCTGTATGAAGGACATGGATATGCTTGTCTTCACTGAGCATGTCATCTGCACATATACGTTGTCTTTCTTGGCTAGGCAAAGAGTGCCCCATGGTAGCACTAAAAGACTCTTTATCAAATACTGGTTTGTGAGTTGAAAGAATTAGATGGAGGATGCAGAAGGCATCACTTTACAAAATCTTCAGTAATCTAGATAGGAAACAGTCTTTTAATAATGATTTGTGAATCAACAGAATCTTTGCCAGAGTCAGTTCTAGCTCTTAATGGTGGAAGAATGAAAATTAAGACAAGGACAAGGATTTTTTTGAGTACATGAAATGTTTTCTGCATACTAACTGGGAAGGAAAACAGAATGAACCATTCTGAAGGACATTCTTAAATGAATTGTATAGAGGAAGCATGGAGAGAAATTAACAGTGTTCCATTAAAGGAATGGAAAGAAAAGAAAGGTTTTTATTTAGAGTCTATTTTTTTTTTCAATCTGCCCATTTTAAAATGTTTTATCCAAAGAGGGGGAGCAGGGATTACATTTGTAACAATTTTAGGGGTCTGAAATTCCATTGTAATGAGCAGAGATCTAATCAATGCAGCTTACGGTTTGATTTATCAGATTTACTGTATGGCTCTACCTGAAGGTGAATGAGTCTTCTCCTTCCCACCCAACCCCTTGTACTTTAGCTAGGCCTCCATTAGCTGTAATGGAAACCTGGACAACTAGCTCCTTGTAGCTCCACCAGTTTGCAGGTGTCTGAATCCTAGTCCTAAACTGTAGAAACCCAAACTGAGGATTAATCCCATCCCCAGACTTTTGACTGAGAAAAAAACTGAGCATGTATCTTAAGGTCTTCCCCACCTGCATCCTCCCAGCAGGGTCTGTTCCTCATTCGTTCTCTGTCCATACGCTATGCACTCCAGGTAGCTGCTGAAGTCCTGCGGGAAGGGAGTACAGGTCTAGCAGGAAGATAGTCTAGACTGATGTGGTGGGTTAGTAGCTCAGTTTCATCCTGCTAACTGGGAATGCCGAGTGATGAACAGAATTAAAGAAGGAGGCATTGAGGTCTCTGCCTCCTTGAGATATACAATGATATACATGGACCTTGGTAGTTCCGATACAGAAACGGGCACATCACACACCTGTGACCATGCAGAGCTGCTGTTTGAGGCCATCAAATGATTCAAACTGACTCTAAGAGCTAAGCATAAATAAAGGTTAGCATGATATGCATTGTTAGTCTCTTATTTGATTCCACAAGTTTGTAGCTGATAAAGCATATACACTAAGTATTCTGTTGTCAGCGCTTGAATATCTGATCAGGAATATTTGCATAAATTAGCAATCAGATGCCAATATATATGCTCTTAAGTGTCTAGGAATTTTCTCTGTGTTAGGCTATGTTTCACCAGTTCCCTTGAAAGACGGGTAATGGTTATGAAATACAGCTTATCTTTTATAATAAAGCAGGCTCTCTTCCTAGAAATATTCAGGAAGCATATCTATTGTTTTCACGGTAAAAGATAAGTCATTATTTCAAGCCTTAGTCTCTTAGGCTGCTTGTCATCACAATTACTGTGATTCACCTCTGTTTTGAAGTTTATCAGACGTTCTCACCACCACCCCAGAAGAATTTGTATGCATAATGAGATATCAGTTCCTGATCAGTGTTCTGAAATTTTCTATGTAGTTCACAAAGTTTAAAATGGAAACTTCAGAATAGTAACTATTCCTAGCTATTTCAGCTACTTCTAATGTGATTTGGAAAAATTGTATAATCTCTCCATGCCTCAGTTCCTCACTCAGAAAAGATTAGGGCTCTGTTTTTTCCCATCTTTTCCTCTCCTTTCTCTCCCCCATTAAAAGTAGTGCATATATGCTGGTGTTAAATGGGTCTGATTTAGTCTAATGAATTTGTAATCACAATACTATTAGCACTACCTTTTTAATTCAAACCTTTCACTGATTCCTCCTGATTAGCTGAGAACAAACATGTCTCTATAGTATTGCACTCCTTTATAGGGCTCATTTCCATGCCAATGCAAAGTCAGTGTACCCTACAGTATACTCCACAAACCTGCACATTGCTGTCTCATAAATCTCTGCATGTAGGATTTGACTGTAATTGATATTAACCTCTACAGATGTAGAAAAACAGAGGCATTGTATCTGAAGTTTACTTTCACTGTCAACAGATGGCTATTTGGTGTAGCTGATAATTTCTGGAAAGTAAAGAGACATCTTCTCCAAGAAATTACTTTCTCTGGCAAGCCTTGTATTGATATATGTACATATGCATCTATCTAATTTGAAAAGTGTTACAAAAGTCATCCACAACAAAAGAAATGTTACATTTTGAGACTGCAGATGCAGAGTAGAAGGCCACATGGACAGCTGCCATCCCTATTATGTGAAACAGAAACATGAGATCAGCTTCAAAACAGGATTAAGAGACCAAATGGTGGTAATTTAGTCATTGCAGTAGAAAACTATGATGTCAAAACTCCCTTCTGCTAACAAGTACATGTCACTTTCAGGACACTCCCTTTACCTTACTGATACCCTTCAAGCCTGCCTCACTACCCCTTTGCAGTGAAACATTTCATTTTCAACAGACCAAATAGCTGAAACTTCATTTTCACATCAGTGCAAAGCAATAGGTGAGATTTTCCCCTCTTCCTCTCTTGATGTAAACAAAGCTGGAACTGAAGAGCACCCCAAATGCCCCAGCACATGATTACAAACACTAGTTGTGTGAACACAAAAAACTAGACTTCGAGGGAATGTGAGAAGGGAAAACCCATGTCCTTTAGTCATAGGCATGGGACTTCACTGGAACTAGCTCAACACAGGGCTCAGACGACTGAAAGAGAAATGGCTGCTAAGTACTGAGCTTTCCTTAGAGCGGTGGCTTTATGGGTTGTTAGCAGTCATTTCTTTTTACAGGCAACTAAACCCTGGGTGAAGTACTGCACAGTGCATTGGCTTTATGGGTATTTTTAATTATATGACATGCCATTTTGATCAGCCCAAATCCATATGTTGTTCCAACACAACACTTCGATGAACTGGAACTATTATTCCGTTCATCGTGAGAGCCTACTAAGGATGGAAAAAAGTGTTGAATTCCTACCGTTCTTGCTTTTCTGAATAAATTAACAATGTGTGAAAATTAAAAAAAAAAAATATCCCTGAGGTGTAGCTTCTTCCTTTTCATCTTTAATTATTTTAAATTATAAGAAAACTCCAGAAAATATACCACCAGGTAATGAATGGCTTTTCTCTGAAGTCAGCAATGGTAGTATTTTATTGATGTAAGAAAACTGGAACAAACATGCTGCAATTACTAATGTGCTACCATCAATTCAATGTACAAACCACACTGAAACCAGATAAAATTTACATGTTTTGCTAATAAGCAGAAGACACAATGGGAAAATAAGTTTTCTACATTTTAAAAATGGGCCACTGGACCTGTGGTCAGGTTTGCTACAATTACCATTGCATTTGAGATTCTAAGTCACACTCTTTTCACTTAAATACAACATACTTCTAAATAAGTTCTCAAGAATTGTTTAATTCCTTTCATCTAGTCCATTGTTAGCAAAGTATGGGTTTTTTGTATACACCCACCTTAAGCTCATGTCTGATAAACTTCAAAACAGAGGTAGAGACTGTTGTTTGGCCTTATGTTGTATAATTGCATTGCATGATCTAGTGCTAACAATAAAATAACACATGGACCTAAATACATTCTTTTCTAAACTAAACCCACGATAAACTTATTGAATCTATGTATAAGGGAAATCTGGATATAAAGCAGTCATAGTAATCACAGCAAAAAATATATTATTAAAAGAAAGAGGCACATGGTGTACACCCAAGATGCAAAGCAGCAGGTTCTAAGGCTTTAATAGTAAGAAGTTGAAACATTCCATTGGGCTTTTGTATGACATCTCTTTGGTTGGGTTTTTTTTTGGTTGGTTGGTGTTTTTTTAACAGTATTTTTAACATACATACTGCAAGAATAAAAATGTTTCTATACTTAGCTGTAACAACCTCTGCCTAGGACGAGTGTGAAGATCTTTAGGTCTCTACCACTTCACCTAACAAGCCATCAAAGTGAAGGGGGGAGGTGGGATCCATTCTTTGTCAGCATTCCTCTGCTATGTGCCCAGTAGATAAAGAAGGAGAAAAGCAAAGCAGAAGAGCCAGTTTCTATACTCTGGCGGGGAGTGCATCCATTAGTAAATGAAAGAAAATATATTCCTCGATCTCTTCAGCCCTCTGTAGCAGTGCTTGTGAAATGAGACTTTTAAGAGGATAATAGCTTGTCCAAATTTGGGAATTTTTTAAAAAGCAGTGAATAATGCATTCTTGACACCTTAGGCTCATTTTTGCACCAAAACCTGGGGTCAGATTCTCAGTGAATATACTTTTTAACATGAATGAAGAGGAACATCTGTTCTAAACCACATTCCCAGAAAAAACTGAACAATTTTATCCATTATTTCCCCTCCAAATTCAGCTTAAGGTGGAAAGCTGGAATGCAAAATATCAGCTTGTATCAATAAATTGACAAGTTGATTTCAAACCCACTTATTATCAAGGCAGTCAAACCCCCCAGAATGCCACTCATAACATGCCAGTATGGCTTGCAATTGCGTATGTGATAACTGCAAACTAACCCCATTTACAAAGTAAAGAAGGTAAAAGTAAGACAATTTCAGAGGCTAGGCAGGCCAAAGCTCCAGATATGGAGAGTAAAACAGACAGTGATACCTGTTCAAAATGTGTTTGTTCTTTTTCCTCCATTAGTTCTGGGACTTTTGGTTATCTGTCTAGTTTGTGGGTTTGTTTTTTTTTTACTTTGGTGTGCAGTGAAAGATGCTTATTAGCCACCAAAAAGTCAGAACAATGGCAGGTAGGGTATGATCTTTCTGAGGTTTTAATTTCATAGCCACCACTTGCACTACATGATTTAATTTCTCCTATGAACTGTCTTTTAAAAGGTAAGAGCTCATTACAATATGTAAAATGTTTAGAAATCTTTCTCTTTGTATGAAAAGAGAGAAAAAATAGTAACAGCTCTGACCACTGAGTTAGTCATCCAGAGGTGCACCTCTTTCAAGGTATTTTGAAGAACTTAGCTAAGGTTGCAGTTAGTGTTTGCATACTCAGAGGTGTGCTTCGGTCCCATAGTGGGAAGTGGCAGTGGAAACGGGCTTTTCTGAGGTGGTGTCTTGCGAAAAGGGAAGTCTCTCGAATCAATTTCTCATTATAGTCTTAAATGAAGACATTCTCCAGTGCTGACCTCTCCTGCTTCTCAGACCAAACAATGCATAGGTATCCAGGATTTAACATGCATTAAAATGAAGGTAAGTTTTGAAAAAAGGAATGTAAATGGTACTGTTGTTTTGATTCTTCAGCTGCCCAGACCTTTAAAATGTATTTGACCTATATTGTTTATTTCATTATTCCTTAATCAATTTCAACATTGTCTATATCAAATATGGGGGCTTTGAAAAATATGAATCGACAGCCTTAGATGAAGCATAAGTTTTAGGTAGTCTTAATCAGACAAACAGTCCTAGTGATTCCCCTTAGCTAAGACAGTGCATTAGAGCCACGAATAAAAGATTTCGTTGTTTAGTGATTGAATTTATCGTCTAAATTGGGCATAATATATTTTTCAAGAGCACTTGAAATTGTCTTTTCGAACAATTTTACTATTTTTTTCAAAGAAAAAAACTGTTTCTTGAAACGTTAACTTTTGTATTTAGGAAGATATAATAATCAGCCCCACAAACTTTTCAAAAATGACTTTATTCAGACACATGGAGAGTGAACAGATCTACAACTCAGGAAAATCAGGTCTCCTGAATTTTTAAAATTAAGGGGTTCATTTTCCCCACACTCAAAGTAACTGTACTAAGTTTTGTGAAGATTGGTTTCACTACTTTCATTTTTCTTGCCCTGAGTGTCTACTTCCCAGATTCACCAGGTGGGTTTTGCACAAGCCCTTACAATCTCTGCAGCTGCTGTGGTGTATGGGCTGGCAGCTCCCCTTACGTTACCTCCCCTTTCTCTTACTCCAGCAACCCACTATTGTAAAACCAGACATTGCTGGGCAGCAACCAACAGGTATTGGCTGTAGCTGAAGCTCAGCAATGAAAGCGAGGGGATAAATGAAATACCAAAAAAAAGTAAAACATAAGTGTAGTACTGATTTTAAATATTAATAATACTTTCCTACTAAAAAACCAGTATTTTTTGACAGTGCACTGTTTGGAAAGGAATAATTTTTTTCTTTAAGGTTTTTCTTTTATTATTTAGATTATTGAGATAATTTGTCCCATTTTACACCTCATAGACTGAATTTCAGCACCATATGTTAACATAAAGCTCTTTGTAGCACAGGATTAGAAACACACAGTCCTGTCTGTGTATGTTTGAGAAGAAATATTCCATCTTTCTGCTCAGCTATGCTGGGATAAATGGAAATATGCATTCTTTGACAAGTCGTGGATCAAAAGCCTTTTATGTATGGATGGCTTTTTGTCCCCTCCTGATCACCTTGGGTGTCCTTATGTTGCAGTGCTTTCGCTTTGCTGTTTTCTGTGGACCAATTCATTGCATATAAACATAAGAAATACCCTGTGGGGTCAGCGCAGCGGTCCATCTGCTGTTCTGCCTGCAGCAGGGGCAATAGGAGGTGTTACTTAGGTATAATCCACGACTTTCACCACTTCCTGCAACCCATTCTCCAAGTATTCCACCAGCATCTGCAGCTGCTGAATTACGGTTGTTAGAGGGTATATCCATCTCTAACACTTTTTAGTAGCTTCTCATAGACCTGCTTTCCACAAATTTGTCTAGTCCTATTCTTAGCCTGCTGACACTCTCTGCCATTGCAGCGCCTGTGGGAGCAAGGTGCAGGAGTTCTTTGCACACTGAGTGGGGAAGTGCCTCTCAGTGCTGTACGAAAGGTACGCCTAGGAAGAAGTCACCTCCAGGAAACAGCAATGACCTCTCCTGAAATGCCTTTCTTTGACTCAAGCTGGTTGTTTTTTTCTGAGTTTATTCACTTATTTTAAAAATCTTCCTTCTCTGCCTCTGTGTTTCCTTTCTCCAACTGAATGCATTTATATTACCTCACAAATGATTTCTATTTTTATGTCTAGAACCAAAAGTTGTTGCGACTTTAAGAATTATTTTGTTCCTTTTCCTGTTTCAGGTCTCCTTTTGACTCATGTTTTCCACAAAAGTAGTCATGTTACTAACAGCCACAAATATTTTAACTCGCTTAGTGTTTTCTATCCTCATTTTTCCCCTTTCTCTAAGTTTAAATAAAGTATATACATGTTCCTAGGAGTATTTTTGATTGCTCCATCTCATGATGAGCCCTTTACAGCCACTGCATGTTGAATTGTAAACCCCTGAAGGTCTTTGTTTTCATTTCATACTTTCCCTGACTTTTGCCACACACCTTACCATTCCAGAGGCATCATTGACAAGAAGTGAGGGTAAGAACAGCTCACTCCTTCCTTCTCTAGGCAATTAGAATTGACTCCTTTCCAGGGCACACCAAGCCAAATTTACTCACTTCTTTTGTTTGCCGTGCGCATACATGCACGGCACGCATACTACAGCTGCTGCTGTTGCTACAGCTGCGATCAGTACCAGAATGAACCAGGTGGGGGAATCTCTGTCTTAAAGCATTTTGTAATGATTTTTCATAGCACTTTATAAACAATGACAGCATTCATTAAATGACCTCTTGTTCACTGCATTATACCAAAATAACATTATAAATGAAAGTGCATGTGTATATTTTTTTTCCAGGTAATCTCGTTGCAGATTTTTTGGATGTGCTGAATAGTCACACATTTTCCTCTACATGACCAGTGCCTCTTGTTAGTCAATGTATTATGAACATTTTGATACGGCTCCAGGGATCCTTTTGCTGATCCCTGGATAATACACATAGAGTGTGTGTGAGGATTTAGTATTGAAAACAGAGTCACGATAAATCAGTTAGTCTGTGAGTGAAAGACCCCATTCTGTGAAGAACTGGTAAGGTCTCAGAGGTTGTTTTACATTAAAACAACCTTTGAATGAATACTCAGCCATCAAACAGCAATTATGTCTTTCTAAAACCAACTTTGACCAGCGCAGAATCTGTTTTCTCACTGTATCCCAAATTTAGCAAACACCTGATATATGCTTGCTGATAGTCACTTTTGCAAATGGCAAGATTCATCTCTCCTCAGATAGTTACAGTTCATATCCTCCTAAAGCAGATACCTAAACCAGGTAACGCGAATCACAACCTTGACGTGACAGTTGCTCTGCTGCCACTAGAGGCTAGATAACTCATACAGTTACAGCTGCTGGTTTTGTATCTAGCCAAAGTTATGTCAGGTGGCTCCTACCCAAACTGTCTGCTTTCAGTATCAGTAGTGTCATACCTGTGGTCTTGCCTCGCAATCTAAGCAGTACTGCCATTCAAAACCAGCTCAGCATGGCACACCTGTCCTCTTTGGCCCTGGCACCCAGTTAAAGAGTGCGCTTAGATACAAACATCCTGGGAATAGAAGGCACCGCTCAACAAGACCCATTAAACATAAGTCATTTCATATTTACTTCTTATACTTCAGACATCGCTTAAGTGGTTAAGTGACTGTTTCATATTATTTCACAGATGCAAAATGAAAACCTCATGTTCTAAGTGCTTTTTCAACCAAATTTGGAACTAAAGAGTCTCAGTTTCTGCAGACCTGTGGCCCAAAGCATTTGCTATGGCACGTGTTACAGTCGTTCCTGTCATGCTGATATTAAGTTTTTTCCAGCGTAAGACACTATTTTCCACTAGCCTGGCAAGTGGACAACCAGATGTAGTGGGTAAGTAAAATATTTAGTAACAGTTCATCCTATGCTAGCCATCCCAGATGTCTAACGTGAACTTGTCAAGGCACTTGCTACAGCCCATAGAGAGACCTGTGCTAGGAGAGGTGTCCAAGACAGGTAAAAGTGAATCACCTAACATTTCGGGAGGTGCAGATGGGTAATCATGAATATCACCACTAAAGTCAGTCATATTCAACAGAGCTCAGCAACCACCTGCTCCATGTAAGAACAGAGTTCCTGGGGGAGCTACTGGGTATGCAAGCCTTACTGAGAGCCAAATCCTTTGTGTACACAGAGGTGGGCCCTCTCCTCTGTGTAATTTCATTGTAATTGCAGATGTTCTTGGGCTACATAATGTTCTGCGGATTACCAAGCATGAGTCGAGAGTTATTTTGTCCTGGAACAATAATCTGACAAAAGAAGAAACTGAGAAGTACACTGTGAAGTATATTTTGAGCTATAAATTCTTCAATACCACTCGTGAAAGGAAAGTAAGTTGTTCAATGGTTGCACATAGTTTAAAGTGAAATAATCTGTTACTTTATTCAGTAGATGAATTTGCATAATTTCACTTTCAATACTTAGTACCATCTACCTTCATGCAATTCCTTCTTCCTCCTCTTAGGAAAGACTGCAGGAGAAGAAAAAGATAATACGTCTTGAGTTACATTCTGGTTTTAATGCTAAAGTTAAAACACAACTTTTTGCAGAAGAAACAGAAGACGTAATTAAGGAGAGTGGCTGGACAGAATTTACTTACAAGGCACCTCCAGGTCAGCTATTTCCTACGTGTTGTTAAGACATCCAAGCATTCATGATAATATTCTGTCTTAATCGGAGACATATAATTTCTGAAAGCTCATTATTATCTTATGCTACTTTTTTGGTACGGATTTGTTAAGAAGATGACACGTAACACCTTGGAATATTGCAGAATTATTTCCTTTATTAGACATGTTCAGATTCAGAAAACTCCAGCTCTGCTGAGCGAGATGTCAGAACAACCCGACCACTCTCTCCTATTTCCCTAGCAACTCATGTCTCTTGAAGATTGCCTTCTGTATCACCTGGTTTCAGGAAATCTTAAAAAAGCAGAGCTTTTCAATACTACTCCAGACATTTTTTTATTTAAATGGCTTAGTAAGGCTTTTGGCGGTAGTAGAAGATGTGCTTCTCAGTTGTCATTGTCCAAAAAGCCGAAAGACCCATTTGTTCTCACCTACCACTTATTCACACTTCTAGAAATAAGGCTCGATGATGGGTTTGCAAAGGCAACCATCATGTTGTTATTAGAAAATCCGTGTAATCCATCACTCTCTCTTTTTCTCCTTTCTTTGTTGCAGTATATATTCAGAATCTTTCATGCATCATATATAACATTTCTTTTTTTAATTGCACCTGGAATATTAAAGCAGAAGCTCCTGAAGATATCCAGATCTTTTTTTCATACAGGTAAGAGTCTTGTGCAAAGTAAGTATGAAACCATGTTTTTGTACCTAAGTCCTTGATTTACAAGACTCATATTTCCCTCTCACAGACACGTAGGAAAAGATTTTGAATGCCAGCAATATATAAAAAATGCAAGGAAGAAAAATATTGGATGCCATATGAGAGAAATATATTTCCAACCATCAAGAAAAATCAATTTAAACATAACTGTAAGACATCTGAGAAATAATTCAAGAGGACTGTCTTATTACAAAGCTTTTACACCTCAGACAATAGGTAAGTATTGTCTGTTATTACCTATTATGAAAAGTTCATTTATTGGTTATTTCATTGGTCTGGAAAGCAAAGAAAAGAAAGAGTGGAGTGTGACAAAGTCAGAATATTAATTCTAACCTTTTATGCATTCATCTCGCTGGGAATTTTACACAAAGATCAAACAAAATGGATTATTGCTCAAAGGTTTTTATTCTTTTCTCTGATGTAATATTGTTTATCTATAACTGGCATTTTAAAAAATTGATAGGCTAGTGTGAGAAAATGTAATTTGAAAACCATTATACCCTTCTTTTCTCTAGTTTTTCTATTTCCTATCCTTTTCTTTTTCTTTTATAATGTTGAAGAAAATGTAATAAAAAGAAAGGAACATAAATAGACACAAGTCTCATTCATAGCTGAATTTAAGAATATGAATGTTCTCAAACATTAGTAACATTTTATTTATGATGCCATTTTTCAGTTAAAAATACTTTGACAGTTATTTTTAATTATCGACAGTTTTGAATGATCATACAAAATTGTTTTTCTTTACTTCTCTGGGAAGTTTGAATTAATCTCATGGGTAAGAAATTCATCTGAGTTTTAGCACAGACTGCAGATTCAAGTACCTTTTAAATTATGAACATGTTGATCACATGTCAGACATGTAACATGGGAATCAGTCATAACTCAAGGGATAGCAAAACAGTCATTCAAAACTATAAAAATTTATTGTGAGTTAGATCTCATTTATTCTGTTCTAATACATTAGAATTTTGGGCTTTACCCAAAGATTTACACTGCAATCAGAGCCAGCTATAAACAAGATGTTCTGTTTCAGCAAAATAAAACATTTTCAAGAAAATCTGATTTTTCTGAAAAGACAAAAAAAAAAGGGGGGGAAAACTAATCTGCAGGAAGACTCTGTTTTCATGGCTGACTGGGAATATGCTCACTTCCAGACTGGCTGCTGAGGTCTGATCCCACCCACAGACTCCAGAGCAGAGAGCTGCCATAGTACATCCAGTTTTAGGATCAAATGTTTCACACAGCAACAAAAGATTTCACGTAATGTTCAGAGATGAAACCTGAACTACTCTAATTTGCCTGACAACCTCCTGAGGGCTTGCCCAGCCCCACCTTGGCAGTTTCACGCTTTCTCCCACCCCTCTGCTACTCCTCAGGCAACCTTCCCAGTCCAGGGCCTCCCCGGGGAGCACAGGGCTGAGGTGGGCAGGAGTGAGCGGGGGGGATAAGTAGGAGGGAACAGGCTGTCCCTTCCCTTCTTCTCTCTCCATCCACTCAATCTCCTTCCTCCTGTTGAGAGTGGCCACTGCCTTCTCTTTGCAGAGGCCAGACTGCCAGCATTTCCTCCCTCCTCCTCTTCCTCCCTTCCCGTCTTAACCATCTTTAGCCATCATCAGGATGCACGCCAGTCACAGCTGGCTCAGCCCAACAGCTTCCCCTCCTGTCTCAGCACCAGGCACAAACCCTGTTAGCTCGCCTTGCCTTTAAAACCCATTGCCAGGCTTTGGTAGGGCACAGCAAAATGTAAGTGAACTTGCAGGGGACATAATTGTTCACATTGTAAGTAGTGGAATTACTCTTGCAAGGCTCCAATATTGCAAGCCAGGATTGTCTTCTGCCTCCTGAGAAGGTGGTTCTACCCTTCAGGTCACACACATCAAAAAGGCTTGTTTGTATCTGGGCTCCCCTTCTTCAACAGGAAAGCCTCCATCTGGCTGTAGCCAGCCTAGCCCTTGCACGGTCCTGGAGGTCCATTGTCTTCCTGCGAGTTACCAGCCCCTGCAGTCTAATCTCCCCTCTAGTAACATGACGCATGGTCTATTTGTTTGTTTACATCTCGTAAGCACATCTTGCTTCCTCCATAGCAAGTGCTCGCTTGCCCATTTACAGGAGAGAGAGAGAGAGAGAGAGAGATATTTTTTAAGCATCTGCAACAAACTTCATATATTGAATAAGACCTGCCAGGAGCCAGTACCCCTTCAGTAACCTCTCAGTGAGAGATGAAATTCAATTTTTTTCAAAGTTATACTACCAGGCTTATGGGCAGGCCTGGGGTATCCCACAAGACACATGTATCCTACGTGGCAGGGAGCCTGTAGCAGATTGGAGGTCTCCTCAACACCCACCCAGACTCTGGAGAGTGAACTCAAAGGATCTGTTCCTCCTGCCCACCCTCGCTACCTTCCCTGGAAAGATATGTGGAAAAAAACCCTCCCTCTCTTTATTTTGGGGCAGAAATGGATGCCACTTAACGAGCAGCAGTTTTAAAGAAAAAGTGTCACTCACCGAATGCCTTCTTTGGGTGTAAAAAACTCCAAAATAGTCAGCTATGTATTTTAAGGACTAATGCACTATGTTTGTTTTCATTAGCATAAATATGAGAAAGAACATGAGGTACAGAAGGTCTCTCTGTGCTCTTTTTTCAGAGAAACTGAACCCACCGATCAACGTCTCAGTTTCCCTTGAAAACAGAAGTGTTAAAATTCACTGGAAACCCCCGCCTACTCTTGGGTCTGCAAGTAACAAGTGCTTTTTGTATCAAGTGAAAATAACAGATCGTAAGGTAGTCAGTTTTTTGGTAATACACTTAATCTGTATAGCATAACTTCCATAAAAACTAGGCCTCCCTTGAATTTAGCAGAATTAAAAAACTCAAAGAAACTTTAAAGAAATCCCAAGGTCTTTCATGAATAATACAACTTTTCTTGTCTTTCTGGTCAAAAATGAAAAATCAACATATTTTTTGAAGCCTTTCAGAGTCATGGTTGCATTGAGGTGGATTGGTTGTTTTTTTTCTTTTCATCTTGAATTTGACTTGTATATTAACATCACATATGCTATTGACTTTTCTGTTATTGAAAAACGAGTATTGATGAAAAGTTTAGCAGCTACTTTGATAATATTTTTTAAGAAAAAAAACACGTTGTTGTTGTTATTTCTATATACCTCACTAAAAGAATCACCCCTGTTGTTTGCATACATTATATATATTTAAAAATCTTTCACGGTGTATCAGCAGCTTCTCTTAGTCTTACCAGTAAGAAATAGGATAGAGTTATAGTTCAAATTACGCTGTATGGTGACTAAATGCCACCTAACATTACCACATGGCATTTTTAAATTACCTGGAAATAAAAGCTGAAAAGTTTTCATGCAAATTCTTATTTGAACTCCCAAAGAGTAGAAAGCCAAGGACTTAATTTAGAATATGATAGGTATGAAATTCAGATGTGTATTGGAATGTGAATTTTCTGAACCTTTGGTGTTTTCATTTAAGCTCTCTTTGAAGCTGTGTTTTTTTGTAAGAACCTAAATCTTAGCTAACACACACCTCAACCAGTCTACAGTACCCTAACAATAAAACACTTATGTAAGCTGGCTGCAAACATTTGAGAGACAATTAAAGCCTGAAAGAACATATGACTAAATTGATATGCATACACTCTTTGTTATACACCATACAAAGAAGTGCAATGAGGTAGACATGTTATTGATCACATAATGTTATCTTCATAAATTACAGCAGGGCTTACTAATTCAGGTGCAGTGCTAATACTGTTAGGCAGCTTCCAGAACAGGGCTGGCTCTTCCCACATTCCCTCATTGCAGCATGTGGAAAAAGATCTCAGGTCTGTACATGGAGATGCCAAAGCTTCCCAGTTCTCTTTGGGTTTTTACAGAATAAAGACAGGTAGTCTCCTTTTAGGCCACCTCTGAGAGTAGTTATCATCCCCTTAACCAATCCCAAATCTAATGTTTCAAAACCCCTGCCAGAGACATCTAGGGGCTTGTCCCTGTCCATTCACAAAGCTCTTAATCACTAACGGCTGTGAGCAGAGGGAGCAAAGGAGGTTAATGCTGGATCCTTGGTATCCTGTTCAGACATGTGCTGGAGCCCCTCTGATCCCTTCCTGCCCATGCACGCGGATTTCCTTCATGTTTGAAGACCCAGAACAAGGGAGGTAGAAACGGGGAGGGCCGGGAGTAAGGCGTCCCCTCCCACTGTGGGGCTGGGATGTGCCCAAGGTGAGCAAGGGGATCCCGCAATCTACAGTGTTCATGCAGCCACTGCAGACCCTGTTTCCAGCTTCCTAACACCTTCCACTCTCTGGAAGGAAATGTCAAATACATATAATAGTCCAGCATCCTTACTTAAATGGAATAAACCTCTTATTTTTTCTTCTCTTACACAGCTGCTCCTCTGCTTTGTACACATCTGCAGTATATAAACATAGGAAAGGAAAGCAAAGAAAAATCATTGGGGCATGGAAGTGAATAAACACCTACAGCAGTGGAAAATCATGGGGTTTTTTTTCCACAGATAGGATGGTTTGGGAAGACAGGAGAGAGGCAGCTGCAACAACAACAAAAAGACATGTGAGGGCACCAGCTAAATGAGGGGGGTTTAAGGTAGATTTGAGGAGAATCAGTGTCAAAGCTAGATTAAAACAGTAGTGACCTAGCCAAGGACCACAAAAAGGGAGGATGGGGGGTGGGCTGGGAGAGATTAAGGAAGAAATCTGCACCAGTATTACAGGAGACACAGGAGGGAGAAGAATGGAGAAAGCCTGAGATTCTGTTTCCTGGTCAAAGCAAGGTCTTAATTGCTGTCACAGAGACTTAATGAATTGAGGTATTAGGGTATCCGTAAGCAGACTTGTAGATATTTGTTAAAGAACAGGTAAGAGGATAATGATTAAAATATACACGTCTATATTTATTTATTCTGAATACCTGAAGAGATGACCTGCTGAATACTTACTATACAAATAATAATACTGTGGTACAGATTGATAAAGCTTGAAAATAGGGAGTTAAGTCTGTCTGTGACTGGAAGATAGGGAGGGTCAGCATGTACTATGGGAAACAAGATTAGAACTTTAAATGTTGGGTAAGTCTGAAATCAACAAGCAAAAATTCAGGAATAAGCAAAATCCTATTATTAGCAAGTACAGGTCAAATGTGCCAATACAAAACAAGGAATTAATGTGTAGACAGCAATGCAGAAGAAAAAAAGATCTGTGGATTACATTGAACCACAAGCTGAGTCAATCATTCCATGCAATTACACAAAGGTCAAATGTTACTCAAGTATATATGACAGGCATGTCACATGCGAGATGTAGGTTGTGACTAATTCGCCTTTCTAGCTTCTGAGTTTTACCTCAAGTTTCAAATTGTGCTTTGGGCACCACCACATAATACAAATCTGTTGAAAAAAAGTCCAGAGAACATCAGTAAGAGTTATCAAAATGAGCATAAGCTTTGAAAACGTGCTCTAGGAGTGGAAGACTGAGGGACATGGTCTAGAGTAAAGGAGTGTAACTTGTGTTAACAATCTTCTGGTAAGTAAAAGGTTGTTAATAAGAACATAGGGATCATACTTACCCATGTCAACTTGTGAGTAGCATAAAAAGTGACTGGCTAAATTCAAACCAAGGGAAACATATGCTAAAAGTTAGGAAAAGTGCCCTAATTCCAAGGAAAGTCTGGCACAGGAACAGATTTCTGAGGCTGCTTGGGGGTGGCTCTGTATAGTTACCGACAAAGGATTAGATAAACATCCTCCAGGAATGGTCTGGGCAGATGTGACTGAAAGTTGCTGCACATCATGATTGCCGGGAGGTGGCCTACGTAATTTTATAAGAAGTCTTTCAGTCCTGCATTTTGGAAATTTCCTGTGATGACATAAGCTTATTATTGGCTCCTTAGGAAGAAATTTTCAGGCACAGCATTCGATTAGCACTTAACCCTCATAGTCACTTGTAGTTTAGTTTTGAAATCCCAAGGACTTTCCCCCATTTTTACTTACTTTTGAAAAACTTAGCATGCGAACTTTTGGACCTAGTTTTGACATCAGATCTGGAAAGGTCTTAAAGAATGTGAAGGAAGAGAAAGAAATGCCATGGTACACAGGGTCAAATCTACACTGCACACTGGTCAGTATGAGGAGAGCAGGAGGTCACCTTTTCTTAAAGTTGACCTTATAGTACTACCTCATCATGCTTTCCTAACACCAAAGATGCAAAGATTCTGGGCCCCTCTGTGTCTGAGATGCATACTTCCTGCTTCTTTGCTACTTCCTAACATTATTTTTAATTGTTATAAGCAGGAGTTTCCTCTCCTGCTTTTTTTTTGTTCTTTCTTATATTCTTAGCATTGTTTATTTACAGCAGTTGGCTTCACTTTTCAAAAGTGATGAATGATTTATCACTTTTAAAACAGAGATCCCTCTGTTTTAAACTCTGACACTCCTTGTATGGACTTGATCTTTTGAAGTGACATGCTTTCTTTTATAGGCACAATTCAAGAAATTTCAAGGTAGTCACTAAAATAGTGGGCATCCCTCACCACCAGTCAGCTGAAAAATGCAAGCTTTTATTCTACCAGACAACCAAGTATAGCACACTACCCACACCAAAACCTTGAAACTTGCAGTTTCATAGTTACTGTATTCATCCTACACTTGGTGTGATAAAAAATGAAAGGGGAATCAGTGTTTTCAAATTCTTACTGTCCTGCTAAAGCTGATAGCTCCTTCCATCTTATAAGTTCTAGGCTCTCCTTCATTTTCAGTCCTGAGTTTTAACACATGCCAGGTGAGAGTCAGATTGTGTCTGGACATAAACACTTGTTCTGAAAATCTCTTCCTGCTAGATTTGAGATGTAAATAATAGTATTTTACATCCCTAGATTTATATCAGTTTGAACTGCAATGTGAAATCACCTAAAATAACCCCCTAAACCTATCTTGATAGATTGTAGATGTCACTGCAGAGAAATACGAGTACCCATTTCATAAGCCAGCAAAAAAATGTGCAGCACAAGTGAGGGTAAAGAAAGAAATATGCATAAGAAACAAGATTTGGAGTGAATGGAGTGAACCAGTGTTTATTCACGATGGTAAGTTATCATGTATTTACCATTCATAACTCTTGTCACTAGATACGTTATTACTATTCAACATATTTACTTCATTACTATGTCTGTTCTTCTCCTTGCTATATTGTACTGTAGCAGTACCTAGAGGTCCACGGCACGCACCCGGCTCACACAGCTCTAGGTGCTGTAGGGAAGGCAGTCCTTGGTCTAATGAGTTGTATTTCTTTGGTCCTAAGGCAGTCTAGCACAGGGCTGTTCTCCTGAGGTAAGTTACATCTGACTCTTGACAGTCTTTGGAAAACAAAAATGGTCAGCAGCCGAAAAGGCCACAACACCCCCCTGCCTGCCCTGCAACGGGCAGCCCAAGCATCTCTACAAATGCTTTCAGCTGGAATTAGTAAGCCAAGAAACCCACAAAAGTCATAATATTAATGAAATCACATAGTCCTTAAGGACTAAGTTTAACATTTCTTTTATTACATCAGGGGATAATTTCCTCTCTGACAGAGGTAGGAAATGGTTTAGCTCTCACTTAAATATATTTTATGTGGCTCCTACAGCTCACTTCAGCACAAATTAAACAAGAACCTTGTAATACTTTTCCTTCACCCTCTATGACTAGATTTTAACATTCGTGTGCTAACAAGGGAAACTTGTGCTTTCCGTGATGAGAAAAATGCCTCCACATGCAGCAGCTTCTTGATGTCAGGTTAGGTAAAAGGGAAGTGGTATAATGGTGTGACGCTCTATATGTATGAAGAGAAACTGGTGCGTAGACTTGTCTCTGTACATTGACATGCAAAAAACAAAGTACAATACTATTGGTAATAAACCAAAACAAAATAAATATCTTCATTTAATGCAACAGACTGTGTATTTTGGAATATGTCTTTTTGATCTGTTGAGCTTCAAGTACATATTTATCTGAAGACACAGGAAATACAAGGTCAGACATTATTTTTGCAATGGATTGAATGTAAATTCAGTAATAGGGTTTATAGGATGTTGCCTGCCTACTCTGTCAGATGCCTCACCACATCCCACTGTTCTGCTGGCACCTCTCACTTGCCACCTTTGTTGGCCCAGATTCATTCATTTCATTTCAAAAGCATTTCATTTGTGAAATGCATGGAGAGAGAAACCTAGTTGCTCCAGACGCTCACTGTGGTGAAGGAGAGAACAAGTTTCAGCCCATCAGAGATTTGAATTGCCCTTTGGAGGTGCTTCTTTCTTCTCCCTGAAGACAGAGATAGCCTAGGACCGCAGCAGGACGAGCAGAGGGGTCTGCCTGGTGTCAGGCCGAACACATCTGATGTGCGGACAGTGGAGGGAGGGGAAATTAGAAGGGCTTTTCCTGGTGGGGGAATGTAGGTTTACTCACCCCCTGCCAGCCCTTCACCAAAAGAAGGAAATGGAGTTGAACAGTCACCTGTCCTGGTTCCAGTCTACCAAACCTTGCTCTCAGCAGCTGCAACTCTCCTTCAACTGTTTTCAACACCGCTGCTTTCCCAGCTTCCGCTACAGCTGCTGTTGAGGTTGAACAATCACAGCGTGTTTCTTCCACTTCAGGAAAGTTTATGGTAGACAAGGCTGCCGTTGCATATAAGCTGTAATACCTCCATGTGTTCAGTGCAGCTTGTTGATTTACCCCTTGAGCATACTGCACATATGTGCAAGCTCATGTAATGTGGCAATTTCCCTTCTTCCTTCCTGTACTCGGAGAGGATCGGTGGCTTTTATAATATAAATCTATGAATATATTACATCGAGGGATCACAGGCTCAGGCAAACCTCTTTAAACATCTCCTTTGATGCCTAGAGAAAGTTTTCTGCCCATTTTATTTTGGGAACATGTATACGTGGACATTATGAAGTGCATTTTAATATTGCCTAGATTAAAAAAACCCTGTTATTAGTAGTAACACTCATGGTAACTCCATGAAAGTCAGGTACCTAATTTCATAGACACAGTGAATTGAAAAAATTGAATCTTTCTGTGGAGTAACTTGAAAGGAAAAACATCTATTCAGTATTTTTATTTTGGAATGTGTCACTTTTTCTGCTGAAAGCCTTGAAGGAGCGTGCAATGACCTGCTTTTTGTTTGCTTCTTCATGACATTTCAATGTTTCATCTAGGAAATGTGCTACATTTCTTTAAGAACATATTTTTAAGAGGCATTTCAGCCTGCATTTAAAAAAGCTGAAACATCAAAATGAAATAACATAATTCAAAACATAACTAAAATATTTGTTCTGAAATGTTCCTTTGACATGAAAAGAATTTGTTAATTTTCTCATGGGAAACACATTCATTTTCCACTGGAATTAACATATGCCCTTGAAAAAAACCACAATTTAATCTGAACTGAGCTGTTTAGTATAGAAACTTTCTGCAAAAAAAGAAATGTTTGATCAGCTTTATTTATATATAGAAACTTGAAATAATTGGTCTAATTTTTAGAGCTGCTGAGCATTCATAGATCGCTTTGAAGTTAACAGTAATTCAGAGGTGTTCTGCATTTTTGCAAACCAAGCCACTTGTTTTGGTTTCAAAGTACTGTTATTTGTGACTAAGTTTAAGCATTTGCATCTGAAAAAAACCCACCATAAAATGGTCCACCTAAAAGAATATATGTGCTTCTTTTTCTTCCTCCTTTCCAAAATGCATGAGGTAAGAAAACAAGAGAACCAAATCTCTTTGTGGTTTGGCTGATGTAAAGACCACTGTTTCCTCTTTTCTCAAATGTGTACGTGATACGGAGTTAACAGAATGATGCAGAACAATTACCTCAAACAAAATAATTTCTACTACACAGTCCAGAGATTGTTCAGAATATATTTTCTGAGCCCTCATCTCAAAGGACAAGAAGGGAAAAACTCCCTTTTCATCTTAAAGTGAATAAAGAATAGTTTTGTGTTTTAGTAGTACATAAAGATTATTCTTATACACAGTTCTGCCCAGAGGTTAGCGAGTTTTTTCTTGGTTTCATACCAAATTTGTGGAGATTCATAATATCCTTGGTTTAAACTACAGATGGGTTCAAACTAGGAAATTTTGTACAATTCTTTTGTTCTTTGAATTTGATCTAGATTGATCCTAAAACCATTGTGTAACTGGCCTCGGACTATTAACATTTTAAGAGTTGTTCCTGCCTGCTTTTCTTCAAAGTACTTATTTCAAAGCAGTCCAAACTAATTCTGGTTCTAAAGCTAGGTATTAAACAAAAAGTTTAATTTGCCAAAAATACATTTTTGAGTCAACCAAAGACATTGCTTTTTGGTATTTGGGGTATTTTGGAGGAAGGAATGCAAGGTACAGAGCAGTATAAATATGTATTGCTGGCATTTCTTTAGGAGTATGCCTAGCAGGCTTAAAAAAGGTAAATATAATGAAAACCAAATGTTGCTTCTTGAGTCAAAGCAAATATTTTGTTTGACAAAAAGCTTTTATTTTCATTTTGCCTTAAATCCGTTACAGCTGTGAAGGGGTGAGGAGGCAGCGACAGGGGGCTCATGGTGTGTGGAGATGGGAGGTGGCAACAGCAGGAATCCAGAAACAGCTGGGGCAGCAGCAGGAGTGTCAATAGCGGATGGACAGAGGGTTTGATATCCAGAGGAATCAAGGCTGGAGGGAAGGATCCCGTGGCAGGACAGGCCATGCCTAGCATGTGAGAGTGGAAATCCAGGAGGGGATGGAGTCTGCTGGAGCAGAGGAAGCCAGGGAAAGTGCTGAATCAAGGCAGCAGCAAGGATGAAAGCTCAAAGGAGGAGGAAGGAACAGTGCTGAAGTCAGAAGCCCCTGTTTCCCCTAAAAAAGCTCCAGGAAATGTTTCTTTAAATCTGTGGCAGTTCAGGAATGGTGCAATATTTATGAGTCAATATATAATTCGTCCATTTATGAGCTACCCTTTCCCACATTATTAACATTACCTTTCTCTCTTCTTTTTAAGAAAAGACAGTGGACGTCATGCTGCTAAGCCTCACATTGTTTTATCTCCTGATTTTCCTTGGAGGCTTGCTGACATGTGCATGTAGAAGGTAATGTACATTTCTGGAAGGTAGTATAAATTTCTGGTGGAAGAGAGGTCAGAGTGAGGGTAAACAAACCATACAATGGATTACAGTCAAATACAGATCTTCTCAGATAAGTTACGTTTACAAGAAGCAGTTAATTGTGCATTGCCGACTATTGTTCTAACAAAGGAGTGCTAGGTGTTAAGACCTAATGTAAGATACTGAGCCCTATCACTGTCATCTCACAGCTCCCATCACAGACCCTGGAGCTCCAGTCTCACACCCTACTTTTTTTGCCACTACAAATGACACTTTTTCACCTCACTCTGACTGCTGCCTCTCTACCCTCAGTGTGACTTTGCCCCATGCTTTCGCAGGTTCTGCATTCAGGGCCACCAACGTTAATCATGCCAAAGATGAACTGCATTTGCGACATTGCCCAATTTCTTTTCATAATCCATGGGTATTACCGAAAGTAATAAGCTGGACAGTTTACAAGAAATAAGTAAGAAAGGAAAGTCAGGCTGACGGAAGGAATTTGCTTTGCTGTACTATTGGTACAACAAAGTAATAGTAGTGGTCCTACACGCACCAACAATTAATGCAGCTGACTGCTTCCATACCACTACTTTTCTGCCTGGCTACACAGATTTCCTATTGACATGGTAGAGAAGGCTTTCTTGAACTGAAAAAGAAACTTGTTCAGGATAGGCTGGTAACTCAAGATGTCTTAATATTTGAAAGGTACAGTATGTAAATGGAATCTCTGTTAAAAGTAAATGATTATTTAATTAATGACTAAATATTATTCCTGATTAGGATAAAAGAAGTTATCATGCACTCTATCTTCTTTCAGTAAACAAAGACTCAAGGAACTATAGACATGAAAGAGCTAATATAAAAATACAGAATAAGAAGTTTCCCCTGGGGCAAACAAAACTTGTAATTGAAAGCCAGCTGCATCTAAACATAAAACAATATTCTGGTCAAATAATGAGGAGTGACTCTGGCCTCAAGAGAGCAATTCAGCTGGTAGATCTTTTCAGTGGAAAATTTACATCGTACTCAAAACCAACAGATAATCCTTTGCGATGAACAAAATATTTTCATGGTTCTGTGCAGGTACCACTCACTCTCAAACCCGAATTCTGCTAGACCTCAGCAAAACACCTGTCATCCAATGTTTCTTTTTTTATTATCACACTTTATAGGTAATATTTTTAATTATGAAAAGAAAATATAGGAGTAATTTTTTAGCTATAAACATAGTAGCATGCCACAAGCTCTCGCTTTGCTTGGAAATCATATGTTTGTGCAGGTCGTAAATCTCTAGCAGGCTAAAAACCAGTCAGGCTGAAGAAGAGCTGGGAAAAACATAGGGAAAAATGTCTGCAGTGAAACAAAAAAGGGTAGAATGGTTTTAGTAACGGTAGATGCCTGTCTAATTGGCATATCTATTACAAAGCGTTATTGACTGATCTGTTCCCGTAGACATTTGAGTCGCCTGTCTGTGTCACTCTCTTGTAGGTATAGATGCCTGGAAGTTATAACCATGCCTGTTCCACACCCTTCAGATAATATCAAAACTTGGTTAGCTGCAGATGAGACTCACCACCAGGTAGAGAGTGTCTGTCTTTTTTCTCTCACTACGTTGACACGTATGATATTACTTGCGATCGGAATGGTACAACATTACATTTAGAGCAGCAGGTCATTTTTAAGAAAAACTGGGAAAAAGGTATGCATAATGTTTGTAGTGAAGCCAGAAGAGAACAGAAAGCTTGTGGAGGTTACAGGACAATGATCTCAGTAGACAGGATGGAGAAAATGGGAGCATTATCTCAAGTGTGCCTCAAAGTGTTTCAGCATACCCACACTCAATGGGCCAACATTTTAAGGAGCGACCACCCTGCCTCCCTGCAGAATTGTCAGTTATGGGATATTACATGCATAAGCATGCGGGCAAGTTATCAAAGGGAAAGTTTTTGTGGAGATCTGCAAGTCATTGGCTGTGTTGTAGTAAATGTGCACATTCTTATGGCAAATAAGAGGAGGCTCCACAATGCACGCAACGTAACCTACCCCAACTGTGCACCTGCTGCGGGATAAAACCGTGTACAGAGGTGTTTACTTTGAAAGAGCTGATGTGCTGTAAATTCAGATGCTAGATTATCTCATTGGAAATTATGAGTCTTTAATCAACTGAGCAAAACAGAAAACAAATATTTGCAATATTTGTGTGGCTACCATTAATGGAGCTCCTTGGCTAGCACATTCAATGCTTCTTATCACTGGCTGTCATTGTGTGAGTTAGAGGGGAAAAAAGTGCTAGTCAGGCAGTGGTCTAGATCCTTATAACTCTGGTGAAGCTACAGAGTGAACTGCGCTCTAGGAGGCATGGTAAGATTGCCTCTTACCTGATTCTCCTGCTACACATGATGAGAAGGTGGAGGTGTGCCCAAACTATGTTTTTTGGGGGGGAAACATCATTGAAATATAAAACTCTAATGAGGATTTTTTCCATTCTATGTACTCAAAACATTTCTCCAGAGCCTCTGCAGGATTTCTATTAATTTTACTCCGTCCTGCTTTATTATTGTACTCACACTGCAATATCAAAATGTCTTCTAACAGTGCATTCAGCAATGTAACTAACAGTTGCCAATGTGAACTGTTATGCCATCTTCTCTCCTAGGGGAAAAATGTATGCCTTCTAATACTGTGTTTTGCTTTTTGTATAAATATACCTACATGATTGCAAACTCTGACAGAAACCATGGACCATCTCAATCAATGAATCACATTTTGAATTGTGAGGCAAGAGGCGTGGGTTGTTTTGTTTTGTTTTATTTTACCTTCTCAAAGACAAATTTATGGAAAAACCAATGTGCATATGCTATATAATTATATTACAAATGACAAGACTGAAGTATTTTGAACTTGCTCCTGGAATTCATTCCACAAGCCTTGGGCTGGCTCTTTAGAGCAGTCTGTGTTCCTCTTCTTCTTTACAGTCATCTTCTCAGAAAAGAAAAGCCCAAAAGCTCCAGAACTGGACTGAAGCCAAGTCTCTTATTCTCAAGATTCAAAGTCATTTCTATGACACTTCTGGCCAAAATTATTTGACCAAATTTGATCCAAAAGGTGTCACATTTACCACATTTTCTGTGCAAAAATACTTTGGCGCCCTTTTCATTAGTAATAGTGAACGAATTAACTGATAGTCCATTGTGTGGACTGGCAGAATGTAAAGATAAAATCGCCACCATCAAACTTATATTGTGTAACCCCCTCCACCCTAGAACTGCATACACTGCTATTTAGGGGTCTTTGATTCAATATATAAATAAAAAAGCACAGCAATCAATGATCACTACAAAAAAATATATATTTAATATCACTAACAAAGAAAAAAGAAATTCCTGTCCCCAAACTGTTACAAACACTGAATATACCTTTGACAGGAAGACCTCAGCATAGATGTGTAATTACTGTCTAGATGATTACAACAAGTGGCTGAGATGACTGTTGGTAGCACTTCTAGGAAATATAAATTGAATAAAACATATGGAACATATCAGTATCTCAAATATTGCTGACACCTGAAATAGCAAAGACATTGGCTTTGGACATACTGTAAGAGTTAAGACGACTGTGGAGAATGGTACTGAGATAATCTGTTTTATCCAACAGATAAGAAAGCTAGACTGTGACTTTGACATAAACCTTAGGTACATAGTCATATCATCCTGGAGGGTGACAAGCAACAAAATTAGGGCTCAGAACAACTAAGCAAATTTGCCTGTGAGCAACTTTGAGAGAGTAACTCTCATGATCTCTGTATTCCAGTTACATGACAGAGTAAGTAATTTGTCCTAATCCTAGAAACACTAAATAAGTAGCATGCTTGTAAAAATATTCAGAATTTGTAATACCATTGAATGCAGATGTTGTGCATAATGTAATTTTTATCCAACAGAAACAAATGTCAATGCAAATGGAGATGCACTCAGAGGTTACTATGGGAATACCAGAAGGGAACAGAGACGAGAACATTCAACAACAGAAATGTTTGAAGAAATCTGGATTAGAAGACCTGTAGGGACGATACATTTTTCTATCTGCATGCAAGAGTTACCTTTCTGTGAGGTGGACAATATTCTGACAGATCTAAGAATGGCTGATACTGGAGTTTGTCTGAGCCCAATAATTTGAAGTATTTTGAGCTCTGACATCGTGCAACTCTTAAAATGAGCTTTGGATCACAAAGGCAAAGCAGTACCTTGCAGTTTGTCTCTAACTACTACTGATTTTCAGCCCAGTAAAATTACAGCACCTCAGAAAATATGATGCAATGTTGAGGTCCACTTGGGTTAAAATGGAATTAGAGTTAGTGTTTCATAATGCTGCAATAGCTTCCAAGTACTGTCTGATAGATCAACGGCTTTGAAGACTGGCTGTTCATACAAATCTCATACTAGCTATTCAATATCTGATTGGTCATGAGAAGTGGTGGAAGTAATGAATGTTTCTGGAAACAGCAGCAGAAGCTCACAAGAGTTCCCTAAAGCTCCAAAAAACCTCACTTTCTGAGGCACTGCACACAATGCAGTGTAAGTAGACATCAACCGGAAAGAAGAGTCATGTGTGAAGACATAAGGTCTTTTCATGTGATGGACTTATTCTTTTGCAGTTAGTAAAAGGAGAAAACCTTAGACAAGATAAAGAAAACAAAGTTTTTGGCTGTATTGTGATTGTTTAAATAAGTATAACTCAGTGAAGTTAAAGTTCAGAACTGACCAACTACTGCTATTTATTTTTTCCTGTCCTTTTAGATAAATCTTTCTTTCTGTTTCCATGAGGTGGTGAGCCATGCCAGTTCATTTTGAGGTGCACAACCAGGGTAGACTACTTTAACTCTTAGTTGAGACAGTATTTATTTGACTGCAAGAGAAGGAATATAGGGCCTTGATTTTGCAAGTAAGATGTTTCTGCAGACTTTTTTGTAGTCGGGAAATACAAACAAATGATGGACCTAATTTTCTGGAAGACTTGGAAGCTACCTGAAAAATTCTTCCTTTCATTTCTAGTAAAATTTCTCCATGTTCAAAATAATATTAGTTGAAGGAAATATTTGATTACACTTGAAATAACATCTTTTGTATTATTGTAGAGGACAATATAAAACTTTTGTTTGTCCTTTTTGAAACATTCAGTTTATAAGATACACTTCTGTGCAGAGTTTTGATTCACCTGAGTATGCTTTTTTTGGTAAAATGTCTCTCTCACCACAGTGGAGAAGACTGCACTCTTTCTCCTTTAATACTAAGAGTGGCTGGTAACATCTCAAGAGCCCAAGCTGGAAATGGCTGAACAGCAAAAGGACTATCATTGACTTTGTTTGCCATAAGATCAAGTTCATGACCTCAGGAAAAAACAATCAACTTTATTAGTTAGTGTTACCTTTCCTGTTGCATTGTATTTTTTACAGAAGGTAAGGGTGGCCTTACTTTTGAACATCAGTGCATACCTGTCAGCCTGATGCCTACACAAATCCTCAGAGAGAAGATGAATGGTAGATATCAGGTACTGAATCAAGTTTCAGTAATGACAACTCCTGTAATGTTTCCTTCTCTGTCTTGAGTGCAGATGGGAAAACCAGCAATCAACATACTCATTTTTCTCTTGGATGATCAGACACTGTCTCTGTGGGTAGACAAGGTAGTTTATCCCATCACCCATGGTCCAGACATGTTTTCTCAAGAAGGAGGGGAAAGAATTACTACTTCAGTTAAAAATCATTACAGGAGGCATTTAGAAAACAAGTGTCATGAACTTATAGGTTCCTTTCTTGATGAGGATATAGAACTGATATAATGAAAGAATCAGAACATATGTGAGCTAAGTGGGGTAGAGAAGTACCACACATTGGCCAAGCACATCTGGAATCCAGACTTCGTACAGTGAAATCAGGCCACAGTGAATATCACATCGTTCCTTAAAATATATTTTATATATGTATATTTTATATAGTTTTGGTTTGCAGTGCTCAAAGCCCACAACCAGTGCCAGAATTTAAAATAAGACAGAGAACCTATAGATTAAAGTAATTTTACTATTTTACCTGAAAATAGAGTAATTCTTTGAGATTAAAATTTTTTTTGCTTACAAGAGGCCTCGGTTTCGGTCAATGCACACAGTTCGCCCATATGCACGTGGCAACCTGCAGAGACACACCAGGTAAACCGAAATATTATAATATCAGTTGTATGGAAAATTAATCCTAAAGTGCAAATTTTACTAAAAAATAAGTATCTGGAGCCTTCTGAGAAACACTTGACCAATTTGTTTACAAAATGGTATAATTTTCCTTAAAATAAGAATATTATTCTAAACCTATCCTAGATCTATTCTCCAATAGTGGATATATATGTAATATATACATGAAGAAATATAATTATCTGAAAGCAAAACTGTACTATCCTCATTATGGCAATAAACAGTTAAGTATATTCAAAGCAACCCGCAGACCTGGGACTCTGCACGAAGGCTGGTCAGGTTGTCCATTGCTGCCACCTACCGTACAAACAACCTACTTTTAATGAGAAATATTCCTCAAGTATTCAAACTGGTTTAACTCAGGGCAGGTCTGCTCCTTTAAGTGCACTGATATAATTAAAGCAGTGCACCTTCCTCTCTATCTTGAAGATCTGGCCTTCATTAGGGACAGGATCCGTCTCCCCTAATTTTAGCCTTCTCAAAGTTGGGTGTTTAATCAAACATAACTGGCCAGTGCCCTGGGATACTGAGAGAAGACCTCCGGTGAACACTTTGTTCCAACATAAAACAAGTGTCCAAGGCAGGATGACTCTCCCCTCCGGAGATGCCCATCTCTTTCTCGTTAGACCCTAAATGATCAGACTCAGATTAGATGCCTACATTGGCAAAACATACTTTTCTTGACCTAGCTAATCTGGCTCTCCCTACCCAGGTGAAAGGAAATACTTTGGCCAAAGAACAGCTTGGCAGGTGTAGCCTTTGCCTCTGGGAGTTTTTCCAGCACAATTAAAGAAGTCACAGTTCATATCTCAGACCAACATTATTAAGCCAGCAACAGAAACAATCAGAAACAGCCTTGATCAAGAGCAAGGGCAGAGAATCTCGGGCTGCAATATTTAGGCTGAAGTCTGAGTTCACAATTTTATTCTTCTCGCTATCAAGTGGAGAGGCTGGAGGGTGCAAACATCTAACTTACGCATCACTGTATACCATTATAAGTTTCACCAAACTGAAATGTATCAAACAGATAAAGAAAGAGTGTGTGAGTGTGGTGTGTGTGTGTAGGCATGTGGAAGGAACATGGTCAAGGAAATGCTGTCTGTATGGAAAAAGGCACCAATATTCATCAGGGCCAAGTGTGTGGTGCATGTTGTGTTTTTAGCATACTGCCTGTATTTCTTCATTACAGCTTTATACGTTATCTGCTGGCATTTGAACAGCCAATGCTAGCTGACTCATACTTATATCTAAAGGAACCAGATGGCCCCTACAATGTAACTGTAAAGATAAAGATGACACTGAGAAGACAAAAATGCTTTGGTGGCTTGTTCAGCACTGCGTTGCACTAAGAGTTGTATTACTGCATCTCATCAGAATATACTCATGTCAGCATATATTCGGTAATCTCAGAAAAAATCCAGGTCAGAGCTTTGAATGTTAATTACATATAAAGCCTGTCACCATGCTTCTGGTTCTCTTGAAACCTGGCAGGTGATCAAATGCCTAACTGTTGGACAAATAGTTAGATAATATGATTTTCGTATTTAGTTCAGGAAAACATTTGGAATGACATAGACTCAGCAAAGCAGTCAACACCTTTGAGTCAAAACTACCGTAGCTTTACTCAGCTTTCCTATTATCATCCTCTAATTTTGTAAAAGCTTCTAAAAAAACACAGTCATACTTATCTAGCTGCAGTAAATCCAAAACACATAAGCATAAAAAAATACATGTATAATACCTAGGCAAAACAAGACATTAACAAAGAAGGAAAGAGATGGAAGTGGAGGGAAAGAATTAAAGAATTAGTATTCCAGATCATCCAACAATGTTATTATGTTTTCATTACCTCACAAAATTAGCTCGGATCCAGCAAGCTGCCACTTTGCATTTATATTGATGAAAAATAATTGTATTTTAAAGCCTTTTTTGGCTTCTGGCTGCCATTTGGTTTTCTGATCAATGGAGAAAATGAGAAATGCAGTGATTATGTAAATATTCTAGACCACAATAGCTAACAGATACTAATTTCATCCTTGATTTTGTGCAAAAGGCTACTATGTGGGAAAACCTTTTTCCAATTTTTAAACTATACAGCTGCTTGCCACAGGATGTTGAAAATGTACATCAGTTCAAAAAGAAACTGGACAGAACCCTGAAAAAATATCTATCAAAGATTTGCTAGATACAAAGTCTTCTTGTCTCATGTGGTCCTCCACTCATAAATTGCAAGACACAGGGAGAATACCTGTGCCCTCTTCTTATTTTTTCCCCTAGGCACATGCTACTGGCACTACTAGAGGGAAAATGGACCACTGGTCTAGGTCAGCCTTTTGACTGATCAGCTACACCCATATTTTTAGAACAGTTGGAGGAACTGCTGAGGCATTGTATGTGTTTCCCAGCTGAGGGAATAATGGATTCATTGCTAATGTTGAAACCAAGTGTATCCCCTCTCTCTTCAGGAGAACAGCAAGGCGTGCTGCTCATCTAACATCTAAATCCAGAAAACCTCAGAACTGGGTGGCTTCATAAAGTCACCCAGCTCATCTTCACCGTGTTAATGTGGGGAAACTTTATTAGCCTGGACTTCCAGTGATAGTATGGAGGGGGGAGTTAGCCACTTACATGATTTCAGTAGCATCTTGAATCACAGGGTGTTTTTTATAGAACAAAATGTTTTATTTAAAACACATGAGATGGGAAAGCTTTATCCCTGATCCCTTTTGGACATTTAATAAAAAGAAATAGTGATGCATATGCCATAGACTGCTCCAACATCTGGCAATGATAGAAAGAGATGGACACAAGCAAAATTGTGCCCTCTTTCAGCAGGCTGAGGAGAATTTACATGAACATATATTCATTATATTGTGAATGTAGTCAGCTTTGATGCACTGTAAACCTGCCCTACTTGACTGAAGAGTCTGTGAAGTATGAAGTATTCAGGGTTATATAAAAACTGCAAATTATTTGCATCCTTACATCTCTCAATTTATTTCTTCATGAAAACCAATAAAGAATAAAATAACAGAATACTTGTCCCATATGTAGCATATATTTTGGATTCCTTTAGATAGAAGACAGTGTATGTTAAAGGGAAAGGCTCTTCTGTGGCTGGTGAGCAGTTGTCAGTCCTGGTAATTTGAAATTAAGAAGCTTCAAGATAACCTGTTTGGGGAATTTACGTTGTTCACCTCCTGTCATATTCCTAGCATACAGATTGTACTAAACGTGGTGAGGACCCGCTTTCCCAGCAGTGGAAACTGGGGCATTGCTGGGCTTTGTGGGAGCACAGATGTGCCAGGGCCACCCCACTGGTGAGTGACAGGTCACTTCTCTCCCAGCTCTAGAGCCACGGGTAAGTCATAACCGCACAGGAAGTTTTGGGGTAGAGGCACACACTTCAGATGATTAAGTTAGTGAAAACATGGTGATTATCAGGCCATGGTGATTATTGATTTAGTAACGCATATATCCTGTAATCTCTGTAAATGCTACTTTTCTAGGGCACCTCAGCCCTCGACTTGGAGCATTGCTGATGGGGTGGTACTTTGAAAAAAACTGGGAGCTCTCCTCACTAAAAATAGCCCTTTTTGGTTGTTTTTATGTAATTTTTTTTTATGTGAATAGATTTTAAACACTAGGTGTCAGTCAGTCACCTCACAAAAGCAAACTCTCAAGCCATAGCACATTTGTCTTTGGCAGCAAAAACTTTTAAAGGGAGCATGTACAATAATGTACACATCAAAAATAATAACTGCAGTAATGCCAAAGCCAGCTGCAGCAATTATTCCACAGGGCTGTTTTAGCAGCCACAGAGAACCCCGAGCCAGGGAGTGTGGAGAAAACCCTTTTGTAGAAAGACCCTTGCACATACTGTGGTGAGTATTCACACTGTCTCTGTAAAATCCTTGTTAATCTGTTGTCTAATGCTACAGGTGACTGGTAAATTCCTCTCGTAAACCACCCACGCTACTCCAGCTTCTGGAGCATTTGTAGAAACTTAGGTTTCAAAAGAAAGGACACCCATCAGCTAGGTTGAAAAACAGGAGTTCAAGCAGCACTCTCTTCTGCACTTCCTCCTAGCTGAGTTAGGACACTGGCAAGGGGTCATGCTACCACATTTCAAGAAGTTATGGGCCCCTCTTATTTTTCTGACCTTTGAAGGTTGCTCCCTAGAGGGCATCATTGTCATACAGAAACTTATGCCTGCAGCTGAGCTGTTGTGACAACTGAGAGCTGTTTAAGCAAAATGCTTGCATTGACAATAGAGTTTGAGTATTGCTCCTTTTGCCAGTTCTCACCAGTTGCCTGGTGGTGAACAGCAGGAATAGTCGCCAGACTTCACAAGTCAGGCCCCTCAGGCAGCTCTGCACTGAGGGTCTTCAGTTTTGTGGATCTGGCTTTTAGTGATCTGATGCCACAAGGGATACAGATACCCGAGCTGTCTCCATAGAATGGTGATATACAAGAGGAGCTGTTTCTTTTAAGCACTGCTGCGTGACTACAGACATAATGCTCCTGGACCCAAACTAATGTCCTCGCTGAGCTCCCAGTGTGGATATGTAGGGTGTCATCCTGCTGCCTTTCCCCTCTGTGACTTGGGCACCCAGCTTTCCCTTCAGATTGCATCATGGACCTGTCCCAAATGCTCACAGCTCCACTAGGTGTCAGGGCACGTACATCCTCTGGGTCATCCAACCAGTGTCTGAAATTTGGCTTTGTAGTTACACATTTTTTTATTATTCTCTTCAGCTACATTTTGATTCAGAAATCTCAATAATCCTCAAAAAATCTGTTACCTATTCTTGAAACATGTTTGGGCTGTCATTCTTTCCAGAAATCATACATGTGTATCATTTCAAACACTCAACTACTTTTAAGACAATGCCACTGTGTAGCTTGAATAGAAACTTACTCTAGAGTGTATGAAGAAATCTATTTCACAATTCTGTTCTTTACTCTTTTACACATACATTTAAAATTACTGCATCTCTGCTGTAAGACTCTGAGGAGAAATGTCTTTTATGACACGCTGACCCCACAATACATACTTTTTGTTCAGCCAGCCTGTGAGATCCCAGGATGCTGGGCTTATGCTGCTCTCGACTATCTGATTCTGGGGTACCAAAGGTTGGGCTAGGACAGCAATCTCCACGTGTCAGTCCACAGGATGAAGGATCACCTAGGACATGTTGTCAGAAGAGGCAGGTAACAGCTTTCAGGCTAAAAGAACAGAGTTGGATTTTTCACTGCTCTGTACTTTGTGAGGCAGAACACAGCCATGTGCAGGGCTACCCCGTGAGAGCAGTTGCATTTCCACCCACTCTTCACTCATTCTGCCTGAGCATAGGTCACTGCAGAAGGCGAGGGGACTGGAGAACCAGTCCCTTTGATGTCTAGACGATCACTGCTTTTGGGTCTTTTTTATATTATTTGGTTTGTTTGATCTCACATCAGGGCTTTAGTACTTTTTTTCCTGGTGATGGGAAGAAACAGCAGTGAATTATTTCCTCATCTAGGTACCTGTCTTCCTGCTGTGATCACTTGGCCATCCTTTCTTGTTCCCTTTATTTCAGGGTAGTTTTACACCTGCACATCATCATGATGGCCATGACAGCCCCTCAAATCAATAAAAAATAGACATATTTGTGTGGCAAGCCTTCTACCAAGACAAAGACTGCCTTGTGTGGAGCAATATGCAAACACCTATAGCCAGATTCATCCCGCTTAAGTGAGGTGCCTCTTTTAGAAAACCAGAACCCCTCTGTAGCCCATGGAGAAAGACAGACACCTCCAAAGGATGGTTCATTCCACCTGAGGATGTCTGTTTCCTTCTACTTTGCAAGAGCCCCCTCTTACTCTCCCTTTTTCTGCAGAGATCTAGTTCAGCACATAAAATTAGTTGAAAAGAAATAATGGAAAAACATTAACTATATCAAAGATGTAGCAGCACAAATAGAAAACATAGTTAAAAAGCAGAAAATGGAAAGATGAAGGAAAGCAGTGTGGTGATGACTAAGAATGGCTCTCAGGTGCCCTGTGTCCTCAGACCTGTCATCAGAAGGAGCCCTGCCTTGGCCATATATACCTGTTAATTTGGAAGTTTTGTCATTTTCATAATTCTCCTTTTGAGCAGATGCAAGACTGATAACCATCACTGAAAATGTTTTCCTGATTGTTTGAAAGCCATTTATGACTCTGTCTAAAGTCAGGTCAGAAAAGTGGGATGAATTTTGGACTCATTATCTGCTTGAAGCCCAAGATTGACCTGGTGTCATGAGTACTGTCTTTGCCTCACCCAGAACTGGAGCTCAGAACGTGAAGCATATGATACTAAGCTGACTTGATCTGTGAGATACAGCCATAAGCAAAAAAACTATATCCTTCCAAATTATCATGTCGGTCTTTTGTTCCAAACTGGCTATATGAAGCTGAATTTGGTGTTTTACTGTTGAAGTAAAACAAATGAGCACTGTAACAAAAGAACTGTACGTCCTTCGCCTATGGGGATCCTTTCATGGCTATGAAGGTTGAATGAATTGGCCTGACACAGACTCTGCCCTCTCCCTTGATGACTACTTCTTTAATGTTTGTGAACACTGAATATTTATCAGTCTTTTACCTTCAGCCAAACTCTGGCTGAAGCTGGCTGGCAGGATTAAACGGAAAAAAGGTGACTGGGAGACATAAGTCCATATACACACACAGCATGGTCAGTCCAACCTCATTTACCTAATAAATCAGGCTCCAAGTTCTTGAAGACACACTACTACTCTGAAATGTGAAATTATCAAAATACTAATATACCATGCAAGATCTGACCTTTAATGAGGTTAGACAAATTTATTGAACTCAATTAAATTAGTCTCACACATACTTAGAAAACTTCAACAAATGAACTTATTGGTATGGTTCATACTTAATAATAGCTTTGAAAACTAAATTCTATTTTTGTAATCAATAAGGAGTAAAAGAATTCACAAATTCAAAACGCTGAATTTTTTTTTGCCTCTGTAGAAGAAGATCTTTTCTTAAGTGAAGCTGAGTGAAAAGGCTTTCTGAAAAAAGTCAATTGTTTTACAATGAATGTAAAAGTATGGCATTATTTGTCAAAGAAACCAAGTGAAATAAACACTGAGCTGTTTGGAAATAATATGGGTTTATCAAAAATCTGATTTAAAAGCATACAAGTCGTTATTGTGGTTGCACACATCCTAAAGACGTGTTCATCATTAAAACATAATTTTTGCACTTGTGGTGAATGCAAATCAAACTATCACATAAACTTTACGAAGGCACACCAATCTTGCTGCCAAAGAAATTAATAGCAAAGTTCTCACTGAGTATATGGAATTTCTTTATTCCGTTGAAACACTGGGAAGTGTGTACAATTCTTACACAAAGCCTGGCTGTTCAGCACAGCAAGGTAGAGACTGATTTCAGAGTCCAGTGTCACCCATAGAAGGAGGGAGACGTGGACGCCTTGTGAGTATCACATCAGGATGAAGATATATTTTCCTTGGCTTAAAAAAACAGTATAATTGTGTGTGCAGGAACTATTTCATAACAAATTTGAAGCCCCTGAAACAAATGTTATTTCAATATTACAAAAATCAGATAGGAGAGAAGATTAAAAGACACTGGGTTTGGCTGGCTGGGTGGGTTTTGTTGTCTGGGGTTTTGGTTTGTTTCTGTTTTGTTTCATTTTTTTGCCAAAGCTAGATGATACTTGATATAAAGCAGCAATTTGATCTGTTGGATCATAACACAAACATCCTGTCAAGACAAACTGATGGTCTACCTAGTTTTTTCCTATGTAGTGTGTGGGTGTGCTTTTTATCTATTTATTTATTGGTTTCAAGAATGTTTGGAATTAATAAGAAGGTAATAAAGAGCAAACCAGAAAATATTATCATGACATTGAAAAAATTCAGGGTGTATCAGTAGCTTAAAAACTGCATGCAGGTCTGGATGTCCAACCTAAAAAGAAGACAATAAATCTAGAAAGCAAAAGACGACAGCGGTGAACAGTGTGAAATAGCTTGCACCTGAGAAGGAACTAGGTGGTCTGGGATCCTTCAGCCTGGAACAGAGGTAGTTAAGGGGAAGGATGGTTATACTGGCTGAAAACTAAACAATTGCCTATAAACTAAACAAATCAGATACACCTCTTCCAACACCATGCATTGTTAAGCTGTAAAAATCTTTGCCAAGGAGTGTTGTGGATGCTGATGCTCAACATGGGTTCAAAAGGTGATTAAAAAAATCTCATACAGTAACTCTTGATTCATCAAGAACTGTTAAGCACACTTCTGTGACTCAGGAAGCCCCTGAGCTACAGACAGCCAGGCAGAGGAAGGCTGCATGCTACACTTGTCCCCTTCTTGCATCCTTCCCTTGGTCTCTCGCCATATGCCAGCTGGAGGGGTGGTTGGGTTGGCAGTGCCAGGTGCCCTCTCTGCCTGCCCTGGGATCTCATCCTTGGCATGGAGTCCTCCAGACTGGATACGGAGGGGCTAAGGGGCTGCCCTGTCTGCCTGGCGAGGAGTGGGCATTTGGGAGACCAAGCCATGCTCTCCCTGGGAGGGAATACAGAGGAGATTTAGAGCTGAGCTCCTGCCTCTTTCTTTCTCTTGGCAAGGGGAAGAAAATATACGGTCTTTGAAATGTAGATAAGCTCATCACCTTTGATAGTGGTATGAGCAGGTGTGGCCCATATCTTCTTCCTGGAATCCGTTCACTAAAAGGCTATAGAAAGTTCCTAAAAATGGTGAACAAGGTTAGAATATAACGTAGCACAGTAACAATGTCCTACAGAACAGCCATCCATGATTTTGGGCAGGGGCACATGATCTTCTGGGGGCTCTTTTTGATGGCCATACTGGCAGGGCTATTACCGCTGGGTTGTGGGTGCGGGCACAGCACCAGCTACGGCAGCTCCCGTCCTGCATGAGGACACATGCCGTGCAGAAGTGTCATCTACAACGGGTGGGCACGTTTCATATTTTGACTCACTCCTCCATCTTCTTCCTCCCTCCTTGGAAAGAAAAATGCTTGTCCAAAGTTGCCGCATGGATGTGGAGCAGAGAGAATCCATTTTGTTCAAAACAAAACTTTAAACTTGCTCGGTGTGTTCTGCTATCTCTGCTTTGCTGCTTGATATAGGAGATAATGAAATTGGAGATAAGAGAAAAGAGAAAAAAGAAAAAAGGCCTATCTTGATCTGTTTGTTTTTTCCCTGTAAGTACTATGTGTTAGGTATCACTAAATTTTGTTTCTCTTGCTTAATGTGACATTGACTTCAGCAGAAATTATTAGTCGTTTTTGTAATTTGTCCAGTTTGTCATCCTTACTAATCTGAATTTATTCATCCCTAATTTAAGTTTGTATTTCAACATAGAACTGGGACAGAGTGTGAGCCTAACTGACACTTAATTTGCTTCCCACGGTGAGAGGGGTGGCAGAGACGGGCTGCAGCCCAGGCTGGCTCCCCTGGCACAGCTGCCAGCCCGCAGCTCTCCTTACATCATAAGGTGGGCTTCTTCCTTCAGTGAAAGAGTGAGGAAAATCTTATCTGACAACTGATAAATGGGGTGAAAAAGTGAAAACTTCCACTCTGCAGGCTTGCACTGAAGACAGCAATTTGCATCAGAGGAAACCACGATAAAACTGAGGCATTCTGTTATAGTGTTGTTTTACACTCATGCAGAAGAGCTGTGAATCAATGCATGCGTTACAGGGCACTGAGCATTCAGGCCGACCCTTCCTTAGCTGTGAGTGAAGGTGTCCCAGTTTAGTCCTTTTGTCACATAAGTGAACCAAGAAAGCTTCTGCTCTGAAAGCTACTCAGTTAAAACAACATAAATGGGTTTATATGGGAGAAGGACAGTGCAAAAGAGGAGCAGTAGAGGTGGGAAGTTTGTATTTATTGCTTCTAAATCACTTAACGATAGAATTTGCTCCTTTTAGAAGTGCTTTTCATCAGCAATGTAAATTGATAGAGATGTGACATACCAACCTCTTGTGAGTGTATGATCCCAGGAAGCCCTTTTTACTTAAGCTCTCTAAGACTAGTTTTCACGACTACTCCATATCACTGAAGCACCTTCTATTGTAAGGATGTAGCTGGGATTGGGCAAGCGGTTAGCTCAAACATTATTTCACTGCAGTTATCCATGGATTGCTGAAATTCTCTGTAGCTGAATGGATTTCAGAAAATAAAATCATGGAATATAACTATCTAGCTATGAAATGTCAATGCAGCATAAAAACTACTTTGCTTACATTCATATGCACAGGGGCTCTGTCAACCCAAACACCAAGTCAAAGGAGAAAATTTTTGGGGGAAGCAGATACAACTTTTCAGCATGATTTTCCATAACAGTACCACATTTTAAACTGAAATAAAGAGAAAAGGTCATCTTGAAAAAGCAGAGTCCTCCTTTCCAGCTCCAAAATAATATGATCTTTCTATGAGCCCTCCCAGCTTCTACTTGCCCTTTCCAGACTGCCTTCTAAAAAATACTAAGAAAAAAAAGACGCTAAATACACGTTCTTCCCCTTTAGATCTAATTTGATAAAAACTGCCACCCTCCATTCCCCATATGGCTGCTGGTCATGGCCATCACAAAGTTAATACTGTTACCAGAAATGAGCTTAACTTAACTCAAAACATGTGTTTGCCTGCACAACGGCATTTTAAAAAACTTTGCTTATATTTCCCCATCCTCAACTTTTCTATGGTTTGTTTGTTTGAAAACAACATTTGAAATTCAATTACATTTACTGCAACTCTGAGAAGGGCCCCTGCTTCCTTTTTAAAGCAACTCACGGAGAAAACAAAATGGGGACTGTCAAGAAAAAAAACAAGCTGCTGCTGATGCAAGAGACTGTCTCGAGAGGCTGGCTTTCCCCTTCTTCCTTTAAGCAGATTTACCTATTTAAGAATATTATCTTGTGCATACCTCACTTCCAATTAGTCTTGTACTGAAGGGCCCTCTCAGAAGTCAGTCATAACTGCAGCTGGATCATACGGTAACAAAGCAAGAAGATGTCCAGGCTGAAGAGTTGCCCCCAGCCCAAAAGTAACTGATATTTGTGAAAAAATAGACAAAGATCCAAATTCTATCTAGACACAGTGACCGAGGATATCACGCTGCTTTGACCATACAGTCCTCTTTTACAGTATTTTTGTATGATTGCTCTTCTAGATACAGGGAATCTTCAATGTAATTAGTCATTAAAAAGCACAAGAACATTTTGCTATTAATAGCTCAGATAGCAAAAGATGAACAACATGAACCACATTCCCTGAGGCAAAATCCTCTTCCCTGAGGGCAAAGGATTACTAGATCTCCAGAGTCTAGAACCACATCTCCGTCCTCTTTACTGAAGGAGGATCATCTACAGAGTATATAAATAAGTCTCTTAACTGTCCCCTCCTCACATGAGCAACTGTCCCCTCAAGACCTGCTTTAAAGCTTTAGTACTACTTGCGGCACAAATAACAGTAACAGAACAACTACCTTCTGAAATTTGAGATTCTGATACAATTTTCCAGAAATACAGGTAAATTGGGGCCTGAGGGAGCAGAAACATCTTTAGCTAGTTGTATGATGGGCAGCCATTTGGTCAGTGCAAGGAAGGATGATTAAATATCCATTTATCTCCCTGTTTTATTTGCCACGACGATGTCTTCCACAGTTGCAAAGAGCCCAAGCTCTCCCCAGGCCACTATATCCCATTCTGGTATACTGGACTAAGCTAATGGCAGGCAGGATAAACAGCTCTCACAAAGTGTCCAGCACTGTCTGTTGAGTATTGAGACAGCATCACTCTTAGGGACATCCCAAAATTTCAGATGGATGAACATGACGTGGGAGTTCTTAGTAAATCATGGTGGGCAGATATTAGGAGTTTCCACTATGCTAGAAATTCACCTCTAATCCGCATGGGAGAGAAAGCAAAGAAATGAAATCTTATTAAATGAAGTATGTGGAAAAAAATTTGAAATAATTAAAACATTAGGCATAAAATACAAATATTTAATTCCAGTGTAGACTTTAAAAAAATAGGATTACTGTCACTTTTTATTACAATGGAAACAAAAAATGAGTATAAGAAAAAAATTATGGTGTTGAATTTTTATCACATTTTTCTTCTTCTGAAAATGTTGAATTTTACTATCCTAGGCTGAAACAAACAGGCAATAGTTCAGGTTACAGTTGGTTGGGTATTTTTGTTCAAAACTCAAACCAGAAGAAACACTGAATGAGCAAAGTTAACTTTCCTTTGCAATTTTATGTTCATAAACTTTTACATATATGGGTTCACTCGAGAACAAATGAAAGAAGTTGTAAAACACCACAAGACTGACACGAATCAACATAATTCTGCATCAACTGGTAGTATATAAGAGAGAAGTCTGGGGTTTGTGAAACCTTAAGGCACTGCAAAGAGTGAGTTTCACTAAACATTTCCTTTTTTGCTACTTTCTCTATTACCTGAAACAGTACTTTTTAACAATTTAGAACTAATTAAAACACACGACTACAAATAAGTAGACAGCCCTAACCAGAGATCTTAATCAAGCAAGAGACAGATGTTTACATGCAATTCTTGCATATTTTTATGAAGGTAGCACTGCTGGGTAAACATAGATGCCTGAACTTCTCTAACCAAAACCCAGTCTGGAAAAGCTGCCAAATGACAAAACCAAAAACTATATACCGTATATATACACTTACCAGAGTGGCACTTTACAAATGTTCAGAAGATTTACCTGAAATCAGATCTTTCACATTTAAAACAATTCTGTCTTTGTGAAATCACACCAATGCAAAATGTTGTCAAAAAAGAAAAAGCATTTTTAGATTTCATTTGTCATTTTTCTACAATAAAAGTAAGAAAAATGGCAGTTACCCATGAAAAAATCATTTCTGTCATACTCCCATTTTTAATAGGAACATTTTAATATTAAAAATGCTTCGTTAGGTCTATGCAGGAATATGCAGTGACACAAGATTTGTCAGGAAAGACATTGTCTTTTATGAAAGTAACTCACAGACATGGAAAAAATACAGAGAAGCTTTTAAGCCCACAAACCTTTTACAAGTCTGAAATGGACGCAGCAATCCTAAAGCTGCACAGAGGTTGCAAAAAATTGCTATGGGTTTAACGTAGGTATGTTCAGTTGTAGCGAAAAGAGATGCACCACAGGAGGAAGTGATAAGGTCTTAAACTTCGTCATAAAGAGAGGGAACTGATGTCAAATATGAACTTGAATGAATAAAACAGATTGACTATTGAAGAAACTCAAAATAGATGACTACTCTTTTCTGAAACCATGGTAAGCCAGGGCGATTTGTTGTTTCCTTTAATTTGCATACAGATGAAATTAGAATTTGAGCTAATCGGACCCAATGTGTTTTTCTTTGGGGATAGAGGAAGGGAGAGGAGGGGAAAGAAGAGGCGAATGCGGAGTGTTTTGCGGGTTTTGTTTTGTTTGTTTTGCTTTGCTTTGTTTTGTTTTTAAAAAGAGATCTAGATTGTTTCCACATCTTTGGGAGCCCATCAGCGTTTCAAATACAATTATGCAACATGAATCTCAAGTGCTGAAATGCTGGAGCATATGTTGTCAACACTTGGGGCAGAAAGGAGGACAGCTTAGGTGATATGCTTCAGGCCTCCTCTGCTGAGCTTTCCATGGGGGTAAAGGATTGATCCCAAATCCTTCCACCTTGTTAGATATTCCAGGGACTTAGTTTTTGCCAACATATTCTCTTGGTTTTACAAACATGAAAAATATAGACTTCTAATAGCCCAAATATAATCAGGACCTCCAGGCAATTTCCTAAATACATGACTTAACCTCATGACTTGCACACATAGCCTTACACATGTAAGCAGTTCAATTGAAATGAATGATACATCCTCAGTGGGAAAAAACAAATTTGTGAGACTGAGTCTGGAAAAGATATTTTGCCTGTTCGGTGGCCTTCATTTGAGAGTTCTTTAAAGAGTACTAAATTGTTGATTTTATCCCTTGGAATAGTTATAAATGTTTATAAAATATCTAGTTTATCATTTGAAATAATTATAAGTAATTATTTTATAAACTATGATATATAAATATGTTATAAAGTTATAAAATCAGTTGGTCTGGATCTTCTCTCTATATTGACATTTTTGTTTAAGAATTAGTGATATCTAATTAGCATTGGGACTACAGACAAAGCCACCACCAGGAACAATTAAATACAAGCTTTTGCTTTTCAAGTTGACAAATGCATATTATGGCTTCATTTGCAGCAAATGTTATAACAGAATTGAGGTTTTACATATGCATACCATTGTAAGACTTAGAAATGGCCGATGAGTCCATCCAGACCAGCCAGTGGTCAAAGCTCTCTGAAAGACCCTGGATGATCTGGGAGTTATCACCCCTGTGGGGATGGTGTCATGGCACCGCTTGACAGCACTTCTCAGATCGGGCATAAAAATGCAGGTTAGCAATCTAAGGCTGCCAAGCATCCGAAGGTAGAAAGAATCAGGCATCACTCTCACCAAAATTTTGGTGTCAGTGTGTTGGCTCTTCACTGCCTCCTCTGCCCTACAGTATGTGGGACTGCTTAATCTGCCAGTGGCAACCAAAGATCAGCAGAAAATTAAGAGCTCTCCACAGATAATTATGCTTCCACAGATTTGCACACAAAACTTAAGGGGTGCCAAAGTAATCAAAATGACCATTCATATGCTTAGTTAGGCACGTGTCTGATTTTACTGAACTTATTTAATTTTCTAAATCACTTTGGGGCATAAGCTGGTATAAATACAAGAAATTCATATAATGAAACTAGAATTTTATGCCTAGGAAAAATGCCAAGATTCATAACCATTCCCCCAGCTAAATTCTGCTTTGCCTGATTTTCTGAATTAAGTGGTGGTAATTATGTGCCTAATACACATTCCTAGTTAACACGCTTGTCTCTCTAAATTCAGTAATTGCTTATTCAAACAATGCAACAGGCATGTAACACATAATTGGCATGCACAATTACCTCATTTGCATCAGCAGTCACTGTAATTTCATGTCACACTGATTATACATGAAATCATGAGTGTATTTTGGAAGACATTTGAAAACCAAATGCAAAACAGAGACACAACATAAGTTTCTAAATCAATAATCTTTTCCTCTCCCTTTAAAAATATTTTACTTCCATGGTGATTGTCTTCATTTTTGTGCATTTACTTGTGTTTATTTATTTATTTTTACTTTCTTTAGCTCACTGTCCTGTAATCAGGTCTGTAGAATGTTGTGAACAACTAGTCCCATGAGAGGGATAGAGCTCCTGTGTCCACCTGCATCAGTGGACCTAAATGGTGCTTATGTTCTTTCAGGCACGTTCAAAGAGGCCTAAAATTTTCGATATGCAAAAGCTGAAGCATTTTCATCCAGGCATGGCTACCTTCTGAAAAGGAAATTTTTCTCTAAATATAGTTGATATTATTGATGACTATGTACTTGGCCCTCCCAATTATCAACATTCTCATTGCTATTTTTTAATTAAAAACCATTTAAAGATGTTATTGCAATTATGATTTAATGTTTCATTTAATGAAATTGGAACTTTGGAGAAATTACCATTTTCACTTCTGAAAGCTTTACAGTTGGTGATTTAAATACTTTAAAAATTTCAATAGATATAAGTTTAAACAATGTTTTTCATATGCATTTTTTTTTGCTAATTGAATAAATATATTAATTTTTTTTTTTAAAAAAAAGACTGAACTCCTTATTGATGGAACAAGTTAAAGGAAGCTGTGCTCCATTTTTCATTGTGGAACATAATACAGGGGGAAAGCAGAGCATTAGAATAATTTAACAAGGTGAAACACAGGCAACTGTAGCCTTGCTGGTGTTTCTACGATGGGAGAGTTGGAGCTGATTCAGCTTTTTCGATGCCTGTGCCCAGCTGTATCACACTTCTCAGCTCAGCTCTGCATGAACTTAAATGTTCAGTTTTAAAATTTAGCTGGTTTTCAACTTTTCAGTTACTCAGGCATTCAAAGCCATTTTATTTCCCTGTATTCCCCAAAGTATCCCCGCTTGAGATCCATGAAGCTGCTACTCATTAGTTCAACATCTTATCTTAACAAGTGACAGCAGAGTATTAACTTAAGTAGATGCTATTTTCTCTTAAGAAGCCTGTGCAGGACTTTAGCCCCACGCAGTTCATCCCCATTCTCACACTCGAAGATGCGTGTTCAAATGGCTGTGTCCTCCTGCAGAAGAGGTTGTTTGAAGCCTGAGTGCAGAGTTGGAGCTCTCGCCTTCCCGGAGCTGCTCCTGGACCCACACTGGATGGGGTCCTGAGGAGCACTGGGCAGAGGCTGGTGCCGGAGGATGGCGATGCCTCCCTGGGAGCTCCCCGAGAGGCTGGGACTGGCGCAGTCAGTAAGTCAGGACAGTTACCAGCTAGCGCTAACCACCTCGTTAAACCTAAGGAAAAAAAGTCAGATTTGGGCTCAATCTGATATGCTTAAGGTATGGAGTCAACCATCTGAAGGTACCTCTGCATAGACAGAAACTCCATCTGCTACGTGAGTTCTCTCATTTTCTGTGTGTGTATAATTTATATGAAGTAAAAGAACTCCAGCAAGTGGGAGCAAGCAAGGAAAGAAGACTAACTGCTAGGCTAGTCTTCCAGGTCAGTAGAGGGTATTGATTATGCAATATTTTGATGGGTTCACTGAAGTCACTTTTAAAACCTGATTTCATTAGATGTAGAAATATGAACGATAAGTGTCTGATTCATCCCAGGGTAAAAATTATAAAATACATATGAGTGTATATATGTTCATATGTATGTATAGCAATAATTTGTTATGGAATACAAATATGCAAGTATTTATGTATCTATTTATATAGAAACTATACATACAGATGCGTGTGTGTGCACGTGCACATGCGCACACACACATATGCTCAAGAGCATAAAAACACCAGGAGACCACTAAACATCTTGGCAGTTAGAATGATATATAATGCACCTTCTTTCCTCCTTGCCTGTGACAGAGTTGCAGAGCGCAATTTGGAAGCTGCCCACTACTGGGTAGCAGCTTTGCATATTTTATTTCCCACAGTGATTCATCATTAGAGAGCGATTTGTCCTGTCAGCAGCTGACTTTCGTAGTGCTCTGTGTGGAAGCTGTTCAGCGCTAAACAGGTGATTGCCTACAAAAATGGAACTTCCTATTGCCATACACAGAAGGTCAGAATGGATTACAATTCTGAAAGTGTAAACTATGGTGTCTTCCAGTTTATTATGACAGCAAGTTCTAGCCGTAGGTTTTAGGAAGCTGGTTAAAAACTTCAGCATGAGCTCTCCTATCACCTCAAACAGAAAAGCCAATTAACAGTGGAATATGTATTTACCAATACGGGAGTCACATCTTCATTGTACAATCTTCAGGGCTATGCATGGCTGGAGGAGTCAGGCGCAGCTGCATGCTCATACTGAACAGCTGTTGTCCCAGTCTAGTGACACCTTCAGGGCTGTAAATTCCTGCATTTCATCCCATTAAATGGTCTTTAATGCTTGATTTTCTCCTGTATTGAGTAAATTCCAAAGTGAGTAATGGAGCACTGCGATCTGGGACTGCAACTAAATGGGGAGAAAACAAGAAAATATATCTACTCTGCAGATAAAAAAGATGGAAAGAATAATATCAATAGCATTACAGAGTTGCTTTACAAATGTGAATAATGCAGAAAGACAAGACTTAAAAGGAGGAGCAGTGAGAAAACTTCCAAATATAAAGGCATGTTCTTGCTGCTCTAACTGCTATTATGGAGCACCTTTGAATTATTTTTAATTAATTTTATCTAGTTTTACTGATCACATCCATTATTATTTTGAGCAAAAAAAAATTAACTGAAAAATTCAAGACTACGTATCTGTCACTTTAATGTTTGGGAAACTCAAGTTCCTGCTCTTTGATCTCAGATTCAAAAGCCAGAGTGCTTCATTTAATATGCCTTGTATATTTAAAGAATATTTATTGTTTATCCCAGTTGATTCTCACTTGGCTCCATTTGGGCACCTAGGTACTCTGACAGTACAATCTGACTTAGAGTCCAGAATATATTACTCTAGTATTAAAAGTGGTGCAGTTGGTTTTGGGGCTGCTGATCATGTGCATGCTCCGTCTCCTTATACATGAGTCAAATGAAGCACTGGTCGCAATGCTGACCCATAACCAGAAGCTGCTGATATGGAATGTGGCAAAACATGGAGCAGTTTCACTCTGCAGGCGGAAAAGGCCAGCAGTGCTCTCTGGCTGCTGCTGACACCCTGGCAGTTTCTTTTCAGGTACACCATGTCAAGAACATGAGGTGGAAAAAACAGAAGAAAGCTTAAATTCTCATACCCTGCCCTTATTTTCATGCGTTTAGGTCATCTGGCACCCATCTTTGCTCATGCTTATTACTGCAGAGACACAGGTACATGTGGAAGAGCAAATCCAAAATCTCAAGAAACAGGCTGGGCAGGAACACAGACCAAAGCCAGCCGATACCATCGGGTTCTCCTTCATCTTGTACTGACTGCAAGAGACAAACAAATTTATTTGGTGTGTTTGCAATCGAAAAACTGCCTTGTTCCTGACACAATGTGGAAAGATGAGTGTGCAGTTTAGGATGCCTTAAAACATCCCATTTTTAACATATGGGGGACACAATTTCTTAGGGTAAGTTATAAAAAATGTTCGACTTACATGGGTTTTTTTTGTGAAAATTAGCAAATCTTATTCTTGATATTTCAGTTAGTTTAGATCAAACCTGGCTGGCTTGTGAACCAAATTTTCAGGAGTTCTCATTTATCAAAACCCTTTTGAGACCCATCAGAGTGCAAACCTGCTTCGATTTAGCTTGCCAAATGCTGGAGGCTTGCCTGGCTATTCACATCATTGGAAGACATGATTTCTCTTGCTCCCTGCAACGACAGCTCTTACGCCAGCCTCTGCTCCTCCTTGGACAGCCTAAAGCAATGCTTCAAAGAGCTGGGCACTTGCTAGGGTGCCTCATCTGCTCTTTTTAAGAATCACAGCAGGCTTGTGTGAAAAGTACTTGTTGTTAGTCAGATCGAAATCACCCTTCATTAAATGCAGGTTAAGTTAAAGTCGAAATACCCTCTATTCTGGAGGGTACATTCAAAATAGCTGATGCTTATAAAAGAATTGGGAGAAGTGAAGAAAATAAACAATACGATCTTCCTAGAGCAAGCACGAAACTTAAAGGCCTTGTTTATCTCTCTTTTCAGGTGACATGCTGTAGGTGTCTTCCTGGCCTGCGAGATCAGGGATGTCTGCTCCCTGCTTGTTGCTCATTGCAGGTAACAATCTTCGGAGTGAACCCTCTCCTCATAAAACAGATTAACTTTTGCAACTAATCTATAGCTCTTCTCAGGGCCCTCCAAAGTTTAAGTATGATTCAATTCCTCCACCCAAAGCTTATACTCTAGCAAACACCACTAGTGTTCAAAGTCCTGGAAAATTAAGGACTGTTGCTATCTGTAGCAAATACTACTAGTGCAGTGCAGGTGCTATTTGCACGAAAGGATCTGTTTGTATTTCCTTGACTCAGTGAGAGGTACAAATCCACCACTGTGACCGAGGTGTATTTTTCTCCGGGTAGCAACATCAACATAAGGAGATTCTGTTCCCTACATGTTTCCCCTTCACGGTCCCCTGCTCTCGTATTCTGATTCCTGCACTGCCCTGTAACTGACCTAAATTCTTTGTTGATTTTAATCTTAATTTAAATTAACTCAGTACCTGACTTCAAGGTCAAAGGAAAACTGTTCAAAAAATCTTTGATGTTATCAGATTTTGTGCAAGATTTAAACTTGAGAGCACTAAAATTTATTCAAACAATAATTGAAGTCCAGAATATTTTTAGGACAGTGTCAACAACAATGGTGAAATGTGGGAGTTTTCAGGAATAGCAAGTTCAGTTGGTTCATGACAGATTTAATCTGTTATGAAAACTAGAATGAACTGTTCAGTGCATCACAAGTCCACAGGGCTCAATTCCAAGTACCAGCTTTGCAGATCTTTCTGTGATTGAATTTAGGCATGTTAGAGGTGAAAAATGCCGATTCTCAGTCAAACTCCGTGTAGAAAAAGACATGTAGTGATTTGAGAAACAAATAAAAAATCTCAAAAAGAAAGTACCAACAGAGATCCGTTCCACTTCTGAAAATAAAATCCTATGTTCCTGGAAGTCCTTGCTCAATAGTTTCAGAAGAATGAAATTGTTATTATGCTTTAATTTTTGGACAGCTTATTCTTGTGAAGAGTCAGTTTTATCTAAAAAAGGAAAAAAGCCAATGCAATAAACTGCCTGATGAATGAAATGAGTGTGGTACCTGTATCTTTCAAAACAAATACCTGAGACAAGGATTAAAATGCTTTCCAAAGATAAGAATCGGCAGTCATCTCAGTACATCCTGAGATTACTTACTACTCAGTCTAGCATTATTTTACACTGATCAGGTTTTTTTTTTTAAAATAAGTTTGGTTCTAGATACCACAAATGTTTGCTGTTAACAGCTGAGCATAGACAGTAAGTGTGGAAAGCATTTAACCTCTTTCAACACACCCTCCACTGACAAGCCGTTGAAAACACCAACAGCATTTCAAATAAGCCACGAGTGAAATCTGGTGGGGTTTTTTTTTAAGGTAAGTCAGTGCATGTTGTAACTGGAGCCCAATTTCTTGAAATGAACTGCTAGCTGGAAGGTTATAAGCACTGGTTTAGCTATTGTTGTAGCTCGCACCACTGCAGCCATAGAAGGTGCAGCAGGAACCATCTGTCACTTGGCCTGTTCTAATGAAAAGCCCGAAAAACTGTAAACAACAGAACAGATCTATTTCATTAATTTCATTTGACTCAGAGTATCAAATTTGGCACTCAGCAGCAGAAGAATTCAACAACTGCGTTTTGTGATAACACCTGAAAACTACTGCATTCATAAGAAATTAAAAGTAGTTTGGAAAAAATAATTCTTAAAGTTCTTATCTTAGTTTCAGTATCTCCTATACAACTGCATATGCAGATGCTTCTCCGGAAGAGCTCTTAAACTTCCTTATCTCCTCCCCATCAATGTCTGCAGCAGTGGAGGGAAGAGGGGGAGGGAAGCCGGCTGGAAATTCCAGGGTGCATTTCATAGAGTTTCCCGACCATTCAGGACTCACCAGTACGCACTGCAACACCTTACGAGAACACCAGCATGAAATCAGCGCCTGCCCGATGCCTGCTAACATCTTAACTTCCATTAAAGTTAATTTTCACACGAAGTGGCTGGATGAGAACTGAATGCCATTACGGGCTCAAGAAGCTAAAACGGTGACAGTGATAGTTATGAATCTCTGCAATAAATAGGTCAATGCACAGTTTCCTCGTGTGTGGGACAAAAAAGTTTATTTTCAGAAGCGATGCTATTTCTCTCATGTTTTGAAAGGCAGGCCAGGATTTCAGTAGTGTAGCCCCAGCCAGCGAGTAACTCACGGGACAGGCTATGAACCAGTCTCGAAATGGTTGTTTAACCCCGGGATGGTCCTCTGTTCATTCTAAAGAGGTGTTTCACCACCTTGCAAGTTTTGCTAGATGTATCCCAAAATATTTCAAACTGAAAGACGAAATACTGCCCTGACGTATTCCTGGTGTGGTCTCCTGCCCGCTGTGCGCAGCAGGTGAGGACTCGGGTAGAAATGAGATAGACGGGATGACATAGTTTTACGGTGGGAGAAGGAAAGATTACTGGTTTGATTACCTGCTCCTGCTTTTTAGCTGTGGAAACACTAGTGGCTAGTTTGAGAATTATTTTCTCCTCTGCTTTTTTTTTTCAAATGTGGGGGAAGATACACAGAGAGGATATACTCACTTTAATAAAACATTTTTTCTTACAGGTTACAGATGATTATTTAGGTTTCCTTTCCTCTCCCATGTAACCCACCATAATTTCCTACCTGTTATTGTTTATGTATTTTTAATAAGTCAGATCTTTGTCCCGTCTATATGTGTTAGCCGCCAGTTCAAGTTGCATTCCTCTCAGCTTCCTTCCCTTTTAGGAAACAGGAATAAAGCCCCTTGCCTACAATGCAAGATTGTTCCAGGATGACAGGACTTCTGCCTTTTACCAGGAAAAAGCAAGGGAAGCTGTGTATTTTGCAAAGGAATGTGCCAGAGCATTAGAAATTTCAAAAATAGGTCAAAATATTCAATGATGGGAGACGGAAGAAGCAGACTTCTTCAAAGAAGGGTAACTGGGCACGTCTGCATCCTAGGTGATGGGCACTCAGGGTGGTGGGTGGTGGGCAGCAGGGAAGCTGTCTGTTGGGCATGTCTGGGTGCTGGGTACTGGGTGGTGGTGGTGCTGGGTGCTGGGCATGTCCGGGTGCTGGGCAATGGCGGTGCTGGGTGCTTAGCAATGGGAGTGGCGGTCCCTGGGGGTACTGGGTGCTGGGCATGTCCGGCTGCTGGGTGTTGGTCGGAGGGGGTGCTGGGTGCTGAAAGAAATTATTTTTAGCCTATGATTTTTCCTAGCATTACAGGAATGTAATGTTGTAATTACATAATTACACAGTCTTATTAATTATTATTATTAATGTATATTATTAGAATCTTAAGGATCTTAATCTTAGATAATCTTAAGGATTATGTAATCAAAAGATCATCACAAATGAACTTGTACACAATTACTCCTCCATTTTCTATAGATTGTTTTATAGACCATATGGTAAAATTTGCTTTGCCATCTTTTCAGTTTAGATGTGGGACTAGGGCAATATTTTGACTTGTAGTTGAAGGACCCCACATGTGATGTTAATGTAAGTAGACAGGAGAAGAGAAAGAGAATAGAAGTGTAACTGACTGTCAGGTGTCCATTTGACACAAACACTCCAAATATTGAGGATGTCCCAAAAAGAGAAATGGGTTCAGTTGCATCCCTGAATTTATAATTCTATTATTTTCTTCCCCAGAAAATAAAAGCAAAATACTAAAAACAAAAACGTAGTACTTATGACAAGTATATTTAAGGATACACATGGCAAGTATGAAATTTAATAAAGCAATATGGTAAAAAATTAAACATGCACTATTGACTGGAATAATGAAAAGACTTTTTCTAAATGAAAAAGTAACCCCTTCTAATATGCGAATTATTGTATACTACCCATTAAAAATGTTTTCTTTTGCTTATAATGTTTTAGTACTTTATAACTTGAACTGTTAATTCTTATTTTTTGTGTTATGTCGGGTGCTTGCTTGTGTCTGATTTTTTTAAAGATGCTTAATTTCAGCCAAAATATTTCTTTTTTTTTTTTTTTTCTTTGGAGGTTCAGACTTGACATTGTGAAACATTTCTTTACAGAGAACGTGGTCAAACACTGGAACAGGCTTCCTAGAGAGGTGGTCAATGCCCCAAGCCTGTCAGTGCTTAAGAGGTATTTGGACAATGCCCTTAATAACATGCTTTAACTTTTGGTCAGCCCTGAATTGGTCAGGCGGTTGGACTAGATGATCATTGCAGGTCCTTTTCAACTGAAATTATTCTCTTCTCTTCTCTTCTCTTCTCTTCTCTTCTCTTCTCTTCTCTTCTCTTCTTCTCTTCTCTTCTCTTCTCTTCTCTTCCATTCCATTCCATTCCATTCCATTCCATTCCATTCCATTCTATTTTTTAAAGACTAACTTTTGTTATTTTCTGACATTGAAATATTTCTGCTGATACATTTTTTGTCATGACCAAGCATGTTTATTCTTTGAAATAAGGACCTGAAATTTTATATGGGAGTTGTTAATGTCAGTAACAGACCTTATCAAAGTGAAGAACTTCCAATGTGTAGACAAATGTGCTGCACAGCATGTGACTATCCTTATCAGGGCATCCTCCTCTTTATTTCTATAGCACCCAGATTCATTCAGCGTATACCTTTCATATTCTTTAGCACATCAAGTGGAGTCCTACACATAAAAGACTCCTTCATGATCCAGGTGTGGTCCATTCAAAAAGCAGCTTCCTTCTGCTTTCTGGACTCATCTTTCTGTGGTTAAGTTGTATGCAGTATGCAGACGAAAGGAGCTGAATAAAGAGTTTAGTTTATACATCACTCTTTATTCTGACTTTGGGATGCTTCACTTTGCAGCTCTAATAATGGCCTTCTGAAATAATTTTGTGTGAAACAGCTTTACCTACTGATGCAGTACATATGGAGTCTGGTTTGAAGTTATCCTTCCCTTGTCACTGGTGGCAATTGAGTACCAGGCAGGTAGAGGACAGTGCTGAATGAGAATGGCGCTGGTACAAATGACTGCAGATCAGACTTTTACACACTGCTCTCTGTAGTATTTTTGGTGAGTTCACAGTTTTGAATGCTTGCTTATTGTGGCTGCTACTAGCTAACAGGCAATGCCTGAGAATGAATGAAAGCTCAAAGTTTCCAGTCAGTTCAGAAAATAAGTATTGTTGGGCAGATAGTAATGATATCATGCAAAAAAGTGCAAAGCAGTAGGAAATTTTCAGTCCTCTTTAGTGATAAAACTCTGTAGTGCAATCATGTATGGGATCTGTAATTAAGCTTACTTGGATTTTAAAGCTAGAAAGGCAATGTTCTTGCACACACACACACGTTAATATTTGCTTCATCTAGAACAACCCCTACCTTCCTACTTCAGGGCAAATTCCTGCAACAGAGAGATCAGCCTGCCAATTTAAGATAGTCAGATTTTAATTTGACTCTCCACACACTTTGCTTGGATGTAACTGTTGCAGATTGTCCAGAGAAAGAGATATGTGAATGTTTGTTGAGTTCTAGACACTGAATATGCCTGCATTGCCAGTCCAGGATTTATGGGATAAAATTGGTTGTTTTTTCATATGTAAGAAGTCAGATCTCTTGGTCATATGATATTAAAATCTATGACTAGGCTCCACTTTGTGCAATTTGTTCCTCTTTCTTATCCATACTGATTAAAATTTCAGGTTCCGGAGCATAACTTCTCTGATCTTGTCAGCTTCTATTTCTTGTGAACAGACAAGTGATATTTCTCTCTCTTTCCTCTTTCACCCACTGTCTGCTGACTCTTATTTCATGCTTACTGGTGTTGGCCATGTCAGCATTCCTACACCTATGAAAAATATAGTATCAGTTGCCAAGCTGCAACTTGCTCACTATGGAGCACACTCCACTGTTGGAAGATATATTTTCAGAAATAGTGTTATTTGGTGTTTGTTCTAATCTTGCTGCCTCATAGCTTCATTTTTCAGGAAGTCCTGTGTTGTGAGAAAAGGCAAACAGTCACTCTTTAGTTACCATCTCATTATTCATGAACTTCTAGACCTTTATCAGTTCTCCACTCATTCATCTTTTCTCCAAGTTGCAAAGCACCTTTCTCTCCATTTCTTCCTCTTACAAATATTGCTCACTGCCTGTGGTTGACTTTGCAGCAATTCTCTCTCATTTCTAACTTTACCGCAACCTTGGGAAATGGGGATAGGGAGGTACCAGAACTCCAATACTTCAGATGTGTAAATGCAAAGTGGTGTGAAATTTCCCATGTTTTCACAACACCACAGAACAGTTGAGGTTGGAAGGCACCTCTCAAAATCATTTAGTCCAATCTCCCTGCTTAAGCAGGGTCAAATAGAGCCAATTGCCCAGGACTGTGTACAGTTGGGTTTTGAATATCTCCATGGATGGAGACTCTGCAGCCTCCCTGGGCAACCTGTGCTCAGCCACCCTCACAGTAAAAAGTGCTTTCTTGTTTTCGGGTTGAATTTCATCTTTTTTAATTTCTTGCCTCTTGTCCTGTCAATGGGCATCACTGAGAAGAGCCTGGGTCCATCATCTTTACTCCCTTCAGCTATTTATACACACAGATAAGATCCCTCTGAGCCCTCTCCAGGCTGTCAGCCTCTCCTTGTACGAAAGGTGCTCCAGTCTCTTAATTATCTTTGTGGCCCTGCACTGGACTTGCTCCATATCTTTCTTGTACTGGGGAGCCCAGCACAGGACCCAGCACTCCAGATGTGTCTCACCAGGTCTGAGTAGAGAAGACGACTCACCTGCCTCGATTTGCTGGCAACATTTTGCCTAATGCAGCTCAGGAGGCTGTTGACCTTCTTTGCTGCTACAGTGCATTGTGGGCTCATGTTCATCTTGTTGTTCATTGGGACACTAAGGTCCTTTTCTGCAGAGCTGCTTTGCAGCTAGTCAACCCTCAGCTTGTACTGGAGCCCAGTGTTATACTTCCCCAAATACAGGACTTTGCATTTCCTCTTGCTGAGTTTCATGAGGTTCCTCTCTGCCCAACTCTCCAGCCTGTTGAAGTCCTGCTGAATGGCTGCGCAACCATCTGGTGTATCAGCCACTCCTCCCAGTTTTTTATCGTCTGCAAATTTGCTGAGAGTGCACTTTGTCCCAGCATCCAGGTTGTTAATGAAGATGTTAATCTGTATTGGCCACGATGTCAACCCTTGGGGTACACCACTAGTTGCTGGCCTCCAACTGGACTTCGTGTCATGGTTCACAACACTTTGGGCCTGGTAGTTCAGCCAGTTTTCAAGCCATCTCAACTCTTATCTAACCTATACTTTGTCAACCTGTCTATGAGGATGTTGTGGGAGACAATGTCAAAGGCCTTACTAAAGTCAATGTAAACAGTATCCATTGCTTTCCTGCCATCCACCAAGAGAGACTTCTAGTTGTAGAATGCTATCAGGTAGGCTGAGCATGATTTCATGTATTTGGAAATGGTTTCCAGGTTTAGTTGCTCCATCACTTTCCCAGGGATTGAGGTGAGGCTGATCAGCCTGTAATTTGCCAATCCTCCTTCTTCCCCTTTTTGAAGATAGGATTGATGTTTGCGTTCTTCCAGTTCTCAGGAATCTCTTCCATCTGCCAGCTCCATGAGCACTGATGGCTGCAACCTGTGAGGCCCAATGGATTTATGTACATCCAGTTTTTTAAAGTTCTCACTAACCGGTCCTTCTGCACTAAGGGTGAGTTTCCTTTGCTCCAGACTTTCCTTCTGGTCTCAGAAGCCTGGGATTTCTGAAGGCTCTTGCTAGTAAAGACTGAAGCAAAGAAGGCATTGAATCCCTCAGCATTTCCTGTGTCATTTGTCACCAAATCCCCTGCCTCATTCAGCCGCAGGCCCGTGTTTTCTTTAGTCTTCGTTTTACTGTTTATGTACTTCTAGATCCTTTCTTGTTGCCCTTCACATCCCTTAACAGACTCAACTCCAGGTTGGCCTTGACTTTTCTAACCCTGTCCTGCAAGATCAAAAAGCAGCTTTATACTGCTAGGTCACCAGCTCCTGCTTCCACCTCTTGTACATGTCCTATTTCAGATAGCAGCTCCTTGCTCATCCATGCAGACCTCCTGCCATCTTCACTCGTTTTTCTCCCATTGCTTTTCTGTCATTCATAAAGAAGGCTCGGACAGGCCAAGACATGGTGATGCAAGGGAGACCAAGAAGTAATACTTTTTTAAGTGATTGCACAGGGGCATGAATTTTAACAAAGCCAGGGACCCTTGAGGATTAATCCCCTAAGCTTTGCATCTTGGTGGAAGATGGGCCCAAAAAGTTCAGTAGAGGTCTTTACACATGACTTTGCAGCATATTACAAAATGGAACCAGGTTCTCCTGTCAGAAGAACAGGCTGCACTGACTCAAGTTGACTAAGCTGATTTGTCATGGAGTGATGGGACTCATTATTTTCTATAAATGGGTCATTGTTCCCTTTATCCCACACACTCAAAGCACACTGAAATCACTTCCTGTTAATGCTAGAAATTACAAGGGATCATAATTGCAAAAAAGAGATAATATCTCTGCTATTTTGCAGGCCTTTTTGCAGAGTCTGTTACCAAGGCCATGAGTAAGTAAATAATATTAAATGGTAGCTACTCACAGGCTATTGATTGTTTAGGTTCTAAGTGAAGGAAAAAATAAACTGAGACAATTTACTTTACTGAACTATGTGGTGATCAAAGACCCATTTTACACTGCTGATGAAATAATAGGAAGGGGAATAAGAAGAGAGGAAGGAAGCTGACGAAAGTCAGTAAGGGTGCCGGAGGTTGCAGCTGGCAAGTGAAGCCACCTCTGTGAGCTGCTGTCATGGGTGGAGGAGTTGGCAGAGGGCCAAAGATTGTTTGTGCGGTTTGATCCAAAGTGCAAAATTAAATCAAAAGGGTTTTGATTTACTTTACTTGCATCGTCCTCGTCCTCTGGGTATCTTGTTAAGAGTTTTCTCTGCTGGCAGTCAAAATCACAAGCCCTGGCTGCTAATTTTCAACTGACCCTTACTCTTTGCTTTCCCTGTTTCCTGCATGAAGTTGAAATATTAGGATGGATCTTGTTTTCTCAGGCCAAACATGCCAACGCTGCACGGCATGTGAACCCTGAAGAGGGGGCACATTGTGACAATTCTCTGTCCTTGTCCTCATGGGAGTGATGACCCAGAGGATGTGGGCAAGTTAATCAATTACACTCCTGCAGGCAGGCAGAGAAAGAGAGAAGAGATCTGTTCTCTGAGAGAGAACAGATCCCATGGCTCACAGGCGGCTTTTCAGTTCATGGACTAGGATCATTCATATTTGAAAGAATCAAATCAGGTAATGAGAGCTGGCTTCCAGAAAGCAGAACCTGAGGCAGGTGGTTGGGCCAGTGTCTGCTTGCATGGGGGGGAGGTGAGAGGTCGCCAGGCCCTATGTCCCTCGAGTGCCACACCTGATGTTTCTCTCAGCAGCAGCAAAAATATGTCAACAGTGCATCAGCTTTATGCAAGCAGTTTGGTTGACTCAGTCGTTGTGGTTTTTTATTCCCCAGGACCTCAGCCCTAGGTTTGGTTTCAAAAGGAGTAAAAGCAGGAATTTTGTTTGACTTCAAGAGGCCCTCAGTGTCTTAAAAGGAAGTAGAGGTTAGTGGGAGGGACAATTACTTGAGGTACCAAAATACCTGGTAGGGGGAAATGGTCAGTGAAAATGCACTTGAGAATTAGACCTTGTTTTAGATGTAGTGTCTCAAAATCAGAATAATTGTAAGCCAGAATGTACTTTAGATACCTTTTCTTTGCATGTTGTCTCCCTACACCCCTTTCCCCCAAAGAATGAACTGTCTTAGGAGGTCTGCAGTCAAGTGTGTTTTACTTGTATAAAAAGCAGACAGGGACAAATTCAGCTCCATGACACTCAAGACACATGTTTTGGAAGGAAAGAAGACAGATGTTCTGGAAGGAAAATGTGTTTTTAACTCAAATGGGGACACGTGGGAGTTGCCATATCCTGGGGAACCAGAGAATTTTGGATCTCTGCCTCCATTTGTTTATCTCACTGGCTTCTGCAATGCTGACTGTGGAAACCGTGAGCAATTTCAGCTTTCAGATGATTAACTATCACCTACGACCTAGTTTAGTATTTCAGTTCTGTGTTGGTTGTTATTTTAGTTCCAGGAATTAATGCCTCCCTGGAGGATCTTGATCAAAGCAGGGGCTAGACAGTTAACAGAGTACTGTATGTCTGTCAGACAGTCGTGCTGGGGTTTCCAAGAGTCACTGAGATTTGAATAGGTCTTCCTGGGACATGCAATGGATAAGCCAGTGAAAGCAGCCAACCCAAGAAAAGTGAATAGCCACATCAAAACTGGTATCACAACACCTGGCTGGAGGCTTTGATGATGTGACAAAGCTGATAAGGGTCTCATCTGATAAACAGCATTGCTGGGTTAAAAAGGACAGTGAACATGTGAGGGAAGGCTCTGAGAGGAATGAAAATAAGCCTAAACAGAAATCATGGTAGCACTTCTGGGTATATTCCCAGCCATGATCCAGCTCCCTACCTAGTACCATGTGTAGCAGACAAACTTCCACTCTCTTTACTTGAGAAACTGGAGGCAAAAAGTAGTCTAGGGGACAAGTAGGCAGTATGGGGTGTGTGCCCAGGTCACTTTGCATGCAGTATGACTGAGTCATTCATCTGCCCAAGCATGCCCCTGCATGAGAAGAAGGTTCCTGTACTTTTCTGGTACAAGCACAGAAAAAGCTTGAGACCAGCTATAAACTGGGGGAGTTGGCTGGGGGGGGCAGCGATTGCCACTCGGGGACTGGCTGGGCATCGGTCGGCGGGTGGTGAGCAATTGCATCGTGCATCAGTTGCTTTGCATATTCTATTATTATTATTATTATTATTATTATTATTATTATTATTATTATCATTACTACTACTACTACTACTACTACTACTACTACTACTATTTTACTCCATTTTATTTCAATTATTAAACTGTCTTTTTCTCAACCCATGAGTTTTCTCACTTTACCCTCCTGATTTTTTCCCCCATGCCACCAGAGGTGAGGGGAGTGAGTGAGCGGCTGTGTGGGGTTTAGTTGCTGGCTAGGGTTAAACCAAGACAATAACGTATAGGTATAATGTGTGTGTATATATACATGATGTTAGGTATATGGATATATCTGGAAGCTATAGCAGCATATATGTGTCCAGGTAACACAGGAGGAAATTAATCCTAGTGCTACCTCTTGTGTAATAACCTCACTACCCCTAGCAGCTCAGCTCTCTCTGTCATGAAAAGGACCACAACTTCTGCCTCTGATTTTGGGACAGAGTGGCTCAAGCCAGATGAGGTGCACCAGGCATGTGGAGTGGCAATATAAACATCTGCCAGCAGGAACAGTTCCTGATTTGTAAGTGGGGAGGAAGGCTGTTTGTACCTCCCCTACCCTCAGGTCACTGGACACTTTGAGGTCAGTGTCTTCATCCATGATAAGATGTGGCCACAGCTATGCACAGCTACCTGGTCCTCATTTGGATCAGGGCTATGGTCACCTCTGATTGATACAGCTGTGAAAAGATAAAGCAAAGTGCTGACAAGAGAGATACTCATATTCTGAGAAATTAATTTTATTTTCCTTAACATAGTATGAAGAAGGTGTGCATTCCAAAGTCCTGCACTTCTGATTTGTTTACAGCTAGAGATTTTTTATTTCCTGTAGTCATTTCCTCCAGTTCCCTCCAGCCTCTGGTATAAAGCGATCAAATAGTAAAGTCCAGAGATTACGATTACTCATCTCTTCACAGTCTGTTGTGTCATTCCAACCATGAGACTCATCTTTCAAGCATGTTCAATGATCTTCACACTGGGCAATCTGGTGGCTTCTCAGTCACAATCTCCTGGTAAGTTCAAATCCACAGATATTATTTAAGAAATTGATATATTAGTTAGCAATATTTCTGTGCATACTTTACCTCATGTGTTACAATATTCAGTACTTTTTTTGATGAAAAGTATCAATGAAACAGAAATTGATATCCAGCAGAGATGAAAGTGGATTCTTAAAAAAAAAAAAACAATAATGATGATGAAAACACATTTTTATGATAGTTTTCTAATTAAAAATCAAGGCAGAACTAGCTAAGCTTGTGTCTGTTCTTTAAGCAGGACTACTTACTGTGTAAAGCATAGGTTATAACAGAGTAGACTGCATCCAAAAAAGACTAGCTTTCACATTGAACAAAGATCAATAAAACAGATTCCGGGTAAGACTTCAGTGCTTAGTATTCTGGAAGAATGAACACCATGGGAAAATATCCAGCAATGTCTTGCCCCTAAGAAAGCATCAAGGTAAAAATACTATTAAACAGCAAAATTAATAAAGACATTAAACACTGGTTATCTGGCTACCTAAATATAAGAACATATCTATTTCATGTGTTTGTCTGCAATGCCATTACTTATAGCTTGCCAGAGATAAATGGGTTCTTACAGAAATCAAACATAAAGCCCAACACATAGACCGATAATCTAATCTTCACTCTTGTTAAATTATCACAAGTTCCCTGTCCTTCATTTTATAAGGAGAGAGAAATACTTTAAAGTTATGCTCTCATCTTATCAACCTATAAATCAGCTCACTCTTCTGCTGTACGTACGGTAAATACCATTTTCGGCAATGCAGCACCACCTGATTCTCCAGTGTTAATTGCTCCTGTGAGTCACTGGCTCTCCTGTGAGGGGACATGAATCTTCCCTGTCCTGAGATGGCAACCACCTATAGCCATGCTGTACTGATGGCATGACTTTGTGGAACAAAAGTTGAAAATTACAGTTCTGGTGCTTATTTGATGCAAATGCCTATTTGATGCACCATGCCTAGCAATGGCGATCTTCTGAAAAAAAAACCCACTCAGTTTGATGGGTTATAAGAATTATACTATAAGAATTATGCCTTGCCTCAAAATGTCTATGAAAAACTCTCTCTTACTCTCTTGTTCCTTTTCTTGAAAAGAGGTTTTCTATTCCATCTCTGTCCTGTGCCTTCAATTCAGCAGTCTTGTGCGCAAGGAGTTGCTCTTTTGCCTACGTGTGTTCCTACTAATGAAATGAAACTGTTCTCATAGATCAGTAGTATTAAGGGTAACTAAAGACTGTAGGCTCAGATCTGGGTCTTGCTCTCCAGTAGTTTCTATACAGTGTGCTGCAATATGTGGAAGTTCAACATGTGGTTACTTATCAGGTTTCATCAGTGTAAGGAAATCAAAAGTGGTTTTTCTTCTTTGTTATGTTTCAGTGAGGTTGCAACTGTTCCAGTACATGCATGTTCCATTCTGTTATCTTTGCAGATTGACATTCTGCCTCTCCTTCTCTTTTGATCTGTTCCATGACATTCAGCCTTTTTACAATGTTCCCCTTCAATAGTATTTTTTCTCAGCAATAAACCTTGAAAAGTGTCTTGGAGATGGAATGTACTTGCTCATCTTTTTGCTCATGGTTGTGCCTGCATAATTTATTGCCCAAGGAAATTTCCTTTTTTCCCCGTATAAAAGTACTTTCTCCACACACCATAGTGGTATTTTCCACTGAGAAGCGCTAGGAGCCCAGCAGTGCCTCTGAGGTTTAAGTCTTACGTGGAGCACTACCAGTTCCCATCTGGTTTTAGCCAAGATGTAGACTTGGATAATTCTCACTGAAGGTCATGCTCCAGGGCACTGGTATGTGTCCTACAGCACTGCAAAATACTGCATACCTAGCTAGACCAGCAGGCCATCCTCAGAAAGTTGCTGCCACCCCTCTTCAGCCCAGGGATTGCCTATTTGTAATGTTTTTGACCTTTCCATTGTCATAATACAAAGAAAAATGATAAATGTGTTACTTTGGACTTTAGGATCATGAATAGAAGAATGTTTTAAATAATTACAATTACTGTGGAAGAGCTGGCTCATTAGCTGAGAACGATCCATGGTGTTACAGGTGGATTCATAAAAATTCCATCATAAAGAAAGGGAGAGAAATGGTCCCCCTGTTCTCTTTCTTTCTATCTCTTTCCATTAACAAAAGATATAAATGATTCTGCCTCCATGCCTGAAGCATGACTTCAAAAAAAAAAAAAAGGAAATTAAACACCCGCTCAGTTAAAGGCAAAGGAAAGATCATCAGAAGGAAATACCATATTTCAGATAACCTGTACATATCCACAGAGGATTTGATGTCTATTTAATCCAAACTTTAAAAACCTCACTTAGGCTATGCATCTTTTCATGTTGAAATGCGAATTATGCAACTTATACATGCTATAATTTGAAAAGATGCATGCAAAGGTTTACTGAACTTTTACACAAAACACAACTCATACTGCATTCAAAAAGGCTACAAAACTCATGAAATTAGAAAGCACAGTAGAAAATTGCCCTGACTAGAGCTCTAGAAACACAGTCTTTAATAATAAAAATTGGTAAAGCCTTTTCTGTCCTACATAGCTACTTAATTATGTTAAGACTGATTTCTTATGAAGTTCTTAAAAATTAGAGCACAGGAAAGAATATGTGTATATCACCAGATAGTTTATTACAATTTCTGTTCATTTCTATTAAATGATTCTATTTATTGTTAAAGTATTTAATAACATATTACCTTCAATTTTAGTACATAAATAGCTGCAGTTGCTGGAGTCTATATTTAAATGTTAAAATCCCAGAGTTTCAATTCGTAATATGTAGGTGTTTTGCAGAAAAAGCTTCTGATCTTAGAAAGATTTATATGTGTTGTTAAGTTGATGTGCTCTGAGTAATCCTGCTGAAGTCAAGTGGACTACTCAGAATGTTAAATCCATCGATAAATCACTGCAGGACTGGAGCGAAACTGGTATTCTTCTGTCATCCAAAAAAATATGCATTGCCAAACCCAAGATTTAGTGTGCATCTCTGAATTGCAGTCTCTAATAAGTAGTGTAGAGCTATCATAATATGCTGAAAAATAGAGAATAATGAGTGTTGTCCAAAGTTCAGAATGAATTGGTGCCTTTTGTTGCCTTTCAACAGGCCAGTCAGATCAGACCCTCAGCTTTTACCTAGTGTCCACTCCTTAGTGTGTGAAAATCCTGTGTGGTCCCTCTGGTTTCCTTATTATCCATATCTAGAGCCAACCACACCTTGAACTCACCCACTGCCAGTTTGAAGAGATCGAACACTCCATTAAAAGAACTTTATGCGATTCAGGGTTTTGATGCTGGTGTCCTTTTTGCATTGGAATTGAGGGAAAATGTGGCACCTTGAAAAAGGATTTCAAGAGTTGGCCTGTACGAAAAGGAAAGGGTGGGTTTACCAAAATCTTTACTCTTATTTCTCTGCTGGCAGTGTCAGGGTTGTGGGATACATAGTCACAGGTTCAAGGAGCTTCCCAAGCACACATCACCTATTCAATCTAAATATTGGCACCATAGTTTTTGTCAGGTGTATACAAAAAATTTGCATGAACAGATTCTGTGTGATTTATATCACAATTAATGAACCAGTGCTATTTGTGTCAATTCCACCAATTTCCCTATAAATATAATTTAAAAAAAAAAAAAGTTATTTATACTGCCCAGTAAGCAAAAATTCATTCAGAAAGACTAAGCAGTACAGTATTATTTTACCACTCTGAACTTGGAGGGATAAAACTCACAGCATTGCAGTATTTTCCTCTTGGAGGTATTTAAAACAAGCTTTTCCTCTCCTTTCTTCTCTTCTTTTAATGGTGTTGACTGTTTAGGTTATAAACTCCCTTTTTCCTCTTCCTTCCTTTTTTCTGTACCTGTACAGCCCTTGTGACCAAATTGACTGAACGCCTTAGAGCGATTAGAACCATTTTTCATAGCAAATTCTACAAGATCCCCCAAAACCTTTACCGATCATTTGACATCTGCAAGCACCTACTTTTCACCAATAAAGTTACCTCTTTGCTTTACAATTCCCTTCAGACTTCCGATACTAGCAGCTCCATAGTACTGAGCAACCCGAGACCAGTCTCAGATATAAACCCAACCCGCACCATTTGCTTAACACTGGAAATCAATGCAAGCAGATCTTTCACATCGTGGGCCAACTGCTGCAACCTCACAGCCAGAGAGCAATGGGATAAACGGTGGATGTTGAGCCCACCCTCCAAATAATGGAAAAATCACTGCTGTGTTTTTCAGTGGGGCTGCCCAGGTGCCCAAGTCCAAGTGAGGGTTTTGAGCTGGCACCCTTCGTCTGGTAAGGGTCCTGGCACAGCCTGGATTAGTTGGCTATGCCCAAGGTAGCCTCTCAGATACCCACTCTTTGTTATGTCCTACTGGCGAGACTGCATGCCTCTCTGCTTAGCACATAACCTATTCCAAGCGCTGGAAGTTGTGTGTGCACAGCTCTCTGCAGAGATGTTAAGCCACCTTCTGAGATTAAACTGAAGAATTTTGTTCATGTTTGACTTAAAAATTGGTTCAAAAACATGCCCTACAATCAGCATTTTGCCATCTGTCATTGTGCCAAACTATTGTGCACATAGAAACAACATCGTAAATTAATTTTGAAATCAATTGTCCTTGAAAATATGTGATTAAGAAAGCAAGTACTCGTCCTGTTTTTATTTTCATAATTGAAGCATGGACATTAGCAGTTCTTTCTCAAAGTGAAAATATCTGCAATCAGATTAATTATCAAAAGGTGGAAAGTACATATTTTGTTGCTTCTAAAGGGAATTGAAAGGATTCATTCTATACTCATAAAAATGATCTCAGGACAGTACAGTATTCTCCATTCGGTAATATTTATATTCTTTTTTATAATGTTAATTTTATTTAAAGATGTAAAACATGTAATTATACACTCAAATATGCATTAAATATATGTTTAACTATATAGAAAATCTAAGTCCAAGTAGTTGTATGGATTTCAGTTACACTAAGCATAACACTAGATACTGTGCAGCACAACCATGCGAGAATTTAATCTATAAAAATTAAAGTGTGTTTGTTAGGGCAATTGCAGACCAAGAATCAACTGTTAGGCACTTTGCTATCATATTTCTTAGTGGTTTTAGTTAAAGCCAAGATCATCTCTTAGACCTGGTGAGGGGACTTACAAAGGGCTTGAGGAGTTAGGAAACAAGGGCTACCTCTTTTAACAGAGGTAGAACTGGCTGGATAAATTCCATTTTATGATAGGTTTTGAGGTTTTGAAGTTCTGTTTTTACTTCAGCGTGTAATGGTACTGACTTCTCTATTCTTCAGAAAAACACAGGAGATTTTCAGTTTGAGAAAACAATACAGAACAAACCTGCAGGCATTAGTTAGGAGATGGAGGAGTTAGTTTCAAGTCCTTCTCTTGAGTAAGACCAGAATCTTTTTTACCAGGGCTCCATGAATCACATAGCAGGAACCTGCAGCTACATCTACCCAGTGTCTCTTGGGTTTCTGTCATAACTGTCTCCTGAATGATTTTGACAAAACAACACGTTACAACACAATTACACTTACACAAAAATGTTTTGACTAACTTTAGTTACAGAAGTCATGAAACGCCTGGACACATAGATATAGCCATGAAATAGGCAAAACGGTTACTTGAAACCACGTGCCTGCCTTTCTTGGTGTTGATTATGGAGCAAAAGATAGCAACCATGAGGATAGTTAGGCCTGATTCCCATGAACATTCAGGATCACTGTATGTGATAAAAAGCTCATAAGAAAAGTTTTAAAATTTTTCCACTGTAAACCCTTCCAGAAGTCCAGAGTGGCATAAAACGTAGACAGCAATCAAAGCTAAAATCCCCTATTCTCCTGCTAGGAAGGAAAATTCCAGCAAAAGTTTTTAGTGGTAGACACTTCATGTCTGGAGACAGCAGTCTGAAAATTTTACCCTCAAGTGGTTTCTTGCTGATATTCAAGATACATTTTCTTCCTATTTATTCATTCAAGTAAATATAATTTCACATCTTATAGAATGCAAAATAAATAACTTGTCCTTCTCCTTGATATAGAATGGATTTCTAATCCTTCCTCCCTCAAATTCTCCATTTTTCAATGTCAGATCTATCTTCAGTGTCTGATTGTGGAATCCTGATGGACACAGATTTAAAATACCTGTGTCCCTAGCAAGAGCTATAACAAGGAGAAGGTCAGGAGAGGAAATAATATCTGCATGCAGTCAGAGGACATTAAATGATCTTGCTTGTCTGTAAGGTGGAATTAGCCAGAACTACATAGATCAAATATGCAGTACACCTACTTGTGCTGATCTGCTCTGGGTTCATATGGGTCTTGACCTGGTCTTGACCTGTGGTGCTAGTCCCTTGTTTCTTACAGTAAACATCTGACAGTTTACACACAGTGGTATTAGTTCCCAAATAGTTTTCCTTAGCAGGAAAACCTTAGCAGGTATGATGGGGGAAAGCTGGCCTCAAGGTATAGGCCCTATGCATTGCATACATGTGAACCAGTCTATACCTTTTGGCCCAGAGACCATGGGCTGCTCTCTGGTGTTGTTGCACATGCTTTCATTTTGCTATTTTGAAATTCTAATTTCAACTTCTGTATGTTATTTTACTCTGTTTCCTTGCATTTTAGATGTTCTTATGTCTTCTTATTTTATGATCATCAGAGTCTATTGCATGCATATCTTTGAAATACTGATTGCCTACCAATGTCAAGGGATGCTTTTCATACTCACTGCTGAAATCATATTCTCTGTCAATGCCCTGGGCAGGTTGGAAAAATGCCATCAACACCACAATAATCAATTTCAATAATGAGAAGATGCAGATCACATGGGCAGCAAGAGAACTGTTTCCCAGCGAGAATGTGTCATTTTCTTATACGTGAGTATTGACAATACCTATTTTTCCCTTCTTAAAGGATTTACTTCGGGAGGCTGAAATATCTACGTCCATTTGAGTCTTCTGTGAACTGTACCTGAAAATGTTTTTAACATTTGTTAGTCATCCAGCATGAAACCTGTTTGTATTCACAACCTGCTACAGAAGTGTACAAATCAATAAGCCTGCCGAATAGTCAGTTACAACAGACATTATATGAAAGTTTTGTCCCTCTTCTGTCGTTGTGCTAAATATTAATGCTAATCACACTATCGAAAGTGGTTTTTCCACATATGTGTGTATATTTTCCTTATTAACTGATGTCATTAATGACTAACAGAAATTTAATGTTTTGGTTAAAGACAGTAATAGTGCTTGCTCTTCCCTTTTCTTTGTGGGTGGTGTATGTGAAAGAACTTTTAGCAGTACAATCTTGGAAACAGGTTCATGAAAACTTCTGTTTGAACAAGTCATTCTCTTATTAGAAAACAACAACAACAACAACAACAACAACAACAACACAACATGAAGGAAACTAGATAATTTCAGACTGCATCTAAACCCAGGGCTGGAAAGTCAATGAGGTTTGGGTAATGAATTCCCTCACACCACTATGAAATTTGCCGCTTCAAGGAACAAAAAGGAATTAACTTGTGTTACTGGTAAGAGTGTTCCATTCACCAATATTATTTCATTTATAGATTTGATGAAGGCAAGCACAAAGTTTGGAAGTCATGTCCCACCTATTTATTGGACCAAGATTATAATTCTGGATGTCTTTTTGAGACAGAAGGACCCACCCTTGCCATCTCTATCAGGAACAGCAATGGAAGTGAAGAGCTTTTTTCTAAAAGACTAAAATCTGATTTTTATAGTAAGTATGTAAAACCACAGCTACTTCGGTAGTCCTAGTGTCTTCACTGATTCTCTAGTTGTCCTTAGTTTGAGAAGAAATCAGTTATATTGGTGTGTAAAATGTTATTAGCGTGTGCACCAAAACCAAACTATAGTTATTTCACGTTGATTTCCATCCCTTGCTGTCATGAGTAATTACACAGGCCTGTGTGCAGCTGCAGTTAAGTGGGATTACATGGGACAGTCAGATTTGTCCCAAAACACTGTTTCAAAATCAGAATGAAAATACTAAAATATATGGGTGTGCTTAGTCTAGTGCAGGCCTAATCAGTATTCATATCAGGAAAAAGAATAAAAGTTGATAGTTTCTTGTCTTAGTGCTGGCTGTGTGATCTTTCTCATATTTTCAACCTTCCATTCTTTTGCCATCTTCCATGGGGTGCAAGGCAGCAAACTACTTCTTATCAAAGAAGCTGTCATAAAACCATCAGCAGATGTCAACAGAAATTAGTTGAGTGGCTCTGGTACAGTCTGACAGCATAAAAGAAACATCCTTTTACTAGTAGAGACACAATGTTCCTGTTTTTATTAAATCCCTCTTACCCCCAAATATGTATCTCATATCTAGTATGAGATTAGTTTATCAAAATCTTCTGGAATTGCACACAGTTACAGCATTTAAAGTGGAGGGATTTTTTCTGATAAAAATCATGCAGAAAATATACAACGTGGAATTATCTGAAAAAATATATATATTCCAAATGCATTATTATAATTTATTAATAATGTTTTACTAAAAGGGATTAAACAAAAACCTGTCAAGGCCTCTAACTTTGAGAATACTTTTATATCTTTAGGATGACAGGAAATGGCCTCAAGTTGAGCCAAGGGAGATTTAGACTGGACGTTAGGAAAAATTTCTTTACTGAAAGAGTGGTCAAGCATTGGAACAGGCTGCCCAGGGAAGTGGTTGAGTCATTATTGCTGGAAGTATTTAAAAGACGTGTGGATGAGGCGCTGAGGGACATGGTTTAGTGGGCATGGTGGTGTTGGGTTGATGGTTGGACTCGATGATCTTAGAGGTCTTTTCCAACCTTAATGATTCTATGATTCTATCTCATAATTTCACCAATATCTGGTAAATTATGGAAAGCTACAGCCTGATCCTCGAATTTTGGCTATTAAATACCCACTGATATTAAAATGAATTTCAAAAAGGTTAGGTAACAAAGCACAAATATCAAAGATCAGACTTAAGTCTTTAAATTAGGAAGGCAGAATTTTCATAATACAAAAAGGCAACTAGAAGGATTGAGAAAGCAGGTAACACTATTCTCACCCCTTTATTTCCCACTGCTGAAGACTAACCAGCTACATAGATTAAACCATTTCATGTTCTTCGGCCCATATGAAAACAGCGAGTGGTAGATTCAGTTGTTCACAGGTAGGCACCCAGCGCTTTTTGCAGGTGCCCTACCATATTCCACGTAGCCTCCAGCAGCTGCACAAGTGTCTCTTGTACGTTTTATGGTATTGAATTTGTTCATCCCTTTCCAATGAAGAAGCCTCTTTCTTTCTCTTGATTGCAGGGAGTGAGTATGAGGAGACTGGAGTCCTTCCTTAAGTACTTGCAATAGGTTCCTGACATGAGATAGTACCTGCCTTTGAATGTGGCACCTCAAATGATGAGCAGTCATGGTGTCAGGCTCCATTTTGATGCTTAATAGGGAGGTCAGCTACAAAAGTGTGTCCTTCAAGAAGAAAGTCCACCTTCTTCACTTACTACTCAGAGAAACATTGAGACAAGGAAGGAATAACAATAATTTTAACTGCAAAGTACTTCTTTTTAAGAGACTATAGCATAATTTGTTTCTCTTCTTCTTAGTAAAGCCCAATCGTCCAGAAAATGTGACCTTCTTCTGGAAAGAGGACACCGTTACTGTAAGCTGTAATAAACCAGAGAGAGCTGTGAAGTGCTTGAGACTTGAGCTTCAATACAAAAGCAAGTTTGACAAAGACTGGCAAGTGAGTTGGACATGGCATTTTCAGTCCACATTGGAAGGAGCTGGAAGTAGCATCTCCATAGAATGTAAAATAGAATTGTTTTCGAATTGCTCTCCATCTTATATTTCCAAATATAGCTGGTAGCAGAAAACAGCTAGATTTTTAGGATCCTGGATCCCTGCCATGCCAGAAAACATTTACTTTTTGAGTTATATCTAGTTGCCACCCAAAGAACTGAGGACAATCTAAGGGAAAGGTCAAACATTCAGAATAGAGGAGTTTTGGAAGACAAAAGCAGAAAGTAGAGTAGAGTTAAGAGAGAAAAAGGGAGAAAAAAACATGAAATAGAATGAAAGAAAAGAGATGACACAGGATTTTTATTTATTCTTAAGTTAGCTGTTAAGTATTTCTAAATATTATTTCATTGACTTAAACCTTTCCAGTCTCAAATATAACTTGTAAATATTTTGTGGATTGAAGTGTCTTTGCATATTGTAAATACGCAACTGTAACATAGTGCACTATGTAATGATTGTTATGACCTTCAACTCAGTATCAGACAATGAGGAATGGCTATGAATAGTGAATAGTCAGTTAAGAAACAGAATTCCTCGAAACTCAGAGAAGTTAAAATGCAGTTCTGAGGTTTTGGGTTGGTCTATCCCTTGTCCTAGTGTGACCGTGACTGAGTGTAGCATTCTTAAGCACTGTCTTGAAAACCAGAATTAACGATGATTACGCCTTCCTTCTTAGTCCAGAACTTCTAAGTGTTGCAGTGTTGGAGAGCAAGGCTTTGATCCAAGGAAATGCTATTCTTTCCGGGTCAGACTGAAGAGGCTAGTACCCTATTGCAACGTAGTTAATTACAGCAGTGACTGGGAAGCAGAAACATTTTGGATGAATGGCACATTATTAGGTAACAGCTGTGCTACATTCATATATTGTCTAAGTACAAATGGGAAAGGGTGACTGCAAAAGATGCTGGGAACATGAAGCAAATTAATGTTGCACTGTTGTGCTCCATCTTCTGTTGTCAAAGAAAGTTCACGTGGATGTCTAATTGCCCATGTTTAATTCCTGTCCATTTTGTTCCTGATGGCCCGTAACACTATAATTTATGCCATAGTCAGCACAGTTAAGAGTGTCCTTATTATTTGTGTTACAATAGTGTCTAGGGTCCACAAATGACAGCAATGTGTGCATGGGGGGGGGGAGGGCGGGGGGTGTGTCGCCACATGTGATATGTGGACATCAAACCTGAACCCCAAGAATATCCTTGATGCCCCATTTTTGAAGGCAGTTTGTTTTGAAAGTACATCCAGTTGAACTACAGGACCAGAGGTGATAGCAGTCTGATGCTCATACGATTGATCAAAACAGGGAGGATAGGGGAAAAAAGATGAAATGGAAGCCATGTCAGTATCAGCACTGCTTTCCCACCAGACAGTCACATTTAACTGAGTGTGATTGACTGCGATTAGATCTTTGATGGAAACAGTATTTCTACTGGTTGTCAAAACCAAAAAACAGATTTCCTGTAGTAAAGAAAAGACTGTACACCATCCCAACACATTCATATCATATCAGCTAAGCACAAAATGCCACCTACTCAGCTTTATCAGAACTATGAGACACTCAGATGTCCAGTGTACCCAGATATGAGTTCTCTAAAATGCAATGGGCTATTAGCTCACCTGAAGAAAATCTGTATACACAAAGCTGGGATGAAGTCCTGAAGCATAGGTATGTGTAGTCTGCGCACTAGTAGTAGCCACAGTGCTAACCTACATAGAAGCCTCCTCCACCATGCAGATCTTGAGCCTGCGACTATATCCTCAGGTGTGGCTGGCAAATGCCCTTAAGAAAACACAGAGGACAATGTCTCCCTGTGCATCTCTGAGGGATGAACACATAACAGCCCTACCTGGACCATTTGACCAGAGGCTTCCAGCAGGTAGCTGCAATGAAGGAAAGCACAGAGCAGACAGACTAATAGTTCAGTTGCTCTGGGTGTCCCTAGATCAGAAGTGACATTGGCACAGCCCCTTCACTGGGGCAAGCACTTCACTTCAGGACTTTAAGGAGTTATTATTGACTCCAGATCTAATATCAGAGGAAGCCATGAACAAAGCTGTGCTCAAGAAATTTCATAGACTCTGAATACCTTACTTGGGGATCACAACTTTTGTTGTGGCTTTCTGGCAAGCTGAACAAAGCAGGCAGGTGGAACAGGCTGGACAGTTGCTCCTGTATGAATAATCATTTAGTTTTTATAGTATTTATGTGAAGAGCAGAAGGTCAGTAATAGGAGGTAGAGTTTTGAGGTGGCATTACAAAAGCTGCAGGAAAAACACTGAGAATGCCAAAAAGCACGCAAATATATTAGTTTTACATACCTGTGTGTTAGACGATATCCTACCACTAGTTACTTTCTGGGTATCAGCACTTGTGGTTTGCTGACTTTTTGTTTGCTGAGATGGGGAAGATGTTGTTTGTTTGTTTCTTTTATCTTGGGAAATAAGACATTTAGGCTACACGTAAAATTGCACTTGTAACTTTGGTGATTGTAAGTAGGTGTATGTAATACAGATCTTAGCACAAAGTTGCTGTATCACTGTCAATGTAATGTGATGAAGATGAGAAGAAATACTCAATTCACTCATAACACCTCTACTCTTTGCCTGTAAGCCCATTCCTTTGTCCTGTACCAGGTCAATTTAGATAAATAAAAGCACAATTTTCTTTTGTTGCAAGGTTTGGGGAAGAGTGGCTTTTCTTTTCAGCTTCAGTTGAACAATTGAACTTGTCTTATTTGTTCTTAAAAAACTTTTCTTTTTTTTTTTTTTTTAAAGAAAAGTCAACATTCTAGTGTGATTAGGAATATTTACTGTTAAAGCAAAAAATATTTTTTTCACATATTTTTTTTGTGATTATTCCTAGATTCATGTGATGATGATATAAAATCTCAGTCAAACACAGTAATTGTTTTAAGTTGTTTGCTGGCAGTACTTCTAATGATACTTATCCTCTTGATTCTTCTGTGTAAACGGCAGAGGTAAATATAATTTTATTGGTTACTACTAAATATCCATGTCATGAAAATAGAGCTATCATTCAGGAGCTATCATGAAAATAGAGCTATCGTTCAAGTCTCTTAGCACTTAAAATTCTTATCTGATAAATGAAGTCATCACAAAGGTGTAGAAATCTGTCACTTAATTACTATTTGAGGGATAACGCATCCAGGCCTTCCAAACACCAAGGCCTTTAATTTTCAAAATCAGAACAATTCTGGTAAAAGACAATGTTTCAGGATAAAATTCTGTCTATTCCACTTAATTTCTTCTCTTTTTTAGAAATCTAGTTAAATCCTGAGAAGCCAATTATTTTGGTTACTTCTTCTGAACTGACATTCTTTTGTGCAACTTTCATCAGACTCAATGTCTGTTTGCAGTAGGCTGAAGTAAACTTGAGTGCATTCGACTTTAATAAGACTATATCAATATTTGGATTTGCAGTTGAATGACTGTTCATGTTTAGAATCTACAATTTAAAAAACCCCAAACCACCAAACAACAAGCAAAGGCCCCAGATTTTGGCTTTTTTGGTGGAAAAAAAAAGCCAAAAATGCAGTATTTCAGAAAATGAGCTGAAAGTATATGGGACTCTGATAACCTTTTTAGATCATAAGTTGAGTTTTTTCTCCTATACTTCTATGTTTCAAGTTTACATTTGTGTTCACTAAGTCAGTGAACTGTCAGTTGCTGCACCATCTTCCCTGTCTAGGGGACTGTAAAGCTCTGACTACTGCATGGAGCAGAATGGCACTCGCTGACTAGCTGGAAGTTTATATAAAGTCCAGATTTTACTAGGATGACGCTGGTTGAAAATCCAGCAGAAAAATCACTCTTAGCCTGGTGGTGTTATCATACTCTTATAAATGCTTTTTGCCTTTAGAACACATTTAAAAGAAATCCAGCCTAGAGTACCGTCATATAAAATATATTTGTGGCTACAGAACTGTGCTGAAGTAGATTTTTGTATGAATGACTACACTAACAAAACATTCATTTGTATTTTTCTTTCCTCTTTGCAGGCTTCAAAAGTCAGTCATGCCTGTTATACCAGATCCAAAATACATATTTGCTGATGTCTTCAATGATCATAATGGAAACTTCCAGGTAAACATTCCCTTCCTAGCAAGGCTGTGAACTCTACAGTGTTGAGAATAACTTGAAAGTACCTACTGATACTTGCTCTGCACAGGCATTACCCCAAGTGCTCCCTGACTCAAGAGGAAAGCCTTCCCCTTGTGCAGCATCACCAAGAGGATCCACACAGCAAATACCAGAGTTCATACAAGCAGTGTAGTGCTACTTTGGTACTGTGAAAAGACACTTGCTATAGAAAGAGACCGAGAAATTGCTGGAGAAGAATTTAAGGGTGTCCAGAAGCACAATATGCAGTGAGATGCCACTGTGGTATTTGCATCCATTCCTGCACACGATAACTCAGGCAGCTTGCTTCAATCTGATCCTGCCCTTTATGTTTGTGAAGTGCTGTGAGACTTAGTACTGAGCCAGTGATGGCACTCATGCCTTTGGAGGCATCAGTCACAGTAGAAAGCATCCTCTCTTAGCCACAGAGGTGTATGGTCACTAAACCTTTAGACATGAAATGGCTGTCAAATGAATAGATCACAGTTTTTGCTTTCGTTTTCTTACTGCTTCTTGAGTCCATGATATCACGTATGTGACGTATTTTTCTGTATTAATTGGGCTGTCCTTATGTTAATTACTACTAAGTTTGCTCTGAGTGGAGACAGGTCAAATATTTACATTTTCAAACCCAATGACAATATCAAAGAGCAGTAATATCATTTCAGTGACAAACTGAAAACTTTCTATTTATAAGATAGCTTTAAACTGAAACCGCATAAGAAAGATATAAATGCAAATCAGTACTGAAGCTTTAATAGAGAAATGCTATGTTGTGTATGTCTCCATGTAAACTCAGTGTCAATTTAGATTAAGTCAGGGCTTGGGTCAAAGAATGCATGAATCTATCAAGGAGGGAACACCAGGTATTTTACACATCCAAGGTTTTCTAAAGGCCCTGATTAAATACAAAGATGCATTTAATGTGGTCTCGATAATAAGTAGGAGTTTGTATGCATTTGTGAAATCCTGTCTGCTTTCCCGCCATCCTGCCTTTCTTTCATCCTGCTATCTTGTGTCCTGCTTGTCTATATTGCTTCCTTTTCATCTTCTCCATTGTGGCTTATCCTGGAAAGATGCCATTACTAAAGGAAAATCAATGTCTGCACAGCCGGGTTTCTTTTGATTGATATCTCAGTCCCTGCCAACATCAACATTTTCATTTTCCTAGGAATGGATAGACAAAACTGAACATGCAATGGTACAAACCAAGCTAGAATATGAAGAGCCAGAGTGCATCATTGAGGCAGAAAGCCAGCAAGAAGACGAGAAGAATAGTGACAAACAGGGGCCTCAAGAAAAAATCTTCAGTTTTTCAAGAGCAGCTGAAAATAATGACCCCAAAGCAGCTCAGATTGCCTGCCTGATGCCAACATCTAACACTATAGCTTCTTTTGCTGGCTTCCAGGTTTTAATGAATGATGACATGTATGTGATGTTATGAAATTTGCATAATGCAGAAAGTGTTAGGAAATTACATAAAAGATCCTGATGAGTTTAGGGGAGTGGCTGAACAGAAAAGTTTGTCATGAGCAGACTCACATCAAGAAAGACCCTACGTTGTGTTATCTGGTTTCAGATCTGTTCTTTCCCAGCGCTTATCACCATTTGGGCAGGCTCAGTGTTTGAAATAAATGCCTGTTAATTTATAGACTTAGGTTTTGTTGTTCTAATTGGGGCTTATCTCTAAGACTAAACCGAGCTCCATTTTCCTGCTATGGACAGGAGACAACAAGAGCTCTTCCGTAATACACGTTCGCAGAACCGAGACTCAGTCCTTGCACTTATGGAGTATGTAGGGCAGTGCAAACTACACTGTTATTTTTCCCAAATGAAGAGAGAAAATAAAGGGATTTTTCTGCTAATGGTCTTTGTCTCACAAAGACCAGACCATATACTCCTCATTTTCACAGGGATAGGATACTGTTCTGCAAGCCCTCCTTAGACTAGAAGTGCTTGCTTTTGTAAGCTGCTTCTCCCATTGTGAAACTTTGTGCTGCATGACACGCGTCAAAGGTTTTACAAAGAGAAAGAATAAGCCCTGTGTCTAAGAACAGAAGAGTGAGGGTGTCCAGTATTGAGTCACGTTTTATCCTGCAAGTAGTACTGTGTAGGCAGCTTCCTCCAGAACAGTGGGGCTTCATGGGCCTCCTTTTCATGGACAGTATCTCATAGTCTTTGTATGACTAAGCAACTTCTTCTAGAAAGCTGAGGTGCATTTTGAACAATATTTATATTTAACTGAGTTGCATTTATTTCTCACTGCTTTTTAGTGCAATCAGCAGCTGTAGACCTAAATTAGGACTTTTTATTCATATTGCATACACCAGCCTCTTGTTCTTAAACTATGTTCTAAAGTTTTCTAAACATACCATCTTTTAAAATATGTTTAATTTTAAATTTAAAATGCAATATACTATGCAATTAGACCTCAGAAAAAAAATCTTGACTATTCTGAGTTTCCCTGTATCACTTAGGTTACAAGGTATTTGAAAGCAAATTTTATAAAAAAGTTTAGGTGTTAAAAGCACCTATGATGTGGTTAAGGTCTTGTAGATATACTGTGATTATATATTGAATTAGCTCCTGTTATTTACCTGGATATCAATCAGTCATTAAATGGCTTTATCAGTTGACTAAGCTTTGCAAATTGCATACTTTCATTGATTAAAATTCATAGTGTAACTTGGAAATTGCACAGATCTTAAAATAACTGTGATTAGTAAAAATTTTTAATTCAGTGCTTAAAAACTTCAACTCCAGATCTCCTTGGGAATAGCAAACAGTAATATGGATCATTAGGTCTCAAAATCTGTTTCTAGGTGACCCAGTTTGCTGTACAAGAAAAAATCCGGAAATTTTCGGGCCAATAACTGGGAAACTTAACTGGAAGGACAGTTCAGGCACTTGACATTACAAGATTAACATGCTAACAAAGGATTTCTCATAATCCTGAAAGCATTTCTGCCTTTTCCTGTCTAAAACAGATGTGCGCAAGTTTTTGGGGGCCTTTTGTACACCCCACATTTCTGGAAATTTTTTATAAAGGTAACCATGCAAAGTTTCAATAGCACCGTAAGAATGAAATGGATTTTAAACTAACGCAAGCTGCATATAATTTGATGAGCAGAATCTAGCTCAGCTCAGCTCTTCTCATCTGATATAAATTGGCATTATTGCACGAGAAACAAAGAAGTTACAGCGGCTTACTACAGATAAGAACCTGTTCCAGTAATGACTCAAACAATAAAGTGGGAAGTAAAGCCCAGAGTGCATTGCTTAGTTACTTCATGTTTGAACTACACATACATATGGTTGTCTACAGAGCTAGATAGATACCTTAATTAAACCACTTTCTGTTGAGCAAATACTCTGAATTCAAAATGGTTTAGTATATTTTCCTGAAATTTTGCTGTGGAAAAAAAGAGAAGAAAGTCATGCTGAAGTGTGCTGTTTAAGCAGTGTTCTTGAACTGAAATGTTATAGTCATTTAAGTTTTTAGTACAAACTATAATATCTTGTATTATATTTTATAGACATAAAGGTTCTTTTTGTGTATGTATACAACCATATTCACATTGTATATAACAGACTAGAAATAAAACAAATAAAACACCCACATATCTCAAATATTTATTTTAAAAAACATCCCCTTATGAAGAAAATAAAACATAGGGAATTATTGAAATTCAGAACTAAGCCATTTTTTCCAAAAAAACCCTTCCATTCTAAGAGAACTCTAGAAAAATGTCTACATAATGATGAAGAACATGATTTAAGCAACGGGAAGGTCATCCCCCAAATACTGATGATGATTCTATCAAACACGGTACAAGATGACACGTATTAGATCAGCAGCACTCATTGCTTGTGGGTGTTGGGGGTGCTGGGGGAACCCAAGCATGTCCCTGAGCTCTGCTCTCCTGGTGCCTGCCGTAGTCCATCTCCGATGAGATGTAGACCCTGGTAGCCCTCAGTCACACCAGGCAATGCTTCCCCAGGAAGGATGCCTGGTGCCCATGGCACCCTCTGCCTCAGCTCCTGGCATGAAGAGCTGGGAGCCAGCGCTCCTGGGCACACTGTGGCTTCGGGCTGAACCACTGCTTAGTGAAAGACCAATGAGATCAATCAGAGTATGAGAAGTTGGACCTAAATAAAAAGTGTCTGAAGGGTAGAACAAAATATCTTTATGAAAATACGATTGTATGCTTTCTACACCAAATCTAAGAGGGTTTGGATGATCTGGCACTTTAGAGAGGAATATTAGCAAGCTAGACAAGTTCAAGAACACAGTTTCCTTTCAGTTATGCTGTATAACCAATCTCCCCATCTTCATATCAGGATTGGTTTAAACTTTATGACATATTGACTGAAATAATGCCTTTAGCTTACACAGGTTACAGACTTTGCAAGGACATCACTTTGGTCCCAAGTCATTCAGGAGAGACAGCTGCCTCCAACAAAACTCTTAATCTTCTAAGACTGTGACAAAGTGCTGCATATTACCTTGCTGCTCAAATAAGAGGCACTTTTTTTACATTATAAAAATGAAGCTTTCTCATGTGCCTGGCTGTTGGCCTACTGCTCATTTTGCAGGAGAGTGCTGGGCAGCTCTGCAGCAAAATTCAAGGGCCTTCGCTCCACATGGTTTACTGAACAGAAGAGTGGGCTGGCTTGGTGCTTTCAGCTGCTGTCACAAACAGTGACTAGTTGGAAGGACTGTAACGTGAAGCTTCCCTAATCGCTCATCTGCCATTTTCCATCATTTTGTCACCACTTTTTCTTCTGTTCACTCTCCTCTTCTCTCCTCCCTTCGCATTTCCCAGATGGTCACACAGCCGTGCAGCCTGTCTGTCGGAGCAGGCTTGCAGTGATTCATGGAAGTCTAGCTACAAATGAGCAAATTAAATGGCCAGACAGGAAAAGGCCTGTTCAACTCCCCACAGTGAGACGAAGGGTACACGGCAACTTTCACATCTTCCTTCTTATTTATTCAAAAGTTGTCATGTTCTTCAAAGGCATGAGTCCCTCAGATGCTACATCTTGTTCCTAATTATATCCCACAGAAAGGGAGAAACTGTGTATCATACGGTAGTCCAGACTAATTGAATTGTATTTTCTCAACAGCAGAACAAACAGACTGTATATTTATTCCTCATGCAATTTATGTGTTAGCTATACCAGTTCTGAGCTAATTTACATTGATAGATTGAGCATCTATACTGTTGTTTTGCTTTTGATGTCTGATTTTCAGTGAGAGGAAGAATAGGAGGAAATCACTTGGTTTTTTTTAAACAAGTAACAGGACTTATTGAAGCCCGTCTTGCAACTTCTGCTTTCCCTTTTTTTTTTTTTTTTGTTTATTTTTTAAATTACATTAGTGTTTTTCAATTTTTTTGGAAATACATTTTGCACAATTATCATATGCATAATTTTGAGCTGAAAATGGTTGCTTCTTTTGCAATGAACCTAGAAGTTTCTTACTGTGTATTCATAAAAGCTTTCAAAATTATCCTTGCTTTTTTTGGTGGCTTACATTTTTACAGTCATTAAACTCAGCCATGCAAAACATAGTGGTTTTTTTTTTTCCCTTTTTCTGAAAACAATGTGAGCTGGAAAGACAAAAATAAAGGGTCACACTCATTGAATGCTTGAAAGTCTGGAGTAGATACAATCATTTTTTTTTGGAAAAGCCACGCAGGTCTAAACTTGTCAAAATACCAAAGGCAAATAGTCAGCATTTTCCATGGGAAAAGAAAACATGGCCCTAATTGACCTTTTGTCACCGAGCATCTAAGTAGACATCTATCACCGACTAATTTAGTGGCCGAAAGAGCAGTATTATGCAATAAGAGAAGAAATGCAATAATAACTCATGCTGTCCTGCAGATTTCTCGTAACCCTTATGATTTGTGAGCTGAATTAGTGTCACCTGCAGGGCTTGCTCCTGCTCAGTTTCTTGCCGGCAACTGCTGGCACAAGGTTGTGGCTGGGAAATAGCAGGTGTATGCTCATCCTGAGCATACACCCGGTCCCTGCATGCATCCACACTTGCCATGTGGCAAACCTGGAAAGAAGCCCCAAACTTGCAAGAGGAGAAGCTGCAGCTGCTTGGGGTTCCTCTCTCCTCCTCACCTGGGTGCGGCAGGGCCAGAGGAGCAGGTGGAGGCAGAGCCTGGCTCCCCTCCATGCCCCGCAGCCTGGCAGGGGATGCTCTATCATGGGCTGCAGATGAAAGAGCCTGTGTCTGTTTCCTAGTGAAATAACACCATTTCTTTCTCAAATTTAAATCCCTGGGATTAGTGATAGAATTCATGTCTACCTGCTCTGTGGCTGGAGCTTCTGGTTTCCTAGTCTTAGAGGAGAAGCGTGAGAAAGAAACAATACGCACCATATTAAAAAAAATCTCCCTGTATATATCTAGGCAGGCTGAAAATGTTATCAGAAGATGGACCAAAGGAATATCTTTATTTTTCTGAATTATATAATATTCTTATTATACAGAATAGAAGAGGAACAAATATTCTCTCACAGCTCTATTTTGCTTTCTTCCTCTCTGTTTTTCCTTGTATCAATATGCCCAAGGATCACTATTATTTTGATAAATATTTTCCTGCTCTATATTGCTCTGCAAAAGACTTCTATTAAAAAGTAACCTCTATGGCTGTGTTCTTGGAAGGTTATTAAAGGGAAGAATATAATCAGTTTCAGATTTTTAATAAGAACAAGACGGGTTGGTAGATGGGTTGATAAATTGTAGGTGATAGGTCTTGTAAGGTCAAGAGACAGAGTGAACTATATCCTAACATCAGCTCTCTGCACTGCTAAGTGTATATATATATAAATAAGACGAAACATTTCAACACAATTGCCTTAAAGGATGAGATACCCCTAATACCTGTCACTTGCACAGAAGCTTGGTTATCCATAAAGGCATCTGACTTACTTAGAAAGTGTCCTTAGTACACCTCTTAACTGGGGAAGATCTTAAAGTCGCCAATAGTAAGATGGAGCAGGACATGTATTACCTACACTACTGTATCTCAGCACAAGCAGCTCTGCTTTGCCCAGTGACTCCTTAGTGTGATGAGGTCCATGGAAAAAGGATCAGCCTCCCTTTTGGTGGGCATCTGCGTCTCTGGGCCACAGAGCCATATACCTTCTTACCCTTCTGAGCCAGACAGGCTGGAAGAGTTTTATTTTTGTGAAAAAGCTGAGCTTCAAAAGAAGGGTGAGAGCAGCACACACAAATGCACCATGGTTTTTAACAAGTATAGGAGGTCCTTCTTACTAAAAAGAAGAGCAGTAAGAGTCTGACTTCTACACGTCTTTTGAGTCCTCTAACTGCTGAGCTATGAGGTCAAGCAGGGAAAGGGCGAGGAGAGGGTCAAAAGAAGGGAAAATTTCAATTTTGCATGCACAGGGAGGCCTAAACTTCAAATCTTTGGCCAACAATAACAGTAAATAATGTTTTTCACCTGAAATTCTTAAAGGATGGATTTTCAAATATTAATTCTACCACCACTTAAATGCATTCATTAGAGGCAGTGGGACACCACAGCCACTTACCAGGTCACACAGGCGTTGCCCAGCATCTCTTGTACATCCAAGCAAAACACAGACCAGGACAGCAGAACCAGGCACACCGGTCTGCTAGGCAAACAACCACAATTTCCAGTGCATTAAATTGTCATAGACCAGATGAAACTAATAGGTACAGACAAAAGTCTGTCTCTACTTTACAGTAAATCTTGCCATGAGCAATGGTGTTACCACTAGAAAATAGATGTGTTTTGGGATTTCTCTCTCGTTAGGTAACCAAAACCTCAATCTTCATTTCCATCCAACAGATTCTTCATCCAGAAGTTGTGAAGCTGAAGCAGATTTACTGTGGGCCTACTAATACCTGCTCCACCTCTGAGTATCTTACCTTTGTGTATTGAGTTTGCCCAGGGCTTTTTACATAATAAAAAAGGAGAGAACACCCTGAACAGCCTGGCTTCAGGTTTGCATATGAGTCACTAGAAAGGCACAACACAGCAAAGCCACTGGAAACAGATGTTTTTGCTTCTTATCATATTCTGCAGATGTTGTTCATAAAAAACCTAAAGCTGAGTTGGGGGGCTTCTTGTGCAATTTTTCCCCCATTCATTCCAAAATATTTGAACTTCAGTACAAAGAGCAGCAGTAAACAAAGGGTTTAGCAGATGGTTGAGAGCAGAGTTATCGCTCATGGTATCTCAATGCGTGCAAATGTCTCATGTCTCTTGCATGCTATTTTGCAAAAAGTGTTAGATCACAATCAACAACACAAAGGATTTGAACACCCAGGTACTGGAGAAGATCTCCACATCAGAAAAGTCTCAGCGGGTTACCACCCCCCGGACTAAAACAGGTAGCACAGCTAATATGGTGTAGATTAAAAACAAGAGGTAAAAGAGGCAGTCAGAAGAGAGTCTGTACTTCCTCTTAATTTTGATTAAACCCAAAACTATGAAGTTATTCCACATCTTGGGTTGAAATCAGTCAAATCAGAATTGTTTTCAAAATTTACATGCTGGCTGAGGTGCTGCTTCTGCTCCCATGAGACTCAATGGGAGGACTGTCAGCAGTGAATTTGAGGGAATAGGGAGAAAGTGGGAGCATCGAAGTGTCATAGCTTTAAGAGAAAAAGCTCAGACAACTGAATGATATGTTTCAACAGTACAATTTTACCTCAAATGTTATATATCAGCCTTTTACAGCACCATTTGGTTTGATGTGAAAGTGTCTTTAAAGAAACCAAGCAAAAAATTTTTGCAACATACCCATAAAGCTACCTCAGTATTAACGGGCTCTGTTGTATGTCAAGAAGGAATTTGGCAGCATTTCCCCATATTCTGCTGGGCAGTTGGCAGAATGTGGTATCTGCTGAATGCTGAAAGAAAATCCAGTCGGTGTTTGTTCTGTTGCAAGATATTTTGATGTGGCTCTTTGAAGCTGCGAAACCAAAGGAGTTGAAAGACAGAGAAACTTAGACAACCTTTTGTTCCAGTGCTGCTTATGCAGCAACAGGGAAATTCATAGAAAAATTAAATTACTCTTTTAAGAAAAGGAAGAGCAATCTGACTGGAAGGACACTTTCTAAAGTGTTGACTAAAAGTCTTGCTTATATAAGCCTCTATGTGATCTTGTACTGCAAGTACATTAATTGTACTGCAGAGTCAGAAAATTTATAACCAGTGCAATACAGATATCCTCTATTAGCTGTTAAAATTTAAATTTTATTCCAGACTTCCAGGTGTTGTTTAGGAAAGACACTTAGATGGTCATTCCTAGAGAATAATAAAACATGAAAAAAAGAGGAAAGTCAGAGGGTATGTTCCTCTTCCTTTCTTTCTCCTTCTGCAAAAAGGCAAAGAATCTTTTGTTTTCAAACTTACAGCCTTGCCTAGCTAGAAGAGGAATCACGGATCCACACAGAATGACAGAAGGGCTGAAGCTGGAAAACATCTCTAGAGGTCATCTAGTCCAACTACCTGCTCAGAGCAGGCAGCCACAGCTTGTTGCCCAGGACCATGTCCAGTTGGATTTTGAGTATCTCCAAGGATGGAGACTCTATAATAGCTCTGGGCAACCTGTTCCTGTGTTTGACCACCCTCACAGTAAAAAGTGCTTTCTCGTATTCAGATGGAATTTCATCTTTTTTTGTTTGTGCCCATTGCCTCTTGTCCTGTCACTGGGCACCACTGACTCTCTCTTCTTTACTGCCCCCATTTGAGTACTTATACGCATGGATAAGATTCCCCCTGAGCCTTCTCCTCTCCAGGCTGAACAGGTTCAGCTCTCTCATCCTTTCCTTGCAAGAAAGGTGCTCCAGTCCCTTAATCATCTTTCTGGCCCTGCTCCAGTATGGCCGTGTGTCTCTTGTCCTAGGGAGCCCAGCACTGGACCCAGTACTCCAGATGTGCCTCACCAGTGCTGAGCAGAGGGGAAGGATGACCTGCCTCTATGTGCTGGCAAAGCTCTGCCTCATGCAGCCCAGGATGCCATTGGCCTTCTTTGCTGCAAGGGTGCATTGCTGGCTCATGGTCAACTTCTTGTCTACTAGCTTTGCCTTCCCTGCCAAGCTGCTTTCCAGCTGGTCAGCCCCAAGCCTATGCTGGTGCCTGGGGTTGTTCCTCCCCAGGTGGAGGACTTTGCACTTCTCTTTGCTGAACTTCATAAAGTTCCTGTCACCCTGTTTCTCCAGCATTTCAAGCTCACTGTCTAAAGATAAGCAAATTATTTTGCACAGGTGTGTGTACACTTCTGTGTAAATGCAAAATGCATGGTTCATCCACTCATTTGACCTGCACCAGTGTAAAAAATTGTGGAGGGTGGCAGTTGATAACACCCATTGCTATAACAATAGCATAATAAATTATTTTTTATCATGTTCAGTAAGGTAGTATTTAAGAGAAAACTGAGTGTGGGACACTGCTGTACTAGAAACGATGCAAAGAGTGCACAGAATTATAGGCAGCATCTACAGAGAGCAAAAAGCTGAACTAAAAAAACAGGGAGGTAGGTGGGCGAGGAAGGGATAGCACACATGCTGTAGTAAACTTAGGTCTCAAACAGTAGAAAACAAACCCTTTTGATGTCTTGATGTGATTTTACTCTCAGGGCTCTAAAAGAAGCAAGAGTTGAAGATGGAATACAAACGCTCTGACGCCATTCACACATTCTGTCGGCATTTACATAGGCGTTTGCAGCTCGGTCTTTGAAGACAAGGAAGAAACTTTGCAAACAAAGTCAGCCTGAAGGGCAAAATGATTTAGCAAATCTAATAAAAATATGTCCTCTAAGATACAAATAACCTTTGGACCACACACCAATGTAGAAAGCATCTTAGTAGTATCAGATGTATTACTGTCCTTGTAGTACTCTGACAATACAGTCAGCTGCCTCCGGGTATTTTGGAAAAATATCATTATCACGACGTCCTATGTTATTTTGCATAGAAGTTCGGTTTATTGCTTCAGTACTTTAACTTTTTAAGTGCAAGAAGCCTTAAGGGGTCTTATAGACTAGATAACATAAGCATGTATATCATACCAAGGAGGGCTATAAAAAGTGCTAGACAGCTGAAGACAAAGAATAGCCTTGCTGGTCAGAAGAACTGACACTGAAAGTTACAAAGTTTGATGAAGATAAAGTGGTAGTTCAATTTCTGTAGGTTTCCAGTGAACAGTACAGATTGCTTCAAACATCGATTCAGTGACCAACATGCACATCACATACTCTCAGAATATTTTTTTCTCTCTGGTTACATGATGAGAATAGCTTGAAGCAGTCTGTATTTCTTCCACCAAATCCAACCTGAAAAATCACTCAGGACACTTTCCCTCAGAGCATCCTCCAAACAAGTGGTTCTCCCTGGTGCAATGATCCCATCAAGTGCAATAAAATCTTCAGGGATAAAACCTTTCATGCTGCTTATGTTTACAGTCCAGTAGGACATGCACACAAGAGTACTGTCTTTCAATTTCTGCCTGGCTTAATATTATATACAAACTATATAATCATGTGAAACAAGGTTTCAAGTACAAAAAGCATCACAATGCTTTCTCTAGACAAATACTGAAAAAATAAGGCCAAAATAATGTTTCAGGTCTTTACAAGTAAGAGAAAATGGGCTCTCCGTTTTGTCTAGTGTTACTTCTAACTGTTTCAAAAAGTGAGAACTATGTTTGCTTGCTATTCTTCCCCTATGTTGTATTCCAGGAGAATATTTTTTGCTTCTGGATCCCTAGTACTTATCTTCTTTTTCAAAGTCTCCAGTAAAGATGTCTCACTGACATCATGATAGTATATGGAAATAGAATGGTTAGTTTAAGAAATGGAAAAAGTGTATAAAACTGAATTCACACTGCCTATTCTAAATTCAGATTAAAGCACGAGTGTTAACAGAGCACCGCTTCAGCCTACTTGAAAGATTTCTCACCTACCTGTGTAAAGTATATACTAGTAACAGCGGAACAGGCTAGCAAATTTTTTTGTTTGATTCAGTATGATAATCCTTGTTTGTCTTTAAATACTGGAGTTTGAAGGTATTTTTCCATACACAGCGGTATATGGTTCAAATACCCCTATGGACATCCAACAGTCTCACAGGACCCCATACAATGAGCAACCAGCTTTCTTGCTCATTAGAAACTGCCATCATCTGAACACAAGTTTAAAAAATCTGATCAAGAAAAACTACATAAAGATTCTCTGGGATTCTCTTACTTATACTCATGAGTCCATACAAAACCAAGGGAGAGAGAGGCAGCTTCCTGAACAAGTAGTGACAAAAGGTAGCAATTGTTGCTTGAATTACACCCTACTGTTTCCTCCTTGAAGAGCTTAAGGACTGGGCAAACACAGCAAACAGCTTTTCTGCTGAGCTGTTATTGTAACTTTTAGCTGCAGAGAGAGGGCAGCTGTCATAGTCCCCCTCCACCACTTTCAGGATTAGCAATGCCTCTGTAAAGCACGCTTTGTTTCAGACACCCTTTGCAGAGTGCTGCTGGGTGGGTGGTGGTCAGAGCAGGTGTGGTTCATACCATCACATGTGGCCAGCTCTAATGCAGACGTTACCTCAGAGCTAGTCACCCTCCACCCCCTTCACAGTCTACAGAAAAACCAGCACTTTTTAATACTAAAGAAAACATAAAAAGTAGGTGAGGTGAATTATACCTCAGAGTTCTCCCTCTCTGTTGATGTTAATGTAGGCTCAGGACAATTAACTCAGATGTGAGCGTGTGTGTTGTAACCATTTAAACTGAGTTGGGATGAGTGCTACTTGCGGTCCTTTTTTATGTAGTATCCTTTCTCAGTGAACCCTGGGTGTTTCAGAGGATACATACACCTCCAGTATCAACAATTCGATGACAGACAAAAGAAGTTTCTTCTTAATGGCAGGTGAGCAGTGCAGGTCAGATTGAGCACCAAGCTGCAGGTATCTAAACGTAAGTATCTGAATGCAGGGACTGGATTTAATTGTACAGACATAGCTATCTGGCATCACCTGAGATGCCCTTAGTGTTGTGCCTGGTCTCCAGCTGTCACACCAGACTTCACGGTTCTTCCGCAGGGAGGAAATAATCTGCCTAAAGTCTAATGATCAATGTAAGTAACAGCCCATGAGCTGCAGTAAGATGGCTCTTGATGTCTAGGAACAATGTCCTAGACAAACACTGTGATATCCTTAGCAGTCTCTCCAAAAGCAAATTGGTATGAAAGCATGGCACTTAGCTTGCTGAGTTGACCAAGTGTTAGCTGTCTCACATCCACTCAAGCAAACCTCTAGTGTCTCCCTATGGAAAGCAATCTCTAGAGAGCAGTTCACCCCATCTGAGATATCTAAGTCAGTTTGGAAAACTTCTGGGGGTTTCTGTTTCTCTCCATTGACTAGAGTGCAGCTAAGACAGCCAGCTCAGACTAGTCCACTAACATGGGTGAGTTTGAAAGAGATAAATCCTGCCCAAATGTCCAAGAATGCAGCTGTTGCTGTGGTTATTGTGTTTTGCTTTTTATACAAGAGGGACTGGACCCTTCACAATCACGTTAAATACATATTGAAAATGGTCTCATATAAACTAAGAGGTTACCAGGGGCTTTTAAGAAATACATACAATGAACATCAATAGCAGTTGCATATATCGTTCAAAAGATTCCTGTATACAACAGCTACTCATTAAAGAGCCTTTCAAAACATGCCTACACTCATAGGCAAAACAGCAAAGAAAGCGTATGGAAATGTCAAATTTCCCCAGGTCTGTCATCAGGTTTGTCCATTTGAAACAAAACTTCTTCCCAGCAGTCACATGAAAGAAGTTCCTAAGTAACCATTCACACATAGTGTATGTTTTGCCTCCATCCCATCTTCAAAGCATCCCCTGGTGGTCCATTTATAGGTATGAGATAGTCTTTTTCTCCTACCCCCACATGAAAGTCAGGCCTGAATCTCAACCAATAGCTTCCATGTGAACATGGGATCTGCCCAGGGGGGTACTAGCAGAAATCTAAAACAAGCTTTGATGTTCCAATGAGATAATATGAGACCACACGGACAATTGCTCCTATGAAATATTAAATGCAGATTCTTTTGATCTCAAGAAATAAGATACTATTATAATTTAATACAATTCTCTGAAAGATGAAAATAAATAATGGTAAATGAAAACATACCAAATATTAATATTTTTAATGTGGGTAGAGACATTCCACATTATTTTTACTTGTATTTTTTTGAGGCAGGACTTTTCTGGTCTGGGTTATTCAAAAAATATTTTTACCTGAATAATTTATTCTTTCAAAGCTTTTATAACCATTCAGAAATTTTTAAAAGCTGAATATTTACTTTTATGAGTCTGTGTCCATATTTGGCCATCTGAAACCAGGTCCATGACATCAGAACTGGAATATTTTTCAAGCTTATTAAAAAAGTTGCTAGCCAAAAATAAGATCAGTAAGTCTATAAAATGTTCAGTGTAATTTGTGTGACAGATCTTACTCTTACAGAAGCATATCCTGGTTAAAAGTGACATACTCATACGTTGATTATATGACTTCACTTACTTTATCACGTTGCTGTGACAGAGGAACCAACACAGTTTGTTATGATGAGGGCATGGAGCATTCTTCCAAACCCAGTTTTAAACATAAGAATCGAGAACATGCTATCAATGGACAGGTCTTCACTGAGTACTTATTTACACAAACATCTGTCACTGATGCTATTTCATGGTTTCCAGTAACTATACAAAATATGACCGAAAATCCTTCTTTAGTTTCTAATGGAGCTCTGGTAATGTTTAGAGTGGGTTTATAGTGCAGGAGGTATGCAACAAATACGATGTTAACTAAAATTCACATCACTACACAGTTTAAAACTCACTAGCTGTTTATAGCTTGGCAAACTTCAACCGTAGAGCTGAAAAACCCCATGCCATAGGACGTTGAAGGAAGGTTTTGTTTCCGTTATGCTTTTTGTTTTTAAGGTTTTTGAATAACAGAGGTTACTTTGCTGTTCAGCACAAATGGTGTAGCCACTTCTGAGAACGATGCTACATAAAATATTCTTTAAATCACATTACAAACAAAAGAGGAAAATAGAAAATTGTACCTTGGAAATGTTCTGGCTCCTCTGAAATTTGGTATAAAGATCATAGTCATATAAGGACTGTGCCTTGCACTGTGTAAATTTGCCCAAATCTGGCCAAGTTATAAACTTGTGAAAAATCATAAACCACCTGATACACACTTTGTGAAGTCTTGCCAGTCTCGCAACTAAATGGGATGCTGCTTGACCATGTGGCTGTCACTCTTTGGGCAGCTTCATCCCAAGTGCAGCAAAGCATGCTCTGCCAGGGTTGGTCATGGACGCCACGCGCACCCACTCTGAGCCCACACCATGTTCTTCCGCCCCTGCGGCATGCTGTGGGAGAGCTGCACTTGGAAGTAGAGTAGGAAATGAGGAGAGAGGTGGGAAGGTGGGGTGGAGAACAGAAGGGTAGAGATTTGAAAGAGATGTGGTGAAAAAGAAGGTGTCAGGAGCTGAACAGAGCTGAGAGATGGAAAATTGTTAAGGAGGAGCATTAAGAGCAGATAATGAGAGTGAGCAAGAAGTGGCGAGGCAAGACACCAGAGGGAAAAAAATGAAGAAAGGAAGACCTGGGGCTAGGGAGGAGCAGGAACACAGAATATAGTGTATCCATTTCCCTAAGGACTTGGGTAGAGGAGAACTGGGTACCTCTATATCCAATGAAGGAATGATGAAGCTACTACACAGCTGTCCTGTCATCAAGAGTACATATGTCCACTGGAAAAGGGGAAAATAAGAGTGCCACAGCTTTCCTACTGCTCTTCCAATACATCCACACCCCTTAAAAATTTCACCTCTGTAAAATCAACAGCTTTTGAATCTCAACATTTCTGCTTTGTTCCGAGGCTCCAAAGTCACTGGTCAAATGTGTTCCTCCACCCCCCTCTAGTGGGAGGTCCACACAGCCAGTGTTTCCTCCCTTTTCCAGTTTCCACCATACTTTGAAGAATAAAGGGCTGCTCTGCACACCCCAGTTCTGCTTCAGTGAGTTTGCTTGTGTGGGGACACATGCATACATCGGCGCTCTTCAATTTTTTTCCCCCCACATCCTCTGTGTTCAAATTAATTAGTTCTAAGCCACAAGGCTACATTGAAAGAATCTTTAAACTGCAAAATTGCCCAGTAGCTCAACTTTAGAAAATGTCCAAATAAAGTTAAGTTTAATACATCACTGTATGAATATGTGTTATGCCTGAGGATTGAAATTAAAGATCATAAGACTCCAACTTCATTAAAAATATAAGATGAACAGTGCTTAGGCATGAATCAGTTTTGTGTCATGACTGAAGATCACTTGATGCTTTGGAGATGGGCATTGCATGAGCAGATGAACAAAAAGGATTGTGATAAAATTCACTGAATGTTCCTGGAAAACCAGGTTCCATCCTGTCTTTGTCAGAGATTTTCTATGAAAATCATATAAATTCTCTATTTTCATATTTTGGACATACAACTTGTGATCCTGCAATATTTTTTTAAGAATTGCCCAGCTTTTGCAACAGTCACTAAGATAAATAGGAGCACTACTCTAAGCATACATACTGCTATATACTCTGAGAAATCAGACCTCAGGCATCTCAAATTACCACCCCAAATTAGCTGGCACTTTTGACAATTCCCTATCTGTAAAATGGGGAGAATAATACCACAGGGACATTATGAAGATAAATTCATTAATTTCTGTTAATAAGTAGGATACTAAGAAAAAAAAGCACCAGGGAAAAGGCCATTAGGAAATGAATAATTATGTATTCAGTGCAAGGTTTGGATGGTGTGCAGAAAATTAGGTATGGGGACATATATTAAATGACAAGAAGAAAAAGAAATACTGCATGGCTGCTCATTTTGTGAGCACAGTCTGCCTTGTGCACTGAATGAGGCAGAGGTCCTGTGGGTAGACATGGCTGTATAATTAAAGACTGCATCATAATGCATGCACACAGGCCACTGTAATTCTCTTATTATTTCTCTCCGCATTGTAACTTCGTAATCCTAACATTTCTTTACTAAATATATTGTGGGGTGATAAACATATGTTTAGAATATAAAATAAATTGCTTAATGTTACAGGTGGGAAATTGTTAGCTCACAGCTTAAGAAATGCTGGGGTTTCCCTAATTTCTTTATCCAGTGTAACCTGGTAAGTTTGTGGGAGAACCAGTAGGACTACCACTTTGGACACCACTGAAAATGCTATGACCTTGCATGAACATTAATCCTTTTCTTGAATCAGTGTTGTTTGTTTTGTGAATGAAATAAACCACAGATCGGCCTGTATGTAACTGTGGAGTCCAAGAAATCTTTATATTCCTCAGAAGCTAAGCAAGGTGAGCAGAGCTGGCACGCACAAAGTGTCACTGTGGGCATTGAGCATACTCTACGGAAAACAAAGCTAAAGAGTTCTTTGAGGCTGGGGTTCGTATGAGCCTTATTTTCATAAGTATGTGCACATGGTTACTCAGAGATTAGAGGAGCCAATCTCCTGAGAAGCTCTGAGGAGGTGATTTCCAGAGTTTTATAGCCTGACCATATATGAATTAATTTTGTTCTTTCCCCAAGGAAAATAATAATTATTTCCTAGGTATAATAATTTTTTTTTTTACAATTTCAAGCCATTTTCACGGCCTAGAAGTGGGAAAAATAGTTCTATTTTCTTTTCAAATCTTTGAAAAAGCTTTTTACAGCAGTTCTCATGCTGAACTGTCTCTGTCAGACTTCCCCAAATTTCTGACTGAAGGCGTGTGAAAGCCTGGGCAGCAGGCAGTGAGAAAAAGATTAGCAAAGTTCAAAGTGGCTGAAACCACAAGCTTCTAGGGAAAGGTAGTAGAAGCCTGTAATTGTGTTACTGCCAGTGCCACCTGCAATACGACTTGTGAAACATGACAGAAGCTTTCAGACATGTTGTCTAACGAACATCGGGCAGATCTGAGATCTTCCCAGTAAATGTGGCTATTCTGCCAGCATCTCAGTAGCTGACTGTTTTGCCAAGCCACCTTACGATTACATCCCTCTGCTAGGTTAACCGTTTTTCAAAATCTGCCTTAAAGTTGTCAAACAAGTTGGTTCAAAGCTCACTATAACCAGTAAAAAGAAGTTAAAATTGGCTTCAGTGCAGATAGTATCAGTTGGCACCCATCTGCTCAATCACAGGGGCTGAAGGAGCTCATCCATTTCAAGCTGGCAATGCCTAGGTGGCATCTGGCTATTTACTTTCACGGTAGTTGGAAGAAACAAGACTAAGGTCAGAATGTCATCTTACCTTCTTCTGAATAAGGGATAGATTAGGTTGCTAGACATAGTATTTCTCATAGTATTTCTCAGCTGAATAAAAATTTTAGGTAGAAGAGAGTGTACAAGAGGGTTATTGTGCAAGTGGGTTCACGGTAGATTTTCAGCCCTAAATGCTGTAGACAAATGGTTTGATTCTTCTTTTTTTTTCTTGTCATTTCTGAGGTGCTGCCCATTCTCAGTCTGCATAATACTCTCTCCAAAATTCAATGAGGATAAATTTGCTAATATCAGTAAGTACCTAAATATGAGGTAGTCACCTCCTGGGTGTAACAAAAGCCCTTTAGAGAGTGTCCTGGTTTCAGCTGGGATGGTGTTGGTTTCCTTCCTGTTAACTGGTATAGTGCTGTATTTTGGATGTAGTATGAGAATAATGTTGATAACACACTGATGTTTTAGTTGTTGCTAAGTAATATTTATGCTAGTCAAGGACTTTTCATGTTCCCATGCCCTGCCAGGTGCGCGGGGGCTGGGAGGAAGTGTGGCCGGGACGGCTGGCCCAGCTGGCCAATGGGCTATTCCATACCATATGACGTCATGCTCAGCATACAAGGTTGAGCGAAGAAGAAGAAGGAGGGGGGGACGTTCGGAGTGATGGCGTTTGTCTTCCCAAGTAACCGTTACGCGTGATGGAGCCCTGCTTTCCTGGAGATGGCTGAACACCTGCCTGCCGATGGGAAGTAGGGAATGAATTCCTTGGTTTGCTTTGCTTGTCTGTGAGGCTTTTGCTTTACCTATTAAACTGTCTTTATCTCAACCCACGAGTTTTCTCACTTTTACCCTTCTGATTCTCTCTCCCATCCCACCGGGGGGGAGTGAGCGAGTGGGGCTTAGTTGCCAGCTGGGGTTAAACCATGACAAGAGTGACGCTGGTTAAACACTTCTGTAAGTCCTTCTTGAGGTCTACTCACACCTTTAGGTGCCTGAAACAATTGAGAAATCCAGTTGTTAAAATGTTCCTCATATGTATGCTCTTCTGGAATTGTTTATACCTGAATTTCTCACAGTGCTAAAAATGCAACCAATTGCTTTTCTAACCTAATATAGTCCTTTCTAGAAAAATTATTTGCCATGAGTTCTGTTTTTTCTTGGGAGGAAATGAATACACTTTTGTCTACAAATGAATGTGTGTATGAATGTACGTTTGAATATGTGTGTGTGTGTGTACACATTATATATAAAAAGCTTAATTTCATCTAGTAAGTTATTCGTTAGTCATCAAGCTTAATAAAGATCATGCAGTCCATGCTGAAGAACAGCCTTTATTACTTTGGGTATTAGTAGCCAAGTTAAGTACCTCTGGCAGTTTGGACGGCATTAGACTTCGTCAAAACAAATTCAAGACTATATAAGCCTGACAAAGGCCAGTGTTGGCTGAAATGTGGAAAGGTTGCAACATAGAATGACAGACATGCTGATTTTCCAGCATAAAATGAACATTTTTTTATTGAGCTTCCTGATTAAGCAAGTTAGCACCAAAGCAAATTGCCAACTTTGTTTTGTTTTTAAGTTTATTTTTGTTACTGCTTTATATTTGGTAAAATAGGGACTTCTGCTTTATATGAGGTTTCACCCTGTAAACAAGCCCATTTAACAATTCTCAGCTGAGTGCATATTTCCCTTGAATGATCTGCATTTCTAATGTGACATGGTGTAAGTGATTATTTTCCTCTTTGTCAGGAGGCTGTATAGTGACGGTCATCGGTGCTTAGTCATAAAATGCTAATTCAGCAAACAGCAAATAAGACAAAACTTTTGCTGTGTGTACAAGGCCACATAATTAGCTGAACTGCTGCATTAAGTGTAACCGAATCACAGGAACAGGCTAAAACTGATGGTTGTGATGGATGACGTGACAAAAGAATCTAACTAAATAAGGGGTCTGTTCAGGAAAAATTAGGCTCCAGTGCTACTAATGTTTATTAGACTTGGATTGGCGTCTCCGATCTCAGTAAAAACCACTGTTGCGGAGCAGGGAAGGAGGATGAAATTGGGTTCTATTACTTTAGGGTGAGGGAAATTGAGTTAGCAATCCTGATGGATATAGTTGTCAGCATGGGAACCCCCATTTGATGGGAGAAGAGTGAGAAGATGTACTTACAAACATGGTGAGTTTTGCTGCCTCTGAGAGACAAAGACCAGTGGCAGCTTTCCATTGCTACCATGAAGAACCGCTCAGAGATGCTCTAAAATGCCTCCTAAGGCCCCCTTGGCACATGTTGCATCAGAAAGGGGATGGCAGGGGATAAGAAAATGACGAGGGACCAAATGGGACCCACGATGCATGTGTGATTCAGATGTGTCCTTGTAGCCTCTCCTGCCCTTGCTCACGCAGAGCTTGGTGTGCTAGACCAGCATTCAGAAAGGACCACTGGAGGTGAGGTGTGCCATCTAGGAGAGATATAGCGGTACCTGCTGCAGAGGAGAAATGGGACATTTAAGTCCCAGTAGTCAACCAGGAGCTTAAGATTTCCACATCAATCCCTCTAACTGTTCAAACTGGCCCTTCTGAATCTCTATTTCAGTGTTACCATTTTCTATTAAATTTGACACCACCTGAAGCTTGGCCAGCTTACTCTCCTTGTTCTAGAGTGGGTTTCTCAGTGCTCTGGACACGGTGTTGTCACTTGGAGGTAATATTTTATTTCCTACAAGAACTATCTCATGATTTTGTTACAGCTGTGAACACTGATAGTCATCAAGCATTGCATTTATGCTTAAATAAATGCAGCAGAGGTGGTTTTAATGCCTTTTGTATATTTATGAAGAGGGAAGAGAGAGGTAATAATTCCTTGATAGGGCACTAATAAAGTTAAAATTTCAGTAGTTGTATTCTAATATTGAAATGTTAATAATTAATGTATTTTTCTCAAAAGTATACAATTAACAAAAAAGAAGCCTGCCGATGGGAAGTAGGGAATGAATTCCTTGTTTTGCTTTGCTTGCGTGCGCGGCTTTTGCTTTACCTATTAAACTGTCTTTATCTCAACCCACGAGTTTCCTCACTTTTAGTCTTCTGATTCTCTTCCCCATCCCTCCGGGGGGGGGAGTGAGCGAGTGGCTGACTGAGGCTTAGTTGCCGGCTGGGGTTAAACCATGACAATGTATTTCTTGGAAAGAGCTCAATGACCTTTTTTATTCAGGCAACTCAAGAAACAGCAGCAAGTAATCCTACAAACCTACAGACACACCAGATAGCTAGACAACTGCCTAAGGCTGAAATTATTATTTACAGAAGAAATAATTGGTGATGAGTTGTCTGAAGTTCAAATCATCTCCACTATTTACGGAAAATTTATATCATCCAATATCACTATTAGTGTTGAAAGTATCTGATTTAGGATTTAAGTTTACTGAGTCTGTAGTATGTCTTGTGCATCCTACAACAAACATTCCATATTTCTAAATAGCTGTGCCTCTTTTGCCTCTTCTTTTTGCCTTGACAGAATCATTCCTTTAGTATCAGGATATCCTATATTATGTTTTCATGACTAACAAGAGAGAGGGATGAAAATTTCCTTATGCATTTGAGCAGCATCTTTACCAGAAGTTATTCACTGGAATGATAGCTGATTTTGTTTGTTTGTTTGTTTTCTTTTCTATTCTGCACAAAGTGAATTTCCTTACATGAGTACTTAGCAGACCTGTAAGGATATTGCTATCCACTACAATGGTAATTTCTCTCCAGCACTCTCGTACTTCTGAACATAACTACCAGAGACAGAAAAAGGAGCTTCTTTCTCTATAACTATTCCAGAAAATTGCATTGCTGATAGGAAATGCATTGATCCTAACCGGAGACAGCTTCTATTGGCGTATTATTTCATACTATTTTCTCTGTGTAAACAAATGGAAAATAGATAGTCCTACTCCAGTTCCATCTCAGTATCTTTCCTAAGCTCTTCTTCCAAAGTCATTTTCTGCTTAAATCTCCCTATTCCCTCCTTTTTCTTTATTCTTTTCTTTAAAAAAGTGATGAAATATTGAAAATATTTGAAAGATTTTTTTTTCCTCTCCAAGGGGGTCATCAGAAGTTTCTTGGTAAGACTTCATTATTTTTAACGAAGTTAGTTAGTATACATGAGAAAGAAACTTCTTGTAATTATTCAACAATATTCAAATAGCTTGACTAAATTAGTAGCTTTTACTTTTTACTAATCAGAATTCTTTTCTCCCAGCAAACATTTAAGAAACCAAACTCCTCATGTCATTCTGCTCCAGTCCATACCCGTGAATAAAGTTTGATCAATAAATACGTGGATTTATGTCACTCTTCAACTGAGCTGTATGAAAAAGGGCTCACTAGGCTGCGAAAGCTGTGAAAATGTTCTTGTTTGAACATCAGTATAATGCAATATTCACATGCTTGGTCATACTTGGCCACTCTTCCAGGTGACATTCATACCCATTCTTTAAAGACCCACCTATCTATTACACTTAAAGGTCAACATTGAAATGGAAAAAGAAATTTAAGAAAATACCATTTCCTGTAATGGTAACTGCTCTTTCCCCTTGAAAAGATCTTTCTTCCTTCCCATTACTGAAGGCCTTTCATTATTTTAAACCTGCACCAGGTATTGGGAGAACTAGTTTGTTAAAGTATCTCATTCCCAATGTTACTGTTGCATCATGGTTAGTCTTTATTTGTCACTGAGAACAAAATGGTTGTGGTCCTCATGAAAGATTTTATTTTTTAATAATATGGCAAATAAGGGTTAACCAGTGTCTCTTCAGAAAGCTGCAAGAGATAGATGAGGAACTGTACATGCTGCCATGTTTTCCTGTAAGGTTTATATTTGGGTATCTTATTGCATTTTTAACTCAGTTGAATTTGCAATTTTTCTTACATTTTTTCCCATTCTAGTTAAATTAAAATGCAGCCAACTAACTCTTCTGGATTGTCATTGTTTATTTTATATTGAGAAGCACAGCTAAATTTACATGTTTAGAGTACTATTACTTTTAAAGAAGTTGACCTTGTACAGAGAATCATATGAGCTGTGTAAATTGAACTACCTTCACGTTCTCTCCCAGATCCGTGCTCTATTGCTTTCATATGAAAATTACTAAAGCTGAGGATTCCATGGGTAGTGCAAACAAGAGTGGTGAAAATGTGCATTACTCTTATTTAATCTGAGAAGATTTCCATTCCCTACCACAAAAGCATACTTTTATAAAAAGCAGAAAAATACAACTCCTCATTTTATCTCTAAAATCTTTAAAAAATTATTTATTCTTTTACTTCAAATTATTTTTCTTCATAAGCAGAATATCCCTGAAAGATACACTTTCAGTTTTTCCAAACTTGTTCATTTATTTTGCAGCTTTAGACTCTGACAGATACCCTTCTTGCTTGGAAGGGAAAGAATTTGTTCCTTAAACCATCAACTTTCTCAGAAGTTTGTAAAATTGTGTTATCACATTTCTCTTCAGGTTCCTAATAAGAATGTCCTGTGTAATACAGTTCTCCAGAAAGTCTCTGTTTTCTATTTGTAACTGAAGCAAGTATAAAACATGAAGACAACCTCTTCCCCCGGCCTCCAGCTTTGAAAATTTGAGATCCACAGAACTGTTCAAATAATACGTTGTCTCTTTTGAACTATATGCTAGTGTCTTACTATCTCTAAATAAAATGATTGCCAAACCAAGCATTTTCTCTGAAGCCCTCTTGTTACAGATCTGCCTGTCCTTTTCTTTGTCACATTCTTTGTTTTAACTGTATCTTAAAGTTTGTTCCATTTTATTGATTTGCAGGAGGTCCAATTTCTTCTCACTTCCAGTAATTTCTTATAATTGTTGGACTCTCTAAGCTTATTCTAATTCCAGGATTCTGACAGATATTGTCTCTTCTTAGCTTTTGTTCTCTTTTTACAGATGGGAAACTTTGTTACTGCTTGCCAGAAGCCTGCAACATTTTTTAATCTATTTAATCTTTAGCATTTTCTCTTAGAAATTTCTGAGAGGTGCCTGTATAATTCTTGTACTTTTATGAGGTTGCAGCATATAATTTTGCTCACTCTCCGTCTGTAGTGTTTGCTTTTTGATTACCAGCGTATTAACACCAAGTGTAAGTGATGGTGGCAGCTGATCATTGAGGAGAATTTAGGAGGGAGGATATCCAAATATTCTGTGTTGTGGCACTGAACAGTATGTGTGAGTTTTAATTTCCAAGTTCCTCATTTTCCAAATACTGTTCAGATCTCTTTTTTCTAACATTTTACTAGCTCTTTGTATAACTTCCTTTGTCCAGTTCTCAACTCCCTTGACCTACAAGGGGCAGTTTATGACATTTCAGCAGTCTCCTGCTACCTGAATTTATTAAGATACCTTAAAAACAATAAAAAGAAAAGAATTGATTCTGCCTATGGCTCACAGGAAAACTATTAGTTTTCATTCTGCTTTAGATGACTTCTAATCTACCTCTTCATTCTTCAGACTATCTCCTAAAACAAAAGTGACTTTTAGCTAATAAAGTGGTTTTGGTTTTCTCAGTTAGCTCTTGTAAAGAACAGTGTGCTGTGTGTGTATGTTGTTCCTAGTTATTTTTTATCCCCAGCTTGCAAATGGGTTTCTTTTACAGTATATTACCTGGTATATCTACCTGTGTTGCTTGTAAAACCTTCTTTTTCTTGACAGGGCCATTTGGACCTTTAATTTTTATAGATACAATTTTTATTGACTCACAAATCCACAGTTTATCAGCCCATATTCTCTTAACCTTTTTGTTTTTACAATGTAATTCCAACCCTGTCAGACTAAGACCTGCCAATAGAGTGTTAAGCTGGAATACCGAGTGTACAGCTTAAAACCGACTTTCATTTTTTACAAAGAGATAATAAACGTCTTGGTTATTTCTCAGTCTCCCAATATATACGGGTTACTTTTTAAATCTTCTTTCATCATTTTATACAACCTACCTCTAAAATTAACTTTCTTAACCATAGTCCCAGACAGCTAAATATGTCTCCTCACATTATTCCTCAGCCCTTGCTGCTTCCTCAGTTCAAATGCCCATCCATGTGGATCCCCAAATAATCCTTTCCACAACCCTATTTTCCTTTACTCCTAAACATGGAAACCCACCCTCACCCTGTGACGGTGAGGAACACCCACCCCCTCTTCACCTTCAGGGTGAAGTCCCACCTGCAGCGTTTCAGTCTGCCACCAGGGTGAAGCTGCAACATCACATTAAGATATCGGTTGGGCAGAACTGGGAGGGGGATTACTACCTGTTCCAGGTCATCCTCCTCCTCATTTCCTGTGTTAATCTATACCTACCTCTTTTTCCTTTCTTCTTGGGTTTAGAATTACGCTTTTCAATACCCACTTTCTTCATATTTCTGTTACCAACAGTAGTACTTTTACTATTTTGCCTATTATAGTTCCGTTATACCTAAATTGTCTCAAACAACCACAGCTTTGTGATTTTTATTCACCACTTTTCCATTCCTTGCTCTGTGATGCCTTCTTTGTTTTAGATTAAAAAAATTCCACTTCTCTAAAATGGTGGAGCTTTTCACTTTCGGACAAATTTGGCTCATAATTTTCCAGACCATTTCCACTAACTTCAGTTTCTGTACAATTGCATTCTTTTCTTTTCTCTCCTTTTTGATGTGCTTCTGTTCTTGATATGTAAAATACATTACAATGTGAACTAAATTGAAATGAAATCATCCTGTGTCTTTCACTTATTGTTTTAAGATGGGCAGTAGTTTCATTCAGTTCCTTTATTTTCCTCATAGTAGGCTATAGTCATGAAGCACCTGTGCCTGATGCTCTCCCAGACTAAGACTTTCCAGAATCTTCCAGAAGACTTTCAGAATCTGCTATTTTGAGCAAACTTACTATCGTGGTCTTGGTTTTTTTTGAAAAGGACTGTGAAAGGAGGCAGTTTGGGGACTCCTGTGAGCACTGGCCTTACTGTTGCTTTTGTTTTCAGATGCAGAAGACAGCAGATCATTACTTAAAACGGTTAGCAGAATCTCTCTCTCTTCTGTGCCTTTTGGGAAACAAATAATTTTTATATTGTTTCTTCCTTTCTGTTCTAAATCCACTTGATTTTGTTTTCCAGATCCATACCTAATTATAGTTTTGCAGGTTTTAGTCAGTATCCGTAGATTACCAATCCTATTCCCAGTTCCTTCTAATTGATTTTAAACCTATCAAATCCTGATTGCACTGGCAATTTAGGTATCAGATTACTGATGTTAAGCTAGAGAGGAGGGGATAGTGCATTTTCTCTGGGATACACATTTTAAGGGGTTGCAGGCTTGCATTTTTCTTCAGCTTTCACTCACAATATATTTGCTTAAGTGGTATGAAGTCAAAGAAGCTCTTTTTTGTATAATTCTGGCAGTATTTTTCATTTTGTGTAAATCAGTAAGTAAAGTTTTTAAAAACAGTCTGTCTTATTCATTACACTCCTCATGATTTTCTTGACCATTCAGTAACAAATCAGAGAGAGAAGGGATGGAAGGAGAGCACAAGAGAGAGAACACAGCTTGTTTTATAAATTGCAAGACACACAAATAAATATCTTGATAACTGAATGCAGTTCTAGTTTAACCAACTGCATTCAGTACAGTCAAACAGAAAAAATGTTTTACACAAATGTCCTGGAAATGGATGTGTTCATTAGCTACTCCAAAATTGCTTGGTGGCATATGAGAAATACCTACAACTGTCTCATCCAAATTCTGTATTTTCCAGGTTGGCTATCTAAAGTTTCAGCCAGTACAGTATTTTCTGCCTCTTCTATTCTTTCTGCACAAATGGAAAGTATTTCTTTTTCCCTCAGCTCCCAGGCCAAGGTAAAATTCATGTGACTGAATGAAGAGCTCTTTGCCTGTCCTCCTAAACTCCTTGTAAAGCTGATGGAGGGAAACAGGAATTTCTAGGACATGGTTCATCACCTCCTAATGGAGATAGTTATAGCGAGGCAGGTGAATGATGAATGAAGACGCCCATATCTCTCTATTAATTGTAAGGAAAGAATAGGATGTCCAGAGCAGACATAAGCTGCAAGAAAAATCCCCCATATGTCTCAGCTATACTTATATCCACAATAAATAACATTAATTACTGGTAGATGTGCATGTTCTTGAAACTGAAAAGGATCATTACAACCGCATAGTCTGATTTCCTGCGTAACCCAGACCTGGTATTTTATACAATAATCCTTTCACTGAGCCAAATAACTTGTGACCCAATGAAAAAAATGTGACCCCTTACCTGCCTTCCTCTCCCTCTAAGACCAAACTCTTAGACCATCTTAAATTTAAAGTCTATGTTCAATGTTAAAAATATATTTCCTAGAGTCTAGGGCATTTCCATGACACAGGTAGTAAGTTTGCTTTCTGCCCACAGTGTGCCCCCTACCCAAAAATGTGTACTGCCTACTCACTTTACGGCCTTCTTTGTAAAACAACAGCCCAGTACTCAATGCCCTGAAAATCACTTCATATTTCCAAACTTAGGGGGAAAGTAAGATTGTTCGAGGTTTAGAGTTACTCTATTTTTGGTATTTTATATATATTTCACTATATTGTGGAGCTGCTTTTGTTTTGTCTTTTTATTGTAGTGCTAAATTTGGCATTAGGTTTTAATAACTGTGCAGTGCTTTGAGACCATGCTGAAAGGTATTTTATCAATTTAAGTTACTATTCTATTATTACTTTGCCCCAAGGTTCACCTCATTTTCAGCAAAGCCCACTCATTTTTTGTGGAGTCATCACTTTTTCCATCTATTCATTCACCTTCCCCTTTCCGCAGCCTTTTCTTTCTCATTGAGAACGGCCAAATGAACAGCTCTTTCTAAAGCATGGCTCCATCTGGTAGGATTATTCTGCATTGTAAATTGCCTGTTTCTATCCTCCTCAGAAGCCAAAGGTGTCAGGTATCACATGTACCCTGTCTCTAGGAAATAGGAATATACGAGACACATGAAGGTCCACAGTTGGGATTTTATATTGGGTTCAAAAGTACCGAAAATATACATCCAGACTTTGAAGTATTTCATCCCTGCTTTCATGACGCTCCCAGCTACCACAGCTAGGCTTGGGGAAGGTGGGAGAGTGTTTAATCTAGTAGCAAGGGATGAATTTCTTAGATGTCATTTGTGTTAAGGGATGGAAAGTCTCACTGAACCACAAATCTCTTAAGCGATTTCATGGGAGAGGAGACCTTTTCAGGTCCTTGCCTTGAAGCTTTTAACTAAATTCTCTTAAAGTTCACCTCTGGGCCTATAAATTGCGAGCTCTGCTGCGGTCACAGTGAGGACACAGCTTTTTAGAGTGAAGATGAAACTTTCAGAAACAGAAAACTCTGGTTTGGCCCTGACAGTCTGGGGCATGTATGGCCCTATGGTATCATTCTGGATGAAAGCTGAAGTCAGTCTTATACTATCTTCAGATAACGTATACAGAAGGGCAAATACAAGACAATGAAAAAGATCAGAGGTAGGGATACAGAGGGTAAGAAATCCTTCCAATGAACATTATAAGCTTTTAAAGATCATGGAAAAGAGGAACCACAGAAATAGAAGCTGGGAAAGAGGAAGTTTAAGTCCATTACAGAAAGCAAAGAGTGTGCTTGGACTCACGAGCCATCATCATCATCAGTGTAAATACAAAATTGCTTTTCAACCTACATCAGTAACATTGGGTTAGTTTAAGTGGGAAGAGAATCTAACAGATAAGAAAAAGCCACAAACCTATAATTTCTAAACCAAAATTCTCTGACATCACCAAAGAGTCACAGAATGATTGAGGTTGGAAGGCATCTCTGGACGTCATCTGGTCCAAGCCCTGTGCTCAAGGGGCCACCTAAAGCCGGTTGTCCAGGACTACGTCCAGATGCCTTTTGAATATCTCCAAGGATGGAGACTCCACAACCCCTCTGCACAGCCTGTGCCAGTGCTTGGCCACCCTCACAGTGAAAAAGTCTTTCCTGATGTTCGGAAAGAACCTCCTGTGTTTCAGTTTGTGCCCATTGCCTCTTGTCCTGTTACTGGGCACCGCTGAAAAGAGCCTGGCTTTACACCCTCTCTTCGGGTATTCACATACATTGATAAGATTCCCCCCATCAGCCTTCTCTTCTCCAGGCTGAACAGTTCCAGCTCTCCCAGCCTTGACTCACATGAGACATGCTCCGGTCCCTTGATCATCTCTGTGGCCCTTTGCTGGGATGTCTCCAGTATGCTCATGTCTCTCATACTGGGGAGCCCAGAACTGGACACAGTACTCCAGGTGTGGCCTCACCAGTGCTGAGTAGAGGGGAAGGATCACCTCCCTCGACCTGCTGGCAGCACTCCTCCTAATGCAGCCCATAATACTATGTGGTCTTAACAGTAATGGAGTTTGACAACCTGTTATAAACCAAAATTTATTGAGGCTGTAAGAAAGAGGAGCAACAACGTGCCCACACAGTGACTCACCTGATCACCGATAACAAACACCGATAAGCAATGCCATGGCTCTGGCGGACTGTCAGGGACCCTTAATGTCCAGGTCATCTGAGAGCAACAGTCAATTGTGCAGATGCCTTTTGAATGTGGGTAAGAGTCATGCCACCCCTTGGCTCCATCAGTAGTAGGATGATTTGAGAGAATCATACCTCACATGGCAGTAGCATGTCCTACGTGTCATTTCAGATGATGTGTGTGGCATCCTGCCTACCTGCCAGTGCTGGTCAAGGGGCAGGGTGTCAAGGGGCAGTGTGTAATACCATCAACCTTCTTTGTGGTCCCTCTGGATGGCATCATGACCCTACGGCATATCAGCCACTCCTCCCAGTTTTGTGTCATCAGCAAACTTGCTGAGGGCATGCTGCACCATCATCCAGATGATTAATGAAGACGTTAAACAGGACTGAACCCCGTATTGACCCCTGGGGAACACCACTAGTTACTGGCCTCCAACTAGACTTCATGTCACGGATCAGCACCCTCTGGGCTTGGCCATTCAGACAGTTTTAAATCCACATCACTGCACATCCAGCCTACACTTCATCAGCTTCTCCATGAGGATGTTATGGGAGACAGTGTTGAAAGCCTTACCGAAGTCAAGGTAAACAATATCCACGGCTCTCTCTACCAAGGGGAGAGAAAGGACTTTCAGAAAGTCTTTGTCTAAGTCTTTGGTGGAAGCCAACCCATCAAATAAGCTGTCTTATGGTGTGGAATGAAAAAAAAGTCATTCATAAATTGTCCGTTATTGCTGCCAAGAGAATAGTCCTGCTGGCCCTTCTTTATAGAGAGAGGGAGAAAGGTAGACTCTTCCAAGGTAGACTACTTACAGATTGCAAGTGGGACACTTAGATTGGATTACTTACCTTCTACAAGTGCTTTTCTCTCTACAACAGCCACAAAGACAGCCTAAAGTACAGTTATATTTCTGGACCTCAGCTAATTTCCTAAAGCTAGATTGGCAGAAACCAGGCTAAAATCAAAAGTGCATTTTTCACCACTGCATACCTTAATATTTCGCTGCCTCAGTGCGTTTGAGTAGAACTATTTAACATAATTGCTAGTCATTTGGGTATGATGCTCAGTACTGAGATGGCAATATTTGAAGATGATGCAATTACTTAAATGACCAGGACTGAATTATCTGTCACTAGCCTTTCTTAAAAACAAAATATGAACTATGTAGATCGCTGATCTGACTTGGCATTTCCTGTACAGCGTTCTCCCTGCCTGATGCCTATATTAAGCTTTTATCACTATTGACTAAAATCCATACAAAACACCAGCAACAGCAGCAGAAAATCCTCCAGTGGATTTCATGCACTGCTCTCTTTTACAGAATCAAAGTCCTGCTAAAGAGAAGACAGAAGTCTGGGGTAATTTGAGGCATTTAGGGTTTGAGAAAAGAATAATATAATTGTATTATGAACCTTACTTCTGGTCAAGAATATTTTTTTTCCAATAGGAAACTTTTGAAAAGTTTCCTGATCTTTGTTGGAATATTGCTCTATAGCAAAATCCCTTAGCTGCATTCTCTCAGCCAAGAAAGCTATATTCCCAGTTTTCACACATTTTGCTCTGGATTCCCAGCTCAGAGAGAGAAAGGAAAAGAGGCTCAACCACTAAATTTTGTCCAGGAAAGAAAGATGATAGTATCTTTCTTGCAGTATCTCAACACCTGTGCGTCCCTGTGCCAGCCAGAAAGCAGAAGTGAAAAGGCACGCAGAGACTTACCAGTCCTGAAAATGGTTCTTTTAATTTTTTTTCTAAAACTTTTACAACACATGAGCTTATGAAGGAGTTCTTATTTTGTCTACATCAGTTTTCAAGTCTCAAAACAAAATTAGCTGGCAAGTCAAGAGCTATGCAGACACTGGACATTTTTTCTTTGCTGCAAGTCAAAAATACAGTGGGATGAGAACTAAGAGAATACCTCTTACTTATTCTCTGCAGCTTAAAGACAGCTCTATCTTTGGCATGGAACAAGCATGGAGTAACTTTAATAACAACGCAAGACATAGTGCTGCAACCCAGGTTCATAAGTTTCTTTTTCGTTGCCTTCAACAAAACCACCACTTAAATCAAACTCTCCTTAAGAAATGCTGATCTGCAGAATATTACCAGATGGGTCTCCTGCCTTCTGAAGAAAGGGGGAAATGAGAGAGCCTCATGTTTAACGGCATATGAAAGAAGAAATACAATGTGTAAACTTTCCACTGACGGATATAATAGTGTTCTCACTTTTAAAGAAAAACAGTACTTCCTAGCAGGAGGCCTGCAAGAAATTTAACAATTACTCAAGATTTAGTTGTACAGCATGGCATTTTCGAACATGTGCAGAGTCTGTTATTTTTTGTAATTAAATTAATTTAAATAATAAATAATGTAATTAAAATACATTTGGACTGTGCAATCCCTAGGGCTGGAACTGTGTGCAGAGAAGTGATGCATATTCAGTGTGAAGTTTAATGAGTACGAAAATGCAGAATCCTGGAAATCTGGTAATGTGCAATATAGTTTTGGCACCCTCCCCCTTCTCCCCTATTCTTTTTCAGAGGAAAAGAGGGACCAAATTAAAGAATCAGGCTTTAAAACATTCACAAGTCTCTTTTCCTAAAAAGGAAATGTTGCTAGTGTTTAGGGTTTTTTTAGCACAACATGTGGTTACCCAAATGCTTCCCTACAATAGTCCTAGTGAAAAGTGATAGGAAATTGACTCTGTAACCCTGTAATAACAATGTTTACTTTACTCTCATCAGAATTTTACAGACTATAGGAAATCATTACTTGCCTCTTCGTTATAAGGCTGACCCTGATTAAAAACTCCTGCTGAGATTTTCAGAAGAGACTAATGCTGTCAGAGCTTTGCTTTTAGGGATCATCACCATTCTTGATTTTCTGAGGGTGGATGCTGAGCGTTTTCTGAATATCAGCCTCCGTTAAGCTCTGCAACAAAAACTGAGGGTCCCCAGCCCCTCTCCCTAACTTGCTGAAGACTTTCAGTCTTGGTGTTATCTGTAAGATAAATGCAGTTGTACCTAGTGATCCAGGCTGCTGATCTCATGCAGAAGGACTTGGCTCTTCAGGCATGGTTTTCCCCATGACTGGACGGGGCACAGCGTATGACCCAGCTAGCTCTGCCTTTGGGCAAGGGGCAGAGCTCGTCTTGCAGGCACAGCGGCATCTGGGGCCAGGGGATGCGAGGACCTACAATGCCTAAGCAGGGGTGCTGCAAGGTATATTCCTCCCAGGTGCCAGATTTTGTTCCTCTGTGAAAGGACAACAGGAGCCTTACATGTGGTGTCTTGCTTTCTCTGGTGGCTGGGGTGGGATGGCAAAGCTCACGTGATCCTGAGCAGTCAGCCTGAGTCAGGGCTGCTGTCATCCCCATAATGGGACAGTACCCACGATTAAATGGCTGCTTACGGGGGCTCTAATATTCTGCGCACTTTTGTGGGCTGCAAAAAGCTTACACTCAGGCTGCTGACTTTCCCGATTTCATAGCCATCCAATATTTAACATTTTCTTTTTTTTTTTTTTTGTGTGTGTGTGTGTGGTTTTTCCCCCCTTAAAACCCAGTACCTGCAGGAGAAACTGAGTTTCCCCCAAAAATTGTCTGTCAGGGTGATTGACGAAAATTTAAAACACAGAATTGTAAAGATTTGAAAAACAGATGAAAAATAAAAAAACCCTTACATCTTTATTGTTGTCTTAAACGCTAATGATTGTAAGGCCTGTCTAATGGTTTCAGGAGGCCTGAGTCAGGGGTTTGAAATCATTAGCAATATTGATGCCTCTGAGAAGTGAATGCCTAATACTGTCCTTCTTGTGGCTGGCCAAAATTACTGTTCAGCCTGCTAGTTTGCTTATAGACAAAAGAGCCTTTATTTCAAGTGGTAAAGGTCAGGAGTTTGGTGTTGAAGACCCAGGAAAATATCCTGACGGATGAATATGGTGTACACATGTGTATGTGGCCACTTTCTGTTATTTTTAGCTATTATCAGTATTTACATACCAGAATAATTCAAGGTTTGAAATAAGTGATTACAGAGCAGCCAAGGGATAGCCCCCCGAGTGTTTTCAAAACTCCATCAACAGGAATAGGCTGTTCGCCCACGTCCTTTTCCATCCCTGCCATGCCAAATATTACATTCAAACTACAAACTTAAGAGCTTCTTAATAAATGAAAGTAATGACAGGTTTAAAGTTCTTGTGATTGTTCAGAGTAAACTGGATTCTGTGTCTGTTTCCAGTTTTGGGCATGACACACAAAAGTATTTTGACTTCTAACACTGACTGAGCTCACTGGAAACTTTGGGTACCTACGCTGGAGCTGGGCATGTAATGCCTTTCTGTATTATACACAAAAGAGTGGGACCTCTTCTCTAAATATTTCACTCAATATTGTATTCATTCCAAAGTTCTCAGTGATGAAAACTAATATAATGTACTGCTGCAGATGACAGAAGGATATTTTCACCATTTAGTGAAATGTAGCCACTTCTATTACACAGAGCTGTTTCTGTGTTGGGGACATGGAAGGATTTCCAAGTGATCAGAAGGTGGCAGCAGATCTCTGTTTCATTTCTCCTGAGGTGATTTCAACCTCTGTAGCAACTCAGAAAGAGAGAAGAGAAGAAAGGAAGGAAGGAAGGAATAAAGTTTAAAATTAACTTACCGAGGAAAAAAGGTATCTCAATTTTAATGCCATGAGCTACGTGGCAGCTACGAGAGGGCTGCCTCTCAACTCTGCTGATCACATTGCACTAATTCAATAGCAGGTCCCTCACCAAATGCCTTGAAGATTCAGCAGAGAAGGGAAAGCTAGGAGCGCAGTGTGAATGGCAGCCTGGGAAGCGGCCAGCGGTGGTTAGCCTCAGTGAATGCACGAGCAAGGGCAAAAGCGGCCTCGGCTCTCACACCGAACACGTCGGCTTCGTAGTCTTTACTTGCACTGAACAAATGCAAGTATACAAGCCTGATGCATCTGTAGTTGAACCAATGTGTTGGGTAATGCAGCTCGCATCCCTTCCAAGAGCAGATCCCCCCATGCCTTCCCATCCCCTCTGGGAGCAATGCCTGGGCAGATGTAAAGGGAGGGCCTCTTTTACTCAAAGGAAAAAGTTGTTCCTTCTTTCCGTGAACTGTGTTGGGGAAGTCTCCAGGGTGATCATGATGGATCCTCCTCAGATGGGGACCCTTCCCTCCGCGCAGGGCTCCCCAGGCAGTGCCCAGGCCATAGCAGAGCCAGTGCCGGGGGCAGCCCTGCTGGGAGGAGGTGCCCATGGCACCCCATCATGCTTGCTTTGGGTCCTCACCTGCTGGAGAGATGCCTGCAGCCTTCTCATCTCCCCTAAGAAGGCAGAGACTCATATGATTTAAACTTCACATTTCTGTGAATCCCGATGGCTGTCCCTGCAGAGCCACCCCCAAACAATCCCAGCTAATAACGGGGACAAAAAAAGAGGAGTCATTGCTTTGCCCATCCATGTGCTCCTGCCTTTGCTGCATTGCCCCTTTCCAGTAAACTTTTTCCCCCCCTTTGATCTGTGGATGCTACTTACATGTTACAACTGCTCCAGTCTATGAGCCACTGACACAGAAGGTTCACTGTTAGAAAAGGAAAAGAATTTGAAGGGGAAGGGGGGAACTGCTTAATAACAGCACTAAAAAGGTCATAATTAATGATTTGGCTGTAAAGGTGAGAGGCTGAAGCCCAACATTTACTAAATAGTTTATTGTTAAAACGGGAAACTTCATCTGTGGTAATATTTTTAAGCAGGTGAGGTGGAGCTTACCAATGAAAGGGAAGCTTTCTTTTTCTAGGTTCTGCTTAGGTGTCAAAACACACTTTAAATGAATTTACTTCCACTGGTGCAAGGCAGCCAGTTTTGTTTGTTCAGGGGCTGTCTCTGATTGTTTTACTTAGTTTCTTTGGAAGTAAACCAAAGCACCGGGTTTGATTCAGGGATCCTCAAATCCAAAAGGGAGTGGCGTGAGCATCTGCTCTGACCTGGAGCACAACATAAGCCATGCTCTTTCACTGCATCAAGTCCAGTGATGTGGGTGGTTAACTTGGAATAAATCTGTTAGGAAAATAACCAGGTTTGGCTTAAGGACTCCATTGAGGTAGTGAAGTGGTCCTGATGATTGTTACCACCGCAGTTAAAAGTTGTACCTTATTTCCAGTTTGGATGTTCCTAACTGATACAGGAAAGGGAGCAGCTACGGAGTCACAAGGACAGGTAATAAACTAGCAGTGAGTTGATCAAAAGAGCATGGGATATCTAGAGTAGGAAACGGAAAATCTTGCCCATCCATCAAGATATTGCCCATTATAGTGCACCATGCACTCGACAGTTTTCTTGTGTGTCTGCTGTTTGCCTCCTACAGAAATGCATCCACCACCAGGAAATCCTTGAGTCCTCAGTTTATCAATATTCAGAACTTTGTTATAGATATGAATATATTTCACTGGACAATGTTAAAGAAATAAATCATAATGGACAAGGGCAAAGCACATCAGCAAGTTGATAGTTGTCTTTTCCTTGACCAGCTTTTCATGTTAAGGACCCCCCCACCTCCCCTTGTCACCTCTGATTTTCAGTGGATACTGTCGAGCTCAGCACCGGTGCTGTCAGTGAAGTTATGCCACACAACTCTCCATTCTCATAACTAAAAGCAGACACTAGCCTTTAGCTTTAAAGTCTTTTCATTCCATTTAATTACAATGTTAATTTTTATCATGGTTATTTTAATTTACTGTGAGTACAATTAAAAATAGAATGTACCTTGTAGCAATCATTATTAAAATCATTTTGCCTCCTTCCTAGGAGAGGGAGAGAGTTCAGAACGACTTTTTCTAGCAGATCCTTTTAAAACATCATCTCAGTTGAAACAAAGGAAAACACACGAAAAGCCCAACCATTGGCATGAAAAAAGAGGAAAATAACGAGACAAGCAATTCTTAGCAAAGGTTTCAAAGGGTAATGCTGTTTGGTGGGGCTACGCCAGATTAGTATTACAGAGCCTTTCAGAACAACTTACAGGAAGAAGCTCATTTTTTAGGAAGAGGTTGTCACTAGCAGAAACTGTGCCAGTATTGTAAAAAAGGTGGGTTTGGAAAAGAGGTTGGAATCTAATCACTCAGATCCTTGAGGTAGAAAGAATAAAGGGAAAAGATTTGGAATAGTCTTGTGCCAAACTAGTCAACAGATGGCTCAGGGCCAGGACTCAGCCTGTAAGGACATTTTTCTGGCTTGGGGAACACTGGCCAGTCAGCAATTGGCCTGTTCTTATATCACGTTGTAGGAGGCAGAAGGTGCAGATCTGGGTTTGGTCTGGTGGATTGGAGCAGCATTGTAGCAATATGTCTATATCTGTTTGGCCCCATAGCACCTGGCTGGGAATAAAAATAGCTTTTAGGATATGAAAGCTGGCCATCCATGCTTTAGAGGATGAAAGAAACCCCAAGCAGGTGTGAGGGGCAGACTCTGTGGGACATTGAGTGCACCGCTATCAACTCAAACTGAAACTGATGTGAACTGAAGACACTTTGCCCCTCTGGGGATTAAACCTGAGGTAAGAATAAGGGCCACTTCTTTCCTACTGTCTTTTTTCCAAGCTATTTTATAAGTCTGAAGAATATTGATTTCCCTTGCATTATAATTATGACATGAAAGCATTTCCATTTACAAAACCCTTATTTCTGAACTGGTAACAACCAGAGCTGATTGCTACTATTCTTTACAGACTTAGTCATACTTAAATATTTGCTTTCTAAGTTTGACTAAACTCTGCTTGGCTACTTTTGTAATTTCAGGTTGTATAAAAAAAATTCCCACTGTGCTCTTTACAAGTGGCAAGAGATGTGTTATTACACTCATAGCACCATGGAGTAACTAATACAAACACAAGGCACAAAGTACAAGACAAAGTTCAAATTAGGGATGACAAAAAGGTATTATACTTTACACTGGTGGAAACAACTTGTAGGTCAGTCTTCTGTCTGTTCATGTCATATTGTCTTTACACATGCATGGTTGCATTGACTCCCGTCACATTTTCCCTGATTTAGACTCATGCTAGAGAATAACTGTAGTCAAGACCATCAAACTCTTCAGTGTACCGATCTCAGTGAAGACCACTGCCTCTGGTGTATGTAGAATGTAAGAAATAGTACAGAAATTCCAAAATGCATGGAATAACATCTACACTACTAATCTGAAGCATTGTAGACTAAGGATAGCGCTGCTAAACCCAGACACTGAAGAATACAAGTTCTGAGCCTTTAAATAGCAGGAAAGCGTTCGTATCAAATATCCTCTCTGAATAGGATGCGTTAAAGTAATCCTTTTTTAAAGTACCATTGGCCCATCAAAAGTTCAAAGGTTATTTACCTGGAAATTGGGAAGGCACTAGATGGGAAGTCCTACTTACCTCTTCCAAACTATGACACTTCAGCTACAACCCCACACTGTACCGCCAACTGACAGAAGGCAGAGCGATTTCACCGAAGGGCCCTACCAAGGAACCTGTTTCCTGCCTTATTTCATCCTGACTGGAATGCACCCACCTTCAAAACACACTGCAAAGCCCATTTATTCTGAAGGACTTTTTCTGGAGAAGAGAGACCATCTGGAAGAACACGGTAGGAAGAATTTTGCTATTGCTTTTTAGCTACTGTTGTTTGTATCTCAGGACTAGGTTGTTTAGAAGTGAACCACTGGTGATACAGCAAGACACAAAACTCAGTCGGGCTTGTTAAGGCAGGCTGTACACCACTGCAGTGAAGGCTGGACAGACGAGAAAAACCACAGGAAACTAAGACTGTCATAGTACATCAGATCAAAGATCCATTCAGTCCAATATCTTCTAAAAGAACATAAAAAGGACAAAATGAATAACAATACTTTTGTGAAACACATTCCCAGTCTCTATTGATTTATGGCTCAAGAGCTCCTTTGCACGTGAGGGCATCTTTGCACTTAAATGAAAAGAAAGTTGTATCCTTCTGCAGTGGAGGGAGGGGGGAGGCATTTAGGAAAAAAGATGGTTGAAGACATAGTAGAGAGGTTGAGAGCAGGAGGATACAGTAGGCGCATATCCTGTTTTCAGTAAAATGGGGACACTGACCTCAAGCCCAGGGAAGATGCATCTGTGAGCTACTGAGAACCGGTATTTGATTTCTTACTGATAGTGTTCAGTAACTCTCCTCATATAAACTCTTGTTAAATCCATGGGACCATCTACAGAGTACAGTATTACCCCTTTATTGTAGCAGGCTCAGAAGCTGTCCTACACAACCAGAACTTTTCCTGAGTCCTATGGATTATGTAGCTTGGACTTTTTCTGATGTCCACTTGAGATTATGTGAGCTATAGTGAAAAACTTTTAAATATACTCTTTTGTATATCTACTATTTGCTGGTAGGAGCGATATTTAGAGCAGGGGAGGACTGGTGGTGCCAAGAATGTTTTACTTCACAGTAAAAAGGAAATATTTTGAGAGTACTTTATACGGCAGTAAAGCAGGGACTATTTAAACATGACATCTATATGCATAATGAGTGCACTTTGATCTGTAAACAGTCCTTAAAAATTAAATAGGGATATTGCTTTTAATAGTGCTTTTGCTAGTCCTGACCTACAGGTGTGCACAAAGAGAGCATGTTTCCTACTGCAGTCAATTGACTTCCCCTGATTTACAGCATTTTCAGTCCCTGCTCCATGTGCTCCAGGGTTTTGAGTTCCATTCTCTGTTTGGACCCGACTTGGATTTATTTTACTTTATTCCCCAACTAGTCCAGGCAGCAAGATAAGAATTACTTTCACACATGACTCTTTGTTTGCATAACACTTGCTTCCACTTAGTAAGAAATACATGGTTATTTCAAGTTACATTTCCTTTGAAAAACAATGGTTTAAATTAAGGCGTGAAATGTTCCATTGCACTCCTTTTTTTCCCGTCTTTTCTTAATATGGAGCTTCAAGTAAAATCTAAAGGATTTAAGTTTTTTACCTACTTCTGTTTGTGTATTTGTTGTTTCTCATTAAGTTTATACTAAATGGTCATTTTTAGAGACACATTTCATTTAAAGTTCAGTAGCCCTATGAGAGGGCCATGCACCACTGCTGTGTGCTATCATTCCTCTGGGGACTTTCCAGATGTGACTCTTGGTGCTTTGGATGGGTAGGAGGAAGGATGAGAAGTTGGGAAACATGGGCAATCCCTCTTAGCCCACAGAATTTCACTGATAAGGAAGAAGTGATGAATTTGCTGTGATATCCTACTTTGGGAAACCCTTCTGAGAGAGGACTCTGGGACAACTAGGGACTGAAGGGATACTGATAATGCTGTTTGTCTATGTAATCAGAGAGAACAAAAGATAATGTGGAAGTAAAGGGAATCCACTTCAACAGCAGTCTCTAGCAATGCCTTGTGGGCATAGTAGGCAACCTTCTCCAGGTCCTCACTTCTGTTAAATGCCATTAACTTTACTTTTTTGCTCCTGCGAGAGGAATTTATGCAAAATCCCACAAGAGAAACCTGGTAAAATGGTTCATTATAGCACACGTTTTTCCAGAAGGAGGTAGGAGTGTGTTCTTGTTAAAGAAAAACAGAGTACAGGAATTACTCTGCAGCCCCACAGACAGTAACATCTTCCCGACAAAGGACCTGCAGAAGGTCCCTTCTCTAAACCTGAAATCCAAATACAAGAATACCAGGATCCAAAGCAGTGACTTTGATATCTAAGCTAACTTTAAACAATTTATTCAATTATCAGTAGCTGTCCAATTGTGATGGAAAGGAGCTCAGCATAGATACTACAAGGCTCTCCAGAGTGTTTTTAAGCCCTCAGCTAATGAAACCCACATGAACACAGGTATAATACAGTTGATTAGGGCAGTAGTAAGTTAAAGCCGTCTCAAGTACACCTACACCATGTCCTTGGACGCAGTGTCTGTGTATCCCTATAGTCCACACCACATACTGCTCCTCCTGGGTCCTGCTCCTCCTGGCACTGACATTTCATACTGTTTGTGCTGGGAATCTGTACCCTGCACCTACAGCTTTTCTCTTGTCTGAGGGTCTCAACACACTTTTTAAATACAAGGTCTCAACAGGACGAAGTATTCATAGCCGAATGTGAAACCACCTGCAACAAGGTTCCTCAGTCCTTTGGTTGAAAAAGAAGATGGGCCTGATAGCAGTGAAAATCTCACTAACTCAGGTGAGCAGTTGGATCTGGCCCCGTTTTTACTGCAAATGGGCTTACTTTTAACTGACACAGAACTTGTTTGCTTGCTTTGCCATCCCTGACATCTGTTGGTGGCAGAGGGTTGAGTGAATATAGCACTTGAAACTCATGCAAATTGTTAAAGCGCTTTCACTGGAACAGCAGTAGAATCAAGAAATCCTTCTTTATAAAGTTGCATAAACCAAAAAAATGGCAGGCATCTCAGCTTTACTTTTCTTACTTTACATAAGAAGCCTTTCAGGAAGTTAAAACAAAATCACAGCTATGGGAAATCCCAACTGAACTTTTTCTATGAGTAACAAGAATTATTTAGAATGTTACACTTTTAAAAGTGACCTTCAGCAATTCTTTTTAATTATTTGGAAATTATTTTTTGTTGTATTTATCCGCCTTGCATATTTATCAAAACCCACTGAATTTTTCCTGGCATGAACATAGCACATTTTATATAGGCCTGGTCTCCATTCACATCAGTACAGATATGGTGGGGTGTGTGTGGTTTCCTTCTGAAATAGTTAAACTGGTACAGGTCCTAATGGACTGTTACCCTAGGATGAAGACACTTTCTCTTGATCTCATTACAGCAGTCCAAACTTCTGCAGTAGTTAAGGCCTTGATATGTGTAGTAAAAATGAGATGCTGACTTTAACAGAATTTAATCAGCCTATTAAGGGCAGGCTGCTCTTGCCTCTTCTTACTGAAGGAAAATATCTCTCTCCTGCTAAAGTCAAGGCCAATGTTCATAAAAGAAAGAAAAAGTGTCTGTAAGCTACAGACTGTACCTTGGGGGCGGTCCTTGAGCCAGGGCAAGGAAAGAAGAAGGATAATGAGGAAAAAACAGGAATGCATTTTTTTGTCACTTATCATAGACATGGAAAGAAGAGAAAGAAGTTAAAAAACCTGAAACCTAAAGCAGTAGCTGTAGACATGCTCTTGCTAATTCAGGTTGTTTGCTATTCATTTCAATTTTAATGACTCACTAATGTGTGAGTACAATTGGCTATTATCCTTTTAATAATGACATTTCCAAGACAATACCTGAGTTTAATGCTCTCAAAATGTAAACAGAAGATTTTTTTGTTGTGTTTTGCACAGTTTTATCTAGGTGAAGCTACATATTTGCATTCCATATCAGTCTGCTCACAACTTAGCTTTATCACTTTTTCTCAGAGGGATGCTATTTGCTTCCCTGTAGGTACATTCATTCAAACCAGGGACCTAGAAACCCAGTCACCAAGTTTTGCACGTTTATTCAGCTCCCAGAATGAAATCTTGAATACAAATTGGACAAAAAGCACTTAACCCAGTGCATGCAGGATTGGGTGTCTTACAGTGTGAATCCAAACACCCAGTGTACTAGAGCTAACTGGTAGTTGAGATGGGATTGGGTGAAGGGAAATGGGAGAGCCAGGGGGGAGAGAGAGAGAGAGAAGGAATAGGAAATCTCAGACTTCAGTGTGAACACCAAAAGCTGTTCCTTTATATTTTGCTCAATGATTGCTTGATATAAAGAAGTATTTACGTTTTTTATCTGAAACTGTCATTGGATAAAATGCATAAAGAGAGCACCCCTAGCAGAAAGAGAGGTGTGGACTTCTGAATCCTGTCAGGCAGGCAAAAATTCAATGTGGGCGTCCCACGTCCTGGCCAAATGCTCTCTGGCTATCACCTTGTTGTAAAATGAGTGTGCTCAAACCACCTTGTGCTATGGCCACTCTGTGATGAGTTTTTCTCCCGTCAAAGTGCTTTTGGTGTGCTCTTAGAACACAGGCTTGCTTGGCTGAATCAGGGCCTTCAGCAAAGGACGACTGCTCTCTGATCCTCCACCAAGGTGCTTCTTGGCATGCAGAGAACTTTGATTTCCTGGGAGTCTTCAGTGAGAGAAAGATGTGATATCTTCACAGCTGGGGATGGTTGAATTAGCATTTTCAATCATTTTTCAATTCACTTTAAGTGGCTAATGCCTTATTTTGAAACCTGGTCTCAAGTGCTGTGTACCCTTATTTTTGGACAAAGGAGAAGGGAGCCATGTTGAGACGTGTTCACATATACAAGAGTCATGAGTTTGAGAAGCAAATGGAGAAAGAAAATAAGAATATATTAGGTAGTAAATACAGAGCTAATTAGATAACATTAGATGCATTTCAGCTCATAAGTTGTGGCTTAACTATCTTGTATTAACCATCAAGCCTAAACAAGCCTTTGGACACGTTATGTTTGAGGCAAAAAACTCATAAATTGTGCAAACTACTAAACTACATCTGTTAGTACCATTTCCAACTGCAACTAGAAAGGAACAAGTAAAATCATAGGATGTGCGTTTTTTCAATACAATCCATACACAGCTGTTAGCTATTCCCCTCGCAGCTTTGACAGAACATCAACTACAGCCATTCTGTAACGTTAGGATGATAAATCAGAGGGGCCTATGGAAGGAATGGACATCAGTAAGATGCAGAAAATAACAAATGAGTTCTCCTTTTAACTTCCATGTTGAAATCTGCACTGTCCTGTTCCCCAGAGCTACAGAATAAGGACAACAAGCACACCTTTGCCAGAGCTTTCAAAGTTTGCAAGGTGCACCTCTGCGTATTCCAAGCCAGTGATGCAGCTACAAGCACGGGCTTTAATACACGGTTGACTAACAAAGAAAAAGTAACGAAATGTAGAAAATCTTGTCTCCTAGCAGAGTGTAGAAGCACATAAACCAGACACTACAGGTTCCTCATGTAGGAATAATTTGTGTCACAGAAACTTAGAAGTCAGAATCAGAAGAGGTATGGCTTGCTTAAAGGGTTTGTCCTCTGTCAAGAAAATCACAGCTGGCAATAGACTTTTGGGGTTTTTTTGAATAGGATAATGTCTCTCAGTCAGGTAGAATCATTCCAAATTCTAAAGATTATGGTTTTAAAAAGTCCAGGCAGTGCCTCATAGTCCCCCAGCCTGCCCCAACACACACATTCCCACCATATAAAGGAACCCACATCAGATTTTTTTTTTTTACTTCCATCCTTTTACCAATAGATAAGATGCTCTTTACTACCCAAAATAAAACCCATTCTGTCTTCATGTGTTTATGGTCTCACACCTCTAATTCTTGTTTCTTCCAGCATTCTGAGACAGTGCTTTTTTACCCTGTAATCCACTAAATGAATCAATATCTTTTCAATAAAACAACTTCAACATAGAAACAAAATGTTATAGGGCAGTGCACAAAAGTAGTACAGAAAGCAGCTTCATGACATAATACTTTCTGAATACAGACACACCAAGAAGAAAAAGTTGTATAGAGCTTTTTACTATTCACTGTCATTCCTAAGTCTCTCTGCATTATTTGCTTCTTCCTCCTTCTGCATTACAATATTTTTCCCCACTTGTATCAGTTTTCTCAAACTGATCCTCACTTTATTTTGTCCTGTCCAGATGCTTATCTCCCTCTTTATTAATTCTCTATTGTTTGCAACTTCTTTCCAATTTAGCATTAACTGCGAATTTAATTAAACTGCAGTCATTAACATTCATTTTATATGCCTTACTAACAGAATCCCTCTTCTAGTTCTTAATGACACTTAAATAAATAAAACCTAATAGAGATCCCTGTGGTACCTCACTAGACACCTTAACCTAGTTTGATACTTGCTACTTAACTGTTTACCAAGCTCCTTTGAACACTCTTCAAACCACAGAAGAGCATGTATATTCAAACCAAACTGAATTAATTTTTTTAGTCCAATTTTCATGAGACTCGATATTGAATGCTTTAGCTGAATGCAAATAACTTACATGTCTCACTTTTCCTTTTATCTACCTGTGGAGGCCCTGATTCTTCAACACCTATGATCATGCTTAATTTTAAGCATGTGTTTAAAGTAAGTGTGAGTAAACACTACTTGCAGTTAAATGAGTCATGCATGTGCTTGCAAGCTGGTGGCTTATTTACCTAGTTCAAAAATGGTTACTGTAAATCTGGGGTCAGATTGTACATCAGTTCTTTATCTTCAGAAATATTATCCCTCCAAAGTTCAATGCAAAGTGTCATATATCGTGCTGAAATCCTCAGTGACAGGTAAGTTTCAGCTTTCCTTAGTAGTATATTTAAGAAAAAAAGAATCAGAAACAGTGCAGTAATAAAGGATGTAACAATGAACTCACATACCAGTAATCAAACTTTTTACAAAAACTCAAGAAGAAAAAAATTGAGTAAAAGCCTTTGAAAGGCCTGTACAATTATTTCCAGCCCAACTACTTGTTAAAACTGACGTTCTCCTATCAGAACATGCAGCTGCTTTCTTGCCAACGTTAGTGTTAAACTTGTCAAAAGTGAGACCAAAACTTTAAAAGATATATATCAGTGGCAGGCAGGCTTATCATTTTCTGGAGATTTCTATGAAAATATTTCCAATTTCTATAGTAATGATTTCTCAGCCCTTTCAATTACAGGATCAGTGAAAAAAACATTTCACACTAGAACAGGAATTTAAATTTATAAAATTCCTTTAAATTTAAAATGGGAGGGTAAACTAAAATGTCCAGGTTGATTAAAATTAAGATGCTTTCTAAAGGCAAAATTAAAAAAAAAAAAAAGAGGGTCAGAGTCAGAGTAGGGATTTACCATGGAAAAAAGTAGAAAATCATCAACCAATTTACAGGTGACTTTTTTCGCAGCCCCTGCCATCTTTCCATTTCAAAAAGCAAAGTCCAAATTATCCTTGTTCTCCAGCAGTGGATCTGACATCTTCTGCACCAGGACTGACTGATGATGAGCCATGTCATTAACACAGTGCCTTTTGTTGCGATAAATGGCTCATGGCAGGGATGCTGGCTGAGGTGACGGGTCCCCTTGCATCCTATACAACAGGAAGACTGGTACAAAGCTTTTGAAGTTGCCTGTGAATGGAATTGTTATGAAAATGGGTAAAGTAAAATGTTTAGAAATGGTCAGAGAAATTAAAGAATGAGCAGAAAGCACATCTGGTTAGAGACACTTTAAAAATAATGTCCTCAAAAAAGATTAAGTTGCCTGTGTAGAAATATTGTATGTATTACACAGTTATATACACATCTGGGACAAATACATTTTACTCTAATGGAGGTGAGTAGTCTAGTTAAGGTCAACAGTTCCTTCAACCAAGTGTGTGGAGGAGGAAGTTTGCTTTTAATTTGGAGAATAGCAAAGAGATTTCTTCACTTAAGGCCTTTACTTAGAGAAAAATAAGAGAATTTTTAAAAGAAAAATCAATGCAGAGGAAAGAAGTAAAGTTGGTATTACTTTAACTGGGATATGAGAAGTGACTTTTTTTTGTCCATTCACAAGTACCAATGTAATTTCCAATAATCTAGACACATACATATATTTACATAAATATGTGTGTGTCATTTTGCTCACAGTTGTCTATATGTACTTTGTAAATAGATACTATATTATGCTACTTTAATAAAATTATATATGTAATGTCCTACATATATAATGTTTATTTATATATAAATATTTAAAATAAATCAATCTCCTTCCATTCCAGTGAACAGAATAAATAACAAAACAGGTTTTACTTAAAATAAATAAACTGAGATACACTGAGACTAGAGAAAATTACTCTAAGTGGCAGGCTGGGGAACTGAACCCAGAAGTGTTAAGTGATGCCAACAGTGATTAGATTGCCTCTGAGAATCAAATAATGAGCAAGACTCTTGGGACACAAATATGGGGAAGGAAACTCTCTAAGAAGAACTTCCTCCCCTAGATCTCACCCACAATCCTGCTCCCATCGAGCGTTTCAGCAGCTCCCATGTCAGCTCTGCTTAGTCATCTTCAAGAATCTTTAAATTTTACCCTGATACCTTTTGCTTGAGTAACTGTGCTGCTCGGCTCCATTGCGATCAAAATGTAGAAGCATGGAAAAAATCACAAGGAAGATCCTTATCAAAACCATAACGAAGAAATTATGGTTCTTTCCCATGGCAACCTGGTCACAGACCTCCTGCAAGGATTCTGTTTCCACTGAGGTCAAACAACTTCTGCCAAATAATTCAGTGGGACAGGACAAGCTAAAATTTACATAGGAATAAATGTAAACCATATTTGTTATAGCAAGTAAAGTATAATTTTCAATTTGCTCTTCATTTCTGTTCTGTGCACTATGAGCTGGAAATTTTATTTTATCTTTTGGGAAGCCTATTTTGTGTGGGTATAAAATATGCACCTAATGGTCTATGGACCAATGGAACCTAATGCAAAATATAAAGTTCAGTTGGCCTGGACTCCCTCTATAATTTGGCCAACATTCTTCACATGAAAGAAAGTGCATTAGTTCAGATGACTGAGGAATTGCTTCACTTTTATGACAGTGCTGTACCTTCCCTATATTGTCTACCATTTTTCTCATGGTTGTTTGAGTGAGTCAACATGAGCAATATTAAACAATAAATAATAGTATTCTGTGAATACAGATGTTTCTAAGCCTGTTTCATGTGTATAAAACTGAACATTCTTTCCATTCTTAAAAAAAAATCTGAAGATAGATATGTTTGTTAAAATTGTTTACTGCTTGCACACGGAATCACACATTTCTTTTGTTTTTAAGATAGCTGCAAAAAATATTTTAGGGTCTGATCTGGCTTCTATTGAAATCAATGAGAATCTAATAATATTAGCCTGAGTTTGATCAAATTCCATATGAAGATATTTTTAGTTTGGTGATTATTTTAGAAGCTCTTGTAGGTTTTGAATGTTATCTCAAAATATTTTTCAGCTCCATTTTTCCAGTGGAAAAGTGGTTCTAGGTGAGACCTTTTTCAGTCTAACTATGAAAATGCATACATCATCACACCTCACTTTTTGTTTCATCCTACCTTTATGCTTCTAAGGGAAAATGTGGTGATGTCTTACCTGAAGTCTTCATCTTTAAATCTTACTTATGAGCTTTCCTATATGTCATGCTGGGCTATCAATAGTTGTTTAAGCAGACACCAATCTACACCAATGAAGACTGCATATGTTACAATCCAATCCCTTTATATTGTATTTCATTTACTGCACAAACTCAATTATCTGGTCTGCTCTATTATAGAATCAGCCCCAAAAGACCAATTTGCCGTGTTTTACACGTATTTATAGAACTTGAAAACTCCTGCATGTTATATTATAATACTAATTACCTTAGTGTTTGATTGTTTAAACAAATCACTTACCCTTTGTTGACAGTTAGTATGGCTAATAAACCCATAACTTTATAGCTTTCAGAGGCTCCTTTCCTAAAGTATGCTTAAACATCATAGATGATACGTAAGTATATCCAACCTCTCTTCTCCCAGCAGATAGGACTGACTATATGCTTTGAACAGTGAGTGACTATATGCTTTGACATATGCCTAATCTTTAAAAGAGGCCTTGCTTAACAAGAAAGAGCTTGCAGGTATAATAAACTAATTCTACTCTATTCCCTGTCATATGTCACAGAACAGTGACACTTAGGAAACCCAGGTCTTCACCCCAAATTCTGGTTAGTCAGCCCCCAGCTGACCAGAAATAAAATCATTTAATTAATCACTGTAATACCCTTTTACAAAAATTATCTGTTCTGCATGCACCTGCATTTTTTCGTCATGGTGAAAGCAGGTATTTACAAATATTTAAATGACTAAAAGGAGTCTGATTTTCTCCTGAGATCTGGAAAAAGCATTTGCCACTTCTTACCACATCAAGTGTAGCTTTTAGATCCAAATATTAAGAAAGGAGGTATTGGGATAAACCATTTCCTTTTGTAGATATATATTATTGACACAAGATTCAAAGTAACAAACTGAGATTGCAAACAAACGTAGTCCAAAGCCAACGCGGAAAATGCAGTGTTTTCCAACGTGTCAGGTTTTTTTCTCCTGTAAATAATTAACTGGGCAGTGACCTACCAGAGCATCTAAACATAGTTCTCTCTGGTTCTCCAGATTATATAACAAGTTTCACTGTCTTCAGCAGAAATCTTGCGAAAGAAACAATGTGCTCCTTCCAAAGCTTTTTTAAATATTGAATTAACCTCCTCCAAGTTGTTCATCCCTCCTACAATACTCAGCTGGGCAGCCTAGTAACACGTTTTTGGTACCTGAAAGATAAGCACCCCTTCGTCCTAGGCAATTCACTACTAACTCATTGTCATCCCTCCAGCATCTTTCTACCTTGCAGAGTCTTTTTGTCCTCATATCTCCTTTGCACGTGGCATATGGCCTGGAGAGGGTCCCCTGAGAAGTCATGAGGTCCTTATAGTCTCAGTAGCCAAGGACTTGACCTCTCAGGAACGCTCCTGCTTTCAAATCCTCGGCAAGATGAATGCAAAGAGGTACACACTAGCTCAGGGAAAGTCTCAGGGTAGCACCTTTTCCTGTCATTCTCAAGCCTCCACTTCACAATAGATAGCATCAGATAAAGTATTGTTTTCTGTTATTGTGCTGGAGTCCTGTTTCAATGGCTTTTTGTTGGAGGGGATGATCAAGTTTCCCGATTTTAATGGCAGTTAAAGAAGCTTTGAATTCTAAAGAGGAAGCCCAAATCACATTGATGAGGTTCTCTCGAAAGGCTTTGAGGTTTGGTTTTTCTTTTTTTTCTTCTTCTTTTTGTAATTTAAACAGCAAAGTCAGAGGCTGAGATGCTGGATTCTGAGATGCCCTCAAATACTATCTTTTTATTAAAATGAGATAAAAAGCAAAATGTTGTCAGGGAAAGACATAAGGAGAAGAGTAGTTCTTAGAGAAAAAAATATTTTAAAAAGACAGCTCATGGGACTCTGAAAGCTTCTGTCTATTACCTCTTTTCTTTTTTTCTCTTTTACAATTTATACAGTCTTTATTTTAATTTTATTCAACTTTGCTTTACCAGGACATTCAATAAACTAGCTATGCTCAAAACCTCATCACATCAATAGGAAGTCAGTACATGAAATAATACTACATTATTTTCCCATATTGTAGTACCAAGTTAATGTACTGTAGTACATACTTGTCTTCTTTACATCAACATTATCCACAAACACTTTACTTGGGGTCTTGGTTCTTCTTTCACTGAGATTAATTCACCAATATTATGTTTCATGATGCTGAAATACTACAATGTATAACTTGCTTGCCTAGAGAAGAGACAAGCATGGCTTGCCTTTGCATTACATGTCTGCTCCAGTTTCCACTGGCTGCACTGAAGGACAGAAGCACTGCATGGCACCACCAGCCATTCTGGTCACTGTCCAGGACAGGAAAAACATCATGCCTCTTTTTCACCCTGCATGCTTGTGGGATTTTTTTTTCCCCAGTAAAGCAAAATAAAAAACAAACAAGCAAACAAAAAACCCACCAAGGTTCAGGAGAGGATCATGTGCAGCTGAGTGTCATTCTAACCTGAAATCATGGATGAGTCAGAGTATAAATCTTTTGTTTTCCTTTGCTTCCACACACAGCCTCTGCTTTTGCTTTATAAACTGCCTTTATCTTGACCCATGAGGTTTTTTCCATCTTGTTTTCTCTCCCCCCTGTCCTGCTGAGGAGGTCAGTGATAGAGCAGCTTGGTGGGCACCTGGTGTCCAGACAAGGTCAACCCACCACAGTCCTTTCTGGTGCCCAATGTGGGGCTCGAGACAATGGCGGTTTTGTATTAAGCATGCTATAGCTATAGTAGTTATTAAGTGGCAAGCTCCTATGCCAGTCACAGAGTTTATTGGCTGCACTGCTTATGTCTTTATTTTGCTGAGCTTGGGAACATGGTAATACAAATAATGGCTATGGGCTTTGCCCTGGCGTTGATGGCCTTGCTGTGCTGGGGAAGCTACTTGTGGAGAAGATGAGGGAATACATCTCCCTCTTCCTACCTGGCATTGATGTGGATGGTTTTATCATGCAGGTTCCCGAAGTCCTTGTTCACCCTTAAGTGAGCTGTTTAATACTACTAATTAACACTGTTAGCATATTATGGGGTTTGTGGAATTTGGTGTCGTCCTGGTGTAAAAGAAGATAACTTTTGGCTGAGGTGATGCTGAAATGTGCCCTGAGGCGGCCAGTCCCTGGGTGGCAAGGTGTGTGGAAGGATTTGGGCAGATTCCTAAGGTGGTTATCTCCTCCCATAACCTGGGACTTTACACCTGAACAGGCAAGAGACCCCAGCAAACTGACAGGCCACCTAATAGAAGGGTGCCTTGCCTACCCCAATGAAAACCAGCAGCTTCTGGCACTGTACTGAGGCCTGGCCTGTGCCTGTGAAGCCACAGTTCAGTACTCTCAGAGGACTGTGGTTGAGGCAGGGACCCAAACAACAACAATTACAGTAATTGCCCCAGTAGTGAAAAAGAAACAGTGGACAAAGAAAACAACAGGTCCATATCATCAATTAGTAAGGGAGGAGGAAGAAGAGGAAAGGTTTGATAAAGAAGCCAGTCCTTCAACAAAGAAACTGGAGGAAGGAGTGACAGAATTCAGACAAGAAGCGGAAACTACCCAGTCCTTGACGTCATCAGAACTTCGAGACATGCAGAAAGATTACAGCTGCGAGCCAGGTCTGCCTTGCTGCTCCAATGCTGGGACAACGGGGCCGACAGTCAGCAATTGAAAGGTAAGGAAGCCCAGCAGCTGGGATGCCTTGCTAGAAACCGGGGAATTGAGAGAGGAATTGGAAAAGAGGCAGCAATTTGCAGTTTCTGGAGATGGCTCCTCTCAAGTGTGAGGGCAAGGTAGCCATTCAAGGAAGATCTTGTGAACTCTCCAGGAAAGTGGTCTACCACAGATGAAGGCATCCTGTACCTGAGAGAATTAGCGGTGCTGGAAGTCATCTACAGTGATCCAGACAATGATGAGGTCTCCAAAGATCCAGAGGATGTCTGTGCACATGGGCTATGTGGAGGAAGGTGATTCAAAGTGCCCCAGTGTCATATTCTAACAGCTTGGCAATGATGTATTGCCCAGATATGGACACACCAACTGTGGAGAGAATGTCTTCTTGGCTCCAAGACTTTGAAGAAAATCTCTGTCCCTCCTCATCCCTACGGGCCAGCACCTTGGCTGGTCAGGGGTGCCCCAAGAAATCAGTCCTCTCCTGCCCTGGTCAGAGGGAAAGGGAGCCCAAGGCACATGCCTGGGCTGGTTCTTCCTGCATGACCAGGGGGAGGACATGAGGAAGTGGGATGGTGAATCCACCTTTAAGCTGGAAGCCCATGTATGTGAACTGAGAGGGAAGACAGCTGTTAAGAAGGGGCCACCCAAGAAGGTTGTCAGCTTAGTTGCTGTAGACACACAAAAGGCAATCAGTGATCTCCCAGACATAGAAGAACTAATATCACCTCCCTTGGTCCTTGTGAGGGGACTTATGGTCTGGCACTACAAGGGTCAGACAGTGAATACTCTGACCAGGAACAGGAATAGAGGGTCCCTGCCTTCAGCCAGGAGGAGGAAAGGGATGACCGGGTACACTGGACTGTGTGGGTTCGATGGTCTGGCACATCAGACCCACAGAAGTATAAGGCTTTGGTAGACACTGGTGCACAGTGTACATTGGTGCCATCAGGGTGTAGGGGCACAGAACCCATCTGGATCTCTGGAGTGATGGGGGGTTGCCAAGAATTGTCTGTATTGGAGGCTGAGGTGAGGGGGACCAGTGGGAAAAGCACTCCATTGTGACTGACCCAGAGGCCCCTTGTATCCTTGTGATAGACTTCCTCAGGAGAGGGTACTTCAAGGACCCAAAGGGGTACCGGTGGGCTTTTGGTGTAGCCACTGTGAACACAGAGAAGATCAAAGAGCTATTTACCCTGCCTGGCCTCTCAGAAGATCCCTTCATTGTGGGATTGCTGCAGGTTGAAGAACAGCAGGTGCCAATTGCTACCAGGACAGTGCACCTGCTAATATTGCATAAACGGAGACTCTCTGGCTCCCATCCATGAGCTGATTCATCAACTGGAGAGCCAAGGAGTGATCAGCAAGACTCACTCACCTTTTAATAGTCCCATATGGCCAGTGCAAAAGTCTGACGGAGGGTGGAGGTTAACAGTACACTATTGTGGCCTGAACAAAGTAACGCCACTGCTGAGTGCTGCTATACCAGACATGTTAGAGCTCCAGTATGAACTGGAGTCAAAGGCAGCCAAGTGGTGTGCTAGAATTGATATTGCCAATGCGTTTTTTTCAATTCCTTTGGCAGCAGAGAGCAGGCCACAGTTTGCTTTCATGTGAAGGAGTGCCCAATATACCTGGAATCGACTGCCCCAGGGGTGGAAACACAGCCCTGCCATTTGTCATGGACTAATCCAAACTGCACTGGAAAAGGTTGATGCCCCTGAACATCTACAATACATCGATGACTTCTGTGGGGCAATAACTGTGTGGGGCAACACAGCAGAAGAAGTGTTTGAGAAGGGAAAAAGAGTAATTCAGATTCTTCTGAAAGCTGGTTTCACCATAAAAAAAAGCAAGGTCAGGGGACATGCACAGGAGATCCAGTTCTTGGGAATAAAATGGCAGAATGGACCTGTCATGTGCCTATGGCTGTAGTCAACAAGATAGCAACTATGTTTCCATCAACTAACAAGAAGGAAACACAAGCTTTCCCAGGCCTTGTGGGATGCTGGAGAATGCATATTCCAGGTTATAATCAGCTTGTGAGCCCTCTTTATTGAGTAACCCAAAAGAAGAACTATTTTGAGTGGGCCTTGAGCAATAGCAAGCCTTTGAGCAGATCAAACAGGAGATTGCTTGTGTGGTAGCTCTTGAGCCTGTCCGGACAGGACCAGCTGTGCAAAATGTGCTCTACACTGCAGCTGGGGAGCATGGTCTCACCTGGAGCCTCTGGCAGAAAACATCAGGGGAAACCTGAGGTTGACCATTAGGGTTTTGGAGCTGGGGGTATCGAGGATCAGAAGCCCACTACACCCCAACTGAAAAAGAGATACTAGCAGCATATGAGGATGTCGAGCCACTTCAGAAGTTGTTGGTACAGAAGCATATCTCCTTTTGGCACCGCAATTGCCCGTGCTACACTGGATGTTCAAAGGAAATATCCCCTATCACGCACAAGCCTCTGGAAAGATTGAGAGATATAATGGGCTGTTAAAGACTATGTTGAGAGCGTTGGGCAATGGGGCATGCAAGCACTGGGATACAAATTTAGCAGAAGCCACTTGGTTAACATCAGAGGATCTGCTAACCATCCTGGTCCTGCCCAAACAAAACCCCTACAGGTGGGAGGAGATAAGGTCCCCGTAGTGCACATAGGGAAGTGGCTGGGGAAGGTGGTGTGGATTGCTCCTCCCATGGGAAAAGGCAAACCCATTTGTGGGATTGTCTTTGCTCAAGGACTGGGGTGTACTTGATGGGTAATGCGGAAGGATGTGTGCCTCAAGAAGATTTAACCTTGGGGGAAAAATAATCTGTGATGTGAGTTGCATGTTGTAGGAAGTAATGTAGCAGGAACGACCTGAACCAATGAAGAGTGAGGGAGGAACCAGACAAGTGCAACAATGACCCAAACCAAACCGGTGTTGGTGCCCAACACTTGAACATACTGCTTCTCCTGTCCTGAGCACCCATCTTGACAGATGGGGCCCAAGTCATAGCCTGTTCTTATGAACATCTGGAGGAAGCCCATGGAATGGAAGAGTAATGTCTATCTGTTAAAGGACAGGGGATAGTAGTTAATGAGAATGTATAAATCTGTATGTTGCGTATAAAGATAGTTTAAGTATGTAGTTTAAGTGTTGGTAAGAAGGGATTTCAGTCCTGAGAATTAAATACAATGGGATGATAAGAAGACATATATATAGGTATTAAATTATGTGAGTCCTGAGCATGACTCAAATGGTATGGAATAAGGGGTGGAGATTGTATTGGGTCTGGCTGAAATGGCGTTAGTTTTCCCCACAGCAACCCTCATAGTGCTGTGCTTTGTATCGGTAGCTAGAAAGGTGTTGATAACACACCAGTGTTTTGGCTACTGCTGAGCAGTGCTCGCGCAGCATCAAGGCTGTCTCTCCAACATTTCCCTCTCACCAGTAGGCTGGGGGTGGGCAAGATCTTGGGATCTTGCTGACCCAAACTGAGCAACGGGATATGCCATACCATATGACATCTGCTCAGCAATGAAAGCTAAGAGAAAGAAGGAGGAGGGAGGCACTCATTATTACAACATTTGTCTTCCGGAGCAACCGCTATGCGCATCGAAGCCCTACTTCTCGGGAAGTGGCTGGACATCACCTGCTCATGGGAAGTAGAGAATAAATCTTTTGTTTTCCTTTGCTTCCACACATGGCCTTTGCTTTTGCTTTATAAACTGCCTTTATCTTGACCCATGAGTTTTTTTCCATCTTATTTTCTCTCCCCTGCTGTCCTGCTGAGGAGGTCAGTGATAGAGCAGCTTGGTGGGCACGTGGTGTCCAGCCAAGGTCAACTCACCACACCAGGCTGTGATCTTCCATTGCATGCAGCTCTTAAGAATTTATAGGATGACTCACCTAAAGAGTTACACCATATGATGGGTATCAGGGCATTCTAGTCTCAGATGAATAACTAAAATATGGAGATATTTAGATGAATAACTAAAATATGGAGATAGATAGATAGATAGATATGGACTCCACAGTCCAGTTAAATTTCACTATTAAATATCTTTTCTTCACCATTCCTTATAAATTTTACCTTACGCTGAGGATCCACAAGGAAGAGAAATATGCAATGACTTGCCAAAACCATTATGTCTTTCTAATTTCATGTCTTTCATCCAGACCTTTGATGGCTTTCCATTCCTGAATCAGATCAGCAAGATGAAGCATTGCATATTATAATTATAATGCTTTTTTTTTATGACTTGACTTTACTACTGCATTTATTTCTATTGCAGTACTGACAAGAAGTTCCAGTGAGGAGTAGGATCCCAATGTGCTGAAGCTACGTAGACACATAGGAAGAGACAGCTATCACCTGAAGAACCAGTTTAGGGCAAAACTAATCATGGATAGGAAAAATAGACCTAGCAAATTCTCTACGGACAAGTAACAAGGTCAAAATCAGAACCAGTTTGCAAGATGCCACCGGTTGACTGTACCTCTCAGGAAGAAACTATAGCTGCCAATTCAGTCATCCTAGTTATTGCTGTGTAACCTGCAGGCTGCTGCCTCATAAAAGTTTTGCTAAAAAATTGCCCCCAGACACTGCACGAAGCGCTCTGAATGGATCTGACGCTTATTGGAGAGAGTGCACCTTCTACTTCATTTACCTCTGAGCCAAGAAAGAAGAATATAATTGAACATGCTTCCCTCTTTAGTGCAATTTGTTCATGAACGTTGTTGCGCTGAGAGCAAGCGGGCATAAAAAGCAGTCCTTCCTCGACCAGGGAAAGAATGTGTGCACATTCTTACACAGCCTGTGTACAGGAAATCATTCACAAACCTTCAAAGGCATTGATGGGGGAAGGGAGGAGGCTGGAATGGCATTCCTTGGGTAAGAGCACATGAAAGTCTGGTCAGATTAGTGTAATATATTACACAAATGTGACACAAAAATGTTCATGGATTACACTTCCTTCGCTGTATCATATTAGCACCTCATCATCCCAGCCTACCACAAACAGATGCTAACAAGATATGAGAAGAGAGCTAGAATACGCTGAGGTTTCTGTCTCACATTAGTAGTGTGCGCAATATACTGTGATTCTGCTTGCCAGCATGTGATGCGCAAATTACTAATGCATAATCTATGAAAAAAACCAAAACAAAACAAGACATTACCATGAAAAGTGTGTTTACAATGTGCTGCAAAATGAAGACGTGTGCTCTATGTGGGGAAAATCTATCCCACCTCCTGCAAGGTCACCAAGATACAGAGGACTGTGTTAAAGTCCCTAACTGGTATTCACTAGAAATGCACTGTTCCCTTTCAGTGAGTTTCTTAAGATACTTTTGAGAAAGTCCTAAGGCATTGATTTGCTCAAATTGTATTATTTTAGCAGGCTTTGTATGGATTTATTTAATTGGATCTTTTCTTTGCAAGTAAAGTTGACCTTGGTGTTGAATCTGAGGATACAGAAAAGCATCAGTCATGTGCCAGTCCAAGCTCCAGCAAAGCCTCTGGGAGATCTCGACTCAACAGAGTTTCTTCCTCACATTCAATCCTACAATTCATTAAATATGATGGTATCACACATACACAGCAGCCTTACTATACTGGCTAATTACCTTTTAAAGGGCCAGAAGACTATGCAGATGCACATGCTCACATTTGCACAGTAAAATCTACTTTTGCCCCATACAGCCTCGCTTGCCACACAAGAGACAAAATCAGGGAAAAACGTATGTGCGTATTTGAAGATACCTTTTTTTTCATGAGCAACAGATGAAATTTGCAGCTGCCGAAAAAACAGCCTTCCAGATTGCCATCGCACGTGCTTTACTGCACATGAGTATGTGGGAAATTATTATTATTAATAATAATAATAAAGAATGAAATGCATGCTATATAAACTGGGTTAAGCTCTGTGCATCAAAAGTTTATTTTTGTTTTGTTTTAATATATTTACATAGGGGAAATAAATATGACAGATAAAATCTCTTTGGCTTTCTCTCTCACAACGGTAATTATGCCAGGCCTTCAGTGCAGTAAGGTTACAATTATACAACCCTGTTTCTGGTTTCCTCTAGACATATCTGCAATATATACATTGCACATAAATTGGCTCAAGCTAATTATTTTTAAATAACATGTATGCTTTTAAAAATAGCAAGCAAAAATGGAACTGCCTAAATCTATTGTGGGTCATGTTTTGTTTTTCCCCAGGCATTAAAAACCTGTGTCTGATCTTTTGTTGAAAACATTTTTGAGGGGGGCGGGGTAGGGGGAAGATTTCCTCCCAGGTTGAAAACCAGATATATTTTGCCCTGTTCTGTGTTCATCACAGCCACTGCACTCCGGTTTGAACAGAACCTCATCTGTTAGAACTCAAATATGAAGTTGTAGCCCGAAAGGATTTTTTTCCCCACTTGATTATAAATAGGGGGTTATAAGGGATGTTTGGACACAAACCTGTTTTTATTACTGTGGAAAAACTTGCTTGTCAATCAGCTGAAATATATGTTTTCAAAAATTGGTTATTTATACGGTAAACCATAACACATTATTTCATAATGCATAACAAGGATGTTGTGAGAGGAAATCTGTAGCTGTTAGTGGCATCACAGTGAATGAGCATGATGACGGCATTTCAAGTCCCGGTAGGTAATTTCTTCAGGGACCTCAAAGACATTGGCAACAGCAAAGTCACTATAATCACGTGGAAGTGCTGGGAAAGGTGTAACGCACTGATGTTTCAGCACTGCTATCACCTATCAACAGGAGTCTGATGCTCCGCGGTGCTTCAGGGCGAGGCTGGGCTCCTTCCATTACTTCTGTAATGCCATTACTGAGGTGCGTTTGCTTTTTCCTCAGGTTATTTCAGTGTTTATAGCATTCTGTAGCAATGAGAGAAGCTCAGAGAGCATACATTGGCAAAGGAGCAATACACTGAATTATTAGGAACTGACAAGCCCCATGTGATGAAGTTCATGCATGTAACCACTTAGGCTGAGAAGCTTCCCCATGGTCAGAGAGCAGGAGAGTGGTGGGTGGTGGCGGTGGAGGAGAAGAAGCCAGAAATCCTGATTTCCAGTTCTCTTTCCAATCCCAGAGGTCCAAACACTTTGCACACTCCTTTTTGTAACTGGCTCCTATTTCACATTTAACATATTTAAAAAAATAAAAAGAGGAAAAAATGGGTACATTTATGGTATTTAATTGAATGGCATGAACATTAAATAAAAAATGAGAAGGTTCATCACCATGATTCAGACTCCACTCTCTTTGTCACCCGAAAAAGGCGGTGAGCGAGGAGCCCAAGGCACGCTGCCAAGTGTGTTCACTCTCGAAGGCTTTTTCCTATGGAGAGTTGGATGGGAGGAGTCTTAGTTTTCCTCACATGTTATTTGTTTATTTGACTATCCTTGGTTGACATTGTGTCAGCTGGTTAATGAATGAATCTGGTTTTATGGCTTTTGCACATGTGCCTAGAGGTCACCCTAGGCATATTTTCACAAATTAGAAAAATAAATTAATTAATTAAACTTATTTTCTACTGGGAACCTGTGCACCTGAAATAACAACTATTTTCTCCAATGTATTTAGTTGTGCTCTGCCAGGAGGCATTTCTTCCCCCTTCTTGGCTGAAAAACTGTACTAGCCAGTAGGTTGCAATCAGGCGCTGTTGAGTAACAAGGACTTTATAAACTCTCATATACACAGATAGCCACAAGTTGCCAGCTACTTCCAAACAACACATTGTAGTTCTTTAACTAAATTAGGCCTCTTTTTCTCCTTGCATTATGCATGGATTTTGCAGGTAACGTTTTTCTGCCTGAATTCAGGCCACGTGTGCAGGTGCAGAAGGAAAGATGTTCACATCCCACACAGAGTTTCTCCTGCCTTGCTCCCTCCACACTTGAGGCACATCGATGCGGCCAGGTGGCTGGGTAACAGTGGCTATTGGTGAAAGGTTTGGAGATTTTATTTATTTGGGGAAGATTAAAGTCCTATCTCCCAGGTTTATTTTTATTTAGAAAAAATCCCCACTCCTAGTCAACCTACTTGTGGAGATAAATGTGAAAAAAAAAAAAAAAAAGAACACATATTTACTACAAATCAGAAGCCATTTTCATCTTTTTTCTTTGCTCAAAATTTCTAAGACTCTTCTCGTGGACTTTCTGCTGTTTGGCTACATCATTCTCAAAGAATCACGCCCAAGGTGATAATGCAGCAAAAACCTTTCTCATGAAGTAAGATAACACCTCCTTTGACTTATATATGATATTCATGTCAGAATTAAATTCAACTTTTTTTTTTTTTTTACTCAGCACAGCCTCATATTGATTTTGTATAACACTCTGGTCACTTTTTATAGAAAACTGTATCTGAAATCTGCATAATGTATAATAATGCCAATTTTATATCTTGTTTTCTACACCATTTCTAAAGGAACCCCATTATTTTTAAAACTGAGACTTTTGTATATACTCTGTGTATACTCAGCTGCATCCTGGGTGAAAGAACACAGTGAGAAACTTCCTCCTTGCTCCCTCATTTTTTCTTTCTTTACGATCCTAATTTGCCTTTTGTGTTCTTCCTGAGAGATTTAAAATCACAATGCTTTCTCCAAACATGTAGGTCAGTCTGGCAGGGAAGAGAATCCATAGCACATTCCTGAGGTGAACAATCATCCAGGATGAAACAGGAATCCCAGTACTGACAATTAAATCAAGGAAGCATGATTCAGGAAAATGCATTGTCCTAAACACCAGGTCTGCCCGTTAAAAAAATTCAAAATATGGCTTTGAAAAATTTCAGGTATTCTGTAATCTTATATAATCTGATATTGCTGTATAAAGCAATTTATGGAAAAGAAAAGTGGCATACACACAAGCTAAAATAGTAATCTTTCTTATAGATGGAGAGAGGTAACTAAGTGGGTTTTTTGCCTACTTTTCAAATTTTCTGGAAATATTTATTATGATTTTTAACACTATATTTATTTAGTCTCTCTCTGAATAATTGTTCAACAAGGAGATTTTATGAAGTTATAGATTAGATCCAGATGAAAAATTGCATTTCCTTAACGTTGATGATTGTTTTGTAAAATTCTCTTAAAAGTGTACTCCTGTGTGATTTTTCTTGCCTCCTTCCTTCCTTTCAAAATACTTTAAAAAATCTGTAAGTGTATTTGTTACTACCAAGGGACTTTTATGATTAATGCACATTATTTGTATTCCCTAAACACAGATTTGACTAATATGCTCTATACTCGCTGCCATCACACTTATAAATGTACATTAAATGAATGCAATTTAAAAGAAAAATATTCCCAATCTTTTCAATAAAAGAGTGAATAACTGACAACAACTGCAGTATTTGGTACATTTCACTTCTTTTTCTAAATGCAGAGTTTCTGTAGTTTATGATTTTGGCAGTTCTGTTAAGTAATTTTCATAAATTTTGTTCGATCCATGACATAGTATTACTCATTTGCACTGTGGCATATCTGAACAATGTCATTAGTGATTATTAGTCTATTACATGATGCTACTTTTGTCCCGTCACTATATAACTCTTGAGCTCTTGGAAACAAAATTCATTTTCCATTGTATTGAAACACGTTAGCTTTTCTTTTTTTTTTCTTTTCACGAGCAAACTAGACTGTACAAATGTTCACATAAAGCCAAGGCAATAGGAGGATAAAGGCAGATTAAGACAATTCATTTGAAAATCAAAGCAACGCTCACAGAAATATGTTGGCAGGATTCACCCAGCTCTATTTCAGAGTTGTTTAAGCACTATATAGAGCAGAAAAGGAACAGGAGTAATGGTTTCTCCTGGAATCAGTTCAATCAATTAATCTGTCTCTTTTTTTCCCTCGCTCATTTAATTACCACTGCGAAAAAGCAGGGGGAATTAAGTCACAAAATAACCATTCAGATAACATGATGGATCTAATTGAAGCTTTTGTAAGTGATCGGATCCTGGGGTAAGGCTGAAACAGCCTCATCCCACCCAGTTGCGTGCTGGCAGGGTGCACTGCACCGGCTGCTGACTTTGGATGAGAGTTTCTGCACAAAGACCAAATTTTCTTGCCTACGTGGCTAAAACCAGACCTCTCACGCAGCCAGCGAAACTTGACAGCGGTGGCGGCGGCTGGGTCTCCTGCGAAGGAAGGGGCACCACCATGTGGGGAGGGCGGCCATAGCCAAGGAGACCTCTCCGGCACCGCTGCAGTCTGGGTTGCCCCTTTCGGGGCCAGAGGAGAAACTGTGGGCACACCCACAGAGGGTGCTTCCCTGATGAAAACACACACTTTGTCCCCGTTTTTTACTCCCTTTTTTTTCACCGCTGAGCGCTCTCCGTCCTGCTTGACAGCAGGCCTCGGGTCCCCGCTCCCGCAGGAGGCGGGAGGTGCTCTCCGCTCCACAGGCACCCCAATGCCCGCCTTCCCCGGAACGGGCTTGTTTTCGGACCAGAACCGCTGCCCTCCGAGGATCCTTCAGCACTGCCCTCCCAACCGCCCTCCCCAGCCAGGGGCAAGGGAAAGAGAGGTGCCATGTGCGGACACGGGCCCGCCCCGAGCAGCAGGGCAGGGGGGGCCACACCGCCCCACCTGCGGCTCTCCCAGCGCCACCTTTGCTTCTCACCTTTCACCGTGTGCAGCAACCCGCCCTGCCTTTGGTTTTGGTTCCCCCCCGCAAAGGGTCAGACTCAAGGATGTTTTTAAACTCGTGACTCCCAACGCGGCGGCAGGCCTCCAGAGCTCGCTCGCACGAGCGCTGCGTGCTGCAACAGGCTGGGGGCGAAACCCCTGCACCCCAGCAGCGGGGCTGGACCGGGGCAGCCGCCTGCCAGGGCAATACCGGGGCAATGCCGAGGCAATACCAGGAGCAATACCAGGGGAAGAGGAGCCCGGCGTGCTTTCCCCCGCCTCCCTCAGTGAAGCAGCGCAGCTGCAAGCCGCACCATTGATTTCCTTCCCGGCTGCTGCTCCAGGAAAGAACTTCGGCATTAATTAGAGTCTCGTCCTTTCTCCTCCCCCATTGTATTTTGGTGCAAAGAAGCTGTAGATGAAGCGAGTAAAGCCTTTCGTGCTCTCCAGCCCGGGCGGAGGAGGGAGTGGAGGCCGGGCAGTTAACCGGAGGATCCCCGGTAGAGGGCATCCAGCCCACGTCGATCCAGCCCGGGCCGGGGCAGGGCGCGCTCCTCCGCTACCGCCTTACCGCCGGTACCGGAACGCTCATATCGCTGCCTGATCCAGGATCTGCGACGATGGACAAGGCTATATATTTTGTATTAATATCAAAAGACTTTTAGTCAGAGGTTCTTTGTTGTTCTTGGGTTTTTTTTTCAACCCTAGGTACCACCCCCCCCTCCCCCGCATAATCAATTTCCTGAAATTCTTCAAGACTTCATAAACCGCAACAATGAAAATCATAACCAGCAAGCCTTTTAATTTCCTTATTGTGTTATTTAAGCAATAAGACATGACAAGGTTTGTGTTATGCTGGGATATCGCCATGCCTCGGGTGAGTTGTGTTAGGCGGGAGGCCGAAAATCGAGAGCCGAAACCACCTGAAAAGAGGGGCTGTCCTGAGACGCTGTGCGTTTTTTAGCATTAGTCTGTGGACCTGTATAAATAGGCTCAGGATTAAAAGAAAGAATTAAGGAAGAAACGCAAAAAGATAAATATTATCTGTCTTTTCATTACACCATAAGCCATAAAAGCATATCTCTTATTTAACCTTCATTTAATATTTCCCCCTACTGGCTTCAAAGTGAAAAATAAGCATTATAAATCAATTAAAATTAATTAATTCTCTAATATCCTAATTTCTTTTTTTTTTTAATATCTTACAATTTCATAAAACCTCCCCAAATTTCTAAACTAAACATATGTAAAACAATTAAAATTGTTTACATTTTAGTTTTCAACTTCATCTAACTAAAATTGTGCGGGTTTTTCTGTTTTTCACTGAAAAAAAAGTGGTTTTCAAAAATAAAACTTTCCTCTTGTCCTTGCTACAGAATATTTCACTTAGAAAAAGGATGTTGTTTCATGTTTCTTCTATCAGCTATTTTATTATATTTCTTATTGTCTGCTCTCTATCTTTTGTCACCTGATGGTTAGCAATGTGTATCCCATATTTGTCTCTGAAACATTCCTCGTGGTTAAATTGCTAAAGTAACAGTAAAACCAGTTAAATGTCCTGGAAGAGAAACCAAAGGACTTGTTCTTGTTTGCATCAACAGAGGTGTGGGGAGTTTCTCTGCACTGTGAGCACATTCTAGGAGGGATCCTCTTCTTACACAGAGTTCACTTTTAAAACCCATCTTTGAAGATGGCAGCACATCACAGAAGTTACACAAGGCTCTGTTACACCAGGGCAAGAGAATCCTTGACCAAAAAACCCAGTCGAATCATAAGTATTTTGCAAAGCTGTGCCTCCATCCCAGTCTCTCAGACTCAAGCCGTAACAGATGCAACTCACACAAAGTTACACATGTGTGGAAGTGTTTGCAAAACAAGGTGCTTCGCTTTTGCAATTTTTTTTCAACTATTAGCTTTAAACTCAAGTGCTTTAGGAAAAGAGAGACAGAAGTTAGGAGTATGGCACTTAATACCCAAAATACTCACTGATTTCAGGGAGTTGGATGTGCAAAATCCTCAGAATGAAGCTCCGCTAGAAAAAGCCAGACACAGATGCCAAGTATGGGGGGAGAGAGATGGATGGGAAAAGGAACCCTACAGAGAGAAAAGAGGGCAAAGGGAGGCAAAGGAAGAGAAACATACACAGGGAGAAGAGAGAAACAGGAAAAAGAGGTGGGAGGCGAAACCAACCCAACAAGGTGATTTACCAGACAAAAGTTGTGTCATTAAGTATATAAATACAGCTGGGTTTTTTCCTAGAAATGTAAGAGAAGAATTGGAAAAAGTCAGAAAGAAGAATCCTTGTCAGAAAAGTTTAATTACATATCACCTATTCAATGAAGTATCATTAAAAACAAGAGTCACCACAAAAACAAGAAGCCACAGTGATATCTAGCCATTTAAAGGCACCCAAAGCCAAAGGCTTGGTCTAGTTGATGGGCATTAGCTTAATATTTCAGTGAAAACCCACTGATCATCCACGTGATGAAGAGGAGAAGAAAAACAATTGATTTGGTGTCATAGGGCAGCATCAGAATAAGATCCGTCTCCCTTGCAACAGCTGGACATGAACTTGTAAGGGTGTTTGGGTGCTATTTGTAGATAAATCCAAGGACCCTATAATTTTAGATAATTTGTCTCAGCGTGCAGGAATAAGGAATTGCTTCCGTTGTGTTGGAGTCAAAATAACATGGAGAACAGTATTGGAGGCAATCCTGACAGCTATTTATGTTAGTCAAAGACAAAGTACAGTATGTACTTTTAATTATAGTTGTGCCATTCTCACTGTGATAGATAAAGTTGTGTCAGCACTTCCATTACAAAACCCTATTTTTAGGGGTTTATAACTCAGCTGTTAAATTTCGCTTTAGGCTGAAACTTGGCATGCAAAGCCTGAGCCTGCAAGCACTTTTTTTTTTTTTTTAATAAATACAAAAAAACCCCACTTTTGGTCACTTTTTATTTTATAGGAAAGCAGATTTTAACACTCAGTCATTTCTAACTCTGAAAAAGTTTCATTATTTGAATTTTACAGGCTTGTCCATTATATGTCATGCTGCATTTTTAAAAATAGCGTTCCTTTTATTCATGTTGGCAAATTGGCTACTGTCCATGAGCAGTAACTATTTTTAATCATGTTTTTAAGCATATATCCATATTTATATTGTTATGATCCATGCTCTGGACTCTGTAAGGAATAGTAAATGACAGGCCATGCAGGCTTGAGCACAGAGAAAGAACTGCAACAGCTGTTAGTTTGCAACAACCACACAACTTGGAGTGTAATCTTCAACTCATTAGCATAATTAATTTTTAATAATGACAGCATTCATTTGTTGCCTGAAAAGTAGAGTGTAGGGCCTTCTCCCACCAGTCCTTACTTAGACAGAGCTCGCTTTGTCTAAGTCAATTTTATCCTATCAGTGGAAAAGGGCTCACGTCCTTCACTGGTGACTGGTGAACAAAACGGTGCTCTCTCGCTGTTTGTGTGGTTGTGCCCTGGCACCTACACAACTGACCCACAGGGAGCAGAGGTTCTGGCGGGTCTGGGATCCCTCCCTCAGTCCTGCTGTTTTACAACATAGACCAACAGGGAGATGCTTATGGTATCTCACAATGACCCATAGAGGGAGATTCTACGATTCTGCTTCTATGACTCTTCCAGCCTCAACCCACTAAGTGAATTATAAATCATATCCTTTTACGAGATTATTCTGCTTCAAAAACACCATGCATGACCAAGGAAGTAAGAATTTTAAATAGATTACATGGCTTACCTTTGGTGGTGTCTCTATGTGCTTTTAAAACAATTAGCTAAAATATTTCTGGTCTGCCATAAAAACTGAAGGATGTATTCTAACCTGTAAACCACAAATTATTTGCTAGCAGATTTATACTGCTTTCACTCAAGTCCATTGACAAAATTAAGCTCTGGATGACATTCTAGGCTACAATCATGATGTGTCTTTAGAAAGCAGCATATGCGAGTGCAGAATTTGGGCTGCTTTGCTAAATAAAAATGAATAAACTTTAAAAAACCACCTGATCTAAGTTCATGTCTGGTCAACAGCACTGATTCCATTCATGTCCTGCCCTTGCCTCTCTTATTTTAATTTGGCTGAATGGCTATTGCTTGTCTCTCAAGAGATGCAGTGAAGAAAAAATAAAGCGAAGACCCACCAAATAGCAATATGTGTACAGACCTGTAAACATGATCAGTTTGATCTCTGAGTGTCTATCAAGTCAGAGCTCGCACAGACTTCAGAGGGGTTCTAGCTTTGCGGCTGCCTGAGAATCTGGTCCTTTGATTGAGCACTGAACCGCAGCAATCCTTTCCCACTGAAAGCTAATACATCTCCATTCTGACCGACCGCTTTTGTTTTACTCATCACAGCAGTATGACTTAACCTGTGCAATTTGTGGCTTGCAGTTTCGACATCGCTTTAAAAAGTATTTTGAACTGATCCTTTTACATTCTAGCAAAGCAATTATGGCGTGCGCCCGATACCATTCAAAGAGGACAACATAACCCTCTTGACAAAGGGCACCCCCATTTCCCCATTTTTTCACAAGCTGACAAACATGGATCTGCAGGAATCCAGGGGAGCACAAACACTTCCACTCTTTAACCCGACTGTAAACCATACTAGAGAGGGAAACATCAGTAAACTCACGAGAGCCCCTTGTATTAACAGCGTTAACTGGATCCTCCCTGGATGCTGCGATGGGCAGGCAAGAACAGGTGACCAGGGAATGGGTCCTGGCACCCACAGGCAGCGCACCGGCTCAGAGCGTTACATCCCCCTTCTAACTAATATTACCACCACCACCAAAAGGAAAAGCAAAATGGAGCCAGGTTTTATTACCGAGAAGGCGCTCTCCCTCTCCGCTGCAGACAGGAAGGGGTGGGGTCTGGGTATTGTTGCAGATTTTTCCCCCCTCTTTCTCCGGGTCTTTAATCCCAGACTTGGCTTGTTGCGCTTCAAATTGAAATATCCTGAACAGATGTAAAAACACATGTGAGCCACTGCTCACAAGCTGTGCAAAGCTTTGTTTCATCTGCTGATGATGTGAGCCTAAAGGAGATCTTTTTAAAATTTCATCACTATTCAAAAGGATAATTAATACGTACCCCCAGGCTTTGATTATGCTATACCCAGTGTGTACTGCTGGTACAAAAATAATGAGGCTCTCATCAGGCCGAATGAATACTTGCAGCAAACATTCAGTTTCCATAAGAAATTTAAGATTCAGCGGCGGTACCATGTAGGTGGCTTAATCTAATTTTAATTTGTAACACAATACAATAGATAAGATCATTTGTTTGTAACCAGCACAGGCATTTTGTTTACATGAAACCCCAGTCAGCATTCAGCAGATGGTCTTTTTAAAGGCTTAATTGAAGTTTTCTAATCTAACCTTTTTTCCCTCCATTACGAAGGGGAAAATAAGACACGCAAAAAAAAAAAAAAAAAAAAGAAAAAGAAAAAGAAAAGAAGGGAACTACAAGGAAGCAGAAAAATAGCTCTAAAACCCTTTTGCAGGGAAAGCACGGAAGAGCATTTCTGCCTGCTGTCAGATGCAGGTTCAGTCAGAGCTGGGAAGATGCTGAGGTCGGAGTTTTTAAGCAGCTCCGGAGGTGTAAGGATAGGGCCCTTTGCCCCCACCTTTGTTGATAGCACGAAGGTTGGCCCTGCCCCTGCCACAGCAGCCGTTCTGCCTCCACCAGGCTCCTGAAATTATCTACCTGAGCCTTTGCACAGATCAGGCATCTCCTCACGCCTGCCTTCTCAGAGGCTCATTATTAGATTATAATTTCTGTGTACTTTCCGCGTTCAGCTGTTCTTGTTTCAGTTTCCTTCTGGTCTGTCCCTGCTGCCCTCGATATTACCACGCTGACCACAATAAACACTTTTCTCCTCGCTGGCTCCAGGCTGCCTCTGGCAGCCTTCCAGTGATGTGTGCTGGAATACAACCTTTCCCAAACATTTAAATCCTCCTCACATAATGTGTATTCGAGGAGTTTGGCTCATTGGGGTTTCTAACAAAAAAATCAAGTGAGGCATTTATTTTCCTTTTCACAGGCTATAGGGAGCACCCAGAGGGCAGATGCCAGGCTTTGGGTCCTTTGGGAGCAATGTGCTACCAGAGGGCTGGTGCAGAGGAGCCCCCGTGCTCCCTTGGCGTTGCTGGTGCCGTGGCCGTGCTGGCACGGCAGTGAGCTCAGCAGGGCAGGCACCACAGGCAGGGTAACTCCCTGACTACCTGTGTTGATCTGGTCTCACTACCACCACCTCTGCAATAGCGGTGCTATTAATGCCCCCATGGCCTGGTTCCAGAGCTTTACTCACTGAGTTATAGAAGAGGTAAGAAACTATATCACATAATAAAGAGAAATGAGTTTTACTCATAGTAAATGACTTGAGAACAGTGGCTTTGGGCTTTTTTTAAACAGAGAAGTAGTCACCATTGAGGAATAAACAGACATTGCATGTTTGCAACATCAGCATAAAAAATGGTGTGGGTTGGATTGCTACCTGGTGGTTCACAACCATAGGGCCAGAAATCAGAGGGCAATCAAAATAGAAATTAGCTAAAACTGGTAATTCCACTGGCCTAGTTTTCCTTAGATATGACCCATGCCTCCACAGCTGTCCATGGAGAGAGATGCATTCATATCCTCGTGCACCAAGCCAAAAGGAGACGAGCCATCCTCAACTCAAAAGCCATAACACTGTGTAAGAACAGTGAAGGGGCCAAGCTAATAATACTACACATTATAATGATATAATGACCATCAGTGTAAGTGGAGGACTGTACATGGAGTGATTTATATGCTGAAAGAAAACAAATATCAGTGTTAGGATAAAAATATCCTCCAAGGAGCCCACAAGCCAGCTGGGCTTATAAGGTCAGGTTCAGCACTGCATTCATGCAGCTATGTGGGTTTTGGCAGGGGACCGTTTAAGTCCTGCTGACTCAGAATCCACCACATGGAGGGGAGACTAACAGATGTGCCCACACAAAATTTGGAAAACTTCATAGGTTCTCACAGAAACAAAAAACCTCATGGGCTATCAATCTATATTCTAAATCAATGTTGTTCTAAGTCCATATTCTTTTCCTGCAGAGAATGGGATTGCTGAGGAAATGCTATTATTGTCAAGGTAAATTTGACAGGGCTGGTCATTTAGGAAAAAGGCACAAATGTCAGCAGCATTCATGCCTAGAAGCTGACACCATCATTAATTGTTTAGTGGGGCTGCACCATGGAATCACCTCACTCTCAGTGAAACAGTGCTAATTTATGGCAGATGATTAGATCTTGTCCGTGCTTCACCAAGGCCATAGGAGATTCTTCTCCAGAAGACACCTGTAACACCTGAAGTGATGGAGAATATCCCTTTAGCTGTCAGCCATGTCTGAGCTGACTTTATATCTTCTTTTTAGGCAGCCCTTACGAATTAGAGATTATCATACACACTTCAACACCTCTCATACCAGGAGAGAGCGGTGACAAATATTAGCACAGATAGGATGCCATGGGTTATGGGTGCAGCAGAAGGATGAATAGAGACATTGAGAGATACACAATAATTGCAATGATTTCCAGTTATATAAATGGAGGCCTCTGTACACAGGGTGGTTTAGACACTGGAAGAAAATTAATACCAGTTTAGGATTAGGATTTCTCCCAAGGAGAACATAAACTAGGGAGCATTTCTTGAACTGCTTTCCTGAAATGAAACACAGCAGAACCCGTTAACCACAAAATATATAACCTGATGGGGCTTTTTCCTAACACTATAATTTTGATATGCTGTAAGAGCATTCAAATAGAGACCTTGATGTAAGATGTTCTATTCAAGAACAAAGAAAACAACTTTGGATATAAGGTTTCACTTTGTTAATTTCATCATATTTCATCAATTTAATCTTCAAAGACTCTTGGCTGTGCAATACTTTGATACTATAATATTCAGTTTAAACCTCATATTTTCAAGATAGTGTGCAGGGATTTATCCTCATCCTAGCGAGTTACATAATTCAACCTCTGTGTAAGTTATTTGAAAGCATAGGTACAAACCTAATGCTTACTGTTCCTGTAATTCTACAGGAATGTGGAAAATAAAGGTATGGAATGCAAATGTTTATTGACTGTAAAATGTACATCAGACATAACCAGTGCCACATTGGTTTCCACTAGCAGACTAGAGGGGAGGAGCACGAGAAACACAGAAGTGGGTTTCTACATTTGTTTGCATAATATAGCCCCCAAAATAAAGCTGCTTCTGAGTGGCGGGCCTACCTGATGGGAGTACAGAGGTAGCCCCAACAAAATTAGGAGTACAGGTCATTGCCTTTTCCAAACCAGCCATCAAATGGAGCACTGTCACAAAATACTTCCATGGCAACACTCTGATATAACTTCAGGGAACATAGTTTCTTCTCTGTCTTTTCATGTGTCTTAAACCCACAGTTTAAGACAAATTACCTGGACTTCAAACTGGTGTCGCTCCTTTTAGCCTTTTGCATCTCTGGCTAGGCAGCACCCCTCCAGAACAGCTGGATGCACGCAGTTCCTTTGAAGATACTCATTTAAGGGCCTTATTCTGTGAAAATATCGGGCCTACAGGTTAAATCTGTCTGACACATCAAAGAGGCACGTCACCCTAGTTGTTTTATACAAACCATCGGATGCATGATCAGAAGAACTCAGCTGTGTAGTCTTTTTTGCAGTATAAAGAACAGCAGTCATTCATAATTCCAAATCCCTTGTGAAGTACCATATCTGGTAACTAAGGAGTAGTTCATAACCAGTTGGAAAATACATAAGAAAGTATGTCAGACTTAAAATCACTGTTTCCATTGGTTGTGCATATATTGCACACATAAGTCTCTAGATTTAGATTGAAAATTTTATTCCTTAGATAATACGTCCTTCTAGGTAAAGGACATTGTCTCTTTTGGGACTGGTTTAATAAGGGACCATTGGTTTTTGCATGGGCGAGATTCATTTAATATAACTCTCTTGGCTGTGAATCTTAGAAAAGTTGGCATTTTTACAAAGCTGCTTTCCCGCAGTTGAATCTGAATGTGAACCCATCGCCAGGCTGGGATTCTGTAACTTGACATCTGTTCACTTTGATTTGCTGGTAGACCTGCACTGAAGCTATAGCATGTAATGTCCAAACTCTTAGAAAAGAGGAAATGTATTCCCCTGTGATCAAATTGAGATATAATTGTCACATGAGCTAAAGAATCGGTCTGCAGTATCTGCGGAATTCTGATCTACTAAGCCGTTGAACCTATGCAGTTCCTCTCAAGTCATTCAGCATTTTACATGAGCCTGCCCAAATCAGAAGGACATAGAACGGGGGAGTGATTTTTAAGATGGAGGTTTCCACAGGTCAGTTCACTGCAGGATGTTTGTCTCCAAACTAGCACGTCTAGCAATTAGTTACTCTAACTGCCTAATTCACATCCAAATACCCTGGTACTGCTGCCACTGAGGGCACGACTGATCTGCTAAGGGACTACAAGTGATGTGACATTATCTGCACCATGCAATGTAAATTGAATAACCACATTTGCATTCAGAATGCACTGGAAACAACAACCTGATAAAGTTCAGAGCTGAAATTGCCTGGAAATGGAGAGTTGTAAAAAAATACTCCAAATTACCTATGGACAGGAAAAAATGAAAGATCTCCATGTGGCTTGTAGGTGGGGAATAAGACAACAGCTGAGTACAGATACTTTCCAGTTGATGATGAAACAGTCCCCCAGATCTGAATATTGTTTTGTTCTTTCTGTTAAAAGTGTGGATGGGCAAGCAGGCTTTAATGTGCACACAACCAGGCATGGGAAGAGCTGCACAGAAGAGTTACAGATCTGCTGCATTTCCAGTGCTGTGAGGTTATACAAGAGAGGACATCCTTCCTGTCTCTACAGGATCCATACACCACCACTTTTTGCTGAGCCTCAAGGGACGCTTTGCATGAGACAACTTGGGATGAGCACTAATAAGGTTGCATAACAAAAAGTTACAAGTTTTGGTTTTTTTTTCCCCTGACACTTAACAGATAAATACCCTTGTCTTGTTAGTATTATCTTGATAATGTACGAACTGTACTTTTATTATTTTGCACAATATTGTTCTTTTTAATGTCCATTGTTTTATATGCACATGAAGATGCTGAAATGCCTACTACAGGACTTTCTGTTGAGATCCCCATGAGCTAAAACTCATTAGAGCCACCACCGGCTCCACAGCCACCCTTGGGTCACTTTCAGGCTGCAAGAGCCACAGTTATTCTTCTGGAGACCCTAACACGCAAGGATCTGAAAGGGACATTCTTGGGGAGACCATGAAACAGAGACTGCTGTTTTTCTGGTAACGCACATATACATGGAGAGTAAAAGACAGGGTTGAGCTTGGTCTGGAATTTGCAAAAACATTGATAGGTACCAAAGATGATATAGGGGCTCCCTGATGGAGCGTGACTCTGAAGCAGTCTTCTAAATACCATACCATCCACTTAGTCACTGCCCTGTGCTTCTCCCTGAACCAGCACCGGCAGACTTATGTGAATACACTGGTTGCGATGCAGAAATAAAAATGTTTATATGTCGGTCAATAGACTTTGAAAGGTCACGTAAATAATCAACAGGCACTAGGAAAGACAACTGGAAAGGCAGTACCAGAGGCTGATACTCTAAATCACACTCCAGGTGTCTGGTCTACCTGCTAAAATGCTGTGTGACAGGGACTTTGGCAATCATAATACCTGGCATTAGGCATACTTTAGTGAGGATCAGAACACACCACATACAGCTGTCCAGCTAACATTGCCGGGCACAACTGCAGCTGGGCATAAACGTCTGCAGCAGAGGGTAGGCAGTGGCGATTGCCTCTTACAGAAGCGTAAGCTTGACTATGGAAGGCAGAAGTCACTCTTCTGGACCTCTAGCATGTCTTCTCTCACTCTCTTTGCTGTGTAACTCAGCAATCTAACTTCAGGACATCAGTCATCAGGATGTGCTTACCATAATGAACAAAACACACAAACAGAGGTATCTATCAGGAAAAAAAAAATCTAAAGAGATGTTTCTACTTGAAGGAAAGCATTCAAATCGCCTCACAGTGCATGCTATTTGGTCCCTTTGAGTGAAGACAGATATGGTTTCAGGCTTGTCATTCAGACACCCGTTCTGCAGTTGATCTCATTTGTTTCTTCCAAACAAAAGAACATTTTGCAGTCCTCTCCCTCCTTTACCCCCCCACATTCTTCTACTAAAGTAAATGATCAAATCCAAATCCTGGGTTAATGAGTGCCAATCATAGCTTCAGCCCCTTTTTCAGGCTTGGCAACAAGTTCCCCGAGCCTTAGCAAACAATTATCATTCAGCTACTGTAGAAATTGATTCTTGGGTTGACGAGAGCAGTCCTCCCTCGGCTGGTAAGGTCCTGCCATGGGAAGCAATTACTGCAAGATGCCAGCTGACAGACTCATTCCGTGGAAAGTCAGGTTGTCTTGATCCTCAGGCACTCTCTAGGCAAATTGTATCCTTACACTCATCTCAAACCTCTTACGAACTGTTGGCTTCTATCAGGAAAAATGGATTGTTCCCTTTGTTTCTGTGGCATTTGATAGAATAAAACTGGACATCCTGCCTGCACAATAAGGAGATTTAATTTTAAAATTCTCACACTAAAATGCTGCAGTATGATAAAGAAAAAGAGAATCATAAAGCAATGAAGATTGCTACTTGCCTAGGGAACAGTAATACAGCGCAGCTAGTATGACAGCTTTTGTGTATAAAAAGACCCAAATTCCATTAGCAGTGCCCTGTCTCTACTGATCATAATTTTCTTTTCCCCCTAAGTTTCAAATGGTTTGTAGTAACACTTTCACATCACTTTGTCTGACATCTTTTGTTTATTAGTTTTGGGGTTTTTTTAATCTTTGATATTCCAAGGTGGCAACTGGGGAAAAGCAAAGATTTTCTGCATAATTAGCTTTTGTGACAACATCTGAACCGTGATTGAGATTTTGCCAAACACTGATGAGACAGAGACACATAGCCAGTATCAGCTAAAAAAGAAGGTAGCATTTAAAGTCAGCTGAAAACGATTAGTCTTGATATCCATCATTAGATGATTGAAATGTAAGACTGGCTAAATAAACGAACAGTAAACCATGAAATCCACTTCAAATACTGAGAAAGAACACACTTTTTCATAAATTCATAAAATAACTCTTGGACTAGCATATTTGTTGTTGGTTGTGCCAGAAGTTCATGGAAGGCTTATCCCTGACTTTAAAGACTGCAAAGCCTAAAGACACCAAAATATATAAAGAAAGATAATAGGAAGAAAAAACAAGATGTAAGGACTTCTTAACCTCACCTAGATTCTGAGTTTTACCCTGAGGTACCTGGAAAAGTGCTGGAAGCAGCACAGGTGATGCGAGCCTTTAAGGAGATAAAGCCAAGTATACTGTGAATGGGCATTTGCAGTCACAGATGCCTGCGAAAAGAGGGAACCCATGATGGCCAATTTAAAACGTGTTTTGATTGAGAAGTGCCACATCTGCAAAGAGAGTCTATAATGTCTCCAGAGAGTCAAAATAGTTCACTTGGAGTAATATCAGTTAATGTTGCTACTATTGCTATAGCTATTAATCCATGAGTTCTGCTGAAATTCTTAGGACCTGAGAAGATTTTAAAAATATATTTCGTGACCAAATCTCTATCTTTATAGCACCAAGCATCCACTGTGCTCAACAGAGCTAAGCAGGCTTTAAAATGCTGAGAATTGGGCTAGGCTCTTTCTCAAATTCTGATGAAACATTTGCCAGGATTCTTCCTAATTAATTTTCAGTCTTTTTAGACTTTTTATTCCCCTTGAAAAAACCTTTTACAATATATTTTCACCTTTTCCTTTTGCATTAACTGCATTCCAGATTCACTGAGTGCTGAGTACACCCTTAGAAATCCTTTTAACCTGGCTGGTAAGTTAAAACTCTCTAAATCTCACATGCCCACAGGGTTTCCCACCTTAATTAATTAATAACCCCCTCCTTGTCCTTTTAACTGGGTCATGAATTAATTTAAAAAGTTAATTATGCAATTCTTTCCTCTCCCTTTACTTATGCCTTTCATCCCTGTGTCCATTGGCTATAAACAATGTGGAAATACAGCCATATAATCAGGGATGGATGTTGTAAGCTTTGGACTGCTGGGAAAAGAGCAAAAAACAAACATATCTCATCCCTATTTTCCCCTTCTTCCTTTTTTGTTCTACTTTCTATAGCAGGCCTTCGTAGGCTTGTGGAGAACAATGAATACCACCAATCACTTTAGCAATAAATTAAGGTTTTGGGTTTTTTTTTTTAAAGAGAGAAAAAAGAAGTAACTGTAGATGTAAGTAGGCCTCTGAGGAAGCAGAGACCATCAGGTGGGGGGAAAAAAAAAAACAAAGGCAGCAAATGGCTTTGTTATTCCCTTCAACTGGTGTGCTCACCACATTATTTAGAGTGTAAAAGGGGTTACAGAAAAGACCTGACTCCTTCATATAGGATATGTAGGTACAGAACATGCCTCTTTTGGTGTGTTTATTTCTAGGCGTATAGAAACAAGAAGGATAACACTCTACAAAGGCTTTTCATACCCTCCATGAGTGATGTGTAGAACAAAAAAACCAGTTGGATTTTTTTTTATCAACTCTAAAAAAATCCACTCTGAATTTTAACTATCAACGGACCTAAAGAAAAGGTGTACCCATCGTTTGATCTTTGTCGCTGCCCAAAAGATGAAAATCAACTGTGAGACTGTCAGCCTCCAAAGCCTCACAAATACATTCTTAACAACGTGCCTTCAAACAGAAACACACTGAAATATCCTGAGCAATAACTGCAATAACTTTTCAAGAATGTAAGATTGGACAGTACTTCTTAGGTCAGGATGTTCAAGGCTAACTATTACGGTCAGCCAACAAAATAACATGACGGGGTCTCAGTGTGTTTTACCAACTTATCTAGGTAAGGTGCAGAAAACCCCCTAGGACTTAGTTAATGATAATGTTTCCTCTTTGACAAGTGAGGGAGCTGAGACACAGAAAAACGTACCTATTGAGACTATGGTGCAGACAGGAATAAGATCCGACATCTGAATCCCTGTCCACAGCTGTAGCCACCAGATACACTGCAGAATGTTTCTTTTTAACATTACTGTTTCAGAGATTAATATTTCATACAATCATCAAGACAAAGGACAAAGGTTGCCATAAGGCTGCAATATTCTGTACAGGAAGTAGTATCTACACAAAGAACACTTGCATCAAATCTAACATGCACAGCGGGGACCATTTATCTTGGCATATTGCCCATTAAAGCCATTGCTTGCTTTTTCTTTTCCTTCTTCTTCTGGACTAAGTGACAAATTTCAAACAGTAAGAACATCTTAACTTTGTAAGCATATAACAGGAAATATGACTATGAATGAACCTGCTCTGAGGATTAGCTGAGGTGAATGCCCATTGAAAATGCATAAAGGTTTCAAAAGTTACTCATGTCAGTAAGGGGACGCTGCATATTCATTAAGGTATCACAAGGAGCTCATTTCATATTAATGGAGAGGTCATACATCCTTCCAGAGGAATTCCATTGCAGAACTGCACAAATCAACGTGCTATTATTTTAAGTGTTACCAATTTAAACCTCTCCAAATTCACAGAACAGCCTGAATTTGCAAAATGATTTAGTCACTAGAAGAAACGTTGGTGACTTTTTTTCATCTAGAGGAGGTATAACAGTAATGTAGTAAGTATCTTTATATATGGAAACTCAATTGAAACTGCACATTAGGTATTCCCTTTTGGTGCTTAGGAAAGCTTTAAACATTATGTAATATATATATATATGGTATCAGTGTTCTGAGGCTACTTTGTTTAACTGCAGTACAGGAGTTTGAAAGTTTGGGCTTTTTTACAAAGTTCACTTTTCTAATCCTTTTAATGTTTACACAAGTTCCATTGCAGTTTCATAACAGAAACAGCCAAAAGCTTCACAGATATATACCATGGGTATCTTTATAGCTTGATATTTTTATAATTAGAAGCAGAGAATTATTCAGCACATACAAATTTGCGTCCAGGTGTTACATAATTTTTTGCCCTTGTTTTTGCATTTTGGGATAATAAAACAGTGCTGGCTACAACACAATCTTTCTCCCCTTTGCAGGATAAAAGTACCCCAGTATTGTATGTTACAAAAATGTATTATCAATGGAGCTAATTGGAAACTATCCAGGCAGAGTACGTGCCATAAGAAAATTGCGCTTCACTGAACCAGCAGTGCTTTGCGTTTGAGGAAGAGCCTGGGTGTCGCTCCTGGTAACAGTGCAAGGTGTCCACATGTTCCCACAGGTGGACTTATGCTTGTGTCCACATGTTTGCCAGGGTAGCGAACTCTTGTGGTCCCACCCATCCTCATGGATCGGTGGTTGTGAAAGGGCTGCTGGCTCTCTGAACACGAATTTCATGTTTTCGGAAAGTCAGGCTGACTGTCTCCCCAGAAGAGTCTCTACACCCTAGCCCTGCCGTCCTGCTGCACAGTGGCCCTGCTTCATAGCACGTCAACATGGCTGGGCACTAGTGTAGGCATAGCCAAACCAGCTTTAACCTCTAGGGGAGGGAAGAGCACTGCTATACCTGTAAGAGTCTAGAAGCCAACACACATCACAGCCAAGGAGTGATTTGTCTGTTGGTCTTAGTTTGCTGCAATCCTGCCTGAACTGCTATTGAGGCAGACTTGGTTGTGACTACACTGCAGCGTGAAGGGTCCAGCTGCCCTGGGTTTCAGGCACACAGGGAGCCAGATGTTTTGGAAGTCCAGATGTCTAGGAAGTAAGGGAGGAAACAGAGGCACGTGAAGGGAATTGTCCCAAGCCTAAATCCTACAAGCCTGACAGCTGCCAAGGAAAGTGGCATGAGCATGTCAGTGCCTCACAGCCTTCTGCTGAAGAGCAGTTATGAAGCTAACTAGAGTCAAGTCAATACTTCTCTCAATAGCTCTCAGTGGAGGGAAATGTAAAAGCGAGGAGTGCTCTTAATTTAAAAAGCAATGGTCACATGAGTTTCCTCCATGAATTTTTTCAGAATTTCCATTTTGTGATGTGTTCTGGATAATTGGAAATTGTGCTAAATGAGAAACAAAACCAAAGTTGTCCCTGCCAAAATTTCCTATGAAAGGTAAAATTTCATGTTTCAGCCAGCTGCAATTTCAAGTAGATGTTCTTGAGTAAAGAAACATTTGCAACACATTTTTATATAAGAGGGAAAAAAACAGTCATGGATTAGTAATGGAGTCTGAGGTCTGCCAGGATGCTTCAGGTATGTTCCTATCCAAGACAATTCTTCAGACATTGTTAATTGTATGCAGTGGTTCCTCAAATTTGGTCTGTTTTGACTTTTACTCCATTCTCTCATCCCTTTTCCAGCCGCCCCCCCCCTTCTCATCCTCTCTCTCCTTCCATTCTGCCTTCTGGGTTTTGCAGCTTGTTGGGAAATGAGACCCTCCCACACAATGGTTATACAGTTAGGAATATATTTGAATACACATTTAGGAAACATAGTCTGTGTCGTGCTGTTATGATACCCAATTCAAATTGTTTAGATTAATGACAGCTACATGCCTAATTTATTACTGTAATTATTGTGATAATTTAGAGGAGATAAATTGAAATCTATTAGAATTTAATGTAAAAAGCTGTAATTAGTCTGCTTTGGAGAGGGGAGAAAGCCAATGCACATAACTGAAAATCCATTAAGCCAATTATAATGTTACTGAGGCAGAAAATATGCAGCCATCTAAAATACACCCATGACTTTAGCATAACTGTACCCTAACCATACAAGCCCATGTGTCAGATTCCTTCATTAATTTAATAAACACATCAAGGCAAAAAAATGAGAGAATTCCTTAATCATCATAATTAATGCACATAGTTCACACTGAGAGTTAGGGTGGGGAGATGGGGGAGAATAAAATTTTGTGGCCATTGAGCAATTATCATGTAAATAAAACAGCAGCAAAAGCATTGGAAGGGGCTTACAGGAGAGGAGGGTACACTGCTTATCATGGCATAAGCTTTCTGAGCTATTCCCAGAAGTGCTAAAAGCTGTCCTGGTGCAATTAAAATAATAATAAAAATAATAAAAAACGAGAAGGCAGCAATTGCTATCACCTATTTACTGTCAAATTAATTCAGCTGCTCCTGAGATGCCATCTGTATCAGGAGAGTGAGGGTGTCACTAGCTTTACGATCCATCAGGAGAAGTGAGAGTGCTGTTCTGTTTGATGGCTCTGATAATGGAAAGAAGCTAAGCAATTGCAACAGATACATCATAGATTTTCTCATAATTACCTGACCTGTTACACTGTGTCACTCTGCCGCCAAACACACTGTTTTTATGTCAGAAGCTGTATGGGCATTCTTTACTTTGATCATTCTGTATTCTGCAGATGTCAGCATTACTGTATTTTAATTGACTCTAGGGTAGCATTAAAAAGCACCTTCTATTTCGGTTGCTTAGACCTGATGAGACTGACAACCTGGCATTTATGAACATTAGGCCTTCACGGTAAATGTGTCAGGAACTGTGTTTTTCCTAAATCCCCTAGGTATGAATAGCAAAATGATGTTAGTAAACCAGTTGAAAAAACAGTGTCTATGCAAAGAGCACCTCTGACATTCTCTAGCTGTAAAGATGGCAAACCTTTTCATTAAATTAGACTCTGGAGTCAAAAGTGCGTGTTGTATCCCAATGTGCAATTAGGAATTGACCAGGATGTTGAAAGAGGGCTAGAGGTAGGGAGGACTAAAGCTGTGGGTAGAAGTGTTGGTAACCTCAAAACAAGAATTTCTTGACAACTTCCATATTCCCAGCATGCCCCATTTGCCAAGATCATCTTTTCCTCCTCCTGTAGGAAGAGACAGCTAGGTTTTTCACTACTTAGCTTTCTTGCAGCATTCAGTGTAATCCTCAAAAATGACAGATAAAATGGTAGAAATTTTACCGGCTGCTGTAGTGGAACTACTTTTTTTTTCTTTTTAAGAAATATTCTTGGTTGAGTAAAAATAAACCAGACTGCATGTGAATGATCCATATTTCCCACTGGGCTTTACCCAACAATGTATTTCCTAAGAAATCCACAAACTCTACAGGTACCACCAAGGTGTTGAGCTTGCTGCTTGACTCACTGTCAATAGCTACCAATAATTGCAAGAGAAGTGGAAATCTAACTCAGAGTTCAGTCCTTGCCTCCTTCACCAGTGCTGCTTTAATAAATGTTGAACAACGGTTTGTGAAACAACTCTTGCTTCACCGCTAACATACAAGGACAGCATGCCTTTCCCCCACCGCTCCACAGACCGGGATGTTCCCCTCATTCCTCCTCAGGATCCAATGAAACTGGTTGGAAATTATGCTTACTGTTAAGGTCCTTCCACTCAGATACCAATAGACCTGGGTGGTTGTTCCTCTTCAAGTCATTGCAGTATCATCCCCTTGTTGATAAATTAAACTATGTCAGAATACTTATGAACTGGGGTAAACACATCTGCCTTCAGACATTAAAAAGTTATTGTGTTGTGCATATATTGATAGATGGGTCATGTGTAACACCAAGTGGTATTATGAGGCACCTAATTAGTACATTTATTTTGAGTGTTTGTAAAAAAGTTCTCCTAAGGCTTCCCATCAAGCCAATGGAGCGACATAAGCACTTGTAAAGGTTATATTGAGAGATCCCAGTTCAGCTAATGTATACGCTTTAGCAGGATTACCCTCTAGAAATCTTCAGAAGCACTCACCATTTTGCATTAAACTTAGGCCCTTCTTTCAGGTGGATGTACTCACTAGGGTCCTAAAATGAATCAGCAAAATAGAAGTCTAAAGCAGTCATTTAGGCATCTAAGTTAGTCTCCACTGCAACTTTCCCTTAGCTAGCTCTTATGCATATCAAGACCACGGTGGATTCTGCTTTTGGCATTTACTTTATGGGTAGTTTTTGAGATGGCATTTATAAACTACTGGTATGTCAATGAACACTTCCAGCTGGTCTAGAGGGCTGACTTTGACATAGCAACAAGGAAGGTGTCAGTATCAAGCAAGTAACACCCTCTAAATTTCACGAAGAATCAAAACCCTATTTGCATTATATATCTGTAATTGTATCTTTGGTCCATTGTTGTAAAATGAACCGAGATGAGTTTTGTGACCTAGACATCAGAACAAGCAAACAACAAAAGACAAGCTCTCCATTCAGCAGCCTTTGGGTATTCCCATCCCACTCTGTAAAGTAGGGAGGCTGCTTTATAATTAGGGTAAAACTGTAAGTGGGGTGATCTACCCGTCCTGCAGCCCACAGTTTGGAAAGAATGATAGAAATTTGAAACATCCTCACAGAAGAGCCACAGAAATGTTTAAACACTACATAAAATGTTCACTGTAAGAAGGAAAGAGCAAGAAGGAGAGTTTTTTAAAAATGAGACTGAGAGATATTTTGATTACAAAGTATAAGAACCTCTATACGAAAAATATAGCAGCTCCTATCAGACGCAACAGTCTTACAAATACAGGTCTTACGACAACCACTGGCTGGAATTTGGAGGCAAAAATATTATGGCATGGTTTTTTAACAGTAAGTGTGATTAACCACTGGAACAACCCAAAGAAATTATGAATAGTGCATCTTTTGCTTCCTAAAAAGCAGCTTTTTGATTTGTGAATTACTGTATTTAACTCATGTTTACCTGTGCAGCCGTGTAGGTGCTTGGCTGATTCTTTCCGGCCTTAAACTCACAGAAACCTAACTGAGCATCCTGGAGCTCCTGCAGACAAAAAAAAAGTTCCTTGCCTATAGTGATGAGACTCATTCAAACCCTTGAGTTTAAAAGCAAAAGAGAGCATATTTCAGGGAACATATTTCAGTTCACAGTCAGTTACAATATTTCACATAAAATATATAAGAATGTCTGGACTAGGTCAGACCATCTAGTTATATATCCTGTCTCTGGCAGTGAAAGATATCAGCTATCTGGGGAAGATAATGAAAATCGGAACGTATGTAATGATGTTTCCTCCCCAGTACAGACTTCCAGAAAACAGCTGACTGAAGCTGAGATCTTCCTGGGCAAGAACTGGTACTTTTGCACTGCAAAGCCTTGCACAAACTTTTTTCTTCTGCAGCTATTTGGAACCCATGTATGTTTTCACACTATTTTCCACACTATCTGTGGCAACAAACTACACATTTAGCAAACTACCCATTTGTTTCTTTTGAACTGCTCAGCAGCATATTGATGCCCCTTACTTCATGTATTGCAGGAGACAGTGAACAACTGCTCCAAATTGATTTTCCTTTCAGAATTTTTCAGATCTCTGTCATTGTGCCTTTTTCCAGATCTAGATATCATCTGGATACATAGTATCTAGTCCCTTTCCTTGCCAACAAAGGATATCTTTGTTGTTTTCCTAGTGCTTTATCTGGTACAAAGAGAGCTTTCAATGATGGCGAGGCTTCCCCACGCATCCTACGGGGAACTATTTTGAGTTCTGGCAGAGCTGATCGCAAGGAGCTGTTGTACGTGACAGAAAGGGAAAGCAGACGTGTTGCTGCAATCCTGCTGATGACTTTCTATTATTGGTTACCCTGGATTATGAGAAGATGAATACCATTAAAAGAAACCAAGACTGTGTGATCAAATGAAGCTCTGCCAATTGTTTACTTTCCATCACGATAGAGCCAATGTCTTTTATATACAGTATTTATGGAACTTCTCATAGATATTTAGATGAATTCCTGTACTGTTTTTGGATATCCTAGTATTAACAAACTTATCCGGGTTTTTTTGGTAGTTTCGGGGGTTTTTTTAATTGTTTTTTCCCCACCAGAGAAAATTGTAATGTACCTTTCTCAGTTCCTTCCCATAACATCTTAAAAGCAATACTGGCAGGATATGAACAAATGCAATACATAGAAAAAACATATAGTGTATTATTGGAATGGCTCTGCCCATAAATTAATAGAAGATTTTGCCACCTAGGACTGCCAACTCCAAGATCTTAAAGCAGGCATGCAAAGTTAATTGAGAACAATTCTGAGAGAAAGATGGATCCCAAGGTATTTGAAGCCCTGAGGTAACCAGCTGGCCTGAAAATCTAATGGGAGGGGAAAAGTAATTAGATGTTCCAAGCAAATTGCCCCAGACTTATTGATATTGATTTAAAATCCAGATAATCCTCTGTATGATTTCCAAAGGAACTGAGCAACTGCCTTATTTTAAAAAAATATGATAAAGCACCACTAGTCACTGGTTGTATCTACTGCACACACCCATCCACTGTAATACTTTCCTCTGGCAAAATGATCCAGCCAGCTTCACAGAGACAATGGGAGTTTCTCCATCTTTTCAGTAGAAGGCAGGCAGGCCTGTAGTAAATTTCCCATTACAGTTACGCAAGTTTCAGCAAAACTGAGAAACAAAATAACTTCTTGTTCTTGTCTGCCACTGGTAGAGAAAGCATCCTAAATGTATGCCACATCATTATTGAAATCTTTCAGCTGATCCATGTTGTATTTCTACTTATTGACCTTCTTAAGCAACTTTCCACAGTACAGGTAAATCAATCTCACCAAAACCTTAACATTTTTATTTTGAAACGGGTCATAGGTGTTCTGAGGGAAACAAATCCCATCTGCTTGATGTCCTTCTGGTGATGACAGTCTTGAGGCATTTGTTTGGCTATTCCCTATAGTTTAAAGCACTCTGAAATGATGACTGCTCTGTACGGAGTGGCTAGGTGCATCAGGAATCACATGAACAGATCAATCCTGAGGTTGTCCCTGTCCCTGCCAAAGGCCAGTACCAGGGTCTTCAAGGTTCTCATCCAAAACTGTTTTAATAATGATTATAATCAAATATTCTTATTAAAAGTATGTACATCTAGTCATATTTTTGAAATAATTACAAAAAGCAGCTATGGCAGAGAATTACACAGCCTAATTAAATAATGTATAGAAAAGCATTCCCTTTCATTGGTTTTTAATTGCACACCTTTCCAGTTCATTGTGCCTACCTTTAAGGAGCAAGGTCACCAGCAGTGCCTACTCTGGACTGCTTGTTACTCTCCTTTCCTTCTTCTGGGGACAGCAGCAGCACCAAAACACGGCTTGAGAGGAAATGACAGCTTGTAAAGGGCAGCCCACAGGCATCAGGGGTGATGCCTGCTGCGGTGACAGACCTATTGACAACCTGTCTACTAGGAGTCTCCTTTGTTTTAAGAGCATTTCAAGCTGAGTATTTCCTATATGGGGCTACCAACCTGTAGTGCTTGGTATTGCGGAAGCGGTTCACTCACCTGTGTACTTTCTTTGGCATCATTTCATTGCTCTGCAGCTGCAGTGTATAGCAGATGAGCAACAGCATCACATATAACACTTCTGGGAGACAGGGGAGGTATGGGAAGCTATGGAACAAGGAAATGATGCTTAGAAAAATGGCAAAGATCTCTACATAGTTTTCCATTTTTGTGGTTGGTTGACCCTATTGGATCCCGTAGTGTCTCAACACTCTCCATTCAGTGCTGAATTTTTTTTTGAAAAACCTTCCTTTAATGATTTGCCTGGCAATATTTTACAGAAAAAATCTTTCCTTGCATCAATCTGAAAGTATACTTTTATTCCTGGGGGGAAGGATGGGGAGAAGTGATTTACCTACATGCTTACACTTAATCTTAAGAGTTTTCCTGAGTGTATGATCTACTCATGATCTCCACAACCACTAGCAAATTGATCCATGACATTCCCCATTTCTTTTTATTCCTTTGTAATTCAGCAGCATTTGTATTTTCACTGCTGCTTTATACTGTAAAGTCCCTTCAGGTGGGAACATCTCCTTCCTCCTCATTTTGCTTTCATACATTATATAACAGACACGGACTATCGCTGAAACTCTCTCAACTCTTTTAAGTTTCCCTGTGAGGGAGAAATGCAACTCAACTCATGAATGACTTTATTGTATTACAGTACTTTGATTTTCTGATTTTAAGTCTAGTGACTGTCAATGTGAACAGGTCAAATCCAGCAATGATTTTCCTGTAGATCAACAATGGGATCTATGAAGTCCCATGTGGTGCTAGAGATCAAAGAATATTGCAAATAATAGCATTTGTATGAATGTTTTGCTTTCAAAAAACCCACAAGCCATTTCAAAATGTCTGCTGCGTGAGGCATGCAAGAACTGTATCATGGAGGACGTTGATAACTCTGTTCCATAGAGTTAGCACAGCTGTAGCTAAAGTGGAATGGAGGAATTTTACAATGAAGAATTAAAATATTATCTACCAAAGAATAGATAGGCAAATTATTCAATATAATTGGATTGAAAACACAATTACGAACAGATTTCTGGCTGTAAATCCCAGAGATCTTATAAGAATTGAAAAAAACCCATGTAACAATCTATCTTCGATCTAGAGCCAGCAATCACTGAGGTCAAGGGGAAAACTCTTGACAGGCTTCAATAAAGAACCTGGAGATTAGTCTGCAAGAGGAAAAATTCCTCACCTGACTTCTGTATAGTGTGGGTCATGTAAAAGTGATTGAGAAATCCAGTCCCCAGTACCATTGCAGTGGCAATGTTACAGAGAACACTGCCAATTACTGAGTCACTGACCTAATTTAGACCTAAGGTATTACTGGAGAATTAGAGGATAATAAATACTAGAAGTGATGAAGGAAGACGAGAAGTTTTGAGCCAACAAGTCACTCTCTTTTTAGGGAATCTGGAAAACATATTGCTCGATCTGGCAAAGAGCAAGCAATTAGCACTGCTCATATCTCAGTAAAAGTGGGGGCTTAGCAAGCTTATTTACCCACTTCACTGGCAGAGCCTAAAGGATTACTCAGATGGATGGATGTGGGTTAGATGAATACGTCAGCCAGACTGAAACCTTCTAGCCAATATGAATGGAAAACCAAGGTTCAGCCACAGATCTGTGTCAATGAAGAGGGATGGCCCATGAGCCTCAGGCGTTTATATGGGAGGCTGTTCTGCTGCTGAGAGCTCACCAGGGTCTGGTGTTTCACACAGGCGCTTTCCCCGCTCTGCCCCACAAGTGCTCGCACTCAGCTCAGTTCCACCTCCGGGGCACAGCCCCGGAGGCAGCGGGGAGGCAGCTGGCCTGGGGCTGGCTGGCTGGCCGAGACTCTTCGCCAAGAGAGAAAGGAAAACATTGCAAGAGAAGTTACTCTCCGGGAAGTACGTCAAAGTTCAGGATGTAATGATAGGTTACTAAGGTGCTGCTTGTTAGTCTTGTTGGCATCCCTTGCCACCGTGCCATGGATCACACACTCTCGCATCCATGCACAAGAACAGAGCACAGTGGAATCTTGACTCCAACGACCACTTCTGCTTGTGCTACCCTGCAAATATATATACTTTTTTTTTTTCAAGTTTCTTGGTCTTGCTACCTCGGGAGAGCAGGAGAAGTAGCAGACATCTTCCAAGCATACGACTAGCAGCCTGCTAAAAATATCACATTGGATGAGAGAGGCAGCCCCCGAAGGGCCTGGCAGAGGCATGTTGGGGAGGAGGGCTACGGTGGGGCGCTGGCACTCGGGCAGTGACGGGGCATGGAGGGAGGGGAGAGCATGAGGGAATGATGCGCCCGATCCCGACTCCTGCTCTCTGAAAGCTTTGAGGGCCTTCTCACCTGGGGTGCTTTCCAGAGCCGTGCAGTACACCTGTTTGGACGCACAAGGTTTTCTGATACCAAGAGAAGGCTATGGGACTTCTTTAATAAAGATGAATATCTGCATTCTCAGGGAATGTATGGACATGGCTTGTACATCCCTAGCTATTGAGCATCTGGAGATTTTGTTTTGCTTTTCAGAAAGAATTATTTAGTTAAACAGTTGAATAGGCCTTTACTTGACAGGATTTTTCCTCCACTAAAATAATGTAAGTGTTCATTTTTTATTGAAACAATAAAAATAAATGCAGGTTTGTTAATTGTTTTGATAAGAATAGTAGACGGAATAAATGGGAGGAAATGAGGAGGGAAACATGGAGGGCAGAAGTATGTATTCTTACTAAAGATAAAGGATTCTTATTAGGATTAAAAATAAAAATATAAAAGCACATGTGCACCAGAATGAAGCCATGTAACAATGTATAAACCAAATGCAGAAATGAGAAATGAGGAAGAGGCGATGAAGTTGGTAGTGTTCATATCAGAAAGAGAAATAGATAGAACAATACAGAAGTAATATGTGCTTTTGTATTAAGAAAGGATAATATGCTGCAAAGGAGAGAGCTGTGTTACCAGAAATACATCTGAAGATGGTGAGAAAGTCATTAAACAGAGCGGTGTTTGGCAATGGCCGCTCATCTGAATGACTACCTTCTCTGTAAAAAAAGTTCACCCTTTTCTCTATTTTATTTACTGTGTGTTCACAGCCTTGCTGATGGCCCGTGTGGGAAAAATTCTGTGTATATTTGATACTCACGAATTTTGTTTGATGAAAGATTGCAAAATTAGACCATGGGCCAAAATCTTGGCTCTGCTGAAGCCAATGGCAAAAATATCCTAGCTTCTGGCTAATCTACTTACTGCCTCAACCAGACATATATTACAAGTCCTAATCCTTTGCCAAATGGCTTTAAAAAGGACTTCACTCTGACTGAACAAGTAAGAAAAAAATTATCCTGAATGTAATATTAATATTTGAAATCTGTCATTTTTTTGCTTACTTCTCAAATTTAAGTGCCTGCACATATTTATTCTTTAACCAGAGGTGTAAAACACATCAGTAAGCCTGCTTCCTGTGATCTGATAGGTTACACCATCTGCTAAGATATGTAAATATATTAAAGAGATCTTCTTGAAAATAAAATAATCTAATTTTAGCATATATGCTCCTCAGTAGTATGAGTAAAAAAAAGTAATGTACGCCATTAAAGCAGTGAGAGTTCATTCTGCAGCTGAGTGAGGTACCAATGCAATTTCTCTGTGAAATCTGGAACACTTCATATATGTAACCAAGATTTATGAATGACAGGCACGACCAAAGTCTGTCATGTACTCCTCTTCCATTATAGCCACTGAATGGCTATGTGATGGAGCATCAAAGCCCTTCAAATGTATGCTTTTCTTGGCTATTCTCAGGTTAGGCTCTGTGTGGATTCAGCTCTGATGATAAGCCCTTCAAACTGCACAGGCATTTTGATCACAGAAAAGCAAAATGCTGTCTATGAATCTAAACTGCAGTGAACTAGATCCTCCATAATGCTAGTGAACTAAGTAAGTGTTTCAAAGGCTGTCTAACTCTACTTCAACATCAATTGCCAAACTCCATCTAAGAAGTTTTTACACAGGAACAGAGAGCAAATATTTTAAACTCACCCCCTTTTTTTTTTCTTTTTTTTTTCCCTCATAAAGGCATGCTAGAATGCCCATTTTTTAATAATAAGGAATGAGTACTCCCAACTGAAGCTCTGCTTTCAATCAAGGCCACAGGCTAAAAACCTAAAAGACAATGGTAGCGGGAGCCTCCTGGGATCTTGGACTACTGCATTATTCCATCTCCAATATGCAAGCCTAAGACATAACAAGAGTTAAAAAGGCTGTGTCAGGAATATCAACTCTGACATTTCTCTTTGTAACTAATTTTGTACAGTTATGTTACTGAACTCCACACAAGCAATTCATTTATACCTTGGAAAAGGAGGGAAGGAAAAACAAACATCATGTGTAACGTTAATGTAGGAAGCAGCAAATTTTGTATCAACAATTCTGCTATAGTATATGGGCATAGATGGGTTTTAATGTTTTACAGGAAACTTGCATAAGTAAATCTTTAAAAACTAGACATGTTACTGTACAGGTATAGATCTATTTGTCCAGCTTCAGATTTTCTCTAAGGGCTATTTCTGCAGTATTTAAGTGCCTTACAACTAATTAGATTATATTTAGACAAACACAGAATCATTAGCTTCCTCCTCTGTAGGGCTGTCTTGCATGTGAGTGTATGTACACACATATCAGAACATACACACAATACATACATGTAACTGCATAAGTTTTTATAATTTTTAATGAGAAAGGTTATTAAGATTTTATGCCCCAACATCCTTAAACTGACAATTTTTGTGTAAATTGAATAAGACAAAAAGCTCTATACATTTGTATTTTGATCACTGTTGTGTCCGTGCCTGTAGATTGATACATTTATGAAAATCATTTCAGGATCTAGATTAATTTAATTTGTTCTTTAAACTCAGTCCCTGAATGATTACTGGAAAAGCACATGTTTATTTTCAATATTTGCCAAACACTGGCTTAAACACTGCTTGAAGAGAAAAGTGCTGAACAGAAATTGCCTGGTGAGACCTGGTGCAGGAGCCACCCTGTCACACCTTTGACTCCATGCATGCAGCTGGCATCACGCAGACGCTTGGAGACACGGCGAATGTCCTAGCCCAGCTTCCATCTGCTGTAAAAAATACCCAGGCACAAAGGGGATCTCAGTTAAGCCTGGTGAAATTGCTGCTATGCCCTCCAGATGCCAGAGACAATGTACAAAAGGCAGTAAGAAAACTGCGCATGTACCCTTTGTTTTCACACTGTCATAGCTAAGCTATGCGGCCTTATTTAATAGGACTGACAGCATAACCTACATGGCACAGCTTTTTCGACCAGTTCTGAGCATTGATTGTACTTTATTTATTCGGCACTTGAGCTATCAAAGGGAAAAAGTGCCCGTGGCAAGCTAGGTTGCAGTAACAATCTGTGCATTTTAAACTGCCTGCATCTACTTAGTTACTATAACTACTCCCAACTGCGTGATTAAATACAAATGATGTTTCCATATATTAACTGCAAGCTTCTTTCCAATATATGCTGAACATGATACTTAAAACAGGATTCTCGAATGGAATAACATTTATGGGAGTAATTTCCCAAATGTGTATGATTATCACTTGCAAGGATGTATACACCAGTTAAAATCCACAGTATGATGAGAAATCATTTCCAGTCTGCTGAGAATGGAAACAGAGAATTAAAATTCTGCTTCTCCACAAAGAAGATTCTCATATAAATCATCTACCTGTTTGTCATTCAGACATCAGTATAGTGCTCAGATTTGTACATTCTGTGTGCTATTTATGTGTAAACATCTATTTTATATATCCGTATGGTTTTTGGAAATTATATTGGTTTAAATAGAGGATTTAACATTTAAAATTACCTTCGATTCCTATTCTATTTTTTTAAAAAATGAACTAAACTTTAATCAATGAAGTGCTGACCCTTAATGGAGTGGTTGCGTTAATGCATTTTGAACAGCAGAACAAGCAAGCCAGCGAGGTAAATAAAAAATGGGATAAAATTAAGGATAGTAGATCACTCCAAATCAACCAATTATATCCTCCTTCTAAGAGCACGGGCTTTGTAAGCAAGGGAGATTTGATAGCTCTGTTTAATCTGAACTTTCATAGGGCATGTGTAAATGGTTAGCAAAACAAGGCAAGAAACAGAAAGCTATCATTCAGAAGATGGAGAGGGAAGAGGAAGGAGCAATGTGAAGTGCAGGACTTACTCCAGTCTGAGCTCTAAAACTGATTTCCGAGTGAGCTACCAACCTCACTCAAAATTGCCTGCTTTCAATCCCAGTTCATATCATGAGTTTTTTTATGGTTTATTCATTGTCTGTTTAATCACAAAATGAGCAGGATGTGAGAGACACTGTCATGAGAGGGAGCAGGTGCGGGAGGGGCTCTGAGGATGATGGGGGAGCAGGTCTGAAGGAGGACCTGCTTTTAGTCAACTTCTTCAGGCTACTCTGATAACCAGGCACTGCTGAAGGCTGCCACTGAAATCTCCTCCCTCACTGTAGTTTAGGAATATTATCCATTGGCTTTAGTGCCGGTGATCTACTCCTGGGATACAGAGAACTGAGGATGTCTCCCCATATTTGTTCTTTTGGGAAGGGCGATTGCTGGTCTTCAAAATCACTAGCCAGATTTAGGTACCTAAAGGGTTAAACCTAAGAGGTTTCCATGGCAGAGACCTACAGCCTGCCATAGGATATTCAGGATGACAGTACTTTCCATGCATCCTATTCAGAAAAGTGTTGGAGATAACTTGAAACAGAAAACAAATAAAGTGGGGGTGTGTCTTTCATGTCATGGTTAGTGCACTAACAGTGAAGAGTCAGTGTCTCTGTTTCCAAGACCTTATTTCAGCATAAAAAAGAAAAAAAAATTACCCCCTGTATACCATTGAAATAAGGAAAAAATGCTGGTGCTTGAAATTCCTTGCCCCTGTGTATGGCACAGAGGACTGAAGATAGTACTGATTTCTGCTTCCAGGCTGACTTACAAGGCAGAGCTGTAGAGAATTGCAACTTTCCTGTCTTCTGGCAGATACTATTGATCTCACCATCTACTGTTACTTCTTTTAGTCAACAGTGAACAAGTGTATATCAATGCATCCCATGCAAATGCAGCCCCCTGCATATGACTCATCAACTGGGAGGATTGTTCAGTAAAAGCAAATAATGTAGTGTTCCTAAAGGAACAGTGAACTTTCTAAGGTAGAAGGGTTAGAAGTATTATCTCACTTTTGCAAAAGATGAAGCAGGAGGAGATTAGTTACCCGTTCCTTCTTCTCCGTACAATGTGTCTCCAAGAAGAGGCTGGACCATTACACACACTCAGAAGAAAATGGTCAGTGAAAAATAACATATCCATATGTTGGAATAGCCTTTAATAAATGTGCGTCTAGTCTCAGTTTTTTATGTCTCAAAGCAACTGTTGTTACAAAAGATGAGGCGAGATTTTTTAATCTTAAAAATATTCCTCGGGCAAGCCTGAAACAAAATGGACTCAGAAAGAAATAAAAAAAAAAGATATAACTGGTATCTAGCATATTTTTATCTATTAAAACATAAGTAGACTAAGTTTTACATTACCTCATATTCTTTCTTCTCAGGTGTGCATGATTCTGCGATGTAGACCAGATTGAACATATCAAAGTCTGCAATTTCTGCTTATTTTTGTTTATTGCTCTTTCTTTTTCTTTTCTCTTTTTACTTTTTTTTTTTTCCCCCTTTCCTGGCTGGACAACAAATGTTACACCTAACATTTCACATTTAAAAAATACAAGCTGTTCCTGTAATGATCACAGCATTTAGAGAAAAGCATTGAATCTGACAGATTTGTGTAAGATAAGAGTTTTGTAGTTAAATGTTTTGTGTTTCTTTATCTTTGTGCTTACAATATAAGTTATATATTTTGTTTGAGTTCTAAAAATATAGCTTTTTTGGATTCAGTGCTTAATGAAAACAGAGTATTATACCATGAAAGGTGACCTATTGAAGGCAAAGTGCTAATAAGTAGCAGATTGTTCAACATGACCTAAACCCTTTTTTTATTGAAAAATGAGATCTACAAAGGTACTTTGTAACATGTTTCATAAGGACTTAATTTTGCCCAGCACTAACAGGGCCATTAAATCTACTTAGAATCTGGATTACAAGAAAACAAGGATATTTGTATTCTCTTTCACCTTTTTCTGAAAGTAAAAATGTATGCCTCTTGTACTCCCTTAAGATGTTGTCTAAAGAAACAAAAGAAACTTACTAAAATCTCCTCTCTGGGGAAAGAGTTAGAGAGAAAAAGGCAGGGCCAGGGGGGCAGAGGATGAGCTGTGGAACTGACTTTTTTTTTATCATTAATTACAGATGATTGTGCAACTCACAAGAGGCCTAATGAACGCTCTCCCAATGCAGTCAAGTGGTTGTCTATGGAGCAGCCACATAGTCTTACGCCCACCAGTCCCTGCCTATTTACAAAAGCAATTGTATTTCATAGATGCATTTGTGTAACAAGTGGAGGCAATGGCCGAGCAGTAAACATGCTGTGACTGTTGCTGACCAGGGTTTTTGCTGTTGTGCCATTGCTACCTTGCAGGGTCACCCCCCATCCCACAACTTACTACATAGACTCACCCGTTGGCACTGGTCCCACATTTGAACCGTAAACTCTTCAAGGCCACTACTTCACATCTCTTTGAAGAGCACGTAGTGCTGGGGTGCCATGGCTCAGAGATGTCACCAGAAAATAAATCAGTCTGTTGCATTAGAAATTTAGCTGTTGCTGGAATCTCCATCTGACCCAGCTTTACAGCTATCCCTGTTCAGGGAATGCTCACCTGCTCAGGCAGTGCCCTGCTGGCGGTCCTCCAACACCTCCTAATGAATCAAAGGCTGGGTATTGTTCCCTAGATTTACAACCCGTCAGGATCAATCACCTCAATCATATTTACCTGCAAGAAGGAAAATTAAGTCGGGATCTGTGAGGGCAGCAAAGGACTCATAGAAAGCTTTGAGAGCATCTTCCACAATGATTATGCCTTTTCTGCTGCCTGTGAAGACCAACTGGCAGGCCAAATGAGCTAAGAGAGGAGAAAGACAATGTTTTACTTGGATCCATGATGAAGAAGGGCAGTGTTTCGCTCCTGTCAGCAGCCCTCTGTCTGGCCTCGAGCAGATCGCACAGGGCACAAATGGCTGGGAAGGGGTGGGTGCAGCACCCAGCACTGTCAGGCCATGCTTTACCCTGTGGAATTTGTGCCATTCATACATCGTGCTGATGCTCCCCTCTGTAACACCTTGGGAGGACCACGCGCTGTTGAGAGAACCGAAATACTGAGCAAGAGGTGACAGTACACCTGTCCTCTTCCTCCAATACTCAAAACCTCATGAGTAGTTCCCTCAATATTTAGTGATTATGCACCCAGGGAGGCCTGGAAACTGGGGACTCAGATGTCCTTGTGTAGTGCCATGGATCCTCGTCCCCCTCATTTGGGCCAGTGAGTAGTGAGGGACTTTTCTGCTTTGGCCGATTAGATGTGATCTGAGAGCCTCTACTTCACACCCCAGGATGGAGACAAGCAGGGGGAGGACGAGTAACTCCTGATGACCTGAGGCACTAACTAGGCCCAAAGTAGGACTATGTTATCGATAGAGATAGGTTGGAGCAGATACAGGCTTCTTTAGGCACATGCAGCAGCTGAAATTTTTGGTGCCTCCAGAATTTTGTAGACACGAAGTTGGACCCTAAGGATGTTCAGATGGCTAAGGGTTTTGTGAGCATCACTAGGGCTTAAACGTAAACTTACTTAAATGTTTTAGTTCTCCTCACTGCTCTTTCAAGATAGTCTTTGTTTTTCTTGTGACACTTTAATTCAGCTATAAAAGTAGCATAAAAATCCTTCCTTTACCAGTTTTAAGGTTACCTGAGGTACATATTTGGATTGGAAAGGGAGCTGCAGGAAACTTTATCAGTGGGTACTTTCTTCACATAATACAAGAGAACCATAACATCAGTCCTGTTCCCCACTCATAATGCTGCCAGTAGCATAATGTGTGGTCTGCTTGCTTGTGCTTTTCTTAGATGCCCCAGCAAGCAGGAGAGAAGGTGGAAACTGCTTGATGCAGTTTTCTCGGACCTGTTTCCATTTACTGTGGGCACCAACTGGCTATTCTGAACCACTGGTGCCAATGGGTTTGCTCTCCCCTTTCCTGCCTTATTTCAGTCTCCCTGGTGCTGGGATCCTGTTCACGCACCAGCTGCAGCTCACGAGCGTAAGACTGGGCTTTTTATGAGGTCTATCATGTAAGCGGGCTCATTTGGAGGCAGGCAAGGAGGGAAATGTTTGAGGGAAGAGTTTATGGAAATGGCTAAAAGTTTGCATTATTAACAGTTTACCTTAGCTTTTTTGTCTGCAATTTCTTACTCCTTGTTTATCACAAAAAGACCTCAAATCCTCCTTCTAGTAAACTCCTTCAGTTTCTGCTTTGCTAGAATTTTACTGTAGAGTTTCTGGGATAAATTCTCAGATGGTTATATCCCTGGTCATTGCCTTGGAGGGACAAAAGGGGCCAAAGCTTATGCTCTGGCTTCAGCAGCTCGCAGAAATATAACGCAGCTTACACTTGCCTCTTGTGGAAGAACTGAGTGAGGTGATGATAGGAATGGAGACGGGCTCAGGACGACTCAGAGATGTCCAGAAACACATTGTAATGTGACCTTTTGTCATCATACAGACTGCCGCAGCGACATCGGTAGTTAACCTCTCCTCAGCCTGAGACGGGTACCTGTTCCTCAGCACAGCTCAGACACAAAGCTCCGCGAGCGCAAAACCATCCCCACTACGGTACAAGTACAGCCACGTGCATAGTGGTTCGCTGACTCTGGGAAAGACGTGCAGCAGAGCAGGGAAATAAGGCAGCTCTCTTGACTGTCAGGCCCCTGCTCCAACCTCTAGAGCGCACTTCATAAATGTTTGAATTGTTAATAAAATCTTCTGGGTCTCTGCTTCCTGCAACACTAACTGTTTTAAAGTATTCATGGGTTATTTGTTTATGACTCTTAAACAAATCTATTAAACACTCTGCATTATTTTTAGTTCAATTTTGGTTTTTTTTCCCCTTTCGTTTTAATAATTGATATTGTTTTGGATACATAAATATGTCCTAAGAGTATTTGTCATTTCCTAATGTTTACAGTGGGAATTTTTTTTTTCTATAAAACTGTGAGATTTTTCTTCCTTATAGAGTATGCTTTTCTGTTACATGCACATTTCAAAAACAGTCACAGACAATGCATCTGGCAATGGCATGTGAATCTGCAGGAATTGCAGTTAATGTTGCTTGGAAAACCTCATGTTTTAATTTCTCACTCATCACGTGGTCACAGAGAACAAGGACACTCCTCGTATAAAATATTACAGAATTCTGTTAAGTGATAGGTGAAAAATTTCTGGCATGCTCATATCTATTTTCCACAATTACTGAATTAAGACTTTACGTCTAACATACTGGGAATAGACAGGATGGTGGAAAGGAGAACAAAAGAGTACAGAGGAACATTGGACTCTCTTAGATAAGGGGCTTATTGCATGCAACTCAGAGATTAAACTGGTTTTAATGAACTGCTTACTTTATGTAAAGAATGGATGGAAATCCTGAGCCACTCTCTGTCTAAATTTTGCAAATAGAAAGTCAACAAAGAGCTCAAATGCTCTGTCCTGGTTTTGGCTGCGATAGAGTTAAATTTCTTCCTAGTGCTGTGTTTTGGATTTAGTACGAGAAGAACGTTGATAACACACTGATGTTTTTGGTTGTTGCTAAGTACCCTGCTAGTCAAGGACATTCAGCTTAAGAAAAAAAACCAAAACAAAACAAAAGAAAACAAGCGTTGGGAGGGAGCACAGCCAGGACAGCTAGCCCAGCTGGCCAACGGGGTATTCCATACCATGTGACGTCATGCTCAGTATATGAATGGTAGGCGTGTTCCAGGAAGTAGCGATCGCTACTTGGTTATTGGTCAGCGTGGGTGGTGAGCAATTGCATTGTGCATCACCCATTTTGTATATTCTATCATTATCATTATTATTTTCCCTTTTCTGTTCTATTAAATTGTCTTTATCTTAATCCACGAGTTTTTCTCACTCTTACCCTTCTGATTCTCTCCCCATCCCACTGCGGGGGGGGAGTGAGTGAACGGCTGCGTGGTATTTTGTTGCCTGCCAGGTTAAACCACGACATGCTCCTACTCCAAATTGTTAGTAAGTCCTAAATGTTATTTTCTGTGCTTCTGGTAACTTCAAGAAAAAATAAATCATAAATAAAACAGATAAAGAGAAACTGGGTCTGCTTTACAATGAACATTTTTTTTAAAAAAAAAAAAAAGGTTCCTGAAGTCACTGGAATCATCTTGGCACGGAGCTGGTGAAAATAGTGTGGATTCACGGAGGAAATGCTCCTTGTAGGCACCTGCCAGCTGATATGGTCACAGATGTAAAATCTTGCATTACTTGCTCCCCTCCCCCTGGAAAATAAAAGAGCACCCTGTACTTCATATCTCCCTCCTGAAAATGATTCTTGAGTCCCTTGTGCTTGAAACACTCCCAGCTACAAGAATGTGATGAGAAACAATAAGTGCAGCAAGACAAACCTGCCAGTTGGAAGAGCAAGAAATGCCTGCTATCAGCGCTCAGGTTAGTTTAAACTCCATGGAAAAGCCAATGGACAGCACAAAAGCACAGCAGAAAATCTTCCATCTCCTACTCTTCCATCTCTTTGTATTTGAATCACGCTTTTCTGACTGTGGTCAATAAGCCATGTATGCAATGATTTGTGGAGTGAGAGCATTCTTTTCCAGACCAGACTCATCAGGTGGCAGTGCTATATACAGTCTGCAAGTTCCAGTGGCTTTTAAAGAAATGTCATGTTGCTGCCAGTGGGAAAGGGGACAGCAGCAGGGCAGTTTTGCTCATGAAAAGCACAAGGAAGAAGAAAAAGGAAAATGAGTTTTGGCTCCTGAAAGTCCAGAAAGGGCAGGAAGCATTTGGTTTACATTCATATGATGGTGATCCTGTGTTGGGGGCAAGTGGGAGTCTGCTGGGATGCCTGGGACTAGATCCCAGACGAGGGACCTAGTTTCATAGATGAGACCCTTCACTCCACCTGATGTCAGTGTCATCTTGCACTGCCCTTGCTCCTGTGACAGAGGGGCAAGGAAGAAGCAGGTGGTGACAGTGGAGATCCAACTATTAGACACTCAGGTAACTTCTTGTGACTGCATGGTATCTGGCCTCTTGGCACAAAGATCTCGTTAGGTCGTGCAGAGTGGAAATTAAAAAGGCAAACCTGGCCACTGTTGTGTGAGACAACAAAAAATGCTTTTACAAGTATATTAATGACAAAAGGAGAACCAAGGAGAATCTCCATCCTTTATTGGATGGGGTGGAGAGGGGAACATTGCCACCAAGGACGAGGATAGGGCTGAGGTACTTAACGCCTTCTTTGCCTCAGTCTTTAATAGTCAGAGCAGTTATCCTCAGGGTATTCAGCCCCCTGAGCTGGAAGACAGGGGCGGAGAGCAGGATAAACTCCCCATAATCCAAGAGGAAGAAGTTAACGCCCTGCTACGCCACCTGGACGCTCACAAGTCTATGGGGCCGGATGGGATCCACCCGAGGGTACTGAGGGAGCTGGCAGAGGAGCTTGCCAAGTCACTCTCCATCATTTACCAGCAGTCCTGGTTAACTGGGGAAGTCCCGGACGACTGGAGGCTCGCCAATGTGACACCCATTTACAAGAAGGGCTGGAAGGAGGATCCGGGGAACTACAGGCCAGTCAGCCTGACCTTGGTGCCAGGGAAGATCATGGAGCGGTTCGTTTTGAGGGTGCTCACGAGCCATGTGCGGGACAACCAGGGGATCAGGCCCAGCCAGCACGGGTTCATGGAAGGCAGGTCCTGCTTGACCAACCTGATCTCCTCCTATGACCAGGTGACCCGCCTTGTGGATGAGGGAAAGGCTGTGGATGTGGTCTACCTGGACTTCAGTAAAGCTTTTGACACTGTCTCCCATGGCATTCTCCTAGAGAAGCTGGTGGCTCATGGCTTAGACAGGTACACTCTTTGCTGGGTAAAAAACTGGCTGGATGGCCGAGCCCAGTGGGTTGTGGTGAACGGAGTTAAATCCAGTTGGCAGCCGGTCACGAGCGGTGTTCCCCAGGGCTCAGTTTTGGGGCCAATCTTGTTCAATATCTTTATCAATGATCTGGATGAGGAGATCAGGTGCTCCCTCAGTAAGTTTGCAAACGACACCAAGTTGGGCAGGAGTGTTGATCTGCTGGAGGGTAGGAAGGCTCTGCAGAGGGACCTGGACAGGCTGGATCGATGGGCTGAGGCCAATTGTATGAGATTCAACAAGGCCAAGTGCTGGGTCCTGCACTTGGGTCACAACAACCCCATGCAACGCTACAGGCTTGGGGAAGAGTGGCTGGAAAGCTGCCAGGAGGAAAAGGACCTAGGGGTGCTGATTGACAGCCGGCTGAACATGAGCCGGCAGTGTGCCCAGGTGGCCAAGAAAACCAATGGCATCCTGGCTTGTATCAGAAATAGTGTGGCCAGCAGGAGTAGGGAGGTGATCGTGCCCCTGTACTTGGCACTGGTGAGGCTGCACCTCGAATACTGTGTTCAGTTTTGGGCCCCTCACTACAAGAAAGACATGGAGGTGTTGGAGCGTGTCCAGAGAAGGGCAATGAAGCTGGTGAAGGGCCTGGAGCACAAGTCTTATGAGGAGCGGCTGAGGGAACTGGGGTTGTTTAGTCTGGAGAAGAGGAGGCTGAGGGGAGACCTCATCACGCTCTACAACTACCTGAAAGGAGGTTATAGTGAGGTGGGTGTTGGTCTCTTCTGCCAAGTAACTAGCGATAGGACGAGAGGCAATGGCCTCTAGTTGCGCCAAGGGAGGTTTAGATTGGACATTAGGAGAAATTTCTTTCCTGAAAGAGCGGTCAGGCCTTGGAACAGGCTGCCTAGGGACGTGGTTGAGTCAGCATCCCTGGAAGTAAGATGAGGTGCTTAGGGACATGGTGTAGTGGGCATGGTGGTGTTGGGTTGACGGTTGGACTCGATGATCTTAGAGGTCTTTTCCAACCTTAATGATTCTATGATTCTATGAAAGGGAGAAGACTTCACAAGCTGTCACCAAAAACTAATACTTATCTATGATCTCTCCTAAACTAGAAACAGGAGGAAACGCATAGGTATGGAAGAGCACCTGGAATAATGCAACATACAAGCCAGATGTGGCTAATGTCCAATGCATCTCTGAGAAGGCCAAGAGGGAAATAAAATCACAACTGCAATAAACAATGAAGGCAAATTAGACCGCCATTTGACTTGCCTGAGCAATATTAAGCAACAGAATAACAATTACAAGTGCTTTTACATATCAGTAGTAAAAAAAGAGCTGGGAGATAAATTTTCTGGAGACAATAGATGGCTGCTTCCTGGAACAACTAACCTCAGAAACCACAAGAAAAGAGGCTACTTTGGATATAATCTGGAGTGATGCACAGGACCCGCTTTAGTGAGAGCCTCTGTAGTAGTGATTACCATACTGAATTTCAAGAAAAGGAACTGTGTAAAAATGAGGTAACTGGTCAAAAATGAAGAAATAAACAAGCAAAAAACTCATAAAAGCAGATGTCCAAAATGAAAGAAGCCTAGGAGCAGCCTGGAGGCTGTTGAAAAATATAGTGCTAGAAGCCAGGTAAAAAGTGTGCAACAATTCAGAAAGAAAACAAAGCAGTCCAGAAAATCCCTTCAAGCCTTAATTGGAAAGTTATGCAGGCTATCACATGGAAAAGCATTTTTAAAAAATGGAAATCTGGCCAAAAAAAGGGCAACAGGGAAGCCCATACACACAGCAAGTTGAAAGTAAATAAAAAATGGGAAGGGCTGAAAGGAACATGAAGAGTATGACAAGGAGTTCTCTGAAGGCTCCCATGGCAGGAAGCAGGCAAGGGGATTACTGGGACCATGTGGCCACCAAAGTGTAGAGGGGGCACACAGGCCAGGGTAACTCCTGTGTACTAAAGGGCTCTGGAGGGCTCCGGGAGCCACAGCCCCATGACTCTGCCTCCAGTTCTGCCCATTGAGCACCCGTGCCAGTGTTGGCTGTATTCAGCAACGACCAGGGAAAGGCAATGCACAGTAAAATCTGGAAGTCTACCTTGGGTAGACAACAGATTCACAGATTGTAAGAAACCCTAGGAAAACCTCACAAAACAGAATTAGTTGGAAAAAAGGGGGCAGATGAGCTTCAATATCAATAAATGCAAGGTAATACATCTAGGGAACAGTAATATAAACCATGTTTGCCTGACGCTGAAACCTGAGCTGTAAATGCCAGCTATAACTGAGATGCAACTACCAGAAAGAGACCTTGGAGTCATCACTGGCTGGTTTTCAAAATCATTGTCTCAATGCAGAGTGGCAGATGCAAAAGGGAATAATCTTGAGTATCATCAGGCCAAAACATCAGCAAGGTATCATCACTGAGCGCAAGACGGACTTTTTGCCACCATATTAAGCTGGGATGTGCCACGCCTCGAGTGCTGTGCATGCAGTCCTGGCTCTGTGTCTCAGGAAGGACTTCGTGGAATTGGAGGTGATACGGGAGAGAAGCAGTGAAGAGGATCCAGGGGATGGAGCAGCTGCCTTCCAAAGGGAGACTACAAAGGTTTGGGACCCTTCATTTTGAACAGGAAGAATAAGTGTGACAGAATCAGGAGGGTGCTGGGTGAGCTGAATCCAGAGCTGTTATTGACTGAGTCCTTGAACTTGAGGAAACAAGAGGCAGACTGGTTTAAAAGCAAGCGCTCCTTTACCGAGCGCATAATGAACTCTTGTACCTTGTTCCCACGGCAGGGTTGAAGGCGAGCAGTACCAGCAGGCTGAGAAAGGGAGAAGACAAATTCATGGTCAGCAGGTCTATAAACAGATACCAGAAAGACTAGACAGGAAAATAGCCTCTAATATCCCTAATCCAACAACTGTAGAAACTGGCGCAGTGCGAGGGACATGGTCTGCCACGAAGTGGCCAGGCTCATGTGTTAAATGTCCAATTGCTGTTTCTGCAGACAGAGGGCCAGACTGGATGGACCACCAGTTCTATTCTGTTGGGCATCTCTTCTCTTACCTTCTTGTATAATGCCAGGGTTGGAGAGGGGAAAATGTGTAATTCCAGAGTGCACCAATGAATCCTGCTGTCTATCTTCATCTCTGTATCTTGCCTCAAATCCCATTTGTGCTGAGACTGCTGAAAAAAATGGTTATATGCTGTTGATTCTAACTATCCCTGCTACAGCACCAGCTTGTGCCAACAAGAAATTACACTATAAATACACCCAGCCTCTAGCTGGAAATTGCTTCGATTTCTTCTATCAATTGACAGAAAGCTGGTATCATTGGAATGGAAACAAACAAACAAACAAAAACCTTACACCGGCAGAAATATGTTTAGTGGCCAAAAATACCTGGAGGGTGAACTCAGGCCCTTGGATTTGAGGTCAGCTTGTGATGGAATTTTGCAACCTCAGAGCTGTCTCTGTGTAGAAAGCAGAGCTTTTCTCTGCTATTTTTATAGCTATTCCCAGTTTGCTGCTGTTCCAGCCCTCATCCCTTTACTGGCATTTCCTAGGCTCTGTGATTATTTGCTCAGCTTTCTTCCATTTTCTCCTTGACCACATCTAACCTTTTTTTCTTTTGTGATCCTCTTTACTTCTGTGTACTGCACTCAGAGGCAACCTGCCAGACCACTGGGGCAGCTCAGCCCACTGCTTTTACATCTTCTCAGATGAAGTGTGAGAATCACTCTAGGTTGCCAGTTTCTTCTCCTTCCTTCCTTCATCCTTGCAAGAGGTAGCCGCAGACTTGACTTCCCCCCTCACTATTCTCAGTCTTCCCCAGGTTTCTCCCACTTTCACTCCACAGTACCATTTGCTTTCATGGAGTATCGTAGTATATATATCCTGATATAGATGGGTATAGTCAAGGAGCACAGACACTGGAGGGTTGGCCATTAGGAGCAGAAGTTCTGCTCTGTAGTAGCAAAATGACTGTTCCTAAAAGAGACTTGTGCAGTAGCCTAGGAATGTGAGGCAGCACAGTTGTTTGGCACAGAGGAGCTGGCTTGCCTGGGTTGGTTTCAGAGAGTGCCGTCACGTAGTTCAAGTGGGGTGATGGCCTTGTGGTGTAAAGTCATACTGCCCTTTCATGTCAGGGCAGCTGGCTCATGTCCTCCCTTCCCCAGTGTTTGTCTGCGTGTGTGTCAATAAGTTACTTGATCCATGCTCTTACACCAGTCTCTTGAGCTTAACTGCCTGAGAAAATTTGGAAGCATGAAAGCAGTCGATCTTTGTGGGCTGTTTAAAGTCTCCTTCTATCAGGAAATCTCAGTGTTTGCACAGCAAAAATCAGGGGAGAGAGAATGAAAGGAGAACATGAAAGAGCTACAAATTATATTAACACAAAAGTCACAAGTAAAAAATTTCTATGATGTATTAAAAGTACTTCCCCCTACAAGCATTTCTATTTCCTCCTTAACTTTCAAGCCTGTAAAACACATGAACACTGAAGGAAAAATTGTTTGTGCAAAGCCCACTGAATGCTCATTTACTACCAACACCGATAGCTGCAGACACTGCAGCACAGCAGCAGACACACTGCCCCACAACTATTGCTGCTCCCATTGCACCAAAATACATACAGCTTAGGCATTGTCAGTAAATTTGTTTCACATTTTCCCAGGCTAGTTTCCTAAAGAGAACTAACCACCCACTCCCTCTTGGCAGCACCAGCCCGTGGTCCTGGGGTGATACGGTGGTGACATTGTCCCCGTGCTCTTGCTAAGATCTTTTCCACACCCCAATTTTTAGGTGAGCTTCAGGTCTCCCTGCTGCCTTTATTTGGGGTAGAACAGACAGCATTTTTAGAGTGATATACTTACTTTAATACTGTCATAAACAGATTTTATGGCAGCAGAATAATTTCCAGCCAAACCTTTGGCAAAACATAAAGAATCCACACTAAGCTTATGACTTCTTCTATGATGTCTCAGACATAAAAAGGGAGACTAGATTTTTTTTTGTCTCATATTGAGTGCCTTTCTGAGATCCTCACGCACATGCTGTTTTCCAGTGTAATCCTTAAGTATTTTTTAGCCTCAATCCATTCACGGTGCCTTTAAACTGCTTGCTTTGGCATCTCTAATAACACCTCTCCTGGCTTATAGAGATAGATTGTACTTTGCCCTTTTTCTATCTTTCCACACTATTTTTTTTTCCAGAGTAAAGTATATTCAGGAAATTATATGCTACTTTAAAAGTGAGTTTACAGCTTGACTACTAGAAGAATCACGGAGTGGAGGAATTTCATTTTGCGTATCTTCTCGGAGTTGGTGCTGGTTTGGAGATGGAGAAGTTAGTGAGGAGGAGAAATGGACAGCAAAAGAGCAAAAGAAAACGGTTTGGTGCTATGAAATGGTTTATCCAGACAGCTTAAATCTTGCCACTTAGCTGGTATACAGTCGGCTTGTGGCTCAGAGAAATACTGCTCCATCTTCTGAGAAAATGAATGCTCCTTAGAAAAGTAAGATTCCATTTTATTGTTTTATACATACCTTCTTAGCCATTTTGAGTAGGTAGCTGTGGCTTTGCTATTTTTACTACTGTCCTTGAGAAGTTGTTCTTTCTTATTGCCAGGGCCTGCCACTCAGACCATGTCTGAGGTGGGAGGACAGAGTCTTTTACTGTTGATACCCTTCTTACATTTCTTGCTGTTTTGAATACTGTTACTTGCCTCTGTTTCCAGTCAGATGTGGATATGCATCCCAATTTGCAAAAGGAGCATTTTTATGTATCTTTTCATATAATTATGGTCTGCTTCATTCTTCAACTTAGATGAACGTGAACCCGTCTAAACCTCCATATCCCAAACTCTTCCAAATATAAGCAGACGTGAGACTATAAGGAGTCAAATTTACAAAATGAAACTCACCCTGAATACAGTCTAACACAAAGGAACCTGTTTTGATTTAGGTTTGAATTATATTAAACTCTTTATTTTTTTCTTCTCTCTGGAAATTCTTTTTTGATATTCTAGCTGAATGCAGCATGAAGAAGTGACTAAGACTCCCCTTTGCTTACAGAGTAAAAGCTCTGTGAGATTTACACTCCAAGTAATTTCAATCTAAACCTTAAATCTACAAACTGGTTCTACTGCTGATGTTGAACCTCTTTCAATACAGAGTTTGAATCTAAGCACTTCTTGTCCCCATGTTTAAAGTATATGGATCATGTGTAAATGTAAATTCAATGCATTAATTGCTAAAATGCTTCTCAGTATTCTAAAACCAAGTTTATTTTAAAAGGGAAACTCTATTAGTAATTAATATTGATGTTGTTTGATCTCAGAAAATCCTCTGAGTCTAGGGCAACTCAAAGTACACAGCATATAAAGTTAGGGATGCATGTTGAAACTCTAAAAATAAAACAGAGGATGCAAAGAAATGAAAAATTGTCAAGAAATCTGGAAGAATTCTAATGTCAGTATATGTTCCTTTTGAAAAAGAAGTTATAGGAAATACTGAGCTGTGGATTCCAGGGGGACAGGGAAACTATAGGGTGGGAAGACCAGGAATATAACAAAAATGTGAGTGCCTTCTACAAGAAATATTTTTTATTTGAAAGGCAGCAAGGAAAAGAACTCAGTGGGTAAACTTTGCCAAAAATTAGAGCATTTCTTGGCTGATAGAGCACCAGAGCAATATAAAATGGAATAAAAGCTGATGAATCACTGTCATTTCTATTGGTAAAAAAGCAATACAAGATCCTTCAATGTCAACATTAGATATGAAATGTGTTCCTTGCCGTATTAAATTGCATTTTATTGAAACAGCCAAGGTAAATTTTAACTCTTGACTACTCAGAGCGTTCACTTTTATGCTGTATGGCATGGATCATAACCTTTCTGGTAACAAAAGGCTTCACAGGAGACCACAGACCCATTATAGGCAACCTTGTGGGATGTCACATGCTCGATGGGGGTCACAGTCCTTCCTCACTGGGGACCAATGAGTGGCTTTTCATATATGGAGAAACAAAGAGCAAGGTTAGGAGAAAAGGCCAGGGGAGTCTCTGGGAGAGGAATGGGGTTACTGGTGATAAGCCCTGGAGCAAGCTCCAAATAAAAGCTAGTTGGTCTGTGCCTTGGCATCCAGGAGCGCAGGGAACAGGGAGCACCACAGGAAAAATGAGAGGCAAAGTCACAGAATGGGTAAACATTATTTATGTTTTATTCTCACTAGGAGTTTGTTAAAGGAACTCTTGAGGAAACCCTAAAAGATGTGTGAGGCTGAACAGGTACCAAGGAAGAGATGTTTGTGAAAAGTAGACTTAGGGTTGTGCCTAACAAGAGTTGTGAGTAAAATGTTGGTGAGAGAAAGATATATGTTGGAGCAGATAAGGAGTTGTACATTGTTTTATTGGCTACTTGAGGTGCTTTATAGCACCAAAAGAGAGGAGACAATAAAACTAATCTACTGGAAGACTAGGTCCTCCACACATACATCTCTAGAAACCAGGTCCCTACAGGCATTCCAGCATGGTTAGCTTTATCATACGGTATTATTACCTAGTATCAAAATGGTCTGAGCATCATAAAACTCTGTTTCGAAGATTCTTTAAAAAAAAAAAAATTAACTATAGTCAAGTCATTAAAAAGAGATTTTCAAATGTTTCAAAATTTTCGAAATATGATGATTTTAAATATCTGTTCTTACTGTGATCAGGAATACAAATAAATAATACCACTGTCATGCTGATGTTGCATATCAGTTAATCTGTTACAGGCAGATTCAAAATCCACTGAAGGTGATAATACAAATTCTACCTGCTCCAATAGGTCATTAGTAATTCCATATACTTCCCATCACCTTTCTTTTTGTGCACAAGCATTCATTTTTATACCCATTCTAGCTTCTTAACCCACAGAATACATTTATTTTTCCACCTATTAACAGTGCTTGCTTATTGGCTTTTTGTATAACTATGGCTTTTTTAAAGACATAAAGTGATGCATTGTCTTTGCAAAGGGTCTCTCCACTGCCCTGATGTTCATTACAGAATCCACATATCTACACCATCTTATTTGCCTGAAAGTAATATAATTACATTTATATGCCGTCTATTTCATCTGTGTTTCATGCTAGTTAAATCGATTTCTTATGCATTTGTTTCATGCATTCACCACAAATTGATATGTATAACCTATGCATATATTCATCTCGTCAAGTATTCATGTACTGGGTTCCTGTGTTCATTATTGACAGAAATTATTCATCCTAACGAATCCATGGGAACACCAGAAAGAGCATATAACACAAAAATAACTTAAATTATACAAAATGTGCTAGGAAATATGTGTGTGTGTATGCGTGTATGTGTAAAACTAGCTCAGATTAAAAAAGAAGCAAACCTAAAAAAGCACTTGTGCATGTTAGCTGGATGTGTGGATTTATAGAGCCCTTTTACCTCTCCAGCAGTGTGATCAGAAGGACCCATGTGCCAAGTGTATAATTCTTTCAGAAAAATAGCAAACAGCATTTTGCATAGTCGTTATGTAGTGGTTGGACCCCTCCCAAATACAGAAAGGGGAAACCTGTGACCATTAACCCCCTTTAGCTCTCCAAGTGTATTCAGTGATTAAAAAAAATAATGTTAGTAAATGTATGACTGATAATGGACCTGTTTGGGGTGGTCTGTGGGGATGGTGGTTGTGGGTTGGTTTTTTTTTTTTAAGAAGTAGCGAGTGTTCAGATTCAGAGTATACCACCAGGCAGCTTCACCCAGTTAAAAGGAGTCAGCCTTTGCTGCTGAACTGGCTGTCGTTACAGCAGCAGAACTCACACTATATTGCAGTGGAGTGCATACCAGGGGATTGGTGTGCATGAAGATGGAAGGGACTGTACTATGGTCACCCTTGTTAGGCTGGTCAGCTTTGCAGGACAATGCAAAGGTGGCCTGCCGGCAAGTCTTACAATTTGCAGTATATGTAGGATGTGCGGAGGATAATGTTTCTGATATTATGACAAGATGAAGAGAAGCAAGATGCCACACTGAAAGCTTCTTCCGCTATTCTCATGTGCTAGAATAGGAACACCTAGCCTCCGTGGTCCAACTATCCTCTCAATTAATTCATAACATTTTTAAGTAAGGGCTACCTAGACATACAATGCTCTATAAAATGGGACTTTGACACTTGAGTGGATTGGCCATGTATTGCTGATTGCCTCTTTTTACTGCTTTGATCCCAAGATCTTAAAGTACTTTATAAATATTAATGAATAAAGACTCAGAAATATTCAGTCATTGTGTCTATGCTGTTGCTCATGTCACAGATGGGGGCAAACATATTAAGGCTACAATTTATTCTACCTTGCTTTACATTTCTGTATATGAGTGAGTTATTGCAGTTCTCCTTCATATTCAGGGGAGGAAATGAGAATTTTTAAGGTGTGACTCATTTAATCTATTTTATACATTTATTTATAAGGAAAGGAATGATGCCCTAGAAGTATCTGTTTCTCTCCATCGACTATGAAGAGACTCTTAAGGTGACTCACTCAGATTTAGACATCTGCACTGTATAAGCCTGTGTTTGCTAAGAGAAGGACCATGGTTCAGTTTTAGCTGAGCCCAACTCTCCTAATTTCCACTACCATGCTTTGACTATACGATAAATACTGCATGTATTACAGAAAGTTCCCTCATATTGTATCAGTGTGTAGCATCAGTGTGTAGTCAGGTAGCATCCGATAAGAAAAATAGGAAGATGGTAAATTTTCTGTCAGTATTAAAAAACTAAGAGGTAACTGGTAAATTCAAAGGTTATTAGACCAGCATCACTCCCTGGAAAATAGTGGAAAAGATATCATTAATTGTCATTATTAAAAAATGTAGGATTTTATCAACTGTCACTATATTTTGGGGGAAAATGTTGTCAAACAAAGCCCTTATAAATATTTTTAAGCTTGGTTTATAAGAATAGTCACCTACATACCTAAAATTTTGCAAAGTAGTTAAGAAGCATTGCAAAACATAAAGTTTAAATTAACACTAGTAAAAAAGTTAGCTGTAATCAATCAAAATCTTGTCAATGGTTGAGTATTTGACTGAGAAATTTCATGGCATTGCTACACTGGAGTGAATGTAATGATATTCCAAAAAGATCCTTACCAATGTTGGTGCTATTCAGTATTTTCTTAAGGATCTGAGAGAAAATGTAACACAACTGTTAAGATTGACAGACTAGGAAGTAGGAACAAGAACACAAATTAGAAGAGTAGCCTGAATTGCTTCATAAGTTAGAATACTTCAAGCAAAACATCAGTCCAACCAAATATATAAAAATACCCCGTATTAGAAACAGGTTATACATCTCTTTTCATTGACACACAAGGATGCCTACTTTTCACTAGAAAGGCAATGAATGTGGAAGAGATTTAGGGATCTTAGTGGAGAAGCAAATCAACACCAGCTCCTTTTGTGTTACTCTTGTAAATGAGTCAAATTGATCCTTAGAGCAGTGAGTAGGAATAGAGAGACTAATTTCATGTCTGTGATAAAGAATGGATGAAAATAACCTCAGAAACTAACAATACTGAACAAGAATGTCCAGTCCTCTTGTCCATTCCTCAAAGGGAATTGAAAACTTGCAAATGAAAAATTGAAGAGAGTAAAGAAAAAAGACAAAAGAAAGATCTAAGAATTTCAGTTCTAAGCTTGTTTAAATGTTTTGCATGTTGTGGCATGCAATGTAAGTTATTTTCAGGTGTTAAAGCTCTTTGCAGCCCCCTTGGATGCGATGTGCTTATGTGCACCACTGGTGTGGGAAGAATTATTTCTTCCTATAACTATCTTCACAGGGAGAAAATACCAGGGATTAGAATTCTAGATTTTTGTTGAAGATGCTTCTCAGAAAGTTTTAAAAGTATCGCTAAAATGAAGGGAAGGCAGGGAAGAGAATGACGAGACTGATGGTTTCCAGTTCTGGATGTTCCCTTGGCTCACAGATAAGTTCGAAACTCTGAATAAAGTGTCTGGTTGATTTATGCCTCAAAGACAGACTTCAGGTTTTGGCTGCAGACTAAATAAAGCTGTATGTTATTATTATTATTATTAATTGTCTTTGCCTATTGCTTTGTGATTCTTGAGTTAAAGCAAACCATGAGTTCAGTGAAAGTAGTCTAGTGTGTACCAGACTAACATAATACGTTGCCATTGCTGAATTTAAACTTTTTCATTAGGAATACAATAAAGCATCTGGTATGATGGGAAGGTATTAGTTATGAGAGGAAGATGGGATAGATACAGAATAATGACAGAAATGCAGAAAGGAATAAAGGAAAGATTACAATTAGTTGAGCTGAAAGAAACAGCTATTGATTTCACTTAAGATTCCTGCTAAGAATCTTGAAGGTCTGATCTTGGGACTGATTTTGTCTAGTATTTAGCATTTAGCATTTAGCATTTTTGTTAATAACTTCAGCACAGAAATCAGGAGGTTGTTCACTAAACTGCTGATGACATAGAGGTGGCAGTTATTCTCATCATAGAGGAACATTGGAAGAACATATAGGAAGAACCAGTTGACCAGGAGATCAAGAGAACTAGAAACATGAGCAAATAGGCTAGTACTGAGGTCAAGCAAAGTGGGGGCTAGCAACAAGAACTTTTGCAAAAGGCTGTTGCTATAAGATAGAAGAGCTAGATCATGTGCATTAGACAAACACAGGATGAACTTCAGCTGACAAAATAGATACTGTTGTGAAAAAAGACATTGTAGTCATCATACACATGTATCTGACAAGACATTTGCAATAAAGATGACCAATACTAACTTGGTGAAGCACTGATGAGAGCTATCTAAGGATTTTCACATATGTCTGTCTTAGAATGAGGTTTCATCTCCTCCAGATTTGACTGCTTCTCTACGTTAGCTATATAGATGAAGCTTTGGGTGAATGAAGACCTAACTTTCAGACCATTTTGTTGAGATCAATCCCACATTTTGACTCTCAGTGACTGCTTAACAATACAGAGAAAACTATCCTTCTACCTGAAAGATAGTGTTGACATAAGAGCGAATAGGTATAAATTGTCCATAAAATAATGAGGCTCAAAATATGAAGAAGTTTTATAAACATCCAAGGAGTGAGAATTTTAACAGTATGCCCAGTAGATGTGTAGGGAGTCAACAACCTAATTTTACAAGGAGATTTCATGAGTTTGTGGGCAGATGCTCATTGTGATATAATTGACCACATGATAGCAGGGTCTGGAGTCAATGGTGTTTTCATTCTACATTTTCTGTTTCTCTCTTTGGAACAGAATTGTTACTAAACTTATTTGTTAGTTATTAATTATTAATTGTTTACACATCCATTGTAAGTGAGGGAGATTCTTTTTTAATATTATATGAACATCCTAAAGTTTTATAGGCTTTCTAACTGAACAACGTTCTTTCCAGGAATGTCCCTGTAACTGCAAACATTCTCTTTCAAAAACATTGCCATTTGACTTAAATAATTCACATGCAGCCACAAATGTTCCATTTTCTAAAATGAAACGTGATAGTCAAGCATGCAGAATATTTTCACAACTTCACGTAGATAAAAGCTACCTGAGCAAAAAGGAAACAATCCTTTCTTTTGTGTCTGGAAATACTAGCACTTTCATGTGGAAGTCACCAAAAATATATAGTTCTCCATACTCACATTTATACTATTGTATTAGCTTTCCCCTGATTTACATGAGGCAGAAGATAACTGTAATACACAAAGTACGTCATGAGGCAATGCATAATGAAACTACAACAGATATAATATACTTTATCCTGAGGTACATGCACATATTGCCAGAGAAATGTAAGTGGAAATCTTATCCACTGAAAAGGTCGCAACTTAAATAGAATTGACTTGATAAAAATGTTGATTTTAGCCATTTGAAAGTTAAACATCTAGAGTAAACCAGTGATCTCAGCTTCTTCCCTATATGCAGTAGAAATAGATAAGCATTTCCAGCAGGTGATCCATTCCACCTATCTGAGGAATTTACAGTAAGTATTTGCTTTCTGGTGATGCCAGTCATTTTCTGGAGAGAGATACTCTGTGATGCTGTTTTATTTATTGCCTTATTTCTATTAAGCTAATATCAAGTGAGGTGAAATCTATCCATGAGTGAAAAAACTTTGCTTTTGTTCCCTACACTAGCCCAGAGCTATTGAATTTAATTTCTGTAACCACAGGGAAGAACAGGAACATAGACTGAATCACCCCCATACCTTGTCCAAACAATTTTGGTTATGTCTTCGGCAACCTGCCAGTGCTGGTCTGAGCATCTTGTTCTTCCTATGCTGGTAGGGTTTAACTTTCTGTTTCTGTTACTGCAAATCCATGTCATTTACAGGTCAACAGGACAAGTACCCCAACAAAGTCAAGAAAACACCTTCTTTCCAGGACAAGTCAAGAAATGCAATCTCTCATCAAATCCTGAAGTTTCCAGATCAGTATTGGAGGCCTTTGACTTCTGGAAAAAGTAACATAATGTGAGGGATACTTGCCTGTCTGATGAGAATATAAATGATAAAGTTTTGTGATTTCTAGCATCATCACTTGGAGCATTTTCTAACACATTGAAGAAATAATTCAAAATTTTTTATGATTATTAAAAAATCCACTGCCTAGCCTTTAGCTCCCACTGTAAATCATCCCAGGATATCTCTGTATGACAACATACTTTCATTCAAACACAAGTTAAGCTCTTTAGGGGCTCAGAAGTCCTCAAGTGTGAGGAGAAGCTTATGCTGGAATGGTTCTGTTAGAAACGTTAGCTGGGCAGGTTACCATAATGACATATCTGGTAGGCAAAAAAAAAAAATAGTTTACAGGTCACTAATTGCAGAAGACTGCATTCTTGATATTTGGTTCTGGAACAGTGTAATCAACCATGTCTGTGCATTTCTTTTAGTTTTTAGCTTGACTAGTTAGAAGAAAATCCCTGACTAGCTTTTCTAGCTCAATGAAGATTTCAAAGTCAATTAGGGTGATATAATACAAATGTAAATGGCTGACTAGAAAGTGGGTGAACAAGGGCAGTAGAACATCTTTCCTTCCAGAATATTCTAGGAGTATGAAAGGGAATCAAAGACAGGGAGGAAATCACTTTTTAACAGTTTCTGCTTGGATCACATTACTGTGATAAGAAGAAATGCCATCATGATAGCTGCCATAGAGCAACTATGCAGGGAGATTAACAGACTCATTGTGCCTTGAAGGCTGCAATTTAAACAGTAAGATTCTTCATTTTGTAACCCATCACATTTAAACACTGATCAGGATATACTTTCTGAATAAAAGATTAAGACTTCATATATCAAAAAGACTTGCCCATTCTTCATGCTGCCACAGTGAGATAGCACAGCTGATGGAAGAGGAAATGCCCATTCTGAGGTGTACCTATAACATCTGATTATTACATTTCAGTAGCTGATATTTTTTGATGAATGCCTGAACATCCAGCAGAGAGAGGTTTTTTCCCCCCTCTACACAACAGCTGTGCCTTTTGAATCACACAGATTGGCTGAGAGGAGGTGACACTCCATAGGCCAAACATCATTCAGCACCGGCTGAGCTCACTAGAATGCAAATGCATCGTCTTGATAGTCTAGCTTGAAAGACATCTGTAGTCATGGCACAGATATAGAGAGCAAGGGCAGAGCATGACAGATTGCAGTTGTTGGGGAGAAAAAGACACAATTCCTGGAAATACTTAAGTCTACTGCAGAAGCAATCACCATCACAACAAATCCCAGTTGCACTGGAATGAGAAGAAGTAGGCCCAAGAACAATTATAGCAAATCTTTGGCAATGCACCATGAATTAACTGCGGTTTTGATACAAATAACCTGTATTGCTTTCTGTATGGTCACAAACATAAATACTAGAGTGGAGGAAATGTTGGCTCTTCTACTTGGATGATTTGTATTTCTATAGCCTGCTACGAAGATGACACAAAAGATTTATATGTCTGGGGAAGCTTCTCAAAAAGTAATCCAGTCTAATACCTGAAAGTTACCTAGGTAAATTCCTATTATAAAACTTCTCTGATTTGGGGGAATCTTCAGTTTACCACCTCAGCAGTGGTGTGTAGGCACCTCTTCTTCTCTTATTCACCCCACAGCAAAGATAAGAGCAGTTTAAGAAAAGGAAGAGGTCTGTCTGGACTCTCAGGCTTATAGCTATACTGATATAATATACCATATGATAATAGGGTAGGTTTTCTCATGTACATATGACTAAATTATCTTCCTCCAGAACAGGGTGATTTCATACATCCTGCCTATTGGGAACAGTCTCTAGCTTACGTTATCACCCTGTGTCCCTAAGTATTCCCCAACGCTAACTCAGGAAACGGCTATCTGGAATAGAGCAGAACCTGTAAGGAACTGTGCTAGGAATTTAACACTTATGGACATTTGCACATCAGCACTTGAGTCTGTGCACAGGCTGTGTGAAGTTTACTAGTAAAGTCCTATTACTGAAGAAAAACTCAGGCAGTGCTACACAGAAGCAGTTTCCATCCTCACCAAGACTTTTTATATCTTTCAGAGTGGAGAGTAGCTGCAGATGGCTGCTGCAAAGCAACGTGGCAATGTGGGTTTTGCCAGGTATAAAACTTGCAATAACAGAAAAGTGGTTGTATGTTTTGCTCCCTTTTCATCTTTGTAATTCGGCTTGTGGGTACAGGTGAAACCTATTAAACCCCTGTGGCTAAGGCATTCACATCTCTGGCACATGCTCACCAGAAGTGGGATGCATATGGACAAGGAATTCCAGTAACTCCCTTTCTCCTCATTCATTGCCTTCCACTTTAATAGAATCGTTGATTAAAAGGGAAGGGTTTCCTTGAAAGGTGCCACACACAGAGTTAATTTACTCTTCAGTGGGAACTGCACCATCCCACCAGCCAAAAACATTTTCCCTAACCTTCTTTGTCTATCAACAGCAGTGCTGCCAAAAGAGCATAGGTACCTTGTTGGACCACTGAGTAGCTGATAGAGTTAGCTCCTGACCTGTTGATGGCTTTGAGGAACAAGAAGGCTGGTTAAAAATTCAATGAGCTAGAAGACACGGAGACACTATAAGGTAGTAGGTTTAGTAGTAGCAGGAAGTAGTGGATTTAGAGGCTGTTTTGTTAGAAACAAAGTAGAGCTGAACAGGACTATCTAATGTTTTCCTTCTGCATCACATTACATCTATGTGCTTGTCTTTTGGAAGGAAGTCAATGCTCTTCATTCCGTGCTCTGTATGTTCCTATAGGATTCATATATTAAATTCACATTCTACATTGACTTCTGCTGACCCACTGAATTGGTGGCACGCTCTCTCTCTCCTGACGCAGTGAGCTTTATCACACATATCCTGAACAATTCCTTTCTAACTCAAAATCTGATACTTTTTCCCAATGACTCTTTTTCTCTCGAAACAGCAGTTACTTGCTCTGCCTTATCATGGGTGTCTTCTGCTTCTTGTTTTACCTAAAATATACACTGGCCACACCTATCTTGATACTCATGCAATGATTGAGGCTAGAAGGCACTTCTTGAGTTTGAGTAGTACATTGAGCCACCTGCACAGAGAAGGGTCAGCTAAAGCAGGTTGTCCAGGATGGTGTCCATCTGGGGACAGAGACAGAGACTCCACAACCTCTCTGGGCAACCTCTTCCTGTGTTTGGCCACCCTGACAGTAACAGATTTTTTTCTTATGTTTAAATGGAATTTCCTGTGTTTCAGTTTGTGCCCATTGCCCCCTGCCCCATCAGTGAGCACCACGGAGATGAGTCTGGCTCCATCTTCTTTACCACTCCCCCCTCCCTGATCAGGTATTTATAAACATGGATAAGATCTCCCTGAGCCTTCTCTTCTCCAGGCTGAACAGTCTTTGAACAGTGTCTTTGAACAGTGTCTTTGACACTTCTTATATGATAGATGCTCCAGTCTCTTAATCTTTTTCATGGCCTTTTATTGGATTCACTCCAGTGTGTCCATGTCTTTCTTGTATGTATCTACCACAGCACTTAGCTGTGTGAGCTATCCCATCACATCTCCCTGATCGTAGCGACTTCATAGAGCTGTAACTGCATGTAGACGTCTAATTCCTCCTGTTTGTTCCCCATGTTGCAGACAGTGTATAGCACTTCAGACAGGTACCTGATTGTGTTGATTTCCCAGGAAAAGTGTATGAGCTTCCCCTATCATGTTGGCCTCTCAGCACTTCTTTATTTATGCACATACACTTGGGGTGGGCACCCTTCTGCCCTGTTTTTTTGATTACAAGATCTTCCCTGTCCACATCAGCCTGCACCTTCTACTTGCCAACCCAATCCACACTGCTTGAGTACCCTCGATCTTCCTAAAAGAATGCAATTTTGGAAAGACCTGGTTGCCTTTTTATTCATTTTGAAAAGCTCTCAAAGATTCCCCATATAATGGAAATCCTCCCAAAAGCAGCTGTTCTTTTAATAAAAGCCCTTTCTATAATGTGGTCTAATCAATGTCTGCAAAGTACTGAAAGACTTCAAAAGTTGTCATCTGAGCACATTCAGAAAGAGTGCAGGCAGATGGAAGAGGTTTTCAGAGTGTCAGGAGACATCCACTGAAGTTACAGAACCTCTGGAAATAACAGGAGATCATGGCCTTTGTCATGCATTTTATATTTTCTGTGATGATGATAATTTTGGGAAATACATTGAGAAAACTAAGAGAGAATATTACATTTTCAGTGATTTCTGCTGTCTTAATTCTTCTATGACAGCAATGGATGAGTTTATTCTCTTTCAACATAAGCATCAACTCTGTATTTTAGTCATCATTTGGAAACAAATTTGGTTTTGTTCAGCTATTACATAAGTTTATATCGATTCTTTCCTTCCCTTCCCTTTTCCTTGTAATGAAAAACACCATACACCACTGAGCACTGTACACCTCGGTTCAAGGGCTAGAATATTAAACTATATTCCAAAGGAAAACCATGTCATATTTGGTCAGGGAAATGACGTTCTACAGCACTTATGTGGCCCTGCCTGTAACAAAAGAAAGGAACTTTAAAGTAGCCAAGGCTTTTGGAGCTTGCTAAATAGTCAAAACTACAGCCATTGTAGGCACGTGAACTTGCAGTCACCTTTTTTCTTATTGGCAGGCAGAGATCCTCTGGAGTGCAATAACGAGAAAAAGCCTCTCTGACTCTGTTGTGGCTGCTTTGCTGAGGGTGGTAGTGACAAGATCAAATGCCATTTTGGCACTAATTGTAAGTATGCTGAGTCTCACTAAGTTGTACAAATACACTACCGGTCTTATGCTACGGCCTCCAGATCAGCACAAAATACTGAACGAGATCAAAGAGGTGACAGACTCTACTGAAATAATAAGAATGGATGATGATAAATACCCACAAAGAGAGCCTGGTCAAATATCACAACAGGACAAGTTTAAGGAAAGCATTCTTAACACACTAAATGAGCATGTCCTGGAACAGCAACTTTGTCCTATGATACGCAAGCAGAGACTTTTTCTTTACCTTAGTCCTTTCCGTCTCACGCTACAAAAAATGCAAAGGCAAAATACTTGATATGATATATCAAAATTATATTCAATATTATTGGAATCTGTTAGTGTGCAACTCAGGTTTAGAAAGGGGAGACCGCATAGACATGGGAAGTTAGTTTGAAAGTGAGGAAATTAAAACCCTCCAACTCAGTGCAGATGCAACATGAGCAAAGCTTAACATCAAGTACTGCATTGTACGTTACAAGGCTCACATGGATCATGAGCGTGTGTATAACTACGTAAACACCTAATATATGCCTCTAGCAGCAACTGTTTTCAGACAGACATTATCAGAAGGAAAACGGTCTGAATTTATCTGGCTTCTTTATACTTGTAATTAATTAATTAGTTGTTTCCATTGGATGGATCCATCATATTACATTCTAAGTACCAGTCAGAGCTGATATTGAGTTATCCCTACTATCCAGAAACTGAGGAGAACTGTATTCACCTTAGTCGTATTAATTCCAGGCAGTCGCTCAATCCATCTCTAATCTCTTTAAATTGCCAAAAAGCTTTCTGATTAAAGATAATTAATATGCACGGTGCTTCTGCACAGTAGAGGAGAGTGAACAATTCCAAAATTTTCGTAATTTCTAAACCCACCAGACAAAACGTTTATAATAACACACACACACAAAGAAATGCAGCACTATACAGTATACTGCAAGGAGGAATGATAATGCTAGGGCCAAAATATTTAACAAAGGCCCTTGCTAAACTCTCATATCTAGGTAACACCTGAAATGAAACTAATAAAAAAGCACCTTATATCAGATATCATATTATTATCTGACAAAAATGCTAAATACTCATTCAAGATCCAGGTCCTACACTTCTTTTAATTATTCAGTTATAGTTTGTCTATTCACTGGTTTCAGCACTGAAATATTTGCAGCACTCTACTGGGACACAAATACTATGTTGAAGTGATGTTGGTAGCTTGCATGTATATGACATATATAGGAAACTGGAAGTCTTATGTGTGTGGTAGATGATGGATGAATGCCAGTGCAGTGGCAATTCCTGGAATACATATGCTCTGTAATGACCAAAAAAAAAAAAAAAAAAAGACAAATTAAGTTGCCAAAGACATCAAAAAAGGAGGTCTATAAAACCAAGAGTTTGACCACAGTGGCACATACTCAAGGTGTGCGTTGACAGGGTCCCATTGCAGACATGCTCTCTGTGTGTCTCTGCTACGTTTCCATCACTGTCTGTTTCAGAAGGAAAGGATTATCCCTTGATGACATTGTGATAGAAGTTTCTTTCTCTACTCACAGTTTGCATCTTACGTACAAAGGCCATAACTCGGCTGTCGGTCAGCTGGAACATTTTATTGATATTTGTGGGAACAATTGCTAAGACTGAATTCAGGAGCCTGTTGAATAAAAGAAGTAATCTAATAACTGGCACTACTAGCGTTCAAGAAGGTGCTCCATCAACAGTCCTAAAAGTAGCAGAACATGTTTTTCCAAGTAAGTGGCTTCTTTTACAAAGTTAAGTAGGTTTTTATCTGTGTTGTTTTTGTCACATTCATGGGAGTGTTGAGGCTTCTTTTGGTGTCTAATTCAACACATGGGCATTCCAGCCAGTTTTCACTGACTGCTCCGTACAGCCCTGTGGATTATGCACTTGGCTTTGTTTCAGGAATCTATGAATACAAAGTCTGTTGAATGTGATTTCGTTCAAAGCTCTATCCATACTTATTTGTTTTCTCTGAGCACTGAAATGGGTGAATGCATTCTTGTTATTTAATTATGCTGCTATCAAACCACCACCCTCAAGAAACTGTGATATCTGATAAAAAAATATTTGACATCAATAAAAAAGCAAGTTAGAAAACTGTTTGGTCATAGAAAAGGTGTGATAGCTACAAAAAGAGCCAACTTACAAAAGGGTTAGTGATTCACCCAGCCAAGTTAAACAAGACACAATTGGGGCTAATTGACTTCCCTCCTTCGACCTCCCAAGTATGAGTTTATGAAAGCCTGGAAAGCCAAATTAACCCCAATTGTGTCTTGTTTAACTTGGCTATTTAAGTTAAATGGATAACCCTTTTGTAACTTGGCTCTTTTTGTAGATATCACACCTTTGGATAATTAACATTCCCTCTCTCCCACCTTTCTAAATCATCTTTTACTTCAGTTTACATGTTTTGATTTGCAGTGGAAGACAAAGCAAAACTATTTATCTTTTTGAGCAGACAAATGCCTCGCTGAATAAAGCAAAAAAAGAAACATGAAAGTACATTAGAAATAATTAAAAGGTAGCAATTCTCAGTAGGGATTCAAGGATGCTATGGAGACTGCAGCAAAAAACTGATATGACATACAGTAGGTAAAGCATAACTAATATAAAAGAAATCTCACCTTTTATATTTTTATCAAATAGCACATAATATCAAGCCATCCAATTCACATTGTAGTACCTAAATTCAAACTTTTAATGGTAAGCATGTGAGTATGAAGCTGTTCCCTCTGACTTCAACAGATGTTGTTAGGCACTCAAAGTATACCAGAATAAGATTATAACTAAAATGTTAAAATGTGGGCTGAAGAGTCTTGAATAGGTCCTCACTTTTCAGAAACTTTGTTTCTTTTTATTGCAGTATTATCTCTGGGGGTGGGCTCAGTAATGTGGCTTCATATGAACTGAAGATAGCTATGAAAATGAAGTAAGATATTGTCATGAACCATTGGTGGAATTAGAGGGCAACTCCTGGCAAGCTTATAGTATGAAAATACAGAAGGTTGATTTAAGGCAAAAAAAGTTTAATGGATTTTATCTGTGGAATTTTCTCTGTATCAGCATCTGAAAAGCTGCAGTGTTCTCTGACCTTGCAAGGCATCTGAATGAACAACATGCCTGTGGCAGGAGCAGCATCTGGAGATGGTTGTCTAAGATAGGTAGTGAGGCAAATGACTGTCTGGAGGTGCTTCTCACGCTCCTGTGACTATAGAGGGAGCCTAGAGGACTAGCTTCAATAGATCAGCTTATTGAAATAAATCCAGCCTTAAGTACTCAATAAGGGCCATACATCAGCATTCCTGAAATTACACCTGCCTAACAGAATCAGGTCCATAATACTTAAAGAAAATGGATATGTGAAATAAATATAGGATGTGTTAGTGGAATATTCTGTGATTTATTTAATGATAACCATGGTCCCTGGAACACACATCTTTGTAAAACCTGGGAATGCTGAAGTATAAGAACTCAAAGCTGACTGTTGACATTTTTTAATAATCAGACATTGCATAGAAGGCTTTTTTATATAAGGAGTTTTATGAGCCACACTCGTTTGTGAAATCAGCAAGACTCAAAGAATAACTAATATGTTGTTAGTTTCCCACATACCATCTAGCTAATATAGAGGTCTACACGTGTAAAACTTTGTAAGAAATAAAAAAGTATGTTACATTACCTCTAAAGTAACACAGGCATGTTTATATTCTTGTATCAGAGAGTCTTTGCATTTTTACTGAAGACTCTTCAGAGACCTTCCTTGCAATCTATTAAAAATCCAGTCCACAATATTAATAGCAACTATAGAGAAAAGGTAGTCACTAATATTAAGGATTACTCATAATTCAATGGGTAGGAAAACAGATATGAGCTTGGAAAAGAAGAAGCGAGAGTTCAGAAGAGTTTATCAACGTGAAGAGATTCAGAGCGGGGTCTGTTTGCTTCTGGTTTTGCCTTGTTTTGTAATCAGCCAGTTTTCTAAGAACATCCAATTCCTGATTAGGAACTGAGATCATCCCAGCTTTCTACAGTTCAAGCGCCAGTATTGCGAATGCTGAGACTTTATCGACCTCATGAAGAGATGAACTGCTCCCATCAGTTCTATCATTGACCAGCTGAGAGTTGGGTATGTACACAGTACACACCCACCTTTGGTAAGGCGAATGCCATGACTTTCAGAACCTTAGAGGAGTAAGACTGGTGTTAACAGCAGGTTGCAATCAGTTTCTGTAGGTCAGAAAAGTTCAATAGTTCTTTCTATGCTAAGGTTTGTCAATAGTTTTCTATTAGGCAAAATAACGTGATGATAACTAGAACCTGTAGTGTCCCAGCTCAGACTAAATTGCTTAGGTATATTAAAGAGAAATGTGTTCCTTCAGTGACCTTTATGCTACTGAAATTTCTGTACTGATTAAATCTTAACTCATCATTTTGGCCACTCAAGGTGTTCTGTACTTCAAAAGAGAGAAAAACCACTGAATCCAAACTGTCTTGATTTTCAGGACGGGCAAAGTCCCAAATTCTGTCTGGAGCTGGCTTTTAAATAGCCCTCATATACATGGAATAAGGAGTCTAAATTCCATTTTTAGACTCTAGAGCATTCAAAGTAGGAAAATTCAGGTTCAGTGCTTACAGCTTGAGCTCCTCCAATTTAAATAGAAAGCTTTCCAGCACTAACAGAGGATTAAAGAAACAGAGCAAACAATTTATTCGGGAAGTAAAGTTGCCTTGATATGTCATGTCATCCCACCTCTTTTCAGTGAAAGGTATTCTGAAAGCAGATGCAAGTTTTACCCAGAGAGTCTGTGCTGGAAGTCTGCTTACCAAATGTCCCACTGTTCAGCTTATGTGCCCACAGTTAAAATAAAGGCAGAGAGCAAGTTAGAAAAAATGATTCTTCTTTTTGAACTTTCTCCAACAGTTGCTGCAGAATTGGTTTTAATTTTTTGGAAGTTTTATATTGAAGGGTAGTCAGTGAAAATTATTATTTGTAATGGGCTTTTCAAATTTTACTTCCCCGGAGTCTCATAGTTCAGGAGGCCTCTCCCTCCTACCCCATCCCATTCCAGTTACCAAGCACTTTCCTCTCATGAATATAATGATTATCAACTTATTTTTCACTTAAGGGGGGAGGAGGAGGGGGAATTTAAACTGCCTGCTTGACAATGCTTTCAAATGGTGATGAAATGTCGTCTTCATATCTGAAGAGAACATGATTATTAGCACTGAATCTGACAGACACGATTTCTGAATATTTTTGTGGCATTAATTTAAATCAATGTAATGTTTGAAAACATTTCAGCCCCTCAAACAGCTGATGCAGCTTAGATTCAATTATAACAAATTGCAACACACTGTCAAGTCTTTTTACCAAGTCATTAGTCAGGGATTTTGAATGCGCGGCCTCCGAACGGAGTTCGGCTGGCTGACAGCTCTAATTGTTGGGAACTGCTAAAGGATTGCTAATGAACTGGGGGATCTGTTGGGCCTGTAGCTTTCTTCAAGGATGAAATTTTTGAAAACTTTCACAAGATCAAAGCGGCATAACATGGACCATTTGCTAAATTGTCAGCAGTAGAGTGAAGCAGTCTGAGTCCCAGCTTTAAAGCTGAAGCTTCAGTAGAAAACACCGTGCGACTCCTGCCCCTGAGCTTTTTTCATGTGTCAGTAAAACCATACTGAGAAACAATGACTTGAAGAAAGAGCCCCAGAGCCACAATGGCCGCTATGGCTTAATTAGGAGGAGCAGAAAGGGAGACAAAAATTCCTCTCTGTTGTTAGCGGGTGCAAGAGGGATGAAGTGTCCGGCACCGTTACAACCAGCCTCACAGTTACTTATTTGGCAGCTTCCAAACTTATTAACGGTCAGAGATGCATATGATAGCACAGAAGCAACACGAAGGCTTCTCTTCTCCTTCTTCAAAAAGACTGGCAATGGAGTTGCCAGGTTTGTCTTCGGGACCTAAGAAGAAGTTGGCCTCACCGAAGGCTTTGCCATCGACTTCAAGGGAACCAGGGCTTCCCCTCCAGCACCTGCTCCAGCGCCCACAGAAGGCAGTGGGAATGTTCCCATCAAACTTCGTTGGACACTGAATCCAGCCCCGGTGTAGCTGGCCGGCAATACACAGCCAATGAATAGTTCCCAGCTGGTGTTGCTGAACAAATATGCTGCCTCATGTTACTCAGCGGCAGAAAGCCAATGCAGTGAAGGGAAACTTTTAAACCGATCTTAAAAGAAAAGAAAGATATGAAAACGTGTCTCCATCATTCCCATCTGGTTTATATTTTCCTTTCATATTCAAGTCTTATTTAGGTCTGTTCATTTTTACTTTTTTTTTTTTTTTTTTTACTCCTTTTTATTGAAATTTACTATGGTATCCTTTTACCAAAAGAAAATAATGCCTGCTGAGCTACAGTAACATTGGTCAATTACCCAAATGTCTTAATATAGAAGTCTGCCGGGGGGGAAAGAATGTTTGAAATAAGATTTACATTATTACTTCTTTAAATTAACACTTCAACAGGGCTCTAGGAAAAACAAACTCTTTCCTCCTCACACTGTGTGAGGTACAGTACCAAGCTGATGTTATCCTCCCCAAGACAACTTCTATGTTTAAAAAACAACACTGAAGGGCATATACTGAAAAATTTTTGAAATGGTGACTGTGATTCTGAACATCATTACAGTGTGGAGTGTCTTGGATATGACTTTTGCGTATCACACCTTCTCAAAACATATTTCATATCTCTATTACACTCCCTCTCTCCTTCTACCAGATATACATCAGCCATATGAACCTTCTGAAGTAAATATTGCTTAGCCTTTCTATAGGGCTTCTTTAGGCTCTGGTCAGCAGATGTGGAAGACATTTCCTTGAAAAAACTTGTCTGGGAGATATGAGCAATTTATACCTGTTCACTGCTATAACTTTCATTCACAGTCAAATATTCAACCTGGAGCTAGGATTTGTCTGTTTGTTTTTAGTGGAATTCTTAAATTAGACACTTATATTAACAAAGTTGATCAACCTGCAAGACTTGCAGTATAATAATCACTACCAATTTTCAACAGGTGATCAAGGAAGAGAAGAATCCCATTCAATTGCCTATGGGGACTGGTTTATACACTCAATCTACCACTGACTTTATAGCAGTAGCAAATTCATAAAAAGATCTAGCACTGCTTAGTTTAGCATTAAATACACCATTAGCCACAGATACTGAGTTGTATTCTAGCTGAAAACTTAAATCCCCAAACTAACCTGAGACATTCCTCAGTTTTCACTAGGAAAACCCATATGGGTGGTTTTCTTCTCTCCTAATTTTAGGCATCTAGACTGAGCTAATCACCAGGATTCTCTCTATGCTTGTTGGGTGAGTCACCCTATTTGTCTTGGACACATGTCTTGTGGCTGAAGAAATGATGTGATAGAGCATCTGTCTTCCTCAGTTGGCTCTAGAGGGAGCCCAAATGACAAAATGGGACTACACACTCCATTTTTAGAGTTGAAGTTAAGGCAGAGAAAATCCAACTGAGAGTGCCTAATGACCTGTTTTTGGACAAGTCCCAGACTGATGAAGACTAGACATTGCTGAGCTGTTTGTTACCATCCTCGGAAGAGGACAACCTGTGAGAGCTCACTGACAACACAGGACTCAGCACGTATTTGCTGGTGGCAGTTTACACACCAGTCCTGAAATGTGTATCACCTAGCCTACAACATAGCGTATTCCATCCCCACGCTCACTGAGAAATCATTTAGTTCAGTTGACAGCAAGGTGCTGGTGCATGTAGAAGAACAGTGAAGTGAAGACAAAACCAAATCAGAGTTGCAACAAGGTGCACCCCCCCTGCCTCCAAAAGAGAAATGTTCATACTGATAATCTTCTCTAACTTATGTTAGAGTCCCACTGGGACATAAACATCAGGTTCTTTTTCTGTGTTTTGCATGTCAGTCCAGCCTGAATATGTATCGCCAACATGAAGTGCTGAGCACCGCAGCAAACATGGGCTGTAGTAGCATTACCCAACTGCTTTGCTGTTGGAGCATTGAACTAAACTGTAGGAGTGCTTGTCTACTCCAGGGTGACTACAAGCCTGCCTCCCCAGATAAGATGCTCTAGTTGACTCACTCTCATGGATTCTTTTTTTATATCAAGCAGCTTCTGTTCAGGTTGCATAGAAGGGGGACAGAGAAAAAGAAGGGAGATTTTTATCTTTGTGGTAAAGCACAGCTTTAGAACTGGGACACTTCACTTCTAGTCTATGATCCAGTAAATGCTTACCATGAAATATGTGACGAAGAAACAGTTTCAGCAAAATGCTACTGGAAAGGATTCATGTCTGTGAATTCATAGTGAAGCCTGGGTTTCAGAAATTAACTGCCAGAGAGTGGTTTATTTTAAAACTAACTTCTCTCCATAGCTATCCTACTGAGTAGCTTAGGTAGCTCTTGGCAGGCTGCATTTTGCAGATCCCAGTCAGGGATGCCTCAGTCTCCCTGGGTCCTCTATAGAGACTCCACAGGCCTAACCCAGGACTCTGAATTACTCAAGTGACCAAAGGCCTGACCATTATTGCAGTGCAAGTGCTATAGCAACTGACTTCTCCTATGGGTCTGGTCAAAATGGGTACAGTTACTCTGCTGTGTGCAAGCTACCAAGCTCCTGGGGCACACCACCTCCTTCCTGGCTTTTTGCACCAGCTCCCTCAGCTCTCTGACACAAAACCCAGGCATGCTTTGGAGGACAGCTCACTCCTCTGCAGAGCAGATTGGACAGGCTGGCAGCAAGTTTGCCTTCTCTTAGTCAAAACACTCCAACACTATTTCAGGGGAATCTGTGCTGACCACCAGCCGCATGCTTTCTGGCTACACCTAGGACATGCTACATGTGCTCTCGGTTTCAAGCTATAAAAACATCATTTTGGCAGGTTGCAACTCAGTCCTTCAATATTTCAGGCACTCTGAACTAACTAATCACACAAAAAAGAAGAATCATGGGTTGGGACATTGGAACCCTGAAGAAATATAAAACCAAGTACTATGTAATACCAATGCAGCTCTGGAGCAGGTTGATCCTGAGCAGCCTAGACACAAGCCACTGTATGCCACATGGCCTCAGGCCCAGAGGCGACTCCCTTTTTTAATTCACTGATATAGATATATCTGTTTGTAATGTTTGCAATGTGGGGTACGTACAGATCATAATGCCTTTGAGGTGCTCCTCTTTATCTGAAAAATAGGGATGGCTATACTTCCTTACACCCCATACAGACACTGTAAAGTACCAAGATACTTAATAAGTAACACTTTACAAGGATTAAGCATAAGAGGGTCTACACCATTATGAAAGGCAGACACTAGCTTGGGCCAGCACCTGCTGATGAATAGCTTGGGTTTCAAGGAGGAAGTGGCATGAGTCTTGATGCCTACTCAAAAGTTGTTACTTCTACCTGAATCACACAGCTCCAGTGGCACCTGGACCAACAGCTCAACTTCAGTAGTCAGTCAGAACAATGTTTAGTAATAGCTTTCCTTCCTGGTTTTTGTTGTTCCTCTTGTGCTTCCTCAGAAAAGAACTTGGGTCTGAATCACTGTTTACAGAAACTGTGGTTTACCAACTGTTGTAAAGTGTTACCTCTTGTATTTAATTCCAATTTACTAATAAAAAATATCCTTTCTGTCAGGAAAAAGCAATTTCCCTCTATCTGTGTCTTGAAACATAAGAAAACAAAACAGATGCTTGTTGCATTTAATAAAGAACATGCATATGCATTGAAATAACTTCTAGCTTATTTTTGTGTGATGCCAATATTTAATTATGTTCATTTTGCATTTGTAATTAGAGGGCAGAACAGATGGTGAAGGCGCAAAGTAAAGGAAAGTGTCCATTCGTATAACCTGCTATGTGATGCCAAGAAGCTCTCGTGCTCACAGCCTGATCCAAGCTCTACTGAATCCAGTATGAGCATATCTATTGAATATTGGGGGTCTAGAGGAGGCCACAAAACAGGGCTTTGCTGAAACCTGTTTTCCTGATGTGTACATGGTGAATATATTTTTCTCAGGGTTGGATTTTGTTTTCTGATTTTAAGGCAAATTTTGGTTCAGTTTGATGTGGGTCACCTTATTTCTTGCTTGCTTTCCTGTAGATAAAAATAAATTGTTTGTGAAGAATTAATTTTAATTCTGAACCTAATGTGGGAAAAATGGCTCACTGTATGTTGTGTTCTAACAATAACAATTCATGCAGTTAACGGCATAAGTCACACAGAGAGCCAGATAAAACATATTTAGATCATTTTCAATATCACTGAAAAGTAGAAGCTCAAACAGATCAAAACTTGGGTCCTGCATTTCATTCAAAGACACATAAAATTAACCATTGCGCTTACTCATTTTATAAATTATATGTATTTTTATTTCTCTTTCAAATTAGTGTAATTGTTTTAAAAATATGCCAATTTTAACCAAGGAATTTTAAATAGATCGAGTAGGCATAAATATATACTAAACAAAAAATGTCATTTTCAGTCAAATGAAACATTTGCATTGATCAGAAATGAATTTGTGTGTGTGTGTGTTGTGTGTGTGTGTGTAACTGAAACTTTTTTTTAAGTATGTATGATTCATCATTTGTCTGGCAACAGTCACAACGATATTTCTCCTGATTTCTGAGCAGGAAATGGATGTTCTTAATCAATATGTCATGAACTTTAGCTGTATAAATGGCACTGCTGAGACTGGCAGTAGAATATTAAAGCATGTCAACAAATTCAGGATAGTGTTCAGAAGAATCTATTATTTGAGGGCTTAAAAACATACTTACAGTAAACAACTCAAGAAACTCGATCCGTTTAGTTCATGAAAAAGATCAAGAGGTGACTTGACTGTGATGTGTAAGTACTTTCACAGGGAGTACTGGCATAGGAAGTTATTAACAAGAACTGATAATGGGAAATTAAAGCCTGACAAATTCATATTACGAGTAAGAAACATTGCTAACACGGAGGGTAATTAAGTATTGGGAGAACCTACCAATAGCAGTGCATTGTCCTCTGCTTCTTGAAGTCACCCAATCAAAAATGAATGGAGGATGTAATGTAATCCAATAGCTTCTAGTCATCTTTGATTCGTAGTGGAAGGAGAAGAAAGAATCCCCATATAGTGAATTTAAGTCTATTGAAAATATGCTTCCTTTTCTCAATAATCCTTTGCAGATCCTCTTAAAAGGAGTCTGCCACTTTGAGTCAAGCACAAATTATTAGGCTCAACTCAGGGGAAACTGACTCTACAGATGTTCTGAGTAGGTGGTCTCCTGGTGCTCTCTGACCTTTAAAATCCATGAATCAGGAATTTTTCATGTATATATATTTATTTATAAAATATCATTACACATAGGTACTACTGCATTGATTAATTACATATGCTTTTCAATAATAGGAAAGGACTATCAGCAGAGTGCAAACAGCAAATTACTAAGATTTTCAGGAAAAAATTCAGTGATCTGCAGACACAGAATTAATCACTGAAGAGATCTGTGCATAATTTGGCAATAACTAATAAGCTCAAGAATTTTGCAGTCTATTTGAGAACAATTTGCAAAGAGAAAACAAAGCAAAATTCTTCAGATAAATTATTCATTTGAATTAGTCATTTAGCTCTAGTAAGGAGTTGTAGACTTTTTGAAAATATGTGGCAAGGGGATACAGTTTTAAAGAGGTTGAAGCAAAAATACTCTGCTCTTCCAGAGCGTGTTTCATCACATGTTCTCAAGGCACTTAATCATTAATTATGCTGAATATTAATTACAACCATTTTACATTTGAATAAACGCAGGCACAGTGCCTTGCCTATGGTCACACAGCAAGTGGGGATGAAAGTTGAGAAAAAAGGCTGTCTCACTAACCATTAAATATGCTTCCTGTCACTATTCTCTTAGGTTTTGCTACCCCACTACATTATTAAACTTAATTTCTGAGGGAAACAAGTTTTATGTGACCACACTGTCTACCTGTGTGTTAGCTGTAATAAAGGTACTATAAATTATATAAGTAAATTAATATGGATGTAATAAGAATGCATTTAAAATACTTCTACCTTAGAAATAGATTGATTTTTTTTTTCTTATTGACAAGGGCAAACAGATTTGAGAAGATAGAGATCTCACAGTTATTGAGGGAGGGATTTACCTGATCAGCTGTAGAGATCTTCAGTGCAGGTGTCTATATCTGAATCTGTCACTATACACTCTCTTTAAGGTCAGTGGCAAGAGGTAGGCACATGTAGGGTGCAATTCATCTCACCCTGGAGTTGGTGCCTACAGTTTCTCAGATGTGCCCCCCAAGCACCCATTCGCTGGCTCTCAGAGCAGCCCAGGGTAGTTGGTTCAGATGTAAGCAGAACCTCAGTCCTACAGGTTGGAAAAGGCCTCTGGGGGTCATCTAGTCCTGCTCAAAGCACCATCAACTTAGATAAGGTTGCTTAGGCCCTCATCCAGTCGGATGAATAGCTACAAGGATGTCTTTGAGGATACGGCTAAAGCTAGATGCAATAAACCCCACTGTGAATTGTAACAGTCCTTGAAAGAGGTAGCCTAACAGAAAACAGGGATCCAAATTAGTGTTGTAACAATGCCAAGATGACCATGTGAGCTAAACCAATTTCTTGAACACAAAGGGTAGGATTCAGTCAGCTAAACAGGTGTTGTTGAGTATCTGTACCTGCAGAAAGGTGCAGGTGTCACCTTCTTGCATCGTATCTGCCAACCTGTGCAGATTTCTCTGATACTCTTAAGGCATCTCAAGTGGCTCAGGATGCCTATTGCTTATGCATCAGCATGCTATCCAGATTGTAGCAGCTCAGGATTCACACACTTGAACATTGAAGTCACCAGTGCACCTGTCTATGTGTGATCTCGGTGGCTAATCTCCCATTATCGTTAATGGACATCAAGCTACCCAACAGAGCCTGAAGGGATGTTTCACTCTACCTAAGATAGAAGTGCATCTCTGAGCAGCTGAATATCTTCCCAGATTTATTATTCTGTACTAAGTTTAATGCCAGTGCTTGAATCTGGAACTAAATCCCAGTCGTCTTGAACTCCCAGACTCACCAAGCTGCCGGAATACATACCATTACTGTAGTTTCATGGGATATATAATCCATGATTCTTAGGAAGCATGTTGTGAAGTAGGTCAGTAAATGCTGGTGTGATATGTTTACAACTGATTAAGGTGACAAGTATGTTAAATACTGTAATCTGGTAAAGACAACTGCAAGAGAATGTGGGACTTCAGCTTCCAAGCATCTGCTAAAATTGGATGTGTTTGGATGCAGGCACAGCTCCAAAATTACTATCGCTGTTACTGCAAAACTAGCTAAGAATCCTGATTAAGAAGTAAAATACTTATTTTATATGCTGATATTTATAAAACAGGAGCAAGAGTAAAGAAAGTTCTTTGTAAACATTTCTTAATGTTGTGATATGGAAAAGATGAAGCCAGTAGTCATTCAAGTCCTGATCCTTTTTTCTTTTTTTCCAGTTTTGATCCATCAATACTACCATTTTTTCCTCTAACTACATCTTTTGTTGGTTTTAAAGGCAAAGTTATGCCTTCTTCATATTTTGGAAACCATATTGCCTACATAAGGCAATCTTTCTAGGAATGAGTTTACAAGATATTTAAGAGTCTGCCTAGCTTTAACTACAGTTTATAGAGGTGTCACTGTGATTCAACACATGCTTAACACTTCATTATTTCAAAAGGTGTGAGAGATCAAGAGATGCCCTTCAGCCCTTCTCCAAATTGCTGATTTGAGCCCTTCTTTGGTTTAGCAAGCTTCTTATCTAGTTCCTGAAGGTTCGAAGGATGTGTTGACCCAAAAAGATTTAATTTTAGTGTCAAGTGGTGCTTCAGATGCTTCCTACGACACAGGTTTCATTCCAAACGCAAAAATAAAGTACCTTGTGAACACTTCCACCTTTTCCATGTCACTACTTCAAATTTTTCTATGTCTATGTGCAGCAACAGATTTATTCCTGATCTATGAATTTTAAATGCCTTCTTCTTGTCTTCAAGTTTATAGGACACAGCTGACCAGACAATTCTTTACCTATTTCTATCAAGTGAATAAAAATCTGCCAAGTTGTTAAATTTTTTAAATGTTTGACTTATATGTTACCATACAGTTTCCATTCTTTATTTCTGCTTCCAGATCTCCTCTTATCTGGGATGGTTTCCTGGCATTATTGTTGATTTCTTCATATCTATGGGACCTTGACATTTAGGGCACTCAAGAAGCTGTCCATGAACAGTTCCCATTTGGAGTTAGTTAAACAAAATTGTATATGTTTTGCTGAAGTGTGGCCCAGATATCTCCCTCTGGAAACATAGCTACTTAAGAACGGTAGTTGTATGAAAGATGCTCCAACCTGGTATGTATGAAAGGAAGTAATGCAGAAGCATTTATTAAAATAAAATTAAATAAAATCCCCTGTACATCTTATTTGTTGTATTTCTTTCATATGTTGCTGCAAAATCTACTTTGATCTGTACGTTACATCGTCAAGTCATATGGCACTGTAAAATACCATCACTTATGGAAAAAGCACACATATAATTTAAATAGATAAGTAGCACAAGTATGCCATTTTTTTCCTGTATGATAATAGATTACTATAAGGTTTCAGTCATGAAGTTAAACATCCTGGAGCAGTTAAACAGGAATTTTACCCCAAAGCAAGTGTACGAGCTATGTGAATATTAGGAAGCCAGATGACATGCACAGATAGCAACAGAAGCCTGGATGGATCAATAAGCTCCATCAGCTCTGTGTTTTAAAGTACAAAGCTTTGAAGAAGTAGAAGAAGAAGGGAAAAAAGAGTGATTTTAGGTATAAGGAAATGATTATTCTCATGAGAAATCTGATGCAGCACTTGTAATGTCTTTTCTCTGTTATTAAGTCACATCAATAATACTGTCTGATAATATTTTCCTTAAAGTAAATATAGTGCGAGTGCTATTAGTGTGATCATGTTTCCAACAGGAACACAATAAAAGGAAAACATGCTTTATGGCTTGTTTAACCCTCTTAATAACATTTAAGTGATGATATATGTATTATGACAAGGTAAAATAATTGCTAAAAATAACATGAGGAAAACATAACTGTGAGCTTTTTTCTGTTATTTTTAAAAAATCAATCAGAAATATAAGGACGTTTAACATCTTCAGGCTTGTTCCTGTTATTTAAAGAAAAATCAATGGGAAATATAAGGAGCTTCAGCGCTTTTGAAAGAACATGGTATCATCTGGAGGTTGTTTCTAGCCTCACAAATTCACTGACACATTTTCCATGATAGTTTTATCTCAGATATTCCACCAGCAGTTTTCCAGGAGAAATGTTTACGGCAAACATTAATTTTTAGTAAATCCAGTAAAAATTTGGAGACTGAGAATTTTGAACTTAAGCCAAATGTTAGCATTAGACGCCTGATGAGAGTGGTTATATTTAGCTAATCAACTAACAGAAATAATACTACACCTACGTATTCAGGCCAAACCAGTTTACTCCTAACCCTATAGATTTATGCAATGCCAAAGTGTTCACATTGGGCACATATGTTTTTTGTAGGGTGCAGGCCTAAGATATTTCATATTTTGAGATTCCAATTTCTGATACAATTAGGTGTTTCAAGCAATTTCATGGTTAATAAATAGTCATCAAAATGACTTGCCAAAACACTTTGGTTTAAGAAAAATATACGTGAGAAAGTGCTACTGGTACACAGTTTGGACCAATTCTCAAATCTCCTTAGTGGCCTACAGGAATATGAAATAACATAATCTGGAACCTGAGCAATGAAAAAATATGATTTTTGAAAAGTAAGTCTTTTGGTGGAAGGGTGCGTGCACCCTGCAAAAATTGCGTGCCTCATTAGTTGGCATTTTAAGTATGGTTTTACAGCTCTGTCAGGCTATTCAAGTAGGTCAGTGAGGCAACTGGGCAGAATTGATGCATGCCATTTTGGTCATCAGAGCATATCTAAAATAATAGTCAAAAACTGTAACTTTCTAGCAGTCCTCCAGTTCTCCTTGAGGGTTCTAGTCATGCTCCGGAGAGGCAATTGCTGCTTGTCCCTGTGTTTGATGTAATAAACAGCAGAGGAAGTGCACTGAACAGCTAGGTGGTGATTAGTTTACAGAGAAAAGAAGACAGATGTCATCGTGGCAATGGAGGAATCCTGGATTCCTCAGAAAATCCTTCCATAAGCCACGGCAAAGAAAATGTAACACCAGACTGCAATGGTATAATTGCAAAGAAACTAGAAGGGAAAGGACAATGACATCAAGAATCATCAAAATGAATAGAAGTATGCAAAAAATCTCATTTGCAATGTATCTACCTGGCCTACAGCAACAACAAAATATCCACTGTCTAACTGAATGTGTCTCACCGAACCTTGAACAAACGGTGCTTTTTGACTATGTTTCCACCAACTATCAGTGAGCAATTGCTGATTAGACAATGTCCGCTCTACACACATTTCGGACTGGTCTATTTCCAGTTTGCTAACATCCATTAGCCTCTTTGACTCAATTTCATTATAAAGGAAAAGAGCCTGTACTCTCCAAGGCCTCGCCATGATGTGCACTACAGCAGAGTAAGCAAGGACAACTGGGCCATTCTCTTCAGAAGTTCTAGGTCTTCTGATATGAACAGAGACTCCAGTGCCAGACACTTGTCTTATATCTCTCTCTTACTGCAACCCTCAGTAATTTCTTCCCATAGAAGTATTTATATATTCTGAGCAATTATGTAAAGTGCTCCTTGATGGGAAACAAACAAACAAACCAGAAACATTTGTTAGTGTGGACATATAAATAATTCACAGCAAGACAAGTTTATATATGAACCATTAATTACTCCTCTGAAGTTCACACCTGACCTTCCTCTTGGTTACTTATTTAAAAACATATGCTTTAATTTTTTCAAGGTCCTATTCTTCAGTCATCAAAACATCTTTGTAATTCTTCCTTTTACTTGTCACAAATATTCAACATCATTTTTGAAAGTCAACTTATAATCACAGGTGCCTCTATGGTTTAAAACTAACTGGTAACCTGTTAGAAGGTAAATCTTACCTCAGTCCCTTGTTTCTTCCCCATCATCTTATTTGTGATTAATTTTGCCAGTTAATTTCTCTTCAAGCACATTCTACATCCACCACATTTCCTTTGCAATGTCCAGCTTCAAGCTGAATTGAGCTGTCCTTTTGGTTCCCACTCTTGTTGCAAGGGGAGATTCCCAAATGCCTCTCTCGGGACTGTGCTAAGAGAACTAGAGAATACAAAGGAAAAAAACCTGAAAATCCCAGCTTAGTCCATGCAGGTGAAATTCGTTGCTTCACAAACCTCGCTAACAATCTAAATAAGTTTTAAATAATCTCAGATATCTATTTGTTCTTTTCTCGTTCCTAAACAATGTCATAATATGTATATCAAAACCCATAATCTATTGTAAGGAGTAGATCTAGGGGAATTCTGAAGACACTAGGCTTCCCCTCCAAAATTAAAAAGACCAAATCCACTTAGGAGATGACTTAAAAATATTTCCTCAGTTTTAGATTAGTTCCTTCAATGCATTTCTCCTGTATCACAAAAATTTGCAAGTTTAGGTTTTGTTATTTAATTCAGGCAGCAACAGATCATTTTTTAATTTCAGGATAGATTCCACAGATGAGGCAATAGATTTCCCTAATGTGATACTTTTTATTGTTAGTTGGAACAGTAGATAAGCAACTTGGATACAATACAACAGGCTTGCTTTGATTTATTGTCTACAGTAGAGGGCCAATATATTTTTAGTAAATGGAAACCAATTTGGAATAAAAAAGAAGCTCAAAAGAAAAAAGAATCCCTTGGCATTAATTTGGTGAATCAATTCATGATTTGGTGAAACAGCATTCACTGTAACTGCTAATATATTCTAAAGCTGGACAAGTGCACCAGGCCTGATCCATGGCCAAGGGAAGCTACAGATGGTCCTTCAGTAAAACTGTCATTGCATTAAATCTGACTGATATTTTAAAGCTAAGATAGAAAACTGGAGATGGGGAAGACAAATGTAAGGTTCATTATATTATCCTGTGAGAAAATTCTAATTATTTCTAAGAGGTCAACAGAGCTTGATACTTAAGAATAAAGTACAGGTTCGAAAAATAGTATGTGTTTTGAGTGTATGACTGGAAGGAAAGAAAAGGAAGAGAAAGCAAATTAACAGAGACTCTCTGAAACAGTGTTAGATCACAAAAGGATTAGAAGAATGGAAGTGATTTCTTCATTTTTGTTTCAGTGGAAGAAGGCGGCTGCTTCACTGTACTATTTCTGATTCCTCCTGTTAGTACTATTTCATTTTTATTAAGTCCTCCATTTGGTCAAGTTCACTCTGTCTTGGTTTGTCTCTGATCAAGTCTTTGGCTACAACATGTCTATGTTGGTTTTGGGTGGGCTTTGTGGATGGCAGCTTCTATTTTTCCCTAAACTTTCTTCACTTCTTGGGAATTGTAATGATTCTTCTTGTTCTAAAACAAATATCAAAAATAAGTGAAATGAATATACACTGGAAGTTCACATATTGCATGTTGGCTATAAGGGAGGATTAGGCACCTATAGCATCTAGACTTTGGTAATGTGCATCCAATCAAATTTTTTCTCAAACGTGATATGCAAAAGCAAGACATTATGTCTTCTTCTCAAAATGTAGTAGCTAAATGATAATGATAATAATGCCAACAATGACAATAATGATGACAATAATACTAATAATACAATAATAACTTCTTGAAAACTCTATTGTATGCATTCAAGACAATCAATCCTACAGAAAATCTTAAAATGCCAATCAAGACCTTAATGCTCTTTATGAAACAAATACTTGAGTCATTTTTGTTTCAACCCTTGTATTAAAAGGTAATGGAATCAAAAAAGCAAGCAAATTAAACTCTTTAAATTTCAGACAAAAAGAATGAGGATTTCTGGCAGGGATTTTTAAAAAAAATGAAAAAAAATCATGTTAAACATTTAAATTTCTTTGAATCACTTTGTCCTATTAGGAGAACTTTTGTTGGGAAAATGTACATCTTACAAAAGTTACTGATAATATTGCCACTTAATTTAAAATGTGGATTTCACAGAATCACAGGATGGCTGAGGTTGGAAGGGACCTCTGGAGGTCACAGAATCATAGAATCATAGAATCATAGAATCATAAAGGTTGGAAAAGACCTCTAAGATCATCAAGTCCAACTGTCAACCCAACACCACCATACCCACTACACCATGTCCCTAAGCGCCTCATCTACACGTCTTTTAAATACCTCCAGGGATGGTGACTCAACCACTTCCCTGGGCAGCCTGTTCCAAGGCCTGACCACTCTTTCAGGAAAGAAATTTCTCCTAATGTCCAGTCTAAACCTCCCTTGGCGCAACTTGAGGCCATTTCCTCTCGTCCTATCACTAGTTACTTGGGAGAAGAGACCAACACCTACCTCGCTACAACCTCCTTTCAGGTAGTTGTAGAGTGTGATGAGGTCTTCCCTCAACCTCCTCTTATCCAGACTAAACAACCCCAGTTCCCTCAGCCTCTCCTCATAAGACTTGTGCTCCAGGCCCTTCAGCAGCTTCGTTGCCCTTCTCTGGACATGCTCCAACACCTCCATGTCTTTCTTGTAGTGAGGGGCCCAAAACTGAACACAGTATTCGGGGTGCAAATTGGATCTGGTTCAATCCCCTGCTCAAGCAGGACCACCTACAACAGGCTGCCCAGGACCACGTCCAGATGATTTTGTATACCTCCAAGGATGCAGACTCCACAACCCCTCTGGGCAACCTATCCCTGTACTTGGTGACCCTGAAAGTAAAAAATTTTTTCCTGATGTTCAGAGGGAACCTCCTGTGTTTCAGTTTGTGCCTATTGCCTCTGGTCCTGTCACTGGGCACCACTGAATAGATTCTTGTCTTATTTACACCTTCCCTTTGGATATTTGTATACATCAATGAATTTCTCCCTGAAATGAGTTTCTCCTCCCAGGCTAAACAGTCGCAGTTTAACAGTCTCTCCACCTTTCCTCATAGGAGAGATACTCCAGTCACTTAATCATCTTCGTGACCCTTTGCTGGACTCTCTCCAGTATGCTCATGTCTCTCTTGCACTGGGGAGCCCAAAACTGGACCCGGCATTCCAGATGTGGCCTCCCCAGAGCTGAGGAGAAGGATCATCTCCCTCGACCTGCTGGCAATACTTTACCTAATGCAGCCCAGGATACCATTAGCCTTCTTTGCAACAAGAACACATTGCTGGCTGATGTTCAACCTGGTGTCCACCAGGATCCCCAGGACCTTTTCTGCCAAGATATCTTCCAGCATACTTTGGTGCATGAGGTTGTTCCTCCCCAGGTGCAAGACTTTGCACTTTCCTTTGGTGAACCTTATGAGGTACCTGTCAGCCCCTTTCTCTGTCGAGGTCTCTCTGGATGGCAGCACGACCTTCTGTCATATCAGCCATTTGTTCCAATTTTGTGTCTTCAGAAAACTTATTGAGGCTACACTCTCCCCCATCATCCAAATCATTAAAGAAGATGTTGAACAGGATTGGACTCAGTACTGTCTCTTGAGGTACACCACTAGTTACTGGCTTCCAACTAGACTTTGTGCCACTGATCACCACCCTCTGAGCTTGGCTGTTCAGTCATTTTTAATCCACCACATTGTGTTCTCACCCAGCCCATACATCAACAGCTTCTCTATGAGGATCTTACAGGAGACAGTGTTGAAAGCCCTACTGAAACCGAGACAGACAATATCCACTGCTCTCCCCTCATCTACCAGGCCAGTCATTTCATTGTAGAAGGTTGTCAGGTTGATCAAGAATGACTTGCCCTTTGTGAATCTATGCTGATTACTTCCTATCATCTTCATGTCATCCATATGTCTGGAAATAAGTCCCAGGCGTAGGTGTTCCATAACTTCCGAGGCATCAAGGTGAGGCTGACCAGCCTGCAGTTCCATGGGTTCTCCTTCTTGCCCTTTTTGAAGATAGGAGTAACACTTGCTTTTCTCCAGTCTTCAGGCGCCTCTCCCAGTTGCCACGATCATTCAAAGATTATCAAGAGTGGCCTCACAATGACATCTACCAGCTCCCTCAGCACTCACGGATTCATCCCATCAGGGCCCATGGACTTAGGTGTGTCCAATTTGCTTACGCATTCTCTAACCTGATGCTCTTCCATCAAGGGTAAGTTTACATTGCTCCAGGCTTTCCCTCTGGTCATCAGTGCCTGGGTTTTCTGAAGGTCAGTCTTACTAGTGGAGCCTGAGGTGAAGAAAGCATTCAATACCTTTCGCCAGGTCCTCTGCTCCATTCAGCAGTGGACCCACATTTTCCACAGTTTTCTTTTTGCCACTTAGGTACTTACAGAAGCCTTTCCTGTTGCTTTTTACAACCCTCGCAAAATTTAACTTCAGGTGGGTTTTGGCCTTCCTAACCACATCTCTGCATGCTTGGCCTCTATTCTCAGGTTGCCTGTACCCACTTCCACCTTCTGTATGCTTTCTTTTTATGTTTGAGTTTGGCCAAGAGCTCCTTGTTCATCCACGCAGGTTTTCTGGCATTTTTGCTGACTTCCTAATCATTGGGATTAATTGCTCTTGAGCTTGGAGAAGATGATCCTTGAATATTAACCCCCTTTCTCAGGCTCCTCTTCCCTCCAGAGCCTTATCCCATTGGACTTCGAAGTGGCCAGTCTGCCTTTCTGAAGTCCAGGGTTGTGAGTTTGATTTTTGCCCTGCTCCCTATCCTCAGGATCCTGAGCTCCACCATCTTGTTGTCACTGCAGCTAAGGCTGCCATTGACCTCCACATCCCCAACAAATCCCTCCTTGTTGGTGAGTATGAGGTCCAGCAGAACACCTCTCCTTGTTGGCTCCTCTGTCACTTAAGTCAGGAATTTGTAAGAGATGCCCCCAAGGAACCTGCTGGATTGCTTATGTAATACTGTGTTATTCCTCCCTCAAATATCAGGGTGGTTGAATGAAGCTCATGAAGACCAGGACCTGTGAACCTGAGGCTGCTTCTGGCTGTCTGTAGAGGGCCTCATCCACTTGTTCTTCCTGGTCAGGCAACCTGTAGCAGATAACCACTACAATGTCACCCTTACCTATCTTCTCTTTACTCCTTACTCATAAGGCCTCAGTTGACTCATTATCTATGGCCAGCCAGAGCTCCATGCATTCCAGCTGTTCTCTCACATAAAGGACAACTCCCCCTCCTCACCTTCCTGGAGCTCCATCTTTCCCATGGAGCCTGTATCCCTCCATTGCAACCCTCCAGTCATGCGAACCATCCCACCATATCTCCATGATCCCAACAAGACCATAGCCCTGCAACTATTCTCTAATTCCTTTTTATTCTCCATGCTGTGTACATTAGTGTACAGCTTCATATCAGATTCCCTACAGAAAAAATAGTATATCATTCTAATGCCTACCATCAGATAGCAGCACAATGATGAAAAACTAGTTTCCAAAGAAAACAGAAAAAATTGAAAGTTTTAAAGAATTACAAACTGCACAAAGCGAGACAGAATGGGTACGTCTATTTTTTATTATAGTAGTCTGTGGAAAAGAGAGTTTATGGGACACATGAGACCTAAATACAATTTTTCAAATGAAATATTATCCCCTGTTCATGACAGAGGAAATTTTAAGAAAGCTTTCCAGCCCTTTATTATATGGCAAATTATTCCATCAATGACTTAAGATCAGGATTTTGGCAGTCAAAACGAAAAGATAAGAGTTCAAATGCTGTGCTATTGGTTTTTACATATCTATCTTAAGGTCTGTCTGGCACTAGATGTTTTCCATGGAAATTATTTATTCCAACTCAGAGCATCAGTACTGAAACAATCATGGACAATGCAGTAGTTTAGGGAAGTGAGCATGAAAGAGCATAACTACTTATGGAAATAAATTCTGGGTAGTCACAAAAAAGGATTCCAGTCACAAGTCACACAGCAATTGCAGTCAAGCCCCATACAACATACGTATATTTTGTGACAGTTTTATATGCTGTAAAGAGCAAACGAATTATCCTTAGTTTGGCTGAGTTTTTGGTAAAGACCATTATAAAAATTTAGCAAACATACCATACATAGTTTCTCTCAGCTTTCTCACTCAGACTTAATGCCTTTTTTATTTTGTATGGCTAGGTAGATTTCCATGTCCTGTGAGATATGAATGAGAGGAACAGGAGCGGTAGAGGAGAAACCCTCTCTTGCGTGCAGTGTACGAGAATTATGCAAATATATCACTACTCTTGTGCAGAGAATAAATTATTTAAAGTCCATATATTTACTATTAAAAATTAGATAGTAATTAGATAGTATTATTATACAAGTATAAAATGTGCCAGCCGTTATTCTTTTTCAATTCTGTGAAGTTTTGATTCTTTCTTTTCTCAGTTTAAAAGGTCTTGGAGGAAGAGCATGTTTAAACATATACAAATTTATTCACTGGTTTAAGATTAAAATTCTAGCACATAAAATACAACAATCCAGAAAGACAGGATTCCTTTATATTTCAGAGAAAAAAGATTAAGGATTTGTGTGATGATGAGTTGTAATATTCACTGTCAGTTTCCTGTGTAATATATTTCTTTTATTTGTAAGCATCTCTTAAGTGTTTGGATGGGATTCAACTGACTGCATGTCAGAATCTATAGCATAGATGTCTACATCTCTCTTAATCAACGTGTGTCTATTTATAGTTAATGGAAAGAAACAGATATTTCTAGAATGTGATTCATCTTGTCCCAAAGTAGATATCTACATTTAGTGAAAACTCTCATCCCTGGAAAGCATGTTTCTCTCATTACTGTAGAGGGAGTTCAGGATTATTAGGTCGTATGTAGACACAGTCAGATGTAGACATCTAAAGTTAGGGGAGAGAAGATTTCCTTGTTTGTCCTCTGTGCAAATGACCCAAATGTCAGGTGTTATCATGTGGTTTACCCTCAGTACCTGCTGTTCCAAATTGTATGATATGCCTTGATATTAAATGGTGTGCAAATTGAAAACAGGGAGTCCTAAAGTATAAAAAGCAAAATTGTTGAATACAAGACTACACTTCCTTTCATAGCTTTGCTGTCCTTTTGCCTCATATTGGACTGGAGCACTAGCAAGTAAGAATGCAAGCACCAGGCAGATTATAGGATGGCAGTTCAGGAATATATGTGGGTGTTTCATTACCAGAGCTCCCCGGGTTTAAAACCTTACTGTTAGCCTACAGGTTAAAGAAAATGTCTGTCTTCATCCAATTTGTGAAACTCTCCCCTTGTTTCCTTTATTTTTATAAAAGCACTCTCATTTCCTTTACTTTATTGCACCATTCTTGCAAACTAAGAACTCAATTTTCAGATTAATTCAAATATACCATACCCTCAAAGGGTGTATCACTCCATTCAGGGTTTCAACATAAGTACAAGTACTTGATCTCTAAGACTTTATTTAAATTGTGGGACGTGGAAGCATTTCTGATCTCATGAGTCCATATGTGCACACCTGCCATGTCTCAACTGTTTCCTGGGTGTAGAGAGAGAATTATCCCTTTCTTTCCAGTCTCAACTATTCCTGCCTTGTTTTTTTCTAGAAAGGTGGAAGATCGTGTGCAGAAGCTAGATGGGAGCCCCGACGCAGTCCAGTTTAGTACCCGACTGAGACATCTGATGGACTAAATTTCTCAGATGACCCACAACATACATCTTCTAGACTTGGTTTCATGATGAAAAGCTTGAGCAGGCTGTGGTGGGAAGAGTCATCTCAATGATCTCGCAGAACAGAACTGAACTATTTTGTTTATTTTGAGAAATGATACACAAAACAAGTCCAGCTCAGAGTCGAGGGCAAGGAGTGGAGAAGTATGCATCACTGACTTATCACTGCAGGGAGACCTGGCTAGGCAGAGCTCAATTACTCAAATTACATTTAGCCAGATCTAACTTACAGGGCTCCTCATGAAGAATTGTCAGGTAAGAAAAGAAAATACTGGCATGATTCTCAATTGTTTCTTATTTGTTAGTGGTCACTCTAACTCAGTGTGACAAGAGAATGACTGCAAGTACGTGTGACTGAGTCCTGTCTGACTGAAAGGGAATATGGTTGCACAACTGCATAAGAATGAATACCATTACTGAGAGCCTGCAGAATGTGTATAAATTAGGGCATTGACCTATCGGAAAAGCTACAGGTCCAGTGCCGAATGGCCCCAGATCTTTTGTATGTTTCAGTTTGAACCCATGTTTAAGAATAACAGGAGAGTGCACATTGAAAGCATATCTTATTCCATCTCCCAGAAAAGCCCTAAGGAACTGTGTATGTTTACAAGATTCCGTTATTTTTTCCCACTAAATAGTACAAGAAGGTACTCTGCTGCCTATATTATTTTTTCTTTATTAAATGTGATAGTGATTTAGAAGTATGAACATTTCATGGAACTGATTCATTAGCTCAGCTAGTAGAGCTCCATTTGTGGGTTTGCAACATCAAAACATTCCTGTTTTTCCATTAATTAATGTGTAGACATTTACAGTACATCCACAATTAAGTGGCAGCAAACTTCTGAAGCTGTTACATGTCCGAGAATATTTGCACATTTTGCCTGGTAAGGAATATTGACAAGTGCCAATGGATGCAGTAAAAGAAATTGACAATATAAAGCCAGCCTTTCTTCCTCACTGTCTGTGGGGATTAGAGAAACAAGGCACTGAACACTGAAGAGAGGATTTTTTCTTTCCTGATGTAATAACTCTATGCAAATGATGTTTCAGGTAGCCTAGTAAAATTGGCATCTTAAAAGGAAAGGAGGTAATTTAAAACCTAGATGTGAATAAATTCATAGCATCTGATACAGAATGCCGTGACTAAGTGTTTAACTTTCAAATAACCAGTAATTTTATGTAAAGGTTTTAAATTAAATGAATACATTTTAGGGCATGGTGTGGTTTCAGGATTTCCAGCTACCGCCCCAAAAAACAGCCATTAGAATCCAAGCTTCCAATTAATGGTGAGCTGCATGCAGTACAGCACTGGCTTAACAATTCTGAACAGAAAGGTTTGAAACTAGATAACAACCTGTGGGCTGTAAACAGAGTAGGCTTAAGTCTTGCTGATTTTAATGTGGTCTGATCAAACAGACTGTAAATGAAAGACTCTGCTCTAGCTTGCCCACTAATTTGAATTGCGCTCATTTGACTTGTTTCCAGTACCAGCATTATTACCTAAACATTTATAGTACCATAAATGAAGAACGAAAAATATCCTGAAAGATGTATGGTGGGTTTTTTCTTAAACTAAATATGCATGAAAAGAATATTCCTGGAGATGAAATGGAGACTTATGTAGAAAAAATAGGCTGCTCTCTAACACATTTCCCTTATTGTTTATGAAATTTCCCACTAATTGCCTATTTAACCAACCTTTCCCTGACCCCTTTTTTTCTTTACTTTTTTTTCACCACATGTGTAGGGTTACTGGTCAGATGGATTGTGTTTAATGGGAGGTGAGGGACATGCAAAGTTTGGATGGAAGAAAACTGAAAATTAAAAAAATGACAACTATCTACTTTAAAAATATTTCAGAGCCCAGGAGGAACTGTGCTGATAGAGTTATCCGAGTGGGAAAAGTTTTTACAGACTGCAATCATTGGATTTATTCATGTTTGCTCCTAGCAATAGTCACTATTATCGCAAGCTCCTCAGCCACATTGTAGATATTTCCTCAGTAGGCCCTTCCTCCTTCATGGGACAAAAATTGCTTTCGCAGGGTGAGATACCACAGTACCATAAGGCATTTTGTGAAGCCAAAACATGGCTGATGATTGTCCTTTTTACTGGCATCTAACTTTGCTGCTACATTACCAAACCCTTAACTATGAGAAGAACGTCAAGATGAAAGCAGTAAATGTGGGCATTGGCACCCCACTATGGGGAGCTCTACAGCTTCTGAGACATCAGGCTAAATTTGAGGTGCTGCCTCACCACTCTGTATGGCTGTTATTCCAACATTGCCCTAGTTGCTGTTTTCATCGTCATTTCATTTTCATGAAAATACTGAATAGCAAAGGAGGACTTCCATGAGAGTTTTCTTGCTAGAGAGGCAGCTCCATCTGGTCTCCTGGGGTCTTGTGAGGGTGGAAATGCAAGGCAAACTGCTGGCTGTAAGGAGGGAACCAGCTTGGTGAGGGACTGGGTAAATCACAGGTCCTGGCTTGAGGCTTTGTCCAGATGCAGTGCTGGAGGCAGCTTTCCATGGTCACAAAGTTGGTGGGATGTAGAGGTAAAGGTCTTTGGAGGCTTGCATTGAGATTGCACAGATAGGCGGACAAGGAGACTGCTGCAAGAGACAAGGTCAGAGAGTGTGGATCTGGCAAGAAGAGTACAAATCAGGAACACATATATCTCGAAATGATCTTATTTCCCTATGAAATGCACGTGGAAGAATAAAATTAAATAGCATAAGGTAAGATAATATAAAATTAACAATAACCAAACAACTGCCTGCCCAGTCCTACTCTTCTCTACAAAACAGATACTTAAACAAAGCCAGATAGATACTCAGCATTCTCACTGAGCAGAAAATGTTTGGCATTTTGACACCTGTTTTGATCTGGACAGGCATAGCAGGTTATGAAATAACATATGAATAACACAGACAATATAAAAATGAAAAAAAAATCAATGTATAAATTTAATTTTGATTTACCCATATGGCATATCAACATTTTCTGAAACAAAGCCAGCTTTTGATGTATTTTCCCTCCACATAAAAAGTAAAGTTACTCCATGACCACTGGAATTAATGCAGCCTCCTTTCCTGTGGTTTTACGTTCTTCGAGCCATCAACCATCTGATGATTACAATAATCTCCATTCCCTTCTGTGTGCTCCCTGGTTAACAGGCAACCCTGAGATGGCTAGTCTGGAGATAAACCTGTGATATTCAACTGAGCAGTCCTTATGTGCCTATTAAGTCATACCTGGCAGTGGAGGTACTGCTCTGGATCCATCTCCTCTGACAAGACACTGGTGTGCCTAAAAATTATAGAATATAATTAACTTTGAGACATCTACTCCTTTTTTTTTTTTTTTTTTGGTTTAATAAAAACTGGCCAGTATGCTGAGAAATTATTTAGGGAGACTGACAAGTGAGACGGATAAACAGCACAGTCCCCTAAGTTTACAGCTTTGCAGACTAAAAAAAATCAGTTTGGGCATGGTTGTCGTTTTTTTTTATTAAAAATGTATTTCTGTTGAAGTTTTTCTATCATAAGTATCTGATACTGAAAGTCTCCACTGTGTATGCTCACTGTAGGTTATTAAACACTGAACTCTTTTGAAAATTGGACAGCTTGTTGTAATCTGGCTCATAGTGCAATTGCAAAAAAAGAAATTGGTTGCAAAAGCTTTTCACCAGAAACATTCTAAAAAAGGCGATATTTGTTCATGGTTTATCTGGAAAACAAAGGGTGAACAAACAAACAAACAAACAGACTAATTGCCTAAATTAGTCAAAGCACATAATTAATTTGACCTGCATAACTACAGTCCCAGATGAGTTTTTGGCCAGAACGGTAGTGCTAATATTTTTAAGCTTGCCAAGTATGCAACGCGATACAACCATTACAGGGGCAGGACACTGGCTTTCACTCCAAGTCAAGACAGCAGGTCTATTTGCAGGCTGGTCCAAACATGCGAGGTCCTGCTTCATGCCTGGACCAGGGAAAATCCGAGGCTGCCCCGTTGCCTTGTGACCATGACCACCTCCTGCTGCATCCTGAGCTCTCTTTGGAGACCTCCTGTGCCATCCTAACCCAGCCTGACCCTGACCTCATTTAACTTGTGAGAACTGGCAAAGGATTGTACAATCGCCCTATATGGCATAGTTTCAGCTTAAAGGAATTTACATAAATCCTGATAGAAGAAAGAATGCTTGTCGTCTATCCGGTAAACAAGAAACCACGAATCCTGTGTGGGAGATATTTGGCTGAATGTCTACTGGTTTTCTGTAGTATTTGTAGGATGTCTCAAAGCTTGGAATTTCCACCTCACCTTATTCTGACATTTCATTGTTTAATTTTTCTGTGCTTTAGAATGAAAATCAATCCCAAGAAATGGGAATCATAAAAACATAAAAACATAAAAACCATTCCCCCTTGTCCCCCTTCAGCCTATCAGTACTTAAAAGGGGCTTATAAGAAAGATGGGGACAAACTTTTTAGCAGGGCCTGTTGTGACAGGGCAAGGGGGAATGGTTTTAAACTAAAAGAGGGTAGATTTAGACTACGTATAAGGAAGAAATTTTTTATGAGGGTAGTGAAAACTGGCACAGGTTGCCCAGAGAGGTGGTAGATGCCCCATCCCTGGAAACATCCAAGGTCAGGTTGGACGGGCTTCTGAGCAACCTGATCTAGTTGAAGATGTCCCTGCCCACGGCAGGGGGGTTGGACTAGATGACCTTTAAAGGTCCCTTCCAATCCAAACTATTCTATGATTCTATGATTCTATAATAATTCCTTTCGAGAGCATTATATTGCATTTTGTTATGCACTGCTTACATTATTCACTGCATTGTTTAGTACACTATATTAGTGACATCTCAAAAGGTAACAGTAAAATATGTAAAACAGTCTATTAACTTAAGAGTGTTTTCAAAAATGCTTATAGGCCACTAGTTGGTCATACCTAAAACATTTTTTTTCACAACAAAGCAGCATTAACAAAGCAGTTTAGCTAATATCATTAGCTATTTTGTAAATATTTGCTGAATATATTGAATATTTATATTATTGCCTATCAAAGCCGACTGTAGTAATATTCAAAATTTTTTTTAAAAACTGATTTGTAAGATAGTATGACATCGTGATGTGTTCATATTTTTCAACTGTCTTGAATGCACATAGTATACCTTATTTATTTCTTGGGATAAAGGTGATCCATAATTTCAAAAAAAAATTCTTGAATGTTAAAAAAAATATGAATAGTATTGGGATGACATGTGATGTAATTTCAGCCAATAAATGAGAAGAATTTGTAGAGAGAAGCGATACCAGGTTTGTCTACTTCATATTCTTGGACTACTATTCCTAAGCCAGCATTATTAGAACAGGAAATAATGAAGCTAATTAACTTTTGATGTTATTAACTGATAGAACTTACTATATATCCCAGGTTTCAGAGCAATCAAGCATCAGGCATCAAGCAATGAGCGATGATTCAAGGTGTCCTAAACTTCTACTACAGCCCCTTACTCCTTATTAGGCTAAACCTTTAATTGTGACTATATCCATACCATTTATGTGTATGAAGCTCTGCAGGATATCTCTGTTTTTCTATTGGCAGAAATGAAAACATTTTTTTGATCCACATTCTTTGCAATTTATAGACTAGTCCTTTATTCCACTACCATGAAAACACCGAAATCTACAACCAGAACAGGAAATTTCACACACACCTTTCTGTCTAGGGTACAGCAACCATAATGGTTTCGTTATCCTCAGATGCTATGTGCAGCGACTGGTCCTTACAGAGAGGGATTGGGTTTGTTGCTTAGCATGTTCCAGTTGACTGTAATTGCTCAATACCTCCACATATTTCTTAAGCTTGTAGGCTTACTTTCATAGTAGATCTCCATTTGTCTACCACAGCAGGAAGTTAAACCAAGTTCCTTGTAATTGGTTCATTTCCTTAGGGCTGAATTACGGTTTCTATATTTCGAAGCACAGGGGGACGGCTAGCAGCCTTGACTTTTAGCTGTGAAGAAGGAGGTGTTATGACTGGAAAATGTTACTGTAGGAAGTGAACTTCAAAGTGCAAAGGAGGAACAAGTGCCAAGCGCCCTTTTGACAGGCACCTTAACCACCACATAAATAGACCTCCCACTTAACTAAACTCACAATAATAATGAATTATACCATGGGAAAACTCTGCCCTCTTTAGCTGTGCAACTGCACCATCTTTGCTTTCCCAATATACTATACATATTTGTATATATTTACATACTTAAAGACTTTACCTCTATGTGGGAATGGCAGACATCTCACTTGCAATATAACCCAGCTGGAGTACACGTACCCACACAAACTAACAGGCAGCTTTCATGAAAAATTACTTTTGGTTTTGCTAGTTTCCCTTAGAAAAAACTGACAGCTTAGAAAGCATACATTGCATTTATCTATCCCTTTCAACAAGAACAGCACAAAATGAGCAAAACTGAACAAAACTATAGGTATTTCTGCCTGTTTTATGTATACTGTTTATTTTCTTTCCTAAGTCTTTAATTTCTTTTCATCTATATTATTTAAGAGTTTAATGTGTACTTTAACTCAATAGCATTTCTGTAGTCTGTTAGGAGGTTTGGTTGGGTTTTTTTAGATATTCTGTTTCATGACATTGAGAAATTTTTTCACAACAAAGAGAAATTCTTTACTTTCCTGGGGTTTTTAAAAATCATTATGGGAAAACGCAATTTTTTTTGTAATCTAAGTTATTTTAAAGTATTCCTTTTTGTTAGTTTTAGTTTTCTCTTCTGAGCAACCAAAAAAAGTAAAAATTACATTCTTTTCCATTTGAAAAGCAGATAGAAAATATGAGAAAGTGGAGAAAAATCTACTTTGACATAACACCACTATTTGAAATTTGTAGAAATTTGGGAAAAATTTGGTAAATAGAGGTATTTGGTAAATACAGGAAAGCAGATCTTCTGTAGTTAACAATTTACCCACAGGAATATACTACTTTTTTTTTCCCCCAGATAGAAAAAAAATTTTTTTTTCTTTATTAATCTCTTAATTGATTTCAGACCAGCCGTTCTGAAGGTGAAACTGCTAGAGGAGGGGAAGAGAGATTGTTAATAAGTTCTTACATTGCTCAGGAAAGAGGTACTGATGTGGTTAAAACTGTGCAATCCACACTTCCTAACTGGTACACAGTTATTTATAGGTGAAACAAGACTTTAGGTGAATAAAAATGTTTCTTAATAAGGAAAGGAGCAACACATTATTGGTTTGGGACATCTTTATGCAGTTGTAGCTAAACTCATGCTATGGGATGTACCTTTTTTTTTTTTATGAAAAGTTTACCTTACTTAAAAATGATTTGTCATGATAGCTGTAACTACTTCTGTATGCAAATTAACTTGACTAATATATCTGGCTGAAAAGAGCATCCTCTAAATGAACATTTATATTTTGGGAGTTACTTTTCACAAGATAAAGGAAGTGGATGCCCCATCATGCCCATGTAAGATGATACCCAGATAAGAGAGTTGAAACCTCCTTCAAATCAGCCATGAAAGGTGTTTGAACTTATGTGCTTTATCTTCATACTTCTCAGCAGTCACTTTTCAGGTTAAGTTTGATTCAGAGTTTCAGTTTACATTATCCATTCTCTAATAGCTAAATGATTATTTTATTGTTTATAAAAAAAGAAAAAAAAAATCACTTCCCCATACCAGAAACCCCTCTGCCCTAGTTATTGCAACATTCTTAAAAAAGATAAGAATTTCAAGTTCCTGAACTAAATTGGGTCTATGTGACTACTTAGACCGGTAGGCTATAAGTCACTGGAATTTTTCAGGTCCTTGAGACGTGAACAAGATCTAAGTGTTAAAGTATTCTAAACTCAGAATACTCTTTATCATTTGTAGCTCCCCCAACTAAAACTGACTATTTATATTGCAACTATTTATATTGCTTTAATTAGGTCCTTGTAGCTTTCTTCTGTATTTTTCCTGAAGGTGTTACATTCTCTGTTTCTCACTCTACCACAGTTGTACCTGCATAAAAACAGCATAAATGAAAGATATGAACAACATGGAAAAGTTAACGTATCTGTGACTGCATAACACACTGTTGTTTCTCCACCTACAGAAAAGGCTTTTGACACAGCTGAATGTGAATAATTGCTTGTTGAACAGCAGCAGAAGCAAAACACAATACATTACATGCTTCCTAAGCTACTGCTGTTAAAGGCATGAGGAGGGGAGACATACTAGCCAGTGGGCAGCGTTCTCTGGACAGCTGAAAAAGAAGTTTGGAAAAACCACATCCTACATCTCATGTCTATAATCATATGTGTTCTACCCCACCTTACACCAGAGTCTTTTGACAGACGAAGCCCTGAGGAAAGTCCACCCCACTGACCTCCTCAGTAACTGGAGATTCAGCTTTCTGAATCTCAAGGCCACGGGACTGCCTTGGGTACCTGCCTTGGTGCATGCCAAGTGATTACTTCAAATCATGTACTACCTTTTCTAGAGATGGGAATGGATAAGGTATTAAAAGACAGGCTAAAATGTAGATATGCTTCCTTTCCTTGATGTTGTATGACAATGATCAGGAAAAAGTGTGCATGTTCCCCAGAGACACTGAAAGGCTGATGTTAATCAAGCACTGGCAGATATCTGTCCTGATCCACAGAAACAGACCAATATAGCCAGTCACTATTTGTGACCTTATATCTCCCAAATCACCTGATTGCTCCCCAGCACAGACCAAGCCCCAGGATGTCCCAGGAACCACCTGAATGATTGTCAACACTCACAGAAGAGGTTGTCTGCACAGCTATATGTGAACCCAATCACCAGCCTCTGGCTCTAGTCACATCCAGGGAAAACACCCTTCATGACACTTCTGGGAGCTGAGGGTCTTCTTTCCAACTTGGCAGAAGGCCATCTCTTGTTCAAATCTCAGAATAAACTTTCCAGACTGTTTTTCTACCAAATATCAACTCATGTATGTTTCCGTAAGAAGCTTCCTCTTACAAACCTGTGACAACAGGGTGCTCTGCAAGGCCTGCCTTCCTTGTTCCTCTGTGTTTGGTCATGCTGCCCAGGTGGGAGAAGAATGCCCCAGTGTGGCTGGGAAATGGGGGGGAATGGGCAGCTAGCTGGGACAGAGAAACTGCACCCACATGTGAGTAGCCAAGAGTTGTTTCTGTAACTGGCCAAGTCACACAAGCAAGCCAAAGTGTTCCAATTCGCTAGACAGCACCACTGACAGTCTTATAACTGAGTGACAGTGTGATGATGTAGGGATACGGAACATCTAGTTTCTGAGACAGCTCTACAACTCTTGCAAATAATAAGTAAGAAAGATCTTGAGCACAAACATTCAGGCAATGGTGATGGTTGTGACTCCATTCTCACCTCATGCTTCCCCTTCACACCTGCTGTTGATCTTCATCTAGATCCAGAAGATTTAGAAAGATTTGTTTTTCCCTAGATTAGGCTATATACCTGAAAACATTTTGGTATATCGCATGTATACTGACCAAAAAGTCATAGGCCTGTTTGCAAAACCAAAATTGTAACTTCTGCAAGTTCATCTTATAATCACAGACTTGGGGGCTACATGGACAGAAATATATTTTTGTGCTCTGATATTTTGCACAATGATGATTTTATTCTCACAAATGAATTCACGATGGTTTTATAGCTCAGAATGTACTATTTGTGTGTACAAGGCTGCTCAAGCTTGTGTGTACCAGGCTGCTGGGTAGTTGGAGATGCTAGGGTGTGTGGAAAATCACTTATTTAATGGGACATTATTAGACCTGTTTATTCAGAAAGAAGGATATTATGAGAGCTGTTGTCCAAACAGATTGACTGCAGGTTTGCACTTGGGCATAATAATACATATTGATAATGTTTTGTAAAGCTCCTTGGAATTTATGTCTTATTGATAGAAAAACATTCTTCTTTCAGAAAGGAAGCAAAACAGGGGAACTGTCATTAGGCCTAGATAAAAACTCATGTGCCTCTTTTATGCCCAAATATTTCAATTCTAATAAGAGTTCCTGCTGCACATACTGTATCAATTAGGAGACCAGGCTTTCATCCCTTTCCTCAATATTTATCTATTGTCTCTTCTGGTGATGCAACATTATTGCCCCTAAAACTGAAAAAAATTATTTCTTTTAAAAAATACAACTTTGTTTAAAGAGGACTGCCGAAGGATGAAGCATTCTCAGTTTCCTAGTGTACAGAAGAGACTCAAGATGTGTGCCTGGCCATAATGGATTGTTCCTGCTCCCTTACCAGGAAAACGGGAACATTAGAGGTAATTACAGAATTCCCGCAGCTCCCACTGACAGCAGGATCGTGTTGTATCCCTACTCGGTAAACATAGACTAAGAAAGTGCCTTGCAGAGCTTTCAGTCAAAAGAGACAAGACAAACTGAAAGCAAGACAAAGCTTTCTTGCTTTTTCATAATTGCCAATTTTACTACTAGAAGGATAACACTTATATACATATAACTATACCATAATTAGTACAACCACAGAAAAGAAAATATTGAAGACAAAACACTTGGAAAGGAAAATGAAGGGCCTAAGTAAGTTATAAATAATTTTTTTCCATTTTAACCATTTACCATTAATGCTTTATAAAAACAGACATTTGGTTTAAAATATTTCAGAAAAAATAAAGAATGTGCCTTTCTCTGCCCTTGCACAATTGAAATCAGAGTGTAAAACAACAATAACTCAGTTAAGGGAACTTCAAAAGATCTTGGTTCAAAATGCCTAAAATTATTTTCTTTAAGTGGGTGGAAAATTAGATACTAGAGCTCCCTATGCTTTCATACCAGAACTCAGGTTGAGTGTTGATTTTCTTCCCTGTTAACTTGTATTAGACACCAAAAGTCTGGCAACAAACAAACCTTTCTATTCTAACTATTTAATATGTGTACTTATTTTTGAGAAAACATTTTGTTTCTCTTTTAGAGCACTTCAGGCTTCAGAAATGTTATGTGAATTATACCTTTTCATTTTTTAAGCATGTGACTGTTTCCAGTGACTGACTGAAAGCTTCCAGCTCCCTTTATCATCTGTTGGATCCCAGCAAGTCAGGGTCGTTTATCAGAAAGGGGAAAATATTCCAATATTGTTTTAAATTCTTCACTGAAGAAGAATTCCAGTAAGAGGAGAAAAATAAAAGTTTTTTGGATAATCAAGGCGCCACTACTAAGGATAAATTATTTGCATCCAGTCAGTCGATCCTGGGTTTGGGATCCTTCCCCTCATGGTAAGAATCTTTATATATAAGACACTCTCTTTATTAGGGAAGTAACTCCCTAGTCTCTCCCCCCGCAAAAAAAAAAAAAACATTTCTCAATAGTCACTCAATATCACTCCTTGATCACGGGGTTTTCTGCACTTCCTAGCTGTCTGGAAGAGAAAGTGATAGGAAAATTGAGGGCCCCCTCTATTCCACTTCCCAGTCTACACAGTCAGAAGTTGAGTGCATTGCTACATTACCTGAAGACATAGTCGTATCTTCCCTAGGAGATTTCCTGCTGTAGTGTCCCCAGAACAAGTGTTTGTCAGGTATGGGGGGAGTCCCCCAGACCTGGTCTTCACCTGCCGTTGCAGGACAAGGTCTCCAGAAGGCCCTATGCTATTTGACCCCTGAGGGTGTCTCAGGTTCCTGGTGGCATCCAGAACGTCTTGAGCTGCCAACATAGGCACTCTTACTCAACCAAATCAATTTATATAACATCTAGGGTTTCTAGGTCTCAAGGCTGTCACCTTCATGTATGGCTGGAGCAATGGAAGCAGGCAGCAAAGACGAGGGAACGAATGCAGAGTAATCTGTGTTTATCCATGGAAGCATTCTCCGTTACCAAGCACATCAGAAAACTGGTAATGTTCTGCTCCACAAGAGGTCTGCCTCTGAATGTGGGATGTCTCAAATCTTTTATACTGCTCTTCCTTCTTTTTCATTTTTTGGTTTTTCTATTAGAAGCAAAACCTTTAAAACCTGGACATCCACTAAGTATTTCCCACACATAAATACTGGTGCATGCACTGGACAGGTTGCCTACACTCAGACTGTAAAGCCAGCACTGTCCAAGATACTTCAGACTTACTGCACAGGCACAGGTTCATCTCAGGGAGCATCTGCACCATGTCAGGTGCTACCTGGGACTGCTGTATAGGCAACTTCATTCACAGATGTTCAAAGACTGGACCTAACACATGCCATGAGTCTGGTGTTTTCTGAAAGGATTTGCTGAGCTCATACCGTAGAACTACATTGCATGGATGGTGTAGACTCATCTGGGACTTCTGGATGTGTGGCAAACTCTCAGACCTATTGTGGATGCTCAATTGCAGCTGACTTGAGAGTTCTAGCAAAATCTCTGTCATTCTTGGGGGGAAAAAAAGGAAAGAAAAAAAAAGAAAATCCTCTAAATCCAACCACCAAAAATCTTGGGAGGGGGGAAGGGCGGGAAGACTTGTTGGGTGGTGTGCCAAAGTGAATGCACTTTCTTACCCTTTCTGGTTTGGTACTATCAGTACATCCTTATCTTTGCATCCAGCACAAGGAACACCATGCCAAAGTCCTCTCTTGCCTTCCATATTCTCTTTTCCTTCACCAATAACCCCCAACACAATTTAATCAAAAGGTCTCAGTTCTTGTTATAAGGACTATGGTAGTAGTTTCTGCACAAAGAAAGGTTGCTTTAAATCGTTGGGATAAAGGAGATTGCAGTGGGAGGCACTGATAGGATGAGATGAGCCAGCTGGCAGATTTTATTGTAACCGAGGCAAACACCGGTTTCAATATAATCAGCCAGGAAACTGGAGCAGCCCTTGAAAACTAAGGACATTCCCAGAAATAGTAACATCTGGTCATCATAAAGATTACATTGGTAGATTCCAGTTATATTTGAGATAGGAGCTCTGTAAGGCGAGCACTTACAGCAATTGTTTCATTTCTTTCTTTTTTTTTCCTGCAGTACTTCTTGAACAGCTTAAATAGGAAACTTGATCTTCTCTGGGTACTTTGCCATTGTCCGCTTCACAGCAAATTTCCTCTGAAGCTCTAACTTGGGTTTATTTGCTGGAGTTTCATTTCCCTGTAAAACCTGCCCTGCAACATGGAGAGGAAATTAAGGTACTGGTCTTTCCACTTTTCCTCTTCATCACTTTCCCTTGTGGTAAGAAACACTGATTAAAAAGAAAAAGTTTATTTAGCCAAAGTGAAAATCAATAGCATCAGTCAGGTATCTGTTAAAAATAAATAAATTATACCTCTCTTTGGCTTCCATCAGCTACCTTTTCTTTGAGGACCTGCAAGCAAGACTTAGTAACAACTCTCGCTGGCCTACCTGCCCTAGCCCTAATAACTTTCTGGTAATAAATTAAGCCTGGGATTTATTTATTTACTCTAGAAGTGCTGCTAACTAAATTGCTTTTGCAGTATAAGACAGTATTTGTTCATAACTAAGTAGCGCTTTGTGTCTGACAACGGGTTAATGGGCCAAAACAACTCGTTTTGAGAGCGTAGGCTGTTTTGGTCCAGCAAACTGGTTCCAGAATCTCACACATCCCACATTCCCTTCGCACATCTGGACTCTGCACGGACAAAGTTTTCTTTCACATAAACTGTTTATTGTTCTGTGAGATTGATGCCGTTAATATTGGCTTTCAGAATGACAGATTAGCATCACCAGTTAATCAGGGCTATTAGCAGATAAATATCTGTAATTTAATCACTACAGTAATTTCTTTTCCAATAATAAGATTTACAAATGCAAGTGATTAAGTAATTAGCTTACATCTCCATAGATTACAATTCCTCTGAGCTTTCTTCTCTCACTTTTTTTCCAGAAGATTTCAGTATTTAATTAAAGTAACTACTCCCTCCTTTACGTCGTCTTTGTAAGGACATGTGAGAAGTGTTTTTTTTTTTTTTCAAACCAAACTGCACCTTTTGTACATAATCCCACAAGGAACCCCCACTTCCAAACCTCTTCCATCTCTCTCCAAGGGTTAATACTCTCCCTGCCAGTGCTTAGTGGCTATAATCGTTCCCAGTACCTTTCCCAGTCCATGCAGCAAGTGGGGTGCACAAGGGGAAAGAATAATTTACAGGAAGAGGGGGGAAATTTCCAATGGAAAAATTGTGTGCACTTGATAAAATAAGAGCCTGGCTCGCTAAAACAGTCTATCCAAACACTTCTCAAGGATCCCTTTGTTGCTCTTCCACAGACTTGGCCCTAGGGCAAAAGGCAAGTTCTACTCCTTCCAAACTTATATTCTCCTATTTGCAGAGTAATTTGACAGTTACTGTTAATTTCCTAAATGCGACATGAAAGCTGTAGAAGGAAGCCTGAAAAAAGGGTGGGGAGGGGGGAAGGAGAAGGAGAAATTCATAAAGAGCAGCAGAGAATATGGGCAAAATTGCTTCCATGTGTGGCGCACAGGCACGGCTTGGGCAGAGATCTGTGGCCTTCCCAGAGTTTGACCTCTTGAGGCGGTGCCAGTTTGCTGGAGAAAAGGCATTGCTCTTTAATGAAGGCCTAATTTTTATTGCCACTCCATTGACTTCAAAGTGCTTCAGGTTGCCAAACATAATTTCACTGGAGGTATTTTCAGGTGCAGAGCAAATACTTCATAAATAATTTCCTTGTTAGATTACAAATTCCATTTAAAATGGGGAATGGAGGGGATAGCTTTTCTAAGGCCTTTTTGGAAGCTGATTAAAAAATCCTTCAGAGGGGTTCTTTATTGCTTTCATTCTGAAAGAAAATAATTAAACAGTTTTAATTTTTTATTTATATTTTTAAATGAACATGCAGCTTGGTGAGATGACCAAGTACGGTGGAGATGTTTTTAATATGCTCTCAATTAAAATATATAATCCGAGGCTCTGGGTGCCTATTCCTTTTCCCTCTCCTCATCCTCAATTTGCTACTAAGCCCAGTGACTGCCAGCAACCCGGTGGCAGCCTCGCTGGGGCCCCAATTAATTATGTAGATCTGTCACACTTCTACGTTTTTCATCTGTTTACTCTTCTCCTCAAGTAAAAATGCCTGTAATTAAAATATGCTTCCGTACATCCTCTTTATCACACCCCCCCTGTGAAGCCGGCGCAGGGACCTGCTGAAGCTGACAAAGTGCTGCTGTCAGTCAGAGGGAACGGGGATGATTTGAATGGTGTTTATGTTTAATGCACTTTGTGAGCCGAGACGAGCCCACAATCCAGGCAGAAGGGAGGCTGGCAGGGAGGAGATGGAAGTCAGGAGTGGCGAGCACCCATCCCAGCACTCCCGATGAATTACAGCACCAGCGGTCCGTGCCACTCCAACCGCCTGTCACTGCAATGTCCCTGTCAGAGCTACTGCTGTGATGGTGCTAAAGTTTAATGCCTTAATGTTTGTAAGCCACCCTCAACTCGCTGGACAGAAATAGAAATGCCAGTTAGTATTTAAGCGCAGAGCAAGTCTACCGCTTTTTAGTTCTAGTCTGCTTTCTCTTGCTAATAAATCTGCAAATGTAACTGGTTACAGTTTTTCATGATTTCCTCTCACGAAGGTTCAGTTACCCTAGAACACGAGGAACAAGTGAAAACCATTTATAAGAACAAAGGTAGGGAATTACCGCTAGTTTTGCCAATGTTAAATTCATTTTCCATTTCTTTTTCTGGAGAGCGCTTGTTGGAAGATGAAAGTTAGCATAAATATTGCAGAAAACATTTTCTTCTGTTGTCACCTTGAAAACCAGCTGGATTTGATTAGATTATAGACTTTTAAAACTGATATATATCAGTTTATATACTGCAGCTGTATACCTGCAGTAGGACTTGTTAGAGACTTCTTATCTCTAAACCCACACTGAGCAGGCTCCAGCCCTGAATCCTTGTGTCTGAGCCTTCCCTTGACTACACAGCAACCACCTAAAAAAAAATTCACAGGTGGTATCAAAGTGGTCATTTTATTGCTTCGAAACCAGTGAAATGGGAAGGGAGCTAGGAGTTCCCTTCCACCCTACTTTCTTACTGATCAGGGATAAGTGTACGCACTTCGTTGTTTCACACCTCTGAAGTGCAGAGCCCGTTAGCATCCCACACTTGCTTTACAAAATAAGACATCTATGGAGGTGCTAAGGGTCTCTTTTCTGGTGGTTGCTTTGGAGTCTGTGTCTCCCACTCAGGACGAATGTATCGAATAAGTGTACATACTTGACTGCTCTCTACAGCAAAGAGGCTACAAAAAGAAAGCTGAGATTCATGGGGGTTTGTGTTCTTTTGACATGTAACAAAGGCTTGGCGTAAGGCACTGAGAAAGTAGTTACAACTCAGAGAGAGTAGCAGCTTTCTATTTTCACCAGTTATTACTTTAGCTTAAATTATACAGATATGTGTGATGGATCTAAAAAGATCTCTGATTCAGACAGCTGGGAAACAATTTTGTCCTTCAGCCTAAAACAATTTTGATGAAAAAAGCCCAAACAACCAAACCCAAAACATTAAAGAAATAGCCAAGAAAAACAAAGCTTAAAATGAAGAGACATTCTGCAGCTGGGAGAGATAAGAAATATGTTGCTTTAGTTATTCTGAGCACAAGATATACTACTGTTCAAATACACCATCATCCACACCACTTTTGCTGAGGAGAAGGGACAGCAGAGAAGATAGATGAATGTGAGAAATGGCAGAATATATTTTTGTGCTTTTTCACTGGTTTACTAAGATTGTGGATTACTTTGGGTGCATCTGCATTAGCATTTCAGTTCAGATCTGGAGTCTATCTTTCAACCAAAAATCTCCAAGGTTTCCCCACTTGCTGTACTTTGGTTCATACCATAGAATGCCTCAGAGTGCTAAAACAGCATCAGATGAAACTAAACTGAGGGACGCAGTCCAGGAACATGTCTAATGTGGTCTAAGTGTTAAGAGGAATTCAGTTCACAGGGCTGACTTAGTCAGTTCACAGACTTAGTCCAAGTTAAAGCTTTCCAAACTTGATGCAGCGTGGACCTCAGTCCTTCAGCACCAATTGCTTCACTCTGTAGACCTGCTCCTTTTCTTCTTTACTATCTGCTGCCTGAGTGATACCAGCTAACACTATAACACCACACAAGGCAGGACTGAGGTTGCATTATTTGCTTTTATTCTACCACATCTTAAATACAATTCCAAACTTATCTTCAGATATTTTTATAGCCTAATTTTTTTTTTTTTTGCAAGCTATTTGTGCTTCTGCGCTGTGTCAGAGGGAAGAGGAGGGTCTAAATTGGCAAGAAATTGTTGAGAATTGTGTAATACCAAGTAGAAATTTAGGCTTCACAAAGTGAGGAGAAGGTGGGACCCTAGTGGAAGGGAAGATGTTGGAGAACAAAGCACCATCTGCATTGCTGGCCATTCAAAGCTGGGAAGATGAATGAAGTTGCAATGGAAATTCAGTGTAGGGCCATTTTTTCTGAGGAGATAGCTGAACGTGGTATTTCCATTTATCTTCTCTTTTAAGTCTAATTTAAATTTTAATGACTAATGTTTTACATAAGATAAGTCCCTGCTACAGCCATAAAAATATTGGAATTTTTTGCTACTCTTGCACAGTACATTGCTATATTAGCCAAATGTTGCTGTGATACAGCCAGGTTCAGATCATATTATATATAATACAGAACGTCTGCAATTTTTCTTGTTTCCCTGGTAACAACTGTAAATGCACTACCTCCCCGGACTGCTCCACCCCTCCTGCTGCTGATGTCAGGCACAGGAGAGGCACATGTGCAACTCAACTCCATACCTGTCAAACCAGGCGGACGCTCCGTTTGATCACCCATGTTTTGGTCCCACAAAGACCATTCATTTGGTGATCAGAGGGCAGTGTTAATTTAGTCAGCTATCAGGATACTGGGGGGAGGGGGGGCGGGGAGAAAAAAAATTCACCCACTTGTGCTTTGGTTTTAATCAACAAAGAGAATGGGGAGGTTAAGAGAGCGATCATGTGGCTAGAACTGAGGCAACGTATTCTTTGCTGAAAAAGTGAGGATTAGAGCCATTTCTGTTAATGTTAATAATTTCTGATAATTGGGTGCTGCTCAATGCCAAAGTATTCTCAAATTCCATACTCTGTCACATGCATGCCAGCAGGGTTCAGCATGAATAATGTTAATACAATGAAGAGGGAAGGAATGAATGAGGATTTTCCATGTGTTAGCTGACAGGATCGCTTTGAAACAAATGACCAGTCCTTATTAATGCAGCTATTATTTTGATAAACCAACAAGGATGAATGTGGTATTCATGAAAATGTGATATGCGCCATCGCAGGAATCGCACTGTAATTTTACAATTAATTAAGGTACCTGTAGCCATTATTGGAAAAGATTATGACCTGACCTTAATAGCCATGTATTAAGCTGGCACGTTGCCTATTTTCACCTCAGCATTAATGAAGATGAACATTTGTATGCAAGTCTGCCTCTTATAGTCATTTTGTTCAGTGTGAGTTTATTTAGATATTTTAGCATTTGCCTCAGTAATTATGAGTCAGCATACAGCTATAGTGAGTTTCAGTGTGCTAAGGTGTATATTTCATCATCACCCATGGAAGTACATACAGTTCACCAGGATAACACAGAAGCTTATTTGGCGACTATGAATAAGAATAGTAACTTGTTTTCTGCAGCAACCATCCACCCTGCCTCCCTTTTTTGTTGATAATATACAGTACACCTCATGAAAAATTTCAGTTTGAATGTTTTTAAAAGGGAAAAAAACCTTTTTTACTAAGCGAGCATATTTCAAAAAATAGCTACTTTCATAAAAAATTACGGGGTTTATGTAAAATATCTGGCAATCTAAAGCTGATTTTGTTGTAATTAAAAACTTTTTAGTTAGTTTAGCTTAGTAAAATGAAGTTCAGTTACTGGCAATTGTAATTAGCAGCAGTAGCAATTTTAACAGTACTATTACTTGTGATTTGCATTAATGCTCAGAATTTTCAGTCAGGATCATTGTGCTGGGGACTACAAAACAGGTGATCATTGAGGGAAGAAAGAGTTTATATCTTATACACTGCAGAATTTAAACAAGTCTATGTATGTGAGCAGTCATGGTGGTAGTGGGGTCGCTTGTGTTCATTCGAGATGTCCGCATCACCAGGTAACAGAGCAGAAGCATAAAGCAAAATCATATCAAGGTGAGGCCCTCTTCGAGGGGGTAGAGTCATTCCCTCATGGGGAAATTGGGTGACGCTACTCAACCAGCCCAAAATACAGGAGCTGAAAATAAAGAATTTAGGTGGGATAAAAATTTTTTCTAGCATCTGAGAAATTGTAACTCAGGAACTCCTCAGGTAGGCACAGGTGCCTGCCTAGTGAGAAAGTTGAGCCTTTTCAGCTTTTCAAGAGGAGGTGGCAAACCTTGAGATAAAGAAGTAGAATACAGACAATTTTCCAGTCCCCTCTATTTTGCAAAGCTTCATTGCTATTATGCAGAGTAAACAATACCTTGCCAGAAGAAGGTTGTTTGGTTACTCTGGTCACCTCTGCTGGTAGAATCCCAAAGGGGAGAGCTGCAGATATAGCTCTTCCAAGGATGCACATACCTTTTACTGGCAAACACAAGCTTTCTCTGCCTAGACTCCAGGCTACATGGGTGCAAATTAATTCCAGAGAGAAACCATATAGCTGCAGTTAATGCTGTGCTGTGTTCCAGGCAAAAAGCCCATTCAGCTGAGCTCTCAGGACATGTTAGTTAGAGAAAATGGGCGTGTTAAATCCACTATTTAGTCTCTGTTTTGGAATTCACTCACATGTAAATAACTTGGACTATAGTACCATGCAAAAAAAATACATCCTATTTGATCGGCAGCTAAGCTTGCCATGGGCACCACAGTTCCGTGACGGTTTTAAAAAAAATCTTGTATGGGATCCAGCTCCAGATTCAACATTTAAATGAGGGTGTCAACATGTGAGCAAAGTGTCTAAACACCCATAGAGTCAAGGGGGATCAAACAGTACAATGAGTGGGAGCCAGACAGCTATTAAGCTGGTTTAAATGTGAGGACTTGATTGTCCACACATGGCGGTCTAACATCATTTGAGATGCCACAGGGTCCTGCGGGATCCACACAGGTCTCTTGGACATACTGTAGAACCTATGAGACACCTTGCCTTTCTGAATTGACAGCTGAAGGCCTGTCAAAATGCCACATTACAAAAAGCACCAGACGCTTAAGTGTGGTTGAATAAATTGAACTCTGTCTGTTTCTAGCTGCTTTGAATAGCCTTTAAGAGGGACTAAATCTTCATTGACTCCACTGGCAGCATAAACACCTAACTCACATGTGGATGCCTACACTGTGGAAACCTAAATTTAGGCTGCTGAATCTAAAGCTTGAATTCCATTCTTGGTATGAGATTCAGCTGCCTGGCGAGTGACAAGTGGATATACCACAGGGTGTCTTCCTTGGCTTCCAGCTGCCCAGAGATGACCTTGAGGTCTCCCATAGATCATGCATGTACTTGCCAGGTATCAATGTCCTTGACACCCCAGGGGATCCCAAATGGCATGGATGCCTGCGTTTAGGTAACAGAACTGAACCACTGAACCTCTGCTTCTTGCTTTCCCGACTCACATGTTGTTGCCTCACAATTTGGATACAGTGCTAAATAAAGAATGCACAAGTCCCAATATGGAATCTATTACAACCTGGAGGTAATGTGCGCAAAAAGATCTGATGCCCATAGTCTGATTTTTAAGAAATGCCAAAATGGCATAGAAATATGCACCTATTACAACTACTAGTTTCATATAAAGAAAACATTTATCAGCTCTCTTCAACTGTGGACAGTCACTAAAGACAAACTCATTTTTCCAGCACATGTAAACATTCCAAAATGGGTCCGTACACCTCTGGCTGAGAATTTAATGTATGCTCCAATTATTTTCATCACTAAATTCCGCAATTTTTTTTCTTTTTTCTTTTTTTTTCCTTCTTTTTTTCTTTTTTCTTTTTTTTTTTTTTTTTCTCAACCAACAGGGATTCAGAAGTTGCTGTAGTGCTATCCAACTTCTAATATTAAAAATTCTGTCTCATAAAAAGTGGATCTAACAGGCATCAAAGACTTGCATTCCACTGCGATTTGGATGGTAAAAAATGTAAAAGTGCAGATCTGCACACCTTAATATTCTCAATAAGACTTTCCATCTTGCATCTTTTTATCCTTTAACTGGATGTGACTGCCAATTGGCTTCACATTAAAAAGTAATAAACTTGCACTGGACACAGCATAGATATTTTTATAGGTATCTTTATATAATTGAGGACAAATGACATTTGATTAAATTATAATTCATGTAGACACACTTCAGTAGCATTATTTTTTCCAGTTAGCTACATTAATGGTTTAACATTTCGACTCTTCCACCTCATCCATTTGCCTACACTTCCAGTAAGAGTTTGATGAAGCCAAAATTCTGTGACAGTCTCTTCGGCAGTACAGTTGCTTAACAAATGGTGTTTATTGATCTCATGACATGCACTGTCCTCAAGATCCAATTTATTTGAACAAATTCCTTTTTTATTGTAGCTTCTCTTACAACTCATAAGCATAATTATATGTTTTATATATTTGATTTATAACAATGGCAAACATCTACCTATTGCTCTGTACATCTGTAGAATAAATCAAAATTTTTCACATCCAACACACGTAAAAAGAATTTAATCAAATAGATATTATCTATCACTCATCAAAAAGCATAAAGCTTAGACTCTTTCAGCTGTCCTACATGTCCATCTTCCATTTTTCAAAATGCCTACAAAACTAGAGAGGAACTTTGCAGCATATTCACATGATTAACAAATCAGTCCTGGTGCACTGAGGAAGAAAAGTTAATTGCTGAGACAGTTAAACCGGCTGCTTTTTGTGGGCTACAGCATGGAATCCTGGCTTGAGTATTTGCACTGTTTCTGGTTATTGCAATTCTTGCCAAAAGGTATTCTAAACAACTTAGAGACTAAAACTTAACTGCACAAACTAGTGCAGAACTGTTATGTTTCCTAGATTTTTGTTTTAAGAATTCACTCTAGGAAGTTTTGCTTATAGGTTTTGATGTCAACCTGAGCAGTCTTAATGAAAAATGAGTGCCCAATGAGAGCTCAAAAGGAATGAGCCTCATTGCATTTCTTGTGATCTCAAGGTATAAGTTTCCAAGCAAGCAGCACAAGAAGCAAGTCCACAAAATAATAGCACAGACACAAAAAAAATTAAGGGGGAAAAAAAAAGGAAGCAATGGTTTCGGGCTCTATACCTAGAGGAAACAGCTGCATCTTCTTTACCAAGCTGAAATGGAAAAAGGCTCCTATCCATTGCTATTACTCCGAAGGACTGATGTCAGTTCTAACATGCTTTTTTACTTGTAAACCTGAGTGAAAAATGGCAAATACACTTCTCAGTAACAAATGCTGGTATAATCTTCAAGAGCTTGTCTTAAAGTTCCTTGCAGTAAAACCCTCAAGCTGTAACAGAAACTCATTTTTCCAGTTGTATACTGATTCTGACTTATACTTCTCCTAAAATCAATTTCTTGTTGTTTAAATACTACTCTAAATGTCATTTAATATTTAATAACATTACAGTAACACTTAATACTCAGTATCCATTCAGCCTTATCATAAATTTCTGCTGGATTGTGAATTTTCTAACATAGAAGGCCTACACTCGCATATGTTCAACCCAAAATTTCCACTTCCTTTCCACTTATCATATTAAACTCCAAGGAATTATTTCTCCCTAAGTTATACTATCTTGCTTCTCCATCAAAAGCAGAACTTCTCTGGCCAAATTCTTCATTTATACTAACTGTTACATCACAGAGGTCTATTATTTATATTCCCATCCCCCATCCCCACCCCCCCAAAAAAAAAAAAAAAAGGATTTGTTCATTGAGAAAAAGTAAAATGACAAAATAACACATTAGTAACTTTCTCGACTGGTCGTTTTTGTTTGTTTGTTTCACCAATCAAAGAAAGTCATATTATGCAGAATAAGTAAACAATAAAATAAGAGAATCGGAATTCAGAGGAACCTTTGAAACTGACAAAGTCAAAAATATTTTTGTGCAATGGCAGATTTTGTGCAAAATACCATTAAGGACAGTATGGGAAGTAGTACTAGAGCAAAACTTTTCTAATGATGCAAATGCTTTCTTGCAAGATCCACTTGCCTTTCTAGGTAAACAGGTTTCAAATGACTGTGTATCCTCACCTGTGTTGAACACATACTTTCCCAAGAGGCCAGTATTTTGACAAGTAGCTAAGTAATATGAGGATGCCGCTGCAGTGAATTGATTTGTCCAATCATTTACTCACAATTTACACTTAGTGGCTTTGTAAAAATCAGATGAAGTTTGTTGGACTTAGGCTCATTTCAGAGACCAGCCTCTTTTCTCTTTCTTGTAAGTCTCAAGAGACAGCTTTGGTTTTATTTACAAATTGACCCATATTGTTAAGGCAAAGAGGTTGTTCTATGTTTTTCTTTTAATTAACACAGCGAATCCTACACAAGGCTTGTTTCTGTTCTTCTGTGAGCCTTTGTGAATTTCTCCTCCTCCCTCATGAACCAACTCACGTGGCTACACCAGGGAAGGGTAAAAAACAGACATGAACAATGTTGGAGCTGTGATGTTCTAGGGGTGAATAACTGTACACTGCACCCAAAATCAGGGCAAATGCATAATGTTGCATGGTGCCTTTCCAGAGACCTTGTGTCTCCTAGGTTATTTTGACTGATGGCTCAGAGCATTTTGGTTGGGGTTTCTTTTGTCCTTTTCCTACAACAACTCCAGCCCTGGTGAGACAATCCTCTTGTGCCAAAAGCCCTAGTAAAAGATACTAATTGGTAATACTTAATGCTCTTTGATGGTAAGAATTTTTTTCCCTTTCTAGATATATTGTGAAAGAGGTTTTGTGGATTTTTTTATTATTCCAGTCATTTCTGATACATGACGTGACTGATTTTCAGTTAATCATCTCCATACTATCTTCTCTTATATCACCCCTCTACTAAATTCAATAAAACATTACTTTAATCATTTCCATTTGTCTCACCTCAAAGTAAACCACACTCCAGAAATAATAGCACACTTAGTAAGGTCAGTTGCTAAGTTCTTCCCTTCCAACCACTACAAATCTTTATTGACAAATCTAAAATTACTGAGCAGAATCTGATAGGCCAGGGTTAGCTCTCTGAGACAGAGAAATTATCTGAATAGGGGAAAAAAAAAGAAAAAAAAAAAAAGAAAGAAAAGAAAGAACAAAACTCTACAGGATAAAGACCAATATTATATAAGGAGAAGCTTAGCTTGGAATAAGAATACGTATGTCCTGCCTAGCTTTTGAGGCTGAACAAAGGTAATTGCAAAAATCCTCCCTTCTCAAAGCTGGAGATTCCAGAAAGGTGATTAATTCCACTAGTAGGGGAATATGTTCTTTTCTCTGGAAAGTAATAAAAGAAAGTTAGTCTGCCAGTACCCTGAAAGCTGCTATGAAATAAAAAGGAAGCAGATCCTAAATGGAGTTCTTCCTCCATCATGGGGCTAGACACAGTCCTGCCTCTAGGATTAATGGATACAAGTCTCACTGAGATTTGACCTACTTTATTTTTCCTTCCATAAACAATCCTACACTTATATTTTATCCCTCTCCTTTTTAGTAGCAAATCTCAGATGTGTTTTTTTTTCCAATACTCTTTTTAAAAAAATTTGTTTTGAAAATATGTCTACTATGAAAAAAGACCAAATTGTTTTATTTACAACTAACAGTGAGTAATTCTATTCTATCCTTCTTTTCGAACTGGCTTAATAGTTAAAAAAAGTTAACTTACTTATTAATTTCCTTCTTTGTCCTGAGAGATTCTCAACAGTCATCTTCAGGTATACTGATAAGACTTTGGGCTGCATGGAAGTCTAAAATTATCACAGCTGTTGAAGCATGCTGACACAATTAGACAATCAAAAAAATTACGTAAATCGCTATTATTTTAAATCAGAAGTTGCATGGAAGAGTTTCCTGTCACTAAGCTGATGTTTTTTCTTAACCAAGAATTATTCATGTGTCTGAAGATTAGCAGTTCTAGAGGACTTGGCCCTAGTTCAATCTTATTTTTTGCTACTAGAGCATAGATTAACTTCATAAGTAGAAAATAAATGAGCTATGTACTGTTCATTATCAGATCATTTTTAAAGGTGTCGTGCTATCTTATTGAAAGATAGTTTATGACAACACCGTTTCTAAGGGTTTTGTATCTCTCTAGTTCAATCAAAGAGGACAAAATAGGTGCTATGAATTACAATAAACTTTGAAGTGCTGTGGAGGAAAAACTTTTCTCCTAAGAGGACAATGGCCAGATTCAGAACGAACTTACCTAATTTGAGCATCTAATGCAGACATCATGCTGCCTCGAAACTGAGTTCCTAGCACCACCAAGGAACCTGGATCATCTAAATCAAGCAGTGCCACAGATAGTCAGCACTGTGGTTCCACACAGTGGAGCATGAGACTACTTACAACATGCCAGCAGCTGACCACCACCACATCTCAGCTCCTACTTCCCTCCAGAGTGCAAGTGCTCCTGCCTCCTCAGGGTCCAGGAGGACAGGCTGTGTCCAGAGAGCAGGCATCTTACTAGTTTGGAGACACTGAGCTCTACTGAAAATTAACCTGACATTACAGCCACAGCACAGAAAGCAGCAAATGTGAATCTCATTTCTACCTTGAGCTCGGGAGATCCAAACTCCTATTTCTCTCTTCCCTGGAGAGCACCTTAATTACGGAGTTATAGAGCACCTAGCCTGCCTCCCATCTTTCCCCTTCAAACTGCACCAGTATATAGAATGCAAAGAAAAAGCTATGTGGTCAAGAGCAGATCAACGAGGAAAGGTTTGCCTCCTAGTGGTTGGGACACTCTCCCAGAAGTGAGTCTGATCCCTACACCTTGGATTAACTGCTTTTATCCCATTGCTGGATAAAGCAAAATTCATAGTTATTCCATGGAGTAGAGTCCAGTTCTACCCATTTGATTTCCATGCGCTCTCTATTACAGAGTCAGCCTTGCTCTTACTGACCTTCCTCATTTTGTGATTTCTCCCTTCCTCTAAACAATTGTCTACCTGCAGCAGGAGGACATGAGCCCATGTCTCCCAAATTCTTGCTGAGTATTTAAAATGTTGAGCCAATGAATAAAAGACAGGCAGCCCCTCCTTTTGTGGTGTTTTTTTTTACTGGGTTCAGTGATGGCAGTATTGCTTCAGGGTGCCTGGACTACAACGAACACTTTAGACCACTCCAGAGACTTGGCCAAAGTTTCAGACTTCTACACAGTTTTGACAGGTGATGGAGCCTACAGACGGAGAGATTCTTACTTCTCCAACTCAAAGTACTTTGTGGTAGGTAAGGTGCCCAACATACAGAGCTTAAAAGCCTAGAAATAGGTGATCATTCTGAATTTTGGTATCTCTAGAGCAAAATCTAAGCAAAACGACCTTAGGATAAATTTTTAGATTTCTCTGATGTTTCATTTTAAACACTGAAAGACAGTGATATGTCTCTGCTGATCTAAGATTTTTTTCTCTCTGTAGACATCATATTTACATCTTAGAGTTTTTACGGAATTTAATGGGTTTGTTCCACTGGGGAAAGAAAGGAGAGAATTCTTGAGCAATTGTGTTCTAAAACTAACAGTTAGATCCATCATACGTCGTGCCAAAAATAGAAGAGATGTGGGTGACTACAGGAGGTACATCATTTCCTAGAAGAAGGCAAGAAAAAGTCTGGACTGTTTGTTTTGGTTACCAAAAATTCTCTCAATTATCTTAAGATACTTGAAGAACAACATGAGATGAAAAACTGTCAAGAGATTTTGGTTTTCTCTGGTCACAAATAGCATTCCCCACTAAACTGCACATTCAGGATGAATCTCATAATTAATGTAGACATGTCCAGGTTTGGGGATTTTACTGTCAATACTATAACATAATTTGGTTTTACCCCAAGTTCCTCTTTTCTTTTCTTTTCCTCTCAATAGAATTCAAGGACATTTTTGGAGGATGATCCTTTTTCTTGGGAAGTGGCCAAGATTGTGAATAATAAAATGTGACAATAATTAGAAAATAGTTTGAGTGGGTTAATGAACTATGATCCATTGAGTCATGGATTTCAGAGCAGGTGTCTGACTGCAAGCCAGCTGCGAGATTTGTTTTTTCTAGTCATGTGTCTAGGTATGTTGTATTGTCTGGGTCTCTCTTGAAAGCAGACATGATTTTTATGTTGCTTTCTGCTTTGTTGCTTCCATCCAAGATCCGTATTCTCAATTTGTTTGCTTTTCCCTGAACCCAAAATCTCTCTTTTTCTTTTCTACTGAAATTGAATTAAATCTGTAACTAGACTGATGAAAAGGGGGTGATCTGGTATTATCTGGGTGTGAGGAGGATCTTCTAAACTGAGGACATGAAACTGAGAAAGCAAATTTGACTTCTGTTCGTAATATCTTATTACAGGAAGCCACAGGAAAAAGTATCATATATCCTATATAACATTGAAGAGGAGTGGTTATGAAGCAACACTTGGGGAACATCTATTAATGTCTTTCCTGAGAAAGAACATGTTTCTCAGGGCCTTTCAGATGCACAAGATGAGCATCAGAGTCATTTCCGGTGAAAGTGCCGGCACTTTCATCACAAGTGCCAAAACCAACCCATGCAGTGATGTTGATTACTCTGTGGAACAGAGTTGTGAAGTCATTTCGGTTTAAGGGTCCACAGGCACTTCCAGCATTCTGTATTGGTATACCTGGATGTGAACCAAGGTCTGAGCCCCAAAACACAGCAAATGCCAGATTACTAGACTAGGAAATGCAGAGAAGATAGGGCTAATTTTTAAAATCCTACAGAAGAACTGTAGGGCAGCTCCAGAGCAGCCCACCTTCCATCCCATACATCCTGAAGCCTACAGCCCATGTACTTCTTGTGGTTTAACCCCAGTGAACAGCTAAGCCCCACCCAGCCACTCGCTCACTCTCCCGCTGGGGGGATGGGGGAGAGAATTGGAAGAGTAAAAGTGAGAAAACTCATGGGTTGAGATAAAGACAGTTTAATAGGTAAAGAAAAAGCTGCACTTGCAAGCAAAGCAAAATAAGGATTTCATTTACTACTTTCCATTGGCAGGCAGATGTTTAGCCATTTCCAGAAGCAGGGCTTCATCACGCCTAATGGTGGCTTGGGAAGACAAACAACATCGTTACGAACATCTTCCCTTCCTTCTTCTTCCCCCATCTTTTATTGCTGAGAATGAACATCATACGGTATGGGATATCCCTTTGGTCAGTTGGTATCAGCTGTCCCAGCTGTGTCCCCTCCCAATTTTTGTGCACCTCCAGCCCACTCACTGGCAGGGCAGCGTGAGAAGCAGAAAAGGCCTTGACTCTGTGCAAGCACTGCTCAGCAATAGCTAAAACATCCCTGTGTTATCAACACTGCTTTGTTCACAAATCCGAAACATGGCACCATACGAGCTACTATAAGAAAATTAACTCTATTTCAGCCAAAACCAGTACAGTACTAATGGGTCCTCAGATGATGCATTCAGCCCTTCCACAGCATCCCCTGTGCCCCATTCAGAGTTGTACGAGTTGCCCAGAGCTGAAATTTGTTTTAGATAGAGCACAACTTCGCACAAGGCCCTGAGATGCTGCTCCACCCACTGCTGCAAAAAAGCCCTGGGTTAGTACTTACACCTGAGAGATGCTGTAAGTCATATTAGAACAGCTTATACACCTCGTTACACATTGCTCTGCTCTGCAGGAACCCAATGTATACTCCTTATACATTGATAGGATATCTCCCCAGTTACAGTCTGAGTTTTGTACAATTACATTCTTAAAGGGAAATGTTGCTAAAACCCAAGGTTTCATCTGATTCTATATCCAAACCAGACCACATGACAAGCTGTGTCTGATTTCTGCACAGAAACATGAAATGTTTCTTTCCAGCAAGGCATGAAACCAGGCGTGATTCACATGGCTTATACTTTTGTTTTGAACTTTTGCAGAACTCTGCTCTGTATCTCATTACCAGTCCCCAAGAGACACCCCGTCTCTAGCCCTTAAATGGGGATTTTGTCAGGAAGCGTCTCATATACCATAAAGGAAGGGGTTTTTTTTGGCAAATCAGATATCTCAAGGAAAGTGGATAAATGGTGTCGGAGGTGAGCTTTCATAAACAATTTATGTGTGTGCATTTCTCACAGAGAAACAATGAGGAAATAATTTGAAATAACACAAGGGTACATCTCTAAATGTGTTTTGCAAGATTATAAAGATACAAGCATTAACCCATGTTAGACTAGGCTGCAATATTGGGTATATTTATTGCCTGGCTCTCTCCATAGGACTGTGCGTTTTCTCTTTTGCTAAACTAATCAGACGCCACTACGGTCTTCATCTTCTCACAGCCAGGTCTCCAGGTTTTTTATCTTGGAAACAGAATGTTTTACGTTAGATTAACACTGCTTGCAGTTGTGAATACCAGCTTCCTGAAATCTCACTCTTCAGAAAAATCTGACTGTGCATTTCGCAATTGGAGCTGCATATGAAATTGTTCTGTGGGAAAGTAATAGGGAAAATACAAACCCATACTGTGTTCCAGCTTAGCAGTATTATGTCTTACAAAGTAGAAAGGCAAATACTATTTTTTTAAAAATTCATACATCCTGCAATCTTAAATGCTTCCAGGTCTACAGATTTAAATTGAATACTGTACTTACTCGAAAAGTGTCCACTGTTTTCCTCAGGTTTTTTCTTTCCAGCCCAGAGGTTCAAATATAGTTGAACCCATTACAGTCACCAGCCAGCTATTTTTGCTGGGTACAGTAAGGTTCTCCAAGCATCTTTTACATTCCTCTTCCATATTGCTCCTTTTTCTTTATCTCAATTCCCTTTTTCTTATTTTATTGTACAAAGTCAGCAACAGCAGGATAGAATTCTGTTTGCTCTCATGCTCCAGGCTCACTGGCGACCACCCAAAAGTGTTCCTGGTTGAGTGAACAATTTTAACTTCAGCACAGCATCTCCGGTTCAGAGGCAGTTATTCTAAAGCAGTAGGCATAAAGAGCTAGCAAGGTGAGCAAAAGATTAGGTAGATTTATTGTGAATCTAACGTAAAAAAGACAATAGGTCCAGACTTTATGTGGATATATACAAATTCTATACTGGAGAGTGAAACTGAGGACCATAGCCATTATTCTAGTGTTGCGTTTATTTGAGCAAATAAGGTAACGCTTGAGCTGGGATGGACTGTTAGCATTCTAGGAATGTGATGCTGTCCAATTCACCACCATTTCTAGAGTGCATCTGCATGCTTTTCTCCCATACAGCAAATGCTTATTCAATTCAGACGTACACGTGTTACACATGCCTCTTTGCCACTAAGCTTTGCAGCACGAATTTAAGCAGTGATCAAAGTAGAGCACTCTGTGTCTTTTGAGGCAATTCTCTCAGATCCAATGGCAAAAGGAGTTTTCAAGATTTCCCATTTCTTTATTTCAGGATTTCCAGTATAGAATATTTTATGGTCATGCTTTCTCTTGCTCCATCTTCCTTGGCGAAATTATCTTTCAATTTATTATACCGTAGTGTAACCCCAGCAATATCGGACCTAAGCTTATGCTGCTCTTATCTCCTGTTGCCTGTCAGCTCTTTGAAAGCTTCACTGACCTTCATTTTAAACATTGCTTCTTGTATCGGCAACAGTGCATATATTCAAATGTAATGATTTCAAACATACCTGATTGAACAGGACAAAGTCATATCTTATCCAAAATGCTTTCTGATTTATTGTTACTGTTTGAAGACTACATTTATCAGCCTGATTGGGTTAGCAGAGCAGCTAATAAACCAATGTGCTTACTCTTTGACAGCCTCAGGTAAATATGTATGGGTGAGAACCAAGATTAAAAACCTTCTATGTAGCAGAGGCTGAAACTAGTTCAAAGCAAACATTTAGGAAAAAAGAATTACAATTATGATAAGGTGCAGCAGGTAGCCTAGCAATTATTTAATAGTTTCTTCCACAGAGGATGCACAGTAATATTGCCTGTCCTGAAGTGATTAGAAAGCTGTATAAACCACATCCACCACTAATGCATTTTCTCAAATTCAACGACTGCTTAACAGTTGAAAATAATACTTTCCAACAGGTTAGGAAAAGAGACAGAGAAAAGAGGAAGAACTATATAATCTCTAGCTGGTATTTCAGAGACTGTTGAAAATTATAGCAATGGCTTTTGGACAAGATGCCAGTAGTAAAAAGGAAGTTCAAAACTATTATGTGACTTAAACTATGCTGGAAATTCTCATACCCACAAATGGATAGTGTATAGGTTTTACATGTTACCCCAAACTCTGCCTACTACTTCAATGTCTCTGCCCCTTTTGTGGAAACACAGATGAATTAGTAGTATGGAGTTGTACATGGAGTATATAATTCATCTCATCTAACTTTACATGGTAGTGTATATACGTGCATCTGAGCTACCCCTCTGTAGGCCCTCTGAGTTTCAGTGGAAACAGGAGCTTCTGGGATGTAATTCATTAGACTTATGTCTAGCTAGTCATCTACTGAGTAAGTGCTCCTTATGTGCTTTTACACAAAACTGGCCCAAGTCAGCTTTTCTAACACAAGCTTATGACAAATGGGGTATAGGGCGAGATTTTTGATGGGCACAGTACAGGATGATATAATTTTAAAGGCTGTATGCAAGGACAGGTTCTTACAGTACACATTATATATAAAAATGAACCATTTTTAGATAAGCTTTTGTTTTTCAGCCGATGTTTGGAATCTGTTGCTGAAATGCACTTTTTTCCCCATATTTTTGATTGCAAGTATTTCAAAAGTCTGGGAATGATTGAGTATTTTTCTCTATTTTTTCTTCCTTAATTCTTTCCTCCTCTTTACACATTATAGCAATCCCAAATCATGACATTTGGAAAGATGTCATCATGCTTGGGAAATCTGCCTTACAAACATCAAAATAGCACATGTTCACAGTTGAATTAGACTCATTCTATATTTAGATAGGAATAATCCCTCTGAGACATGGGTGGACATGGGAATTCTTTCAGCTTGATGGAAACCTAATGCCTGTAATCTTCCATATCCAGCAGGATTTCTATAATTTAGTCAATTGAGGGTGAAAGATTAAAATTACTTTAGGTACACTGATCCTGCTGAGTAAAAAAGGGCCAAGGATCAAACCACTCTCAGAGAGCAGTCTGATCCTCACCTTTCACATCACTTAGTTGTTAGGTCACTGTCTGACTGTTTAAGGATGCACCAGCTTCCCCAAGACAAAAGGTATGGGTGGTTGAAGAGCTAATTCCCATCAGCAACAACTACCCCCAAAAAGTATGCATTAAACTGCAGCAGTTTGGCTTCCCCCAGTTAAGATGAGTTCAAGAATCCTGCCATAACATCACAAATGCATTCATTGACCTTTATGATCGGATCTGTGATGAACTGGATGGAGCCCAATCTTCTAGTGAGTTACAGATGGAATTGTGTGGTTTTGGTTTGTTTGGTGTTTTTTTTTTTTCTTTTTTTTTTTGTGGTCATTTGAATCCAAAAGCATGGAAGAACTAAAAAGAACAGCAAACATCTGTATAAGTCTGAGATGCATGTGTCACCTGGGAAACTGTAGAGTTTGTTTCTGCCTGTGGTCTATCTCACTAAAACAATTTGCCACCATAAAGAAGATGCATAAAGAAGTTACTTGCCTAGCCTGGGCACTTGAGCCTGTGTTTTCTGTCTGCCTGGTTAGTGATTTCCTGTACATAGCAACTGGCATGGGCAAGAGGACCTCAGGGGCAGAGGAGCAGTTTTCAAGAAAAGGCTCTGTGGGAAGAGCACAGATGCCTTTGTAGGTAAAGCCATTCTCTACAGGCAGAAGGATTGGCCACATCAACTCCATTTTTCAGCCTATTTCTAAGGGTACGTCATCCACCCCCTCTCCATTGCTCCAGTAATGTTTCTTTTCTTGTCAGCTCGGGGACTGTAATTCTGAGTCTGGAGTTAATATTGTATCCTCAACTTTGACTCTGAGCACATCTGCAGGGAAGTGGGAGCCATCTTCACATCAGCAGAGTGCTCTGTCCAGGCTACAGAGGAGAGAAGGATGCTTTCACTAAGAGTCTGCTGCACTCATGTGGTGAGACAGCTTCTGGTATTTAAGGTAACTTGGGTATCTGTGCACAGCACTGCACGCTTCCAGGTAGATCTTCCATGTTACTTGATGAGCTCTTTCCAGCCTGCGTTGCAAAACAGCTTTTATGTACAGTCTTGAGACTTTTTACAGAAACACCACCACAGAAAATAAAAACCTAGCATGCAGACAGGGCTGACACTTCACTGTGTTTTTTCTCACCTCTCCAAAAAGACCAGGAGTTGGGAAATGACAGAAGGTGTTGTGAGACCTCTCGCTCCTGCCCATTGCATGGTGGGAGATGTGGTGGTCGGAGGCCGGCTTGGGCTTAGCGACCATGAAATGATAGAATTCTCAATACTTGGTGAAGTAAAGAGGGGGGCCAGCAAAACCGCTACCATGGACTTCCGGACGCGGACTTTCACCTGCTCAGGACACTGGTCGAGAGGGTCCCTTGGGAGACAGTCCTGAAGGGCAAAGGGGTCCAGGAAAGATGGACATTCTTCAAGAAGGAAGTCTTAAAGGCACAGGAGCGGGCTGTTCCCATGTGCCGCAAGAAGAACGGGCGGGGAAGGCGACCGGCCTGGCTGAACGGGGAGATCTGGCTGGGACTCAGGAAAAAAAGGAAAGTTTATCACTTGTGGAAGAAGGGGCAGGCAACTCAAGAAGAGTACAGGGATCTCGTTAGGTCGTGCAGAGAGGAAATTAGAAAGGCAAAAGCCTGGCTAGAACTCAACCTGGCCACCGTGAGAAGCAACAAAAAATGCTTTTACAAGTATATTAATGACAAAAGGAGAGCCAAGGAGAATCTCCATCCTCTATTGGATGCGGGGGGGAACATTGCCACCAAGGATGAGGATAAGGCTGAGGTACTCAATGCCTTCTTTGCCTCAGTCTTTAGTAGTCAGAGCAGTTATCCTCAGGGTACTCAGCCCCTTGAGCAGGAAGACAAGGACGACAAGCAGGATAAACCCCCCATAATTCAAGAGGAAGAAGTTAATGACCTGCTACGCCATCTGGACGTTCACAAGTCTATGAGGGTACTGAGGGAGCTGGCAGAGGAGCTTGCCAAGTCACTCTCCATCATTTACCAGCAGTCCTGGTTAACTGGGGAAGTCCCGGACGACTGGAGGCTTGCCAATGTGACGCTGATCTATAAGAAGGGCCGGAAGGAGGATCCGGGGAACTACAGGCCAGTCAGCCTGACCTCGGTGCCGGGGAAGATCATGGAGCGGTTCGTTTTGAGGGCGCTCACGAGCCATGTGCGGGACTACCAGGGGATCAGGCCCAGCCAGCACGGGTTCATGGAAGGCAGGTCCTGCTTGACCAACCTGATCTCCTTCTATGACGAGGTGACCCGCCTAGTGGATGAGGGAAAGGCAGTGGATGTGGTCTACCTGGGCTTCAGTAAAGCCTTTGACACTGTCTCCCACAGCATTCTCCTAGAGAAGCTGGCGGCTCACGGCCTAGACAGGTACACTCTTCGCTGGGTAAAAAACTGGCTGAACGGCCGAGCCCAGAGAGTTGTGGTGAACGGAGTTAAATCCAGTTGGCAGCCGGTCACGAGCGGTGTTCCCCAGGCCTCAGTTTTGGGGCCAATCTTGTTCAATATCCTTATCAATGATCTGGCTGAGGGGATCGAGTGCTCCCTCAGTAAGTTTGCAGACGACACCAAGTTGGGCGGGAGTGTTGATCTGCTCGAGGGTAGGAAGGCTCTGCAGAGGGACCTGGACAGGCTGGATCGATGGGCCGAGGCCAACTGTATGAGATTCAGAAGGCCAAGTGCTGGGTCCTGCACTTGGGTCACAACAACCCCATGCAACGCTACAGGCTTGGGGAAGAGTGGCTGGAAAGCTGCCTGGCAGAAAAGGACCTGGGGGTGCTGATTGACAGCCGGCTGAATACGAGCCGGCAGTGTGCTCAGGTGGCCAAGAAGGCCAATGGCATCCTGGCCTGTATTAGGAATAGTGTGGCCAGCAGGAGCAGGGAGGTGATCGTGCCCCTGTACTCGGCACTAGTGAGGCCGCACCTCGAATACTGTGTTCAGTTGTGGGCCCCTCACTACAAGAAGGACATGGAGGTGCTGGAGCGTGTCCAGAGAAGGGCAACGAAGCTGGTGAAGGGCCTGGAGCACAAGTCTTATGAGGAGCAGCTGAGGGAACTGGGACTGTTTAGCCTGGAGAAGAGGAGGCTGAGGGGAGACCTCATCGCGCTCTACAAGTACCTGAAAGGAGGTTGTAGCGAGGTGGGTGTTGGTCTCTTCTGCCAAGTAACTAGTGATAGGATGAGAGGAAATGGCCTCAAGTTGCACCAAGGGAGGTTTAGATTGGATATTAGGAGAAATTTCTTTACTGAAAGAGTGATCAGGCCTTGGAACAGGCTGCCCAGGGAAGTGGTGGAGTCAGCATCCCTGGAAGTATTTAAAAGACGTGTGGATGAGGCCCTTAGGGACATGGTGTAGTGGGCATGGTGTGTTGGGTTGATGGTTGGACACGATGATCTTAGAGGTCTTTTCCAACCTTAATGATTCTATGATTCTATGATTCTATGGTCTTCAGGGCTATTTCATTTTCACACCAGCAATAGGAGCCTTCCCTCAGCATCACAGATGCATTTCTAGGTTTTGTCCTTTTGACTCTATCAACCTTATTTCTATTGTGTATGTCCTCTTGCAGCTACCCAGAAGCAGCCATCAAATGAACTTTGGAAATACCAGCACTGTGTTAACTTCCATTCAGGTCTCTGTTCAATACTCCAGTGACTGCTGGGAAGGGTGCCTTGTTCTTACTGACTGGGTCGCATTTGAACTAGTGACTTAGAGATGACTCATCATTTCCCTGAGCTATCCTCTACTCCCTTTCTTTTTTAGCAGATAGAGTTTTTTCCACCAATTTGGCTGGTCATCTTTTTATTTTCACAAGAAAAATACATATTCTCGTGCTTGAAGTTCTCTTCTTTCTTGCTAGCTAAAAAATTTTTTATTTCCTTTTCTCCCTCTAATTCATTTTCCTCAACAATCTCCACCCCTTCTAGCTGCCTACTCGTAGTATTCCCCAAGTTAACATTAATTTACATGGCTTATCCAAATGTACTTCATATTTTAAATAGATTAGGACTCTATTCCTTTGAAGTAGTCATAATATTTGACAAGAAGCTTTCTCTTCTCCCCCCACCCCCCTCCCCAAATGAATGCAATACCCTTGGAAAGTGCTGGATGCTCCAGTGCAGTCTAGGGGGAGGGAGGAAGACATCTGTGTGTATACATAGGTACACTTACAGATTTGCATATGTTTGCATGCACACTTACATATATATAGCCATTCTGAAAAGCCAAACGTGCTAGAGAGCCAAGGCAGCACAGGTCTCCTCCTGTACTGCTGAGCCAACAGTCCTCAGCCCTGTCCTGAAGAGATCACCTCTGTAGACGCAAAACATTTGTATCTTATTAAGGAAGCAGATAAGCTACTTTTCTAGAACTGTAAAGTTTGTGCAGCATGAAAGGGTAACTAATTTGTGAGCAGGAAAAGAGTATAACCACATTTCTGTCAAGAGAGTGGGGCAGAAAGGAAAGAGGTACTGCATATTATTAAGCTACTTGATCACATATGTCTTTTCAAAGGAGAGAAGGAGACATTAGCAGCAAACAGAGGAACATTGTCATCTGCAAACATAAATATTTCAGATCTCAGGTACACTGGGAATGTCATTAATGTAAAAACTGACAAGAAGGGGCCCTGGAGTCAGCAATGACCGTGGGAGGCACATCAAGAGACAGGAGAAGGGGCTCTGACAACAAGCACTGTAATAATAATAAACTCCTTTGAAAGTCACACAGGAGATAGGTAGAGAATCAGGACAAAGAAGCTGTATCACTGCGTTTCAGTTTGAGTTTGGAGGGGCGGAGAGGAGGGGAGGAAGAACCTGGCTCCTCACGGTGTTAAGTGCTCTTGTTTCTGGGGCTGAAGTAAGTTAGTGCCTGTGGCATATCCTCTGTCCTATGGCTGAGAAAAGGTGATCAATACATTCAAACAGACCCTTGCCAGCTCACTGGCAAGATGAAGATAAGATATAAAGGGAGCAATTAGTTAGAAATAATTTAGATTTAGGATGGAGACGAATGATATTACTTGCCAACAGGGTCAACAGATAAAGATTAAATAGGAGCTTCAGCAACATGATGTGTTATTTTCCTGTCAGCCAGAATATTGTCCTGGAAGGCTGGAGAGGCAACAGAATAAAGGAGGTGAAAGGGTCAGCAATTGCTGTAGAGAGGATAGGCTAATTCTTTATTGAATGAACATCTAAGTAGGATGGTCAGGGTCTTTCTTCTTGATCCCATTTCACATCTAAAGTGCTCATTTTAATGAACTAAACAGACACTAAACTGCTTAGCAAAATTACAAAAAACTCAAAACTGAAAAGCCACAACAGGTTGCGTGACAAATTTCGATTCCGTATGTGAATGGAAGATATTCATATATGAACTTGGGATATGAATGCTCAGCACTGGAAGAACCTCCACATTATTCACCATCAGGGTTAACAAGGACTATTTATTTCATATCTATGTTATAGAATTACACAGAAACCCCTCTGTAGTTATTGGAGGTTTTAGACCTATAATTAAAAAAATAAAATGAATGTAATAAGAAATATTTTTGACAGCTGTCATTTAGTTTTTCATTATTTATGATGAAATTACATCACATACTAGAAAATGTGCTTTAGTATATTTTTAATGAAGTCTTAATGATTCTGAATCTCAGTACAACATCCTGCTATTACATCTTTTCTGAGAAATAGGAAGAGACAAATCAAAACATTATGGATGCAAATTACCACATGGTAGGGAGTGAGGACCTCCTTTATTATTATTGCCACTTCTTCAAGCAAGAAATTAATCCGTTTCCGGGGGGGGGGGGGGAGGCAGTGAGCAAGCTTGTTGCTCTTTCAAATTGTTCCTGATCCAAAGCAGAAGCCCTAAAGAACTTCCCTCGTCTAAGTTTCCAGACTGGAACCAACCAGTTGACCTTTGGCCTTTTTTAACTAACTGCCCTAGAAACTCTGAGTATTAAAGGAAATATATTTAAAAAGCATGTCTTCATTTGTTTTAATGTTTTGAAATTTACCATGCTAATCAGTAATTTAGAATAATCTTGAAATATTAACTGGCCATTTGTAATCTTTTTATCAACTACAAAGAACACGTAAATGGATCCCAGGTTTCCTCCCTGGGGGAGATAAGGGGTTTTTCAACTGATACCTCCATGGCTGGAAAGCCTGGGATCACTCCACAACACGTGGAGACTTCCAGACATTATTACATTCGCTGAATGAAGAATGTTTGTCTTTATTAATGTCCCCTCTGGACAGAAGTTACCCAAATGTAAGCAACTTTGCATCACTCAAACACTTGAAAATAATGCAAAGATCCAGGACAAAAATGTGAGCCAGACAGCAAAAATACAGTGCTATATAGTAGAGCTTGATTCTTGCTAGAGTGGTTTATACAGATATCTGAAGGGCTGAAATGAAAACTAATGGCAACAGTCTGACATGATGGGTACCTGGCCTGTCTTCTGTGGACTGATTAATCTCAAATGTGCTTAACCCAAATAAAAACTTTAAAAGGACCCTAGAGCAGAAGAATAACAGAAACAGCACCTTCCTTTAGTTCTCGCATTTGAAAAGAAAAAGACACATATCTAATATACAAAACAATAAGCTGAGACCCAGGCAAGCCAATTTTAGTGAAGAGAACAGCTTTATTTCTCTAAACAATCCATCAAGCAGAGGGGCAAAGGTAAGAGAAAGATTTACTTCTTCAATAAGTAGTAAGCAACATGATTTCATTCAGCATCAAAGGAGATTAACACAACTCTTCTGTTCAGGTATGATAAAGGTTACCAATAAAAACATGAAAAGTAAGGAGTATGTGGTCTGATGCTGTTATTCTGGCCAGAATATGCTCTGATTTGGGGTAGTTATCTATTCACAATGCTCTAACTTTGACTGGTAATCTTTGTTATGCATTATGCTGGCATACAAGAACAAGATGGTGCCTGCATCTGCTTCTGCAAAATGAGAAGCAAACATTATCTCGTTAATATTACTAAAAGACACAAGATCTACAAGTGGACACATGCATACATTAATGTAACATTAACGCCACATATGCATTCATTATGCCACATGCATCTTAGTTGAATGATGGTAATACACTCTTCACATTAGTGACAAACTGGAAGAAATTTAGGAAAATCTACAAAATGTACACAGATGGCCACAGAGGCGTTAACTCTTACAAGGATAGATTAGAAGAACCAAACAAATAAAACCGTTGTGAAGCTATTATCAACAACCGCAGCATCTGAAAGGTACAAGCATCAAAAAAAGGAAAAGGTTTTCCTTCTAGAACTGCAGAATGTAGGACAGTGTAATAGGGAAACACACCCATGAGATGAGATCCTCTCTCTACATGCATCCAGTGCTGCCAAAATCTGCATAGGAAAAAGAAAGGACAGCTCAACTCACAAAACTGTTTCTATGTCTAAATATCAGTGGCATAAGAGTTATCAGGCTAAAAAAATAAGTGAAAGTGCATTTTGCATTTTTATGTTATCACACTATTTCTCTGTTTGTCCTTCCCACCTACTCTACCAGTAACTCCTAAACCTATTGCTCAGTTTTAACCTCCATGGCAGGGAGTAATATTTTTAAAGGTATTACATATCTACACACATTCTTAAAATAAGTGTTCAGATAAGAGAGATCCCTTAGCAGTATTCCTGCTTGGGGAAAAAATTATAGGATGAGTCAGGAAACTGAGTGCACACAGGAGAAAGATATCACAATGTTAAAACCATGGTAGAAGAGCTTGTAATTTGATCAAGGGCTGTATCTTATTAGATACTAGAGAACACAACCACAAGGAACTAATTCATTTAAAATACCAAAAAAAACAACTCCAAACTGAAGACTCCAAGAAGTTTGTGTCCAGATGTAGATTTCTATATACAAGGAAGATTTCTAAGCTCCTGTCAATGAAGATAGTCAATGAAGACCTAGTGAATCCCCTCCACAGTCTGGAGAGCTATGCAGCTGAGCTCCGCTGGTGTCTACTTTAGACTGAGCTGAACGCATCTTCAAACTCCTTTGGCTTTATTGACTAGATCTTCATAGGCTATAATAGCAGCAGTCTTCAGTGGCATTAAACAAACATATTTAGGCAACTGAACTGAGCTCTGAAACGTATCTTAAACTTTATTTGTTCTACCGATAGTAGAACTGCTAACATTTCTGTGCTTCCTGAACATTTTTCTTCCTGGTTTTTTACTGTCGTCATTCTGCCATGATTAGATTACTGCAACAAGAACATCTGTCACTGCCATCTTTGTAGGCTGTCATCTCTACACACGTTTCATACGTTTCTCTTTACCTGCCATGTGGTCATGCGCACTTAATAGCCACAGACATCCTTGAGCACCCACCACAAAACAGATCACCACAACTTTAGAATACATGTGAATAAGATTGCATTGAGCAAGGTGCTATGGCAACTGAAGGGATTTTTAAGCAAAATATATGTGTGGAACTTCATAATCATTATAAGAGCACAAATAATATTTAATATATCTAGGATTTTGTTGCTTATCACACACTGTTGTTTTGCTGATTCTTTAATGCCTTTAATGTAGTCATACGCATCTATTCACATCAGTATTCTTATAAAGACATAGCTGCTGTTTTCTTCATACATATTTAAAGATTTTTAAAGACCAACTTTCATGACAAAGATGTAGAGAAAATATTTTTTCAATATTTTTTTTTTCCGATATGTCCATACACATAGTGAGAACACAATTTAACCAGCAAGCTGTGACAGAATGAAAAAAATATTTGAAAGAAAAACCCCTTATGATCTGTAAATATTTTAAATTTGAGTACCCTACTTTCAGAATGACGACTGTAGGAGCCACCAAAGCACTTCCCTATGCTTAAGTGAGAGATGCTTTGGAAGCTTGAAAGCAAGGACCAATGTAGCAAGAGCAAATAATATAACAAAAAATGAACTTCCTTACTGACCAAGATCAACAAGGACATTTATGTCACATGCCCATTGGTGATTCGATGCCTTGTGGGAAGTCTTGAAGTGTGAAAATATAGAGGAGCTCTTCAGGACAGAAGTGATTGAGGTACTGCATGTGAATTATCAACCACATTGATCAGCTTAACCCATTTGTCTAAAGAGGAAGATAAACCTGGAGTTCAGCCATACCTTCTAAATCCCAAGGGTGATATTAGCTGGTACATGGACATCTTTGAGATTCTGCACTAGGGGTAAAGCAATAAAGTGTCCCCAAAGGTGGCTTTCAAAGATGCAGAACCACAGACATGCAGAGATGAACAGTCAGAAAGATGGGGACTCTTGGAATGGAGACACGAATCCATGCCTGTGCACATACTATGGTTTGAACCTACTGCATGATGGGACAGGGCAATTAAATGAGCCCAAAGGTTGCATTAGGTGAAATTATGTTGCCTGCCTACACTCTGGCTGGATTAACCCTTTTTCCCTGTCCACCCTCAACCCTCGCACAATTCACCTACCCAAATCCTACTTGTTCAGGCTTCGTGCCAAGATTGGAAGAAGTATTACTGATAGGCAGACTGCAGGCTTCAAGTATTTATAAACACGGAGAAAGAAAAGAATCTGAAAGATCCTTCAGACTGCTCACATGACTATTAAACTCATGTGGAACGTAGTGTCACCCCCTGAATACACTGAGAAAAGGAAGCATTCAATGAGGAAAATTTAATAAAAACAAACATATTCTGATAGGATTACAGCATCAAAAGTGCATATGTTCCACATGTTTTTATTTCTCTTTAAAATTAGAAAAAGTATCTTTGCTTGATGTATCCTGTAGGGCACTAAGCCAGAAAACACTATTATACTATTTCTTGCTTCATAAAGAATTTCATTTAAACTATGAACCTTGTGATAGGTAATTATATGCAGGAAGCAGAGCACATATGAATTTTATATTTATGGTCTACACTAAGGTCACAATTTAAATTCTAAAAACTGCCTTCAGAAATACCAGTTAGTGTGTCGTTTTTATTTTAATTGCATTTCCTCCCCTCTGGTACAGCATGATCAACTGAAAATCAGAACACATGTTTTATGTAACATATTTAGAATCTAGCAATAAACTATTACCATCCATATAAACATTAAACCCATTTGGAATGCTGCTAATGGAGAAGGGGGGAGGTCATTGGAGGTGCTAGTAGATCCTTTTGCCCAGGAGAAGAAAACAGCATTAAAAATTTTTCACATGCTCCTCATAACAACTGCTGCTAATGAACTGCTCTCCCTCTTCCCACAGTGCAATCACTATATCATTTTATTTCCAAGAAAAGATTTACCAATTTTTTTTCTTTTTTCCTTTCTTTGTTTTCTTTTTTTTTCTTTTTTTCATGCCAGTGAAATAGAAATATTTCAGTTCCCTTCATTGCAGTAAGTAATGACATCAGAACCAGTTGGGGCTCAGAGAGGACCTAGTTCCACATCCCATCCAGCCAGGAATGTAGAACCGTGGGACTGCCGGTACTAGAGACTGTGTTGGTTTTCCCCAGGGATCTGTTTTTCACAGTCTGATACAGAATGTGCTCTCAAATCTGGGAGCAGGAACCCAGACCCTAATGCTGCCCTTGTCCTGGCTGGATACACTAGCCATAAAGCTCAAAGTGCCCTTTGCCCACTGACTTTTGCATGTGGGCTGTGGCTCGTCTCCAAAAGTATGGCAGTGACTGCTCTTACCCAAGATGGTTGTGTGGTCACAACACCCTCGTGGCAAGGAGATATGTTCTGTTAGCTACCATGACGAGTCCTGCCTAGAAACCCCATCTTCTGCTCTCTATGTCCAGGTTTTAACCACCTATTCTACCAAAAGTGGGTGGGCAGGCAAGGGTACTCATCTAGACTCCTTCTGTACTCAAGGAGAAACACAAAATCCACTAGAGGGAGATTCAACCTGTCATAAAAACGGATCACTCCCCAGGCAGGTGTGATAAATGACTGATAAAGAGGGCTGCCTGTTCACACTACTGAAAGCACAGGACAAGACCCTAAGAGTTAGAAGACCACAGTCAAGTGGGATGAATCTCATGCTGAATAGTTAAACAGCTGAATAGTTAAATAGCTAAATAAACATCTTTCAGACTATCTTCATTCATGTAACCAATGGATTTTAACTCTGGCCTGGAAGAACATGTTCCAAAGATGAGCAGTTTAGCTTCTGTGATCCATTTAGACCTTGGTCTCTTCACTGGGAGTGATGACAGGACTATACATCGGAATGACATTTTTATGTGACAAATTTTTCACTTAAAATGCAGTGAGCTATCACTTCCTTGTGACATTCAGGTAGGCAATCAAACAGTGTATAGATGGTCAGACAGTTTCAAATTATTTTAATTTTTTACAAAAAAAAATCTCTTTTTTTTTCTATTTTTTATCACCGATTCTAAAGGAAATGTCTGGATGTTCAAAAGTCAGTCACTGTGATTTGAACAGGATATACACCTTTGACCTTGAATTTTAAAATACACTGTATAACACAACTCCCTTCCATCTAGTTCCTATCGTACCTTTATCATTTGTCATAGTAAATTTTTTGATTGACTTAACATAGATACTTTCTCATGCTGGAGCTGAAAGAGCCACTTCCTCAACTGGTACAAGTCAGACCAGTTCTATTAACATAAATTGAAGCTGACTGATTTATACCAGCTGACAAAAGAGCCCAGTATCTAATGAAAATTGGAAAGGCCCTTACATTTTACCTGACACTTACAGAGGTTTTAATCAAACTTTACATTTGCTTGTTTGATTTTTGGCATAAGAGAACTTTTTTCTTAGTATTTATTGTGCCTCAGGATTAAAAAAATGTGGCAAAGCTTTACAGTTCCTGAGTAAGATATCTATGTGATAATTTAAAACAAAAAAGAGATGTGACCAATAGCCAGATCAAACTGTCAGTTGACACACATCTGAAAGCAGTGACATCTTTTTATATAGAGGGCTCACATACTCACTCCCTCCTCAGTAAAAGACTTTTCATGACATGGAGATAACCATACATGGAAATAGAAATATTTACCCAGATGAAAATGAATGTTAGCTCTTTTAAAAAAGTAATAAACATTTTTGAGACATTATTATCTGAATTTCCTGATGCAATCATAGGAAACACTGAAAAATAAGATCCTGATTCTTTAAACTTTCACTACATAATTAGTGATCTCCATAGACTTCTATCTATGCTAACACTGTGATGAAAGTTGGAGATACAATTTTGAATACAAAGACATTACCTCTGGCTAAGGAAGTCCCAGAGCCATAAATCACTAAGGAAAGATGAGAGGATATTTTGAAAAACTATAATGATATATCAGTTTTGTTCCTGGATTCATTCCTAGGCATTTGTTATAGGCTATATGTTAATAAGGATGGGGGGGCCAGGTGGACCTTGGTCTGATATAGCAAAGTTGTGATTGTGCCTTTCTGTTCAACTACAGACAACTGAACAACATGTGACCTCATAGGCTGTAAACAAATTCAAACCTCAAAAGTACTATTGAAATAGGATTATAAATTGATTGAAGAATTTTACTTGAAGTAATTTCTATAAAGTTTTCCATAAGTATTACCCAAATAGTTCATAGTGTTTCATTTTAAATTCTCTGATTTTCCAATGAAATTTTCAAATGAATCCAAAGAAATGAAAGACAAGAAAGTAAGAAAAAAAGGAAATAGTGCATTTGGCAACACTAACAAATTTTTAGAATCATAGAATCATAGAATCTTTTAGATTGGAAAAGACCTTTAAGATCATCAAGTCCAGCTGTTAACTTAGCACTGCCAAGTCCACCAGACTTAGCTTTTTTTTTTTTTTAAATTTTCCAATGAGATAGAAAAATAGCAAATTTTCACACTGAAAATTTTACAAAGATATTTCAAATTCTGAAGAACTAGCCTTTTTCAAGAGTGAAAGAAGCACTTACAGATCAGTAGAAGCAGAATCAGAAATATCCCTTTTCCCACATGATCTTGGCATTTGCACAACAGCTGGCAATATTGGCACTTTCAATCTGTAGTGACTGGATCTTTGGGAATCCTGATAGTCTCATAAATCTTCTTAGACAATAGGAAAACATTAGTTTTATGCCTTTGCTCTCTACCCAACATAATATTAGGGACGTATCAAAGTATGACGTCTAAACTCCAGAAACAATGCTCAGTAATCTCTGCAAATGTACAAATGCAAACAATAGAAAAGAGGGAGTCCCATGAGGCAGGGTAAAGACTATTTAAAGGAATAGTATCTAATTCATATATACTACAATTTCTTTTATAGCCAAACTGTAAATAACTTTTCGCTGTAATATGTCATGAGGCACAAGAACATATGCTGTGCTGAATTCCAAACATATGACCTCTGCTGCATTCCTTTCATCTACTCATTATATAATTCTGTCAGCAAGAACAATCAAGTTTGATGTGCATAAGTGTTCACAGGATTGAGCTTAGATACTCTGAAAGCTCATTCCCTTAATATTCGTTCCATTATTTTGCATGGGAAAGTAGTTAATCTCATAGAATGGTAAATATCAGGATCTATCTTTTTTTTTTTTTTGCTAAAATTACTATAATAGTTCAATTATTTAATTTTAAACCATTATTTTCTCCAGAAAAAAAAAAAAATCACTAATACTGAAGTTTCTTAGTTAATTTCCATAGTAATTCAGGATACGCATTTGTTGGCTGAGCTGACAGAAATGGAATGTCAATTCCTAGCTTTCCAGCAGTCAACAGAGTTGGTCAATACACATCTGAAGAAGAGCTGGTTTTTAAGATCAAATCTTTCCACAGCTCCCTTCTTACACACCAGTAACAAACATAACTCACAGAAGTAATCTTAATGAATTCAAGTTGAGAATGAAAAGACAACATTAAAAGATAATTCAAATTCCACAGTAATCAGAGCATCATGTTACAGAAGTCAGCAGGTTTTAGATGAATAATTACAGTCCTGCTGTATTTTGTAACACTTCTAAAGCATGAGAGAGAACTTTTTAACCTAAAAAACTAACAATTAGCTAAAGCATTTATAATGGTGAAGATATATCCGACAAAAAAAAAACAATGTAGATGTCTACATCTCAGTTAGTTACTCCGGGCTCCCGTTATAGTCAACAGAAAGAAGCAGGCACTTCATTCTTTTCCAAAGAGTGTCTGAAACAGGTCAGACAAACAGTGACCTCAGAGTGCCTATTTCTCTCCATTTCAGTATGTAGCATAAGAAGGTATAGTTCTGAGAGTTTCACTGTTCTTACTGCATTCCCTAGAGCTGAATTTTCATCCATATTTTGATCTGTTTATCTGAAAAAAATGGAAAAGTAAGCTGGCCTTCCTTTTTAGACACTGTCATTCTTTCAAAATCTTTAATGGCTATTACAAAATTAGTTTTCCTTTAACATCTAACGGTTTTCTTTTTCTTTTCAAATATATCATCCTGCAGGGTATCTGCCTTCAACTTCTCTGAAGAACAGGAGAGCTAATGACCCATAATTTTGAAATAGTTTGTAATAATTCATCTGAATTTATCTGATATAGTCTGTGTCTTAGGAGAGCTGGAACTAAAGACAGAGATCCTGATATGGATATAATATACGCACATGTTTATTCCTCTGAAGTCAATACATTTGCAGTGGCAGAAAAGAGAATAGAATCATGCCCCAGATGCCAGTGCTCTGGTTTCCAACATTTTCTGATACCTTCCGTATACCTAATTACATCTACTCTTAAATTTTTTTCTAGGATATAGATTAGATTATATAGATTAGTCAGGTTCAAAACCAATTTTAGAGGTACTGCTTTATACAAACTGCAGCAGATCCAACAGAAAGAATAACTCTTGCTAGGCAGGAGCAGGAACTCAGCTATAGGTCTCCTTAAGAATCACCTGGACTATTCAAAGAGTAGCTGCTCTGGTGTGATTTGTTCTCATTTTTCATAGAAATATTTTGAAAAGTTTTGGAATGGAAACAGGAAATTTCTTGGAATTTTTATGGGAGGGGAACACTATTTCCTCTTTGGTTTTATGAATAGCTACATTTCCTTTTTAAACTACATATTTATAATTGATACAAGTGAGTATAATAAGATAAACTGAATACTTGATGGATCACTTACCAGCATCAGCTGTGAAAGAAAAAATCATTTTGTTACAGCAGAAAGTAAATGACTAATTAGTGAGATTTGTTTCCAGTTCTGAGATTCATCCAAATGAGTCTGAAATATCAAAAAAAGTGAGGATAAATGTATCTATTTTTATATAACCAACATTAGCAGAAGGATCTAAGTATTGGTGATTTGCTGCAGCATGTTCATATCCCAAACTGATAGTTACTCAGGAAATTCTTTCTAGAATAAAACAATTCAAATATTTACAGTTGATACCCAGGAAAGGAGAAAAAGGTCTGCAACTCTCATAAAAATTCAACACAGAAAGGCAGGGGAGGTCCATTTTTTAAGTTTGGGAGCAACCTTTGTTAAGAAATGAGGCTCCAAGCAGCTTTTCATTTTCATTTGCTGATAGTTTGAATTTTTGTTATGTACAGAAATACAGTTGAAACATCTACAGCAAAAGCTATTTTAGTATTGCAATTATTTTAGAACTGTCTACAAGTAAGTTTTCATCCAAGGATGTATGGTCCATCCATGTAAGTTTTACATCCAAGCAAACTTGGTTTTTCCACCCCTAAAACCTTACATCCTCATTCACAGCTACTGCCTCTCCAGGTTGCAGTAATTAAGCCTCTTTCACACCAAATAAACCATTGTTATACGAGTTTGTTCATTTTGAAGTTCATGCAGATGCAGTCTCATCCCACCTGCACTAGGCAGTCCTTCTGCATAGCACATTGCACAGCTGTAGCACGGGTTGGCTGCTGTACCTGTTTGTCCTTGCCTGCTGTGGTGTGATCTGGCTGAAATGTTTCTGCAAATGCTGAGGCAATACTGTATCTCCCAGTTGATACCAGACAGTGATTAGTGCTTAATAAGCCCAGAATCAACCACTCTTAGCAATTTTAAGTTCCCAGGTTTCATGCAGAAATCTCATCTTTGATTTTCCTCCTTGGAAAGCATATCCTCTTCAGACAAGCAGCAAAAAGAAGGAAAAAGAGGCTCCTACAGACATGGAAGTCTGTCTTTGCCAGGCAGAGAACATGCAAGGTAGGGCAGTGCCTCTCATTGCAGTTTCCAAGAGAGGCTCAGCAGCAAATCACCCAGGCAAGCCACACGCAGAAGACAACTTTTTTGGACTGCCAAGAAGCTGTGTGTCAGGACAGAGTTGGAAAGAGCCCCTGAGCACAGCCGTGCTCCCGAGCAGCCGCAGCCACCAGCCTGCCAGCTCTGCAGAGAGGAGCTGCCTCGTGCAGCGTGTCCATTTCCATACACCACAGCTAATGGTATGGCGTAACAGCAGGCACAGGTCTGACCCATTTTTGCCGGGTACCAGACATCTGCCACCACTTTGGGCAGAAGCAGGAACCTCTCTCTGCTTTCTGGCCCCTCCACGGCGCTCTTGAAATGGGGTCTGCTCTGGGTACCTCCTGTACGGCAGGTTGTATCCTCCAGGCGTATGGGGACACACAGCCAGCCGCCCGCGTGCACCACCTCTGCATCTCCTGTTCGGGGTGCGGGTGTACTTATCCGCCTCCTTCCTAGCCATTTTGGCCTGGGCCCTGCCCCCTTGCAGTGCCCTCACTCAAGATGTCAGAACCACAGGGCTGAAAAATCAAGCTCTTTACACAGCAGGCACCGTTACTGTAACAGCAGGCGCAGAGAAAGAAAAGAAGAGAAATATATTTTTAGTCACATAGTTGTAGAAATGTAGTGAATGGCAGGTAGAAGTAAATATTGCAAGGTAATTAACTCAAATCAGTGTGCAGAGGTGTTCCAAAATGCCTGGAGGCTGCAAAATATTTTTAATAATTTTGTCAGGATTCTTAACTCTTTGTGTTCAAACCAATTATTACCATTGTTTATTTGTTTTCCGGTGGTCTTTGAAAAGATCTAGACACATTATATATAACACAAGTGTCATAAACTGGGCACCAGCCTGAATTTCCTTCACCCAAACCCATCTCACCTATATTAGAGAAACCTCTTTAATATTTCCCATGCACAGCTCAGCCAGAATTTGCAAGTACTGAACATCTCAGGAGAATGCCAGATCTTATCAAATGTTCTGACTAAAAAGGTTTAGCGAAGTCTGGATAAACAAGCAGTGTTTTAGTTGCCTTACTAAACTATATTTTCGAAGTTCACCCATCACTAATCATAGTCTGATAGCTTGTCAGAGATCATTGCGAAGAATTCCCCACTGTAAATAAAAGCTGTATGAACTCAACTAGTTATAATACTTTGGATTTAAATGGATGTATTTTTGGCAAGAGGGTTCTGTCAACATTTATCAGGGAGATGGGCATACATTTTATGTTGTTTAGGTTCCACAGCTAATTTGGACAGCAAAATGAGATTTCCTTGTAATGAGTACAAAGCCACCTGCTTTGTCTCTTTGGAGGAATTTAAAATATTTAGCATATGAGGTATAAGTATATCAGAAGAGTTCTCATAAATATCAGCAGGAAAGCTGTCTAGGCATAGAGATCTCCTGAGTAAAAGAATCAGTATTTAATAGCTCCCTTAATCTCACTTAATGTTAATGGACAATTGGAGGAAACTACTCATCTGGAAATTACTTTAGCAAATTAAACGTGGCCAAACATCTTTGCTTAAGTGAATCTGAAAGCAAGTCATCCATCTTACACGGGATTTTAGAGAAGTATCAAAGTCTGAAGACTGTGTGTCAGTTTAGTAAATGGAAGTCACTTCTGAGCTCACATCAACACATTGCATGCTCAACCCATGCCTAGCCAGAGCTCAGTAACCAGTCTTAGCCAACAAACTCCACTTACAAGCACTACATCTCAAAAATTTATGAGAAACATAAGCTTTTCAACATTGTGCTAACTTCATACATGTTGTTTGGTGTTTTTACAATTATTTTCTCCTCATGAGACTTGCTCAAGTTCATTGCTGATGTTTTGTACAGTGCTATCACACCAAGTGCTAATTATTAGGTATAGTATGCCGTCTTCCACTTCCACAAGGACATCACTGAATTTCACAAATATGTTCAACCTTCATTTAATTAAAAAATGTTCCTATACAGCATAAAAATATGTGTATTTAGCCACTCTCCATACTACTCGGTGTGTCTTAAAGTGTTTCAGTAAGGTGAGTAAATAATATCCAGGACCATTTCACTAAGAAAAAAGCTGAGGTACAATGCAATTACCTGCTTTGCAAAAGGTACCTATAAGCATTGTCCTGAATCCATGATCTGTCTTTAAAAACAGTAGCACATTGCACTTCTAACCACAGTGCACGACTGAGGGGGGCATGCAATGATCAGGCAGCAGGTTTGAAAAGCTGTGAAGCCCACAGCTTGTCTTCACATAGAACATGACTCTGTCAGGGAAGGCATTGGCGCAGGACACTAGGGAGACCAAATGGTCTTTTATATAGGTACCTGGAAGGTATGTTCATTGGTGGCTAACAGCACCATGGAGATGGTGTGATCTCTGTCTCAGGAAGTCTCTAAACTGCTAACTGCCGGAAAAACTGTATTGGGGAGAGATTACTCTACATATGGTCACTTGAAACTCTTTGATAAGCATCTGGCAACTGCTGTTGGAAAAATACTAGACTGTCCAGAAAAGCTATCCTTATGTAAACTTCCATTAAAGAACCAAGCAGATCAGTGAAAATGTTGCAGACAGGGAGGATGTAATTCTGAAAAATTGTGGACCTCATTTATTTCATACTTGTCTTTTCTTCCTGCACACATTCTTCATCTTTTTAAGGTTCAAAACTTTCATTTCAATTAAATGCAAAATTTGCGTAAATGAAAGCTGTGTATACTAATTTGATGCTTTTTATGAGTTAAATGAGCTGCTTATATAACCCTTCATTTCATTACTTGTTTTAGCCCATGAACTTCCATGTGAAGTTTTGATCATTAACTTAAATTCACCTCACAAAGTAAATCAGAGAACATTTTTGACAGTAGGAGACTGCATTCATGCCTAGCAAATTCCAATCACTTTTAGTTAAATTACACTCACCACAAATTTTGACTGAAGTGTTTATTTACTTTGAAACAAATAAACAAATTTTTAAGTGCCTCCTAATAACTCCATTTAGGTATCTGATGATAAATTAATTGTTCATGTAGCTCTGTGGAAACTAGTGGGGGACAATTTGATCTATTGAATTTCTATCTGAGAGGAAGGATTTGGAACCATATTATACATTGGTTTCCAGTAGTCTCCTTCTATATTTTAGCACTGTAACTAGGATAAAAGAATATGCATATGATGATTATATGATGGAGAAAGAGGGGTATCTATGCTACGTATAACACGTCAAAAAAGGCCTGCAGGATTCAAAGACCTATACAAATTATTGGAAAAAAAAGAATTTAAATTCTTTTTTATTTCTGATAGTTTGGAATAAGATCTAAATGTGTGACATGGATACATTCTTCATAATTTCTCTAACATACTAAAAGAATTATTGGTATCCTGGAAGTACAAGATGATCAGTCACCACAGTAGGGTGTTAAAAGGCCAAGTTGAGCCCTAACATAAGTCTAATTCCACTGTAAATCAACAGAATTGGATATATTTTATAAAATTATTTCATTTAGATTATTGACTCCCAGCTTTGTAGGCAGACAGTACACTTGTTTTGCAAAAGGAAATGCTTGTCTTGCCAATGCTTGTCTTGCTAAAGAAAAAATACACTCAACTTCTAAAATTATTTTCTAACAATATTGTTGTGTATATATATCTTCAAACACATTTTAAAAACTGTCATAACTGGGTTTATATACAATATTTCACATTTTTAGCCAATCATTCTAATACAGAAGTTCATGTGTTTCTAGGTTTCATTATTGTCAACCTATTACAAAGAATCTAGAAAATAAAGCTGAGGATGTAAACACTTGAATTAAGCTTGAGCTTCTCATTTTTCCAGAATTCATCAGATAAATTTAAAATCAGATTAGTATCATATCTTTGGACATTTGGTTCATGTTCTTTACAGTTCTTATGTATTTATCAGCTTTTCATTGAAGAAGTCTCTGGTGTATTTTTAATCTCTTTTCAGTTCATATTTTTTCAATTTTCAGTTGATATGAACGATAGATATTTAAACACAGTTTGCAGTTGAATTTAAAGAAGCTGTTTCTCTTACTCAGACTAAACTCATGTAAACATAAGCCATTGTTCTTCAAATTAGGAACAGAGCTTCTTAAATAGGAAAAAAAAAAGAAATCTAGAGTATGTCTTGAAGAAAGAGAGGCAAACAAGTTAAAATAATTGCTCTGATTCATGCAAAAACATCTCACATCAAGTTTTAGTTTTCACTTACCACTGAGTAAACTTATCCTTTCTTACATATCCTTTGCTATGAAATAAAGAGTATCTGACATGCAGGACAAAGAAATGTATACATCACACCGAGTAGCTTATGATGTAATCAAGAAAATCTTACTTAATGTAGAATCAGGCCATGGCTGAGTAAATCATAATCTAATCATATCCGAATACAGTATAACCTCCCTTTTTGATGGTAAATAATTCAATGTGGGAAGTGAAACAAGGAAGGATAAGTTGTTAGAACCAGGCAAGTGTTGCAGGGGAACTTCCATCTGGCTTCGCCCTCACACGACCACAATTTTTCACAGCAGTGCAATGCCAACAAAAATAACTAATTTACTCTGTAAACCTTGAGTAAAGTTTTTGGTGAATCAAGTCCAAACATCTTCTTGCATGGTAAGAAGACTTGTGATAGGGCTTGTTCTCTCAACAATTACTGGCACGCTTAGAAGTATATCTAGGATAAGGCACTATTTTTCTTACACTGAAAGTATCCAACTTTACTAATACATTAACAAGACTCATTTCCTATTAGTTCCTTCCTCCCTCCCCCATTTTTTCTGTTCTGAAACTCAGGAAAAAGACTGAATTATATTTTTTTAAAAATTCCTGGACTCTGAATGCTGTACTTCAGCTGTGGCCTTGTCACTGCTTTACCACCAGAAAATACAGCGAAGAGTCACGGTTCAGTTGCTGCTTCCCCGTTTCTCCACAGGGGAAAGTTAATCAAGTTGCCTGGCACAATTTCTTTCCCCGCTCCGCTTGGTAGTACTGACCACTGCGGTGGCAGTAAGCTCAGGTTTACCCACCTGCACAGCAATGGAGATACTGGCTAGACTTGACTCTGTTTCCTTTCTTACATCGCGGTCTAAATCATGTGTATGCTTTGCAGTGAGGAAAGCATCTTCTACCTGTGAAATCTCTCCTGGAGATCTGATGGCCCCAGTCTTGCGCGGTATACCGAAGGAGGGAAACAGCGTGTGTCCAGAGCTTTTGGCGTAAGTCTAGGCTGAGTATGCAGACACATTTGTATCTTCTCCAGGTTAGCAGACCATAGCATAACTGACCAACATGCCAACTGTTTTCCCTTGCTGGCTGAAAATTGTAACAACACGTGAAGCATACCAAACACTTTGAAAAACTTCCAAGCAATGTAGCAGGCTCCACCTTGCCTATGTGCTGGAAAGAGAGTGGGAGTCCTCCACCACGAAATGTTGCTACAGCTTGTGTTAGAGACCTGATGACAGCAGCAGACCCAAATCTTCCGTGCATCGCACATGGACAAGTGGCATTTAGCTCATCTTGAGTTGTAGCTCACATATAAATTTCAGGGAGCTCATGTCTGAGCCTTCACCCATTAACAAGAACCAATTACTCAGACAAAAGCTCTCTTCAGAAAAGTAACTAAATATTACGCCAAGACGATTCTTCCTTTGCGGAGAGCAGAGAAACAGGTAACTGTGTAATAGCTCAAAACTGAAATTGCTATTCAGCCTAAAATAGTTTATAAAAAGCTAAATACTGCAGAAAATTGTAATTCTAAATGCTGATGTGAATGGGCTTTTTGCAAATCCATGTGATATCTCTGCTTTACTGTCATGCTTGGTCTGACAGCTGCCATTGCCTGACAGTCATTCAGTAAACATGATTATTATTTTTTTCTCCTTCAGGTAACAATAATGCGTTACATTTACAGTGTATATATTTCCTTTCCCATTTATAACAATAAAAGCATATAACTCTTGAAGAAATGCTCCTATATTTACAAAGGGTGGAAGGGAAAAGGAGGTTAAAAACCCAATATCTTGCCAACCAATAAAAAGATAAAATAAACAAAATACTTCTTATATTACAAACTGTGTTTTTTTTACAAAAGGTACTGACAATTTATGCAGAAAAATTAAGAAATCGGTCACTCACATACAACTCTTCCTCACAAGAAATACAGCAGATGCTTAAAATTGTTCTTTTTGATGCACAGTCCTGATGTCCAAGCTCTCTAGAGCTGCAGCAGAAAGAGGCAGATGCCTCTGATAGGCAGATGCCTATCTTATCAGCCTAAATTAGATGGACTGGATTTCATCCCTAGGTTTTTCATCGTATTATCCCACCTGCCCTTCTCTGATCTTGGAAGAAACCTAAGCCATGTTTGGGGAATTCTTTGGGTGTTATAAAGCCGAGGACTACTTCAGTATTTTAACAAAAACCTAAAATTAGGTAGTGGGAAAAATTCCCTTCAGTCCCAACATCCTGCTCATCTTGCAGTTAGAAATAGTAGAATCAATATTTTTGTAATAGGTGCTTATTTTTAACCCAAGATTTTGCAGCCTTTCATTGGAAAATGGGCAGGATGGATACAGGCCAGATATACTGCAGGAGGAATTAATCTCCAAAGAGAAGGCTGCACCATGGGACGTTCCCTGGATCAGAACCTTTTCCTCTGGGTGTGCCAGGAGTCATTCACAGCAATAAGGAGTACAGCCACCACCCGCATCCTCCTGAATGATCAGGCCCTCAGGAATCTGACCCAATTGCTACCAAAAATGATACAATGGCTGAAGGACACGTGCTCTCACGCAGAGTTAAAGAAAAAGAGGGATTTTTTTATTGTTTAATTTTGTTCTTCGTGACTGGAAAGAGCAACTGCAAGTCCCACTAATGCTGCCTAGGGAAGGGACATATCTGAAGCCACCCAAACTACAACAACCGCTTCCCGACAGCACGTGTTCTTGACTCCAGGAAATCCCATGTCAGTGGATGTGAAATGTAAAAGACGTGCATAAGGTCTATTAGGAGTTGGATCCTCAGCTGATTAAAAGAAAGGAGTCAGTTCACTGAAGTCAGTGCAGCTGCAATAATTTATATTAGCTCAGAACGCAGCCCTAAGCTTCTTTAATGCATGTGGTTTTATTTCTTAATAATTTATTAAGCACGGTTTAAAAGACAAATCATTGAAGGTGATTCCTGTCAGAGAGAAAGCTTTCATGCTAGCTGCATGGTGTCTGACAAGGCAACACATGCGGTAGTCCGGCTTCTATTGTACACAAAGGACGGGATTCAATTGCTTAAACGTTGGCATCTTTTGCCACTTGAGACATCTCAGGTGACCCCACCTGGTCTCCAGCTGCCTGTCTAGGAGGACACAGGTCTCTTGTAAGTCCTATGACATACCTGTCAACCTCATGCAGATTTCTTGGGTATCCTGGGGCATATCAAACGGCACTAGACACTTATGTTCAAGCTACTGAATCCCTCCCAAGGTCTGCAAGGATAGCCAAAATAATGTGTATTGCACAGCTCCTCCTGATTTGTTGTCTGCTTCTTTTACTGTTTTAAAAAACATACCAGACTTGAATTGAGTAGCATTTTCAGTAAGATAAATTTCTAAAGCAAAGGTTTGGGGTTTTTTTGCAATGCTTTACCTGTGCTGGGAGCTATGCAAAATATTAAATACTATGCAGCTCAGTTGGTCAAAAATAAAGCAAACAGGTAGCTCAGCTTTCTAACCCCGTGGCAGACTATCGTCTGTAAAAGCAAAAGCTTGCTAAAATGAGAGATTTTATTTACAAGTTTACTAGAAGTGGAATTAATTCCCCCTAACTTTGGAAGAAGAATTCAGCACCAGACTGGAGATATCTAAGAATCAAATGTAGGTAAGTGTTCACATCTGAGACAGGTGTGAAAGCTCTCACAGTAGTGGATGGGATCTACAGCTCAATTTACGTATAGCATGAAGTACCATATTCCACCTCCTACCAAAGGGTGCAGATCTTCTGCAGACATCTAATGGACAATGTCTCATGCATTTTAAGCCATCCCTGACTGCAGTAGATACTTGTGGTTAGGCAATCATAACATGTCCAGTCAACAGAGTACGGAGTCTAGAGAACTACGTGCTCATCCCGAAGAGGGTATCTAAGGCTGGAATCACTCACAGGAACCCAGTAATATTTTATGTGTCCTATGGTGTCTCAGACATGAACACACAACACAGGACTTTCAGATTAGTCCATGGCTGGAAGTCAGTTTGGATAACTTCAGTCATCATAAAAATCATTAGACATCATGTTTGGTCAACAGTACTAAATCACTGCATATGGGCTAATGACCCTAGGCTTCCCTTACAATCAGTGGACAAAAGCAAACACTTTCAGGATTCAGTTCATCAGATGTATTAGAGATGTGCACATTATAGCAAAATAAATCATGCCATTACAATGCACATTTTCCTCCACTGACTATAGAACAAGTCTAAGGTGACTAATGGGTACATGGACATCCACAGTGAAGGCTGTATATGGTTAGATGAATCCCTATAATTTTACATTTAAAAAAATTCCATGGTTAAGCAACTCTTTTGGTCTAGTCTTGACTTACAAATTAATAAATAGATTTGCTAATGACATTGTGACAGCTCTGGCCAAATGTTTTAGCAGATTAACTCTGAAGGCTAGAAATAGTTCTGCCTATACCTACAGAACGATTTTAAATACTGTTTTAAAAACAGGATTTGCATTACAGGTTCAATGCATCATTAATATACAGTGTACCTAATCACCTGATACAAATATTTCTTATTTAGCAATTTATTTAGGCAAATGAAAGCTTCATACTCTGTGATATGGAGGCCCGCTCGACCTTAACTCCAAAAGCCACTGGGAAAACCTTGGAAGATTTCCTCTAATCCACTCAGCTGTACTTGATTTTCTGCTGGTATTTTATAAGTTTTGTAAACCCAGATGGGATAATATTCTGGCCCTTCTTCTGGTTGCCTGGTTTTCTTTTCTTGCTTACATTTCTGAGTGTAAACCTTTCATTGCTCATTGAACAGAGAAGGTTCTTGGAATCACTGAGGCAGTACCTCCATGACCACCTAATTACCTTTCTGAACAACTACAATTCTCCAGATGATTAATGGTTTTTTGAATATTTAGATAATCCTCATATGAAGATTTTTCCTGAGCCCAAACTTCCAATGGAGTCATCTGTATCTCTCTTGGTGCAGCAAAATCAAGTTCAAGTTGTTGTCTTAATAACAAAGTCAGTACAGTTCTAAAATTTTTAAAGAATTCCTGTGGGTTTGCTTGGGAAGAGGTGCTGGATTTAAATATTAAAGACTCAACAGTATTAAAAGCTACAAAACAACAATATCATTGAATTGAATAGATTCTAGAGACCATTTTGATATATAATTTATATATGTAAATTATTTAGCACTTATGCAAATTAGTCTATTATGAAGCATCCCTGTGCTGTGAATGGCACTTCAGCCCATGGACCCATCAACTGGTAATAAAATAAATATTGAGATAAAATTTGGTTTTAGTTTAAACTTATGTATACTGATGACATTAAACTGCAGAGAAAGTTCGAGAGCACAGTGCTTCCTTTAGTACTGAAGATTTAAGAAAAAAGTCATCTATGCATTTAATGAAACGGCTTAATAATGTGAATGTTCTGAAATAAATCTCAGTCTGAATTACGATTTATATCACTACGGGTTTCAACTGAACTATGAGGATTTTTTGTAGTTAATGTTGTACATAAAAAGTACTAGTCTGCCCTGGAGATCTAGGCATCTAAATGGGCAAAATAAAAAAGTAAATTCTAGTCCCCATTTAAACACAGGTAAAGGCTGTCACAATACCAGGCATGATCAGAAAAAAACCAAGATGAGAACCACAGACCACCCTTCTCTTCAAAACAGTAAGGAACAATGTTAGTTTGCCTAATTAAAAGAAAGGAAAGAAAGAGAGAGCTTATCTACACTAAGCTGTCATTATTACCATAGATTTAGCTGAGTACTCTCCTGGTTCACTGTTTTAAAACAGCAGGACAGTACCAGTGAAACTTAAACTCCTTGTTGGAAATTACCTCCTACTCATTGGGTGGATATTTCAGGAGATTGTGAACAACATCCAACTCTCGGGGAGCAATGAAAGTGTGTAAAACTTTTTGTAAGGAACTCAAGCAGTATACATGTTGGCAACCACTGATTTCTAGCAAGATGTAAAAAAAATAGAGGTTTCCCTTGCTGTGAATTAGTTCATCTTTGATGTGATGAAGACAATATTATTGATCTGGAATAAAACATAGTTTTACTACATGGGGATGAAACAAAGGTCAAACATCACGTGTCAAGCAATTTCCTTATGCAGGCCCTAGCATGTCACTACTAGGTAAAACTGAACACACAGAAAAAAAAGGTCCTAAAATGCACGTATTTTAGACAGAAAGCTTTCAAAAAGCATAAGAATGGAGCACCAGAGGGGATTTTGTGGGTCATCAAGTCTGCTCCCCAGCTGTCTAATTAGGGTTTTCTGTCCTTTCTACTGGAATAACCTTTCAAAGCTATACCAGAACCTCACTTTGGTATCAGGACTTTCTCTTACTCAACGTTATTCATTAGTCTAAAGAATTCTTCTCCCTCTCTACCGTTTATTTCCACATACATATTCTTTCATTTGGATTATTTGGAATAATGACACTTCTTCAAACCTCCTCTCCACTAAGCTCTGCAAGTTATAGTCTTTCTCTGCTAATCAAGTTCTTCATCCTCTGACCGTCTTAACTGATCCAATTCAAGCTGAACGTATTGGTTTTGAACATTGGGCAATAGTTTGGCATTCTAGGTAAGATCTTGCAAAACTTTGTACCATAGCAGTGATGCCCTTCTTCTGGTATTGGAAATTTTTTGACAGCTTTAACAGAAGATCACAAATTTCTTGCATCCCAGCAACTTTCATAGCATATTTCTTTATTTTACATATGATCAATAAGATGATTTTCCCCTCTCAGTTGGACTTTTTAGTTGGACTTCACTTCTGTTGTATGAATGATTCAAGATGGCCAAAGATGCACCAAAAAAAAAAAAAATTCTGACAGTAGCTCTATGCAATAATTATTTAATCTAATTCCCAAAGCTACTCACAGCACATATGGAACTGAGCTTGAAATCACTGTCATAGCAATAACAAATACAGTGTTGTGACCCTTCTAGACATCTGCAAAATGGTCGTTGGTGTTTTTGATGCACGAGCACCCAGAATCATTGGCAAGACAACACCAGATTCACAGCCTTCCTAGGAAATCAAGAAAATAGTGCAAAAATGGCAAGAAGAATACCTCCTGGGAAGAGCTTTCAATGCCAGCTGATTTTGCTGCCAGTCATGAATATAGTTATGAAGAAACTGCACCAACACACCTAGATTGCAATTATCTCTGAGAAAGGAATTTGATCCAACATACTTAGAGGTAAATCCAACTCATACTAAATAATCACTGCTGGCTATGCAGCTGAGGGCACTTCTGTTTCAAGACTGAGTTGGGAAGGGTGAACTTGTTTAGACAAACTTCACTGAAGAAAACAAAGAGACTATTCTAAATCTTACGATTTTTGATTCCCTCTTTTACAAAACAAATATCCTAATTGTGCTTCCTTTCCTTTCAGTCAGTGTCTGCAGCCGAGGCAGAAAAAAGAAGTGCTAAACTGAAGTGACACTGCAGCTTTGAGAAGCCAAAACAAGATCAGGACAAGATGGAAATCCTGTGAAGATGACTGTACTTGGGTATCTTTCAGTTTCCTTTAGATGATGCAGTGTTTTCAGGCAAGAGTTGAAGAAACATTCAAAAATTTGACTCCTCCTCTCTAACAAAACAATCTGTAAAGGCCCAGTTGTGCAAGGTCAGAACACCCATAGATTTACACAGAAGGACAATATCTTGCACTGTTTGATATTCAACGTATTGTTCATCAAAAATCTAATTGATCTTGTGGGAAAGTGTAAATAAAACTAAGAATTACTCATGTTTAGAAATTGTCCAACCACTCTTTCTGGGTTGAATTCTCATTCTATGATAGATCCACCTTAGAATGGAAGAAATATCACGGGTTGAATTTGTCTTTTAATACTGACCACTGTACAGACAGTTGATATTTATTACATTAATTCAAAAATATTTTTTTTCTCATAGCTTTAAAATTGTACTATTGTGTGATAAATAATGCAGAAAATTAACTTCTCTTAAAAAATTACAGTCCCAGTAATTTACTACTGAGTGCAGTGAAAGTTTGGTTTGGGTAAAGAAGATGGGATTTAGCAGCACTAAGTGCTCTGGAAGAATATAGTTGGTGATTTCCAGACGCTGTAATATTCACAGTAATATTGACCTCAGAAAATCTCACCAAACTGTAAAGATTCAGCCAAGAGAATAAATAACTCTTATATTACATGGGAATATGAGGTTTTATTACCATCATTTTCCCTGTGTTATCTGCCCTCTCTTCAGACAGCCAGATACTGGTAGCAGCTTTAGGAGTGAGAGGTCTTCTTTACAGCCAAATTTAATGCCCATCTGCAAACTGTTTTTCATCCTAAAACAATATTATTTCTGAAGAACTAAAATAACACTCCATTTTATTAGGAGTTTATTGTTTTGGTATTAGGAAGAGAAGAGAAGGGAGGAAGAGGGAAAGTGATGTATCTTTAAATTTGATATCTGGGCCAATACTTTTCCTGGCATAAACCTAAAGCCAAGCCTAAATGTTTGCCTGAGATCCAGAAGCTATAGAAAAATAACACCAGTCAGGAAATGCACTTGGAGCTAACTGGAAGTCTTTGCAAACTCACTGTATACTTCAGCCTATGTTAGTTCTAAAATGATGGAACTAGATGAAAGGCATGCAGGAATGAAAATAACCATGAGTGACTACAACAACTGCTGTTTGGCTGTTTAAGATAAATTACCATTTACAATGCATGTGCTTAGTTAAAATAACAGACCAGTGTGAAATGATATTTTTCTTTCCTTTTCCTTACTCCTCTTCTCTCCTCTTCTCTCTTCTCTCCTCTTCTCTTCTCTCTTCTCTCCTCTCCTCTTCCCTTCCCTTCTCTTCTCTTCTCCTCCCTTCTCCTCTCTTCTCTTCTCCTCCCTTCTCCTCTCTTCTCTTCTCTTCTCTTCTCTTCTCTTCTCTTCTCTTCTCTTCTCTTCTCTTCTCTTCTCTTCCCTTCTCTTCCCTTCTCTTCCCTTCTCTTCCCTTCTCCCTTCTCTTCCCTTCTCTTCTCTTCCCTTCCCTTCTCTTCTCTTCCCTTCCCTTCTCTTCCCTTCTCTTCTCTTCTCTTCTCTTCTCTTCTCTTCTCTTCTCTTCTCTTCTCTTCTCTTCTCTTCTCTTCTCTTCTCTTCTCTTCTCTTCTCTTCTCTTCTCTTCTCTCTTCTCTTCTCTTCTCTTCTCTTCTCTTCTCTTCTCTTCTCTTCTCTTCTCTTCTCTTCTCCTCTCCTCTCCTCTCCTCTCCTCTCCTCTCCTCTCCCCTTCCCTTCCCTTCCCTTCCCTTCCCTTCCCTTCCCTTCCCTTCCCTTCCCTTCCTTTCCTTTCCCTTCCTTTTTCACATGCAGTACAAATTTAAGGAGTTAGGACAGAGAAGATGACTGTTCACATCATTCTGGTGCTAGGACTTAAATCTCCAGCTTTTTTAACTCCCATTGGGCAAAAGCATGAAAGAGAAATAAATCTTTAAAAATTGACACTAGCACAGAGTGAAGAGAGGAGCTAAAAATATGCTAGTGATATAATGCTGTCCATAAATCACTAGAAAAAAAGAGGGTCCATTGTCATACGCCTCAGGCATTGCTACAAAGTAGGTAGGAGAAAGAAAATCTATCCATAACTTATATACCATTTATAGTGTTTAACTTTTTTTTTTGTTACAGAATTTTCCAAGTAACGCATACAAAAGATGAGAAGATGAAGATAGAAAGAGAAAGGGAAAGATAGCAGAGTCTTATCTCTCAAGAAGAAAGAACTGGCTTTCCAAGTTTCATTAGGGGTTTGGGCAGTGACTGTAGCATAGCCACACACATGCACAACGCAGCCTAGAGCAACAATGCTGAGCACTGGCATGCCCTTTTAGGCTCCCTCTCTGATAGCAAAATTCATAACATCCAGTTGTTCTCCTGCCACCCAGACTGTCTTGGTATGACTCAACACTTCTGAGTGGGATTCACAGGTAGCAGGAGTGAGATGGAGCAACTAATTCAGCCAGTAAAAAATGTCAAGGAGAGAGAATAGCTTTGATTTAAAACTTTACCCCTATCCTCCAAAATTGGTTTCTGTAAAATGGGGATCTGAATTCCCAATCTCTATCTGAAGCAGGAGGCAAATCAGTACGCAGAGTCAGAGTACTGATGGGGACCCATCTTAACAGCCAAAGGACAGGTGAGACTGCCAGATTCAAATTTTTTCCAAATTATTAGGTTTTTTTTTTGTCCTGGATCAAACCAAACACATATGAAACTAAATAACACCAATAATAACCAACATCAAATAATAAGAGTTATGGAAGAATCCAATGCTTTTTCATTTATTAGTTTAAAGTTTCTTTCCATATAATCAGCTTTTGCTACAAGACTGAGAAATCGCTGAACAAAGTAGATTGACTGGGATGGAAAAGTATCTTTTCTGCTGCTAAGTTACCTTGGGGAAAAAAAAAAACCCACAATGTTTCAAAAGAAAACTAATAAATTACATTGAAATTAAAATGCTATCTTAACAAAATGAAATCACTTTGACCATTTTCTCCTTAAAATAATCTTGGGCCTTGTCTGGAGTTTGTTAAGTCTGTCAAAACATGAACAAGGATAAGATTCATTTGATCAGAAGTGTATTTCTACATTAGATTTCCTTGCAACAAAGTAAACGGTTTCTGCAAAGATTTACTTGAAATTCTTCCTTGTATGTGAACAATTGTTTTTAAAAATACTGCTCCTTTCCTTCTTGCCAAAAAAACAGCAGTGCTAAATAAACCCAATGAAAATGACACTTTAGTTAAGGGAAAGGTTATTAAGAGAGCTAAAAGTGTTTATGATAAACTCTCTGCTGGGTGTTAGAAAAACTCTCTGTGATCAGTATCTTATATAGCCTGTTACTGGAAAGTAGATAAACTACTGAAGTGATACCATCTGGCATATCCTATGCTCCAAATAACAATTATCATCTGAATATATTGAAAGGTAACTACATTGTTGACTTTTTTCCTGTGGGGCTTTGTATAAATTATTTTTTATTAAAAAATAACATAAAGCCCAACAGATTTTAACCTGTAGGATTTTTTTTTCTGACCCATGTTAAGGACAACAAACTACTGACTGATTACCAGAAAATATTGTAAGACATTTCCCTAGTGCCTCTTTTTTCCTTTCTATCTGTATTTGTAATTACTTTCCTGGCTGCCTATCTGTTTGGTAGCCCAGCAGTTGTATTTCATTCAAACCATACTTGCATATTTTTTAGATTGTTACATAATACCGAGTTCCTGATTTGCAATGCATAATGCCCTGTCTCCTGTGATAACTGTCCACTTAACAGGGCAGATGCTGCCTGCGAAAGCCATGAGCAGCAAGGTGAAGCAGCACTTCTTAATTTTTTCTTGCATTTTGCATAGTTTTTTAACCGTTCAGCTTGGGAGGGAGGAAACACGCACTGCTGTTGTCACCCTGTTATATTGCAGACTATAACTTTAAACCTAGGAGACAGGAGATCAGGACTAAGTCTGCAGAAAGTTATGTTCTGCGAGGGAAAGATAGCTGAACTGAACACTGGGTAAACACTTGTTTGTACATCGCACTCAGAGTCACTGGAGGAGGCCTGCAGCTCCTTAGGGAACACAGAAGATGCAGCCAAAAGGAGACCTGGTCAAGTGGAAGACTAAGTGGGAGAGCAGGGAGCATCTGAGACCAGGAAGTCAGAAAAGAGCCTTAAAGCTAAGGCGGAATATTTTGATGCAAAACAAGGCACAGTCTATTAAAAGACTCTTGGGAAAGATCAGTGTAGTGAGAACAATATGCTATTTCCAATATAAAATCAAAACATACTCATTTATGGAAAGTGAAGATAAATCTTTTTGTAGGCAGAACTAGTGGCACTCCGCTGCCTGATGCATTAAAATAAAAAGGAGTTTGTTGAGTGATAACACCTTTTACTCCTTTCTAAAACTCTGGCCAAAGCCAAAACCAAATATTTGGAAACATTGTAATCACAGCCTCGTATTGCCCAGGGAGGACTGGGAGGATCAGGCCTTGGCCAACCATTTTCTGGTACTTGTTTGCCATCTGCTCTGAAATTTCTTGACTTTCTTGGGCTGTAGCCTCTGTCATAAAAATCATCTGTTAGCACTGATGGGAAGGACTTTAAAAGTGAAGTGGGATTCGCTGCTGGTCTTGTTGGCCAGTGTGTTAATTTCAAAAGCACTTAGTTGACTATAAGTACTGGACTATAATCTCAGTCACCAGTAGAGTGCATACATTTTATTTGTGAGCTTCCTTCCAGTTGTAACCTGATTTCCTAAAAGTTTATGCCTTTCTGTCTGCCAGTCTCCTCCTAATACCTTTTGTAACTTGTAGCCAACTTCAACCAAATTCAGGAAACAGTGGAGGTCTCAGGGATGGCAAAATCTGATAAGTCCTGGGGACTGGGTAGGGGAGAGAGAGCTGAAGTAATGCATCACTGAAGGAAAGGCATTAATGGGAACGCGACTACTGTCTGTTACATGGTGCCTCTTGTCACAGGACGGTGGGGGGGGGGGGGGGGCCACAGCACCCTGTGTGCTGGGTTGGGGCTGGCGGTGGCAGGAGGGAGCTGAAGGGGATGGCAACGGGGAGAAGGGAACGGGAAAGAAAGGAGGAATGGGGTGAAGCCAAACATGATACTGAGGGGTTTCAAGGGCCTTCCTACTTAAATCCACAGAAGAAAAATATTCAGATTTCATTAATTCCACTACACACAAATCTCCTCAGTTTGAGAGTTTGTTTCACTGTGGTTGGGGTTTTTTGTATACAAATGAGTACATACATTTGAAATTCCTATTTTCTTCACTTGTTTGTTTACTAGATATGGGTTGTGGGCAGGACTGCTGGATTGACCTGGACTTGTTGTCTCCTACTGCCCAGCTCCACCAAGCCCAAGCACCCTGCCTTGCTCACCTTCACACAACATGCCAGAGATTTTAGGTCCCACATGTGCCTTGTCCCCGGGGCGGGGCATGCTACCCGAGGCATTCCCGGGTGGAGGCAGAGACCCAAAAATGTGCCCAGGAGGTATGAGCAGCTACCTCTGAACATAGACCAGGAAGTTAGGAGAAACCTCTGGGTGCAGTGGCACTACCTTGTCCCTACCCCAGGAGGCTTTCTTCTGCCAGCACACTATTTTCTGTCTTTAAAGCTGCATGATTACCCACTTTAAGACAAAAATTGATAATAAGTTTATCTAATTATAATGCATCACTGAAGGAAAGACATTAACAGGAACTTAACTGCAATCCATGAAACTGGTAAGTGGAAAACCATCTCCCAAGTTAACAGCCCTTCTGCTGGGAGATACATTTTATTTATGCTAGGCTGGAACTGGTTAAAAAAGCTGCTGTGTGAAATGTACAGGCTACATACGACTGCATAAGCCCACTTTACTGAGGCTAACTTTAGAAGTCCTTGGCCAATGTTTACTTAGCCACAATAAGCCTACTGTAAATAATTAAAAGGCTTCTTTGTTTCCTTTCTAGTTTGAGTGTTGTAGGGCTGGTTTATTGTTGTTGGGTGGCAAGTTATAAGGATTTCCTAGGCCAGCTCATTTATTTTATTTGGCTATTGGGCCTTGTTGCTGTTTGGAAATTTCCTGATTTCAGTTGTATTTTTTGGGCTGCTTTCAGAGGCCTTTGAGCATGAGCAATCTAAAGGTAGAAACTGTGATGGGTAATAAAGGACTGCATCTGTTAGCATGAGCCTCACACAGCAGCCCTGCTGTCACCCTTGAACTCCTGGCATCCTTCATCACCAGTCTCCCAACCCTTCTTTCTCCTGACATCATGAAGCAAAGGTAGCTAAAAAAGTGATATGGGACACCAGGAGATGAAAAGCAGAGACCACCTATCAACAACAAGTTCATGAATCCTCATAGCCCCACAGGAATGCAACATCATCCTCCACAAAATACACAGGCAAAAAAGGTTGAGAAAACCTGTGCAAGTGACCCAGGCTCATGGCGGAGACCTGCGACTGAACAAATCATTGACCCCAGCTCTCCCTGGTCACTGAGTAGGCCCTAACCATTGGGTCCTTTTCCTCCTGATAGTGCAGAGGGGAGGAGGTAGAGAAGGAAGGTTAGGAAGTAGAAACGTCAATGAATACATTATTGATGGCAGGTAGAAGGAGTTTCTGATGGAGGATACCTGAAGAGTTTTTTTAATGCCACCTATTTCAAAGAGAGTTCACTTGATACACAAAATGAGCATAACACAGCACTAGGAGTAGTTTCCTCATTCGCCAGAGTTAAAAGGTCTGTAAGATGATGCTTAATAATACAGTACAAAAGGATTACTATCCCATTTCCCAGTGTCATCGTTTAACCCCAGCCGGCAACTAAGCACCACACAGCCACTCACTCACTCCCCCACAGTGGGATGGAGGAGCGAATCATAAAAGTAAAAGTGAGAAAACTCGTGGGTTGAGATAAAGACAGTTTAATAGGTAAAGCAAAAGCCGCACACACAAGCAAAGCAAAACAAGGAATTCATTCCCTACTTCCCATCAGCAGGCAGGGGTTCAGCCATCTCCAGGATAGCAGGGCTCCATCACGCATAACGGTTACTTGGGAAGGCAAACATCATCACTCTGAACGTGCCTCCTTCCTTCTTCTTCCCCCAGCTTTACATGCTGAGCATGACATCATATGGTATGGAATATCCCTTTGGTCAGTTGGGGTCAGCTGTCCCGGCTGTGTCCTCTCCCAGCTTCTTGTACACCCCCAGCCTCCTCGCTGGTGGGGTGGGGTGAGAAGCAGAAAAGGCCTTGACTCTGTGTAAGCGCTGCTCAGCAGTAACTAAAGCACCCCTGTATTATCAACACTGTTTTCAGCACAAATCCAAAACACAGTCCCATACTAGCTACTATGAAGAAAATTAACTCTACCCCAGCCAAAACCGGCACACCCAGGCTGGTTGTGCTCCTCAGCCACACTCTGATCCTATATCAGAGGTTCAAAAATGAAAATTGTACTTCCTCCTATCTTCGAAGCCTGCTTTAGAAAACATGATCATTCAGGCCAAAGAACAGATGAGGAGATTCATAGTAAGTAAATCTAAAACCAGCCAGATTTTGTTCAGTCTGTGTCCTTTCAGCTCTAACAGCTGATGGTGCCAGTTAGTACAAACCGTGCCACTGCCTCTGTGCTACGGCTGTATTTTGCAGGCTGGAATGCTGAACTGACAAACAGACAAACAGGTTTTGCTGTTTGCCATGTGCTCCTGCATTTGCTCATCCATCTGGATTGATATGCCTAGCAAGAGATTAGCTCAATGGGCCCTTGATCCTTTGCAAAGGCCTCTAGGCAGTTCCGTCTCACACACAATAAATAATAAATAACATTAACGGAATGCCAAGAATGTCATTAATAATTTTCAGATATGTAATTCATATTTAGAAGCATTTCAGACATTGTAAAATGCTCAAGTACCAATGGCACAGAAATGTTTGTCTGAGTGTGTAACAAAGAAGAAACTGTGGCCACTAAGAATGTGTTGCTATTGTTGGGGTTTTTTTTGTTGTTATGACTTTTTTTTTAAGCTGAGACTGATTAGAACTGACTGAAAACTTGACAGTTGAACATTGATGAGAACTGAGCTTATAACTTAAAAGCTCATGGCCATGAACAGGACTACTGGGATTGTTCAAGGCTAATGATATCGATATAAGTAGTCCATGCAAATAAGGAGACTCTAGAGCTAATAAATGAGTTATTACATATAGTCTGAATGTGAAATCAGTTGACAGTAAATGGGTCCATGGAAACATACATAAACACTATACAACAATCTGTGTGGAGGGCAGTTGCTAATGAATGACCGAGGAGGGGAAAAAAGTCCCCACAGGGAAGGCTATTAAATATTATGTACCATTGAAACGTAAAATAGCACTGGAAGTTGTATGTATAAAAAGATGAACAACCGAGTTGTGTTTCTTACTGTGCTGGGGGCAATTTAGTAATGATTTGTCTCAGACTATCAGAAACTCCTCCTTCAGTTACTGAAGTTGGACAATAAGGTTTCTCAAATCAAATCCCAACTCTTCGTAGTCACTGAACCATCTCAGTTGATGCAAGAAGATTATTTTTGTTCTGTCATCTCATATACGTGATATCAGAAATAGGCCTGGCACTCTGTAAATGAAAGAAGACAAAACCAGTTTTATAGGTTCATTCCTGCAAAGTGATTTCGGACACTTAAAGCTAAACCCATAGTTAAAATATCTTTGTGATGGCCAGAGTACCAATATTTTCTGGATTGAACCTCATGGCAAAACTTCGGCAGCAGTACGAAGACTGGCAAATTCTTGTGCCTGGAGAGAACCCCCTGATAGCTGAGGGGAGTTGAGGCAGGAGTCCGACTGAAACAATGGGTATTTAAATGCAGGCTTCCCTAGGTTGGTATCTTCACTCACATTGTAGTCAAAGGGGATTATCAGTACAACCAATTGTTCTCAAGACATTGCTCACCCAATTAATTTTGACATGGTTGTTGTCAACCCATACAGGGTATTCCTCCTGATATACACATCAGTTCCCATTCCAGTAATGCATGGGTCACCAGTAGTGCATGGGTCCTGTGCCACCTCTGCCAGCCTTATGCAGATGTTTTAATTACTATAAGGCAGCTTAGGTGGCACAAGGCACCTAAGTTTTGGTGCAAAGAAATCTAGAGAGGTTTTCAATTGATGAAAAATAAGGGTCTGCTTTAGGGTGAGTGCTAGTACTGCATGAGGAAGTTTCAAAAGAAATTCCCTTCTAGAAGCCCAAATTTTATTTTTATTTTTAATAAATTTAACACTGTGAATCCTTGGAGTATTTTCAGAGGACAAGATTTGGGTTCCCAAATGTTATTGCTGGCCACCATATGAGACACCCTAGGGTATTCAAAAAGTCTTCTTAGAACTTGCAGGTAAGACACACGGCTTTTGGGAGACTTTTGCACTTTCAGAGCAGGTTTGATTCAGTTGTCTAAATACAGATTTCTTTCTACTGTCCCTTGAGATGCCCTAGCTTACCACACCTGGCCTCCATCTGCAGCTCTAGGGGGCACAGATGTCCCAAAGTTCCTGTGATGCTTCTGCCAGCCGTGTGGATTTCTTGCGTATATTAGAACATCGTAAATAGCACCGGGCACTTATATTTAGTCAACTGAACCAATGAAGACCACTGCTAAGAGAAGAAAGGCACGATAGATGGAGGTAAGCAGCAAGAAACATAAGGGTTCTTTTTTGGAGCACTGGATTTGGACCAGCAATGAAATGCCTCACATTAATCCACAACTGGGCAGTTCAGTTCACCTCAAATAACTAGTAGGTGTAGTTTGGATCTTGTTTTCGATCTTGTTTTAGAAACAGTCATTTCAAGATGATGACTTAAAAGAAGATAGGACCAATTTCATTCATGGTAGCTACATGCTGTTGAAAGCGTCTGTCTCAAATTTGTAATAGGTGCTCTCAATCTCTCCATCCCTCCACACTCCTCTTTTTAGTAAATGCATTTGCCAAAACACTGTAATTCATATCAGCAAGCAGGGCTTTGTAAATTATTTTAACAGCTTTTTTAATTATTTTAACTGGTGCTTGGAATCCTGCAACTGTACAATGCTTCTGTTTGTAAAACTATGCTTAAGAAATCAAACAGACAGCAAGTGCCTAGAGCTGTGTATACAGTATATATTCAAGTAATCCTTCAAAGAAATTTTCATGTATTCATATTCCAGAAAAGTGTGAAAAGGAATTTCTCCTTTCTCATATCTTTTTGCACTATCAGCCTCCCAGGTGTTTGGGTTTTTTTCTTCCTATACTCAGACTATTTTTCAGTGTTAATGCATCACAGCACAGAAACATAGTCTTAGATTAGCAATCATCAATATGAAAGAAAAGACATATATCACTCATATCTTTTGTAGGGTACTAGAGAGGCAACAAAGGGAAAAGATATGATCGGTTAGAATACACACATAAAATACTACAAAAGTCATCAGTGTTCCTGTTACTTAATACGTGCAGCATAACACTAGGATTGTGATATATTCTTATGTTTTATAATCCACACCGTGCCATGAAATATTTTAAAATATAACAGAAAAACCAAGTAATTTTACAATATTTTAAATGCATCTGCATAATGTCACATGTACTTTAGCATATGTGCAACAGATGTTTTCTTATATTAAATATATGGAATATACATTACTTTCAGAGTAGGAGGATAGGTGACGAATGACAGGTTTTGCTGAGTTCAGTGCTCGAAATCTAACTAATACATCAAAATGCTGGTTACTTACAATAGATAGATCTGACCTTTAAAACTACAGTGTTGGAGGTTCACTCATCCTGAAGTCCAAATGAGAAGAAAACCACAAAATATTCTGACAGCTGTCATAATGCTCCACAAATATTTTTAGGACATGATATAAAAGACCACAAAGGTTTTTCCACTGTGCCTTTGGCCCAGCTTTCTTTCTTAGAAATCATCTGATATAAGATCATGTAGGACAGTGAAGTTAAGGCTTTAGATTTAGATGTTTTTGATGGTGTCTTCTAAGTTACATGAATGAGCTGGTTGTCAAATTTCCAGTATTTGGTCACTGAAATCTTTCAATGTTATCAAAGCCCAGGACATTTTTCATAAATGCCTCTAATCTAAGATTCACTTCCTTTCTCATTTAAACGCAGTCCATTTAGTTCATTTCCAGGGCATCACACTGGCTCTGATGCTCGTGTTAATAGTCATCTGCCCCAAGCTGCTCAATAACGGCTGCAGCACCAGCTGCACCTCTGACTTTATACAGCTTCAGAAGTGTTTTCTGTAGCATGCTCATTTTGAGAAGGGGAAAAGGACTCCCACTCTGACTCACACAAATTTCAGTGGGAATTATGCCACTTAGGTCAAGGAGAACGGTGTCCTTTTCAAAGATTCAGTGCCTGCTGCAAGAAAAACATGGATAATTCTTTGGGGGTGTATGCTTAAATTTTTCAGTTTTACACATGGAGGTTGGTATGGAAATGTAATTGAAAACATAAATAATAAATGTATTACTGGCACAGGAGTTAGATGTAGTTTCTTGAGTTCTTGGCTCACGCCTGTGGGAACAGCAGGGTGGCATATTTTTCATGTGGTTTAAAATCCAAGCTGTTTTAAATATTACTGAGCACCAAACAAATTAGTATCTGAAGTCCACTAGGCTTCCTAAGAATTTCCTTCTTGGATTGTACCTGGGACTAGCCAACTAAAACCGCACTAGTCTACTCATCCTTCTGGAATTACTTGGTAGATTTCTAGGCTTTCCGATGTGCCCATTTCTATATATACTATCTGACAAATAACAAGTTTATTCTTGTAACGCAGAGATCCCCCTTTAGCAAACACGTCACTGAGGTTCAGAGGGGCTTGTTTAAATCCCATCGGAAGTCAGTAGCAGGACCTGGAACAGAGGCTAGGCCTTCTTAGGCCTGGACTTGTTTCTGAACCACAGAACAACTCCTATTTCATCCCTTGATGACTAATTCATTAGCAGAAACTTTTCCCTTGTAGTGGCCAATGAAACCCAAAAGACAGGCTCGTGACTTCTCTCACTGGATTCTACTAACTACCTGGTAAATATTTTTGGTATCAAGGGCCTGAGAAAGCAAACTGAGTCCAACCCCGCAGCAGCACAAAAGTGGCTAGCTGCCTATGAGCCTCAGAAGGTCCAGAGGTTCAATTTGGAGACCTACCAAAAAGTTCAGATACTTGTACAGAGTTTATCCAAACGATCTGAACCCTCAAGAATGCAGACATGGGCCTCCGGAGAACAGACATTTTAGTTAGATTTCCATTCATTTCTGTTTCCTTTTATGCCAGAAATGCAACAAAAACGGCCTTTGTTTTGGGTTTGGGTTGTTTTTTGTTTTTTTTTTTTTGACTTGAGAGCTCTAAGTGGAGCCAGAAGCATCGCACAGGAGCACAGATTTACACTGAGGCAAAGTGCAGTGGGGAGCTTATCAAAACTCATCAAGGTTTGGTTCGAATTTCTGAGTGCATGTGTGCGCTTGTGCATGCACGCATATGCGTGTAACTTATTTTTCAGTCTGTACTCGCTGGCCCATTCAGAGGTGATACTGTTACAGTTAATTCTCCCAGCCCCCAAAGATGAGAAAGTAGCCACTTGGTACCCCAACAGGTTGCTATTTGAACATTTTTCTTTAACCACCAAGAATCCAACCCATTCAGAAATTGCTTTCAATATCTGGTTGCCTCCACTTGCAGCTACCCGGGGTCGATGTAGGCAGGTTCACTATGCTCCTCACCCATCTGCCTGGCTGGGAGGGGATGCTGCTGAAATGTTTAGGGAGCAATTGGTGATGCAGTTCTTAGCACTGTTATCTCTAAGTCGTATGCTTTAAAAAGCCACTGAATTGGCATCGTTCTTTCACTCTTTGTCTGTCAGGACAGGGTACCATGGGAAGGCCTGCAATGAATGATGGAAGTAGGACCAGTGCATTACCTTTTCAGGTAGGCATAGGATTGCAAAATGTCGTTCACTGCACAGAGCACTAACTGGCCTACCGTTGTTGAAGACTTGTATGAAAGATAACAGAGCTTTATTTTTCTTTGCTTGCTCTGTTATTTTTTGTGTTTATTCTCCTGTCACATCCTCAGTAATAAAGGTTGGCTTTTCAAAAAAAGCTTGAAAAAATTCCCACCTTCGGGTACTGAGACACTTGAGAATCCCACTTCAACATTCATCCAAGTGGGTTCACAGATGAACATTTGCTAGTGCACTTCAGCAGCAACTCAGATCCTAACTAGCAATAAAAGGGGAACAAAGATGCAGCATCATTTTTTAGTTTCTGCGATCCACAGGAAAAGAGAGAATGAAAATTCTTCTTCAAGATTTGGACCAAAGAAAGCCCAAAAGGTATTGGATTAGCTATAACTTTTGACAGTGTTGCCCATGGACGTGTGACTAGTAAATTGACACCATAAGCTGACACTGTTTTCTTAAAATTTTTCTTGTTTTTAATAAAATTATTCAGTAAATGTCATGACCTTTTAACTCTTTACACCTTTAAAGGGTGTGAGTTTGTAAAAGTGAAAAAAATAAACACAGGAAAATTTTTAGAAATTTATACCGGCCTGTTTAGTACACGTGCAGACCAATCTTTCTCATATTTTCTAAATATAGCTGGTTTTATTCAAAAATTTTGAACCTAATAGCCTTAACACATTGTACAAAAATATTTGCTCAGGTTCATTGTTCACAAGCATTTTCCTTTCACCCTCTCCCTCCCCCTGCCCCACACTTTCTCTGCTTAACTAAACACATAGGAAATTAACAAAGTCTGTGACATAACAAGTGGCAATTCATAAATTCATTAGATTAAAAAAGACTAGTAACATAGCAATTCCTTTAATAGGTTTCCTTCCAATCTCTAATTTACATTTCTGTCTGCCCTGGCAAAGATATTACTTCGTTAAGACTTTTTTTTTCCCTAAATTAGAGAAATTTTAATGACTTCTCTTATTTATTGCTTCCATATGCAAGTAGTTATCTTTCTTGCAAATGGAAATGAGACCCAAAATTGCAACAAATGGGGCCAAGCCGCTGAGTGCATATGTTCCTTTTTGGAGAAAGTACACATGCCTGATCGAATTAACTTTAACCTCTCTGTCCATTGAACAGACATCCTCTAATGTGGGGGCTTTTAAAACTGTTCTCGTTAAATTTATTTTGAATCGCTGAGAACACTCTATCACGGTTTCAGCAAATAACCTCTGATAATATTAAACACCTGGTAAGCGCAGTACCCAGGGGACCCCGTGCTGCTGTGCTTGACCCATGACCTTCGCCAGTGAAGTTCGGCCCTTGTGATCCACTCGGGTTCAGACAAGAAAGCTATTCTGAGGGAAAACACCTGCTCGCGAGGGCTGACCCCAAGCCAGTGCATGGTTGAAAAAAGTCAGCTGGGTAGAAAGAGACCAGAGCCCCATGCAGGTGTTTCCTACATCACCACATGGCTAAAAAACAAGGGAAAATAAAGGATAATGTGGGTAACAGTTAGGCCTTCCCTCAGCTGTTTATTTGGGTTTGCATAGCTCAAGCTTCTCCTGGCGGATGCCGAGGAAATGAAGAAGAACCTACTGGTTCTGCATTTCTGAGTCTCCCGGCACAGATGCCCAGCCTGGTGTGCTGGGCATCTGTGGGATGGGACTTACAGCCTTGGCAAAAGACAAACCTGGAGGCCTCATCCCTTCTTTCCTACCCACGGCCTTGGCTGCTGTTTCCATGCTCAGAAAAAAACCTGTGAGTGGACGGCTTCTTCCTCAGGAGAGTCTTTTTGGCTCTTGTTTTCGTCTTACTGAGATGTCCTTTAATTTACACTTATTTGAGAAATGCATTGTCAATGGGGAGTTAAAAGCAGCAACAGCAAAACCTCCCTCTAGGAAAAAGGAAAAGGTAAATCCTTCCCTAGCTAAGTTAAGGTTTTTACAGCATTTTATTTTATACAGTGCGATAATGGTTCTTTTTAAGTAGAGTGGGCTCCACTTTCATTCAGTATTTTTTAGTCAAATGTCACATTACTCATTTTTGTCAACAGGTCTGCACAGCGACGGGGCAGTGAGAGGAAAATATTTAATCTATCTCTTTATTTATTAAGTGAGTATCACAAAATAAGATGACAGGGATGGAAACCTAACCCTTTTGAAATTCTTCCGTTAATTTCTTTATACACTTTTCTCCAAGGTCACTGTTGGATGAGGGACTTGAATGTCACTCACTCGCACACTCAAGGGCTGTCAACACACCTCCGTTCACCTGATGAGAGCGCTGGCATCAACAAAACCCTTCCATTCCCGACAGTCTCAGACTCTGGAGCTCTCAGATATTAAACAGCCAATTCTGGACCATTTAAAAAGAGCCGGGCAGCAGGGGTAAGGGGAAAGGAATGGCTGTTTCTCTGGAAGAAGAATTCAGCTACGACTTGTCAGAATTCATTTCAGCTTTGCCTTTTATAGCCTTCAGATCCGAATTGCTTTCCATCACTCTGGTGAAGGCAGGGTTTGTATGCCTGTCCAGACGTGAAAGGTCAGTGCAGTGTGCTTTGCGCAACCAGTCTCATTAATACAACCAGATTCAAAACAAAAAAAAAAAGGGAAGAAAGGAAGAAGAAAGGAAGAAAGAAAGGAAGAAAGAAAGGAAGAAAGAAAGAATTATTGGCAAGCAGAGTGGTACTAACAATTTGCCTTCATCTTTTGCCCAGCATCTTGGGCCTGATAAAGCCCAACATCTGAAAACAATCATTGGAGCATATTAGGGTTTTTTTCCAAGCCATATCAAACTACAGTGTAATAATGAGACATTTATTCTGCGGCATTTTAAGGTTTAAACAATTTGCAATCTACTTCCAAGATGACTGAGATGGAAGCAGGAAGAACACAAGTTCTTTAAGTAACTTCCTCACTGTTCCCTAGTCATACACTGGGAACACTTGACACCCAATTGCATTCATCCTGCTGGAAGTAAATGCAAGTCATCACTTCGCATAAGGCTGTTGGTATGATTTCTGCCAGGGCTGATAACAATGTCCTATTGTTGATGAGCCTCTATCAGTTCCACTTAGCACTGAGAATGTCAAATTGTCAAGTGTTTTTAAGAGTGGAAGGTGAGAGACAACCGGTACCAATTTCACTTGGAGCCAGAGGGTTGAATCCCCCCCAGATGTCCTCACTATACAAGGTAACACAATGTGATGGGAGGCTGTAGCCACTGGAAAAACAGTGAAGACATTTTTTAAGATTATGCTCCTGGGAGTGTAAAAGGACAGTATTCTTTAAAGAAACTTCAGGCTGTCTCTAACAACAGCATAAAAATGAAATTAAATCCAGACATTAGACCCAAAAATTTCCAGTCCATCTGTAAGTCCTCTGTTCTTAGGGGACTTCCTTCTACCTGCCTATAGCACTGCTATTGCTTAAACTTCACTACTGTTCCTAAATAGTGGTGCACAGTCATTACTCCATATGGAAGGAAACATGACCTGTAAAGAATCAAAACACGTAATCGGATTGCTTACTCCGTGCTCACACATTAATGCACTGAGGTCCAATCCAGGTCCTAGCAAACACCTATATTGCACTGCTGTCTCCACCAAGGCTCCCTGGACTGAATGAGCATAGGGACACAGGGATGGATTTATCTCACCTGAATTCCACCAAGGTCCACTGTGTTTCCTGCCAACAGAGAAAGCAAGGTGCCTCTAAGGTTCCTGATCATTTAAATAGCCAGAAAAAGGCCCCAAACAAGGGGATTGCCTAGAAGAAACATTAGGAAAAGGGACCTGGAGTAGAATTTAGGACTGCTGAAAATAACCTGTATCTTTTTGCATCTCTCAGGGCGCTTCTTTCAGGCTGAGCCTGGTAGGGAAGCCAGCTCACTACAAGTCACCCTCTCACTGCTCTGCAGACAAGACGCATGTCAACTTCCAGGACTCTTGGCTTGGTGGCTTTCACAGGCACAACATTAAATATGAAGGAGAAACACTTTATCAAAATAACACCATAAAGAAAACTTTCCTCCGTGCTTTATTAATCTTTGTCTTCTGGTTTAATCTCAAGTAATCAGCTTTCAACACTATCTGTTTTAACAGCCCACTATTCTTCTCTCCATCATTAGCTGGCTATTCCAAAGTATTTCTGCATGAGCAGAAGCCAGCTACAGCACACAAGACAATTTAACCTGATACACTCCCAGGGCTCTCCCTTTATTTCCCGTGTGCTGGATATCTGTTTAGTTTCCTCACTGGTGCTTTACTGATCCATGTTATGCCGTGGCATTCTCCACGTGGCAGTCTCAGTTTCCAGCTGAGCACTAATCCTACCAGGAGCTTTTCTATAAAGTTTTATTCACTGTTTCGCAGTCTGAAATGATTATTATTGTCTCCCAATTTTTAGGTGTTAATGACAATTTTGTGGGAGGGGAAGGAGTAAATCATAAAAGGATTGTGTTTTCCTCTTTCCTCAACATCTGTCTCAAGAGCTCTGCCTAAAGGGTTCTATTGAATTTAGGAAAGGGTTTTTATTTATTTTAAATTGATTTTTTCCCTCTTGTTTTGATCTCACAAATTAAAAAAAAAAAAAGGAAAACAGCTGCTTTAGATAAAATCATCCTGCACCACAGCCATTTGGTAATGAGACTATCCAAAGTGTTAACAATAGGGATAAAAGTCAACAAAGAGTTTTAGAAAATACATCCATTGCCTTGCTCTTGGGCATATGCTATCCTCTAACTAATGGAGGTTAAGATTTTTTCCCTCCCTGCAAAGGTAAGTTATTCCAAAGGTGCTTAATACAGCCATGTTCTTGTGAAGAAACAGGTTCCAGAGACAGAGCAGCAAAGCAGTGAGTCGTTTGGTTTGGTACAGCAAAGCTATGCTTACCTTACTAAGATTTTGTCCAAAACTGGTTTTAGGGTTTAAACGTGCAGCACTTTCATATCCTGCTGCATCATCTGGATTGGACTAGGAAAAGACAAAGCACAATTCAAAATACTGCTCTTATGTTACTCAAGAAAGTATGCATTTCTGCGGGTCTCAAGGGATTCCCACCAGGATGATTTCCTTTATCATATCCTTTGATTCATCATCCTGACTTCCCAACAGCCTTGGGATTTCTTCTCCCCCACTCATAAGAAATCTGTATTTGTACAAATGAAGAATAAGTGGGAACCAACCACAAAGGAGGTGGGACAGTCTTAACTTTACTGGTTAAACTTCAGATCCAAAAAAAAAAGAAAAAAGAAAAAAAACATTGGTAAACCTTGAAAAGAAAAGCAGCACCTCTTCAGTTGTTCTCTAATCAGTCCCAGGTATAGATTTACTATGGGCTAAGAAGGGAAGCAGAATTGCTTTTACTAGTGCCTGCCAAATGCATAATTGTTGCTGTTTAGGGAAGAAAGTTTTCCTTTTTCCCAGCTTGTTTGAGTGGTAAATTACCCTTTCCTTAGTTTTGTGAAAAAACACATTCTCTCTGGAAAGCAAACCTGATAGGACACATACTTTGATTTTTATGCTCTTTCTATTAAACAAGTTTGGCTGAGTAAAATGTGATCTCCTTTGGTACTACACATGTGTATAATCAAGTAGTAAAGGCCTGCCACAGTTCTCTACATAACAACATGTAGTATTTTCGAATACTGCCTTATTCAAATGATTGGTGATGAATTTACAAAAACTCTTACCTGCCATGCTGGAAAAGTTCACTCGAGCAACTCTGAAAAGGCAAAGAGGAAAAGAAGGAAAAAGAAGGTGTAAGAAGGTGCATAAATTATTGCAGCCCCGGGGCAGTGTGTGAGTTTTACGGGGCTATTTATTTTGCTTTTCAATAAAAATGTGTAATAGACCCACCGGACCTATTACTTGCCCACTGGACCCATTACCTCTATTGAACAAGGGTAGCGTAGCTTAAAGAGAGGAGTGATTGGCAGCTGAGCCTCCTCCAGCCCGGCCAGGGCTGCACCAGGGCTGCAGCCCACTGCAGCTCCTACCGAGCCTGCTTCGCACCTTCCCCCCAGTGAGAAAATGCAAAGACAAGTAGAGGGGCTGCAGGAAGCCCTGGCGCCAGAGTGGCAGCGGCCAAAATACGTTGCAGCCGTGAAGAAAAGCAGGTGTGAGCTTTCTGTTGTTCAGCCAAGTATCTTCACAGCCTGAAGTTGTTTGGCGGGACAGGTTTAGCCAGGCAGAGAGCGCTGTACAGCCGCAGCTGGGACACGGTGTCCTTCCTAGGAGGAAGCGATTAATGGTAACCTGTGCTTCTTGAAGTCTTGATCTAGCAAGGTGCTAAGCGCCAGGATCCCAGCCCGGCCGAACACAGAATACAGGCTTAGATACTTAAAGTTAGGCACATACAAAAGTACTCTCCAGCTAAATCTTTCCCATTTTTCAAACTCTGATTATATTCTTGGCACAGTGTTCAGTACTTTTAAAGGTTAAACCCATTTTACACAAATATTCAGACTTCATGCAATCACTAAATAATTAATCACCATAAACACAAATTTAGAAAAACATGTTTAATACTGGTAATTATAAATGAAATATTTCATATTAGTTAAAGTCTCACATTACTGATGGCCTCTTTGTAGTGTGAACTGATGCGAAGAGACAACACCACACTTTGCTTATATTCTCATCTGGTATGTGGCAGGAATGGGAAAGTACCCAGCAGTTTCCCATGGAAGGTCCACAGAATTATAGCATTCTTAGAAGAAACAGAATAAAAGAAAGCTTACGACATCACTGGAAAAATTTCTACAAAATTTATTCCAGTCAAAATGGCTCTCGCATTCCATGAAGTCAGAAGGTTCAGGTTACTCCTGGAAGAAAGTGGGGGCAATTGATTATAATAACATATAATTCAAAACATAAAATGAATAAATAGAAGGAAAAGATTTTTCTTCATTTTGCTCAGGGTTTTTTTTTTTACTTATTTATTTTTAAAGTTAGCTCTAGTTCATCAAGGATGTATTTTACTTAAACATAATACCAAAATCTACCAGAGTAGTCAAATGTCCTTCTGTAGCCATAAAAGACAATATTATGCAATGCAACACCCCCACTTATGAAATTCTTCACATGTGCAGACCTCAAAAACTCTTGCAAGGAAGATAAGTATCCTTATTTGCCTTTTACAGTTGTGGAAATTGATGAGAAGTGTCCAAGGAGATATTGGCAGTCATAGGAATGGAAGTGCTCGAAAACTCTCTCTCTTCAGCACATGGAGATTGTATTTCCATTGCTATTGCAAACAGCTTCTTCAGAAGGTTTACTTCAGTTTGGGCAGTACTGAAGCCTGCCCCAAATCCCTCTGATTCACTTGTGGCTAGGACTCACCAAGAAGCTCTTGGTATTTTTGTATGCAGATACCTCAAGATATCTTGAAATGCAGATCTGTGTCAAGACATAACGGTGTCCTCACAATTCAGCCACTCCCCCTTGCTACCTGTACCTTCCTCAGCTGTTGCACAGTTTGTGCTACATCAAATTAGACTCTTACAGTGCCAGGCTTGAAGTCTTTCTAATCCCCATTACTGCTAGGTTAGGTGCCACTGTACCAGGTTCAAAGCTCAGTTTGGAAGCAGTGAAGGTGCACCTCAGGCCCAGTACTTGTATGAAGGGAGAGAAGCCACATACTCTCGTATACATCTATTTGGCATCTTCCCCAAAAGGAGTTCTGCTCAATGCGTCCTTGCTACACCTTTTTTAAAAGTAAAATCAGTGGTCTTGAGCTGCCAGAAATGGAGTATGGAGTTGCTTGACTTTCTTCTGTGACAGCTGAGGCCACAGGAAACAGATACTCTTCAATTCCCATCCGAGTACATGTCCATGTAGCACGCTTTTTCTACTCTTTTAATTCGGCCTCTAATCCTTCTTTTTTAAAACATATAATATGAATAATAATAATAATAATAATAATAATAATAATAATAAGCCATGTTATAGGTCCTTCTCCAAGTGGCTCACCTATGACAAAAACCTATTTGTTGGTATAGAAGCAAGTTGGAGGAAAAAAGAGTGCTGGTGGTTACTCTTTGAACACTGGTGTTTATTCATGTTGGAACTGACATTTCTGTCAGAACAGAAAAAAAAACATAGTTAAAATTTTCTAGACTGTTCTTGGAAAACTTATGAACAATGACAACTAGAAGTCTGGAATTCACTTAGAAATTTTGTCTTATTTACTCTCTATTTTTTTCTTTTATTGCGTAAAACAATCAAAGGAGGGAGATTGCTATTTAAGTGCTAAGTAGGCTGCCAATGGTGAATTGTACTTTAATCTTTTTAAATATTTTTGGATGTTTTTTTCTCTATAAAAAAGATTGTAAAGATTGAATGTAATGTGAGCATGAAGCAGAGGATAAACTGGAATGAAATTCAGCCCCTGGGCTGGAGTTTAAAGCTGTAAAACAATCCTTCCTGGCCACTGTCTTGGCCCATAGATTGGGAAGGAAGCCACTGAACTTTCTATTCCTTCTTAAGGGCAGTGAGAATCACTCACATGTAGCTGCCAAACCAAAGCATTTTTTTAAAAAAGTTGGCTCAGCCTGAACTAAATTAAACAGGTTTTGTTTCTTCTTGAAGAAATGAAAAAAAGGAAAAAAGTGTTTGGGTTAATCGAGAACAGAACACTTCATTTAGAGGCACTGCATATAAAAGCAAATGAAGCAAAGAGCCACATCCCAGAAGGAGGGAGATGGTTCCCTACTTTTATCCAAGAGCCCAGTAGTTAAAGTGCCATATAAGACACAGGAGACCTGCATTCCACACCGCTTGTGAGAATTTAATGTATAGCCTAACTGCCAGTCTATAGCTACTTCTGCCATATGTTAGTCTCATTTTCTTAACTGAAGGATATTGCATGGAATTGTATGTGTGGGACATGGGAAATAAGGGACTCGGTTATTGAATCAGGCCATCATACAACCACGTAGATTGGAAGAGACCTCAAGAACTCTCTGGACCCACCTTCCACTCAGAGGAGATCTATTCAGATCAGGTTGCACAGGGCTATGACCAGTTTAATCTTGAACACCTCCAAGGACGTTGATCCCACAGCCTCTCTGGGCAACCTCTTCCAGTGTTGGACGAACCTCATGGTCATGGTTCTTATATTAAGAATTTTCAGAATTTTGTGTGTTTCAAGCAGTGTCTCTTGCATCTTGTCCTATCCCTGCACACTTCTGGGAAGAGTTTGGCTCTGTCTTCTCTCTTGTTGGGTAGCTGTAGAAAACAATTAGATCCCCCTGAAACTTTCTTTTCTCCAGGATGAACAGACCCAACTGTCCCAGCCTCTCCTCATATGGCAAGTGCTCCAGCGCTTAACCAACTTGGTAGCCACTCATGGGACTTCCTATGCACACTGGGAAGCCCAAAACTGGGCACACTATTTCACAAGTGTCAGATAGAGGGGAAAGATCATTTCTTCCACCTGTGGCTAGGTAAGAACATAGCTAATGCATCCCAGGATGCCCTTGTCCTTCATTGCTGCAAGAGCACGTTGCTTGCTCATATTCGACTTCACCAGGATGTCCCAGATCCTTTTCTGTAAAGCTGACTTCCTGGGTAGTAATTACCCAATGTCCAGGTGTCCAGAAGTGCTAGACAAACAGCTACTATATGCATAGTAAGTCTGTGCGTATGTGGTAGTTCAGATTGGAAGTCAATCCCTTAGTCTCATTCTATTTTTACTTTTTTATGGTGAAACGTTAGGAGTACTTAAGTGGGCAATGAGCCTTGCCCTGCCACCTTATTCTCCTCTGGTACGTGTTACTGATTAATATAGTCATGGCAACACATCAGTAAGAACAGTCTGGCAAAAAGCAAAAAAGGATTTTTGATTGCTGCATAGCCAGTGGTAGGATGGGAATGGTGGAATATTTGGGATTAGTTAAGATTAACCAAACATTAATACCTCTAAAATTAAAGAGCAGAATGTTATAATCTTTAAGAACGTATGACAACATACCTTGTTGTCACAGAGTGAGCAACAAGCCAAGCAAATTGTGTGGCACCTAATGACATGCATTCAGTGAGCATCCCCTGAGGAGTTACTGACACCACTACAAATTGCTTCATCATTTCAGTTCAGTTACAAATGCAGCCATGCAAAGATGGCTGGAAACCTCTCTTTCACTCTCTCACATACCCATACATGCACATACATGCACATCCGCACACACACACGGACAGACAGCTGATGTGTACTATAAATTTCCATAATATGCTTAAGGATATGAGGAATTATTTAAAAAGGCCGATTACTATCAGTGCTTTTTTTTATACTGTCCTACAGATTGCAGAGGTTCCTTGAAAGCTGACTTACCCTTTCATACCCTGTCTTCTGATAAAACACAGAATCATGGCTTACAGACTTGCACCATGTTTTTGTCCTTATTTAAAAACACTGTGCAAAGTCATTGCGCGCTTTTGTTGGGGAGATGGAAAAACAAATACTGCACCAGTATCCCTGTATTATATGATGTATTTCTATAAAGATCATATTAATGAAACAGATATTATGGGTGATCGTAGCCTAGAAATCTTCCCATTAAGCAGAATACGAATCATATAAAGAAACACACCATATCATATGGACATTGAAAAATTCATTATTTCTTTTCCGCTGAAATCTATTAAAATCCTGTTAAATTGAGAATAAAAGTCAAAGCATTAGAAGAATGGAATTGTGAAAGACAACACCTTCCTCTTCCTCAAATATGAGGATTTTCACTCCAGTTGAATTTATGAATAATGTGCATATAAGCAATATATGTGTGTGTGCATGGATGTCATACAGTAAATATATGTAAATATATATTTATACATATATGTATAATAAAATAACATTAAGTTAGATTATTCTGATTTAGATAAGTATTGAAATACCTCAAGAAACAGGTCCAAAGCATGTGGGTCAGGTATTCATAAAGTTAAGGGAGTACTGAAAAGATATCTGCCTTGTCTGGAATCTCAGCAGCATCATTAGCCTCAACAACCCTAAACCTCAAATAGTTTACCACTGCAGAGATACAGTTTGGGAGGAAGGTGTGTGCGGATACAGTCCCAGCAGCTCCCTTTCACAAAGTGGTTTGTGTGGACACAGACTTCCCCTTTATGCCTGTGAACAACAGATGATTTACACTGAGTTCAAGGAGATACTCTGCTGGGGCTGGGTTGCACAGGAAGGACCTGATGCACAAGGACGTGTGACCAGCAAGCCTCTCGGGACCTTGTCTTTTGGCTGTGATCTGGGGGTTACCTCTGAGCCACTGATTTTCCTATTGAAGCCTCCATACTGACTGTGCCATACGCTGTGACTGGCTTTATGCAGAAGGCTGACAAACACAGCATCTGAGGCTGTACCTCTGCTGGTCTCAAAGGTTGTCTCTGTTCACCTCCTTTACCCAGAAAGCAGAGCTGCCAACTGCCTACAGCCTGTGAGCAGCCAGTCAGCATTGTCTCGGGGCACATTTCAGTGACAAAGCACTTCAATGGCCCATTAGGACGTGCCTGAGACACAGGGCCCAACTTGCTCCCAGGCGGTAGGTTATAGTTGCACTGAAGGTAGCACTTACAGGCTTGTTTGCCAAGGTCATCTCATCTGTAGGCTAAGTCCCTCAAAATGCTACATGGGCTTAACTGTAATGTAACTAGTCATGACTCCTACCTGACAAAGACTATGGGCTCAGGGTTTCAAAAGAAGAGTTTTCCATACAAAACTGGTTTGTTGTCTTTCCTTTCTCTTAAATAAATTTCTGTTCCAGTTTTCATTATTACCTCCACACTGCTTAGGGCACAATGGAGTGAAGATGTCCTACATAACATGTGTAAATCGTATATTAGTCCACAGGTTCTTGTCAGTCTCCTTTAAATGTTTCTAAAGGTTTAATGCCTAACCATTCACCAATCTTGATGTTCATAAAACACTGGCAACTTATTCATGACCAGACTAACTCTTTACAGGTGTTCTATGACTGATTGTAATATGTTGTGAAATACAGAATATTAGACTCTGTTGGAAGACCATCAGCAGTATTCTTTGATTTAAGGCAAAGTAATATTTGGTCTGTAAAGTTTAACAGCTTCATGGCCCTTATTTCTTTTCACTAAGCTGTCCAGACATTTGCCTCTACTCATGCCATGCACACACACATTTAACCTACAAGACTATCTGCAGAACTGGGCTATAAGTCTCTGTGTGTATGAGCGTGCATCTCCATGTATTTGTATAAGAATATATTAGTGTACATGTATACATACAATACATGCACTGGACCATGTCTCCCATTTCCTCAGTACAATGTCTGTTTCTTTTATCTGGAGGTGGTAACTTGCTATATCTGGATTTCAAATACTTATGGGAAGGACTAATTAAGAATCTTAATTTTAGCTTTGGACATGCAGGTCAAATTTTGCCTACAATAAGTGTAATGAGAAATATAGAATCTGACCCTATACTTTAGTTCATAGCGCTATCTATCTGTCAATAAAATGCTTTCAGTTCTACAAATGTGACAAAACTAAAGTTGGATTAATGTCACTTACTTTTAGCCGTAGAAAAATTGAGCATCCAATCTAAGCTGGTCACCCAGGCTACATGTAATGTCACTGCAAGAAGCAATAAACCTGTAGAGGGCAATTGATCCTCAAAATAAGTGTCTAAAACAGGTGGAATGAATTGCCTCCAAAATGTATGTGTGCCTCTCCCTGCAGTGACTACAAATGGACCCTACATGGCCACTTGAAATTGGATGTCCCACTGTTAGATGGTTAAAATTAGGCTAAGACATATCCCACCTGTAAAAGATAATTTGTTGCCAAGATAGAGTAATTCATTAATATCACAACAAGTATATTTAAAGTTAACATGTACTATCCTGAAATCTCTGCTTAAGCACCTCTGGTTCTGCTGAGACGGGTCCTAAGGAACTCCAAGACTGGCCTGTAGCAAGTAGGGAAGGTGGCTGGAAACACCTTAAAAATTAACCTGTTAGTGTGTTTCTCACTGTCTCTGAGACACACCCATAACAGACACAAATAATCTAAATAACTGAGATGTAATGATTTTCTGAACAACTTAGGAAAGTCACAGCTGGAAGACAGCATTGCCATTTAGCAACTGCCCCTTAACAGAATTTTTAGTATTCCTGTATTGCCAAAGGGTGATAAGAATGCCAGCTGGAAAGCAATGTGACAAATGAAGGCAAGGACATTGCAGAACACACCGTTAATACAGAGAGGTGAGCTGCAGGCTTCAAGAATCCTGTCTCCAGAGTTAAAAAAAAAGAGACTTGAGGTGAGCTGCAGGCTTCAAGAATCCTGTCTCCAGAGTTAAAAAAAAAGAGACTTAAAAACACAGGACTAGAAATTACCTATGACATTCATTACGATCCTTTGACACAGCTAGCAACCATGTGCACTGGACATTCAGTCTGGCCTAATTTCAAAGTCTTTGCCAATGCTAAATAACAAATGTTAAAGATCTGTGGTACAAAAGACCCAAAGTCACAAGAGCTACAAAGGGCAAAGGAGGAAAAAAAAACCAACAAAAAAACCCCAGAAGACAAATCCAGGGTATTGCCAACAGCCTAGATGATAAACCCTGGAGGCCAAATGAAAGTAAACAGATAAAGAGTAATTAGGAAGAGCAGAAGAAAGGGTCATTATCCAGAAGCTGTATAGGCAACAGTGTACATATATATATATATGTATTTATAAGTAGATAGATAGATACGAGAAAAAAGGAGGACTCCAAAGGAAGTCTAATGACTGACTTGAACCTGAACGGAACAGTCTGATTAACTGAAGGATATGAAATACCTTGAAATGTTTTTTGTCCTAACTAACTAATACTTTGCTTCATTACTTAATTTTGAGGGAGCAGGCACATGCCTAGTCCAGACATATTGTGAGAGCCAGCATTTGACAAACCATGTCCGAGAAGGACACGGCTCAGCAGGGCTGTGAGCTGAGAGTTGCATGTCTGATGATACAGGGTGAGTCAAGTTCAATTAGGTTTGTAGCTGGGAATTTCTAACCAAAATGAAATATCTTATTGATTAGAAAGGCACTTAGTAAGTATAAGGGCAAGAATATTCCAGAGTCAGACCCTTGGCTTGAACACAGCAATAACTTCTGCAGACTTAACTCTGCGCTCCGTGAGAAGTTCCAGTGACTTCAAAGGCAGTCAGTATGCCAGGTAAAGCATGTGTGCAAGCCTTTACAGGACATAGAAACCACGCTAAAACTGTCTTAACTAACGGCATATGTAGTCCTTACTGAGTTTGGCAAAATACATAGATGTTCATACTGCAGGAAATTAAGCCATTTATATTTAGATGCTTATATGTAAATATCTGCCTTAAAGAAGGCAGATTTTAAAATTTTAGCCAACACCATACCTCCTGGGAACTGCTCTAGACCATGCACAGATGTCATACACCATACTTCAGGGTCAGATACCTGAGCAACAACATTTCTGGTGTTTGTTTTGATCAGTAATTTCCCCCAAGAATTTGGGCTCCAGAAAATCTATTTTTCTTTCCTTCATTTCCACATTGTAAAAAGTGGAATGCTAATTACAACTTTGGAAAAAAATATCATAGGTCTGCTGAATGAATATATTGTCATTCATGAGCTCAGTTTTTTGTTCGCATTTTGGTAAAGGAAGACAAAATAATTGGCATGAAAAGTTATGAGGCATTAGATAAAGGTCAGATGCCAAATTAGATCAAATTATACAGAAAGGTATTTCCTGTGATTTAATGTATCAGTAAGTAAGATATGCATATTTTACTATTTCTACCATATTCTATACCAACATGTAAAAAAACCCAGCCGAACAAAGAAAATGCAGGAAACTTAGCTTATTACCATGAATATGTCTTTCTACCGAGTTCATTCCAATTCAATCCACTTTAGCAAACTATAGGGACAATTGCCTAATTACAGGCAATTAAAGGTTTTTCTCTACCCGAAGTAGTGACATGTGATATCTGATTTTTAATTATGAATAAATCTTGGTCTATTCATACCTGTAGTCTCCTAATTAACTTCTAAAATATTTATGAAGGGTTTAAGAAAACATCCCTGAATTTAATTTTATGTTTCTTAAACCATTACAGCAGTGTTGTTAATATAATAATGGATATTATATGGGGAACTATAAGCTATTTTAATTATCCAGTTATTAGGGTATAAAACAATCCATGACTACTAAGGAAAAGAAAAATGTCCTAGAGAGCAGAATCTCAGCTGGTATAAATCAACATTTAAGTTTATAAGCTTATTTACTTGTGAACTTCTCCCCATAAGTGGTTTTCATGTCTGAATAATATCCTTACAGCAACTGTTATAGCAAACTGTAACACAAGTCATCTTTAGGTTAGATTTTTATTTTTCATTATCGTTCAGGGATTAGCAAAAATATATGGTAAATGATAAATGTGCCTAACAATCTATTAAGTATTATTATTTTCATATATATGATCCAAAATATAATGCTGCTTTAATGTTTATAAATATGTGCACATATGCTAGCAAATAACACACGTACTTATAGGTTTAAAAATTGGTAATCAATATATTGCAGTGGGTCAAATTATCAGCAAAGTTTTTACTAATTTACAGTAGAATATTTCGTAATCAAAAAGAGAGGACTTATTCCCAATCTATAGCGTGTCCATACTGTACACATATTTTTCAAATAGGAAAATGTGAGAATGGATGTGACGGCAGCACATATTCATTATTTGTGCAGACATACCATTTTCAGCAAGCTAAGTAAAAACATTCAGCAGCAGCAATGTGTGGGAAAATATTTTACATACAAGAGCTCATTTTCATATGGGTTCATTTTTACAGTAATTTTTTTGAAGACTAGGGAAAAAACGTCTGGATAAAGTTGGTTTTAGCCTAGGTTACTTGTGGGAAAAAACACATGCACAGACACCCAACTGCCACTGAATAACATTGTTTGTTTTTGATCAACCAAATATCTGTGCTTGAAAAAACATACCATAAATATTATTTGGAGGCAAAAAAATGATCAAACAGGATACAATTGCAGGTTTTTATTTTGTTCATAAAAAGACTTTTCAGAAACTGCAGAGTTTTTAGTCTGACAGTGTGTACTTGCACACATAAAGCAAATGAAAGTCTGAAAGATGAATTCTCCCATTCACAAACAATCTAAAGGGGAAGTATGGAAAAAAGATTATACTGTTTAATGTATTTGTATATAGCATTATAAGGGCTATGTAAGACTGTATTCTGGTTTTAAAGAAATATAGCATACCAGAAAATGGTATTATATTCTCAGATGAATCCACCATCATAATAAAAAACAACTTCTTTGATTTCAGGGAAATACACCTTCTACTGATTATGGAACATAAATTCACTTTACACTTTTGAAATGCATCCAAAAAGGCTGAATCGCAGTAATTTTCAGTGGAAATACCAATAAACAACATGGTTTTACATGCATATGTAAAAATTAAATACTTGTTTAAGGCTAAAATGTGACTAAACCATTTTAAATGGCTTCTCCATTTCACAAACCACAAGCACTTACACAAAATTAGTCAGCTAAGGCATTTAATGATTTTAAAAAACACCAAAACAATAACCATAAAACTTTAACCTCATCCTTAACCTCATCCTGCCATGCACTTACTCATGCTATAGATTTACATGTATTTAGTATAAGTAATTGTATTGATACTACTCTATCATTCCTCCCCTGTTCCCTGGTCTTGCTTTATGACACTATGTCTACTGTTAGATCTCACTCTAAACCCAATTCGCAGTAATAGTGTCAAACAGTGAATAATGCAACTCTGCATTTGTACATCTACAAATAGTGCACCGATATTCTCTATGCCCATCTCCCACCTCTTCCACCGTGGTTTTAGGTGCAAATTACTCAAAGTTTTGTTTGCAAGCTTGGCTTTACGCCATGTGGCTATTTCCATTGAACCTCCTGAGCTTATTTGCAGCGGGTAACATCAAGGATTTGACTGATACATGTCTGCGAGCCTGGGACCTCAGTTCATTTCATAATGAAGGGGGCATGAAGTGATGGGAGAGGGCGGAGGGGAGATGGGGGAGCGTCTCCTTTCCACCTTCACAAAGAATGTGTGCTGAAGGTATGGAAGATGAATGAACAATTAACTTCTATATGGTGTTGCAATACATATCAGTAGCTTTAACAAAAAGTGACACAAGGCCGCTGGCTCCAGCAGTGGTCTACACAAGCATAAGGGATGTGCATGTTTTAACAGACATCAGTCCAGAGTCAGGGCCAAGTGCCGAACCATGCAAACCCCTTTCACAACCTGCCAGTTTTGCTTTCTTGAGTGTTTAGATGAGCAATTGCTAACAGCATGCGCACGGGCTGGTGGGAGTGGGGTCTCTCCTTGCCAATCTCGCAAGGAGAGGGATTACGGGTAACATCTGAAAGAGCACTGGAGCGCTTTAGGAACATGCAGTGGGAAGTTCCAAGCACATTTGGCAGTGCCATTTAAGAATACCCACTAAACACAGAATAGAGCTCGATTGAAGAGAAATGAGAACATAGCACCAGCTCGGGATCATTAATTGCAGGATAATGACGTTGCAACACTCAGAGAAGCTTTGTGGTGCATATGAGAGTAAATGCAACTTGAAGCCAATGTAGTATTTTATTAATATACATACTAATATTAAATTAATATGAACTTTTATAGAAAAAAAGGAATATCCGTATACATACCTGCATGCATTTGTACATCTGTATGTGTGTGTGTATATATATGTGTGTGTGTGTGAGTCTTTCTCCAAATATGTGTGTACACGTACATAACAGCAAACAAAAAGATTTTCTGCAGAGATGTGAATAGTTTAATTTTCAAGCCAGAATGTGGCATTCGTCTGGGTGTGCATACATAATCTTTGGTCACTAATAGCTGTAGTTAAATTAGAAGCATTTCTAAGACTATTAGATTTTTTAAGGACCATTAGTCTTTTTAGAGCTCTTGCTATGCGAATAATGAATGTGTCAATCACACTGAAAAGGATAAACCAAACTGCAAACATAAACTTTTAAAGCCTCGCTGTTTCTCTCTAAAGGAACTTTAATCTGTGCTTTGCCAGTCCGTGCGCTTATTTCTAGCTGTTGAGCAATGCGGCTGCGCTTGTTTCAAGGTTTAGCAACACTTGCAACCTAAAAATCAATTATATGAAAAACAATAAAAAATATTCTTATTGCATGCCATAAAAAAAAAAAAAGATACAAAAGGTTAAGCAGAGCAGCCGGCATCTGCACACTAATGACATGATTGTTATGATAGGTGTTTGCTTTACCCTGGAGTGGTAACATTATAATTCATCCACCGCTGAATGAGTGGGGACAATTAATGCAGTCAATGTGTCCCACGTGTTCCCTGCAGCATTAACAAGGCAGCTCCAGGCTCCTCGGCAGACACGGGGCTGAAAATTGAGCCGGCTCCCCCGTTGAATGTGATCCTGATTACCTCCGCGGGGGCCACCTGCTGCTTCGTGCCTGCTGGTTTTGTGCGCTGGCCGCCTCCGTCCGCGGGGCCCCAGGGGACGGCCGCCCGGGGCCGCGGGCAGCTGACACCAATCTGGCCAGCCGGGGACGAACAATCGCGCCCCGCGTGCCCGGCAGCAGCACGCTGCGCTTGGCCACGCCGAGCCCGCCACGGGCGCAGGAGCCCGCGCGAGGGCAGGGCATCGCCCCCGCTCTCGCTTTTGTTAGTCACGACAGGCACCGCTCCTGCGGCGGGTGTCTCATTGTGCCTGCCTGTGCTGGGGTGCGGGGGTGCGGGGGTATTTTTCTGGCGTTCAAGATGCTGTGCAGTTGTAGGGCTGAAAATGGCTGGCACCTTGCACAGTGGGAGACCGACTGCTTGAGCCCTGAAGCCTGTCCGTATCCCGTGATAATGGAGATACAGTTTCCTTCCAGATGTCTCAGTGCTCATTAAAGTAAACCCATGAAACGCAATGAAAACTGGCTTGCCTCTCTGGGCCAGCAGGTGATGGGCACTCGCCGACCCCCACTGAGCACAGGTATTGACAGGTGAGGACCACGCTCACAGCAGCAGGTTGGTGCTTTTCATCATCCCAGGCTGGCTCCGGGGGAAAACAGGAGGGTTTCTGCGAGGCTGTGGTGGGTTACGCAGGACTGTGCCGCTGCAGCTGTGGCCAAAGGGGCAGCATGCGCAGCAGCAGGTATCCATGCCTGAAAATAGGAGGAGGAGTCAAAAGGGGAGAGAGAGGTGAAAGAGCCGAGCAGTGCCAGGACTGTGCTGCAGAGTGGCAAACACAGGCTTCATTATTCTGTAGCGTGAGCTTCTTGCACAGGAAGTTTGAAGGGGTTTAGCAATCTGCTTTCCTTTGCCCTCCGCTAAGTGAAGGGCATTTGCTTCATGAATATTCCATTACCCTGCTGTTCTCTGCAAGCCCTCAACCAACTTTTGAAAATAAACAAGTGTACACACTTCTAGGCAACATCATCCAGGCCTTGCTTTCTTTTTTCTTCCCCTCTAAATAGCAAAAAACGCTGGTTGGCTTTTGCATGTAATTCATAATCTCTTGGATACATCTCACACACAATATGAAAGTGTATTGCATGTACACCCCAAGGAACTTGTGTCTTCTCATGCCAGGCTATTAATCTTTGGTTTACTGATTTACATTATTTTCAAAAACTCACTTCTTTCTTAAAACTTTCCAACAAGAGTTGCAAAACTCCTTTCAAAAGTATACCGCGATTCCTGGAGAATGTGCCACCAACCAACATTACATGTTTGAACTCTGATGACTACCTGCGTTACTGTCCAAATCAGCTGGAACACGGTCAGAATCATTTTCTCTATTTGTAGACCACACAGCACAGCTAGCACTTAAGAAATAGGAAAATTTTTATGTATTATTCATATTAATTATTTGTATTCAACTGAGGCTAGACTTATTGTGGTATATATTATAACAGATATATCATTAGTATAAATGTGCGAGAAGTGGGATTTCAGTTCTTGAGAGATATTTGTTTTTCCAGACCTTCTTGTTTTTCATTCAAGATGGGCACAATATCTCCCCAAAGTAAAAGGGGAAAAAATAGAACCAATGTTTTGAGGGGGTTTTCCCCTTCTACATGCCTAAGCACACTCTGAAATCTGGACTTTAACCTAATATTTAGCTGCTTGAGCCATTCTTACTGTGAGTCAGGGCGTCTGAATGAGTTTGAGATCCTAGACTTCTGTGTTTCATCATCCCTTCAAGATAATGGAGATAAGAGGACTTGCTTGCTTCAGACAGAGATTTGGAAGATAGGTATAATGTTATCATGAAGGACTCAGATAATGGCATGTCTGTGTACTTCTATGTCGATAGAAGAATATTTCGTGGAAATTCTCAGAAAAAAGCAATAACATGACATCATTCAAAACTTGGTGGGCAAGAGGAGAAGGGAAACGAAGATGATTCCTCCAGAAGTAATAAAAGGAAACGGATAAGTAAAACACAAGCTTTCAAAAAATAAAACTTTTTCTTCCTTTTGTTTACAATGAAATGAAGTTTTTTTGATGGGGAAAAAAATATTTTAAAGGAAACAAAACTGTACTCTGAGAATTGTCACTCATTAAAAGTATTTCTCAACTGGTTCCACAAGGCAAAAAACTCAAATGCCCTAACTCCCAGACCAGAGCCCACCCACCGAGTTATCTGCCTCCCCAGAGGAAACAGATCATTTTGATGCTATGAAAATAATATTAGTGCAAGAAATTCAGAATTCCTAAGGATATTAGAGTCTTTTCAGTCCTGACTTAATGAACAAATTTAGTTCAGAGTCGCAGTAAGCATTTTTTTTTACTGTGTGATGGCTGCTCAATAGCCCATTCAAAATGAATTTTTTGGCTTCAGTCTGCTATTAGCTATTATGACAAATATCACCTTTGCTAAAATTAGAGATTTTAGTGAAGAAACCTGAAAGCAGCAGCCATTGAACTTTGAGCTAGAAGCCACGCTTGGTAGCTCTAACCAATTCCCTTTCCCTGAGGACTGAATAAAATTTGAACATACAGTGCTGTGATCAATTGATTATACCACCAGCACAGCTGCTGGTCTGGTCGGGAGGCTCAGAAGAAAGTCTATGGCAGGGTGGCCAGTGTATAAATTGCTGGCTCCACCCAGAGTCTCTCCAGTTTGTTCTGACAAGTATCGATAGCATGGCCGCATGGCCAAGTACACAGTACCATGCTGCAGAGGTTTTGTTCAGGGATCTATTTAGACTTCTCAGTATAGGAAACAAAAATTCGGTATGAATAAGATTCAGACCTTTATTTTGAATCAAGCCCTGGGACATTTGAGGTTTTCCCCAAGAGGAGTCAATTCACGTTCAGTTCAGTGGGAGAACTGAGTCGAAGAGTGTTCAGCCCCAAAAGCTATGTAAAGTTGTGTTTAAGCTGCTACTGTAGGCCTAGCAGGTCCTAGAAAATGGGAATCTCAAAGGTTCAGCAGGTTCCTTACTTTAGATTTGAATAAATTTTGAACATGTCCCACAGTTTTTTTGCTAAATCCAATCCAGATCCTGGCTCAAGTTCAAATGGCCTTTATACCGCATTCCCCCTAAAAACTTAGCTTTCTCCAGTTTAAATGTGTATTGAAACCCCTACCTGAATCTTGTGGAGAGTATCAACTTGGAGTCAAAACGTTAAAGATCAGGAATTGTTTTCATGCTCTTCAGCATCACTTCTTGGAGTGCCCAGTTTGTGGACTAAAGCTTCTTTGTTGTAATTCAGTGAACGTCGGCTATTGGATTCTTCCCTGTGTGGTTATACGAGACACCCGAACAGCGGTAACCTTTGTCAGTCAGGCATAGTCCTGCCTCCATAATGCCCATTTGATAAATTATACATGGGTACCTAATGTACTCTCATAAATTATTATAGGCTCTTATAGCCCTATGTTTTATGGTGATATGTCATGGCACGGGAGCAGACAATATATTGTCCCAGAAGATGCCATGGACTCTGAGATGGCATTACAAATTCTGCCAGTATAAAATTACAAATTAAGAGCTCTAAAAGTAGAATACTTGACAACGCCTCCCTTAATTGAAGAAAACGTTCCTAATGAAAGCGAGCTGTTGCAGCAATCGGTGCCTTGGTGAGTGAGAGACAGGGTTTGATTTAGGATCCCCTCTGGCTCTCTTGTTCCCCAAGCAATCAGGAGCTTTGAGCGCTTGGTCCCTAGGGAAAGGCATGCCTTACATCACTTACCAACCACGCCTCGCGTGATTAAGGGAAGAGGTAGAAACCTTCGAAAGGATTTTCGTCCAGTCCTCCTCACTAGGAGGATGCTGAATAGTGTCTTCAAACAGTGGATTTAAAAAATGTCTAGAAAGGTGGGATGAAAAAGGGAGAGGGGATCAAAGAGCTGAAAGATGCAATAGCCGTATCAGGGACAAAATGCAATGAGAAAACTTAAGACCACTTTAAATGGGTCTGCTTTTTATCTCAAGATTAATATTCAACATTTAGGATGCTGCTATGTTATATCTATACCTAGAAGAGGCTCTCAGTAAAAGGTGCTCTGCAGTGTCAGAAGGGCTGCCACAACTCATCCCAGGGACTCTGAAGTCGCCTTTCTCCACCCAAGTGCAAAAATAATAGCCCTCACAAAGGAGTCACATTTTATTTTAAAAGTCTTAAATTATCTGAAATGCAGTGGATGATGGAAATATCTCTTTAAAATGTTGGCAAACCTTAGGATTTGGAAGTCTTTTTCTTTTAAAGTATTTTTAAAATTTTACATCGCAGGCACATTGATCTTCATCCAATTTTTCTCAAACACATTTAAACTGTACAGCAGAACTTCACGGCTGATGCGGCCTTGAGGTTAGGAACTGTAGAACAACAGTGGCTAAAATAGTTTCCCATACATTTTAGTGGACAGCTCTTTTTTTTTTTTTTTTTCCCAAAAGCTTTTACTTCAAGGGAAATTTTTTTTTCCCCTTGAAAAAGAAATCAATGGATATGATTTACAGGAGAAATTTGAGAATTCTGGGAAAGATCAACTGTTTTCAGGGTAAAATGGAAAAATTATTTCTTTCTTTTCACTGCCTACATAAATCACATCGTGTCAAGTCAGCTGTAGGAAAGAGTTCACCAGTCTGACCTAAACGTTTATTGTTGTGGATCTAGAACCATAGTGTAAATGACACTATGCTCAGGAAAATGTTTGTGATGAAACCAGAAATGCCATATTTGAGAGGCTGGAAAAGTTTTTACCACCAAAAATTAAAAATCTTTTGTCCTTACATCTTAGGCTGTTGTAGAGGTTTGGGGATTCATTTTTAATACGCTGCTTTAGTTGAATGCTAGCTGACTGTGCACTTTGCTATCTAAAAAAAAAGTAGTTTTCTTGACAGCATGTGGAGAGACTGTAGCCTTTATTTAAGAAACCCCAGTGCTTTAAAACCTGGGCAGCAGATCCTTCTGTACAGTATGTCAGTGGGTATCTGACTTGTGTAACAGCAACTTGCATAATGTTTGGGTTGTTTGTGTGTTAAAATGCCACAGTTAGCACTAAAATCAGCTAATGGCAATTTTTGTAGGAGCAGACGTACCAAGGAAGTTCAGTCATTAGAATTGAGATGGTTAGCAGGGCAAGGTCATGTAGTAAATGTGGAAATTAATAAAGTAACAAATAATGATGATATATGGCTGGTTAGGAAATATTATATCAGAAGATTTTTAAGATGCTATCCAAGAAATAAGCACTGATCATCTATTTCTACTTTTGTAAATAAATAAACTGAGACCCAGGAAGAAGTGACTCATATAAATGCAGTGGTGACAAATGCCATGGCATTTCTTGGCTGTCTTCTGTGGCTTAGCCAATGCAAGTAGTTGACAGTCACTCACCAGGAAAAAAATGGTCGAATAAAAAGAATAATTTGATCAAAAACAATTGCACCAGGGTTGCATATTACACCATGTTAACAGCATGTTAACAGCAGTGCTTTATGTGCTGGAGTAGTTGATACTGGAAAAAACAGGTGAGTAGAACTGTCCTCTTGATATCATCTGCTGAATTTCTGGCAAGCATACATGGCCCTTCTCCAAGGGCGTGAACACAACATTTATCCCAGAATTCACTGCAGCAGTGCTATCAATGAAAACAGAGATACGCACCTAACTGCTCTGAAGCAGCAGGCAGCTGCCGGTGCTGCCAGGCAGGAGATGAGTCCTGCCACGGAGACCTCGGGATGCTGAGCCCATCCAGTGTCCCCCAACAGCCAGGGAGAGCCCCCATCGCCCCCACTCCACTCCTTCCAGCCGTGGGCACCAGACCCACTTTGGCACCGAGTAAACATCCATATACTAACTGATGATGTGGATATAATTGTTTTAACAACGTGGTCTGTCAAGGTGGGAACGTTAGCGCTGTGCAACCAAGTGAAGACTGATGGGGCACCAGGAGGCTGTGGCAGAGGAAGGAGGCAGCAGTAGGCAACACCGATAACCACGGTTATCATGTCAGCCCCTGCCCAAACGCAAAACGGGTGGATGGAGACACAGACAAGGGAACGATGCCCAGCTGTGAGACCAACTCGTGCCCGTGAAGACAAAATGCAAGGCCAGGCCTCTGGTGGATGTTTGGCAAAGCCAAGGAAGAGTTTCAAAATGGACAGTGACCACCATCTAATTACATTTTAAGTCTTCTTCAGAATAAATCTATCAAGAGCTGACACAGCGACATTGAAAACAGTATTTCGCTTTGTTGGTTTTATGTTGTTATTTTGGTTTGGTTTTTTTTTCCCAAATGGGGAAATTAGCTACAATGGCCTCAGGTAGCTCCCACTGACGTTAGGCCTTTCCACTGACTTCAATAGAAATTGGTGCATGGAAAAAAATCAATTTGCTGAAATAGCACATGTCATGACTGTCTGCTATAGAAACAAAGGCTAACAACAAGCGAAGGCTGCTTGGCTGTCGTCTGAAAGACGGTGTATGAAGAATAGATTCTCTCGCTGTTTACAAATACTATTTTATAAGAATATAAAACACAGGCCTGCAGTGAGACTTCAATGGTTCAGACAGAGTTTTTTCATGGCTGAACCATAATAGCTACAGGAGAGTTAATCAGGTTAAACTGACTTACAGAAGTTAAGGGCTGGCCCACGGTATCTGTAGGGCAGTTGCTTTTTGGGACTATAGTCTCCCTGCTGCCCGTTTTATCTACCTATACAAGCATCACGGCAGCTGAAATTTTTTTCAGCTGGTATGCTTATGTTCAGAAACAACTAGCTAGGCAATCCACCATTGGCAGCTTCATGCAACTGAGTGTTTGTTTCTGTTCATGTTAACATGCTATTTACAATTTTTTTCATATTTACTCACTAAAAATGCTGATGCTTTTTGTGGATTTATTGCACTCTGTGAGCGGTCTCTCCCTCCAGTGGAAAGGACTCAGCTATCTTATCCTCTTTGAACGTTGGCGTACCTCAAGGGAACCAAAATTCATGCATTGCATCAGACCAGCAATGAGTAAAGGAGCATCACGATAGTGGGATTTACAGCCTCCTCTGACCACTGTTAAGTACCAGTTCAACAAATCTAAGTTCCAGTTGCAGGCGGGAGGCAGCTTGAAGGGTTGGAAGCTGGCTGGAAAAGGCTACACATGATGTTGTCATGATGTCATGGTGCTGTAATGGTGCTGTACACAAGCATATGAGTGCAACCAAAACCACAGGAGGTACCAAGAAATACTCCGGTCTGCAAGGAAATTCAGAACAAAAAGACATCTAAAACTGCTAGAGAAATAAGAACATTGTGCCAAACTTTCTGCCGCTCACTTGCAGCTTTGTAATATTTAACTTTTTGAAAAATTTCAGAATTCAGTTATTTTATTTCTTAAATATGGTTCAGAGCCTTAACACATCTAATAACAGCAGATCAATAGGCTCATTGCCCTACAGTGTATCACAGCACCAGCAAATACCTATGTTATGAAACTAAGTGAATTTACTGGAGTGTAAACCTCCAGTGAGTTGTCTGTAATCAGCCAGCAGGCCTTCAGGGCAAGAGAATTAATGTATTTTAATATTTTAGGTTATCTTCCATATGGCATAATGCTATACCCCATCTGTATGTGTGAGTGTGCAAGCAAATGTAGGAGTTTTTTTCAAGAAATAAGTTTCCCTTAGTAGAAACTCACCTGCCTTCTAATGTCTTTTATCATCTACTGCTTCAAACAAACCCAGAGAAAAACTTGGAAGAGTGTGAATCTACAAATAGCATTAATGTCTGTAAAGTTGACTTGGATTATTTCAGAATTTTTCTCTTTACAGTGTTGAAATGCTCGTTCTATTCTATTTTAAAGGACTTGGCCACTTAAAAAGCAAGACATCCTTAAAAGAAATTTTCACATTTTTGTGGAACCTATCACTGAATCACAAAACAGCATGTTCAAAGCTCCATATAATCATTGTCATATAACTGTGGTGAGGAAGTTTACCTTTAAAGTATCCCTTCATGGAAATAATGGCACTGCAGCCATCAGCCGCAGGGTCTCTAGTTGACTTAACATACTCAGGAACATGGCTGTTAGCAGGAACAGGTGAAGGGTGATGCCAAAAGAGAAAAACACATACACATTCATATTTATATAGGTGTCATACTGTTTCCCATGGAGCATCGCAGAGAATTTTTAATAACTCTCCCAGCCAAGAGGAACAGTTATGAAGAGGTAGCAGAGGGGAGCAAGCATCCCGTGCTGCATCCTCATCTCCTGATCAGTGGTCGGGATTTCACCTATTTCACCTCCTCGGGTGCCCTGCTCGTAGCTTAGGCAGAGCCGGTGCGCAGTAAGCTCAGCCATAGAGGTGCCAGTGACAGCTCTGGCAGGGAACCACACAGGTTTCCCGTATTTGACTGCATCACTTTGAGTGAATTTCACGTCAGAAACTCAAAGGAAGTATTTTTGACATCAGCATTAGATAATACCCACCATTAAAAAAGGTAGGTTGCTAATGATTTAAATTCAGGCTTACTTCATGCGTTGTACAAACTAGGACAGTAAGACCCTGCATTTGTACTCTCAGTAAAACATTTTTAAAAGACAGGCTTTTAATGTGAAAGGAGAGGCTGCAGCACTACCAGCACTACCATTGATCCAGCAAGATAGACTGCAGCCTGAACAGCATCAGCTGACACATCAGCTGTCATGTGCCTTTGTAATAGAGGTATTATTTACTAGTTCAGGAAAAAATAAACAGCACTACGTGTTTGATCTGTGTCTCAGAGAAGAAACAAACTACAGAGAATTAAAGAGTGGCAATGATACACTTAACTAGCTCTGTTGGATAAACTCCTTCATGAAGAAAGAAAAAACTTTAAAAACAAGTTACATAATAGACCACCTTTTGTAGCATTTTTTCTGTTGACTTCTGGAATTAATAGTGTGTGGCTGATTTGTAATTAACTCATTGAAGCACTGGTGCTGTGAACAGGAGGGTGGAATTTACAGAAGAAAATTCCCTTTCCTGAGACATGCAGTGCAGGTAAATATATTAATTGTCTTGGTGGAACCTGTGAAAAATGCCTTTTAAAAATCTTTCCTCCTTCCTTTTTTTTTGGTAGCCACGTGGAAAAATATATTTTGCAGGAGTGTGGGCAACCAAAGAATTGAGTTTCACAGATGCAGGCAGGAAAACAGAGACTGTGAGGGGCTTTCACGCAATCCCATTAGCACTACGCGGTGTGAGCTTGTGTGAGCTGCGGTGCAGCCATGCACCGTGTACTGTGGTGTACCATGGTGGTACAGCTTGCGCTGCCTCTGCTCCTGGTCTGTGTGAGGAGACACCTGCAACACAGAGACGTGCAGCATCCACAGCCTCAGATTTTGCAGAGCCTGGCGTTGGAGGCTGAAGAGTTTGGCGACAAAGTGGGAAGCAAGTAAAAGCCAGCAGATGGTTTCAGAATGGGAGGTGATCAAATCAAAATAGGAAAGAAGATAATTTTTACAGAATTGGGAGAAATCAGGGGAACTTAGCATGCCAAATGGTTGAACGCTATCACTTAATCACACTCCTACACCATCCTACCTAAGTCGATTTATGCCGTGCATTCCTCGAAACCTAGAACAGTCTTTCCCCCAGGTGCTACGTATTTTTGCATAGACCTCCCTGAAACCATTTTTCAAAGTCCTCATTTTAGCATTGTTGCCTAATGAAATAGGTATGCATTCATGTTATCCATTTATGTATGTCTGTGTTTCATACTTTTATTCCTGATTCTTTCTTCTTACTCTAACTTTTATTTTTAATGGACAAGTACAACAGTCATGGTATTGATAACTGTTCAAAAATGGTCTAAAGATGAGAGGCTTGGACATTTTTTGCCACATTTTTTCCTGACTGAACTAATGTCACTGGCTTCTTTTCCATATATCACATAATTTATACTTCTGTAGTTTTTGTTGATTTTCTACATCTAAGAAAAAGTGTAACAGGAGAAAAAATAATAAAGTAGTGTAATAACCTAAAAATATAATTTGAATCCATAGTGCATGGAAAGTACATAGTAGAATCAAAATTATCAGTAACATTTGCAGCTTCCTTAAAGCAACTCCCAACCTACTGCTACATTTAAATTTGATCAGTTTTTAAGTGTAGAAACCATAAAAAGTATTCCTTGCAAAAACTAATGATGCAGATCACGGTTTTGTCATTAACTTCTTCACAGCATGACTCTGACAGTTTTAGCTTTTTTTTTGTTTGATCTGAAAACCTGCTTTTAATTTTGCCTATTTCTTGGACTAAAAATGTTGTCTATTGAGCTCCTTGTCAGATTAATAGGTTTAATTCTGCAAGTTGATGATCGTCCTGTCCCTAGCGATGCGAAGCACTCTAAGACAGCTCTGTCTTGGAGCATGCACATTCACCTCAGTGTGAGAAGTTTTCTTTTGAACAATATATAATTATGTCTATTTAAACAGCAATTCAAATATAATCTTTCACAAGAAATGCATATGCATGTGCATATACATATATACACACACACACACACATATTTTTTGTCTTTAACTGGCCCGCCTTCAGAATTTCACTTCCATCGATCCAGGGATCAATGGGCAAAAGAACAACATCCTATTTCTCTTTAAAGAAACTTTGAACATATCATAGGCTTACAAATACACAATGTCACAATAACTGATAATTAATATGTATATTGGGAACTGAAAAACAAAGTGGTTCTCATAGGGATTCTAAAATAAACCCAAATTAAAAATGGGGAGTGATCCAAAAAGTAAAACTGAGCAATATATTACTAACTAATAAGAGTTTCCTCTGCACTGTATGTCGATTGGTATTCATTAATTTGTATTCACAACTTCTCTACAGGGTGTATACCTTATTGTCAGAGAAACTGAGGCAGTGGAAGGAAAGAAGTTCACCAGATTTAATCTAGAAAAAAAGAAGAAAGCAATACTTAAACACAGATTCTAGTTCAGGAGTTCCTGGCATGACAACCATTGTATCTAGGTCAGTGCAAATGAAATGAAATGGTGTTGGTGTAACAAAAAAGCAGCAGGAGAACTGCTGCTACCTGTACAGACTGCTGGCTCCATAGGAAGGATATACTGCCCTTACCACTGCCAACTGAAAGGATATGCAACCAGGATGGAAGTAATGTGTCTGGCTCTCTTTTTAGTCTAATTTGTACCTCTCTCCTACACAAATTTCATATTATCTCTTTTTTCCTATTGTAAAAGGAAGGACAGCAAGACTTGTTTTTATGGTTAAGACTGAGTCATGTTTCATTGGCGCCAACACCTACTTGCTCAGTGGCCTGAAGCAAGGTAGCCAAATGGCCTGGGAGGCATTTTCAAGCATATTAGGGCCATATTTTATAAAGTTATTTAGAAACCTGAAGATGTAAACAGACATACAGTTCATTGAAAGACACATACTTTGCCAGTTCAGGTACTTATCAAGATTCTCCAAGGCAACTAATTTTCAACTTTGAGGACCTAAGTGCTAGAAATGGTTAAACACTTTAGGTGAAATGGTTTACCATCTGAAAAGGCATTTTTTGTCAGATTCAAAGCATTTCACAAATAAGTGGTAAAATATTATGACATTTTCTACAATTAAAAGTCAAACCAAATTGGCTTGATCTTATCTCATAATAGTAGCCAGTATTTCATGCAAATAAAGTGAAAAGTATAACTTTATTGTTTTCTTATATTTCATTTTGACAATTTGTTACATCCTCAATAATATAAAAAGCTAGATAACAAGCATATCTATGTTACTATATTAACAAACTACCTGACAATTGAAAGTTTTGGTGCTTCCGAGCTGAAATTTTAGTTCTAGGGGAAATTTTGAATCTATTTTCTAATTTGGTATGAAAAATAAATGTCAGAGTTTCCTAAGCAAAGGGAAATATTTTTTTTTTTAATCAGTTCTAATAAGATCTCTGAAAATCTGGCACTTAAAGCTGGCTTAACTCTGTTGGCTTTCATGTTCTTTGTAATATTCCTACAGACTTCAAAGGAATCAATTAGCTTAATGCTAAGTATTTTTTAAAATCTCATTCTCTTTCTGTTCACAATCTGTATAATGGGGAAAGTGATTAGAATATCTATACTACAGAGGTATTCTGAAGTTTTAATTAAGTTCTAGAAATTAATCTGGGATTCTGAGATGGGAGAAATAGAAAGAAATAACATCCTCTTGTGCACTGGAGCCTCTGGCTGCAGATACTGAAGCTGTAGCCACTTTTACCATTTGAAAATCTGGAACTTTTAACTCCCAACCATTTGATCTGGAGCTGAATGTCTCTCTGTCCATGTTGCGAAATGTGGAAAAGTCCTTGCATATTTGGACCTCTCTTTGCTCGTGTTTTATAATGTGATGTCCAGTAGGCTCAGTCTTCAATCTTTGATGTTATTCCCCGCTAGGATTCTTTTTGTCAGCCCCTTGAAAATGTTGCTCTATCTGCTCACCCTCCTTTCCATCTCGGCAGACCTCCTTGTTTCAATGATAACACACGCCAGACACTCTTATGATTGGTATTTTCATAATTTCCACTGGTGCCTTTAGAAATACTGTTCCTGTCCAAGCACAGTCAAGACTGACATCAATATACATTTGGGGATGGGTGTGCATCCTGGGAGGAAAAATGGTTTAAACATTTCCCTCATCCATTGAGAAATGAAAAGGCCCTCAAGTTGTGATACTGTTAGCCTCTTTAGAATCTCTTAAGTGCAAAAGCCCTGAGTGATTGGAGGGGGTGGGAGAACAGCTGCTACTCCTCCTTTGCTGATCCTTCTAAGAGACACACTAGAGATGGCACACATCCTCCTGTTTTTGTAATCACTTCCATACAATCCCCTCAAGACAAAGGTAGATCAAATCTGCTGTATCTGCCTCCCTGGGACTGAGAGGAGAGGTTCTCTCAGAAGTAGGGCACTCAGGAAACCCCACAAGGAGATCGGGGTTTCTCTGAACCGCTACAGGGGTGGTGAGGGTCCATAGACATGCGACTCAGTCAGGAGGTTTTCAGACAGAGCCAACATATGACAGTTGTCACCCTACTCAACAGGTAAAGTAAATAAGGTGGATTCTATCTGTAAAATCAAAGTACATGCCTACATGACACACACACTGGGAAACATCAGCATGGCCATCCATAGTCAGCTGGGTTTGGAAAGCTTCTAGACAACCTGGTATGCTACTTGTAATACACAAAGCTAGACAACTCATACTTTCATTTTGAGTGGATTTTGATACTTATTCTGCTTCTACCCTGAGCCTGCCTCTGAAACTATCGTTTGAGAGTGAAGGTATTTCTGTAACTGTCCTAAACTCAGAGCTCAGCCCACAGATGAGTGGGTGTTTTGCCTCTGGTCACTTTTCCTTGCTTTGGTGGTGGTAAAGTACCTATCACAAATAGTGTCTCAGGAACCACTGCCCCTTACAGCATCTCTTGTCCCCTCTTCACATAATATCTCTAAGTGTCACCTGTTACTGCCAGATGGGGCAAGTAGGATGTGGCAGCAGCAGTGTGGGCAGGACCTGGGGCAGGGGCAGGGGCAGGACTGTGATGGGCAAGGCTAGCACAGAGCTGCAGTCGTGTCACAAAGCAGAGGAGTGTGTGCCACCTCAGCAGGTGTTAACGGGCTAGGAAGGGGTCATAACTTCTGGTTAAAACCCTCCCTTGCTGTTTTGGTACATCTGCATCTCCTGCATCTTTGTGATCAAGTAACTTAGAAACCGGTCTGGCTTTAAATGGATTGCATCGGTCTGGGTAGAAAGTGCAAGGCATAGTATCACACTAATAAAATTGCATTTTGAACTTTAAAATAAATTTTGGCCACTTAGATTGTCCAAGGTATAGCCAGAAAATACACTGTGAGAATTTAAAAAAATTAAAAATTTGTTTAGTTGCATTCTGAATAAATGGCATCTAAGAGTTTTCAGATTTAGAATTGGAAAATTAGAAAAATGTCATCCAGAGGACTATTTTCATCTAATTCTTCCAGAGCATTCAGCCCCTGTGAAAATAAAACAGTATGGTTAAAAACAATAGAAGACCATAGAAATGCAACAACTGTAAAATCTCAAGTTTCTTGTGCTTCTGACCTTAAAATGCCTAATGCAACTGGCATTCATATATTATTGTTTTCGTTGGGATGGAGGTTTGTAAGTGAATTCTCATTTGGTTATTATCTTGTTTGTGTTTCAAATATCTTTGTCTTAGAACTGATATTTTCTTCATCTCCTGTCCTAAACTGTTGTATATAACATCACAGTTTCACACACAAAGTGGCTGCACTGGGGGAATAGATTAAAACAATCCCTACCCCCATGGCTTCTGCAGTATTGGTTGTTTTATAGTCATAAAGTCTTGCGTTTTATGATTCACCAAGGTAAAAGTATGTCACAAATTTCATATCTCTCCGTGACTCATGAGTTTTTCTCACAAAATGATACCTTTGCATGATTCAGGCACGCTGCTTATGCAATGTAAATAGATGCTAAGAAGGAGCAACAAGTTTCTTTGAGCTCTATTTCATTGCTGTGATGTCAGACATGACTTCAGCATTGCATAGCCCTTACGCTGCAGGCACCTCTCTCTCTTTTTTTTCACATGACACTTAGTTACTGTCTCCAGGATGGGGAAGAAAAAAATCAAAACTCAGCCTAGAAAATTTAACCGAAAGCAACAATTGAGAATCCAAAGAGTAGATCTCCTGTCCGTGCAACGTGACTGGGAAAACTTTGAAGTTTTTCCTGTCTGTTCCCTCCCTTCTTTCTTTCCCCAACCAAACATTTATGGTTATTCAGTTGACAGCCAATAAATAGCAAAGTGTTTTGGGGGAAATCTGTAGGGTTTTTGGAAAGAAACCTATAAAAGAAAGAGACGCGGGGGGAGAGAGAAAGAGAGAGAGGGAGAGCGAGCGTAATCTGTACACCATCTGTTGCCTAGTGCAATTCATGCTGACACAGGGCTTTTTGACATTTTATACCCCGAATGCAAGCACATAGATCATTTCTACCTTGTACTTTTCCCGTCTCATTATCGGAATTTATTCCCTCGCTTTGTTGTTGGTGGAGTCCCTATTCTAATTGTTTCTTACATGTGCTGTAAATCTGTCCTCCAATCAGTAAAGCCCTGGAACACGAAACTGAGACCTAGCAATTTCCTTTGCTTACCAGTGCATCTGCTGGAGCGTAGTGTTGAAATAAAATGAAACATGTTTGCACTCTTTTTCTATCATACTGTAATGCGCCTTTCATTTCACTCAAGGAATTTTTAATATTCAAGCCATACCCCGCGCATGAAGTCATTTCCCTTCGATATAATTGTAATGGTAATACGCATGGCCTAACTGGCAGTGGCACAGCTGGCTGCTTGCCACAGCTGAGCCTCTGACTCAAAGACTTTAATTCTGTCATGCCTCATCTGGTTTTATGTACTCTTTTGTAGTTAGTTCACAAATTTATTCTATGGTATCCATTGAGATGGGCAGGCCATTGACTTTCCTCTAAAGATAGCACACTAAACTAATGAAGGGTACCAAATATGTGCATCGATAACCCATGCGCATACTGAATAGAAGTCAGATTATAAGTCAATGTGCCTGTGTGGTCAGGACTTATTGACAGATGCTTGGGTCCTGATTGCGCAAAGATTTAGTGGCGGTGCATAAAGGTAAGCATAGGCAAAAGTCTTGCCTCATTGCTGCCTGCAGGATTTGCCGTCACAAGTGGCAAGTGGCACAGGGTCTGCATAAGCTACATTAGCAGCCTGTTAGCCCACAGGACCATTTAATGAATTAAGAGCGGTGTTTTGTTTTCCGGGTTTTAATTAACTGAGTCTTTCTGCAAAATTGTGGCATGACTTCAGTCACAAGGAGTTTTTAAAGTCTCTCTTCAGGTTTGTTTTCACTTACAGGGTCAGAACAGAAGTTCTTCAGCCTTACCTATGATGTCCTGATGCTTTATACGCTTACCATACCTCTTTCTCTGCATCTGTCACTGAGCCCAAAATGCATGCCCCCAAAGCTAGGTTCTGTGTTTATCTTTCTGCTTTCATCCCTTTCTGCTTTCACTAAGACCCTCCATCTTTCTACCTCTAACTCTCCTAAAAAAGTGATTGTTTCAAGAAGCCAGAATATCTGACCCCTGCTTCCAATTACTCACTGGAAGTATACTTCAATTGATGGTTACCATCTTCATCCATCCTCACCTTTCCGAGTCTGCTGTTTGTCTCTTTTCTATTTGTCCATAATAACTTAGAGAGAAGATTTGCTTTTGTCTATAAAGCTCAATGCACATCTACTGAGTTACAAGAGCAATAAAGTGTTATTTACCAGGTTTATGGATCACTCACTTTCAGTCTATCGTTCAAATGTAAGCCCCCTCTGAAAGTTAAAAGCTGTTGGTGTGAATCGATTCGGACTTCATTTTATGCTAGCTGAAATCAATGACCAAGCTTGTTTCTTGCTGTGGGAGAAAGGTCTTACTAGCTGCACACACTGCAGTTTTTCTTGATTCAATGGTCAAGCCATACTGCTGAAAACATGTTATTTGAACAAAATATTTCATTCAACTTGAGGTGAAAATTCTTTTTTTTAATTGTGGGATAATTATAATTATTCTAAAATCATGAAGTGAAAACCAAAAGAAAATGCTGATTCAAAAATATGACTTTAGAAAAAAAAATTTCCTCTTTCCCAGAAAAAAAATTTGTCGTACTTGATATCTATTTACAAACAGTTTGAGCTTCTTTTAAATTAATTCTTTTTTTTTCCTTTTGAAAAAAAAAAAGTACTAGATCTTTTTATTAGAACTAAGGAAAGTGCAGAAAATACAGCAAAGCCAATGAGTTCTGTAAACCCCATATTTACCAACACCCTCAAGTGGTGATTCAGCCAATCTGCTGAATAGATCAGCTCTGATCAGTACTTCAGGATGCAGGAGTAAATGAGCAGATAGAAGGGAATATTGGTATCTAGTCAGGTCTTGCCCTGATACAAAGCCAAACACAGGCATAGTATACACCTAAATCAACATTCACAGATGTCTTCTGTTTAGGTGCAGCATAAAAGAACAGAGTTGGAAAAGAGCATCTCGGCTCTCTCAAGAACACACTCTGCTGTTCTCTTTTAAAGACTGCCTCAGGAATAGCAACTACTATAAACAAGCAAAAGAGTTTTCTAATTTGAAACCTAGGAGCTGAATGGGGCAGACTTAGGAAAATTCCCATATAAGGGCTTAAATTCTCAAAAATTAATGCCAATTTTCATTTGAAACATCTATTGGTTTACTTACCCACTCGAAAAAGTCAGACAACTTGTTCACATGCTCCAACTACTAAGGACTTAACTATAAACATCTAGTTTGTAAACTCTTGCTTCTCCTCTCTACTGTGCCAAACTTTTCTCCTTCCTTCATCTCAAAAGAATCTAAGTTTGGAATGCATGCCAAATAGCCACTTTCCTAATCTTCCTGATAATCCACACAACTGACTGATATGGTAATGAGGTACAGGAGTCAATTACATTGGGTGGAAGCACAAAAAAATTCATTTAATGTCTCCCTCATCTCTGAAATACTATCCTGGTCCATGCTGTTCATACATACCCATGTCAAAGGTAGCCTAAGGAAAAAACCACTTGTGCCTCCAGTACGTGCTTGAGTTTAGAATTTTCCAGCCCCTGTTTTTCTGTTCACAATTTATTTGCTTCATATCAGCTTTAAATATGAAGTAGGTTCCCAATGTTTACTTAAATTTTTCAGTTTTTAAAAATAGTATTGCAAGCATATGATTCTCATAAAGCATCTTGTGCAGGGGGAAAAGTAAGCCTAGAGGCAAATCCTGTAACTCTCCAGACTATAAAGACAGAATGATGACAAATTGTATAAATATGTGCAAATTGTCCAAATGATGTCATGTATCTAGGCTTGGAAAAGTCAGGAATAATACTTGAGTGTAAGGTCAGCACAGACTCGTTCTTTGAATAAAATTGAGCAATTACATTCAATTTGCTTAAATTTATCACCAAGAAAAATGTTTTGTTTAATCTTAATCTTCGTTTTGTTTTTCAAGCATTTTAGAACCTACTGTATTATTACATCAGTGAAGGCCTCCAGTAAATTCAGGAAAACCCTGATAGGTAGCAGCATGCATTAAGCATGCTGCCTGTTGGAAAGGATTGGTGAAGTAGGGCAGCATACCTGTGACCTACTACATGAAACTCCTCAATGCAATTTAAATAGCAAATTGCAGAGCCTTGTAAAGGTGTTTTTTTTAAAAAAAAACAAGCAGCAATTTAGATTACTTTAGAAAATTGCATATTGAAACATTCTGTGGCTAGAGGACAGGCGTACGTTCTCCGGGCTCCAACTGGTCTGTAAATGCTTATACTGACGTCTTTTTAATTTACATTACACAGGTCTTCATTCCTCTCTTCCTCTTTCTCTCCCTCTCTCCCTCCCCTCCCCTCCCCTTTCAGTATAGAGGTCAGCCTTCTCCAATTATTCGTCTGCAAACCATTTCTTTCTTCAAGTTTTCCCATTTACATTACACAGATCGGTGTCTCCTTGGGTCAAGCTGCTTTAACTTCCACTGCATCTTTTTCTCACCTTCCAATGCTTTGCTTCCTCTCTGTTCTCATCCTCCACCCCCAGCCCTTCCAGGTTTGGAGAGAGCAAGTTAGTAAAAAGGGAAAGAAAAATGGATCATTTCGGCTTTCCTGACAAACTGCTTCTACCACAGCCACTGCAACACGGGTCCAGCTGAACGTGCAGGTGTTTTTTACCAATGCCATGAGCTGTTGTCCCTGCACATATACGTTTGCTTGTAGAGGTGACAAGCAATTCATCAGCTGTTGTTTGGGTTGTATGCCTTGGTGGTGGGTGTGGATGCCTTTGTGGATACTCTCAAATCTGCTGGTGTCTGGACCCTTTGGAGCACCCTGGCAATATTCATTTGACGGATTGTGAAATAGTCATTTCTGACAGTAGACCTCTATACCCACCATCAGCTAGAATTCAGTTCCTATCATTAAAAGAAACAAAATTATATTTACTTGTTTTTACAGGTGTATGAATCAGTGTCCAAAGAGAAAAGGATGACAAATCAAAAAAACTTTAAAACACGTCTGTTCTGACTCTGCCTGTGTGATTCACAGGGTTCGATATATTAACAGTAGTGCCCACTGCATTTGAGAGGTCAAATAGATTTGTTGTAAATATATAACACGCACTTGCCTCTATCTCAGAGCCAGACTGCCTGCACCCTTTTGTGAGCCGTGACTCACACAAGGAGTCAACGTGAGTAAAGGGTTTGCTTTCTAGCCTGCCTGTTTAGGCAAGAAATTAAGAACAGATGGAACCTGTTACAACAGAATTTCTGAAGTACAAGCTTTAAAAATGGTGGCGCTTTTCAATTTGTTTTTTAAGAAAAAGAAAAGCTCTCACAATGTTAGTGGGATGATATGTGATGTACAACTAATTTGGCATCACGGAATCTGATCTAACATCAAGTTATCACTAAAGCAGCTGAATGAGCCATTCTCCAAACATGTTTCAGCTGCAAATGTTAAAGCCCCTGTAATTGTTACTTTTAAGAGTGCATTAAAAAGGTTGTGAAAACTGCTCGTTGTAATGATTTCTACAACAGGATCTCTGCAAACACGCAGCTGGAGGCTGTCAAACACACACCTCCCTAATAGACAGCACTGTGTGTACAATTAACACGTTAATTTATGGAGTAAACTGATCAGGGGAGACTAGGGCTTCAAAGTCAAACACTCCCTATTAAGGAAGAAGTGAAGTTACGTGGCAGGAGTTGCCTTGCTCACTGCAGCCCTTCCTAACACAAAGGCCGTGCCTGTGCTGTTGAGCCCAGCGGTGCTTTCCAGCTCCCGCGCCCAGGTGCGGCCCTCCACCGGACCCCAATTCCAGATGGGGGTAGGAGCGAGGCGTGCTCCTCCCCTCCCCATCCTTCCCTCCTCGTCCTCCCCCTGGCGTCAAAGGAAATCCCAGGACATAGACCAGACGGGCATGCTGCAACCAAATACTGCATCTGACTGGCTGGGGAGGAGATGGGTAGCACAAAACCTCCTGCCTGCGTGGTATAAAATACCGAATCAGCCAAAGACACCACGAGACATATCACTGTAATAATTTAACATTAGGAACACTTCGCATCTAGGCATACGTCTGTCAGAGCAGAGGGTAGTTTCCTTGCCGGGGTTATGGCCTGCTCTTACATGGAAGAGGATAGAGTTTGGGGCGGAATGGGGCCCAAGGCACCCCACATTAGGCATGGAGCCACCGAAAGTCAGTCCCATTCATCGTGCCGGGACTCAGAATTAGCCCCCGGGGAAGCAACATGGTCTGGTTAACCATCATCACTTCTCAGCGCTGGAGACCCAGGTCTGAATTGCAGCCCCAGAGCCTGGAAACTCCTCTTAGAGCAGGACGTCTAGGCTTCTTTTGAAGGCAGCCTCTCCTTTTTTCTTTAATATATAAGGATTTAGGCTCCTTTTGTATTATAACCTGTTGATGAGAGCATTCACAAGGAAATGGGTCACCCATGCTGAAGTCTCAACCAGAGGCATTCAGATTCATCTGAACAGCAAGATGTGCTCCACCTATTTTGTTGAAGGCTGTTTCAGAGAGCACTGCTCTACTTTGTCTTTCTCCTGCTCTCAGCCTTCCCCGCCCCAAGTAATTTTCAGTAACTGTCTCCCTCTGATGCCCTCTCCAGGCATGCTCCTGTGCACCTGCAGTTACCCCTGCTCTTGCAGTCACAGCCTCCTCTGGGTTTTCCTTCTAGGTGTCTCCCATCAGGAGACAAGTACTATGATTTCCAAGCCCAAAATGAGTTGTTGGGTTTTTCATTCTGTTTTCTTAGTCCGATACGAGCTCTCCTCTTTTTCTTTCCACTGTCTACAACTCTAACTCCTCAGAGGAGAAAGAAGTTGGATAATTCCTCCTATACTTAGTTCTCAGAAGGATCCTGTACTTCCCCACCACACGCCCTCCCTTCACTAGAGGTAAATGCAGTGAGTGTGGGCAGGGTATATAGAGCACCAAGGACTAACCAGATCAGCGGGCAGTGAGGAAAAAATACGACCTGCCAGAAGGAAGAGAAGCTCAGCTTTGGGTAACCAGAGAAGCAGTCCTTAACATTACTGCTTCTGCAGAGAGTATTAGCTGACTCATCTGGCCAGCATTTGTTTGTGTGGTTGGTCATTAGATTCATTTTTGAGGTCAAAATAAGAGTATTGCTGAGGGAGTTTCAGATACTTGGAGGTTAGGGGTTTGGGAGCTCTGCTTTTTTATTTCCTTCCTTCTGCCACAGCCACAATAGACACAGGCCAGGTGTGGCCTCCATGACTGCTTTCTTTTGTTAGGTTTTTTTTTTGAGTAGACCCATGCCTGCCAACTCTGACACTCCTGGCCATAGTTTTTCACTTCTGTGAGTCATCTACCTCTCCTTTCCCATGTTGCAGTTGACTTCTTGGGGGGTCAAAAGCAATTTGGCCATTTGCTCACAGTTTCTGAATCTACTGAGTTTCTGGGCACTTGCAAATCCCAGACAAGTGTTCATGTGCCTGTATAAACCTGCTTAACATCTCACATTCATGCTGGGTGCACTGAGCTTGCTGAACATGCAGAGATACATTTCACAGTGACAACACAGGAAATCAGGTGCATCCTGGGTGTACTTGGATTCTTTATGTATAAAACTGTGTATAAATCCTGAGTAGATAGATGAACCTAGTGCGCAAGTCTACCAGTTTTGCGTTTCATTCAGCACCTATAGATTCACGCTCCACCGTCTCTATCCACCAGAGAGAAAACTATCTGCTTAAAGCAAAGCAGGACTTTTTAATCCCATTTGGGGATCTCAGATCTGAAATCAATTCCACTTTCTGTCCTCCTTTGCTTCATGCCTAAAAGACCTTTTCCTGCGATGTTCACCACTCCCCTTTGCTAAATAACTTAATAATGGGTCTGTTAACTAATTCCCTTTGCAATCCATCTTTCCACTGCTTTGACCGGTGTTCCTCTTGGTGCCCTAGAAATACGCCTGCCAACACTAGACCTCTGGTCCAACATGCTCATTTTGCAAAATTTCTACTGCTGCTAAAATGACAGGCACGCAGTCACTGAAGCAGGGCACCCTGCTCAGAGGATCAGTGGTGTCTTGCCTCTTTGAACAACAGCAGCAGGATTCAAGCAGGGAGTGCATGACTCTTCAGGAGGGAAAGCCAGCCTGCAAGAGCAGGAAGCTGCTGGCCTCTCCGAGAGGCATGGCGAGAGGGGGCAGGAGGCTCTGCAGGAGCAGGCAGACGTAGGAACCAGACTCAGCCTATCTGCCAAGTCTACCGCTTTGAACATTTGAAATTTTGGCAGGTATGCAGCCAGAGCATGGTTTCAAGAGCACTTGTAACACCCTGGTCTTCTCTCACACCTCCGATGTTCACTGACAGCTCTCATTAAATTAATCCCTATAAAGCAGTGGGGATTTGAACAATTTTGCCACTCTCTCAGAAGGTGTTACACCACTACTTCACCACCATTGAGAAGCCTGGCCACCCAGTCTCTTGTCCCAGAAAAAGCAAGTATTTGAAAAAATCCCATCAACAGAATTCTAGGAAAAACAGAGTTGCCCAGGGAAGTCTAACCAACAGTTAACTCACATGGACTCAAAATAAACAGAGACCTACAAGAAGCCATCATAAAACTAACATTTTCATGGAAACTGAGGGAGGCATGTTTTTATAAAATTCAAAACAGTTGCAGCCGTGGGATATATCAATGTCTTTAGAAAGAAAGTTTTCAATACAGTGACTTAAAGCTTTATAGTTGAATTCTGGATTTTAAGTTTCTCACAGGTAATGTTTGGATGTGCACAGCCAGCTGTCATTCGGACCGGGCCCTTAGGCTATCGGTGGGCATAAACAATGAACATGTTGCCTTGGTTAAACCATTTCTGCTTCCGGACAGAAATAAAAATCTATTCACCACCATTTTCAATCTAAAAATGTTTAGACTCTGCCTCAACTCCAAAAATTACTTCATAAAAGTATTTTCTGCCAAGAGATCATGAGGTAAAATTAATGACATTAAATTCTTTGCCTGTCTTCTCCTCTTGCCTCTGTAACGCCAAACTGTCCTTCCCTATAATACACATCATCAAAAAAACAGCTAGAAATAAACCTGAGAGAGCCCTGCTGTGATAAGCTGATGAGACACAAGGGATTCTGGAGAGCATGACTCGTCTGCAGTGATGGCAGAAAGATCCTACGTTCACCCTGCCAGCATCTTTTGCTGGAATAACTAACCACTTTATTTTACACAGTAAGGCTCAGTCACAGCTGAGAAGTCTTATTAGCCACCAGGAACTAATCAAGAATAGCCTGAAAGTGTAATATTCTCTGTCCAAGAACATGACCCCTTCAGACAAGTTGTCATGGAACATGGAACATGGACAACTCACCAAATAAACTTCTGTGCTCCTGACCCCTGGAAAGCCATACGTAATAGAGAACACATGCGATCACTCCTCGTGGATACCGAAGACAATTTTCATAACTAACCAAAGAGCAAAAGTCTCGTTTTCAAGGATGCCTTTTACTGTAGACTGTGTCCTATTTAAAGATTTAGAAACCTCGCTTAGGGGCTTTCTTAGGTATTTTGTTTAGGTTTGATGCTTAGCACAGGACCCCACATGCAGATATCTTAGCCTTTAGCTGTTATCTGATCTATACCCAGAATTTGGATTGACCACCTAAAGAGAGGAAAATCACTTAACTTCCCTGGTTTCGCAGCTTAGAGCAGAACTTTTCTATTGGTCAACTTCTCAAAAGTTTTCATTGCATGGAATAACTAGAAGTCAAATCTTTCTTCCTCAATAAAGGAAAAATATTGTTATTTGAGGTTATTTTAAATTCTTAGAAGATCTGAGGAGTTTAAAAAAACGTAGATTGGGCAGAGTTAACCTGCTTAGACTGCGGTTAAGTTGTAACTGGATTTTGGGGGTTAAATTTTAAATGTTTTGCACAGTCCAGACTCAGTAAGCCTATGTCAACCATAAACATGCTTTGCTGACTATAAAATTCAGGTTGGAGAATTTTCATTAGATTTGTGCATTTTACTTTTGGCCCAAAACAAAGCAAGACCAAAATACTTTCTCACGGTTGGATGGTTAAGACCGTCTCAGCCAAACCACTACAGTTAGAGGTGGAATATAACCCACAATTCCAAAATCCATAATCCATGGGTTATATATAATACAAAGTATTTTTAGGAATTCCCGGTTATTAGTCCGAAGCTTCTTAAAGTGAATATGATTCTAAATAAAAGTCTTTTATTTCCTTTACATTTGAACCTTATAGTTGCTGCATGGAGAAGCAAGCTCTGAAACATATGACAGATATTAATTATGTTAATGTTGATTCCCATTTAGCTAGAAGAAAGAATGTCAAAAATTTGGTAATCTTGTATCTCTGACTACCGAGCAATGATAAAATCTTCACTGGATTAAGTGCAAAAGCACATTTGAAATGTAAATGGACAAAGGCATCTCTGTTGGAATAAGTTTTAAGCAACTCCAAGGAGTTCAACACACACTTATGTGGGTGCTGTTTCAAACCAAAAGCCTGGACCATTTTTAACCCTTACTCACCCAGTCATTTGCATATTCATATCAGAAATTAACTGAGATCAAGTCTCTCTAACTCTGTGTTTAATTTAAACTTCTGAACCTAACACAATATCTGAATAAATAAGAGAAAAATTCATGCTTTATCCTATGCGGATGATGGCTTTCTGGACAGCCTGAAATGACTGGCAGCAATTTGAGGGGGCCTTCTCATCTTTTAGACACACCCACTTTGGAACACATGTCATTTCTTTTTCTCTTTTCTTTTTTTTTTTTTAATTTGGAAATGATCACCAGGATGGAAAGCCATCTCTTCTCCACTTGCTTGGCAGTACTGGCGTGACATTTCAGTTGTGCGCAGCTTATCAACCTCAACATTACCGCAATTGGGAGTGAAAAACCCAGCAAAGCTTTTTAGGTTGCCAAAGTGGCAACTGGAGGGAAAGACTGTTGTAAAATGGAAATGTGCTGGGTTTTTAGTGGTCCACCTGCTGCAGAGCAAGTTCCTCCTCTCAAACCGTCCTGGAGACACCCGGGCCCGCATGCGCTGAGGACTTTGCCAAGGGATTCAGGGCAGGAAAGCTGGCTGAGGCAGGAAGCACTTTCTCCTAACCAATTTACCCTTGTATTGAAGTTGCTTTTTGCCAAGCCGGTATCAAAGAGATTTTTAATTTTTTTATTGCTGGCACCCTCGGAACGATCAGTGCAATCACAATTACTTTGACAGGCGTGCTGGAATTGGAGTAGGCAGAAAATGGCCTTAATGGGAATCTTTTACAAAGCAGCTGTTAGAGTGTGGTAACAAGACTCTGAATAAATGGCAGCTACATAACTTCCCCTAATCAGATTGGAGCAATCAGCTTGAAAAATTTTCCCATATGTTGAAGAGTGGAGCTTAGGCCTAGGGTTATGGCAAGGACACAGGCCATGGTAAGGTTACAAAGTCTGGCTACAATTAAACACTCACTGCAGAAATTGTGATGATGCTTCGGGGAGCTATTGCACTTTAGCCATTTGTAATTGCACATTCGGAAATTACTCACTCCAAAATTACTCGGGGCCCAGTTACACGGTTTACAAACATATGTTCTCAGAGAGAGGGAAAAACATTATCCTTCCAATGGGCACCATTTATAGATTTGTTTATGATTATTAATGAAATGTAACTTTGTGAGATTGTTTATTAATAGTTGCATGAGATTTTTGGAGGTTCTGTTTATCATTAATTTAATGATTAAGGCACATTTCTGCCTAGCAGGGGCAAAACTGCAATTCTTGCAGTCTGTTAATGCCCTGGTTTAATGCCTCTCCTGTCAGCACTCATTGAGTAATCCAGCCAGAGCATTTCTCCTTAGTAGAGGTATTTCTCCTTAATTCTTTACAGACTAGACTGCGCTTCTGTGGGTCGCATTATCTATGGCAGGATATGTGGGCTGGTACCTGATCTGTGTATCAGGGCTGCCACTTCAGATATATTTTAGGGCTGATAAAGTGTGAAAGTTATGTAGAAAATTAGCATTGCACAAGCTTTGTAATTATGCAGCTTTTTATGAATTTAATGAAAAAAGACAAGGCCTTCAGGGTGTCTCTTTTTTCTGGTAGCTAATACGAGGAAATCTTCCATTGTGTTCCAAAGCCTATCCTTCCTGCATTTCCCGAGCCTGGGAAACAGACGATGAGCCCAATGTGCTTCGCAGGTCTAGAGAACAAGATGTACTGGTGACTGACAGCACTAACGACCTTTCTGTTTATTGCGTGTGAAAGCAGAAGTGTAGGGCGCCAAGGGTGTTCATGTGTGTGAAGGGGGATGATCAGTGAACCAACAGGAGGAGGTAAGCATCCTTTTAGAAAATACAATCCTCCCACTTTTCCAATGCACCTGGTTCGCACACAGTTTCAGCAAGACAGAGAGGTGTAGTGCTTGGTATGCTGTTTGGAGACTTTTCTCTGTACAGTAAGACCTCCAATAGCTTCCAAACAAATTTTTGTACAAAAAATCTGGCGTGATACTCTATATCTTGTGGGAGGCTCTAAAAGAGAGAGAATTTTTCCAGTGCTGTGGGCCACTGCTAAGATCTACAATGTTGTCTGATGACAGAGTCTGAATGCAAAAGCACACAAATGAACAGCTACATCGTTTGCTTTAAAAGGAATAGATATGATTCCCCATAGTTTTATTTATTTATTTTAACTTCCAACAGAGGTGCAAAGTTATGTAATTCAGTGAGGAATTTGGAAAAAAATTGCCCTCGTGTCGGTGACCGAAGTTAAATGAGTGTTCTCCCTCATCTCCATACATAGTTGGGAAACAGAAGTTGGATCTTTGAGAAGGTAGCTTAAACCTGCTGCTCTGAATGGGCACGGTTTGGCATCAGAGCACATTTGGGGCTGGGATGACACCTCACAGTGTACGTGCTTTCCCATGAGCAAAGGGACTCCCTGCAAGTATCTGTTTCTCCCTTGCTCCATGTGTAAAATATGTTGTTCTCACCCTTACAAGTGTTCTGCCAAATGGCATAAACTAATGTAGGATCCTGTTTTAGGATTTAGGATGTTTCAGCCCCCCCTTTCTGCATCTGTTTCTGCAGTGAGTAGAGTTAAATCTGTTAGATTCTGTAAATATGAATTAGTTAGATTCTGTTCACAATGTGTTTGAATTCACTCATCAGGCCAAATGTTTAGTTTAAGGCCTTTTTTCACAAGAATTTTTCAAAAGAATTTCACACTTCTTTTATTCAAAAAGAAGTTCTAGCTTGCTTGTGTTTCCTCACATGGCGGGTTTTTTTTTTTCTCCTTCTCAGTGTATGGGATGAGATACAGTACGTGGGCAGGACACCATTAAAAAGTGCTTCTATTAACAAGGTGCTGATACCTATTGCTACACTTCTTATTGGAGACCGAAGCTACTAGCTTTGCATTTCAGCTTCATTTGGAGCACATGTTGGGTAACAGAGGATTGTTCATGCAGTTTCCCGTGGAAACAGCATTAAAGTGCACTGCACCTCATCCTTTCATAGATGTATAACAAGCTACGTGAAAAAATCTTTTTCTTTTGGGAAGAATTAAAAAGAGTCCTGCCAAGATTATATTTTTAATTGAGAATTTTAAATGAGAAAATTATTGGGTTTGTTTCCTTTTCAGTCTATCTTTCTTTCCTTTTACTGTTGTGAAAAGAATATGAAGAAAAATTAATTCAGATTTTGTCAAAGTATCTTAAACCTGTTTGGTGAGAAAATTCAAACGACAATGATATTTATATTTTTCAACTGCACTTGTTTAATTTTCACTCCATTCTGATGCTAACACAAGAAAAGGGGTGGCATAAACAGCGAACACTTTAGCGTAGACAGCTTTCTGGCTCAGAAGCCATTTCCAGGACACATCGAGTACACAGAGCACTGCCGATGGCTTCTGGAGCCAGGCAGCTGTCTACACTAGGGCTCACTCTCCTGTTAATACCAGGCTAGCGGAATCAGTGCCTCTTCAGATTTTAATCAAACTACCTGAAATGTTGCTGAATACTGTGTGAGCTGGGGGGCAGAAGGATTTAAATTGTTTTCAGCACTGTTCAGCCGCAGTCACTGTTGACACCGGTCGTCAGCAGCGAGTACTTTTCCTAGGGTACATGAGGCCATAACGTCCTCACAGCTTGAAAATCATTCATTCTCACAACGCCCACACATTCTTCTTCATGTGGTACGCTTTCTTGGGGAAAAAAAGAAGAGATAGTCCAAATAAAACAGATTCTTGCATTAAAAAAACATGGCTATTCACAGGGGTTATAGAAATGTACTCATTTGTAAATTGGTTGTAAAGATTTGAAAACTTAAAGAGACAGCCACAGCCTGTGGTTGTTAGACATATGGATTTTTCTCTCCCTCCTAGAGAAAAGAAAACATTTATTTTCAGCTTAAAAATTGGTTTTGGAACTAAGCTGCAATTGTGCATATTCATTGAAAGAGAGCTGAAGGAGGGTGGAATAGTAGTCTGTCACCTGAGAGCCCCAAATGTAAATGAAAGACTCTTAGAAATAAAGCATAGCTATCCGTCCTACTATCCATCACTGAAGTGTTAAGGTTAAAAATGTATCCCCCTTGGTACCACGTCTAGTATTTGTGTAATGTGAGGAAAGTGCAGAGCTAGACCATAACCTGATTCTCCGGTACTTACCCACACAAAGCTTTTCAACACCCTGGCTATGTGCCAGCAGTAGAAAACGGGGCTATTTCTAGCTGAACAAGGCATATTGAGTGACATAAGGAGAGCCACACGTGTGGGTGCATGGACTGTTCTCATCTTGGGATCATTCCTCCTTCAGAGCTACCTTACCCTCTGGTTTTGCCCAGCCACTAAGTTCTCTGACCAGCTGTCAAGTACTTCCCAGGCCCTCCACCTACATCTCCAGAGGTCCTTTAGCTGACCCTCTGGTCTCTATGGGCATTTGGCATGTCCCTCGCAGGGAAGGTAGAGCTGCCACCCATCTTGCTTATGGATCTCACACAGCGCCTGGTCACAGCAGAGGCAGTAACTCTGTGGATGCACTTGGCAGCTCTGTCATTTCAGTAAGACCTGAAGACTGTGAAAGGTCAGAAGTGAATTTCAGGCAAGTCACTGCATGAAGGGTGGTGACTTCTGTTTGCACAGGTATCAAGACCATGCCAGTTTAATGTATAAGACTCCAGTAATGGTTTGAATAGTTCATATCAAATGTAATATAAGCTGTATCGAGCGAGAGAGAGAGAGAAAGGAAAGGAGAGAGAGCAAAAGGAATGGAGAAAGAGAGAAAGGAGAGAAGGGAGGAAGGGAAGAAAAAGAAAGAAAGAAAGAAAACAAAAAAGGAAGAAAGAAAAGAATGGAAGAAGGAAGAAAGAAGAGAGAAAGAAAGATTGAGAGAGAAAGAGAGAAAAAGAGAGAAAGAAAGAAAGAAGGACTGAGGAATTTCTGGCAGAGTTAAAAGTGAGGAAATTTACAACTGGTTAAAATTCCACAGGTTCAACTCCAATGCTGCTGAATGTGTTAAAACTAGTGGGAGCCACAACCACAGTTTTCATTAAAACTATTGGAAAAGCAAAGCAAAGCAAAATGGTGGTAAAAATAGCTACATTCATAGACATCTTGTCTACCCTGTGGCTCCCACCAGTGGGAATTTTTTTCTTATTTGCACACTTCCGCAAATCAAATCAGGCCTATAGGCATGGACATGAGGTATTTTACAACCATGTTAGGAGGGCCAACCACTTCTTAGAATGCTACATTTCCATAGTTTAGACAAGGCTTAAGGAATTGAACTAGCAATGAAAATGAATCCCTGGTCGATCATAATACTTTCTGAAATGGTACCGAAGAGTTTTGTCTGGTCTGCTGTATTCCTTACTTTTTTTTCCAACTGGTTCAAGGGAACCTCTGGCTGCAAGAGATTCATCCATGTTTCTTTATGTGATCCAACTTAGTGTGACTCAGTTTAGAGTTTTACCTGAGTGAAACCTGCAGGAACATGCTTTATCATTGCGACAGTGCCAGCTCTTACTGCCATTGCATTTAAAAAGCAGAAAGGTTAAAAATGCATAACATCTTAGTTTTCATCCATAGGTCCTGCCACTCTGGGGAGATCCTGACAACTAAACATACAGAAAGTTACAGTGACTATAGGTCAGGAATTCTGATGGTTAGTGATCATAGAACAAAATACCTTCCCGAACCTGCACAACTACCCAAATTTCTTAAAGGAAAATCTGCAGCTCTTTTGCCTAATTTCCACTTACACAAAGGCAAAATGTTATTCCGCTCTTCAGATTACATTAATAACTTGATGGCCAGCACATAAAACATTTATTCCAATTGCTCCAATTTCTAAGAAACAGAAGTTGCGACTGCTTTCTCTTTTACAGCAATAGTAAAGGATGTTGAGTAGGGATTTTTCCACTAAGTTGCCCAAAGTCTTTAACATGTTAGTGTATCCGGTCTGTTTATGTAATGTACTGAACTATATTTCCCCTGGTGTCCTCTTTAAATGTCAGATTAGTTCTGTGTTGTGTAACTGCAGGGGGAAAGGAAGAATTAAGAGGCAAAATCTGTCCACAAAAGAAAACTGGTTACCTCTACTTACATATGAAGTTCATCTGCTTCAAGCACTAGAAACACCATCATATCTCAATGCCCCCCGTAGCGTTTGGATCCCCCCACCAAAGTGAAGAGCTGTTGCTCCTTTCACAAGGAGAAGGTTTCTCAATGGAGTCTTACTTGGTTACTCCTATCATCTTGATATTTTTCTCATAAGAACAACAACCTGGATCAATGTTACTTTGGAAAACTTCAAGAATTTCATGAAGATGAATGATGCAGGCAAGTCTCGCAACACGAACTATCTTTTTGGCACTGGCAGTGCAAGGGAGGTTTTGTGGTTGGTGTTAGGAGCTGCAGTAGAGTTTTTGGCACTTGGACAATATATATACACTCCTCGCATGTGTCCCCCCTCCAGCCCTCTTTCAGTCACAGGATTCTTCCCATCTGGGACAACCACCAGGTTCCAGACCTCTGCCCTGGGTGGCAGGAGTAAGATCTTTATCTCTGCCTCCATCACAGGGAAGTTCTTGTTGAAGGTGAAGTGAGAGTAGCTCAAGTGAGACCAGAGTAGGAAGGTGCAGTCTCCCAGGCGATGAAAACCTGTGTAGCTCCACCACCATCAGTAGAGCCGCAAGCATAAATACGGGCTGGTGATCAGCCCTCGACAGCACTCTGTGGTCTTGTGCTGTCCCCCATGTAGGCTCTCACTCTGCTCCCACCTCCTCCCAGAACAGAACTCATCTGCCAGTTGAATACATACGTTTTTTCCCTTTCAAAATCCTGGTTTCTCTCCTCATTTCAGAGCAGTAATAACTTCAAAGGATTTACACAAGAGACACCAATGATAGGCTCTGGTTGAAGCTGCTGACTTCAGCAAAGACACTGAAGGTCTTAGGGCTTAAGTTCTCTGTGCTAATATATTAATGATAATTCAATATTTACAACGTGAGAGCTTGAGCTTCATTTTTTTAAGGAAAACAACACATACTTATATTGTGCTCTGAAGGCTAACATCAAAATATTTCAAAGTTGGTTGCAGCTATGTGTTATCAGTATAACTCTGCAAATTTAAGTAATTTTTGTAATATTTTATCACTGGCAGGAGAAAGGGCCAAATTCTGCTTGCTTTATGGCAGCCGATACTCTTCTTGAAGTTAGCAGAACTATTCATTTGAGCCCAGGGAGAAGGGTTTGTTCCCCAGACATGAAATCTTACAGATTAGCAAAACTCAAAGGGTTGCAAGTAGGCAAAACAGCTCCTTTGTAAACCGTGTGCCTGCAGGAATGTTTGAGCTAACCGAGCACTCCAGAAAAATGTGCGTTGAGATGCCTGGCAGTGGGAGCGTTCGCTGCCCTCCCGCTGCCCGCAGAGGCGGTGTGACACAGAGGCAGCAATGCGCATTCCACCACATCGCCCACAAGTGCGGCACAGTAGCGGTGGAGTAAAGAATTCATTTCCTGTCCCTTTGGTTGACAGCCGTTCAGACACAGCTGCCAGCAATAACTGGAAGTGTTATGGCGATTTTAGTCGTAACCCCACAGTCAAAGTGAATATCAGTCGGCCTGAACTCACATAGTCACCTATCATCACCACATAGTCTCCTTTTTTGTGACAATAATAAACAAAGACTTGACAAGTGAGGAAGGAGGCTCCAGAAATGAGAGAGCTGGAGAAGCACTCAGAAGGTCCTTGCTCCATCATCCTTTGTCTGGGTGACTTGACCTAGCCATAGGCACTGCACTGAAGTACCTGGGGGCATCAGGGGAGAGGCTACCTGAGACTCCACATTTCTACAAAAAGGCAGTTGCATTACTAGCGTAAGTGCCTCAGCTAAGCACCTAAAATAGGTGAAATAAATTCAGACCTTAGCGGGCATAGACAATTCTCCCTCACTCACTATTTGTTCTTCATATTTAAAATATAGAGAATAAAACTTTGCCACCTCAAAGGGGAATTGTGTGTATACCTACAAGAAGGATGGTGACATGCTTAGGTACTGCAGTAACAGAGACTGCATGAACACCCTAGATTCAGGAGTACAATTAAGTGGGTACTTATCTTTACACAAGCCTCTTGCCATCAGCAGCAAAGCAGGAGAGAATTATTAGTTCCCTCTTTTTTAAAATTTACATTTTAATTCAGGCTTGCTTTTTTTTTTTCCCTGCCAGTGAGCTTTCTTTTTTCCTTTTTTTTTCAAAGCTTCCTAAGACAATAGGAAAGTCACAGATCACACTGGGCAGAATTCAAATTGAGGTCTATGAGATGCTTCGAGCAACATTTAAACTTTGATCATCAGCTTGTCCAACTTCCTCTGTTATTCTTGATTTCACAGTGGGTGAAAGGAAAGTAGCCTGAGTAAAAAGTGCTTTGTGTAAAATATTTCACAAAACTCCACGTACAAGTAAATGATGACTTTCTTATGCTAACTCTGTTCCTGACCACGCAATGACAGCTCTGCTGACGGACATTTCCAGTATTTGGGAGGAAGAGGCTCCTTGCAAAAGGCTTATGTTAGAATTCCATGTTTGGGAGTTAATTACTAGTCATACATTAAAAATTTGTAACAAAAATCATATTTGCTGAATATACCTATCTGTTCATTGATTGTTTCTGAACAAACTGATTTTCTTAAATATATTCATTATTTTAAAAAGCATTAATTATTCTGCAAGTTCTTGATCAGCATGTAGATTATGCCCTGTTCATCTATACCTAATTCTCATATTTTGAGGTGTGAAATTGGGGTTACATGATATACATTCCTGCGTCCTGGCTCGATGAGAATCAGCTTACTTAAGCAAATACTTGTAATTACCAGTTTCTCTCTCCTTCTGTAAATATTCTGTAGTCTGTCTGTATATATATTTGCTAAATAACCACCAAGAGCAACTACAAAAAGGCATGAACTTAATTGAACTCTCCTTAGCCCAGAAGACTGCACCTTTTTGATTACCAGAATTGAACTAAAGATCGTAACATAAAGCCTTCTGAAAGAAAGGGGATAGTGCCTAGTCAATATAAGTCAGAGGACGAACAGTGAATACTGTCTTGATCTGATTATGAATTTCACCACAGAGGATAAAAACAGGCAGAAAGTTTTTTTATTTTCATCTGCATTTTTTTGTGGTCTTGTTAAGATTTACTTCCAGCTCTGGCAAAATGAATTATAAACCCACTTCACCCTTGTACAATTTGATATATAACTTCAAAACATTGGCCCCGGTTTCTTACAAAAGTACGAAGGGAATCATCTTCCAATGTGGACGTTCTGTGATGTTCATATAACCGTCCAAAACCCAAGTTTCTGAATAGGAATCTGAAAGGGAAAGTCCAAGGTTTCAATAGCGCACAGATCTTTAAACTGTGCGTAATATTAAAATTCTAAAGAATCCCCGATTACTGATATATCAATATTGAGGAATGCACCGGTGAGCTTTCTGAAATTGGAATTAACTATGAGACACTCACAATGTAAGTAAAAGATATTGCCCAGGGAAATTTTCCTGAAATGAAGATGACATGAAAATGTCCTTTTTTCATTAAATTAAATTACCTATGTCACTAGAAAAATACATGCTTTTGTGTCGAGCAACTTTCTGATGTTATCTGTATAATACACAAACCTACTTTTTGCTTGCTTAAAGAAAACAGATAATTCTTCTTTTTAGCTCATTTATGTACCATGAATCATATTATATTTGCTATACAGAGTTATACAGTTCAGGGAAGGGGCAGACAGTGAGACAAGAAGAGTAGGAAATGATCCAAATAATCATTAGTTAGTCCCCAGGTGGAAAAATCAGTAATGCAAAAGTATCAGTTGCATAAGCTAAAATCTGTAGACCAAAGAGCGCCAGAGAACTCCTGCTGTTTCATGAAAAGCTAACAGACCCTGTGGATGTAGAACTATCAGAACTTATGATTATGTTCTTTGCAAACAGTGATTTACCTACAATTCTACAGAAAAATGGTAATGGTAAGCAAGCACATGTACCATATAACCCAGATGTATTTATCTGTAAATCATCCTTTTCTAGAGGAAAAGGCGTAAGTACCTCCTCAAAGTTCTGTGAGCCTACAAGAGCCTAGAACGCAGTAAGAGAGAGTCATCGTCATCACCTTCGGGGATGAGTTGTAGGCAATGTGAGTAGAAATGGCCACAGCTAAATGTTACTTGGCACTCTTTTCACTGCATGTTACTGGCAAAATTAAAACATTTGTAGCTAAATTGTTTCTTCTTGTGTGTCTGCCTGATTTTGAAATTACTGTTGAGATGCAGCAGTTGAGATGGTTTTGAGTACATGAGTTAGCAGTGCTAAGTAGCAAGATTTGGAGCTTGCATATAGTTTACCATGGAGAAAATGGAGAACATGGAACCGCAAGCCCCAAAACTGCCTAACAGCTGAGCAAATTAAATCTGTGCCTACGAGGACATTCACTTGTTACGCTCTACTGCAGTGGTGAAGGAGCTTTTATGAACTGGATAGGAAGACAGATGTTTTTTCTGGCTAAAGACAGCTAAGAGAATTCTAGGCTCAAATCAGCTAAAAGGATGCTCAACTAAAAAAAAATTTAAAGAGGCTAAAAAGGGACATATATTCCAATGCTGCACATCACACAAAGAGAAAGATACCAAAGAAATGTAAAGAGAAGAAAGTTTTCGGTTACTATATGGCAGCATTTGTTCGCAAGCCAGAGGAGTCTGAAGTTCTCTTTGCTGAGGACAAATGCACTGCAACTAACAGGGACATGGGGAGAGCTCTATATTAAAAACAACTTCCCTTCTCTTTGAGTTACTCCAATGTGTATGGGACCACTGGCCTAAGAAAGCTCAGAAGTAGAAGGCTGTATGGGTCAGGCCTCCTGATGACCAATCTAAAGAGAATACAGAATTAATTACTTTGCAATATGTGGAAAGAAAAACTGGGTTGTTAAAGGGCTTTTGAGTTTTGGAGGCAGATGCTGAAGGATACATGTAGCCAGTAGTAAAACAATTGTTAAAGTTTCCAAAAGATATTCATGATAATGATCTGTCACAAACATTGCATCAGCATGAAGTCATTGCACATTAAACTTCATTATGGTTAAAGATGAATTAATCACCAAGCTGAAAGGTTGTGGTCACCCAGGTCTCTGATAAAGGTTAACTTCTTAAATCTGACAAACATGATGAAGATTCTGAAAATCTTAAAAATTATGGAAATGAAGCGAGAAGAGAAATGTACACAAGGTATGTAAATGAAAATTCAAAGTTCTCAAAAACAATTTATTAGTTTACCAGAAAACTTGTACTCCATCTTCAAGATAGCGGTCAATTCTGTGTAAAAGTTCATCCTGACTCAGGAATGACAGTAACTTTACTTGATATTTATATATAAATTCATATAACATACCAACTACGTATAAGTGTGTATACTTACTTTGTATTGTATATGGAATACATGTTTTCTGTCAAAGTATTTTATATTTGTAATGAAGTGTATAAAATAAGTGGTATAAGGTCATGTACTTAGAGACTAATAGCAAGGATTTCTGCCAAGAGCTAATCAGTTTCAAATAAGAGGGAAGGAGAGAGAGACCCAGGTATGCTAATAAGACTGCAGTGAGATTTTTTCTGTCACTTTGTTTTCCCTTTGCCTCCACACAATTCTGTAATGCAAAACCCCAGGAGCACTGTGGTATAAGCAATTTTGCTAGTTCATACCTAAAGACAGCTGGAGACAACCCAGGTTCAGAGGTGTCAAGATACTCAGTTCTTGATCTCCCCCATCCGCCTAAAATGAACAAAAGAAGAGAATAGATGCCCGACTGGGCAGGACGGGTGGTCCATCCAGCCTGGCCCTCTGCAGAAACAACAGTCAGAGATGTAACACATGAGCCTGGCTCGTCATGGCAGACCATTTCCCTTACACTATCCCAGCTTCTTGGGATAGGGACATTGGATTAGAGTTATTAGAGGTTACCTTCCTCTCTAGTCCTTTTGGTATCTGTTTGTAGACCTGCTGATCATAAATTTGTCTCTTCCCTTTCTCAGTCTGCTGGTACCACTTGCCTTCACACCCCCCAGGGGAGAAAGGTGCAGGAGTTCACTACATGCTTGGTAAAGGAGTGATTACTTTTAAACCAGTCTCCCTCTTGCTTCACCAAGTGCTCCCCGGTTATAGTATTGCAGGATGTGGTCAATAACAGCTCTGTATTCAGCTTACCCAGCACCCTCCTGATTCTGTCACACTTACTCTTTCTCCCCTTCAGCATGTACCCTCTCCATTAAAAAAGGATCCCAACCTTTGTAGACTCCCTTTGGAAGGCAGCTGCTCCATCCCCTGGATCCTCTTCACTGCTTCTCTCCCGTATCACCTCCAACTCCACTAAGTCCTTCCTGAGACACAGGAAGGACTGCACACACAGCACTCGAGGCGTGGCACATCCCAGATTAATACAGTGGCAAAATGTTGTCATTTGCTTTGTTTTCAGAGCTCTTCCTGATAATGTCCAATGCTGTTGCCTTTTTGTCTGCCACTGCACATAGAGATGACGACTTTGGAAATGAGACAGTAATAACTCCAAGGTCTCTTTCCTGAGTTGTGACTGCCAGCTCTGAGTTTAGCTTCATGTAGGCACAGATTAAACTACTGTTCCCCAGGTTCACCATTAAAATATACCTTTTATACCGGAGGAGTTCTGCCACCTTTTAACCACTCATTCACCTTTTTGAAGTCTCCTTGGTCCCTGATGAATAAAACTGGTGCTAGCACTGATCCCTATGGGAGCCTACCAGTGATATTTCTAAACCCTGAAAAATGACCAGGTGTTTGATGAGATTTAAGTCCATAAAAGGACTTTTCTTACAGTCCTGAGGAAACTCAGTTCCTTTAGCAATCTTGATGTGGAACCTTACCGAAGTCTTTTTGAAGACTAAATATGTTGCCTGCCCTGGCTCCTTTTAGTCTGTGTGCTCACTGACTCCCTCACAGAAGTGCCTCAGATTGGCCAGGAAGGATTTCCCTTTACAGAGGCCATGCTGAATCCACCCAGCAGACAGTGTCCAGGGCACTGTGCTAATCCATTTCCAAAGGGATCTTGTTCGTCATTACAGACCCAACCAACTTGCCTGGAAGAGAAGTCAGATTCAATGGTCATTAGTTTCAAAGATCCCAGATGAAGCCTTTTTATGTTTATAGCTCATCATGTATATAACATTTATATTTATGTTTCTATGCTGTGGGACTCAGAAGCACCTCCTGACTGCTGTGCCTGGGTGTCTGCTGTGGCTGCAGCTTGACTCCATTCCCGCAGTCTCTGCATGGTGTTGTTTATGCACAAAGGACACCAAGACACCAAGAACCAGAGAGGAGGTGTGACATAATTCCTCAGTCACAACAAGGATTGTGGCACGCAACTCAGACCAAAGCTATCCCATTGGACCATTACTCCTGTGTCTTGTACTCCAGGAGAGAAATAGTAATGAAGCAATATCACAGGAGGCAGGGAATGCAGAGAAGCAGAGCCCACGTAACAGTAATTCAGTAGCAGCATTTCGGAGTTTCAGGGAGAGAGAGGAAGGAGTAAAGGATCCTGGGCTTTGTCTACAGTGCAGTGAGTGAAGGACCCACTGGCATTCAGTGGGAGAGTAGGAGCAATGTCCTGCTTCAGACACTGAGATGGGAATACCGGGCAGACAAAGAGAGGAGCTACCTGAGAGCACTACTGTGGGGCAGGCCTGGAGCTGCCCAAATGAACAAATTGCCCCATGGGCAGCTCAAGGAGAGAAATGAAGACATTGAGTAGCTTTGCATGCCTGGCCCAAAGGTGCTGGTTAGTCATGGAACGCTTCCAATTGCCTGCTGTAACAGTGCTGCCACTGCCCCACATCAGCAGCAAAGCCGCTGGTCAGCCACAAGTGCAGACCCACCCTCCCGGAGTGGCGAAGAAGAAGCCCCATGCTGCAAAGGACCTGAGATTCAAGATTACTCCAGAAAGAAAAAAACGGGCTGGTCTCTCTTTCCAGCAGAGGCTGAAGAGACCTTCTGGCTAGCTACTGGGACTCTACAGTGCTCCCAATCTGACATTGTGGGAAAGTCACCAACATGCAGCTAGCCCTCTTGGTACTAATATATGCTGCTTATTCATGTAGATACTAATAATATTGCCAGGAATGACCCTGAATTGGCCAAAAGTGATATAAATCTATGGATGAAGGAAACTAATGATAATATAGTGTTTTAAATTACAAAAACGCAAACTTCTCGATTAAACTCAAAAAATGGACAGACTGGGAAACCAGAAGAAATCATTTAGGAGAGTTGGTAGATATTTGAATAAAACTATGTAAAAGGCAGAAGACCAAACTACATTTGTGATGGGGAAGGCTAAGAAAGATAGTAAGCTACAGCAGATGACCTTCAAGAGCCATGGAAACAAGAAGAAAGCATGTGGAAACCGGAAGGATGTCCAACGAACAAGAATAAATGTAAAACAATACAAAAAAAAAGGAAGATAACAGCTAGACCAAGATAGAAATGAAATATCCATAGCAAAGCACATAAAGAAAATCATGACTGTAAGAGTAGTTAGAGGAAGACTAAGGAAAGTGTTGACTTTTTAGTAGGAAAGGAAAGATCTCAGGGTTTTTTACACTAAAACGATTGCTCAAAGCCTTTTTGCCTTGACCAAAATAGCCAGGTAAGACCAAATTGTTAATAAAGCCAGCATCACTAACACATTTAAGAAACTGTACTGGAAAGAACAGTCAGAATACACTGTGGTAGCTAGCTGCTCTCAAGCGGTCTGAACCTTGTGAGATTCCACAGAGGATGCTCAGAGAAGTGAGTGGAGCAGGCCCAGGATCACTTCTTTGAGAACTCACAGGAGTTTCTTGAAGATCAGAAAATGACAAGTATAATGCCTACGTATAATGTTATTTTTTTAAGGAAGAAAAGAGAAGTCCAGGAATTACAGTTTCCCAGAAAACAATTTTCATTGTTCCCAGAAAAGTAACAGAGCAAGCAGTTTTTAAGCTGATAATAAGGAAACAATAATACAAAATAACCAATCCTGATCAAGAAAAACTAATGTCAAATTTTTCTTTTTATGACAAATCAACAGTTTTGACCTTATGGGAAAAGTAGACTTGTTCTATCTTGTCTTCAGTGGTACTTTGACTCTGTTGTTTACAGGTGATTTCGTGAACAAGCTAAGTAATACCAGTGGTGAAATAGTTATTAGATGGGAAACGTTACTGCAAGAGTAATTATAAACTGCCTACTGTCAGGATGGACGTTCTGAAGGGGTCTGTCTGGAGTCTGGTATTGGTCAATATTTTTATTAATGACTTCAATAAAATAATAGAAAATGTATTCATTGAGTCTTCAGATTAAGCCAACTAGATAGGAATGCAACACGTTGGAGGTCACAGAATTATTGACAAACTGAAGAAGTGTCCAGGAAAAAAATCAATGCATGATTCAGTAAAGAAAACTACAGAGTTCTGCCCCTGTACGGAAATAGTAGATGGAGAATGATCTGTGATTTTAGTGTATTATAAAATGACAAAAAATCAAATTTTAGAAATAAACTCATAATAAATTTGGGTGAGTGTTAAGAAGGCTCCTAACTACTTGAGTAATCAGATTCTAAAGCAGCCTCCCAGATGGAACAATGAGACAAAAATTAACTTTCCATTATTCATTTAACCTGTCTACCTCAGTTGACTCAATAGTTAAGTGGAGATAGCAGTATTAACTTAGCTCATCAGAACATTATGTGGTTTAATAACGTAAATCTTTTAACACAACATGATCAAGAATATCTCTAAATATTCTGAGCTATTATGTAGTGTGATATATAGATGTATATATACCTACGTTATGTATCGTTACAGTTCTGTGGTGACCTGTCATAACTCTCAGTTTGATGGCGCAGTTCACTCCTGATATGTTGTGTAGACTCCTTGTCTTAGTGCCTGTTTTAAGTTTCTTCTAAAACATAGGTTCTTTCTTAGTGTAGTTTTTTACTTACTGCACCTTTTTCCTTCATTACAAAGAAGTAAATGTTTAATGCGGTTTCTTCATCATATGCTATGTAGTTTGTCTGAGGCGCTGGGTCTGATTTTGACATCTCTTACACCTTGGAGTGATCTCTCAACTAAACGATAAACAGGGCTTTAAATCTGAACATGTGAATTAGCCACGGGGATTTTAAATAGACTTTTTGACCTACGACTGTAAAACTCTATGTATTGTTATACACCTCTCTGTGGGACTGTTTGATCACTTTATTATTTATAGATTAAAGAACATTGTTGCTAATTAATACTGTTCTAATTGTTGGTAGTGTATGCTTGCTTGCTTTGATGTTTTTTTGATCCTGTATTTTGGGGATTTCACTTATGACTTTTTTTTTGGATGATTTGGGATTTTGGAACCTGTATTTTCAAGGCCTTGTTTCATTTTCTTATTACTGAGGTCTCCTCTTTTCTAATTTCTTTGCTTCTCATCACGCCATTCCTTTTTCTTTTTAATCAAGTCTTATGAAATGGGGCAGCCCCAATTAATTCCTCAACATTATACAAGTAGATTCATTTTTCATTGTCTTTTAAAAAAATGGATTAGTATAAAGGTTAATATTTTGTTACCTATATCACATTAGCCTTGTATTGCAGCTTGTTAGGAAGAAAAGCTTCCCGGTTAATGTAATACAGTGATTTCAGGCTAATCATTAGCAGTCTGCTAACATTTAAGTTGGTTCCTCTGATGAAGTAGTTCTCCTACAATCTCTTGGATGGACACTTTTCATAGCGAGTACAGCCACAAAATGGGAATTTCTCTCTCTGTCTGCCAGATGAACATTTGAGTACATAAGGTCAGACTGCATGACTGTATCCGTTCCTACTGATCTTAAAATCTAAGAATGGTTCAATCAAAAATCCCAGGTTTTGAATGCTTTGATCAGAAATCTTTGAGTTTAGCATATTACTAAGATGTTAAGTTACTGAGATGTATAGTTCCTACACAGAACTTTGCATCACTATTTACACTCATTAAATAATGTGTTTCACTGATTCAGTATGACCAACATGAACTAATTGAAACACTGTTGTTGGTTTTGGTTCTTCATATTTTTTTTTCTTTAATGGTCAGCAGAAATTTAAGCTTTTCAACAGAAAAAAAAATAATTTCTGGTTTCATGAAAAAATTCTACACCTACCATTCAACACTAGAATTCATATTCATCACAAACATTCTTAATGTATATATATAGAACATGATACCACATTTTAAAAAGTATAAAAATAATTGTACAGAATGTCTCAAACAAGAATATTATAAGGCGTTAAGCAGACAACTACAGTTAAGTTATAATTAGTTCCATTGTGAGTTTCAGCTTCAAAGAAACCCAAAACTTCTAAGAAAAAATTCAGCTGACTCTACCAAGCTTTGCCGACATGTTATGGCCTAGATCCACAAAAAGAATTAGGAGTCTAACAGCCATTGTAAACATCTAAGTCCAAAATGTAGATCTTCAAAACCCCAGCTGAGCTGCTGCTTCACCCCAGGGGAAGATAGTTGTCTTCCCATGGCACCTAAATTTCTGCTAATAATGTTCTTTAGATATGTAAGACCACAACTAGAAAGAATGGTAGGTGTCTTTTGCAGAAATTAGGAAAAAATGTATTTGTCTGTATGCTAATCTGTAACTCTGAAAAGCTCCACTACTGACCTGGCAGGCATTGATCACACCCAAGCAACACTCTTTCCCTGAAATTTTCTGCAGGAAACGTACAATTTCGATCTCTGCAAGTGCCCTAATACACCTCAGTTTTGGTCTTAGTCTTGGCTCATGCTTATGCATAACTGGCATCCAGAAACTTGCTGTTCACCAGTTAAATTTTTTGAGGATATAGCTGCACTGCTAGCTAAGGGGTCGAAGGGATGACTTTGTGCATAGCCCACACTGCTTTATTGTTAGCATGCTCCCTGCCTCTGTTTTGGACCACTCCTAGTACCTTTCTACCAGGCAAAGCCTGCATATGGTTTTGGAGTCAGCCTGCATGCTCTCAAACAGCAAAATAGGCAGCACCAAACCAAGCCTGTCTTGTTGCAGCCCACACAAGACAAAGTATTATCTCCCTCATCACAGTCTCCACAGGATTTGTACCCTTAAACATCCCCACGTCCTCCTGCAACATGTGCCCTCAGATTTACACCATAAAATCATTGCTCTGGTAGGAGACAAAACAGGAACCCAAGAATATTTCTGGTTTGGAGCCACAGTGGGATGCACTGGTATAATGTGTGAGGTCAAGTCCAAAGGCACTGCTTATATGCTGGAAAGATGCAGCTCCACACAATGGCTTCAGCCTGGTTTCAGCTTTACTGAGAAATGCAACTACAAGAGGAGGTAGCCCACCCACTCTCTCTACTGTATTTAGCAGCTTCAGCTATGGTCAAAAGTGCTTGGCCAGACTGTGAAAGAGCCTCTGCATCCAAGGAAAATTCAAACACACATCTCCCAAGAGTGCGTGCACATTCATCCCCTCTTGCTCTCGATGAGTCACAGTGGCTTCATCATGTCCTATTCCAGAGGAGTTTGTGTTTCAGAGCTGGTGTAGATCTCTAATTCAATGAGAGAGTTGAAAGCTGAGGTGAGGGCTTACACACACTTTCTCTAAGTGGTTATTGTATGGGGCTGCCTATGCAGCACACTAGATTTCATGGAAAACCTTTCCGAGTCCTATCTCATCTCACACTGCATATAGAGTTAGGGCATCTAACTCAGACCTGGGGATCCCATTAAAGAGATGAGTCACACGGTGTTAGGCAGTGGTCCATGCAACTATACATACATTTTATTTGCCATTTGACCAAATGAAAGTCCTGTATTCTCTCACGCTTTACACCCCTTGAAACCCCGTGCAGCTTCTACCAAAAGTAAAAACCGTCAGGGACAATCTGAAAAACTTTAATGAGTCTCTAACACAGGCAGAAGTCATGTGGGTTTGAGTTTTATTTCCTTTGCGCAGATCTGCAGGTGATCTGCAGAAGCAGTGGAGGTGGTAGAAAGTACAGGAGTGACATCAAGGGCAAAGGGTGAAGTCTTAATATCAGAGAATAAAGTGTATAAACTGCCATCTACTTCAAAGATCCAGAATTTCATTCCCATCTTCGTAAGACCTTCCTCATCCACATCCAGCCTTCACCATGTTAGTCTGCTTACTATCTTCTCATTCTAGAAATCTGTGCTCAAACTTTTTTGCCAGGTATTTTTGTGGGGTGCATCTACTCAGACCTAAATTGCCAGAATAGTTTTTAAAGTACCCCTCCGTTTGATTTAGTCCATGAGGGAAACACAAAAGCTTGTAGTTTCTGTAGCAAGTGGAAGTGTAGAATACAGTAAAGAGGAGTCCCGTGACAATGAACAGTATTAATGATTAATGTTTTCGCCTGCAAAAAGGGTCTCTAATTTCCACTCCTTTAAGTCTAGAAAGTCAGTTCAAATGAAATACTTACGTTTTCTTTTTGGTGTAGAAGAAAAGGACTTTCTTATCTTTTAGCGGGGAACTCTGATAGCTGGTTGTGCTCTAACAGAAATGGAATTTAACTTTTTTCAATATTACACATTAACTTACTGACACCAGCAGTTCCTCCAAAAAACAGCAAAAGTTTGGTCCTTTTCCCAGACACCAGTTAATAAATGGAGGGACTCTGGCTGAACTCTATTCCCATTGAAGCTTATAAGAAAACTGTTAGAGAGGTTAATAAGAGCAAAGCTAGGCTAGTGTTGAAGGCACTTACAGATCTCTTATTACTTTCACAACTTTCTCATTTAGCTGATTTTTCCTATAAAAATGGAAAATTATTTTGATATTTTGAACTTTCAGGAATAAACCTGCAGTTTCCAATACAGTAAAAAATCATACACCACTGCTTCATCTCTTCTGCTTACATAACTCTCCTGCTCATATTTATAGACTTGTTATAATTTGGAGAATTCTCAGAATGGCTTAAATTAAAATCTTTCACATTTTAATTTTTTTAAGTAAAGAGGAATGCACAGGCTTTTCTAGGCTAAACCTTGTAACTCATAAAACTTCAAAGAAAGATGATGAAAGAGATACAAAGATAGTATATGTAAATACTACCAAGTGATCGTAGGTTATAAAAGGAATTTAGTATAGCAAAGATTTGGAATTGCCAATTGAGGTTTAAAAAAACGAACCACTAAAATCTTACCTCTAGATTCACTAAGGAGTTTTAACTACATATTTCCCTCTAGAATCCTTGGAAGTTGCCTAAATACATTTCTGCCTTGTTTTCTAAATTTAGGGCCGGGGTGCATCCCCTGCATATGCTATGCGAAGGGTGGCCCAGGCTTGCCTCTGTGGTGCGTTCCTTCCACCGCCAGGCCCCCAAAAACCCGTCCCCAATGGCACTGTGTGGGGCTAATGTTCAGCCGAGGTAGCCGGGTACCAAGAGCTGCCTGTGTTTCTGGAGATTCTCCACCTGCCCCGGAGTTCGCAGGGGAAATTGACAGAAAACTGCTGAGGGTAAACTGAGCAACTTCCAGCTCCGCTGCATGATTGCGCTGATCCAACTCCTCTGCCGTTAGGCAGTCATCAATCATTTTTCCACCTCACTTATGGCCAAATTCCACTCTCAAATGTGCATCCACAAATCCCGTTGACGTCAGCGGTTAGCGGTGTACCAAAGGAGAAGAATTTAACTCTTCATATAGTTTTCTCCACTCTCTGAAGGTCCTTTTTGCCTTTCCTAAGGCAAGAATATTTCCTTAGCATTATATTTAGGTTTAAGTATTATAAAACATTAAAAAGGCTGGCATCGTCGCTCTCAGGTATCACCTCACTGCGCCGTATGCTTTAAAACTTTCTAAAGCTGATGGCAACCTCTTTGCACTCCTGTTTTGTTTTGTATGAGATACTCTGATAGGGAACAGGGTATACCAGCAAACGTAGATTTACAGAAGCTTCAGGAAAAAGAAGATGGAATCTCACGTCTTGGGACTTGCTAAAAGAGGACCAGGGAAAAAAGTCTGTTTAAAGGAAAAAAGTTAGAAACATTCAGCATTTCTACGTACATTGCAGTAAGATCTCATGTCATCCAAAGGGCCATATCATTAGGGACTAGGCTGTTTTTAAAAATCAAAGCTCATTTTATGTGACTGATATATAGGCTAGGAACTAAATTATCTTCCTGAGCATTTACTTCCTTGGTGTATTTCTGAGGGCCAGGATGAGTCCTAGTGAGTCCGTAGGTGTTTTAGAGACAGATATATTCTAGTCCCGAGAGTCACAATTTTGTTTTGTTGGAGTCTTTCTTCTCAAGTTAGAAATGAAAATGTTCTTTAATTTCAAATGTGGGAAGTGTCCTGGCTAGCTTTTATATTCACTCTCAACAGCCCAATTTATCATTGATTCAACAATTTCAAATAAAGTTTGGAACTGACTCTGGGATGTGCGGCTGAAGTGGGAAGATGTTGTTAATCTTCAGACCTCAGCTATTCCTACCAAGTAGCATTACTGGCTAGTAAAAGGTAGTCCTGCAGAGCTGGTTCACCAGGACAAGTCAGCCTTTCCCCAGGATGGCCTCGCATATTCTCAGAGGTCCCTAAGTATTTCATGGAGCATCATCAGTTTCTGGGAGGAAGAAAAGAAGGGGAAGAAAAGCAGAAGAAAAATAAGCATTTGGTCATTCACGGCTCCCTTCAAGAATCTGGATTTCTTCTCTTCCAACACAGCTTTCTATTAGCTGAACCTGATTCAAGGCCAACCGCTGAATCCTCACACTGTAGGCTGCAGCTCAGCTGCACAGTAGTATCTTTACATCTGTGCCAGCTAGGGTTATTACTGAGTTTTATAACTTCTGCTATAAATAAAGCCTTGTCATCTAAGCATTCAATATAAATACCTCTCAGTTTATTTTTGAACACTGGAAGTTAATAATAAATATCATCTTTGTTTTCTAATTTTTTTACTGAGTTGATTTAAATGCTCTTGACAGCTCCAATCCAATCCTCCCATCCAAGTTGACAAGCATGACATGCATCTCTGCATACAAGCTCTCAATTATGCATAATCCAATGTTTTCTAGGGTTTTAATTGAATCACTAGTCTCAAACTTGTTATTTTTAATTTACAACATTTGATTTCTGACACCGGCCCCTCTATGTCATAAATTATGCAGGCAAGAGCCTTAGTTGTGTGGGTGATTAAAAAAAAACTAATTAGGCATGATTAAAAAAAAATAAAACAGAGACCTCTTAAATATGTGCATGTTACCATGTAAGAGAGGCTTATTTCACTGGAAATGCCTGGGTGATTTTTTTTTTAAGAGATTATGTTCAGTTCAGTACAATTTGATTGATTTTGACAGAAATGAAAGAAAATGTAGGATTTTTTTCTTCCTGCATATATACCAGAAATTGCATTACATGGCCCGTTGATGTGAATTTCTCCCACAGCTCATTGAATGTAATTTTGTTAAGTGGGCAGGAAAATGAATATGAAGAAAACTGAATAGAATCCAACATTTTCCTTGGCACCAGCAGCAAAGCTGAGACATGGCATATATAGATATAAATATATGTATATATATACGTGTGAGGTACAATTAGAAGTATTAACCTTTTATGCCTCAGCTAATAACAGTAAGAATGAAAATGTGCAGAATGTTAAACACAACTAAAAGGTAGATAGCAGAGGAATGATGTGCCTGCAAAGGCTGTACCACTATAGCAGCAAATTAAAGGAAAAAAATGATTTTCTCTTGAATTAATTTAAGAAGTTACAAGCGTACTTGCTACATGAACTTGCAGATGTTTATCGTTATTACCCACTAACAGCTTAAACCTGGCTATTTTAAATACACTGTGTCAAAAAGAACATTATCTCCCCCCTTTTTAACATGTTCTTTTTCCAACAATCTGGGAAAAAAAGGAGGAAGAATCATTGCTTCCCTCCAGCTGTGCTACATGATCTCTGTGCTCTGAGCCTCGAGTCTGTGCACCACGGACATACACAGTACAGCTGCTCTATCCCCCTAAATCAGACTGTGATGATAATGTGAATGAACTAAGGAGTTGCTTCATCAGAAACTTCCAGTTCAGGAAAGAATTTATACTTCTGCTCAATGTTGGACCTCTACGTAGTTCCAGCCATGCTGCTCTTCTACTCACATATAACTGAATGATTATACAGTTTGCTGGATTAGGACCAAAGACTCAGATGGAGGTGCCTGAGGAAGAGCTGGCAGATTTGTTAGTCCTAACACCCTTAACAGCTTTAAAAATTCATGGTGCTGATTGAAAACCCAGGATGATCGGCTGATCCTCAACAAACTCACTGTGAATTCTGGTGCTCCGATGACGTTGCACCTGCATCCAGGGGGACGAAGTCATTTCACAAGAACAGGGGTATTTTTAACTCCTGATGTCCCCAGAAACATGGCATTGAATAGCTATGCTCCTTTCCCTACGAGGAAGCCCTATCAGAAGGAAGACAAGGATGTTGGAAAGGGCTGAGAGGAGACCAGAATGGAGGGCTGAGCCCATGCTATTTTTTTATAGTGGGCAAAGCTACTTTGGCAGTTCTTCACTGACATTTGTAAGACTGCCAACCAGCCAGAAATTGCTAAGCAAAAGCAAGAGAAAAACACATCCCTCCAGTTCAGCTATCCTGGGGTGCCAACATGGGACAGAAGGGTCTTGAGACTGTGGAGCACCACAGTTCTTAGCACATCATTTGCATAAGTGTCCTCAGCAAGGCTGCCTGCTGCTTCAGATGGTTAGGAGAGATTCTGTAAGTCAAAGTTGGTTGAATTTTTTTGAAAACTCAAGATGCTTGCTAATAAGCTATAAAGAAAAACTCAAATGTTTGTCAATATATTTTAATTGATACCCAGACAGCTTTTGTTTGGATCAAGAAATATGAGTGCTTGGACATAGAAGAAAAGAGATCTGAACTCTCTTCAAAGTGATCCTTCTGCAAGTCATGAGAAAGATTTGGAACGTGCCTGGAAATGGAATTGGTGATAAACTGTGAGAATAGGATGATAATGTGCTCAAACATCTTCTCTTTTCCTACCTGAAGGCCTGTCTGGACTGGCCAGAGATCTGTTTTAAAATTTGGAAAGGACTTATATATTCCTAAGGATAAATTAGTGGAAAAATCAAAGACCTATCTGCAATCTCAAATGTTAGAAGAGATACCAAGCTACAAATATTGAAGGTAGAATAGATATGCTATATTCCCATTTACATGTTTTCATATCTGCCTTCTAATTCTGAATTCTGTGTTCAGTTACTGTGCACAGTCTTAAAAACTCAACTAGAAATAATCAATACTTTTGCAAATCCAAATCCTACTTAAAGGGGATTTTCTAACATAAATAGATTTGACCAAAACATTTCTACTTTTTACCAACCAAATCTAAGGTTTCCCTCAAAAGAGAGAAAGTATGTTGCAGAAGAGGTAATTAGAGATGAAACGATGCATTGTCAAAAAGCTCTTCAACCACTGTGGTCAAAGCGGTTATAAATCTCCTAAGGTCTGTATTATAGTTGGCCTTTGTATTAGTGCACAGGGATAAGTGGAAGAGGCAAGGGGGAAACAGTTTCCTTCTCTTGGGTAGCCTGCTCTCAAAAACAAAACAAAAACAAAACAGCAAAAGTGCTATAAAAATAATGGAGTTTGTGGAGAATTTGACAGTGGCCATAATTTTCTTACAACATCCTTCAGCCAGAAAGCTCCTAAAATAAAAACAAGACTTTAAAAAACCAAGGCTTAAGACTGGATCAGCTTCAAACCTTTACTATAATAGGCAAACCCACATTATGTAAAGTTGTTAATAAATCTGTCAGGTATTTTAAACTTTAAGCTAGATAGGTTTGCAATTCCAGATAGTTGTCTTTAGTTTAATTCTTGTAATAATTAGAAACCTTTCTCTAATTTCTCTGTGGACTATTTATACTCAAATGTTCTGTTTCCTACTTTGTTCTTCAGCATAAATAACTCTTCTCCCTCTCTTGTCTTTACTTTACTGTTTGGATGTACTTTAGGACAGCTGTCCTATTTCCTTTCAGTTTTGCTTTTGCCAAATTTGATTAGTCTGTTCCTCCTTCTTTGGCTGAAACAAACATTCAAACGGCCTAACCTACATCATCTGAATCTCTGTCCTCTTATATATGTCCTAATATAAATTCATATATATAGAAATAGATATCTACATATACATTACTAAAGACCTTTTTCTTTGCTCTTTACACTTCCTTTTCTAGTCTACATAAGCCTGATTTCTGGTAATTTTTATTTAATCTCTTTCACCACGATTCATCTCAATCAAACTGAGATGTCTACAGTGTCATTTACTACATCTGAACTAGTTAACCTAGGATGCCTTTATGCTTAATGGAGATAAATTGGTGCTTTTATGATGTGGTTCTTCTGACCTCTTCCAGACTTTTACGTGAGTAAAAGAGATTCATGGCTGAAAAAATGCTTGTTTCTCTCTTACTGCAAAAAGAGTCTAGTGTGACTAACCCAGGCATAAACAAACATCGTAGACATCTATATTTGGCCAGAATCATCCCACCCAATAACATCCTGGCCTTTCAGACACAGCCTTCTTCAGTGAATAATACTTTGAGAGCCTTCTTAAGCTCTCTACTTAAGCTATCCCTCCCAATGGGGGTAGATATTTGCCCAATTCTCTTTGGAGCTGTTCCCCACAGTGGTTCAAATTCGCTTCTAATTTCCTCAAAGCAAACCTACCTTTGAACATGAGAGAAGAAAATTACACTTTTCTTTGGTTAGCCTAGAACTGAAACCAAGAATTCACTAAGATACTAGTTTCCCCTCCCTGTTAAGAAAAAGTACTCACCTGTGTGAGAAGCTTTTTTAGAAACCTCTAAATAAAAGCAGATGCTTGTTGAAGTTCCTAGGTGACAGACCCATGTTGCTGCTCCTTTGTGGCATAAACGAGAAGGATGCATATGTAAAAGAACTCACATATAATGGCTGTGTCAGTAATATCCTTAGATTTAGGTATGATTTCCAGGAGGAACCACTGCTCTGAAATTCCATGGCTTTTGGTGTGCAACTTCTGACACCTGGCTCTACTGAGAGATGGAATAATCACTTCATATGATAAAGCTGTAGATATCGACCCGTTCTGATATGTGAGCTCAAGATCAGGCAAATCACTCATGGGACAACTTTATAGAAATGCATTTGTTTCTGAGAGGGCTAAACAAGTTCGTGAATAACGACTATCCATATCCAAATCTGCCAGCTGGAGGCTGTTTTTTTCTATCAAATGGTTTATTCTATCAAATTAGTCAATGCATGCAAATTTCTAGTTGTAGGATTGACACCCATTTTGTGCCACATCTGCTCCTCGTTTTTTTACCCACCTGTTTCATCATATCTTCAGCTGTTGGCCTGCTATTATATTCTGTACAGGATCTAGCACTTTGGAGTTTTAGATTTCCTAGGGCCTCTAGACAAGCGATAATGTAAATAACAGGAAAGAAGTTAATTTCCACTGAAGAATCCAAACAAAAATGTGACCAGATTAGAAGATTTCAACTAAGTGTCTGCAGTTAGCTCTTCTGGATATTTTTGCTCTTATAAAAATACATCACGGCATTCTATGGTGGAGATAAGGGAGGCCAGGTTCGGTGCCAGTGTAAAGAAAAATACTGAAAACAAATATGACCTATGTCCACTTCAGGCCTGCGTTTCACTCTTTCCTGTGATCTCACCTTTATTAGGGTAGTGGCATCCAAGTCAAATAGCTTGTCTTGTAAGAATTGTTTCCACTTTCATCATGTCAGGCATGTATTTTCTCATGAGCTCTGTATATAGGCTTTGTTCTCTGTATGGGAACATTAGCAATAACTGTCATTTCAACAAAGGAAAAGAAAAAAAGCTTGGCCAACGCAAATAACAATAACTACTGTTGCAAAGGCTGATGAAGATTAACTAATAGACCTTTCTCTGTGCTTCTTCAATGAGAATTTGGATGCCCACATTACTGTTACCTGAGGACACTGTGGGGTGAAGTCCCTTCTCTAATGAAAAATCTTAAAGGGAATGCAATCAATCCTAATAAGCATTTATTTTCTGTGATGAGAAGGAAGACTGTAGCAGCTAAATTCTCTGAATCGCCTGAGTTATTCTGGAATAAATCACCCACAGCTCCAGAACATGTTAGCTCTGTAAACCTGTCAGTCATGATCAGCAAATTGTTAAACATTAGAATACAGAAGAGCATGGCTTTGATACACAAGCCCTTGATATACGTGCTGCAACTTCAACACCAAAGATATATGGTTTCTGCAAGCATGTGAGATGAAATTTTATACCAAAAAGCCTCCACTATTATTCCTTGAAGACTTCTCAGCAAGGATTAGAATATACATATTTCATGCAAAAAATCAGACATAAAAAACAAAATGGCTCTTATTTATGAGTAGGGAAATTCAAAACCTAGAGCTGCAACCTTTACTTAATGCCAAGGCCATGAAAATGCAATGATCTACAGAAATTCACACTTTTGTCTCTGGGGGCATTGTTACAGGCTCATAAAAAGTCAAATTGCTGTTACTTGAGCTTGCAAATAATTTATACCTATCATTTGTCTTATAGTCCTAGCATTTGCCTGCTGTGCTGACCACCTACTCATGGATGTATGTTGTAGCAATCATGTTCTTGACACGGTCACCGGAAGAGAAGAATGTGTTATTTGAGAGTATTTGAAATGTCCAGGACTAATCTACCAAGCAAAAACTGCAGGCTCGTACATTGAAAAAAGGTATTTTTTCCAAAGTATTATATCATGAGTTACCAAGTCATTTTTTCAAAGGTAACAACTGACTACATAAACCAGCAAGGAATCCCTAATCTGATTGTCACTTATTTAATTCCTCTTAGCAGTTAAATAAGTATACAAAATCTTTTAAGAAAGAATTTGCCAATACCAGAACCCCCCAATAAATGTAAGCATGGGAGTACACATTTTTGCAAACTTATTATTCTTATTACTGCCATTTTGGATATTGTAATGCTTTAGATATTAGCCTTTCACAGCCTTTTCCACCATAAATATCAGAATGTTATTAGTCAACAAGAACTGAAATATATTCACAACCTGGTCTTATCATTACCAGCTATATTGCAATGGACACATTCTTCTGATGTCTTATATACATTTTCCCACAGTTCGTGTATAGGGAAGCTTTAAATTAAATATTTTATGTTATGCAGTGAAATCTACACTTTTCAGTGCTTATGATTTCCCTTTTCATTGCAGCAAAATTGCTGCAAAAACCAAGTTGAAACCTGAATTAGAATTATCTCTGTTAAACAGAGGCTATTTGCAATCACTCCAACATTTTCAAAACTTTGGCCAAAGGGACAAATGTGTCAACATCATTCTTCTTTAAATTTATGTAATATAGGTTAGAGGGAAAAAAAGAAAAACTCTTTAGATCATCTAGTTTGTCCTTTTGATCTCTATATCTATCATCTCATCTTGGGAAAGTACTGTAGACAGCCTCTGGGTGTTCTCTACATATAATATTGGCAGAATAGGGCCCAAAGATTTTATTTTCTTGCTACACGTCACCAAAATAAACAAACAAAAAATTCTTCTGAGCTGAAACTAAACCAAAAGAGAACTACAACCGACTGACCTAAAAAAGATCTGCGGGAGCTGTGTATTAACTGAGTTTTCGACCCTTCCACTATTCATTTCTAACACAAAATCCGATCTTAGTGAATTTACAATTATGTCAGTCAACGAAGTACAGTCCTATTTTTGGCACCAAGAGGAAAGAGGCATTAAACATTCATATAATAAAATAGCAACATTAGGTTTGGAGAACATAAGAATCAAAATATTCTAATCTTTCTCTAGGTTCAGTTTAATTCATATCTATGCAATCAGGAAAATAGTAACAAGAACATAGCATTGTTGAATTGCTTCTGTCCCACTCCTTCCCCTTCTCTGGCAAATTCAGAAAAGAAAATTGCTTCAAATCAAGCACACTAATATTTCTTCTTTGTTATTCAAATGGAGACTGGGACTGCTGAAAACAATTTGTTTCCACATACATTTCAATTATGCAATATCATATTTCATGAAAAAAAAAAAAAGTCAAACCACAGCATGTTTGCATTTTAAAAACCCTTGGATATTTTTATTTGCCATATAGAATATTGATTTTAATGACTGTCTCAAGTTTTTAAGAGCTCATAGCCCCATTTCATTGTAGCTCCAGAGAACCACAGTCATGGCTCAGCCTCCTCAAAATGCTTGGACAAGAAATGTATAGACCTTTTGTGCTGCAGTGAAGATTCACATTGACACCAATAGGAGTGAAATAAAGTCCTTGTACAGCTAAATTCATTAATTTTCCAATATAAGTTTAGACTAATTAAGACAGTAAGAAATGTCTGGATTGTACAAAAACTTCTATCTTTAGCTAATTGTATCACAAAACTGATTATTGTATATTCTGTGCAACACACATGCAGACATCTCAGCTAAAAAAACCACACTCATCAATTACGAGTTTCCCCATTAGTAAACTCTGGAACTGCATGGACCGGCTCTTGCACTGTAATGAAAACTCAATATGAAATCTGAAAATTACTTTGGCCTTTCGTCAGCCCATGAATAGGACCAAGTGGCTTCTGGACCATCAAAAGGCAGGTTTCCCACCTAAAGAGCACCTCACGTCTCATTTTTGCTTATCATTGAATGAGAAACTCGTTCCTGGCTGGCAAAAGCTAAAAAGGCAATAAGGACCTGAATCCAAAGCCTTGTGAATTTAATAGAAAAATTCCCACTGGAATGAAGAGGCTGAGGAGGATCCAGCCCTGAGCAATTTACAATATATGTCCTGATCTGTATTTTAAGCCTGGAAGAGATGGAATATAAAGTATACATTGTACATATATTAGATATGTTTAATGTAATTCCAAGGCATATCTTTGATTAAGATATTGGAAATGTATGAAAGCAAAAATAATGTTTTAATATAAAGCATGCACCCGTTTATTATTATGTATACACATGTGCATTCACTGATAATATTTCCAGGCAGGCTTTAATAGAAAACAGTGATAAATGTCATTTGCTAGACACTTTCCACTGATCTCGTACCAAAAAAATTACAAAACAGCAAAATACAAATTTACACCTTCAGTTTAACTTTTTCTTAAGACAACCAGATGCTGGAGCTTTGGTTCACATAGATTTTTTTCCCACTAAATGTTTCTGAATGGCAATAGCTAACAAAACTAAAGCAAGTCAGAATGTTTTCTGTTTTCAGATGAGATCTGTCTGATTAGGAAATGCTGAAGTTACTACCGAAGAGTTTTACTGTAAACACTTGAACTAATGTTGGTAAATGCTACTTTTGCTAGACCAAAAAAAAAGTCTGTGTGGAAAGGATGCAATCTTGCTCCTATAAACAAGAACAATCTGCGACAAGTTTGGTAAATGTCACTCCCAGAGTACATTTAACACTGATGTCTGGGTATGAAATTGCGTTGTCCATATCAATGAAGGTTTGGTGCTAACAGGGTTTCAGATAACACACAAGACAGATAATTATATTGTACAAGTTTAGAAGAATGATTTTTTGGACCATTTCACTAAAAATCATACTTACCTTTCCAACTTTGAAGCTTTTCTATAAAAATTACAGATCTATTCAGTCAGGTAAATCAAAACCTTTTTCCAAGGAATTTGTCCCATTAGGACCCACACAAGCAGGCACAGTCCATTCTTCTGAAAGCAGAACATGTAAAATGCTCTCTAAGAGAACATGCAAGGATAGTTTCATCCTGAGAATTCACAGAGTTTGCATGTGCTTTTACTCTCATAACTAAATACTGTGAAAGAGAGAAAACATAATTACATGTCTTGAAATCAGACAAAATGAAATCAGTTAAATGAAATTATTTTCATGTCCAGTCAAAAGGTATGGTAGTAATTACAATGTTGCTTAACATCTTACTACATGGGTAGTTTTATTCTATTGATTGATTACCTTATGGAATGTCTTAGTGTTAGTCCCTTAATGGAGATTTTTGGTGTGGTTGACAGTGCTGTCCCTGGGCTCAGTCTCCTCCAATGAGTGCACCCTGGTCCACATTTTCAGGCTTCTGCACCCAGGTCTGTTAGCCTCATTTTCAGCATCCACTTCACTAAGTCACCTCAAGTTCATACCCTCAGAGCTGCATCTGCCCAAGCCCTGGTTGTTGATAGGGTTTGGGTCAGTACATCCATACAGGGGAATGTCAGTGCCTGAAGCTCTGCGAAGTGATGATTGACAGAGCAGCATGAAGGAGTGGTGTGGCCTTTTAGGCCTCTGTGTACAAGTGTCCTGTGCCCAACGACACCTTTGGCTGGACATTCAGCCCCATATATTCCTCATTCCTAACCTTTCCATCCCATATCAAGTCACGATCTAATGCATGAATAAACTCTTCCTGCTTGTTACTGCAGTCTTATTGCAGTACCGGGGATGAGGGGAGACAACCCTGTTGTACTACCTAGTCCTCAGAAGATAGCACTAGGTGTGAGAGAGGGCACTATTCATATCAAAAGCTGACAGAGAAGAATGGAGACAGTTGCCAAACACTGCAATGTCTTCAGATTCTCCATAGGCACACAGGCTCCAAGTGCAGAGCTGCACAGGTCTAGTTGACCTATAGTGGTTCCAACATCTTTTCCTCCAGAAGCACATTTCATTAAGCTGAAGGAGAAGATTTGCACCTGCCTTCCATTGGAAGGATCTGCCACTGCAGGAGATGGAAAATCAGCTTTGCCGCCGGAGAGTTGGTTGTGGTAGGATGTTGCACTTTCTTGGCCTACAAATTCAGGGGTACCAATTCAAGCATTGGCTCTACAGTGCATAAGGGCTTGCAAGGCAATGAATTCTATAGATTACTCACCCGAGGGTCGAAAATGCAGATGTACTCCACATAATGTATGCTTTTCTGAGAATAATACTTTCATGGTAATGATGTGCCCACACAAAAAGCATGCTGGTACATCCATCACAAAGATCCACGTCAGTTGTGAGTCAGTCTTTCATGTCTTTGCTAAATAGCAAAGATCAATAACTACTTGTGTAAGGTGATTTGGCCAGGTAGGTGCTGTTGGCGAGATATGACATTCACCTGTTTGAGAAAAGCCATTGTCTTTTTCCTCTAAGACTTTGCCAATGGAGTTTCCATGCATACTGCTGGTGTCCTTTTAAGCTGGCTGTATTGGGTTTACATGGCAAGGTTTTGGTAGTGGGAAGGCTTCAGGGATGGCTTCTGTGAGAAGACACCAGAAGCTGCCCCCGTGTCAGACAGAGCCAGTTTCAGACAGCTGCAAGACGGACTCAACACCAGCTAAAGCTGAGCCCATCAGCAACATAAGTCTTAGAGGGTTGTATTTTCTTCCTTCCCATATATATTACCACACCTCTCATGGTAGTTCTCAATGCTTGATATTATTATGTAAAACTTGAACTCTTCTCAAGTCATGGCTATTTTCAAATGAGCTAAAAGAACTAAAAGTGGATAAAAGTATTGGAAGTCACTACCATAGATACATCTCATTTAAATAAAATACTATTTCTGATGTTGATGCAGCTGTGACTTTAAATTAAATAGTGTTTTACAAGTGATAACTCTTAAAATTATAACTGAAAACTTAAAGCAGATCTAACTGGGGTGGAAACATTTAAGTGCCTATGATATGGCTTTTCTGAAGATGAATATAATCAAAGCTATAAATAAATAAATCCCCATTAGAAACTGACAATGTTAGCCCTGAAGATCATTTGGCAGCAATTGAAAAGCTGCTCCAAAACAAAATCACATTTTTATGTATGTGCAGCGTAGCCTGAATGTTACAGTATCCTCCACATGCAACGCTTTGCTTTTCTTCCTTGTGTGGCTGGGAAGCAACCCAAGGTAAGAGAGTTTATTCCCAAAGAAACTCAAAGCACTTTGTTCATCTTGCAGTTCTGCAGATGAAATCATTTGGTGCTAACCAGTATTAGCAAAAAAATAAGAAAAAAAAAATAGATTAATCCATGGGATCCCTCACATATGCCCATGAAACGTTGTGGAGGGCAGAGCATAGACTCTGTTCAGACCCTAGCCATACTGACCACCTACCAGCAGATGACATACTCCCTTATCCTCAGTAGAGGAAGGAGTTTGTGGGCTTGAGATAGTCAACAGCTTCAGGATAGAATTTTTCTCAACAATTTTAGCCATCCAGGCTAAGGGTAAGTCTTTGGTGACCAGATGTGGTCCAGACTCTCTCTATAGCTGATGGGGGAACTGGGCATTTCTAGGACACATTCATCTTAAGATGGATGTCTTGAGATGCCCATCAATGAGAACAGGGATAAATTACCATCTACAGGTGCCTTTTCCACAAGACACCAGATTTTAGATAGCTGAGGCAGATGAATTTTGTCCTTTCAGGCAAATATACATGTTCTCTTTCTACACGTCAGCCTCATTCACCAACATTCTCCAATGCAGGACAAAGTGTTATCACCAGCTGAAACCCAATTCACTATCTACACAACACAGTTTGTTACTGTGCAGGAAAGTGACTTGTAGCAATACATGATGATGTAACAAGAAATTGTAATGCAATACTGCTGCCTGAGACAGAATGAAGCATTCCCAGGCAACAACATTTCCTAACTTTTAAGTGGTTTTAAGGGTATTGGAGCAGAGCATTTAAGACAATTGCTACAAACTAGAGCTGTGCATTTAAGCCATGTCATGAACTCCTGCAAATTTGCCCAGTAATCTCAGCCATAAATAGCTTCTTCATAACTTATGCTGAGGTGCCAAAGCAAGTGGGTGTGACACCAGCCTTAAGAATTCTTTGGCTACAGACACTAACTCTCATTAATCTCCTATGCTGCATAGCCTGGTATGACCCATGGACTTTGCAATCTCAGCAACAATCTTCAAACAACTTTGCATGTGGATATCAATGTACAAAAAAGAAGGAGTCAGCCCAATGTGAAGCTAAATTCTCTGCAGTGCTTTAGAGATCAACATGAAGGGATTTTACTTCAACACATCTAGAGTTATATTAATTATTATTGAACCTTTTACCTCCCACACATTTCCTTGGGACATGCAGGTTTGAGGAGAGTTCGTCCCTTTTTGGTGAGTTCAAACTTTGTAACTACATACCACCATGGGCATGTTTGCCTGCATAACTGTCTAATTTCCATTGATTGGTGTCAGTGCAGGTGTCAGTGCAGCCAAATCTGCTTTTCCAAGGAAAACATACCTTAAACTTATTACTATATGTATATTTTATCTGAATGCAGTTTTGTAAACTAATTAGAAACAGAAATAGGCATTCATTCCTTTTTGTAAAACAGATCTGGGGAAGGAGGGGGTTATGCGGGTTTCTGGATGTTGATTTACCCTTTGTTTTAAGGGCATCTAAAATTGCTGCAGGATCTCTCCTTATACATTTCCTATTAATATTTGTGTCAACTGTGTGTACAATTAATTAACTAAATGAGATTTTTTTTTCACTATTTACCCCTATTTTTTACTTCTTTCCCCTACCTATCACAGGTTGAGATCATCTGCAGGAAAGCAGAGCTTTCCCCCTTGCCCATGTTGAAGGAGACATAGTTCTTCCATGCCAGCCGTGCCATTGCTGCTTGAAATCCAGAGGCTACGACAAAATGTGCTCTTACGTAACATACCTTGTTCTCTGTATCACCTTGTGGATGCCAGCTTCACGCTGACAATCACTGATTAACTCAGCCTCAGCACGCGTCTGAAGTGAATCACGATGTGATGTCTGATTCCTCAGCAACATTTCACAGGGACCAGATTTTTGCTTTTAACTACAATTTAGGTAAGTAAATGTGAACATACTGTAATGTTCAAATAATATACTGTACATTAGACTCCCAGCTGCAGCCTTATCATATTATCCTTTATAAACTTGGCGCAAAATCCAGAGGGACTCTGGACTGCTTAATATTCAGTTAATTTCTGTTTTGATTGGAAAGGCGAAAGTAAACCTTTTGGAAATGAATTCATCAATTCAAACTGCATAACAGGCTTTATTGAAATGCAGTCTGCAATGTTCTTAAGTCAGCCTCATCACTGAATGTTGGGACTTATCTTAATTATGGTTGGTTGTAATACTGTACTTATATTAATAATGTTCTTATGTTAAAGAGATTTTTTTTACCTTTTGGAGTGCAGAAATCAATGAGAAGTTGATAAAGCCAAGTTCATTGCTGCCTAAAGTAAAGCAAGCCTGATTTGTTTACTTACCTAAGCCTTCATCTGTCAGACCCATTCTGAAATGATTTATAGACCTCTACCCAATGAAATCATTTAAAGTAGATTAGATTCAAGGAACAATCACCTCTAATATGACAAGCTGATGGAGGCTGACAGGTAACCAAGTTGCTCTGGATGGCAAACAAGTTCCTGAAATTCTGATTAAATTAAAATATTAATGGTACCACTGGGAAAATAAGATTGAATCATGTTAGGCGAATTCAGTATTAGAACCAAAATGCAAATAGCGAATCATTCTGTGTGAAGAAAGCCAGCTGAGGTACCAAGGGAAGTTACCTCCAGTAAACGAGAGAGCAGGAAGTGAATTCAAATGAAAAGCATTGTGTCAAGAGCTCACCTTCACCTTTCTGAGGTCTCTAAAACAACAAGGCCTAACAGGCTCTGGGGTTGGCCTGAACACTTTTGAGAGGTTACATATTTATTTGGACTTGCAGCCTAGTACTAATGAACAACTCCTGCTTTCCTGAGGTTATAAGGTTATTCTTTGAAGCACTGATCCATGCTTTTTTTCCTCTTTTTTCATGTTTGTTTAGTTTCTGTTTTCAGTCCTGTACATTAAGTGGCTCTGGCTGCACTATAATTGCTGTATAACTAAATGTATTGACACTGCCTGCTTTGGGATCTGTATTAATTTTGACGTACAGGGTAATTAAATGTGCTATTCGTCTCACGTGCATTAAAGCAACAATAGATGCCTTATCTGCCAGACACGCTGCAGTGTGCAATTACATGTTAAGAGTAGTTGTGTTTTGCCTCACAACACCTTTTATTAAGGTTCTTTTAAATATCTTTAAATGTTATTTAACGGCAGTGAAGTAAAGACTATCCACCACAAGTAGCACTGATAGGATTTATCTCACCTCGCTTAGACAGGGTAGACATCTTCATCTGATCTAATTGCCTACCCCCCCCCTTTTTAGTCAGCAGAGAGAAAGAGCTGCTTATAGATTGCCACTCATCTGGTCTGGTTTTTATAGTTGCATTTGGATGCAATAAACTGCAACCTGGACATACACCCCCACCACCACCATTCTGTATCTTCCAGGAGGAAGAAGCTTGGTGGAGACAGAAGAAGCACCTAGAGGAAACGGTGGCTGCACTCGCAGTGCCTCTCTAAATAGTAAAGTTCCAATTTAGTTTCAGAGCAACAGAGTTCTCCTGTTTTTTTCCTAGCAGGTATTATATAAATTATGGTGACAATGGTCAGTCCAGTGAGATCCAAACTAGGCGAAGAATGTGATTAACAGGAAAACAAAACAGCAGTCAGACAGCAGCAGAGAGAAAGAGCCTCCTAGAGACCCTTATTGACAAGGAAGGTTAGTTTTTCCAGACCAAAAAAAAATTGTTATGCAATATGAAAGCAGTGATAGGAAGGACAGGACACGCATGAAGAACTGACAATGGTGGGGTAAAAAATGAGAAAACTAAAGGGTTTTTTCATCATCTCAGTGGGAAAAAAAAAGGTCAAAAAGAGTACTGCCAGGAGAATGCCCCAGACAATGGATCAGCTCACAAAGGTGTTTGATGAGTTTTGTGACTGCAGAAAAATTGAGGTGGTGGAGAGACGCTGATCTGGGGACTTGGGCAGAAGAGACTGCTGTTGTTTTCTGACCTGAAACCAAGAAGAGGAGAGGAATGTGTTTACATTTCAATGCCACAAACAATGGCTATGTCAACACTCACATTATTAGATTAAAAACCTATTCAATTCTAGCTGGACTGTTGGGACGGCCGTAGTGTGATCTCACCAGTGGCAACACTAGAGTGAAAATCAGCAGCAATCAAAAGAACCTGAAGCAGGTTGGTCGAGCCAAAAGACTGAGGTGCAGATGGAGCCTAGGGGACCACCAGAACACGATGCAGCACAGGAGAAAAAAAAAAAAGTGCCCCACTGATTGCTTTAGCACATACAGGTAATGGATAACCAGCTTGAGGACCAGCATAATGGACCTTGGAGAATGGCAGCAAATACCATGCTCTTGGGGTGACTTTTCCACTCATGTCTTCTGGTTTGAAAAAATAATTGACACCACCAGCTATTAAAGTAATAAAGAAGCATCTTGCTCACTACTAGAATAAAAGAAGGGATTATAAGAAGGAGGCAGCAAAAAATAAGCCTGTAAATATATGACTTGCAGATTATCTGCAATTTCTCCCGGTTTGTAGGTATTGTAGTAATGGGGAGGAAGTTTAAGCTTAGCAACAATAGAGTCTTTGTGTTCTTACCACATGTGGCAGATGAAAAAAGGTAGAATATAGTAGAATATAGTACTAAAAGCATTGCTAGGAAAAAATGCTAGCTACTCAGAAGTTTAACTCATGCCATCAGGGAAAAGGACAGTAGAGCTCACAAAATGCACATTTTATGTATCTTCCCCAGTGTCTGAAACAAATTCTCACACATCTGTGAATCATTATTTCCACAGTTCAACTACTTCTGTCTATACAATGTGGCTCTAAGATACAGGAAAATCTCCTGTGGCCAAGTGAGCAAAGTACCATGGGAAAGTACCATTTTCCTACACTCACTGTCCAGCCCATAATGAACTTGTGTTGTAAACTGTGATGGGACACTATGTCCAAGGTTTAAAAAAAATAGGCCCAAGTCTTCATTTCCTAATGATGTTAGAAATTACTTTTCTCTCAGATTTTCCGCACATTTCATCAAGCCATCATTTCGTGAGAAGTTTGAAAATTATTCAATGTCCTTAGGTACCTAAACAGATATCAGGTTCTTTGAAGTTTTCATTTTTAAAAGATTTGACCTCTAGGTACGCTTCACGTTGTAGTAATGGAAGTGTGTCTATAATGTATTATTTCTAGTCTTGCTATATCTCTGCCATTCAGGATATTAACTACTTAGTCATTAATTGCGGTCCTACCACTGTCCGACACATGTTGTCATACAGAACAACTCTAAAAGTCCGGTTTCTCTTAAAAACTTCAAAACTAATACAGTCTAATATTTTGACAGCTAGCTTTGATAACACTACACAATTAATCCATCATTACATGAAAAGGAGCAAAGCATCTGTTATGTAAAATCCAGGGCAAACAGAAGTACAAGCAGGAGATAAATCTGAGCATTTCTCCAGTTAAAGCTCAAGCGAGAAAATGGAGCAAAGTTTCAGAGTAAAGAATCAATATACTTCATCCATAAGAGCAACCAGCAAAGGGAAATCCAATTTTGAGAGAACTAAAGTTGAGAGTTCATGCAAATTTCTGTTCCAATTTTAAACTTTTCCCCTGAATTTCCTTTTAAAATTTGAAAATTTTAATGAGACAGAAATAGCACTGTCTTGAGCACTCCCTGTGAATGTGCCCATGAACAAATCCTTCCTTCTCCTTTCAAGAAGGAGGGTAATATTTTGACTCTATTGAAAAACATTAACACTTAAATTGTCTCCCATATTCATACTCTTCTTCTTCATTCTCACTTTCTCTCTCTTTCCTCTGTATAGGTCTAAATAATATATATCTGTACGTGCAAACATAGAGGTGTGTATATATTTAAGTGTGTATGCACCTATCCATATATAGCATGGACATATCTTAATAACTATCTATCTGCCTACCTAACTGTAGTGACAGAATTTTGTTTGGATTAAGATGATAATATTCCTTTACTTTTATGCAATAGAAAACTGAAAATATTGTTTGTACCAAAAGCAATATACCCCAAAAGATCTGGTGGTCATGGCTAAATGTGTATCTTCCATTTGTTGTAGATTTGATGGTTGTCTTATATGTAAGATCTTTATGTGTAATCATAGAATAATCAGGGGTGTATGGTATTTTTTTCTGTCCATTATACAGCACAGATTGCTAGTACATGTTTTGCCACATGGTTCCTATCTTTTATACACTTGCCCCATGCATAGACCCGAGAGCATTGAAAACATGTGAGTAGCTGTTGTTGACACTGGGTAAATATGGAATCTATATATTAAACTTCAACATCAACTATGCAGGCCTGAATTTCCTGCAGCTTTGATTCTAATGCCCTAGTAATGTTTATGCTATCAATATTAGCTTACATAACATTAGGGTTTTGGACCTGAGGGGTGGATAAGATTAAACTGCTTTCCATTCTAGCAGAAAATTTTCTAGCTTTCTCCAAAGCTCCAAATACTACAAGACTGCTTCATAGAAATATAAAGAGGGCCTGCATTCATAACAATATCTTAAATTTCAGCTACTTCGGCCAATGACTCACTGCCTATGGTGCATTCCGAACAAATAACAGTCAAGTCTTATTTCAAATGGCAAATTTTTTGTCTAATCTCACCATTTTGTGATTTGCCTGGAGTATCTGTGTGTTTCACATAAAATCAAGCACAGTTGCCTCAAGGCTCTTTCCTCATGGACTTTTGTCCTTGAAACAAAAATCGTCTTGAAAAGAAGAGTGTTTGTTGACTGATCAGGCAACACTGGTGGGAATCACTGAGAACATTGGAGCTCTCCAAGTGCCTTTTGTGGAAAAGTCTCATTTAAATAAGGAGGCTTTGCAGCATTTCTTAAGGCAGACAGGTTCTGGATCCACCTGGGCTCCTCTCTTATGAAAGCTTGGAAACAGGGAACATGCCGTCCTTTTCCTTCAAATGCTCCACCCTTAGTTTTGTGATCTATCCGAGGAATTGACTTTAGCTGCAGCTTGTTACATAAATTCTTCTGAAGATTCAAACTGAGATTAGAACCAAAAGCTGGCATAAAGAGATGACTGGCTGGTGGAAAGATTTGAGCATGGGTTTACCAGAGCAGGAGGCATGAAGAAACGAGACAAGCTGCATCAGCTGTAGCCTTTTGCTTCAGTTTTACTTTCAATTCAGTGGTACAACTGTGGTTCTACAGGCAAGAGATGACAAATGCACACACACTGCAGCCAAATCCTTGTCTGAAAGGAAAGGTCAAAGTCCCCTGTGAGGGGGGATGGGGAGAGGTGTTCCTGGAAATTGGAACTCCTCGGTTGTTCAAACATAACAAGCACTCGGCAGGACTTTGAGATTTTGGATGCTACTGACAAGTTAATGGGAGTTGGAGACAGCGTCTCAAGCAGTTTGTGAGCTGCCTCACTGTAGCCTGGCCATGTTCTGACTGACGGCTGCTCTTCATCCCCCGGGCCGTCCTCAAAGGCATAATAGCTGGGTAACAGTGGGGCTGCTGTATCAGCTAAGAAACATAGCTGAGTGTCACTGGGACAATACCAGCAGCCAAGCCCATAGCACTTTGCTGTCCTGTCCAGAAGTCTCCCAAGACTGCTGAAGAGACTGACATTTGTCCCTCCTGTGACATGACCCAGGCGTCTGGGCCGTACCAGGATGTTACGTGCCAGCTCCCAGCATCCTGGAGGGAAGGCTTTGGTGCAGCAGCACTGCTGGGGTGAAGCAGCCTCTGTGCCGAACCGCTGGTGCTTACCCCCCAGCTGTCCTCTGTGTGCGCTTCCCTTGACCGATGTGGGAAGTGGCTGTCTTGAGACAGTGATAAACAGACATCCGAAGATTTCACTCTTGTATTAACTTATTTACTCCTTCATCTTGTATTTATTTGATTCAGTGACTCAGGACAAGGTGAAAGCCTGAAAGCCAGGAGAGTCCAGGGATCAGGAAGGCGGATCAGCATCCAGGCAGGACCGATGAAGCGGTTATCAGGCTCTCAGAGTAGTGGGTTGGGAATGACTCCCCTATCCAGCTCTGGACTGCAGGCAGGATCTAACACATGCATTTGGGCAAGATCAAACTTGCCATCTTTTCCACGTAGGAAAATCAAATGGCAATGTTCACTGCCAGAGTGATGTGGAGGTGGAGGTTCCCTAATGCAAGAAATGTTCAGATGCCAGGTTTCAGTAGGCAGTTCTGTAGTTTTTTTCACAGTGCTTTCTACCCCTCAGAAATCAAGGGTGGTCAGGTTTTATGTACATATGCCCCAGCATTCAGTATTAGAAGCTATAGAGTATTACTTCCGTGTCTTCAGTGTTTTGGATCACAGGGTTGTGGTAATATGATGACTATAAAACATTCCATTTTTCCTTCTCAAAGATCAGCCTCTGAAATTTGAAGCTGCCATTATATGTTGTGAGTTATTTAGAAAACAATTTTTAAAACTACATCCAAATTTTAGGTATGATCACCCCCTTTTTTGGAGATTCAGAAGGACAGGCTCAGAGCTACAGCTGTTGGTATTCACAATAACTATGCAATGAGATATTTACAAAATACGGAGAATAAATCAGTTGAATGATCTGGTCTGCCTCACCCTTTTCAATGTTAATTCAGATAAAAATTACATTTTTCTAATCTTATTCCCAGAAAGATATTCTAATCTTTCTAAAGCAGTCATAGCATTGGCCATTCAAGATACCACATTCACTTTTCCAGGAAAGGGTGTAGAAGGTGGAGAAATGTGAGCTAAACTGACACTGTAACTTAGGGGCCATAGGCCAATCAACGGAGCTATCTGCAAATTTAAAAACAATCTTAACATTTGGTGTGAAATATTGCAAAACTTTCCCCAAGGTTTGAAAGTTGCTTCTTGCAGAATGTGTGGTTAAATTCAGTTTGGTGCAACATTATTAAGGAGTTTTGACTTGCAAATTCTTTAGTTCAAAATTTCAAAAACTGAAATAAGGTTCCAACTTCAAAAAGCCTGCTTCTCCTCAATTTAAATCTTACAACCAAATGTACTATTAGCATCTCCGAACAGTGTGTTTTTCTGCTTTTGTGTATGTCATGATTAGCAGAGCAGATAGAGGTCCCTTGGAGAACAAAAGGACTCCCTCATTAGAAAGTTTCTCAGTGCCTGCTGCACGACTATCTTAAAAAATCATGTGCTTAAGACAGACGTGTGAATAGACTTCCATGAATGCTATAAAATGTGTTTACACCCCAGGTTCTCAACTTTCTCTTCTTTTCTGTACTGGGTGCTTTATGAGTGCTTGGCCCCAAGCCTTAATTTTTTGGGTGGTAATGATTCATGCTGATAGGTCTATTTTACCTCAAAACCTCTACTGCAATATTTGATGCTTTTCAAATAATTTTCAAATATTTTGTTTAAATCAACTATTTTAATGTGAGCATAATTTTTATACAAATATTTTTAAAAATGCATAATTCAGAGAACTGAATCTTAACCTTAGAATTCATCTAAGGTTAAGCTTCTGACTGCAAAAACCTGCAGTCAGATGTTTTAGTGAGACTTTATCTGCTGAAATAAAATTAAATTCCTTTTTAGCATTAGTTAACCAAATTGTAGGTTTAGCCATATTTATCCATAAAGTCAGCCCTCCTCTGATTGCCATATTAATACAGGTCTGTCTGGCACAAACAACTTCTTTAGACAATCTGAATGTGACCTTTAATTTGCAAACATCATTCTCCTTTATTCCCAGTCTTTGACTTGTAGCAATATCTAGAATGACTGATACTTACCTAATTGAATTCACTTAATTGTTGGAGTTTCATATTTAACCTTGATGATTTTGTTATGATACAATTGATAAGGAAAATCACACCATAGTAGTTAGATGTGGTTTGAGTCAGATGCTTCTATCTATAATGATTCTACCCTTGACTGATTAGAAAAAAATTTATTTCTGGAATTTTTGATTGGTCTTCATAGAGATTCTCATGTTATAGAATCATAGAATCATAGAATCATTAAGGTTGGAAAAGATCTCTAAGATCATCGAGTCCAACCATCAACTCAACACCACCATGCCTACTAAACCATGTCCCTAAGGGCCTCATCTACACGTCTTTTAAATACCTCCAGGGATGGTGACTCAACCACTTCCCTGGGCAGCCTGTTCCAAGGCTTGACCACTCTTTCAGTAAAGAATTTTTCCTAATTTCCAATCCAAACCTCTCCTGGCGCAACTTGAGGCCATTTCCTCTCGTCCTATCGCTAGTTACTTGGGAGAAGAGACCAACACCCACCTCACTACAACCTCCTTTCAGGTACTTGTAGAGCGCGATGAGGTCTCCCCTCAGCCTCCTCTTCTCCAGGCTAAACAACCCCAGTTCCCTCAGCCGCTCCTCATAAGACTTGTGCTCCAGGCCCTTCACCAGCTTCATTGCCCTTCTCTGGACACGCTCCAACACCTCCATGTCCTTCTTGTAGTGAGGGCCCCAAAACTGAACACAGTATTTGAGGTGCGGCCTCACCAGTGCCGAGTACAGGGGCACGATCACCTCCCTACTCCTGCTGGCCACACTATTTCTGATACAAGCCAGGATGCCGTTGGTCTTGGCCACCTGCGCATACTGCTGGCTCATGTTCAGCCGGCTGTCAACCAGCACCCCCAGGTCCTTTTCTTCTGGGCAGCTTTCCAGCCACTCTTCCCCAAGCCTATAGCGTTGCATGGGGTTGTTGTGACCCAAGTGCAGGACCCGGCACTTGGCCTTGTTGAATCTCATACAGTTGGCCTCGGCCTATCGATCCAGCCTGTCCAGGTCCCTCTGCAGAGCCTTCCTACCCTCCAGCAGATCAACACTCCTGCCCAACTTGGTGTCATCTGCAAACTTACTGAGGGAGCACTCAATCCCCTCGTCCAGATCATTGATAAGGATATTGAACAAGATTGGCCCCAAAACTGAGGCCTGGGGAACACCGCTCGTGACCGGCTGCCAACTGGATTTAACTCCGTTGACCACAACTCTCTGGGCTCGGCCGTCCAGCCAGTTTTTTACCCAGCAAAGAGTGTACCTGTCTAAGCCGTGAGCAGCCAGTTTCTCTAGGAGAATGCTGTGGGAGACAGTGTCAAAGGTTTTACTGAAGTCCAGGTAGACCACATCCACAGCCTTTCCCTCATCCACTAGGCGGGTCACCTGGTCATAGAAGGAGATCAGGTTGGTCAAGCAGGACCTGCCTTCCATGAACCCGTGCTGGCTGGGCCTGACCCCTTGGTTGTCCCGGACATGGCTTGTGAGCACCCTCAAAATGAACTGCTACATAATCTTCCCCGGCACCGAGGTCAGGCTGACAGGCCTGGAGTTCCCCGGATCCTCCTTCCGGCCCTTCTTGTAAATGGGCGTCACATTGGCAAGCCTCCAGTCGTCCGGGACCTCCCATATTAACCAGGACTGCTGGTAAATGATGGAGAGTGGCTTGGCAAGCTCCTCCGCCAGCTCCCTCAGTACCCTCAGGTGGATCCCATCCGGCCCCATAGACTTGTGAGTGTCCAGGTGGCGTAGCAGGTTGTTAACTGCTTCCTCTTGGATTATGGGGGGTTTATCCTGCTCTCCGCCCCTGTCTTCCAGCTCAGGGGGCTGAGTAGCCTGAGGATAACTGCTCTGACTATTAAAGACTGAGGCAAAGAAGGCGTTAAGTACCTCAGCCTTATCCTTATCCTCGGTGGCAATGTTCCCCGCCCCCGCATCCAATAAAGGATGGAGATTCTCCTTGGCTCTCCTTTTGTCATTAATATACTTGTAAAAGCATTTTTTGTTGTCTCTCACGACAGTGGCCAGGTTGAGTTCTAGCTGGGCTTTTGCCTTTCTAATTTCCTCTCTGCACGACCTAACGAGATCCCTGTACTCTTCTTGAGTTGTCTGCCCCTTCTTCCACAAGTGATAAACTCTCCTTTTTTTCCTGAGTCCCAGCCAGAGCTCCCCATTCAGCCAGGCCGGTCGTCTTCCCCGCCCGTTCTTCTTACGGCACATGGGGACAGCCCGCTCCTGCGCCTTTAAGACTTGAAGAACGTCCAACCTTCCTGGACTCCTTTGCCCTTCAGGACTGTCTCCCAAGGGACTCTCTTGACCAGTGTCCTGAGCAGGTGAAAGTCCGCCCTCCGGAAGTCCATGGTAGCGGTTTTGCTGGCCCCCCTCCTTACTTCACCAAGAATCAAGAATTCTATCATTTCATGGTCGCTAAGCCCAAGACGGCCTCCGACCACCACATCTCCCACCAGTCCTTCTCTGTTTGTGAACAGCAGGTCAAGTGATGCACCTCCCCTGGTAGGCTCACTCACCAGCTGTGCCAGGAAATTATCTTCCACACACTCCAGGAACCTCCTTGACTGTTTCCTCTCTGCCGTGTTGTATTTCCAGCAGATGTCTGGTAAGTTGAAGTCGCCCACGAGAACTAGGGCTAGCGATTGTGAGACTTCTGCCAGCCTCTTGTAGAATATTTCATCTGCCTCCTCATCCTGGTTAGGTGGTCTATAACAGACTCCCAGCAGGATATCTGCCTTGTTGGCCTTCCCCCTCATCCTTACCCAGAAGCACTTGACCTCATCATCACTATCATTGAGCTCTAGACAGTCGAAGCACTCCCTAACATACAGGGCTACCCCACCGCCTCTCCTTCCTTACCTGTCCCTTCTGAAGAGCTTATAGCCATCCATTGCAGCACTCCAATCGTGAGAGTCACCCCACCATGTTTCCATGATGGCAACTGTCATAGCCATCCCGTTGCACAATGGCTTCCAGCTCCTCCTGTTTGCCGCCCATGCTGCGTGCATTGGTGTAGATGTACTTGAGCTGGGCTACTGATTTCTCCCCCGACATTGGCGTACTGCCCCTAGGCTCTTCTCTAGTGAGCCTGGTTTTATCCCCTTCCCCCTTCGAACCTAGTTTAAAGCCCTCTCGATGAGCCTCGCCAACTCGTGAGCGAGAATCCTTTTCCCCCTGTGAGACAGCTGAACTCCGTCCGTCGCCAGCAGTCCCGGTGCCGTGTAAACCTCCCCATGATCAAAAAAGCCAAAATTTTGCTGATGGCACCAGCCCCTAAGCCACGTGCTGATCCGATGAGTTTTCCTGTTCCCTTCAGTATTCCCTCCTGCCACTGAAAGGATCGAGGAAAACACTACCTGTGCTCCCTATCCTTCCACCAGTCGCCCCAGTGCCCTGAAGTCCCTTTTGATAGCTTCGGGACTTCTCTCCGCAACCTCCTTACTGCCAGCCTGTATAACCAGTAGCAGGTAGTAATCGGAGGGCTGTACCAGACCAGGGAGTTTCCTAATAACGTCTCTAACCCAGGCCCCAGGGAGGCAGCAGACTTCCCTGTGGGATGGGTCTGGCCGGCATATTGGGCCCTCTGTCCCCCTCAGAAGAGAATCACCTATGAAAATTATCCTCCTTTTTTTCTTAACGGAGGCAGTCGTAATGCGTGGGGCATTATGTTCACTAATCCATTCCTTAAGATAAATAAACTTTTATATGTTCTTTCCTCTCTCTGTGGATCTGGGATACTTTCAGTTGTGCAAGTAAATCTTCATGATTTCTTTTAAATATTTATTGTCCATTTATATAGCATTTGCTTTTAACTCTGCCATGAGGGGAACAACAGTTGTTGTCTTCCAGCTGGTATGATCTGTTCCCTAAGCGAGCTGGTTTTCTGACAGTATCGACACTGATTTTAAATGCATGTCATGTCATTATTTGCTTGTTACTACTCTTCTAATGGTATTTTTTTTCCAGACACATGCCCAAGAAAGTATGAGAACTGATCAGATCGACGTGCTTAGCCAGACACTGCAATTCTGCAGGCAAAATCTGGGGCTTTTCTCAGCACCCAGCTCTCCATTAGATCCAGCTGGGGATGCACGATAAACTGTGTGAGCTCTAAAACTACCTCTTAGGTTAGTTCCTTCTCTGTTGTCCTTAATCATACGACATCAGTGTGGACGTAGTGACGTGGCATCCCTGCAGCACCCACCAAAGGGACTCCTGCCTGGGCCCAGGGTGCTGTGCTTCGGGATTCACTGGGCCTGGGATGGATGACAGCACCAGAGAGACCAGCATCCTTCCCCTGGCAGGGCTGACAGCTCTCTTCCCATGGAAAGGCAGATGGACATCACTGGTTCAGCACAGCTGGCTGAGGTCATGGACAGTGCTCCAGCTTCTGTGGCCAGCTAGTCTGCTGAGGATGGTGGCAACAAAAGAGCTCTTTGCAGGTGTCTTTCAGCCCAGTGTCAATACCTGACACCCAGCCCACACTAGCTCTGCCCCTCAGTGTCACTGCCTTCCTAAAGTAAAGGAGGTGTAACTTCACAGAATGGTTGAGGCTGGAAGTGACCTTCCCCAAAGTCAGTGAAGAGAGACCTCCATAGGCAGATCCTGTCCCAGAGCTGGTTAATTAACCCAAGTCGTTAATTAAAACAAGTTGTGTTGCATTGCCCTGCCAAGAACCCAAACAGCCACCCACCACTGGTCCATCAGTCCCGGAATAACCACTGGATCTCATGCCTCACATACTGCGGGTGCTGGGAGTGTGTTTTCTGCTATTTAAACTATTAAATCTTGATCAGCATGATCTTGCCATGCTTGTACCACTTGGCCCAAGGACTATGAGTCACCCTTTAAATACACTGTCAAAGAAATAGTGTCATAATAGGGTTAGAAGTATATAGTCCATCCCTCTGCTCCAAAATAGGATCAACAATATGTATAACACACTTAAAAGGTACGTTACTAGCCTGATCTCAAAAATATCCAGTGATGGAAGTTGCCTTAGCCTGTGTCCTGGTGTACCAGTAACTTTGACCAGCTTCTTTCCCCATCTGCTCACTGATTACTTTGAGGGTTTTGGGGCAAAGCTTGTGCTTTCACACTGCCTTTGCACCCATATATAAAAGGACTCCAGATTCTTCTAAGTATACCAGAACAGGTGTTGCTCTGACCTTCCTCGTTATCGGTTTTTCTCAGTTGGGAATAAACCTTTGCCAGTGCTATTATTTCAGTCAGTAGCTGTGGGATTCTCATGTAGATGACCAGCTGGGCAGCCCCACTCCCTGGCACCAGGGATACAAACTCTTCGCTCTCCTTATCCTTGGCTCAGCTTTTGAACTTCTTTTTCTTTTTAAATTACATTTTGCATTCAGGAAAACAAGATGTGATTTCAGAGGGGTTCAGATAACAAAGCTGGGTACATCCCAGTTATCTCCAAATTCTAGTCCATAGACATTTTTGCACTTGCCCGGTGCTTATTGCAAGGGCAAAGTGGAATAGTCTCTAGGCTTCATTGCAATATAAACATCAAATTCTATTATGAGCAGTCGCAGCATGGTTTTACATTATAAAATATAGACTATAGCTGCAATAATAACTGTAAAAGTATAGAATGTATAAGCAATAAATATAACTGTAACTGAGAAAGCAGCTATTATATCCATCTCTGCGGAATTCAAATCAGTCTCCTACCAACTTTGTCCATTGTTTTCTATGACCCTGTACCTGATCTTCTGGTAATGGCTTCATTCATCATAATGAGTCCAAATGTCCTGGAAATATCTTCTTGTCCAGATGGAGAACATTTGTTAAGTAGCAGGTATATGAAATACATATATTTGTATATTTATGTGTATGCTGAAAGGTAAAATATTCATAACCCACTGAAGAAAGCTTAGGTCTTTTTTGAAATAGGGTAGCTTTAATGAAAATAACTGTGATATGAACTTTGCTTCCAGCTTCCTTTGGTAGATTAAAGGAAGGGCATATAAATAAAGATATTAACATGTTATTAATGTTTATTGTTGAAATATGTGTATATGAGATGTGTTCCTTCATACATTATGTAATGTCTAAATTACACAAATGTGGGGGAGTTTAATAAGTCATCCACATGGTTTAATCTTTTAATGTAATTTTGCTACATTCTAAATGAAGCAGGGAAAAGTCACTACTTTTAGCAATTTTAAAAACTGTTTTACATGTGAAAGAAGCTGAATAGTAACACAGTGAAAATATTGTAGGTAGCATTGCATTGAGATCATTGATCATTTTTTTCTTAATAAAAGGAGGGTGCATGGAGAACTGAAGCAAAACTGCGATGAAAAAGTATACAAATGTCCAACAGAGGACAAAGAAGGAAGGTTGATTAGCAGTAAATCTGCAATTGAAATATGCTGTCTGTAGATGGTAAATTATTTTCTGTTAATATCTGTTCCTTTTTTTTTTTTCTTCAAGTTATTCCAAGTAGTGCATTTATTGAGCCATAGTGGTGAGTGTTGGATTAACGACAGAGGTTTAGTCCAGCTCTGGGCAAGAGTTGAAGGAGATATCTGGAATGTTTCAGGATAGCACTGAAGAAACAAAATGCTGTAACACACATTAATATATTTGTCCATTCTTTCGTACTAGTTTGGTTTGTAGCTATGAACATTTAGTAACTTCACAGAAGAGCTGTTGCAAACCAAATTGACTCTGTTGTGACATGGGGTCTGGTTCGGAGAATTTACATATCAACTGATGTGGGAGCTCGGATCAGGGGGTCTTTGGCCATCGATTTCAATGACACCATAAAGGTGGTTTTGTACCTTCCCCTACTGCCCCCATCCCTGGGCTTGGGAAAGGGGAGTGGATACCACAGGAAACAGAAACAGGCTTCAAGGTGTCTCACCTCCATGTTATAAAGACTCATCTGCTAATCTGAAACTCACACCTTCTTAGAGAAAACTAGTTATTTTAGTATCAAAAGCACCCAGGGCAAAACTCGGTCTTTGGATTCACATTGTAGTTCTCTTACTGATTTCAAAGGGAATACGGCCTATAGAAAGTGTATAGATTATTCAGAATACACTGCAGGCCAAAAAAAAATTGTATTTAGCTTAAAACATAAGTTAAAATTTATTGCTTTTACAATCTCTCATGATTTCAGAAATGTGGCTTCTCCCACATGTTCCAAATTCGTCATAATCACGAGGCTAATGCAAGAACCAGGATTTTTGTTAAGTTGAAATGAAGTTTTCTTCCAATTCTTGTCTGAGCCTCTGACTTCAGACCACCTGACATCACGATGTATCAAGCGATAAACCCAAGGTAGTGTAGCTGTTGCAGTGGTGAACAAGCAGAGAGTGCTGGCTTTGAAAATGCAATTCAATCTGAAAAAAATGGAAAATCAATGCTGCCTACAAAAAAATATTCTGCTTTTCGTGAAGTCACTCAGAGCTTTTAGATGAGATTTCCTCCTCCTTTCTCTTTTCCTTGAATATAATCAGCTAGAGGAGTTATGTCCCCTTCCTCTGGGGTGGTTCTGTGGAAGTTTGATGTCTTAGATCAAAGAAAACCAGAGGTGTAGAATTAGCTAGTATTTTAAAAATAAATGTCAGTAGAACTTTTTAATCATTGTAAGAAGTTGTTTCACTTAGAGTTTCATAAAAAGTCTTAGATTAGTGGTCTTTTCCTTTCTCTGTCACAGTCCCCCACTAATTATCACAAGGCTCCAACACCCTTGTCATTAAGCTCCTGCTAAGGTAGTTGGACAATTGGAGGGGGTAGGTTGGGGACATTTTGAAATGCTTCAGCCATTCTCTTTCTCTACAGCAACAAAAGAAGTTTTGTTCTGCTGTCAAACTGCCTACAGGTTCATCTTGAGGGTGGGGGGTGGTGGGGTGATTGTCTATGCAGATGTGACAAAATAATCTCTGTGGAGGTGAAAATGGCACATGAATATATAGAGGAATCTGAAAACATGCATCAGGAGCCACTGGAAAAAGTCTTACAGGATGGTGAGTGAAGTGGTTTCAGTGGCTGCCAAGGGGTAGAGAAGGCTGTGGAGGGGAGGGCTGAGGATGCCGCACAACCCTCGGCTGTCCATGAGAATGGACAGGCAGCACCTTAGGTGTGTTTCATCTGGTTAAAATCACCGCTTCACAAGCGCTGAAGAAGTTAACAACGGTGCCTCCATTCCCCTCTGGTTTGTGTGGTTCTTCACAGCTTAGGTATCATCTCCCAGGGCAGCCCAAGCTTGGGGAGCCTCATACCAGGTCAGAACAGCACTTCTTCAGTGGCTTAGGACAGGGACCATGGCTCTGAAACTCAATATGTGGGAAAGCAAACAAGCAGGAGTAATGTAGGTTCCCTTTCAGTCCAACCCAGAACGAGCAGACCTTAATGTAAGGAAGGGTTCCTCAATGTGGAAGAAAAGCAGAGAAATTTTAATTATCTGCACTGAGGCACAAGAGTTTACAAGGCCTACAAAAGAAGGATGGAAAGAATGAGAAGTTACCAGAATAGCTGCAAAGAGGGATTGCTCAAAGATGCAACTGAAAAAAATACCTGTACAATAATTAATTAAGCTTCAAAATGTCCCTCTGAGGTAGGTAAGTATTATTAAACAAGAATATACAGAATTAATTAAGGTTTGCAGGGAAAAGAAAGGGCAGCAAAAAAAAAAAAAAAAAAGCTGAACAAATTAATGCTAGCCAAAGGGGTAAGGAGAATAAGACTCCTACAGACAGAATCAGGGAAGAAACATATCGTAGGTAGAAAACATACCCATTAATAATGGAGCCATTATTGGAACTGATTGCCAATGCTTCCTTCATTATTGGAGCTGATTGCCAATGCCTCCCTAAGGGAGGGCAAAGATGCCAGACTCTTTGCAGGGAGGAGGAGGAGGGAAGGGCATTACATCCTCGCTTAGCTTATCTTTTCCTTTATGCTGACATTCTGTCAGGCGATCACCTCATTTTCAGGCTTCCTTCAGGATGTGTTTTAAGGAAGGCTGTAGAGACGCAGGCTCAGGACACCTGCAAGGTACCTCTGGGACTCTGTCCCTTAGCATCAAGACCCTCCCTGTAGCACAGATATTAAGTACTTTCATGGAGGTTTCATGGGAGCTGCCGATCTAGTACTATCGCTATCACTGCCAAAAGATAAAAGAATCACCAGACCCACACCTCTTTAAATTCCAAAGGTAAGTTATTTCACCAGGGCATGGAAAGCCAAGCATCCCCATTAAAAAAAAAAAAAAAAAAAGCCCACCTTAAAACCAAAAAATTTTCTTGGTAAGAGAAGGAGAGACAGAACCTAGTATATCAGCCACCATCACTTAATATCCTGAAAAAAGACTCTTGGTATGATGCTGCTAAATACTGGTTCTAGCTGGGATGGAGTTATTTTTCTTCATAGCAGCCCATATGGCGCTGCATTTTGGATTCGTGACTAAAACAGTGTTGATAACATGCCATTGTGGAGCAGGGCTTGCATAGTATTGGAGTTTTCTCTTTTTCCCACACTCCTCGCTCCGGAAGTAGGCTGGGGTGGGCAAGAGGTTGGGAGGGAACGCAGCCAGCACAGCTGACTCAAAGTGACCAAAGGGATATTCCATACCATGTGACATCATGCTCAACAGTAAAGGCTCAGGGAAATGAGGAGGAAGTGAGGATGTTCGTGGTTATGGCGTTTGTCTTCCGAACTAACTGTTACACATGTGGAGGCCCTGCTTTCCAAGAAGTGGCTAAACATCTGCCTGCTGATAGGAAGTAATGAATAAACTCCTTATTTTGCTCTGCTGCACATGCAGCTTTGCTTCACGTATTAAAAGTGAAATATTAAAGTATATTTATCTCAACTGATGAGTTTTCTCACTTTGCTTTTCCGATTCTCTCCCCCATCCTACCGCAGGGGAGAGAGTGAGCGGGTGGGCGGGTGCTTAGTTGCTGGCCACCCACCGCAATAGACTTGATGAGCTTAATAAAGCATGATGACAGATTTAAATTAAGCAGAGTTATCTATGAAGTGTTTTCAATAGCTCATTGATTTAATTCGTCTTTTATAGATAGATAGCTGCATGATGTATACAGGTATATACACTGGATAAATGAAAATCATACATGTAAATCAGAAAGTATATTCAATGCTAAGGTATGCATAAAATTTAGATCTGACATAAATATTTATATTTTGTATATCTTTGGAATTAATTAATTGCTATAAGAAATGCAAAATCTTTGATATGATGTTCTCTTCTCTTTCAGAATATCTTCCATCCCCAAATAAAAATCTCTTGGGCAGAGTTGGATGTAGGGACTTGCCCGTGGAAAAAGCTCACACTACTTAGACATTTGAAAGCCCCCACTTAGGAAACAAATAAAATAACATTTTCTTTTCTCATTGTCTTAGCAGGAAGTTTCCAAATGCAAAAATCTTCATCAAAGTGCAAACTTGTGTCTTCATTAGTAGAAAGAAATCTTATCATACTCTCCTATTACCTTGAACATTGCTTCAAACAATGTTGCTAACACTGAAGCTACTTTCCATTGATGTGTTTTTTCAAATTTATCTGTTATTGATAAACATGTTTCTCTACAAGAGGGTTAATCACTGCCCTGCAGAGAAGGTACATGAAGATACACATACATACACATATACACAGCAAGATTAACTGATGAACTGTCTGGGGAACCATAGGTACCTGTGCAAGAATCAAATCACCAGAAACAGAAGCTTCAAATTTGTAGTCCACTGAAGAGCTGTTTTTTCCTGATTTTGTTGCTGCAAGTTAACAGGGACGAGACATAAGCCTTGGAAAAAGCATGTGTTATTTCCCTCTCTACAAGCAAAAAAAGAAGCACACTGCAAAGGGCAACTGAAAAAGACACAGTGGTCTGAGACAGCAATGTCAGTCAGTATATATCAAAAAGCAACATTATAGCCCTGTGCAAGAGGGTGCTCATGCCTCTGGAGACCAAAGTCCACACTCCAGACAGCAATGTTCTTTGCTGCTCTCTTGAAACACGGTCCAAAATACTGCTCAGTGCCTTGGCTTTGCTGTAAAAGTCAAACATTTGTTAAAGTTGCAGGATGCTTGGCTTCCTCTGCACTATGTGAGGAAAAAGATTTATATTGCTACTGTATGAGAAGATTATATCCTCAGACCTGGCAGGGAAGAGCAATGTGTACCAGGGTTATTTATTACCTTCCTTCTCTCAAGTCAGAGCTGGAACAGCCTCATTCTGCACTGCCTGCTCCTTGCCTCAGTTTTCTTTTGGGAAATAGGGGTCAGAAAAGGGTCTATCTAAGCACTGAGAATTCATAGTGGGCCTGGAAGAAGAGACCTTACCATTGCCCACGCTCCCTGCTGAGCCACCATGCCCAAGTCTGCTGTTCCAGAGCAACCCAAAATGTAGGAGCAGTAGCTCAAGTCTCTCATGTATGCACATATTATACTGTGCATTCATCAAATGTGTGATGAGGGGGACTGTAGGCATAGGCCTGAACCTATCTACACACAAGTCCTCAGGATGCTGAGTGTCCTGCTGCTTAGAAATCATAGTAAGCATACTGAAGAGCTGGACTTCTATCCAGCAGCATATTTGGACTACAGATTAGGTTAGCCACGGATTTCAACAAAATATGCTGGAGATGCAAAATGTGTTATGTCAATTAAGTAATACGAAAAATACTGATTGGAGGTCAACCACATAATCTGAACACTGGCACAAGAACAATGAAGATATTTCCCTATTTCACACAGTTTTCGAAGGAGGTTTATCGTTGTTATTATTTCAGTGATATCTGTACTCCTTCTGCATCTGCTGTGAGATGTATAGCACAGAGTCCTACATGAGAAGACACATTATGCATGGTATTGCATCTGGCACAAAAGAGACAAAATATCTGTCTGTTTCTCAAGAGTTTCAATTTAATTTTTGTTGATTCAGATCTGACTTTATTTGATGTGGCCTTTACTGCAAACTTTGGCTAATCCATCTGCTACATTTTTTAACATGTTTGCCAGCTGTTAGTAAAAACTAACAAAAAAGTATTGTTAGCTCACCCCTCAAACAAACAGAAGCCATGATTGCAAGGTTTCATTAAATGAGCGCTAACATAAGTGTATAACTTAATCATTTGTAGATAAGGTTCCTCTCGCTTCAAGAGGAACTGAATCTGGCTTCATGTGAGAATTTCATGCTTTTGCAAGGGGAATTGACAAAACATACTTCTGGGTTTTTTCTTAGTTTTCAGTCGTATTTCCATCATTATATTTAAACTGTTATGATTTAAACAAGACTTCTTAAAACAAGAAAAGGCTAAACTAACTATGCATATGGGGCCCAATCCCCACGCCCACCATTGACACAAACAGTCACGTGGGAATCAGACTACTCATGAGAACACCTGCTCGCCAGCGTGTGAAAAAGACTCTCCCTCCTTGTCAAATGCATTGAAAAAGTAAAAACAGAATTAAAATACTCTTCTGCTGTTGTTTTGAACCAAGCAGTACTACAGAGCCAAATGTGACCTTAAAGGATAATCTAACCTAATATTAGACATCCAGAAGTTAACATCTTGCTCGAACTGTTTATCTGGGCCTGTTTTACAGTGACCAAAAAAGGCAAGCAACCTGAGACCAGTTCACACTGTCCATTTCAGACATGTGTCTTAGAGTGCAATGAATTATCCTCTGGACTCTGCTTTCCTTTTCTGCTGCCCACACACAAACCAGGCACAGTCCTAGTTGCTTATGTTTTGGGTTGCTAATGTTAGGTGAAACAAACTTTGGGCTTTGTGCAGTGCTTCTGTTGGGATCGCTCAGTTGTTTTGCAAGGAAAAAAACCTTGGCAGAGCAGAAGACTAAACAAGCCTAGAAGAAAAGAGGCAGCATGACCTGGAGCTGCCCTGATGGATCAGAAGAAGGAATCATCTTGGCTTGGGAGGAGACAATACTGTGTGCTGTACATGAAACAACACAGAGCTTGATTTGGTGATTTGAGACGCCACTTCGGGTCCCGTGTTCCCCACTGATTACAGAAGTGAAGGGAGCCACATTCCTTGGGATAAAGATTAAGCATCTCAGAGCAGCTCTCTTTCATAGCCATTTACAGTCCTATCAGATGTCAGTACTCTCTTTGAATGTCTAGTAGGAGTCCTAGAAATGCTTCATCCTCCAGAGAATTAAAACCAGGACAAACTCCGAAAGCAAAACTCAGCAGACACATACACTTCTCTGAGTGGGACCAAGCATACAAAGCATAAAGGACAAACATTTCATAACTAATATTTTTCTCTGTCAGTGCAACTCTTTTTTTTTTTTTCCTTAAAATTGTCCAAAAGCTGAAAGATTCTTATATATGTGTTTGCAATTCGGAGCTGTTTGACACACTTGTGCAAACAAATTGCAGCTCATTTTTTTTGCAAACAGTCTGCCGCAAATGCTCATTTAGGGAATTCATTATTCTCAAATCACGTTGTGATGTTTGTAATCATTCACCTACTTACACACTCAGATGCCACAATGATAATTAGAAAGATATTGTTGTTTCTTTTCCCCAACTGGATGACCTAACATGAATAGATAGAAGCAGTGCCTCAGCAAATCGCTGAGGCTCACCATTCTCCTAGGGAATATGTGGAGAAAGAGAAAAAGATGAAGATACCCTGAGTAAAGTAGAACTGCAAATTTGTTGGGTTTTCATATTTGTCTGCAACTCAAATGAAAAAAAAAAATTTAAAAGCCATAAAATATTTTCATTTCAAGAAAGATGTATGAGCTGTATACATTATTTTCAACTATTCAGTTTGTTTTTCCATTCAGTGCCTAATTATAATCACGGAAAGTATCAGCCAGGGTTTGGTGTATAAATATAGCCTTTCAAAGGATCCAGGCATCTCTAACATTTGATTTAATTGCCTGAAATCTGGTTAGAGAACAAGAATACATGGCATGTATTTTTTATTTTTTCTTCAAAATCATTAATACTTTTGCAGATAAGAAAAATTTGTGAAGAGAAAACTTGATTATTGATACCAGAGTCATTCTACTGGGGTTATTATAGCTTGTGCTCGCAAATCTTTACAAATCAGGCTACATCTTCGCAGAATCCTAAAAGGAAAACAATTTATACATATGATACAAAAGATGAAGAGGACATAGTAATAACACATGTTTATGATGCTTTGGGTTTTTTGGTCTAGGAGAGAGTTGTTGTTGACTGTTTTTTTTAATAAATTAAATGGTTTTGTTAATTAAAAAAAAGTGGATATTTCTGCTTTCTGTTACACAAAAATGAATTCAGACCCCAAAGAAGATCCAAAGAAGATAGCACCCCTAGCCACAAAACAGCTACTTACATTTTCACAGAGTGTAAAAGGATGCTTTTAACATTTGTATTTTACTTTGGTTTGCTATTTTATTTTAGAAAATGCATGTATGCATGGGTTATTGTTTATGCTGTTCTTCTATAACATTAGATAGGAGCCTTCAACTGCAGGTTGCAAATATCCTTCACACAGTGTGTTGTAGAGCAGGGAGTGACACACTTGAGATCTACACACCCAACAACACTTTCTTCTCAAAGAATAAGGGCCCTTGTACAAGAAACCCACGTGGTGTAATTATGACCTTTATTTCAGGAAAGAAACTTTGTAAGATATTCCTGGTTTACTGAGGTCTGATTTTGAAAGAGTGAAAGGATGTTCTGTTTAGAAGAAGTAAGCATGGATGTATTATCAGAGCCATAAAGCATGTGATAAAAGCCAGCTTTCTTCCTTTTATTCCTCAGAAAACCTCTCAGCTTCAGCATTTACAAAATTATTATTCAAAATCCTTTTTCCATTCATACACTAGAGATTTCAAGAAAAAAACAAAGATTGGAAAATATTCTACAGATGTTGGTTGCTTTGATGTTTCCATGAAAGAAGGCAAATTGTGGCTGTATCTTAAAAATTTTAGATTAACAGCTTCTCTTTGAAACTTCTAGTTGCAAATCTTGTATATTCTTTGTACAAATCTGCATGTTTGCCTAATATTTTTACAATTTCTGTAGTGGTATGTCTTAAGTACATTACTGTAAAGTCCTAGGTAGTGCTGCAGCTGATTCTTAACACAAGTCTTTTGAGGAAAAAAGCTTTGTAAAGTTATTAGAAATATTCATAATAACGTAGAAATATTTATGCAGCAATTTTTAAACTTAGCAAGTTCAGAAATATAAAATCACTTTTAGAAATACTGTTAAGAAAAAAATCTTCAATGACTCTTCAGTTCCTACAGCAACTCTTTGAGCTTAATTAAGCTGAAAATAATATTTTGAAATCTAGCTGACTCATATAGAACAAATCTGTTCAGGTATTTAAACCAGAATTCCAATTCTTATTAAACTCTGAAAATAAATGATGTAACAGGAAAGAGTCTGGTTAAAACAGCTAATAGAAAGAGGTAAAACTAACTTTAAAAATATTTCTGAGGTTTTCTAGCTACCTGAAAAAGGCAGTTGGAGTACACTGTGTATGCGTTAGACATTCTGCATATTCAGAATATTTGAGACAAACCCGGGAAAACAGTGAGCCAGAGAAAGCATAAGAGAGAAAGTATCCCTATCAAATCCAGACAAGCCTGAGGGAAGTAGGTAGTCCTCTTTCTATGAAATCATAAAGACTGACTGTAGGAAGCTCTCTTAGTTACACAAGCAGTGCTTTCTGATCCTCTCCTCAACTTTGTGGGTTCAACAGCACTCCATCTCTTTATATTTCAGGAAAGCAACCACTGGACTACTTAGAAGGAAAATGACGAACAGGAGGAGAATTAACTGTCCATTTCAGCGATGCTTCTGCAGCACGATGATGGCACTGGAAAGCTTTCACTGTGAGGAAAATGAAGTTGTGAATTTTGATAAGAAATTTAATGTATTTATTTTTCTTTGACAGCTTTTAATGGGCCACAGTGATTCTGAAATTTAAAATTCTTACAGCGTTTGTTTATATAGTGTGTTCATAAGAACACAGTCCAGACTAAAGGTTGGTAACAGGGGTATGGTGGGATTTCATTTGGATTTTAATTTCTTACATACATCTGAATGTCAGCCTCAGAATAACTCTGAAATGATCTACTCTGAGCACCTGATTTAAATACTCTCTTTTCTATTTCAGAAGAAACATGTGTAGGTAGCATTCCATGCAAATAGTCTTAGAAGACCAAAAGCCAACATGATCATGTTGGAAGAAATCCATAGGCTGTCTTGTGCAATGTTACTACACTGCTCCTTCTCTATAGACAAATAAAAATTATGCTAAATTTTGAGTCTCTTTATTACTTTAATCTGCTTTTCTTTTGTTTGTAGCCTTGATTGCATGTGGGAATTCATATCTAGGCTTTTAAAATGAGTTTTCTGAAGTATTTTGTGAAATATGCACTGACATCTCACAGACATAGTCCATGCACCACAGATTTGGAAACACCAAACTAAACAATCCCCAGGTTTCCAAGTGAGTTTATATAAAGCTTACCTTTACATAAAAGTGTAGTCTGTAGACAAAAAGAAAAAAAAAATTAAAAATTATTCAAGGATCAGTGAGCAGTTAGTTACCCATGCTATACTAAACAGACTGTACCCAGTCATCAATTATATTATTTTGCCCAAATATAATTGTTTTAGCTATCTCTGATAAAATAAAAGTTCTCCATGGTGATATCCACAGACTGTCATATGACCATGGTTACTACTTCAGAGAAACATCATTTTGTATATGTACATTTATTTTGTGTAAGTGAGCAGGTTATATATTGTGCCCTTCTTTTTCTTTCTTACCCTTCCAATATCAATATAAAGGGATGTAAATTCAGTCAGATCCCTAATTATCGCAGATGGGACACTAAAACAAACAGAAGTGAGATAAGATAAAACAAAAGCCCAGGTGATGATATGACAAACAAAGGATGAAATTCAAAACTTCTCAGGAAAAAAACTTAGAAAGTAATCAGAAGCTAATGTTTCTTGGATTCTCCCATGGCAAGGACACATATGTATTGTCAACTGGATATTAAGACTACTGTAATTAGTAAGCAAAAATCAAGCAGACTGAGAGGCTGAGCAGAAGCAAGACGGCACGAATCTTTGAGCAAGGCACAGAAATCCCCCTTGCCTTGCAGCTGAAAGCTGGGACAGAGGGATCGTGAGCAAGACATCACTCTTCCTGTATATAATCTGTATTGTTTTGCTGCTCCATTTCATTTAACTTGCCAATAAATCAATGTATCCTGTATGACTGAAATGGTCCAGGGTATTGCTTGTTATTACTGCTCATCCACCTACACCTGCCAGTGTAACACCAGGAAAGATAGCCAAAGTTCATCTCTAAGCAGAGCACAGTGCTTGATGACTGGAAAACTCCAGATACTAAAGCAAGGAGAGAGCTAGAGCCAGTCAATAGGAAACACTAAGGGCGGGAAGAGGCAACTGAATTTCCACCTCTCTTCAGAGATCCTGTTCTGAATCAGGAATTAAAGAAAAGCTTTCTCCACTAAAATTCCAACCCCAGAATCCTTTTTCAACCATAAGCACCTGCCATTATTATCTGACAGCAGAGAGACAGGACATTTTTTTTTCTTTTCTGAAGTAAGCTAGAAGCTGCTTATGTGGGAGACAGCTTTAATTGTCTTCTCAGCTAAGCAGATTCAGGCATTCATGTCTAATTCACTCATGTCTTTGCTAAAAAATGCCCTAGACAAAAGACTCTGGGATATCCTCCCCAGAGCTCACCCCTATCTGCTCTTGGAAATGGGTGGGTAGCAGTTGGGTCAAAATCACGGGGCAGAGGACAAGTAGGAAGGCCTGAACTGTGGACCCCACTTCCATTTGTTTAACAAGAATCCCACTATCTCAAAACCTGGCTAGGTCTGTGACAGGTTTATCTGCTCTCAGAGTCTAAACCACTTCGAATACACACCTAAAAATCTCTGGTTCTTTTAAAAGAAGAGTCTGGTGAGGACCGTCTCCCCCAGCACATCTGGTGAGCACCCAGGATAGGCATCCCTGCATTTCATATAATACCACATGGAAGTGAGAAGTAGTCGGGACTCGTGCGCTGAGCTGGAATATTCTGTTCACATGAAAGTCATTCAAGCAAGTAGTTGCTGCTGTTCTATTATTCGCAAGCATTGAGTTAAACTGGTGTCTGGCCAATGGTGTGAAAATAACTGTAGTCTTCAGTGCGCTGTCTCATATACAAAAAACGTACATATACAAAGTTCATTTATTTGAATGCATTGGTCTCCATTTTTAGTCATTGCTATTACCATTTCATGACAGTCATTTGTCAAAAATAATTTCATAGATGTGTATGTGTTCTCTCAGCCCTAACTGTAAAGGACACATTAAGATCTTTGTAATAGCCTATGTGCCACAATTTTTAGGAACAAATCCATCCTTATGCCATATTATATTAAACAATGTTCCATTAGTAATATTATATAATTGGTCATACCAGTTCACATAGTAATTTAATACAGTTGTTATAGCAGAAATGGAGATAGAAAGGAGCCTTACCTGATTTAAAGACATATTTTGGTTGCAGACAAAATTGATAACTCCTAACTTGGACACCAGAAGCATAGATGTGTTCTTATAAGCTGTCACACCTGGGAACAGTAAGCACAGATGAACTCTTTCCTTAAAATACTGCCCTAATTTAGAAAATTTGAAATTGGGGAAAAAAAAAATTGAGAAAAAGGGGTGCCACAAGAACTCTGTGTAAATTACCTATCCAGTGAAACTTTTAAAGATTTTTAAAATGCTCATTTTCCACAACAGGACAGAAAACAGAAGCATTTGAAAATCTGTACCCAAACAAATAAAGAAATTAAAGGAGAGTTGTCAGTAAAAGTTGCAAGGTGCTGATTCAGAGACATTTGAACTTGCTTCTCGCATGCAGGAGATAAGGTCTGTTAAAAGCTATTGTGAGGAAGCACCTAACTCTCTAGAGTTTCTGAAGCTGAGAAACATTTCCAGACAAAAGTTCAGCTGAAATAATTATACATCCATTCAAAAAATTGACCGTGCTGCTCAGCACTTCCTAACAAAAAATGCCCTCATTCATGCTGAGCCTGAATCCCTGAGCACAATAGAAAAACACCATTTACAGCTGAGATGCAAAAAGCATGTAAGAGTCTCAGTGGTTTATCCTGATGAAGAAGACAGCATTAACAGAGAAGAACACACTACATTATACACCACTGCCATCTTCTTCTTCAAGAAAGTCCCATAAAGACATGAAAAAGTTGTTAAGGCTAGTAGGAAAAGGGAATCTGCAATTACTAGTAAGGAGATTGCAGTCCATTTTCACTAACATTTTTTCATCTCCTTCCAGTGTTTAGCTTGCAGGGCAGTAGGGCATTAGTGAAAACCAATTAACTCTTCCATTCTATAGCAGCATTGATAGACACAGAGAAAATTCCAGATTTGCATTGGAGTGCAACAGCATATATTCTGGTACCAAGAAGAGACCAGGAATGTTCTTAAAGGAATTGGTGAGCCAAGATGAAGAAAATGAGAAATGGATGACAGCAAATTCCATATTTGGAATATACGTTTGTGCCGCAGTGCACACCAGTTATCCTTTTATTTCAAATCCAAAGTTGATCTCCCCCAGATTTTCTCTGAAAATGTTTAGGCATAATATACTGGTTTTTATTATACATTTCTGTTTCTGTTTAACTAAATAATGATAAATTCAGGAAATGTACAGAAACTTTTCAGAAATGTTATGTTTCCTGTAATTGCTACAATGGAAGAACGATATCCAGAGGGAGAGGTTAATCCTTAGATACTGGTGTATATCAGCCTGTACACCAAAACCAATACATTAAATAAAGCCAAAGGTGAATCATTTTTCTTGTCATTTTGATTTTTTAAAGGTTGCTCAGAGCCATATTTGGCAACTCTTGCTTAACTTCAGCAACAGTTAACCATAGCAAGGCTACTCTGAGAGAGGAATCTGGGTGAAAGTGGTAGGAAATAAACCTGTATCCAATTTGTTTTTGAGACTTCTAGTGTTTAAAGACAACTAATTTGTGTCATTTGTTTCTTCTTCTGGGTCTTCTGGAAAAAAATCTGGAGATGCCTCAGTAATGTTAAATCGCAATAGAAGGAGTCTGAGTCGTCAGCTAGGCTACTGTATCATGGTGGTATCTTCTTTAGTAAAGAAAATAACAGTATTCATGTAGACTCATTATTTTCTGAAAAGTATGCACTGTGGCACGGAGTGAAGAAAAGCTGAGAACTAGAGGCTCGTGGTATCCCTGTATTCTCACAGGTGTTCTTCCTGTAATGCCTGTTTTAAGAAAGGGTATTCTTTTATTCCTATCTTCACTTTTAGATGTTCAATATTTAGTGACAATATAATGAACATCATACGTTACTGACTGCAGTCAGGTATGGAAAGCTCGGCTGAGGTTTGTTCCCTGAGGACTTTGACTGACCACTCTCCTAGCCCTAACGAATGGTGGCATATTTTTGTGATTGGGATTTATGTCCTTGTGAGGCTGATCTAAGAACAGCACACTCATTTTTAACAAGTGACCTAAGTTACATTTGAATTCAGTCCTCCAGAAAATGAAATACCAGCGTGTTAAATTGCACTAGATTTTAGTCTATAAGGCAGGTTCTCATAGACTGACTGGTGATCAAAATCTAATTAGTCTGTTTAGTGAACCTAACATGTTCCATTGTGTTTGCTAAGTCAAGAAATCATATCTTAGAAATTCTGCACTCCTGTAGTATGCCTTATGAACTCAGTACTATTGTAGTTTGGGTAACCATTCTCGCTAGACTTTGCTTAATAGACCTTATATTTTATGTTTTCAGTGAACAACTCATACAGGGTTGAGCCAAGGGCTTAATCACTCTTAATACAATAAAGCAGCACTTTAAAATATTATTAACCTCATCTGTCTAGATTTGGAACTAATAGACCATTGTGTGTGTATTGTCTTTATCCCTGCCAGTTATGTACATATTTATTAATCCACTCTTCCAGAGGAAAAATTTCTAAAGGAAAACCAACAGTAACCTTCAAGTGAGCGGGCACAGGTTAGAAGGGCACTAATTAAATGTCAGACTTGACAGATTAAAATTATGAAATTTAAAATCACCGTGGAGCTCTTTGTCATTGTCAAATTAGGAGTCAGTGTGATGAGGAGCACGGAAGTGAATGGTTTAATGGATTGAATGGGAATGTGGCTTAGCAGCAGCCTTTTCTTGAATTCAGATCAGCCTGTAGTTCAGATCAAAGGCTGCTAGTTCAATTTCACATTCAAAAAGAGTTGCAGCTTACCTGCATCAGTAATAGATGTGTGTATATGTATGTAGGTTTGAAAAAAAAAGAGAAAAAAACATGAAGACAAATATATTTCATGAGAAATAATTTTTGCATAGATGATTTATATATTTAGATTAGAGCAGTAACATCATTTTTTCTATTATTTGGCTATGGGGTATTTAATGAGATTTAAAGTCAAAGTGTTCATGCAGTGCTTATTATTTGTTTTTGAAAGCAACTTTTCCATTTAGCAAAGTGGAAGACAGGGAATTTAGAGCTGGATAGGTTATGTTAAAGGAAACAAGATGAAACTCAAGTGAGTTTAATCACATGTATATACACACAGATGTACATGCCTAAATATTTATATATCTAAAAACTGTATGCAATATCTTTCAGACATCAGCTGTAGAAAATCTAATGATCTGACTCCTGTAAATTAGGTCTGTAAAGTATGAAATTAAAATATTTCCCTTTCTTAAGTCATTACTTGTATGTTCACAAAATTTTCTAAAGCCCTTGCCTCCTTTCTTGAACAAATCAGGAAATTATTACCTTGCCATTCTGAAAAACTTCTCTTCATTCAAACGTAGTTTTGAACGATATAGAAGATACTATACAACAGTGACTGAAATCAATAAGATCGGATTTTAAACAGGATTTGGTAGTTATTTAAACCAGTGGGAAGTCTTTTAAACCATTGGGAATCTTTCTATTGAATTCAAAAGATGTTGGATCAAAGCTGAATTCTTTAATCAATATACCTAAATTTACATTACAAAAAGCATCAATAAAAACGTCAAGCCCTTAATTGCATTCATAATGTTTGGGAGTTTTCTTGAGACAAGTGATATGTTATGACAAAATTATGCTGGGTAACTCTTGTCCCATGCTCCAGTTTTATCCAAGCACAGCTTAAGACATTTGACAGAACTGGCATCTTCAATTCAAACACTGATTTGGAGTGAGAAGTCTTCAGCATACTGTAAACCCCACAGTCAAGGCATCTACCTTCCGCCTCAATGTGCATGTGCATTGAACAGGAAGACAAGACTGAAGGTGAGTCTACAACCGCATTTCTGGATAGCACTGCTCAGTAGCTTCATGTGAGATGACTCACATGCAGTCCTAGCAGATCTCGGATAAGTCACTAATCTGTCGTGATCACTGACACCTCAGGAAGACACAGCAGTTCTTCAGTTATCACTTGGAGAATATTTCCTTAATTCCCAAACTTTAGCCAGGTTTCTAACCTTTCCTGACCAAGGTCAATGAGATGAGAGGGGCCACATCACAACCTTTCAATAACCTTAACAAAATGAGGACTGTTGAACAATTACACAGCATCAAGAAATTAATTCTTGAACAAAGAGAAGCATCACGTAGTGCCATCAACAAAATGAGATGCCCTACATATTTCACCTACTGCAGTGACATTACTCCAAAGAAGATGTTCTGGAAAAAATTTCCCTACACCTCTTATACCTCACCAAGCATCAAAGGGCTAAAATTACCGGAGGAAAAAAGTGCATATACCCTCTCTTCCTCATCCTGCATTTACAGAAGCCATGTGAACCAAACACACTGATTTTTAACTACAATGTAACCAGAAATTCCCAGAAAAGGGGAGGAGAAATGATTTAGGCTAATCTGAATCAGACAGTGTGGAGTACTATTGGATTTCGTGGATGATATGGTAGAGGTCAAAAATACAGTTATGGTTTAATATTAAAAGGAACTATAAACTAAACTCCATAAAAGAAAAAAAAAAAAATGAAATGAAACTGAACTAGAATCTCTGTGGAGCACCTAGTAGATTTCCTTGTATGACTTCTGCCATTGACCCTTAGACTATACAGTCTCTCAGTCGCAATTCATTTGCAAACAACGGTGTTTGGTGAGCAAGAAGCCACTAAGCATAGGCACCCAAGAGGAACACTTTCAAAGCAAGACATAGACAACTGCTATAAAACCATTTTCAAGTAATTTAGCTCATGAACAAGAAACTCTATGGGGGTTTTATGTAAGTATTCTAGTCTCTTTAACCATCTGAGTTAACCCATGTGAACAGTTTTTGCTAGAGTTGTCAAAGGATATTGAATTTGTTCTATAAAACATTAGTCAGCATGGACATTTTTTGACATGGGAACAAGTATGACATGAATGAAAGAACAAAGAAGAAAGCATAAAACTGAGAAGTCACTTAGTTCTGTCATGGGTTCTACTAATTGCTTTCAGTAAACTAGCAAATACTTGGGTTTCTGAATAAGTAAATAATAATTGTCAGTAGTGGCCATTAATTACCCAGTAGCCACTGAATATCTACACTTTAAACTTCAATAAGAATTTCTTCTCTTGTAAGAAATGGTTTCAAGTTTTGCAAAGAAAGCAGATACTTCTACATTTAAATACATTTATATCCACATGACGTTAATAAAAAATACCAGTCATTCTAAAGAGGTTATGATGCCAAATAAGTGACATTTATTAAAGGCCTTTTCCTCATTTTTTCTCTTTTATGAACAGTTCCTAAATTATTTAAATGCCAGTGATTCCTCTTGAGTTCAAAACTTTCCTTTGCCAGAGTCATGCATTATCTATCTATTCCAAAGTATCACAGTGACATACATTTCCAGTACCTTATCTTATCAAGGGGTGCAAATCATTCAGAAGACAAAACCTTTAGTGCTGTTGCGTGTTGGCCTTATTTTAAAAGGGGCTGATGAATCCCTCCCTGAGAAAAACCATCTGTTTGGTAAAGCCACATGAGAACAGTCCCATACTGATAGACCTCAGCAGGGAGCTCAGAAAAGACAGAGATGGCTTCGGCCAGCACAGGAGACATCTACACAGTGACTGCTCCTGTGGGACAGTCCAGTGAATTGTCTCTTTTTCTGGAGATCCCCCAGGAGGGACCAGGCCTTTACATGGCCCCGCGGCCAAGGAGGTGGAAGTTTGCCTTGGGGTTTGTGTCAGCATAGGTTAAGCTGCTGTTCAGGGCTGTGCAGGTTCACCCAGGTAGATCAGCCTAAGGCCACTCCTGCTGTGTACCATGTTCTGCACCTTAGTTTTGAAAATATTGGCAATTCTATGTAACGTTAAACCTCCTTTTTCTTTAAGGGTTTCCTCCTTACGTCTCAGATTCCTGCATTGGAATCCCTTTTCTTTGTTACCAGTCTTTGAGTTTAGGGGTGAAAGTGTGAACAACTACTCTTTGTTGTTGGGTTTGCTTGGTCACTTGAGAGTTACATGGAGCCATCTGTCCATATGCGCATCATCTGTAATACTACCTGACATGACACTGTTGGGCTAAGGAAGCAGCACAGAAGACCTGTGAAATTACTCCAAATGGCTGACTACCAGGTTATTAACCCAACCAAGGTCTTTTAGGAGGTTAGAAGGAGAAAAGGGCTACAAAAGAGGCATCCAAAGTGCAAAAATAAACCCAATAAAGGTGGGTTTTTTTAAAGAAAATGGGTTGCAAAATATATATGTCCTTCACCTGTGACTGCCACACAAGTTTCTTGTGGTGGGTGGTGAAGGGTGATGCAGAAAGATATAATTTGGTGAACAACACAGCTAATGGAGTCTGGGTTCTGCAGATTTGTGACATAACTGATGTATTTGTTGACTATAAAAGGCAAAAGCTGACTGAAGCTTTTCCTACAGCTGGAATATTCACAATATTTCTCTCTTACTGAGAGTCTCTGGTGTCTAACAAGGACTGAGCTTTTCCCTCAGTGGACTCTATAGGAAGGTTTCTCTTCTCTGTATAGCTATTTTATTTAAACTTACAGGAAATTAATAACACTAAGATATTTTCCCTTCTGCCAGCTATGGCTGAAATTGGCTGGGTCTTCCAAAGTTATTAAGGAGACACACATAGAAAGAGAGAAGGGCACAAACATGGTAATTGCATAAGCTGCTGCATGAAGGAAACCAAACATCATAATCATGGCCCAGAGTGGATAGATGGTTTCCTGTCCCAGTGGATAGAGGATAACATTCAAGGAATACGTTTGTCATGCAAAATTATCCTTTTCAGATATACTCATATGCAGTGCAGAACCAGCTGGGTTCCACGGCTCCACCAGCGATGCTGATATAACACTGCAGGGCACTTAGTCCTTTTGGCATGCAGCAAGTGCGTCCTGCCAGTTACATTTGGCAGCTGTCACTGAATTCAACCTACATAAAGAAAAACAGACAACCTGGCTCAGGGAATTGCTGATGGGATATAATGACTTTTGCCTTTAGGTGACCTGAGCAAAGCAGGTCTACAATTTAGTTTCTTGTTGGCTCACAAAAGGGGGACAACCTGTAGCACTTGAGCAACATGCAGCTCATGAGCTATTCAAGTACAATTCTCAGTCTGGATTATATTACACAGCCAGCAACAGGGTTGTGCTGGCATGGAGGCTGCTAGGTATGCCGACGTTCAAGCTGTGAAAACAAGCGAGCCAGTGTGAGCAGTACAGTAAATTTACTTTGTACTGCAATGGAGCAGTGGAGACCCACAGGGAGACACTTTCTTTTTCTTCCTGAGAGCTATCAGGGAGACCGAGAGGTAACTAGTAAGTAGTCTGGTGTCTCAAACATGTGAGGGTTTTGGAAGGAAAATTGTAGGATCATAAGTGGTACTCTCACAGATGGTAATAGTCCCATGGAAGTCAGTGGCACTAATTGCATGAATAAGAGTTCACTAATTTAGTTCAAAATCTTCAAAAGCCCTGTTCAGGACTGAGATCTGGTGGTGGCCACTCATTTCTGCTCATCCTGAAGATGGTCAGCACTTCCAGCAAGCTGCCTGCTCTCCCTCATTCACTGTAGACAAGGTCAGACTGACTAGCTTAAATGGTACAACTGCCTGTCCAAGCGAACCCAACCTGCAGCAAAATGGGGATGTTCGTATGAATTCCTCCTTAGCAGAAATCAGAGCTGTTCTACAGAAAAGCAGTTACAAAGGCTAATAGATAGTAACATCCAGCATTGCTGGACCCAAAAGGCGATGCTTGGCCTAATAAAAACATGAGGCCAGAAGGAAACACCTGGGTCACCAAGACTGTCCCCTGAGATCTCAGGCAGTGCATTGTATAACCTTTTGCATATACGTATTGAGCTCCCCCTAATCCCAACAGAAGGCTGTTCCTGAAATTGAATGTTTCATGATAATGTGTGTAAGTGCTGAACAATCAGATACTACAAATGCTCATTTAAGAGTCTGTATTAAATGATGATGATGAAGAGGTCAAGTAAGATTTGTTATTGTGATTTTTAAACTGTCATTCAGATGGTTTCTAATTTAGGACAGAAGTGATCAAATCAGAAATCATCCATAAATTTAAAATAATTACTCTCACTATGATACAAAAATTTACCAGCAGATTGCTGTAAACCCTCAAAGATCAAAGAGGTGGAGATAAGGCCACAAAAAACAATCTGTAAATTTGTAATTGTATATCCTTAAGGAGCCATATATCACTACAGAAAAAAAGATTTGCTCACTAAAACAGGCAAATTAATCAAACAGCATTAATTCTAGTACTGTAGCTACTCATGCAGTTTAATCTGTACAGCCATACTTCTGGTTATGGGGCACAATATTTTTCCCTTTTTTAGAGGTCAATTTGCTAGTACTGGATTCAATGAAGATTACATATTAAACCATAAACAAGGTGGATCAGGTCCCCACCAAGGGTCAGTGAAGTCTGATAAAATTTCTTACACCAGCAAAGGGAGTGGAGCTAGCTTAATTATCTTCCAAAGCTTAAAAATACAAGATATCACTTTCCAATCAGTGCCAAATAACCTTGGAGTTCAAAACCTGATGAAAGTCAACTGGAATTCATGTGTCTGTCTTTCTTTGGAGGAAGGGAAAGAAAAAGTGCAGGAATTAATACCTTACCAATATTTACATCAGAAATCTACATATTTTAAAAAATGCTATTCCATTGTGAATGAGATTCCATACCTTGAATATGAGAAAAAAATGCAAAAAATTATGTCAAAGTGACTCAACAACACAAGAAATATTTTTGCGGTCTGTCTTCTGAGACTCATGTCATACACCGAATATGAGACCCATTGTATACATCTAGCATTCTCATAAACTAAGAATTGATATTTTATTTGCAAAATGAATTGCAATTTCAGTCTGGATCCCAAGGTTCAAATGTCCCAAAAAAAAAGAAGTAGCCAGACTTACTAGCAGACTTACTGCCTGATGAATCATGTTGGCTAAGTGATGGCTGTAAGAAATCATGTATTACTTTTATCCATCTATTAATCTGCTCTGTATATAAATAAAGCAGGTAGTCTCTTTAAATAGATCTTTGTAGTCTAGTACTTTCCAGAGGCTCTAAAAAAATCAATGAAAAAAGGTAAGTATGAAAATAACACTGTCTTTATTTACGTGCTCCCCTAACAAAATTATAAAACACTGGAAAAAGCCACAAAACAGCATGAAAGGATTTATTCTCAGCTCTTTGAAATTGATGGAATGCTTGGCCACTATTTTCAGTGAGAGCAAGCCAAGACATTTTCTTACAGTGAGTCTGATCCTTATAATTAATTACTGGGTTTTTTTATTCCTACCTTAACCTAACTGTACTATTTCAAGCAGATAGAATTTTTGTGGCTTCATTAATAAAATATAGAAACACAGATGATACAGGATTCATCTCATCTTAGATACATCAATTTAGACATCTAAAATTTATATGAATACTACAAACTAGTTATCCAGATTTCAGCTATAGTGAATGGAAAAAGCAGACCTTCCAAACATAGTGCTTGCCACCTATTTGAGGAACGATGGGTTGTTCCTGCCTCCGGGTGCCTCCTTCAAATCTCATGTCCTAATGCAGCCATGCATGCAGGTAAAGTAAGCATTACCTCCTCGGGAAGTCACGACGGACTGCTATGAGATGCCTTGCCTTGGGAACAGCAGCAGACGAGTGAGAAGGGAATGATGGAACACTGGCCCCCTCAAGGTGCTGCTCAGGGAAGTAAGTTGGTCACCACACAGCAGAGAGAGAGACCGAGCGTGGGAAGAGCCATATGCTCTTCCACATCCATGCTCCAGATGCTCCTGGGCTAAGTGTGAGCGTTACCTAGATGAGGAGCTGGTCTGCAAAAATAGTAGCTGTATAGCTTCAGGCTATAGACACCTTTAAGTGTCCACCTACAGTTCACTGTATGTGAACTCCTTTTATGGAACAAATGGATCGTTAGGCCTAGATTTAGTTGCCTAATCATAGGTAGGTAACTAGTGCCAGCTGAACTCTCCTGGAGTATCAAGACAGATATAATAGATATAAGACGGGAACGTGTGATAGTTATGCCCTTCTGGACCAGCAGGTAGAGGTCAGGTGGGGTAAGCTAGGACATCCCATCTGCCACTGGATGCTTGTTTGTGGGCAGCTGAAACAAACGCTAGAGCTTCATTAGTTAAAATAGGCACTTAGGCATACCTCCCATGTAGACACCAATGTGTGAAGACACACCTTCATCTGTGCTTTGAATTTCACTCTAAGGGCCCCAGGTCCACCAGCCCTGTGCGGATATCTCGTGTAACCTCAGGCACCTCAGATAGCCCTGGACACCTGTGTGTGGACAACTGAACAGAGCCTTCTGTGTCTGGTTGCAGAGATCCTCTCCCAGGTGCATTGGTAAGATGTGAGGCACACCTCTGGAACTGAAGAGTTTATAAGCAGCACTGACTACATTGGCGTAACGCTCCTGTTTGAGATACGTGCATTGCCAGCACTTTGCAAAATGTAATTACATCATATCCATCTGCTTTAGCACAGAATCAGGGGACCACTACTGCGCTGTGAAGGACAGTCTTACATCTTTAATTGTTCTGTGATGTCGGCGCTAAGTGACCTGTCTTCTAATCAAGGATGCAATGATACTGCATTTCACGCGTAAAACCTGAGTGTACAAATTCATTCAACTGGCTTTAATTTGGAATATGGGCATTAGCAGCTGTATAATTTGTGACAGACAGATCATTTTTATGATGTGTCTGTTGGTATGGCCAATATTTTCTCTCTTCATCACCTGCACTTAAATCTTCCTTGCCTTTGGATGCTGTGCATGTCCAATGTGTAATAAAGAAACTGAATTACCTCTCACCCCTGGAGAAGGTGATCCCTCTGAATCAGCATGGTGGCTATTGGCAGGCAATACACATCATTTGCATCGTGGCTGCCTGCACCCTGCTTGACCTACGTATGAATACTGTTCACCTAATCCCTATTTCTTGCCCAAACAACTCCGGTATAAAAAAGTATGATAATTGCTGCTGCTACCTGTCACAGGCATAGCATCGTACTATAGTATCCATGAGAGCTTGTGCAAAATGGTGCTCAACTGGCAAGAAAATTAAAGAGTTAATAAATTCAGACCCATTATTTTTCACTAACTGAACATGTAGGAAATAAAGGAGAGGTTTTCTTTTGGCGATAAATTAGCTCCCACCCTCCTTTTGTTTGTTATTACAGTCATGGTTCAAAGCCCTCTATAAAAACAAGGTCCCACTTTATTATAGGACAGACAGGTTCAGCGCACAGCTTGCAATAAAGAAATTAGCAAACCAGAAGCTGCAATTCTGTAGAAACACTCAAAAACGAAGAGGATTTAAAGTGACAAGATCCAATTAAATTTAATTACCCAAGCTGTATTTTCATTTTAACTGACACTTTTTATTAAGGAGCCACATGCACTAAAGCTAGAAACCTGGGCCAAATTGCATCCCAGTAATACAGTTATCTTATGCAAAATTCTGAGTATCTAATTTTCTAAAATGAAATTAGAGACATGGGGTTTGTAAAAGGTTCTCTTTGTCTGATACTATAAGATGCTGTTTGCAATGTACCTACACTACTGTATATCTATGCTACAGTAGCACCTGATGTACCTAATAAAACTTATTATTGGGAAAGACTCTAGCACACCTTTATTTTTTTTTAATATGGAAGTATTCAGTATAAGTCAGGGAGACTTAACAACTGAAAATCTAAGTCTTGAAAACTAAAACATAAAGTCTTTATGACTTTGACATGAGAAAGTTATTTATGCATCTTTTAATTTTAGGCTTAAGCAGTCACATAAAGCTGGATTATTTTATAATAATCATAATAAAATCATAATAAAATGATTATTTTAACTTCACCTTATTTGTCCCCATGACAGCAAAGAGCAAAGAGGGGCTGCAGAGAACAACCCACTAGGAGATTTACGCTTGGGAGTTCTTTCCATGCCTCTGGTTTTAAACAATATATAGTTAAATATTTGAAGCGAAAAAATTGAACGGCAGCAGATGAATGGTTAAACAACTGATAAGAAAAGAGGACAACGGAGACATTTGTTTAACCAAGCTCAAACCAGTGGGAACAGCCTAGACCCATGAGGCTTTAAGAAACGCATGAGGTTGCACGGTCATCCTTCCCTCCCAAGGGCTGGGTAAGACGTGCCAATGTCTTTGGTGGCTGGAGTGAGGCTATCGCTGGTGCCAGCACCTCAGCACCCACACCATGCCTGCTGGCAACCCTCCCCAATGGGAGGATTAGCACTCCCCCGGGAGCAGGAGGAAAAGTGGGTGCACGCTGTCCCCCCCTCCTTGGCAGGGACCGGCACTGCGCCCCCCCAGCCATCTCATACAGCCCCTCAGGCTGGGGGGACATGCGTGGATGGCACGAGTGCCTCTCCTGCTGACAGCAGCAAGGGACTGAAGGGCTCTCCAAGGGGGAGTCACCATCAGGACCAGCCCGCGCTCCTTGTTCTTTCCCCTGGAGGAGAGGAGGGATGCCGGGGTACCAGGCTTCAGCGGGAAAGTGCTTCCCCAGCTGGGCTGTGTCCCTTAGAGGTATGCACAGCAGCATTACCACGACCATTACCACAAACTGCATTCGTGAAGGTGAAGTTGGCTTCCTTTTCTGTTAAGTGCTGCTGCTAATCTTCTCAGGTTTCTAAGAAAAAGAGGGCTGTGGCTACAGAGGCTCTGTTTTTGTATGGGAGAAAGGGAGAGGAAGAGACTGGGATAGAGTCCCAGTCTCCTTTATTTGTAAAGTGTGAAAATAAAGGATGCAATTACCTTGTGGGAGCAAATCCAGAGCCAAAAAAGTATCTGTAAAGTACTTTGAGAATGGAGTAAGGAATAGCCACAGTCGGATGGTTCTCCATGCAAAGCTTCAGTCTGTATCATTTCCCTTTGTAATTTTTCAGCTTAATTTCCTGTGAAAACAGTAAAGGGTGTGGGTATTAGCACCTACCAGAACCAACAAGATGATGGGCAATACCTTAACACTCTCTTCAACCCACATTAGGACCAGAAAAGAACAGCTACCACAAGAACTAGTTTATTTATTTAACAGCTTTCTAATTAATAACACATTTGAAAAACAAAAATATTGTCATACACGCCCTCCCCCCAAAACTGAATAGCTTCTTTGAGGTAGTGCCATACGAGTGCATTATGCGGGTTAGAATGCAAATGCTTTGTACCATCACTTTCATCTTGGGGAGACTCCCTGGCTAATTGCGTGCTCCTGTGCACAAGAGCCAGAAAGCCCAGTGGTGAAGTGGTTCATTTTTGAGGGGAACTCATGGTCTGCTACAGGAAATTTTATCCAGTGAAGGACACCGGACCAAAGGGAAAAATGGGGCCATGAAGCAAACAAATTATAATTTTCATGAGATACTCTGACTGTATTCCCATACTGGAATTTTAAATTTTCAGACCCAAGTTTGGTATTCCTTGGAGAAAAAAAAATCCAGGTGCTCATATGTTCCGAACCCTGGGGGTATTCACAGCTAATTTCTTAATGAATACTTTTATCTCTCAGTAACAGAAATATGGTGATGGCACAGTCAGAAAGTATTCATCAAAGAGCCGCTGGGCTCACACAGCTAAGTTAGGCCAGTTCGTGCCGCTAATAGCACCCGAGGGGACCATATGTTTAGCACCCTTTCTGGCTATCTCTGACCTCCTATCCTGAAGAGCTGTCACATACTCCCAAGGACAGCCTATAGCTGCCTATAGCCTATGCCTGTTAGAGTCCAGAGAAAGTCTCAAACTTACCTTCAGATCCATAGCGTGACTCCTTGCTGGATCTGCCAGCAAACCCCAAAACCATCACAGATGCACATCAAAGGTCCTTTGTCAAACACATTCTTTTCATTCCTCCTTTCATATCAAAATCAATGAGGGAAGAAACAGTTTTAAGCAGAATGCAAACAGATCACTATAAAACAAACTTTTTTTAAAGGGCAAGTTGAAGGAAGGGGAGAACATACATATGCAAAATGTGCACCCTTGTATAATGCCCAGCTTCTCTGAGACACATCTCCACAGCGCACCATGGGACAGCTGGGCAACAGGGCAGAGGTCTTCACCTTCCCGGCGCAATTGCACTTCCATTCAGCTCTCCAGTCCCAGGAATCCTGTCTGAAACTGGTCTGCCAGGTGCTTATTTGCCTCCAATTTCTTGCCTCTCTCTGCCCAAGAGTACAGTGTACACCAATTCACTTGTTAATTATAAAAAGACTACAAACATGAGTAACTTTGGCACATGACTCCTTCTGAAGATACTACACGTTATAAACTGCCCTCAGTAGCACTTGCTGTGAATAAGACCACCTAACTCAGATCTTTTGAAGCCCAGTTCTGCTCCTGGGAAGGACAGGGAAAACGCTCACGATGGTGTCAATCAGTGTCTGCGGTGTCAGCTTCATACTCAGAAAGCAATAAAGACAAGTAGAATCTGATTAACATCCTTGATGACTAACTAAAAAATACCTTCTGCTTTTCTACCAGCCTTTCCTAAAAAGCAGCAATAAAGCAAAAAAAAAAAAATTGTCTTCCCTTGCATAAGGCAATAAATTCTCTAAGCTTTTCTAATTTTCCTATTATTTCTGTCACTTGTGATATGTTTCTACCTTCAAATATTCATTAAGCATGAATATTATAGGACATACAGAATAACCAAAGAGCTTCTTACTCTTCCAGTTGAGAGATATTTAGTGATGTGATAAATCAGTTTAACCAAGATATCAAACATCAAGCAGACTGTCAGAAAAAAAGGAAAAGCTGTTATACAAGTCATATACATATTAATTTTTTAACTTCCAATTACCTGCTCAAAGTCAGCTTCTTCCTTTATTACAATTCAAAATCCATTAATCCAAAATCACACATTTAAGAACAATAGCTCAAGAAAAAAATCCAAATTCAGCCCACAGCCACATATTTGTTTAGAAGGATGAATGACTGAAGGGGAAAAGCCCACCCAGCATCCAGTCGCACACATACTGTGAATGGCTCTAAAGTGCCTTTCGGGTGAGCAAACAAATCGTGTAATTCTATCGTGTGCTGAATCAAAAATAAATGTTGAACAGACTCAGTTGGCTCTGCCTGGCTGTGGAGGGTGTCTCGTTTCTAGCGCCAGGGAGACTTAACAGGTTTGTAGTCATTTCCATGCTAGTCTGTAGAAACAACTATAGAAGTCTATGGAAGGTATTCATTAAGATTGGAAATGGGGGAAATGACTTCTCTTGGCTGCATGAAAATATGTCATCTAGCTGGTTGGTGAGTCCTGCTCACAGGTTCCAAGTTAAACCAGCCTTCAGATTTGAGATCAGGACATTTCCCCAAGCTCCAGACTGGCTGTGCTTGTTGGGCAGTTCTTCATTCTTCCTGGGATCATCTAGGAGGGTTTTTTAACATGCCCCAAGTCATCACAGGATTTCAGGGTTAGATGAGGCTCTTGATCTCTCCTGCGCTCTTCCTAAGACACACTTTTTTGGGAGGCTTCATCTTTTCCTACCCGGCTAGGTCTGCACTGACATGCTGAAAGTGGCAACAAAACCAAAGCAGCCATTCATGTCTCAGGTTGGGTCTCATGTTTCAAACACGGAAGAGGGCAGTTTAGTTTTACTATTGTTTGTGTTCTACATCTTCTATAGGACTTTAGTCTCTGTGGTGGTCACCATGAAATCTACAAATTTTATGACATATATATAAGCATGCATATATGCATACATATTAAATCAATCAGAATGGAAAATATATACACAGTTAAAATTGTGACTAAAGAATGCTGGAAGTAGGTCTAAATAAATGCCAACACTTCATCAAGCAAAGCAGACTGGTAGAAAATCCAGAGATCCTATTTGTTTGCTGGTTAAGCTGTATTGTTATGCTCTGTCTTCCTTTTGCACCTCCCCACCTTTTGTACTAATCTTCCTTACATCTGCTGCCAGCTAGGCCAAGCTCAAACAGCAGTGTCAATTCAAGGGTCAGAAAGGTCAGCAGTGACACCCGATTTAAGTGTTATTCACTCTGATGCTGTGACAAGACAGATACAGCGTGGCCTGACTAAAGTGATGTATGTTAAATTTGTTGCAAATTACTGGTGTGATGGATCTATTGATGACCCATTGCAGCTGTCAGGATGTCTCTATCAGTCTCTCAGTTACGCTTTCTCCTGCTGCTCGACCCCATCCCCCTCTGCCTGCTCCCATCAAGCACATGGTGGCTTTATAGTCTCTGAGAAACTCAAGGTGCAAAGCACAGGGAAACAAAGCAGCAACATCTGCTGTGAACCTGAGGAGCACTGGAAGTCATCTCAAAGGAGTAGAGGTTTGGTGGTTTATGGACTTGAGTCATTGTTCAAGTTCACATAATCTGGACACCTATAGAAAACTAATCGTTAACAATAGGTTTTCAAGATAACTCTTGTCTTCATCCAAAGTATTGGAAGCCTGATTATTTGAGCTCTTGCTTGAAGTATCTTACTCATCTGAGAAGCTCTTTGAAGGGGGGCGAGGCCTCTTTTTAGCTTTTTCTCTCAACTAGAGCAAAGAGATAACTGACCCGGATTCTCCACAGCAGAAACTGGGAGAGCAGAAAAAGGCAGATGGAGACTGCCCAGGACATTCCCTTCCTACTGCTGCCTCCCCTTCAGAGCAAATCCATGTCTAGCTTCTCTAGCAAGTGGCACTACAGCCATGGGAGGAAAGGGCAGCAGCCGCTTTGGAGTAGGTCCCTCGAAGAATCGCAGCTTGCCTGCTGCCCACGGCGGCTGAGACTCTCCCCTTCGTGCCCCATGGGAAGCAAGGTGTGTGGGGGAAGCCAGGTCTGACGTGTGTCTTGGCGATGCTGCAAGGCTGGAGCTTGGGAGAGGCATGGAAGCCCAATCTAGTGAAATGGAGTGAAACAGATGGAGACCAAATCCTCTCAAGTATCATACATCATTTCTACTTTCAAACCAATGTCCCTCCTAGGAATGCTTGTTCCTGGGCAGGTGCAGTAGTAATTACAGAAGTACAGCCCTTCCGCACATTTTAGCACAGACAGAGGAAGCCCCTAGTCATGATGATAAATTATATCCCATTCCATAATTACATTTAAGGAGCATCTTATGCAAATTTCTTCTGTTTAAAGCATTTGATTTGTTTGATTGTTTTTTTGCATTAACTCTGTTGTAGCTCTGGGGCATTCTAAGTTAGTTTTGTTCTTGCTTCTAATTACCATTACTTCCTGCTGCTGCTGCACCTTTTGTTCTTTCATTCTGACCCACAGATTGTCATCTGTTTGGTCTGGTGTTGCAGAGTTATTTTTAATAATAGCTAATTTCTTCACAAGCAAAGGAAGAGCGCAACTCAATTGCAGTCCCTCTATTCTCAACAATTTGGATTGGCAAGGGATGGCCCAGGTGCTTCTGCTCCCCTGTTTTCTGTTGGATTGTGCTAAATACCACCCGACAAACAGGGACATTCAGGGCTGATGAGGTGCAGTGCCCTAACTGGAGAGGCTCAGGATAGTCAGTGTGCAAAAGAGTGTCTGGGAATCTGAAGGACATTTTAAGAAGGGCATCTTATGAAGGACTGTTAGGGAAAAGGGGGGGTGGAGACAGCAGTTTTATTTCAGTTGAGCTTGTTGTTAGAAGACCAATATGGCTATTAGAATTCCAGTTCCACCAGCATCTTCAGCATCTTTCATCATGACACATATGTGACCTCTTCCATTTTAATTTGAGTAATCAAAGCCCTAAAGAAAGGAGAAGTAGCAAAGAAACCTAGGCCACTCTATACTAGAACTGTAATATCAGCCATGGTTGTGGTTCCTTTGTTAATTTTAATCCCCTGTGAATGCTTGTTCATGGCAGAGATGAAACATCAACAATCAGGAATTACTCTTGTCTTGGTTTCAGCTGGGATAGAGTTAATTTTCTTCACAGTAGCTGTATAGTGCTGTGTTTTAGATTTAGTATGAGAAGAATTTAGTATGAGAAGAACACACTGATGTTTTAGTTGTTGCTAAGTAGTGTTTACATAGTCGAGGGCTTTTCGGCTTCCCATGCTCTGCCAGGTGCACAAGAAGCTGGGAGGGAGCATAACCAGGACAGCTGACCCAACTGGCCAACAAGATATTCCATACCATATGACATCATGCTCAGTATATAAAGCTGGGGAAAGAAGAAGGAAGGGGGACGTTCAGAGTGATGGTGTTTGTCTTCCCAAGTAACTGTTATGCGTGATGGAGCCCTGCTTTCCTGGAGATGGCTGAACATTTTGCCTGCTGATGGGAAGTAGTGAATGAATTCTTTATTTTGCTTTGCTTGCTTGTGCGGCTTTTGCTTTACCTATTAAACTGTCTTTATCTCAACCCACGAGTTTTCTCGCTTTTACTCTTCTGACTCTCTCCCCCATCCCACGGGGGGGAGTGAGCGAGCGGCTGGGTGGTGCTTAGTTGCCGGCTGTGGTTAAACCACAACACTCTTGAAAAAATAGTGGGCTTTCAGCAATTCAGATATGTTGATAGAAGTAAAAAGAATTTTGCCTAGCTACATGTGGATTGAATTGAGCCCCAAACTAGTACGAAATCTGTACTTAAATGTTATACTCAAAGCTCGAGGTGAGCCTTAAAACATCTTACAGCATTATAAATCATTATATGTGGTATCCAGATCTACCTCTCCTTCATTACAAATAATCACACAACAGTCACCTGCATGGTCCAGTGCCTGAACAAGAGAGCTCATCTCAGCCCATACTCTAGGATCCACCAGGTGATGCTGAGAAATAAGAGATAGGAAGAGGTACAAGAAAATAATTTTGAAAAGTCTGCAGCCATAGTTCAATCTCCTCTGGTGAAAAATAACATAACTACAGTTGTTCACGTAAGCCCACCAGCATAGGATCGCTTCGAGACTCTGTCTTAACAACAGGCTTTCAAATCAAAGCACTCATGAGTATTTATCTGAACTCCACCTCATCTTGAAAACTGACCACATGAGAGTCATGGCCTTCCTCAACCAGACTACAGCAAAGTGCTGTAACTCGGCACACAGGAGTTAGGAAACACTGGCTGACACCACATCTTATGAACAAAACTGGCAACCATGTCTATTTTGTCCCTGTGCTCTACTTCTTCCAAGGGGTTTAATTAGATTACCATCTTCAAAGAATTTGTCCTTATCCATAAGTCTCTTGGTGGCACTGGCCAAGAAAATTAAAATATAGCTTTAAGTTGTAGGATAAGGGAGCTGTCTGCACCACTCACTACCACTTGTCGGCACATTCTCAGCAGCCATCCCAGCTCTGAGGAATAATATCTTATAAGAACTAAACACCATAGCAAAGCTCATCACCTTCCACTCCAAGGACAAGGCAAGTTTTTATGGCATCATCTTTACTAACATAAACAGAGACACTTCTGCGCATACACATTTTTAAATCCTTGCATAAACCTCCCAAAGACAGCTCTCCTTTAGGGAAGATGTCAAAATAAAATAGATGACAGCCACATTGATTAATGTTACACTACAAATATAAAAAGCTTTATAGCAGAGCTGAAAAAATACACGTAAACTATTATTTCATTGTTGTGAAAAATGGAGACCAATCTAATCAATCTAGTATAGAAAATGGAAATATTTCACACGGAAGTGAACCCCTTTCTCCTTACCCATGGATCCATTTTCTGTCCAGCTGGTAGAAACACTCAGGTTTGTTGTCTCCTGGCTGGAAAATGCATTCAGTATGTCCAGGGACACATGCACAGAACAACCAGTATTCTTGTGATAAGGTGAGTGATTTGGGATTGAATTTCTTTAGGCAAAGGCAGAAAGTGAACCAGAAATCTCACTTCCTGGGAAAGTTCTGGCTACTAAGCAATCACTTTAAAAAGCTGTATTTCAAAAGAAAATGTGAACTACCATTGCATTTTAAGAGCTGAATCTTGTATCAAATCCCTCAAGGGAGTTAAATGAGAGAGGATGGTCCTTTCCTCTACTTTTGGTGGGGCTTGGGGACCAAAATGTTCACTGGTGTTGAGATCAAGACCCAGAAGTATAACCTTCAACACCCATGGAAATCATGGTCAAAGACCACAGTGTGTCAGATATAGAACAACCTGCAGTCTTAGGGCAATAGCAGAGTGAAGGTGTTGAGGACAGTAATTTTGAAAGTAAATACTATAGTTGGTTTGAATCCCTTTGTATATAACCCTCAGTTTCTGAAAACTAACAAGATCAGAGCCTAAGGTGGTATGATTTCAGACAATTAGTACATTTTTTACTTCAGGCAAAATTACAGTAATCCTCATGGTTTTGCATCTTCTTTCTTTTTTTTTTTCCTTTCTTTCATCCATATTTTCTTTCTCTCGTGAGCTTTTTCAGTCTTTCACTCTTAGCTCTTTCTTGCTCTCTTGTTCTTTTTCTCTTTCTCTCTCTTTCTCCCTTCCCTCTTTTTTCTTTTTTTTTCTTTTTTTCTTTTATTTGCTTTGCTTTGCTTTGCTTTTCCTCTCTCCTCTCCTCTCCTCTCCTCTCCTCTCCTCTCCTCTCCTCTCCTCTCCTCTCCTCTCCTCTCCTCTCCTCTTTTTTGGGGTAAAGAAAAGATAGTGGCTACAGCTTTTCAGCCCAGCGTAGGAAAGATGCAAATATCTGTTGGACTGTGACCTAATAATATGAATCCTCTAATTTGCCTTGGAATGGACAGACCTTTAAGTGAGTACACTTGCAGGCAATGAAAAGAAACTCGGCAGTAAAAACAATCCTTTTTTTATAAAGACACAAAAGCATGAAAAACTATAGCATCATGACTTACTGCTTGCCATTTAGAAAGGAAGAAAAGTCTACTTTTTTTTTTTTCCTAGATGCCATAACTTGGCCTATAAATCAAATATGGATATTTTATTGTATTAGTAAGTTTTTTATTATGTTAATATGTTTCTCGTTGTATCGGAGAGCTCTATTTCTCTAATATGGTCCAGAAGGCATCCAAATATGAAAGCAAACCCTGGTTACCATGATCCAAATTCCTTTAAGCTTATTATATTAGTGACATTTATGTCATGTTAGCACCCTTTTATATTACATTAGTCAAAACAACCCATGAAAATGTGATAAGAGAATTACATATGCAGTATGCACATTTTTAATGAGATTCATCAAATTACTAGTTTGAGGAACAATTTTTCTAGCAATAAAATGAGTAAAAATCACAGTGTGACCTCTTGCAGTATTGCCACTCATCATTTCCTGCAGAAGTCTACCTGCAGGTAAACTCTTGAGACCGAATAATATGCTTACAGGAGACTGAAGTACTCTGGGATGTAAAAGTGCTGATAACTGTCATTTGCCATCAGTAATCCAAGCGAATTTGGCATTTGAATGAGGACAGCTTTCAGCATAGCATTTCTTCCAAGTTGCATGACCACATCTTGAGAGCTCCAGGCTAGACCTATTGACCACATCTACGTATCTCTGATCATTAAGTGCCATCTCTTGACACCTGTGCACTGGGGAATGTCCTCGCTGTCCAGAGGAGCTGGTATGTACCCATGCCTACTGAACAGGGCTGCATAAATAACAACTTTAAACTATTACCATTAAACCTTTCGAAAGTCTTTCCAAACAGCGATGCAATGATGACCGGATTAAAATCCATCATGTAATAATAATAGGTAATGAATAATATATCTTGATTACAGCTCATCTCAGGCCAATTATCACTAAAGCAGATATGAACAAAGCAAGCCAGATGGTCTGGTAAAGGATGTCCATAAATATCCCAGCCACGCACCCTCTGGCATACAGTGCGAAGATCTGCTTCCCCTGTTCACAGCAGGGAGCACCTTTCTCAGGAAATAATCTCTCTAAGCAGTTTGCTGAAACCAAAGTCCTTATTTGAAGGGTAAAGTACAGCGTAAAGGGGGGTTATAAGAAATAAAGATGGAATAAAATAGAAATGTAAATGCAGGTAAGTCCTGTGGTAGAGTGTCTCTCAGATATGAAAAGATCTGCACCGTGTCCCATCTTTGTGACTCTGATGCTAAGCAACCAAGATAAAATAAACTTCCCACAAGATGGCTCAGTAACAAACAAAAAATGATTGTGTATGAAACCACTCAAGCTATAACGAGACTAATCCAATGGGCAGTGCTTTAAATTGCCGAGAAGTTTGGAATCTTTTTTCTTTGTCTTTCCTTGGGGCTTCTCCATGTGCTGTAACTTCTCTATGCATGGAGAGTATAGTTAGTATTTTCATTTGCTGCCTAAGTAGCAAATTACCCTGTAAACAGCCCACAAGAGCTGGTCTGTAATTGAATTGTAACTGTTGACTTTAGACATTTGGTATATTTGCTGCAAGAAGTAAATTTTCAAAACTTCATCTTGATGCAGTCAGACAAAATGAAAGGTAATATTCTTTATCTGCCACAGATTGCTGCAGATGAACTGCTTTCATATGAGCTTAAATAAGATTTAGTGTATTCCATCCTTCAGCTGGCCACAATTGAAAGTGATCAGGATCAATATAGCTGCCCCTGAATGCAGCCCGGTATTGTGCATTACAATAGAGGAAATGGCTGTATTCAAAATTTTCCTGTGTCAAATTAATTTCCATGTTATCCCCAAATTCAATTAGATGGGAACCCCGTGTAACTAAAAAATGTCCGACATCCCTTAGTGACAAATTACGGTGCTTAGTGTGCATATCAAGGTGAAGTGTTGAGCCTTGCTAATCTTCTCACTAATTCTCAATTACCGTAAAATGAAGCCATAAATCACACAGACAGGGGATCGATGGAAATGTTGTTTTCAGGGTGATTGGCAGCCTCCCCAAAGGTTTTCTGTAAGTTGGTTTAAGGTTACCATTCTCTAAGGGGAGGGATGAGGTAGTCTTGCTCAATCTCTATGATATAGGCCCACAGGCCTTTTGGGGATAGTGGGGAGGGACAGCACCAATTTCAGCCCATCAGACATCCAATTTTTCTCCTTTTCATACCTGCTGTAGTAAATGAGAAACAAATTAAATTTCACTCCACTATCTCCACAGAAACCATTTAAATTTTTCATGGAAACTAAATTGTCCCTAGACAAATAGCCCCCTGATTCTATGAAAATATACTGGAGCGCTGGGGACAGAAATAAATTTGTGTCACTCTGGATATGCCATTCTCTGTAATGTCATTCACTGCCGGCCAATAAATGAGTCCCTCCCGGAACACAATGGTAAAGCCTTGTGCTCTGGTGGATTTGCATTGTTCCCCCACTCTGGAGCGGTCTAATATTCTTCCTGTTATTAATTTGCAGCCTAGGTTTTACATTCATGAGGCCAAGATTGAAATGTAAATGAGGCACAAAATAAGTAGTCAGCAGTAGCCCTGGCCGAGCAGCCTGTGTCGTAGACTCATGGACTTACATGAAAATAGTTATCACTCAGAGAGATTAGCAGCTCAGAACATCAATCACTGCTGCAAGGAAACAATGAATAAAATCGCCCCGACACGAGGAAGGAAATTACAAGAGCTTTAAAGTGGAAAGGGAATATGTAATACTGCTACCTGTTGTTGAAGCACTAAGATGGCTGTAATAAAAGAAGCTGGGTTCCTTCTCTCTCTCTCTCTCTCTCTCTCTCGCCTCCTCCCCTGTTCCTGTTGATCGCCGATATTTAAATTGTGCCATTTTTGTCATCTCAATTTATCTATTAAATGAGCTGCAGTTCTTTGGCTGGAGGTATATGATACTTCATGCTGCACTCAAATGAAGCCCACAGCTTTGAGTTTGAACCAGCTTTAAAATTATGACACCCTATATATCACCCAATCTCTCAGCAAACAAATAGATATATAAGGCCCGAGTCCTCAGGTTTCAGGGAGGCTCAGAGGATGCTGGACTTTGGACCAGGAGACAAAGGTGACTTTACTCCACCGTTGTGGTTTCCTAATTCTCAGGTGGTGCAGAAATGTGCAGCGCACAACGCGAGTGGGGCAGTCTCAGTCCAGCTCTTCCTCAACAACCTCTGAGCAGCTCTAAGGAGCTCTCCTAGAGCTGTCAATAACCAGAACCCGGAGAAGATTCAGCTAATTCTCCTTTGTTTAAGTAGCTCTGATCACCCTCATCAGGAGGGAAAGCACCATGGAGCCCCCCTGCCCAGTCAAAGCCATCCCAAATTTCTCCTGATGCCTGGAGAACTCCCAGGTGGATGTATCTGCTGATCAGAGTGGCTGTGCTGACCTTGGTCCACAACTTCTGCTCGAATAAATAATTTCTTAAAATGCACTAGCTCACACTTCTAGCTAGTACAGCATGATTTCTACACTGATATTAAATATATATAGCTTAGTGCTCCGAAGAAGTACATTTTCTGGACTAATTTTTTAGCTTATCAGAGTATGTTACATTACCTGTTCAACTTTTTTTCCTTATGTGTTCTCTGTATTCAGCAAATGCAAAACACTATTCCATCCACCATGATTAGTTTTGCCTTTAGGAGGAAATGTGCCTGGTTATCACAGCTGGACAGCAAGAACACTTTCTTACAGTGTTTGTTCTTCAGACAACAGAAGTATAGCCACATGTGTTACTAAAAAACTGCTAATTTCTGGTCTAATTTTTCACTCCCAAAAATTTAGATTTTCAACTACAAAAGTAGCTTTAAAAGTGTGTCCTAGTAAGATGAGTTCAAAGAAAATGCCAAAAAAATATTCTAATCCTTCCTATTCCGAGGTAGCCTGTTAATGTGATCGGTCATGAGAGTGACACATGCACGTACTCCTGCCAGTGGGCAGGAGCATCTCTCTGACCTGTTCTCCCAAACATGCTGGACTCCTTCTCATGTGTCTACCTCCAAAAAATCTGTTTGCAGGGCGAATTATATATCAGGAAATGGTTCAGCCTGGGTACACTTTCAGTCGCCGTACAACTCTTAAGACTGTTCAACAAGATATCAAATTTGAAACAGTTAAAAATATAATGCCCCCCTCTTGATGCAACAGGTTTGGGACTTAAGATAAATTATTTAAATCATATTGCCTTAAATAGCACATTCCATGTAACACCTTTCATTTAAGATGGAAATGCTTTTCATGCAAAAATGTCAAAGGACTCTGAAAAGCCAGTATTTTGATACCAGTTTTTGAAACAGGGAAACCGAGTCTTAGAAAAGTGGCGAGTTTTGCATATGATCACACAGTCTGGCAATGACAATAAGATTGGAAACCAAGTCTCCATTTTCTGTGCAAACCACTAGATCATGCTGCCTTCAGAAATCAGCTTTCCATTCCATTCCTCATCAGGAGGAAGAATTAATTGATGTATGTAAGACACTGAAGTAAGCCGGTAGAAAAATTCTGTGTGAGTGCACGATATCATGAATATTTCCTATTATATGGACAATGGACATTTTGGTCAAATAACCTCTGGAGAATCAGGACTGAGCTGAACAGAAGTATTAGCATATCAGAGCTATTGCATATCAGAGAAAGCAACATTTTCTTGAAAAGCTACTTTTTTCACAATAAGGATGCTACTCTTTTCATTGCATGTTCATTTTTAAAAGCACAATACAGCCATATTATACAGAGCGAGTTTCGAACAATAATGTGTGGTAATGTGTCCAGTAACCTTTATTCTGTTTCTCTCTGCAAAAGTTCACTGAGGATAATGCATACAGCTAAGAAAAGGAATTTGAAATTTAAGAGAAGCAAAAAGCCAGCATAAAATCAGAGGTTCAGCTGTGTATTAAAACGTTCTTTTGAGAGGTCGGAAAATTGATCATGGGTGAGCTAGCAGAAGCTATTGAGCCTTAAACTGCTTTTTTTTTTTCTTGCTTAAAAAGACAAAGTCAGACCCAACTTGTTACTGGAGCTTTAGAGCCCCGCAGCAGTGTGCAATTTGTGACTACAGAGCAGGAGCAACACAACTCACTTACATGGTTCCCGCACCAGGCAGCAGCTTCTGCTCTCCAACCCCTCCTCTTTTCCTCGCGTTGCCATTGTCTTCACTCTTAGTGTCTCAGAGTATCTTTTTAATTGCTTATCAAATGGATAGTTATTGTATCATAAAATCTTCAAAGCCATTTCCCAGTCCCATTCAGTTGTGGAGCTGAACTTTTATACAATGATGTATCACAATGGATTATGCTAATAAGCTTGTTAATAGCTCTAGCGGTGTTAACTGAGCGCATTAAAACAAACTGGTCCTTGCAATAGATTGGGAAATGTTTTATAAGGGACGTGTGATCTAAAAGCAGCCATGACAAGGCTAGTAAATAATAGCAGAAACTGGCATGACTAAAGAAATACTCACCTAAATTATTTATATGTTAATCAAAAATACAGTTGTTAAGCAATATCATTAGTTCATTACTAATTGGTTTATGGATTTGTGATGAATTACTTATTTGCATGCAAAGTAAACCCTCAGCCTTTTGTTCAACATTTCTAACCTTCGAATCTTTGCAGGTTTCCTCTCTGCAGCCCTTTTCCTTCACTAAAATGATTGCATCAGCTTGTCAGAGAAAGTAGATTTTCAAGGTAAAGACATAATTTTCTTCTGCAATGTGTCCAATATATTATTGCCATATATTTTTTAAAAGTCGTAATATATCAACATTTCGTGCTTGAGATATATGCAATTAACACTATACAGTATATATTTCTCCTTAACCTCCACCAAAAATTCTACGCTTTGAACATTTATTAGTAGTGGAGACAGTGATCTTGTTTCATTCATATATATCAACTTGGGCTGTCAGGCACATTATTGTGGGGAATGTTAAATTCCACTTTAGTTATGATCAGATTGGGTTGGATATAACCTAAGGACTAAGCACACCTCTGGATTTATTGTGGGACATCTTAGAGACGTGGGAGGGTGATCTGCACAAAGGTGAAGGTAGGCTATTCATGTGGTGCCTGAACTCGTTGGCAAGTTTCTTAATTGCAAGGTTTTCAGAACCACAGTCTCTCATCAAGCACTTCTCTTCTTGTCCTTTTTTTCCCTTTCTTCCTCATCTTCGTATTGCAGCTCCTTCCTGTCCTCTCCTCTGTTTTTCTATTTCCATTTCCCTCTGTGTAACACTTTTCCTTCCCAATTGCCCCCTCCATCCAACACAGTAACCTGTGTTCCCAGCTCTCAACCAGGTTTTTCCAGCCTTACTACTTCAGACTGAAGTCTCTAGACCCAGGAACTATCCTTACATTACTTCCACTTTTGAGGGCTTTTCCCTGTGAGGAGGGCTTAGACTTTACTTTTTCCTTTCCTCCCCTCCCCTCCCCTTCCCTCCCCTCCCCTCCCTTCCCTTCCCTTCCCTTCCCTTCCCTTCCCTTCCCTTCCCTTCCCTTCCCTTCCCTTCCCTTCCCTTCCCTTCCCTTCCCTTCCCTTCCCTTCCCTTCCCTTCCCTCCCCTTCCCTCCCCTTCCCTCCCCTTCCCTCCCCTCCCCTTCCCTTCCCTCCCCTCCCCTCCCCTTCCCTTCCCTCCCCTTCCCTTCCCTTCCCTTCCCTTCCCTTCCCTTCCCTTCCCTTCCCTTCCCTTCCCTTCCCTTCCCTCCCCTCCCCTCCCCTCCCCTCCCCTCCCCTTCCCTTCCCTTCCCTTCCCTTCCCTTCTTCACTCTTATTTTCAATGCCTTGCTACTACAGAATCATGTAAGCCATGAACACAATTAAATGAAATTAATATTATCCATAAGCTTGGCACACTTTCTTTTGAACAAACATAACTTTTATCTCTCTTAGAATGCAAATAGTAAGAATAATTATTTCATACTTAGAAAAGATATTCTTCAAGGAGGTGGGGATTAGTATAAGATTCCCAGAGATTTTTCACCTGTAATTGTTAAGAAGAAGTTCCAAATGTATTAATGAAAATAAGCCCAGCAAGGACCAACAGTTCAGGATATGAAAGCAAGATTCTGTGAGCAAAAACTAACCTCAACTGAGGAGAACTCTCTTCCAACTGGTCTCTCTATGTAATGAACTAACTAAATCCTACCTTCTAAACATATCCTACACTTGATTTGCATTTCCCTTTGATAAGTCTATGTCCTGTATATCTTGAAAAACCTTCTAGGGTTTTGTCTTTGCAAGCACAGAGGTTGTAGTGCCTTTTCCAGCAGCTGCAGGTTGTTTTTATTTGATATTTATCATCCACAATCTGCCTCAGCCCATCAAGACATGCATCACAGTCTAATCCAAGCAAGATTCTCAAGTACAATAGAACACTGGCCAAAATGAAAAAGAAAGTGAAAGGTAACACAGGAAAAGACAATCCAAGATAATTGACAACTCTGAATGCTGTGGCAAAGCAAATTTATTATTAATAATAATAATTTATTATGATATAATATTATAACAATAATGATAATAATAATAGCAATATGGCACAGTGTAAAGGGATAGCAAGAGAGGGCACCTGTTCCCCAAAGATTTCTTGTCCAAATAGATGAACATAGACAAGCTATGAGGAAGTGAAACTTCACATTTGCACTGCTCTGACTCAGAGTCTGAAACCTTGGCCCAGCTCTGTGCATGCCCGCTGCTAACTGCAGGACACCTGCAGAAGATGCCTAGCAAAGCTCAGGCCGCTCAGGTTGCCATCCATTCCCCAAAACAGTCAAGCTTAAGTTTTATGTTCTCTGTTAAAACCACAGAATGGATTGAGATCTAGCATGGATCTCTACACAGGTCTGCATTCGCACACAAGGTGCAAGGTGAGTTGGGGGTGGAGTCCTGTGGTCTGATCCACAGCTGTAGCCAAAGAGCTGAAGCAAATTGCCCGAGCCTGCACGAGAGGTCAATGACAGAAACAGAAAATAGCATCCAGTTTGTCCATGCCTTGGTTCAGTACCACATGCAAGTAAATATTGTAAATAACTTCGTACAATTCTCTATTTCTCTGCGGTGTAGACCTTATGTCAGAAAAATCCATGTCCAGGGATCCTCTTTAAATTAATCTTGGATGAATGCAGAAACTCTGATGAGGTTCCTTAAACTCCTTATTCCATGTTGAAAGACAAAAAGAGAAAGGATTCTTATTTTTCAAGCAAATTAGGGCTGTAGAAATGTGGCAACTGACTATGAAAAATGAAATTTCCCACTAACCTCTCACAGAATAAGAAAGCGATTGTGTACATTGAGTCCCGTCTTTGCTGCTCATCTGTTGCAAACCTGATCTTGTGAAACTATATTTGAGGAGGAGTGGAGGAAAAGAAAATATCTTATCTATGATCCTTCAGTCCTTAGCTCCTTGCTGACACAAGAAAACTTCGGCAATTATGTTAGTCTCCTTCCTTGTACCCAGAAAGCAGATTTTTGTTTAAGCCATTTAGTAATAAACCGTTTCTGAAATCCTAAAAATATTGTCAAAACATGTAACTTTCATTTAATTTACCATCCTTTCAGCATAGAATATGAGAATTAATGCTTTTTCTATGGAAAGACCAAGTCACAATGAAATTATTCCAGTTTGAAACTTGATTAGACTCAGCACCCTGATTTTAGACAGCTAAAACTAGGTAAGAGAGCTCCCACTTCAAACGTCTCTGAAGAAGGATCTGGCCGAGCCCCACAGATATAAAAGCATGGAATTTTCTAAGCGGGATGTAAGGACCTTCACCTTTCCTAGCTAAAATTATATTACCTGTTCAATATCTGAATTTGCCGATGCTGACATTGCACTTCCATGTGGGAATTACTGGAGCTGTAAGTAATGCAGATCCTCAGTTACATGTGCAAAATTGACAATGAAACTACAGCAGCTCATTTAAGCATTTGGAGGCAGGCACAACCCAACTACCGCAGCAGAGTCACTCTTTATCCCCAGCAGCCAACACAAGCCAAATCTGTTTTTTGAAGCAGGGAGTGGAGGCTTTGGCAGACCTCATCAGCAAACGGAAACCCATTCTCTCTCTCACTATTGTCTTACTTGGCCTGCCTTCCTCCATCTACCTTGACATGTTCTCGTGTACATAGATGTTTGTGAAAGGAATCAGCTTTGGCCCCACGTTCGTGCTGTGGTTCACCCTGGGCCTCCTAGCTGCTGCCCATCCCAGCATGTGTGCCAAAATGTGACCTGTACTGGCTTTGGTGACACAGCTGTCATGGGCTTTGGGGTGCCAGAACACCCCCAGGACACCCCTCAGACACCCCCAGGCTTTGAAGACCTGGAGAAGTTTTGGGTAGTGAGTTGTCATCTCCAGAATGTCAAGTTTCCTTTCAGGGAAGCGGTGACGGGGACTCTCCTCACCCTCTGAAGCTGCTTTCTCCTCGGCTCCTTCCCAGGTCTCACCTTCTCACGTCTCTACTCAGGGAGTTGCTTGGCCAAAGAAAATGGTACAGGCGAGAGCGCTCACTGGTGTGCAGCATTCATGCAAAAGGAGGTGTCAAGCTGGAACTAGTTCCCAAGGAGGGAGCCCGATACACTGCGATATGACTACCATTAAGGAAAGAAACAACAGGCACCAGTAGATGTCTGTCTATGAACGAAGCTGGGATGAAAAGTGGAAGAAATCCCAATTTTCGTTAGCCTGATTCTCAAAAAAAAAAGCACACAAAGAATCAACTAGCTACAAGGAACGAAGTAAGTGATCTCTTCCCATTATAATCAAGACACAGAGCCTGTTATATCTCTGGGAGCTCAATCTAAATAAGGCCCTATCCTCTCGTCTCTTTCACATTATGAATAAAAACATGAAATTAGTTTTATGTCAGAAGAACAACCCTTAAGACACTTGTAACTTATAATTATAATTTCTAAGCTGTTTGGCTTGTCAGTATCAAGGAACTCACAGCCCAAGACTTCGAGGACTTTATAGACTGAGACATGCTGTGCTAGCTACTGAAAATTAACTATGAATCTCTCATCTGCATCCTGATTTATTAACTACAGTGAGAAACAGAAAGTTAAAAAATGTACTGTATGTGCATAGCATGGAAGAAACCATTAGCTGTATTCTGCTACTAGTCAATAAACTACTAGCAATGGATAAATGTAGGGGTTTTCTTCCTGCAAAAGGATTTAGTTTTTTTCTTGTAAACAAATACTGCAAAATTTTCATCTTCGCTCAAGATCAGAGCTGGCCGGTGACAATGTCAGGATTCTGCTGGATTCACAGGTAGCAAAAAAAAAAGAAGACATCTTCAGACTCTCTTTGCTATGCAAAATTCCATTCCCTTGCTAGATCTGGCTGAAAAATGGTAGCATCGCCTGTGATGTATTTTGAAAGGAACAATATTCTTTACATACTTTGAATAAGAAGTCTGAGAGGGAGGGCTGATGAAAAAAAAATCAGGAACCAAAGTCCACTTCAGCTTTTCAGCTTTCACCATAAAACAGGAAAATACATTACAAAAATAAAATATTATTTGCAAAAGTCATATCCAAGATATTTCAAGGGCAGTCTTTACCAAAATTTTGTTCTTCCAAAAAAAGTACTTAAATTGTCAGGGGTATTATTCTCTGATTTTGCAGTTTTTCCAGGTTCTATTTTCCTTCCAGCTTTGAAATTTTCTTCTTACAATAACACCACTGAAATTCTACCCTTTCTTATTGTTTTGAGGATATAAGGGGCTTGTCTGTATTCCAGATTTTGCTTTGTGGGAGGCAGAGTGGGGTTTTTTGATGTCAAAGTCAGCTAGTTCCATTTTGTAAGTGAAACACTTTTTAATAGCAACACAGCCTGGCTCTTTAGAATGTATTAAATGGTAGAACTTAGTGTCCTAAAATAAAGGCAAATAACAATCATTCTCATCATTTTTGGATGGAGAAATGAGGGCACGTGGGGCTGAAATGGCCTGCCCAGTTTCTTACAGTTCTGAGTACCAAGGTCAAGAGAAGGACATACATCTTTGATTTCTAATCCAGTCCAGGTCCACTGCACCCTGCAACAGGACCCCATGAGAGGTACTATTTTAATGAAGTTCCCAAATATTTTTTTTTTTACAGTCTCTTCCCACATTGTTTCTTTTTAGCAATGTTGTCGGTCTTGCTTCTCCCCCTCCCCGCCTATGGGCTTTCGTGACACACTCCTTCACTGTTTGAAATTTTAAAAATCTCATTTGATCAGAAATGGATCAAAGCAGAAAAGAATAATCTCCAGAACTTCAAGGGTTCCGATTACATCAGATCCATTTCCAAATCACTCCTGATTTTTATTTTGCAAGATCAAAATCCAATGACAGTAATTTGCATAATTTAATCACTGTTGTGCCACTTATGTGTACAAATTTATAATTAGACCTGGGACACTGACCTTAATTTTCCTTTTTTTGTGAACAGAGCATTTCTGAACTTCTAATAGTGCTGGTGTTCAGCCAAACACAAAATAGAATTTAAAATTAAATTTTAAGGAGTGAAGAAGTGCAAGTAAAGAGAATGTTCTTGACTCTGGTATTAAAAAAGGCTTTTCAGAGTTTATACATTCCGGCTGTGACAGAGTTAAATGGCTGATCACAGATTTGTGATATATATTGACTGTACCAGATTAAAAGTTAGACTTTATTTGTAGCATAAATCTGGTAGATGAATATGTAATGTACGTTCTTCTTTTATTGCAGTCATAGAATACTCTGAAACTTTAACCCCCAGAATGCTATCTACATATTTCCCTCCATATTTTGTATTCACAGAAATAATCACATTAGTTGTTGGATACCTTTTAGTAACACACTTTTCTTTTAGTAAATAAAAAAGACTGCCACTTTCCATCGTTTCACAACACCTAGAAAGACAGTAAAATCTTCAGAGCGATCGCGTCTTTCTTTTGCTCGCTCTTGCACACGTTCCCTCTAGAGAAGCAGATGTTTGACTTGTCTCATGTAAAAGGCAAAAATTGAGTTACGGCTTCAGAGTGCAAGATTTGCAATGTTTGCTACAGTTTATTAATGTTAACCAAATAAAAATGACATTAGTGAAAAAGATCTACATGATATCTCAGAACTCCCAAGATTAGGCCAGATGGTCACTTCTAACTGATATAATCTAGTAAGCTCTGTTGAGAGACAGGCTATTGATTGAATTTCTGACTTTAAATGCAAGCCCCATATCTGCACATGTCCACAGCGATATCAGTTGCTTGAAATCCAATACAGAGGTGTAGATTGGGAGATGATGTTTGTTGCTACCTATTAAAACTGTCAATTCCATCTGTTGTCTAACACTTTAAAATACTGAGTGTAGTTTTTAATAGATCAGTATTAGATTAAGAGGCCGTATATTAAGGCTCTTACTAGCTGAGAACCGTGGGTAAATGTGTAATTAAATGACACAATGGAAAAGGAACTCCGTTGGCTGGAACTGGCCCAAATTAGCATCAAGCAGGAAGCAAATGCTGTGATTTAGGATTTCTGCAGCCGCCAGACTTCCCTGAAAATGAATAATGTGCAGCCCTATTGAAATTCTCTTTACAAGCAAGTATATCATGATTAAAACGTGGAAGTGTTGTGAGCGTTATGATTATCCCGTACTGCGCTTCCACAGGTACTTCAGTGACTCTGTACGTCTGCCAAACTGCCAGGCTCTGATGACATTCCCAGAAGGGCTGTCTCAGATGGCTGATGACAGCCCCATCAAAGCCATGTTGCTGGAAAGGCGTAGTCCTGAACAGCCCGTATCCCCCAGAACATAGTTGAAAACTGGAGAAGTTGAAAACTTGAAAAAGTTGGGGTCCTGGGGTTACATACAGGGTGGTGGTCCAACCTGTCCCCTCCCCACAGGTGTGCAGCATCTCCGGGCACTGGCCAGGTACCAAGGGCTGATGGGGAGGCAGGGCGATGGACAGCCACTTCCAGCATTGCCAGCCCAACATCCAGCAGCTGTTGCTGCTTAAATTTAATCAGAGAGGGAAACTGCCCTCCTCAAGCCATATGTACCACTATGACCACAGGAAAGGGAGAGCTCCTGCAAGGGGGAGGGGGGAAAGAGAGACAAAAATGTGGGAATAGATCTTAAATGCAGACACACAGACAGACAGAGGAATTTGCTTGTTTTATAGCTCCCAGTATTTGTCTGTAGAAGCAAAATGAACATACTCAATATGCTGGAAGAAAAGCAGTAGGAGTCCTCCAGCTGTCTGGAAAGGGCCTGGAAGCAGCTTCCTCATAAAAACTGATGGTTTATTTTTCTCATAAAGTTTCTCTAGAATAAGCAAGTAATCTCCTAATTGCTGACCCTAGCTGGGCCAATGCCTCCCAGAATAGAAGAGACTGTGGGATCAGACGAAACACCCCTCTGGGGTATTTTATGCTCTTTTTGCATTAATTTTCAGAAGACATCTCAGTTTAAATATGAATTTTGAGAGCGGCATTATGGTGGCCTGTGGAGGATGCAGAAGAAGTTTCAAGAAAGAAGAGTTTGGAAGAGGCCAGAAAAATTCTGTTTGCAAACTACTAGTGGTATGTAGTCAAAACAGCTTTATAAACTCCTCCAATACATCACAAGAAGAGTTTTGGAAACATAAAGTGTCTTCATGTTATTAACGAGTACAAGGTACATGAAACATTCATGGAAAATGAATGTTAAGTGAATACTACAGTATACTCATAGAATACAAATTGTAAATTCAGAAACACTGTATTCCCAGCAGATACACAATTTGAAGAATTATGCTCATTCCAGACAGAAACAGAGACAATATTGTCTGATGTAGCTGATAAATTAACCAGCAAAGGTCCAGTCGCATGTGACAAATACTCAAAACAAATCTGTAGGACCAGAAATATTTCTGAGTAACATTAAACTACTTAGAATAATCAATATTTTCAAGAAAATCAAAAGCTGCTGTACAGATTATTCACACAACCAATAAAAATTCAGCGAATGGATTATTTACTCACTTCTGCTTGCTGCTTACTATGGTAAGAGCAGAAAGTGTTCTTCATGAAACAAGAACCTTCACGATCCCTTTCTCGTAGGTTTGAAACACTTGGTATCACACAGCAGTACAGATGTAGTAAGTATTTCAAGCGTGGAGAACAGCAATTTCACTCTCACCGTGGCTCTCTTTTAAGTGATCATGATTCTCCAGCCTGGCCACTTTGGTGGGGCTCTCCCTGATATGACCAGCACCACCAAAACCATCAGCAGAGCTTTTGTAATGGGTTTCATAAGAGCTAAAGTTTTATAACACATGAATGGATATAGAGAGAGTGTTCGAAGCTTTAAGCATGCTTTAAACTAGATGTGCTAACTTTAATTACCTCAGTGGGCCACTGAAAAATCCTATTTCATAACCCAGACTTTATCAAACTAAAGGTTAAAAATCTGACATCCATTTTAAACTTTTTTCTTAACCCAAAGGGTAGGAGAAAAATAGTGACTGTAATAAATGGTTCTTTTAAACCAATAATAAGCTTTCAGACTGATGTTGTCAAATGAGACCTGGGAAACGAGTAGCTAAGTATAAAAAATATTATTTTAGTATAATTTCTCTTCCTCCCTTCTCCAGCAGAAGTGGCTATTTGCAAAAGGAACCAGCACAACAGCTGAATCTAAGTCATGGCAAAATGTTTGCTAGAGCTGCAAAGGCTAATAAACAAGTTAGTTGGGTTTTTTTAGGAAGAGGATTTATTTAGCCACAGCATAGATGGAAGGAGTCACAAAACACAAGCAATTCAAGTTGCACCTTACCCCATGACACACATCACATGCTATGGAGGATCCAAAGTTTACAGACAGTAGAGGCTCCCCTGCTCCCCTGCCACTAATTTTTGGCTACTCCTTTCCTTTACACCCAGGACTTCTGAGCAATCAGTTGGACTCATCATTCCCCTCCAGGACTTGTTATGCTTATGAGTGGATTTGTATTTGTGTCCTTGTGGGAATCAAATGCTAATTTTAAATAGGAAGGAAACCGGTAGTTAAATTTCCAAAGTAAGATATTAGAGGAATTATGACAATGGAAATCACAAATTGGGGATGGAAAAGAAAATTAACCAAATATACTATAAACTAATTATAGTGAACTGCGCATGCACAGACACACACACACATATATTTACAGCTAGCCACAAAGAACCAAGTCATAGTATTTCAGCAGACCAAGGAAAAGCAAAATCCTGAACATTGCATAAGATGATTAAGGGGATAGCATCAAACATATGGAATATTCTCATGCTAAAATACACAAAGGATTCCATTGCTATTGAATTTTCACCAGCTGCCAACTTTGCTAATACTGTTATGAGCACACACGGATGGGACATGCTTCGAGACTAGCACCAAGGGGGATCAACATTGCTGACTGCAGAGTCTTTATCCACCTCTCCCCAAAACTATCCCTAACCCATACTCTTAAGCCATGGTATTTTCCAGCCCCAGCTCAGAGCCGCTATTTCTTTCTAGTTGGAACTGTGCTGAAGGTGCAAGTGCTGCAGCAGGGGAAGAAGAGACAGGGGTTAAGAGAAGGATGGAGGGGAAGAAAAAGAGACGGGGACAGCTGAAGGCTCTTCCTACTTTCTCCTCTCTCCTTTCCTCCTCAGGCAATGTGCACGTCGTAGGAATCAGACTTTGGGAAAGGATGCAGCACCCAACAGCTTCCACAGAGCACCATCTGCCCAGTGGGAGCCTCTGAGTGCAGAGCAGGGTCGAAAACCTGTTGCCTTTTGAAGAAGTTTTGCTAAGTGCTGAGCTCTTTTGAAAAATCTGACCTGAGTTATGACCACTGAGCACTTTTGAAAATTGGTTCCCTGTGAGTCTGAAATGCTTAATATTCACCAGCTCCTAAGTGCAAGTGCATAACAGGAGCTTGCTCCTCAGACCTGGGATAACTGAATTTCTGATTTTGCATAGTAAATATCATCAGGTTAATTGTATACCTGTCCTTGCCCATCCTTCCATTAATAAGCCTTGTTCACATAAGTAGTAGTTACTGAATCATGCCCATTTTTTTCCCACTGTTTTCAGTTCTGGGTGCGGGAGAGGGTGACCTGCCTGATACGGACACGTTGAGTAAGACTGTCCTTTCTAACAAGTTATTGCAACTGCTGTTCTTTTTGTAAGTTATTTAGGTTTACTTATTCATAATATCACTTAGCACAATTTTTTTCTCCACTTATATTATTATTGTAACAATAAGTGTCACCGATGCAGCGGCAAGAACAACCCAGAGAAAAGATTGCAACTCATTATCATTCATTACTGTAGTGAAGAGAGATTAGAAACATAATGGAAACTGAGAGAAGATGTACCTTAGTGTCACTTACCTTGTACTTCGCTTGGAGCCAGGAACTTGCATGGGCTGTGATAGTGACTCGGTCACTGACTGCCAGTCAATGACCTTGGGTGGGTCACTTGACCTTCTGATGACTTCATTGCCCCAGTGTAAGCTCAGGTAAAAAGTACAATCACATGGAAACCCAGTGATGTATTTGAGAAAAGCTTTCCTGCTTTTACAGCTATATTTTTGAGCTTATGTAGATAGAGCTGCTTAGTGAGTTATAGTTATTTAATACTTCCCATTATAAGACCTCATTTTCAGATGTTGTAACTTTGCCAAATGCTAATAGTCTGAGCAAAAACGTTTCATGTTGTGTGACTGCCACAGTGTGACAAAAGAAGTAATATTTAAAATTTTAAGGATAGTTTTTAAAGATGAAGAGTTTCTAAAGAAAAAAAACTGGGGTCCAGAATGTTAAAGTAATTCTTGCAACAATATTACAGACAAGCCCTCTGCTTTGAAGAGCAATACAGCATTTGTCAGGGAGTGCCATCTCAGCTGGGAACTTGTCTTTTGCTACCCTCTGAAAATCTACACTGTTTTGGCCAAATTATTCAGTTTTGTAAAAAATCTGTTTGCTGACGTGCACTGGAAAGTCATTTCAATTTAAAGACTAAGTTATCTGAAAATTTCCATCAGCATACAGAATGTCCTAATGTCTCATTAGTCTGAACAGGCTGAGCAAACACAGAGGGGCCACAGGGGCGACGGGGCATACTTCATCCCCTCACAGCTCCTGTGTAGGACAGGAGTGCCTGTGTGCTAGCTCTGGTCCAGAGAAAGACTTACTCTTCAATATTTCCATTCGATGATGGCTTTTGGTTTTTCAGTAGTACCTGAGCCGTGAGGAGAAGAGGAAACTGGTGAATGTTCAAATGCTTTCCATTTTCTGGGCTTGCTACAGTCAAACATTAGCTCACATTATGGTGAGGAAGAGCGATAAGTCCAAAAACAAATAGCTTATAAAGTTATTCTAGGAATGAAACTATGAACATGTCCATATTGTACCTGAATGGTGCAATGATAGCATGTGAAAACATATTTGATCTATTTTTATTTTATACCAAGGTGTCATACACCTTGGATACCTACTGCAAGGAAGACCCAAGGTATGCATGGTCTGTACTGATTCTGGGTGTTTTGTCCAAGAGTTGAAGGACATGCTGCTGCATCATCACCTTGCTACTCCAACAATATGGATCAAAGCAGAGTCAGACAGCTTCCATATGCCGAAATTCTGCTTCTTGAGTGCAGTACACCTTCATCCTCTGAGGCCTAATGTTTTATCTGCACAGTCACAGGTTTGTCTGACAGCACACTCAGGATATAATGCAAGGTACAAACATCCAAGTGGTCTCTACAGAGCTAGATGAAGTAGAAGTTTATCTGTGAATGCACATAGCACAAGTTTTGCTACTTTTGTTACTGTGTCTACACTGATTCAGCTAGACTACCCAAATTAATTTTAACTCCACTGAATGCCTCTGCTCTGCAGTATGCTGTGTAGACTTATACGTCAGGAAAGAATCAGTGCCCAAAATCCACTAGAGATGAGCTGGATGAATGACATGCGGCACATCCTTCCCTTCTCCAGTCAATAGCACTAAGAAATAATCTGTAATAGTGTCTCCCAAATGCACAGGTGTGTAGTTGATAGGGGAAAAAACATCCCTGAAATATGTTCCTGATCATAGAAATCAAAGTTCCAAAGTCACTAAACACAGACATTCACTTTACATTTTGGATTTTCTGAGGGAGAAGAGATGCAGACTGAGCCCGCTGAGAAGTGAACATCAGCAGGTTTTTCAGAAGCTCTCAGTGTGTAAGTGGGTGGTAATTCTCCTGAGAGCACAGTCAAACAAGTGTCAAGGATGTTGGATCCCACTCTCAGTGTAAACTCATATTTGGAAATGGTCCAGGACACTCTGACGAAACTTTTTTTTAATATGAAAATGACACCTTACTGAAAGCTTCCTATGGGAGAACTCTTCATATAACACATGCCATGGACACAGTGGGTCACTGAATTCAGTCCCTTGTTATCACAGGCAACTGGTGCTACATAATGACATTCATAAATTTACCAAGATCCATCATCTATTAATTGAAGTTCCTTGGTTTTGGATTTTTTTCCCTACTTATCCTATTAGAAGGCTGTTCTAAAATTTAACTAGATTAGATGGAAGACTTTGAATTATCATGCTAGTTTCAATGAAACTTTCATCAGGAAAAGCTTTACAGATTCCAGGTTGGAATTTCTCATCAAATTTCTGCCAGGATAGCAAATAGTTTACTGAGTAAGTTTGGATGTGGAAGGTAAAGACTCTTGGTCTGTGATCTTGATGAGGGAGGCAAGTTCTTGATCTAAACAAGGAAAAGCGTTTATGTCAGGGTTTTCTTCATCTCAGGGGAGCTGACCTGACCTCTAAACCTTTGTCTAGGAGGGTCTGAGGATCATTTATGAGAATGGGGCTTGGCTTTCCAGAGTTCTGTTTGCTTTTTCCTACATGAAGAAGACTGAAAATTTTATATTCCAAAATTTTCAGCAGACAATGTTATGGTTCCCCATTCATATTTATACTTAGCAACAGAGGAAGACTATTGCCAACTCCAAGCTTTCAAAAGTAATGAGCTGGGCTTTCAAAACCATGACTGGCTTAAAAATCCCAATCTTTCAACAGAATATCATTGAGATTCTTGTCTCATGGATTTGACTTTGCACTTTGTGGGCTAGAAACTTTGGTTTATTAAATGACAACTGATCTTTCCACTTAAGTCAGTGAATTTAGGGCTTGGAGTTTTATACATTCCTGAACTAATGTTAAGAGGCTGATTCAGCCTACATTGCAGAGATTTTTGAAGACAGAGACACTGAACAGATTAAGTAACTTAGTACTGTATTTGGAGCCTTGCAGAAGACATTGTATTCAAGGAGCTATGGATCTTGGGCAAGCCGTGTCTGCTCTATTGGGCCTCATACTTAGGGCTTGAGAAGCCCATATGTTAGCATGAGTAGCCACTGTACGGGAGTCTGCTGCAGTGCCCTACGCTGGCCTGTGTTGCACACTGGTGGGGGTTATGACAGGTATAACATCCCTACCTCTCAGGAGAAGGTATATGGGTTTGCTTGTTGCAGAAACACCACAGTATGGGAGGAAGGAGGAACCTTTCCATGGATGGGATCTGCACAGCATGCCATGGGAAAATCCATCCAGGGTCCGTCGATGTTGCATAAACACGGGGTTCCCAGCATCTGAAGTGGTGTAAGATTTACTCGTTATCTGTATTCCCCTTTTTATTCTACCTTGTGAAACAAGCTATTTTGTTATGCCATTTGTTGTCCTTCTTGCTGAGATCCAGAAAGAGCCTTGCACTGCGTGTCCCTCCCCAGTGCAGAACAAGTGCAAGCTTCAAAATTCAGGAAGTCTAGAGCCATCTGTGCCGCAGTCCAGTTTGGTAGCAGAGATCACCAGCATGCTTCCTCTTAAGCACAGCATGGATGTGGCGAACTTTCTTCAGTCTGGTGAACAGCCACCAATGTAGACAGAAAGATCACAGATTGATTCATTTAAAGTGCTGATGCCTGTTGCGAAACCCACTCTTCACTGTGCAGATGTAGCCAGCACCCCCAAATACATTAGGTAATTAAACAAGTTAGTAGAAAGTACTAGTAAAAAGTGATTAATTTAATCTAAAAATGTTGTTCAGGTCATAAGTAGTTCCTAGTGCTTTCTGGTTTTGGAGGTTTTTTAAGTAGTGTTTGTTAGAGAAAAAACACTGCCATTATTGCCTTTTTCAAAATAAAGTACTGCAGCTGCTAATGCAAACTCTAATTAAATGCACAGCTCTGAATTTGATATTTGCTAGTGTCTTATGTCATTTCTTAACTCAAAGTGCAAGACAGATACAAACCTGACACCTCTGGATCTTGCATAGAATATTCTTCGCTCCGTACAGACTTCTCTGTCATCAGAAATGTGGCTCAGATATTTGTGTGTGTATGTGTGTGGGTAATGGACGGAAATTTAACAAGCTTTTATTATCCACTGTTAGCATTAGCCTGAATCTTTTGGTTAGTTGGGAGTTAATTGCCAAAAGGTTTTATGGTATATCTAATTGATTCAGTCATCCTTCTATACCATGAACCCTACCAGACTGCCAGTGTGCCCTGAACTCAAACAGAGGGTAAGAGCCCATCAGTTATTTAGTATGTGCTAGAAGCATGCATTTTCTTTTCACTCCATGTGAAAATAGTTAACCACAAGGAAAGAGTCCCACCCCTCCACTTTGCAAAATGGTGAAATTAAGTTTTCCGTACAGCTACCAGGGGACTGCAGTAAATTACCCTGGTAACAGAGTTTACATTGATTCTGAAAAAAGCACTTGTCCATATGTAACAACGATAACCTTTTAGAAGGTTTGGAAAACAAATCTGACACCCCATTAAAAGGCAAATGATTTTTTCTCCACACAAGAAAAAGAAACTTTTAAGACATAGAAGGCTATTAATAAATAATGGGGCTTTTTTATAGGAAAGGCTGACATGAAAGCTTAAGCTATAAACTGTATCAGAGGCAGTATTTTGACTTGTGTGGTTTATTTGTCAAAGCAGTGAGATGGGATCTCATTTTTATTAGCTGCACAAAAGATATTTTATTGAATGTCACATTGTAATTTGATTTTAAAAGGAATAGAAAAAATTACATTTTCTCGGATACGTAATACTGCAAAAACATGATAGTCATACTAACCACTAACCACAATGAGTAGTAATATAAGCCCTCCAAAATATACACTAGTACCTTACCAATGCAAATGTGGATTTTGAGATTCCATGTACCAGAATATTTTTCCTGAATCCAGTTTCATTTACAACTGTCAGAATAATATATAAAAAAAAATATGCAACTTATTAAATTATGTATGCAAACAACTAACATAATAGTTACATTTGAGGAGAAGGACAGCTTTTAATATTTTAAAATTTGTCTTCAAGCTCATTCACATAGTTCATTTCTTTACAAGAAAAAGATCATAGCTGAATGCAGTAGAGAACAGTGATCAATACCTAGATATAATGGGAATGGGAACAAAGAGACCCAACATAATGTAAAGTAGCCTGTATAGATTATGTTCTTGTTCACTTTGCCATTGAGTCCCTGAAAATTTTTTAGCCTTCCTTGGTCCACCTCCGTGTCCGTGCTTGTGAGCACTACTGCCAAAGGTAGCAAGGATGCTCAATGTCTGAAGAAAGATGGATGCAGCTTCCAGCACTTTCTGGTGCCAGTTTTGTCACAAAAGACAGTGGCGTCATCCCTGGGTGGGCAGCCTGGCCTTGGTCCCTGGATGAGGGCGTTATTGTGGAGTGCTCAGCCCCTTCTCCTCCCCTCCAAAGCCACCTCACCACGCCATTCAGCCCTGCCACACACAGATGGTGAGCTCGTACCCAACATGTGCCAACTAAATGCGTCATTGCAACTCGCAGGTGACATCTATTACCACTTAAACTGATCACTGTTACACAATTCCCCAAAAAGAAACACATTATTCAAGAGCAAGGTACTAGTGACAGGAATGCGTATTTCAATTGTTAATATTTTTATTAGCACTAAACCATTGCATTTTTACACTTACTTTACCTGGAGCCTCACATTGTGTCATCCACTGGAAGCATCCAGAGAGCAGTTTCCCAACTGCTCAACTTCTACAAATAGGTGAACCAAAATCACCTTGAAAAATGTAAGTAGGAAGATGCATATTCATTCTGCAATCCCACTGCTACTCCACTGATTTAAATACTGCTTATCCCACTGAAGTTGTCACTGTCCTCTGGACCATTAGCAATCCTATATAGCTTGCAAGAGTCTCTAACTCCTCAGCTGGAAGGATGTTGCAAGTCATCAGCTCCTCCTTCAAGATTCAGTATCTGATAGTGCCCATCCTCGGATAATCTTATTTAGATAACAGCAGTTCTGGCAGAAACTCAACACGCTAAGCACTTCATAAACATTTATCAATTCATGGTCCTCACCAGGGATAGTTTAAAACGTGACATAAACCCCAGAGGGAATCATGCAAGAAAGATAAATGCTACTCCATCCCAAAAGGTGGGAAAAACAGCTAAGGAAATTTCAGGGCCAAAGCCATATCCACTTGCAATAGATACTGCGCTGTTAAAACATTTGAGGCCAAAATCGGTAATGGCCTTTTTTGGCATCACAGTGTTTATTTTTGGGCCCGGACTAAAGGGGTAGGGTGCAGAATGCATGAGCATATCTACAGCTCCTGTAGGGTGACTGCTGTAAAGTCCACACAGGGATGTTGAAACACACTGGAGTGTCTTTCAACGCACAGAAGCTCTTTAATACTTCAGTGCAATCATATTCTCTCTCACTTTCAAAATGAAAATTTTGTTCAAGAGGTGGAATGAAGATTGCTTTCCCAAATTGCATAATTTGGTGATTGGGGTATTTTTCTGCGAAGTAGATGCTCCTGTAGGCAGAAGAAGAGGTTGGTCAAATTTTATTGGTTCTCAGGTAAACACTATTTCAAAATCAGATCCCTACCTTTTCCTCTTCCAGCTGGTTTTGAAAAGAAAGCAGTAGCTCCCACTGCCTTGTGTTAAAAACTCACTCCAAGAGAGTTGTAAGGTAGCTAACAAACAGCTCAAGCGCTCAAGGGAACTGATGGGGGGAAATGCCAGTTTCTGGCAGCTGATTGGAGTGAAACAGAAGCATGATAATAACTGATAAGCCTGACAAAGGTAAAACAGGCCTGCACACATAGAAAGGCACAATTCTGGGCTCCAGGGACCTCTCCAGTCAAACAGGGAAGTTCGCAGAGGTTCTGGTTGGTTCTGGGATTAGGCAGGAATGCGTGCACGTACTTTTGAAAAATCCTTCTGTTCTGCCTGAATGACCTAACCAAGTACTACATTCTTTACTAAGACCTTAGAAATTTCTGGAGGTGAAATCAGTAGGTGTGAAGAGAAATTCACTAGCGCATTGTCGTGGTTTAACCCCAGCCAGCAACTAAGCACCACCCAGCCACTTGCTCACTCCCCTCACAGTGGGATGGGGGAGAGAATTGGAAGGGTAAAAGTGAGAAAACTCGTGGGTTGAGATAAAGCATAATATGCAGATGCCTTCATAAGGGGTAAGAGAGATTTAGAACATGAACCCCAACAGCAGCCTTCTGAATCCTCAATGATGTTTAGAAACGGTCTCACTTCACAGGTCCTACAGTAAACCTGTAATTTTGCAGTTAATTCTACAAAATCTAGAAAAATATCCAAAGTAAAAAAAAATGTTGTTTTTTTTTTTAATACACCCAAAGGTAAGCTGTCAGGGCTTACAGACTCAGTTGGTTGGTTGGGATTTTTTAAGGAAGAAAATATTAATAAGTAACATCAAAGTTAAATGACAGTACCACGGTACCTGCCATTGGCCTTACCTATTTGTATCTCTCAAATCTGTCTTTGGCCACCAGCAAGAGCCTCCAGTCTAACTGTCCATTAATATTTGGAAAATTCACAGACAACATCCATTTGTGACCATCAGTGTTTTTGTATGCTGGGAGAGCTCAGTCCCTCCATTGCACATGTATAAGCCACATATAGCCCCTTGTGTTTCCTTAATAGTTCAATTGTAATATGAAGTATTCCTATGGCTACCACATGTCTGACTTTTCCTAGACGGTCACACTGGGCAGATGAGGGCAGCTCATCCCCGTCAGAGACAATACGTTTATTCTGCAGGCAGACTCCAGGTGAGAAGGATTCAGGTTACCACAGAGAGCAGCACACCACCTCCCGCACACGTACCTCTAAATTACAATCTTGCTTTTGGGAACAAAGGCCTTCAGAGGGGTCAGTTGGGCACCTCCCTGTACACTCACCTTCTTATTGTTTTTTTGCTCAAAACGTTATTTTGCTACTTGGCTGTCAGGGCTGCCAATCTTATTAGCATCTGCTTCATCTGATCATTAGCATACTTCATTCGCCAATTAGCATATCCTAATTGTTACTGGGCACCTGGCAGTGCCCATAGCAAATTGTGCCAGCAAGAAAGCAAATGCGTCCAACCGCCTGGCTGACTTCACTGGAGTCTCCAAAGGTGCTCCCTGCCTCCCCCTTACCTCTTCCTCTCACCAGCCACTTCAGGCAAGCATACATTTCATGGCTACTTTGCTAAATGACCTCAGAAAACACCTGCTAATCCATCCCTGAAGCAGCTTTTGCATGCCCATGTGCAGACTGGCTTTAGCTGCAGCACGGGCCATGCATGCTTGTCCCTGATATAGGACCCACAAACTAGGTTACCGTTTCTACGCTGCTGCTGCAGTGTCTCTCTCATCTTCTCGTGTCCTACAATCAGCATGGGAATGGTCCTCAGCAAATAGCCAAGCATTTCAAGGTTTGGCTTATATCAGCAATTTCTTCGATTTCTCTGTAGAATGGCAATAAAAAACATTCCTCTTACAGTATTATAGTAAAGGATCAGGATACTTTCAAAGCACTTTAATATTCTTTTAGGGATAGAACCATAAAAATACAATGTACTAATGATGTCTTTGGCATTTTAAGTCTGAGGATTTTTGCTTATTAATTATAAGGCTTAAATGAATTTCAGATTTTTAAATTCTGCAGATGGTGACTAGCACGTCAATATCCAAGTACTTATTAGATTTACAAGAACGTTGACTTTAAGGGAATTCAAACCAGATTTCTTCTATTAATATTACATTGTTGTGCCAATCTCGCAGCAGTCGGTGTGTTACGAAGAAAACATCAGAGGGGTGTGGTAGTCCTCTGCAAAAGTTCAAAACAACACCATGACTACAAACATGATATTGCCCATCTTGGTCTAATATTCCCAACCTTTTCTTGACCCAGGATTCATAACCAACAGAAGGAAAACATGAGGATGGCTCTTAGAGGGGTTTTGTTTCACCTAAGCTTAAGATGTCTGCCATAAAGACCTCCATACCTGGAACACTCCCTTCAAGGTCAGTGAAAGGACTGTACTTCTGTGGTGTACCTCATTTGAACTATTTTAGAGGTTGTCTTCTTGAGGATGAGACAAACCGTTCTCAGAAAAGCTGGCCAGCTCAGATGTAAACCCCTAATTCAGCCAGATGAATCCTGCCTCCTGTCTGTTGCTCCTGTCTGTTGTAAATCCATTGATTTACAAAGCCAGTACAGAGGGAGAGAGAGAGAAGAAAAGTAGCTACTGCACATTTGTACCATGACATATAGGGTCTCGGCAGGAAGAGGTGACCATCACCAGGACGGCGCAGGCACATCGGCTTCCTCACCCAGCAGGGTCACCCCCGGCACATCGGCTAGGGAAGGAGGCGGTGGAACCTGCCAGCGGCCGTGCTGCCGGGGCCGGGCACGGGCACCGGCTTCCCACCGAGGCTCCCCGGAGGAGCAGGGAGCAGGACCGCGCGGGGTTTGCGGCGCTGGAGCAGCACGTCCTCTCCCCCTTCACACAAGGCGCTGTTGCCTTCTCTCGCCTGCATCTGTAAAAATCTCTTCTGTTATTAATTACCTTCAAACTTTTTGAAGTAAGAACAGCCTTACCACGTTATCCACGACACTGAAATTCACACTATCAGAATTACATTGTTTATTATTCCTTTTCCCCGTTAGGAATTTATACGTTTTATTTTTACTAATTGCCAGAGATTTGGTGGGAATTTAGTTGGTTTTCTGAAAGTTACCTTTCATTAAGCTGGAGTGTATCACTTTCAGAAATGCAGTAGTGTTCTTCTGTCATGTGAGCACTATTAAAAATGCCCCCTTTTGATGTGCAACCCCTTTAAATCTCCCTATATATGTGAACGCCGTCTGGCTCTAAGGCAGGGGTTCTTATTTGGTTTTTTTACAACCTAGCAGAGAATAAAACTAATAAGTATTTCTCGTTCTTTAAAGATTGATTTATTATCAGTTCCAAAAACATGCCTTTTCATTTGGAAAGTCATTTGCTCAGTTATGATTGCATATAAACAGCTGCTAAGGGTCAGCATGGGCCTTGGTGCTTGTTATTGCTTGCACTCCTTATGATTTTAGCTCAGCATAACTAGCAGTGGTGTCCTGGGATTCCAGAGTCTGTACTGATTACCAACAAAAGCCTCTTTAAGATCAGCAGAAGCAGTCTAGGGACTAATGGTGCCAAGGCAGTCTGAGGCACTGGAGCAATGCCCGAGGTCATAAAATGAGCAATGACAATTGCCCTGTCCTTGCTGATTTTATCAGCCTGAGAGTTTTTTAGTATCACACAAAAGACAAAAGGACTTTTTAGTCCTGAATGATATTATCAGCTAACATGAACTGTTTGGGGCTTGGTTTTGGATATTTGTTTTCTGTTTTGTTTTGTTCCTGGTCGTTTATTGTGTTCAAAAAGGCAGGTGGATGTCTTAGTTATAATATATATAATGGCTTTACACCAACGGCAGCTTCTTTCACTAGCTACTTTCTTAATATGTTTATTTTGGAAAAAGGAAGAAAGAAAAAAAGGGAAGTTTTACTATTCTATATATATTTATATATGTTGTAAAGTGTATATTATTCTTAAGTACAAAAAGTTAAGCTGTATGTCACATTCACTTCATCAGTAGAGTTTTCATTCTGGCTTAGGCTAAAATGAAAATGATCTGTGACTACCCGATCTCTCACTCCACATGAACATATCAGGAAACCAATATATGACTGGCACTCTGTGCAAAATGCACAGGGATCAAATTGAAGGAGTGTTCAGGCTTCTTAAGCTGTGATCATCTGAATGAGGAAGATTTCAAAGCATCATGGGAATTCTCCAGAAGTTACACCAGAGATGAATTTGGCCTTTAGAATGAGATTTTATACATCTCATTCACACACAGCAAAATGTTTCATCACAAGTGGAGACACTTTTTAAAAGAGTCTTAAAATTAATCCCAAATGAGGAAGCCTCTCTCCAAATGAATGAAACTTGGCAGATCTACAAATTCAAACTGAGATGCATTAGCAGATCTTGTGTAGGGAAATTTGTATAATATCTGCCCACACCGTACCTGGTTCAAATCAGGGCTAGCAGTCACATTTCTACTGAATTAAATACATCACAGAAATAAAACATACCAATAAGCAGTTCAGGTTCGCAGTGCTCTGAAGTACTGGCTATTCCTGCTTCCAGTAAAAGTCACATATTTCAAGTACACTCAACTTCAGGTGCTCTCAGGTCCAGATTTGCTAAGGTGCTTGGGCACCAAATTCACTTGGCTTTTAAATAAGACCTGAGCTCCTAAATCACTTGCCCGTTTTTTGATGAAAAAAAAAAAAATTTAAAAATCCTGAAAGCAGCTTCAAGGACCCAAGACAACTTCTTTTTCTGTATGTGAAACTCTCATTCAAAACAGAGAGAGCTTGGGGTGACCAGAAAATGGTCTAGGACTATAAGCTTGTAATTGCTTTGCAGATCATTTCTATTTTTCATGCATAATTTTAATGATATCTGGCACAAATCATCACTAATGGCATTCCAGAGTTCAAACGGGAAGAACACAGATTCTGTGGCATAATTCATTTCTGGCAACAGGGGAATCTTAAATCAAGATCCAGACAATTACGTAAGCAGAGTGGAGACACTTTGTCATATATCACTTGCATCTTGGAACTGCCTGTGCACTCTTTCAGCTACCTCTGTTGCTTGTCTCTAGGTATCCATGCAACGTGTCTAATAAGATGTTAATGAAGGGACTCATTGGAGGCGATGGGGTAGGCAGAAATATTTAGCACATTATTAAGCAGGGGAGCAGAGTCAGGGTCAAAAAGTGGCAGGAGTGAAATGGCAAAAGCATGCAAGAGTAAAAGTGATATCAAAGGAAGACTCGGATAAAAAGACTATTTCCACTACATAGTCCTACTCTCTAAGAGGAAGAAGGAAGAAAATATGTTTTGTAGCAAAATGTCCAACTGCATGCAAAGAACTCTGCATATAAGACTGAAAAATATTGAAGTGTCTCTTCAAACTTCTCACATTTTGGTAGACACATGGGTAGGCCCCTGTCAAAAAAAACATTCACTAGCAACTTATGAAAGGATTTTGAAAACAAAGAGAGAAATCTCTGACCAAGGAAAACCAGAAGAAATCATGGACAGAGGGAGTTCGAATATTTGAGCTCAGTGCTAAGCTTATGGCCTGCCCATCTTTCCTATTTCCAATCCAGCATGCATCAGTACCCAGATTTTGCACTTTGTAGCCAGACAGTGGGTTGCATTTGTCAGTTAAATGGAAAAGAGATTTGTTTCTCCTCATATATCCACTACCATCTTAGTCATCTTTAGGAACTGAGTCTACTCCTATTGCTTGACCTAAAGAACAAACGTTCCTTGCAGGATCGGGCAGAGAGGGGAATGCATAGCCCTCAGCAGGCAGTTCCTCTCCCCCTCAGCACACCTATGGCCAGTTCGCAGCCTGCCCTTTCCTGTCTGCAGCAGGTAACACCCCTGAGAAGGACACAATACTGAAACACTCTTCAAGGAAGAAATTTTTGCTGGACAGTTCCCTAATGATATTTCCGGAGTGCCTGGGGGATGATCAGTCCGTTATCTGTGATCACTTTTGAGGTTCACTGTAATTCAAACAGAATCCTTTAAACAACTCTACAAAGTACAACTGTGCTGTATGGGGATACCAAAACATAGTGCAGCTCAGATTTCCATAACCCTCTCAATGAATAACAGTGATAACAACCAAGGAAATCTCGAGAGCCCCTGAGTTCTGTTTGTTGCTCAAGACTAGCTCAGGGCTAAAGCACATCTATGCTCTACTGACTCTGTGATACCACTCTTGTGTCACTCCGTGGGGAAAAAATGGGCTAATATCAAATGATTGCCAGTAAATGCTCAGTCTTGTTATGCAGACAATATACCATGCTTACATTATCTATGTTTCTGGTTTCTCCAATAGGCATTCTCTTGCTTGAACACCCCACTTCTTTTTCCATCAAAAATGGGCTGACGGAGATTTGTGGGAAAGAGCTGGTGTGCACCTGGGTTTGACACTGGCGTGGAGTCAGGATGACTCACAGAGAGACTCCCAATCTAGTAAGACATATCCCTAGACACTTGTGCAACTTTGCCCGCATCACAGTCTGTCTACTTACCAACACGAGTAAAGCTACGCAGATATCTGAATATGTCTTCTGGATATATCTTTCGGTTTATATGCAATTGCATTTGTTTCCTTTTAAAAAATACAGATTATGGCCAATTTAAACACAAGATGTGGCTTGATTATTTGGAGAAGAAACATAAGCCGAATATAAAAATGTCTGTTTTACCTAGGAGTACCTAATAATCCAGAATCTTCAATCTATTTCCAAAGCTATTCAGACCACCTTTATTTTTCTTTTCATTTTTTCGAATCCAGAAACCATAAGGACATAGTTTCAGATGTGGTTTGTTTCATAATGCCTCTCTTTTTAACATTCAGTGCTACTTTAAAGTTGTGTCCAAATATGTGAACATGTTGGCCTAATTTTGTGAAGACAATGATAAATAATAAATACTGGTGAAAGAGGAGAAGTAGAATATAAGCTGTTTCAAATACCCAGGATTTTCAGTCATTTTTTCTAGGAAACAGAAAACTGGAAATGCCATGAAAGTGTTTTAGCTTTGGAAACACTTCTATAAGAACTAGAGGAGTGAACTATTGGTTTCAGCCAGATGTGCAAGTTCTAAAGGATAATGTTTATAAATGCTACCCCATCAAACAGTTCACACTGCCAACATCAAGCGAAGAGATGTCTTTGAAAAGCAAAAAGGCAACATACCAGGAAAAACATTATGTGCCCAGTGTAGTTATGCAAAAGTAATAGAGGATCTTGGGGCACGGATCAGCAAGAAGCATCAATGAATTAATTGAAGATAATGGCAAGCAGATCCGAAAGTGCAGAGTTGTCAAAAATAGGTGGCATCTTATCTCTAGGACTAGACAGATAGGATTATTTTTCTAACTCTGTTTTCTCTAACTGGACTCTTATACTGCACCAGCTAATGTAACCTGATATAAAGTACCTACCATAGTAAGATTGTGATAAATTAGGAATTTAAAAGCAAAGCTCACACTTCCTATCAGTTAAAATACTCATCCTATAGTGCCCTCAGACAGAAACATTTTGGTGAAAAAGCAAAAGGAAATAGGATAAAGTCTACACTTTTGTGGGTAGCCAAATCATTTCCAAGAACTTCAGCACATCTGTAGCTTGCATTTATTGCACAGCTTATAAAATCTCAGTGATCACAATGAAAGCTGTTAATGAAAGCTGTCAATTTCTTGCTTGTACATACCAAGTGGTAATTTCTAACAGAGGTACAGAGGTACAGAAGAGGTGGAAAGATCCGTTATCGAGTACTATGTAAAAATAATGGAACATTCCTGTTGCCATACAGGCAGCAGTTGCTGTATACAGACACGGTTGTGACTAGTCATATCTGCCCACTTGTATGGGAGAAAGGCATAGTACGCATGTGGGTCAGGATCCTGACATACGGCCCACGTGTCCTGGGTGGGAAAAGTCTCTCACAGAGTGCTGTTTGACTTCTGCTTTCTAGAAAGCTTAATCCTACAAGTAGGACTTTATATTGAACACATGTGATCTTGGAATTGGAGTTCTCATGAGATTCAAGGCCTAATTTGATAATCAAAAGAGATTTTTTAAAGTATCTCTGCTTTGCCTAATGGAGATGTAGGAGAGGGATAAGTGGACCAGTGCAGGAGTCTGAGGTTGCTGGTGGGCAGCTGAACTGGATGATGACAGGAAAGTGAGCAAAAATAAGCACAGAGCACAGCAGGCTAGTGGCTGTGAAGATATTCGGGAGATGAAGACACAATGCAGCACCTGAGTCTGTAACCCCAGACTCTTTTCTCTGAACTCAGATATTAGTGACACTTTGGGGAAATTAGCAGGGAGCTCTGGAAGCCTTTTAAACCACATGTCAAATAATTTCTCCTGATGCCTGTTTTAAAATAAAACCTCTCATCTAAAAAAGCATATGACAGGTACTTCAGCAAGATAAGATGATCTCTGCAGTTTGCAGCATGACTGAGTGATTCATTTCAGTTCACATGTTAATCTTCAAGTAATAAGATAGGCCAGAAGTCCTAATAGTTATGTCCAGCTTCTCAATAAAATACTAATCGATGCAATACTAATAGAGCGATGCCTGACCCACTGGGTTATTGTTTCAGGGATATGTAAAACGTTTATTACATAGAAGGACTTTGCAGAGCAGAAAAGCTGAGCTATTTAATATGAGAGACAGAGCAGGGTGGACTACAGAATCGAGCAATTGACTGCATGAAGGACGCTATGGGTCCTAACACTCCTTCCTCTGTGCAGACCACTCCACTTCCTCTCCCACCCTCTGTCCACCCTGTCTACTTATGCAGTGAAGTGTTTAGTACAGGGATGCTGAGTTTGTGCAACCTCCACATAAGGTCCTCCAAATTCAATTTTTCAAATTATGAATGCCCTTAAACTTTCTATTATCAGCTGGGTGATAAATATTCATAAAACTGTATGTGAACATGCTGCTGGTTTTCTCTGTATTTGATGAGCTTAGCTACTGGTCCAACATACAGACTGAGAAAGGAACTGTTACCTAATTTGGGGCTACCCTTATTTTAAATAAGCATATTCCTCAACTAATAACCTGGTCACCATGCAGTGCGCTACTGGATTCAGATTTGGCCCCAACCCACTGTAGACCAAGTAATCTCAGGCATGTGAGTCATTAGAAGAATCCCTCTGAATGTTGCACATGTAATTGCAACAAAAAGACTACCTCTGTTTACCTCTCTTGGAACGGCTGTAGCGTAGACAAGCAGGCTCTGTTGACATTTCTCAAAACCAATTATTCATCTGTTAACAATTCAACTATTCTGTCCCTCCTGCCTCCTTTTTAAGGTCATGGTTTTCATGTATGCTATGCAATCTATACAAAAAACTTATTATTGTAAAACACATTAAATAAAATGTAGCAACTAATCACAGCTTAAAAAGAGGATTAGATTGAATATTCCCATTGAAGAAAATGCCTGTTTGATTCCTTTTGAGTATTGGTGTACAAAACCTTCTCTCTAATCAATATTTACTTTAGGTCCCATCTTGGCCAAAAAAGGCAGTCCTTTCTCTATCCGTTAGTGCATCTCTAATTTAGAGAAAAGTCATGTTTGCAGGACTTTTCTTCAAGGATGTTGTAAAGTGTAAACTTAAATTTCAATATTTTTATAAATCTGTGCCAGAAGTTAAGGAATTTTAATCAAAGATATTAGAGATATAGTTATTTTCTATTAGGTCAGCTAGCTCATCTGTGCTGCCAAAAATAAAAAACGTTCCTTCCAATGCAGTCCCCAGTGTTTTGCTTGGCTGTGCTTCAAGTGACTCAAGCCAGAAATATTTATATATAATTTTACATTATTTATATCTTATGAAAAGTTGGACTTGCCTCTGGTAGGGAGAAATGTCCCAAAGATGACATAGATGTCACGATAAAGACTATCCTGATCATCATGGAAATCTGTGCCCTTATGCAGAATACAGATCAGCTAGCTCTTCCTTGCTACTTGAACTTCATTATAAGAGCAGTACAGACCCAGATTGGAGCTGGCATCAGAATGGGACAGACTGAGAGTCTTACTCATGCCAAGAAGTACCTTACTCCACAGGCATGTTCCTTAACTTGAGTGGGCCAACTTATTATGAATCTGTACTTGGTATGAATGAAGGTACTGTAAACTTTCACCAGAAGCGAAAGCACTTTTACATAACTTTCCCATTCAAAATTGTTATAAAATAATTCTAATATTGGTTGGAACTCACAGATTAGGTGTCCAGGTGAGTGAGATGATGTAGTAGCATCTTTCGCACCATCTGAGATTCAACAAGGCTAGGTGCTGGGTCCTGCACTTGGGTCACAACAACCCCATGCAATGCTACAGGTTTGGGGACAAGTAGCTGGAAAGCTGCCCGGTGGAAAAGGACCTGGGGGTGTTGGTCAACAGCCAGCTGAATACGAGCCGGCAGTGGGCCCAGGTGGCCAAGAAGGCCAACAGCATCCTGGTCTGTATCAGAAATAGTGTGGCCAGCAGGAGCAGGGAGGTGATCGTGCCCCTGTACTCGGCACTGGTGAGGCCGCATCTCGAATACTGTGTTCAGTTTTGGGGCCCTCACTACAAGAAGGACATGGAGGTGCTGGAGCGTGTCCAGAGAAGGGCAACGAAGCTGGTGAAGGGCCTGGAGCACAAGTCTTATGAGGAGCGGCTGAGGGAACTGAGACTGTTTAGCCTGGAGAAGAGGAGGCTGAGGGGAGATCTCATCGCGCTCTACAACTACCTGAAAGGAGGCTGTAGCGAGGTGGGTGTTGGTCTCTTCTCCCAAGTAACAAGCGATAGGACGAGAGGAAATGGCCTCAAGTTGTGCCAGGGGAGGTTTAGATTGGACATTAGGAAAATTTTCTTTACTGAAAGGATTATCAAGCCTTGGAACAGGCTGCCCAGGGAAGTGGTTGAGTCACCATCCCTGGAAGTATTTAAAAGACATGTAGATGTGGCGCTTAGGGACACGGTTTAGTGGTGGTCCTGGCAGTGTTAGGTTTATGGTGGGACTCGATAATCTTAAAGATCTTTTCCAACCTAAGTGATTCTGTGATTCTATGATCACCTACAAAGAGAATGAAAGGTTACTAACTCAGCTGCAGATGCCTGAACTCCTGTGAAATCAATCCCACACAAGACCGTCTGCTGGAATACAACAGCAGACAACATAATAACTAGAATGGAATGAAACAGAATAGATAATTTATAACACAGAACTTATTTGCAACTCAACTGAAAATCAGAATGATTAGGTTTAAGACCACATGCTGGAAGATGCGCCCTGCAATATATATCTCAACAACAGTAAAGGAGTAATCAATTTAGGTATAAATAAGGTGATATAACCACCACCAAAACACAGCAGGTCTTCTTAGAATTAAGGTTAAATTATGTGTGATAAAGAATTCTGAAACGCTCAGGTAAGTTTTGGTGGTTTTATTTTCTATTTGCAGTCTTTACCAGATCAAAAGTGTGATGAAACTGAAAAGCTGACTGTTCTTTTGGGGTTTCTGGTTGAGAACAGAAGAAGGAGAGAGAGCTTATTCTCATGAGTTTTCCAGCAGATTTCATAGTCAAAGAGTTTAGAATAGTTTGAATAAGCTCCACAAAAACATCTGGGGCCAGATTCATGGGATATTCCAGCTGCTTTGGAGCAATCCAGTGACACAAAGCAGCAGTAAAACCCACTTTACTGGCCATTTAAGGCAAGTTTATGGCTGCTTTGCATCCCCAGAGCAGCTCAAAGCAGCCAATACCAGTGGAACTCACTCTGAATTTCTGGGCTTTGAGCTGAATTGCAACCTAACTCCAAAATTGTCAAATGTGTCCATTCCTACTAGACATAACATCCTAACTCAGCATGTGTCTGTTCATCATCGCCTTTGTTTACAGTGCTATTGTAATGATCTAATTAGGAACTAAAAGTACTTTCAGTCAATTAACACTCCTTGAAGCCTGAGGTTTAAGAAAAACCTTCAATGAGTTATGGTAAGTGTTCTGTAAAGAAATGTAGCATTTTCTTTCCAATTAATCTGTTTCTCTGGCACAGGCTTGGCACTCGAGACCCACAGCTATAAGCAACTCACCGACGGTCAGTTAAAGAAATGTAGACATGGGGCTGGACAAAACTGGGTTTGGGTGTAACAGCGAATAAGACATAGTATCTAGCATACCAAAAGGGCACCATATGTAGTAAATTTGTATGTAACTTAAAGCTGCAGACCCATGAGGAAAGAGCAAATATGTAAATACATGTTGCAAGCAGATAAAAAAAAAACCCTCAAGTAGATTCTACATTGAGGAAGAAGAAACCATCAAGATGAACATCGTATTTCTCCCAGTGAAGGACTCTAGACGCTGACAAGTCTGCACTGCACTCCCAACATCCTCAACAGCAGAATGAAACCACCGACCTTAGGACCCAGAGGAGCAGGGAGAGGTTGACCATAATAACAGACAAAGGGGTAGAAAATAAGTGTGTGTATAATAATTTTAACTACATTATTACTATTAATGAGACTTTCTGTATGAAAATATTCTTTTCTGAAGTAATTAAATTTGGGCGAATGATTCTTGGGTTATACTGTAAAGATTTTAGTTATGACAACAATAAATTCTTGGCTTCATATATAAAGTGTGTTTCCTCTTTGCCCATAAACAATGACGTCGTGAGTATAGGAACACATAAAACAAATAATAGCCATCACCCACCACATCCCAGGATTTTGCAGAAATGCATTATTGAATGTTCTTGAAGACATTGAATATTATAATGATGAGTACCATGAGTACGATTAACAGAATGTAGTAGGGGGGCTAAATGAAAAATTGGGAGGAAATTAATAACCCTGTACTCAGAAGAGGGTTTGTATTTTATATGATAAATATGGTTTGGGACTCCATACCACCTGTGAAAAACAGAACAGTCATGAAGGACCGGTCAGTCATTCATTAGGTGAAGTGGGAGTTTCTGGAACTGTAGCATAATGCTGTTGGCTGCAGAAGCTAAATTAAAGTTACACCAGGAGCCATAAATACAATATTTCCTGGTTTTTCAGTGCTTCATTTAGCAACCTTAATATTCTTTTAACCACAGGTATTTAGTGTAATGTATATACAATATCTGTTTTCTCATTAGATTTTTTTTTCCTTTTCTGCCTGTCCCTTAATAGGGATGGATGGAGCAATTAAAACACAACTCCACTTCAGAGCATACTGCAAAACCCAAGAGGAGCTTCTGCCTCTCAGAGTGCCAGAGGGCATAGCTGGCAGCAGCTGTGCCATTTCTTCCAAAACTGTTATATATATATATTTATGTATATACTTTTCTGCAACTATTCATTTCAGATAGACACTCAAAAGGAAGCAGAAACTATGACATGATTTATTCTCAATTGCCTTTAGTGTTTATTGGTACATTTGGGACACAGCCAAAACAAGTTTTGTGAAGGAAAATGGAGGTAAAAGGGGATAGATTCCTTAATCTTCACAACCCTATATATCTATAAGGAAACACCCCACTACCTTGCCCACATTACCTCTGCATATGATTTTTGTCCAACACTATACTCCCATCCCTGAGCCAATTTTCCCTAATTTTTTCCTCTCTTTTCTCTCACTGACTTGTTTAAACAGCATATAAATGTGCTAGAAGTTGATTTCAGTCCTAGTTTTCAACTTCAGTAATTTCAAGAATAATAGAGAAAAATTTGCGTATTTCCATGTGCATATATTACAGTGGAAGAAATTTATACCATACATTATCAAAGTCAGAACACCTAGAATTGAATTTAGGACATTCAAAATTGAAACTCATTCTGTTTTTCTTTGGAAAGTTTGCTTCCTCTAAATCCCTAATAAGAAGTCCTGGGCTGACCTATGGACTAACTTATCCTATGTTTCAACTGAACATATTGCTTATTCAATGAGAAAGAACATTGATATATTGTGGAAACCTCATCCAGCCAAAAAGCCCAACCAGAAAAGTATAGGAGTGTGAGCTACACCAAAGAGCAGCTCATCTGGTTCCACGGGGTATCTTAGGCAGACACAGGTTCATGTTCAGCTAATCTGAAATACAATGCCTTGCATCTCTTAGGCAAATAAAATGTTTTGATTCAGGCTGTTCTGGTTGCCCAACTAAATATCTTAATACATCAACTTTTACTTATAGCATACTGAACAATTCCAAACTTTTTTTGAAAATTATGTTCTGATTGTTAAAAAAAATTGTTTCTTCAAAAAATCACATTGAAGATTCACAGCCAGCTCTATATTTGATCTATAACAAACGTCACATCAGACTTCATTCTACATCAGTAAAAGACAGATAACTGAATGGACTGATGTCTTTTCCATAGATTTGCTATCATTTGGCTTATTAATTAATGAAAATGAATGAGATTCTCCCCTCTTACTTCCATTACCTACCTCACTGCTTACCCACTTATTACTTTTTATCATACTACAACACCAAGTTTTCTGTGAAGACAAATGAGGTTTTGGGTTGTTGGGGCTGTGGGGATAATTAATTTATTTTACAGTATTTAGTTCTCCATGGCCCAGGTTTCTATAGTCTTTGCTCCTGTAGTTGTTTCTATGCTTCCAAGAACAATGGTAATGAAAGGAAATACACAACCAGTTGTACTTACTTATTTTAAAATGCTTCTCTTTCTACAGCACACTAAAAACCAACCATGAACCTCGTGAGTATAACACAGAAGACACTATTTTAGTGCATTTCATGTTCTATTATACTATCTTATTTAGCCCATACATCAGATTTTAAAATTAATGTAACAATACCATTTACTTAAATAAGCCATGCCACAAATACAGGAAAAAGCCATTGAGAAGGATTAACAGGGAGACAGCTTTTAGGATGTCTGTGATAGCACAGTATATTACGTTTAAAAATACACAAAACTAAGGACATCACGTTTGCTTTTTTATCGTTAGCTGTCTGATAGGCTATTTATTTCAGAAAATAGTGATTGAATACTGGCTGCCAGGTAATAAGCTTTCTCTAGTCTGTTATAGGAATTAAATTATCAGCAATCAGTAGCGCTCCTGGTAGCCATGTATTATGTGTACAACACACTAGCTGTCCTTTAAATCAAGATGTATCTTTTAATCAGAAGTATCTTCTATCCATAAAGAATTCAAAGTTGGTGCAAGTCCAAACCGAGTTAGAAATAAAGGCAAAGGCCAACTCATTCATGAGTTAGCATGACTGGTGCTGTTACAATTATTTTTATTTCTATGTGTGCTGGAAAAGCACTTAGCAGTCGCAGTGTGGGGCAGGAGCCTGGGTAGGCTGGGGGCTCTGCGGGTCCGTCATTCCCCTGTGCTCTTCTAGAGGTTTAGCGGGAAGCATCCAGCAAGCTCAGTGCACCACAGTGTCCTCTTCACTAATTTCACGAATGAAAATGTCAGTCATCTTTTGGCATAATGTGCCACACTGCCTTTTCCTTTCTCAAAGATGAGGTTAAGCCTCTGGATACAAACTCAGGAGGAGTCAGAAGACCCTTCCTCACACAGCAGCAAAACAGCTCACTGAAGGCCTTTGTGGGGAGCAGGGTTAATTCAGGAGGAGCTGGGATTTGTGAGCCACTGTATGGGGCAGCTTCATCAGGACTGCTGCAAGTACTCCCAGCCAAGAGACCTTGCCTCACACAGCCATGCAGTATCCGATTACCAGCATACCCAGGTGGACACAAAGGGCAGGCTTCCTTCTTGACATAAACAGGAACTGGTCTAATGAAAAAGGGCAATAGTATATATTAAGGCCATGGACCTCTTGTTTATTTGATGTAATCTTTTATAAAGTGTTATCTATAATTTTCTGTCTTTATGCATAGGAAAAATCATCTAGGGAAGAAATACAAGAGAACCTGGACTGAATCCAGAATCTGCCTATGCACCCTGTTTGTCATGCCTACCATAAACAGTTGATCCCTGTGATGGGAAAAACAGATCCTAGATATGCATGAAGTAAACCCAAAACTCACCAATTTGAGGAGTGAAATAGGAAGGACTACTGTGGACTTACTCGCTAATCTTCCCCTAAATACTATCCACTTGTGACAGTCAGAGACAAGATACCAGATTAAACTGGTGATTATTTTAACTGTTCCCATTTTCTTGAGACTTGATCTTAAGATCTTCTCAGAGATGTTCAAAACCTGATAGGACAAGGCCCTGAACAACATTTTGGGGCAGGAGGTCTGGACCAGAACAACTCCAGAGGCTCCAACAAAAATTATTCTATGATTCTGATGTCTGCAGCATTTTTGCATAAAGAACTGCAGTCATGAAACATGATGGAATGCTATTTCAGGGCTGAAAAACAGCCTTCAATACAGACTTATCCTACATGAACACAGGAAGATTTTATATGCTGCAGCTTGTGTCCAGTGAACCATTACTTGGACTTCCGAAATGAGCGAAATGGTTTAACCCAGTTCCAAAGCAACACCCAGCGTGCTGGAAGAAGGTGTGGTGCTTAGGGCTGACTATTCAATATGGATTTTCAGCTTTTCCCAAAGGCAGATCCACATTGAGCCAAGAGCTCCTGGACTAGTCATGTCTGACAGAACTTCACCATCAGGCTCAAATAAAGTCACACACTGACCACTCATTAATTGCTCTAAAGACAGTACTTGTGCTCATAGAAAACATAGTAGAAAGCAACAGAATCATTAAGTGAGGGGCTAGGGAAAATTGAGGAGAAAGAGAGAGACTGCTTGCTATCAGACTGTGGTGCCAATAATGCCTGGTGTAGATGAGAGGCTGTAACAAGGGAAACACAGGGAGGGAAGGGATTGAAAAGGGGGAGACCTTCAGAGGCCTCACAGGCTACAAAATAGGGATTGCATCATGAGCTACATCAGCTTGCTCCACAGACATGTTCAGAGGCAAGTGTGAGAAATGTAACTTCTCCCAGAGATAGGGGGGAATGCATTAGGCATGTGTCCATTGCACACTGGGTTAGGATCACCGAACCAGATTTCAGCCCTCTGGGACACTTACACAACACAACCCAGTACCACGACCTCAGAATTATCAGATTCAGTTCTACGTAATATTATGTCCCGTCCTCTTATCTGCTGCTTCTTATCTGCGTTGTCTACCCAGGCATAAGGCCACTCTGAATTGAGCACTCAACAGGCAATTCTGGAGCTGGTGTTAGTTCAGTGACCTATACCATTCATATATAGGATAACAGGATAATTCAGCTTGGAAGGGATCCTAGATCTCTAGTCCAACCTCCTGCTCAAAGCAGGGACAGATATGAGGTCAAACCTGGTTTGACCTGTCCAGACAGGTCTTGAAAACCTCCAAGGAACAAGAGACTGCATAACCTCTCAGGACAACCTGCTCCACTTCCTGGCTGTCCTCGTTGGGAAAAAGTTTCTCCTTATACCCAGTCTGAACTTCTCTTGTTTTAACTTGTGCCCGTTGCCTTGTGTCCTCCCACCATGCACTGCTCTGAAGAGCCCAGCTCTGTCTCCTTGATGACCCCTTGGAGGTACTGGGGTGGGCTGTTAGGTGCCCCTGAGGCCATCCATTCACCAGGCTGACTCAGACCAGCTCCCCCAGCCTGTCCTCAAAGGGTAAGTGCTCCAACACTCCAGTTTGTCCCTGGTTTTCCTGTATTGGGGGACCAAAACTAGACGCAATATCTAGATGTGGTCTAATGAGTGTTGAGTGAAGGGGAACAATCTCCACAGTGTTTTAAAATGGAGATTTTGGGCTTCCACATCAACCTATACATCCTAACCCAATTCCAGCTGCTCTACATGATCTTACAGAGAGCAGAGACCAAACAGGAGACAGCAAGATATCTCATGGTTCAGACATGGAGAAGTTACACCAGCTACATGGTTCTCTTTCTGGTGATCTGGAGAGCACTGTGTAGTTCCCTCCCCATGGAGCCTCAGAGGCTGTTTATTTTGCTGTATATCTGAAAAATTAAGAGAGGCATCTAATCTATTCATAGTCAGCCTGGAGTTCTTGTGTGTATCTCTGAGGTAACACCTTCACCTTGTATAGTCTTGACTCCTCTCTCGTCAGAAGGAGGACAGCAATATGTCTCCGCTTCATGAAATGCTCAGAGGAGTCTGGATGAGAGCACTCCTAAGAACTTGCTACTACTGCTATTATCTCAGGACATGCTAAAAGGCTTTGGACGGAATTAGAAACCTGGAGGAGGAGAGAGATTTTGCTTGTTCGTATCACTACAAATGCACATTATTCCATTTCAATGCAATAAAGTCAGTACAGGATTAGGCCCCTTTTACACACGTTCCTTTTCTACAGCACTTGCCCTGAAATCAGCTAAAGCAAACAAATATAAATTCAAGACATTGATCACTCATCTGCCTACAGCCCCTTCGTGACACTTCATATGTTTCTTCCTGTGGAAGTCATTGCTTTCCACGCAACTCGCATTGACTTCTTCCTGAAGATCAGCAAGACAAAGACATCAAGAAGGGTCAGAGTAGTGGCTGCCCACAGCCATTTGCCACCCTCAGGAACTCCCACTGCCATTCCATGGAAGCCAGTGCACCAAAAGAAATCCCGAAATGGGTAGGAAAAAACACAAGGTGTCAAAACACCTAGTCCTACTTTTCCTCAACTTCGAAAACTCTTCCGGTTTCTAGAGCAGCCATAAGACAGCAACTGACTTTCATGCTGTGCACCCCAGTCACCCCCTCTGAGAATCCCCCTGCATGACATTTACTTTAATAGGTCTAATAAAGAAATGCACTTTCCAATCAGAACCGAAGAACCAGTAGGTTTTCTTCTTTAACATGCCAAGCAGCTGTTTTGAAAGGTACATCTCTAATCTCTTTCCTTCCACATGTTCAAACAGATGAAAGTAATTTTGTGCTCAACTGTCTATAAGTAATTAGGCTGGGATGTAAAGGAGTCTTTATGTATCAGTTCAGAAAGAGCTACACTCTTAGCATACAGAATAATTATTAGCAATCTTCTTCATCTGTAAGGTATACCTTATGCATTTTACATGAGTCCCCATTATTAACATAACCTGACTATCAAAGCTCCATTGAAACTGGTGTCTTCTTTTTCATGTAACTGACTGAAATTCCCCAGAAATATAGTAATTTGAAAACAGCGATGCTGATGATTTGTTTCAGCTGTAATTTGTTATTTTTTTTCTCTTCTTTGTTGTTTTCCTAGTAAAGACCTAAACCAGTGGGGCTCCAATATACACAAACAAGTGTTCTGCTTTTGCTACAAGATGGATATTAATATTCAGTGAGGGTCCTAGAATGCTGCCTTTTGTCAGATTCCCAGGCTAAATTCCCTTAATCTTATTAATTAGGAGGTCACAAAAAGAATACTTTATTGGGAAACAAAATGTGTGTTCTAAAGATAGCTTAAATCAAATCTATGAATTTACTAGAAATTATGATGGCAGAATACTTCTTTAGAATCCACCTCAGGATTGTGCTTGACATCTCTGTAAATGGGGTAGGGCAATTACTGATAAGTCAGAGGGGCAGAGGCATCTTTTGAACTCTAGCTATTAAAAAAGTTGGATCATTTTTCACGAGAAAAGTGAGAGCTTCGGGACTGGGATTGTACCCAGTATAAGGAAAGCTGCAGAAGGAGCATACACCATTTTAGGATTTGCACCACCACATGTAGGTACAGGCAAAACTGAACCAGGTTGGAAGGAATGCATGGTACTTTCTCTTCATCTTGCATGGCAGACATTTTTTGAAAGCAGATTGCTTCCTGAAAGTAAATCCCTCACTCTACAGCTATATATCATGACCACACCTTTTCAAGAAACCAAGTCACAATTTTCTTGGAAATAAAGTGCAGTTTTAGTTTCTCTAGAATCACAAGGCAACATTGGGAAATGAAGTGTGACTATTAGTGTTTTTACCACTAGAGATGGAGAGGAGATGGTTATTTGCCGACAGGCAGGAGATTTGTATCATGAGAACAGCAGTAGAGAGGCCAAAACCACTCATTCTTTCTGTCGCTGACAAAGAAGCAATATTTTGTCCAAGCACACATCAGAGGGACTTGGCCTAACCTTCAAGGAGTATTCTGCATGTCAGTACAAGTGACTTAGTCACACTGTGTCTATCCCTAGAGTAAGGCATGCTCTGTGAGTACAATCAGAAATGAGGCACTTTTCATTTGTTATTTTGATATATATAGCACTGACAGGAACTGTACTCTACAGATGTGTAAGAACAGCAGGCTCCTGCCCTGAAGAGCTAATTGTCTAAACAGACCAAAAAGCAGCAAAAGGCCAAAATGAAACTGAAAAGCAAAGTGAAGATATGGTTATTTGTTATACAACTTGTTACAGTTGGAGAAGTGGTCCAGCAGGAGAAAGTCAGGACAGTTATCTGTCAAATCCACATCGTGATGAAGGTATTTCAATGAAACGCTGTCATGATGGATCAAACCATTATCCCACTGCAGCTCAATTCAGTCTGGCCAGTCATACACTGAAGAGCAAGAATAGCAATACACCAGACATACACATCTTAAAGGTGCTGGAAAAGGCTTGACAAAAGCCCAGAGGTGGACTCAGCCCACTTCTAAACGGCCTTGTGAGGGAGGAAGGAGATACACAGCCTCAGTGGGGTAAGCTGATGGTAGACCATGTGGCAGACTCACTACCAACTCCCAGAACAGACACACGCTCTATTCTAAGCAGTCTCTTCCTGACAAACCTAAGGTATTTATTCTGTTTTACGCACCTTTGGTACATACGCTAGTAGAAAATGCAGCAGCAGCAGCAGCACAGGAGCGTGTCTGCAACAGAGACAGCTCTTCACAAGACTGATTTTCAAAATTATAATTTGTGCACAGAAGGGATCCACCACAAACCAAACCAAAATTGGTTGGAAATATTACCATATGATTAAGGTGAAAAGGAAGCATTGTATTTGCACAGTTTGTATCAATGAGGGTAAAAAATGCTCTAGATTTAACTTTCAGATAGGTAAAAGATTACTACCCACCACACAGGAAAGGACGTGTTGTGATGAAAATAGCATCAGGCATGCATTTTTCCATTAGAAATCAATTAATCTATGTCTGCCCCAGAGTTCAAGTCATGTGACTTCATGCATAACACTTAATGCATTCAAGACTGCAACATAAGTATTCCATGGAGACACAAAAATATGGAAACAGAACAGGGCTGGAACTGTGATTATGTCATGTGTTCTTACCCTTCACATTATTAGTTTTCTCAGAGACCAAAGGTGTGTATGATACATTACAAATGTTCTCTCTCTGCAAATACCCAAAATAATAACTTCCATATTATATATTAGAGATGTTCTTGGATATTTGAAGCACTTAGGAAAGAGTCCGTTCCCACTTTCTCTGGAATGTCCTTCCCTTCCTAGGTGATCCTCTCCTCACATAGACTCCTGAACATTACAGAAAGCATAATAGAAAAGATCACAGTAGCTGAATATATGAAAAATAGTATTTTGTTGGAGGTCAAAATTACCCATCACTTCACCTGAATACAATTTCTTCGATTCAGTAGGTCGTTCCCATTGATTCTGGATGAAATGTTGTTGTTTGTGTCCACTATTACTTGACTACTTTGCTATAACATTGGTTATGTGGTGAGCACTGAGTTATGCAGGGTTTTTCTATCATTGCTCACAACAGTATCACCAGAGATCTGGAGATTTGGTCCCACCGTACCTTGTCAAAGAGCAAATAAATGTACGGGGGCATATTCCCTGGGCATGGGGAGGTGTCAGAGAGGCCCCCGGGAACCTGTTCATGGGGTCTGCTCTCAGCTGGCCATGCCCTAGCATATACCTATCCTTACAGCAAGAACAGGGGCACAGGATCTGCATCTCTTTTGTCCTAAAAAAAGTGCTACTGAAAGGGCAGTGAGAAAAGGTAAAGGAAAGGCAAGACCTAGCCAATTGTTACTAACGGAGACTGGCTAACGTAGCTGTTCAGCCACGTCAGAGGGAACATGTCAAGACTCTGAAACAACATGGCTAATTGCCCTGATAGCAACTCACCACCACAGGGATCTCCGAGTCATAAGGATCCTCTGAGACAAGAGGTGCTTGAAGAGGAAACCCAAAGAAGCAAAGGACAAAAAAATAAAACATATAATCCTTTTCCCCATCAAAGAATTGCCAAAGACCCCATGACGGATGAGAAGAACTTCACTAGTTCTAGCTGATTTAACACAAAGGTGCTCAGTTGCTCTGTGGAAGTCTTAGAACAGGCAGAAAAATTACAAAATACCCCACCCATACCATGACATCCTTGTGGCCATTCAGCTGCTGTGTAAGACTGGCTTCTATGTTGGATGGTGCCCTAAAGCTCATTCCAGATACTGGGGCTGAGTAAGTTGCATAGAGTAGGTGAGCATGTCATTAAACTGGGAAAGATGGAAACAGCAGGTATGCAGAATAAGTGTAAGCTACAAGGGGAACCTAATTTTTTCCTTGACACACACCTCTAGTATTAATTGTGCTATCTAGATAAAGCCCTAATAAGCCATGGGTGGTCTGTGAGGATATTTTTCATTATTAAAAAAAACAAGCTAGGATCCTTATTTATTGCATCCAAGCAGCAAGAAGAGGCTCTGCGGACAGGTCCTGCAGATATTAATTTTTCTTAACATTATTCTTTGCCAAAAAATGAGTTGTTCCTCTTTTTTTGTTCTCATTGTGGCTTTTCCTTGTGTTTACCCATTTTGCATGATATGAATTATACTAAGAATGTACATCATGGGAATACATCTCTCATTGGAGAGAAATTGTGAATTTTCTTTCTTTTTTCATTCTTTTAACTGAGGGTCTGTGACTATTTATTTTGTTTTCCCTAAATTCTATGAACACTCACCATGATTTTATGATGTATAGCAATCTTTCCATTTGTCACACTTTTAAATATATAAATAGCATGTAAAACGATGAGCGAGGTTCACCAGGAGTCTCTGGTTGCCTGGTGCTGCTGTAGTGAGTGGATGCATCCCTAAGGTCCCCTGTGTTGGTTCAAAACAAGGTGGTGAGCTCTCTAACCCCAGTCCAGCAAAGCTCTTAATTCCAATGGATTTGTTCCCATGTTAAAAAAAATGTCCTTAAGTGGTCTCTTGGATTAGAGATTCAAGTCCCTGTGTCCCTGCGCCTCGAGCCCATTACTCACAAGCATCCAAACACAGAATTAGATGGACAGTTGTGTCCTCTCAGTTTTAGGTCAGAAGATGATCAATTTTCTGTAAATTGCACAAGGAAACAGAGCCAAACATGTATTATCCCATCTTATTCCCAAGAAGCAAAATAAGTGCAGAATATATGAAATGGAAGCAAAACTTTCCGTTAGCAACCTGTCTCCCCACAATAAAACTCACCTGTGTGGCATAACTAAACTACCTTGCCATTTGAAAGCTCTCAACTATAATTTTCCCCACCGAGATCACACAAATTGAAGTCCAGTCCTGGGACATTTCAAAGCAGGATTTCTGGTGCTCTTCTGAGGAAGGTAGAGCAGAGGCTCCTGTCTGGGAGCTGAGACACCATGTGCGAGTGGGCAGTGCAGGCAAGCACCACGGCGGGCAGGCGGGCTCCTCTTTTCCACGGGAAAGAGCTGGAGACAAGAAGAAAAAATCACACCGCAATACTCTTGCTTCAACCAGTTAGCTGTGGGCAAGTGAACAAGCCCATTTTTTGTTTCTGTGGAGGGACTTGTCTCAGCTACTGATGGTGATAGCAAAGTTGTGGAAATAAAGCAACCGGGTACCAGCACTGGTTCTTTGTTCTCAGTAGCATAATAAATACAAGTACCTTCGCTAGTAAATAAACAGACCGTTGAAGCAATTCTTTTGATCCCTGTGAGCGCCCCGTGTTCAGAAAGCATTTGCTCTTGATTGCTCCATTATGGGTTCAAGCTCTTTCCAGGACACATCATTGATCTCCTCTCTGAGTTTTCATCAGTGCTGTACTTAATTGTGAGGAACGGTCTGAAAGAAAGTATTGCCAGTTCATACTAACCTCCTGAGTTCAAAGGAGGGGTATGCTTCCTCTCAGTTGTTTTGAATGTTCACTCTTCATTTCAGGTTGTCTTTGAAATTCACTTTGCTTCTTAGGGCTTGTTTTGTTTTGGGCATTTTTCCCCTGTAGAACACAGCCCATAAAGAATTCAGAAGAAACCAAATTGCAGTAAAGAAAAAAACTAGAGCAAAACTATAGTATTTTATCCATATTGAATTCTTTGCTGTCTACTGTGTTCTCTCTCTGTCACCTGAAATATTGTTCCTCCCTGGGAAAAAAAATATTCAAGACAATTTTTAAGCAGCTTGGTTTTATTGGGAAAGGTGATGATGAGTTAGTGGTAATATGAGTCAGACTGAATGCTTTCATGTGTCATGTCTCATCCAGAACTCTGGTTTCCTTTTTCCTCTGAGAATGTATTTACAAGGAATGCACTTTTCTCATCTTCATTTGTGCACACTACAAAAAACACCTCATTATTTGATAAGTTGGCAACTGTCTGTGCCCAGGACTGAAAAACAGACTTCTTCGGGGAAAGAGGTGTTTCTGGCAAAATTGCACAATACCTGCTCAATGAATGAGTAAAGATAAGTGCTAGCAGCCTCCCTGCATTCAGTTTACCCACATTTCCATAGAGCAGTTCTCTTTGACAATTATTGCTAGAACACATCATGATTCCATCAGGCTCTGCAGAACATCAAGGCTTTGTGTCACTATTAAGACACTCAACTTGCATGCACCCCATCCAACTTCAGTCATCTAATGGAAGCCCCTACCCTGGGAGCTCCTCACCCTAGACCCCCCTATAGTGAAAGGGAGACTATCATCGTCACAGGTAAATCAAAACTTAGGAGGGCTGAATCATTTTCCAGAGGTCCGTGTTTCTCTCCATTTTCTATGCAGGGGATCTCAGGGCACTAAGCTAGCTTAAGCACTTCAGTTATGTGCCTAAAGTTACAGATGAGGAACCTGGGGCATACAATCCACCTAAATTACAGCCTGACAAACTGAGGGAAGATGCCAAGTACCACCTATGCTGGCAAGTGGAGGAGGCGCACCAAGGAGTGGATATTAGAGAACATTAAGAAGACAAAAGTCACTTTGGTATTTTATGTGCAGGCTGAGGATGTAAGCCATCTCTCTTTGACTTCTTACCCCACCACAGTCTGGTTCTGAAACCTTTAATTGTCTCTTTCTTGGGTCCTGACTTGTAAAATGAGGAGTAAAGCCTCTCTTCCCTGAGAGTAAGTACATTACAGATCACAATACGGAATATAGAGAAATCCTAGGGCAAGAGGTTTGAATAGGAAGAGGTATCTACATTTTCTTAAAATAGATGGATCAAATAGAACTATAGCTCTGCGAAACTGGCTTATTGCATCATTTCAGAAGTAGATGAATCTTCTAAAAGTAATAAAGGACAAATTACACCTCCAACAGCACCCACTTCTCAAAGAGGGTACCTGCAACACCATACCATAATCAGAGCTAAATGCAAAGACATGAGCTGTCCCATAGTGTATATAAGCCAGTGTAAATTACATGTCATAGACTTTGTGTAGTTAAAAAACGGAAGTGGGGGATGGGAAAAGGAGAGGGAAGTTCCATCTTCATATTTATTTTGCTTCATAAATATTCATTCCCCCTATGACCCTCTCGTGTCCTGGCACAGAACTGTGCTGTTTTTCATTTTACCATTAAAGAATGTCACATCATAAACAACCAGTTCCAACAGACATGCATAAAATCTCACACTCAGCTGAGCCCATAACTTTCCATGAATAATCAAATGCTCTATGCAATAATTTTTAAACTGATAATTATGCACTATTGGATCAGCTTGTATGTTCATACTAGACACCTGATTAGCAAACACTACAGTGTTACTCATTTTTCTTCCATGGGCTGGCTGTCTCTCTCTCCCCCCCCCCCCCCCCTTATGTGGTTCCCTACTACAACAGTGTCTAGGTAATTTCTATATATTTAAAAACAGAAATAACATTGTATTTCTTAATTTCTTTCTTACTTGCTTTCTTTTCCCATCTTGATTAATTTATAGGTTGGTCAATTACTTATATTATACTAATTTTGCCTTGAGAATAAACAGGGTTTTTACAGTAAGTGCTGTGGAATTTGAAAACTAAGGCTAAAAAAACTGACTTCTGCATTTGCTCCTGAAAAGGCAGGAACCACCGTTGTCCTTTGGATGGGGAATGTTTCTGCTCCATCTCTTGAGGACACTTTCCTCCTTGGAGCTTCCCCTGCTAAATAAAGTCTTGCTCGTCCCATGGATGTTATCTGCCATGAGAGTTCCTGCTTAAGGAGACTCAGTCATCTCTGGGAAAACAAATGTCCTCCAGTCATCCTGGACATCTTCACACCATAGATACTGTAGCTTATTCTACATTTAATACCAGCAGATAATAATTTCATAAGCAAAATGGGCATGAGCATTGAGGTTTCTTCACCCCCAGGATCTTGCTCTCCCAATAGCAATAGGATCCCTCAAGGATCCAAAGACTTCACATCAGCTTAGCTATCTGAAGGTAAATGCATTTAATACAGGGAGGACACTATGCAGGAGGTGCAGTCCCCAAGCACCTCTTCCCAGTATTGCTTTGGCATAACTTTAATCAGCTGCTCTTGACTGAAGGCACAGAAACAAAGTGGGTTGATCACTCAGCACTGTTCTCTGACTCACCCAAGTGCTATTGCTGAACTCATCTTCTGGCTTTCACTATGCACAAGCACAAGGGAGAAAGAAAGAGCAGGGCTGCCCTGCTCCCGCGATAGTGTCAGTCTGAAACCAAGCCATAACATCCACTTAGCGCCTCTTTAGAAGAGCTAAATGGATTTTGTAAATTCCATTGGTAAATTAGTGCTGGTGTTATTCACATAAATCTTGCCATTAAAATGATTTACCTCAACTGTAGCATTATTAATGTTCAGCAAATTAGGTCCATAAAATGACATTTGCCATGCCATTAACTGAAGATAATCCACAAAGCTCATTTCTAACCCCCTTTCTATTTTTTATAATGTCCTTCATAAACACTACTGTAGCTCTCTTAGACGCATGCAGTCATCAGTATATTGATAGCTCTGACACAGCATACGCTTCAGATCAATTACTGAATCAGGAGACTAATTTAGACAATCTTTACTTGTGGTCAGAAAAAGATTCATTATTTATGAGTGCAAACAAAACTGTATCATTGTTCTTCAATTCAAAACACATGTTCCCTGGAACATCAGCCATCTTCAGACTTTCTTTAGTCAATGTAGATTATAGCCCTGGAAAATGTTGGTAATTTCAGAAACTGGCTGAACAAACATCTTTCAGGAATGAAAATAGAGCTCTTGAAGCAACCAAGAAAACAAAATTATTTAAAAAGACTTTACAGGCTGGCCAAAAGATAGATCTCACAAAAAGTGTTGTAAGCTTATTAATGTCTTCTTTCATGTTTATATAAAGTATTTCCACTAAAGCCCTGTGGTGGCTGAAGTCCATTCACAACACTTATAGGTCTTTTTGAGGAGAAAAGGTATAACTAATTAGTCTGATCTCTCAATTGCTTGATTTTGCAAATACAAAAAATGTCAGGTCTAACACTAGCATTACTATTCTGTTCCCACTAATGACATGAGGATGACATCATTGAACCATGTCTCTCTTGATGGATTTGCAGAGCAGTTCACTTGATGGCCTCACTGCATTGGGACAGAAGAGCCCGCACCCGCCTAAGAATAGAACGAGCTACGTGGAGAAACACCCAATCAAGAACAGGACTCCATTCCATAAAATAATAATTTCAATTATAAGAATAAAAATCTCCATCTTCCTTAGGTCAGTAGTGTGGCTTTATAGCAAAATGACAAATTAATTTTACAGTGTCTATTCTGTGACACCAAAAGGGATGCAAGCAGTATTCCCAGTGAGTTTTGCTTGCAATTACCATTACTTGAAGTTACCTCAAGACAGAATCAAAATCATGAGGATCATGTTTAGTCATGTTTAGTCATGTCAGTTTAGGAAGTTACTGCCTTTCAGCTGCTGGTAACTGGCCCCCATGTAAAATGCAGTCTTTAGCTATGCTTGCATTCCCCTTCTGCTTCAGCACAGTATTCAGCCTGAGGTATTGTCCCGGTTTTGGCTGGGATGGAGTTGATTTACTTCCTATTAGTTGGTGTAGTGTTGTGTTTTGGATGTAGTATGAGAATAATGTTGATAACACACTGGTGTTTTGGTTGTTGCTAGGTGGTGTTTGCGCTAGTCAAGGACTTTTCATCTTCCCGTGCCCTGCCAGGTGCATGGGGGGCTGGGAGGGAACGTGGCCAGGACGGCTGGCCCAGCTGGCCAATGGGTTATTCCATACTATATGACATCATGCTCAGCATATAAGGCTGGGCGAAGAAGAAGATGCGGGGAGGGGGGGGCGTTCGGAGTGATGGTGTTTGTCTTCCCAAGTAACCGTTACGTGTGATGGAGCCCTGCTTTCCTGGAGGTGGCTGAACACCTGCCTGCCCATGGGAAGGAGTGAATGAATTCCTTGTTTTGCTTTGCTTGCGCGCGTGGCTTTTGCTTTACCTATTAAACTGTCTTTATCTCAACCCACGAGTTTTCTCACTTTTACCCTTCCGATTCTCTCCCCCATCCCATTGTGGGGGGAGTGAGCAAGCAGCTGCGTGGTGCTCAGTGGCCGGCTGGGGTTAAACCACGACAGGTATTCACAAGGACCCACATAAGTGTTTTAGCTGCTCAAGCGTGGCTCAAAGACATTTGATTGCATCCTATTAACCTATTGATCTCTGATGAAGCTCCTGTCAGAAGACCACCTTCTAACCCTTCCCTCCAACTGTGCATTGCCAAGTTTATGCACCTATTTGTGCTAACAGAGGAAATAGCAAAATCTCACATTTACCTTTTCTTAATCACTTTCAAAAAGGAGGATCCAATCATTGGAAAGCATTGTATTGACAGCTTTGTTACCTACCTAGCTATCACTACCCCAAAAGAACATGATCAGCTTGATCATACTTAAATTCATTACACCTACAAGACAGAGTTAATCAGTTCCCAAAACCAGATCAATCTTTTTGCTGCACTCAGACTATTCAAACAGTGCAAGCATGAAATGGCTGAAGAGTATTTCTGTAGTGAACTCCAGGAGCTGGCAGGAAATCTTAAAAGGGGTAGATTGCCATACCAGCCAAAGTGCAGATATGAGGATGGGCATGGAATGCTGTCCTTCATATACCAAAGGCACCAGCAGTCCTGAGAAATACAAAACAAAGAAGAGGCTACAAAATATCCAGAGATTTTTGGATGTTCTGGGACATGAAAGATATTCCAGCTTCATCCTACTGAGTTCAGGAACCGACTGCTGCCCTCCATGGACACTCACTCTTAAGTAGAAGGGCTTTATGTTGCTCCTATGCCCTTGCTGAACTTCTCCTCTCCCTTAGTGAGGAGAATTTAAGCTTGCAGCCCCTCCGGAAATGTGTCTAATGTCCACCCGCTCACATACAGAAATCATAAAACATCAAGTCAGGCATAGTATTTTTAGAACATGAAAGTAATAGAACATGAAAGTCATGATTGCCACAACAGAAGTCCAGCTTCAGCTCTAATTAATAATGTATGCTGCCCCAGACACTTCTTGCTTTCTATATGTGACGGCGTGCTTCATGCGATGTGCAAGCTAGCTTGATCCAATTCTTAATGAGTACAAGATGCTATTGTGGCTTTTGTTACCTGTTCTTCATTAGTTATTAGTAACAAAACACTAAAATTTATTGGGCAAGACTAGCTAATTGAAGGAACAAATATGAAAAAAACCAGCATAGTCCTTTATGTACAAACTATACCAAAGGGTTATTTGCATTTTTATTTTGAAAACAGAATGAAATTTTTAAAACTCTAGTAGAAGAGCTTAGAAGACAAAAGGAATTATTAGAGGTTTCCATATATCCAAATCCTCCTAAAATAGAGTATAAAGTTTCCTTGAAAAACATGCAACACTTCAACTTTGCCAAAAAGAATTACAAATGGCCCAATAACCTAAGCTTTACACCTTTAAAGGTTAAACTTTGTTTTACTTATGGATTTTTACTGTTAAAAAAAGAGAAAAAAACAGATTTTTATTGATATAAATCTCAGCCAGCTCTTGTAAAATTTTTAGACTCACTCAGTCAGCCTTAAGAGTAGGGCAATACCTGGCTCCTTGCAAAAGCATTAGTGAAGCCTGGCTTTACTCTTTGAAAATAACTGGGCTCATTGTGGACCTCAGTAGTGAGACATAATTATAAAACTGAAGTTTTATTAGCCCATTGATGAAATGCCAGCCATGCAGAAGATATTATAGAATACATAACAAATATCAGAGGTTTGATTTTTTTGTCTTGCATATACAATGTTATTGTATTGTCATTTCTCTAAGCTGTTTTAAAATCATTATTATATATACATACCCCAGTCAAAGAATCTAATAGTATGACTATTATCATCATCACTCAGGATGATTATATGCAAAATGGGCAGTCATTTGCCCTCCTGTTGTGCCTTACCCATGCTATACTATCTGCACACCTTGTGATATTTGACTGTTTTAAATAAGATACATGTAGCCTTACTCTGCTGGCAGTTACATCAGTGTGAGCTCAGTGAAGCCAGCTGTGTTGCAACAATGACTGCAGAGCTTGGTTCAGTTTCTCCTCCTGTCCTAGAACAAAAGGAGTACAAGCTATTTTTAAAGCCTACATTTTCACTTGTTCTTGTATTGATAATCTCAAGGCAGATTTAGTACCTCACTTGTAGAGTTCAACTCAAATATCCAAAGATAACCCTGAAGCAAGCTTCCATATCACTAATATTCTTCACATATTATTTTGCTGATCCCAAGAGGGAATCTATAATAATACAAAGGGAATCTGGAAGAGTGAAACTGCAAAAGAAATATACTGTACTTGTGGTCTTGGGAATGAAAAACAGCATTAGAAGTGTTTAGCCTTTGGCCAATACAAAACCTATGGCCCTCAGCAGCCTTTTACAGAAAAATTAGATGCATAAAGGAGAATCAGAGGAGTGATTAGAGCTGTTTGTATTTGGAGTTGCATCAGCTCAACTCAATCCATTTTTTATCATTCTTTTAATTAGCCGGGTGCAAAGGTGCATGTGAACAACTTTATATCCGCTGAAAATCTAAGTTTAGTAAATGGCAGCTAGGAAGACATTTAAGCTAAACTGAAACAAACAGAACTTAGGCCAAAGCATCATCCATACAGTGCAGTATGTATGTTGGAGACATTACGACAAAACAGGCTTCTCACCCTTTCCTTGTGAAGGTCAACCTGGAAATGTGAAATGCATATGAGCAGGGAGGGTCCACTCAGAGCCAAAGCTCATCATCCAGGCACTCTGCCAATGCAGAGAGTCACACGGGGTGATAGTGGTGAGGTGAGCAACCTTCTGGAGATCCCTTTTTCCCCATTAGGTTCAAAAGGAGCCCGTACAACTAGCTTGGCATATATACTTTAACTTCAGACAGTTAAAGCTGAATGAGATTAATCCAAACCAAAATTAAGTTACCTCTTAATGGATGGAAATCATCATTTTACAAGTTACGATGCCAGAGGCAACCCAAGGAGGCTGACAATGGGCTGCTGGCTATGAAGATCACTGTGTTTCCACAAAGCCCTAAATAAACAATAGGAGATGGAAGAAGAGGCCTGCATTCCTTAAAAGGACAAGACGTACGAAAAGTAAACTCATGGTTTTAAAAAAGAAAAAAAAAGAAAAACAACTAAGAACAGAAAACAAAGCAGGCTGTTTCTAAAAGTAAACTTGAATCACCAAATGTGTTTAATGTAAAGAACCCAGCATGTGGCTGCATCAAAAATATACATTAAGGAAAAAAATATTGTGTCTGGAATAAATTTCCAAACCATTTTGTTTCCTTTAATAAGAGAACATAGAATATAGAGGAGGGGGGGACGGGGGACACGACTCTGACACCACAGCTCTGTCTTTTCTCAACTGTGCAAAAAAGATTTAAGGGCTGAAAACATTTTAGGGAGTAGTCCTAGGCAGGGAAAGGACCTGGGTTTACCCACATAACTTCAGGAATTTAACTGAAGCACCTACTTGCGTGAACTCCTCTACTCCGTCTCCTGCTGAAAAAGCACTCATCTCCAGAAGACAAGTTTTTAGATGGGCTATATGTCCCTTTGAAGGCCTGTAACTTTTTCCACTCATCATAGAAGGTGCCTGTGGTGAGGACACTCCTGGCAGCAACCAGAGGTAGGCACTTTATAAGTAGGCATGTATTTACCACACCTAGAACCAAACCATCAAACTGGTCTTGAGAAAGCACAGAAAACCACTGCTGGTTTCACAAAAGTGCTGACGAAAGGCGTCTGCACACCCCTGTACCTTCGGCAATGACACTGGCACACCGTTCCCTCCAAGTTAGGAAAAATATCAGAGTAAATGCTGCAGTCTTTTTAGGTCCTTGACAAGGAAAGTTAGTTGCTGCTTCCTGCCGGCCATACAGCAGCCCAAGATCAGCATTTTCCAAACAACTTAAAGGACAATCATCAACAGAAAGAGAGAAATATCTTATCTGGAGGACAGCTATAAAATATAGGATATGTCTTCTGCTCATCTGCCTTATCTTTAATTTGCTATGCATTTTATGGAGCACTGCTATGGTTCTGGTAAACTGTAACTTGCCATTCTTTGCACTGGTTTCCTATGCGCTGAGGATTATTTTTCTGTGTGATAACTTAGACTGTCTTTCTAGATGAATTTCTGCTTGAAATACCATAGAGAATTGTGCATAACTGCTTGATTTTCTTGTTGTTGAATACCATATTTTGTGTAAGGTAAAAAATACCTGCTCTCTGGTCAATGCTTTTCAACAGCTCTGTCAAAAACATTGGCATAAGAGTTCCCAAATAACATAAAAATGAGTTGGTTAGTAAAATGCTATTAACATCAGTATATTACACGGGCTGACCGGAAACGCGTTTTTGTTCTACTTAGATCAAATTGAAATACTACTGCAAATTTTACAAGCTACATTTTTCATCAAAATTCCTGCAAAACTCATAAAAATGAAACCGTAGTACTCCTCTTCCTACACGGATATCACAATTCTTACTTCTACATATTGGTATTTTATCTGATAATTTAACCATTAAATGTCAGATTGGGCATGTGGAATTATAATAACATTTGAAAATTTGTTTCTGTATAATTTCTCTAAAAATATACACTCTTCAGTATACTGCAGAATAACAACACATATGGTGTGCTTCCAAGGCAATGACTTAGTTGGCTTGGTAGTACGTAAGCAGACTTTCTGAAAGTTTGAGTTTCTAGCTTTTACTGAAAAAGATGGTACTGTGACCAAGCTGTAAAAAGACACTATACAGAAAGGCATGGCTTTTAATCCTAAATGTCGGACCTTAATTCACTGCTCTTTTTGAAATCAAAATGACCCCCAGACAGTACAGTACATGCAGCAGCGTACTCTGTGTATATCACCGTCTTTGGTGTGAAATAAGAGCAGAAGGAGAAAGCGTTCGTCAAGCGTGCATCTTCCTGGGCTTTTCAGAAAGCAGCTGCAGCGAGCCAGCCTGCCATCACCGGGCTGTAGACTGCAAACTAAGTGGTGCTGCAGTCATGTGGCGTGACAATCAATACTAGTTTGCAAGACTTTGTTCTTGCCGCTGAAATGCTACATCTACGTGACTGATAGATGCAGGTGATTGATTGATAAAAAAAGATTTCCTGGGGTACCTTGCATTCTTTCTTTCCTTCCAAAAAGACTGCTCTGAAGTGAGCAGCAGAGAGCTGTTTTGAGTGTTTGGGTCTTTGGACTTTGGACAGGCGCAGAAACTGTCCCGTTCATTGCCCATATGGGTACGCTTTTAGCGTCTCCACACCCACATTCAGTGAAACAGTTTGTAAATTATTTGTAAAGCAGGAGAGACACAAGTTTGCGCTAGCAAAGGATGTGGTACCAGCAGTGCATGAAACTCTGTCACGTAGTTTTAGCGTGAGGTTCTGTATGTCGTTTGTACTTCTTACTCACTGGGTTCAGGTCCAACATTTCTTCAAGTGGTTTTAAGGGTGAAGTAATCTGTCCCTTGATCTGTTCCACATCTCATACCTCTTATATTTTATTTACGTTCACAGTTGTACAGTTCAAAAATGTTGGCATATACTTCCTACTGTTAATGCTAATATTCTGACTTGCCATTTCTGTTTTCAGTAGACTTGGGAGTGTTGTTACCAGTCCTGAGCATACTGAGCCTCTTTCAAAAACTCTCCCAAATGTTTTCTTTAAGTTTTCTGTATCTGCAACCAAAATACTCGAATCGGGGCAGTCCAAGAGAATCTGTGGGTTGACTTACTTGCCCACATCCTTTCCAGCAGAGTGTTTTCTGTTTCTCTTTTTAAATTTGTATGTTGATACACAGCATAAAAAGCAATCTTAAATGTATATCAAATATTGCATATGGGTAATGTGGCAGAATTAATTTCCTGACCTTTTAGTAAAAAAACTTCAACATTTTACAAATGTAAGACCCTATATTAATTTCACAACTACCGTGAAGGCTCCTATTACATTATTACCTGGGAATATTCCAGTAGATTTTTACAGCATACCAACTGCACCGGAGAAATAAACAAGAATGCCTCTAACACCGTAAATTGGGAACTGGAGGAAGCATAACTCATATTATTCAGATGAACCATATTTTAGATAACAGACAGTCAGCCAAAAGATTATATGAACAATTCTTTAGAGTATATTTTAAGTTATTTTGTGCGTGAGAAATGTTGAGAAAGCATTAAAGAGCTCAGCCTATGTAACTTTTTTCACCAGTTTTACAGGTATAAACGAAAACGTCAAGTGCTTCTAATAGGTTAGTTTATGGGACTGTGGTAAGTATTTATAGAGATCGGTCTGGATGCTTTTCCATTAGGTACAGTACTGTACAGTTTTTGGCTCATACTTGAAGGAAGTTATAAACCAAAGTGGGTTCCTCATTCCTCAGCGTTTGACATATTCTGATTGCAAAACATTTGGGGTTTTACACGATTTATTGTAAATAATCTCTGCTATAATGTTCACAGCACAATAATTCACAACCCTGAGGCAAGAGAGTTCTGCAGAAATGACATTATACAGAAGATAACTTTTCAGAATTTACCATTTGCACATCATGTTCAGAATCTATAACACATGTAAAGTGGTCAAATCCTCATCTTTCAAATATTTTTTCCTATCATTTTGTGGTATTTTATTAAAAATAGTTACAGCCAGCCTAATAGCTTGACTGATAACTCAATATGTTACCACATCCCACAGTAGTATAAATTGGAAGTGGGGAAACAAGACAGATTCTTGGGTATAAGATGCCTAGCACCAGGTGCTGTGTGCTGAGAACAGGCTTGTCATGTCTTAACAGCAGGTGAGACAAAAGGAAAGGCTAACACAAAGAAAAAATACATGCCACTAAAACTATGTTGTTAAAATTCCTTAAACAAGAAAAATTGGCTTGTTTTTACTAACCTTTAAGTCAAATCTGGAGTCAGCCATTTTCCTTTGTATTAACCTGTTTTCACCTGTCTTTTCTCACTGTTCCCTTTGAAGGTGAAATTATGATAAATTATTGTTATTAATATTTATAATGGTAAAAAGAACATTCTGTATAGTTGAATAATTGGAGTTAGAATTTGAACAGTTGGGTCCTGTTCCCAGGTTTATGACCAACTCAGGGTATAAAGGGGAATGTACACATTTAATTAAAAGACTTCTTGTTCTTTTCCCAACCCTTTCCACCCAAACCCCTATGTCTGGAATTTAAAAAAGCTGGTAAAGAAACTTAGATTCCTGAGCGCAAATCCGTTATAACTAGTCAGTAACAACCGTAATAAGATGCCCATTCCTTTGAAGGGGAGGAGAGGGGAGTCTATAAGAGGCAACCCACTCTTAAAGCGCTACAAAGGTAACCCTTTAAGGCTCTTGTAGCCCTGGAGGAGATAAGCACCTAGGAGAGAAACAAGGCAGATGCTGGGAAGATGTTATGGTCCTCAGGAATGGCTACTGCTTGGGCAAAAAACCCAAACCACTCTTTTTGAAACCCTATGATTTCTGCAGTCTTACGACAGAGGCTTTGGTAAAACTCATCTTTCTCCCACTTGCTCTGTGTTTTATAACTTTCTGTCATCCTATGGGACGTGTTGCAAGGGAAGAATCTCTGGCTTCACCCCATTCTGCAGGGAAGGTCCAAGCTTCCCAGGAGGCAGCTGGGTACCCCAGTTTAAGGCTACAGATATCCTGACTCAATGCTGCCCGAACAAGGAGGGCAAGGACACTCCTGAGCCAGGGGAAGCCTACCTGAACCAGCACGCTCCCATTAAGAACAGCTGAACACCTCCGTGCCATAGAGGGTGGTCTGCCTGGATCGGCACAGCTCCCACGAGGAGACATGGGACTGCAGAGGAGAACAAATCTGCACTTGGGGAAATAACAAACTCAGAGTGGTCTGACTGCAGCGATTTATACTCAAAAGTCCTAGGACCGGAGCTCACAAAATCTTTACAGGCAAAGATCAGTGTTACTAAATGATAGCTGTTCATGATAATCAACATCCTGAGCACAACTTATCAACATTGTTTAGTGTGGCTCTAAAATGAGAAATCATCAGCTTTCTTCCAAAGGAAAAGTCTTTACAGAGCCTTTTTCATTTGCCAGCTAATGAGACCAATTTCACCTCCTAAGATGACACTTTGCCTGTTCAAGCCTTTCCTCAAAAGCAGCTTCCCTTTATGTCCACCCATGAAAGATGATGATATTCTCCCTGAGGTTTTACCCTTATACATAGTTTAATTCATACCCTGGCTTTGCACTGAGTACTAATACGTCTCTTTGTTCTCTAAGACAAGCATTTCTTTTACCTATCATGGAGAGCAGTGCTACCAGGTCAGGTCTTTCAGTGGAGTAGGGTTCTCCGAGTCATTTTGATAGTGTTTAGGAAGTTCAGGAATAGCAGTGAAATTAAATCTCAGCGATGCCTTCTTTAAAATTGGGAAAGAGCTATCACCCAAAACACAAGAACCTACACATTTTAGTATTTCATATGAGGAGGAATTCTTGCCTACTCGCAGCAAGAACAAAAAAATATGTGAGACTCGGAGCTTTAAGTGTTGCATCTAAATCCATATTTCACATAAATAAATAGCCTAGTTTACAGAAGCATTGAAATACCAGACATACAGTGTTTCTACTTACTACAATCGGGAACCTAATTCCCAAGGGGAAAAAAAGAAAAATGAAAAACCTTTCAAAGCAGATCCTGCTTGTATCCTATTCATGGGATTTGACTGGCTTGGTGTTTTCATGATAGATGTTCTGCAGAACCTGAACTGTCGTTCTCTTTAAATGAGCCACAAAATTACAAAAAAAAACTTCAAAAACTGAGCAAATTGTAAGCCCTATGGTGCTGAACATGCAGACAACTAAAGACAATGCTTTGCAAGCTGTGAGCTCCCAGGGCTCTGTTCCTCCCAAGGGATTAAGCCTAACCCCTAATGATGGCACTCAAAAGTGTCAACACTGATTATTCAAATTTTGATCATCTCAGCCTATGAGACAGGGAAGGTTTGGGGAGCTGCTGGAGAAAGGGAAATGCTGAGGAAAAGGGTTAGCAGGTGGACCAAAACAGGCAGAAGGGAACAAAACAGAGGAAAATGGATGGGGACAGGACAGAAACACAGAGAATAAATAGTTCTCCATAAATGTAAATTGTGAGCACACACTAAATCCCAAAACAGGGCACCCAAATAATGGTGATGTCTATTTATTTGGTTCCTGTAAAAAAACATTTGCTATCCTTCATCTTTGTGTACGATTTTCCGGTGACACCAGCAGGAAATCCTCTGTGGAGTGAAGTGGGCCAAAGTCCTGAATATAGATCCCTGCCCACAGGCCATAATTAGAAATGGAAATTGGCCTTCTCCTGGTGATGGCCTGACCTCCCTGAGCTGCAGTGAGTGACGAGGCGTAGTTGTACAGGCGCTGAAGAGGTCACTTACAGACAGAGACCTAGATACAGATACTGAAGGTTAAAGCAAGGATCCAATACCTGAAAAAATAGCATCACTAAAAATAAAGAAAGCTTTGGGTGACATTTTTCAAAGCATGCAGCAGGAGATGAACAGATGGAGCCTGTGTGTATTTCCAGTGTTGTGTTTTGAACTTTTAGCTCAAAAGGCCTAGGGGTAAAATTAACACTTAATAAATATGAAGTTTTCAAATATTTATTGCTTTGAAATAAATTGCTCCTAAATAAAAGGAAGAGTTGACAACAGTCAAAATAATCCCAGAGAAACATCTTTGTCCGATCCTCAGGAAACCTTGCCATTTTTCTCATCCCTCTCTCCCGCCTTTCCTTGTCATTGTTTATTTGTTTGCATATTGAAGCTCCTTTATTGTCAGCACTTAATAATTCATCTCAAATTACCAAGGCTCCATCATTACAAAACATGCACCATCCGCAATTGGCTGTGCAGGCTCAGACAAACACCACGATAACAAACACCACGTGTAGTACACGATTTTTGTCTAAGTTGCCTTGGCACTTCAGGTGAAATGCATCCTGCGTGGCTGTAATGCAAGGACAGAATGAAAACCTAAAGGTCAGATGCTTGAGTCTTGGTTCTGAACACCACCAAATGCCTACGTGCAAAGGAGATTGGCTTTGGTCTTCATCAGCCGCTGCAGTGACAGTTCTGAATCTTCCAAGCAGTGATCAACAATGATCCTTGAAGACAGCAGAAGATTAATGAGAGCTTGACCTGTCTGAATGTCAGGCACAAAGAGTTCATTGTCGCAGGACTCTCTTGTCAATATAAACCAACAATATGCTTCCGTTATTATTTAGAGCAGAGTATTAGTGATCAGTAGGTTAAATCTGAATATCTTCAGCAACATTAATCAGCCTAACAATATTGGTTAGTGAAAGCTGGGGTAGGACTTGAGGCATACTGCTGCACAGAAGAGCCACGTATAAGCTGAACCTACCCGTGCCCTGGAAGAACCGATTGGGAGGGTGGCACAAAGGCAGGACTGCAGCACAGGTCAGCCTGACAAGGCTGCCCTTAACCCTGCCTGCACAGACAGTCGTAGGGCATGGGAGGGACTGAGGTGTACGGGAGCTTTCTGCTGGCTCTCTGTCCTTACGGCAGGCAAGGTGAGGGAGAAGCCACTGCTCCCTGTTTGGTCAGGAGAGGCCAGCGCAGGGCCTAACAGCTCAAACGTTGCCCAGGTCCGACGGAGGAGCCGTAGAGGCATATCCCACACCGGCCTGAGCTTCAGCTCGAACGCTAAAAGGACAGTGCAAGACATTCATGAAAACACAAACATTGGCTGTAAAAAATTATGGATTTGAATCCAAAATGTTGTAGGCATGTTGACTCTGCATTAACATTGTGACTCTGATGTCATTAAAAAAAAATTACATTCAGCACCTCTCCCTAATGTTTAATTATCACAGCTCTGAAGAAAGGCACATAAGACCACATCCCCTAGTACTTAATGGGAAAATAACATATTGTCACTGTACTTACTGCAGTCTACTTCAATTTCATAACATTTTTAAATCAGCAAGGAGGAGGAACATAAAAAGAACTGAATGATGCTGTCAGACTTAAATGGATGCTTGCTGTTAGATTTGTAAGAGTGGTATACCTGAACGCAGGGCAGATTGCTGCTTTATAAATATGTATAGTAATAATGCCAGAGAATGTGTTGTGGAAAGGATATTTAGACTGGTCAGCTTTTTATTCCTTGATTAAAAAAATAATAATGAGCTTTTCATTACAATTTTCATAGTGGCAAAACCACATTCGTGCTGTGTCTTTGTGGATCTAAGTAAAACAGGCTTGACCCCTGAAGTCACTTTTTAATAATTAACTCTCGCTAAGTTCATTAAACACTAATTGAAGCTACAGAAGAAAAAATTGTGAAGTATATGCAGACAGACAGAAACACCAAATGTGATTAAAGATACTGACTGTAGTATATATGTGCAATACAGTACACACACTATATAGATCTCAAACTCAATTCCATAGAGAATTTTAACTCCTTTATCCCATGATAAATTCTACCATGTTCAGTGCTACTAAAAGTTTCATTAACAAAGTGTTGCAAGCTAAACGGCATGGACATCTTAACCAATAATCTTTGGAAAGATCTGGAGAAGTAGACTCCAAACTGTACAAGATGCATCTTTCAGTGCTTTGAAATGAGATAAACGATGGATAAAGAGATTCAACAACCTTGAGAGTCCAAGTTTTCAAACTGACTATAATTTGTAAATTTCTATAAAAGCAACAATTTAAATATATATATTTGACAGTTCTCAGTGTTCAAAGTAAAGTTACTGAAGTTTCTTTTCATTCACTCAAGAGCCAAAAATGAGAAGTTTGTAGAATCAATAAAAAAGAGTATCTCATTACAACTAGATCAAATAATATGAACTGAGATAATATTATAGCTCACTGCTTTCCAACCTTTTACCCCTCAGAACCCAGAACATTTCAAGTGTGGGTTCAAACTCCAACAAAGGTACCACACTTGCTCTTCCTACTTAATGTGCCCGTGGACTTCTCCCACTCACCCCCAAAACGTGGAAACTGCTGGAACTGGTTCCCTGAGTGGCACGATGCTCAGACAGAGCATTTCCTCAGACAGACAGGAAAGGACTGAGAGTCTGAGTCTGGGTCTCAGGAGACCCAATCCTGCCACAGCCTGCTGCATGACTTAGGGCAAATCACTCAACTCCCCTGCCGTAGCGTTAATGTTAGCAGTAATGAGTATTTCTGCTATGCTAGAATGTAAAGGCTCCAGATCTGAGCTTCCTGAGGCCAGGTGTTTCCTATCCAGTAAGATGTTTGCAGCATAGATGGATTCAGAGCCTCGCTGCTCAGCCTTGGCATGACTCCAACGAATCCAATGAAGTTGAAGATCTTGCCAGTGCTGCGTAGGTAACGACTAACAGAGTGAGGCTCCAGTTTCATTAGGCTCCTCTAAAAATTACTGTAACACAAACAACGTAGAGTGAGAGCATGAAAAAAGCCTGTGGTATACTACCCTTTTGAAAAATTCACATTGATTTCAATGGAGTTCAACCTGTCAACCTTTACATTTTCCCCAGCAGACAAACAGCCCAAATGTGGCAGTTCTGCTGAAGTAGGAGGGGAGTTCTCAGGCAAATAAGAGATGGGACACTATGTTCATGCCCACACTCACCCCACCACTCCTGGGAATGCACTTGGAAATCCTGGATGGACTGAAAGACTTGCACACAGGGGAATGACAAGCGCTCTCCTCCTGGCACACCACAGCTAGAGACAAGCCCAGGAGGGCCCAGATGGACAACGAAGGACAGGCAGTGTAGGCTCAAGGTTCACCCCAAGTGTCACTACATTATGCATTATTCTACAGTAACGGGAATGCAGAATTACTATCGGAAACATAGCTGTATCAGGAGAGTAACTTCTCATTTTCCTAAGTAAATTGGATCAGCCATCTTCCCATTAAAGTTAATATATGTCTTAAGAAATGTTAAAAAAAACACATCTGAGATCCAAGAGAACAAAAGTTTGTCCAAATCACAATATTTTTACTTTTGTCTAGCTTTATATTCTTTCAGCTGGTAAACAACCAAACTTTTCTTAGTTTAAAAAAAAACCTAATTTATTTCTGGATTTAGATTTGGTCTGCCACATTTGGTCAGTAAAACCACTGCTAATAGCAGCTAGGTTCTCACTACTTAAATAAAAGAGTTTCACCGTAGTTCATAATAATAGCACAATAAAAGAAAAAAAAATTAAAAATTGAGATGCAGTGATTCCTTGGAGGTTATACATGCAAATTGCCCTGAATCTGAGCAACAGTTCAACAAGAAAAGCAATATTCTGGGACAACAGTTCTGCTTTTGTAATGAGCCTGTAAGATTCATTCCACTGAAATAGCTACAGGTATATTATACCCCATGAACTATTACAAAATTAAACTTCATAAGCAATATGCCAGTGCTTTGTGTGATGCATTTGCTAAAAGAATCATTCAATTTATCATGTTTTCCTGAAGCGTTATGAGACAAGGTCTTTGAATAAAACTCATTTCATTAGGCTACCTTGTTACATGGGAAGATAAGATCTACACTTGACTAAAGACATCATTCCATCATGCCCATAATCACCCTACCTGGAGAAGTAAACATTCGGGACCTTAGAAAAATGGCATTGCACTGCCTCACTAATGGTACTGAAGGAATACATTAAAAAAAAGTCCAGTCGGACGTGGTGAAAAATTATCTGAAAGCAAATTCAAGTACACAAAAAACTCTTCTGTATGTACTGGGAGCAAGTTGTTTAGACCGGGCACTCACCCCAGCTTGGGCAAATAGCGTGCAGCAGTGTTAGATGGTTAAAAATCAGACCAAGGGGCGCTTACTGCAGAATGCCTATCTTGCTTTCCTATGCCAGTTTAAAAGGTATACCTCTTGAACATTTATATCCACCCAGTCCTCACATGGATGCTGCTACACCGCTTAGAAAGACACGTATATTTGCATAGCTTATTCTGTTAAATATCCCTGAAGGAGATCCAAGTTCTAGTCCAAGCTGTGGCACAAATTTGCTGTGTGGTTTTGGGTTAAATTTTTCAGTGCTTCAGTTTCTCAGCCTATACAGAGGAAGCAGAACTGATAAAACATACCCAGAAGGTAGGTGTTGTATTGCTATTTTAGAAGGCCATGTGATGCATTTTGAGATCTTTAAGCAAATATTCACAAGTTACAGAATTTGAGCGGGTAGTTAAGTATGTTCAGAGAGGTTTTTTCCATTGCTATTTCACATCTAAGTTGTAAGTTTCCACCTGTTTCAAAAGCGGTTTTAATTATGTGGTGTTGCTGAACCCTGTGTTGATAAACACCACAAATGGGTCTAGTAAGGGAGATAGCTTTCTATCAAAAACATTTCTGGATAGAAAATTAAGATTATTTTCATTTCCTTCAAAATTCTTTTGTCTTGCAGCGAAAACAGGAACATTTATTTTTGGATATTACTATTTTTGCCTTTCCACATTTTTTTTTTTCACGTTCTTCCCCTCTTCCTCCTTCATGTCCTTTTTTTCTGTTTTGTCAGCAGGGGGGAGAGAATGGAAAAGACAAAGTATCCTCCTTTTGTGGGGAAAAAAGGTTGTATGGGATATTACTTCTAATGAATATGTTTCCATTTTCCTCCTGAAAAATGGGCATTTTTTAGCTATTCTTATGTCTCAGTAAACAAATAATTTAAAAAATCATGCTATTTGATCAGCTATTCCTAACACCTTAGTTGTGGAATACTTACTTTCATACCCCTTGGAGAGTCACTACCCTGCTAATAAATGCATTTCACTTAGCGGAGCTGTGGATGAAACCTCAGATGTATTTTCTTGTCTTTGCCTTCTACCCAATCCTCACACAAATTCTTGCTCCAGACTGAAGAGTTCCTAGCAGCAAAGTTTCTCCCTTTCAATCAATGTAAGAATAAGCTACAATTCTGTTAATGATATGTGTATTTAATCCTCATTGCTACCCATCCTGGTGTTCATTATATGGATTTTGGATTCAATAGTGTGTATGTCAATCGATGTGAGAATCTGTCCTGGAAATTCTAAATTGACTCCAATTTCAAAATAGCCAGCAAGAAGTGAGCTTTTTTTGAAGTCCTTGTTTGATGAGGTGTTTGAAGGAAATGCATTCCCTCTGTCCCAGCTAAGCTATCAGCATCCAGGGAGAAGCAAAGGCCAAAAAAGCAAGTGAACAAGCTCCTTCAGAGAGCTGTATGCTTTGCTGATGGTAGGATTTGGACACAGCACAAAAAAAGGGCACAGGGACAGAGAGTTTCCATTTACACAGGTCAACGATGTGTCAGGGAGCTGTTAAAGGCACTTTGTCTAGACTGTACGTTCTTTGACGAGGAAATTCTCTTTTTACTATAAATATCTGTTCAGCACTTTGCTGTGGGTTTCTGACAGGGATTTCACCAGGATCATCACTCTCATATAAGGCACATATTCAGCTGAAAGACTCAGAACTATGATCTTTTACGGCAGGAACCAAAGAAAGTCAAAACTCTAAGAAGCTTAAGCACAACACAGCTAACTCGCAAAGCTCTTGATTTGACAGGATGGGAATATCACATCCGGAGAGATGACTCTGACCTAAAACCCTTCTTCAAACACCACTGATAGCTGCTTCTAAAGCTCTGAGGATGGGGATAACATCGTAACATTTGCTGATGCCTTGGCGTAGGTTAGATAGATACATTTTAAAGAACTCAAGATCCTGTCTTGTGAAAGGAAAATAAAACATAAACACATCATCAGGAAGAGACTGAAAATGAAATGGGAACAGAACATGAGGAAAAACAACAAGAAAGATGGAAAGAAATATAACCACATTGAAAGTGCTTTCCAGCCTTTTACAAATTACGGTCCCCAAAACATTTTTCAGTGGTGTTGCACATCCTTGCATAATGAATTCAAGATTACTAACAATAGGCTTGATTTTCTTAGTTACCTTTTGTGATACCCTTAGAAGTAGTCCACTGACCCTCAGGGTCTACTGGTAACCGCTGTGACAGTATAATTATGATTTACTAAGTATGAAGGGACAAATTTTCAAAGAGCAGGGCTGGAATTTCACTTTGTAAATGGAAGTAATAATATTCAAAGTAACACAATTATATCTAAACATGGCATGCTTAGAAAATGTGGGGACACATAATTTCTTAATCATTTGCTATAAATGTCTTTATACAGGAACAAGATCTTCCTACAAAGAATTCTCCTTTACGCTCGTACTGAACCCTGGGTCTGCCTGTCTTGTACTTGGCAGCATTATATACTTTTAAGTTAAAAAACAGCCATATGATATGAGGCCATATCCTCAGCTGGAGTAAATCAGCTCTACTGAAGCAACAGAGCTGTGTTGATGTACACCAGCTGAAGTTCTGGCCAATTTTTCAAAATAAAAGTACTTTGAAGTGACCCAAACTACAGCTTCCTAACAACCCTGTACAGCAGATGAATGTAAATCTCACGAGTTGTTGCAAGATCCTGATCTCCCATTTTGACTGAAAATAGAGCCATCACAAAAGTGATGTATTATGTCTTATTTTTATTGTCCGTGAGGAGGGTGCAGGTGAAGGAAAGCAAAGGGCAGCAAGGGTCTGGGGCTGGAGTCTGTTTCTGAAACGCCAAGACAACGAGGCTGTAGGTGTCAGCTTACACCTCCAGTTCGTGCTGTCTCGCACAATCCACCCGACCCAGGTGAAGGTCACGTCTCTATCACTTGGCACTTCAGAGCCATTTACATTTATATGTAATTGTTTTTTGAGTGTGCGTGTGTTCAGAGGAGCTGGCTGGCTTGGGAATTGGTAATAGGATATCAGAGCCTGTCACCAAAAGGCCACTAGTTCAAAACCAGAGCAGTTGTTCGAGCAGCCAAAAGGCGCTAACTTTCTGATAGCTGCTCAGCGGCTTAGATGAAATGGGTTGATGATTTCAGCCTGGACATGTGTCGCTATCACAAAACAGCTCTGTCGCTGCAGCTGTCAGAAAGGACACCTTGTGGATATTGTCAGCAGAAAGGTCAAGGACTGATGGTGGGAGTGTGCAGATGACCTCTTCCTCTCACCCTAAGCAGTCAGTTTTCCGGGAGGAGTCAGAGACACGCTGCTGAAACAGTGTGGGAAATGTCACCCAGCTGCTGCCCTTGCTGGTCCCTTTCTCGAGGTTAAAGCATGACACCAGACCTGTGGATGTTAAACCTCATGCCTTTCAGAATCATTTAAAAAGCCTGAATGAAGTGCTGTGAAGACAGTAATAAATAAACATGCAGAGAGACCTATAACAAGCTCCGGAAAAAAGCATTTGCAAAACCTATGGCTCAGTACACCTCTCTCACTAAATTTCACTGACAATGCCAGCAGGTGCCTGGTGGCAGAATTTCTGATTTGTATTTCTTTTTTTTCCCTAGCATCTATTTTATTGACTGCTTTTTTTTTTCCCCTAGCTCTGTAGGATTTATGCTCTTCACTAAGCACCTGCTTCCCACCTAGGAAATAATAAGTGCTTCAGGTCTGTCTGCCCTGCAGAGGGATGAAGAAAGGGATGGGGTTCCGATGCACCTGTTCAGCTACCAAGAACCCCAGTATCACAGAAAGCCATAATTAGGCTGCTTGCCCTCAGCAGCACAAAGTAAGGGGTAAAACCTCCCTCTGTGCTTCAGCAGCAGCCCGACCCACTGAGCAGCACCAGCAGAAGCCCAGCAGGGCACAAGGAATGCAATTTGTCAGGGGTTTCACTAGCTCCTCTCCTCCCGACACAGCGCAGGCTCCGCTGGGAGCAGGCTCACCTCCACCTGCGTATGGATGACAGTGCACACCTTATTCACAGAGGACGTAGGCATATCTTTAAAACAGTTAGCTGAGGCAGCAAGACAGCCATCTAACCATGACAACACAGAGTTCAAAGCTGGGGTTGCTCCTGAAGTATATAACCCATTACTTGTTGCAGTTGTTATTACAGCTCTTGCTGTAGAGCAGGAGTTACCAGCAAGAGTTACCAGCAAGGGTTACCTGTTGCTCTGATTCTGCAGTTAGTGGTGCATGAGCTGAGTAGATAAAAGCTGATGTGGATCTGTCTGTAGGAGCTGCAGTCAGCTCTCTGGACTGATGTGCACCTGTACTGGCAGAGATGGGGTTTTATACTATTGAGGTACTGAAAGGGGATCCAAGCTCTGCACTCCTCAGACCTTAAGAGAAATTGGGCATGAGCCAGAGCTTCGTACCTGATCTTGTTTCATGTAAGCAGTCATCTCACAGAGTTTCCTGCAACCTCAAAAATGTCCTTCCTGTCCCCACAACTGACCACCTAAGCTCTACCATGCTTTCAGTCTCAGAGCAAGTAAAAAGACAAAAATATCTTTCTTGCCATTGCCTTGGGAAATTTCCATTTCTTCATTCTTCCGTGGCTGTTTGTACACCTGCACAGATGACCAAACACTTCAGACATATTGAAAACACCAAAAGCTGAAACACATGTTCTGTGGCAAAGCAGGTGGGTACTGTTACTAACCAAATCTGGTGTCTGGAAGGAGCTGGTAAGCACCTCCCCTTCTGAAAACAGAAATTAAAATGGTTGCCTGTTTATGGTGACTAGCTGAGCCCAGATTTACACAGAATTAACCGAAAGACACTTAATAGAGCAAAAGCAGTCACAGCAGCAACCACTGGCATGAGCAGCTGGATCCCATTCTTGTTGCAAGTCCCAACATCAAAAGTACGTACTTGTTTGCCAAGTCACTTCCAGACAACTCAGGAGCAGATGGTTAAAGACTGGTTTACTTTCAAGGGGATTTCCTAATCACAGTTTTCTCTAGTTTCTGAAACTGCCATAATTTTCTTCTGCAAATGATATATAGTATTTTTTGGTCACCTGTTCATGGTCACTACATTTTCACTGCATGATTATTTGGGGGCTATTGTATATTGCACCTTACATCATTTTGTTTCCTATTTGTTTACTGCACCGCCCTCTAATAAGTGTCTGGGAGAGGTTTATTAGTGTACTTTGTATTACAGTAGTATATACAGGCTGTTATTAAGCACTATTCAAACACGGAGCAAGAGAAAGTCCCAGCTCTTACGCTTCACATGCAAGACGGTTAGAGAAGCACTGGGTTGGGAGACTGGACAATGACAGAGGCAAGGAAAGGCCCAAAGCCTACCTACTCAGTGTCCTCACTCTTGAACCTTATCCATGCCAATGAGTCTTCCTCTTGCCAGAAGCTCTTGTCCTGCTTGTGTTTTATTAGTCTGTGGTTAGCGTAATGCCTAGAAAAGCTGCAAGTGGGATGTGAATAGAAAGTTTTGACAAGGGGAAACTCCCTTTCTCTTTTCTCTGCAGGTGTTCAAATACTTACAGAAACATAGCTGAATTGCCCACCCCACCACCTTGTCTGGCTCCAACCCTGATGGAGCTGTGGCCACAAACAGCAAAACAACACTCTGTATTCCTCCAGCTCACAACCTCCGCTTGCAAATGCTATGTGTGGGCAACTACTCTGCCTCCCCCTGCCTGGAAGGTACTTTGTGCTGATCACCTCACTGGAGGCAGCTGTATTCAACTTCAGGTGGGCTTTGAAGGGGTAGGGCTCAATCATTCCCTTGCACATTTCTCAAGCTAGAACAAACTTTGAAAATCCACTGGTGGGAGGTCCTGTGAGATGTTTTGTACCTGAGCGTGAAAACTGTTGACCTATCCAGTTTCTGTAGTCACCTGCAGTTAAATGCAGGTGCCTGCCATAGGCATGAGTCTACTTTTGTAGTCATCTACCTTGTGAGACACGAAAACCTTGGTGCCAGCATGCACAGTTGAGCTCATGAGCACATACTTGCTTTATTAGGAAGCAAGAAACATCACTGGAAACAATGACATGCCTGTTAGTCAGTAATTGGCAAATGAGAAAACTGCAGCAAAACACTTTCCTCCCTAATTCAGACTGACAGTTGTGTATTTTTTTTCCTCCATTGTCTTTTACTTAATCTGTCACACAGGTGGTGCGACAACTGTCTGAAGTAGCTGAATGGTGGATTTATCACGTCTAACTGCTGACTCTACAGTGAAGATGGTTGGTGTATGGTTTAAAACAGTAGACATGAGTTAATGCAGCTAACCATTCACCCCTCGAGATGGGTGGTGAAAGTTTGCTCAGATTTCATGAGAAAAATGGGGGTCTCCCTGTAGCAGATGCTTGCCAATATACCCCAAACACACGGCTATCCAGTGATCCTGTTTTGAGGAAGAGAAGGAGGAATGAAAAGAGTGAATGTAGAGCAGATTAAGGCTGAAGTACGAAAAGGGATCTAACATTTCACCTGACCGAAAACTTCGTGGTACCAAAGACTCTCCCAGGTCCTCATTTTCTGGAGCCCTGAGCTGGGAGCCTAAATTAGTTCAGTATTTCCTGCCGCAGCCAGATTTCCTGGGTGGTTCCAGCCCCAGATAGGTAGCAACCGGGCAGATTGTCAAAGGCCTTATCCCATTGTATATCAAAACCTTTGGATGAGCTTGACCTCACTTATCCTGAAATACTGTAGCACTGCTATGCGCAGGTGGGATTTCCTCATGTATAACCATGACCAGGACAGAGCTTCCCAGAAGCTAATGCTGAAAGCAAATTGACAACTTAGGAATTGAAAACCATCTTTTTCCTCACTCTGGGACAGAGGAAAGCTATTTGGTTTAGGCTCTTTTCAAGTAATAAATATATGTTGCACTTGCTTAAGTTGAGCTCGTGGCAACAATACTATACCAGAGATTCTGCCTAGCTGTACTCACACGCAGTTAAGGAAATTGCAAAGGTTTTGGCAACATATTATAGAAGATAGGTTCAGCATGATAGAGTAAAATGGCCATGGATCAGCTAAGCTACACAAGTACACTCAGCTAGAAACTGGCAGACGGTTTAATTCAGTAGTGTACCAGTAATACTATCAGGAATTATCAGTTTTGAATTGAGATCAGTGGAACAGTATCACACTATTGTGAAGGAAGCAAGCAACATACTGGGCCGTATATAAAAAAAAACACTGCTCGCAACACATATGAATTTTTCCAGTTCCCTTCACATGAGTAAGCAGGCTGCCATGGGAGTCCTGTATTCAGGTCAGGCACTGCAAAAAGGTGTCATTTAGAGGAGAACAAAGATGAGTAAAGGTCCAGAGAACACAATCTGAAATGATGGAAAGACTAAAGGAACTGGAAATATTTAAGAAATAAATTTGAGAAGAAACTCAGTAATAGTCTTCAAGTATGTAAAAGTTGCCTGCAAAAAGAGAATCTCTTCCTCGTGCCTGTGTTTGATAGCTCATGAAATTGTGGGTTAAAATAATAGACAGGATGATTCTGGTTAGATCTAGGAGAAGCTTTCTAACTGTAGGGACCACGGAGCACCAACACAGACTGCCTGGCAAGGCCACGGTGTTTGCATCACTGCGGCTTAGACGAACATGCACCAGAATGAGACAGATACCAGGTACCCGCCCCGGAGCAGGAGGGTGGACCAGATGACTTCCCGAGATCCCCTCCAGTTCTATGATCTCCTGGCATCTCACAGAAGGTAATGTATGCCCCCGTATCGATCACCTAATTCAGCAAACGTGTGGGTTGGCGCATGCCATGCTACTGCCCAAATACATTTCTGGAGCAGCATTGCCATAACCTCCTGTTACTGACCATGCTTGTCAGCCAGCCGTCTGCTGGGGGTCTGTGAATGCAGAGGCAATCAAAATTCACATCCCAAAGTCTCTCTCTTGTACTGCAATATTACATTTAGGGAAAATATTCTTCAAAGGACCCAGTCAAGACCGACAGTGAGCACAGAAGTGTTATCTCCATGGTACACAGTGGAAGCATTCATATTAGTGTAGTGGAGGTTTCAAAAAACAGGCACTGAACCTTTAAAACCTGGTTACTTTTAACACAGAAACAGGCATCTGAATTGGTTAATTAATTAGTGATTAATAAAAATTCATTTATGGGGTCTAAATCAACTGAAGCATAAATGAGATTGAATTGTTTATTGCTTGTTACTAGAAAGTAAGCATTTTGGGAATAAAAGACTTTCTGTCATGCTTGTATTCACTAGCATTACCATTTGTTCTGCTCACTGTTACTAATACAGTTATTTTTGCCTGATACTGAGAAGATAATTTAACAACAGAGTGTCCCAAGAACTAATTCCCTAGTTTCTCTCTGTCTGTTTTTACACTGTGGGATGTGCATAAAAGCAAAACGGTTCTCCAGTACAAATGAGGAGAACATGCCGTAGAGCATGATAGTGCAGTTCGGAAAAAAAATCACTTTAATATTAAAGTGGACTTCCACACGTGGTCTTACTTCTGGACAAGAAGCAGCCAGCCGATATGAATGTTTGCAGTTTACTCACAAACGCAATAGGAAGTTCCTTGAGGTACTCCTGCAGAGAAGTGACTAACAGGCATAACAGAGCCTCCTGAGATAAAAAGAAACCAACCCAAACTTTCATATGCAAAACTAATCCAGAATAAACTGTTCTCTAAGGCTTATAAATATTTAACTTTTCCTCTTTAAAATATTGCCTAGCCTTGGTGATGGCAGAGACTTGAGATTCCTTCCAGTCTTACATCTTACCTTTCTTATATTCCATGTTTCTCTTTCTCTATGACTTTTCTACATGCAACTTTAACCAGATGTAGGAGAAATAAAATGTCCACAAGAAAGGGGTTAATGTTTTCAGGACTTGCAACTTGATCAAAAGCATAAGGAAAGTTACTCCCCAGACAATTTATAGGCTAAAAATCTTTAAGTATTTGAATCAATACTCAAATGTTTGAATTATTATACGATTACCTGAGATTGCAGGGGATTGGTCTATGTGAACCGGTAAGCTTGTTTAATACTATAGTTGTTTCTGTGAATGATAGTTCAAACAAAGCAAACAGAACCTACAAACAGATGAGATTTGCTCATCAGGAACCCAAATGTATTTCTTCATAGGACAGTACATGCTATTTTTCCACAGTCAATTCCATGAAAAGAAATACATTTTATGATCTATGACACCAGCAAAAACTAACTCAGCTTGAAAGATGAATTTCAGTTTTCAAATAATCCCAGTGAAATGGCTGTGAAAGACCTACAGATCAAGAATTATTCATAGAAATTATTCAGACAATAGTTTCAAATAACCAACAAATGTGAGAAAACTGCAAGCTATTAACACGCAATTCACACGCCAGAAGAGAGGCAGTCTATGAAATAAATTATTCAAGACAAAGAGTTTTAGTGCCCAGTTTTTCTCCGAATGGTGCTTTACCAGCAACACCTTTTCCACAGACCAGGTCACTGATGTGACGTTTTCAGTAGCACATGACATACAGAGGACATCCACTCACACTGGCCTTAAACATGAGGCACCAAAATTCAGCACCTAAATTAGGGTGTGACTTTTCCTAGAACCTCTTTGTAGACAGCAGAGAGGGAGAGAAAGGCTGCTCCAGAGGACCATTCACAACATCTAGTTTGGGCTCATATTCTGTTTTGCCATCTGGAAAAGGCTACAGAGGGAAACATGAGTCTAAGCTCCTAATTTAGACACTTACATTAGGGGCGTAAAGCAAGATGTTGTAAGTGTTCATTATAGTGTCATGCAGCAAACACTGGATGTTGACCAAGAGGGACAACTCCCATATACATGTGGGAGCAGAGAGAACCAGTCTGCAAGGACCAGCAATATGCCACCTGACTTTCAGGCAAGCAATCTCAACAGAAAGCCTCTTAGCTCTTCTCTGGGGAGGACCACTTTCCAGAACCAGTGATTCTGGAAAATTACTGTCAAGGTTTAGCCAAGTAGCAGTGGCACAGGGATACACAAAAACAGCAGTAAAATCCTTCATCTACTCATAGGTAGAGATGTAGTGACTAGTAACAGCACCATTCTCCAAACTGCTGGATGTTTATATGATTGAAATGGAGGCATTCCCTTCCTAGATCTTCTCGCCTTCCATTTTCCATCTGAGGCTTCCTCTTACGCTCCCAGCACAGGCCTGCTGTGATCTGACATCTGTGGAAAGGAAGACCTACTGAACTACTCGCTTGCTGTGCTGTGTTCCTCATCACTCAGACTTGCTTTGCTGCTCTGGTCATGACTGGAAACATGGTGTTGGTAATTACTCAGAGCTCACTGGTGATACTCCTTCAGTTTATGCACCTAGTGTTGTTGGCAAAACTATTTTTTGCCTTTGACAACTTATGGTCAATTAAAGATTATGTGGTTCCTTACTCAAGAAGAGCTGTACTAGTGACAGCATCTTGGCCAAATTTCCTGAACGTTGTCTCACTAAGCACTCCCTGCGGAATCTCTTGAAGGGGTTGTTCTTTCTCATTTCGTGCCTTAAAATGGCATTGGAGGTTGCTCTGACCTGCTAAATCCCCCACATCCACCCGTTCACTGTTAAGTAGTGATATACTTTCCCTTCTGTTTCAGTGTCAGGACAAATACAGCGTGACAAGGCTCCAAGAACTCCAGCTCTCTTTCCTACACAACCCAAGATGGTAGAAATCCCTTAAGGCTAGCTGGCTTCTTGAATTTATGTCCGCTAGCAAAGAAATCTCGTGGAACAGATTGTCCTGTTTCAGCGCTACCATATTTGATTCTGCACCTCAGCTTCAAACCTCGACTTTAAAACAGACCTTAAACCTGACATGGAAATTGATTCCAATTTCTCCTTCATGTGCAGGCTGTTTTTTATTTTCCTCAAACCAGTTTCCTCTTCTTTGCTAGTGGGATCTGCAAGCGCTTAAAGAGGCACCTAAAATTTGCTCGCCAGGCTCAGCTTAGCTAGAAACAGATTAGGCACGAAGGAAAAAAATCAACCCTTTATTTTCCAGAAAGATTTTCTTGCTAAAGCTGTCCAGGAAAGGTGGGACGCCAGCTCCCACCCCTGCCACACGCAGCTGGGATTATGGCAAAGGAGATGTTCACAGTCTCCAGCAGAGAAACACTTTAAGGCGTTTAAGGCACTCTGTGAGCACCAGCTGGAGTTTGCAACGAAGGCAGCTGTTCCAGTATGTGGGAAAGGGGATTGCAGATTAAAACAGACAAGGCAGCTTAAGGGAGCATTTGGAGTGAGTTCCCAGTGTAGACACCCCTTCTTCATTGACAGCTGTGCCTAGGGAGGGGAGAGTGGAGCATGCACTTGCTCCAAAGCCCGGGACACACAAAAGGAAAGCAGAACAGTGTCTCAAAATTGCCAGCAAGTGCTGCTGCTGTCTTCAGACCCTCGCCAGACCGACATTAGGGAGCGCCACATGTGTGTGGCAGACCGCACCAGACACAGCTGTTGGCAGCTCCTTGCAAGTGGAAGGCCAGTGTCGCTCCTCCAGCGCTTAGCTAGGAAGGGATAAAAAAGGAGGAAACTCCATTTAAATGCCAAATACACACACACACGCACACATCTTTCAGAAGGCAGGAAGGGCAGGAGCTTACAAGAAGCCTCGTGTCTCCTCTCCCTCTGTTCCCTGGAGTAATACCTTGCTGTTGTTGTTTATATGCTTCTTAAAGACCAGAGGATGAACACGGCTTGGAAACTCTCTGTACACAGCAACAGTCCTTCCTAAATCCAGGGATGAACACCTGCTGACCTTAGTTTGTGTTCCCACACCTTGCTTTTGCCCCTACGTAGAGGCAAAGGCTGGGACTAGGAATGGTGGCTTCCCAGAGAGGTGGACAGCTGAGATGGGGAGCACAAAGAGACCTAAGCAAAGGCTGAAGTCCCAGGCCCCAAAGGGCTTTTCCAACCATCATCCGGGCTGGCGCCCAGCCATAGTTCAGATTCAGACTCAAAGCCTGGACTCGAGGAAAGAGCTGAGCTCAGCTTGTGCACATTCCTGCCCACCCTCCCAGAGCTTTCAGCAGGAACAGAACACTTGGACAGGTCAACCATGAGGTGGGTTTCCTTCTGGGCTGACACCAGAATACCTTTTTGCACACTTTTAAAGGTTTAAAGCACAACTTCACTCACAGTCAAGCTCAACCATGCAGACACACATGGCACATCTGACCCCACTTGAGCATCCTTCACCTCTGACCCAATTTCCCAAGGACCAGAGAAAGAAATCTTCCCCTCTGCACCTCTCCCCTGGTGGGAACACCTCAGATCTACAGAGCTTTTTACTTACCGTCTCCCCACTGTTGTTTTCTGTCACAGGAAAGCATAGCTCTGCTTTGTGAGAACTCATTTGCACAATGCCAAGATCAGTGCCGTGTTCCTCTCACAAAGGCGGAGACTGTCATGTTTGCTGCAATGTATGAGACACAGCTTCCCACAGTTAAAACAATTTGGCAGAACTTGGCGTAGTAACACTGTCATCAACACAAAGAAATCTGTTTGATTCGATACCAAACTTTTCATCTACTATATTAACATCACTTTCATGCGCCTTCGTCTTATAATTTGGCACACCAGTAGCTCTGAGAAGCCGCGAAGTTCCCGTTGTGCTAGATGCTATGCAAACACATGGTAAACTTGCATTGCCTGACTTCAGGCCTGAAGCAATCAAAAATACTGCCTTAACTTCCCAGTCTCAAATTTCTTCCCAAAATACTGCAGTGTGTTATTGTGCTGTCCAAAAAATACCCCAAAAGCACGGAATTGCTAGGTATTATGGTTCCCCACCTTTCCTGTAAAAACCCGGTGGTTATTTATGGGGAGGGAATCACATTTGGACATATTGCATGGCGGCAGTGCTCAGTCCCCCTGCTCCAAAGGCACCCGGTGCTGGTGATGGTACTCTCTCCATCGCCGGGTGAGTTATTGCTCCATTACCAGCCTGAACTTGGAATGCCGCTCAGACTGCAGCAATAACAAGACAGATAGGTCTTTATGAAATCTACACTATTAACACTATTTGTTTTGCCATGAGTTGACAACTTTAGTAAATTGCTCATAATTGGCTATCAAGGAAAAAACACAGCTCTGCTCACCATTATTATGGTATTGATTTTCAATAATTGCTTTTTTTGGGGGTGGGGGGAGTGCATGTGTCGCTTTTGTGTTGTAAGTGAGCCTAGAAAGAAACTGGCTGTGTGGGTCTGCTCTGCGTCTGGAACTTCACTGTGGCAAAACACACATAAAATGCACACCAGAAGTAGCTGAAGCAAAGATTTTTTTTTTTCTCTGGCATTATATTTTAACATTAAAAGAGAAGAATGGAATTAACCATGTAGCTAAACATGATGGTAGCCCTGTAGGATATTCGTGTTAGTCAAAGGCTGAAATACATTAACATTAAAAAACTCCATAGGGTTATTTTAAATATTCATTAGGAAATTTACAAGCTTTGGTGTAATGGCTGAGGACTCCAGTGTTTTTATAATTGGAAGCCGGGCCAGTGGAAACTTTCTCAACCATGGGAAAACAATGTGGCCCAGTTTCTGTTCCTATGTTGGAGATTCCTGATTATGCTCTCTAAATATCAATCCCCTGAAAACATCCACATACATACATACCTGATATTACAGTATTGCTATGTGGCATCATTCATTATCAGCTCTTCTGTTTGATGTTACTTTTTTTCCTCCCTCTTTTTTTTTTTTTTAAATATGCAATCATGCCCATGGCCCAAAATACAGCACTCCCCTCTTCTTGTTTCAGATGAAAGGGACAATGTTGCTGGGAAGAATGTAAAGAGTGTCTAGTGTCTCTCAACAGGTAAATGATTCAGAAAATTTGCTGACAAGGACAAGCACTTAACATAAACCCAGGGAAACTGTCAGCAATCTTATTTAGAGATGACTCACTCAAAATTCAATTAGCATGAGATAACAAACTGATCCAGGAAAAAAAAAGCTATCTCTGGCATGATTTTTTTTTCTTTTTCTCTTCTTTTTTTAATTTATGATTTTTAAGCTATAAGCTAGCCAAAACTTCAGCATTCCTTCAGTTTTCTGGCCTCCCGCTTCTCTGGGCACAGGAGAACTGCCTGAATTCTCGCTTCCTCACTTTCTTGTTCCATAGATGTCAAACGATCACCATGAAAGAGTGGGAAAGGAGAGTTCTGAAGATTTACCCCTCCCAGGAGATCTTTACCCAGATTTGCTATAAAACTCAGTGTAATCTTTGATCTTCCAGTGACTCGTACTCTTCTCTGTTACTTGAAACCCAGCATTATTATTAAGCTTAAGTAGATTGCTTTAAACTTCTAAAATATTTACTCTCCTGCCTCCCAATGGGATGTTAACAATAAAAAATAGCGAGGGCTTCTACATTTGTTTTTACTTTACATAAACGAATTAAGCATTCTCTACTAGACTCGTTTAGACCCGCAATAATGTAAACTGAAGCAACATAAAAGAGCCTCCACATCCATGTTTACAGAATAGAAATCCTACAGATTTTGGAGCGAGAAGTTTAGAGAAGGTGCCTAACTCATCCTAACTCTCTTGACTGTGAGCAAACCTGGATAGGCCTCTCTGTTCATAAGGGAAACGTGTGACACTAACAGCTTGGTTGTTTGCTTTTGTATTTTTTCAAGTGACTTCAAAGGGACTCACTTGATTGTATCCCTTCCCCCTCCCCCACCCTTCATCCTTCATAACCATTGTTTAATGAATTTTTATTAGAAAAGCATGGCTGCACTTATGAAAAAAAATCTGTCTTTGAAACCAGGAGGAGAGTGTGTTTTCCCTGGCATTAGCCTGTTAGTTTTTAATATCAGGTTTGCACTGGAGTTGACTCCTGGTGCATTTTGGAACCATAAGCCAACAAAGTGAAGCTAATGGGAAAGGAAATAATACAGGAGAAGAGAGCCCCTTTTGAAGTGTGGGCAGGAAATCTGCACAACTCACTCTCCTCCTCCTCCTTCTTCCTCCTTCTTCCCCTACCCCCATCCCATGCAGTGTCCTTTTCTCTTCATAAAGAGCGACTTTTGCTCATTTTTTTATTTATAGGATGGGATCAAGCAAAAACACCAGCTTAATTTCAGCTTCTCAATTAGCAAAACTTTGGGGAAAAAACATTCCCTGGTGTAAAAAAGACAAACAAATCAGTAAACATAAGGAATGAATAAACTGAGGATTCAACTCTTTAATTTTGGAAAGGTAAAAGATGTTGCCTTCCACCAGGCTTTCCATTGCAGTATGCCTTCCATAAAGCCTCCGAGATCCAGCAGCGTGCACAGTACTTCTCGGTTCAGTGAAGATACCAGAGCATGTCACAGGTGCCTCTGACACCCACTCACACTCCATCGTGTTAAAAACATGAAGAAGAAATTACCGGGTAGAATCTCCTCCAGCTCTTATACAGCATGCTGGTGATGCAAAGCATTGCCAGATTACAGTCACAGATTTGGTCCCAGCTATTTACTGTAGCTCATTCTCTGCTGGCATCCCTCATGAAGCTCAATTTGGTTTGTACAACTGTGAGAAGTCTGGGGTGATGTTGGTTTTCCCTTCTCCTTTTCTCTTAGTTATAGCTTCAGTGTTTCCTGGAGAAACAGATTGTCAATAGGAAGGCCTCTAATTTAGGATTTGGAGGCTTGCTTGCTTTGCCTACTTAGTTGCCTACTTTGTCACAGACCTTTTTGTCACACTTGGGTAAGTTACTTTATCTCAGATTCTCAACTATTTAATGGAAATTGGGCTCTAAAATACCTTTGTGATTTTGTTTGTAACACTGCAGCTTAGAAAGCCATAATCACACTTTCCTATCATAAGCAGCACCTGGGGGGGAAACATGGGGGGGGTGGGGAAGCAGATATTGCAGTACTGGGCATCATCAAAGTATCAAAAGACTTGAAAAAGAGATGCAATGGAAAGAGAAACAGATTGTAGATTTTTAAAATGGAATACAGGAATCACTGAATTTCTCTTGTCCACCATCCTTCAACTCAAAGGATATGACAATGGAAAATGATGTTACAAGAACCATGGAAATAGCTAAGAAGGGAATTGAAAATGCTAGAAATATAACATATGCCAATAATCAGGGTTAATTTTCTGCCACAATGGTCCAAAATGCCATACTAGAACCTGTTTTCATTGATTTTAGAATTCCAGCACGTTGTTCTAACACAAGCCAGTATTTCCTTGAGCATATTATCTAGGTCTGAGTCACATGTAACTTTTCTTGGGTGTCACAACAAGAGCATGGCTGGGACATCACCTAGTCAACTACTTCATGTGTGACAGTCACAGGCAGGAAATACACTATGAGCACAATGTATTTGTGGGTCACAGGATGCTGGCAGCAACTCTTTGCTGCAGTTCCCAGAGATACCTGGACTCCTTGCTGTAATAAGCACAGAAGAAACTAATGTGATCAGAACACAGGGGGTAACTTCCTCCAAATGTCACGGTCTTTCTCAAAACCAGTTCCTTCATAGCACTAACATTATGGACTTGTTTATTAAGCTAAGTAAATACCTTTCTCTCCAGCAAGAGAGTGAGCATGAGCTGAAGAGATACCCCCCTGTTACTTCTTATTTACTCGTTTTGCTGATGACAAGACAAAGTCAACAGAACAGGGCATGGCAGACTTGCTGAAATATTCCTCTATCCCTTGTGAAAGGCTTGACAAATTATTAATACCATGATCCAGTTGTACACTCCTCATCAAGGACTGAACACGCCTATACACTACGGGGACAACAGAAAAGTAGACAATAGCCCATTCAGAAAGTGTGCTAGGTATACAAAATGCTACACACTTTAACTTGCCACGTGCTTTTACAATCATTCACAAAAAACATCATTACACAGTAGTTGGGCAGTGTTTTCCATGTTTAGGGTGTTAAAATAGCATTGATCGTCTTCTGAAGTAAGATATCTGTGTCAGAGTTAGCTACCCTGAATTCCTGTTAAAGCTGATGAAAAGAAAATGGGTGCTTATACGACCCAACTCATTTCCTCCAAAAGCAGAAGCCATATGAATCACATCCTAAAAGTGCTTATTTGTCTCCATCACCTATGGAGAGAGCATTGAGTAATCAGCTCAGATGTAGCTGTCCACAGGAGAGAAGGCTGAGACAGTGATTCCCATCCCTGGGGAACAGATCTAAGCAGGGTTCTGAGGATCAGCAGGAAGGACACAACGTGCTGGGAGACATGTGGCCTGAAAGAGGTTGGAGTGTTGGTGGAGCTGTGACAGCGGAGTTTGATCCAGGCTGTAGGGGCTCCATGTGCACTAGCAAATTTATAAAAATTACACAGGCAAACTCCTGCTGACTTCCACATGTGTCCTCAGTGTGAAGCTCAGCTTTAACATACTAAGTGGTCTGACCCCATCTGCTTCTATGGTAGCAATGTCTCAGTTCGTGACCTTGGTGGCAGCCCCGTGTGGCACTGATTAGCCCTTCTGCCTGCAGGAACTGCAACCAGTGGGGTGTGTGCAGGTCTGGAGGGAAGGACCGTTATTTGGAGATCACTGTGCCACCACTGACTTGCTGAAGTCAATCCTTCAGCCAGGCGATCTGAAATCCAGGAGGCAGAAAAATCTGACTGTGTGTCTGGCAGTTTTGTCTGCCATGGTGGGCAATCACTCCTGCCAGACCCCAAGAGATAGCAGCCATCATGCTAAAAGGATTGCTGGCTTCTTGTACATGAGGCATGGAGACATCAAACCCATCATTAGGGACTAACTGAGCTTCTTTGTGGAGGTGTTTGTCCCTCTCACTCAAAGGTGTTTGTCCCCCTATACTCAAAGCCTCCTCCTGCCATCAGATGACAAAAGTTATGTAGGAAATATGCAGTCTTGACATCCTGATTTAAACACAGCCCACTGAAGTAAAAAGGTCACTCCTTAATGATTTCAGTAGGGTTTGGGCTTCGTCAAAGAAAAGAATAATGACCTTAATACGATCTCCTGTCTAATACCGCCACCAGCGTATCGACTAGATCAGAGCCAACAAGTCCAGCTCCGGAGAGGAGGCAGTTGCAGGATAGCTGCTGAGCGCTACCACAGGAGGTGGAGACCTTTGGCAGGGAGGACATGCAGCCCCTGGCACCATCTGAGAGCTGGCCCTGCTCTTCTGGCCCACATTTGGGAAGGTAAGCTGTGTTTTCGTACTTCTGTAGGAGCCTGTGTGAAGACTGTAGAGTTATTGCTGGGTCCAAGGCTGCAACTATATGTTCTTGTTAAGACCAGTATCACAACCCTGCAGAACTTAAAGCCTGTATGCGTATGTTACAAAGCATGAAAGACCACATGCCACCGTTCAAGGTAGCATGCGGGTTTGGGTACGGGGGCTAAAAGACCTGCTAGGAAGGTAATGAGAATGTGCACCTGTGAGCACCCACAGGGGAACGATGCCCAGTGGCAGGAAGCATTTACCCTCAGGAGGGATGCTGAGAGGACAGTTGCGCTCAGTACATAGATGGGGCTCCCACAAGCTCAGGGAGGCAAGCTGGACCAGCTTCATTTCCTCACCACGTCACAGTCTCCCTATGTTATGGAGCAATCTGAATTTACCTTATATGATTTCTCTATGCCTTAGTTTCTCTTTAGTGGAAAGGTAGTAATAACCTTTCCCACCTCCCCATGATGCATGGTCACTCGTGTTTCTGGGGCAGGTGGAGTCCTGAAAGTTCCTCAGCTGATAATCTTCAAGAGGTTGATGTAAAGATAAATATAGGACTGAGATGGGGTCAACCTGCCTCAGAAGGATGCTTCTCCACCTTTCAAAGAGGGCCGACGAAACAAGTGGATCAAGAAAATTGTATCAAATCAGAGTGGGCCTGAAGGTTACCTTGGCTGAAATGGCGCCATCCTCTCAGAATACCGGTCCAAAAACCAGTTTATTAAAAAGTGGTGAGGTAAACCCCATGTGCAGGAGCAAGGGGAATTGTTCCACATTTTTGGCTCCAGAAGGCTGGAGGAACCCTCAACTAATGTCATTTAAAAATGCTCTGCAAATACACTAAATAAAAGGGGAGTTTCTGCACAAAATGAAAAGTTATACAATCCCTTAAAAAAAGCCAAACCTTAAACATGTGAAGGCTTATGAAAAATTAGATGATGTGAAAAACGCTTTAAATCAAAGCAGCAGGTAAAGCTGGAAATAAAGTTATCTTCAGTTAAAATCTCTATGTACCACATTGACGGTAATGCTTCATTTCCTGTAGACTGTAAGTAAATCAAAGCCTACTTTGGGTTTCCATATCTGTCTAAGATCTCATCTCCAAGAATGTATTATTTTGGCATTTCCCACATTGGAATTACCTCTGGTCCGAATTTGGGTAATAGAGTATGATAACATATTAACAAGTAATAAGCATGAAATTTTTATCCATTTTAAAATGTATTACTGAGAAAGAAAACAAACACATAAAAAAGCCAGCATTTCAAAAGTAATCAGCAATAGAACCGAGAAAACAAAAGACTTAGGTCACAAGAGAAAAATGAAAGGAAAGGAAACTACAGCTAATTGGTGGCACTTTTGCAGAGAAAAAATGTAAGAAAAACTGCATACCTATTCAGGAAAAGTAAAACAGATGTGTGAAGTGTCTGACTGAGCTATTGTTTTAACTTTGTAATCTAAAATAGCTGACTTGATTTCATTTTAACAAGGGATTAGTTTAGCAGACAGTTTGGATTAGCAGCAACATATATAAATAAAGATGCTATGCTTAAAACTTAAATGCTCAGCTTACAAGATGCAGGACAACAAAAATCAGAAAAATGCTAGTCTTGAACTTTTAGATTACAGCGCCAAAACACATGTCCATTCCACAGAGACAAGGAATTAGCAAGAGTCCTCACACTGAACAATGTGATACAAGAAATATTTGTGATTATGATTTCACTGAGAAGCAACTCAAGCCCTGCTCTATGCCCTAATTGCAGAGGATTATGAAACATTTTACACCTAAGCTATTTTAAGAAAAAGAAGAATAAGCTCATACTTTGCTATTCATATGAGAAGGAACCTGACACAAGCCAGAAATCGTGGGTCGGTTATTCTGTAAAAAAAGATGCATGTTGCTTCAGCCATAGAAGAGGGGAAAAAAACTGTCTGTAACTAAAGAAAGCCCTTTTCTAATACGCTTTTCACACAGCAGCAGAGATCAGGATTAACAGATCTGAGGAAGGGAGGTGTCTGGGCTGGTAACCAGAAAGAGGATGAGACCGGGAGAGAACCACTCTTCCTCCCCTGTAGGCAGACAGCTGTCTTTCAGTGAGCAGCCTCAGAGCCTGCACTAACTTTTAAGTCATAAACATTCACAGACATTTGGGGTTTTATATAGGATCTTGTATAGTCCCTTCCAGCACTGCCAAGCCGGATGTGATTCTAATGTCATGGTGTTTTCTGTAGCAATCATTTTGCTACCATCTGTTAGAGGTCAACACTAATACGGGTCCTCTATTTTTTTAGGCCCTTAAGTCAGTAAAGGCTTAAGCCTGCTACTGATTTCAGTGCACTTTGGCTCTTGCCATCAGGGTGAAGACCTGCACTTGGATATACAGAATCACAGAGACCATTCACCTACAGGGGACGGGCAGGGTGCTCCCGTGAGTAGCAACTACCTCAGTTGTTACAGGAGTTTTCAATTCAGTCCCTAAATTCCTGCATGCTCTGTCTAAAAGGTTAGCCATGCTGGAACGGTCTGGAAAAGAGTACAGCAAGGAGGAAGGGGATATGCTGTTCTCCACATGCATGACGAATAGGCTGAACCCAGCAGGCTTTAACTACAGCAAGAGTAGTTTAAGCTAGACATTAAAATCTGTTCTAATGCCAAAGATGCAGAAATGTTGTGAAGACTTCATAAGTGGAGGTCTGTAAAATGAGTTAGACATACGTCTGTGGGGAATGGCTTAGGAAGGCAGAGCCTGGGCTGTATCTGAAGTTCCTTCTGTTTTTCACGGAGTAACATCCATCTGATCAAATGCTGACAAACACATTGGCGACTCACCATCAGGTGTATGGCAGGCAGAGCATAATGTGTATTAAATCCAGAGAACTTACAAGAAAAGTCCCAATTCAAACCAAGAATCTTTAGCAAGGAGTCGCATCTGTCTGGAAACATGGCTACAAAAGAGAGTTCCTGAAAGAAAGATCTTGCAGGTGCAGGAAAGCAAGCTACTGAAGAAATCAGAGAATGTCAGACCAGGGACACATATCTCCTAGCACGATAACTTGCAGGTAAATGCACAAGGTAGCAAAGAAGAAAGCAACCATGATGATACAACAAAGGTCGTTTGGGGGGCCATCTCCTGTGAAAAAGGAAAAAACTAGTGACACCAAAAAGGAATAAGCAGAAAAAAGAAACAGAAAGAAAGACTCTAGTGATAGGTAGGAATGTACAAAGGTCATTTTTGAAAGGTCAGCTGGGAGTCATGTATCTGACACACTTTTTTTTCTAGATCTGTCACCAGTCAAGACAGTTGTGTCCTTTCTAGTTTCATGGAGCCCCAAAATCTTCCCAAGGGGCTGTCGCAGAGAGTATATAAAGCAGGGTAACAAGGTCTAGCCGCAGCATTTTGGAAAAAGAAAATAAGGGAAATATGTTGACGGCATCCAGAGGGAGGCCTTTGGCCTTAGTAGTACCTGCCTATCTCATCTTATGCTGAATAAAAGGCAGTATTTGAATCCTCTTGCCTCAAGAAGAACTGACCTGGCAGAAAGAACAGAGTTCAAAGAAATGTATCAAGAGCAGAGTTATTTCATGGCAAACATAAGCTCAGACCACGGTTGTGCCCTCCAGAAGATGTTCACAGGAGGTTGAGAAGGTTGCTTAATTTGGAAGTATCCTGCTTAGCACAGGAACTCATAAAAAAAGGGATGCTCCATGGCAGGATGGTGTAATCCCTGAAGAGGGGAGAGCAGCTGGTTCTCCATACGGAAGACCCTCAGCAGCTGGTTCTCCATACGGAAGACCCTCTCCCCTTTTTGGGAGCAAGAGGAACACAGAAAGGTTCATCAGAGAAGGAGCTGTTTCTGACAAGAGAGGGCAAGAAAACTCACTGTCTACTCACCAGTTCAGTCCCCCAAGGAAAGAGCCAGCTGTCTACAGAGTGATTACAGGGAAGAGCTGGAAGTGGATTGAGCTTTGAAGCCAGGCAGCGTGTTGCCTGGTAGCCCAGTAAACCATTAGTAACAGGACACAGATTTCACATTAACTCTGTAACGTCTCAAGACTCTTCAGGCTTCATCTGGACCTGTCTTCATGTGACTGAAGCTTTGCTTTAGTTTGCTTAGTTGTATCAGCAATTATCTGATGACCAGGTGGTTATTGCCCAATTTGTTCTTCTGTTTAGATTTTCCTAGTTGTTTGAGGTAACCATATTTTTTTACACAGATATAGTAACAAGTAGTTATTTTTGGTAGAATGAAATATCTATGAACCTAGGATAATGATGCAGTGTAGAAAAATGCAGGCATGAGATGATAACAGAAGGGATACGGGATGATACTGGAGACCCTTGAGCTATTAATTTATCAGTGGTCAATTACTGATGATTAACTGTGGTTCTTAAACATTGGTAGCTCAGGCAATCACATGGCCAAGACCCTTCTTTCCTCAGAGCCATGATGGTGAGGTGCTGGCCAGGACAATTGTCCCTTCTCAGCTCTCCCCCTGCACCACAATCACCAGCAGAGTGAGAATAGCACATCTGTGATATTGTGTAAGAGCCAGCATCACCCAAACTCAGATATCTCAAGTAAGTGCCTTAAGTCAATGTGGCTCAAAAGTATCATAAGAGCATTTTCTTGCAGCTCCCAGGCTACTCACTTGTCGTGACTGAAGCTATCCTGCAAAAAAGGTAGTGTTTTGGACTCAGTATTTTCCAAAATGACTGTTTCATTGGGAACTTGCCAGATGCCAGCTGATCTTTCCATGAGGAAGGTTGGGTTTTTGAATCTTTTCTTCATATAGTGACAAATCACTGTTTTCACTTTTTGAGCAAATCCTTTCCCCCAAAAAGGGAGGGAAGGTCTGCCTGTTTGCTAGAGCAAGGAGAAGCAGAAGACCCATCAGTAACTTACAGTCATCTGTTTGCCTATTGGGTTCTTCCAGATATGAAATTTACCCAACCCAAGAGGACCCAGGAGCAGCACATAGCTGGAGAAGGCAGAGGCTGAAAGTGACCCTAGCAAAGAGGAGCTTAGGAAATCAAAACCCAAAGCAGATCCTTAAGGCCTTTGCTTCAGTTAAGAGCAAGAAGACTTTATCAGCACATCCAGGCTAAGTTTCCGTTGTATCCTTGATCCACCCCAAAATCTCACCAACCAGGCACTTATCCAAGCACAGCTGCCCTTCCACTCACATACCACGTGTGGTGGAAGGGCATCCTTCACAGGACAGAAGGATACGCCTGTCCTCGGGCTGGGAATCTTCACCGTCACATTCACATGTATTTCGCAGTATGATGAGAGTGGTGCTGAGGATCTGGCCTGTGACTCAGCCCTGACCTTTTGTTCCATGGCACAGCCTTAAGTGGTGCAACCTAAAAGTGGCAAATAAAGGGAGTGAGGCAATATTTGCATGTGCCACCTGCCTACCTCCAGCCTTGCCAGCATCTGGCAAAGCAGAAAGCAGAGGAAAAGCAAGTTTTGACTACTCCAGTACATTCTGCCTGAGTAAAGACTGTGAGATATGTCCTAACATTATTTTAATTAAAATGCAATATCAATTTGATTTGAACCACCACCTTTGATACCAAACTCAGCAACTTTATGTAGTAGGCTTGAGTGGAGATAAAAAATTAATGTGTTAAATAATTTAGGCATCAGAGAGAGTCCCATGACCATAATATAAACATATTGATGTTGGCAAGAAAACATTTATTATTAATTTTACATAAGAGCTACAAAGGTTCAGGTGCATTTCCTAATTCATGCCAAACTTTGTAGACATGCAGAGTTTTATGGTAATTAGAACTTATTTATTTGTATCAATTTACATTTATGTTAAGAAAAACAATAATTTTACAAAAGAAAGAGGATTGTTCTAAGTTTTCTATGTATATTTGACCTGAACGAGCACTCTTACTAAGTTTTTGGTGCTGCTGCAGTAAATGAGTAGGTGCTTACAAGAATACAAAAGGTATTAACTAACCATTTTTGGATTTGTCATGGCAATGCCCCAGATTTCCTATAAAATCCTGAATAGGTACTGACTAAAATATTATTTTCTTCTGTGTTTGTCTTCCTTACCTAGAATGATGACCCCCATCTACAGAATATATATATGTGTATATAGATATATATCCATTCTGTAAGTACACATCCACGTGTGTGATATAGATATACACACATACATTCAGAAGGCTATATATGCATGTAGGATAAACAAAAGTGTGGCAAACACCAAATCTACAAGAACAAATTTGCATATTTTTGTTGCTGTTAATAATCACTTGGCAAAGGGTCGTTCTTGTGGTTTCTTCACGGTATGCATCTTCAAGCAGACTCTCATTTTGTGAATACTGCAACTTTAAATGAAGAAATCCCTTTGCCTACTCTCATTTAAATTCAAACACAGATATTACAGTAAGTCACTGTGTTTGCTCTCTTCATGATCCGGGCCTAAATTTCCAAACAAAGATTTTTGTGCCAAAATTTTAGACCCCTACATTAGGAGAGAAAAACAGCGTCGTTATATTTGCTTTTCTTATTCAGCATTTCCCTGTTCTGAAATAACAGTAATGGAGGCAGAACAGACCAGCCAGCACTGAGCCCCGGCTCTGGCAGCTGCGCGGCGCTGAGCAAAGCGGCTCGCAGGAGGGAGTAAGGCAGTTCTTAGGTGGCATCAAGCCGCCAGGACTGGCTCCAGCAAGAGGAGCGGGCTGAGACTGCAAGGAGCCACAGATGGACCTCCTTGGACTCGGGTACTGCCCAAACGGTGCTGCCTTGCCACCATCACTGAGGCTGCTGTAAGCTCCAGCGGGGACCTGGGACGGAAGAGCGAGAGGTTTGACCGGAGCTGCTCTCCTCAGCCCCGAGCGCAGCAGAGCTCAGCAGCCCAGGAGCGCCGGCCATCCATTTTATGCGGCTTGTGTATAATAAAACATATCTGACGCATTTTTAGATCATCAGCTGCAGTATTAAAACAAGCATCTTGCTGAGAAAATAAATACAAAAAACATGACTAGAGGAGACTGCACAATCATAGAGCAACTGAGAGCAAAATCAGAACTATTCCTTCTTTTTCTTCTTTTTTTTAACTGATGTAATTAAAGACTTCCCCAGCACGGACACAAAGGGAGTATTTAATGTGAACTTTAAAAAAAAAAAAAGATTTAAAGGTTTAATATACCTCCAGGAAAAAAAAAGCAGTTAAAAGATTTCCTTAAAAAAAAAATAAAGATCCACAAATGGCTGGTGAAACTCCATAAAGCAGCTGGAACTTGTTAATAGTCACACTCTTCTGTGACCTGAGATGCAGGAATCCAACCATGAATTTTTTACAGATATCCTTTAAAACAAGTGCTGGCTGATATCACTGTGGCCTGCTGGACTAAAACTTTCTGAAGACACTGTGGCACCTAGAGGAAATCAGCTCTCCTGAGATATAGGCTTCAGGAAAAAATACCTTTTTTTTTCAATTCTTTTTCTTAAAAAGAAAAAAAAAAGAAACACTTAATCAGTAGCAGTGACTCAGTATTAAAAACCAACAGTATTCTTTTCCCTCTGCTCTGCACATATGGTTCCTCTGAGAGACCAGAGTTAATGAATAATAATAGTAATTTCTTCACTAGCCATTGCTAACTTTCATACCATGTGAAAAACATTAAATGCGAAAGAGCAGTTTTCTACAGAGATGGGCCCAACAAACCTCCTGGATCTAAACAGCCAGAATTTTGCAGGGAGTTGATAAACAGAGTCTAAACGTCTCTGTCTTTATCACAGCCCCAAACAAACCGCCAGCAGAAAACATGCTCAGACTCATGCCCCCAGGCACTGAAATGAAAACCCAGATTCAGATTTTGGTCATATCTTACTGGGAAAAACTGAATGTTGTATTAAACCAAGGGTTCCTCTAAACATTGTTAACACTCGTAATTCAGAGTTGTGCAGAAATAATGGCCATGCTTTCCTGCAGGATTTTTCCTCCCGTGCACCAAGGATGAAGGCCCTACTGTGGACCATCCGGTGACCTGTCTAATCTTCCCTTACAGCTCCCACTTTCCCTCCTTGTGCAGGAAAAAATAGCGCGTGCTGTTCCAAACAAGCCAACCAGCACGCCAACCAACACGAGCTGGCTTCAGCCGGGGTGGTAGCGGCTTTCTTGTCATGGCACTACACATTTAACAGGGCTTACTATATAAGCTGGAGGACACCACCAGCCCCGTGAGACCACCTGGCTTCTGGATTAGAGCACATCCACCTTGAGGTGCAGGTGGAGTGAATGCTGTAAAACTGTTTACAATGGCCAGAACACCAGCCCCTACGGTGATGCCAGCACGAGGTTTGAAGATACTGTGCCTAAACTGGAGAATCCTTGTTAAGAAAAGTTATGGAGTGGACTTTAGTATGTTTTCACTAAAGCAAATTCAGGAGTGGGCCCTTGTTTTCAAAAACCCCCAAAACATATCAAAATTTGGGGGTACAGCAAAGTAAAAATTTGCTGCTTGAGCCATTACCTACTTGCTGGAGGTTAAGCCTGACCTCTCAACATCCACCTTCAAAACACAGCAGGATCAATGCGCTGTGCTTGCCAGGACACTGGGATAGCCGAGTCCTTTCATCCGCCTAACTGTGGTAGGGAAAGCCATTGTATTTTCCCTGTGCCTCTGCTCCTTTATTGAAGAGATCTGGTAGGAGGGGTTGTGGCTTTAAGCTTTTCTCCTCCCGCATTTTTTTCTGTCTTACTGGGGGTTTGTACAAGGCCCAGCAAGTATTAGAGCCTAAGCACAGCTGTAAAATAGAGCCCTTGGGAAAGGTGGCACTTCCATGGCTGCAGGTGTTGAAATACTCACCCTGAGATCTCTGTCTCATTAGCTCTGCTCGTCAGCCTCCTTATTATTGGAAAGGTTATTACAACACTGTGCCTATGTGAAAGACGTCAGGCTCTGATTTGGACATATATCAGCCTCCCAGAAGCACCACCACATTTGGCACAGCCCGGCTGTCAGTCTTAGCAAAAAGGCCAAGAACTGGAAGGATACGAAGGCCGACTCTACTGAGCCCTGCAAAAGGTCATTCAAGGTCAAATCAGGGTGGTAATATGGGGAAGCTTGCTCTGCTGGAGCTCGTCCCGTGCCCATTCTGCAAGGAAAACTACAGTCTTTAGGGCCGCCACTTTCCTTCACAACCACTAAATTCAGACAAACATTTTAAATAAAAACAATCTCAGAAAAAGTTAAACTAACAAACTCTAAATAGGGGAAGGTGTTAAATTATGTGTGGCCTCATTCTTGTGCTCTCCCTGACAAACAAAATGTGGCCAAAAGAGAATTACAAGCTATGAAGCTGTTAAACTTTCCTTGGACTCTTTATTTCAGATTCCTTATGAAGGAGTTGATAGACTGGATACATCGGTATGCTGTATGATATAGGCCATGAGGAGAAGGGAGAAGAGTGATTCTCTTCTCTCCACACGCACGCACACACACAAACACATGTGTACACACATTGCCATTGAAATGAATGAGCCCATTCATAGGAAACACAAGTTCTGTTGGTTTATTAGGCTTGGAACCAAGTCACACCATCTCAACCTGCCAGAGTTAAGTTGTACATACCAGAAAAATGTCTCACCTGCAGTACCTGTCAGCCTATTTCACATTAACGTAAGCCTTACGATTTCTACTGTCCATGCACCAAATCCTGAAGGCTTTTCGCAGCCCTGAAAATGGTCAGAAGGAGCTTTTCTGCCTCGTATCGCAGTCGCTGGGACTCACCACCTCCTTAGGAGGCAGGCGGTGTTTCCCGCAGGAATGACTGCCGGCGGGAGGAGGGACATTCCTTGAGGTTCCCCTTTCAGAGACTTCTCAGAATCCCTCTCTCTGGGTGGGTTGGCATCTCCCCTGCCAGCGGGAGCAAATGGCCTATCTCCCACAGGGGCTTAGCCGATCAATCATAGGTGGAGGGCAAGTTGCCTCTAGGCTGTCTTCTGGCCCTCAGTAGCTCTTCCCTCTGTGGTCTTCAGTGCTACTCGGCAGCGGAGGTGCTGGGAATAATCCTCTGTCTGCATCCAGCTGCCTGTGCGCTGCAACAAGAGCCTCACAGTGCCCTGCCAAGCTGCTCGGCCTTTGAAGGCACAGCCCCAAATACCACACGTTCCATTCCAAGGCAGAATGTAACGACAGCTATAATTAAAACTGTTATTAATGCAAACACATGAAGTCACAATAATAACTAAACTGTCCAACAGTGTCTGAGGAGGTGTCTCGCTTCCTCTGGAAGATCAGACCTGCTCCTGTGAGAAGCTTCTCCTGGCTAGCTCATAACCTGGAGCCCTATTGTCTAAACACGCTGGGTTTGTTCCTGTCTCACAGACCGTTTTTCACCCGTCTACTGGACAGAAGCTCACTGGGACTGGCACATAGCTGATTCAGCCGATATTGCACTGCAAACTGCTTACGTTCGCGCGCACCTAATTCTGGCCCGTTGCTGTCAAGTAAGGCGTATTAGGCAAGAAAAGATCTTTGATGTCTATCATCAGTTCTTTACCTGTATCTCCCAACAAAATTATCTAAGAGGAGTCAGAATAATAGTAAGTACATAGTTCATAGAGTTCTGCTTTGGACTTTTTTCCCCTAATCAATGTAAATAATCTATGTGTACTTTACTCCAGCCAGTTTTCTCTCTGTGCCATCAATACAACACTTTCCTACACCTCGATCTTTATTTCTGGCATATGCAGCAAAACTTAAGAACCTCTTCAATACTACTGCTCATTTAAGGTCAAAATAACTCTCCTCTTTCCTTTAGAATTTTTTTCCTCAAAGAACCCCTATCAGCCTCCGTGACTACTTTTCACATACTTTTTAATAACAATTTAAGAGTCATGATTCTTGAAACAGGATTTCATGCAGTAGTAATAGATCCCCTTACATTGATAACAGTGATGAGGAATATGCGGTTCTTGACACTATCATTTTAATCTTAATTACTTTGTGTAGAGTCTCATCCAAGGTAGTCAACCTGAAACTCGAGGTCCTTAGCTCACCTCAGAACACGAAGTTTATTTTTATTAGCATAACATGCTAATGTTGGACTTCATCACTTCTGTCAAATGCTTTAAAGAGTGTGTCTGCATCTCCAAATCTCTTCCAGGTTCAGATTCAATTTACAAATCATCCATTTGTAGTTGAAAAAAAGTAATCTGTGAATTCTCCAGAGTGTTTGCAAGGCCATTTTCAGTAACAGCAATAAGTGGTTTGCAGTCGATTTCAGCTAATAAAATAGTAATAGCTAAGGCCTCCCACAACTCAGACATGAAGACTTTTACAACCATGCCAAAGCACCCTTCTCTATCAGAGCTTATTAACTCTCATTTCCTGTTAGCATCTACTATGCATAAACCACTGGTCTCTAGTTATGACCACTCTCCTGCAAGAAGATTGCACCAAAATCCTTCTTAGAGGCACCCGTAGACAATATAGTTTTGTGCATACCATCCTCTCAAATTAATTGTTTTTACTTCTTAGAATTTTTGTTAAGGTTAGGCGATGTCATTTTATAGGAACATTCTCTATTTATTTATTCAGGCAGCAGTATAAGGTACAATTGTCCTAATGTAATCCATCATTCCAAGAAATCTACTATTTCTTTGTTAACTGCAAGTGGTCTTACTGTAACCTATATGTCTTGCTGAATAACATTCTCTCTCAGGTGTGTTATTTAAATTACAGAAAATTTACATTTTGCTGGCATCACACTAACCCAGCAGTTCTGGTTCTGTTCCAGGATGCTCAGAGATTCCAGTCATTCTCTTCTGACATTTGTTTCTTTTACCATTTTTCCCAGATTAAAATATCATTTATGGTGCCCCAATTCCTTCTGTACTACCAAAACTTTTTTGTATTTCCTGATGATGCAAATGGAGTGTTGAGCACAACCTAAATGGAAGTCTGAAGAAACAGGGTTTTCTCAATAAGAGATGGAAAACACAAAAAATATGTGCTGTGTTTTTCCAAAGACATTCCCCAGAACCCTGCTGATACATCCAGCATATAAAAATATCTGGTATTAGACAACTTCCCCGAAAATGATCCCCTAACAACTACTGTGACTTTTTCTTTTTTTGTATTTATTCAATTATTCTGGTCTATCCAAACGCAAAACATTCTGTCCCTCTTTTCTTCTCTAGAGATGAGCAAAGAATGTACCCACAGCTCATTCTCCTACGCATTTTGTGATTCTTGGGGTAATAAACTCACCCAGCTCCTCTTTTAGTCTCTTCCTTAAGAGGAGTGGAATTTGAATAGGAAGAGGGACTGACTCTCTCCTCTGATGTGTGCTCTTCTCAGAGACAGCTTGTTCCCTAGCTGGTGTCCTCTATCGCTTCCTCAGGTACATTGTCCTCCTGTTCTCTCCCGTGAGCACATCGTCCTGATGAGAACAAAGGCTCGACACATTATTTATTCCACAATGGATGCTCTTCTCCATAAAGTTAATACAGACTGTATCTGTCCACTTTATTTACCCTCACGTTAACTTTAGTTGCTATTAGCTTACCCCTGTAAGCCTCCCCTGACTCTCCATTATCTGCTTCTTGTCAGGAGGATAACATTATTTCAATCAACACACCATCATGTGCACCAGTATCCAATTTAAAATGAATAAATGTCTTACTTGCGTTCAGGGTGATAGTCCATTCATCTTCTGATGAATTGCTCTTATGAAGAATCCCCCAGAGCAAATGGTGCTGTCATTGATCTCCTGCATGCTGCTTCTTACAAACTATTTCACAGTGATGTAATCTAGTGCATAGCTTTTTCCAGTTTATGGCTTGCGTTATTTTCCATACCATCAGCAGGCCCAGATGCTGCTCTTGTAGGACTCCAATTATAACTTCCTTAAGCATCTTTCTTTGCACTATTTCGGATTCTCCATTATGTCCTCCTCTTCATTCTGAACTGGGGAACCGGTTAGTTTGACAAACTCTAACTCCTTTGTCAAGAGTTAATTCTTGATGTTCCAACGATTTGTTCCAGATCCCAGTCACAACCTCCTCTGTAATCAGGGCCTTGCTCCATTGAACTGCAAAATTTCCTCTTCAGCCACAGAGACTTTGACTGTTATGGATTTCACCTTCTTTTTTAATTTGTTCTCCTTTTTAAAAAAATCCTTATATTTCGTTATTTCAGAGTAAAATACTCCTGGAACACTTTCACAGGTAATTCCAACTGCCTAAGTAACTGGAAACCAAAGAAACCTGTCAAGACTTCAGTACCACCTATTGTCAGACAGAGCTATTATCTTCTAACTGTCTTCCCTTTTGTAAGCAGATAAAGAGTATGGAGTCATTCACATCTTCTACTGTTATCTTCCACATATCCAGAGTTTCCTCTGCAGTGGATTTTTTCATTGCTTTCACTCAGGGTACTTTCCTCCTTCCTTTTAATTCCCAGCACCATCAGTTACCTCCTGGTGCTTAATGGACTTTGTATCCCACCCATTTCCCATCGCTGTGGATAGCTACACCAGGTACATGGTCCTCAGCCAGACCGACGTCTGGGGCCCTTCACCTTTACAGGCTGGAGATCCAATCCCACGCCCTCTGGCTTGCGGGCACTGTGGTTCACAAATGCCACACTGACAAGGCTGACACCTTGAAGGAATTTCTAAGGCACGAGGTTGCTTTGCTGCCTCAGGGGATTATAGAGCCTGAAGACATACTGCTTGTTGAACAGATTTCTCTCTCAGATACTAAGGTTTCTCATAGTCGCTGAATTTGTCTTCTGTCCAAAGCTCACAGAATAAGTTTCCCGAATGGGGAAGCACTCCTTCTTCTTGAAGGTCAGTTTTCCTACAGTGGAAGACGTTTCTCTTCTTCTTTCTAATTCCCTCAGAAGAACTAGGACTAGGGCAGTTCCTCTCATCATTTCCTAGGTGTGCAAGCCACGCAGCACAAGTTCAGTAAATCTAACAGTTCTTGGAAGGACTGGATCCGTTACACATGCAGGCTGCAGATGGTCTGCACACATCCAGTAAATCTGCTGCTCTCAAGATGCGCAGGACTTAGCACATCTGGTCCAAGATCAGTGGTACAGTAATAAATAAAAAAGGCAAATAAAGTCACACCTTTGGTATAAAAGAGAAGCAGGCAAATACCCCAACGGATACATCGAAGTGGGAAAATATCATTTCCCTCTGTTTGTTGGGGAATCCCAGGCTTGCTGCTTCTAAGACAATCTCACCCATGCTCAGTATGACAGATCTCTGAACACGATGAGCAAGGCTTAAACTACACTCTACGACCAAGCAGGTCGTCAAACGTCTGAAAATCCTTTATAAATAAAGGCAGTCTTCGAATTCCATGCGGTTAGAATTGCCAAAAGACAGAAGGGCATCATCTGGAAAACCTAACAAAATGTAACTTTAAGCAGAGTCAGGAGAAAGAAAAAAAAAAGGAAAATTACTCAAAGTTACCTCTTACCTTGCTTTTTTTGCTGAAAGGCAGAGTTTGAATGGGTTGTACACCTCAGTGATATGCCAGGTGATAATGAAAGATCTTCCATATGAACATCATACATAGGCATATCTGCAAATTCATAAAAGGTCTGAGGCTGCTGCAAGAGCTGACCCAGTGAGCAATGTCGCAAATTGTTGTCTTTTTGTCTCCTGACCACATAAACAAAACTATCTTTATACAATAACTGAGAAAGATGCATCATCAGCCCGTGAGCTGCTGTCAAGAGGTAGGGTGTACTCTCAGTTTTTGTTAAGGCACTTAACAAGCCAAAACTGAATCCGAAGTTAAACCATGATAATAACACCTTTATGGAAAAACCCAATAAATTAATAACATCATAATAATTTTTTCCAGGTTCTCATGACACCTGGTTTTGACTAAAATCCTTACAATCCAGCAGCAACATGCTATAGGACAGTGCAAGAATTTATAGAAAAGTTTTCATCTTCTGCGTTCACACTTCATATGCTTTTTAAATAACTGCTACTACAGTTTTGGTCTCCCCACTGTGTAAATTTGGTAGGATTTACACATAAGGGCTGGTCTATCATCTGTTTGTGGAATATTCAACTCTTGCAGGGGAATAAACTATCTGACATAGCCAAACTTTCCTTCTCCAAATTCCATGTTCTCATAATCCCTGCAGAGCTACAGATTCCAAGAGAAGTGCTGCTATTACGGACCAATGCGAGGCCAACCTTCACTCAGATTCAGGGCTCTGGAAGCACTTTTCTTAATCCAAAACAAGAAGTCAGATTAAATTTTTCCTCCCAACCCTGAGCAAATCCATCACTTTAAACCCTCACAGCTTAAAAATATTAATGTTTTTTCCCTTTTGAATTTGGCAAGATTCTCCTGAGTCAGTGAGAAAGCTGATTGTTTCAAGTTGGACCTGCATAGGTCATTGTGTCCTTAAGAAAACCAAAAGAGAGTGGTTTTACTGACATCATTCAAGGTACATTGTGGTTACATTGGCTGAAGATATAGCCATATATTTAGCACCATTTCAAGTCATAAAAACTTGCTCGTATTTTTTTTTTTTAACTTGAAAAGTTTACTGGCTGGTCACACGTGCACAATTGCAAAATGACTGAACAAATCTTCCAAATGTCAGTTTTCTTTTCAAAACATATTTGTCATTAAAATGAGACAACACATGATCATTTTTACTGCCAATGGACCATTTTAAAGAAAATGTGACTGAGTGAAAACAGGATTACTACAGAGATTTTCTAATCTACTATAAGCAGTTCAAATACAAGGATAATTTGTGTTCCGTTCTTGATTATCAGGAAAGCTTTTGAAAAGTTTGGAGCTAAAGGCTAGAGACATCAAAAAGGAAGTTTAGAGTTTTGTCAATTGCTTTCACTCTGAAAGATTTCTCAGAGTTTGGCCTTAAAAGAATTTTTGAAAGAGTAGACATCGAGCTGCATGGTATGGAAAGCCCTTTATATGCTCTGGTGGGGGAAGGAAAGGGGGGGCCTACCAATTATACTATTACCATTCTTATTACCAGTTTTAGAGGAGAATGACAGTTTAGCAATTTTAGAAATAACGACACTGTATTATCTGATCCTTCTCTTTCCATAATGCAGTATCCTCAACCACACAGTTTTGGGGTCCATTCTTCTAAAAGTACCTGGAAGTTACAAATTATTCCTGGCTGTCAAATTTGGTAATTGTAATACATAAACAACACTGAATAGCCAAACATCCTGTGATCAAACTCACATGCAGAGATAACTGCCTGTGCAGAACAGGCTTTAGCTCATTGAACAATCTTCCCTCAGATAAGCCTGAATTCATGGCGGTTATGATCAACACCAACACCCTCTTCTTGCTGGTGTTCTTACAGAAAACAGGATACTGTGTCTCCCTATAGCTTTCACTCAAGAAAGGATTTAAAGGATTGAGGGTTCCTAAGAAATTTCTAATTAAATACAATAGATTAGGAGGTCTGTGGCATTACAGCTTCATTTGGCCATCCATCAACATTTCATAGCCTTAAGCATATTACCTTGACCAGCAATGTGAAATGTGAATGAACTAGAACACTGACAAGGTTGAGCCCCAAGAGAGAGGAAGATAGAGAAAGAGAAGGGATGGTGGGAAAAAAGCTTACTGAAAAGAGATCTGAAAGAAGAAATAGAATTATGCTTTCTAATGTTGGCAAATAAGATAAATGGATATCAACATTGCAAGTTTTATTATTTTTAAGGTTTGAAAAGCAGAATTTCTATCAGGAGGGAAAAGCTGCCTCTCTTGCTCTCAGATCAGGGTATGTTAAAATTCAAAATATATGACATAATAAGGAAAGATAGTCGGCCTTCCAGTACTGAAACAATGCTTGAAAAATTAGTCTTAGGTCTCTGTTCTGCCCTCAAGGTATTTTTTCTGAACATCATGATGAGAAGGGTTACCTCCAGGAAGGGAAGTAAAGTTAGTCCTAATGAGGCTGAGGCCATAGGCCATCCCATGTGCCAGAATAAGAGAGAAGCATATGGCAGACCTGAGGACCACAGGTGGATTTTTGCTTCCACTGACTAAATTCTCTCTTCTTGAGTCACGTCGCATTCATACCCCAGTCAGTAGAGAGCCAAAATCCAGCCCTAAAGCAGGATGCAAGGTAACAGGTTTTGTTAGTAAACATCTTGATGGTCTGCAGCTGGCAATCTGACCTGGAAAAAGAGTCTTCAGTAGCTGACAGTCTAAGACTCTACTCCAATCCACAAGTGCTTGAGAAAGCTCCAGTTGAGTCCCGGGTTTATGAAAGGGATACCCAGCTCAGTAGCCTTGCTAGACATTTCATTCAGCCTTGCTCGCTCCCGTTCCTTTATAAGTGAACAGGGAATGGTCCTCAAGCAACAAGATGCTTAGGAGCAACAGGCATGTTTCAGATCGTGGTAGTCTGCCCTCACTCACTTTCTTTCCTGGACCCCTCTGAAGCATGTAAGCTTTTCCCTGAGGCATGTATGGACTTTAGCACAGCCTTAGCCAGCCCAACAATTCTGGGAAGCATCAGCCTATTACCCTTGCACAGTAAAGCCAATATTATCGAGCGGTGCCAGCTCCAGTCCTCCTGTACAGTGGATCCCGTTATGATGGGAGACAGGAATCAGCCTGCGGTCTCATCTGCCACTAGGAGAAGCTACTTGGCTCATCTGACCAGGAGAGCAAAGCAATATTGTTTTATGACATATGGAAAAAACTAAAGGCAGGAAAAGTATGATTTAATGAAAAGTGATTTCTGGAGTGCCCACTACAGATGCACTCAGCTGCGTCGCATAAATTGTGAGGAAAGACTCTGGGTTTCTGTGCTTTATTTTGCTTTAGGGTTTTTTCTCAGCCTGCTGGAATTTGTCAGTGCAGGTTTCTGCTGCTTCTAAGATTCTAATTTATGCTTTAGTGTTTTTTTCTTTCGTATATGAAGTGAATTCCTATAAATGCAAAAAAGATTTTTGTAACAGACTTTTCTTACTAGTACCAATATTTTGTTGTGTCTATCAGGAGTACAACAGATGCTTCATTACTGGCCTCATCGGCTTGAGGAGGTGGGATTTCCACCATCACAGGGTTACATCTACTCGTGTGAAAGATTTAAGGCATCTCTGCTACAGAAACAAGTGCAGTCTCGCATTTATGCCATTTCCAGGAATCAAATCATATTTCAGCCACACATATGTTGATCTGTTGATCTTGAGGTAATATTTCCAAAAATCAGTGTTTTGTGTATGACCTCCAGACATATGCTTTTCATTGTAGAAGGATGATGTGGAGAGTGTGACAATCAGCCAGTGTTTCATCAGCGCCCTACCATCACACCTGTCCACCAGTACAACACGGAAGGTTTCTGCAGCTGCGTCACCATCCATACCCACAGTGGGCATACAGTAAGTTACCTCTGACAGTCACGGATTTTGAGAACCCTACAAATTCCTAGCCTACAAATGTCTAGCTCTTAGACATTTCCATATTGACTGGCAGCATGCTTAGTGGCCTGAAGCAGATCGAGGATTTCATGTGCTCTCTTGGGATGCTATTTTATCTCTCTGTCTCGGTGTCCCCACCTGTAAAATGTGTTAAATTTCCTACTGAAGGATATTGTTGTGATTAGTTTTAAATGTTTGTGAAGCATTTTGAAGTTGAAAGGTTTGGAGTAGTAGTTTCTGGCTCAAGTTTACCTTAAGCAAAAGTGAGAGTGTGGAGAAGGTATGTTGTAGCTCCGAGCAGCAACTAAGAATCACTACAACAGTTGTGAGGAGGGGCAGATGATATAGTGATAAGACAGGTCCCTGAACATAGATTCAAATAACAGCTGAAAATATATTTTCATGACATTTGGAATCACTTTAGTGCATTGAATGCAAATATTCATACTTTTAAAAAGAGAATTTTTCCAAAAACACAGACTATTATAAACGTCCAAACAAGAACAAATTGTTATCCATATTCACAGGATAAGCTTTTTGTAGTATTTATTAAAGTCTCTATGCCTTTGATAAACATCAGTTACAAAATCAGAAGGAATACCACTGAATTTGTTTGACTAATCCAATATCATATGTCATAGTCAACATGACCAAATTCCAGGAATCACTCACGGCACAGTGACTCTGGATTGGGGATTTTGTTCAAGATTCAGATACCTAAACTTAGGTGTTAACAATATAGATGGCTACAAAAGAATGAGGTGTCAATCTACTCAATGGGGAGATCTGTGGCTCAATCAGCTGCCATTTCAGATGCTCTAGTGTACCCCGTGAGGTGCCAGCTGCTTCTCCAGAAGATCCCTCCTCTGTATTACCTCAAAACTGACAGCCTCACTTGGAGGTCTCAGGTACCCTAGAAAATCTCCCCTTTGTAAATGAGTCAGGCCCTAAGTATCTGCTCTAGACTCCATTGACTGAATTAACTAGACCTCCATCCCCTTTAGTGGGAGTTTTGGGCACTGAGCTGACAGAGAAACGTACGTATGGAGGCCAAGCTGTATCCCACTCCAAGCTGTAACCAATCCCTGAGGCTTAAGTATGTTATTGTTTACATAAACCAGCTTTCCCAAACTGTGATGATTTTACCTTTGTTAAAGAACTAATGGATATTCATACTAGCACAGTTCCTGGGAGCTACAAACCAACTCATTTATTTTAAAAGTGTTTTAACCAATTGCTCTGAAGAACCCTTTTGACATCCTTAGAGGAACTGTGTGAGGTAGGGCAAGTGCGGGGGGCCCAGTAGGCAGTGCTGGAAACTGCCCTCCAGTGTCTTGCTCTAGAAGAAATGGCTCTCCTCCAGAGGAAAAGGAGGTTCTGCTATTCCTGCCAATTTCAGTGAGAAAGGGTTCTTTCTGTGCCTCAGCAAATGGAAAAAGGGGGTTCCCACCATTCTTCTTGCTGTAGAGCAAGAAAAAGAACCTCTTTCCTCTGCAACTTCCAACAGGGGGGCAGATCATAGCATAGGCAGAGTTAAAAAACAGAATGAAAGCTTATTGTGATATGACACTGTCTCCTAACTGCTGACACAGATATTTGTTAGTACAGTGCAGAGAGAGTTAATTTTGTGTCCTTTTGGACAGTCTTTAAAAATTTCTCTTGTAATAAAGATCTGTTTTACGTAAGGGGCGGTCAGCTTGAGGGTTTTGAGCATCATGCACCTAACAAGTAGTTCAAGAAGTGTTGCCATGCTAGCACTGTGTCACTAGCACAGGGACAGCTGGAAAAAGTGGTGGAAAGCAAGCACAGAAAGACTGCCCCTTGAGCCCCAGCTATTCACCTAGTCCAGTCCCATCCAGCAGTGGATCATGGCATCTCCTGCTATACTGCATCATGAGACGTTAGTTTGGACTAAGAATTTGCTTGTTAGATGGCTAATGTTACCTGAAATAAACTGTAGCTGAGATGAGCAGAACTTCACCACCAGCACAAATGGGAAAGGAAGGGTGGGGTCAGAAGTGGTGGGAGAAATTGATGGGAATTACTGATGATTTCTATCCAAACTTGTGCTTACTGGACGTAAGTGGTCATATTATTCAGGCCAGCAGGAAAACCTAGAGGAAAACAGGTGGAAAAAATAGACCACAGAGGCTTGCTCTGCAAGAAGGAGAAGAGGTGATGATTTTTGCTCCTCAGATAATGTTTTCTAGATTAACGAACACCAAGGAGCAAGAAGGCACTGAAGTACTATTCCAGCCCCAACGAAACTATAATTCTTATGACCAGCATCACCCACTTTTTCCTCTAAGAGTCACAAATGCCACATTTTGCAGATGGCTCTCAGAGAATGTCAAAGGATGTGAAAAATCACAGGCAGCCAGACAGCTTTGACTGAGTACATGTCTGAGGAGGCCCTAGAATGAGAGCTACTCGAGGAAGTGTTATAAGATAAAAAACATTTTTTAAATTTGCCTGAGATGTCATAATATGAATAATTACAATAACATTACAATGAAACCCTTTTGTTTCATCTATTTAGGGGGGAGGGGTTGTTAGCACAAACATTAGACCTAGGATACCTCTCAGCCTATCACACATTCTAGTAGGATGTCAGAAATCTCCAAGAGCAACAGCATTGCACGGGAGCTGCTGATAGCTCCTCAAATGCATAGATTATTCTATTTTTGATTATATGCATATGTCAATCTCAGAGCAAAATTGAGCCCTTAGGGCAAAATTCTCCTCTCAGATCCACACATCAATGGGAGTTCCCTTCATGCAGGAAGAACAGACTATTGGAGTTGAGAGCTGCTGTGTAGGTCAGGATGGAAAATTTTGTCTGTAGTGTTTATTTTTGAAATAGTAAATTTAAAATATAAATGTAATTTTCTGTCATAACAAAAAATTTGAACAGAATCTCAATCTGTCCTACCTGCATCACAAAAAAACATACCACGTTCACAAACATAAACAAATATTTAGCTCAGGGGTTTTGGAGTGAAAGAAGAGGTAAAATTATGTCTTCAGAAAAACTTAATATATTAAATTCTTCCTTTACAATGGTGAAGCTCTTCAGAATGAAAACGCTCTTTATTATAACAGACTCACTGGAGACAAGGTGCTTGAAGAATCAGTTTCATGTAATCCTTCATAAGGTGAGAAATCACATTCCTAGTGCCCTCAGGCCTTTACAGACTGTCTGGGCACATACGTAAAGGAGAAAAGCCTCATTCCACCATGCTCACCATGAAGCATGTCCAGCATATAAAATGGAATTCCATTTTCCAGAAGGCACGATGAAGAGGAAGGATCACTAATCTAGAGCAGCCACTGCTTTAGTGCAACCTTCCCAGATCTGCACAGGCCAATTTTGTATGTAAATTGTGGGTTAAATGTCATAAAATGTACATGTACAAAGAAAGTAGCCAGTCAAGGATTTAGCTTTGGAATTGCTGCCAAAACGCGTATCTGAGCCAGATCTGTGCTCACTTTACACATGCTTTTCTTTGCATGCTTCTTTAATGGTAAAATTAACCCCTTCACAGTGAAATGGTACAGAACCTATACCTCCTTTTAATTCCTAATTCTCTCTAATTGCTAATTTGAAAATTAGCAGCTATTAAAATAATGTTTAAAAGAGTAAATTGGTGCATATATCCTATACTGATCCTCTGGATGGGTGTGAAATTCACCTGAAAATTCCAGGCTGCTGCTGTCAGGCTTTAATGCTGGTGGTCTGATTTAGTGTTCAAAGACTTTTTTTCTCTCTTGCTTCTGCTATTTAGTCTCTTTCAACATCTTCTTGCTTGAAAACATCTATACTCATTAGTCACTATTGAGATCATTAATACGCAGCCTGGGCTCTCTATAACTACTATAAACAAAGACATAAAGTGCTTTCTCATATTTCTTCGGAAGCAGTTGATATTGCAAGAGGGTAAAGAGACTATCAGATAGATATGGTACAAGCAAAGCAGCAGCCAGGGACAACACCTAAGGCTTTGGAAAGATGTCACTATTTTGCATTATTAACAAGAAAAAATCTAAATTAGAAACTCCACTAATGTGCCTGTAGGAACCACATACCCTTAACACAAATGTTTACGAATTAGGTAAGCGTTTAAGTACTCGTTAAATAAATATTCAGCTATAACCCATTCTGCCTGTGGACATGTAGTTAGAAATCTTTGTTATCCTGCTACAGACACCATGGATATAAAACAGTAAAAAGGACAGCTATAAAAAGTTTGCATCCTTTTTCCACTTAAGAAATGTCAAACTTTGTTTTTGTTAGCAGTTCTCTGGGAAATATTTCTCAGGCAGTTTTTTAACTATAACCTGAGAAGAGTATTTAATTGCAAGAATAACCACTGTTGAGTATCAAAATTAACTTAATACTCATTAGTTTGACTATGGCAGTACTTCTTAACTCGACTTGTAAAATTCGTGCAATGAATTATTGAAAAGCCATTATTGAAATAACCTCTTATTTTCTAACATGGCTGCTTATGTTTCCCAGATGAAATACAGCATGCATCTGTTGCCATAGCTACAGTTAGTTTCTGAAATAAACATTACTTCTTTCTCATTCTTATGTCCACATACAAAAAGCTAAACTATGCTATCTTTTCCAATCATATGTATTGTAGGTACAACAGTCCATTTAAATAATAATCTTATTAAAGATAAAAACCTATCTTACCTCAAGATTTCAGACATTTCAGTGATATGAAAGATGGTAATTCTCAGAGTTTATAAACACAACATGGCATGTACATATACAACCTTTAAAGACGTGACCTTTCTGGGACTCCTGTCAATGCATAAAACATGAGGAGGAGGAGTTTAACTAACAAGATGTGGGACATGGGGAAAGGTTTAAATAAAAAGCAGTTCCCCAAAGTGTGCTTGTTGTACCTCTTGGGTTCTAGTCCTGTGGTCTCTGGAGGCTTGGAAAAGAATCTTCTATTCCACGGCTGGGTGGAATTTGGGGTAATTTTATTTGATGAATTGGGCAGTCCTTTTTAACTTTGTCCTCCTGCAGCACAGAGAGTTTGTGTAATTTTCAGACATACGATTTCCAAAAATAACACTCAGTTCAAGGAACTTAGGAGACTGTCCTGGGGCATCAATCTTGTCATGTCCATGCTAAGGTAGCCTTATGCAGCAGTCCTGAAGGAAACATACTGTTGCAAAGAAAACATATCATACTTCTGGCAGTAAGGAGGAAACTAATTTTTCAGAGGTTGCTTCAACTATAACACGTGCAAAGCAGGTGAGTAAAGGCCAAAATAAAATGACACCCCAGAAAAGAAACCACAAATGCACATACAAGTGAGCAGGCAAAGCACCATACAAGTTTCATCCAGGTCCACTTCCAGCTATGGCCAGGGAGACAGACAAAGATATCAACAGATGCTATAACTCAGACCCAAGACCGACAAGGGCCAGGAGCGTAGAGGACATAAATCAGCAGTTGTCCTGCACCTTCAGCAGAACCACACTGAAATATGCAAGCAGTACTCAGCCCTCATGGTGTTGTAAAAGATGTGTGGATATTCTAAACGTGTGCTTTTTTTTTAAGAACCCTTCCTCAAAGTATAATCAACACAGAGCAAAAGCAGACCATTATCAATCCCCAAGAGCCTAAGTAGACGGATGTGCCTTGCAGCATACCTTAAGGGGCAAAGGATTGGAACTATTTTGGACCACTTCGGGAAGTAGATCCCAAAGGGAATACCTTGTCAGCAGCCTTCTTTATACACTGGAAGGGTATAAAGAGTAATCACTCTTTACTGACCAATAGAAACATCAAGAGAGAGGTGGTCTTTTATGTAGATAAGTCCTGAGCCACTCAAGGCTTTAAATACTGAAACGAACCCATTCAGTATCACCATAAAACAAACAAGCAGTCACTGTTGAGCACAGAATGGTAGCTACCAGCAAGATACTCTAACATCTGAGTCAACATAATTATGTAGCTCTATTTGCAATATATTATGATATTCTATGATAGTTTACAGACCCTAGCTAGCATTACTCTTCCCTTATGAAGCATAAAGATACTTGGATCAAGAAGATATAACTTGCTAGGCCCTATAAACTTCACAGATTACAACCCAAGTGAAAGGTTGAGACTAGACTAGCTTGTGACCTGGCTGCGCTGTGGTGCATGATAACAGTATAGCTGTTACTCTTTCAAAATTCAGCATTGGTCTGACAGTGAGGGACATCTATCACCATTTTTCAGAAAACTCTGTGAAAGCTTATGCAATCTCGTTTTAGCCTATTTATAGAAATACCACTATAGATTACTGTTACCAAGCAAGATTGGATAGAGCAAGTGTTCAGATAAAAGGAACAAAGGAACACTGAGTAACTAAGAAAGCAGATAAAGTAAAGCAATTAAAACAATCTGAGAGAAACTATCACTCGCCAAGAAAAGCTATGCTTTTCTGCAACAGCAAAAGTTGTAGGGTCCAAGGTAAAGTGAATAAAGCCCAGGAAGAGATATTTACAGTAATGCATCTGAGACCCTGATTTTCTCAGTCCTTGAGTTGCATGTAGTTTTGATAAAGAACTAGAATTTGAACATTTAAAGGAGATAAGTGATTTGAACTCACCAGCTCCTTCTTCTCCCTTAATCTCCCCTATTCTTTTCCATCAAAATTACTCCAGACTTCACAGTATCATCTAATGTATCATCTATTCAGGAAGAGTATTCATGGTAAAAAAAATCTCTTTCTTCTACTTCTCCATGAACAAAATGCCCAACCCCCCTCAAAGAAAAGGTGTTAGACACTATTCAAGGCCTAGACATAATACATTTCCAAATGGAGCATTTCCAAATGCTCCATACTCAAATCTTTAGCAACAAGGATGAAGGGACAAACAATTCCAAGGCCCCGATATATGAATTGTGTGCCTCTCTGATAAGCAGAGGGGTTCCCATGAGCACAACACCCTAGTTCAAGCCCTGGCTCCGAGTCCATGGCAACCCCAAGCTGGACTTCCCAAAGCCACAGCAAACATATCTCTGCATATCCCTGGCCAACAAAAGCTATATGCCCCTGTAACAGTGCAAGTCTCAAAAAAAAGTACATGAGGCCCAGAAATAAACATTCCCAGAAAATCAGACTCTATTCTAATACTACCACACCGAGAAGTGGCTCCATATTTTATCAACACTACAGCTTTTCCTTCATAGCAAAGTTAGTAACTACAGGAGGAGCAGTAGCAATCCCTCTATATTAATAATAGCTGGCACCTCCTGCAAACTTTTTGTCGTGATCAATAGTCCTAGAACTCGGAGACACAGAAAAGTCAGTTCATCCACAAATATCCATATACATGTTCATAGTCCTTGGCAAACATGGTATAAACTAAATTAAATTAGCCCTTGAAGAAAGACTGCATTTGTCAACCAGCGATAAAACATTCATTCCTCTCACCCCCTAATGCCAGGTTAGAGCTGTGCATCTCCTAATGAAATCACTTCAAATTTGGCCAGCTTCTGCATTTCCCAGCTGTTCCCCTTGCTTCAACCTAGCTTAGCTTCTGCTTGCAGCCTAGAGCTCTCTACATTCTGAACAATTATATATCCAACAGCACTAGCTACAGATCACAAGTGGTGGTGGAGCACACTTCACAATGTATGGGGCTCACTGGGATGCATCTGGATGGGAAGAAAACAGAAGGAGACTGGGACTGTTTTTCCCAAGTCAAAACATCATTTGGCCTAAGGTGAATGCACAGTCTATTGGCCACAGTTAATATCTGTAAGCCTTTCATATCCTTTGCTATTAAGCAGAGACTCACACTGCGCTGAAAGCTTATGTGAGCTGAGAACCTATCTCTTACTGATCTCTAACCAGAATAGGCCCTAAACCCTTTTCCCTCAACCATCCCTCATATCAGAGAGCTCCAATGCCCATAAAATGGAGTCTCCTGTGTAGTTTGTATCAGTGAGTCCTACATCCCTTCAGATGGCTCATTTGCTCAAGTCTTAGGTAAGCTTAAGACACTATAATCATCATTCTCTTCCTATTAGCATAGGCTCTTTTGTGGATCAAGTGATCTCTAGATTTCAGTGGAGAGTCCAGTGACCCAGTCCTAATGGTTCTACAGTGTATGTAATCCAGCTTTTTATTTTTAATTTGGAAAAGGATAATTATAGGCAATTGTATATGTAAATGTTGAAGGAAAAGATTCTCAAAGCTGAAAAAAATAAGCGTTCATCAATTCATTAAACACCCAAAAGTCAGGAAGTGCCATTACTGGCATTTACTGTGCAATCGAATTCTACTCCCATGTGTATACACATTATGGTACATTCTTTAATTATACGATAAGTCTTTTTTTTTCCACAGGACCCCAGCTTTATTCAGTGCACAGCGTTCAGTGAATACAGCAGCTGCTCAATATTTCTCTTTATCCTCATGCTTTATTTACTGCACATCCTCTGAACATTGCATTGAATACAGAGTTACTTGTTGCCTCATGGGTTTTGTGCTGATGCTCGCAAATCTAGTTATCAGTGTACTATAAAGATTAATGAATTTATGGTCACAATCCCCCTATGTACACACTAGAAGAGTGTCATTCCTATGTACACATTAGGAGAGTGTCATTAAACCCATTGTATAGACTGAAGCAGAAAGACACAATGACCTGCTTAACGCAAGACAGTAAGTCAATGGTATATTGCATGAATCTACGCCGCTACGTAATGCTGCCCGCTTGCTCAAAGTCGCAAATCTACATAGCTTGTGTTAATTAAAGTTGTGACAGGCAACACTGAGCATTTCTGTACATCGGACTCCTGGTCTTGTGACTTTAACTCCCAGAAAACAGAAAGCACACATTCAGTGATATCCTGGAAATGTCTTACTGTCTTCAACGTAACAGCTTGAAAGGTTGTAGCAGGCCAGATCTACTTCTCCTACATTATCATTAACTGTGTTAACGACGAAGCCAAACTTCAACTTTTTGCAGTTTTTTCCCTCATTGCCTACATACAGACACCTACCGGTATCTCATGCAAGTAAGGAATACTCCTAGAAAGCGGCTTTACAGTCCCGATTCATTCCTTGAGCAGAGTTTACCTCATGCAGCAACTGAGACAGAGGTCCTGTGGTAAGAATGTACACGATAACGTAAGACGGAACCATATGAGATTGCTTCATTAAAGACCCTAAGGCTATGTATGTGGCAATTTAAATTCTGTCAAGTTTTGAGGGATTTATTTATTAATGTTTATGTGTATCTGTACATCCATATCCTTCCTCTCAAGAGGTCTTTTTGCAACCAGGAAGAGAGGAAAATTGGAAACGTCATGAAGTCTAGGAACTTTGCTGTGCAACACTGATATATTTAGGAAATATTCAAATATTATTGTATTGTGCCCCACCTAGGGAAAACAATAAGATGATTCGTTTTCCCAAGAATCTGTAGAAAAACAATTTGCACTTTAGTTGACTATAATATCAAAAAACACAATAGGGAAACCAGTTAGAATGGAAATCATAGCAGAAAGATCATTTGCCTGCTGTGCCATCAAAGTGGCATCGGTTACAGTCAACTCATTCCCAAGAGATCCATGTTCAGCATGGTCTATAAAGTATTTCTCCAGGACCAAGAGCTCTACTTTTTCAGCTACCCCATCTATTCAGACAAAGGAAGTCAGGAAAACCCAGACTGTAGAGTCCTGTGTGAATCTACTAGCACTGAGTCATTGTGTAAAAGGAAACCTCCTCCTCTGAAGAAAACGAAGTGGTGAAACCGCTGTCATTTGTGCAGTGGAGGACACACGAAGGAAGCATGTGGAAGATACTTGCCATGGAATTGAACAAGTCTGTCCAAAGAGAGATGTCTACAGAGAAGGTGGCTACATCTGAGCTAGGCACACCTTAATATACTCACCGAGGGTCTATTTGCTAAAAGTCTCTGCTTGCTTCCACCAACAAGTTCTGATGTAGATGTCTGAATTGTAAACATCTGAAATTAAGCAAGGTGAAGCAGATGCCCAGTTTCTGTAACTCAATCAGGCTAAAAAGGGAGCAAGCCTCCCAGGCACAGAGATCTGTCATGTGTCAGATATACACAAAAGCAGAACATGAGGCTCATGGAGAAATTTGATGTGTGGAACTAGAGGACCTGCAGCCCTCAGGCTTCAGTAGAGTTTGAGAAGCAGCCAAGAGTCCTGTGTTAAGGTTTTGGAAATAAGTCCTCAAATTCCTCTGAAGTTTAACTTCAGAGTGAGGCATTAAGATCCTTTTTTGGATCCAGATTTCTGACCTTGTATTTTTATAGTCTCTTGGTAGCAATTATAAACCAGCAATTAAATGTAAGAGTAGGATCATTACCCTTAATCATATTGGTAATGAAGTCTGAGTATTTGATTCGGGGAAATGAAATTACATACATTTCCTTTTGTTCTGTTGTCCAATCTCTAGTCATTTACATGTGGTCCTTGAATGTAGATCTGTCTTTCTGTGGTTGCTCCTGCAGACTTGAGTGTACAGATTTCTCTCTAACTTTAACCAGAGTTATGGATATGCAAGCAATATAGGACTGAACCGCACATATTGGTAAAATTTCCACAGTTCGTGGGTATTCATGCCAGCAGATACTCAGTCCTGTTTCCTGTGTAGCTCCTCATAATTTTCTTTTCAGATGTTTGCAGCTCAAAAAATAATAGTCTAAGAGAGAAGCTACTCAAGAAAAAAAGGAAAATTTTACTGACAATTCATAAGGAATTTATTTTGTTACTCTGTTTATTCTTATCCAATTCAATTCAGATCCTGCACAGAGGACTAGAGACAGTAGCCAAAAATGCTGATGGCAATAGGGTCAAAGTATAATTTTTTTGGAACTAAAAATAAATTTTCCTGCAAAGAAGAAGAAAAACATACCCAAAGACAAGAGAGAGGAAACCTCCCTCAGAACTGTCAATGATTTCAGAAAGCAATAGAACAAGTAGCCATTGGAAAAACATGCTTATTAACAAAAATGAAGAGGGAAAAAAATCTCTTCCTAACAGCCAAATTGCCAAAAGAACTTCTCTCTCTTTTCAACATCTGAACTGAATATGAATAGACAAAAAATAAGAGTGTTAAAATGTTTTTATTTATAGATTGCTATTAGATGGTCTTCTGGTGAAGTTAATCTTTCAGCACACACTGTTATCACTTTATATATTTTCTGATTGCTCTTACAGTACATGCTACTGACAACCATTCACTGCCCACGTATCTTTAAGAGACAGAAAGGAAGGATTAATTTTCTTATAATAGCCTGTCTCTTACATAGTTCATGACAGGAGAAACAGGATGTCAGTTTGTGGTGTTGACTTAGAGAGAAACAGTAATCATGATGTGGGACTACTGTACCAACTGCTTTCCAGCTATGTTCCAGGTCAGAGCTCCAATCGACGCAAATACTTGCAGAAAATGCAAGGTTGGAAAAGCTACGTACAGGTTCTGATTTCAGCTTATACAGCCAGCTGCAGACAAGAAAGAATAAAGATGTGCCAGGAGGATTTGGGAAAGGGCTGGGATATGGAACTACCCCTCTTGTAAGGCTGATGAAGTTTAAATGCAATATATGTGTCAGACAAACTGCCTCTCAAACGAGACAAGCCTAACCTAACTCTTGTGACTAGTTTGGAAGTTTAGAACCCGATCCACAGACTGTAACCTAACAGAAAGATTTCCTCTACCCCAGTTTGCTTTGGCGCTGTTGATGAAACAACACGGTGCACAGGAACAAGAGGATTCTTTGAATATCCTTTTCAATAGCAGAATGCCAGATTACAACTAGAAAGAATAAAACTGTAGGAGAAAATTACATCTAACATACTGACAAGCAGGGACGTGGAAAAACCACCTTAATTGTCTGAAAAACAGGGCCCTGATCTAATGCCTCTTCTACGGATTTGAACAGACAACAGAGCAGACCTATCAAATACAGTTCCTAGAATGGTCCACTATGAAGACTCCTTTATTTCTTCTTACACTAAGGAAAAATTATCAATCCTTTAAAAAAAAATAGGATGCCAAACAAAAAAATTCATACTGGTAGATGGGATGTAGAAGTAGCTTCTGATTAGTCATCACTAAGCTATAACTTGCTTTGTGAAACCTACACAGAAGCCAGTGAGAGACCTGTAAGTGAAATGGCTACAGAGTAAGATGCACTGCATTCATTCCTTGCAAGAAGTGAATAAGGTGCTTAAAAAAGAAAAAGCATTAAATACAGAAGAAAAAGCTCTGTTTTAACAGGGAGAAATGCCTTGTTATTAATAGTCCCTTTGGTAGTAGTTATTTTGGGTATCCGTTAACACATGATTACAAATATTTATAAGTTTATTCATATCTCACTTTTACAAGATGTACATTCATATCATGTGATTCAACATAATACACTCTGAAACTGGAACTCAACATGTCTGGTGAATTCATGTAGGAGCATGCTGGCATAACAGAAACCTAAAAAAAAGTTGTTTGCTTGTTTGTTTTTCTCTTCCACAATAACAAACGGGTACAAACTTTTAAGACGAGATGGTTTTGGAGATTTTTTTTTTTCATTTTAGCAATCCCTGAAATGTCTGTAAACTCAGACACACTATGTGTACATAACCAAAACAATGCAACGGTTCTGCAAATCATACTGGCTGCTCATAGTTTTGCAAAAGCAACAGGTTTAAAAAATATAAAAATAAATGCAAAGCATTGTCAAATTTACACTCAACATAATTAAAATAATACACATTTAGAAATTTTCAAACAAAAAAATAAATAAAACATCCACATACATTAATACAAAGAAACAGAGATATTTGCCTGTCTTTGATGTAATTAATACATACCATAAGCCTAGATTCATGAAAGTATTGCCTTTCAATAAATATCTTCAGCTTCAAAATCTGATATTTTCTACATTCTTCAACTGATTTTAGTTAAATATCAATTTTCAATACAAGGTGTATGAACTGCATCAAGTTTCAATTATTTATTGGAAATCAGCAAGTTTCTAAGCTGATTTACTAAAATTAGGCACCAACTTTTAGCATCAAATCTGTCTAACAGACAAACAAAATTTGAGGGGTATCTGGTATCATACCCCTTTTGAAGAATGCCTCAAACACCGAAGCCTACGGCCTGCCACTGACCTGGCTAGAAAGGCCAACTAACAAAAATAACCAATATAATATTAGCCACTGGGTTACATCGATGGCACCCACGTTGCACCTTTTAAAGATGTGACTTAGAGATGCAATTTTACAGAACGCATGAGTCGTAAAGCAGAAGGCTCTGTTCTTCTCTTAAGGAGAGGAGATCACACTTTGTAGCACACTGCATTTCTTTTTTGTTTGTTTCCAAGCAACACCAGGCCTTCACCAGCCCTACCACATCTTACTGCAACTAGTAGAGTTTTTCAAGTGACCGAATGAGAAGTTCTTGCCATGTTTGCCACAGCTGTTTGGAAACTTGTTAGCCATGGGAATTCTGTCACATCAGGGAAAGAAAACAACATAATGGGGTCAGTAGGCTGCTTACAGATGAGGAGTGGGGCACTTCGACCATCTTTTTTAACAAGGAACAGAACAAATTTCCAACCACATTGGTTGTGCACACTTTATAGAGTTGAGTACAATTAGCAATTACAAGGACACCACCTGGATCATTAGACATTAGATATTACAAAAATAAACACATTTCTAAGAAAGATGTGTAATCTATTTTTCCTATACTTTGAAAATTTTCCTCAAACTGAAGGGGGAAAAAGCCTGCCACCTCCAAAGTAATAATGTCTCCAAAAACTAAAATTATCTGTTTAAAAAAAGAAACAATTTATTTTGCCTAGCACATTTAAAAGAGCAGAAAACATGCGTATTTTTCATCTCACAACAAAAAAAAAAAATCATAACCTGGGTTTGCCTTCGGGATCTGGATTTCCGTAGGACTACATGTCTATTGTATTTGAGTCAACAGTCTCAATGTGTCAATGTTATGTCAATTCAAAATTATGTCTTATTATTATTTCATAGGCAAACATAGGACTAAAAGATATAGCAGGTAAAGCATGCAAAGAATTGACATCAGCACACTTGGTCTGTGTGAAAAATTTATAGTAGGGGAAGTTGGTAATCAGGGTTTTCTAGCAATTTGTGCATCCTGCTGGGAACTCGGATTTTTGGTTCTAGTCGTGGCACTGCTGCAGCTCGGCCCCATTGAGTCATAAACCAAATTCCCACTGACGTACGGGGTCAGAGCATTGGGCAGTAACTTTGTGTTCTGTGGAAATAACTCACAGACACATTCTGCCACTCTGAATCATGTTCAATGTTCCCTTTAAGACTTTTGCTGAAGTCAGGTACGGAGTTTAAATTTCTTGGAGCAGGGCCTCTGCTACTTATAGTTTTGAAAGGTGTCTAGCACCACAAAGTTCATGTCAGATTATGATCTGGGGTATGCTGCTACATTACAAAAACAAAAGTAATAATACTCAGTGTTGACAATGGGTGATGGAACCTGGCCCTTGATTTATATGCCTTAATTTCTACAAAAATGGGGATAATAATTCTTACCTACTTCACAAAGGGTGAGGATTAAATAATAAACATTTATACAGTGCTTTGCAAATAAACATTATATAAGTGCTAAGTATTATGATATTAACCAAAATGTCACTACCTCTATATGACCCTACTAAGCAAAAAAAGTTCCAGTATAATTTTTTTCACACATTTCCAAGTCAATAAAAATGAACCATGGAGTCGGCTTGCTATTTTGATACAAATGGATGAAGTACTTAAGCTTATTTGACAGTTCCAAAAAAAATCAGAGATTATTTTTTCCATTATAAAGGGGCCCATGTAATGCATAAAGCCTTTTTTTTATAGACTTGTTTATAAACAGCATTCTTCATTTGGCATTCATTCAAGTTATTTTTCAAATACCAGACCAAACTTTTGAGGAAGATTCTTTAGCAATCCGCATACACTAAATGAAGGCCTCCTCCAAGGGGATTCTGCCCAGCAGCCGCTGTTCTGATGATCTTGGAAATCTCACACTTCTCAAATGAAAGATTACACAAAGATCAAGCTGAATGATGGTGGACAATAAATGAGGCTTGGCATGCCTGAGAATCTAAAAGAATTGCAATACTTTTAAACTTTAATAAGCACCTCAGGACCTTGACTATCTTATCTTCAACCTTCAACATCCTCAAGAAAAATAGTTAAAGAAACAGGAAAAAAAAAAAAAAAAGAAAAGACCACATGTTAACAGAGATGGAGTAGATGCTTTGGTCCAGATTCTCAACTTGTATGGATCACTGGAGCTCCACATGGTGAATGGAGCCACGGTGACTTACACTTAGTGAAAAGTACAGTCCAGTACACGGTAGCCCAGATAGGACTCCTCATTTCTTCCCAACGATGTAAGGATGACAAGAAGAGGAGGCCACCTGCATGCATCATCCAAAACAAGGCAAAGCTTTTATACCACCACTGATGCAATCGGCCCATTTGAGAAACAAGAAAAGCAGAACCGGTTTCGGCTACAGCCCTTGCACAGTGCACCTTTTCATTTCCTTTTGTGCTAAACGAAATGCAAGAGCAGCGTGAAGCACCTTGGTAGATTCACAGCAACGCCCTGCCCTTTTCCCCAGGCTGATCTATGGTACCTCCTTCAAAAGAGGCTAAGCTGATAAATCTTGCCACCTTCTTCCCTTCTGCAGTAGAGGGCAAGACTGTCCTTGAGATATCCATTGAAAGCAATCAGAAGAAACTGTAAGAATTTTTCATTCTGGAAAGATGTATGCTACACTACTAGCCTTGTTTCATGTTAGCAGGGAACTGTATTCATGTTACCACTATTTTTTGCATACAAGAAAGAAGCTATGTGTAGCAAAATTTCTGAGAAAAATCTACAAGCATTTTTGCTGGGTTGGTACCTAGTAAAACAGCAAAGGTGGAAAAGTTATTCCTTCCAATATGAGGTGGGTGCACACTGTACGTGCATCCTGTAACACTGTAAGATCGGTAGCATTCACAGCCTCACTTAGATGTCTGAGAAAATTCAGATCCCAAACCTACAGCTTCAACTGAGCTCATTCTATGGAATTGTTTGAGAGTGAAAACCACTCCTTTCCGAAAGTCCAACACAGGACTGAAAAAATCGCATAAGCCTCTCTTAAACTCTCGAAAGAGGACTTGAAAGGTTAATAATTAGATCACAGGCACAGATAACAAGCAGTCCCCACTCAATCAAAAACTCTGTGCCTTCGGTCTTCAACACTGTGTATCAAATTCTCCTTCGATGGCTGTGGGTATCCAGTACAACAGGTTACTTGTTATAGCCTAAAGCATCTCTGTAGTCATGTTTATTATTTTTCAGGTCTGCATGTTAGAAGTGCTGGAACCATGCCAAATATTTCTTATTTTAGCCAGAAATTCATACATCATCCTGAATAGCATTTTACTTTCTAGGTAATGTTTTGTTTCAATAAGAAATTGTTAATTGCCTGAGATTTTTGTCCGTATTTCTCAGCAACAAGTAACACTATCTTAACATTTTGGCCTTGCTTTAAAAAGGTACTGGGCTTTCACAGAGAGGTAGAAAAGGCAGGTAACATTTATCAGCTCTAGTGAATCCAAAATATAACTACTTCTCACGTAATAAATAGAAGGGAAATGGCACAACTTTGACATTCCAGAAATTTTGCTTGCTAGAAAATATCAAAAGTTGAAGGAGAAACAAAAAAAGAAGACAAGTGTCTAAAATCTATCTACAGCATGAATTTTTGTCCTACAGTAATATTTGGATTTGATAAATATCAGCAAAAGCCAAAACTAGTAATGGATTGCTAAACGAGACATAAAAAGCAGGCTTAATAATGGTACTATTGAGAGGATAACCTTCCATCAACACAGGCCTTGGTAACAAAGGCAACAAATAGCTATCTTGTTAGATGTAGACAAGACCAATATTTGTACCTCCCTCTCTCCTCCCCACCAAAAAATTTTAAAAAAAGATATAATAAACGAATTAGAAGTGAATAGCGTAAAAAAGGGGGGGAGGGGGTGTTGGTAAACCCAGACACTTTGGTAATATAATTTAGAGGATTTCCCTGCTCCCCATCCTTTCTGGATTTATACTAGTTATTTTGCTTAAGCATTAGCTTAAGACTTGGTGTCTAAATCACAGGCAAAAATTAAAATGGCCAAATATTGAACTTGTCCACCTCTACAAAAGACTTCTGTGGGGTTTTTTTTGTTTTTTTCTTTACCTAAAATGATTGCGAAAATGTCATACAGGCTTTTCAGCTTACTTCCCAGAAATATGGCACATTAACTCGACTAGAAATCATGGCATCTACCTTTTCCCATATGTGATGCATATAACTTTATCCATTCGTAGAAGACTCGGACTATCATTTTGGCAAGAAGCTGCAATGCACCAGTCTGAGCATAAAGGATTTAAGTTATGGTTCTTGCAGAATTGGTTATTAACAGAATAAGTACGGCTATTTTTTTTAATCTATAATATTTACAGTATTGCACTTTACTGCACTTAATTGCATTTCACTAAAATTAATGCTGCATCAGTATTATGCCTTAAAACCATACGACCATCTTTGTTGTATAAGTCATTCTTTTTACATCCTGTAAAACAGCGAGATTTTGATTCAAAGATCCAGACATTTGGGAAAGAAAAAAAAGTTAGAAAAATTGACCTGTTTCTGTGGCACAACGCATCTCATTGAGTTCAGGTGATTCTGGCAAAACAGGTACATTTCTTATTGTTCCCATCTTTCAAGTTATCACTAACGATTAGTAAATTCTAGTCTCTCTTTTTTTCTCCTTTCAAAGGACATAGCCATTTGAGACGCACATTTTTTGTTATTGCTGCTTTTTTTTTTTTTTTAGGAAAGAAAAGGAAAAAAAAAAAACTGCCTTGCCTCAGATCTGAAATTCCACATTTAAATTCAAACCAGTTCTGCAGCAGCAGCTCCTCAGTGATGGAAGAGATTCATGGCAGTGAAATAATACTGTTGGCAACAAAGAAATGTCATCTTTAATGGAGACCAGCCCCAAGGATTTATTATTTATTATTATTACTATTTGTTTTGTTTAGTTTCGTTCTAATATATTTCTGATCTTCAAAACGTGTTTAGTTAGACACATGCACAAGGTAGCAAAACTGACAGCAGCAGATGACGTTATGCTGGAGCGATCACTTTTGCCAGGGTCAAAAATCCAAAGTGTCCCCAATGTTCACAGATTAACATAATTTAGAGATCGTTTCCTTTCTTTTTTTTTTTTCCCCCTCTTTTTGTGTGTGTGGGGTTTTTTAACTCTCCTTTCTCTCTCCTCCCACCTACTTTATCCTCCGCGGAGTCTCCGACTCGTGGGTGCGTGTTTGCCGGGGGTGTGTGTGGGGGGGTGGGGGGGTGTCTGTGGGTGTGGGGGTGTGTGTGTGCGTGCGTGCTCGCCCGATGCGGGAGCCGGGCGCCCTCGCCCCGCGACGGGCGGAGAGTCCCCGCCGTGCCACACAGCACCAACGGCCGCCAACGGCCTCCAACGGCCGCCGGGGCCTCCCTCTTCGCCCGGCTCCCCCGGCCGCCAAGTCTCTGGGGGCGAGAGGGCGAGGAAAGCGGCGGGGGGACGCTGCCGCCGGGCGCTCTCAGACCTTGGGAAAGGGGAAAGAAATAAAAAAAAATAACCAAAACCAAAACAAAAATAACAAAAAGGAGAGAAGGCGGCAGGGCGGCCCGGAACGCCCGCTGCTCGCCCTGCGGCCAGGGAGGAGGAGGAGGAGCGGGGGGGCAGAGCGGCGGTCCCCGCGGGTCACACACACGCCCGCCGCGGGCACCCGGGGCGGGGTTGGGGGGCTCGGCCGAAGCGTGTCAGAGCCCCAGGGCCTCGGCGTGCTTCCGGGCCTTCAGCCGCAGGTCGGCGATGCTGGAGTTCTTGCTGTTGCTCTTGGCGGCGGCGGCCACCACGGCGGCGGCGGAGGCGGACTCCGCCAGGGAGGCGATGGGCAGCCCGAAGGGCGGCGGCGGGAACATCAGGTAGGGCGCGTGGGCCGCCAGGTGCGGGTGCAGGTGCGGGTGCGCGTGGGCCACGCCCTCCAGCTGCAGCTGCGCCTGGACCTGGGCGGCGGCGGCAGAGACACGGCGTCAGCCCCCCCCGCCGCCGCCCCCGCGGCGCCTACCCACGGCCGCGGAACCCACCGGCCACCGGCCACCGGCCACCCCCCACCCCCCACCCCCCGCCCCGCCCCGCCCCGCCCCGCCCCGCCCCGCCGCCTCGACCCTTCCCGGGAGCCCCGGCGGCTGAAAGAGCAACTTGTGAGCCGAGCTCCCCGCACGCAAGGGCGGGGCGGGCGCGCAGCGCATCTCCGCTCCGCGCTTAACCAGAGGCGCAGAGACGTGCTTAACCCTCCTCGCATGTAACAACAAAAATAATAAATAAAATAAAAAAAAAATCCGGCCCAATGCACGGGCGCCAACAAGTGCTAAATAGCTATTTTTTTATATATTTTCTTTTTTTCAGGGATGTTTATTTATACCTTGCTAAAAACTCTTTGGCCAAGGGTCCCTTGTATATCGGGGTTGGTGTTTGCTTTGGAGCTTTCTCGACCTACACAAACACGTTGGGTTGACTGAGAGATTTCAGCTCCGGGTAGGTTCGGGGAGGGGTGGGGGAGAGTTTATTTATGCATTTAATTATTTTGGTCCAAATATGTCTTTTTAAAAATCAATACAATTAATCTGTCAGCTCCACGTGTCTCTGAGACGGAGAAGGTGGTGGAGGGTCCCTTTGGACTGGGAAAAATCGATTCCCCGATTAATTGACCAAAAAAAAGCGGGGGGGGGGGGGGAGTTACAAGCGGTGGCGAGGGGTGGCTGGAAGCGGGACGGAATTTCATCCCCCTCGTCCCGATTTCCCCTAGCGGCCTTCCGCCGGGGGGCTGCGCCTCCCTGGGGCAAGGACCCGGGCCCCGCAGCGGCGCCGGTGCCCGCGCTCCGCTGCTGCCCCGGCCCCGGCTGGCCGGCACGGCGGCAGCGCATCGGGGAGAAGGCTCCCCACCTCCTGGGCAGCCGCCTCCATGGGAAACGGCCAGGCCTCGGCAGCCCGCCTGAGTAGGAGGGGGAGAACGACAGGGCAAGGGTCCGCACAGTTTTTCCCCCCTCGTGGTTTCGCCTACCGCGTGGGAGACCCTCCCGCAGCGCTCTCCGGCGCCGGGCGGAGACCGAAGCCCTCGGGGCCGGGCCGCTCCGTCCCCGCGGGGCGCGGGCGTGCTTGCCTGGGCGCCGGCGTGCTTGCCTGGGCGCCCCCGGTCCTTCCCGACCCGGGAAGGCGAGGCACCCCCGGGAGGCCAGGCCGCCTTTGCCACGTCTGCGGGCGGCCCCGGGGCCCTGTGCCAGCCCATCACACGGCGGCGGGGGGGCCCTTAGCACCGGCGGCGCCTCCCGGGGTCCGCCGGACCCCCCGCTCGGCCCCCTCCCCGGGCCCGAGGGGCGCTGAGCTCCCGGCAGCCGGGCGGGGGCTCCGTCACGAAATTTTACAGCCTGTTTTTAATACGTGCCAACTTCTATATAAATGGCACTTGTAAACGTGTCCGGCTTCCTCCCGTGCAAACGAAAGGGGGTCGGAGCTTGCCGGGGGAAAGGAAAATAAAACCGGAGCTAACTACCTGTTGGAAAGGCATCCTCAGGGCTCCCATATTCACATAGGGGGCCACTCTGCAGGCGTCTAAATGGCTGGCGGTTCCCAGGATCACACCTGCGGGGAGAGACAGGGCCGAGTGAGCGGCGAAGGCGGCTCGGCGCCCCGGGACTCCGAGGCCGCCACCCCCCGACCGGCCCGCACCCCTTACCCACCTTTGTGCATCTGGTTTTCCTGCTTTCGGCACTTTGCTCTCCTGTTCTGGAACCAGACCTGTGAAAAGAAAACGCAAACAAAAACAAAAAAAAGAACAAAAATGGAGGTAGACTAGGCAGCTGCTAAGAGAGGGTCATCTCAGAGGCTAGGGATGGAGGGGAGAGGCGAGGGACTCCGCACAACTGCGATGAGGTCTCTCCTCGGGAGCAGCCGAGGGGGAGAGCTCAGCCCCGGCCGGAGTGAGCCCCTCTGTGTGCTGCGGGGGAGCTGTTTGGGGGAGTCCTGCTCTTTGGTGCGGTTTCTCAGTGGGAGCTGGACCTAGCAGACCAGAAGCGCCCCCACAGCCGGGGAGAGCGGGAGCTGGCCGCTTCGCGCTGAGTCTCCGAGGCCCCCGTGTTCCCCGGGCGGGCAGTGGCGGTCCTTGTACCACCCGTCTGGAGCGAGGGGCCGCTCCCACAAACACTTAAAATAAGGCCACACGCAGGCCGAGTGGGACCCTCCCTCCCTTTCCAGTCACACCTCAGATATCCCGGGTGCAGCCAGCGTGGGCCGGTTCACACTCCGGGGTCTGGCCCCTAAGTGACCGGACCGCCTGCTCTCTCCCGAGCTGGGCTGGGAAACGACGAAGATCTCGGAGAAGATGCGAGATACTGAACTTACACAAAAGGGGCTGAATCATTCCCCGTCCCCCAAACGTTAAAAGAAAACAAAACCCACTTCTGTAAGCTTCTGGACAGACAAGAGCAACATCTTTGCAGGCTGGGATGTAAAGAAGTGCTCATGCCCCTACCCGAGAAACGCCTGTAATCCAGTAATCCTGCCCTGATTCCAGCCATTCTGACTCCAACAGGCGCAGAACTTGTAGTTGCCACTGCGCCTCCCCGGCCTCTTTTCCAAGGGCATTTCAGACCCTCATTACTTCCCCCCTTCCGAGGTGCTTGCTTTAGCAGCTTTCCCCAAAGGATCGTCAGAGGCACGGACCGAAACGTTTTGCGGGCCCTTATCCTTACACCAAAACCTACCGAATATGGACAAACATTGACTTTCACCGCTGATAAAATCTTGTCGCTAAGTAAACACCTACAACCTTTGATGTTCTTGCACTTGCCAAGAGATCATACGGTTAATTAATACTAACTGCACTTCCTACATCAAATTTTCCCTTCAAGCTTTCTTCAATTGCCTTAATGATGGTCATTTACAAGGGAGTAATTAGTGCAAAGAAAGGCTTCCAAAGGCATTAATTACCTCGAGTACCTCAGTGATTTTCTTAAGTAGGAATTGGCCTTCTCTGGTTTGGAGCACCATTTTTCCTGCCTCGGGTGGCCGCGGGGGAGCGCGCAGCGGGCGGCTGCGGGGCGCTGCGGGTACCGACCGACCGCTCCCGGTCCCAGTCCCGGTCCCGGTCCCGGTCCCGGTCCCCATCGGCGTGTCGCTAGCGCAGCCCTCCCCGCGCTAACCGGGCACCGCTGCCGCCTCGCTGCCCAGAAACGCAGAGCACGGCACAACCCTGTTTTTCCGTACGAGCAATACGCAAATACCAACAACATGCAACGCTTCTCCTTTTAACCGGGCCGATAGGGATTTATGTGTTTTTTAAAATATGAGCATGCAAAATATCATCGTGCTGTAGCGACAATAATACATTTTTTTTACAGTTGTAAATCCTTGCAGGAAATCTCCTTGTGTGTGTTCCCCACGCCCCCCCCCCCAAAGGAGTATAAATTGTCAGGAGGAATTTAAGCAGCGTTTAAACAACTTCTCTTGCAAATCAGAACATCTTTCAAACAGAAATTATATTTAAATCTGGAAAACGAAGTGCCCTTTCCCTTCAGCTATGAAAAAATAAGGTTATGAGGAATAAAAGTGATGAATTAGCCACTGCGTTAAGCGATAATAAATCAGGCTTGGTGTGATTCACGATCAATTCCAATTAGTCATGAATATGCTAAGTAAAGCACAGTACACTGTTTTAGACAGTTATTTCTTCATTAAGGATCACTCAGTGATTTCTTTCACAAATGCTCTAATCTGATTTCCTTTTGATTTCCATTAGAGACAGTGAATAATGACATTTAATTTAGCCCTGCACCATAAACCCAAAGATATTTGTTGTAATTGAATTACTGCCTGCTCCTCACTATGGTCTCATAACTTTCAATTATAACCCTGACAGCTGGGTGATATGAGTTTCCAGTACAACACTAAAAATAAAAGGTTAATAAGGACTAGCTACCATAGGAGCTTCAATTTATTTACAGCAAATTTCCACACTAAATTGAAACTATATCCTTTAACAGCAAGGGACAAGCGGTTCAGATAGGAATTAGAGAACAATTCGGAAAGTATTAAAAAAAACCCTTTCCTTTTTCCCCCTTTCTCCTTTTTTTCCGCTTCCATTTCTTGATGGATATCAAGCTCTCTGCTTATTTCCTATTTAATTATCCATTTCTCCTCTTTTCCCTCTTGATATTTCTTTTATTTCTAGCTTTGTTTTCATTCAAACCTCTTTTGTAAGGTTATTAAATTTATTAATTTTTTTTATCTCTCTCATAATCTCTGCCTGAATCAGTATCTTTTTTTTCTTTTTTTTTTTTTTTGTGTGTGTGTGTGCTGTTTTAAGATCTGTAAGCACTTGAAGCACCAATTTTCCTGTAACTATGAACATCCTGTTAAGGTGCTGCTCAGTAATAAAGTACTTGAAAGAAAGAGTGCAGAATTCAATTACAAGTAATTTATTTTTATAGAAACAGTACATCAAGGCCTTGGAAAGATATTACAGAGCCCAAGTAAGAAGATCTGGGAAGATGACATAAGAGTTGATGTCCCCTTCAGCAAAAGTTTAATCTTTTCATTAATTTATATGGTGTGGTTAGATCAATCTTCCAGGAAAAAGTAGGCCAGCAGCACTCTGAACCCCTGCAATATCCCCTGCAAGCCGCCCTTCCTAAGGCGTGTGCCCGGCACCATCCCTCGCCTAGCTCCGTTTATACTGGGAGAGGCAGGAGCTGAGAGGAGAAAAGAGCCTTTAAAAAAAACCAAACCAAAACAAAACAAAACAAGAAAGAAAACAACCTAGCTACTCTATTTATTTCGGGAAATGCCTCCAGGAGGCAGTTGTTTAACGCGAGAGAGTGGCTTACTTAGGCACAGGATTGCTGAGCGGGTCCGGGGGGAGCGGGATCCCGCCTCTTCGCTTTCCACGGTGGGTCGTGTTTAAGGAGGGGGACAAGGCGACCCCTCTCCCCGCTCTAGCGCGGAGCTGTATTTCTTGTCTTCCCCCTGTGCCCTGGGATGGGGTTAGGCGCGGAGACGTCCACCTATGCCCACCTAGACACACCCGCACCTATGTGTACCCACGCGCACACACGTATACATGGATATGCATATGCATGCTCATCTCTCATCTCCAGGGTGTGAAGGCGTTTTGCTCGGTCGGGGAGTTGGTTGGGTGACTTTTTCTTCTTAGGTTTTGGTTTGGTTTGGGTCTGTTAGGCCAAGCACAGAGTTATAACCTAAGAAGGGATTTCCTTCAGGTTTCTCCTGCTCTAGGTCTGCTCAGGGAGCCACAGGTTGATCTTATGAATTATTTCTAGGTTTTTCTTTTTTAATGCGACATCTGTTTGGGGGATGCATTCCCTAGTTGGCTTGCGGGGAGGGGGAATATTTTTCCCCTGCATCAAACTGAAAATCGATTTTTAAAATAATCGATGTGGAGCCACCCAAACAGACGGCTCTGATGGCCCCAGAACTACAGCAACCCGGACCTGTTTTCAAGGTTTCGAAGGCTAATTGGTATTTAGCTGTTTCTGAAGCGGGATGGGAAGGACGGGGGGAGACTCTACCAGATGGGGTGCCATGCATTCATACGCTTGCTGCGCGAATCAGAGCGGGCACCTTTCCCTCGGCTCTGGCTAATCCCGTCCCTCAGCACCCAAACCATCTAGCCTTATTCACGGCGATTGTTTTCTGGGCTTTTTTTTCCCACAACGACCCCATAAAAGAAGGAGGGGGGAGAAAGTGAGGATTAAGGGAGAGTTAATGGCACGTTTGCAAGGAAAAATACAATAATTAAAAAAAAATATAGCCAGTTGCTCAGTTATTAGAGATTTGTCACCACTATCACCACAGCATCCCCCGCAAAAAAAAAAAAAAAAAAAAAAAAATTAAACCACCTTCCTAGGAAATGCAAGGCACGGGCAGATATTCCCAGAGCAGAATTACTGTTTGGCAGGACAGGTACAGCGGAGTTGCAAACAGCTTCCCCATCACACGTGTCGCCTCTGCCTTCACCTCCCCGCTTTGGATGAAACGGGGCACTGTGCTAGGTTCCGCTGGCAGTTAGGAAGTGAGGTGAGGACGTTTCCAGGAACAGAGCCTCTTACCTGAACCCTAGCTTCAGACAGTCCCAGCCTCTGGCTTAGTTCCTCCCTCATGAAGGCATCCGGATAGTGAGTCTCATCAAAAAGTCTTTCCAGCTCATTCAACTGCTCTAGTGTGAAATTGGTTCTGCTTCTCCTTTGTTTGAGCTTGGTCTGTCCATCTTCATCTTCTGACTTCACATCTTCCCTCTTCTCTTTGCACTCGTAGATCCCTGCCGGGAGGGGGAAGGGGAAAACGACACTGAGCCTCCCCTCGCACCTCTCCGAAGTTTCTCTCCGCAACACACGGGGGTCACCCCCTCCCCTCTCTTCGTCCCCAAACTCGGCACAACCTGCGGGGGCAACCGGCGGGCGGGAGAAGGGTCCCCGGGCCGGCCCCGGCAGGCCGGAGGGGCGAGCGGGGCTGGGGGCCGGGCCGGGCCGGGCCGGGCCGGGGAGCACCGGCTCGGGCTGAGCCCCGCTGCCGACTCCGGGCCGAGAGAGGGAGCGCTGCCTTGCCTGGCTGATGCCCCATCAGAAAAAGTATATATATATATATATATATAAAAATTTTATTTTCTTTCCAGGGTGAGGAGGAAGCCGTGCCGCCGGTTGGCACGGGCAGTTCGGGGAAGGGGCTGGTAGGGAAACCGCCGGCCCCCCGATACCTCCAGGCGGTGGGAAGAGGCGGGGGAAAGGGGTTTCTCTGTGGCCGTTTTCTCCCAAAGTAAAGAGGGTTATGCAAGAAGCTCCCCACCGCTGTCATGGTGAAGCCACGGCGAAAATATTTGCCTCGTAAAAGAAACTTTCCATGGGCCTGAGACCGAGACCGTCCGTCCCTCTCCCCTTTATCATCCCTCCTTCCCCCAAAATACCTGCCGGCGGGTCGAAACTCCCGGGGCGGCGGGCCTGCGCGGTTCGGCGCGGGGTAGCGGACTGAAGAACCGTGGGTGCCCCCCAGCCCCTCCAAAACAGCAGAACCTCCCCCCCGCCCCAGCCCTCATGGAGCCCAACAGGGCTCGGGGCGAGCTTGAGACCGGAGGCAGCCGCTGTGCAGGGCAGAGGGGAGAAGGGCTGGGGAGACAGCGGGGGAAAACAGTTGCCCTTTTTTGTCGGGGGGGGGGGGAGGGATTTCGCTATTTTGGCTTTATAGCTGTCTTTCCTCTTTTTTTTTGTTTGTTTGTGTTGTTTTTTTTTTTCCCTCCCTTAATACCAGGCGGCCTAAAGCTCCGGCCCTCTTTTAAATCCGGCTAACGAAAAGAGGAGAGGTGCTGCAGCAGGGGGCACCTCTGGAGGCTGAACCGATTCCCCGGGATCCCCTGCCTGCCCGGGGCCCCCCGCCGGGGTGCACATTCAGCGCGGGCACCGGCGGAGTCCCGGGACGAGCCTGCCCCGGCTGCCGCCTTTGTCCTGCTTCACCTTCTGAGCAGTGCGGGGCTGGCAGGGGGGAAGCCACATCTGCAGATGATCCCGAATTAAATCCGTTTTCCCTCATCAAATACACACGTATTTTTTTTATATATATATATGTATGTATGTATGTATACACACACACAAATGTGCGCATGCACGTATATATTATCCTGTATACTTAGGGGCATCCCAAAGTGCAAATAGTAAGTTAATTGAACGTAATAAAACGTCCTGAACTGCATCTGTGCTTCAGCAAGGCGGGGACCCAAGCCGAAGTGCTCATTTTCACTTCCGAAATAAAAACTGTCCCTGGCCGTAATTGCTCCTCCGGGCTCCCCGTCCCCGACTCCCGGCTGGATATCGGCTGCATAAAACTTTGGGAAGGGTCTGGCCTCCGGAGGGAGGTGTTCGCTGGTTGGTTTTAATAGCATTTTGTTCGCATTTCTCCTGTAAGGGGAAGCTCTGGGAAAAGACGAGGGTGCTAACCCAGCAAATGCCTAGGGAAAATTAGGCGCCTTCAAAAGCTCTGTCTCCTTTCGGAGATCCGAGGCTACACCATGTCCGTGATAGGTATAAAATATTAACTAGCATATCGGTGGGACTGAAATCACACGCCGGAATCAGTAGAAATTAGGCTGAAACCTGGCATGAATTTAAACTGTCACAACCATCTCAGCTCTTTCCAACTCCTCCCTTCTATCCCCACCCCCAGCCCCTCTCCATAGATTAGATTAGCTAAACATACAAGCAGAATTTCGATACACAGGGAAAAGGGGGAGCAGTAGAGGTTTGCGTGTTTTTTTTTCTTTCGTATTATAATTTGGTTTTTAGATTTTTTTTCCTGGATTATGCCTTGCTTTCATTTTTTAAAACCATCTCCTGCGCGAATGATTCCTCTAAACTGAGCCCTGTCGTTCTGCAACCTCTCGACCAGAGAAGGAAAATCAGCAGCGCTGAGTGGTACTGGCTTGTGCAGAAACACGGGTACCCGAATATGTGATTATACCCGGTCCTTCTGTTTGGGGAGGGGGTGGAAGAGAAGAGGATATTAAATAAGCGTTTGGGCTGTAAATTAAATTGCCTTTCGCCCAATGTTGTATTAAACAAGATCAAACAGTAGGAAACAGCTGAAAGAGTGGTTGTTGTTCCCCAACCTATTAACCGTTTTTTATTACCCCAAGCTAGCCAGTAGCTCCCCAGGCAGGTCCACCTGTCTAACTTGCCTAGAGACACTTTCTCAACTTTCTAATCCCCCCGCCCTTTTTATTCTCTCCTTCCCCTGCGAGCCCATGCGTGATTTTTAGCTGGCTTGGTTTAAAAATTATTTTTAATTTGAATTTCTTTCCGCTAAGAGAAGGAATGGCGTTTTTCCCCTTGGCCGACGGTCCCCGCGCCCCGGGGGGATGCGGTGCTGCCCTGGCCCGGGTGAGAAGGGCAGGCAGGGGACCGAGGGACCAGGCGGCAGGGCCGGCCGGTGCCTCTCTCCGCAGGGATGCTCCGTCTCACCCGGGCCCGGGCAACTCCCCCAGAGCCAGGCTCCTCTCCTCCTCCTCCTCCTCCTGGCCGGCGGCAGCCTCTGGCTAGGACAGGCTGACCGACACCCGGCAAAATGTCCAGGGAGAGCCCTCTCCACATCCAGCTCTCTCCCAGCAGAAGCAGCAGCATCCTGACGGCCCGGAAGCAGGAAGAACAGGTCTTCTGAGGCATTAAAACTCCCCGGACAAGGTTTCCTCGTACAAAAATACACAGACAGACAAAAATGTCTGACGTCCTGCGCTGCCCCCTTCCCCCGGGCGAGTGACCGCCTAACGCACCCGATCGATTTCGGATGTGAACGGGGGCTCGCGGGGCGGGGGGGAGGACCGAAGTTGCGACTTATTTCTCACGGCTATGTTCACGCTATGCATGCAGGCATATGTGTTTCTAAGCGTATGTTCCCGCCGCTGCGGGAGGGAGGCGGCCGGAGGAGGGAGGCAGGATGCGGGAGGCGAGCCCGCGAGCCCCGCCGGGGCCGGGGCCGGGGCCGCGGTGGCCGGGTCGCCCCCGCTGCGGAGCGCCGGGGGCGGCCGGGGAAGGGGCCGGGGCTGCCGGCGAGGGGCGCGGGGCAGAGGGCGCCTAGCCCCGCTCTTACCTTCCGCCGTCCTGCCCGTGCTGAACTCCTTCAGTTTGTCCTTGTCGCTCTCTACGTGGTCTTTGAAAAGATGCACCGGGCAATGGTTGCTGCTCTCGGTCATGTCCTGCAGGTTAGAGTCAGAGTTTCCAAGCTCCCTAGAGCGAGCCAACCCACTCTCCAAAACTTCCCTGTACGTGATCGTCTCCTTCTTGTTGCTGCTGCCACTGCCGCTGCTGCTCTCCTTGCTTTTCTGGTCAAAAGATTTGGATACAAAAGCCGTAAGTTCTTCCATGGCTGCCCGGTGATCTTATCCACAGAGATCCACTTGTTTTCGGTCGGAGATGTGGCCGTCCTCCGCACGCTGTTTTTGCACGTAGAAGATGGGCTGTATAGGGTTAGATCACTCCTGCTGTTATTTATGCCTTTCAATTTGAGATCACACTATTTATACATGGCTACCTCAGCCCAACCCCCAGCTCTCCCTGTCTCCAGCAATTACTGACTGCTCCATAGTCGCAGGCGGACTCCTAGCAGCTATCTCCCCCACCTCAGTCCAGCAATTGGCTTTCTTTTCATTTCATCACTCTTTGGCATCTTTGCACCTTGATTTAGGGAGGCAAAGAGGCAAAAGCGAAAAAGAGGGGGAGAGAGAGAGGGAGAGAGAGGAATAAAAGGAAGGGGGGGGCAGAAGAGGAAAACATGAAAATAGGTATCTGCATGCTGTAAATGGGTTGCAGGAATGAAAGTCGAGGAAGACTTAATTGATTGTAAGGACATCCTGTGCGTGGCAACACTGTGAGTAAAAACGGACCCACAGCTAATCAAATAACTGTGCTCCTGCAATTAAATGTATCGCTGTCAAGAGGAAAAGAAAATGAGTGTTCAATAAAAAAGGTAATGAATAAAAAGCCGGAGATGTGCATTTGTTGTAATCATCGGAAATTCTACCTGATTTGCTATTTAGCTAATTTCGCTTAATTAAATGGTCAAAATAATCAGCGAACCAAAAACGCTGTTTTGAAAGTGTTGCCTGTTCTGGCGGGCGGGTGGGTGGGTGGGTGCGCGGAGGGGGACGTGTGTTGCAGTTAAAGAAGTTGCGAGGTGTCTTGGAGATCCGTGTCGGTGTGTTCGGAGGATTTGGAGGGGGTTGCTTGGTTGGGAGTTTTATCCATAGGTAAGGGGGCTTTCCGGATGCCTGTACACATTGCAGGATCTGTTTTCTTGTTTACTGTTATTATGTCGCCTGAAGATACTGTTGGGGAAAATTAAAATCTAAAATGTTTCTTTGGATGTAGAGCTACCCTGCTGCGTGCAGTAGAGGGGTAATTTGTTAACACGAGAGTTTGCACACGACAAATAGAGCATTAAATCGTCTTTTTTTTTTTTTTTTTTTTTTTTAACGAAACATATCGTGCAGGGTTTAAGATAGGACTGGCAATAATTTCCCCACCTTGTTCTTGGTAGGCTGCTGTTATTTTTGTTGTACTCCGGGAATAATTATTATTCTGTGCGCTTGAATAGCTGCCTGAAATTCATCTGCAGATAACAGCGCCGGCATTTCTCGCGCCTCTCCGCACCATTTGATCCGCAAGCGGAGCCGACTTTCCAGCTATTTATTTCTGTCTCCTCTCCTCGGGCTTTAACGCGAAGTGTTATTTGGTATTTGGAGGAATTTTGTCTTCTGGTCGTTTGGCTTTTTACGTCCTTCCCATTCCCTCGCCTCCAGTTCGAGATAATCAGAGCCCATCATCACGCCACCCTCTGCTCTGAATCGCAACCAAAGGAGGCTCCTTGCCGGAGCAAGGGGCCATTGTTTCTTTTCCGGGGGAGCGTGGGTCTGCTCTGAAAATTAGCAGAACATTAAAACACTAAAAATACGTTTAATTAATCCAAAGGTGCCCCCAGCACCAGAGTTAACACCTCCACAGGAGGAGGGGTAAAATAATAATCGAGGAAGCAATTAATAAAGGGCTTTAAAAAAAAAATCAATCTCCCCCTGTGCGAATTTAAAATGATTATCTAAGGGACAAGGATTGATCATTTGATCTCGGCACTGCGGATATCCCTGACATTTATTATATTGTTGTGTCTCGGTGGCATCCTTCCTCCAGAGTTCATTTAACAAGTGAGGGAGCCGAGGAAGCCTTACAACTTAACAAACAGGTCTTGTCATCGCAAACGCCAATCAAATCCGAGGCTCTAATGTATATCACACGGCACCACATAAATAATAAAGGCAAACGATAGACGTGGAAGTAACGTATGGCTAAGAAAAGATCCCGGCACGAGACGCTACTTGTGCCTCTCTCATGCAGCCTGCGTGTGTAAGAGCTTGTGGCGGATTGCCGCACACGCCGGTGGCGCGGAGCGTGAGGCGAGGGTGTCACGGACACACGTACACGCGGGGACACGGGCACCCGCTCCCGCGGGGGAGAGGCTCCGCGGGGCCACGCCGGGGCTGAGCCGCCGCCGGGGAAACTTTCCCCAGCCCTCGGCTCGCCCGGCATCGATCCCCCCCCGCCCCCCGTGCCCAGCCTCCCTCTGCCTCCTTCGCAGCAAACAACAAACAAGGATAAATATTTACTAACTCTGCTTCCCTCTCCGCTTTCCAGCCCCGGTGTGGCACGGTGCGCTCCGGCTTCCCCGAGCTGCCGGAGTTTGCACCCCCTCCTCCGGATCCCCCCCCTTTCCTCCCCCTAGCCCCCGTCCCGCTCTCCTCCCCGCGGCTCCCCCCTGCGCCAGCCCCACGCCTGCAGCCCACGCGGGCGCGGGGCCGCGCTTCTCCCGGAGACCCCCCGGGCCCCTCCTGCCACCACCGGGGCTCCTGCCCCCGAGGAGAGGGGCAAATCCAAGCCCCCCCTAAAACAGAGGGGAAAAAAGCCCAGTTGCCTCCCCACCGCCCCATCCCCATCCCGCCCTCCCTCCCCGCTTCCCGGCAGCGCGGGGGCGCCCGGTGGGAAAGCCAATTGCCCCCCGGCTCCCGCAGCCCGCGGGGCGCAGCTCGGTCCGGGGCAGCCACTGGGCGCGCAAATAGCGCGGCAATCCGCGGCCCACCGCCGTTCGCCGCCCCCGACGGCAGCGGGGAGGCCGCCGGGGGGGAGCCCTGCAGACGGGGGGAACTTGCCTCAGACTCGCTCCGAAAGCGAAAAGCGAAACAAAGCACCGGAAAGGGAAAGGGAAAAAAACGGGGGAAATAATAAAAAAAAAAAAAAAAGAAAAGGAGAAGCGGTGCAAGTCGCAACCCTCCCCGGGGATCCGCCCGCCGCCCCACGCCGCGGACCCCCGCGAGAGCGCGGGCAGCCCCGCGGGCGCGCACGGCCTCACCGCAGGCTCCGCGCAGCGCGGAGCTTTGCGAGGGATGATGGGCCCGTCCCGTTCCGTCCCGTCCCAATAGAGCGGGGGGAGGCGGGGAGCGTCCCCGGGCCCCCCCGCAGTCCGCGGCCGTGCGGCCACCTAGGGCAAGGTGGTGCGGGTGTGGGGAAAGGTGGGGGGCAATTTTGACCCCGCTATAAACTTTGGCAGCGGGTTCAGAGGGGAATTACGCTTATTGCTGCTCCTGACAACGGGCTGGGGAGGAGGGATGTAGGGAGGGAGGGAGGAAAGGAGGGAGGGAGAGAGGGAGGGAAAGAGCTGCCGTCCAAACCCCATTCCCTTGCAGGCACTGAGCTCCTGGGACCCTGTCGCAAAAGTAAGAAGTCACCAGCGCCCCTCAGAGCTGCCCCCTGCCCCTGACTCTGCTCGGCACCCCGGTACCCCTTTGCCGGGGCACAAACCACCCCGCTCTCCCTGACCCCTTCCACTCCCCCCAGTCCCTTGCAGGACCGGGCATCAGGAGCATGTTGAGGGCTCCCCTGGCAGCATGGCCTCCCGGGTCACCTGCGGTGCACTGTGCCCCCAAATCCTCCTCCTCCTCCCTCCCCACCGCCCCGGGACACTGGACAGGAGCCCCCCGCCTGCTGGGCGTCCTAACTGGGCAAAAGCGGGGGGTCCGCTCATTCCATTCCTCTTTTCTCCCCCTCTCTTCACTTGCCCCACCGCCGGCCCTATGGGGCTGAGTCCCCTCCGCAGACTCGAGCCCGCCCCCGGGCCGCCGCCTCCTACCCGGCTGCCGCTCCCCGCAGCCCCGGGGGCCCCGCAGGAGCGGGCAGGGGCGGCCGGCGGCGGGCCGGGGGGGCCGGGTAGCGCCGCGCACCTTGGCTGCAGCCGGGCGTCGGTGCCCGGCCCCGGGTGCGCAAAACCGGCCGGGAGCGAGCGGGACCGGGGTGCGAGGGGACATTTGCGAGTAGGGAATCTCGCCCTGCCAGGGGACAGCCCCGGACCAGGTACCGCAGAAGAGGGTTTGTTTAGCGTGGTATCAATACATGTGTTATTTTTTATTCCGCTTTCAAAGGGACCTCTTGACCGTTGGGGTTTTTCTCCGAGTTAAACGAGAGGAGTAATTATGAATGAGTTTAAGCGTCGCATTAGCTTTAAGCATTTCCAAGGCAAAGTATTGGATTTCATATTTATAAGAGGAATTTACATTTATACATTGACTCATGGTATGACGTAGGGCGAAACAGATTTCCTCCCACCCCCCCAGCTTTTTTTGGTCGAAATGGGGCAAATAATTAAACAGAAAAATCATCGTTTTAATCCACGCTTTAATAAGCGCTGACCCGAAGAGCAAGATTTTGTTGAGCAGATAACTGAGTCCTCTCTCCTCATCTCCCTCCCTCCCTGCCTCCCTCCCTCTCTCTCTCTCGTGATTAATTCAGAGACTGTAATCATGGACATTGTACATCAAACCTTTCTGCTCACGCTACAGACTCCTGCAGATTTTTATTGGTTTACATGAAAGCGAGTAAACATATTTCAGAGGATGCCCTTTCAATCTGGCTCCATTTCCACAGCACATAATTCCAAGGACAATTTGTTTTAATAATAAGAATGGATGCAGTGTTAATGGTTTTCAATTTGTGTTAAAAAAAAACATTAAATATTTATAAGTATCGATCGAGGGTTTCAGGATTTTACAGACGTCTTAACACATTTCATAGATGGGATTTTTTTTAATTTAGAAACCTGCGTCGTATTCTCTTTTATGCTGTTTATTGATTTAAGCAACATCCGTGTCTCAAATGAGAGACTAATAGATTTTCATTAAAATAGGCTCTCTTAATCCTGATTGTGAATGGATATGATTGATCCATCCAGCACACTACACATCTATAATATTAATAAAGGACATTATCATGGCAGGACTTGCTTTTCCGTCATCAGGGCACTTTTTTTTTCCCCTCCTTGCAACCTTAAAGATTTATTTGGGAGCCGTAAAATGGCCCACAGGAGGGAAACGCATTGGGAAGAATACATTTTTATATTAGATTTTTTTTTTTTTTGGTAGCTTCAGTGGAAAGACTTTTTTTTTTTTTAAATCTACAAGCCGCTGGGGCAACATATGGTGAAAATTAAACTGTTTCCCCGCAAATCTAATCTTAAAACATTTATGTTCGGTTTTATTTTTAGAAAAACATTTTTAAAGGAGAGGAAAACAATCTTGGATGAAAAGTAAAATAAAGAACATTTGAAAGGCTATAGTTTAAACTAACAATAGCCTACTTCCCCGGCTGAGGCTGCTGGACGGGTATCGTACCTGATGAATATGTTACGAAGCGGTCGGGACAGGAGCGGCTACAGTAATTAATGGAGTGTGACAGAAATGCTAAGGGCTTAATTGTCTTTATTCCGACTTCTAGCAACGTAACCAAAGGGATACATTAATTCAATACAAAACCACACAAATGCTCTCCTCTCCCCTACACGGAGGCACATGCAAACACACATGCTCACACACACACACACACACACACCCCGTCTCTTCTCTATCACAATTATTTTTTTAAAAAAGCTGCATCCTGCCAGCAATGTTAATTACTCTTATGTTCATTACAGCAAGCCTAGAGGTTTTCAAATCCTCATCTACTCTTATTTCTGTAAAATTAAACATTCACGTGGTGAATTACAGTAAGCAATTGCTTTTGTGTGTAATTAATTGCAGTTTAGTGGACGAGCGTAACGGGCAAGTGGCCCCCTCGATTTCAGTCGCCCTGGATAACTCGAGCAGAATTGGAAAAGGCTATCAGAAAAACCGCAGAAAAAGGGGGGGGGAAAGTTCCGAGCTGTAAAGTTTGTACTGATTTTAGCAACACAAAACACAGACAGAGAGAATTGTTTGCCTCCCTCAGTAATGTGCGAGGGACGCTGCAATTTTGAACTCTGTAATAATGATTAATAAGTCAAAAGGGCATACTTTTCTTTTATGGTATGCAGCGCTCAAGGGAATATTCCGTGTATGTCTTTAAAACGAAGTAGGAATATTTACACACATGCACAGAGTTAGCAACAGCACCAAAGAAAGAAAAAAACCCACGAATATTTCAGTGAACTATTACATTTTTGCAATTATTTCCCAATGAGTATTTCAATGAACTGTTACATTTTCCCAATTCACAGGGAAGATTTATGGGATTATTAAGATTTCTAGTGGAAATATTATACAGTGGAAGTTTATCGTCTCTCAGGGATTGTACACCATTTGATATCAATTTCCAGATGTTATGATCTTTTTCAGAAAATAATTGAGTATATTAACTTCTTTCCTACAGAAGACTATTTAGGGTTTGTTTTATTTATTTATTTACTCTGTCAAGCGCACAACTATCTCTTTCCCCCCGCCTCCTTTTCCCTTACCAGAATGAAAATTTTGAAACATTAGAGTAAACTTAAATCAGATAATGGTTTAATGCTCAAGGGAATGAATAATTCCTTTGCGAATTTATTGCAAGCAGAAGCCCGTGGATTTACCTATATTTTTATATAATAAGGTACATTGCCTATTTCGTTGCGCACGGCCGTGGGCGGAGGGGGGGGGCACGGCGGTTCTCGGTGGGTGCCCAGCCCCCGCAGGGTCGCGGAGGTGTGCCGGGGGGAGCCTGCGGGCACCCCAAATGACCCGCGCTCCGTCGGAGCGGCGGGAGGTCCGCCGTGACCGCGCGGTTAAAGCAAGTTGGAAACGACACGCGTGTTTTTAAAAGATCTTTCCGAGGTGGTGCTCGCCTTGTCCGGCGGTAGCTCCCCAAGTCCCCGCAGACCTGGGGAGTAGGCACACGCGTGGACACTCACACACGCACACACAGGCGGATCCGTGCACACAGGCATGCGTGCACAGACACGGACACACACACACACACAAGCCCTGGGACCCCCCCACTCCGCGATTCGGCGGGGCTCAGCGGCAGCGGCGGGGTGCCTCCTCCTCGCCTCCCGGCCCGGCCAGGGGCTGCGCCGGCCCCCCGCAGCCCCCGTGTCAGACGGGGCGGGGTGCTGCCCTGCCCGGGGCTGCATCCGCGGCCGGCCCGGCCCGGCCCGTCGTGGGAGCGGGGCAGGGGGCAGCCTGTTAATGGCAGATTTGCAGCTGTGGCCCGGAGAGGCGCAGGGCGAACGCCCCCCTCGTTCCCGGTCCCCACTCGTGCAGGCTGCGGGTGGGCGAGGTATGCCGGCCGGTCCCTGTTGCTGAGCTCTGCCTCGACCCCCCGGGGCGGGGGGGAATGGGACTCCCCCCACCCGCAGGGCCGGGAGGTGGGTGCTGCAGCGGCGTCTCCCCCGAGGAAGGGTCGGACCGCCTCCCCTCCGGTCCCCGCTGAGCAGGCCCCGGCCCCGATTGCCGCCCCCCGCAGCCGTGGCCCTCGACGGGCAGAGACGCGTCCCCCCCCCGCCCCCGCCCAGCCCCCGCCCGGCCGCCGTCGGAAGGGATGGGGCCGGCCGGAGCGAGATTTCACCCCAAAAAGAGATTAAGGGCTGCGGCGGGCTTCAACGCCCCTGCACGGCGAGGTGGGGAGCGAGGGGGCTAACATTTCACAGGTTACCTCGCCTCGCGTTTATCAGGGTAGTTAAAGGGAAAAAAAGAGGTGGGGGAGAAGGAGAGAGAAAGAAAATCAACTTTAAGAGACTCTGGGTTTAAATAACAGCCTTTGATATTTTGACAGTAAAATGGAAAACACTTAACAGGAGTCAAGTTTTGATGTCTGAGGCTGGCAGCGCCCCCTAAAATTATATTGTCTTGCCTGCTGCTTCAAATTGGACCCAGGACCTTATAACGTCTCTCCAGGTCTTTATCTGCAGCCTTTCTGATTGCAAAACCATAATTGTATCGTTTTACACCAGTCAACTAAGCAAGTGCCCGTGGAATAAAATCCAAAAAGTGCACACACATACCAGCTCTCCGGCTAAAGCAGTCTGTTCTTGGCAAGTTGTAAAGGCCTGCAAATTAAATACCAATTACTGGAAGCAATAAAATGTTTTTTATTGCACGAAATCTACTTAAAAAGAAAAGAATAGTCGTTTTATTTTTGGGAGGGGGAGGGGGGCAGCTCACGAAGACATATATTGGCAGAGAAAGATTATATACAGCGCCTGCTCGGGTCCACAATGGAGACATTCTACCGCCGGCAGCAGGCAGGGCTTTCCCCCCATGTTGTACAGAGGGGGGTTATGCAGAGGTGCTTATGATAGGGATTATTGTAGGTGAGACTCAGAGAGGTGGGAAGCCCGGGAACAGTAGCTCTAGGTAGAAGCGAGTGAGTGGTGCAACCAAGTTATACGCCAGCAGTCCGATGCGCTTTTAAGCCCTGTGCCAAATGAGGCTCTAAGGGGTTGGTGGTGAGAATAACATGGAGCGGGGGGGGGTCTGCAAGGTAGTACAAGAAGAGGTTTGCTTCCCCTGCCCTCTCTTCCTTCCCCTCTTTGGGGAAGAAGGGGTTACAGGCTTCCTACCTTGTGAGCATCAGCATAAAAAGGCTCCTAATTCCCTACTGGACTCCCGATGTACCCCCTCGGTGGGGTACCCCCCTGGGAGGCAGCCTGGGGGCGTGCAGCCAGCGTGTTCCCTGGGGTACCAGTCCCACAGCAAGGCTGCCTTCCCCCCGTGAACATCCTCAACTTTCTACGGAGGGAAACGACATCAGCAAACCTGCCGGTGGGAGGGATGTTTACCCAGATGAGACACCCTCAGATTTGCCTGAGCCGGGCTGCCCTTCACCGCAACGCAGCCCTGTGTCTAACACAAAAAAAGAAGAGTGAAAGTAGTCAGAAAGCTGTGTTCTGGCAGAGGAAAACCAGTGGGATAAGTGATATGACAAACTTCATTTAATACGCTCAGCCCTTGAATTGCGCATTGAAACCTCTCTCAGATACATGCATCCCACTCCTAATTTCCCTAGTGTTTCATTACTCCTGGAATATCCCATCCTTGTGGTTTTCCCTTATATTGTGTCCGCGCTTCACCTTTGGCTTCACTTAACGCCGGGAAGTGCCTGCGGATGGGACAGGACACAGCCCTGGGGAGCACCTACCACGCACGGTGGGTCACGACACTTACGCTGACGGGGGCTTGCGTTGTGCCTCTGTAAATAGGATTTGAAAGAGTGAAGTTTATTTTTTCCGACGACAGAGGCAATTTGAGGATTGCAAGCTTGTTTCTTAACATGACCCCATTCTAAGTGAACTAAATTCTCTGACTCACCAAAGCGTATTATACAGAGCCAGGCTGAGGCAACAAAGAGATCTTCCAAGCTAATTACCCGCAAGCGTGCAGGCTTTCTGTAGATGAATTGGATTTAGAAATGCTTGAAGACTAGACTTGACTAGACTTAGAAACACAGGGAAAATGGAAACACTGCCATGTGTTTTACTGCCATTTCAAAGGTTCCCTGCGCTTGCCATGTGAAATCTCCAACTTTTGAAATGACCGATTTAAGACGCCCTGCTGCTGCTTGCGCTGCGAGGAGAGCAACAGCGCAGACAGGGGCTCGGGGCTGCGGGTTACGCGCAGCCTTTGCCTGGCATAGGGGAGCCGTCACCCCCAGAGCCTGTGTGATGCAGAGGGCCCTGGGATGGTGCTGGCCTCCAAGGAGCCCCCAGAGGCGGTGGTCCTGGGACACCTGGGAAGTTGTAGGCCACTCCCCAGCACCAGTGGGGCTTCTGCAACTGTGGGAAGGGTGATGCTGGTGGGGCTGCTGGCACTAGAAGCAGTAAAGTGAAATATTTTCCTTCCTTGCCCCAAACTGGAGGGGCTTTGGGGCTTATTTTCCCAGCTGATACTCTTTTTTTCTCAGTTGCGCTTTCCCCTCACCTCTGCGGCAAGAAGTGCCGCGCCAGTAGTTTGCCCAGGGTTTGTTCATGCGGGCTCAGCTGCTCGGCAGTAAAGACGTGGCCTTCAGAAATAGTTGGGTCTCCTGATATCAGCCCCAAGGAAATGGAGGCCCAGGGCTGACATCTGCAGGTCCCTCTGTTGCACTGTGCCTTCATTTAATGCTGAGTGAGGAAAAGCTGTGGGGAGGAAAAGGTTTAATGGCATAGTAATACTGCTCCTTTTGGGGCAGGGAGTGGGAGTCACTGTCAGAGAGAAGAGCGTTTATTCATTTATTTTTCCTTAAAGAGGGGAATTCTGTCCTCAATGTTGCTAAATAAACAGGACTTAGGCTGCTGCGCACCCAAATCACACCATGAGCTCCCATTTACACCCCTCTCTGTGTGTCCACATGCACAAATATCCACCTATTGACGAGGCTGTGGAGGTTTCTGGTTTTGTTTAAAAATTGGCCGCCTGTAGCCTCCCCTTAGTTCCTCTGGGTACGCATGAGCAGCTGCGGAGAGCTGCAAGGCTAGCCAACAGACCTTGTAGCCCCCACAGATGTCAATTAGTTTCTCTCGGGCTTCCTTTCGATACACTGGGGTCCTGAGACCTCCATGTGCTGACTTATTTGTAAAGCACGAGTTATTCACTAACTCCGTGTTATTAATTAGAAGATTATCAGCTCTCGGTGGTTTGCCTGCCTGCTGCAGGGAGGTTCCAAGGAAACCCTCATACGGACCACACTTAAGGAGAGCGTCAATTGATTACTATGGTGGGACACTCCTGCTTTCTGCATTAAGGAGCAACTGGAGGGATATGAAAGGCTTCGGAGACCCTGAGTGCCTTTCCAGGCTCAGGTAACCCAGAAAGCAGCTTGCCGCAGCTGTGCCGCCGTGGGTTGGTGAGGGCTGGCCGGCCGCTCGTAGAGGCAAGCCTCGGGACAGGGGCCAAAGGTCTTAGGAAAACGTGCAAAGAGCCCATGTTGGGCTGTAAAGGAAAAAAAAACCCTGCATAAACCCTTCTGGCAACTAGAAAAAGACAAGGAGCTAGGTGCTGAAAGTGCAAAGAGGAAGGGAACAGTTAAGTACATCGCCTCTAGTCACCACAGCTTTTAAAACTAGTTAAACTGACTGTGCTCCTCTGGGAATCCATTTTAGAGGAGGCAAAATTGAGTGCATCTTTAATTTGCCTAATTTTCTTCATCCTATATATTTTTGGATCCTCCCTGCGCTAATGAATCCTTGCTGCGTTCACAGGGAGTGAAACTTGTTAGTATTAGCAGAGGTCATCACGGCCTTTCTCCGAGCCATCACTGTCCTTCCCGTGACTCGATCAAGTATTTGGGAGGGTCATGCCGGGGAAGGAGAAGGGTCAGCTCAACCCGCCTGAAGTTTAACCGCTTGCCTTTGAAAGGAGGCACACTTTGATCTAAGGTGTGGCATCAAGCGCAATATATAGTGTTATATATATAAGCTTTTGTACAGAAAAAAAGAAATCAGGAGGCCAGGTCTGCAGTAACATGAAAGTCTTGGTGCAGAAAAAAACAACCAGTGAAAGCCAGAAGAAGAAGAGTTTGGGTACAAAAGAGGGTTTGGTGATTATGCTGCTGAAGTCCAGGGAATATCTGGGGTTTGTGACCTGACAGAGATCTCTGACTTTGCCACGGATTTCCCATGTGCTGTTGAGTCACTTTTTAATCTTTCGCTGCCTCAGTTTCCTACCTCCAACATGGGAATTACAACAAAACATTTTGTCTTCTCTTCATTTGTCTGCCTTATCTACGCAGTCCATAAAGTTTAGGGCATTGCTTCTATTTTTGTTGTGTCTACTGCTTGGCGGTTCCCTGTTCCTTGGGACCCTTAGGCATTTTCCATAACACAGATAATAAGTTTAACAGGTTCTCTCTTTTTTTTCTGCCTTTGGCCACAGAGCTCATCACATCTTGTTCTCATAAGCCAAATGCAGGAAAGTATCTTCACAGCATCTCTCTGGGGTCTCTGCCCCTCACTGAAAAAGGTCTTACCAGATTACAAGGAAATAGTAATTAATAATCACTGCTGTCCACCAGACTGACCCATCTCATCTGTTCTGCTTGCCAGATTAGTCCGGACCACCAGTGATCCAAAAATAACTTCTCTTCTTAAGACTGAAACACTGAACAGCAGAGCGGTTCCCGCAATTTTTAAAGGGATGATTCATGGAAAGAGAGGACCCGCGCAGGATGTAGACCTCACGCTTGTGCGATCAAGATGCACAAATCCTTTACCGGGGTGGCTGGGAAGAGCAGAGCCCAGGCTTTAAAAGTGGCCAGTCATTTATGTGTCTCCTTTCCCTCTCTAACTGGAGACAACGTGTCCAGATTTAAAACTGTGGTGTGTGTTGTCAGTTCCTGTTGTCTTCAACCCTTATAAGTTGTTAAGTACCGCACTCTTCAGAAAGTCATGTGCCGTGTATCTCCTAAATCACCAAAAGGTGAGGCACTTCAAATTAGAGAGTGCATTTGAAAGGCTAGGTTTAAGTAATTACAAATTGTTGGGGTTTTTTTCCATTACAGCAAAAGAGGGGTATGATCAGATTAAATCTGGCAGACCTGGCTGGAACAGTTTAAGAAGTTACCATCACCAGCTGTTTATTGCTGTTCCTTTGCCAGAGGTTACCTCCTTCTCCCACCCGCAGAAAGAGAGGAGTGAACGTAGACCTCAGCCACTGAAACGCACGGGCCAGCACCTTAGCTCAGACTTGCTTTCACTTTGTGTGCCTACGTAGCATGGCACGCAGGGAGTAAGTATTGAGGACTACTATATCCATAGTTTGGACAGTTAAATGCATACATAAATGCTTGGGATGGATTCACTCCTGCTTTTTATGAATATGCGAGTAAAATGCATTAATGAATAATTTTCCTTGTTTAAATTTTGACGTAATAGCTCATGTGATTGTTTTTCCAGAAGCACACAGATGCAATTAATTTTAAAAATAACTTACTAGTAACAACCGCTAAACATGATTGTGTTTTTGTCCCTTACTTTCTAAGATTTTTCAAACTAGTTTTTTTTCTCTTTGTTGTTTTGTTTTCCCATGGCAAATATTCAGGCTCTGTGGACACAGACTTCATGCTGCTTGAGGCAGGAGATATGAAAATGATACTGTCCTTCAGAGAATCGTAATGTGAATGAGAGAAAAGAAAACTCCCTTTGTGGTCTATTTGTGCATTACCAGGCAACCTTCCTGTGCCTCAAGATCCTTCATATTCAGATACATATCCTTATATACTAGAGAGATTGGATGAAATGTCAAATGTAAATTGTGCATGCTTCAAATTTCTATTACTTCTAAAGTGATTTTAAAATAAAACAGGCCCATTGGGAGAAAAATTAAATGAATATATTTGCTAATCCTAACTTGTAGCTTAAGAAAGATTTTTGGCAGGGGTGCTTGAACAGACATTTCTTAACATTGCTTTGTTTTTGTTTTTTTTTTAATTAGACAATCGATCAATAACAAGGCTCAACAGTAACCAGCTTTTTCTGTGTCCAAGTTAGATGTGTGATGCAAACCAGGTGACTTCATGTGGTTCTCCTGCTTGCCAACTTGAACAGAAGATGTCAGAGTTAGGTCTGCTACTGGAAGCCATTTTCAACGTAAAGAATGACAAAGTAATGACTTTCAAAAACGATTATCAAAAATTCTGAAATTTGTTTGCCAAGCAAAACTATTCATAGAATATTAGGAATGCTTTCTTAGTTTGTTAAAATTACACTTTTACAAATAATAAGTAATATAGACTCCTTAATCTACACCTATCCTTAGTATTTAACAAAGCGTAGTGTACAGGGGAAGAAAAATCAATATTAACTAGGAAAATACATACATAGTCTCCATAATCACATTCTTCAAAAGAAACAAAAAGAAAGGCTTACATGACATATACAGCTGTAAATACATACGAATCAGTTGCAGAGCTGACCCCATTTATAGCTGGACTAGGTGACATAGTGAGGTCCTTTTCTACCTGAATTTTCCTATGATCCTAAAAATCACAACTCATGATTAACCATGCTTCTAATGCACATGCAGGCCATAAATCCCTGATGTAAAGCCACCAGTACCACCACCACCCCCAAACCAGAACAGCAGAGTATACTCCATCCCTGAGTGAGATGCTCATGGTGGAACTGCCTGACACTTGTCAGTAGGAAATGAATGTAGATGCATCACTTGAAATACTTCGTAATTGCCTGCCTGCTTCACTAGATGTTTTCAAAGGCCTGACCTTGGGAATTAATTTTCAGGTGGGTTCACATACCAGTCTCCCCATTTACATTTAGGAGTCCAAGCTCAGAGCCTGGATGGACATCCCCGTTGCTGAGTGTACCACCATACTTATATTTTTCATTTGTGAGGCTAGTCTCACTGCCTCATCCAGGGGTAGGGGCAAGTCTCTCAAGGGGTCTAGTCAAAGCATCTAATTTAAGGTCTTTTTCTGAATCTTCCCCTACCAGAGAATACCTTCATGCAGAAGGCCTATAGCTACCAACCTCCCAACATCAGTACTTAAATTAGGTATCTACTTTGGGCTACAGATGTCATCTATCTAGACCTCTGTAAAGCCTTTGACATGCTCTCCCAGAACATCCTTCTCTCTAAACTGGAGAAGTATGGATTTGATGGGTGGACTATCCGGTGGGTGAGGAATTGGTTGGATGGTCACATCCAGAGGGTAGTGGTCAATGGCTCAACATCCAGATGGAGATCGGTGACAGATGGTGTCCCGCAGGGGTCCGTACTGGGACTGGTACTCTTTAATATCTTCATCAGTGACATAGACAGTGGGATCGAGTGCACCCTCAGCAAATTTGCAGATGACACCAAGCTGAGTGGTGCAGTTGACATGCCTGAGGGACAGGATGCCATCCAGAGGGACCGGGACAAGCTCAATAAGTGGGCCCATGTGAACCTCATGAGGTTCAACAAGGCCAAGTACAAGGTCCTGCACTTGGGTCGGGGCAACCTCTGGTATCAATACAGGCTGGGGGATGAAGGGGTTGAAAGCAGCCTTGCCGAGAAGGACTTGGGGGTACTGGTGGATGAAAAGCTGGACATGAGCTGACAATGTGCACTCGCAGCCCAGAAGGCCAACCATATCTTGGGCTGCATCAAAAGAAGTGTGGCCAGCAGGTTGAGGGAGATGATTCTGCCCCTCTACTCTGCTCTGGTGAGACCCCACTTAGAGTACTGTGTCCAGCTGTGGAGCCCCCAGCACAAGAAAGACATGGACTTGTTGGACTGAGTGCAGAGGAGGGCCACGAAAATGATCAGAGGGATGGAACACCTCTCCTATGAAGAAAGGCTGAGAGAGTTGGGATTATTCAGCCTGGAGAAGAGAAGGCTTCGGGGAGACCTTATTGTGGCCTATGAGTACTTAAAGGGGGCTTATAAGAAAGATGGTGGCAAACTTTTTAGCGGGGCCTATTGCAACAGGACAAGAGGGAATGGTTTTAAACTAAAAGAGGGTAGATTTAGACTAGATATAAGGAAGAAATTTTTTGAGGGTGGTGAAACACTGGAACAGGTTGCCCAGAGAGGCAAGTAGATGCCCCATCCCTGGGAACATTCAAGTTCAGGTTGGACAGGGCTCTGAGCAACCTGATCTAGTTGAAGATGTCCCTGCCCATGGGAGGGCGGTTGGACTAGATGACCTTTAAAGGTCCCTTCCAACCCAAACTATACTATGATTCTATGATTCTATCATTCTATAGCCCATATAAACAGCTCTTCTCCATCCCCTCCAGTCATAATCCCTCTCCCCTTCTCCTCTCTGCTCCCAAAGAAAAGGGTGCTGCAGACAGCCCATACTGGGCACAACCACATGTCCACACCAGCCTTTCAGCTCAGACCAGGAGTGTGCTCATCACGTGAATCTGATGACCATTGGCTACCACTGGAAGCTGTGCACCAGGAGCTGACTTGGTGCACACCAATCAGTAGTAAGAGCTCAGTCCCCAGGACCTGACTACATATAGATCAAAGTAACCCCCCCGAAATGCAGACGGCATGGATGTTGGGTCCCCAGCACCATTTTGCTCTAGAGATCAGCTCCTGCCGGGATGGGCTACTTGCTAACGTAGACATAGACAGGATACAGCCCCCTGTTGTGCTAGTACAGCTACCTCTGTCGTGTCCCTGGCAGCAGATAGAAATGTCATGGCTCCCCAGAGTTTCTGCACAAAATACTGAATACTGGATCTGCTACCCCTCAGAAAACTGTAGGAATACCTTTGTTTATTCAGACATTGTGCTCTCTACAACTGTACTTGCCATGCCTTTCAGTGAATCTAATGAACAATGATGTCTTGTGCTAAAGGCAACAGGAGACACCCGGTAGCAGTACATTGTGTAAAAACTATATAAACTATATAAAGTACACAGATGATGTTGGTCAGGAGCAAAGTTTCCTACGCCAAAGCAAGGTGCAGTGTAACTTTTAACTCCTTAAGAGTGAGCAACTAAAGCCTGTGGAGAGATACCAGACATGGGAACAGATGACTGCTAAGCATTTTAATAACAATAAATTAATTATATATACCCTTTGCCAATGTAACATCCACAGTAAAGTGGCAGTTGCACTGATAATTGCTGTTTCTTTGATAGCATCAAGATGATGGGACTGTGGAGAAGAGTAAATAAAAGATATTGCAAACACACAGCTCTTCCACTGATGCCACATACTTGTTACATTGTGCAGAGAAAGAAAAGACCATCAAGGACATGCAGCCTGCGTGGAAACAAGTGAAAATAAGCCAATAAATTTGCCAGCCTTGTTATCGATAGAGCTGCAAACCCACATCCAAAAGCCTTCAGCATTCGGAGCGGGTACAAAGAAACAAGCAGATGGACTGAAGTAGATTCACCGAGTGTCAGACAACTGCTCCCAGCACAATCGAGCAGAGATTTCTGTGAGACTGGTGCAAAGCTCAGAGCTCAACTAAAAGGATCAAAGAAGGAATAGATCTCCAGAGAACTGCTGAAATCCCTCATGGGGACCACCAAGGTCTCCTACAGTTATCTATCGTACTGAACGTGTAGAGATCTGTAATACAAACATTAAAATCAGTCTGAATGGAGAATGAATAGAGATGATTGAGTGTGGAAGCACCAGATGAAAGAAAAGGTAGAAAGGATATATGTTTTTGGCACCTAGACTAGCAGGTCATCAAAGTCACGCCAGATCTACATGCAGCTTCTCAGTTCTGGAAAACAAGGAAGAGCAGAAGAAAGGGGGGGAGCAGAATGGGACTGAAGCCTCAAAGCACCCAGAAAAAGAGGCAAAGGAGAGAGAATAAATCCTAATGATGCCAGAAGTGTGGTAGGAAGGAAAATGAGAGGAAAGAAGGTAATTACTGACAACTCCTAAAAGGGGGTACATCCAAAACCAGAACATGACCACCAGTCTAAAACCCCAAGGGATGTAAAGAGGAGTCACCAGGCTGTGCCTCTTGTTCTGCCTGTCAGGGAATCGGGGACGCCGGCCGGGCTATATGGACCCAAGACTTGGGGACATGGGAGCTTGTGGGTGTGAGGGCATGAGCCAGGCAGACCAGTTCCGCTGTGAAATAAAATCACCTTCCCTTCCTATAAGGTCTCACCCTGAGCTCTGCTACCTTGTTACTGCAAGTCTGCAACAGTATACTACCTTAATTAATGGAGAAGGGAATAAATAGTCCAAAATTTGGGATAGGGGTTTTAAAGGGAAGTTTATTCAGGTTCCTGCATCCCACAGAAAGTACTGATTAAAGTGCGGAAGCAAACAGCTATGGTGAAAGCCAAACGCAAATCAGGCATTTCTTCCCTCCTAGCAGCAATATAGTGCAAAATTAAAAGGCTGATTAATGAAGATGACATTATGATAGGCAGCCCTTACAACTCTTACATAATTCAAAGGGTAAGCTGAGATACAGGTGTTGATAGCTTAAACGCACACTGACACGGAGCCTGCAAAAGCACTAGTGGAAAGGAGCATTTATAAATGATGAAAACAAACCATTTCAACAGAGCGGCTCTTCACCGGAGTGGAAAATACAGAACCACAACTAGCTAGTGAAACACTGGTGTTAAAGGTGATGGGAACCAGAAGAGACTTAGCTCGATAGCTGAGGAGGCTTCAGACCATTGGCGCAGGTTCAGGCACCCAGAGTCTCTGGGGCCAGGAGTGAGCGCTCGGTGCTCAGGGACCCGCAGATGCCGGTGTTCAGATTTGGAAGCTTTTTCTGCACAATTGGCCTCTATCAGGGACAGGACCAGAGGTGTTTCTGGCTCCCACTGCTCCGCTCAGCTCCAGAGAGCCTTCTTTTTAATGCAGTTTTCATTGCTTATTCATTTTCTTCGCGTTTAACCTTAACAGAGATTTGTTTTGACTATTGGGAGAAGGGAAGTAAGCTCAAGCAGGTGCACGGGGCTTAACTACAGCTTCGATACGCTTGGTTATATATGGATATGTTAACAAAAAGGAAAAAAAGAAAGAAATTGCAAAAAAATAAACAATAGCAAATTTTTTAGTGTTAGGCCTTATGTCCTTAATAATTATCTTTTGCACAAGTTACTGGAAGCAGTCTGCAGATAAGAGTATTGGACTACTGAGCCTGACAGTGAAATAAATGAGACCCAACAATGGAATAAGTACGTATATTTTTAATGATTGTTTGTAATCCTTCTGTGCTTGTATCTCATCAGAAAGTAATTTTTAATTAAAAAAAAAAAATTTTAAATTTCAGTAAAGCTTGCCTGTAATGTGGTTCAGAGATGTTTCATTGGTCTGAGGTATTCTCAGATGGCTGATATAAATAAACAGTTTGAAAAGTGTCTGGTAGTGATTCAAAAGCATAAACAAGGCAAGAAGGATTTTTTTTTCTTTTTTTGTCTATTCATCTAAGTCTCTTTTGTCCTTCTGACAAAACTCATCTTCGACAGGGTTTTCTTTTTCCACAGGTTTCCTCTTATTTGGTCCAATGTCATCCACTGCTCCTTATTCACTCTGCAGCATTTCCCTGTGCTGAATGTGTTTTTACAAAGCTTTCAGGGTTCCATGCATTTCCAACTGCTCATCTGGGGGAAATAAAAGCCCTAGCTATTCGAACAATAGCAAAAGCCATGGACTTAAATTTATGTAAGAGAGGTGTGACAAACAAACAAACATGCAAAACTCCTCTTTTGAGTACCCAGGAAAAGATGTAATGAAATTCCACAGGAACAAATGGAATTACTCCACATACAGACTCCTTTAGGAGGTCGCAACCTGATCCCAAAATGGTTAGAGCAACCCCTGGTTATCCTGGGCGCATGCCGCCCTGGGATAAACAGTCGTAATAATAGTGAGTTCAGGAAACCTGTAGCCATTTTTGTAGTGTGGACTTTTCCTCCCAACACATGGCTGATGGTAACGCCCCGTGGCGGCAGCGGGGACTGGGTGCGTGGACCGCACAGGCAGTTTCCCCACAATACTAAACTGGGACGTTGTCCTCAATCCGCAGACGTTCCCTGAACACGGCAGCGCTGCGTTTGAGCACACAGTGCACTCCTCCTTGCCCACTGCTGTCTGCCACCCATTACCTGAATTCAGTGTGCCAGCCCAGGCAGGTTAACCCAAGCACGCTTACTCACATAGGATGTACACTTATCAGCTACGTACAATACATAAAATATAAACTGTAAAAGTCTCCCATTAAAAAAAGTCCAAGAAACACTGTGCCACTTTCTGAATGGAACCAGAAAGAGGAAATTATTACATAAAATATTAGACTTGTCTGTTTTGCCTGAACCAAATGAAGTATAAATAGTAAACTGAGAATGTAGCTGATGAAAAGTGAAGTTGATTTTAAATTAAATGCATAAATGAATCACGTTTTAAAATGTAACTTTGAAGGTATTGGGTAATGAGAAGTAGAACTGCATTCACGTCACTTAAATTTACTTATCTAAAAGTTAGGTGTGCAGTTAAAGCTGGTGGTGTGGGCTTCCTCTCCTATACTGCGTAAAGAGGCTATCACCCTGATGGGGGAATTTGTCCTGTTTCATTTACCCATTCACCCATCTCAGCCCATGCTGCATGCCCCAGAGGGATGGCTCGCTTTCACTTTCTGAAGGCCCTTCTTTGCTGCCCTCGGAAGAATCCCAAGCAGATTTCTCAGAGTCATGCTTAACTCTAAAGCAGGATACGATGAGTCTTACCCTCCTATGCAATACCATGGACTCAAAACTTATTGCCTGCCATCTTCATAATTTATTAGGAGTTGCTATAACACAATTTTTTTCTGGTCACCTTGTACATGGCTGTGGCCCATGCTCTATGATGATAACATCCCACAGTTTGAAAACAAACCCTTTCAGCTGTTATAATAAATGTAAATGTACCTATTGCCTTCTACTGAACCAAGTAAGACCAGCTCATGTACATATCAGTCTCTAACTGCTTCTGCATTATTCATACACAGATTACTGTGTGTATATGAGCATATAAAAAAAGATTACATTTGTATACCTTCACACCTAAGTGTCTCTGAATGTGAATAATATAAAGACAGCTTGCACAGTATGGGCTAGTGGCTTATAATTTGAGGATATCTAAAAAGGTGGGCAATTTATCTTGTGTTTTTAAATAACAGCTGTTTCACTATCTACGTGGCTTTATCTACCAACTAGCTTGTACTGCCGGGTATCACTGATCGAATAGCAGCTTTACTTATGCCTTCTTTTTCTACAGGGATGGTTTACAATAAGGAAAATGTTAAAGGTGCATGGCTCATTTAATCAGCAATTTTGCAAGTGTTTTACTTATGTCAACAAAGAACAAATTGTTTTTAGCGTCTTGTATCTAGAATGCAGTATGCAGCATAAATTATTCAAATCAAAGCAACATAAATTTTTGTACAGTAAAGGGGAAGCCGCAGAATTCACTGCTGTGTGTTACAGCTTTGGATAGGACAATGACCTCTAATCAAACCTCCTCAATACAGTCCTTACACTTAAGATGCCAACTTGCCACTAAGGACCTGATTATCTATAAATTTATGGGAACCTGCAATAACTGGTGTTTGCCTCCTGATAATGTTTCCTGACACATATCAGGAGATTCAGCTGATCTGTGTTAGAGATTATTGTACAGAATCTGCAGTTTATACAGGCAATGAGTAGACAGAAAGTCCATTTGAGACCTTTAGCTATAGAGAAGCACATAAGGAAAACTGTTTCCATAGAAACATGCCCCACAGCTGTAGTTAGTATAGGAAAAATAGTTTTATGATTATTTCAATGAAGTTCTACCTTTTGTTTTCAATGCAAGGTATATACAATAGGTTGTTTCATAGTGTCATCTCAGTGTAGCTAAGGTCTTACATGTGAAATTCACGCCAAAGTGAAGGACCCCATCTTTCTCTTGTGTCCCTAAGAGTTTTATCAGATCGTGTACACAGTGTCCACAGCAGAATGATTTTTACATAAAACAGTATTGCTTTTCAGTATTTATTCTCTGTACAATCAATGTTTACTTTTACATTAACTCACAAAATTGTACATAAATTTCTCAGAAATTCTAGATAATCAGCAAAGGACCAGCTAACCTTCCAACAAATCCAGGGGAGGGATGTCCAGTGATTCCAGGAGGAGATGAGTCAGACCAAAGGGCAGCTATAGGAAAACAGAGGGTGGGCATGAATAATTTGCTAACAGTTTGGCAACATCTTCTTTCCATTCAGGTCATTTCCGATTTAGATGGAAATTTTCTAACCAGTTCCCTGGAAATGACAAGGTTGGTGCATCTCCAAACTAGTTAATCCAAGCCATTTTTAGGAGAGCTTTTGGTTCCGCTTCGTTGCGTGGCTGCAAAGGCACAAGGCAGAATCCATCTTGTGCTGGTAAGAAGACAGATCCGCACATCCAGTTGAGATTTTTCTCCCTCTCATTTCAAAAGTGTTAACAAGGCTGCAAATTTCCCCTTCCTGCCTGGCACGAACATGGACTTTATTAGCTGCTTCCATGTGCATATGCAATGCACAGAGTAATATGACGCTTGGATTTTTTCCTAATGAGTTTGAAATTAGTATAGTTGAATTGCACCAACTTACACTATGGGCTGGGAAATGCGTGACTAGGAGCTGGATTTTGTGTGTGAGTAAGTGAACAAGGCCAATAAACAATAATTTAACACCGAATGTGTTGAAATCTGTTGCCATGCCAGCTGTGGCACAGGTTTGGTGTGTTTATGATGATGAGTGGTTATTTTGTTTCCTCTGTCATTTCCAAACAGGACTTAAATCATATCCTCCTGGACAAACTTTGCTTGTGGACTTCACACCCATGCAAAACCAATGCAAGCTGGACGGATATCTGTCTCAGTGTCTCCAAAAGGCACGTTTTCCAGAAACCATGTTCTGTACAGTGAAGGAAGACAGAACCGGATAAAAGATATTTAGACAGTAGCATGTAATAGCTTACAGGGAGGGAGGAAAGGTTCTTAACTTAGGTATGATCCCACATACCGCTTAACAGAGCTGTGCTTCAGGGGCTCCTCCTGCCTGCCAGTGGTCCCCATATGATGCTAAGTTTTAAAGTTACGTGCTTAAGTTGGTGCTGAAAAGTAGATGTTGTCAGTACCTCCAAATGACTCAGCCCTGCTTCAGAAGTGATGTCCTGCAGTCCACCAACTTAATAAAAATTAGGTTGATAAAACCCAGGCAACTGATGCAGAAACTGATGTTGGTAGACCTGTAGCATTGCTGCCGTTTTAGGCAAGTAACTTCAAAAATCTATCTCCTTGAATTGTAAGAAGCAAGCGGTGGCTTCACATGTGCTAATTCTACAAAATCCCACAATAGCACTATAGAAAAGAAAAAAAAATTGGGTAACATTTTGTGCAGTGTTTTAACAATAACATACTAAGACCATACGAATAGGAATTGGTTTGGCTACAGAGGATTTGAAAAAGTACTTCAATAAAAAAGAACTTAATAATCCACAGTTCAGTGAGACGTAACCAAATAATTCACATATACCAGACAAAAAAATACTCCCACATGCCTCCAGAGCACCTCCAAGGAAAAGTTTCTTTCCAAAATAGAGATCACTAGCTTAGTCATTTTCTTTTCAAGTTTGCAATATGACCCATCTTGGCTTCCCAACAACTACAGCAAGGCTTCAAGAAGATTTTCCTCATACCATTTAATTTGTTAATGGGATTTGCATGCACCCTTCCAAAGAAGTATCAAGAAAGTTGGCCTCATTGTTCGTGATGGCCAGACAAGGGGAAGAATAATTGTGTCATACAAAATCTATCCATGTTCTCCCCACAGAGACATAATTACATGTTCAAAACTTAGAGAGGTGGAAGAGCCAGCTCAGATTCCACCTAAGTCTGAAGGATTAATCTCTATGTCAATTCTAATGGTACAAAAGATCTGAGTGTAATTTCCTCTTCTGCCTTGTGGTATACCAGATTGCAGAAGATTGCATGTATTATTTTAAGGTTCTCCAGAGAAAATTTCCCCGGGCTTCCCTACAAGGACTTTCGACCACAGTACAGCGTTTAAGGGGAAGGGTATTGGAAGAAACAGAAATGGAGTACTTAAGGAGCATAGGAAGCAAGTTGCAGAGCAGGCAGAGACGATAAAAGGGGGAGAAAATTCACGACGGTATCTGAAGATGACAGAGGAAAGCTTGGCCTGATGAAAGGAAAAGGCAAAATTCCCACTGACTCAATGGAGCCCAGAGTTTACTCCAGGAGGGAAAATTGTGCTGCGAGGGAGAACCGTCAATAAAAAGCAGGAGTCTGAGATACATCAGCGAGCTGGATTGCCACGTTTTAGTACAAACTTGAGTGCCACGAGCCAATACTGGTAGATGCACAGGAGAAGGGAGCGGCAGTGGGAAGGGTCAATGTAAACAACTCTTGCTGCTGGCAGAATCACCAAATACAAAATTTTGATAAAAGGTGAAAACAGAAACAGCTTTTGATTTGGGGGACTCTGGGTGCAGGCGAGGCATAAGTTTGTCCTCGCTGTAAGCTGACAGGACTGAAGAAGCTGCGAGGTAACCTTGCGAAAGGACCCAGCCCGCTCGGGAGCCTCAGCCATTGATCTGGGCATGGCTGAAACCTGTGTTCAAAGCGGAGGAGCCAGATCTGCAGCCACAGCTGCTCCAGCCCAAATAGCTGCTCCGTCACAACAGAGATATCTTTGGCTGCTCGTTTCTGGGGATTTTCATGGAGGGAGGCTTTGCCTTCTTTGTTTTCAGGAAAAGCATGAAGTGACTTTTTTCCACTCCATATTTTACAAAAGAAAAAGAAAAGAAGAAGGAGCTCTGTAAATTGAATCAAAAAGCAACAAGTATTTCTAAAGCTTCTGAAATCACTTCAAGCGCTTAGGCAAAGCTAACACAGCTAGAGGCTTCTTAGAAAGCCACAGCAAAAAGGGACTTTACCCCCATCAGGCACATGTGACAGTCCCCCACCACGGAGAGAGATGGGAAACGGCCGACGAGTTTCGTGGTTCTTTCACCAAGCCTTCTCCTCGCTTTCTATTTTGACTGTATTGCAGGGGTCCATTTTAACGTGCTGGGTTTATTGGTTTGTTTTGGTTTTTATTTGCAGTGCTATCCAGTGCCTGACTGGAAAAGAGAGAGAGACTCGAGAAAGGCGAATCCATTTTGCATCAATAACAAAACATCACATTTCTAAGGGAAGGAAAACAACTGCTTTTTAAAAACAGGGCTGTGCTTGTTTGTCTGTTGGTTCATACAGAACGGTTATCAAGCCAAAACAGTCCTGGTGATCGTGTTTTGCCAGCACAGAGAGAACAAAGGATTATTAAAAATAATATAAACCGATGACATATGTTACCAGTATTAAAATTGATGCACATTCCTGCGTAGCGTAGGGGAAGCCAGGAGCTGGATTTTATCTTTAACAAAGTCAGAAAATAAAAGCAAACCATTTCAGTCTTATTACCTCTAACAGGGAAGTATTTCTTTCTGTCTGCCTGGGGAGGAGAGGTTGGGGGGGCAAGGTTTGGTTTGGACAAAACTCAGTCGATCTCCCCCCCCAGAAGCAGATCCAGCTTGACACAGGTACTTCTGCAAATATTTTCCCCACAAAAAGGTTATGAACCAAAGCCAGGAGCAATGAGATGACTGTCAAAAAGTAGCAGGATCGGACCCACCATCTTCAGACCCAGAAATGCGCTTCATAAGACATTTTAATTTCAAGTATTAAAACCTTTTTACAGTGGTGGCACGCAGAAAGAAACGAGGGTCCTTTTGTCCCAACCATGAGACAAACAATTGCACAAAAAGCCACCCCTGCTTCAGAAAGCTCTCCCACCTCGCCTACGAATTCTGTACGGCCACAAGCAGTTCGAAGCCGTTCACTGAGGTCTTCCCTCACACCGCCCCTTTACCCACACTCACCTGGTCTTTCGCACGGTCTGGGGATCTCCAAATGAGCCCGGGTTTGCAGTTTCGCTCTAAGCCTGACCTTACAGTTGCCGCAAAGCGAAGAAACTTGTTTGTAATGCTCGCACATTATGCGGGGATGGCGCGCTGTCAACACATGCAGTGTTATGGACTGGAAAATCCAAATACAGTTTGCAAAGCCATTGGAGGTTTTCCACAGAGTACTTGCAAGGGCCTCTCCTAATTGAATTTGCCAAAATTCACATGAACTCAGATTTAATCCAATCAGTTCTACATCACATGTCTTTCAACATTGACAAAATATTTTTTTCTAATTGTGACTCTCTTATGGAACCAAATGAATCAGAAAGGGACTTAAATGAAAACCAGTCCAGATTGTTCTACACTTTAACCTTACATCTGTGCTTAATTAGGATGCTCAATTTCCCTAAACTCAAGTCATAAAATGGAAGTAATCTGTGGCCTGTTTGTCAGTCATTATAGGGCAGCAGACCTGCAAATCAAGGCAGGCTCAAATGCACAGGATCCTGTTCAACACGGCCATTGAAGGAAACATGGGAGACGTTATTGTGCAGCAGGCTGGAAGGGAGTCGAGAGAAGTTTGCTGAGAAAGACGCGTGTGAATGACCTGCGTGCTGAAAATGTGGCTGAGGCTTGAAAGAAGGAGCAAATGAATGTGGAAAACACGTGTGATTATTTAAGGCTCCCTCATTCTGACCACATGAGGCTCTTCCAAAAGGCCTGATAATAATTGGTGCTGGACAATATCTTCAGCCACAGAAAAGGAAACAGCCTCCTCCTCAAATCAAAACTGCTCTCTTAGGAGTGCCAGCACCTTCGGCTGGTGTAACCTTTTAGGGTGTAATTTTGAGACGTTACAAGGTCCTCAGTGGCTACGCCGCTCCCCCAACCCTGCTCTCCGGCCCCGGTCCTGCACACCACGTGGGTCACCCATCCTTCCCTCGTGTGAGGGACTATGCTGTAGAGCCAAGCAAGAAAAAATCCCCACAACGCCAGCTGCCCCTTTCCAAGAGCTTTTCTAAGGACCTGGATCTTTTCCCTGGCTCAGTTTCGCAGCCCATTCCCACACACTGCGGCACCAGCTGAAACCGCAGCAAGGGAGGGCTGGCATCTCCTGGAAAGGCTTTGGCACCAGCGGCGCTGCCGCGTGGGGCAACACCCTCGAACACCTTGTCTCCTTGCAGCCAGCGAAAGTAGCTGCAATTAACCCACATCCTTAAAAGCGTGAGAAAGACGTGTCATCTAGAGTTGTTAAAGATGCACTATCCGGGGCTATGGCAAATCACTGGAGGAACAATAAAACCCTACCCCACACACCAAGGTCTGTCATCATTCATTTCAAACATGCACTTCAGAGTGTTGCCGTTGTGTTGTTTTTTGACATCTTGAGATCTGCATGAGAAATCCCTGTGGACGTGCTGTAAATCCATATCTACAGCAGTAAGTTTTCATTGCATCAGTGTTATTAAATATATATATACACTCATATATATATTATTTGGCGATGCTGAATGAACAATTGGCCTTTAACTCCACCTAGACTATTAGGTCGTACTATAGGTCAGTGAAAAAGTAATTTTCCCTAGATTTGTAATAAGGTCTGGGATTTGACCTATGACCCCAATGTCACAAGGTATTCATTATCTCCACACAGATGATATACAGGCAAAGAAACATATATTTTTTATAGAACTGGAAGAATTATATTTGATGGATACATTTTATTAGATGGATTTTATTACCTGGATAAACTCAATTAGCAGACCTCATTAATTTTGAAAATGTAACTTATTTACATTGAGCTATTCTTCCTGTGGCCATTAGCATTCAAAACATATAAACTTGAGCTCAGGGCACAGTTGAATTCTTTTCGGTTCAGTGGTCAAACCAAAAAAAAAAAAAAAGAAAAGAGAGAGGAAGAAGTCCTCTAACCAGAACAGAAAGCTTATTTTTTGTATCAATGCAGAATGTTTTATTTAACCTGTAATTAAAATTTTTTTCCCTGGTTCTTAAGCTATTTTTTTTCTTTCATTCTTAAAAAATGTTAGCCAACATTCAAAACATCATTTCCTAATGAGAAGCTGAAATGTTTTGCTTCCAAAGCAATAGAAACTAGCACTTTATCTTTGTGGGGTGGGGAAGTTGTTTGCTTTGTCTTAATTGAGTAAATAGGTTCAATCTCCTGCCTCTGGACTTAGGAAACAATTTCACTAGTCCATGAAAACATTGCATTTGCTCTGAGTACCCATATTTGCAGAAAAATATTAGTGACATGTAGTAAGCAGAATGTAAAAGGCTAAAGATATAACTGAAAGGTGTCTGCATATAATATATCCATATCAAAACGTACACATTGCAAGAGTTTCTGAGAGGTAAAGGACGAGTCTGTGAACCACGTGTCCATACAGTATTGTCCCTCAGCTGATTCCCAGGGGCATTTCTGCCACGGCCAGAAAAATCCACCCTCTGCATGGCAGATGCTTCTGTCCCTGGCCAAAAAGGGGAGTGAGAGGCCGTCAGCACAGGGTTCATTTCCTAATATTAGGCTTCTTAAAGTTGGATGTCCAGATCAAGTTACGCTTTTGTAGCCAAAGGAGAAAGATAAAGCTCCACCTGAGACCGAGCCACCCCACACCACAGGGCAGGAGTCGGAGGTGGGTGGGGAGGGTGACTCGCCTGCCGGGGTCCCTGCTACCGCCCCCGGGGCAGCGGGAGCCCAGGCAGTGTGCCCAGACCAGGCATCTCACACACAGGTGGTTCGAGTTAGGTGAGGTGAATCCCATCCACCTGCATTCTGGGAAACATTAGCAATGACTGCGTTAGCCCAGAGCTAAATATTTAGGATGAAGCTCCCTCAAGCTTGATTCACCCAGTTCCTGCAACCCAGAGCTGCCATGAGCAGCAAGGTGGGGAGCCCCTCAGCACAGGTAAGGCTCCCAGGGATGTACGAGGTCTGATTACGGCTATATTGGGAAGAAAGCAGCATGGACGACAGTATTCCTGCTATCTCCCAATGCAGAGCACCTCCTCTGAGGGCTTCTCCAGATAACTGTAATTTAGAACAGCCATAAGGTATTACCAGCCACTGGCTTGGCTCAGGACTGGCGGTGGCGTGGCAACGCAGCATGAATAACCACACCACTGATGCTGAGGATCCAGCCGCTAGAGCAAGGTCCACTGTTATTATTAGCATCATGAAGCAACTTTTATTCTGAGACTGAACTACTTGTGTGTCCGTCCAATGAATTCCTGTTAAAAGACTAAATCTGCTAGGGGATAAAAATCCATTACAAGTGAGAAGCAATTTACAGTAGAGAATTGACCTATAAAACCAACGCATTTCCATTGCACTAATCCAAAACATATTTCAGAAAATAGGTCTGCACTCTGAAATAGGTCTTGTTAAAACAACCGACCTGTTAAAATTACGTGCTTACTGTGGCAAGCCTGTATATTTTAAAAGGATTTTCGTGTGTTGGGCATTAGTCCTAGGAAATTTTCTAAGAAAGTGACCTCACTCCTCAAAAAGGCGGTGAGAGATTTAAAAGCAAGGCACATCCCTGGGAATTCAGAGCGAGCAGCTTACAACGCTCCCTGTCTCTCGGACTTCTTCCCTCCCGCTCATTTCTGCATCGCCTCTCATACTGTCCCTTACACCTGGAACATTTTGGCCTCTTCCTATCTGCCAGATTTTTTCCTTTCTCTATTTCAAATTCTTCCTTAACTCACTAAGTCACTTCCTCCTGACTTCTTGGACCTGGGGCCCCCGTTCTCCCACGGAGAAGCTCCCTCACTCGGGGGAGAAAGCCTGACGGCCGGTGCGCGTGCTCTGTAGTTGCCCTGCGAAGCCCAGGAGATGTGCACAGATGCACGGTGACTTGGCAGACGACTGCCTACAGTCAGGACAGGAGCGTCTCGCATTATCCTGGGCATGCCTCTCTTTTTTTCAGGACTGGCCCACAGTACTTGAACTGGGATCCTCCAGTGCTTGCGTAGGAGAAGTCAGAGGCTCGGAGAGGGGAAGAGCAGCATCCAAGTTTTCAGGAAAGCCAGCTTCAATTCCTGAGGGCTCCAGGTCTTGCTCTGGAGCCCACCGAACTCCATGGAAGGAATTCAGTTGGCTTTTGGTTGTCTATGGCTGGAGGATTGGATCTCAGCAGAGAAACAATGAAGTGCTGTTGTGTGAAAGAGTTCTGCCCCCAATGGAACATGTCAGTGGAAAATAGATCTTCACGAGCAGGAGAGGTTCACAGCGATCACTGGGAAGCCCCTGTGTGTTTGTGCTTTTTTTTTTCTACTGGTATAGAAGTGCAGCTTGAACTTAAGTCCATTCCTATTATTAACTACGTTGGGAGAATGAGAACTGTAGTAAAAATAAAACTAACAAATCTTTTTTTTTTTCCCCTCTTCCTATCCTCATGCTTCCAGATGTTGCAGTCATGACTACATAAGACTTTTTAAAAATGGTAAACATAAACAATTTTACAATAAAACAATTCATGAATGTGACAGATTACTTCATAGCAACCTATTTTATTAGCATACAGATAGTAGCACGAAGGTGAGATTCAGCAGAGGCAAAGAAGGCACCTACCTCAGCCTTGTCTGGGTCCACTGTCACTCCCATTCAGCAATGGCCCCACATTTTACTACCAATGTAGCCACAGAAGCCCTTCCTATTACCCGTGATGTCACTTGGAAGCGTTGCCTCTAGGCAGACACCAACCCTACATACCTGGGCAATATTTCTAAATTCCTCTTTTGTAGCATATCTCTGCTTCCTCCACCTGTATGGTGCCTTTTGGCATTGGAGCTCCACTATGAGCTCTCTGCTTACCCAAAGCAGTCTCCTGAAACATCTGCTTGTCTTCATGAGTGCCGGACTGTTCTCGTGCTTGGAGCATGCTGTCCTTGAAGGCCTGTTGGCTTACCTGAGCTCCTTTGCCCTTCAGAGCTGCTTCCCCTGGGATCCCACTTACCAGTTGCCTAAATGTGCTGAAATCTGCTCTCCTGAAGTCCAGGGTCTGCCTTCTGCTCCCTCCTCTCTCCTCCCAGGACCTCACACCCCACCATTTTTCAGGACTGGCCTACAGTACTTGAACTGGGATCCCCCAGCCAAGGCTATTACTGATTCCCACATCCCCAACGTGTTCTTCCTTGGCAGTGAACAACAGATGCAGCTATGGGTCACCCCTGGTTGGCCAACCCAGTATCTGTTTCAAGAAGTTATCCCTGATGCCCTCCAGAAACCTCCTGGACTGCTAGTGTAGTGCCATGTTGCCCTTCCAGCAGATGTCAGGGAGGTTAAACTCCCCCATGAGAACCTGGGTCTGTGCTTCAGAGGTTTCCTCCAGTGCTTCAGAGAAGGCTTCATCCACTTGCTCACCCTGATGGGATGTCTATAATACCCTCCCATCGTGATATCCCTCTCACAGGCCTCTCCCCTGACCCACAGGGCTCTCCACCAGCCCATCATCCGTCCCACTGAAGAGCTCCTTGTACCCGGGCTGCTCCTTCACAGAGATAGCAAGCCCCTTGTCCTCTCATCTTCCCTGCTGGTCTCTCCTGGAGAGCCGCTACCTGTCATTGCAGCCACCCCAGGTGTGCGAGCTGGCCCACCACTTCTCAGTTATTCCGACAATGTTGTGGTTGAGTAGAAAAAACTCCTAGTTTTCAGTCTTGTTGCAGCATCTCAGAGTCTGTTCATTTTCAGGTCTGCCCCTGCAGGAAGGGGCTCAGGAAGGACAAAAACCTGCGTCCTTTGGATACAACAGGAGGACCCAGCACCAGCCACAGCTTTTGTTGCAAACAGCTGCCCTCTGCCTTGCAGACAGCATAGACACCGCTGAGCAAGAGCAGCAGCAGGGTTAGTTCCTGGGACAGGGGGACTCTGCTGGGGTCTGCCTGTGGCTGTGCCAAGATGCATCCATTCCCCTTGCAGCTCCCCCACAGCTCCCTCGTGGCCTTGCTCCTGTCAAGGGGGAGAAGGATGGCAGCAAGGTATGTAAAGCCAGAGAGGTCCAGCAATCTCCAGAGGCAGCCAGAGAGGCCATCCGCTGCTCAGTGAGGGTCTGGGGCTGAATAATTCAAAGCTGAGCAGGCTGCTTGAGTCAGCAGAGACCTCATGGAGAAGCGCAGGCCCCGCTATCAAACCACTGTCTCCTCCATGCTCTAAAGGACACAGTACGCCTTTCTATCAAAAAGTTCTGAACTCCTCAACCTTTCAAATGGCTAACAAATGTGTTTGATTATGTGGCAGATTTTCATATGTTGACAAAGCCTTGTTAATCAGGAGAGCAAGGCTCTATCTACAGAGATATAGAATATACAAGGAGAAATTTCAACACCTCATTAGAAAAATAAATTAATGTCTTTTCTGAGAATGTGGCATGGGCAAAACATGTCCTCATATGGTATAAACACTTGGTGAGATGAGCTTCATAGCTTTACCATGATTTCACCGCTCGAGAGTGAAGTGGCCATCCCAAACTGACACAAATCAAAACTTTATGCTACTCTAGGACATGTTCTGCCTCCCCCTTCTTCTTGTGATGATCTCCATCAACCATCAGATCGTATAATTTAATATAACACAAAATCTAGACCTCTTGACACAGATCCCCTCCTGCATCCGAGGAGGGACAACTCTAATTTATACCAGATGGCTTCAGACTATAAGAAACCCTGTGCCAGCTGAGGGCTAGCCAAGCACAGGTGTGCCCCACCCTGTCCCAAAATGCCTTTTCCTATTCTCCTTCTTTCCACCCAAGGAGAAGCAGATGTGGGAGGGAGCCGGCAGCACCGCTCTGCACCAGCTGAGAATTATGCCAAGCCCCAGTTAACGCACCCAGGGGTCACATCCGAGACGCTCTGTACAGAGGTGAAAGGAAAAAGTATCTGCTCTTTTACTTTAAGTAAGAGTCACAAATCAAGGGGAAAAAGAAAACAGCAAATTCAGAATTAAATGCATGAAAATGTTTAATATATTGCCAGAATGTCGATGAAAATGAAGAAGTGGATTCCAAGGAATCTAGAGAAAATGATCCCTTTGAGTCAAACATTAATAAAAGTCTGCAGTGATATAGGGATGATCTCATGCTCATGGTTATTTCCCGTTTGCAACTTTTTTTCTTGGTATAGTTTTTTTTTTAATCCCAGATGTTGTAAAGTTAATTACACAATCACTTGAGCATTACAAAAAAATGAATAAAGAATACTGATACACGAGTCACTACAGCGCAGCACAGAATGAAGAAAAATTGTCTTCAGAAAAAGGCAATTTATACATAGTACCAGAGCTGAAATTCTTCGGTATTCTTCAGCCAAACGCTGCTTTTTGCAAGGGAGAAATTTTCAGCTCAGGCTGAAAATTGCTGGGAGCCTGTTCTGCTGCAAGAGCAACACAGCAACACAAGCTGCAAGAGCAACACAACCCCAGCCGGAAAGTAATGCTTGCCAGTGAAGGGTGGTATAAATACAAACACATCTAGAGGGAAGTCTTTTGCAGACTGGTATGTCATAAACCCTCTGTTCATTGTGCTTCCTTGTCCCACATGCAAGGCAAGATGTAAGGAGCCATGTTCTTTAAGGCCCACCTGTTTTAGGAAACACATACACTTAAGTACCATTGGCATTCACGTAACCCATCTCCGCAGTGCATAGCTGTGCCATCAGCCCAGTGCTGGTGATATATTGAGTGTCGCAGCGTGACTGCAAATCTGCAGGATTTGCATACGTAAATATGGGTGTGCAGGTTCACAGTAATGTTTGGAAAGTGTAGACGTTCCTCCCCTTTTAAAAAATGTGATTCATTAAAGGTTATTTCAAAGTACTTAGAGTTGGCTTCAAAACACGAATCGAGCTCCTTAGCCAGCTCTTCCGAAAACATCCAAAAATATTCTGGTCCACTTCCTCACTGGAAAGAATATACCTGTGGGCAGAGACCAAAGAAATCAGACACCAACTTGTTTACTTTAAAGAAAACACAGTGCCTGTTGAAAGGCAATCGGCCATCCTGGTTTGGGCTACGCTGTACACAGATTTTTTGACTGTAGCACATGACCGAGCCTCTTCCACAAAGATCTCAACCACACAGGTCACTAAATACCCATCAGAGCAGAGAGGGAACAATTCCCATGCTGGAATGTGGTGTCACCTGCCATTGATGGTAAAGGCGTTTGGATGCAAACACCAAAAGAGAGGACAGACTTAATTTAAGGCAAATTCTCGAGACAGATAACACGGATCTGACAGTAGCATCTGGCCTTTGGTGATAGCATTAAAATTAGGAGATACTTTGTCTAATAAACACGAGTGAAAGCCAAGAGATTTCTAGGAAAAAATAATTCATATATTCAGAGAATTGGAGGCACAGAGTTTCTCTTGCCATTTCATTTTTCAACAACCATTTTCCCAGCTTTTTCCTCACTTTCTTCTGAAGGCTATTGGGTCATTTTTTGGCACAGAGGATGACAGTTCACTACCTCTGACTATTTAAAGTTAACTCTTTGACTATGCCACAAGGGCTTGGGGGATTACTTTGTAAAACAGATTTTTTAAAATACTTCCTACTAGATTTGTCAGGTGATGAGACATTTTATTAACTTTGTTGCTATGAATTTTTATCAGGCCAATGAGGAATATTCATTCCTAAGAGGTTTGAACTAATAAAATTGTAAAATGAAAAGCTGTAACAAGTGCTTCATCTCTCGATAGCTATGTTTTTAAAACTGACTCTCATCCTGTGACTAATCTTGACTTTTTCTGTTTTTGAAAATACTTATGTTTGCCTTTGTTGCACTGTGGTTTTTAAAGCCCTGACACCTGGAATCCTGTGAATATGTAGGAAGCCAAATTTCATCACAAAACCAAAATGAAATCCTCCAAGTGTTATACAAAGAAACATATAAACCCATGATTGATATGTAGATTCCTAAACTGACTAGCTTTAGAATCAAGAGGGATTGTTGTGATTGTCTCACTATTTTCCATACAATTGAGCCCCTAGAACTTCCCTATACTAATTCGTGCTTCAAGATTAAAAGCTGTGCTTGCAGCAGAGCAGCTTTTTTAGAAAAATGTTTCATCTCCATTAATGGAGAATCCAGCACAATCCTGTGTAAATCATTCCAAATGATTAATTATCCTTGCTGTTAAGAATATGCACCTTCTTTTTCGGTCTGAATTTGCCTCGCTTCAGTTTCCAGCCATTGGTCTTATTAGTCACTGTACCTTTGTCTGCCAGACTGAAAAGCCCTGTATTACCTAAACCTTTTCCTTGTAGAGGTACTTATGGGCTATGATCAAGTCACTGTTAACCTTCTCTCTTGGAAGTTACTTAAATCTTTTCCTATTAGTTATCCTTTAATTATTCTCAGAGCTCCTCTCTGAACTCGTGCCAATTTTTTTACATCCTTCTTGAATTTTGGGCACCGGATCTGGACATAGGACCCCAGCAAGCAGAGCACCGGTACCAAGAACAGTGGAAATAGTCCTACTTCCTATCCCTTTTTTTTTATACCGGCAGGAACTGATTTAGCCCTTCTGGCTGTAGTGTCGTGCTGGGAGCTTGTGCTCAGGTGATTTTCATCCTGACCACAAATACCCTTTCCAAAATTTTCTACTTCAGAAGCAGAGCTCCCCTGGAAGTACAACCTGCATGTGTTGTTCCCAGACTGGTCATTTCACATTCAACCACCCCAAAACACTTCTCATTTTACCAGGTCCAACATTTTCTCTCTGTATCAGTGACTATCTCCAAATTGTTGTCTCAGCTGTGAGGAGCTCCATCTTTGATTCTTAAGTTACTGCTAAAAATGGGAAACAGCAAGAAAACCAAAAACCAAAGAATGCACCTTCTTGATGGAGGCTCCCTGTCTAGAATCAGATTTGGATGCACCGTTGAACTCAGTTTCAGTCTATTTAATGTGTGACATTGATTTTATAACATTCTGCTTTGTTATTCAAGATGTGTGGTCCCATATGCAATAATGTCGGAATTTTATTACTTCTATCAACCAAAGTTGTAATCACATTAAAATTTATACTGAGCTAGTCTGAGAAGATTCTTCTATAAATAATTATTAATGATATTTCCTTCCTTTAAACCATTATTAATCTGGTCCCATATCTGCTATTTTGCTGCTTTCTCAGGGAATGCTCTCAGTTGATTTTGGTTACTTGAGGTATCTCTTCTGCTTTTTCTAAATATGTGTGCATCTGTTTTTTTTCTGAAGTCTTCCTGTTTCCCAGAATTTACTGAAACTTAATGATCCACCATGCTTCTCAGCTCACAGCCTGAAACTCTTGGACATGATGATTTGAAAAGGTCCTATTTTAGTATCTGTAATTTAACACCATCTTTAGTCACTGTGGAAGGGGGATATATTTTATAATTATTGCATGACTTAAATACACTATCTGTTTTCTCCTTCTGTCTTCCTCTAGCTGGGGTATGGAAAGGTTTATTGAATATTTCAGCCTCTTATCGACAGTTCTGCCATGCCTAACTAGTCAGTGAAACAACACTTTTATTGAGATTCCTTTTGCTCTTTAGGTACTCAAAAGCTCTTTCCACTGCCTTACATTCTGCTGGCTATAGCTTTCCCTTTGTATCTTTTTTCTTCCCTCATCAATTTTCTTAATTTCATAATTTATCCTTACTGCTATCCACTTTTCTTTTTTCCATATGCTGTTTTTTAATTGCTATACATGCTTTCCCTTCCCATATGTACCTGGCTGTTTTTAAGCCTTCTTTCCTGACGTTAGGTTTTTAGCTCTTGGATGATTTATAAAACATTATAAAAGAGTTCAATCTTTCATATTTTACCATTTCAGTTCTTCCAAGCTGACTCATGTCTTAATTTTGTAAAACTGGACTCTTAGGAACTCTAAGTACATATATTACTGATGTGAACTTTATGTGGTTTGCATAAACAAACATAGTCAATCTGAGCTGATTATTAGTTCTCAGCTGAGCTTCTATCCACCTGTCAAGATGAGGTCCAATCCAGAATTGTCCTGTGTTGGTTGCCACCCTTTCTGAGCTAGAAAATTTTCATCTATAATTTTGCAGAATTCCAAGGGTATTTTAATACTTGGCAGCATGAAACTTCTAACATATGTCATTCGTACTGAAAACCTCCATGATAGCACAGCTTTTCTTTTTCTACACCTGATAGATGGATGTTTAAGCAGCCAGTCATCCTGCACTCTAGTGTGATTTGGCAGGCAGCAATAGGCACCAGCAGCCCCCCATCTTCTGCTTTATGTTTCGGAAGAGCAGCCCATAAGCATTTAAGAGCACTTGGCAATGATTCAGAGGCAGCTGATGCCATTTTCAATGTAGACTGCCATTCTCTGTCCTTTTATATTAATTCGATCAGTCCTTGGAAAAAAATTTTCATACCATTCATAAAATGATTTTAACATTCCAGTCATGCCAGTTTTCCTTCCGGTGGCTTATAATACCAAGTGGAGCATGTGTGCACTAATCAGTGAGCAAGTCCCTTTCCTTTTGCTTGTTACTGGGCACCTTGCAATCCTTGAAGGCAATTAGAGACTTTTCTTCAGGTCTCTGGCACCTTGATTAATTTTGTTCTGTGTATCTTCATTTTTCTGTTTTCTCTCTCCTTCACCACCACGCCCTTTTGTTGTTGTTTAGTTTAATATGTTTCAGACCAGTCTAAGCAGCCTGTATCTCAGAAAACTAGTTTCCATCTGCTATGATTCTTCTTCTGAGACTAGTTAACCTGCCTCTCCTCCCCTTTCCACAAGGGAGAAGAAAACTCCCTTGAACCAAAACACTCTGCCCGGTGCCATTTGCCTCACCAGCAGCTTGCTTCTGGACACCACTTGGGTACATCTTCAGTCTGTCCGTGGTCTCTGGATCTGCTGCCAACCAGTGGAACACCACGTAGTCCTGGGTCACAATTGCTAGGCATGGCACAGGGAGCAGGGCTGAAGGGGTGAGAGCCTTCCCTGGCAGCACATTCGCCTCCACTGACATCCAACCCATCCAGCCCCTCTCTAATCTGGCTCTTTTTAAAAGAAAGTGGGGCTTTGCACCCTCTGATTTCATAAAAGTATAAGGGTAAGACTTAATGGCCTGGCCATCAAGAACTACTGCCATTTCGGATTACCTATGTCACCTATTGTGCTGGATCAGGGAGATGAGGATGTGGGGGGCAACCAGGGCTCAGCTGGTACAGCTGGGCACTGGGCTTCTCAGAGCTCTCAGAGAGCAGATAAGGGGCCACAAGCTCATTCCTTCCCAAGCATGTTCCCTACCTAGTTGCTTGCCAGCCGGATCCCCGGCTCCTCAGTGGGGGTCTCTGGGAACACCACATGCAGGCGTGCTGGGTGGCCCTCCAGGATTTAGGCAGCCCAAGTCCTCCCTGAAATGTATGGTGCAAGTTCAGATAAACATAGCTAGAAAATAGGCTCTATTCCCTCACTTTCCTCACAGGGTTGTAGAAGAGATTGATTCAGAAAGACAGAAGGGTTCATGTGTGTCCATGCATCTTTATGGCCCAGCTTGTGTAGGATGAAGTGTTGAAATCCTGCTGCTTTTGCAGCCTGACATATCACACTGGAACAATGGGCATTCCTTGGTAAGTATGCACGGAACACAGCAGGTCCAAGTGAGACCCTCCTTAGTGTGCAGGAAGTTTTCTTCCCTGTTTGTTCACCTACACAAGAGTCAGCCTGTTCCCTAAGATCATTCTTCCACTTTTATTTGTTTCCATTCTGCTATTTATCCATTTAGCATCATCCCATACCACCTTCTATGTGCTGCTCTGAGAATCGGCTGGACTTTGCTGGTCGTCACTGACTTTCCTGTCAAGCAGTGTTGAATCCCAGATTTTTTTTGCCCTCTCTGTTTTGTTATTTTTTTTTTATATACATTGATTATATCAGTAGAGTGAAGGAAAGTCTTACAGGGAGAGACAGTGTGGTAAGAGAGGCATTGGAAGGGAAGTCAGCATATATTTGTGCTGTCAGTTTTAATGCATCATTTGTTGAATCTGTATATTTTATGTGGTCCAGAAATAGTTTCTGCATATCTTGTCCATCTTCTGTTTTATCCTGCAATTGGGAAATTAGTGTTTCATGTTCTTTATTGAGTTTAGACTCCTTTTTTTGATTCTTGGGATGGATACTAGTTTCCCAGGTCTGACAATGGCAGAGGGCCTGTGGAGTGGCTAATTCTTTCTCCCAAAAGGACTTTTTCTATAGTATTTGATGAGATGATCATAATAATGTTGTTTCACCTTTCTAATTGTGTTTAGTAATTTCTTTCCAGAAACTGCACAGCATAGCCAGCTCCAGAGCAGAGAAGGGGTGATTTTGCAGCCTAAAGACTGACAAACCCTACTTGTCACACACACAGACAGATCCCTTTACTCATTAAAAACTGCTGCTCTGTCTCTTTTTAAATAGGGAATGAGGACTGGGACAGGAGGAGGCTTCAGGAAGTGAAACCCTGAAAGTGGTTCTTCCCCAAATAATGTTAAATCCTCAGCAAAAAGATATTGGGGGGGGAAAAAAGACCTTTTCCTCCTCCAGTTCTTTGAAGAGTAACTATAGCTGTTACTGGGAAAAATAATCACAGTGTATGCTGTTAACACGACTTGTTGACCACCACTAGCAATGGCGAATATTCTCTGCCTGACCCTTACTCAGCGCCAGCAAACAGAGCCGACCCTCCGAGCTGCCGGCACCACGTACTTTAAAGCCGGCGTGCACCAGTCCATGGCCAGTGGGGCTTAGACCCCCCACACCCAGAGATTAACAGCAATGCTGTAAGGCTTGTGTCTTATGTACACTTTCACCTGTCTTTTTCAAGGCAGTCTATTCAAGGTTTTAACATAATCTTTTTACAGAGGGAGAAACTGAGGCAAGGGGAAGCTATGGGATTTTCTAGACTTTATACAACAGACTCAAAAATATAACTTTAATTTCCCAGGTTCCCTATAGGATGGTCAAATTGCACTCCTTAATATTTGTACTATTCAAATACCAAAACACGCTGTCAGTTCTGCACTTGGGCAAAGGGATGGAGCTGCACAGGTTATCTTAAGAGCAGCAGTCCAGATACCCCTGTTAAACATCTGTTTCTGTGTTTGCCAATAGTCATGACCCTTCGACATGAGCACCAAACCCAGTCCAGGTAACAGAAACACATTCCAGCCCCTGGAAAACAAGGCGGGCATTAGGAAAACAAATGGTGGGGAGAACCTGGGTTGACCAGATACCTACAAGGATTTTTTGGATTTTTTTTTTTGTAATTGACTGAAAAATTACATGTTTATTCCTAAGGGGCTGAGTGTTTCAAACCCAGCAAAACCAACACAACAAGAAACTGTTGTGATGTAGCTCACAAAATTACTGTGTGAGACTGAAATTCAGACAAGTTGCTTCTACTCTACTTACAGTGTCCCAGTGGAGAGCTGTTGACTGGGGGAACGAACCTTACCGGACATCATGTAAGGGACCTATTTGTAAGCCATCATAGGTAGAGAAAATACATTTGTCCCTTTCAGGAAAGGTCTAGAAGAAGAGGAGCAATGATTTTCCTTTGCATTTCAGACAAAATAGTCGCATCAGTCAGGTGTTGCTATGCAGCTTCTGTTGGCTGAATCCTGCACACGCAGGTGTGGGGGAAGCTGCCCGCACAACAGATACCCTGGTGGCAGAGGAGAATTTCAGAAATGGATTTTGGTTTTGTCTTGCTTTCTAACTGTTAGACCTTGAGAAGATACCTTGAAATGCTCATAGGCTGAAGTGGAAAGGAGGAGTGAAGTGGGTAGAATTTATGCCTGCAAAGGAAAAGCAAGAGAAAAAGAGATGTCAGCTGTGGAAATTGCACACTACCTTTTGTCATCCTTTGAAATACATGAGTAGCTGCTACACCTATGGACATCCAGGCAACCCAGAGAAGGAAACTGCAGGAACTGAATGAACACAGCAGAAACCCATCTCCAGCAGAAGCTGGAGAATAAGGGTTGGAGCCAAGGCTACCAGTCCCTAGTCCCTCCTCTCCTTTTGATGCGCTGTCTGACCCTGTAACGGTTAATGCCAGAGCCCCACAGACACCTAAGTGCTCACTTCCACTGATTCAGTAATCTGGAATCTGGTAAAGCCTCACAGATCCATGGGGGTTTTTCTGCTGCATTTAATAGGAGCACAAAGAAGTTCAGTGTGAGTGTTGTAGATGTTGCTCAGAATTTAGAAAGAGCTTCCAGACATGGTAGATTTCCTCAGCAGAAAAAAAAATAGTCCCAAATTGCCAATATGCCACTTTAAAATGAGGTAATTTGGAGTTTTTCTTGATTCTCACAATCCTTTGAAGCAACTAAGCAAGATGTGCATTATCAACAAAACAAGAAACAATGTGGGAGGAAAGAAAACCTATTATCTATGTACACAATAAAAAAAAAGAATACAACACTGAAATGACCATCCATTATAGTTCACTGTTTGCAAATACACTTACGGAATAAATTCTCATTAAAAGAAAAAGAAAAGGAGGGAGAAGTGGAATAATTGCTATTATGTGTCTGAGAGTGTTTTTCCATTAGCTGCAATTAATACAGTAATGGTAAATGAAAATAATTTCCCATTTTGCACTTATTGTGAGGAAACATTAAAGAGAAAAAAAAAGAGACGTGAAATGAAAGAAAAACAAAGCGTAATAATTAATATATTGATGATTCACTATCATCTCTGACCTGATCGATCATCACGAGCTTTTGTTTTTATTTAATTAGCACATGGTAATTTCATACAGAATCCCAGTGTGCCGATGAAAACTGGCAAGTGAAAACATTGACCTTCTGCTCACATATGCAACATCTTCTTATAGTGCTAACAGCCTATATGCATCAATGTTAAAAGGCTGCCGTCTCACAGGAGAGCCCCTGTATCAGGGGGATATCATTACCGCCTACAGCGAGATCAGAGTTTGGCTCTTCTTGGTGCATAGGAGTCTGGGGAGCGAAAGGGACATCAGTTTTCGCCAGAATAATAATTGGTGCTATGAGATTATGGAGTGCTGCCATAAACTGAAAATGAACAGACAAGTTTCTTTTTGTTTGTTTTATTAAATGCTATTATTTTTATTTATTATGTTCTCGGTCGTCAATTTTCTCAGACTTGCTAACAAAGTGCCACATAAATCCAGCCTGTCCCTTTCTGACCCTTATAACATCATGCAATTTTCCCCATTCACCCTTAATTTGAGGTATAAGCTAATGTGAAAACATGCGTTTTATTAAACGGCAAGTTTTCTACTAAATACATTTCTTTTGCAGTAGGAAGCAACTGCATTAGAAATAAATATCTCGGCCAGACCTCCTGCATACTTCTCCCAATACATAAGCAAAAAAATATGTTGTGGTCAAACCTACATTGTTCCATTTGCCAATTGCAAAATAATAATAATGTTTGATGGGCAAAAACTCAGCTGTCAGGAGAGAAGACAGACGATTCTGCTTATTGAATGCTATTGACTTCATGGGGCCAATAAAACAACTTGCAAATAAAAGAAAGAGGAACCGATTCATGTCCTAAGATCGTGTGACGTAGCCTTTTTCTGTTTGTATAATGTTGTGATTAAATATGGTGGGGCCCTAGGGAGCGAATTTTTTATTTGAAGGTTAAGCCAATATTAGCAAAAAATAAAATAAAATTAATCAAATGGCCCACAGCATCACAGCCACAGTTGATTCCAAGAATGTTTGGTTACAAAATGAGCAACCGACTAATTGTGTAAATGCTGTTAATTAGCTGTGCAGAGCCCCTAACTGGGCTTTTCCCTGTAACTAATAAGAAATCAATTAGCTAATGAAGTGGCCATTAAATGCTATGCTAATCTTAGCTGGGATATTTTTAATGTTTCTTCTTCTTCTTCTTTTTTTTTCTTCTTTATGATCCTTCCTAATTGCCATTGCCATACGGAGCTCACAGCTTTCAGCATGTCTAATGAAACATCATTATATCATAACTGGCATTCTTGGAAGAGTTAGTGGCAAACCTGCTTCCCAATTATTTTTAATTGCCAGACATACTCATAACTGGGCCTTTTACCAAGTAGTTCAGATCCCTGCACTGTCATGTAATGTACCCAAAGATTGTGTTTTCTTTTTTTTGCATATGAAACGTGGCGGTGGCGGTGGCCGCCACGAGGGACGGGCGTAAAGCCCTAAACAAGGAACCTGAGCGGTTGCCTTTGCTCTTCCTTTGACTGGAGCCTGTGGAGACTCAGCATCGCCTTCCCACTGAGCAGTTAAAACTAGCCAAATCTCGAGGAGGTTTTACCTTTATTTGAAAACTTCCGGTGCCCGGTAAACATTATGCGCCACCAACCATTCAAAGCTAAAAAGGTGGCTCTAGCTTCTGGGCGCTTATGCCAAAATACTGTGATTTAGCAATTATTATTAGGATTAGCAATTGGGGAGTGTGAATGTTTTCAGTAATTCCCGCAGATTTTGTCACTTTCTAAAAGAGTTCGTTATCACCATTTATTTATGTCTATAAATTCCAAGTTAGAGAAGGCACAAAATGTATCTTTTCTTGAGGCGGCACGGCTGCAAAATCAGCATCTCCTCTTTAACAGAGCCCATTGTAAGAGGATGGAGGCAAGACTGAATCCCAGTTTTTAAAACGCTCCTGTAGCGAAGAGTTTTTATTTACCAACCTGGCATCAATCTGGTAATGGCATCATATTTAAACCCTGAATCTCAATGAACTTCTCTAAATCTACTCGTGCTGAAGTAGGTTATGTGTCAGGATTAGACTGGCTCCTCCCCGCCCCCCACAATACAATAGTCCTCAGGACATCTGTGCACAAAATACGTGCTTTTTAAAAGAATGTTTTCAAAAGGGAGTCTTCTCTCTCTCTCTCTCTCTCCCCCCCCCCCCCCCGCCTCCTCCCTCCTTTTTTGGATAACATGCAAATTGAATTGGTTAATTCTGCACCCCAGTTTCAGGAAATCTGCCACCAGCAGCTGCCACTGTTTCAGATGTCAGGAGGATGCAGATACACTGTGACATTTTGTTCATTAAATAAACAAACCAGGTTCAGGCTAACAACATTAGGTAGAAAGCCCCATCAATTCTTGTACATTTAGTTCACATAATAGGAAGTGACAATTGTTCCTTAGCTTCATAAGCACTATATTGAAGAACAAAAGGAAAAAGCATACATAATGTGGCAACAGCAACAACAGTTGCCATAAAATCCTGCAAGGTTGATTTAGATTAATGAGGCACATAACTTTTTGCCCAAGGCTACTTAAAATAAATATGGCTACAAACATGGCTACTAGGGGAGAGAAAAAAAATGTCAGGATTGTTTTTTTCTCTTACATACAGTTTTGGTCTTATTTATTTGATTTGACTATCAAATAAGAAAACTACTCTAACAATAGCCCCTCTGTAGGCAAGCAAAAAAGATTTGCACAGTGTGGTAGTATAAAAAACAAAAAGAAAACACAAAAAATCACATTTTTGTACATTTCAGTGGCATAATATTTTACTAAAAAAAATGTTAACTAGTATGTTGACCTTAGGTTAAAATGGTAGAGATATTAAATACTCAAATTAAAAGCCATATGTCTTTTCCATTGTGACAAATCAATCTATCTGAAATATCAACATTTTTGGGTTTTGCATCAATCGAATGTATTCTGGCTTTTGCATCTAGGAAATATAAACATTAAGTAGCCAAGAAAACAAGTACGATTTGTCAGCTCTACATCATATAACAGAAAAGTCACTAAAACTGGAAATTCAGTAATGCAAAAAAAAAAAAAACAACGATGCTGAAGAGAAGGAAAAGTGATCTATCCAAAAATCAGACCAACCTAAGGCTTGGATATCATAGATAAGGCTGTCAGTCAGACTTAGACTGAAAGGTACAGACAATAGAAAAAAGTCCTCGTGCATTAATATGTATAGCACCATGATGTGGCTTTTAATATTCCAAAGGGACTTCAGCAGCTCCATGGGAAAAAAAAGCCAAACCTGAGACTGGCTCATGCAAATCCTCGCCGATGGTGGCAGCCCCGCTGAGGGACGCGCTACGTGGGCGCGCGAAGGTTAGCCCTTTGCACCACCAGTGGTTTTTCGGTTCCCTTCCCCTCGCATGTCCACCTGTCCCCGAGGCAGCTGCAGCGGGGCCCTCAGCCGAGGCATGGGGTGGCTGCCCATGAGGAGGCTATCCCTGTCATGGGCAGCTGCTGCTGACCCAAGAGCAACACCGACAACCCCCCACCACTACCTCCGGGATTCTTCTGGAGGTTCCTGTCGGTGGGGACAGGACATGGAGTTGGGGCTCCATGCCCTGAGCAAGCCCAGCCTCACTCCACCCTGATCCCTGTCCTCCACATTGCCAAAACCCTGGAGCCACTTTGGAGCATCTCCAAAGGCCTGTCTACGCCCCAGGAGCCAGCAGGGAGATAAGGGTGTCATTCTTAGTGTCGTGCTCCCACAATACACGTGGGATGCTCTGCCCCCCCACAACCAGATTTGGTGCTGGCACCGCATTCAGCTGGTGAGTGTGAAAATACACGTTCATCCAGACCATCGCTAGTGCCTCCATCTGTGCAGAGGCTGAAAACAGCCAGTTGTTCCAGGATAGGTTGGCATCAATTTAAATGCAGGGAATTTTTGGCCCTTTGATTTCTTGCGAGCATATTCCTGCATAGCGTCAGGGATCCCAGACTCCTCCACCTGCCATTAGGACATCTCCTCCCCACATGGGACACGTCAAGCAGAAGGTCCACCCTTTCTGGAGGAGGGCGATACACGGTGCAAGATGAGCAGAGGAGAAGTTTAGAAGCAGATGTGCAGATCTGTGCCCCACGGGTTTGCAGGGTTCTTGGGTGCCAGCAGAGCCCAAACCGAATGCTGCTGAGAGCAGAAAGTACATTTTCAGTGTCAGCTTCCTAATGATCTCAGGATGTCCATCAGCAGCCAAGCTGTGGTCCCTCCTAAGCCTGCAGGTGGAGGACAAACAGATGAAGCAGCTCAGAAAAAGTGAACACGGCACCCGCAATCCTGTTCCTACTTTCTTCCTCACCCACTTGCATGAAAGCTCCTCTATAAAAAATCCCACTGGCAGATGTGGTGTGGTGCGAGTCACAGACGAGGGAGAATTTTGCCAGGAAATTGCAAGAATGAGATGGTGGGACTGGTAGCATAATAAACCCCCAGCTTGGACTAGCTGCTGCTGGGGGACCATGGAGGTTATTTCTGAGGGATCTCCATAGCCACAGACTGTAAACCACCCTGAATCATAAGGGGATCTGCGTTTTGACTAGAGAAAGTTATGCATCCAAAATTCAAAAAGAAAAAAGCTAACATTTATTCATTGGATCATTCTAGATTACATTAACTTTAGCAGTGATGGAAGGCTCAGATTGTACCTGAAGCAAGCCATTTCTTCATTTCTCTAGACTAGTTTATTTTTCTTCAGGATAAGACATGCATGTTCTTAAGTTTACATATTCCCACTTCTTGGAATAATTTTTAAAAGATTTCCCCCCCAAATCTTAGGATGTTGGGGACTCTGCAGTGGATGAGAAATTTTTTTCTTTTTAAATGAGGCAATTAATTTTCCTCGTGCTGCACTTGTACCTGACAATATATAATTTGTGTGAATAGCATTCCCACAACAGTGACATGCTGATTTCCAGTACAAATATAGAGATAATTTCCATTTCCTCAATATGAACAGCTTTTTAAGTGAAGAAGCATGATAGACGATGTTATGCAAACTGAAATAAGCACTTGAAAATCTATGAAAAAGGTTAGATACAGTGACGCAAGAAATGGGTCAAATTTAGAAGACCTCCCAATAGAAAAGTCACCATCATTCTGAGTGGCATTTCCAACAAACAATAAAATAACAATAAGTTTTGCAGATATTCTCTTGGGTAGGCTCTTTAATTCACTGGTATTTCAGTAACAGGCAGATGGACCTTCTTCCCTCCCTCCCTCCCTCTCTTCCCTTCCCCTTCCCCTTCCCCTTCCCCTTCCCCTTCCCCTTCCCCTTCCCCTTCCCCTTCCCCTTCTCCTTCCCCTTCCCCTTCCCTTTCCCCTTCCCCTTCTTCCCTCCTTCCTTCCAGCATCAGGGCTTTGCCAGATTGAAGTCATACACCCAATCCTCTTGAATTTTCTCTTACACCAAACATAAGAACTTGCAAACCTTCATGAGCCTTTAGATCTAGACATACTTTTGTAATGTAGTGTTTAAAAATTCTCATTGGGGATCAGTATTATAGGGACAAGGACTCGTTTTAAACCCTGCCTGGTTGGGAAGCCAAGTACCACAGACGACGTGAGTAACAAAGAGGGGAAATACAAAGGGGAGCAATTTCACCTGGGGAATCTGTGGAGTTTACAAAGTATGACTGAAAGTCCCAGTTGCTGTGGGTGAAGAGCTGCCCAAGGATTTAAGACCTCCGAGTGGAATTTATATAGATTTATCTGAAACTGGTAAAATACCAAATCAAGGTAAACTCATTTAAGCAAGGTTTTGACTAGTATACATATGCTTACGTGAGGGATTTGCACCAGTACCACCAGCTGGATTTAAAATCATTTTAGTTGAGAGCACTGCAGCTTTTCTAATGCAGATGGGTGTGTTTGTCAAAAAGCAGCGTGAACACGAGCAAGCTAAATGCAGGTTAATCATTAATTTCAGAAACAGCCTTCACGCTGTAGGCTATGCATCACTAGGAAAAAAGAGATAAAACAGGAATACTTGCAACCAACTATTTTTATAATTATTTTTTTTTAACTATTAAAGTTGACTCTTTGAAAAGTACTGAAATTACCTCCAGAAAAAAAGAAGGAAGAAAATTCACGCTGAACCTGTCGTCACCTCCCATCCTTCCCGGCAGACCCCAGCCACCGCGTTTTTCGCAAGCCTCGAGAAGCTCAGCAGAGCTGACTTGGGGCCTTTGAAACACGGCTGAAGTCTTCACCGACAGGAGGGTGCCCCTTCCCCACAGTGGCTGCAAGTTTCACAGCCTGATGTCTCCTTGATTCCTGGAAATTTATCGCATCCTAATTTCTCGAGAACCAATTAAATAAATCCCTACGCTTCGTGCCTGTAAGATTTTTTAGCTATAAAAGCTGCCTTGTGGTACTTTGCCTCAGCCAGCCTCTAATACTGCTCTTTCAGCTCCCCGGGCCGGCAGATCTGCGCTGGTGCTGTGTGCTTAGCTAACAGCTTCCCCCGAGCAGCTACGGAGATTGCCACAAACTCCTGGGGCTCGTGTGTACACATGAAACACAGTCAGGAAATTAAATTTTCCCTCCCCATAATTAATAAGAGCTAAACATTTGTGGGTTTGTTGTCACTTTTTAAAGTACTGAAGCCAAGTCGAAAAAATACGAGGATTTCCAAATCAAAAGTAAATATTTCTTACCAAAGGAGTTAAAAAAAACCCAACGCTGTGCAATCATGCAATCAAAAATTTTTTTTTTTTTGGAAGTTTGGTTAAGGAATTCTTTAACAGTTGCTGTGGGCATATTCTATTGCCAAGGCTGATTCGCTACAGTATGTAAGCATGCATTAAATGTTAAGCACATGAGTTATCTCACCGACTTCAGTGTGCTTGTTTTCATTCTGAAAGCGAGCACAAGCTTCGGAGCTCTGCGGAGCGAGAGGCTAAGTTAGGACTCCTCCTGCTAGGCATATTGCTAGAGATTGTACATTTTGCAGAGGTCATTCCACAGAGTACCCTACTTAGGAATAAACCGTGCTTTTTATGAGAACTATTCTTACTTTGGAAATTCTGGGACCGTACAAATGCTTGGCGAAGCAGGGGAAACAATATGCAACTGCTCTGCTTGACAGCATATTGCCAGCACATTTTTAGGTGAAATGCATCGAGCCCTGAAAACAGCTAATAGGCGCGCTCTCTCTGAAGTATCCAGAGCATCTCTCAGAGCATGGCTTGGGCTATGCCATGGAAGCAAATTCCAAGGACCTTTTCAGTTCATGTCTCATTTTGCTTCTCTGCAAAATCCTGCATAATATTCAGACTGTTTCAGGGAGAAAAGAAATCCAAGTGTTTTTTCATAAAGGGGTACAAATCACTTGATTAATGATTGGAGTAAACCTTCTTCTAGCCACCCTTTGCATCATTTTTAAACAATTGTGCCCTGGAAGTTCTAAGTTTTTTGTTTAGATTTGATTTTCTAAATCAAAATCTTCATATTTTAGTTCCTATTAAGCCTCCATTTTGAAACCATACTGTTTGTTCTCTGTTTTAAGCAAAATGAATACTGAATCCTGCACGAAGAATTTGTAAAATCAGGTCTAATATGTGTCTTTATCATTAGCTGCCATATCATTGTGATTAAAAATACGTAACCTATGGAAAGATGGACTATCAATTTGAACAATTCTGTCTGAACTCACTTAAAGCAGACACATATCAGAATTGATATGTAAGATGTGTCAAGGGATGCATTTTTAAAAATTATTTAAAGCTGTATTACACCACTGAGAGCCATAGACAATCCCTCTAAAATTTTGGATAAACACTTCTTAGCCCATTATGAGTTGCAAAGATCATTTCTGTAACACACTGAGCAGAAAAAGTACATTTTGTGTTTATCCCATTAATCCCGTGAGTTCATGCAAAATTATTTTAATTACTTTTATTGAAGCACCGTGTACACCTATATCTGTGTGTATAGTATAAATAATAAATAATTATTATTAGACTTGGTTGAATTATTGATTGAGGATAAATTATCTGACAAATACAGGCTTTTTCTCTGCTTGTGACTTGTTTATGAGCAATCTTGTCTTCTCTGAATATATTCCTTCTTGCATGTTTTTTTGAATAATGAAGGATATTCAGCCAAGGACTGCGAACTGCTCACTTAGATTGCTCCCGATTTGATTACATGTGATTATTTGTGAGACGTGAACATGTCAGTCACGTGGGCCTGGTTCTGGTTGAGTGGCTGGTGGACTGGAAGAGGGTTCCACGGATTTGGGGAGGGGGCCGGGCGTTGCAAAGGTGCGGAGGCACCTCTCTCAGAGCTACACCTCCATTGCTTCTCACCCAGCCTGTCGTCTGTGTCCACAGTGTGTCATGTACTGTCTCCCTAGAAAGCTGATAATGCGACAGGGATCACGAGCTTAATGCAATCAATGTATAATTAATAGCTTATAAAATCTTCAATGAGTGAATGAGGAGCCCCACCTGGGGACGAGAGGGATGAAATGAACAATTAAGATGGGACGGTGGCCCTTCACAGCAAGTGGATTTGGAGCAAAAGGAAAATAGCCGGGCAGCACCTTGGGTGCCAAGTCCCTCGTAGAGTTGACACAGGTGTTTAGACAACTTGCTGGCTGTTAAGCCAGACCCCATAAATACCTGAGGCTCCAGATAAAGTGACCCCCATAACCAAAGCCCTAACCCCATAAATAAGGATATGAGGATGGGGAGGAGGAGGATGTGAAGGTCCAGACCTCAGAGAGCCGCAGGGCTTGTGGGGACCCAGCGTGCCTCCGTCCCCAGCCGTCCCTGCCAGGATGTAACACCTGCTGGCACTGGTGGGGCTCAGGGGAACCCCTCTGCTAGGGCCTGGCATGCATCTGATCCCCAGGCAGCCTGTGCAAGCCAGCGGGCAACCCTTTCCCGGGGTCCCGCTTGCCAAGATCTCAGGTGGTCCAGCTGTGGTGAGTGAAGGGGGTCAGGACGCAGCTGCCAACCGCAGCAGCCAGCCTAAAGCATGTGGGCTTGCCAGGGGACCCCAAAACGGGGCAGCTTGGGGGGCTGCTGCCGAGTGGCTGGGAAGGAGGTCCTCTGGTGGGCATCGCCCAGCCCGGGGCGGGCTGCAGAAGGACATCCCACAGCTCTGGGCAGTCCCAGAGTGTCACAAAGACAAATGTTGGAAGGCGAACACTCAGCCAAGCAAAAGACAACAATGAATATTTCAGTTTGCTCGCAGATGCCTTTGTCTTGGCTGCTAACACGGAAGTTCACAGTAAGAAAGGCTATTGTGCTGACAAAAATGTGTGTGAGCAAATGTTTACACAAAGCAACTAGAGGAGGGCAGGAAAACAGCAAAGGGAAGGGTCCCCTGGAAGCGGGAGGGTTTTCAGGAACACCACCATTTCCTGCGAGTTTGCTTGCTTCTGATTTTACCGCACTGAACCAGTTCTCGTAGTGGCGGCGTGGCTCCATGCTGCCCAGCTGCAAAGCTGCCGCCCAGCCGCAAAGCCACCACTCTCCGGAGACGTGGGGCGCAGGTGGCGAGAGGGTGGCCCCAACCCCACGGAGCCCCGGGACACGGTGTCAGATGTGCAATCTATGGGATGGAGGGGATACATTCCTATCCTGCATCCTACTGCCAAGGCCCCTTAAATTAAAAGCAGTGGGCCAAACCCTGCCTCTGACGGGCGTCTAGGTCTGCCTCTGATTTCAAGCAAAGCTGGACACCGCAGATTTGCACCAAATTTGGCCCTGCCGCCTGCTTGCTCCTTATGCAGCAGGGGAGATTTGCTGTCTTTTATGGCAGCTCCAGAGCGCCACGGGTCCGAGGGACGGGAATGCAGCACAGGTAAAAATCTGCCAGTTCCCAGCACGTCAGGTACCCAAAACCATGAAAGCTGCGTTTTGCTGATGTTCTCTTTCATTGAAGATTAAGCCTCCATTTGTTTTCCGGCATTTGATATTTCATTCCTAATGATCTCTAGACTCGGTACCAAAGTTGTCTTCCTGACAGCGAATGCCAAGTGGGATTACTCGCCCAGCTAGAGATCCTCACCTCCACCCGATGGCTGTGCTCAGGGAATGCCATCGCTGCGGGGACGGCCGGGCCGGGCTGCCAGCAGCCGGAGCATCCCGCCAGCCCCCACGCTCTCCTTGCTCCCTCCCTCCTTCCCTCGCTGCTTCTCCTTCTTCTTTTTTTTCTTTGGCTTAATATAACTGCACAAAGGCAACACTAAATAAGGAAAATATGCTTCCCAGTAACTGAAACTGACAAAAACAAAGATGGCATGTTTATATAATTAGTTACACATCTAACTTTTTTCAGCTTTTCTTCCTTTCAAATATCCCACAATGACTCCGCAGCCCAGGCTATGAGTGAAGCTGAAAGAGATGTGGAGCAATGAAATCGGTCTTTTTTTTTTTTTCCCCTCTTAAAAACCATTATAGACCTTAGGTAACTCCTGAATCTTGGAGTCCCTCTGTGACTGCTTTCTGCTGTGAGAGCAATTCATTAAAAGTTAATTAAAAGGTGAAGTTCAATATGCAGTTTCCTTTAGCTAATCCTCCTAAGGCAGCTTCATATGGCACTAATGTATCCATTTTGTTGATGTTAGAAAACAAAAAGGCAAGATTGTCTAATTAAGAGGTTGGTGTTTACAAGAGAGAGGTTTTCTAATTGGTGACTCTGAGTCCAAATTAATCTTAACGCTGCTCATTTAAGCGTTCTCAATCTAACTTGGACTTTTCCCCAACAAGAGCTTGCAAAATGTGAATCATATCCAGGACCTTTCAGCATAACAGTATTCAGTTTGCTTATTCCTTCTGTGCTCATGCCCCTTTGGGGCCCAATTCTGACCCCCTCACTGCCTGAGCTGCTTCCCTCTGGCTCCGGTGTGGAAACCTACTTCTTAAGGGCTTTGCTGGGCAGGCTGGCTCCTAAAGGTGGAGTTTCATCTCTGTCTTTCAGCATGTTTTCACTCAAATATCTAAATATGTGCTGTATTTCCACGCACATCAGTTATTTTTCTGGTAATACATTTTAAATGCGTTACAGAAATGAACACGCTCCATCTGATTATGTTGATGCCAAACGTATTTTTTGGTCTAATAAAAGACAAAAGCATAATAACTGTATTCCTACTAATTCTGGTTTCTTTTGACGGTAGCTGCTGACTTCCCGTCCTTACAGCAGGAATACAGAAAAAGAAAAGAACACTGCCCCCCTCTTAAAAATATGAATTTACACTGCCCAAACACACTTATGAGAAAGGGCAAAAATATCCTAAGCTGCTATCACTCAGCCAGTTTTGGCCACCCAGACTTTAATTTTGGAGACCATGCTGGTAACAGTATGTGGAAGAAATCTACAACTATCACAAAAATAAAACAACTACCTCAAGAGAAAACCAGTTCTAAAATATAGGCTGTCCAGGACAATGCTTTCCTTTTCAAAAAAATGGAGATACTAACAATGACGAAACTTGATATGTTCATCAAGGACTGTCACAAAACCAAATTAAAATTGTAACTTGCCCAGAGAATGAAAGTGCCACCTAAGGGCTAAATGAGGTGACTTTTTATTTACAATGTTTTACATTGATTTTGGTTTCTGCAGTCATCACCGGTGACTCTGTTCTCCAGCGTGCCAGTGTTTTTCTCTGTGTATATGACAATCTGCTTCTCCCTTAAAAGAAGTCATGTAGGTAGAACGTTTTCCACTTTTGTCTCAATGTGGCTCATGCGGTAATCTTGCACTCGTCAATAACATCTGAAGGTTAAAAAAATACCTCTTGCCAACATGACACTTTTCCTTGACATCTCTACCTCCTCTTGTTTCTTCCTTCTTTGATCATTTAAATTACTGGCCAATGATAGCCAAAAAGAAAAAGAAAGGGGGAAAAAAAGCAAGAAAAAGTTCTCACGTCTTTGCAAAACCGTGGAAGCCCCCGTACGCCTGTTTGCGCTGCTCGGAAGCTGCAGACATGTCGTGCCAGATTGAGAGTTGTGTGGTTGGAAACTATTCGCTGCCCGCTAAAAAAACTCTTCTGGGTACGCCCTTGCATTCAAGGTATGGAAGTTAAAAGTGGGACCGGCCTTCCACGATTCTAGCTTGCAAAGTACACCCAAAAAAAAAAAAAGAAAAGAAAAGAAAAGAAAGAAAAAACCCTTGGTTTCCATACAGGAACGCCCAAGCCTTCCGGTTTGTCCGCAGTGTGCAAACACTAGATGTACTACAGCATTTCTGGGAGCTGGAATAGCATTCTGGGTATACTGAAATTAAGAGGGTTGGGCATGTTTGTGAGTCTGCTGAGTTCCTCGCTATATGTTTTCCAAGAGAGAAATGTGAAAGAGTTTCCCAGTTATAGCTCCCATACCTTTGCTGAGAAGGGATGCCACAAATCACGTGAATAATTAGTGACACTCTTAAGCATCTAGCACTGTGCCCATTTATTTTCTTGGCACAAAATGTATTAGTTCTACACTATTCATTTAGTCCGCATTTAGCAAGAGATAAATTTTAGTCGGAAGCTGTACTGAAAGACAATATATACTGTATGTTGGAGAAAAATCTATCTGCTCTAAGACCATAGCTTTCTCTAAAAAAATCAGGAGAAATAGCATGAAGTTAATTTATATGAAAACCTAATTTTTGCATAGCTTTTGATTGTTCAAATCTCCTAACTAAATGGCCGGCAGTGACCTTTTCAGGAATGCCATACTCAGAGTTAAATTCTCACCAAAAAATGCACATTTCTGTGATCCCCTCATTTAGATAATAGCTCTGTGCCTTTTGCTATAAATGTAAAGTGAAGGGAGGGAAGAAAAGAGAAAGTTTTTCTTTCTCCACAAACGTTAATGAGAATTTTCAACTACGCTGTAGAGTGGAGGAACTTAAGCCTTTCTAGGTGTTTCTGTTTTTCAGGCTTTGAGCTCTTGCTGTCCCTCGCTCTCTCCATCCTGCCTCTGAAAGGCCCTCAACAACCCATGGCTTTGTCCCTTGGTATTTTCAGTTTAAGCTACACTTTACCAGGAGCACTTTAGTTTCCATATTTCAGCAGAAAAACAAACAGAAGCGGAAACCGTTTGATGTATTTTAGGTAGAGAAGGCCAGTAAAATATTTTTTAATGGGGATACGAAGCCTTTCAGCCAACAGGATGCTGGTTCAGTTCCAGCCCAGATGAGGAACAACTAAAAGTTGATACCATCTAAAGGCTATTAAAGCCTTTGTAAAGCAAGTAGTAGCCGCCTAAGTACCGTTCCCAGTGGCCACATCACAAAAGCACACTAACAAGTAAGTCTGTCTTCAGCTTCTTTCTTGATGCTTTCTCAGCAAGAAGACAAGGAGTGAACGGCCAAGGGGACCAGTCATCCTTTCAAGCAGGTTATCAATACTCCTGGAGGTTCATGCACCAAGCTGAAATGTGCCCAGAGACTCTATCGCGGTCTGGTATGACGTGCTGGTAAGTTAAATTGCATGAATATATTGATACAAGTAGTCGCTCCCTCTCGCGCTCCCTCTCCCACGCCCTCTCTGATGGGTTAACAAGTGTAAATCCATTAAAATACAGCTTTAGAAAGCCAGGCTCTAAGCTCGTCCCCAGCCCCATAAGAGGATGAATAGCTAGACTCACAGCAGGCATGTGGTCCAGCATACCCACGCAGATACAGATACAGATGTAAGCAGTGCCGCATCCCGGCAAGGTGGGCGCAGCAGTGCACCAGCAGGCTGAGAGCTGCTCTGCAGAAGCCAGTGTGGGCCCCAGGAAGAAAAGAGTTGTGCCCAGGGGAGGTACACGACCCAGGCCAGTTGTTCCTCCCACCCCACCCCACATCCACCCTCCCCCACTAAAGGTACCCCACGCCTGTACAGAAACCCTCCCCCCCAACAGCAGCGCATGCTTCCCTCCTGCAGCTAAAGTTGTATGTGCTGACAGAAGAATAGGCAGGATTTTTCCTTAAAGGAGTACATGTTCAGCTGAGTAAACTCTGTTTTACCCACACATCTCTCTGTAGTGCAAAACGAGTGAGAAGGGAAAAGGCACGGAGCAGAAGTCTGATTCAGCAATATAGGAATACAAACTATGTTATCACGCATACACACAGACTTGTTTGCTGAAAGTTTCACATAGATCAAATTAAAACAGATAAAGCAACAAACTCAGACACCATTTACCCATAGGGAATAGATTCAGCCTTTATTTAGCCACTGAAAATTTACTCCTGCTTGTCTGTATTGCTAACCTGCTTGGGTAGACTGATGTTTTGATGCCAGAATACCCGTAGGGTTTCCAGAGAACATATCAGAACATTCACAGCTACAGACACATCCTTGTAACAAAGCAAATTGGACTTAGATGGGAGCCTTGTGCAGAGCTACTCAGCCTACAGAGGACTGAGGGCATTGGCAGAAGAAAGCGTGAGCACCTCAAGAAGTTTGCTGTAAAAACGTGGATACCTGAGGTCATGGGGTACTTCTAGAGCTCAGAGGAGAGAGGAGAGTTCAGGATTACGTCCTTTGGTTTTGGGGTAGAATTCAGGTGCTACAAATCATACCTGAGGCTTTCAATCCTGTTATATGGCCCTGTATCTTTCTGTGCCTTTGACGTAGCAGTGAAGGCACTTCCCTGCCTCCCAGCGGTGTTTTAAAAACAAAAACCTGGAAGACTGTGAAGCACACGCTAGTCACAGGGTCAAGCTTTGGACCCCATTTCTGCATAGCTTGCTTTGTGTGGGGTAGTGGCTGTCAGATCCAAGCCGCAAAGGTCCCACATTGTCTCTGTGCTCATATGATTATAAGGGTCTGAAAACACGCAAGTAAATAAACTCCAGCTACGTAAGTGGTCCTGGAGAGCTTAGAGGGTAACGTTCCTCCTACTGTGTCTGCACAATAACACACTCAATAAAGTTGCCTCAGTGCTGAATGACCTGAGCAAGCACGACCTATAGAGGGACACACATTGCAAAGGTGCTTTTAAGTTCTCCTTTTATTTGAGACCTAGGATTGCTTTAAAGTTCTCCATTTTCTTTGTCATAATGTAGAGCGAAACTTAAAAGTAGCCCCAACTTGTAATGAAAGCTGCAACGAATTTTAGCAAATAAAAAGCCACTTAAAGAAAAAAACACTACTGTCCTGGCTGGGAATTTTAATAGTTCTGCACTCACAGCCAGACTGCTTGTAACTTTTCTATTAAAATGTTAAATCGAGAGCATTAAACAGCTTCCAATTAAAGGGTATATTATCACCTCGATGCACAGGGAGTTTCACACGTAAATCCCTACGTATTAAGAAGAGAATATACCCTGTGGCTTTTTAAATAACAAATAAAAGTTAAAAGAGATTTTGCAGGAGGTAGAAGGACCATGGAAAGGCTCATATTTTAACACACTCTGAGTGGAAGAAAACTAATGTTTAAAACTGTATAGAAAGAGAATTTATTTTCATTTTTTCCCCACTATTCCCAGATATTTCCACTGGGACCTACTTATTAAGATGAAAGTCTAAGTATTCCATAGGACTGGAAGTAATGATTTTTGAAGGACTTTCGTATGCACAGACTGGAGGTGCTATTGGTCATGTCTTTTTAACACTGAGGGCATCCTTCCCATTTCCACAGTGCTTACCCTATGAATCAAAACTCATTTTTCTAAGGCAAAGGCAAACCTGTTAATTAATTTGAGTTAATATTACTTTAAAAAGTCAGAAACAGTTAAGAAATCCCTCCTTAGCATCTCTCATGTTCCTGAAGGTCTTCTGAAGTAAGATGTGAAGAGCTGTAAGCCTCCCAGCCTGTATGCATGCTTAAAATTTTTCAGTGTAAACTCGGGGAATAATGCACACTTGGAAAAATCAGACAGCACTAACAAAGCTCGTTAGCAATTGTTGTTTATGATTGCTGCCCTTAAAGCCAGATGCAGTTCAGTGATGACTGTTCACTATGGTCATAGTGACACCAAAGGCAAATCCATCGGCCACCTTGCCTCTTCATCTCTGGGTGTAGCTCAACTGTCTCGGTTGTGTCGAGGCAGGGAGGGCACAACACACCAGTGAGAAGAGTTTTCAGACAACTTGCTGATAGATGTTGAAGCAGGATAGACATTGTGCAGTGACACCAGGCTCAGTGGGTCTGAATGGCCACCCATTCCTGCCAGCCACATCGTCTTAGAATCATAGAATCATAGAATCATACAGGTTGGAAAAGACCTCTAAGATCATCGTGTCCGACCGTCAACCCAACACACCATGCCCACTACACCATGTCCCTAAGGGCCTCATCTACACATCTTTTAAATACCTCCAGGGATGGTGACTCCACCACTTCCCTGGGCAGCCTGTTCCAAGGCCTGACCACTCTTTCAGTAAAGAAATTTCTCCTAATGTTCAATCTAAACCTCTCCTGGCGCAACTTGAGGCCGTTTCCTCTCGTCCTATCGCTAGTTACTTGGGAGAAGAGACCAACACCCACCTCGCTACAACCTCCTTTCAGGTAGTTGTAGAGCGCGATGAGGTCTCCCCTCAGCCTCCTCTTCTCCAGGCTAAACAACCCCAGTTCCCTCAGCCGCTCCTCATAAGGCTTGTGCTCCAGGCCCTTCACCAGCTTCGTTGCCGTTCTCTGGACACGCTCCAGCACCTCCATGTCCTTCTTGTAGTGAGGGGCCCAAAACTGAACACAGGATTCGAGGTGCGGCCTCACCAGTGCCGAGTACAGGGGCACGATCACCTCCCTACTCCTGCTGGCCACACTATTCCTGATACAGGCCAGGATGCGGTTGGCCTTCTTGGCCACCTGGGCACACTGCCGGCTCATGTTCAGCTGGCTGTCAATCAGCACCCCCAGGTCCTTTTCCTCTGGGCAGCTTTCCAGCCACTCGTCCCCAAGCCTGTAGCGTTGCCTGGGGTTGTTGTGGCCGAAGTGCAGGACCCAGCACTTGGCCTTGTTGAACCTCATACAGTTGGCCTCGGCCCATCAATCCAGCCTGCCCAGGTCCCTCTGCAGAGCCTTCCTACCCCTCTTGGTGAAGTCACCTCAAATGGCTGCACCCCAATGCTGCCTGCAGTGAAAAATCTTAGTAGGAGTTGATGTCTGTGGCCTTCTGTTAAGGAACTATGGCAGTAGCTGTAACGTCTGTTGTTCTCAGCTGTTTGAGGTAGACTTCAAATTCATGTAAGGTAATTTAAAATGTAGTCAGACCTCTTGTTGTCAGACTAGGTAGATGTAGCTCTGTTGGACCAACAGGGGGAAGTTTGGCCAATGTTTTGAGCTCCTTGCTGTTCAGTTCGGCATTGCAGATAGCCCTGGTCAGGGGCCATGCCATCTTGTCAGGGACCACCTCAAAAGTTCTAGGTGCCATGCCCATTTCTGTCCTGCACTGCTTCCCTTGTGCCACAATGCAACACCTGAGGGACTCAGGCACCTATGTGAGAGTTGCTGAAATGAATGGTCTCTCCCACCTGATGCAACGGCTTAAGCATTTTACACAGAAAAACTAGGAGGTGCCTTTGGTGCACAAAGCTTCTGGGACATTAGGAATAGATACCCATGGTATCGCACAGTATGGTAGAAATAGTTGTGGGGTCTCACAAGAAAAGCTTCTGTGTTGACACCAGTTTGGGACTGGTCATGAGCGAAGCATTGCTGGCCTCTAACCACTGACAGCTCCAACGCTGGACCACTGTGTGTAAGTTCAGGAGTCCAGAGGATATTTTGCTCCTTGTACGGACTCTTTTTAGTTGGAAACCTTCCATATCTCATTGGAAGAGGCTTCCTCACTTTTCTGGAGTTTAGACTTCTTCTAAAAGCTTTGCTAAAACAATTTTAGTAAAAAGCAGCTGATGGAAAAACAGATTGACAAAAGTTCACTCCTCCTTGGGGCAGCCATGTGACAACATTTGGCTCAATAGGGCCGGGTGGTGACCCCAAGTTTTCTTGCAGCTCTTGCCAGCAGGAAGGGCTTGGATGCACAAGGGACGCAGCACTGAGAAGTCTGATAGAGCTTGCTGGGATGTGTGAGATATGCTAGGATGATACAGCTTGCTGGGAGGAGGGAGATGCTAGCAGATGGGTGGCCTCCCCTTGTATCTAGCTCCAGCTATGCTGCTGCACTATGGGAGAGGAGGAAGCATGGTTCCCTACTGCTGTAGTTGCTCTTCTCACTGCCCCACACTGTTCCCCAAACCCTGCTCTCGTCTGGCTACATGGCTCTTGCAGGAGTCGGTAGGAAGGAACTCCCACGAGTACTCCCCGCACCTCTGCAGCACCTCTGGCACACAGCCAGCCTGGAGAAGCAAAGGCAGGAGGATGGCCGCCTTCTGTGGCAGCATGAACACCCTCTCTGAAAGCCATTGCCTTCAAAGGGGAAAGAGTTAGGAGGAGCAGCCTCTCCCCCTCTGACCCCTTCTTCCCTAACAAGCCCCCTCAGAGCAGCTTCTGCATAGGAGCCCATATTACATCTTCCTCTGCTGTGCCAAAGGCAGCATCCACCTGGTCTTGCTTCTCCCCTTCATGGGACCATTGTGTTTGGAGATTGTTTCCATGTTCCGTCAAACAAATACAGCTTATCATTTCCATGTTAATGTGGTATTTCAGCAAATGGTATGATGAAAGAAAAAAATAGTGTTCAGGTACAGGTCTCAGATGGAAGCAAAGGCTACCCAATTTCATATTTATGCACCATAAGCTTGAGAGTAAAAAGACCTGAAAGTTCCCCACTCCCTTCCACCACAGACTTCCAAGGCACCTGTAAAAGCTTTGGCATAAATCCTTGGGTTTGCTTATATTATTCATCAAGAGTCACCATTTATTCAACAGTTTTGAAAAACAAGATACACCAACACAGACCAAAGTAGATAACTTTAGATATCCAGTTTTTCAAATCATGGCTTCAGTTTGTTCCCTTGAGATTTTTACTAAACTAGGCTTTTCCTTTTTCCTTTTTCCTTTTTCCTTTTTCCTTTTTCCTTTTTCCTTTCTCTCCTCTCCTCTCCTCTCCTCTCCTCTCCTCTCCTCTCTCCTCTCCTCTCCTCTCTCCTCTCCTCTCCTCTCCTCTCCTCTCCTCTATCTCCTCTCCTCTCCTCTCCTCTCCTCTCCTCTCCTCTCCCCTTCCCTTCCCTTCCCTTCCCTTCCCTTCCCTTCCCTTCCCTTCCCCTTATGCTCTTTCTTTAATAAGTAAATACTGGCTATATCCTGTGAGTTTAGGGTGGACTGTTGGTAAACCTGTTATCCATCACAGTAATTCATAGAATCTGGCATGTACCAGATGGACAATATTCCATTGTTTAAAGTGAGCTCTGTCAATCTTTGCTGTTGATATTAAACAAACGTCAGGATTATTAAAGCATATGGGTACATGGCCTCATACACTGGTTAAGTCTTTGCTTTGAGAATGTGACTGCTGTTGTTGAGCATTCTGAAAATATATATAGTGTGCTACAGCACACAGGGAATCACAGATGTCAAGGGAAAATGATATGTGAAAGCAGTGTATGTTTAAAAATGCAGCACTACTGTACCTTCTTAAAAGAAAAAGAAACTTTCCTCCTTCTCCCTCCTTCCCCCTGTTGCCAGTTAAAATGAACTGTCAGAGCCTGGATAAAGATACAAACAGGATTGCATACCTTACCAAGCCTACAGTGACTCTTAGACTTTGATCTAATTCTATTTGCTGCTTTATGATGCATGAAGCTGTCAGATAAAGAGGTGTTCAAAAAAATCCACTCAAGCTGTCAGGGCTGACAAGCCCTGTGATGGATTACAGAGAAAACAAAAGGGTTATCACCTTAACCACAAACATTTATATCTTTTTTTCATAAGGGTGCTTCAATCAACATGTAGTTACTAGGGTGCAGGTTGTTGTGAGCCTGTAGGAACACAGATCCAATGACACATGTTGAAACAGCATTTAAAAAGTACAACACACATGCGTTGGCACTAATATGCTGCTGACATGGTACGGTTGTGCTTACTTAGATCAAAGATAAGAAGCCTATAGTTTTCTATATAAAAATGATTCTTTTCTGAAGAACAGATTTCCCCCTCCCCACCCGTCTTTCAAAGATTAAACACAGTCATAACAGTCTGAATGGGGTTTAACTCAAAAAAGCCCAGTACTTAAATATGCCCATATGATTACTTACACAATAGAAACTTCAGCACAGAATGAAGAGCAGTTAGCATTTGGCTCATGTAGAGGAAACAACAAAAAAAATTTCCCTCACCCCTTTTTCAACATCAGAAAGAAACCTCATGGCCCATTCATCTACCATCTCTTCCCCCTCCCTCGCCAAAATCTATCAGTTCTTAAAAGGCCACTGCAACAAACAATATTGGACCTGAAATTTGTCAAACAAAGCTAATATCCTACCTCTAACGCTGCATCTTTGACACTTCAGCGAAAAGAAGACAAGAAAATACATCAAGATTCTTACCTGAGCTGATAACACAGGTGTTTTACCTGTGGTTTACACTCTGGATCACGACTGGACACATTCCCTTTTGGTGAGTACATCCATATGCTGAGAGTGACCAGAGGCTACGCTGTAGGATATTATGATCATGTTTAATTCTTCAATGGCTGTTTTTCACCCTATTTAGCGATTGCAATAACGAAGTTGGCCTAACACTAGCCCTAACTGAATGAGTTAAAAAGGGAATTTAACAATTTTATGGAGAATAGTTCCAGTGGTAGCTACACAACAAGATGATGCTTGTATGGGAAGCCCAGGAAATCTCCAAGTATCAGATTGCTGGAACCTGGGAATAATGTCAGGAAAAAGATTGTTCTGTGACTGTCCTACTTCCCCATCTTTTCCCCAAAACCTGTTACTGGCTAAGAGAGGACCTAGGTGGACCTTTGGTCCAACTCTTTATACCTCCCTAGTTGTAAACAAGGGAACTTGCATCTCTATCAGGAAAGATTTTTGCCAACATATATATGTAACTTATGTGTATCATGCACACATATATATGTATGTATATAACCTAAATGAAGCCTGCCAAATTAGTAGCGACTTATGGAAGTAAATGCAAACCCCGTATATGGAAAAAAGATTAAAGGTGAGGTATCGTCACACATCATCTTATGCACAGGTGAATTCCTGATGTGCTGGGTGGGAGAGAGGACCTCATTTTACTTGGCAGTGCACCTCTAATGGGAGAAAATTACTTGGGTTTGGATACTGGAACAATAAAACCATCTTGAAGGACCCCAAAAAGTGGGTTGTATGATTATAATCAGCACACCCAGGCTTTTAGAAGGTAGAAGGAAAAAAACAGAGTATCCCAATAATAACAGCATAGGGCCGGACTCTGTGTTTATGTACAAGATATATTGCTCCGCAGTGCAGAAATCTGGGCCACGTCCCCTGTGAAGCAGAGCAGACTCTAACACTGGAATGGGTGTATTAGAGCAAGACAGAGGCAGAGAAAGATCTCAAGGAGAAGCGTTTGGGGCAGGATGAAGAGCTGAGCGGCAGTACTGGCAGGACTGAAAAGAATTCTCTCGCACAAATATGGACCACCTGACAATCCCAGTAATCGCATTGGTATTAAACTTCTCCTTTCTGATGGATTTCCCTTTAACACCTACTGCCTAAAAAGAAAAAAAGGAAGAAAGAGAAAGAAAAAGGTCCAAACACATTACAAAACAAAATTTAGACGTCCTCTTAAGTGCCTCTTTAACTACACCAAGATCGAACAGCATCTTGGTTAGCAGCTTTGGGGGGAGGGAGGACACTGTTTCTTCAGTAATTCTAGCAGGCTTTTAAGGCTGTTTCTCTTCTAAGCTCTACCCCTCTGGCATGACTTGCCAAGCACTAATAGACATAAGCATTACGATCATTCATTAAACTATATTCCTATGCCATAGCCATCCAACAAACCAATAAAACTCCTTTTCAAAAAGTTGAAAGGCAAGCTGGTTCAGATAGGCCATTATTAGTATGCACGGAGTGTACGTTCACAGGCAATAATACAGTGGGAATCCAGCTAGCCTGAGCATAGGCTGATGTGAAGCATATGATATTACTTATGTAGGCATGAAAGCAATCTGCTTTAATATCAGACACTTTAGTGCAAAGAATGTCAGGGTTACCAAAGGTTAAAGACAGGCCGCTGGATTTTTTCGTTGCTTTTTTTTTTTTTCTTTTTTTGGTATGAGCTGAAAAAACGTGGGGCGATTCTTTCCATTTTCAGTTTTTGGGGGTTGCTGAGTAAAATGGTAATAAATGATGCAAGTTAAAAGCAACAGCAAGGTAAAAACCAAAAGGCGGAACGTGCCACAAAGCATAATATACAGAAAAAAAAGGAAAGTGTGAGAAATGGCCGACTGCCATTCAGCTGATGTTGGTAAGTGTTGCCCCCAGCCCTGATGTCGCTCACAGGTTTTGAGCATCCTCCCATTGAGCCAGTGCCTTCAAGGAGTGCTGGATGGAGGCACAGAGCCTCAGAGGCCAGATTCCCACCCGACCGTGCCGCTTGCCGACCCTTGGTTTCTCGTGCTGATGCTGGGAGCCGCAGATTTCGGTGTCACCCTGCCGTCGCACACCCCACGAGCATCTGGCCTGGCAGTTTGCTGCGTTTTCCTTACCAGGAGCTTGACACTCTGCCACACTGCTTGGTCACGGTGTCAGCCAGTGCACCCCACGTACTTGGCAGGCTGCAGGATCAGGCCCCTTGGTACCCTGCTGGCCCCTCATCCCCGCGAGCCCCCCGCTCGCATTCCACCGCGAACAGCTGCTGCAGCACTTTGAACTTTCACTTTTCCTTTCCTAGAATTAAAAAGGAGGCACATAAGCAAGCTGAGAGCTCCCAAAATCTCAGGTGGGAAGCATTACTAAGAACAGAAGCCAGGTGGACTGTTTTTTGGAGCCTGATTGCTTTTTCAGAGTGTATTAGCATCTATTTTTTTCACCAGCACTGGAATCCTTGGGTATTGGGGAGCCTAAGAAAGAGGGAACCCTTATGTTGGAGGACAAGGAGCCAAGACAAAGAACAAAAAAGGAACAGAAAATGAAGATGTTTCTCACATTTTTCTCAAAAGCACCATTCTGTTTCTATTTGATTCCATGTGTTATGGAAGATAAAAATTGTAAATATTGAGGAGAAATAATGCAAGCCATTATGAAACCATTTGCTTTCATAACCTACTGTGAAGTGTCTAAATCCCCTTTCTATACTGATAGCCTTCTCTCAGGCTGCTGCGACCTGCCTGTTAGTCCTCATGCAGGACTGTGCCTATAGTTGACAGTTTATGACACATGCAAAGAAAGAAAGAAAGAGAGAGAGAGAGAGAGAAAGAAAGAAAGAGAAAGAAGGGGGGAGCGTGCAGTGAAAGGAAGACAGATGGGCCTATCAGTTATGTATATTGTGACCCACCTGCCAGTCACAGCCCCATGGGAATGTGGCATAATAAATACTGAAAAATGGAAAGTAGGAATTAAACTTAAAAAAAACCCCAACAACAACCAAACATATTGAACAAAGTAAATTGTCTGGAAGGGAGAAGTGTAATAAAGATTTTTTAGGAGCATATAAATCAAAATTTCAAAAGAAATTTGCCAAATGGGGTTTCAGCTCATGTGCAGTCAGTGGCAGGAGGGTGTAAATTGTGGATCTAGAGAGGATGATTGCCAGCACGCCTAGGTATGAGGGGGTTGATTCAATAAATATTCATGATGGCAGCATGTATACTCTAAGCACACACCCTACCCCAGCAAACCCAGCTCAGCTGAACTTCACCCCCACCCCCCAGGAGCTTCTGCACGTTCTTGCATTGCCCTCAGCTGAGTCTCACTGCTTTTTGTGGTTGCATGTGTGTGTGCACGTCTGTGTGTGTGCAGATGCATGAGCCCAGCCCCTGCAGACCAGACCTGACTTACTCCTCCTAGCCCTATCTCATCACCTGCCCTCCCAGAGCTCGGCAATAAACTCAGTTGTGAGACCTCCAGCTCATCATGACCATCTAAAACAATCTCACTGAGTGAAAAATCCTTCTTTCTAAGATCAGGAGTAATCAAAACCCATTCTTCCTATGCTGAGTAAGTGTTTCATGAAGAACCTTGCTTCCCTTCTCAAATGATGTGAAGTCCAGAGGATCACCTCTTGCTTCTGTTATGCATTTCCTTCGCTGCAGCCCTGAAGCTGTTTCTACAACTTCATGGAAATCCCATCCACTCTCATGCCAACCACATGTTTTTCTAGACTCCAGAGTCTCCCTGATAATTCTGCATTATGTGGATATTTGCTACACAGAGAACCCCCAGACTGCACCCCCATAGACCTGTGGAAAAACATATGTTTTCCCCTTGGTCAGGGACCATTGTGCATTCAGAGACACCAGCATCTGCCCACTTCTTTGTTGTAAAAGCTCACATCGGTCCATGGAGTTTACTCTTCCCTGCAAAATCCTCACATCTATTCAACAAGGATGGGTCTACAGTGGCAGAAACACTCTGTTTTCCTTTTCCTTTTCTGCTCCCCTTTCCCGTCTCTGAACTCATACTCATCCTCTGCTTTCTGTCCCCTTCCTGTCACTGAAGTCCTTCTCCCTCTCCTCCTTTCACCTCTCATCCATTCATTCCCCCAAACGAACTCTAATTCTAATTTAAGGGCCTCTTTGATGTAGGCTCTGTCTAACCAGAAAAAAAACCCTAACAGTATCTGAGTTAGTTTCTCCTCTGACCTTTTCACTGCTTTTAACCTTAAGAATTCTTTGTCTTTGCATCACAGGCAGGGAGACAGGGCTGTGGTTATTTAACTGTTTTAACAATATGTGAACTGAGGTAATTACCTAAGGAAAAATATTAGCAGAAAGGTTTTCTTATCTTTCTGAGTAAGGAAAAAACCAAAATCTTCCAAAGGAAGAGAAGTGTGTGGCTGGAGAATGCTTTTGCCATTACTGGGTGTTTACACCATGTGTGGGGGGACCGGCTGGGGGTCTGCAGCATTTGATGGAGCTCAGGAACCAGCAAAATGGAGGTGGTCTCTTAGCATGGTGCTCCACCTGGGCAAGTATCATGGCTGAGCAGCGGCGGGCAAACCTGCCTCTGGTGACATTCTGTCAAGGGTTTCTTCACGAGGTCTAAGTCCCCACATAAAAATAAATACCTACACTTATTCTTATGCTCATTCAACATCTCTTTCCTTACAATCTTTGCTATCTGTTATTTTGTCTGGCTACTTTTGGCCCCAAATGTTACTAATATAAGAATATAAAATTTTGAGGGTTTTCACTAATTCTGCACGAACCCTTGATCCAAAATCAGTAGAACAAAACCAGCCGAGTCAAACATCTCTCTGAACTACTCACTCTAGAATATGCCCACACATGAAGATGGTCCCCACTTCCAGCAACGCATTGGGGTCCATGTGGCTTGAATAGTTAGATCAGAAATTGGCCTAGTTGGCTTTTGGGGACAGTCCCTCCCCAGACCTCCACCATTAAATACAAGGACCTAAACATCAACTGTTCCATATTAGTGATGATGTTTAATACATATGAAATCTGGTACTCAAATACATCCTACAGCAAACACATGAGACGACCACAGAAAGCATTTTCTCCTGCAAAACGAATAGCTCAAACCTCACGGAAATCAATGGTCTTGGAGAAGATTGACAGAGCCAGATATGGAAATTGGAGAATTTTACTGGAAAGTGGTTACAGGAGCAGGAATGTAAAGGGTATACAAACCTCTGCAGGCTGTAAACTCCGAGAATGAAATTATGTATGGGCTACTTGAGTGAGGTGTGTTTTCTAATAAGATAGAAACAGACACTTAAAGTGAGCATCAGCTGAAAGCGCTGAGACTGTAGAATAGCTTTTCAAAGGAATTAAAAGAAAAAACCCATGAAGTTATGGCATGGGAACAACTCCTCTTTTGTGAAGGATGAATTAAACAGGCTGATGCTTTTCTTATACACAGCGCTCAAGCTTTCGGGGTCAAAGTTGTATGGGTTGCATGGTATCTTTTCAAAACATGAAGATCAATTAATTCATTCTGTAATGTGCTTTGAAAGTAAAGAGTTGCAAATATTGCTGTACTTGTCACTAACTTGTGTCTCTCCCCCGTTTCATGTGGTTTGTGAATTATCATTTCTCTTTGCTTGATCTTTTATACATAATCAGATGTTGCAACAGGAAGGGAGACCTCCTCATCCTGCATCGGTTGGCAGATAGGGCGCGCGCTCCCATCTTCACCCTGCCTCATAGTAGGTCTTTCTTGATCAGCCACTTCAGTGTATGTCAGTTATGCCAGTGTGTCTCTGATGAGACAGGCAGATTATTGCATCTAGGGAAAAAGCAGCCCATAAAAAATACTCACCAGTGCTCCACAAGCCAATGGTTTCCCTATTGAAGCAGAGTGATTTACGGGTGATGTGTGCAGCCTGGAAGATTAATCTAAGTATCAGCCTGACAGTTTTCACACTGGATAAGAATAAAATTGATGGATGAAAAAATATAAAAATATGTGCTGCATGTTTAATATATTTTCAATCTTTCCAAAAATATATGTAGGAAATCTATATGCTCCTTCCTTGGAAGAAAAATATGATTTGATCCTTCTCTAAACTACCGGTACTGCAGGCAGACATCAGGATGGACACCACAGGTGCGTAACTCAATTAATGCTATCACTGAGACCTAAAGGACTAACGTGGGAGGTGAGGTCACATTCAATCCCACATCTCTATGATTCTACAATTAAATCCTGACGGTGAGAAGACAGTACAAGGTGTGATCCTCCAAAGATACTAAAAATACAAAGTCCTAGGACTTAGGAAACAACCCCAGGGAAAAAAAAAGAAAAAAAAAAAGATGGTTTGACAGTTATGAAACCTTTACATTAAGAAATGGTTTCACTGAAGGAAGGTGTGAAGGTAACAGAGGAACAGGAAAGAGCACTTACAGTGCTCATACAGCAGTAAGATAATACAGCAAACCCAGTGACACCAAGGGCTGAAGATGAAAAAGTATAAGGCAATATATCTTGGGACAGATAAGTCACTCTGTCACATCTACGCTTCATTCTCAGGAAACAAGAGGAGAAGACTACACTTCAGATTTTATTGACTCTGCAGTCCCTGCACTGCCTCTGCTTCACAGGGCAACACTTCCTTTTGCAGGCCCTCACCAGCCACTGCCATGCATTGAAGAGCATGGATTAACACACAGGCTATCCCATCTGAGATGTGTGTCCATCCCAACCTGGGTTTGTCTACACCATCATTCAGGAGGCTGCCCGTAAATCCCACTGTGAAGGGTATACAGCCAGCCAGTTAAGATACAAAAGCTCAGGCATGTCTGGAGTTCGTTTTCGGGAGCACAGAAGGTTCTGCAGATATGTCCAGCGATATAGCTTCATGCTACTCAGGCCTCAGATCATCCACAATCATGCCTCTACAGCCATAAGGCTGTTACTTGAGTGGGAAGCAGGGCAAGCGGGAGCCAGAGTATTCCCTGCTCACAGTCACTTCCGAGCCCGCTTTTTCCCAATAGTATAGACATAGTCTTCACGAACCCCAGGCAGAAGATCCACTGGGCAAAAATAGCCTTGGGATCTTTTTGTGGCTTGTTGGTTGTTTTTTGGTTTGTTGGCTTTGGTTTTTTTTCTGCAAAGCTAATTATTCATTTTTAACGTCCAGAAAGCAGATCGGACAAGCCACAGTTCATTGCGGGAACCGCGGGCAAGGCAGATCGCATTCTCCATTGCAGAGACATTATTAGGTTGAAACAGCAGTGACTCAAAAAGCAGAAATATTCAGACAGCCTTCCACATGTTATTTTATTTGTACTATTTTTGCAAAGGCAACGAGGAGAGAAGAAAATGCACTTCCTCAGAAAGGTAATGAATGTTGTATGAAAGCTAACAATTTTTCCACGCAAAAAATTGGAAAAGTATGAAAAAATTTTGAAAAATATTCTTAGGGGAAACATATTACTCAAATTTTTACAATTTGGACAGTACTCAAAATTAAGGTTGAACAGGTAATTTGTAATTTTATTCCTCCTCTCTCCCCTTTTTCCTCTTTCTCTTTTCCTCTCTTTTTTTTTTTCCCCCTCCATTCTGGTGATTATAGAATAATAGAGAAAACAAGAGTTAAAAGGGGTGAATAAGTATTGATCAGCTGAAGGAAACACTGAACACCTCTTTTCATTAATAAAGGAAATCTTAAAATCTCATTTTCATCATTATAATTTCTGCCCTCTTTTCAGACCTGATTTTGCAACTTTCTTCACATGTACCAAGTTTAAACTGCTTGTCCTTGACTCAAAAGCCCTGCGAGATGCCAATCCAGCCTTCATCCCAGTTCCTCAGAGGAGGAGCCAGGCACCGTTCTGCATAGAACGCTCAACAAAAATGAGACATCTCACCAAAAGCATTTTAACTGCATCAGGGCAGAACTTACATGGGCTCATTTACCCCACTTAATGAACCGCCTTACCTTCCCTCCCCTGTCAGTGATGTTGACTTTATTCCCTATTTGCTCTATTCTTTCATTCCCTCTTCAATGTTTTTTCAGTGCAATCCCTTATGCGTGAAATAGCCTCCCTCACTTTGATAAATTACTGTACCTTCCTCCTTCGCTTCTTCCCAGTGTTCATAAGTGAACTAATCAAAATTTCAGGGACCCAAGTTTTTTCCATTCTTGAATAACTAAGTTACTTGTTCCTTCTGTATCTCTTGTCTTTGTCTTCACAGACCTCCTAAGTTGGCTCTCCAATGCAGCTTGCCGAGTTGCCTTTTGCTATTGATCCATGCAGCCTTTTGGTGGCTGGACCATGAAAATTTGTAAGGCCTTGGAGATTCACTTCAATATTGCACAGAGGCAAGTACATCCTGTGTAATTAAAAAAAAACCATCAAGTTCATATGTGGGGCTTATTATTAATATGACTGTCCTAAAAGACTGCAGTGAAAGATCAAAAGGAAACATAATTTTTTCCCATTCTCCCAGCTTGCGTACTCTGTGCATTTAACAATTGTTTGTCTCAGCTTTATGGCACTGTTGGCAGCAGGCTTCCCTTCCCTAGGTTCAGCAAAAGGAGTTTTAAATGAAACAGGAGTAGCAGAGCTAAATCAGAAAGAAAACAGGCCATGGGCAGCATGCAGCGTGTGTAAAGAAACACATGGGAAAAGGAGACCTGCACCAGTATGGTCAAGGTTTCTGGAAGAACAGAAGTTCTGTTATTCTGCAAATAACTAAATCCGGAAGAAAAAGGTGCTTGACTTAGACAACTGGTTGGTTTGAAATTCACCCCAATCTAGTTGGCACATTTCTTTTAATAACTACTACAATAACTGTCAGCACCAGCAGCATTATGCACACAGGTAACTTCAGTGGAGCCACTGGAGTAAGTAAAGGGACTGCGATAGACTTCATATTCCCCGAGTCCCCAGCACCTGGAAAGGGTAAGCCACTAATCCGCAGGCACACGGCCATACCAGTCCTGGTTTGCCTGGTTTTGTGAAGCCAGATCAGAGTGACGGGAGCTTCAGTTGTCTTTGCCCCTTCCCCACTCAGCAAAGCTCCCTCAGTTCACAGCTTATAGAGTATGACAGAAGTATGCCTTAAGTCTCTAGCTGAAAGATTAAAGCTTTGCAAACCTCTTAAAATCAGCCAGACGGCTCTAGCACTCGTTAAAGCTTTTACCTCATTTCAAGCCTGGGTGCTCCCCAAAACTGGACTAGCAAAAACATGCATAAAGGAAATCTCTTCATCTCACTGTAATAGAGGGGAGGCCTGTTCTGAGTGAAGAAATTACTGGCACTCCCTTGAAAAGTACAGGAGAAACGTAATGGGACATTTGCAGCAACTTGAACGAGGAAGGTACTGAGGTGATTGCTATGTCCTGTACTGCACACTGGGGAAATAACAGAAAAGGCTCTGAGCTTGTAAAGCTGAGCTGGTTTCCTAGTAAGAAAATGAATATAGCACTTCAATGCAGCTAGCACCATACCCAGGTACCTACAGACTGATTGCATCACACCTCCTCCAAACACTTCCTCCCTGCAGACCTCTCCCAGCTTGATGCAAATTGCTGAATATTTTCTTCTAACAACTTTTATTGCCTTGATTTGTGTGCCACCACCTACTGACTTGCCACAGCCAGCGCTGGTTAGTGTGTAGCTTAAGCTAAGGTGTGTTCATAATGCCTGGCGTGGTGGCCCTGGCAGACCTGTGAGGCTTGGCACGTGCTATGGAGCTGTCACAGATCCCCTTTCTTTCCCTGGAAATCAAAGCATCCCCAGATGCAATAACAGATGTGGGCACAGCACTTCCTATATGCTGGTCCCTTAGCCCTTTCCCTGGCTCTACTGAGCTTGAACTGACAGTGGGGAATTTGTTTCTGCCCTTTTGCCAAATTCATCCTTGGAGGGTGGGGAGATTGCCCTGGGACTTGGTGTTGCTCCTGTCTTTAGTGCTGGCCATGGGCACACGTTCACACCACCAGCACCACACCAGCACCCTGACATTTCTGGGGCACTGCCTGCTTTTCGCCACCCTTCATTTGTGTTTGGTTTTACTTCTGCAGCTGTCCTGTTGTTACCTGATGCCACATCCCACAGAAGGTGGGACTGCTGCTGTCAGTCCTCTCCTTGGGCTCTTAACCAGCAGCTGCCTCCAGGGCTGCTCCTCAGGGCTTCTTCGTGCTGCCAAAGAAAACTGCTGGTTTAGCCTATTGTTTTCTTATCTGCCTCCACCCCTGTTCATCTTCCCCATGCTGGTCCCCATACAGCAAATCCTCCTTGTATTGGGCAAGTGCTTTGCCCTGTGGAAACATGCCGTGCTGAGCCAAACTCAGGGTCGCCCAGACTGTTCACCTTCCAAAAACTAAACATCTACCATCATGTTCTCACCCTTAAAAGACTTGGAAAAAGAGAGAAGAACAGTTTTTAGCTTTTCTCAGAGCCAAAGAAGTATCCCAGAGAGCCTTGCACCACCCCAGGTACACTGTCGACAGGACATTTACTCCCTGACCCACAAACACAGACCTTGCTTACTTGAAGTATGCTTCTATCTTCAAGAGGGGAAGAAATCGGTCTAGCTCTTAAGGTCAGGTGTTTGGGGGCATCTTTTAATGCCCAGTCCACTGTAAAAATACTACATCTTGTACACACTATTTATCTCCTGCCTGGTAGCAAGATTGATTTAAAAACATGTAGGAAAAAAACAATTTTGTTTTAATTGCATTTAAAAGACTCAACCTCAGAATCCACCACAACAACTCCTGACACTGTGGTCCCTCGATGGTCCAGGCTGGGACCCCTGGCTCTCTCCTGGCTTGAGCACCTGGGTGTCCTCTGCATGGTCACCACAGCCGGGATCGGCTTCCCTTGCCCGCAGCCGGGCTGCACGTGGGGTGCCTGCACGGTCTCTGAAGCTCAGAGGTCTCCAGGACTCTCACTAGGGACAGCATCAAAAGGAACAAATTACAGTGTGATGTGTAGAGCAATTTCGATCAGATACCACAAGTGGAGAAACTCCCCTGGTGTCAGCGCATAACCAGAATAACAAGGTAGCCTGTAGCTTTAACATATTTGAAGTGAGGCCAGAACATGGTGTCGGAAATCTGAATTGGACTAGGTTTTGGTACACCATATTTGAGGAGACAGAGAAAGTTTTTTAAGTCTGAGTTTGTCCTAAAGGAGAACCTGTGGGATATTATTTTTGCTGATTATTTTATATTTTAGATGAAAAAAACTGAAAATCCTTTTACTGAAGATGCTGAATGTTTTCCTGCCAGTAAGAACTACAGAATTTTCAGGGATTTGTTTCATGGAAAATCTGAATGTTTTTTTTAACAGAAATGTCCATAAAAATTTAAATGTTCAAAAGAACATTTAGTAACAACAGCAGTCATAGAAAATACTTCTTTCTGGCACCTCACCCTTAAATCCTCTTAAAACTTTCAAGACTCACTTCTGTAGTGGACCCACCATGCTAGGAGACTAAATTATGAAGGTCTCAGTCAAGAAAATACAGTTCGGAGGTTGTTGCAAGTAATTATCGACACAGTCAAAACAGCAAATTAATTCACACTGTGAATTAATTATCCTCAGCATCACTGGCAGCTCTCTTTGACTTTTTATTTATGTCATTACCATTATTATTAATCTCTTCCATCTGAACTCTTCTTGACTGAATTTGACTTCTAAGGAGCATCCTTCCCTGCTCCTAAAATTCCAACACTAAGTGAATCCCCAAACAATGAATGGCATTTGCTCATATAAATCTCAGTGTTATCAGCTCTTGAGAGCTTATTCCAAGCCTTCTGGCAGTTAGCACTTTTCTTAAAGCTTCAGTTCCAGGAATCAATTACTTACATGGAAATTTCAACTTTAATTTAAAGAAAGGAAGTTTCTAGCCCTCAGGATTGTAAGGAAAAGCTTGAAATCAAAACCAAAAAAAGGCTTAAATATCATAAGGCAAATAAAAATGTCCATGAATGATTACTTTTAAAAATAATATTATGTTTAAGTCAGTCTCTTGATTTTAGGGGTCTTGGTAGGTGACATCTGGAAGGATGTTTGTGCTGGAAGCTGTCAGTCACCATCTTCCAGGATACTCTATCTGCTAATAAAGAGATTGCTATGAATAATGTACACACCTATTTTTGCATTTGTAAATTTTTTATCAATGCCCTACAGTGTTTAGTAACCAAAACTAGTAGCTAAACCCACCACATTTTGTTCCACAACAGTCTTGCTTTATTATTCTTGGAGTCAGCAACGTAAACTGAAACTTCTCTCTTTTTTTAAATATTCCCTGTACCTAATACCAATTTAAATTATCTATGCAGCAATGTGTTGTATTTGAGCACAAAAGTTCAACAGACAGCAGAAATGTCGCAGGACAGTGACTTGTAAGACTGCAAGGATTCAGTTTTCTGCCTCCTTAAGTGTCTCTCCATTGTCCCAACTCATTCCCATTGTATGTGCTGCAGCAGCGAAGGATCTTTGGCGTCATTTACAGCCTTTGTCCATCTTGGAAGTGCTTACTTTTCTTTTAGGAAAAAAATAGTAACTCTCTGCTCGTTATGTGCAGTAATTGTTTAATTCTTGGTTATTGTTCACTCAACGGTAATACTGAACAGGATCAGGTCTTTATTTAGCAGAAATCGGAAGTCAAACCAGAGACATATTGAGCTTCCAGGTGTCAGTTTGTTATTTAGTGAAACAAAACTGCTCTTTTCAAATATTGTTCTTCTACATTACGCACTTTTAGTGTTTTAAAGTATTAGATTGCTGCCTAGCACTGCAAATATGGATGTGCCTTGGATGTCAAAGCATTCAGACATCTACATCAGCAGTAAAATTTGAACTCACGCTCCTTAAAACTATTCTGCATAATTTGAATTTGTATACAACTTCCATCCTCTCTCTCGTGCACAGTTTACCATGTATATCTGAAAGTAAAATGTAAATCCAAAACAGCTCTCAGGCTGCTTAGAGGTTTTAAGACTTGCCAGCACTATTTTAGATAACAACAAATGGTTTTCTGCCACTTTTTATTATATGGGGCACATTCTGGACAGAACTGAGTTCACTAGATAAGAAAAATCCTTGTGACTTCCTACCTGTATTTCTTGCCTCTTTTCAGCTTCTTGAAATTAGGTATCAGCCAAACCAAAACTAATGTGGTGACTTCAGAAACCTCTACCATTGTATGTTTAAATTCCAGCTGAAAAAGTTCTGCATTTTAATTTTCATTCCAACAGGCGTCCTCCAGCATTTGTGTACATTACTTTGTCCTTATTACTGAATTGCTCAAGTTTATCCTTAAAAATACCATTTTTACTTCTGAAGGGAAAAACACCAAAGTAGTACTATTGTTACTAAGACCCTAATAAGATCAATTACTACTTTTGGTCCAGTGCCCCCTTGACAGATCTATTAAAGGCATCAGCTGGCAACACATCACTTTTCTGATGCCTTTTCTAAGATTAATATTTAATGCTCTTGGCACTGATGTTTTTCCTCAACAAAAATCAGAGTAAAGCTCTCAGCTCATGTAAACTAACAGCACTATTGCCAGATCTAACTACAGATCCATCTGAAGATCTGTCCCTCTTTTATTTGAAGTTCCTCATAAGAAATCCACTCTGTATATCATTACCTACACTGCTTTACACGGTGCTGCTTATAGCACCAAAGAAAGATACCAAAGCAGGACGAAAAGTCATCCTGTTACCACGTGATGAGTCACCATCTGTAAACTTTTAATGTGGCCAGTGTATCTTCATATCAGAACAATCTGAATTAGCTGCTTTTTAATTAACAGTAAATCAAAGACTCACAGTAAACTTTCCAGCCTTTGCTGTTCATTTTTTCCTAGCAGAAGAAAATGATCTGGAGATCAGTGTGCCACAGCAAGAAACACAGCAAGGCATCCAGCAAGCAAACCTGCTGGGTTGGGTAGCCAGCTCCCACCTGGGCTGGTGAGCACTGACCCACCTTCTGCCCTGGTCTGCTTAGTCACTGCTCTCCCAGGCTCCAAGTCTCCCTGCCCCAAAGTGTTTGCTGTGTGAACTAGGGTGCATTGGGCAGCATGTTAATGTGAACCCACAGACATGGCTATGGCCACCTAGTCACAAGCCTGCAGCATTCATACCACAGATTGCTCCAAAACCGCATCCAGCAAGCACGAAAACAGTTCAATCAACTGTTCCATTTGGGTAAGAATTGGTGTTTGCAACAACAGTTTACAACTGCAACAGCACCATCATTTCTTAGCATGTCTTCATTTCCATCAGGCATACCATGACTGTGGAAGCTGTGAGCTCACAGGCACCTTTTCTTTGGAAGAAAATGACTAAAATTTATTTTAAGTTGCCTTTTAGAATAAAACATAAGAACAACTATTGTAGTAGTTTCAAATAAATTTATTTTGCACACAGAATCTAAGATGGACCATTTCTCCATCTACCAAGGGGATTTTTTCATAAAGCTTAGAATTTACTTAGAAAGATCCATGAACTCATGAGACAATGTAATCAAAAAAGGAAATACCTGAGCATTTACATACAATATAAATATTTATCCAAAAACACCCATTGGACCAATATTAAACATGGATCCTGAAGAGCTGGAGAATAAAGGATTTAGGCTACCACATGAAAGAAAAACATTTGGAGCGATGCTAGCCCAGGCTCTCAAGGGGTAATACACAATCTGTTCTTGGTCCAAAAGCTGTGAGAAATGCACTTGTCATTTTGTCATATGTACTTTGACAGAAAGGTCAAAGGAAGAATTTATGGGAATAGTACAGTCAGTAATGTGTGCTACGGAGAAAAAGTGATCAATCAAACCACAACCCACTGCAAACTCCTGAACTCTGTTTTCTTCTTCTGTTTCAAACCACAAAGCCTTATATAATGCAGTACTTTTCCATCTTCATCATTTGAAGCAAAGTGGCAAAGAAAACAAATTTTTTCAAATCCAAAGATTCCGACTAACCTTTTGATGACATTCTCAATCCGAAAGAATACATTTTCCTGTTTTTCCCTGAACCATGACATATTGCCACTTTTAAAAGGTCATTTCAACTGACATTCATGAGTACAAGGGAGACACTTGTTCTCTTGTAAAACATTGCAGAGACTTGATTATTGTTTCACCTTTGAGCATTGCTGTTGAAGACTGAACCACCAAGCCAGCTATGTTTTTCTCTCGGCTCTTCTTATCCCAGCCCTTTTTCAGTAGTGGCCTGATTGTCAGAAGCTGCAAAGGGTCTGATGCATGGATGAGCTGGAAGTCATTTTGTGTTGATAATCCCAATGACCTTTTGCAAGCCAAGCAAACTCTTGGTTCTGGGAGTCTATGAAGAGCAAAGAGAATGAGCTTTTATCCAATACATAGAGTGATGGCAGAATTGCACCCTCTTTCCTAAGTTCGTCTGCTTGGGAAGTAGCCATTTCCCAGGGAGAAGCCTTTAACAAAAGAAGAGAAGGTTTCTGGCTGCTAGGAATGTAAACTCATCAGTTTAAAAACCTCTGAACAAATAGACCTGTCATGACAGTGGTAAAGATGATCTTCAGTAAAAAGAAACCATATTTTAAAAGTTTCCAAGTGACTAAGGAACATGTTAATATTTTCTGGTAAACATTTTTTCCTCTAACACTTAGGCTATTAATAAAAAAAAAAGAGTTGAAACCTGGTTCACAGCTGCCCGCTGGATTCTCAGCATGAGAAGTCCAGTGGCTTTTTACCCAGAGCAGCCCTCCATTCAGAAATACCAGATGGAATTGCCTTGTTATGCCAGACACACTAATGATGACAAGCGCTTATCTGGCAGTCTTTTGGGTGACACATAGTCCCCACCAAAGAGCAGCACAAAGCATCGGTACCGCCGGCTTGCTTCAGGTTTGTACAGGAGGTTGTGGATGCCAGTAGCTCCTGACAGAGAGGAAAGGCAGCGTGTCTCGCCTGCCCTGCATTTCCAGGCAGATATCACAATAAGAGTGTGAGCTTGGGAAGGGAGGTGAGCAGGAACAGAAACCTTTTTTCTTTCCCATCTTTGATGCTGCGCTTCAAGCAGCGAAGAAAGGGGAAGACGGCGCTGCTGTGTCTAACAGATTACTTTGTCTCTCCCGCACACTCTGCTGCGCTGGGGAGCTCGTGGTCTCTCTCCTTTCTCAAGGGAGCATGACTCTATCTAGCCAGTCAGTCTGTGAGGAGATCATAGTGACATTCGGTCAGTGACATGCATATGGAGGATGAAAAACTCAAGCCAGATTTATAAATACAGCACTTCTTAAAAAAACAAACAAACCTGTGCTGTTGGAAGTAAATTCAGTGGGTAGGTCAGATGGAGATGATGACTATATCAAGCATAACTCTCAAATGAATAAAAGGCTTGTCATAAGGTATTTCAGATATACATGTAAGGAAGAAACTGTGGCAGAGACACCAAAGCTTCAGAGGAGGGCTTGTGTTTTGAATCATTGTGGCCTACAGCAGCACAAAAATACATAGCTCACCTTCAAGAGAAAGAAGAAACAAGGATTAATGTGGGCAATTGGCCTGGGGTTTGAAAAAGGTTATTTACCTGCAAGACGTGATGAAAAAGGAGAGTTCAGCGTAAGCTGGGAATGAAAAACGTGGAAGCACAGGACTATTTATGCATCCACAAATGGGCCAGGAATGGCCACTGAGGAGCAGCTCTGCTGGAAAGAACTGGAGGGCCCTGGTGGCCACCAAACTCAGCCAGTGTCCGCAGTGCACCTTAGCAGACATGAAGGCTGATAGCACTCTGGACTATGTCAACAGGGGTATGTCCCACAGATCAAGGGAAGGGATTATTCGCCTCTACAGAGCACTCATTAGGCCACATCTACATAGTGTGTCCAGTTTTGGGGCCCCCAGCACAGAACAGACATTGACAAACTGGAGGGGGCTCAGAGGAGGGGCTGCTGGGGGCTGGAGCACTTGTCCCTTGAGGAGCTGGGCTGGGTCAGCCTGGAGAAAGGATGGCTTTGGGGGCACCTAATAGTAGCACTGCCTATCAGTGCCTACAAGGGGTCACCAAGAAGATGGAGTTGAGCTTTTCATAGTGATGCATGGGGAGAGGACAAGAGACAATGGGCAATATTGCAACAAGAGAGATTTAGCCAAGGTATAAGGAGAAGTTTTTTCCCCATGAGGACAGCCAGGCAGCAGAGCAAGTTGCCCAGAAAGGCTGTGCTGTCCCCATCCCTGGAGGTTTTCAAGACCCAAGCAGACACAGCCCTGAGCAGCCTGGTCTATCCTCAGAGCTGGCCCAGCTTTGGGCAGAGGTTTGGAGTAGAGACCTCCAAGATCCAACCGGAATTATTCAGTGATTTTTTGAAAGTTAAAGGACCAGTGAATCATCCCAAAGTTTCATCTTGAGCAATATGAAAATGTTTGAGTAAAGGTTATATTAAAGTAAAAAGCTCTTGAGTGCAAAAAGGAACTAGCCTCTCATTCTAGGACTATATATGCAAATTACAATTTGAACTGAGTATACTAAGGAGCAACAAGTGAACAGAAATAAACAATACTTGCTGCCTCTTTCCCTTCAGTTTAAACTTTCCCAGATGCCTAGGTTAAAGGTTACAAACAGGTACCTTCACCATGGGGGAAATACCTTCTGCTTTTATTCTCTTTGAAAACACCTCCATCAAAGCTGCTTCAAAGCCCCAAAATGCAAAAAGAGATTTGACAGGAAAATGTGAAGATGTCATTGCTTTCCTAGAGAAAGAACCTGGTTTCTTTGGTCTCTATAGCAACAATCTGTAAATACGATTAGTATTAACAAGAAAGCATATCATCTTGGATGAATCTTTTATCTTAACTTACTTTTATAATTCATTTTAAAGGCCATTCCTGGTATTATTATATATAAGCTCTTTATTGCCCTGTTGGAAAACTCTATGATTCACACTCATTCCTGGTATAAATCTACTGACTCACACTAACAAGAATAAGTATGTCTAAGTCTATGACCAAAGAGACAAAAAGATTTTCTTTAAAGTTGCACAGCAAGAGCTGCATATTTATGAGAATATGCCACTTTGAGGATTATTTATCACAAGCAACAGACTTTCCAGACTACTGAGCAACTTTATTACAAGCGGGTACACATCAGCCTATTTCAGTTATACACATTTCTCCCACATTGTAACAAGACTAAAATGAAGTGATAAACCTGGGTTTGGCACGCTGAGCCATCAGGAAAATCCACAACACCGTGGTGCAACATCTCTGTTAGACGCGCTCCTGTGATCCTATTGTTCCTCCTTGCTTTTTAAACCGACTTTTCACAGAAGTGGCTGGGTCAGGATCTAGGGGTGAATTTCAGGGCCAGGCAACAGGGTATCTAAAGGATATCCTTAATACCCCAGGGTACAAATCCAGTCACCATCTTCTCTATGCAAACACAGAGGCACTTTTCATGGGAGAAAATATTTTCATCCTGCATTCAGGCGGATGATCTTTTACAAGGACCTGAACTGGATCGTTGATGACCTCAAGTGGGAAGGAAAGCATCATAACTTTCCCGTTTTAGAAAGACAGTAATGCAGCTGGATGCCCTCCCCTCTCTGGTACAGTAACTGCAGTTTAATTACATGAGCACGAGTATAGATGAGCAAATAGATCCTCTTGTTTATATTCTAGGAATTTATACTATTACAGGTGTTTCCAGTGGAAAGTCATTTAAGTCTCTTGCTGTTTGCAAGTTTGAGTCATTAAATCCTTATTTACATGAATAGATCTGCTAAAGGGGAGCTGCGTATGTGAATGGGGCTGGCAAGATCCCTGCCTCTACGCATCTTGAGAAGTGCAGCTTACATTGCAGTTGCTCAGAATGAAGCACTGGTCTTTTCAATTTATATGAGGCTGTGCAATGTTACACACCACCAAAAGGAAAGGCAGCAGAGGGAGCAGATGTCCCCACGTCTGATTTACATTGCACTTTATGTTCTCACCACTCCTGACAGAGAAACTTCATAAACTACCGGTTAAACTGGCAGCGTATTAAAGTCACATGCAAATAGCTATATCCACTTCAAGGCTGTGAAGAATCAGGCCCTCGTGTCTCCTGCTAATCAGGCTATGCATCAGGTATCCTCTTGGCAGTAAATGGATCATGTAACAAAGACAGAACATGCCTAGTGTCTGAGATGAAAAAAAGGTAATAAAGCTCCATTTATATCACGTATTGGCCCTTTTGGACAGTCTTTGGAGCATTACTGATGTCAGTCCCATGTGCTAGTTGCCTTTTGAAGACCTTCATCTATTTGATGCTTTTCAAACACTTTTGAAAGAGTGTCTACAAAGTCCTGCAAACGCCAAGAGCAGTTGATTTAACACGACTCTAACTAAGGCAAAATGAACTGAAGCAATTTCTCTTGTCCCTGCAGGTACTGTGTTGAAATATTTTATCTGAAGTCTTCAGAACTATCCCATTGAAAATATCTTTTAAGAAGCTTCAGTCTCTTCACACATCAAAAAAGTGTGCAGTGTATTTGGAGGGAGGGGAAAATCCCTAAAATCAATGTTGTTATTGCGGTCCTAATAGGCTCTGCCATATTCTAGGCAGTCTAGTTTTGATAGCGGCAAATTTCATTAAGATCTATCTTGAGACACCACACAGTTTCAGAACTCTTTAGAAGTCAGAGTTTTCCTTCAAAAACATTTCAAGCAAAGGCTATCAAATACTACTAGGGGTCTTTTCCTTGATTGCAGTGGTACCTCTGGGAAAGGAGTTATTACTACCTTTGTAGTTTGGTAATAAGGGGCTACTGTCCCTCCTTTAAAGTGATTTGAGTCAGACTCTAATTTGTTGCATTATAATGCCGTGTGTGTGATATCTGTTTATTGTCTCTGTCTCCTCCCACATACGCCTCTGTCAAGATGTTTCTGCTGATCCTGTGTTTTGTACATTTTTAAAGAATCCTGTCAGGTAAGGATGTGAAAAATACAACAAGAACTAGTCACAAACATGTAATCTTCATGAGAACTAAGTAATTTACGATTCACATGACTGAATATCTGTAACATAGTCTAAAGAACAGTATGTGCATTCCTATGAAGTGTGTAGTGTGTAGGGAATGGGAATTGCTGAGAAAACTTTGGAAAGTCATATTAAAAATGACAGCTTCTAGGCAGAATAGGAGCAGTCTGCAAAAAGTGTGTTCTCATCCTGGGGCGCGAGAAGGGTTGTTATTAATTTACATCACCTTAGCAAGATGAAGACTCCCATAGAGGAAAGAGAGAGGAAAAATCATTTCTTTCCAAAAGGGCTGTTATTCAAAAGACACTCCAGGATATTCCAGAATAGTTTTGAAACCTTTTTTTTTAAAGTAGGTAGTTTTCAGTCAGACTGTTGACCAATCGTTGTCGTATTGTGCTTTCCTAACGCCGCAGTAACTATGCGTTGTGGGGAGATTAGATCCCATTAAAAAAATTGGTACCAGTCCATGCTGCAGGATGGCCTCAATACTGCAGACTCCAAAAGAAAAGAAAACCATTTACTTGAGGAATAAACATGGCCTATTCAAGAGCCGTGGGTCATGGGGGATTATGCTGAACCTCCACCCCCTCAACACCTGCCGCCCCACCGCCACCACCAGTGGGAGGAGAAGAGGGGACACAGGCAGAGAATTAGCCCATTTTTGTCTCAAGTGTAGGGTTTTTTTGTGTGAAACTTGTGCTCATTTTAGCTCTTGACTCCCTGTTTGGTCCCTTCGGGGGGCATTCCCCAACCTGTCCCACTGATATAGCTGCAGAGGTCAGAGATAAAAAAACAAACCTCCTAGGGGAGAGATAGCTGATATAAGTAAGGACTATGTAATCAGGCTTACGGGGAGCCTGGCAAATGTGTAAGGAGCCACTTTCCATAGCCATTTTCTGCCATAACATTTGGCCAGAAGCTTGTGGCCAGAGCCACAAGCTCTTGTCCTGGAAATACTGGCTCCAAGGTTGACTTAGCACAAAAGGCAGCTCAGGGCGTGCAGGCTGGCTCTGCTGGCACTGCCCATCAATTCTTGCAAACACAAGGTGGTTTATAACCAAGGAAGGTCTACCCTTGCACAGCACACCTGGCTGCTGAAAGTTCATCTCTCTCCTCCCTAGGTATTTCCTTCTTACTCTGCAACTCCCTTTCCCTCTAGAAAAGCTGGGTGACTCTGAATGTCATTTGTACTCTTTTCCTCATTAACCTTTCCCAGTAATTTATTCCATGTGTTTATCACTCCCTGCACATAGTGCTGGAGTTCCCTCATGTCTGCATTATGCCCTCAGTTTCCTATTAAAAATATTTCTTTACCAACTCATTACTCCTTTCCATAATGACGAAAACCTCTCTCAATTAACTTCCGCATATCTTATTTTCCAAAAACGACAAAGCCATGTTCCCACCTGTGCTGACACCTTAATTTTATCGCTGTTGGTCTGGTATGTCTTATACTATGCTACTTCCAGGGAATCACAGCCTGCTAACGGAACACAAGCTCTCACCTTTCTCCAAATGGACTCTCATGCATACATCTTTGCCCAACATTTGCCATTTGCAGGCATGTCGATAGCTTTAGGGGGTTAACTGCTGCAGGTGAAGGTAAGGTCAAGGAAGGTAAGGTTAAAAAAAAAAAAAGTCCGTACAATAAAACACCTTGCCAACATTTCTGGTGGAGGAAATACCATTTTAAGGCCACACTCAGCATGGGATGCAGGCCAACTTTGGCCACAGATGCTTGCCAAGAGCCCCATAACATTGTCAATTGCCATGAAGAAGAAAAAATGAAAAGGCAAGGCATTTGCCAAGGAATAGTTATGGTCATAGTGATACGGTGAGTCAGAAAACATGTGCCAGGCTGCTGTATTGTGCCACCCTCATTCCGGGGCAGCACCGTCAAAGAGACCCAAAAAAGAAAGCACATCCCATTTGGGGCTCAGATCAGTAAAGGTGAGGTTTAAATGGATGCTGTATGAATAGAAAGTAGAGAAATGGGGAAGCACACAGCACCGATGACTCCCTCATAACAGATAGTTTCCCTCTGACCTCAAATGAGATGTTAACATGATGCAGATGGAAAAAACAGAAATCTCGTCAAAGGTACAGCCAAAGTCGTTATGGGATGCAACAGACGGCATCACTAGCCCACCTTTTTCTGTTAGCTGTGGGGAAGAAAGCAAAATAATGCCCAGTTTTTCTTGCAGCAGACTTAGAGTACATCAATATTAACATCTAGCTGAAATGACTTTAGAGAGCTTGTTGTTTTATGCAGGTTGAATTGTCAGAAAAACTGTATTAAAATCCCAGGAACCAGTTGTTGGATTTGTATCTGTTGTTTAAGAGGCATGGGGAGGCTGTAGGAATAGATGTTGAGAAATGGCTGTCAGTGAACTGACTGGAACAGAAAACATTGCATTAATGAGCTGCAATTTTTTAAGACATGCCTTGAGTTGCTTTGTCATGCTACTTTGCTAAAATCATTTGCTATCTACATAGACAAAAATTATTGCAGTGGGAACTTCATTTTTTTGATTCATCTTTTTCAAAGAAATCATATCATTTTTAACATGCTCTTTTCTATATCTGTTACATAGTCAATTACAAGTTGGAAGCTGTATTTTTGCTTTTTTTTAACCAGTTCTAAAAGTAAAGTGATGAATTACATAAACAAATGAGAAGCCACATTGTGCATGTAATTGAAAAATTATTTTAAAGTCAACTTGTTGTGGCAAATGGCAAGTCTAAAGATTGACAGCAAGAAGATCCCGTTCCATTTTCAGATCGTCTTTAATTTTACTTATGAAAATTGCACCTTAGCAGTTCTTTAGTGGTTTATCTAATTAGATATATTGATTTTTTTATAGTTTTTGGTGGCAGGGAAGAGAAATTGTGCTCTTATGAAGTAATAATGAGCTCAGCAGAAAGGCTTAGCTATGATTATGTCAACAGTTTAGAAGTAATCTCTATCCAAACTCAAGAGAGGATTTAATTTACCTAGAAAATATCCGAGTGGAAAGCAGCTTGGTGAGGGCATTAGTGCATGCCCAAATCTAGGGTGAATTTGCATACAGTTGAGACAATTAGAAAAGAGGGTCCTTATCACTTTTATGAAACCAAATAGAATCACCAGAGTACCCCAAACACACAGGCTGGCACCGGGCACTCCCTGTTCTCATGCTTCACAGGGTTTGAAGTAGGTTTCCATTTCATTTTGCTCATATTGCATCAGACAGCTTCGGAAAACCAGAGAGAAATAAACCACAATGCCACAGTAGTGGAGAATATTTTGCTGCGTTTTTTTTCAAAAGACAGTCTCCTGAGCCAGGCATTTGAATCATAAGGACTTCTGGGATGGGATTTTCACTCAGAGATCTCCATTCTTACGTGGATTAAGAGGATTAAAAACCATTAAATGACCATCCTCCAAGTCCCTAAAGCAGATTTGCCTTTTTCTATCCTCCTTCAACTGGGGCAGACTTGGGGGTAACAAAGTACTGCACAAAAGACTCCCTTAGCATGACAAAAGGTGAAACAATCCACTGAACTGCCAATGTACCAGACAATGAAGTCGGTGCAGTCTACTCAGCTCATTTTCATCAGAACAAATGGTATCAAACTTGGCAATGGCATTGTTCTTAAACTTGAACATGGGGCTCTTTTTTCCCCCTCTCCTTTTTTTTTATTTTTTATTTTCCCATCCGAAGCTCAAGGTGTCATATTAATTATTTAAATCTTCAGAAGATTTCAACTGTATCCTCCAAGGCTCTGCTCAGTGCCAGAAGGTCTCCAATCTGCATTAGCTTTTGTTAATTAGAGCTGAAACAAGGACTTTGATCTCAATGAATATAATAACAAAAAAAAAAGCAAAACTTCCTGTGTGATTTATCTTTTACCTATTTTCTGCCTTTACTGTTTTTCCACTCTATTAGACTTTGATTTACCTTGTCTGCGTAACATTAAACAACTCGGATACAAAAGAACTTAAACAGCTTCAAAAGCCTGACTGAAATGATAGTTAAATGCTACATGAAGTGATCCCAAGTCTTTAAACTCTGAAAGAAAATGACACAATTTTACTTTATTTTATTTTATTTTTTGTAAGCAGGGGCTGGCATGACGGGGGGGGGGGGGTTGGTTTGTACAGCATGGATGCTTGTCTACTGATGTCAGATATCACAGGTTTTCCTGTTGGGATTGATCTTTCCTCATTAAGAGCCTTGTTTCTAGAGCTACAGCGCTGATAGAACAGAAGGCCAGCGATATTCTGCAAGATGTTCCTCATGCATCAGGCTTGCCCTGAGTTTGTAGCGCTGCTTAGATCCGAGGGGGTCACCGCCAGGGCTTGCCTTGTTAAAATTTTTCTCATTAACATTTATCTTATTGAATAGCTCTGAAAGGCAAATTTTTTAAGCCCAAAAAGAAAAACTAGCAAATTTTAGTGTCAGATGAGGTCTAGTTGTATATTCACTTGAACGGGGACTTATCGTTATGGTCCTCTAATATGAAAAAAATAATCAAAGAATACCCGAAAATGCTGCGAGTGAAATCTACACCTGAGATTTACGGGATACATGAGGGTAAATTTTCATTGTGATGGACAAAGAGTTGCGCACACGGCCTTCATTAATAACAACGCAGAGTGCTGAAAATGTACCCTGTATCTTTTACATAAAGCTCACTACAGAACGGTGCAGCCCCAGACTGGTCACTCGTGGTTTATCTCATTTTAGGCAGAATAAATTAAAGGATATCTTGTGAATTCTGGACAGAAAGTAGAAGAGCTGAAGCGAATAGTCTTAAAAATAATAGCTAAGAACTATGATAACCTGCTGGAGGCACTAACTGAGACAAAGGAGGTTTGTCTAGAAAGGAATGGGATTTTGTTGGGAAAGTTTAAAATGTATTCAATGCCTGAGACAAATGCTGCACTGCCAAGGTCTGGCTTCATCCATGGGACCGGGACAGCCTGGGCAATGGTAGCACAGACCCCCTCTGCTCACAGCATTAACGTGCTTCAGCTCCAGGTCTGCAAACAGGTTGGGAGTTCAATAATAGTCTGATCCATCCCCTGCCATAACCTATGGCAGACTTCAAACCGGCTTCAAGAGGCTCCCAGCCAGGCCCTGCCTCACTAGAGATGCTCCCACTGAGTCCCAGTGGATCTGTGATGTGAACACCCATCCCCTGGTTGACTAAGACCACTTTTGTCTTATTTCCATGCCTTTTTTCCCTCTTGCCAGCCCATTTTGCATAGGTTGGTGGTGGCAGGTAAAGGGCACGTTTCTGGTCACACATTTCGGCAGGAGTTGTAAAGCTGCGCTGAGCAACAGCTTTAGTTAATGATGCAAACTACGAGCCCCCGTTTGTTTTCATTCCTGCTGCTTTTGGAGTAGAATTAGGTTTTCTTTGCAAAGCCAAAGAATGTTACCAGTCAACTGGAGGTAAAAGCTTCATGTCAGGACCATACCTTTGTTTCCCACATGGAGGTGTGCGTGGGAGAGGGAGGGCCCTCATGCAGCAGTTAAAAGGGATATGAGAGTAAAGATGTTGCTTTGCTATTCCTCTTCCATCTAGAAGCTGGCCAGAGAAAAGGGAGGGGTAACAGATTGCCTAAAAACACAGATATTCCATTAAACCAGGACTTTTGATCCCACCATGCTGACCTGCCATCCTACTACCGGTCAGTACATACACCTTGAAAATCCAGACGAAGTCCAGTAACACCCAGCGTCTCCTCCCCTGCCTTCCCCCACCCTTTGTACCATCAAAGGTTCATGAGTTCTGGAGCTTCCCTGAAAGTTTGGGATACTTCAAACCAGGAAAGATAGGGTGGGGGTCAGTGGCCCTCAGTGAGGGTGTGTAAACTGCCACCTTCCTTGAACCATTGTACCCGCAAAGCCGCATGGCTTTGCTCTCCTTTATGGGACTGAATCTTCCTTCTGACACAGTCTTAAAGGATGGGAGCAATGACTGCACATTTTAAACAAAAAATACTGAAAGCATGTAGCAACCATGCTGAAGCTATTGCAGGGCAGAGTGATGGCTGAGTCTGGGGCCCTGCTCTGTACACCTGGGCATCCCATATCCCTCACTGCCTCCCCTTGCTCCAAGAATATTGATTCTGGCTTTGCTTCACTTTCATCTGTCAGCACAGGTTCATTTAGTTCATGTCAGTGCTATCACAGACATATTCTGATTTTTTTGCTCACCCAGGCTTCTTCGTTTGTCCCTCTCTCTGGGGGGGACACTCTCAGTACGAGTGCCAACTGCTGCTCGGTGCTGTGCTCCCAAGAGAAGGGGCAATAGTGTCCCCCACGCACAAATCCAAAACCCCTCCTCGGCAGTCTGGGGGAGCACAAGGGTGCAGGAGGGCCAGGCTGCCAGGCAGGCGTGTGTGGGGCTGGGCTGACTGCTGTGGGTGTTAGCAAGGTGTGCATGAGCCATAGCCCCCTCACAGCTCGTAAACCGCCACCGTACTCTGCCTGGAAAAGTCCTACAAGAAATACTTCTCAGAGCTGCCTGCTGCCAGAAAGGAGAGGAATTTCAAAAGGTTGAATAAACTTCCCCAGTGCCGTTCAAAACTCAAGGGATGCTATCCACTGGCCTTCAGAAAACTTCCCTAGAAACAAAGAGTTGAAGTTTGCTTTGAGGTTTAGGTTTTGGACCAAGTATCTTTGCTGTTTACCCCAAGCTGCCTTCTGTTTGACAGAAGTCAAAGCTGTGGTGATAGGATGGGCAGTGACAGGCCATGGAGGGTGTAGAAAGTGAGGACAGGTATCTTAAGTTCAAGGCAAAAGAGCAGAGGAAGTCCGGGGAGGGAAGGAAGTCAAAGCCACGGACTAGGAAAATAATCATCTCTGCAGCAGTTTTCTGAATGGATATAGGGCAGGGAGATTGCATCCATTGATGCCAGAGAAAAGGTTGTTGAAGCAATGGAGAAACAACATTATTCCCATGAAAATCAAAGGAAAAATACTCATTGACTTTAATAAAGATAGCATCAACCCCCAAATCACTAAAGATTTCTCACACGTTATAAGACTTTTGTTGTTTTACATAGTCTACTTTTTAGCATTGGAAAAGATAGGCACTTATCTATTGTTTTAACCTACTAATCTTACATTTCCCATAAATTCTTCTTTGGGGGGGGAGGAATGGAGAATCATATTTAATTACTTGACCTCTTTTAGAGATTATCACTTTAAAGCCTTATTTTCCTATATTTATTCTATTCGAAATTCAGGTGATATATCATCTTATTATGACTTTTTACAGCTATTCTTTTAGATGGGCTCAACAGCATTCTCGATTTAATTCAGTACACCTCCATATAAAACAACAGTGTGTTGTATGTGCATTGTTTTATTTGAAAATGATGTACATGATAATATGTTTCTCTCTGCAGATTGTGTCTGATTTAACCGACAAAAGATTGCAGCAGTCATTGTGGCCAGAAGCTATTGGAAAGCAGCCAGCATTAATAACAAAATAAATACAAAGCAGAATCAAGTGATGCCATAAAACACAAGGACAGTGGGTTACACTTTTCTGTATGAAGTGGTATCGCATCATGCATGCAGTATATTTACCAATAGGGCAAAAAGCAACCTCTGGGTTTGAACTTCTTGCACCACTAAAATGGCCACATTCTAAGGGGACCCTCTGGGCTCAGCATAGCCCTGCCTCAGAAAACAAAATCACCCGACACGGTGACAGAAGTCACTGAGGTGATAAAACAAGTTAGGAAGAAAGAATGATGTAACTAAAAGCTTCCATGTAAATAGGATGCTGCAGAAGGAGAAGCACCTTATCCAAGAGATATTTAATGTGAAGATCTGCCATTTTGACTCTTTGGCTTTTGCCACTCATTGCAATGACTGCCTGATGCTTTGAGCCTTGATAGAGCCAACAGCACTGGCTAAAGCTCAGCTCTAAACCTAAGAGGTGAGAAAATGCAGATTTCCTTTTAGATCCCCAGAGCAGTGGAAGTGTGGCAGAGCAGTGGACAGACTCCCTCTCCCAGTCCCACTGGACTTTTTTCCTGTGCACATTATAAAATTTTCTGGAGATGCTGTTATGGGGGAGAGGAGAATGGGAGTCCTACCAGCGCAAGCCCTAGTACTGTTGCGTGACCTACTACTGCAGCAGTGCCCTCTACTTACATCAGTGGTTTGTAAAGCCTAAAGGAAGACAGATAAAGCTCTTGTTGTAGCAAGGGTCTAGTCCTCTGTATACTTTGAAATTGAAGTCATCTACAAATTCAATGTAGTGGGCTGCTGTGATTTAAGTCAGCTACAACTTCTTACTGTCTTTGACTGCTAGACTAGAGTATGAAGCTTTGCTGTAATACAGTCTCAGAAGATATGCATGGTTGCACTCAGTTCTTTTTCTTCAAGGACAGGAGTTTATGTATTTTGCTCAAGGTGATAGACGAACACATTTCTTTCATTAACATGACACTACCAAAGTCAAGCAACTGCATGGCTTTGCACTCTACCACACCTGCTAGGAGGATCCTACCAACTGCAGGGCTCTTGCAGGAACTGGCTTTGAAATGCTCCTCAGTGCTGGAGGGCGTAACCATTTTCTCTGAGCTGCATTTGAACCAGCTTCTCTTCAACCACATCTTTCTGTTTCCGTGATAACTGGAGACAGCGTCTGCTTCAAATGAGAGCAACATGCATCATCAGCATACTGTCCTTATTCGTGCCTGCAGCATTTCATAAAGTCTTCTAGAGGTTTAATGTTGATATGGAGCAGATGTTGACTTTTTGGGGGTTTCTCAGTTGTAACTGGTAGCACAGTTTGGACCACTCCTTTACCTTGAGCAGCAATAGTCTACTGAATCAACTATTAGTAGCTTTTCATTAGTTTTGGATTGCAATAGCTCCTAGAATTAGGGACGGTCATTGCCCCACAAAGTTTGCAGCTGTTGGATGTAGCAATTAAAGATGGAAGAGGAAAAATGAGGAGGCCAAGGAGACAAGAGGAGACAAAAGGAGGAGACAAGGTAGTTCCTCTGCTAGGATAAGGATCAGCATCAAAACCACTATTGGGACAGCCTGATCACTGCCCAATGTTTTGAAGGACTGTGGCAGAAAGGAAGCTAAGGAGGGGTCTGAAGAAGAACGGTAGTTTGTTAGGTGTTTCTATTGTGGACACAAACATATTATGGCAGCATGCAAAGAATCCAGAACATGCTAAAATAAAAAGATAAATCTAATAAATGATTAAAATGAACACTGTTGAAAGAGAAAAGGGAAGAGTGGGCAGCATAGCAGTATATTTGGTTTGCTTTGGACAGCAGATTAGTCAATGAGTAGCCTTCAGGTGTTGTTTTTCCTCTCATTTTCAAGCTATGTCATCAAATCAAATCAAGTTCCCCATCATTTGAGCCACATAATGAATTTTATTCATTTTAAGGAAACTTTTCTTTCAAAGTATCCTGCCTACTTGTTGAGCCACTCTGAAATTAAGAGCCCATTGTTTTCCCTTACCCGCAGATTAAGCAGCAGCAGCTCTACTACTGTATTTCATATGCCTTTTTCTTCTCAGATCTCTCTAAAAGTAGAACAGGTTCTCAGCTCCACTAATTTTTGCCTCAGAAAGGCTTCCTTCCATTCTCTCCTTGCTGTCTTGATCAATCTGTGTCCCTCAGCTAACCCGACAGATTCATTATGGCATGTGTCAGTGATCAGTCAAATCAGCTGCCGTGGGAACATCTCTGTAGTGTCAGATCTCTCTGAGTGAACCACAATTGCAAGTGCCATTACTGAAAGACCTACAATGCTTCTGCGCTGGTTCACGTTCAGGATGCTGAGCTGTGCCACTTCCACTGATGACTCCTTTCTTGAGCCTCTAGCCATGCTGGGTCAGACATATGTTTTGGTACCAAAAAAAAGTAAACAAAAAAAATTTTTCACACTCTTCTCACCTGAATTGGATACACCGGAGTTCTCTCAAATGAAATGCAAGGCTCTGTAATGACATCAGAGTTGAAGTCAGTAGACTTTGTCATCTCCTTCCCAATGAGTTATTACTCACAAGGTGAGGGGGACCAGGAGTGTCAGAGGAGAAATGACTCCTTTCAGCTCCTCCACAAATGAGAGTTATGGGAGATAGATACCCTTCAGAGAGTAATTCTTTTGGGTTTTAGCACATATTTTACAATGGGAACAATCGTCCCCTGGAAAATCTTATTCTGTATATTCTATGTGTTGTACACCTTAAGAGGTTCTCAAATTGCTCATTCTTCTAATGACTGAAGAGATGAATAGACATAGCAAGCAGTGAAGGGACTAAGGTCTGGTCAGTCACTTGCTCTACACAGCCATACATATAGCTAGTACAGAAAAGGCTTGAAATGTCAGACAAAGTGTCCCCCCCGCCAGCCTTTCAACAGGCAAATAATCTCTCTCAAATAAAGCTTTCAGGAAAATTATTCTGTGTCTGAAAGTTCTCTGCAAAGAGCAGGAATTTTCTAGAGTGAGGATTACATGCTTGGAATACATCACTCCACATTTTTATTCTGGTACTACCTTGAAATCCCAGTCAACAATGCAACCCTATTGTGTCAGCTCTAGGCAAACACAGGAGGAAGCACTGGTCCCTTCCCCAAAGAGCCTCTGATATGATGCAACAAACCAAAGTGGAGACCACAAGGAAGTGTTGTATAACTCTGTTGTATCTTCTCCATGTCCTTTCAATGTCCTCATCACCATATAACCTACGCACTTTTCAGCAGAGACCTCAGCAGCAGGACTGTCATCTGCTGCTGATGGACACATCTACATTGCACATGGCTTATTCTTTCAGATGTGCCTGTGTTTTGGAGAGGAACATGAAGTTTATGATAGCTCTAAGTTCCTCATGGAGAATGCAGAGAAGTCATCAAGAAAGCTGGGTTTTGTTCATTGACACACTTCACCCTTACAGCGAACAGCTCCATTTTTACTTAAACAACAAATCTACCACCCTGGAGCATAAGTGCAGACTTTTAAGTACAGTGAGCCCAAGTCTTCACGCACTATGGACATAAGGATAAAGCAGTGGGGAGGCCAGAGGACAACAAATGTGCTGTCTTAGAAGGTGACTACCTAAGTTTAATGAACTGGGATCACAGCATAACAGCTACTAAGCCATTTTCTTCTAGGTCTAATTTTTTTAATATAGAGCCTATTCTGTCTGGCTCATCCATCCATCTACCAATGCATCTGTCTCCATGAAAATACAAAAAATGGGGCCTGCGGCAGACGTGATGTTTGGTTAAAGCCCAAGTAAATTATCATGTTTGATTTTTACATGTTTTTAGTGCTCTATCCCTAATCTCCCTCCCCTTCCCCTACTGAGAGATCAGCAGGCACCCAGCCAGCAAGCTGCTCTCCTCCTCACTCCATCCTCGTGGGTGAAGATCTAGGCCAAGAAAGGAGTGGATTCGCCCTCTCTTCCTATAACTGTTTGTGCTTCTAAGCAGAGGGAGATCCTCTCTCCTCTGACAAGAAAGGGGCATGTCAATCTCCATCACTTTACAAGACAGAATTATAGAAAGTAAAAAGGCAAGGGTGTCAGAAAATCAGATGCTGAGAAACTGCTGAAGGCAAAGGGAAGCTCTTGGAGAGAAGCAAATACAGTTCCCACAGTCCTACAGCCCTTTCTTCTCACTTTTGCCAAACAAAGTATCCATTACTTTTTGCATCAGCTGCTTAACAACGCTAACACAGTTGCTTCCCCAGCTCACCCATTCCCACACCCCACTCTCACCCATCCCACCACCTCTGAATCAGGCTGCATGTTAAACTGTTGCCTTTGCAGAGCTTTTTTTTGTTTGGTTTTTTGGTTTTTTTGGAGGGGGTGATGAGCTGGTGTGGAAAGATCAATTATTCCTTTAGTGGAGCTTCTTATCCAAGAGTTCATTTAACCTGGTCTGAATGTGTTGCTGACTCAGAGGAATTAAGCTGGAAGGTAGCCAAGGATCGAAGAGAAAGTTAAGACACAATGAAGTTAATAGGCTCCCATTGGCTGCTATTGTTAGAACTAGTCTTAAAAACAAAAACAAACGCACATGCAAGTCTGGTTTCCTGTGTGGTAAGCTGAGTGCTTTACAAGGACTTCCATTATGTCACGATTCATTATTTCCTCCTCACAGCCTAAATGGAGCCTGAAAGTAGAATTAATAGTAATAGGACCTTCATTAAAATGGCTCTTCTGAAAAGGAGCAGATGAGGATAGTGTCTTCAATGGGAGGGTTCTCATTTTAGCACTCTTTCTTTATTTATGGAGTACTGTACCTGTACACAGCACTTTAAAACATCTCTCTTTTGAAAAAGTCTTATAAAGACAGAGATAATATAGTTCAATTGTAATTAAGCAGGCTTCTGTAGGAACAACAGTGACAATAGAATAAAATACGGGAAGTTTATGTTTCTCCAGACTTGTAAAGCAGTTCTGTAAAACTCAACTGAGAAGTAGATCACTGCTATAAATGATACACGGAGCTCAAAATTATTTAGAGAGTTTTACATTCTGTATTAAATTCTTCTTCCCATAGGGAATGAGACATGATCTCTTCATCCGGGAGGGTAACAGTCTACATGTAATAACATTTAGGCTTTGCTTTGTAAGTCAAAGATACGGCACTCCCTACAAGTACTCCAGACCATATGGAGCACTGTCTGGTAACGATTCGTACCCAGCTCTGCTTCCACTTAGGGTTCAGACCCTAGGGTGGGAGTTTTGTCTGATCAACAGGATTTTCAGTTGCTTCCAGTTTGGAAATTCATCAGTCAGAGGTGGAAGGCAGAGGGAGGCCGCCACTGTCCCAGCTGAGGTGTCCCTTGTTTTCCCTCTGCAACCAGTTGACAATAACCCTGTTGATTTGATGGTCTGTATGCTGCACAAGCCCAAGTACTGTGCCCCCAATTAGCCTCTTGCCAATTATAAAGGAGTGAGGGCTACTAAATGCATTTGTTTCAGAATTCCATCTCTGAAGTGTGCCTTTCCGTATGTCACTTCTCAGAATCCAGATTTTCCATTTCTGCATTGCAGTTTCCCCAAAATATTTGCAACCTTTTTCTACATCTCTAAAAAGAGTGGGTCACCATTTAATCACAACGCATTTTCCCTTATTGTTGTCCGCCTCAGTCAAGCCCATGTTAGAAAGCACTGCTGGCTTAGTACGGTAAATAAAGCAAGGTTTGGTTGCTTTTGTCCCACCAGTCATCAACCCACCTTTCAGTCCCACTCAAGCAGTTGTGAGTAAACTAAAGGATACAGAAGATTATCTTGCAAGACATTTGGCCAGCATTGCTTTCTTTTGGAAAATTAGTTTTGCTTGTTGGATGTGCCAGTCCCCTGCTCTAGGACCCATCTCTACAAGGAAATCTTTTAATTACCTCTTCCCCCCAAATGACAGCTTTCACCACTGGAGTGGAGTTCTTGGACATTAGCAATTGAATAGGAAGCCTTCATACTGTATATCATTTTAATCTTTCATGTTTAAGTAAGCCAGATGGCTTATTATTACAAGCTCTGTTTCAAAAAGGCACAAACTTTCTATCAGAGGATTTGTAAGATGATAGTAAAAAAGGGAGATTTTGCATCACACAAAATAGCCTGAATTTTAATTGCACATCATAGTTTGGCAGCAATTTTCCCGTAATTACCATTCCTGCTAAATGAATAGGTGGATTAAATGGATAACTAAAATGGCATTGAAACTTCCCAGAATGGAGATTTATCCTCTAATGTATGGAATGGCTAAGTAAAGTTGTCAGTTGCTTGGGTGTAATTCACGCAGTTTTAACGTTTCTCCTCAGCAGAGGACCTGCTTTACTAGCAGTAAAACCTTGGCTGTAAAAGCCCTGGTTGGGCTTTTTTGCTATTGGTGTTTTATCCCAGCGTTTCAGATATGTCAGATGTCATTTAGCATGTTACACACAGAAGCTTTTGATCGATGAATTTGAAAAATAAAAGATGCTTTCATTTGGGCCTTGGCTGTGTTCCTTCCACACATTTAAGAATACCATTCCTGTTCTTCCTACTGGGGGTATAATCCCACAGTCATTTATCCTTTTAACATAGCTCTTGTTATGTTTGTACTCACAAAAAAAGCCAAAAAGGACAGCTCAGATGAGTCGTGCTCCTCCTGTGCATAAGTAATGGCAACCTGGAAACGTGTGTTCTTTAAACACATGTAGAAATACGCTAACATTGGTACATCAAGTGAGGAACAATTAAATCATTATTGAGACCACTGGGATGACAGAATATATTCTTGCTCAAATGCATATGGATTTTTTTTAAAGCCATGCATATTGAAAAGACAAAATACAACCCAAAATGTGAATTCATGGAACCATGCTATATCTATTAGTCCTAACCAAATATCCTGATGAATAATAATACTGCTATTATTCGACTGGTTTAACCCCTCTGTAAGAATATCTGTGATCCATCCTGCATCCTTTGAATTCACGGACAAAATTCTCCAGGCTTGATTCTCTCATACAAGACCAGCGTTTTGCCTTTCAGGCAACGCTTAGATGCCCTAAGGTCTGTTTAAATATTATTTACATCTTCTGTGTGGCTGCTTGCCACTGCCAAAGTGGGGTAAAGGGCATTACATGTCAAACAGAATCAGGCCGTTTGACAGAATGACTGTCACTGACTGTCACTGAATTTGTGATACACGGTGTGTAGAGCCAGGTATGACAGCACTACTGAGCGGTCGGTCTGAGACATTAAGTTCTTCTTTCACTGAGAAGATGTGACAGTGCTGATACTTTTGCACAAATGAAGTTTGTATCTTAATCATGACATCCTATAGATAGTTGGGTGGCATTCATCCCACTTAATTTTATCTGTTTAAACGCTAGGCTAAACCAGCTGTGTGGACACCCGCTAGAGTAAACAGGGGGGTTCGTACCTCAAGTATCGACTGTAGACATCCTTTTTAGGATGTGATGTATCATCCTGGGGTGGATGCTGAGTATAGAGGTTGTCTAGATGGTTCCCTAGACTAGTTTCCTATGCCTTAAGTAGCCAAAACAGGCAAGAAAGTCAGATATACATCATATCAGGTGTGTTATTTCAGATCTCCAAAGGGGTTGGAGTTTTGTACTCCTTCTATGACTAACTACAATCAGTTCATGAAGAAATATATATCCTTCTCTCAGCTGAAAGTCAGTGATCAGCAAAAAGGGTAATTATCCCTCATTTACCGTAAAATTTAGGCATATTACTTGTGCTATCTGAACATCTGCCATGCAACATCTCTGTTTTACTTAAGGGAAAGGGGGAAAGGGGAGTTAGCAGAAAACATCAGGCACAGTTAAAATGCTTTACTGAAAGAACAGAGATTTTAGCAGGGCTTCTGAGGGACTCAGTGTTTCTTGTCTGCCACCTCCTAATAATTTTGGAGTGTCTGGACTAATTCAAAGCCTATTTGACAGAGCAGAAGATAGCAGCCTTGAAGATATTGTGTCGTCAGTGCCACAGAAGTTGGTGGCCAGGCAGAGGACAGAGAACTAAATTAGCAGCCCCCTGGAGAGCAAGGCTGGAGGGGGAGTTCAGCAACAGCCCAGCGCGCATGGGCAGTGGGCCGGTCAGCGCAGGGGCACCCCTGGGCCACGCAGCACAGAGCAGGGACCTACCTTACCCAGCTGGGACCTGTCGGGCTTCCAAGGAGCTGAGGACACCCCATGCCAGGCTGGGTGTCAGTCTGTGCCTCAGAGCAAACCCTCACCTCTCCCACCATCAGCTTTGCTCACCAGTACCTGCAGAAACAGTCGCTCTGAATAATCCCACGCTGAGCTCCAAATAAACAAGCCTAGGATGAACATTGCACTACCTAATGCATTGCAGAAATCAAGCAAAACAAACTAGCTGTCCTCCTTTATTTTATGCAGTCCATAAAGTCATTAAAAAAACTGGACTGGCAATACCATTTTTTCCCTAATTACAGTTATTAATGTAACACATCATACCCAACGTTAACAAATTGTCTGAGCCACTGATCTGAGAAGGTGGTTGTAGTCTAGCAGTTTGGGTTGTAGCTTTCTAAGGACTCATTCTGTTCAAAAAAAATAATTGATCACAGAAGTAGCTTAAACAGTCAAAAGCTTAATGTAAATGTTGGCAAGCCATCCAAAAAGTGAAAGAAAAAACTTTTATGAATGTGTTAGAAATGATGTAGTTAGTACTCTCAGCTGCCCAAGCCCTATTGTCTTAAGAGGTTTAAGTGGTCCTGAAGTCTGTTATCCGTATTAACAAAGAGTTTATATCACTCCCAGAGACAGCGCTTTCCAAGTGAGATACGGCACTGTAGAGTGAAGCCTATTACTGTACCTCTGGGAACAATGACACTATCACAGATTTCAGCTCCTGCTTTCTGCTCTTTCCAGACAGGAGCACTGGCTTTAACACAATTGTGTCACTGAAGAGGCAAAGCTCTCTTAAGCTAACAAATCTGAGAGCAGCCGCCTTCCGCTGCTATCTGGCATTGTCACGACACAAAAAGTGGTGGTGTAGATTAACTGCTCTCCACCACGGCTGCGCTTTCCTGGTGTGCTGTCCTCTGCCCGTGCGATGGGGAAGCCACATGCACGTGGAGTCACTGCTCTTGTAAATATTCTGGGTAAACTGTGGGGTTTTTTGCCTTCCTTTTAGAAAACATTAAAAATATGACCTAAAATACTCACTAGACCTGACTGAGCATATGAGTCTATCCGGAACTTATCCTGCAAGCCTCAACAGGGGGAAAAAAACCCAACAAAAAACCCCGACATGCCTCCTTTTTGAAAGCCTATACAAAGTATATGAGATCTTTTGCAAACAGGCTGATCTTCTGGATCCACTGGTACATTGGATCTACTTGCAGGACCACAGCTTATGTCTGTATACAGATTATGTGTCATTTGGAAACTGATATAGTTAATGAGTGCAATTCCTCTACTGTGGGTGCAGTTATGCCAGAAGTAACCCTATTATGTGGTTATGCTGGTAGAAAGTCCTGTAATAACAAGATGTGAAAATTCAGGACACTCTTCAAAGGAGCAGAACAATTAGAATTTGAGCCTTTTAGGGGCTATAAATACATACGGTTTGCAAATGTGAGAGTCCACGATTTCTTGAAAATACCTATTAAAATAGTTTTGTTAAAACCAACTAAATATCCCCCTGCTGTATTTGCAGTCCAAAAATCCATCTGTCCAAGTGTTTTGAACTGCCAGCCATCGCAAGGCTTGCTGAGTGCCATCCACACAAAATCTATAGTAATTGCAACCCTCTGTCAGTGCATGGGAACCAAAGAGTGAAATTAACTGGTGGTGACTAGAAACAAAATGAAGTTCACCAATCTGTAATATTTTCATTGTCCAATTAGAAAGACATGAAATTGCAAATGTACAACACACAGTGAGAAAGGACTAAATCTGATTTTAAAAAATTATTTCACTTCCGATACTCTGAGATACTGACAGTGGTTTAGGTGAAAGAACTTGAGGAGGTTTATTTCTTTCAATAAATATTCAATATTCCATAAATATTTCAATTAAAAATTCTTTAATAAAATTATTTCTTTTCTATTTTCTCCTTTTAAAAAAACTATATCCAAGCCTTCCTACATGTGTGAATAGAGTACAAATTGGCACACGAGCCAGGGCTCTCTCTTAAATGGAATAATTATCGAGTGTGTCTGTAAAAGAAGATATGTGACTGTAAAAGAAGACAATGGGCAAAACAAGTTGTTTTAACAAATTGCGTGTAGGTACCTGCATGGAGCATTTGCCTAACCCGTTATAAAGCTGGAATTATGTGCCAAGCAATCCGCTTTTATCCACATTTTTCTCTCAGCCTCAGAGAAAAAATATCTCCGTGCAGAGTGAATTGCGAATTAAGATGACAAGAAAGGCTCCGATAGAGTATGTAATTTTGGCAACATCCTTCCCAGGAACCCAAAAGTTAGCAACGCAAAACCCGAGCCTGGATGCCTGACGCTGGCTCCGCAGGTCTGCCTGCCCCCCGGCAGAGTTGTTCAAGGATTGCTTCTATCTCTAACTAGTGGACACGGATAAGTGAACGACATTCGGCCAAAGCAAACGGGGAGTGCCCCGGCACTCTAGATGCAGCAGCATCCGCACGGTCTTTGTAAGCGCAGCACAAAAAGGAGAACAAAACACTCCGTCTCCTGGCTACAAAAGGCAGCCGGGGTCCCAGACCCTCGCCAGCCACCGGGGCAGAGACGAGCAACGCTTTAGGGTCGGCCGCGCGCATTTCATGTGCCGACCGGCGGGTAGATGAGGCTCCCGGCAAAGCAGCCCAGAGTTTGACAGAAAAATGAATTCTTTCTGTGGAAATTGGTGCGGCCTGGCCTATTAAGGGACAAGTTAAATAAATCTTTCAAAGGCACCCTGTTGAAGTTACTTTTTCAGCAACCAACCTTCGTGGAAATCCCACACCAAGACCCATCTATCTTGATAATGCAGAGTATCTACAGCTGAAAGCAGTTTAACAACTGCAAAACAACTGGTTGCTGAAGGGAAAAAAAAACTGTAATAAAAATAAAGGAGGCTTTAGGGAACAGAAATCATTTTCAAACATTGTAATAGTTAAACCATTTTAACCTTACATCCATTACTTGCAAACAAATGTGACATTATGAATCAATTGCAGTTATGTTGTTAATAGACTTTATTAATACCAAGGAAAAATAATATACAGAGTATCCTCAATGGATGTATAACTACCCTCTCAAATGGAGTTTCCTGATATTTTAAATGAATGGTGGGGTTTATTTTGGCAGCAGCATCACATAACTAATGTTTCATATTACACACAAAAATTACTTTGGTGCCACTCTTGAAATTAAATGTTTCATTTCAATAAAAGCTTGTAATTGTAACACTTAAATGCTATCATTAATAGTAAAAAGAAAGTTCTCCCAGCAACATTAAAGAGTGAACTTCTCCGCTCTTTCCTCTATTACAGCCAATGTCTTTTTATTGTCTGTTTTCATCTCCATTTTACTTTATCTGCCAAACTACTTTGCATTTCAAGACATTTCCACTCACCTTGAGTTCTTGGTTCAAAAAGAAACAATAAAGTTTAATCTTTTCACTTGACAATGATGTATGGGTCTGCTGAAAAACACTTTTCAGGTATTATCATTTAAAAGTCTCTCTTTTTTTAGTTTCTCTTTGACTCTTGATACACAGAGAAATACAAGATGTCACGCATACGAGGGCTTTTATCAAAGCTTCTAATAATACCACTTAATTAGAAACCAAAGCCTGCTAATGTTCCTTCTGAGAGCTCCTCAGAGTAGTCTTTCCCTAGCTTTAGTCATTCCTCTTCAACTAAACATTGTCTAATGACTTTATTAGTGATTTCAAAGGCTAGCAAAGACTACCACTCTGCTCTTTTCTTTCCAGATTACATCTTGCTGGTCAGGGAATTTGCTGAGCTCTACCATCACGCAACTGGTTTGAATTAGGACTTTTTTTCCCCCTCTCTTGCAGTTAGCTACTTATTAGCATTTGTCAAAACAAAGGGAAAACGCAGCCTCTGAATGTTTAATATTGTTCAGCATTCTCTGAGAAACACAGTCAGACAGTGAAAATACACCAATTGTTCCCTTCGCTGGAACGTACAGTACTGCTGAAACCCCGCTGGGTTACTTAGACTAAATGCCTTAACTTAATCAGACTGATCACATAACTGTGTTAAAGTTATTTAACTTTTTATATTTTTATAAAAGCTTTGGAAAGAATTTTTAAAATGTATGATTCGTTATGCAGGAGCCATTCACGAACCCGCCAGCCAATGCAAACAGACTGCCTCACCAAATAAATGAAAACTGCCTGACTGATAATAAAAAGGTTTGGGTGGTATTTTCTTTTTCCCTCAGAAAACTGGCACTCAAATATATAATGTTACCAATTCTATTTCCAGGTATTTACCAAATCTGGGGGCATCTATTAACAAGAAGGAAAATGCTGTTTTGGCTGAAGGCTCTCAAACTTACATCCAGCTATGCAAAACTAAAATACTCAAAGGATGAGAGCTTGGTTTCCAAAACGGATTGATTTCCTTAAGAACATAAAGATGATTGCACTCACTCAGTCGCTTATGCTAAAAGTCGACATTTTATCCTAAACAGAAAGGCGGAGTCGGATGCTGGAGGAGAAAGGGGGACTGTGGAAGAAGACATGTTAATTATATTAAAAAGCAGATTTTGCTTTTATAGCCCCTGAAGTGTGAGCCGCGGATTTATCATTTCGGCTGAATGGTACATTCCATTCTGTACAGCGCTGGAGCTGAACTCCCTCTCTCTCACTCATTCACTATTCAGAAACACTTAAGAAATTACTACCACATGTCCAGGAGTCACTCATGATGATGACCACTAATGCCATTCCTCTTGTTACAGTATTAACTCAAAATATACCACTGTTGTCTTTGATTAGCACGAGCAAAGCTAAGAACAAAGACATACCACTGACATAATGACAGTTTTATGGCTCCCGTCTGAAAAAAACTGTGCTCATTAGCATTCAAAATATAAAACACTCTCTTCAATACTTCAGCGCAAAACGACGTAATCTTCTTTTTGCTGAGAAACCTCAAAACCACTGACAAGTTACTTATTTCCTGCAACACACATCTGGGGTACTTGCTAAATATGGAAATTAAAGTATCAGGTAAGCTGGGCCAAACAAATATTCCTCCATCAGGCTCAGAACAAACCTTTCCTTCTGGACCAACAGTCTCCCCAAAGCAATCATCGCACAAAGATATTCAAGCAGCCTCGCTGCAAAGCGTCTACAGGTGTCGGCAGGAACACGCCCTTTGCAAAGTCAAACCCACTGGGTCCACCTGGAAACAGCAAAGCCTTTCGGCTTGTTCTTAACATGTGTTAAAAAACAGGACACATGAAGTTAACTTCTGTAAAGTCTTCCCCTCCTTCCCCCACCTCTGGAAGAAGCCTTACAGATTTCCCACTGGGTCCCTCTGAAGTCCAAACCAATAACCTATTTATAAAATGTTTCCTTTAAGCGTGACAGAAGCTGCTATTTATTTGCTCTTCACTGTTTAAGATAATGAGGTATGAGCACATCTGCAATAACTAAAAATAACACGCACCTCATTGATATTAATTAGCTGACTGGACTCCCATCCAGAGATACTTAGCTCCCTTCTTTATTCCTTTGCTCCGTGAAGAGATGGACCAGAAGGGTGGGAAGATCAAATTACACAGTCAAGGGCCCGTAGCCAAGAATACTGGATTTCTGGTCCCCAGATGTTGCTATCCAGGGAGCCCTATCTCCTCGCTGCCACACGCAGACATCTCCCACAGTTGTCCTAGGGAGTTATGTGCATGCAACAGCAAAGTTCGGCGGGGCCTGGAGTCTGCTAGTGAAAACATCAGCGTGAATGTAGCACCATCGATCTTCGGTGCCACAGTGGTTCATCACATAGCCCACATAGGGCTGTAAGGATCAAAACAAACATATTGAGTCGCATGTAGAAATAAACAGAAAGAGAGGGCAGCCACCAGAAAAGAGATTTTACACGTTCCCTACAGTTAATGCCAACAAGAAGTAAGCCACATTTTGCACTTGTCTGGGCTCACAAATTGAAGATGTACCACATGCAAAACCTCTGCAAGTGAAACTGCCTGATGCTTGAATAAAGCAACATTGCACTTGACCTCTCCTGCCAGTCCCACCACAGAGGCAATCAGCCGCTGCCAGATAAAATCACTTCTGTCAGTGAAGTAAGCCAAAATCTCTTCAATCACTTGTGTGTGCTCTGCCTTCAAGTGAAGGAAGTCAGCAGACAGTGTGCTAACTGCTATTCTCAATCAACTACACAAGAACAAATCTCTATGGATGAGTTTGTAGGGGCAGGAGACTGGGAGAAGACTGGTGAGGTGGTGTGGCAGCGGTGGTAGCAGTTGAGTGAGCGCTTGGTGTAGTAGTCCCAGACAACGGGGATCCTGCTTTGGGGGTCCTGCTTTTAGGGAAAAAGGGGATTATGGAGCTCCTGACCCCTATGGGGCTGTTTCTGCAAAGAGCTATTGGGAATGTTATGTAAATGCAGAGTCCAGAGCACTTTTCACGGCGACTGTAATAAAGAATCCATTTTGCCTTGTCACGCAGATAGCAAGCAGGACAGTCGCTGGAGAGTGATGGGAGAATGGAAAAGGAGACTCTTCTGGGGATACAAGGATCCACAGGGGCTTCTCTTTCCAGTGAAACCACAAACAGAAACAAAGGCAGACTGCGTGAAGCAAAGCAAGGTACACCAACTTGCTCCAGCAGATCTGCTTTAGGTCTTGCCATGAGACCAAAAAGAGCAAGACTGCCCCCAAAACAGCTTTAGAAGAGCATCAGCTGCCCTTTGGAGCCAGGCACTTGGTCCACACCCGGGGTGCGAACAGGAGGCATCCCGCAGGAAAGCAGAAAAGTGCTGGGGTTCTGCAGTACGTCTGGGCGAGTAGGCAGTGCCCTGACAGCTCAGTTAGTTTAAAAGCTCAGTAAAAAAAATTACCTCTGCCCCTCGGTGTACCTACCCAGTCTGAAAAAGCCCAGGTGTTGTTCTGACAAACAGGCTGCCCAGAGCCTGCTGCTCTGCTCCCTTCCACGGCAGGAGTGAGCTCCGTTTGGGAATATATCTACAAGAATTTTTTAAATAACATTCTGCTTACGAATAAAACCAGAGGAATCAATAACCTAATTAGTAATTAGTGCTAATTAGAGATTTATTAGTTCAAGCTAGTCATAAATGTTCAAGTAATGCAAAGCCACTCATGAGAATACCAATACAGCATTTAGTTAAAACAAAATACCATGTGCACTGCTCCCCAGGATTTGAGCTTTCATTACCACAGGCTCCAATCTTTCTTCCAAACCGAAAAGACACTAATGAATGGTATACAGATTGTGTGTGAGAAGAACATCAGTTTTTATTCAGCAAGATGAGAGAGACTTAAACCAGAATTAAAGATAAATTACATGCGAGGGATCAAGTTTTGCTCTCATTTACACTGATGTAAATCTGGAGTTGCTCTGTTAACTTCAGTTGTGTTGATTTCGATGATTGCGTATTTATATTAATGATACAGAGCAAATACTAAAAGCAGTGGGGGAAAAAAAAGACTAGCATTTTTTCCTTAGCAGACTCTAAGTGTCATCTGCTGCCTGGAGTTTAACAGATATCAATTACTGAAATTTTGTAGTTGAAATGTTTGCATATGTCAGTTGTAATGAGTCCAACAACTTGGTTTCGAATATACAGAGCCATTGACAATGTTCCAGTGCAGTGTACAGACATCTTATATGTCCAATTTTGCTAGAAAATGGTACACTTTGAGACACCCAGAATCTTTTGCACCTGATATAATCGGAGTATCTGTGGAGGCAGGGATGACAGTTCTTTGAAAGCTAGCTCCTGAGAAAACACCACCATAAAAAAAGAAAAAAAGACAGATAAAGGAAATGTAGTTAGAAATGAGACATCTCAAAATAAATCAGTAGCCAAAAAAAAAAACCCAGCAGAAACAAAAGTAAAACCAGGAAGATAAAACCAGAGAAGTCAAAACAGTGAAGACTTCAATCAAATCAAGAAGTTTAAAATTGACATGGACACATAGAGGGACGCTATTGACACTGGAGGGGATCCTGGGCTTGCAGAACTGGTTGGACGGACACCAAGCCCTTCGTTGCGATTTCCCAACTCCAGCACTGGTGGAGCTGCAGGGCGAGATGCAGCTGCCGACAGGTGGGGTCTCTGCCCTACACGTGCTGTGCCACGCTGACCTGCCCATGCGGATGTCTCAGCCACCCTCGTGCAGATCAGGTGTCCCCAGGTGCTACACATGGGCAGCTGAAAACCCTAAGGGGGATCATTCGGCAGTTCCCTGAGGGAGGTGCCCCTCTAGGAGATCGATGTGGGGCTGGAGCGTGCTTGAGAAGCTGGAATGCTGCTGGTCCCACAGTGACGTGAGTTCGGGCCTGTTTAAGCAAGAGCCCACGTGGACACAGGTCTGTCCCTGTCTCTGACACATGATTTCACTGGCTGCAGTTGTTTGCACGCATGCTTTCCCCACGGTTCAAGCTCTCTCAGGGAGACATTATCTCAAGGAGACACCGTGGGGGGCGAATCAGCATCTGGGCTACCTGCTGTGTTCTTAGCCATCCAGCAAATTCACACAACTCCGTATGCAAACACTAGGAAACAATAGCTCCAATGTCTTGTGAACCCATTTCTCTTCAATTTTCAGTAATGCTGATCATCGCTAATTGGCGTGGCGTCCCTCTGCCAAAGACAGCAATTGCTTACCAGAGGTGTTAGGATCATATTTTGAGAGGAGGCTAATGATCCTCAGTGCCACGATGCACCTGAAATACAGAGGAAAAGCAGACCCACAGTCATCAGGTTGCTTTAGGTGTGGATTTGGGGACCCCACAATTTCCCCAGGCATTGTTCCAGCAACAAGAAGCAGCATCCCTCAACCTGCTCAGCCTAGCAAGGAGGCTCAGGCAGCTTTCCCCCATTGCCCCAATCATTGCTTTAGAGGAGCAGAAACTGTTGCCATGCGGGGACGTGCCCTTCCCAGTGCCTACAGCTTCTCCACCTCTACCAGCACTTTAGAGGCAGCAGCAGCCAGCACCTATATCTCCAGCCTGGGCTGCCAGCAGGCACTGCAGAGCATCCCCCCATATGCTCTCCATCTCCTCCGCAGAGAAATCCCCCACAAGGCAGGTTCGGCCCACAGGCCACCAGGATGCCCCAGATTTTTGCAGAGTATTCAGATAAAGATAGACAGCTTGTGGGATTGCTGGCGTGAGATTTCTGTGTGAGTTAAGTGGCTAGATATTTTTGAAACCCCCACTAGATCAGCCTCCTCAGGCTAGGAGATACCTTTAAAACCCTGTCCCATATGACTAGCAGCTGTGTATGAAACATTGGCAAATGTTTTGGGGCCCATCCATGGTGGGTAGAGATTACTTTGGAAATCATTGAAGTTGGTGTCCTTATGAGCACTTGGAGGGAGTAAATCTGTTGCCACTAATACTCCAGCTTGCCGCTCTGCTTGTTTCATTAATCTCTATGCAGAACTGTGCAGAAGATTTGGGGTGTATAGCTTTTAGCAATCTGCTTTTTTATGCTCTGATCTACTCTTGTGCTTAGATACCACAGCAATGGGCTACTTAAATAGAATAGCTTGAATTCTTTGTTCTTTTGAATCCCTTCTCCATATATAATGCAATTAAGTGTGTTGTTAAGGCAGTCCAGATGGGCACTGTGTTATCCTCCAATATACCTAAATATCAAAATGTTAATGACAGTATAACGTTGCATTTGGTTTGTTTTTCCCCCCAACTTCCTACTAACAGCAGCTTTTGAAGTTAAAAAGACTAAAAGAAAAAAAAAAGAAATCTTACTTACAGAAGTTACAGTTATATGAAGGATGTGATCAAAACAGTTAAGTAAATAAAAGCTCAGCTTATATCTGCCTCCTTTTCTGGCCAGTCCACAGGAGACATGAGCTTTACTCTTCCCAGGTCCATGGGCAAGAATATTGCCTGAAGCTGTGGAGGGTTTTGACTTCCAACAGAGGAGAATGCTAACTCATTAGGCAAATGTTGGTTGGATTCATCGGCTTCTTTGTACGCATGTACCTGAGGAAGGAATTTGGCATCTTATTTCTAACGGATGAAAATCGCTCTTTTCCTAAAAGCTTTTTTTTATTGACATGTGAACTGTTGAGTATGTGATATCCTTGAAGAATTTTAATTATTTTTTATTACAGAAGTGCAGTCTCCTTTGCAGTAGGAGACAGTTCCTGCCTCAAAACCCATACAATCTAAATATGCGAGACAAGAGGAATCACTAAATGATGGCTGAACTACAACTGAGGTTTGACCCAGGGTTGAAATTCCATTTCGTGCTTCTCCCCTTGTTTGAACAAATCACTTTGGATATGATTCAGATCAAATACCTAAATTTAGCAATTCAGCTCAAAGTAGACATCCATCTTAGAGCAGCTGAACAGCACTAAAGGCTCTGCTGACGGCACCGACGGGAGCTCCGTTAGATAGTTTCCCAGCCAGAGAAATACATGCGCCATCTAAAAGTGGCACCCCGCAGCACTCCACCTCTGCAGAAGGCATGGGGGAACGCAGCCTGCCCCGGGCGTGGGAGCCACAGCCACTCTCTGGTGCACCTACCAAAGCTGTGGAGTTATACAAGAAGATAATTCAGAGCAGGAACGTGGTTTAAGTGGGCTGAATCACCTGCCGGAGGTCCCTAGCTCTCTGTCCTGCATTTGCGGAGAGGCAGATCCTTCAAATTAGGTGGTGTCAATACCTCCTGATGGACAGTTTTCTCATTTTTTTCCTTGTAAGTACTGCCAGCCCTGTCATTGACCTATAGAAACTGCAGGAAAATTCCCGTCTTCCCTGTCTTTATCCATGTCGCACCACAAATGGGAATGATCCAGCAGCGATCTAGCTCCCTCTGAAAGATAAAGCAGGCACAAATTTAAGCCCTCGGTATTATTGTTCACCGATTTTTTTACCTCACGAAGGAGCACACAACCCTGCTTGAATCAGCCTCAAAACCAGCACCGCAAAAAACTTTCCTTTTGCGCGCTGGACAGCGGGCAGCCGCGCCAAGGACTGGAAGGTCGTTGAATAAACCTGGACAAAACGCGGGCCCCGGCCCATGTCCCTGGCTCGCAGCTCCGCTTCAGTCCGAGCTGTTCGGACGAGAAGACGAAGCAAGCTGTGTCCAAGCCTGACACCAGTTCCTCCCCTGCACGGGCCCTCATCGAGCCTTTTTCACCCCCAGCCATTTGGGAGGCTCAGGGGACCAGCCAGCAGCGGCCCCCGGCTGCCCCGCGTCTGCAGCCTCCCACCGCCAGGCCGGCTCATCCCGCAAATCCTCTCCTCCGGGTAGCCGAGCAGCTCTCCCCGTCGCGGGCCAGGGCAATGCCCAGTGGGTGCAATTAAGCCGAGCCGCACCGGCCCGCCCGCCCGCGGCCTTCCCTCGCCGCCACCCGCGGGGATGCGAGTCCCCGGGGAGGCAGCCCGTCGGCCGCGCCGCCCCTCGCCCTCCTGTCCCCACCGCCGAGCCAGGCGGGCACTGGGAGAGCAAACTGGGCATGCGGAAGGGTTGTCTGTCCGTCCGTTTGTCCGTCGGGCTGCTCCCGTTGCCAGGTGCCTGCGCCCGCTGCCGCTCGCCTTCACCTCGCCCCCTTCTTTCGGAGCTGGGGGGGGCTGCGATGCAAATTTGTTGTTGACAGGGCCAGGGGCGTTTCAAAACATTTAGCAAGCAAAGGAGTTCACTCAGCCTCTCTTTTCCTTCCGAGCATAATTTTTAAATATGAGTGTAGAGGTAAGGTACAGGTATATTAACAAAAAGCCTCAGAAGCAGGAGGCTGGTGTGCATAATAAAACTCCCGTCAGAAAGTGGCTGACGTGCAAGTTCACTTGCCGCTTTTTCTGTTAAATTACTGAGTTGCTTGACCTCTTTCTTCTTTCTCCCACCCAACCCCCACTTTCAAAATACCAAAAGCAATTAGAGCACATTACAGGCTAAATCACTTGTTAAATTTCAGTTTTTAAGTCAAAGCCAATTCTGAATTATTGCAAGCAAAAAAGTATCTTAATTGCAGTAAAGCTCAAGGCACTTAACTGGTCCTAGCTGCCAGATTTCAGGAGGATTATTGCTATTATAAAACAGAGCAGCAATACGGCAAGGCAAGACACCGATAACTTCCCAAGTGGGATGTGAAAAGAAATGGATTTTTCCAACAGTTGAAATACAGAATATGATGCTATACTACATTTATAATGATTGGTAAATCAAACTATGCATTTAACTCTCTGAGTAGATTTCAGGTGGGCACAGAAATTCACTTCAGGTTATTCTCCTCTTCCCTCCAAATGAATTAACAGCCTGAGGGGAAATCCTCTACCTGTCTGACACTAATGCAGACTTTCCTAGCTAATACTTTTCACCTATGACAGTCACAGGTCAATCCCAGTGCTTGGCGCCTGGGAGAGAGACGGGAGTAAACCAACATTTTCTCCGCGGGAGAATAAATAAGACTGGCGCTGTGATCACCTCTCGTGTTTTGCATGGCAGAAGGGCTTTTCGCTCTTAGATATTAGCTAAGGGGCCATTAAGTAAACAATAAAAAAAAGTGTTGTCTTCTTCCTGCCCCGCTAAGTGAGGGTGGTGACTCCAGCCTTGTAGCTGGAGCCAAGTCTCAGGTGAATTTTAATCCTTCATTATTCAGGACATACTGTTTTTTCCCTTTCCCTCTAAAATGACAGTCATGCTGTTAAGCATAATAATTGTTCGTGAGTGAGCACTGCTTTTTGTCCCTCTTGATTTTGCCTCTAAGGCAGGCTTCTTACTCAGCAGAGGTCAAGGGTCACCTGCTAAATCATGCATACCCACAATCCCTTGTGAATTATGCAGTTGACAAACTGCCGCTAATGATTAGTACAACCTGCATTAAAACCCTGGCACTAAATTGATATTACTTGAGTGATGGATTACACCTCTAATGAGCGGATTATTGCCACAAGTGACCTTGTCGGCTGAAAGAGTGTTTCAATATAACTAACATCTCTCACATTCTCGTGTCACAGCGGTTCTAAAAAAATATTCTCTCCCCTTTTTGATTTTTTTTTTATTCCAACGTTGCTTTCTAGTCCCTCAAACAAGTGGGTAATCTGTAAACAGCACCTCTAATGGGACTAGTCATTAGACTGCACCCCAATTAGTACAGCCTCGTGCCTCTAAATACTCAGTGCGCAGAAAGATAAATTTTTCTGATGAAAACTGCCATTTTTATTTTGCTCCCTGTTCGTCAGAGCATTGAAGTTCACCTGCGAGCACCTTGCCTCACTGTTGAGGGGATCACACGCCCCACGATATGAGTGGATTTGTTGCCGTTTTATGAAGAAAAGGATGAAATGATGGCTGTGAACTTCAGTGCTCTTTCACAGAAAGTCATCGCCTCTTAACGGTATCGATGGGACAGAACATGGTCAGAGCATCTTCTTTATCAAAACACCCAGCCGGAGTTGATCACCTGCACCGCTCAATGGCGCGGGGTAAAAGGGTAAAACCCCGAACTCTTCAGTGCAGGGAGCTTGTGTTTCCTATGTGCTTGTGAGCACGGGAGAACCACGTCCAGCTACCCCGGTGTTTTGTAGGACGCGATTCAGACGGCAGTGCCGCGGCTCGCCAGCATCCGCGTGGCAGTTAATTCACCAGGAGGGAGGAAACACTTTTTACTAAGTGTTCCACCAAATAAGAAAACCCTCCTGCAAAGTGGCTGTGCCTCAGCCCAAGCCGCAGTCTGTCTGTGGAGTTAATAGACCCCTCGTGGAGCCTCCTCACGCCTTTGTCTGGACACAGTTAGTGGTATATTCACAACTGCCTGTCACGCTACACAAGTGCAGATGAGGCTGGGGGGGGACCGTATATTGATGGAATTAATTGAGCATAAGCCATGCTGACTGGCGGGGAAAATCACACGAGAGAAACAAAACACACGTGCCTCGCCAGTTCTGTGCTCTAACAAAGCATGAGCAGCTCCAAACAAATAAAAATCGTGGTGGAGATTGTCAGCACGAGCTCTTTATTATCAGTGGCATTTCATTCCCCGAGGGACCTGCACACCCTTCGAAAGCAAGGCTCATTCCCCCAAAGTCAGCCGCGTTACACCAGAGAAAACCCAGTTTAAATAAATGCAATATTAAGTCCTGTGACAGCCTCTGACAGGGTCAGATTCAATCTCCCGGTCCATATCGCTTCCCTCTGACCGCAGCCTCTGCCTTCCCCGCTCCTCCCCCCCTCCACCCCACATGCTATCTAATACGTTTGATGTTCTGCAAAATGAGGAAAAACCCTAGCGCTATAGCTATAATGAGAATGTGTTCTCGGGATGCCCATTAATTAATCCTGGGAGACCTCTGCTCCCCTGTGCCGTACCGTTAAAGCTACAGGCAGCTCAGAGGCTCTTCCTGGCGGTTCCCAGGGACGCGGCAGAGGTGGAGAGAAGGGTTTGCAGGGCGCTCCGAGGCGATGGCTCTGCTCCCCTCTGCCCACCCAAGCCTTCGCCTGGGCACACCCAGCCCCTGCTTGCTTAATTGACCGTTTGACCCAGGAGCATAACAGCAGTGGTGGCTACTTTTCTCTCCCATCGCAGGGTGTGAGAGGGGAAAAGGTACGATGGCTTGGCATTGAGACGTTACACCGAACGTCAAGGCCGAGCGGATCACCCCATGCACATGACAGCTGGCCCAAAAATAGCAAAGGCAGTGGGAGTCAGAGGCACCTAATGAGCCTCCTCTTCCCTCGCTTTGGCGGGTGTTCACCTTACAGGCAAGGCCAGCAATCTTATGCTACAGAGGCCTCTGCTTGCTTTTTTTTTTAATATTCCCAGCTCCCAGGTATGCTTTGGGACAGCTCTACAAAAAGAAAAAAAAAGTCACAGTTTGAAGCTGACAGATACATTCATCCTAATATTGCCACTGAGAACCTGGCAGGCGAAGGGAGTGGGAAGGGGGAAAGAGAATATTAAAAAAAAATAATAAATCTCTGGCAAAGAAATTGCCAAGTGCCGCACGACACCCAGCTTTATTTCCTGATGTTCATAGGAGAAGTTAACAAAACAACACAGAAATATCCTGTCACCCCCTCTGCAGCGATTACAGCATTTACAGTAGCTATGAGAAGTATCCACGGACAGCAACAGGATTTGCGAGGACGCCAAGAATAAGACAACTCTGTCACCTTAGGCTGGCGTCAGTGACGTCAAATGTAAAGTGGCTGTCACGTGCTTCAGGAACCTCATGCGCGAGGAGGCTTCTGGCGGGCGCGGGGAGGGCGGTGCTGCAGGCTCCGCAGCACTTCAAGGAAACGCAGCGGCAGGTGCAGAGGCATCCGGAAAGCCCAGCTTCCCGCCGGCCAAGACCCACGGTGCCACCTTTGCAAAATACAATGGGTCAAATTGCCTCTTGCCCTGCCCTAAACTAGCCCTCATCTCTCCACCTGCAAAATAATCCTTCACTGTTTATAAACATAGACCTAAAAATATCCTGCCTTCAGGGTCAAAAGACCATTGTGGACAACGCTGATGAGAAAATTCACGCTCTTTCCAAGTGTGAGATGCGTATGAGAACGGCGTCCTTTGCTTCTCTCTCTCTGCTGCCTGGTGTGAAGCCTGAATGCGTTCCAAAATTATAAAGAAAACATATACAGACATTTTTTTCTTCTTCTCTCCAGCTCTTTTCCATTCAGAGTCAGCAGGGAATGGACTTTGTTTGTACTTATTTATAATTGCGGTATATTGAGGAATGTTCAGTCAAAGAGATGTGTTTCACATCTCGCCTCAGAAGTCCATGCCTATTTTGATTTTTTCCAAGTGCAGTATCAGATATGTCTCTGGTTGCTTAGAAAGATTTGTATCCCGCACACATGAGCTCTGGATTGGAGGACGGCAGATTTGTTTTCCCGTGGAGTTCAAGTGTTGTGGGTCAGAAGAAGAACATTTTGGTTATACTGCTCCTTCCAGTAAATTAGTCATTGCCTGGTTTTTGTTTGTTTCAAGATGTGGTCCAACACCTGTTATGTCCTATTATGTTAAATAGCTCGCTAGAGTAATTTGCTTTTGGCAGCAACTTGCAGAGATGGGTGCTGTGTGCTGAAACAATTGTGCCGCCCACTTAGCACATATTGCCCTAATATTTTTATAGCTATGTACACAGAGGAGGGCTACTCAAATATTTTCCGTAGAAAAACAGTTTACTGACGGTTTCCATAAAATGCTGCTTCTTTCCAAGGAAAATTCTACTACTGGCTGAGAAACTAAACAACAGAAAACTAGTGAGCTTTTAGTCTTGGGGCAATAACCAAAAAAATGTTAATTAAAAAAATGTAAAAATGGCAATTCAGAAAGAAGAACAGTTTTATAAAGCAGTCAGTGCTGTACAAGATGGGTAGTTTTTGTGCTCCTCTTTCATGTGCTCTTCATCTGACCTGCTTCACACATAATGTGTGGCAGGCAAAAACCTACCATGATGCAATCAAGAGAAGACACCGTGGCACAACAAATACACAAATATTTGAAAGATCAGTCACCAGTGAGAGAGAGAAATTACAGTGTTACCTTTACTAACTCTTCCATTGTCAGTCTCAGATATGGGGAGTCTTTCTGGAGGTGCATTTCCTGGACTCATTTCAATAAATGGACAGTCCCTGCTTCTACTTTAAAAATAATAAAAGGTTGCAAACTCTCTTAGCTGAGAAGGAAAGATGACTAATGGGTACTAAAGGCTTTGAAAAACATTGGGTAAATAAAAAAAATTCAGAACATACTCTTTTTATGTATTCCCTCATTTTGAAAACAATTTCTAACAAGAAAATAGGAGAAATCTAACACATTTTTTCTCTCTGACTTGAGCTAGCAATTCTGGAACTATTTAGTATGATAAAAAGTAATAGAAGATGTAGTTTGCTGAAGCTAAGAAATGTCTTAGCTTTTCTTACAATCTAATTCATTTGCTTAATTTCCCATGGTTGTAGAAGCACTAGGGTTTGAGGTGCTTTGAATTAAGTATGGAGATTCAAGCCAAGAAATCATAAAAACCATGAATCACTGTGGTTATGTTCAAATCTAACAGGTTGGGGCACAGTTTTCTGAGTAACCCTATTACGCTGAGAATATACTAAAAATGCACACTGAAATCCTGCACTGGCAGAGAAATCAGATGACTAGGTCTTTTCCATCTACACTTTCTCCGGTTCCAGATTTCTGTGGTTTTATTATTACAAATTATTTTAGGAATCCCTTTTCCTATAACAATGAACATACTTGTTCTCTGTTTTAATCACTGTGAGACACAACAAGGCTAATATTGTCATATATTAAGTAATTGAAACACTTGGCCTTCAACCGTGGTGATATCCCAGAAGATTACCCCTCCTGCTGGGTTGTATCACTTAGACTACATAGCTCTTATACACTTTTCCTCTTTTGGAGGAACAGAGTAAAATACTGGCTAAAGGAAGAAAAAGGGGAGTCAAACTGTAGGGCTTTTTTTTCCTGAGCTTTTAAATTTTTCAATTGTCTTTCTTCTTATGACTGTCAACCATTCCAGCTATTCAGAGACCACACCAGTATGAACTCCATGAATATATGCCTTGAAGGCTAGCCAGGACTAATAAGGTCCTCACATTTGGACAAAACTCTGGTACTCTTAATCTTGGTGTATAATCTGATTTTGGTCTACATCCACCGATTAAGTTAAGTTGCCTAACGTCAAGAGCAACAGGGAGCTGGAAGGAGCTATGCTTTTGAGGACTCCATCAAAACCAAAAGAGGGTATGAGGAGTAAAGGGCTGCCAAATGCCAGGAAAAGCATCACTGCATGACCTTTTGTGAACAAAGGAGTCTGGAAAACCCATGTACTCTACAGTTCAGAGTGGAAGCCAGGTAGAGGTTGAAGGAAGCAGCTTTGCTTTGCTGCTTGCAGTTATAAAGCCCAGAACTTTAGACTTCTCCATCTCAAGCAGCTTTGGCTTAAGTGAGTGATTCTGCTATGGTCACAGGGAGTATTTCCATCAGTATGAGTTTGTGGAGCTGAACCTCAATGTAATGCCCATGTTAATCTGAGTTGTCACAGGAAAAAGGAAAGAAAGAGTGAAAAGGATATGCACAACTAAACCTGAGAGTCACTGTAGTTGGCTGAGGTAAAGCATAACAGGATACTGAAATGGAACCGCTATAGTCTGCAGAAACATCTATGAGCTAAGAAATACACTGCGAGTGAAATGTGCATTATACTCTGAGTGTTAAAACTTGGTGCTCTGCTTTAATGATTGCCACAAAAACAAACCCCACTTTTTCAATGTTTGCGTTAATCCAGTGAAAGTGAACTACGGCAAGACCTTAACAATGCTCTCTCCTTCCAGTAACAACAGATACAGGCAGTGCCGTTCTTTTTTCAGAGAAACACTTTCCTTTTTTTTTTTTCAGTTTCTTTATGCCATGCAGCACAGAACATAATTACTTTACACTGTAGGCTCAAAAAGTCACTAAGCAGCTGATAAAAGGCAAAGAAATCAGTACGATTTTCTAGCTGAAAAAAGGGCTTTTCTTATTGGAGCTGATAACTCTCACCAAGGGCTCCAGGCTTTTGTTACATCAATTTGAGGAACTCATAATCTCTGCATTATGAATGTTCAACCAGGATATTTCCTGCTGTAGTGCATCAGGCACCTTCAATATCACAGCTCCTGTTGTCATTGTTGGGTAAACAGCTTTTGACACGTTTTCAATATGATTACATTAGAACAAGTGGGTCATGATTGATAACCTAATATTCAGGCCATGCAAATCATCAATCACGGGAAGTATATTAATTATTCAATGTAACCGTCTAATGCAAGAATCAATGTTGGAAATGAAGAAAAGAAACTCACAGCTCCCAGCAGAGGTTACACCAGATAATAAAAAAGGAATACTAAATAATCTCAGCCCATAATCCTGTTTAATAAAATCCATTTATTTAGCTGTCAAAAACATGATACAATTATTTAAAAAAACAAGATAATGAAAAATATTTAAAATTTGTTTTTCATGTGGAAAAGAGACTTTTGCACTTTTATGCAGTGATTAAATGTGAGGTCTAAAAATACACTGTAAATAATGAGAATAGCTGTGACATATGTGAAGAAAAAATATCACTCAGAGAAAACAGGTGTTCTCAGTTATGCTTAGTGAGGTTAAATCAATTATGACAGTATGACACATGGTCTCCAACAACCCAGGAACCGTACAGATCTCCTACACAGCACACACTTACACACACACACACAGAGTAACAATTCTGCATAGGAGGGGACACATCCCCTCCTTAAACAATCTAGAGTCAAAATGACTTACGTAGCCAAAGCAGCCCTAGAGAGAAGGACCCTTGCAGTATCCGCTGTACTTCTCAAGTGTCAGAAATTGTGGCCAAAGATGTTTGTAATTCAGAAATGGAGAGGCGTAGCAGGCAACGTCAGAAGATGCAAACTTAATGACCCACCTGGCTGATGTGTTGTTGCATGGTGGAGGCGACTTGATGGCACTCACCTGAGCTCTCTGCAGGCCCTTGTTCACCCATATTCTCTGCTAGATTTGACCTCAGTGATTTCCCAAATAATTCAGCATGCTTCAAACAGCCCAGAGCACCTTAAACATAAAAATCTCTGGTAATTAATGCTGGCATTATCAGCATCCACTTAGGCAGGAGTCTATGCACAGACCTCTACATTTTCCTTGTAATATGATCCTACATGACTTCCACTCCCTTCACTTTCTTGCTGGTTATTTCCTCCTCTCATCACAGTGCCTCATCCCCAGTTAACAAGGCCCTTTGCAATTTTTGGCATAATGCTGTTTCGGCTGTCACTGAAATGATCGTCACATAGCCACCTTTCTTTTAATTTTAGCGAGACATCCCTTTTTCCACATGCTTTCCTTCTGCATTTTAGCACCAAATTTTCAAAGTATACTTTTATTTATAGGGTCTGGTTTTCTTTCAAAGGAAACATCAAAACATATTGGTGCCGTCCCCGCCTCAAAACAGAAAAGCGTGAGGTTTTTCACAAAGGCTCCACCGCACCAGAGTGAGAGACATTTGACTTTGCCTGCAAATACAGAGCAACCCTCCTGGAGCTTGTCCTATTTGACTTTGTCTAAGATTTAGGAAGGTACTCCCTGAGTGACAGATTGTGACAACCTCCAATAACAAGTCCACCAGAATGAAATGGTGACCATCACCACTAACATTACCCATACCATGCCAATCCACCTGCAGAGAGGCAATAATCATCTTAATTTTGTGGCTAATATCAAAGACATTTTATCACTGCCAAGAAATAGGTATTCTCTATCAAGAAACGTGGCTGTTGAGGTTAGATGCAAGAAGGACAGTCATGGTCATAGCAGGCTCTCGCAAACAGCTCCAGGAAGCCCCGACTCTGATAAGGCAGCAGCCCCATCCACAGTATCTGCCCAGTGAGACACACCCAAAAATTTCACTTAGCCAAACTTACAGACCTTGTAGTTTCTCTTCCTGCTAGGAAACAGCATAATAGTTTCAGCATCCATCCACTTAAATGGCAGAAGGATTTGGCAATGCCAGGCTTAGGCTTGTGGAGAAATGTTACAGCACAGTTTGTGATCTTGTTCAGTCGACGGGTGGAGAGCCACGGGGATACATGGTGGGGGCACATGGCAGCGAGTCCCCACAGAACCATTCACCCCCTTTGCCTTAGCAGACTCATTAAAAAACAAAGTCTTGATTTTAAAATAGGATATTCTAAACAAGCTGAATAAGTGAAAGTTTCTCTCATTTCATAACCATATTTTTAGATGTTGTCAAGCTGGCTGGACTTCTTGGTTGGGCAGCCACCCAGATGTTGTTTAAACCCTCAGTACTGGGCCCTGTGTACTAATAACTTCCCAGGGGTCTGCATGCCTCCAATGCCTGCTCTTACCTCAACATCTTTTGAGTACATTTCTTGAACACTGGTTCCTACCTGTGACCCCTCTATTAATACCCGTCATAAGAGCCCAGATGCTTTAGGTCCAAACCAATGCCCCAGAAGCATTTCAGGATCTGAAATACAACCTTTGTCCTATTTCCAAACCTCCTCCCTGGTTCAGGGACACATGTTAACTGAACCCAACAAACACAAAGCTGTTGTAGGGTTCCAAAGGCAATCAGGTTTTAGGAACGTAAGACTGGAAAGGACTTCTAAGTTGAGAGTTCAATCCCTTGCTCTTACAGGGAGTATTCATACGAACACTTTCATGAGCCTGCTTCAGAAACTTATCAGGTTCTAACTTTAAAAAAAAAAAAAAAAGATGCATATATACATACATATGTGTATGTGTATGTGTATTTTGGGCTTACCACTACTATTATGGGAAGATTGTTCCATAACCTCACTGCTGTAATAGATAGAAACTCTATTCTAATTTCCAGCCACAAAGCATTCATGAGCAGTTTCTGTTCATTTATTCTGGTCTTAACATTGTTTTGTAGCTCTTCTCTTTCCCTGGAAGCAAAATACTGCAGAAAATGCAGACAAGCCACGTATTCAAAATGGACTATACAGTTTAATGAGAGATAGGAAGTCCCAATATCAAAAAGAATTCTTAAAGTGTACAGTCTTCCTTAAATTGTCACATTAATAAAAATCCTCATGTCTGTTTTCTAAAAAGATAGTAAAAATAGCAAAATATTGTTGAATAACAAAAAATTGTTAAGCCAAAGCTTTAAATGTTGAACTAGTTCACAATGAAGGTCCACTGAATTTCATAAGAGAGCACAGAGAGTTCTTTTACAGGAAAATGGAAGTTGAGTGTGTTTGACTATTCCCATTCAGTCTGTAACAGGGAAAAAATACAGATATACAGACAAAGCAAATGTGTTTAAATAACAGTTTTCCTAGCCAGTGCATCAAGTAGTTATTTTGGAGGACATGGAAAGAAACAAAAAAAGAAAAAGAAAAAAAATCAATTAATCTTTCCAGAGAGGTTTCAAAAAATTTTTTCCGGCACTAATGTGTGTAAATACAAATCACAAACAGGTGAAACTCTGTGGTCAAGCAGCAGTGTGACTGTACCTACTCATTGCTTTTCCCATCACACCAGCACAGCTTCTCCCAGCCCACTGCCCTATCACGCTGTCACTCTGGGTTGTCGGAGGAGAGCACTGTAGTTCACTAGAGAAGAGTCAGTGAAAGACGTTGCAAGCAACTTTCCACTATAGCATAGCAAGGCACTTTAAGACTCCGTTAAAACAAATGTTCTGATCGCTTATTCAAGCACTTGCTGTTCTTCTTTCAAGGCAAGTGAAATGATGGCACTGAGCGAAGGAAGTTCAACCATAGTTGGAGTATTTTGATCACTAGAGAAGATAGTGCCATACAGGCCTTCCTGATTCTTGCCAACTCTTGTTAGTACATTCAGGCTTCTCCTTTAAAATATTTTTTAGTATATCTTTTATGTTTAGTTCTAAAACGCATTGTATTTACCTGAGAGATCAGAACAAGTTTCCGCCTCCGAAACATTTAGACAGATTTTTTTTTAAAATTGCACAAGAGACCAAAACTCATCTTTCTGGTCTCCCAGGCAATTACATATCTAGGCATTCAAAAAAAAAAAAGGTTTTTCTTCCATACCCCAATGGCCAGTTGATTAAACACACATTATTTTAGCTGTGGATTATCTTTTCAGTTTTTAAATCAGAACACATATATTGGTAGCTACCTGGCCTCTTGAATGCAGCAGCGGGGAAAAGTAGAAGAAGTATACAAAAGGCAACAGAAGCCACACAAATAGAAAACCGGTCAAAGCACGTGGAGCCAGAAAGTCCATCAGAGAACAGAACTTGGCCCACAGTCTGTATCTTGAAGTTATCTGTGGCAATTTATCCACAGCAGTTTAGCTTTATCTCATTTTGAAATCTAATCTATACATTGATTTTAATCAAAGCATAAATTTGACCCCATGTCTCCAGAAGCAGAAGATAAGCTTTGCCAGTCTTGCTTGGTGTCAAAAAGCTCTTGGACTTTCATTGTTGCTGCCCCCTAGCCAGACGTTCTCAGCATAGCACTGAGTCTTTTCTCAAGCCACCATCCATTTTCACAGTGCTGCCACTTTAGCTCTTCCAATATTATGATATTGCTCATAGGAAGAGGACCAGAACAACTCCAGCACATTACCATGCTGATGCAGGTTTTAGGACCTATGCTGGTATCTCCAAACGGAGATGCTTCTCCTCTCTGCACCTCAGGCTTCTCACCCAGTAGTACCAGGACACTCAGAGCCCTGAATGCTCCCCCCAGGGTAGCTGTCTACACCTTTTGATTCAAAGTCTGAGAGAAAGTCGGTGCTTTCTTTCATAACTCCATTAGAGTTTTGACAGCATGAGCCACCAACAGCTGGGAGAACTGGACTCATTACCTTGTACCTGATGGGATTCATGTGCCTTATTTCACAGGTGGTTTTTACCTTCTCCCTCTAGGCTATTCTGCCGATCGAAGAACACAGTTTCAGCCCATCTTGGAAGTTGTTCCATTCCACATCAAAGATGTAGCTCTGAATGGCTTTAGGTATCGAGCCGATCTATGCTAGGTTTCTCACACAAACAAGACAAATGCTTAGCCACCTGGTTGAGGGGAGGGGGATGAGGAGATGGAGAGGCACACAGCAACTGTGTTTTGTGCAGAACCCAGTTGAGTTGGTATGTTTGGAGAACATCTATTGGATTGAGCCCCTCAGGCAAGAAAACAGAAGGAGTACCTCATTTATGGATCCAAATAAAGTTGAAGCATGAAACAGGCTCTGAGCTGCTCAGACTGTCAAGGCTGAGGTGCCTCTGAGAATGCCTCAGAGCAGAGGCAGAATTTAGGTTCCTGAAAAACCCAAATGTGAAAAACTTAAGCAGCTGCAGACTTAAAGCAGTAGCTGAGCAGAATTTTTGAGAATCTAGGTTTTGGACTAAGATACCAAAGCCTCACTTAGAAACTTTGGTCCCTTCATGGCTGTGGCTCTCATTTTTTCAGTACCTTCATTCCCCTTCTGCAAAAAGAGGATAGGAGCACACTCTTCTCTAACAGAAATACTGAAAAAATGCACACAGCAAAATCTTTGAGATGATTAGCCCTACAGGAAAAGTGCAAGCCTTTGGAAGAGAAATTACAATTCATAAGTGGATTTTGCAAAGTAGGTCTTCAGCCAACTGTAAGCTCCCAGAAAATACACTTTCACTCTGGAGCACTAAGGCCTTGAACCTAGCCTAGGACTTTGCTGGCTGGAGACCAGTTAGTCTGTGCTACCTGATCACCAGTGTCTCATCTATAATACCGTGTGTGGCTCACTGTTGTTCTTACACCATGGTGTACAGGACTCGATATGTTATTTCTTGTATGGGATACAAAACACACGCAGAACATGCTAGTCCCTCACTCCACCCTGCTCCTGCTTTGAGATGTCCGTGTAGTGGCAGGAAGAAATGTTGTTCCTCTCCCAGCTGAGCCTTCTTCTGCTTTCTCCATCATGGAAATTGTCCAGAGTTCCAGAGAAATGTTCGCAGGCATTTGTTGCATGCAAATAGCTGCCAAATAAATCATTGTATATTGCAGCATAACCCCTGAGGGGGTTTGTACCTATGGAACTTGCTACTGTCACTCCACTTCCCCATATACCTTAATCATGTTATTCATTCAGCAAGAAGGATGAATGCTACAGCGTGAGACTTTAATCCCTCACTGCTGAAGATCTGATTCTCAGAGGGAGAGAGAGAACGGGAAATCCAGAGAAAAAAACTTTAGGAAGGAGTCAAATACCATTATTTCTCAGCACTGGGTTTAGGCAAGGATTGCATTATAAGAACATCCTCCTAAAATACTTCAGGAGAAATTTACTGTGTGAGCACACATTCATTGTGCATGCATGTATGTATGTACGCACGCACAAATCAGTAAATACAGAGCCTAAACAGCACCTTTAAGGCAGTGAATTTTCAACCTTTTAAAGCATCTGAAAAATTCTTATCTTCTCCCTACCCCTGTGGGGTAGGTCTATGAATCACAAAGCAACTTTACAAGAATGTTTCCTCTGTCCTCTAATCCTTTGACTTTTTTCCATAAAAACAATAAAAATGAAATAGCAGCAGACATCAGAGGGAGAGAAGCACAGCATTTAGTGGTAATTTAAAAGCTTGTCTTTTTAATAGCCCCAGTACATTTTAAAGGTACCAGTTTATTTGATATCTCTGCAGTCAGTGCTCTCTGTATGAGGGGCAATGCCTATTTCTTCATGCTGGCCTTGACAGTAACCCCAAACGGATCCCTTCCACTAAGATTTAAGCTCTCAGGCCTCTGTTAAGACTGCCAGCAAATATGCTAACTACCAGGTCGTAGACAAATCTAGAGGAAACTAGACGAACACTATGTCACACCCCATAATCCCTCCAGAACAGCTATGGTATAATGCTAACGGCGATTGATACGTTTGCTTACCTGTGGTTATAAATCAGCAGCTGAGAGATGCAAGGCTATGTAGTTCATTACAAACTAGTCCCTCTGGCAAGCCGTCTTCCAGCTGGCCGCTATTATCCCAAACTCAACTAGGAAAGTACAAGAATCGGACAAAAAAGTGCAGCATTGCGTACTTTCAAACAAATCAATAAAAGGAGTCAACACAACATAGTCCAGTTTAGTTTCTGAGAAGCACATCTAACGAAGTTTTTTGTAGAGCTTTCCTCTAAGCATGACTGAGTGACAACTTAATGAGCTATCTTCAAAATGCCAGATCTCCTGACACAACCTTACACAAAGATGCGGTCTCACTTTCTTTTCCAGTACATCTTTCTGATCTCAGCCCTGCTTGAGGGATTGACCAGTGGTAATTTTCTAGCTCCATTTTGATGTAAGGTGTCTGCAAGCCTGCTGACTCTCTCCCTTCTTGGCCTCAGTCCAGGTCCTCCATCCGTCAACATGGGAAAGAGTACTGCCTTCCTCGAAAGCCCCTATTTCTGAGAAGCAGCAGCATGACAAAAGTCATGGGTTATTGAAGCTGGATATGACAGAGGTCTCAGCCCATTGACCAAGTCACCAGTTTTAGTAATTAATTATAATAATAACGTAACAGATAATAATATAGTAGATAGTCATAAACTGCATTGTTCCTGGTCCAGGAAGGAAGTGAGAAAAATCGCTTTCTTATTCCAACTAGTGAAAAAGATAGAAATTTATTCCAAAACCTCACCTATCAATCAGATTTCCCAACTGGTTGATGAGTTTGGGGGACCCACTACCATATTGTTATTCAGTGATGTTGTGGTACATTGACACTATTTCATTCTTTCAGTACTTATCAGCCTCCACCAGACTTGACACCTCTATCTGTTCTGTAAGCACCACATGATTATTAGTTTCCCAAGTGGAAGAAACATGGAATGTAAGAATAGAAGGACTGAATCCCATTTCTGCTACTGCCACCCAGCTCTGACCGGCCACGGTGCGCAGCACAGTGACAACCATGACATTCCTGAGTCACCATGGATTTCCTGCAGAAGTTTAATAAGCAAAATACAAAAGATTGCAATGAGGACTGGTGTTACAAAGCCCTCCACACTTCCTTCTTACCATCCCTGCGAAGCTAGGGAAGAATAATTGTTTATGGAAAATCTCAGTTTACTCTCTTGTCCTTTACCATTAATCATTCTGTGTCAATGAATGAAAGTACAATGGTTAACATTACAGATTAATTGTTGCAGCTTGATCTATAATTATGGGATTACATGTGTGATAAGATTTTCAGGCATGGGAATGAAAAAGAATATGGTGAGATACAGTATCTGGCATGAAAGTCTTGCTGACTGCGCAGAATTGGAGCTCAACCCTAAGCTGCTACCCAAAAGTGCCATATCATCTCAATTTGCATCGAACACAGAGGAATGAAGGTAAGGGACTATATAATTTGAAACACTTGTGAGACATAACAGAGACCAAAGCCCAGCTTAGGCATGTGATGTGTGAGTTAGGATTTTTTATTAACCTCCTTACTTTTTTACAGAATAAAATGAATTGGGAAATGTCAGCATTTTATATTTTCACATAATCCAAAAGGAAGGTAATAAAAAAGGATGATTTTACACCAAGTATTTTCTGCACAGTACTCCACAATATACCACAGTCTAGATAATCATGCTCCACGAACTCTCTGTGGATGGCCCTTGTCATGTTAAACCTCAGACCTCCACTGAATTGCTCTATAGCCACTATTCTATATCGTGGCCAAGAATAGCAATGGTATCTTTGGGCCACCAGACCTGATTAATTGTCCTTGATCCCAAAGCCTTCTGCTTCTACCCCAGTGCTTCTCCAAAGCAGAATGTCATGACACAACCCTGTGGCTGCTCAGCTCATCCCCTTTCCCAACACCAGAAAGACCTGTAGCAAGACTGAGCAAGCTTTATTCGTACAAGAGAGAAAGGCAGTGGCTGTATGTTCTGATTGACTGCATGAAACCACAGTTGTATGGGCAATTGAAAACCAGTTGTTAATTTCAAACACAACAGGTGCTCAAAGAAAAGGTGGCTCGGTTATGAAAATATACCCAACCCTTCCAAAACTGGAAGTCTGTGCAACATGAATGCAGTGAAGACATTCACTGCTGAATGGTTTGATCAGGTTGCAGGCACTGGTTGCAAGAAATGTGTGTAAGAAATAGTTTTCTCATTATATGTCTTTAGCCAGATTATTATCCTGGAGAATATTAATTTAAGAGTGCCAGTATGTGCTGTTGCAAATTAATGACAGTTACTTTCTCAGAGGCAAAAATATTTTACTGGAAAGGGATTTCTTATATTATTCACCACTTTTATGAGGTCACATTGTTTGGATTCAGCTCTAAGTTTAGGACTGAAATCCAGACACAAACATATATGCACTCTTAACCCCTAATGTCACCCTGGACATAAAGGCTATTAGTATTTTTCTCTTAATTATGTTTCTGCTGGTACAGCCTGTAATTTCAAAGATGTTCAGCCCTTTGTTTTATGCAGTGTGCAGATTTTCATGAGGGCACATACAGACTGTTAAATTACAGAGATATTTAGGATATGCACAAAATAGTTGTGCATTCATTTTTTCTTTTTTTTTTCCTCCTTGTTTCTATATTTTCATAGTTCGCTGGCCAACATCAGCATAACAGTTATGCTGTCAAAAAAAAAAATTCCAAGCAATAATAGGCAGAGGCTTTGTACAGAAATTCACCCTATTCTGACAGGCCATTTCCTTATTATTTTTTTATCAGGAGAGACGTGTTTTATAGGACAAATAGGAAGACACAAACATTACCCGAGTGACCTTGCAATCCAGCTTTTGCAAAGCTGCGAAGGCGAGACACCATGCCATAGACCAGGCTTTTATTTTGGGCTCTGCCAGTAGCCTGCTAGCAATGCTGGGCACTCACCTTGGCTCTCTGCACCTCAGTTATCTCATCTGTAAAACAGGGATAAGGGTACAAAGTACACTTAGATCTATGGTTGACAACAGTAGTGCAGTATAATGGTTAATTTTCTGAGGGAATAAGTGTTATTTCTTCTCAGAGCTTGAATAAATTGGGGGGGCAAGTGGGAACATCACAGACCAAACTGAGAAGGATTTCTCCTACAAAGTCATCAAGCTGTTGTACAGCTCCAGCCTCAGGGTCTGTGGCTACATGCCCCCCTCTCATCCTTCCTGTATGAAGGAAAGACTCTTACAGGCTTTTCTGTTTCTGGAACCTGGCCTTCCCCCTCACTTCAAAGTGCTCCTGCATAGCAGCTGGCTTTGCAGAATGCCCCTCCACAGGGCCAGCCATAGGCTGCATGTATAGCTAGCCACCTTTGTTACAGATCTGCTGCCACAAGAGAGGGAAAGGATCGAGATTAGGCATGGAGAACGAAATATAGAAGACTTAGTCATGCCACAAAGCACACACATGCGTGCGCACACGCACACCACATACCCACACTCAGTGAGGGTCAGGTCCTTACCTTGGACAAGAGTGGTTGGAAAGCTGCCTGGCAGAAAAGGACCTGGGGGTGCTGATTGACAGCCGGCTGAACATGAGCCGGCAGTGTGCCCAGGTGGCCAAGAAGGCCAACGGCATCCTGGCCTGTATCAGAAATAGCGTGGCCAGCAGGAGTAGGGAGGTGATCGTGCCCCTGTACTCGGCACTGGTGAGGCCGCACCTCGAATACTGTGTTCAGTTTTGGGGCCCTCACTACAAGAAGGACATTGAGGTGCTGAAGTGTGTCCAGAGAACGGCAACGAAGCTGGTGAAGGGCCTGGAGCACAAGTCTTATGAGGAGAGGCTGAGGGAACTGGGGTTGTTTAGCCTGGAGAAGAGGAGGCTGAGGGGAGACCTTATTGTGCTCTACAACTACCTGAAAGGAGGTTGTAGAGAGGTGGGTGTTGGTCTCTTCTCTCAAGAAGGACAAGAGGAAATGGCCTCAAATTGCACCAAGGGAGGTTTAGATTGGAGATTAGGAGAAATTTCTTTACTGAAAGAGTGGTCAAGCCTTGGAACAGACTGCCTAGGGAAGTGGTTGAGTCACCATCCCTGGAAGTATTTAAAAGACGTGTAGATGTGGTGGTGTTGGGTTGATGGTTAGGCTTGATGATCTTAGAGGTCTTTTCCAACTTTAATGATTCTATGATTCTATGATTCTATGATTTATTATTATAGAATCATAGAATCATAGAATTGTTTAGGCTGGAAAAGATCTTTAAGATCATCAAGTACAACCGTTAACCTAGCACTGCCAACTCCACCACTAAACCATGTCCCTAAGTACCACATCTACACATCTTTTAAATACCTCCAGGGATGGTGACTCAACCACTTCCCTAGGCAGCCTGTTGCAATGCTTGATAACCCTCTTGGTGAAGAAATTTTTCCTATTTTTACACAAGTAAACCAAGTTTTTTTAAAAAATCTGTTTCTATGCTCTTACTGCATAAGATCATCAGGTGCCATTCTTAGGCTCTGGTTTTATGACATTGCACTAGCTGTAGACCTGTCTGAGGGATGTCCCAAAAGTCACCACCTTAGAGGAATGCTTGGACAGTGTAAAGCCATGACAAGAAGTTTTATGCCACTAACCAATGTCTATATCCCTTTGCATGGGACTTGTCTAGAACTCAGGGGCCAAGGTCAGTTCCAGCATCCTGGATTTGAGAGTGTCAGATTGCTAACGAAAAGTTTTCAAATTCTTTCAACGGATGATTGTCAAATAATATGGTCAAGAAAACAAGATTCTTTCCTGTGTCATATAATAACGGACCTTTCTACCCATAAATAGATCTGTCTATCCAGACATATCTATATTTTTCAGTGGTAATGTTATTGCCTCAATAACATCAAGTGTCAAGGAGTTGCATGGGGAAGTCATGCAGTATCTACAGACAATGCTTTAGGTTCACATGATTCACCCCTCAAAGAGCTGAAATCACTAGAGAGCTGTGGGTGAGGGAGCCTCAGCCCAGGCTGAGATAATCCCTCCTGAGGGTCGGCTGGCCATGCTTGCCCAAACACACCTCAGCTCTGGCACTATGCCATCACCTGACCACAAGCCTTAAGTAGATTCAACAGATGTGAAAGAGGGAAGTAGGGTGGTAAAGAGATATTTGCCCATCGATGTTAAAACTGGCCAGTAGGAAGCGGTTAATGCATTTCTACCAAAGCCTGCTTGGAGAGCAATATTTAATTATATTTAATTATTATTCATAAAGATACTATATTTACCAAGCTAAGGGTTAGCTGTCTTTTTTTTAGCTTTCCTTGATGCAAAAGGGGAGAACATGAGCAAAGAAATTACTCAATAAAAGCTCCCAAAGATTGTACCTTGTTAGCATATAAATTTCGGTGTGAGTTCTTTGTTAGTTTAAAGAGGGACTGACAGATATTTGAACTCCTGTAGCCCTATTCTGGACTTTCACTTGGTAGCCCTATTTTTCATGTTAGGAAAAAGGATAAATAAGAACCCACAATATATCTATTTTATGTCCTTCATCGTTTTATATACTTTCATCATGCTCCCTCCTAATTCTCCTCTCACACTGTAATCTTTTAATTCTCCCCAGATACAGAGTTCGTGCAATGCCTTTAATAACTTTCATTACTTCTATCCATTGGCCCTCCTATTTATGCTTTATATTTTGTTATAATTATATGAGGACAATCCAGTATTTTCAGTGTTCTCTAGTCCCCGATTTTAACACTTTTTCTTGCTTTTTCACCACTGCTGCTCACTGATTTGTCCACCGACAGCCAAGCCCTTTTCTGCAGTGGCTGCGGTTCATTTAGAACCCAGCGATGTGAACAAAGTAGATCAAATTATTCCTTGCAATATGTATTACCATGTATTTGTCAGCACTGAATTTCATCTGACACCATGTTCCCCAGCCACCTAGCTTTGTTAAGTCCCACCAGAATTCCTCACAGTCTTATTTCTTCTGGACTAACCTAAACAATTTTGCAGATTTTGCAACCTCGACATTTTCCTCCTCCGCTTCTTACAGCTTATAAATGGATCTGTTAAATGCTTGGGATCACACACAGCGACATCGTCATATCATGCTGAAAATGGACCATTTATTCCAACTGTTTTTTGGCCTCAAAGCCAGCCATGATCGGTGACAAAATTTCACCCCTCTCCTCTCCCCTAGAATGACTGAATTTTGTTGACTTGATTTTCTTAGCGGCTTTTTGAAAAATGAAAACTGTACCTGCTAGTTCTCAGAAGCTGAAGACAAGTAACATGTAGTCCTGACCAGCCTCGCAGGTGCTGAATGTATTAATTTGGACGGATACCTCATCTTTTGACACCTCCGCTTCCTGAGTCAGGAAAAGTATCCCTGAATGCTTGCCCTGTTTTATACTCTTGCCTAGGCATCTGCTATTGGCCACTTCCGAGACAGAAGCTGGGATAAATGGGCCTTTGGTCTATCTTGGTACAGCCGTTCTTATGCAGTAATCTCATCTTCATTATCTGAAATATTAGGTTTCAGGTCGGGTTTTCCCCAGACTCCCTGTGATGACAAATGATTTAAAGAAAATATTAAGACAAAAATGCTCGAAAGTGGCTGATTTTGGATGGCATAGGATGACAGCTTTGTATCATGTCTGAATGTAAATAACTTCCTGCTTACTCTCACCTTCGAATCTTTAATGGAGATGGTAAAATAAGACAAATTTTATATTAGTACACCCTGGAGCCCATCAATCATTTCCCTTCCTCAACAGAATACGATTACCTTTGTTTATGACTTTTCCTACAGTTTTGAATCCACATGACAGTGTCCATACTCAACCACCTTTCAATGAATTAAGAGAAAAATATTTTTGAGATGCATGTAATGTTTCCCATGCTGTTATTATCTATATGCTCTGAATTACTTTTTTTTTAAGGAAGAAAAATAGCAGGCAAGCACGTATATAAAGCAAATAGTTTATAACCCCATGCCTGTGGTCAGAGCTCCACAGAAGCTATATTTCTTTCTTTTTTTGTCATATTTGTTGTTTTATGGTGTTAGGAAGACAAGTTAGACAAGAGATTCAGTTGCCTATCTATTTTGGAGATTATTATAACATTTGCCATTATTTAACACTGGATTTGAGTGGCTCAGTCCTAGGCTCTCCCACTGACATCAGTTGAATGTCCTCTAGCATTAACACCGGGCCCCACCTTGACTGATATTTTAAATTAGAAGCTGAAGGGTCTGGATGAAGGGCAAGTTAACAGCATTTGCGTTGAGTTGCTCTTTGTACCAGGGCAGATGTGTATGCTTTTGACAGTAGGAAGATTAATCAGCAGTGGATATTTGGGTAATATTCCTCCTCTGGGCCTGTTACTTGCTGCCAATTTTTCAGAAATATGTGAGGTTTAGAGCACTGGTGATTAGGCTTTGTACTTTTGGCACGAGCTCTGACATCTGGACCACCCAGGTGAAAGTCCACTGCAGTTCAGGAATCAGTTGACTTTAAATGCCTGGGAATGTCCCCTTCCAAAATGATGTTTGGGGGCTGATCTGTAAATTCTACATATGCTGCAAACATCTGCTTATGCTCCAAGCTCAGAAGAAGACCTCTGAAATAACAGAATCAAAAAAACCACCACAACTAATTTGCTGTTTTCAAGAGCCCAAACTTGGGTAGACCCCCAAATCTGAGTGTTACAGGAAAAAAAAAAATTAAAAGGCAGGTTAAGGCAACTGCTCTAGGATTCTTTTATCATTTTCAACTGCCATTTAGCCTGGAGATGCCATGTTCCACCCACAAATCACATGTTCAGTAACCAATCCACCCAGCCACAGCCAGCCAGTAATTGTTTGCTGCACAAACTCTGTAACACTTCATTAGTTCTGCCACACATCTACTTCCACTGAAGGTAACTTTCCAAAACGAAAAAGCAACATTACAACTTCCACCTATTTTTAGTGTAACTTTAAAAAAAATACAGGAAATGCATTTGAGGAAAAGGGCTGCTCGCACTATAGTTTACAATTTAAAGCAAAAATATGGCCTGCATTTTTTTTTCTGTCAATCTTACATTTCTCCAATGAGACTGTGAGAAATGTGCAAAGTTATGTGATCATTTCTGACAGTTCTTGGCAGCTGGGCAGGCAAGCATTGGAAAGGATATCTCTCTCCCGATCCAAGATTAAATTTGGACTGAAACACAGGGCTCATTTAGGCAGCAATTAAAGGACCTTATAGACTGAGGGAGAATGAAATGATAAATGCAAAGAGGCTTATTTAATGGGGATATTAAGTAAACTGCTGGTAAAAATGCCCATTTATCATCCACTGATTCCTAATTGGTTTCCTGTTCCTGCCTGCATGTGGCATTTTCAGAAGGAATTACCTTCCTTTAGTGCGACTGTTGCAAATGCAATAAATCAAGCCCATAGATTTCTAGCTAATTTAGATGGAGACTAAATTGGAGCCAAAGCATGCAAGAGTGCTTGCAATTAATGTTCATTACAACTTTTAGCTTCAAAAACAGGAAGGATCATTTTAATGCACCATTCCCGAGCAAGGACGCTATTTCAGGACTTGGCCACCCTTTGTATGCTCAACAAAAATCACTTGCCTTTGTAAGCAACTGGCCTTCCTAAAAACTTCCTAGGAATCCAGGTTGAGGTTTAGCAAGCCTTTAAACACCTGTACTTCAAGAAAATTCCCTGCCTTTTGTTTTCATTACGTGCCTTATCTGTCTGTAAAGGCCAACTTACACAAAAATAGCTTACATTCACCATACTGTTATTGATCTCAGCCGCCTGGTTCCAGCAACATAAACTCTATTTCCACCAGGTCGTGTGAGAAGGTAACAATTTTCTAGCTGAAAAATCAATAAAGTAAACTGCAGTATTCCAAGCAGCAACTTCAGTAGATGGTCTACAGTCTTTCACCATATTCCTTTTCCGAGGGTTCAGCTTTGCAGAAGAGACGAAAAAAAACTTGCTAGTGTGGGAATTTCTTTGTTTTGCCATTCTCACAAGGTGTTTTAGAGATGAAGTCTGTGTCTCATTTTATGGCAGTTTATTGTTTGATACAGCAAGCTACTTTTCAAAACACACACAGTGACCCAGACTTTCTGCAGCTTTTGGCATTTGCTCCACTTGCGTGTAGCCCTGATATGCAGCACTGTGAGCATAAACAAAACTTGGTTAGCTGTTGTGAGTTCCAAACAAAGCAAAAAGAACAAAAAAATCTCCCACTTCCAGAATCGACTGAAGTTCATGGCACTTATTTATGTTCAGTGGAAAGAAAATTAGGTTTACTGGTTCTTAATCCTCAAAAAAGTTTTTCTATATACGATAAGATTCTCTTTGTTTTTCTTACCCACTGAAAGAAAGGACAGTTTGTTTGTTTGTTTGTTTTGCTTCCAAAAATACAGTTGACACAATCTAAGTACCTTATGGCAATCAAGAGAAATAGATTTAGAAACACTGCCTATCCTTGGTGTCACAGAACAGGCCACAATCTATCTTTCATTTAGACTTGAACCCAGCTACAGTCAGGTTTTTTGTTCTCTCTTCTGCTTGGTCATTTACCCTTTAATTCCTTATTTTCCTTTTGGATCACTGCTCACTGAGTTAACATTCAGAATTCACAGCCTTCAGAGCTGGCATGTTTGTTGCAAATGATCAGTTTTGAGTGGGATAGGTTGAAACCCAAGTGGGTGATAAAGAAATCCATTAACTTACTGACACACAAATCTTCCGTCTTCCTCTGTAATGTACCCATGAATGGTTAAAGGCAGTACCCTGGGGAAGATGAAGGTTACACTTATTCTCCTCCCCCAACCATATGTAGATAAATATTCATTGGGAAAAAAAACTGACATGGAAATACAAATGTTGATATTAATGCCCATACTGAGAGCCCATGCTGTGGAGGAAATGGGCTGGCAATCTGAAGATCCAATTTCCTTTTTCCAGGCTCTGCTACCAACTTACTATTTCACCGTACGCAGAACACTTCATTTTTCCATGCCTTGTCTTCTCCCTCACAAAAGCGTGACTGCATTCCACAGATGGGAATTACCGTATACAAGCACTAACTACTTTCACTTGTTTAATTTTAAGCAGCTTCAGAATATTTACCCTGAATGCCAGGAGCACAGAGAAACGTTGAGGCAGGCCTGGGGAATGCTCTGCCATCACAGAAAGCAAGGAGTAAATGTTCCTGAAGTGAAACAGTCTGTCTAGCTCTCACCCCAGCCACACTTCTGTTTTGGCGCTTGCTGCACACACAACTGAAATGACATAGATAGCGTTAAAGGAAGGTGCGGGTTATACAGAGAGGGAGAGCACTTACATTTGCCATTCTCCCTAATGATTCCTGTCGGTTTGATATTTGATGAAGCCAGCTGAGGTTCCAGTCAATGGAAGTTCACATTTAATTTACACAACACTTCAAACAATAGAAAGTAACACTTTAAAAAGTACTTGATTTCCTTTTTTTTCTCCTTTTACATTAATCTACTACCTTAATACACCAGGGCCTGCCCCCATCTTGACTGTCCCTTTTCTCTGCTCCCAGCCTACCCTCTGCACTCAGATGGTGACACCTGCCATTTGCGGGGATTTGGCTCAACCTTCACCAAAGCAAAAGCAGATCCTCTGTGAGCCCAGGACATCTCAAGGGATGACATGAAGTGGGGCCAATGTCCCACTTCAGATGTCCCAAGCCTTGCCTCACCCAGGTGTCAATGACTGGGCCACAACCAGCAAGATTTGCCTGTCTGCTGCGAGCTCTCCTATCTTTCAGCCAGCCTACAAGGTGAAACTAACTCCTTTCCAATTTCTTCTTCTAATCATTAAAAGGCCAGAAACAGATTTTTCCTAGCAGAGCATATAAAGCTGCTGGGGCCTGGTGCACTGAGCTATTACACTTCAAAAGGCAGGGACTGCAGATCTTGGACTACAGTCCTCTCAATTCCAAATAACTGACTAGAGCTTGCTCTCACACGAATGGGTTTTATACTGCATTAATGCCACTGACTGCAGTGGAGCTACTGATGTTTTTTTACCAAAGCAAGTAACATCAGAATCAGGCCCCAAGCCTCGTGGCTGGTAGGCTTTCTTATCTAACCAGCTCAACAGTTTTTTTAAATCCTTCCCAATTTACCACTCTCGAGGCCTCACAGTCTTCAGAAAGGAAGATGTTTGGGTTTTCTTTAAACCAGATGCAGCTTGTCTGCCAAGCATTTAGACCAATTAAGTCCCAATTTTATATTATTTTTCAGCCACATGTTACAACAAACAACAGAGTAGAAACCCACATATGGTTTCTGATATTGGAATAATGAAACTCAAAGAAAGAAAGAATTGAATTTCCTGTGGTTCCTTTTAAAAATATAAAATGTGTAATATTTTAATGGACTAAAATCAGTACACATGGAATATTACTTGGTCCCAACTGAATACAAGGTTGTACATTAATGGAAAAGTCCTGCTGATGTAAACGAAGAGGCAGAACACTGTACTAAATAACTGGGAATTTATTACTCAACCAAAACCATGTACAGAGTTGGTACAAGTCAAATCCACTGGCAGAAGGGGAAAGCATGTTCGTGTTAAAAGCAGCTGCCTGTAGGCAGTGGTGGTGGAGTGAGCTGACTCTGATCTCACACGCCTACAAATGAGGAGTAATTCCAGTGTTTCCACAGGGGCTGCAAGAGTGCAAAACAGTTGTGGAGAAATCTTAATCAGCCCACGGTGTAACTGACTGCACCAAGTCCTATGAACTCATCAGCAAAACACAGGTAATACTGCAGTCAAACAGATACGGTGAAGTACATTTCATTCCTTTTAAATGGCATCCCTGTCCCGTAAACAGTCTGTCTGCCCAATATCAATTTGCTGTCTTCTTGTTTTGCTCTGCAATGCAGGGATTTGATGAGGGAAGATTAACACTGGTTAATGCTCCCTGAACACATCCTTGAATACGAAGGTCCAGTAGTGTGTGTGCTATTGGTCTTTCCCCTGCGCAGACTCCACAGAATCAATGACCACCCAGGGTGAGAGAGGTTTAGCTCAAGCCATAGCCATTCATGCTTTTGACATCATTCGTTCAATCCACAGTGTGTCAGTAGTAATGCCAGTAATCATACATGCACCATGGAAAGACTCACTTCAGGGGGCAATGGTTAATACCCACAGGGCATAGCCTTCAAACCTGGATGTCTTACAGTAAGCTGTGGAGACTAAAAGATGTTCAGGCACAAATTATTTATTCTCTGTGGGGTTGGAAGGGAAAGAACTGTAGAATCCAAAGCCTCTCTTCTCCCTCCATCTCTTAATCGCTTGCCATGACTTAGGAAAAGAAAAAAAGTGAAATAACATAGTGACCTGTGCAACCCACCTCAAAACAGTCCTGTGAGGAATGTACCATTATTAACCTTCCCCTTGGCATATATTAATCCACAGCACTCTTCACATCTGTAGGGCATCAGACACAGGAGGGAAACAACTGCAGTAAGTAGAAAACAGCACAAAGTAAAAATACAATCTGAGTCTCCCGGACAATAGTAAAATTCATTAATCCACAGGGGTAAAGTGACCATTTCAAAATTAACCACAAGGATTTACAGCTGAGAATTAATTTCATCTCTATTATTATGTCAGGTAAAATAGTCGCAGTTATACACTAATTTATATGGAATCACAAAGGAAATCCTATTTCATTAAGTGGATTAAGCATTAATGTATTACCCTTTCCATTTTTATCTTCATTTCATAAAGTGCCTAACAGGAGGTCAAATTAAGAGACCAAAATTAACATTTAAAAAAGTCATAGTGAATGCTATACCACAGTGATTCTAACCACACTATTCTTTATCATAATGGTATCAAGGCTATTTTAGCTTTGGTACTGGAAATTAATAACTGTTATTTCCACGGGGAACCATTTTTCCTGAATGTAAATCATTCAGCAAAGTCAGGCAGAAGAAACAAAAGCATTACTCATTTCATACAAAGGTGTAAGCAGAACAGGAAGAAAGAAAGCAGAAAGTGCTAAATCAGTTCCCCATTCTCCCTGCACAAGCCGTACAAAGGAAGCCCTCACAAATCTCAATTCGTGTTTATGACTGAAACCAACGGAGTCCACCATAAGCCAGTAAATCGTATCAGCTATTTTGAAGGCCTTTCTTTAATTACAGATTATTCAAAACAAGATGACGTGACCATCGCCCACGTAAAAACACATGCACGCGCAAATCTTTATACACAGTTACCCACTAGAACAGTTCTCCAAATCAAATTCCAGCCGCAATATTTTGTTTGCTCTGCTTGTTTGTGTTTCTTTACACCACAGGCATTGTCCTGCTAACACAGTTTCCAAGTCTGTTATTTGCTGTTGGTAATTCATATTATCCTCAACTAACATTAAAGGTTTATCACTCCAATGTTATTAGATCAGTTTTCTGAGGAATTTCTATTTTATTTGTGTAATGGTGTTTATATGTCAAATATGTGTCAAGTCTGAGGGCACTGAGAGTTTAATAGCTTGGAGTAACTAGTGAAGTCACATCTGGAAAACAGCATTTGTTGGAATCTGAATAATAAACTCATCTTACCGTAATGCCAAACAGGAAAGATTTCTGTATAGAAATACATAACTTTGAAGAAATATTTTTTGTATTCCAATCTTCAGAAGCACCCGTGCCAGGATGTAGCTGGACCATTCAATTTAATTAGCACATGTATTCACATCTGCTTTTTTCCCCCTTTGCTCATAATGAGCTTTAATTTGGAATGATTTTATACACCAGTGAAAATAGATTTTCCACACCACATGGGTAGGGAAAGGAGTAAGAAGAAAAGTACCAAATGTAAATTGAACCTGTCCTCTGCCAAGGACATGGATGTGCCATCCTTCCACCCCCTTCTCCCACCAACAAGCAACCCACATCCTCCAATCTTTTCCTAAGGGCCGCTTTTTCTGTGCAAGCCATTTCACAAACTTCCTTTTCCAGCAGTGGCTGGCTTCTCCACCATCCTCCTGCTTCTACATCCAAGCATAGCTTTTCTGTCAGCTAGTATTCTTCCTTCTTCATATTTCTTCTCATTTTTTGAGGGTTAGACTTCCTTTTCATGAGATTCACCTCCCTCCTTAGAGACTTCCCACGCTATGAAAAGAACACAAAGACAGCTCTGACCTCTCTCTGCCAAATTCTCCTTCTTACTCTTCCTTTATCTTTCAGAAAAAGGCATTCTGGGTGAGTTGCCAGCATGGAAAAAACTGGCTATATCAGTGGCTGGTATCTGTATTGGGAGAAGAGAGGAAACATGACTGGAGACGCTAAGAGAAAGTCTTTCCTGACCAGTCAGGATCTGTCCTGTGGATACTGCACTGTACTGAAAATGTACCTATGGGTCAGGTTACAGAACTTCTGCAAGTTCAGGCTACGTTTGGTTAATCCTGAGGTTTCAAAACATAGTTTGCCAGATTCACAGAAGTTTGTATCCTGTAAGTTTTATATCGCCATAGCTGAAAAATTATTCCACCGCTAAGAATTATTGCTATTATACTGCATGGGAATTCCAGGAAAGGAAAGGGCCAAGTATGTCTGAAATGTCCTTCTCTTCTTATTCAGCATGGGTTGGCTTTCTAAACACATTTCAATGTCTGTTTTTCACAGCTATTTTTAAAATATGTAGTCTTGTAGAGATATTTAGGTAAGAAGTGCTAGGCTGGTCCAGCTTGGAGAATGGAAAAATTCCCTAAGGAAAAATTCAGTAAGGTAATTGTTTTTATTGTTCTGTCACAAGTACTTTTCAGAATAAATCCATGTTACTCAACCTTTATCTAGCCAGTTTGGCCCACTGTACACCAGGGAGAAAATGCAATGCATGCCAGGCAAATACGTCACCAATATTGTGGGATTTGCACTCTGAACCTGTTTCTCTCTCTCAGCTGACTATGGAGAGAGGCTCAATGAGTATAGACCACCTGGACTTTTAAATGCATAAAGTGGAAGAAATCAACTATGTTCATGTCAGAGGCCATGAGTAAATCAAATACCATTTTATATTGACACACAACAGAATATAGTTTTGTGCCAGCCCAGCCAGTTCAACCCAGCAAGATGGAAAAGAAGGGAGAAGACAACAAGATGCTACTAGTTGTACTTGGCACAGATAATCCAGCCATCTTCTGGTCTTGCACAAAGCAAATTCACAGATGTGTAGATGGGGAAAGGAAACAGGTATGTGTTGGTACTAGCTTACAGTGCATTTGAAAAGACAAAGCTTAGGGAAGGCATGTTCAATAAAAGCCACGTTCTTCCAGGCCAGGGAAAATTTCTTCCTCTCCTTTCCATTTGGCCAGGGAGTCACTGGGCTGGGATCACAGATGGGACAAGTCAAGGAAAGTCACTTCAGGAGCACAGAAGGGAGCTTGGAAAATGATGTTCAATATTTTAGAACTTGAAAAGAGTCCAGTGTGGGGCAGGCAGATCACAGATCTAGCAGGCAGAAACCGTTGAAGGGGTAGAGGGGTCAGGGGGCCAGAGAAGCTGCTGAATGAGGTCGGTGTCTGATCATTTCTTCACAGCTCTATTGACCACATGGAAAGTAAGGCCAGAAAACAAGCCAGAATGGCCACACTGGCCAGCCATCTTGATGGCAGCCCTCCAACAGGTGGAGTGGATTATGGAAGGGAGAATGATCTGTTTTGTACAAGTTATTGCTGGATAGTTCCCAGATGTGTTAATAAAGCTGCAGGCTATTCAAACAACATCTCTGGGTCTATCCTGGCTCCTCTACTCTAATCTTGAAAAACCAAGACTGTTAGGTAAACCAGTGACTGACTTACTTAAGAAGTCTTACTTTGTCCTGTGAAATAGAGCAAATTTTGTTTGGAAAAATTTCCAGGAAAATCAGGAACTAATGTGATTAAGCTGATCCGCAAAAATGGAATGACAGACACTTGACACAGTTCCATATGCAAAATATCACTGGTTTCCAGAGTTCAGAAGTCCAAAAGAAGGAATTGGCTTTTTTATAGAGGACCACAAATAGAAGTCCAAAAATAATTTTGTACAAAACTGTGCAAGCTTAGATGGGTCTGATATAAAAATGCGTTTCTTTCAGGTACCAGTAAAATGGCAAGATAGCTTACTGCGCCTTCTGTTTTACCCAGTGAGCCTCCATTCTTTCCATCTTTGGGAATCTGTGACTAAACTACAAGGAAAAAATGCCAGGTATGGTACCTGTCAGCTGTTGCTTTCCCTCTGCCAACTGAAATGAGGCTGCTAGCCCTGGCTTTTCAGCAAGCCCATGACCAGCAGAAGTCAGGAAAACTGACTTAATTCATGTTTTTGCTAAGCACTGAAAAGAAACATTCAGGCATACAGAAAAATCTGCAGACATCATAAGATTAAGGTATTCCTGATGATTTTGCTGCATTTTCTAAAACATTGCTTTTGTTTGAAAAACAGTGAAGTTTACAGCCCTCTTTAATGCCTTCACTATGTCAACCAACTGACTCTGTGGCCAAACAGACTGAAATAATAGCTTTATTCATTTAATAGGGTGTTAGCTTTGAAGTTTAATTATCAGGGATAGGAACTCCCCACATTCAGGGAAATGCAGACTGAAGTATGAAATCCAGTTGGCTGCAGATCATTTCTACTCCATGTCAGCAAGGAGGAATTTCGATTGCGTGCCTGCAGAAGTGAAATCAGATCTGTAGACTCTCCTTGTTGCCTCTTACAATCCCAACATCCGATCCAATCCCTACAACCTCTCGCTCATTTCCTTCCAAGTCCTGACGAATTCTACTCCTCTTTCCCCGAAGTGGCCCCTGGGAAAGAGGAACTTGATTGGATTGGATTTTTCATTTCTACTGCTGCCTGTACTACCCTTTGGAGCATCCAGCATTGCAGCTTTGGCACAGACATCAACAACCACATCAAAAATCCCGAGACTTTGGAAGCCATCCCAACTGCCTGAGAACTCTCCCAGAAGACAGAGGGACTTTTCTCTGCTGTTGAGCACATTGGGCACTCATCTCACCTCCACGAGAGTAGGTGTAACACGGTCTCCTCCTAGTGCAACAACAATTGTCACTTGCGTTGCAATGATGTAAATTGGGTTGATCAATCCAACTGGCAGATCTGGCCCATGCAGTCCATCCATCCTGCTGCCTTTTTTCCCGTGGCCTCAAAGGAGATCAGGAACAGTTGTTGGGACAGCACACAGAGTGCAAAAGCCATTTGGAAACCTCTTACACTTCCAGCACATGGTCGGGTTTTTGGAGCTATGAGTGGCCACAGCCACATCGGACATGGAGACAGTCCCCGGGCTGGCATTCAGCCCCAGCCTGACTGAGAAAGTTGAGACACTGTGAATTTTAATGATCCCAGGGAGGTAAGGAAAGAACGACACCAGCCACATGTCTGCAGCAAGGCAGATCTGCTTGGGAAGAGACTTCTCGGGATTTGGGGCTCTGTGAACGTTAAGCCTCAAGGTTTATAAACAGGATTCCAAACTTTCTCTGAAAATGCCACTGCACTTCATCCAAACAATCCAAATCTGGTGACAATCAAACTAATCTTTTCCAAATTCAGCAATGGCCGTTCCTCCCAGTGCCCATTCTCAGCTTATAGGCTTAAATATCAGCTGATTTTCTTAGAGCCTCGTTCTCAAGCAATGTTTAAAATGTTGTATTTGTTACAGTACACAAAAATTTCCCTTCCGCCCATCTCCAATACCTCAAAAAAGACTAAGGATTTCATTTAAACATTCCAAAACTGAGATGTGCACTGTAAAAATTGTTCACTCCTGTGCCAATAAAATCATTAGCACAACTTCTCACACAAATTATTCGAAATCTCAAGGGCTTTTTTTAAAGTCATTCTATATAGTTGAAAAACCACAATTGTTTTGACTCAGCTATCAATTATATCATGGTAAGTATCTTATTGCATTATTTTAGGACTACAATAGATGAACATATAATAGCAATATGAAAATACAAGATCATCGAATTCAACAGCTTCACAGTGACTCTAACCAAGAATTTTAAGACATTAGTTGCAGCACCGATTGAATAAGAATAGGCAATGAACTACGCATACAGCGTTCATGGTAAACAGCTCTGCAGCTTCTCCCCCAGTATTAAATGGTAGCAAAATAAACTTTTCTTTAAAAAAAAACCCCTCACTTCTGACATATAAATCCCCTTAAGTTAGAAAAAGGCAAATAGGATGCAATAATTAGGATGAGTTATCCAATATGCAAATCAGTTCCCATGGATTGCTTGGGAGCTGCTGAAGGTTATTCAGCAAGGTTTATTCAGAGACAGTGGATTCCTTTAAAAAAAAAAAAATCCTGGGAAAAAAAGCACAATGGAATGAATAAGCCCTGCCCTTTCACAGAACATCTAGCTGACATGTAGCTTGCTAAAAAAATGTAAATGATTTAAAGAAAGGCTACGCAGAAATGTACATCAAGTGCCATTATTTTATCACCCACTTTAATCACAGGCTGCTGTTCAGAATGGCTTGGGATGTTGGTTGTTACAGAAGAGATTTCTGTACCATTATTAGTACCTCTGAACAAATGCGGTGAGCAGGGAAAAAAAAAAGACAGCGGGGGGGAGAGAGAGTGAGAGGGAGAAGGAAAATGTAGCAGCGGTTAAAGCATAGTTTAATAACTCCAATCTCAGTCACTTTTTTCATATGTATTGTATGTGCAAGTCCATAGTACAGCATAATGTGTCATAATTTGGCCTCCAATTCTGACAGCACTGCTTGACTTGGGCATTAAATCATTGCCCCGAGGAATTCACATTCTGGCAATTCCTGATGGTAGGACTGTCATCTCCTCCCACACATGACCTATCATTTTTGACATGATTGAATCAAAATTAGTCAGTACATTTAGATGTAAATTAGAGACATCCAAGAATAATAATGAGCACAAAAATATAGCTCTGTGTAATTGACACGGCAACTGCTTAGTACAGTCTTCCACAGTGTCCTCGAAATTATTAATATCATGATAACAGAAGTACTGTATCAAAAAAGTGAGAAAACTTTTCCTTTTTTTTTTTTTTTTTTTTTTTGGAGCGGCATATTTAACTAACCCTTAAATCCTAAGGAAATCTATAAGTGCTCGCTCATCCAGCACTTGCATTATCTGGACGGTCCTGACCAGAGACAGACGTAACCGGCCAGCCAAGGAGCGCGCGAGGGCTCCCGCGTCCCGTCCCGCCTCGTGTCCCGTCCCTCTGCCCTCCCCACCATTTCCCCTTCAGTCACTGGTCACCGGCTGCCCCAGTGCCGCCGGGGGTCCCGCCAGGAGCACTGCCAGGCCCCCTGATGGGGATGGCCGCTCGCTCCTGGAGGTGACATCTTCCAAAAACAGGCAGGACCCTTGTGCGCTTTCCAGCGCTGCCCCACAGAGACACTGCACCCAGTGTTTTTGCCCTTAAAAGCCCCTTTTTGTGTATTTGTACTGACCCAGAAGGGTGACGCTGTCAGGAAGGTACCAGAAGCCACCGGCACGCTGCCCCATCGGCCCAGCTCTCCCCACACCTCCCGCTACACCTGGGCAGCTCCAGCCAGCGGGACCCGGCCTACCCTTGGGCTCCATCGCCCCTTCCCAGCCTTGGGGAGCAGAGGGGAAAATCCCCAGGGAGCACATGAGGAAGGAGGTCTGAAACTCTTGAAGAGAAACTACTCCAGTCCTTCCCCAGAGCTCCTTCCTCCACCGGGGAAAGGGCCCTCCCTGCTGCCACCGCCTGAGGGAGCGCCCTCACCCAGGGTGGGTGTGAGGGGTACAAGAAACAGCCGCAGACTTTAGGGAGGAGAGACACCCCCAACTCTGTAAAAAGTGCAGTATGTAACACCACCACCCCTACAGACCCCTAAAGTACTCCTTTGTCAGGCGGGAAGAGGAGGGACACAGGAGAAGCTTTTGGGTTTTTTTCTTGTTTCCCCCTTTCCAAAAGGGTCGGTTGCCCTCAGGGTGGATAGGTGCCTGAGAAAAGGCCAGGCCTTAAAACCAGAGCCACTGTACACCCCGGGCTGAGGCAGACAAAAACAGGCACAAAACTAAGCAACATTTCCAACTGGTTTCAGTCTTTTCCCTACAAAATGTCATTTAATGTTTCTGGTTTTGCGCATGGGGTGTGCCCATGCCACTATCCCGGAGGAAAGGCTGCCCGCCATCAGCCGTCCCGGAGCCACAGGGTGCATCGCGAGGGGAGAGCCTGATTTTGTTCCCGTGTGCCCCACAGGAAAACAGGTAACTGTTTAGGACCAAAACAATTCAGTGAGTCCTTTTTTTTTTATGTGGTGGGAGAATTTACATGTGTTAATGTGGCATTCAGTGATCTTGATAACCCAAGTCTGTATTACTACCTTGAAGCAAACCTAAAATCTCCTGGGGTCATGCCAACATCTCAATGGTTGCGTACTGAGTATCTCCATAAAGTCTTTGATTACCATGTTGCCGGGGGAAAAAAGAAATTAGCTGGAACAATTTCTGTGTCAGTTGTCTGTGATGAAAGAGGAAGTGCCCAAGATTACTATGTCCTCGATGCGCTTGCCATACCTTCACTCAACAGAGATGTTAATATTTTGAGTAACCAGGTGAAGCAAATGTCAAAGCTGTTTTATTGGAATATGTTTTTCTGGAAGCCACAAATCATAAAACCATTTCTGAAACAATATTGCACCACTACAAAAGTTTCCCTGTGCAGAGCATATATGGCCAGAAATGCTGCTTAGTGAAACAAGTGCTGGTAAGAAAGAAAATTATCTACCCCTTGCAACTCAGTTTTCAGGGCTGGTTAGTAACTTGCACCCTGAACACTGCAGTTTTCAAGTGCTTAGCACCTCTGAGAACGTGGCTAATGAGTGCACGTAATTTGTGAGACTTAAATGCCAAATCTTACTGTGCGAAGAAATCTCACAGTATACATGGCCTCACTAGCTCTGTTTTAAACAATAGAAATAAAATCCAGGAATATTTCTGTAAGGGAAGAAAAACACAAGCAGTTCTTATGTACTTCAGGCAGATGTTTAGCACTATTGTCTTTGACAGGACTTGAAGGTAAAATGCTGATTTTCTACCTGTTTTTTACCCTAAAGTGTCACTGGATAGTTACTGCCTTTTGAGTTTGCTATAGCACCCAACATGTGCTAAAGTATCACATCTCGCATTTGTAACAAATTCAGTACAGGTTGCTTCTTCGGGTTGAAACTGATCCACCCACTCATGACAGAAAGCCAGAGCACGTAAACCTAAACCCAGCTGCAGCTTGTGCCAGCTTTGGCTGGATGAAATTAATTCTGTAGGACCTATGACAAAGTTCAACTGGACTCAGAAAAGGTGGCAGCAGTTAAACTAATGAAAAGGCTTGTGCACTATACAAAGATTCACAGTCATATTAACATATCTATGCTAATTTATCAAAAATGAAGGGCATTTCGAAATACTGTTTGGATTTGACATAGAATGCTACTAAGAGGACTGGCATTTGGGAATGTAAAAAAATGTTCTCTGGTAACAAAGGGCTTTGAAATCAACACAGAATGCCTGGCTTTCCTTCAAGGATTGTGCCTGAGAATGGCTGTCATCTCCCACTTCTTCTTAACAAGGACTGACTTATTTAAAAGCCCTGTCTCTTTTTCTCTGCTACTCAAGAGATGTTGCTTCTAGTAGAGATGACCATTGTGGAGGGAAGTGACCAAAGAATAAAAATGAGGTTAAAAAAGGAAAGAGGAGTCCCTTATACTTTCCTGTGTGGAATGGACTGAAGAAGTAGAGGGCAAGGAAGATGGAGGAGAAAATAAATATAGTAGGAGGTTGAAATAGGACTGGAATGCCTTTTCAGAGCAGCATTACTGGGCTAGATTCAGAAGTTTCAGAAGAAGGAAAAATGAAGGAGTTGGCAAAGGACTGAGTGAAGCACATTCCCCAATTTATGGAGGATGCAGCTGGGACTCAGTGAAGCTCCAGTAGATTGCCAATGGGAATGAGCACGGAGAGGGAAGGCCTGCATTTTAGTGTTACCGGAGGTGGAAATCTGAATTCACCATCTATAAATTCAGGATGAGAACCTCTCACTAAACTTGAAAATGACCAGAACGTAACCCCTCACACCTGACAATGTTCTATTTTAATTCCTTGTATTTTGGGAATGTGAATTATGTTCTCTCAGCTTCTGGTAACACCAATTCTGATAAGCCCCCCTGCAGTCTGCACTACACCTAGCCATCCAAAAACTCAGGATAGGGGCAGATTTCACCATCTCCAAGCAGCCACAGAAATGAAATGTTATTTTTGAAGTTACTTGAGCAGGCTGCTAAATGCAACAATAAGCCAAAACCATATACCCCATACATTTGGAATTGTTTGGTTGACTCTCTTAGGCATACAGACCTCACGTTTGAGCCCTACCTGTTCAAATGCCTTACAGTGTTAAAACAAGGAGAGAAATTGCCACACTAAACCTCGCTTGTGCTATGTCATGCTTCCCCACGCAATGAAGTGGAAAATGTTTTCTGGCTCAGTGAAAACACATGGGTGGAATTACCCACATGAAGGACAAGGAGTGCTCTGGTGGGTGCCTGCAGAATCAGGGCCCTATTCTTTAGTCATCCAGCTGGCTGTGTATAGTTTGGCAGATTAATTGCCAAAGCAACACTTACACTTTTGTATCTGCCTTTTTTTCCTGTCCTACCCTAATGGTACCAAGGAAACTAAATGCAAAAAACAAAGGTATTAAATATTACATTATAAGAGAGAGCATAAAGCGCCTTGATAAGGCTGACAAGCCAGCCTTGTGAGGAAATATTACAAAAATAATTCTCTTGCAAACTTTCACTATGTTCTTCTGAAACAAGTCTTCAAAAATTGAGGCAAATCCCACCTCAGTTTGACATGTAACAATAATAAAAGACATGCATGATATACAAAATTTCTGTCTGATAAACAGATCAACGAAGCTACATTAAATTAGGTAATTAACACTTACTTAGTTTGTCAGACGTGTTTAGGGAGCAACTTGATTCTTGAAAGTGTCACTATGCGTATAAAGAATCTCCTCTGGCATTTCTTTGCTTGCTAAAGAAGAGCCTGATACAGTTAAAACTATAGGGTCTCTCAGATAGATACATTTCGAAGGAGAGAGTAAGGCAAACTATACAGCTGTATTTAATGATTGCCTCTACATTGTATCAATGACTGGTCTAACTAGGACAAGGTGAAAACCCGCCTCCAGCTCTGTAGAGGCAGGAAAGCAGAGTGTATGTTTATTATCACCCTGGTGAACAGAAATTCACAAGTAAAATTATCATACATTGTTATAAATAGAGTGACCCAAAATCCACCTGCAAAGAAGAATATCGGTATATTACAAAAGTGCTTTGGCAAGATAAACTATCAACCACATGAAACAAATTCTTTGGTAATAGGTATTTTAATCTCCTTTGCATCCGTAGATATTTTTCCTTGTACTTTCACTACAGAAAATGGGAAACATTTTAAATATTCTGAAATGTTTCAATTTAATACTCTTCATTGCATCAGGGAAAAATTCTGTTATTACAGAGCCCTGCAGAAGAAAAACTGACTTAATCCCCAGATTATGTTCTGTTCGCCTCAAGTAACCAGGCTTTTTGAGTGGCAAGAAGTATTCAGCAAAAAGCATTTATCTTTTAAAAAAATAAAATCTTTCTTCCCCATCTTACCTTTGAAATTAACTGACATTTTCTGGTTTACAGAAGATATCATACAATGTGTCATTCTGTGACATTGCAGGATTTATGCAACCTCTGATACCAGCTGTGTCACAGAAGACTGCATTCTGGAATGTCTTTAGCAAATTAACAAACACCAAGAGCATTTCACAGGAGAGAGAAAAACTAAGAGTTTCGTACTCAAATGGTTTCTCTTGTATATTCCTCAAGGTGGTTCATAAAGATATTCTCACAGTAGTCTAACATTAATTCAATTTTCTTGTTAGCACACTTCATCTTCAAACTATGACAGAGAAAGAACAAATTGTTTTCATACTGTATGACAATTTTTCACAGTCTCACATATATTTTTTATTTATAAAAGAGCATTTTCACAAGGACTGGTGGATTGTCTAAAAGATTTTGGATAAAAGGTTTTTATAGGAACAGTAACTGGTTTTAGTTGCAGTGTTCCAGATCAAAATATTTTCTTTAGACCATGTTAGGTCTTATCCAGATTTCAAAACTTCCCCTTCATTCACACATACTCAACACCAAAAATTTAAGGAAAAGATCATCCTTTAATTCCCTGGGCTACCTTGGAATATGTTATTTTAACTGCCAGATTCTCAAAAGTTTTCCCTGAACCCTTTACATACATTGTCCATCTGCATCTCGAATATCCTTGTCCCTGAATGCTGCACCTGCTCTTAGTCCAATGCCACAGATGTTTTTTACCAGATGTTAAAAAATAAAATGTTCTCAGTTGGCTGCAGTACAGTTGGTCTTGTCTTGGATATTTTTTCTTTAATTTATTTATTTATTTTACTCAGTTCATTCCATGAGTCTTTCAACTACAAATTGAATGGGGGAAAAAATTAGTAGTTCACATGAGCATGTTATGCACATTTCCCTGTGCACAGAAGACGAGTAGAGAACTTAAACTCAAGCCACTCCGAACAAACATGCCTCTCTTTTTATATTAAATGTAATAAACTAGAAATTACCCAAAGTTACATTCTTATGAGTGTAAAAAAAACCAGAGGAACCAAAAAAGTATGACTGTTTAAGAACAAGTTCCAATGCCCTCCATAATAACAAATTTTATGAAATACAGAATTCATCATGGAGAGGAAGACAGTGGCTTTTGCCTGGCAAGAAACAGAGGATCATGTTTGAGGAAAAGGATCACATGGAAAACAACAACTACATATTTTAGGTTTTGAATGCTCTAAAGACACTAACCCCTGTTGATCATTTTTCTTCTTGTTTCTTGCATATTTGATCATAAATTAAATAATAGCATGAACTCTAAGACAGCCATCATTAGGCTTCAGAGTCAACAAGATATTGAATTGAAAGGAGTGAATATAGGCCATTCTGAGCTGCTGTCTCCAGTTATTACAGAAGCTAGAGGCAACACGGCATCAATTTGCTGTCAGTCCAAGTGGGGAAGGCTATTTTTGCAATTATATGCTAGAGGCTATTTTTAATGAAGGATTAGAATTTGGAGCACAAGATGACAGCTTCCTAAAACAATAGGGCTTGTTCAGCTGCTGTGAGCCAACATCATTCATCCGCTGAGTCGTGGCCCTGATCCGTCAAAGCACTGGATCTTCAAGGAGACTATTTGCATATTTTTCAGTTTTATTACTTGAGCACCTGGGAGCTTTTTGTCATGGGCCAGAATGCCACTGCAAAAGGCACTGAATGAACACCAGCAAAACAGCCCTGTCCCTAGCAGCTTACAGTCTAAGCTTTCTTCAAGTTTAGGGTTCTGTTGGATCAAGGACTTCCTGTATCTCCTAATCCGGTTCTAGTAACACAGATGTTATGAGACAGTGGACAAGCACGGTATTTCTCTCTTCCAAACTGCACCAGTTAAAAAAAAAAATGGCCAGGGAGAAATTTGAAAATTACAATAGGAAATCCTTAGTTGGGCTAGAATACGAGTAGGAAAATGCAGTTTACCAGCCCGTAATGCTGAATCCAAGCTGGTATTTTCTGCACTGAAGAATAAGAATGTGCTCTGTAATATTCTATTTTAGAAAGTGTGTTCTCTTCTAAGGAGTTTGCAGTTTGGCTTCCAAAGCCACCAAGTTCTTTACTATGTAATTAATTTACTCCATTAAAACATACTGCAAATTCCTTGGCTGACAGCAACAGTCTTATTGAGGGGCTGAGCTGGATTCTCAGCTGCCAACCCTTAAGCTTAGTGAAGTAACAAAATTAAAATGGGCTTAAATTGTCATTTTTGGAAGAGCACTGTTTCCCTTAGTGTTTTGGCTCATCACAACACAGACTGTTGACATGCACGAAAATCTAATGCAACATGGTGAGTCAAATTATTTGGCTAGTGTCACTCTGCAGAAGTCTGTCACTGTGTTAATACCCAGATTTGATAGATTTTTGAAAAATGCATTGTATATCCAGTGTTCAAGCTCTTTCTGCTGGGACTGTAGTGAAAACTATTGGACCTCTTATGTTACATAGAATACTCTAGCAGGCAATTACCATGAAGTTTTATGGTCATAATTTACCATGCAATTACAGAATATTACACAGAAATGTCTGCAGATAAATTAAAATAAACAAACTCCAGTGAGACTGCAGCTCAACAGGAACTCAAAGTGTCTTACAGTGGCAAAAAGCACAGGCCTTGTATGCTTAAACAGGGGAGGCAGGAACAAGAGAGGGAGGTGGTTTATGACATTGGTGAGCAGATGTGGTGTCCATACTCTGAGAAGGAAATGGAAAAAATGGAAAATGTGAAGACAGCATCCCAAGAGCTAGAGAAAATGCTTTACAGTGAGACACTCTAGGAGCTCAGTATATTTATTTTACTGAAGCAAGACTGAGAGGTTACATGATTTCGGTATGTAAACACCTTCTCAGGTAGCAAATACTGTGCAAAATTCTAGAAGAGAGAATTATAGCAAGAACACAAAGGCTGAGAAGCTGAAGCCAGACAATTTAGATCAGAATAAATGTATCTGGTTTTAATGCCGCAGGACAGCGATTAAACTTGGGAACTCTGTACCACTAGAAATGGTAGGGTTTTTACATTTCTTGGCTTTTTCCATGTAAGACTGGTCACCTTTGTGAAGATATTATTTCACCGAAATACAAGTTATTTGGGTTCTATATATGTAATTTGGGATATGTAATGGTCTGTGATAATACAGAAGTCTAGACGAGATGATCACTTCCTGGCCTTCAACTCTACATGTTCTGGGAAAAGAACAGATACAATTTCTTGCAGCAAGGGTTTTCACTCTGCACTAAAACATTCAAATTTAAAATAAACTCATTCTTAAGTGCCTAATTCTGCCCACTGAGTAAAATGGGAGCCTAGGTTGACTAATTCATGTTTGACTGTGTAATATCAGATTAGAAAATTCTGCCTATAGTGGTCAAACCAGATCACGGTCCCACTCTACTCAATATTACATAAACAGGGAATAACAGATAGCCACTACTCCCAAGAGCCCACATTTCAAACCTGACAAACAAGGGAGAAGTATAGCATTATGACAGCAAATGTTCTGTTAATTCTACAATTATTCTTCATGAAAGGGCAGTGTAGTAGGGACACTACCCCCCTAAGGATACAGCTACCTGCTTTGTCTGCATCACCTTCAATCTGCAGGGTGTTAGTAGTGGGATTATACATCAACAAGGGGGAAAAAGGTTACTGCAAATAGGTGGAAGTCATATCTTTCTCCCAGTACTACTCAGTGTCCACTGGCCAAAGACATTTAATTCAGCCAATAAGTAATTATGGGTTACAAAAGAAAAATAACAGTACAATAAAGCATAGTTACCAGTCCAAGTTCTACCCAACTGGGACGTTCCAATAGTATTAATCCAGAAAATCATCACTGAATTCCCTGGATTGGTTTCATTGGTTTCGTTGGATTTGCACTCCTGCAACTGGGAGCAGAACTTAGGGTATTCTGTGCAATCATTTGTTTAACATAAGAAATATAATGAGATATTTGTTTGCTTTCATTTTTTTCATTTAAAAAGAACACAGCTTTATGAACAAACTGACGCTTTGTAAAAGATGGGGTATCCCTAAAGGTTTCAGGATGAAGATTACAAAATTAAATAGAAAATGTAATTTTTCTTTTATTTCCTTGTACTGCTGTATGACATTTACTGGCTGAAAGACAATTCTTTGTCCAACTAAACTAAACCAATAGTTGGCAGTGAGGAAAATGCACACAGTAGGGAAAAGTCTCCAAATACAGTTCTAAAATATTATTTAGAGCACAATTAGGAGAAAAATAAATGCTATCCGATGTAATGAAAATAACCTTTATGTTGTTCTGAAAGTTCAGAGGACCAGGATGGTAGAAGGCAGTAGACTTCTGGAGAGGGTCTTGCATTCAGGGTCCTGCTCCCCTCTTAGTGAGCACAGGACAGGCACAGCAAGCGATGCCCTTGACTGCATGTCATTACAGGAGTGCTACAGCTCCAGTGGCACTCATATGAATTACTCCATACAGATTTTCCCCAGCTGAAAATCTACATCATAAATGCAAAGCCCCATACCATCTCCTACTCCCAGGTTTTATTTGGATAATACATGATGTAACTGGTTATGGTAAATGAACCACCCCTAGAAACTATAGTTGTTGCCATCCTTCTGCACCGTATTTGCCCTAAATGCTTCCCGTGGCTTCCAAGTTAGCTAATACATTTGCCTGATGTAGAACCTTTTGACTGAATGTACATTTCTAATGTGTGTGTGCGTGTGTGTAGCATTAACAGAGAGATACATAGAAAATTAAAATGCAGTAAAAAAGAAGAATTAAAATATATCAAGCTAAACATGAACACACACACACAAAAAGCAAAAAACAAGTGTTCAGAAAGAGATATTCATTTTAATGTGAGAATGACAAAATAGGTTTTCCACAGAAGATATGTCCCACATCAGGGTGCCAAAGGCTGCCACTGGCAGAGAGACAACCCCACAGAGCACCTGGGGCACCTGACCACTCCCTAGAAGATGCTGGGTTCACCCGCAGGGGATGTCCAAGGCCCCACATCCTGACTGCCGTGAGTGCACTCCCCCATGCAGTGCCATAGCGAGGGAAGTGTTTCAGAGAGAGGCGTTGGCATCTGCCCCATCACTCCAGCTGGAGGAGCAGACAGTGTGGTTTGCCCCTCCATACATATAGTGGGAAAACTGCCTCTGGCTAATCTCTTCTGGTCCCAGCTAGTTTTGCCTGAGTTCTACCTAGATACTTATTTCCGCATCAGACACTCCTGAGTGTGATATGGCATGCCTCTTTTGGGGGTTTTAAATTACAAAACAAATTACAAGAGATATAAAACCAATATAGTTCTGTGTCCTTTGAGTGCAAGATTTTCAAAAGTGACTAGTAATTTTGGAAGGCTTCCATATGGCATACGCATGCCCATGTCACTCTTTAAAGTAACCCAACTTCCAGAGATCTTCATTTCCTTAAAGTCTAGTGCCTTTCAAAGGTCTCAAGATGAACATTCAGATGCTGAGAAACGTAAAATCACTAAACTGCTTTGGAGAAACTTGAGCTAAAATTGTACCTAACTGCAAGAGATTGATTTCAGCTGCTTGACATCAAAACCCAACAGTTGCCTTTTCTGAGGCCAAGAGCAAGGCTTACTTTGTCTGATAAAGTGTTCTCCAAAAGGAACTCATTGCATCTGACGGAAAATTAACACAGGGCAAAGAAGATCACAAAAGACTATGACCTTTCTCCTATATAAATATTTAATCAGGTACTTGACCTCACTGGATTACAAATTAACAGTAATTGGGACCCAAAAGGTTTCCTCTTCTTAACAATTTTTTTTTCAATTGAACATGTTATTAAATTGGTTCAACTATATTTTTTGTAGTAGAAGGGAATTTGTTACTTAGGAAAAATATATTGAGGGACGTTAGGAAGACTGCCATCCCTCTTACCAGTTTTCTGAATCCACGCATTCCTCCTCCTCAGCACAAAGTCACCCATCCTACCTAAGTTTCACCTGAATAGATTGTAGACATGAGGCACGATGTTGTTTGTCCTGGACCCCAAATCCCAGGCAGTAGGTGAGATGGTTAGGGACCCCTGTTAATATCCTTTTCTCCTTGTACACATACACAACAAAAACAGGGAAACTTCCTCCAAAGCTTTTGAACATTTCCCAAGGCAGCAAAGAATGGATTTTGATCTAAGCTGAGACCTCAGATCCATTCAAGATGATGATTTTCCAGCCTGGAATTTTGTTTGCAACCATCCTATTAAATAACATGCACATGTCATAAAGATTATACAGGCATGCCTGTCCACTCACAGAGCTCAGGAGTCCATAATCTGCACTCAAGCAAAACTACCACTGAAGTTTCCAAGAGGATTTTGATTTGCCCCAGGCTTTTTGACTCCAAAAAAATGTTTCTTTCTTTCTTCATTAGTGCAGCAGTCTCTGCTACTTCTGTTATATTTTTATCAACAATGCAATTATTCACCCTGCATTTTCAAAAGTTCATAAAGCATACGGAAAAAATTGATATGAAAGGAAAGAGCCAGCACATTTTTGAGAGAGGACTTTTACTGGACATAAAGTAATTCGGTTCAGCTGTACAAGTTAAAAGAGAAAAAATGCAAATATAGCAATTTTGGTTGCTTTTTCTTTATATCTGTAATTCTAAAACAGCTTTGAAATGACAACTCTGTTAGGACAGAGATTCATTCTTGTCTGCAAAGTACCATGGGTATGTTTAGTGCCTTGCCCCACCAGAAAAAACCCGGTGTCACAATGATGTCTGCCCTCCCGAATAAGAAGGATCTTATCCCCTGGGACTGCACATCTGCAGCTTCCATTTCAGCTGGAGTTACAGTGCACAGCACAGCTCAGTTGCAGCCTTTCGGAGCTAACAAAACCTGCTTTGGATGACCAGAGACTGACCTGGATACAGAACGTGAAGAGGAAGCCTGTGGAAGGAAGAGCTCAGAGGGATCCTATCAGGGGCAGTAGGAGGCAGTTTTACCTGTGATCTGGCCACAGCATAAGTGAAAGGAGAACTCACTGTCGGAAACAGGTCTTCAGATTAATTCAACTGTTCCCCAGGTTAACCTCAATGCAAGGGCTGATGGAAGTACAAAGGTGTTGAGCTCAGCCTTGACAGCTAAGTACTGGTGATCAAAGAGCCATGTTGTTCTTGAAGCTCATAAGGTGACCTTGTAGCTCCAATTTAAAAAAGAACAGGGATATCAGCCAATACCAAAGTCTAAATAAGTTTTCCTATAAGCACAATATCGAAGTGATAAGTTTGTCTGTGAAGTCCATTCACTGGCTCCAATCCCAGAATGTAAACCAGGTGATGTATCTTCACTTCTCTTTTCTGACAGCAGTAATCTTGCCGAAGTCTGTATTTCTGGGCTGTGGCAAACACCTGATGACTGTTACAGTTCTGTGTCCATTTTGGCTTCTCTAAGCTGTTTGCCAAAAATCACAGTTATATGTTGTTCTTTGATTAAGGCTTGTTTCAGATATCTATGCAGACTTCTATGGCTGATTTCCCCTTTTTTTTCCAGGGTTCTCTTGTGCCAAGTGTTTTCTGAGCAAATTCTTCCTTATGCAGAGAGCCTGCTCTGGTTTGTCGCTGGATATCTATGGTTAAAGACTTATTTTTGTTGCTCATATATGAGTACCTATGGGATTTGAGATGCCCTAGGGTGTCCACCATGGCTTCCAGCTGCCACTCTAGCAATACATAGCTCTCCTTTAAGTCCCACATCATTCCTTGTAGATGTTCCAGGTATGTCTGTGCATCTTAAATGGAACAAGAAGCCTACATATGGGCAAGTGAATCAGGCCTTTGATGTCTGATGTTAAAATGCATACACTGTAGAAGCATTTGGGAGTTCAGATTTAGTGAACAAAGTGCAATAATATTGCACTTTCTTAACAGTTATGCATCAGTTGTAACACACTTGATCACAGCTAAACCTGTGGTCTTTTCAATTAGTTATATGCCTTGAGAGATGCTATGCTTATCCACATAAATCATGTTTCACTTCCGATTTTGGAACCTGGAACATATGAATAATACAGACATTACAATCTAACTTACAGAGATCCACTTGGTGCAGTTAAACCAGTCTTTATTTGTGTTCACCATTTATGATATCTCTCTTCATCTGTGACTAAAGTACAGCTTCACTGGTATGTTTTTTGACTAGTCATTCCAAGGTGTCCTTGTCGATGAATTTCTTCCCTACATGTTATTTTGCCTTACTGTGATAATTGCCATTCTTGTACTTTTTGTGACTGATCTCCAGATGATCCAATGTGAGCACGAGAAGTGTTGTTTTTTATCATTCTCTGCTTATAGTTCACATGACTGCTTGCATAACTCATCCCACATCCAGGGTAAATACAGAGCTTCATACATTTGTAGTGGTCATACACTCTGTTACAGCTCATTCCAGGTCACCAGGTTACATGTCATCAAGCAAAGCATATCATCATGACAGCATGCTTACAATTACTAGTTAATGACTTAACTGACCTCCACATTCACAGCCTCCTCTTAGCCTTTCAAAAAAAAATTGCAATAAGCTTGGCAATGTCTCACCAAGTCCTTTCTTGTGTTTCATAAAAAATGATCTATGCTTAGTGTCTTGTCTTTCGATTCTAGACAAAATCACAAAACTTTCTGTGGCTGTTGCATGTTCTACTTAGAATATGCATTCATACATCTGTCCTGGGTCACTGTCATAGCTCTTGAGGCCTCTGCTGTAGATGAGTTAGGCATAGTTCCTTTTGTGGTCTATTTCTTTTGTTAGCTTGAGATTGACAATCTGCTGTTGTTCAATTTAAGGTTGTTTCTTCTTGCAATTTCCAGTGTTCTCCACAATCATTCCTGATGTTCAGTAGTGGTGCTGCCCCTTTCTATTACATCATTCACATGTATTTTCATTCCTGGGAGACCTCCTAGTGTTTGGGTCGTTGTGCTGCAATATGCTTCTGGTGCTAAATGGATTCCAAAAGGCAATCTCAGGAAGCACCATCTGCAAAACGGTGATTTGAAAGCAAATTTTGAAGCGTTCAGTGTCCAGGGGAATCTGCCAAAACCCTCCCTCTGTATGTAATCTTCTGAAGAACTTCGCTTCTGCCATCTCAGCAAACATTTCGTTCCTTGAGAGCAAATGGAAATGTTTTCCTTCTTAAATGATCTTGTTCAGCATCTTGTGGTCACTGCAAAATCTAAGACCAATCCTTTCTGTTATTTTTCTCCACAGCTACAAAGAACAAGTCTGTTTTATTGCCCTGGCTGATCCTGTGAATGAAGCCATCTGTTGTCATGTTTTGCTGCACTTTTATTAGTGCCACATGTAAGAGATTCTGCATCTTCCATTAACTGTACCTTGAATGTCACCAGGTGACCCCTTTTTTTCTGCAAGCACACTTCACTTCACGCATTGGCACATTCACGTCTGGTTCAGGTTTGTTCCCGGGACTATGAATCTACTGGGCTTTGGCACACATTCCAGTGACAAGACCAAGCTTATGCCCATGGACTACTTGCTCTCCTTAGTGCATTACCACAACGTCTTGTTTTACTCTTTGTGCCTTTGAACATCCGTGACACTTCACACTTGGCCAGGCCTGGAATTTGTCCCTTGCTTTCAGATTTCAGTCTCACCTTTGACTTCTCCAACTTTATACTTTCTTTTGAACAAGTGTGTTTCAGTTTCTCGCACTTCTTTCATTTGTGCTCCTGGGCCTAATTTGTGCATCACATGGAGGCCATTTGTGCTTTGTTTTATTAGCCATTCTTTTGACTTTGCAGCCTCCTTCTTTGTCGAGCAAATGCACAGCTCTCCTCTGCACACTATTTATTCATTTCATTACCTGCTGTAGTCTGAGTGTTTTTGCAAATGCATGGCTTCTTTCCTTTCTTGATATCGGCACATATATTGGACTTTTTTATATTCATTCACATCAGCTGCCAATGCTATTTTTGGTCTTTTTTTAAAAAAAGTAGCTGCATTTCTCCTACAGACTAATTTGACTGGTATTCACAGTCATGGGCTCAAACATTTAGCCTGAGTATTCAGAGAACTTTCAACTGAACCACCATGAAGTATGTGGTTTTGAACAAGGGCACTTTTCAATGCCCTAAATTCACAAGGACTGGCCTGGTAGTTTTGAGTCTGTGATAAATTACTCTACCATCCCATCTATACTAACCATAATACCTCTTCCAGAGGCTTTTTTTCCCCTGGGGGAACTTTGATGATCAAATGTCCATTTCTTCCACTTTGCTCTCATGAAAAATGTGGTACTTCTACGCACCAAACTCAGTCAAAAATTTTGTCTCTTTTCTGTTTTATTTGTCTTTACAGCTTTCATATAGCCTCTACGCATCTGCCTGAGCTTTCTTCTTATCTTTTCAGCATTCACCATAATTTTAGAACATTGGAGACTTTTGTCTACTCTAGGCACTGGTTCTTTAGCAGGAAGAAAAATAAACTTCTATTTTTCTGCTCAAGGAACAGCCCCAGTTGGCTCTGCTTTTGTTTTTGTTTTCCTAGACCCTGAAATAGATCTTCTTAGTGGCCTGCTGATGAAACCGGGGAGCTACTTTAATTGTGTCTCTATGTGATGAAAGTAGCATCTCCCATCCATAAATCAGAAACAGCCCCATAAACCGTCCTGTGAGCGATCACTGCATTTCCAGCCCTTATGACTCTACAGGCAATCACAGAAGATTTGCAGACCTGCCAGCTCTCCATCAGTTTGTGGAAGTTAGTCCTAATGAGGACAGGGAAACGTCACACCAGATTACACTTCCCTGGATTTTTTGCCAAATCCAAAACACTCTGTTTCACTTTCCTCTTCCTCTTACCATTTGTCCCCTTTCTTGGATTCCTAACACCCAATGCAATGCATTGAACAGGCAGACCTTCAGATTGGTGCGCCAGTAAGGCAGACTACTAAATTTGGAGCTGCAGCTGATATGGCAATGTTATACAACAGGCATCACCTGTAACTTTGTACTTTTAATAACGTATTTTCAGAGAAACCTGTGGCGTCATTATATAAATCAAATGAAAATGACCATGAAAAATGATGAAGCTGTGTACCAGAAGATTTGAAAGACAAGCTAGCATGTTTGGATCCAAATGGATGGGCAAGTATTTAATATACTGCAGCTAACCTGAGCCAACCTAATATAGTTTGTCTCCCCCTTTCTCTGAAACTGCCTCACCAACCTTCCTGCCAGGCTTTATGCAGGACCATTTTTAACTAGAACAAAATTGTTTTGTCTCCTCTCCTATGTCAGAAAAAACCTCACTGACTGTCATCTCCATGAGTTATTTCTGTTTCTCTTCTTGGAGTTCTTTCTGTTTCACTCACTTCTCTCTGTATTTGGAGATACCGAGTTTTGCTTCGTATTTGTTATTAGCACACTGATGGAAAGTTGCATATGTGGACCAGAAACAGCTGAGATATTTGGGTTGGAGTTGGGTTTTTTCCCCATTTTTTGTTTCCTTTTTTTTAAATGGAAAAACCGTTGTGAAAATAGTAAACTGTATTCTTAACAAGCCTGGTGTAAGCACTCTGAAGTTCACTTAGAGCCTAATCCTTAGTACTAAATTAGGCCAGTTTATCCTGGACAAGGAGTTGCCATGTAGCGTTGGGATTTTAACTGTCATAATGTTTTTCAATAATGTGGCAGGTGGTTGAGGAAGAATGCAGCAGGGTAGGTTGTATTGCTGAAATGAAAGTGAGCATGTCAGAGGGGTTATGGGGTGGGCGGAGTGCTGTGGTGATAGGGAGAAAATGTTAGGACCATTGTACTGTGTTCAGTTAAAACCCTATTTCAGACTTGAGGTTTTTCTGGTGTGCAGGCTGCTCTGAGGAAACATACTTCTGATACCTTATTTTAAATATATATACATGTGTCTTTAAAAAACCATACTCTTCCAAGGTAAGCACACAACAATGATCCCAAATGATGATACTGATGTACTCTAATTCCCTTAGAGTGGTTTGCTCACTTGTTTGCTTTTGGAAATGAAAGAAATGAAATTCCAGCTTTGTGCATTAGACAGTGTGTTGTCTTTCATGTTTAATTCTTTATTCTCAGGGTTTGACCTTATTTTAAGAGTTAAAATATTTGCACCCAAGGAAAAGTATTCATCTGAAACCAGCCCAATTATATACCTATGCTCTAATACTAAAGAATCTCTGGGTACACCGTTCAAAACCACCCGAGTGACTTAGGTGCCTGTGTGAATTTCCAAGATGGAATTGAAGGATTTGGGAGTGAGGGAAGGGCTGAAAGCCCCATCCAAAAGGAGGCATGAATTTTTAATTTTGTAACCAGAGTCAAACTCTAATTTACATTTAAATTTCATTCAATGTAAATATTTTCAAAGATTTTACATTTAACATGTCAATGATAAGGGGGAATTTTCCTGAAGCCATTACCATCCAGATATTTTAGTGTAACAACAGCAAGTGAGTCATGAGCCATATAAAAAAGGCTTAGAAGTAAATATGTAAGATTAACTCACCATACATGCTATCCAATAGAGATGAAAAAATAAAACTAGCACAAATAATGAAAAGTCAGTTTTTCCCAACTCTTTACCTCCTTCATGATATTTGTAAAGCATTTTTTTTCATTTTGTACATCATTTTATCCCTGATAATATTCTCATAAGAATTGTGCTTAATTTTAACTGTATCCACAGTCACACCCTTTCTGCTAAAAATCCTGTTCCTTTGCATGAGCCTCTCTTGTGTTAAAGTAAAAATACGCCATTGCCTTGCAACCAGCCCATCCCACTGTGCATTTCACTTGTGCATTGAGTGTTCTCTGTAAATAAGAAGAAAAACCTACAAACTCTTAGCATCCAAACAATTGTTTCTTTTAACATAGAAACCCAAGCTAAGGTCTAGAATAGGCACATATTAAACATCATTAGTCTAAATATACGCCTAAGGACAGCTTTATGGTAATTCTATGTACTGCCCCCTCCGTAGTCCATTGAAGCACAAACGTGAGGCAAACATGGAAAGCGACATTACAATATTTTGAGAAAAGCAGCAACCGTGTCTATGAAAATTTAATAACCATTGACTTTTTTTTTTATTTCTTACTGTGAATCCAGGACAAACTTTTATTTGACAACCATATGCCCTTTAAAAGAGATCCATAAGTCTTCAAATAACCCAGACTGTTCTTCCCTCTCTCTTTCCCCCTCTCTCTCTCTCAATCTCCCTCTGTCTCCCTTTTTAATGCCCACATCTCCACTATCAGGAACAAATATGATTTCTGATTGAACATCACTTTATTTGCCAGTTCTGTGGTCTTTTCTTATCTTGTTCCACACTTCTCAGGCTTTGTGGTTAAATTATGTATTAAGGTCAATGTCAAAACACGGAAGATCTGTAATCTACAGGGAGCTCCCTTTTATTCGTTATTACAGTGAAGGCTGAGCGCAACTGTCAGGGAGCTTGGGATGTGCTCAGCATGGAGGCTTGCTACACAGCAGGGCTCTACAAAGCCTCTCTCCTTGTTCTCCCAGGACGAACCCTTGATAGATTTACCCAGATAACCCATCTCACTTTAAAGCTCTCTTGTCTCTGCTTCAATCTGAAAGCTGTCAAGTGCACCTATATAGTAATGTCATAAATCAAACGTAAAATGTGTACACTGGAGACACTGCGAGTGTCATGTATTCACTTGTACTTTGAGATCTTCTAAAGTAAAATGGTGTCAGAATAAGGAAGGCTGGGAGGAATGTTTTTTTCCTTAAAAACGACAGAATATTTGAAAAGGTTGGCTGTAAACTTTTTTTAAAAACTTTTGTTGTTATAAAGCCAAATTCTGGTTTATCCTAAATTAATCAGGGACAGCTATTTAGTAAACAAAAAAAAAAAAAAAAAAGAGGTTGCAAGATATCCAGCTGTACACAATGTGATTTAATGTAAGACCATGTATTGATTTTGTTTCTTTGGTTTTCTTCTTGACAAGCATTTGTCAACACAGTTTTGTATTAGTTCCCAGGTTTGTTTATTAAAGACGCATCATTCTTTCCCTGAACTAGAAACAATTCTCTTGCTGCAGGACTACAGCATCAAAGGGGGATCCTAAAACAAGATGCCAAGCATGACAAGAAAGAAAAGGCGCCCTCTATGTGGAATCACTGAACTTAATTTTTTTCTTATCCTCAGATGAAGAGAATTTTATTTTTTTATTGGCAGGAGAGGCTTGCTATTTCTTATTTAGTGGAGTCTGCATTTTATTTTTCTCGTGGGACGAAGTGGTTGCATTTGCAACATCCAGGTTGCTTTGTAATCAGATAACTCCTAGCAAAACATCCTACAAAATTGGTCCTGCAATTCAGACTTTTTTTACTCTAAATTTTCTGGCTCAAAGCATATCTATTTTGAGGTCAGTTTGCATATGGCACTTAATTAAGGGTACCTGTGAAACATACTATATTGGGAGGTCATTAATCTATGTATTCCATACTGCATCCCAAACAAGATTGACAAGTTTACATCATTAATTTGCAAAGAGCACTAGCATAACTTTGAAAGAATCTCACCCATAGAAGCCCTAAAAGAGGATTGTCTCTCCTCTTAAATTATTTGGAAGTGAAAAGTTTCCAGGTCAGCTGGGATCCAGAGTGTGTGTGCTTTCTGGTGGAGGGCGAGGGGAGGCCCAAGAGGTGTCCAGCTCTGGAGACAGATGTGTGAGTCTGAGCTATAAAACAGCTGGTGCCAAAGGTCACCCCAGAGGGTGCCAGATTTTTTAGGCTCTGGAACCAGCCCGAACAGGATGTGATACTAGTTTTTTCATTCCCTCTCCTGGTCCTGGCTGCAAATCTCTGTAGCTCCTTCACCAAACACACCTATGGTCTGCCTAGGTTCATGGAGGTACTTGGATCTCTTGAAGCTATAAAATCATTCATCTTTATTTCTGCGTATATTATGCGATATTTCAAAAGGCTTCAGGTATGGGCAGTGACTTTCTCTGTAGTCCATACTACTAACAGAGACATCTTTGCTACTTGAGGTGTTACTTTTGCACTTTCCTAATCTATATCTTTTGTCTTGTTTTCATTTAAAACAAAGGCTTTTCTGCATAATAGCATCTGTTTCATCCTCTTTGAATTTGAAAATGATACAGAAATGCTTTGCCATCAAGATCTCAACATGATCTCTCAGGAGCCATAATACGAGAACATAAGAGTGACCATGCTGGGTCAGATCAGAGGCCCATTTGCCCAGTATCCTGTCTCCATCTTTGGCCAGCCAAAGAGCACAGAAACAAGTCAAGCAGTGATACTTCCACCAAACTGCTCACAGCCCCCAACAATTTGTCATTTAACAACATCCTGAGCCAAAGATCGCATTTTTATATTTAATAGACATCAATGGACATTTCTTCCATGAATGTGTCCACTCACTGTGTCACTATTTAAATTTAAGCATCCACAGCAGGAGTTCCACAGCCTAACTACACACTGTGTCAAGAAAAGTCTTGCTTCATGCTTTTGAACAGTTTACCGAAGATCCATAAAATGGAAAAAGAGCAGAGGGACGCTAAAAAGCACCTGCCTTAAAGGGAGCCAGGAAGCGTCTTGTCTTGTTGTCATCATCTGGAATCTTTTGATTATTCCAAGCAGGAGAGGACTTTGTGCTTTGTACTTTGAAGTGCATCTAGATATACAACTCTATTAGTGTTGTTGTGTAGAAAGACAAGGTTTTATGAGGAGAGCAGTCCCAATCTGTGTATTTCATTTACTAGAAGAATTTTTCCTGTTCCCTCTTAAATATTTTATTCATTATTGAAGATGAGAAAGTCTGAAAAAAGTTTTTTTCCCATCATCTTTCCGCCAGATTTCTTCGGGGTGATCCCCAAGTAATGGCAATGCTCTGTGCTACTGAAAAGTAGATGACTGTGTGCTCACCAATTGTATCTCTGCATTGCAGGTTTAAATTCTATTAAAGGATGCATTGGCTATGAGAAAGTAAATATCTTGGCTGGATGCTTCAGTGGATGAATATTTGTACACCTTCTCTTTCTCAGATGAGTAACGTTCTACTGAGGCTGGTTAATACTAGAATTAAGGATTTGCATGTTGAGAATCATGATTTTCCAGACTGTTGAAGTATAGAAAAGGTAAATAGAGCTGTGCTTTTAGATAAGGAGGTATAGTTTAAGATTCCCATGGAAAATACACTTTTCTCTAAAGCTAGTCACTAGAATTGAAATAATTTCACTTTCTTTAACTGTCCAAGAAAAAAATACCAACACATGTTCAGATTTTACTCAGCCCTTCCTCACAGAAAAGTTCTTGTAGCCTCTCAAAAGTATCTCTGGGTTCTAAGAAGAACTTGAACTTATCTGCTTAATATAGTAACCAGTCTAACATGACTTTTTTCCCCTTTTTGTTTTTAATAAGAGACAAGTGGGTTTGTTGTTCGGTGTTCTTCTTTTTGTAGAGGTCAAAGGATATACCCTAAAAGCTCATGGTTACATTATTATCAGCAGTAGCTGACCAAGAGAGGAATGAACAGTCAGAAATACAAATCACATTATCATCCATCATTCATATTTTTTTGCATCTTCAAATTCTTTTCAGTGTCAACATTCCTAAGTGGCAGCAACAGTAAAGAAAAGTCCCTGAAACCCCTGCAGATTTTTTAACAGGTCACTCCAGAGAGCAAGTTTAGGGCTTTCTTTAAATTCATGTTTTCATATGCTCAAGCCGCTGAAGGTCAGGTTCACCACTGCTCCACTTCACATATATGCTTTCCACTTCAGAAGGAAAAGCTGTGGTGCATCTGAAGCAAACCCTATCTGAAGAGCCATGAAAATAACTTCTGACTACCAGGCCTAATTAATGCCTCCATGCTGACCTCTACATCCAGCCCATATCAAAAATGTTACAGCAGAGCTGATTCAACATGAACTCAAGATCAGGCAAGACCTGGTACTAATGAATACTAATGAACAGTAATTACTGGAACTCTGCCACAGAAACCCACTGCAGAGACATATGCTAATGGGCTTTACACAACCAGGCACAAGACTTCATATCCACTAAGAAACTTCTGCTAGACCAAGAGCAAAAGGAACCACGCAACCCTTTTTGCACCCATTTTCTCCCTCGCCCTCTTATGCCTGACATCCAGCTTCTGTCCCCCATACAGGCCAGCTCAGTTCTGGTCTCCTTGGCAGGCACAGGGGGTCATTTGCATCAATGTGGTGGCTGGATTTGCTTGTCTGCTCTTGTTTCTCCCTCAGGATGGATAAAACATTACCTACGGAGGGGAAAGGGATTTTAGTAGGACAGGTCTTGGTCCGTAACAATTGTGCAGATAATATTACTTGCCAGTGGGAAGACATAATGGGAAGACAGATCAGACCATGACATCTGGACCTTCCCTGATATATTTAATGGAAAAATTACCCTCCAGAAGGAACACACAAAGTATTTTTAAACATGGTGGTGGTCAGTTTGACAAGCCTCCTCCCTTCTGTAACATCCAATGCTGATCCTGTCCCACTGAGAGGATACCCTGTCCTCAGTAAAAATTACTCCTGAGATGACCTTGACTTTCTCCTAATTTCTGAGGCCTAATCTTGGCAATAAAGGAATAGTCACAAGAGTAGATGTAACATAATCAAGCCCCCGAGTGAGCTGTTTATGCAATAAACTTACTATTCCAGGCTAGTGCAAGAGGTCAACATGAGAAAAGCAATCAGGCTTAGGGCTGGATCAAACATCTAAAGCTGTGAGCATGGGGCAGCATGGAGCAAGAATACCCCAAACTGAAGATTGAAGAGGGATTATCTATTCCTCTCTGGACTCACAGATACTTGATTCGCACAAGGTCAATAGTAGTCAAAGTGTTTTTATTGAAGCCTCAGCTCCCAGCATCATATAATTAGGATCTCAGCTTTCATTTTACTTAGTAAGCAATTTTCTAACCCTGTTGGGTGTGGGCAAAAGCTTCTAAATATGACCCATGTGAACACTAATTGCTCCAAAATAGAGTGCTAATAAAAAAGTTTAATGTTCATTGACTTGTTTTAACTATGTGATTTAAGACAACCTCCTCTTTGGAGTAGATGTTGAATTGCAAAACTTAAAACTTAGGACTGTGTGCAGGTTGCGTAGAGATTGTGCTGCCTGTCAAATGATTTGCACTCATCTTAAAGCACAGTACACAGTGACTGGCCCTGTTGTCTCCCCCCAAAACCCCTCAGTTACCAGGTTATTGCTGGTCATACCTCACTCAGGCTGTTTAACATGCCCTGAATTTGCCAGATGTTAGCTGTAGCTTTTGTGCTGGTCCTCAGGTCCATACACATAGGAAGGAGTTTCTGGGAGGAAAAATTAACCATCCCTGCCAATTGCCATGGGGACAGAAAGAAAAGAGAAAGCACAAGGGCACACAGCAGGTTTACCTCTTCATTTGACTGCATGCTCCTACCTATACTTTTAAGATTTGGGAGGGTTCAACTTTTACCTAGCAAGAGGTGATAGTATAGCACATGATTACTTGACATAAAGAAGAGAAATGACTGACATGACAAGGAGCCACATGCTGGGCCCTGTAGGGTCATAAACACTAAGGAATACAGGGAGTTGTGGTTAGCACCGCCAGTTGTCATGTACCCAGCCACTGGATTAGCTGTCATTTAGCACTCTGTCCATTCAGATTTGTTGTTCTTTGTGACTTTTTGGTGTTCAGTTCTTCTCCAAGGGTATTTACTGTCTCTGATCCTCAGTCCCTGCCTCTTTCCCCCTCCATTTGCCCCTGCTGTATGCAGAGGTGTCCTAGTAACTCATGCTTCTTCTGGTTTTAGAGTTCACTGTTTCGTGAGCTAGGAATGGAGAGATTTGTGTGTTTTGACGGGTTATTTTAGCTGCTGTGTTCACTCAGGAAGAGTGCTGGCTACATCTGCTTACATTTAAAATTTTCTAGCCTTCCGGCTAGACCAGAAATATTTCAGGTTTTTCCCCTTTAAATAAAAGCTTGAACTCTACAGAATCTGAACCTACCACATCATCCATAGAAATGCATCAAACAATAGAGAGCCATCCCGTGGGCGAGCTGTTTGACATCTGGTTCTTACTTCTGTACTTTTCCATCTCCTCTCCAACCTCCTCCCTTCTCTGATCCCTGCTGCGTTCATATCTTGCTAACTGAAATTGAACTAAACAGGACATCACGATGTACCCGTAACGGTCAGCAGAACAAGAGGTGTATTTGTCAGCTGTAACTATTTAGGAAAAACATGCACCTGCCAGCTGAAAGACCTCAATACACTTGATCTTCAGTCTGAAACAGCAAACAACAGAGTTGTTTTGCTACCACCCATGCAATACATGAAAATCCATATTCCTTGTCCTCTGGGATGTTAGTGGAGTTATCCCATTTCTAGAAATACAGGGGTCCTATACTTTCCTTGTCTCATGACCAGCACTTTTCTGCCTAGCACTCTGGAACAGCTCTTGCTCATTTAAGTCCCTCCTGATATTCCCTGGGTTGCAGAGTTTATGGAGGGGGATGTTGTTGGTTCCCCCCCCCCCCAAGCAGAAATGTAATTGGTTTTTTTCCCTCATTGTCTATTGCCCAAAAGTAAGAAATCAATTTAACTACAGGTGCCTGGATCTGACTGGATTATTTCTGGAAAAGATCCACAGTATCTTTAATTAGCTACTACAAGCTGAAGGAAGCAAATGCAGTGTCTGTCTGCTTTGGCTGTAGAGCTGCTCCTCCTCATCTGTTCACCAGAACAACAACTTTTCTATCAGTCAGCAATCAAGCTGTTAAGCTAGAATTAGACTTTCTTGATCAAGCATGTTTTACAGAATTTAATACATTAACATTTTTGGTCATCTTCATCAATGCATGCCTTTCTTCCAGGTTTTTCTCATACGATTTTCCTGTAGCTGATATATCCAATGCAATTCTCAGTGCTAATAGGTCAGACTTCAGTAATACAAAGAAGGTACTGAAGTCTGTGAAGTCTCTCAATTCAACCATAAAACATTATAAGCATTCATTACCATTTTTCAAACTATTCAAGAGCAATTGGTGAGGTACAACACCTATTAAAGTCAACATTTAAACACCTGCTTATTTCAGTGGAACCAGCAAGTACATCTGATGGAAAGTGCTCCTGCCACCATTCATTTGTGAGCAATGAATCTATGCCTTGGAAGATCTATGCTTTTTCACCTTGACTTGACCTTTGTCTTGATAATCTTGGACTGGACTTCAAGGATTCGAGTTTCAAGCACAAGTCATTCACTTGTCAGGCATATAGTCCCACAGCTTGATAATTTATTCTTAGAGCTGTTTGGTGCCAGGTAGACTTTAAGGAGGTGGGGTTGAATATTTTGATATATGAAATCCTAGACAACATTGGCCCTAAATGTTGTCAGCTCTCCATTTCTTCTAGCAGAGGGGGGGTGCATTTGAAAAGACTGTAGCAGCAGAAGTCAACTTTGAGACAATTTAATTCAACCCACTAGTCACAAGACAGGTGCAGATTCACTAGAGGACAGACAAGGACAGTAGCTCTCAAACAGTCAAGGGTACTGGAGCATAGACATACTCCTAGTCACATGGTGCCACAACAACTACATAGCTTTCCCACTCACTTTGCAGCTGTAAATGGCTCTGAGAAATTGTCATATTATATCAGCTTGTCCAGTCAAAGACATTAGTCTCCTTTACAAGCTTTAACTGACTTGTAACCTTACATCCACACAGGTACCATAACACATCAACTATTTCTTATAATAACTGCTTTAACATCAGCAATATCCCTGAACCGTGTATCCATTGTCCTTCAGGATTTTTTTTCAAGAGGTGTTTTGGAATTGTATATAGTGCTTTAGAGTTCATTAGGTCATAAAAGAATGGGGTGTTATGGCAACTTCGGTACTACCTATACCCTTAAGTTCCTTTAAAATATACTGCGCAGGACTGGAGATGGAAAGATGTGAGTTCAATCCCTTGAATACTTTGATAGCAACAGTGCAAGAGCCACATATGAGCAGAAACAGATATGTTTGTGCATCAGCAATAAGCTTTGCCAGAAAGATTCTCATCCCACCTGGTAGCTCTTTATTATACCAGAAGACAAAAAAATACCACTTTTCTAACTTGTCCTGTGGAGAACATGCCAAATTTAAGAGACTCTTGAAAGCTGGCTTCTTTCAGAAGCTCATCTGCCATTTCTGAGGTCTTTCTTTTTACATGTGGTAAAACTTCGTGTGTATTTGTGAAGGATTCCAGGTTTCAAGGAAGCTTAGAATAGCTGCTGCTTCATTCCTAACAAAATGCTTCTCTGAATGATTAATAATCAATCGCTCTCTACCCACCTTGTTCATCAGCATGTGAGCAGTCTCGTAAGTACCTGAAATGCTTGAATGTTTCAAAATACAGCACCTTTTAAGCCTAAGCTGAAACTCAGCCTTCAAAGTCAAAACAAAACCAACAACACTGGCAATATGTAGTGTTACTCCCTCCTGAGCCTGCTTCCCATGTCATGTTCTTCAAAGAGCTGCACGAATATTAACAAAGCTCCACACTTCTCTGTAAGACCAGATATCATTATGGACTTTTTAAATATGGTGGAATTCATGAGGGAGGAAAGAGTTAAGCAATTTTAACCACACAATACATCAATTCCAGATTGGGACTTGAGCATTAAAACTTTACAGAACCAGGTTGCAAGTTAGCTCAACACATCACTGACAACCTTTAAAATATGTGGTAAGCATAAAAACTTTCCATGTCCCAGCAATGGAAACAAATCAGATGCTCAGTGAGAAGAATTTTACACAGTATTTGTCATGAAGCACTGGAGCGATTAATATTTTAATGAAGGATGACAACGAGTCTTGTGCTTGAAACTCGAATCCTTGAAGTCCAGTCCAAGATTATCAAGACAAAGGTCAAGTCAAGGTGAAAAAGCATAGATCTTGCAAGGCAAGTCACAAAGCACTGCACAACTACGATCCAAAGCAGAGTAGAATAAAATATAAAGTATGCCAGATGTAGCTATTTTAAAAAGCTAAGGAAAACTATGATCCTACAAATCTTTGGCTGACATCACTTCAAAACTAGTAGAATCCAACATACCCTTCCCATTACTAGCTGGTTATGGGAGTGTTAAGCTGTTAACAGTTATTACATCATCAAAGAAGACGTTGCTTTAATATACTGTCAGAACAACATGCACCCCTTAAATATTCCATAAAGAAATGAGAACACCACTGTGAGGGGGAGCAAATGGTGTTTTAAGATACATCTTGATGGTATCCTTGTACCGCATCATTCAGGGCTCAGTGAGCAGGTGCTTAAATAACATATTGAAATCACTGAAGCTTCTGGGCTGAAGGTGGACCTAAAGAAGTGTGTCATGAAAATGAATCACTCATCTTTTACACTGTGTTGTAAATAGCAATGAGAAAGATCTGGACTTGATAATCAATGCTGAAAATATTCTGCGAATTCTGCGGATTTAGTGAATTGTAGGAATGGCTGCTTATCTTGGTGACTGCTTGAAGAGCATTGTTACATGCAGATGGTTGCCTAAGTGAGTTTTTCCACTGATTTCACTGCACCATAGACCAGGTCCTACAGTGCTGAAGTCTAATTTAGTTACAGACAGATCAGTGAGTTTTTAAGTGAATCTTTAAAGATATGCTCACTCAGGCTCAGTGTTCCCATGCTGCTTTATTCGATCATAGATTAGTATTATTGTATTTTATTGCTTTTGACAGGAAATGTTATGACAGTATTTTAAAAAGTATTTTCAAAGGGTGGCCTTTGGACATTGTCTCCAAATTCATGCAATGTTTGAATGCCCAACTTATAGAAAAATAATCTCTTTCCCCATCAACTTCATCATCTTCTTTTATCCTTCAATTTATTTCATTGTAAATCTGCTGCAGATAAACCTCACCTTGAGTCAACTGGTCACAATATATGTAGTAACTTGCCGGACAGAATTCTTTATACCGGTGGTAATTTCAGTAAAGCTGTTATCCTGCAGTGTTGGAGAAGGTTCTCAGTAGTTAAGTCACAGAAGAGTAACTGTGCAAATGGATATCTGTCAGTAATGTGAGAGGAAGTTCTGTCAGGAAACCCCAAATTTCCAGTTTTGTGCAGGGAAAAGCTAATTGGAGTGTTACTGTCAGACCGGGAAACTGCTGGATCTCACTACGCCCCTGCCAAGAATCTTGCTTACACCTTTAGGCCTCTTCCTTTGATAGACAGCACATTTCGCAGCAGGCAATGCAGGGACAGCCTCTAAGTATATCCATGTTTCTGCATGAAGGCATGTATGTTCATTGTTGAAGGCTGCCACTCATTACTCGTTCATCTTCACCCTAATGAGAATGGGCACTTGTTAACATTAGCAGAGGAATTGTATTTCACTCATATGCCCTTATATTTATGGAGGTCAGGCTTAAGACAAACCTGTTGAGGCAAACAGATAAAAAGAAAAATCACGCGCGTGTATGTGTATGTGAATGATTATATTGCAAGTGTAGCAAATTTTAATTGTTACGTACCACAACAGAACCTACTTGAGGTTCTTCGCTCTCTCCACCTTTTATAGTAAGCTCCACCAGTTTTTCTCTACTCTTTTGGACAAGCTGTATCATCTAGCAAAGCAAAATGTTCCAAAATACCAAAGATTTTTGCTTTCACCTCTCCCATCTCTTTTGGAGAACTGGTGAGGTGAATGATTATATTACAGAATGTGACTGCTGATGTGAAGGAAAAAAAAAAAACATGGTGTAGTACTCTATTTCAAATACAAAAGCAGAGAATAACTTCACAGTGCTTTCCCCTCTGCCCTTAGAATACACAGCTCCTGGAAAAAGTCATTGCCTGGTGCTCTTTCTGGCATTCGCCACAAAGATGCCCTCTTACTGAGAGCTGTATGAACACACAACTGTCTTCTAAGAGTGGCAAAAGGCAAACCAAGGAAACAAGAAGGAAAATTGCTTCTGAGACCTTCAGAGAGAGCTTGTGGCAAGACCAGGATGAGAATTGAGCTGCAGATCTGAGATATCAGACCTACGTTTTATGTGTTGATAGCAGTGCTCACAGTCACAGGGAGTTCCTGATCAATGGCACCTCCCTGTCTACAAAAGAAAATTAAAGAAAAGGGAAAAGTCTTGGCAGAAATCTGTGGTTGCCTGTAACGCAAAGCCACTGAGAAATAATACATTCCCTCTTTGGTCATGCAGCTGTTCAGTTTGTGCTCCCTTTTCTTTTAATTCTTCATAATACTCCTGCCCTGATCCAGAAGCGTTGTCAGTCTGTGCATACAACAGAAATCTCCAGAGCTTTGGCACCAAACTTCCATGTAACGCCTCCCTTTGTTTTGCTACTAGCCTTTCTGCATGCCTGAAAGTACTGTGGATTCAGGGTACAGACAGTGAAATCCTGCCACCCCAAACATAATGGAGAAAGAACAAAATTTACCCTTTAGTCAATGCCTGACTGTACTGTGTTGTCCCTGCAGATTCCATTCTGCTCTTTTCCCACTGTATCCATGCTGTCGAAAGTGATAAGCCAAAAGCTTTCTTTTATACAGCTGAAATATATTTCCCGAGTCTTCTTTCAGATTTGATTATACCATTTTTATCACAGATGAAATTAATGTGTATATGCAAGCACTCTTCATTCTAGATTCTTTATTTTTTATTAAAACAACCATTTCCCAATTTTTAGATAACTTCTTTTTACTCTTAATAAAGATCTTCCTGTTTCTTTCTCTGTTTCTTTTCTGAATTCAAGTATTCAATCCAATTAAATTATCATCTTATAGTATTTAGCATGAAGTGTCCTACTGTTTAATACATGCAGTGATCTCTTTCTTCTGTCCAATACTTAGTTTTTTCTTCAACTGTTTGTACCTTGAGGAAGATACATATTTCATCAAAAGATCCAATAACACATTAAACATGTACCCCCCCCACCTTCAAAAGATCATACTTAACCCCCTCTTAATTTGGTGAAGCATGCAGCCCTCATTCAGTTTCTGCTGAAGACAATGAAAATATAAATTCTGTCTTTAAAGCAGATAATTCAAGCCCTTGACAAGCAACTACAGCAAATCCGGGGCATATCCAGAAGGAGGCATCATTTTCATAAACAGAGGAAAACACCAGTCTTGAAGCTATCAGTCTGATGCTCTCATGTGCTTAAAATCCGTTAAAACTACTCCTTTAAAGAAATAGAGATAAAAAGCTCAGAATATCATGTGACACAATATAACCTATCACAGCAATAAATCAAAGATTCTGACCCTGATTACAGATATTATCTCTTATTACCTGCAAAAGAAAATATCAGCCAGATATCCTATTTTGTATCCAGAACATCTCTAGTGGCTTAGCAGCTTTCTAATGAATATCAGCTTAAAATAAGCTCATCTCCTTAGAGATCTGCTTCTGTGAAGGCAATATTTCCAAAGAAAACCCGTGACTGCTAAGTAACCTTTGTTATACTCATATGGCAATGATCTATTGGCCTAGGAAGCATGTACATTTTGTATAACTCTCAGTAAAAGGTAATTTTTTCCCTGGGAGGTTTTAAGAAAATATCCCTTTAAAATGTTGATGTAAAACTAATTCTCTTTCCTGACTGATTAACAAAAAATATTGCTACTGTGGAGGAGAAATGTCAATGAATGTGTTAGCAACATGGGTTTGATTTGAAAAACAGCAGAAGAAAGGTGGAAGACTGTAAGAGAAATATATAAAGGTAGTACTTTTAAAACAATCTACTTAGATGGCATGAAAGCTTTTAAAATCTTGCATGTGAAAAATGAGTTTTTATCACTTACGCGTACTTTGCAGCAATTTATACTGAAGAATCCTAGCAGGCTCGTGGTGCAATTTTTATTCATCCCATGAAAGCTGTTAGAAAGTTACCACATAGTACCTTTTGCTAAATAAATCAAATTAAAAGAAAACCCATTATTTTACTACACTTTTCTGACAGCTACAGTGCAGTAATGGGAAACTTTTTCAGCAACTAATCTGTATCCAGCATAATTACAATGTTTAATAGTTTAGTTTTGACATATTTGTTACTTGCCTCATTATCTTCCTATAAAACTAGATCATCACATTTAATGATATTTCAAAAATCCTCCATCCATGTTGAAAAGTTTTAAGCAACAGTCTTTCCCTTGCTCTTTCAGTACCTCTGGATTCTGTTGTTTGATTAGTGGATGCCCTGTCCTCGTTTAAATATGCTAAAACACTCACCTCTTCTGATTAGCAGAGTCTGCCATGCAAAGCCTTTGTGTTGCACTTTCTACTGATTTGTACTGTATTACACCGAGATCCAAGTATGTGTCTGCTCTTTTCTGTTGAACTCATTTATCTTTGACGGTCAGCCTCACACGTGCATTTGGTGTCAAGTGTTGGAGAGAGAAACAGGCACAGAAGTGCTTCTTCTCCTTACTCTTAATTTTTGTACTGAAGGGAATGTGGATTCAATGCCTAGCAATCGCCTTTCAAGTCGGCCGCAGAACCACAGATAATTATCAGAGTTTGGATTTGAAAACACTGTGCCAGACAAAAGGCTTCTTGACAAGTCTGCCTCTAGGGGATGGGAAAATGTAGCAGGATGAAAATCACAGTGGCCTCATACAGTGAGAAAGAGTAGTATACAACCAGTTCTTGGGTCAAGTTCCCACAGCGGTTTCAAGATGTTGTTGGTACCATTCCCCACCCAGAGTAGGGGAGGGTTGAATAGGTGCTCTGTGTCTTGATGTGTCAGCATTTCTAGGGTTTCTGATAAAACAAAAGGACTTCTGGCCTTTTTTCTGCTACTTATCTTTCATTTTGGCTGATTTCAACGCAAATAAAGGGCCCAAGCAGTAGTGGCTATACATGTCCCCTGTTCCAAAAGCATAGGGTAAAACCTGGCTTACTTAGGCAGTTGATAGCTCAGGTGGCAAAACTGAAGCCTCCAGCATCCCTTTATCACTGGCACACCTGCTGTGCTAACTGGGCAAATGTGGCAGCTCTGCGCTGAGCAAGGTGTCCAAGTAGGAAAGAGGAGGTGAAGGACTATGCTCAGAACTATGCTAAGAACAAAAAACTGGACCTATATCTTCAGGTCTTTTGTACACGTAAATCTTTTGAAGAGCGGTCAGGTGTGTCTCTCTGTTGAGAGACAGTAGAGGTGAAATCACTCAGGTGTCAGCTCTAAAACTTTAGTATAAGCATCCATAACACCAGCTCTATTAACATTACCAGCTTCATGGTCAAACTTCAAGTAGGTACACCTACTTTTTTATCTAGCAGTCTGCTTGTCTTAGATGAGCACTTGTGGGAACAATGCATGTTAGCCCTGAAAGGTACACAAGGCACATGGCATGTCTTACTGATTTGGAGGAGTCACAATGGCATCTCTGAGGTCAGAACTGAGCCTACGGGCTGTAAAGCTCTGTCAACATTCGCTGATATGCTGTTCAAACCACTTAGTTGCATTGGAAGCATATGTGTAGGCAGCGTACTGCGGTCAGCATAATCCATACAAAAAGCATACAGTCTGCAGAGCACCCAAGTCCCAACATCCAAATATGGCTCTGCAGCTCCATTACAGCAAGGCCAGGAATGGTCAATCTTCCTCTGCGATGAATGGGGGGTACAAGCTGTCTTTATTCTGCCCGCATTACCTGCAGCTTTCTTGGCCATGTGGCTGGTTTTTGGTTTTGTACCTCCCAGAACTTGTAGCAAACACTTATCCCCCCACACACATCCAAGTGACATGGAGATGGTACAAAACTCTCTTCAGTCCTTCCATCCCTGAAAACAAAATCAGGTTTGGTCTTAATGGGCAGTCAACTAGAGGCAATTAGGAAGGGGCAGGGGGTGGGGGGGGCATCCTTAGCTCACTGATTACTCTGTGGCAAATGGACCAGATACTGGGGAATTACTCTCAGAGGAGAATGCTGAGTTCCCATGAGGCAGAAAGCGGCCTTTTGGGAGGGAAATGTTGGCAACCCTAGAACCTGAGTGTTTCTATCTCTTGATGAAGATATTATTTTTCAATGTGCAAAAACAATGAAAAAAGGGGAACCAAAAGAAAACACTTTTCCCCTATTAAGGAAGCCTGATAAAAACTGTTCTTTCATCTAGCATTTGATACTCAAATGCACTTTCCCATTCACAGTTGGATGGAGATTTTTTTTCAAGTTCAACCCTAATTTATTTATCTTAAAGCAGGCAATGTACTGTAATTTTACAATAAAGGACTCCCAATCAAAGCTTACCTTATCCAGAGGTAATTAATACAAAGATTGTTGAATTAAAGATGTGAGTCTTGACACTTTGGTGGGGGGTAAGGGACATAGTCTCAAAGGCCCAAATTATGCCTGAAACACACCAATTAACACCATGTATCTTCTTTTATGTTAACTTCAATTAAGGTTTCTTAAAATTTTTAAAGTTATTTTCTTCTTTACAATCTCAGAATGTCAGAAATGTACATCAAAGAAAAACGCTTCAGTGTGAACACCATAGGTAACGCTCATTTGCACACAAATCTGCATATTGCAAAGGAGTTCAGAGCCCATTTTGCATGAATTATTGCCGGATGTGAGTCAATGAATTAAACAGCTAAAAAATAACAACCCTCCAAGTGATGATAAGCTGCACCTACTTATGTTGACATAATGAATTTCAAAAAAAAGCACGTCAGAATTTGAGTTAAGTTACAGTGGAAATAAAGAGGTGATTTAAACTACGATGCTAGTCAGGCCAGTGTATTTTAAAATACTTTCAAATTCATTTTGCTTATCATGATTCACAATTCCTGCACTGGAAAAGGATATTCTTTTTTTCTACCAGATGAAACAGAAATGGATAAAATTTCACACTCTTGCCTCTCTCGGTTTTGGCAGTAAATCCATTGACTTTTTTTTCAGCGTTACATACAGTATGTCATCTATGTAGTTTTTATTCTGCAGTAATCCACCTATAAGATTCGTCCTTGTACAATTCCTCTTGCAAGATGCCATCTCTCCATTTGCCACTGGTTTGCCAGAACCTCATTCTTTTCCTTGTGCCGATGCAAGAAACATATTTCTGAAAGTGTCATAGCAAAAAGGTACGTAGGCTAGCATGACTACTGCAGAAATAGCTGACTAAAGAAAGAGTTGATTCTTCAAAGAGTTAAATTTTAATCACAAATAAACCACCAAATAAAAAGCAGAAATCCAAAGGTTTTCAATGTAAAGTCTTGTTTTTCAGAGTCAAATCTATCCCTTCTAGAACCTGTATGTGGCCCCCACTGACTCCAGTGCGCTCGCTCCTAATCGGAACAGGCTGCAAACAATGGACTCCTCTGCTGGGTCCTTTTCTTTTCTCCTTCACAAATTCTCCACACATGGAGCAAGATATTTTTTTTCTGAGCTTGTATGCTCTTTGTAATTGTTTGACTGATTGCTTTTATGAATATATTTGGGTTTACGGATTTTCCACCAATATTCATAATAAGTGTTCCACAGGGCTTTCTCCATTTAGAATTCAAACCCCAGATTGTGTGAGTGGTTATATATGTCACTTGGCATGCTGCTTCTCTCTTCGTCTAATGACATCCCTTTTATAAAAAGAATGGTAGCTTGAGAAGTCTGAAGTTGACTGCATTTTTCAAAAAATGAAAAGGGGCTTTAAGGAGAAAATGATAAGTAGGATTACAAAAGTTCTGATTGCACATAAGGGGAAAATATTCCACAGTGAGAGTGGTTATGAATGGAAACAGGCTGCCAAGGGAGGCCGTGCAATCTGTCTGTCCTTGGAGACATTCAAAACGCGACTGGAAAGGCCCTGAGCAGCCTGATCTCACTTGGAAGTTAGGTCTGCTTGGAGCAGGGGGTTGGACCAAACATCCTCCAGAGGTCCCTTCTGACCTAAATCTGTCCATGACTCTAATCTGTGACTCTATGGCCTCAATATTAATGGAAAAAGAATTGCCAAAAATTGACTGGGCCAAAAGCCTGATGTAGTTAACAGCAATGTCTACATTTTCCCACATATTCTCTCTGCTCTCCTAATAGCTGCTGTACTCACTACGACGTTTAAGCCAGTGACAACCCAGAATGCATGCCCAGAGCAGAACTTGGGTGTTTTTGTGAGTAGCAAGTCTACTGTGGGTTGCACTTTTCTATAGTTTATTACATTTATTATAGTAATAATAGCAGCTTGTCCTTTAAAGAGCTTTAGGAGAAGTGGAGCATGACCCCAGCTTCCACTACATTAAAAATGGCTTAATCATTCCCAACCACCACAGGAACAAGTAATGGTTAAGGTCAAAATGCAGGTTTTGTATGCGCTTTGCTCTCAAAAGACCCTCAAGAGTTTGGAAGTTATAATAAATTCTACACCTGTATTACCTCCATCTTTTTATGTTTGTGATCATGGGCGGGGGGGGGGGGGAGGAAGAAGAAAGAAAAAGCCAGCTCAGCTCAAACTGTAAGGGCTCAAATTCCATCTGTTTTAGCTCATTTTTCCTCTGAGATGTCAGTATTTTTTAAAGACCAACTGTGATAAAACTTATCTTTGATCAATAATTCTGAAAACACTGGCCCTTGGCCAGAACTCATCTGTTTCTCAGTTTGGGCTCAATTCAAAAGTCTCTACTTTTTTATGAACTCTGCCATGAAACTCCTAAAGAACTGCAAGCTTCAACAGGAGGGAACCATCTTGTCAGGGTGACAGGCAAATTGTGCTACCCTTGCTACCTAAGTAAGACCTTTCCTAAAATCAGTCACAGAGCCTCATCCTCCTGAGCATCCCAAATCTCACTCATTGGGCGAAAGAAAACCATGTTTGATTAAAAGTAAATTTTGGCTTTAGTAACCCTGTAATCCTCTTTTGGTTTTAAACCAGAAAAATTCTGCCTATAATATGGACGTTTTGTTCTTCTGCTGCAGACTGAGAAGAAAGACTGTGGTATCTGATGTTTAGCCAGCTGATGGGATTGTATCAGCAAGTTGGTGTTTTCAATGAAAAGCCTGCAAGGAATGCAGGTAGTCTGCGTGCTATTTTAGGACTGACAGGACCATTGTCCAAAAAGCTTGGAAGCACTGGTTAAAACAACCACCATTACTACAAAGAGAAGGGGTTGTCTGTTTAGCACCTCTTCTGAAGAACACAACACTGACCAGGAAGCCCAGCCATTCATGTTTTACCACCATAACACTGAGTATGAGTCTAACTCCTGCTCGTTCAACCTCAAAGAAAGCAACAGAGCTACAAAAAAGGAAGACATCTCTATCCTTCTTATGCACTCTTGCCCTACCAGGACATAAATAGTAAGTATAATCTATGCTACCATCAGTCATCTGCAAAAAAGACTGAGAGAAGGCCATTGGGCAAGTAGGGCAATCCCATACAGTATTGTAACCAGGGCAGGGTAGTAGAGGAAGGGCTAGCTAGCTGTGAATATTCATTTAGGGACAGGTTATTAAAGCTATTTAAGCACCTAACCTCCCATTAGAAATAAGCTGTGAGGCATCTGAATTGGTGCATTCAAACCTCAGGAAAACACTGAATGCTTTAATTTATGGCCAACCCTTTATAAACAGAATTGCAGAATTCAGTCTGCAAACATCATCATGAACCAAACCCTACAGAATTCTCACAATTATTACTATTAGGCCAAGTAATCATCTCCAAAGGTAAATGATGGAAGCACTGTTACTTGAGTTATTTAAAGCTAGATTGGACAATTCTCCAGGGAATATTTTTTGGGGGAGAAAGTGAGGGCTTTGTTAAGATTAAACTGAGGCTATAAATAGGAAGACATTAATGCAGTGCAGCATTACTGAAACAGCAATGCTGTTTTATGGGTTTTTTATAATCTGAAACTAGGGAAATTCTCACTTCCCACAGCAGTCTCCGCCATCCCCAATTGCTCCTATTACATTGACCAGTAATAACACCCTGTGGCTTTTCATTCATTCTGCAATGCTGTAACTTCTACCTTTCTTCTCATCAGATGTCAGAAACAGGGAGATCTTGTGCCTTTCCTGTGAGCCTGTGTGTGGCTTTTGATTCCAAGGTTTACACACCACATGCATTTGGTTGCTCGAGTAGGATTTGGACCCTAAGAGCAGAAGTCTTAGAGCAATATGGTAAAAATAAGCTCAATTTGGCACCTCTGTGCTGTATCTCCAGAATGAGGAATGCATAAGAGAGTCTCCAGTCTCTGCAATGAGGAGCAGGTAAAGATGTGTTACCCATCCATTTAAAAGTAGGCAGCATTTCAGTCCATACTTTAATAGTCTTTGGAAGGTGTCATGTTTTCTTCTGGGTGGCAACATATATTTTGATTCAACTAGTTAGGAGAATAAGCTCAAGGTTAACAAGATGAACACCTGGAAATAGTGGGGTGTCTCCTCAGCTCCCTGTCATTGTAAGGATATACATGTATGCAAGTGAAGGCAACGCAGAGGTAGAAAATATTTCTGGATCAGAAAAATCTGTGGTATGTCCCCCCTACCTGAATCTAAAGACATGCACCATGTACAAAGCACAGAAAAGCCAAGCTTTTCAGGCAATATATGCTATCCACAAATGCAGGATTTCAAGGGAACCCCTATCAACAGGAGAGTTTGATGATTTGAAGAACCTGCTCATCTATTTTTTTCTTTCTTTTTTTTTTTTTAATTTAGGGTGACTACTTCCTTTGCCTGACTTTTGCTTGTTTGTTTCAAGAAGAATTACTTCTGCCTTGTCAGTTCAATCCAGAGGCAGTGAAGATTGTAGAAGGTGCTTCTTCGTCTGTTGGATTTCTAATTCTGACCCATAGCATCGTCACAGGCACCAACATACAGTACAGTTTATCATTAAAACAAACCTTTTCTCCAAATGCTTTCTTCAAATGGGGTTTATGTACCTGTCAACATGAGCCAGAGTGGTGCGTATGTGCACCTCTGAGATCCATAAGCTTGATTCTGAATTCACCAAGAAAATGGGACGTGACACCCAGCACTATGGGATATTCAATCATTTCTGACCCACCTGCACACTTGGCTTGTCAAGGCCATGTGATTGTGTTCTCCACCAGTTTCTAACAGCCCCGCAAACAGCACTTGGAGCGAGAGCTTGCTTTTTTCGCCTTAGACTTTAGTGTGTAGGTTTAAGATGAAGCTGAGGAAAATGCTGAGCACTAGAGCTGGGCAGATAGCTTCAATAGGCTGGGTGGCATGCACACACGCAAACAAACATACTTGAATGCACACAGGAAAACATTCAGCTGGCCTAATTCCATCCTGCTCTCGCCCATCTTTCTTGTAATGTTGCTACGCTCGTCGCATTTTCCTGTGGGAATAGCGGGTGAGTTGTGCAGACAGGTATGTGAAATACCTACAGGAGTGCTATCAAGAAAATCACTGTTCATGAAAATAAATAATAGTAGCACTTCCGCTCTCCCCATGAATGCACAAGGGGACACATTGTGAAACATGTCAAACCGTTCACTAGTTCTTGTCTCGCTTCTTGCCATAAGTCCCCGCTGCTTCTTACTGAATACTAGTTCCTTTTAATAGTTAAAAAAATCCTTGGCATTCCAGAAAGCACAAGCCATGCTCAGACCCCTCTTCTAGCGCAGTCAACATCTTTCTTCTTCTGCCTGAGCGACGGTATTTTACTGCAGCTCACACAGAAGAAAAGCCCAGCACTCCCAGCACTGCGACAAGTAGACCTTCAGAGACCAAGGCCCACCCCTTCCTACCACTGCTGTGTGTGGCCTTCAGGCTTAAAAATGCTTTCCTTTTGCCATAGTCACTATTTGTTTTAAGCCAGAATTTTACGCTAGCCATTTGCAAAGAAAAATGTTCTTCTAAGTATTGTTTAAGCACCCAGGGTGAGGCAGATTCAGTGCACACGATGCTACAGAAATTCTCTCTGCCCTGTTTCAGCCACTTGCAGACACTGCACACAGAACTGCCGGTGGCATCTCAGCAGCAGACAATGAGAAAGCCCAGGAATCACCCAAGGAGAAGAAATGCGGATCTTTCTTTTTTCCCATTCTGAAAGAAAACTTTTAAAATGCAAAGACTTGCATTGCACTTCCCCTCAGTCTCATGCACGATCAAAGTCCTTTCAGTAACAGTAACTTGATTTTAAGCGTAAGAATGCGCAGAGTGCTTCCTCCCCTGACCTGCACAGGCAGACATGCCACAAGACATTTTCCAAATCCCTCCTGCTGAACCTGGTTTAAAATCAACACGCAGACAGACAGCAGAAGACAGGCTATGGTCGCTGTCCGCATTAACAGCTTCTTGTTGAAGACAGAATTAGCAGGAAGGCATTTCCCCGTTGAAAAGAGGTAAAAAAAATCACTGTTGCGTCTTCTCTGACACAGACTCTGAAACAGTGCTGCATGCCCGTTCTGATCACTTTTATTTCAAGTGATTTATTTGAAGGATTTCTCAGTTCAGCCAAATACAGGTCCCCAGAAGAAAGCAAACTCAGCCTATAATAATAGAGAGTCAGCAGGACCACTCTTATGACAGCTTAGTCTTGCCCAATGTATTAATTTTTCCATTTCCATTCAGCCTTATGGCCACATATTGATTATTTCCCGTTGTTCTAATTACCTACATTTGTAGCATGGATATTTTCAGAGCTGCGATTTCTGCCAGGACAATAGTACAAGGAAAAAGAAATTCACGTGACTGCCAGGCTAAAAACATTTAAGTCTCACAATAAGTTCTATTTAGCAGTGGATATTGGCGTCAGTGTTCAGTGTCATTGCTATGTTAGGACTTCGAACAGAAAATTATCTTACACGAGGCTGCATTTGTCAATATCATATGATCTGGCAAATTTTAAATGTGACCTTTGGAGGGCAAAGGTAGACTTCCAAAAGACCATCTTAAGAAACTGAAGCTCTTCCTGGAGGCTGCCTAGCCTGGCTTATTGTACTGCTAACTCCCACCCCCCTCAGAGGATCTTCATTTGACACTTCTCAGCTATTCACCACTCTTCACCCACAATTCCTGTACAAACCTGAAATTATAAAGAGAAAAAAAAATCTTGGGCTTATTTTGTAGCATTTTGAGGTTTACATTCTTTGCTGCTTTTTATGATAGAGTGAAAATCTGTGTGACGGGTGACTCCTGTGACAGAGAGCTTCATTTCTTCACAGCGCTGAGCAGCCTAGAAACAAATGTCAGCTACAAACAAAGGTGCAGTAATTAAGTAAGTCCTAAAAGCTGTTGGCCTTCGAAATAATGTTTTCTACAAAAGCTGTGTAGCAGAAGGCAAACTAACCCACAGGTGACTGTCCCAACCAGAGCTGTAACAGCAAGGCTGCTTCTGCCATTCAAGCACCCTTCTATTCATTGCATTAAGTCTCTTCTCAATATGTTTTGGATAAAACAATGCAATTTCAAAGCTGCAATTGAGCAAGGTAAACATAAATATTAAAATGGTGCAAAAAGTTAGTAAAAAGTTGATTCACCACTTTTTCCTCTCCTGCAGACACTGATATCTGAGAAAAGCCCCATCAAGCCAGAAGGACAACATACAGTGCAAATAACTTCTAGAGATGCCAGGCAGCATTAATGGGAGCTCAGAGAGGGATTCAGAGATGAGTTACATCTAAGTAATTAGGAATCTTTACTTCTTGCAAGTTTTTTCTTCTAGCACTTGTCCAGGACTTCTGGACAATATTTTTGCCCTTCGAGGTAATAGGATTCAGGGTGGAAAAAAGGAAAGCAGATCATTTTACTTTTTCCTGAAGTCCAGTGGTCTCTGACTGGATCCCACGAAGTAAGTCTAACAAACTGCGAGTGCAAAGAACAAGTTCAACATTATAATGTATTGAAATGCTGATTTAGGCACCGTATCAGTAGATTATACTGTCATCTAGTGGCAACTACTTAACTTGCAACCCAAAATACTGGAGACCAGTCTACAGACTGCACATACCTACCAAGGAATTTTCTCTTGGCCAGCTTTCTAAAACAGCGAAATGATCAAGGACGCTTTCAAGGGCTATCACTATAATAATGGAAGACACAGGCACACATTGTGGACTTGATCCTCCTGCATACCTTGAAAATAAAAGGCTCCTGAAAAACTATCTCAGAAGATGCATAAGCCACCTAAACTTATCCTATTTCCTGAATAGTGGAAGGTAAAAACCATGAGCTGAAAGTCAGAGAAAAGCCAGAACCCTCTATCATGATGCAAAGAAAAACATGCAAGTCCCTAACACATCACATTAGGGACTAGCTAGTGATATTTTGCTCTTTTTTATAGGAATGCATTTCACTGGGATGTCACTGACTTAAGAATGCATAAAGCCAAATATTAACTTGGGAATAGATTTAGCAATAAGGTCAAAGGCACTTCCAGATGTTCAGAGAACAGAAGTTAATGGAAGGAAAAGAACAAATTCATCACTAGATGAATATGAGAAGTTGTTTAAGTGTGATTAAGAACCCACAGACCTGTTTAAGAGCCACAACTCTAAGTGTTCACCCCATTCTAGTGTAAAAGTGCCCATAAAATATTTGATTAAAGGATTGTTAGAGTCAATCCGCTATTGACAGAGCCGGTCAGAAAGACTGCAATGGCATTGAACAGTTTATCAGGCTAAAGTACCGACCAGTCTGCTCAGAGAAACACTAGATTTAAACATCAAAGCACAAAATTCTCCCCTCCCCCCCCCCAAAAAAAACATTCTGGATTGGATTTAAGATCATTGTAAGAAACTAATGAATTCCTTTAAAGTAGGTGGAAGAAACAGTGGCTTTCAATTGTCGTATGTCACCAACCAAGGCATATAGGCTGAAGTATTCTGCTATCTCTTATTTTTCTGAAGGATGGTACAGATATGAAAGAGAGCCAGAAAAGAAGTCCAAGGAGAAGGAGACGGAATACAGCAAAGAAACAGCAGACTTAGCTTTAGCAAACACTGAAGGATGGGCCCGAGGGAAAAATGGACAAGACCTGTGGGACCAGATGCTGACTGAAAGCAAAGAGTGTGGACACAGATATTGTGTATTGCTCTTTAGGTCATTCGGGTGTCCAGAGATAGGGATGGGTAAGCCTTGGGGGAAGCCAGGATGCACAGTCCTGTGGCTGTGACCTTGTCTTCCAACACAGACCCCCTGCATCCTTCTCCCATGGATATAGCTCTACCTGCCCAGGGAAACAGGCCTTGTACATCCAGATTTGCACCCAAGAAGCAGCTGTTCCTATGACTACAATACCACAGATTTAACCAACGCTTTTGGACCAGAAAAGGGTCGTGACTCTTACAGTCACATTCTGCCTGCAGCGCTGTGCCAGTGTAGCCATAGCTCATGTATAAAGCATCTGTGTAAGAGAAAGCAGACATGAAAAAGTTATTTCTAGCCTGCACCAAGAAGGCAGTCTTTCAGAAATGCTGAAAGATGTTGGTTGGTTGTTTTTTTTTAAGGCAGATGGTTACACTGTTTTTCCAAACTATTTTATATTCCATTTCTTGCACATCCTGATATTTTGTTCACTTTTGTGGATTGCTGTGGGAGAGATACTAATATTTGCTGGACTAGCCTTTGGGTTGGACTTGTGCAGATGTCCTGGTTGTGAAATCGTGTGTACTCCATTATCCGTTATCCATCTCCCAAGACATCCATTTCTCCAGTGAATTATCTTTTTATGGCTGTAACAAGTAAATTTTCTGGCTTTCACAACTCATGAGGAAAGACAGTGTTCCCTAATTTATTTATACTTATATTTTTGTAATTTGCACAAATGAAATGATCTAGAGGAAGAGATTCTCAGTAGTATAAATACGTGTTATCACAAAGAACACATTTGTAACAGCATTAAAGAAACTTCAAAACTAAAAAGCATTTTGATTGCAGTAGGCCATTTAATATGCATACCCTTCACTGAAATTAAGCTACATTAGCTAATCAGTGAAGAAATAAGAGAAGCAATATCTTGTGTGAATTAACAATGCTGGCTCTGAAAGATAGTTAATTGAGATCTGAAACACAGGGAATTACAAACAAGAGACCAAAATATTCAGAATTGGTACATGTTCTGAAGTTTGACAGCACTTCTACTTAACGAAAAATTTCTTATCTTTTAGGTAGAAAGGCATGACCAAAAAATCTAACACCAAGGGATGACAATTCATTCATCTAACTGTGGCTGTAGCTCAGAGGAGAAAAGTGTGGGCAAAAGGAGAGGCAATTTTTTTTATCCTCTTGTTTCTAAACCCCTATTATCATACGGTTACCGCTACCAGTACTCACTGCCACAAGAGCAGCAGTCTTGAACAAGAAAATCCTGTGCTAGGCACTGCACTGGAAGAGACAGGCCTTCCTTAGATGCTGTTCAGGAGACACCAGGCGGACGGAGACAGACCACTGATTGCAAGGACGTAACGAGCAGGCAGGAGGGACTGCAGTCCCAGAGCATGGGCAGCCCAGCACCTCTCTGTGCTTTGAGAACAGCACTTAATCAAGGATCCTAAAACCCTCCACAATGGGATAATTGGACGGATTGTCTCCACTTCATAGATGGTAAGACAATCTCAGCAAAAATACCCCCTGAATAAGCACAGGTTTTATATGTACAGAGGATGATTACTGTATTGCTTTTGGGGATCCATGTCAGTGAAGCCTGTGGTGCCCCATAAAGGTGCCTCACTGTCCAGATATAATGTTCAGAAACCAAAAGCCTTTCAGCATAAGCAGCCACTTGTGCACATGTACATCTCTTCCACGTACTGCGCTCTGCCTGGCTCGTGACAGAGCAGAGGCCTGGCTCAAGTCTGCCCATTCTCAGCCCCTTGCCCTAACTAGTGAGGATGTGCTTTAAGCACCACTGTGCTGTAAGCTTATAGTTTAAGACACATTACTAGAGAACGTCAATTTTAATTGCTGCAACAGTGCAAGCACTATATTTCTATGGACCGACCTACTGTTCATTTTGTACGCTCTTATAATCTTGTATTGATTACACATTGCAATTTTTCATTTTTTTTAATATAATGAATTCTCAATTAGCCAGGGCAATGGGGGAGTTTGGAGACAGAATAACCCAGCTAAAGCAAGAACATGGGTAATACAAAACAGATGTAAATTAGGTCATAAGAACAGAGTAGATACGTTTAACTTTGAAAAACAAAGTTGATACGAAGAATGAGGTAGTAAACATAATGAAAATGAGGTGGCAGGGGGAAGTGGTTAATCCACAACTCAAATAATCTTCACACAGCTAATCAAAAGTTGATTGTCCATGTTTACACCTGCAGTAAGCCCCGCTGCTGCTCTTCTTACCAAAAATTCCAGCCCCTGGCTTGTAGGCCTGGGACTGTAGCAACTAGGGGGAAAAAATTGAAATCTGGTGAAAAAATCGAATTGGTGAGGGAGATCCAGTCTTTCATGGGTATAGAGGGTCTCAAATTGTAATTAGTGAAGGTGGAAATCATGACTGGTACCTAATGCTTTGCAGGCCATAGATTTCCAGCAGACCACAGACCTCTGGAGGTGGAAACTAATGGAAAGCAGCTCTCCGGCTCCATGTGCATGCTGCACTTTCTTCAAAGCATCCTCACCGATTGCTGGACTGAGACAAATTCCAGCATGGCTAAGCTGCCATTTTTGGTGCACTTGTACAAAATCAAGATGTGCTTTAATCCCTCAGAACTTGTTAAGGAAAAAAAAAAAATCTTTAATTCTCCTGCCACAGCGAACAAGAAACTTTGCCTCATCTCTTCACACTACGGTTCCTCTGTCCTACCAGTGCAGTCAGAGATAGGTTTTTGTGCTCTGAGTTTTGTTCTAATAAAGAGGTAAAAGCAAGAAAATCAGAAAAGCCATGGAGATTTTACAACATTTTGAAAGCTGCTCTGAAAATCTCCCATGCTAAAAAGACATTATGTCCCATCCAAACCCTGGTCCCCAAGGCGATCCCCAGAAAACAAGGCCAATGAAGAAATGACTTAACAACATAGCGCCTGTTTTCAATACTGACTGAGAAGGGCAGGGAAAAAGTGCCACGGGACCAGTGAGTCTGGAAGATTTTAGAGTTGGAGGCTTCTGCTGCAACACAAAAACTTAATTCAAGAGCTCCTTCTAGTTTCTGACAAAAAAACTTGTTTATTTCAAGAGGTTTTGGGTGTTCTTGAAAAATCAGATTTATTTATTTGCACTGCTGCAAAGAGCCTTAGAGGAAAACTGGAAATATGCCTGGTGCTGGATAAAATCTCAAAGAATTTACAACCAAAATGGACGGGACAAATGCATTCCAGTTTTACAAACATGAAACTGAAGCCTCAAATTACACTGAAAGCTCATGATAGAGCTCGACATTCAATTTACATTCCTGAACCTGATTTAATGCCTTACCTACAAATATTTTTGTCTTTTAATTGCTCCAATTTACTTTATAATTTGCCTCATTTACAAAGATTATTAAAATTGACAACTGAAGGTAAAAACTGACACAGTTTAAAGCATGAATTAGGAGAACAAGCAATGCAAGCTTGTGTCCAGCGCAGATTCCTACAGCATAACTTCTGCTGAAGTTCACCCGCGCAGGAGTTCCTCTTGACCAGGTACCGGTGATGGCCTACAGCCAGCCAAGGGAGACTAAACAGCACTCAGCTGGCTGAGGCTGGCACAAAACTCATGTGACCGCAACTGTGTGCCAGTATATCAAGACTTGTCCTCATTTAGACAACCTCTCTTACAAGAATGAATGATCTTGAACAGAAATATCTTAGTCATGAGAAAATTAGTAATGGCAGAGGTGAAGCAGAACCACAGGCAACATTAATACTAGCCGCACATATTTAAAATTTACTTCCTTAGTTTATGTGAACACACCGTTTATATAAGGAGTCTCAGAATGAGATGTGATCAAGTCTTTTCAAGTTCCATTACTTTCAGGAAATGCAGAAACAAAGACCAGTTCACCTTGCCAATTACACACATCCAATTGTTGCTTGCAGCTTGGCCCCTTCTGCCCTTTTAACCTGAGTCTGCACTTGCATTGATTGCACTTAGATCATAAGGCTACATCCATACAGAGCTGCCATCACTCCACCACCACATGTCACACAGCCACCCCAGGTCAAAAATCATCTGAGCTGCACATTGCTGGAGGCTGGGAGAGAATATCCCCCAGTATGGATGCTCCTCTCACACTTCTGCCCAAGGACTCGCCATTGACCTTGGGCTTACCTGAGCTCCCTTTTTTCGGCAGTGGCCATAAACAGATCTTCAAAGGAGAGTAAGAGTGGGCCAAGCACACGTGATGCTTCCACCCAAGCTCTTCCAACCTCCAACTGTTTTCAGTTCAGGGAACTTCAGCTCAATGTGGTTTGTCGGTCTGGTAACCCCAATGGATTTCTCTTCTGAGTACTTACTCAGTCTCCCCTGAAACTCATGTTACATTTTGGTTCCCGCTAAGTTAACTAACCATTGCGTGAGCAACCTCTTTCTGTTTGTTTTGAACCTGGCTATGGAGCTACATGGACCTGCAATCTGACCGAGTACAGCTGCTCTTATATTCTTGCACAGATTTGAGATAAAATCTGCAGCTCGTACCTAATTTCACCATGAAACGCATGGAAAAGAGCTGGCTGCTTCAAATGGGATTCTCAGCAGCCATCTGGCCCACAGTGTTATCGAAACTAACTGATAGGAAAAGTTGGAAGGAAGGGTGTTTAATAAAAACACTGACTTTTCAGGCTAAGGCCGCTAAGGTCCCAGGGAAACATCTATGTCGGCTGAGGATTCATAGCCCTCACGCTTCTGCTCTCTCACCACCTTCATCATTCCTTTCCAAGCTGCAATAGGCATCAGTTTTACCTGCTGCAGTACGAGAGGAGGAGCAATTTGGCAATATCACTGGAGCTGGGATACTAGTCCAGAACGAAGGAAACATTCAAATTCTGCTTTAACCTTCCACGTCTCTTGTGTCCCGGGAGAGTGCTCCAGTCACCCAGCAGCAGATGATTTTGGTGGCAAAGTGCTCCCCAGTCATTCAGTCGCTGCCCAGGCACTGTGGCAGGGGGAACTCCAAAAAATTGATGCCTGGTAATGCAGGGGGCTGCTCTGGGCATTCCCCACCTGAGGGATGGGGAGACAGCACTCCAGATCCTCTTCCAAATGCTGCTTCTGTATTTCATGCTGAGCACCCTGGGCAAGTGCTCCCATCACTAAAAATCCCACAGTCTGAGTCATGCAAGAGACACAGGGATGCAGATACATGCCAGGGGGGTTTCAGCCCTCCGCATTCACAGGAGCAGAAGTTCAGGTGTTCATTGTCCACCTGTAAATATGTGGTGCTGCTTCAGATGTCCCAGGGTATCTGGCCCAGCATCCAGTTGTCCCTCCAGAGACTGCATGTCTGCCATAGGACCTGAGACATAATTGCCAGGCTTGTGCAGACATTTCCATTATCCACTGAAATGTTTCAAATGGTATTTAATGCCTGGGTATAGGCAACTGAGCTGAGCCCTCGGCTTCCCCCGAGTCAGTGTAACTTCACAGTCAATACTGGACACCATAAGATCAGGCATAGGATTTCAGGTCTGCACATTGCCGAAATACATTAATTCTCCTTTAAATGCTCTTTAGGAACCCATATTCTTGCACAGAGCAAGACCTTGTAGGCTGCCATATCTCACATTGAGGGTGTAGGGTAGGTGTCCTGCATTGTTGATGGACTTTCCCTTTCTCTGCTATGTGGTGTCACTCTGCTAATGAAAGAAACATGGAAAGCACTTTCTACCTGATGTGTCATATTACGTTTAGGAGTCACAGACTGGTATGGCCATGAATCTCATGACGCTGCTGCAATTTTTTCCCTGCTCTGATTGCAAGAAGTTTCCTATTGTACTAATAAACTATATATCTTTAAAGGGAGTGCTTGGAGTAGGTTTAGATCCTAATGGCTAGTGCTCAGCAGAAGAGCACTATTTTCCTCTAGGGGACAAATCCACCAGAGAGACATCAAGTGATGTCCTCGTGGAAGTTTTGTTCTAATAAATTTCCAGGCTTTATCTAAGTATATATAAAGGATGGATCTCAGCAGTTTGTTACTAACTGGAGATTGATCCTGCCTGTGAAGGATGTGAGCTTTCCTGGGGCCGAGTTTGCTGTTCAGGATGTTCACAGGGATTTGCTGTTCAGGATCTTCACAGGGATTTGTTCTTACTTCATAGCTCACAGCTTCTCTCTGAGGCATGGAGAAGATTTGAGCCAGGCCCTTCTAATCAAATAACATGTTCCACAGCTACGTATCTTTTAATAGTCAGAAAAACCTCATCTCCTGCAGAATAAATCATATGATCTAGTTTTAGGTAGTCCTGTGAGGAGGAGGGAGACGGACTCGATGATTCTTATGGGTGCCTTCCTACTTCAGATATTCTATGATTCTATGATTTTCATTACAAATAAAGCATCTGATACATTAAGCAGATTTCCTTGATTATGAACCAACTCTTACCCCTACCGATGTCTTTGTTCTTCATAAGTTGCTGCAAATAGCTTGGACAAACAGGAGGTGGTTTGCCTGGATCATTTACTTTGAATATTTGACATTTGTAATTGACACTGCGTGATCCTTACCTTAGATCAACAATCAGACATTTCTCTTCCTTGATTAAATGATAAAATTTAATGAGAGAAAAAAGGTAAAAGCAGATAATAAAGAGTAACAACTGTTTACATTAATATTGCATTACACATGTTACTTACCCCCAAACCCAGACAATAACAAATCCAATGTCATTGACAAGCCACAAACAGTTTAAGAGGCATAGAGACATTGTCAAATGCAAGCTGAGTATAACCAAATTTTTGCCAAGTCCTTACATTGCAGCATCCAGGCAGCTCTAGCCTATACTGCCATGGTGTCTTTGAAAAAAATAGGGTTATTTGTATACACAATTGAGGTTTTTCATAAGCCACAGGGACACAAAATTGTGAGAGACACTTTTTTCCTACCTCTTTTCCTTTCACCTAAAAATTACACTCATTCAGTATATTTCTGCAGAAAATTTACTTAAGATTTTCCTTAAGTACCTTTTTGAATAAGAGCCAAAGATCATAAAATTAAGAACTTAGGACTACAGAAATCAAATTAATAAGCTAGTGTGCCTGGGGGAGCATATAAGAAACCACCATAAAATAATAACAACAGTAATGCTCACATATGTATATAAGAATACAGGAGGGGGGGCGTGCACATGTGCGTGTGTGTTTCTGTTTATATTTACAGCCTCTCTTGGAAAGGTGTATTATACAATATATATTAGTAAAGCATCCATGAAAACTATTTCTAGAAGACACAATAGAGACCATACAGAACATACTAACATTAATAGCTGTCAGTAATAATTTCATGCATCAGGTATACTCTCTCTCACGTCATGTGTATCTGAGGGCAACTGCTTGCAGGACTGAACAACTAGGGTGTGATGGGCTTTTTGGGAGATACTTGCTAGTCACACAAAGGGACCTTCACATTCCTGTGGAGCTAGGTAAAAGCCTCTTACAAGGAAACTTATTAGAACATCTGTTATGCATAATTTAAACTTACACATAAACACTTTTGGGGTCCTGAGTCCACTGAAACAGTGAAAATGGCCATTTTCTTTGAGGAGTGTTGCATTGCCTCTCATTTTTTTGCTAAATTCATGCCTTAATTGAAGTCCAGTTCAGCTATTCAATTGTATGATGGCAAACCCTGCCTTCACAAGACTTGTTCATTGGCTTCCAGAAATTAATTTTCTAGCTAAAAATGATAAGACCTTCAAATAGTCATGGCATGGGGTGTTTGCCTTGCGGTTTTTAGAGCCTATAGATCCAAATGCACTTACATCCCATTTTTAAGTTGTTCCTACATCCTTAAGACTTAGAAATTCATTTTGCTTTTGTTAATGAAAACAGGATCTCTTGCATAGACACTTGCTCCAAGGATCTAAGGCTTTAAGACAGACATATTTAATGTAAGCACAAGGGTTAGCTCGTGTTGACTTGTGGTTAACTTGTGTTAACTATGCTAAATAAGGCTGAGCCATAGATCTGGCGAAAATAGTATCTCTGAACAGTAAATTTGGCAAAAACTCATCTTCTAAGGAGTGAGAATATTTGCCAAGTCAAATCAACTCTTACAGACTGTTTGAGCCAAAAAAAAATGAAGAAATGTCAAAAATGTCAAAACACTTCTCAACATTTTTTGAGTGAAATGTTTTATTTCCGAAACATCGACACCTTGTATCCTCATTTTCCAAAAAAGGCACTGAAATTTTCTATTTGGAGAGGAACTTTTTGCTTACAAATTGAACTGAGCTTCAGCAAGAAAGCATTAGAAAGGGTTAAATAACCTGATAATCAAACACAAGGAATTGCCTCAAACCAGCTGGCCTTGGCATTGTTTTTTAAAACCAAAATCTTCAAATCCATTGTAACTATTTGCAAGGAAACCCATAGCTTCTTAGCGGTGAGGAGATGGCTTAGTAGTTTGAAATTATTAGGAAGGACTTGTCTTCCTAAATTTGACTGCCAGTTTTGACAACGTTTCCTCAATGACCTTCAGTACATCACTCAACATTCTGTGCTTCAGCTTCCTCGTCTATCTACTTGGATTTTACTAGGATTGTATCGAAATCATCTCGTGTCAAGAATATTCATTTACCAGTATGGTTTGTCATTTACTTATCAGTTTATCTGTGACAAGGCTGTCCTGTAATGTCATTGTCATCATCATCTTATTAATGGGGAAAGTAGAGCTTTAGGTGTATTTTTATCCCACTATGGATTACAGGAGTTTGGTTGGTGTGGTTATTTCCATTCCTCTAAGTAATCAAGTGATTTTTCTAGTGTGTTTGTATGCATTTCTAAACTGTTCCAGCTCACATTTGCCCTCGGTAGTGTTTCCTTCAAAAATAATTGCACTGAACCGTGGAAAATAATAAAAAGAAATGCCGTTGTACGCACGGTGCAGCACGTGATTCCTTCCCTGATGGGGGAAGGTTTCTCGCGCGACCTACTGCATGCTCATGATTTTTGCTTTCCTCACAAGGAAATTAAATGAGTTTCCACAACCAAGCTTTAGCCACCAGTAAAATACCAACCCGTTGGCACAGGCCATTACCAGCAAGGCGAAGTGGCTCACACAGAAGCAGGTATTTGTGCCTATCTGTGCTCTGGGACCTCTCAGAAGTTTTGCAGTATCAATTACTGGGACTAAGCCGTTGGGAAGGTATTTGCGCACTGCAAGTTTCCAAATTCCCTTTCTATTTGTATCCCACTCAGTGGCTCCTGGCGGCCCGTGGACTGCTGGGTGGCACCTGGACAGGGACACGTGAGGTCTCTGCTCCCAGGGGACCCATGTGGGACGCGGCATTGCTGCAGGACACAGTGGCAGCCCCAAGTAGTGCGATTTCTCAAGCATTTGCTGACCAAAACTGTCCTTCTTACAGCAAGAAGCAAGGAGTAAAAATATTGGATAATTCCCAGTACCCATGAGTTTCATTTTGTAGCAAATGGAAGCATTTTGCTCCTAAACTATAAGAACCTCAACAAGTGTGTTTATCTAGCTTACGTGTGGATTATTTTCTACAATGCAGATCACCTCTGGCTGCATTCGCACTGTTCCTAGGACCAGGGAAACCCTCCAGTTCAGTCCTGCCAGGCTCTGCCTCAATTCCTAAGTGAAACAACCCAGGGACTATTCTCTCTCACATCCCCATAGTTAAACTCTCTTTCTCCTCAAGCAGGGTGGCCAAGTCCAAATGCCTTTTGGGAAGAGTCCCAGGCAAGTGATGGGCTGCCCGGCAGAGCACCTGGCTGCTCCGGCCAAAATCCGTGCCCAGCCCCTTGCTAAGGCTCCAGCCCCCATACTGCAACTGGAGCATCGTGGAGGCACCGATGAATTTATCTGGGAGGGAAAGGCAGAATAACGCTGCTACCACCTCAAGGATGGGACGCTGACACTAGCAGAGCTAAATTTTGTGCCCAAGGTTGCAGCAGTTGCCTGTGGGAGAGCCGGGCAGAGGGCCAGGGCGCTGCCTGGCCGCCCGAGTGCTTTTATCACAAAACTGTCTTCTGAAAATGAAGAAGAGCCTCAGTACGCATCCTACAGCCTCTCTAGAATACAAACGATCACAGCAACACTTCAAAAGCATGAAGGGGTAAATCTTCAGCTGGTGTGAATTCAATTAAGCTACAGCAATGAGTACCAGGAGAGGGTATGACCACACGCACAAGCACCCACACTCAAGGGAGAAACCAAGGGGAAACTCAGGTCACCTGCGGGACCTACCTTCTGTTCCTGGAAAGCAGAGTGGCTACTAGAGACTGGGTTTTAATAGCTGATTTCACAGCTCAAGGACCATCTATTTCACAGTTTTCCAGTTTGTGATGGTAAGCAATGAACGGAAAAAACTTCTTCCAAGCAGAAGTACACATATGTTTTTGGGGATGTTATTTGTCAAATACTTTAAATTAAATAATAAGTTTGGCTGAGGGTAATGTTATACGTAGCTTCATGGGTTTTATTCAAATCCAGCAATGACACCTCACAAATCCTGAACTTTAACAGGACTCCAGTACAGGCTTAGCTGCTTTGCTGAACAGAAGTAGATTTCATCATCCATCCAAAGATAAGCAAATGCTTTGTTCCTTGAATTGTTCCTGGAAAAGAGGTCAGAAAAAGCATGAACGTCCTTCTCAATCCTAATCCATATTTCTATTTTATTCATTTTTCTATTAGGACGAGTTCCAGAGTGTTTTGTTCCTTGCTGAAACATTCACAGAATGTCTTCTATCATCTCATCCTCTTACATAAACAGGAAGTATACTTAACTCCATGAAAGACGAGTTTAGCATGAAAACCCGTAAATTTGACTAGCCGTTGTTACATTTCTAATCTCTCTTTCAACGCAGGAACCTGTTTCTGAAAGAGGGAATATGCCCAGGTTTCCAAACTAGCAATGCATATTTTTAACAAGGCATTGTATTTTTTGATAAGGGCTTTTTTTTCTAAGGTGATACCCTCTGCAATAGTCATATAAACTGAGTTTGAAAGCTGCAGATGTGGTTCCTGTTGAAATCTACGGCAAAATTGCAGTTGAATTCTCTGCTAAATGTTCAGCACCTGCCTCCTTTCACCGCATGCCAGCACGGACAACCTTTCATTCAAATACTTAAACTGTGTTTATAACCTCCCATATTTTTTCTGACGATACCACAGAAGACTGAGAATTAGTTCACGTACTACAGCTTTTTTTGGATACCTGTAGCTGCACATCCGGTATTTGCAGGGTTCTTGTTTGTCACTGCTAGGTACCACCAGGTCTGCACGTATGCTTGTTGGGTTCTGCCTGCTATTATGATATCCAGGTGGTTTTTTAACATAAAAGGACCTTGATTTTAAATAGATTAGAGGAAATCATTTTGATCAAAAGACCAAGTTTTGTATTGTACTTTCAAAGAAGTGGGTACAGGCAGAGCTTGTTAATTTGAAGCACGAAGTAGCCCTGATCTTCAGAGACTCCATTTGCTATGAAGGGACACCTCCCAGAAGCAAGCCTTCCATCGTTTGTGGTCTGTGGCAGGCCAAACCCCAAAGAAATCAGCGGAAGCTCATCTTCATTGATTCTAAGGTTTGTCCTCCACTGACCTGGTGATGTGGATGATCAAACTATCAGAGACGTCTAAGGAAACATACATACAGCTGCTGCTGCAGATGGCAAAAGCAAGACACGTTAACACCCACGCTGCCACTGCTGTGCGCTACACAACCCAGCAGAGAAGATTCTTAAGCAAGAGATTCTTAAGCCTCAGGCTGGCTTAAAGAACATTTTCTCATAACATCTGTGTGGTTTTTTTTTTTTTTAATGGTCATTATCAAAGCAGTACCTCTGCAAGAAAAAGGTGTGGTAAGAGAAAAAGACACCTGAAAACTTGTTTTCTTCAGAAATTCTGTGTTCTCCAGCACTGATGTTCATTTTCTTATTGGGCTTGAGGAAGCACTGCTACATGCATTGTGGCTGGTTAGCAAAACCAAGCAAGAAGGACTGCCGGGTATTCGAAATGCCTGCGCATCTTTTCCATTACACCAAGATGAATACTGCTCTCTGCTATAAACACAGGGTCTGGTCGTATTCCCATCAAAGTTAGAGGCAAATTTCCCATCGACTTTAACAGTGCAACACGGGGCCTTTACAAAATAGACAGGACACCTTTGCATTTCCTACTGAATATGAAAAAGAAAAACCTGAGTAACAAAGTCTTTGGTCAGAAAAGAAAACAAACACATCTTTCGGGCTTTTTAATAACTTTTTCCCCAATAAGAAGAGTAAAGTTGGTCTGAAATTATTACACCTGTTTGAACAGAAAGCATATTTTCTTCCTAGCTAGGCATTATATCAATCTATGAACACAGAGATGTAATATAAAGTAATAAAGAGGAAATACAACATAAAGTAAGATTCAGACATATTAAATTGCTTAATGAAAACACAAGAGAAAAAGAGTCAGTAGAAAATATGGTTTCCTTTATTGAGAAAAATCCCTTTTCAAATGCTTAATCAATAATAAAGTTCATATTTCCTGACTTGAGATATTTTCTACATTTATTTTTTTAGAAAATTATTAAATATCTTTAATGAATATAGATTGTCATTTTTCTGCAGCCCGGCCTGGCAGCATCCTGGATAGATTGTTCTCTGCTTAATCTGTTTCCCTTCTGCAGCTGACTGTTCCAAGCAATGCATTTAATAATTTCATTTCAGATCATTCTTGTCACTGAATTCTATCCAGTAAATGTAAATACACATTTGCAAATGCACCTGGGGAAAAGGAAATCCTGTAGGATCATGCTGCCGGTAATTTGGAGATGAGTCAAATTAACATGGAACATTTGTTATCACTTAACATTCTTATGTTCTTGTACTGCAGAGCAGATTGAGACTGTAAGAGTATTGTAGTCAAGCTGCCAAAATTCCTGTTTCCATATTCTTTGACCCTAATTCACTGTCCACAGGCTATTAAATATCTGGAGTCTAGTGACCAGGATGTAAGAATGTAAGATTTCCATCAGTGCATGAGGCTTAAACCCACCTACTCCACCATCTTCTGCCGAGTATGCATGGTAGAGTACGTTTCTGAACCTTCTTGCTCCGTGGGGTGGAATATCAGAATTATCACTTAAAGTAGCTGTCACCCCTGGAAAGCTGTGGAGCACTCATCTTTGCTCAGGATCCTGTGGCAGCTTTACATTTTCTGCTCAGCATGGCCGGCTTTCTCCCAGTACAGGACTGCAAGCCCCTGGTGCCAGCGCAGTGTATTTGGGCAAGACCCAAACCTCTGCATGCAGTTCCCAAAGGAGGAGGGAGAAAAGGCATGGCTAATCTATAAGATGACCTTAACTGTGGTATCAGCAGGTTTGGAGCCTCCATGGTGCTGGCAATCTTGTAGGATGCAGATTCTGTGGCACAGGGACCTACGGAGATCACAGAGAGGGAACAGAAAATTCCCAGTGCCTGGGGATGCTGGGATGAAGAAGGAGGCCCAAGGTATCTGCAGCGATGGTGCAGGGAAAGAGATATGGTTTGGGGAGTCCTAAGAGGTAGGTGTGTAGATAGGCAGCAGTCAGGCGTGCCAGGAGATAAGGAGTGCCAGCAGGAGTACCCTCTGGGGAAGAGGTGGTGGGCACAGAGGGGGAAAGGTGCAGGTGACTCTCACCGATATGAAGATGTCAAAAAGTTAGACCACTCCTGGACTAGCCCATTTCTTCTCTATTTGTTCTATGATCTGACGTCAAGACAGCAATCCAGTTCCTACACGTATGTGAGAACTGCTGTTTTGGACAGCAGGTATCCAAAAAATGAGTCCAGGGCCAGCACAACACAACAGATGATAACTTATGGAAGATGGAGGTCCTTCCAGATTGGCACCTGATTGCCAGCTGGGAGGCTTCCAGCATGGCATCTATGCTTAGGTTGTATTTATTCTTTGGCAACTGGTCCCAAATTTAAAAAAAAAAAAAAAAAAGGCTTCTATGGTGACAACAGTTTCTACAGGGTGTGTGGTCTGCAAACAGCCAGACCTCCACATTCCTCCACCCCAGACCACTGGTGATATAAGGCCACTACTCTCCTTCCCTGAACAATACCCCATGAGTGCCTTTTGAGAGATCGCTAAAAATTAGTGAATAACAGCTGAGGTTCCTTAAACTGCACTTTATAAATAAGGGGTGGGAAAATACCAGTGTGCAGAGTGCGGTCCCTGGTTTGAGCTGCACCCGTGGCCAAGCAGCAGGCAGGTCAGGGGGGCTGGAGCCCCCCACGTACTGCGTGTGCCACGCAGCACCGGCTGCAGGGGAGGAGCAAGTCCTGGAGATGCTTTGGACGGTCGTGCTGGGGTGAGGGAAGCCACAGAAGAGGGTCAGGCAGACAGACAGTAATACACCATAGTGTATTGAAGTAATCTTATTTACATATCCGAGTTAAATTTGCCTAGTTTCTAAGGAGTATCACTATAGGCAGTATGCACATATCACCTGGAGCATCATCTCCTTCCATTATAAACCTCTAATCATGGCTTATAAACAGAAATGCGGTCAAGCTGGAAATAAGCTCTCACACAAAACGCTGACATCTCTAAATACCAAGAGTATCCAAGATATTTTTTTTTCCTCATTAAAAATTTTGCATTTGTTTTTCTCAGAGGAAGTAGAAGTCATAAGAAAAATCAACATTACGTTACCTAATCTTTCTCATTTTCATTTTTAATTCCCCCAGCATGGGGTTGGGATAGCTCCGCTCCTTCGCATCAAGTGCCATGACAACCAACGGACCCATCAGGTATCTGCATAGCCATTCTGCTTGTTACCTGGGGAAAAATGTATGCACCAAGCGCTCAAACTCTTTTTAAACCTATTAAATATAAATAACTAATATGATTTGACCTAGATAGCTGACTGTAATGTATCATAACATCCCAATATAAAAAAAACCCTAAGTGTAAAAATATTTATATATGTTATGGAGACTAAGTAAAGTTGCTACAATGAGTTCATCAGTTACATTATGTTTTAAGAGAAGCTCTCCTTAAATGAAATGCTTTCAAACTGAGAAATGTGAGGAAGGTATTCAAGACCACAGGTACTAATTCTATGCTATAAATACAAATTTCCATGAACAGTGTAGTTAAAGCACTTAGGATATATGTATTTTTATAAATGAGATACAACTCAAATATGGATAATTAGTACCCCTGAAGAAAAATGCATTTTAAGTTGCCCTTAGAGCTCTAGCTTTTGCACCTTATTGAAACCTAAAGTGCACAGGTAAAATACCAGAGCTTTTAACAGCATTAGTCTATGAAACAAGCTCTAGCTACATACGTATTCAACCACAAATAAGCAAGATAAAGATATATTCATTTCTTGCCACTAGCCATTACACAAACACCACTTACGAACAGGTGTGTCCAACTCAACCGGCAGTCTTGTGTTTCTCTTTCATCTTGCAGTTAATCAATATATGCCAGAAACTTTATGTGATACCAATGTCCAGTTTGCATTTGATGTGCAAACACCAACAATATATCCAGCTTTACTTCTTATCCTTATAAATTATGTTATCGTTTTCATAGATAACCTACTTAAAAGTCCTAGGTTTTCCCTAAGAAGCACCATCATTCTGGCAGCTGGCCTTTGCAAGTGAATGTAAGATTCTCATCTGAAAAATGACAAACGGCTGTAGGATCAAGCCTCACGTTGTTCAGTTGACTCAAGGCTTTCCTTTAATTAGTACACCTTTATCTCAGCCAAATTTAAATTGATGCATTTCTTGGTAAGACAGGAAAAAGGCCCAGTGCTTGCACCCTATGACCTAGGTAAAGAAATTGCTTTAAAGATGAAGGGTTTGGGGTTCTCTGACTGATTTCAACCTTATTCAGTTTAATTCTCCTATTCTCTAATCAGTATTTCCCATTCTACTGCAGCTTCCTCCTCAAATACCTCTGCAGTCTTCTTCCCTCATCTCACTGAATTCCCAAAGCCTTTATTTTGTGTTTGATTTTATTTTCTTCCTTTAAGTATCTCTCCAAACACTTAATTGCTTTTCCAGTTTCCAGATAACATCCAGAGATGTTCAAACATTAATGGCTTTGCTTCCAGCTACTGACCAGCCATATAAATCTGTTCACACACCACAACTCTCTTCATGAAAATTGGGTTCAACTCAGTCCCAAACTTCAATACAAAATCTGTTTGAAATCCCTGATTTAAACCAGTGTGCCACTAAAAACAGTTGTCAATGCAAAGCGACCACCTTTGTGACCCTAATGTTTTGACACATTTGAATCTGTCAGGAAGTCCAAAACAAATGAATTTCGTTTGTAGCTGGGAGAGAAGTAGAAGTCATTTGGGTGGAGGTTTCCCCGTAAACTAATGCCATTAGACTCACCGCTGCCTTTCATCTGGTACCACACTCATTCATCTTTTGCTCAGAAACAGGAAGAGGAGGCTGCTTCTTCTGCCATCCCTGATTCAGACCACATGAGCTCCAGTGAAGATGCACAAGTTGGCCTGAGGCCGGAATTTGGCCCACAGGAGCTGGTGAAATCACTTTTTCTCTGCTGGAGACCAAACTACGCTCAGAGAAGTGCAGCAGAAAGAAGGACTGTAGGAAAACATAACTAAACTGCTTGTACATGTTGTCCTCTGTGGAATGTTTTATAATCTATTAAGTTTTTATCCCTCTGCTTCATGACAGTCTAAGTGGGGAAAAAAAAGATAAACATTTAACTAACGTAAGAATACTTCTCAAGGTCACCCCAATTATTTATTATTGGGACTTTTTTTTTTGGGTTGCAGCTGTTGCAAGAGAATTCCTTTAACTGAAGTATCCCCTGGCTGCAGTTTCCAACAGCAAATCTATTAACTGGAACTGAATATTAAGACTACCAGGTACGCACAGCTGCATCATAGAAATGTACATTATCTCGTCATCTCTTGCATGTTATTCCATTTTTCTAAAGTTCAAATAAGTGTTTGAAAGAGGAACACGGGGGCGTAAGATTGAGAAGAAAAATATGTAAAAACAAAAGCATCAAATAATCCCGGCTGAATATATTTCTAAAAAAAGGGAACCAGAGAAATGAAGTTCCATATATGAGCCAGGGTTAGTTGTACTCAACTATCTATGAAATATATGCACATTTCTATGAGAAGAAACAGAAGTGTGAGAAGCGTGTTTTCAGCAAACGAGGAAGGCTGACTGAATGACGCACAAGCACCATTAGCCACAGTCCTTGGAGACCCAAACCAAACAGATCACCGCTCGTATGAGAAGAAGCAGGTAAATAGGATAGAAAATGTAGAAGCTCGACGAACAACCAACTGTGGTCTGACACGGCAGGGGAGTAATAAGCAAAAGCAAACAAGGACAGTAAGTGATGTCAAGGATAGAGAAATCAGCTGCAATTCATGCACAGGTTATGTTCCAGTTCTGGGAATGCTGCATTTTGAGACTAACTGGGAACTATTTTTGCTGAACCATCGCCTACCAGCTCTGGAATGGTCTTCTCTTTATAGGCTGGCAATATTGCTGGAAGTGGCGTGTTGGCAAAAACCAATGGAAAAACTGAGGTGTGGGTAACACAGGCAGTCCCCTTCTGGCCGTCAGCGACCTGCAGCCAGGCTCCTGCCAGCCCATACAGCTCCAGCTCTGCGTACAGTAGTAACTGCGGTATCTCTACAACAAATGCCTTTCCAGTTCTTCGGCACGCGGCAAAACACTTGCTTCTCCTTCAGGCGCACAGCGCTGAAGTTACAAGCAGAAGTCACCGTCATTTATTCGATATGCTGTCCCCTTTCCTACACTGCTGTTGCACCGGGTTGCCCTAAGCCCGGGGTCACTCTGCGTTTCCCAACTTGTCAGCCGTTAGAGTCAGGCCAGCCTCCGAGCCCTGTTTTACACCTGCTCCTTTAGGTCAGACGACCATGTGGGGATCACGTGAAAACAATTAAATGAGAAGACTTCTCACCCTCCTTTGGACACACAAAACTGGACTTTTGATGGGAACAATTCCAGGGAGAGGACAGCTCATGGACCGCTTCAGCGTGCGAGAAGTCCTGAGCCAGGCCCTCAGGAGCACACGACGGGACAGACGTGCCAGCCAAGCTTCCCAAACCTTTCAGTCCCAGGTGGGCGTCATAGGAATCCAACACACTCTTGTGCTATGTTTGCTTTTCGAACACCGATCACGTGTATCCCACCCCCTTCTCCAGCGAATGCAGCCCACAGGAAGCCAAGATGTCGACAGAGCTGTTTTCCTGCATCACAGCGGGCCAGCGTTGCAGCTTCTCTGTCTCTTACCTTCAGCAAAGCACCCAGTCTACCAGCGAGAACCCCCAGTTGGGGTTCAAATGAGGGAAAAAGGAGGCTTTACACGGTATTTGCTATGTACAATGTGTATGTGTGAGAAAGAAAAGAGTCAGTTTCTGCTGCATTTAAGGATATAGACTTTGGCATCTGAATTTTCCTCCTCCCTCTATCAGCCCATTTGAAACGTGTTATTTTCTGGCTGTTTTCATTGTCAGTGCACTATTCCTCTGTCATTCTCACTGTCACAAGAATCAATAGATACTAATGGCATTACATGGGCGGGGGTGTTAGCCTTGCAATAACTTCGGGAGACACAGACATGTGGTTTATTAATTTATCATATATCTTTGACCGGCTCTTTTCCCCTTTGCCCTCTTACCTACCTACCTACCTCATGCTAAGACTGCACAGCGCTGAGAAGCTATAATGCACATCTTTGTTTTACTTAGATCAGTGGTCAAGAAAAAGTTTTCTGTGCCTACAAATATACAATCACCTTTGCTAAATATTACACTAACTTGTACAAGGTCTAGGAATGACAAAACTCGCTCCTTGGTCTGAGAGACAGATATATATGTAATAACATTCCTGCTCAAAAACTCAACAAGTAAAACCACTGTGACAATGCAAGTTTTGCCACACGGAAAATGGAAGACTGCTAGTTTCCCAGTGAGTGTCAGTTCTTTCTCCTAGTCCTGGAATAAGCCAACAACAATGCTGAGAAACTATTTACAGTCACTTTTACAGTATATTATTCTGTCTTATAGCACAACGCAGTTAGAAGCGGGGGGGGACACACGACTCTATTAACCTTCTTACATGATAAAACAGATGGACTGAGAAGGCAAAAATCAAAGAAGATATGTTACTTGAGTTTCACATAATAATATTTCACAAGCAACAGTTTTTGACATTTAGAAGTACGAACACACTTCTATTCCTACCACAAACATCTGTGTAAATGAAACCAGCTTACACCAGGAACCGCTGACCAAGAACACCTGCTGCTCCTAACAGCAACTGCCTGTTGTATACGCTGTTTACTGACCTATTCCATAAATTGCATTTATGTCTGTTTATCAAGGTTGTTTATGTGAAACTAATTAAAAACATCAAGATCATTGTTTCATAGTCACTAACACATAGACAACAGAAATGTCATTTTAAAGACGTCTTAAATAAAACACTGGTTTGCTTTTTCAGCTCTGGCTGCCTAAATCTGCGCTTACTGTAAGGGTACAGGATCAGGCAGACTTGTCAGTACTGCACAACAGTGAGAAGGAATACAGTCAACTTCTGAGCTGCCAGCAGCAACAATAAAGGACACAGAATGACAGCAATCCTTCCACAATAAATACCAATTTTATTTTTTCTGAAATCTAGACTTCTTGTTTCATGGTATTTTTATAGACTACACTTCATATGCATTATATTACAGGAAGCAGTTATGATGCAAGAATATTGTTACACTCCCTTTTATAGTTAAATTATGAAATAGTGCAAAATGAAAGGAAAACTGTTTCAGTAGACCACTGAGACACCATTGCACTTCAGGAGAAAAAAAATAGCCCAGACCCCTGCTTGTAGCATTCAAAAATCTTTCCTCTACACAACTGTGGGTTTTATTTAGATATTCAGAGTAAGGAATATTCTGCCGTAAGAGACATAGATGTCATTTGTTACTGGGAGAAAAGTCTTTTATGAATGCTTGTATAAGACAGCTTTATGTTCCTCCAACATATCATTTACCTGATTTGCAATAAATGTATTGCTTCTTCAACTACCTCGAAAACAGCAACAAAAACCAGAGGCACGGTCAGTCAGTCACAAGAGTACACGCATGTTACTGCCTCCCAAGTAGCTGGAAGGCTGAAGTTTCTGCTAGAACAGAAAATAATTAAAGCAATAGATTGGAATTGCTAATTTTAGCTCTGCCTAGCCCATCCCAAATAATACAAAAAATCTCTTGTGATTTGGAAATTACTACACATTTTAAGTAAACGAAAAAGGTGATGAAACATTACAAGGAGACAGAGAGGCACATGCCTTTTTGTATGATAGGGGAGTATTTATATCATGTCATTATCATTTGAGAGAGAGAGATAGCTATCTGATGCATTGGTTTTGACAAGGAGAGAGGTGATTTTTCCTTCAATTAATAGATAACATGAATACAAACATATTTTGCTTAATTTGCAGCTACAAATATACTTGCATGTCTTCTCCTAATAGTTCGCGATGCACTTTATAAGCTTCACTTCAGAAACAGCAAGTCTAATATTCCTAGTAAATGTTTAGGAATTTTGTAGTGCTGACGATGTAACATATCACTACAAATATGACCTAGAGTCACTGCAGCGGCAGTATGGGAGATACAGCATGTGCACAGCCTCCGGCATGTACAGGTGCCAAAGAGGAGGAGAAGCACAAAAATCCTTTCCCTTTTGCAGGTTCACATTTTTCCCATTTCCTAAAAGACAGGATTAGGCACGTGCCAGTTACACCAGCTCCTACAATGTAGGGAAACAAAAAGGAAAGAAACATTTTGAAAAGTTGTCTTGCAACTGCGGTCAAGGTTGTAAGTGAGGTTAATACAAGTTTCCACCTGTGTTAAGAACTGGAGACTCATGGGAAATGGAAAAGAGTTTTCTTCTCTTCCAAAATAAAATTCACCTGGGAGACCTTCGGAGACTCTAGACAAGGACTTCACTCTTTTAATAAGGTTAGAAGTATCCCGTCTTGTTTCTACAGCATAAAGAGGAACGGATACCCTGCTAACATGCACAGATCCTTTACATCTTAAGTTATTTAGAACAGATGAATTTGAAGCCTCCTTATTCACCCTCAGAGGAGCTGTCTAAGGAGTTCAATATTCACAGTTATGTATTTTTAAGCAAAACACTTAAAATTATATCAGTAGCATACCAGCTGATGGGTGTTTTATGCCCTGTTCATATAAAAGCCCATTCAACTGTGTTTCAGCCTTTGGGGACAGGAGGAAGGGAGGCTTTCGTTGATGAACCGCACAGAGTTACCACTGAGGAATTGCTGCACACATCTCAAGCAATATAATTTTCATGTTCTTTCTTCAGCAGACAGCAGCATGGTCATTAGAGAATATAAGAAAGAGTTTCGCAAAGCTTAATAGGCTTCTCTTTTCTACATCTAGCAGTAACTTGTCCACAGTAAGCCTTTGTACTTTACTATGGACCCACCAGTATGGGTTTGGTCTACTTTCTTGTTTTTCTCACGCTGGCTCTACTTCTGTCCTGTGAGGATGCTTTAAAAGTCCTACCCTGTACAACGTCATCTGGATTTCAAAACTCAAGAGTTTTCACCTGGTGCTTGACATTTCCCTTTCACTTTCTCCAACCAGATTTTCCCTTCTCATCAGGCAAGGCTAGCAAGTCCATCATCATGCATATGTATTATTCTCAGCTGAATTGTGTCTTTGGCAATCAGATTATGGTAAATAAAAGGTATGGCCTAGAGAGGGTTCTGCTTTGGTTCTTACTTGCTTGTGAAGCAGAGAAGGAAAGGGATGTTTCTCCTCTCTTTGTAAGACCCAGGGTACCAAAAGAAATAATTAAGTGTGGAAATTCTATACCTATCAGTCTGATATCTTTTCTAAGAAAGACTATTCTGTAATACACTCATGTAACCCAATTACATGATTTGGTTTATCTTTTTACATGTATTTCTTTCTTCCTGACTGCAGGCTAATCATTGCACTCTGCACGCATGCAAAGCAACTTCTTGGACAAATCTTGCTTGAGAATTTTACCAAATGATAGCTGTATTTCAATAAGCCTATGATCCAACAGACAACAAAGTAAACAGGAAAAGCTCTGCTGGAGCCAGACTCTCTCTGGATTTTTAAGCTGTTCCTGCATGGAAAGCAATTAGTGTACATATTCATGCATGGGAGAGAACAACTTCAGATTTAACTGTCAATATGCATATGTGCATACCACAGTACACAATTTGTTGTTAATAAAAAAAGCTAATCAACAAGGTTCTGTGAGTTTACTTTTCATTAGAAAAGCTCAATAAACACAAGTGCTGGCTTTCTCCTAATCTGCTCTCACCAAATAACCTCAACATAACTTATTCTACCCACTGAAAATTTTCACTGTTTATCAGTTTAAAATTGATCACTCTTTTCTTGTTTACTGTTGCAATAATGGCTTTGCAGCTGAGAGAAAAGGGTTTTATTCTTACAAATAAAAGGAATAACAGTCATATTCATGTTAAGACATTTCCCTCATATTGTAGAGTTATAAAAACGGAGAAGGAAACTATTGGAGGGAGGGGGTTGCCACTCTGCAAATTTCTGTTAAATGGAAGAAACACTTCCATGGAGTATGGCTCCCCAGTTCTGGCAGTTTCTGCCTGCTTTTATTCCACTTACATTTTACCGAATAAAACTGTCTTCTACTACACCTGCACCTCTATTTGTCCTACTAAAGCAGTACCCTGCTGGTTGCAACATTAAATTTCTCTGCGGTCATTGATAGCTCAAGGTGTTCAACATCTCACTTAGATTCTGATCCAAAATATACTGAGATAACTGATGTATTTCTCTTACCAGAGTATGTTTCACATCACAGTTCCCTGGGCAGGCCCTTTTTCCACCAGGTGGTCTGTTATGCTCTACACCATTTGCACGTTTGACTGTTCAGAAATTGTGGTGTTGACGTGGGTAGGAAATTCCCTTATACCTGAGGTGTACACAGCTGCACACTGCTGGCTAAGGCCAGGCTCCTTTAAAGTCAGAGACGACTCTTCCAGCAATATCGATGGGAGCTGGAATGGATCCTTTGGTCAGCATACCATGGCCCACAAAACCAACAGTATTTGTAAGCTGTTAAAGTTGAGAACTTCAGAGGGAAAAAAAGATATGTATGACGTGCTGGCACAGCCATAAAAATTTTCATCTCCTCAAGTGAGTTCCCTCCAGGTGTCCCTCTCCAAAAATATCTCTTCTACTCTTTGTGGACTTTCCTAAATATCTTGTAAAACTGCAGCAAATTTAAGAACAGCATTAGAAAGGGCAGTCCCATACTCTTAAGCATTTGATGCTTATTTTCCATGAGTCCAGCAGGGGTCATATGAGGGACAGTGACTTTTTGTTGATACTTTTTTCCCTCCATTCCCGCACTTCTCCTGGGGCGGCAGAGCTACAGAGGGACAAGGTGGGAGTCGGAATAGCTCCAAGGAGCCTGGCTTATCCCCTGGGCTGCTGTCCATGATGTAGAGTGGTAAAAAGTGCACTGTTCCTTCACCAGCATACAAGCCTTGCTGCAATTTGGCTCTAATGATGCCAGCCCAGGACCTCAGGGACATGCAATTCCACATGGCCATGTTGCTCTAGCAAAGCACCTTGTCTCCTGCTCCATCTGTGTAATATTTTCCCCGCGGTGAAATACAATAGGGCTGAGCTTACTGCCTTACCCGTTGGGAACTCCTGACTATTGAATGCTTGATCTCATAATCCTAATACTGTGAGGAAAAGGATTTTGATACTTAAAAAGTCTTCCCAAACGTATTTGATTAAGTAGGTCAGTCTCCTACCTAGATGACATATTTCCTTCACTTTACTAATGACAGAGCAGTCATTAGGCTGCACTTTCAAGCACGGTTTTACCATTTAAGTGATTTGCCTGCATTCAGCCAACAAATACATGCACGCCCTTTAACTGTTTGTCTCTGACCTTCTACGTCATTGGTTTGGCCTTGCAAGTGCAAGGTGGCCTCAACTCCCATGAAGTTCATCCGAGCCGAGGATTGCCAGCATCTTACAAGAGATGCACAGTGCAAATCACCCCTAGGCCTTTTGGATAACCCTTTTTCTTCCTTGTTGCCTACACCTTCTGGCCCCTCTGTTCTTAAAGTGATACCTCTGAAGGGAAGTGAAGGCTTTCTGTTACACCTTGACACGTTCACAATGTAGTAGTGTGTAGTTCTACTCGATGCTTGTCTCTGCCCAACTGTTGCTTTACTGCATAATCTCTACTTTGCTGCAGCAGTCCACAGTCCATCAAAGTTAGTTTAAAAAATGAAGTTCCTCTCTACGGTCCAGGTGGTTGACATTGGTTTTAATTCCCTTTCCCAGTTCTTAGGATTTAATCATCAAATTTCTACAGAAGGTCTACCCCATAGAACTTTATTCCCAAACACTGAGGCTTAAGTTTGCTTTGAAACATCAAGTGCATTTATTTTATTTTACATTTATTTTGGTATTATTTTGAGATAATTTCTTTTAATTCTAATAATCATTTGGTTTAATTTTCTGCACTGTATATATTTTCTTTTGTTCCCATCACCCAAGTAGCTGTTTTTTAATGGCTAGCTATAAATTTGCATCTGTTTGATCTCAGGTGTCTTTCTGCCTAAAGAATTAATGGTGCTTTTGATAATATATACTCCAAAGGTATATTGTTTTGAACAACTCTTTTGACCTACTTGTTTCCATAATGTTTGAAGTTTCTGTCAATGTGATTTCTCTTTATCATTTTTCTTCCTTTCCCTTCACCAGAGGCTGATTTTCTTCTAACAACCTATTTCATTTCAATTCAGTAAAACTCCCTTTATTTTTTAATTTTCTTAGGTTATTGAAGTCCCCAGATTCCAAAAACATTAATTTTACATTTTGTCAAATAGAAGGAAGTTCAGTAGATTCAAATAGAACCAGACTCAATAATCTCACCTATGTAACGCCCTTTCTCCTTCACTTTGAAAAATTCAGCAACTGTGGATGAAATTCTTGTTCCTGTGATAGGTTGAAAAGAAAATTAAAGTAAGTCTTATTTCATTAGATCTGAAATATAAAACTCTTTGTCACTTTTCAAAAAAAATAAAAATTATTCAAATCTCTATATAAGTAACATGCAGACACTCCTGATCCATCTAGTAGGAATTTTATTTTACAAAGACCCCAATCTTGCAATCCAATCTGAACAGAAGAGCCCTTTCACTTCCACTGAAAGCCAGTGAATCTGTTAGGCACTAGGCTTACAGAGGAGTTCCGGCACTTAAAAATACAGTCAGGAGCATAGTAAGATCTTAAAAAAAAATTATAGAAAGTGAATTCCCATTGAAGTAATTTCATTCCAGCTCATTTCAGTGTCTATGACACAACCCATTATACTTTAAATGAAACAAGCCAACAAAATTGAAACACAATTTTGTACAAAAAAATCCAAGAATTGGGATTTCTGTCATATGGAACAAGAAAAGGCCACTTTGAGCAAGGTTCGGGCCATGCGTTTTAAAGGACCGCTGAGTCCATGGGAAAATGATTCATCTCTATGAACTCAGTCACGCGTTCAGAGACGTGCTGAGCACCGCATCCTTGTTTCTGCTTCCTAACAATATCGAGTGCATGTGCTCACGAAGCGGCAAAAGGCCTAATTTCACATCTGCACACCCAGCACATACACCAATAGAGAATGAAGGTTGTGTTTGCCAACACCAGTTTGATAAAAAGAGACTACTTTGTTGAAAGGCAGAATAGCTTCACAGTCAATACAACATGCTTTTAATAATTATACACTATCACAAATACACCAAAAAGGCAATGTTCAGATTCAGGTTATTACACTGGGGTAAAGTTTGAAGATTTGCTTTCCAGGTTATATCACAGAGACGACTGCATTTGGCTTCAAGAATAACAACATTTTCTAACTGCTTTTCATAGAATATAAGAGCAGTTTCACTAAGTTTTAGCTGATATTGGATCCAACCCAAACTCAGAACTGGTACTTGCAGTATGAATGAAGTGCTCCTTAGAATTAAAATATATTTGAACGTTTGGTTATATATGATACCGTCTGTTCTAACTAGACAGACTATAAATGGTTATGTAATGATAAACTATTAAAAATGATCACTTACCAAATATAGAAAGGTTTCTGTAAAAACCACAGTGATTTCATCTTGGAAAGAACAAATGTTTAGGAAATGACTGCAAACAAAACTGACAAGTACAGACAGAGAATAAGAACCCCTGAGCTATCTCAAGCTAATTTTGTAAATCACTGGGTAATTTACACAGCAAGTTTAGGAAGTTGCTAAATTAGCATTCTAGAATCTCACTGGAAATCTCCTTTCCTCCAAAATTAGCCTCAGCGTTACTGAAATGCCTTTAACAAGAGGAAACCTACCCTGCAGACACAGGTGTACTGGCAGCAGCGACACCAGTCATGCAGCTGAGAACTGAGCAAGCACAGCAGCTCTTTGCTAAATCATGGCCTGTATCCGTAATTGTTAACGTTTCAGAGGTGGCCACATTGGACAGGGTCTGGTTTATTTTATAAGTTTCGGTATCTACGCTAAAATAAATAAAGAGGAACACTAAAATAAATAAAGAGAAAAGCGTATGTGTTATGGCATAACACCACCACGCTTCTACAATTATTTTGAACATTCATCATTTAACATTATGAGTTACGGAAGGAAAACTGCAGAAATTCTTATCACAAACTGTCTTAGAGGGGAAACTGATTATAAATATTTCAGAATTGTTCTTTCTTAACAAGACAATTTTATCCATATAAATTGTTGCAATTCATTATCTCTCCTGCACCACTGATTAACAAGCTAAAATTGCAATGGTTAAGGCTATGAAGAATTGTACACTCCATGTTCATATAGTCTTTTACCATCTCTTTATAACTGATTGAGAATGTTTTCTGATTTATATTTTAAAAAAAAGTTTAAACTGCTTGACAAATATTTCATTGTCCTCATACAGCTCACTCCTGCCACTTGTTTGGAAAAACGAAAGGTAAGTTGAAAAATGCACCTCTTCCATTTTCATCTCTAATTGAATTCTCTCTTGACCCCCTTATTCCCCATGGCTGTATTTCAGGTTTTGATGATAAGAAAAAGAATTTTGTATTTGGATAATACAATTTTCTCACTTGCCTTCAGCGACCTTCAGCTCAATTGCCTCTCCCCAGAGACACTGTATATTATAGAATTGAATCAAATTCCTTATTCATAGGAAAAAAGTTCCAATTTAATCTGAATATTCAGCATTTTACACTGGTCAGGGTGATGGATGGCAAATTGAAATGCTTTTGGTTCAGGTAATCAAATGGTAGAATTCAGACTTGTATTGAAAAAAATAATGAAGTCTATTCAATATTCTCATAAGGTGCAAAAAATGCACATTACACAGTAGAACTGGGGCTTTTTCTTATTACCTAACCAATAACATCTCCATTGCAAAAAGTATAGTAAAACATTAAGAATTTATGTAGGTTAGAACATGTGAAAGGCAGCCACTGTTGAGGCAAAACACGGGCATCTTCCTAAGAATGCTCAAATGAACGAGTACAAAACTGGGGGGAAAACAGATCTGTTCCCAGTATGTACCTGCAATGTTCAATGCTGGCTTACTGAAGCCTTTTAATATGTTTTTAAATGCTTTTAGAGAAAGAAACGCAGCCTTTTTAATCCCTTCAAGTCGTTTGATATACTAAACTACTGAAATGCTTCATTTCCATCCCCAAAAGTTCCGTCGAGTAACATTATCAGGTATCTCATTATTTCCAAAGGACTACCGGATTCCTTTTGGAAAACTGTCTCGCTGCTTTTGAACAACAATTGATCTGAACAACTTCAGCTTGGCACCACCCTACTGATGCAGCATGCTTGGATACTTGGACTCGGACAAGATGTCTCCAGGTAAACAAGAGGATAATGATGCTGCATAAATACGGTTTGGTTTAAAAACTCCATCAACAGTTCCTTTCTTTACTTCTAGAGATGCATGGAATTACCCTGTTTGGGTTTTAAATGCTGTATTGAAGTTCTTTCTTTTCTATTTATTTGGAGTATTTAAGCCACAAGGAATGCTTAACTGTAGGCACCACTAGCATTTAATTAAAATTGCAGTGCAGCAACCTAAATGTTAAGGCACTGTGTTAAAAACGTAGTCCTAGGCTGCCTTTACTGACTGTACTATAACTTGTGCAAAAGGGGAAGCCTCCTCCACGTCCATGCTCTCACCTCACGCGTAGGCACCTGGCGCAGAGCCGCTATCCAGGCCAGGCTGAGGAGGGGAGCTCCCCTTCAGAGTAACTTCCCCGTACCCGGCAGACGTGAGGTGGCCTTCACAACCGGGGCAGAACATTTTTCCTTCCTCCACATCACACGCAGCTCACAGGGACAGTGCTCAGGCTCAGGCTTCCTACGGAGCTCTGCATGACGCTGGGCATGCTCGCTGGGCATTTAGTTTCTGTAAGTAACCTCTCGATGGAGTTTACCGTAACAGCTTGTGCAGTTTCACAGGCACAGGCTGAAGATGGGGTGTGGGGCATGTGGAAGAAGCATGCACAGAAGTACTCTCAGGAACAGGACAAGTGCTCAGACTATCAAGGATAATGGCTACATGAGAAACATTTACAAGTAGAAGCTCTTAATACTGAACTAACTCTTCCAAATTAAGAAACATTGGCAGGAAATGGTGAATGCCAGCAAGAACAGTAACTTGTGATCCACCAGCAGAGTCATGGGAGAAGAGCTGAACCTAGAGAGACACACAAATATATTCATTTCCGTCAAGCCTCAGATAAAAAAAAGATTGCGTTTCTCCAACCTAGACCTGCAAGAGCAATTTAGGAACCAAATATTACATGGCACCACTGTATTGGTGTAAGGGCAGTTCTGCAATGGAAGCCACTAACAGGTACACTGATGAAAAAGAAAACAGAGCCCAATTACTGTTCCCAGATCCCTTACCTCTTCAGGACTAGCAGGAATAGAAGTCATTAAAATGCATTCTTTTATAGGCTAAAGTGAAGAGATACCAAATAGATACACAAAGGAATAAAGTGTGGGGTGTTTTACATAATCAGAAACACAAAAATGAACTTAAGTTGTCATAGAACAGGGTTTAAGCATGTGATTTTGAAGTAATTCAAGTAGAAGCTTGCACTCTGTCCTGAATAGGATGGGAAACAAGCGCATATTTCTGACTAACCTATTAGCTGCATTACAGGGTCCAGAACACTAAGGACATTTGCTGCATGCGCTTACTTCTGTTGACATTTATTTGGAACTTGTTTCATGAACACCTCTGTGGGAATATAAAAACTGTAAGACACACATGCGAAAGAAATTTGTACAACACAGTACAAAAGGAAATTAAAAAAATGTTTTAATTTTGTTGAAAAGTTGCATTCAGATCTTGATCTTTCCAGAAGAGTTCTTAGTACCCTTCCTCACAGAAGGGCTACGTATGGAGTCAGGACAGTAAGGCTACGTGAGGAGGTGCTTAAAAGTCAGGAAACGCCAGCATTAAAATACTAATACAATCTGGTTTCATGTTACCATGGGGACTATTCCCAAAGGCTGTATTAGCCTGTGGACACTAAGCCCCATGGGGGAACTTTCACAACCAGGGGACACCGACAGACTCTTCTGGAGGGCGGTTCAGATCAGGAACCCAGCTCAAGCCCAGAGAAGTCTGCATCACCCAGACAAATTTAGCCCCCGCGAACGCTCCTCATACATTCAAATTATATTCTTTAGCCTCAATTATTTTCCCCAGGACCACATGGGACATTATGCAAGCTTTGTCTTCTTTCGGCTTCCACTTTTCACATTTCCATAATAGTCCAGTATTCTTCTAATGATCCAGATCTTTTATGAGTTCAAATATTGGACCTATACCTTGGCAGTTGTTGACTGCTTGTCACATTGACTTCTCTTTTCAGCTGATAATATTAAAAGCTAAACATTAATTACAGGGACTATTTCTCTAACCTTGCCTCTGGGACAGAATATGTAGTTGGGAACAGTATAGCCCACCGCAGCTGCAGTCTATTTGATAAGTGCTTCTTAAAAGCCAGACTACTTGTCTGCTGGGTACGCTGTCTCACTGACGACTGGGGGAGGTGGGGGCTCTTAAAAGGCGTACCTTGGCTCAAGGTAGCCATTTGGCAGTGCGCCTCAAGTGCCTTCTTCAGAGAGAAGGACAAACAACGTTGTGACAGTGCGCCAAACACTCTGGCCCAGCATTCAAAGGGCTTTTGTTCTTGCGCCGTACGCCAACTCCAGCGAACGCGGAGGGGAGCAGAGGCTCCCACGTTAGCTGGCACACCACGTGTTAGCTGCTGTGTCTTGTTCACTGTGAATGTAAGCCAGCTTGGGTAGCAATTTAATAAAGCAGCTGAAGCTAATGCCATTTTTTGGCACCACATGAGAGAGTTTGTTGTAGGGTCACATATATGCATATAAGGGGTCATGTACCAGCAAATTTTCAGGAAATAGTAGACATGCACATTATTAGACCGAATTGCTGTCTGGCTCCAATATCTGAAATATGTAACCAACTCTTAACCCTAAGTCTCAGAGCCCTGATGCATTTAAATCACAAAAACGTGTAGATTTTTGTGTCTTAAACTAAGTTTCTGGAGTAGGAAAAGAATATCAAGAATGTAGCACCAGATCCTATACAGAAATACTTGAAGAGCAATACTGCTGGAATTAGTGCCGCTACTGACACAATATTTAGGTTAATAAACACTTCTCAAAATCTGAGATTGCTTCTAAAATCTTGATTTTAAAGAAATTAATCTGGGGCTCTTATACTTTTTTTAATTAGAAATTTTGAGCCATTAATTTTATATTTCCAAGACTTTCTTTGCAACCACAAGGGCTCTTTTTAACACACACATTTAATGGAAGATAATATTATTTCATAATCGTGGGACTCTGGAGCTGGAGCTTTATAAGAAAAACAGTAAATCTTATTAAACTTGTGATAAAATTATTGGTGTTGGCAACCTTGCAGACATATGCCTAGAGCTGCACAGTGTTTTCCTCCTCTAACTACTGTAACTAAAAGGACTTTAATGAGAGCAAAAGAATGTGGCTCTGTCTGCCCAGAGTCTTTTGGAATTTTCACTTTTCCCTAATGAAAATGAAAACAAATACTTTCTTTTTTTTTTTTTTTTCTGTAAGCTTTTATGGACATCTGAACTGACTTTTGTAATGAAGCAGGATTAAGCAAACTCAGGGAAATGATAAATGTGGTTTGTATTAGTGTACTAATTAGCTCATAAATTTAGAAATAGTTAATTTTTAGTTTTGCTGAATTAAAATAGCGGTCACATCACAGATCAGATCTTGGAACTGGAGTAATGCCGTGGTGAATTAAAACCCCTTGAGCAGAGGTGTCTGATCCCACAGCATTACGAAAACTGGAAATTTTGCTACTGGCTTTGAAGAGCACAAGGTGAATTTAACCAAAGTTGTAAAATATTACTCAAGCAGCCAGACACCTAACAGATAATAATAAAAAAATGTGATTCATTAGGTGCATGCTTCTCATTGTGTTGTAATCCAACGATTAACTATGTTAATTATTTTTAGTTCAGTGAGCTAATTAGAACACTGGTAGCTAGCGTAATCCTATATTTTACTGCAGTTTCCATTTAATGTATATATGTATATACATAAATATTCAAAGACCATGCCCTAGAAATATACATGTTATTTCAGAAACAGTTCTGGGTGCCAAATGATAAAAATATACTTGCCCATCACACGATTTACATTTCCTTAGAACTGTCAAAGTAGAAAATGAGTAGAGGCACTATCTGTTTTACACTGCCCCCCTGATAATCTGATGAAGACTGCTCTGATGCAACACAGAGAAATGTGTATTCTATCCCCAAACAACAAGTTTAGATCTCAGTTCTTCAGACTGGGTCCTAGCCAGGCGGTGGAGATGCGAGAGCCAAGCACCCGGGCACGGTTTATGGTATGGTAGCAGACAAGTAGCTGGCAGACATTGCAGGCTGCTGAATACGGCAGCTCAGCGTCTCCTCTCCCCTCTAATGGTTGCACCAGGACAAGGTTAGAAGAGAACTGGGCTTGGTAACACTCAACGTGGAGAATGAATAGACTCCCATTCTCACACCCCATAAACATCCTCATGCACACCTTGTTAAACACCACCCTCGAGACTGCATTTCAAGCAGTTTTCCATAAACTCCATGTGACCTGGATACAATGCTAGATAAAACCATCGGATAAAATACAGCACTAGAAGTACGTGAACCTGGGATTAGAAGATCAGGGTGACTTAATGAGGAACCAGCCTTCACATCTGGACTGCTGTAAACATTGCCCAATCCAAGGCCTCTATGGAAAAAAAAAACCATCACACCGATAGTAATTCAGTACTATCAATTCAAGAAATGTTCATTGCTAGTCCTGCAGTGATATGCAATAGGAATTAATCTAAAACCATGATGGCAAACAACTGCAATTTTCTTCTTTGGCTGGTAATGCACCTGCTCTTACAGTATCCACATTTTATACTCTCTTTTTTTCTGGCAGAAATGTAAATATTCCCACATTAAACCAGCTGCTCGTGTAAAGAGGTAGCCAGTGACAAGGCCTTAGTCTAACTACACGGTGTGATAAGGAGGAAATAAAATGTGTCTGCAAGTACAGAATGTTTAAATGCCTGTACTCATGACACAAACTAGCAAGTTACAAAGCAATTTGTAATTACACATCCGACTTGCTCTTAAGGCGTTGTGCATCAGCAAGCTACTAACTAGATCCTATACTACTGCAGTATTTCACCTCAAAGTGGTAGGAGACAGAGAAAATTCAAGCCTCAAGTCTCAACATCAGGCTCTTCCGAGAGCATTGCTGGCTGCTGAACACGTGCACCAAGTCAGCATTGCTGACATTTTTTTGTCTGCATATGATGCTACTTGTGGAGGCCATATGATCTGTAGTTCACCATCCTAGCTCTATTTTTAGTAAGCTGCTGCAAGAAAGGATGAAGAGGCATGGTTAGCTGGTATGGGTGCATAGTTTAAGGGATTGCCAGTTATGACCATTTTCTTAGCCTTTCCCTTCAGTTTGATGCTGCATAAGGCACCGAAAGTCCACTCCATTCCCCCCCCCAAAATAGTACCAGGACTAGCAATTTTTGTTTGAGAGACAGAATGCTAGACTTTATCTTTCACTAAGTGGAAAGCAACATTTATACTCTCCTGAAGACTCTCCTGAAGCAGGTTTACATGGAATGTCACCTTGGCAGCGTAACCTCAATGAGCTCTTCCGGCCAAAATTTTCAATTACAGCGACTTAATGACCGGCTTGTCAGAGATATTCAGCACACTTACTGCCAACTAAGTTAGCACATTAGGAAATCAGGACACAATTGTTTTAGTGCTTATATATAGGTTAGAACCAATCTTCAGATGCCTAAATTTGAAATTTGTGAAATGTGTCAGCAAAAGCATTGTAAGAAGCCTGCTCAAAATGCAATATTCTCCTTACAGCAACATCCTAAGGAGGTACTGTAGTTCTCTTCCCCATATGACAGGCATATGAAAAGCTTTAGCATAAGGACTCATAAAGATGCTGCAGTGAACTGCATTTTGATCTCGAGCATGCGTTCCACCTCAACCTCACACTCTGTGGAACGATGACGACTCTACTTTTGAGACAGGGTGAGACTACGGCTAACACAGCCCTATGCAACCAGGTAAAAGTAATATTGCGAACACATTTATCCTACCTAACTTTAGACTTCTAAAATGTGGTTGTGTATACCTAAGATACTAATTGAGATTCTGATTAATTAGTGGAGAGGAACAGGCCCTTTTAAGTCATGATACAACTCACCTAGGTTAGATGTCTATCTCAGGATAACATTAATTAGGTCTTAGAAATATCGCTTTACACCCACCAAGTACAGGGGGATTAGAGACAACTCTTTCATACCCAGAAGTCTAAGTTGTACATACCCAAGGTTATCAGGGAAGAAGCCCGGCCCTTGTTGTGAAATGCTGATTGGAAACGGGAGTATTCCCAATGAACACCGCTGCCCTGTGTCACCGTAATAGTGACAAATAAAGGCAAAGAAGGATTTTGATATTTAGCCATTAGTGTATATTGGCAGTACTGCTAATATCACCGTGTGTGTCAAGACCAGTAGAACGAGGTCAGAGACGAGCTGTACGCAACGGAGCCAACAAGAACTGCAAGCTAGTGTGACTCTTCAGTTTCTGCACCGGGGTTAGCACCTCCACGCACTATGTGGAGGGAGGTACTGTGCTACGTGGAGATCCTAGCATGGGTGTACTAACTCCACTGCACTGTGTAGTTAGGCCCAAGCACTCCTATTATTAGTTGGTATGTGCTATGCCAATACACCACACTCTTGCACTTGTTAAACAGACCCCTGCCTTACCTGAAGTGTAGTCTGCACCTTTTACAACAATGCTAAGTGTGACCCCATCACTTTAACTTTCAGATATCAGTTGGATATTGCTCACTCGGTACTTTTATTTTAATAACTATTTAATGGACTTCTAAAGGAGCCCATCCTTAAACCAGATAGAATCATTTCACATAAATTGTAACACACTAGAACAGATTTGTTTTCCATACATTGAAAGCAACATAGAAAAGGTACAACTTCTATACTTACCATGCCAGCAAGAACATGGAAATAGTGATCGAAAAAGAAGGGGCTCATATATCTCTACAAACACACATCCCTCAGTAGATAGACTGCTGAGGAGACCTGATCCATCCAGAGGCATGTTCAAAGTATCCCTGTCAATTGCATGTATCGGTACGACCTGGTGATGATGCCCAGAGCACTTTCTGTTTAACAGAAGACATGTGGAATTGATTCCTTTCTCATACCAATGTTAATCATAAACTCTAATGAAGTCAGAATTAGAATTGCTTTGAATATACACTAGCATGCACGAGAGAATACTGCGACTGTATATTTCTCAGAGGTGGTTTTTTTCATTTCTTTTTTCTTATTTCTCCCGTTCCTCTGGGAGATTTCATTGCCAGTTTCAACAAAGGGCATCATCTCTATGCAGATGATATCCAGCTCTACAACTCTGTCAGCTCACTCTCTGATCCCCTTCTTGCCACCTGTCTCCAACATGTCAATCAACAGATGGCTACACCATCACTAAGGAATGCTTCAAAGGCATTCAAAATGTTTTAAAAGTCCTCTTTATTCCATGTCTGTGGCTCTGCTATCAGTCGTCTTAATTCAGCCCTTCAGTTCTTGGCCAAAAATCTTGCTGCTATCCATAACACAGGGTTTTAGTTTTCTTTTCCTCTGCTTTAAATCTACTTCCATAATATTTACAAATTTAACCATACTTTGACATCTGCTTCCTCTGTGTTGTGTTGAATGCTTTACTCCAGTTTAAAATAATGCCATTTTGTCCACTTTGGTTTTTCTAAAAACATACTTTCTAAACTTCACCAACCAATGGGCAGGAAAGAGAGTAGTACTCTGCTTCGAAAAGTGGAGACTCCCTCAAAAACTTTCAACACTCTACAGGTTTCCTTGAATGCAGAATCTCATTTTAAGACTTGTGAAAAAATATTTCAGTGTCTACAGCAGTAAGTCAAAGCCCTCTGATATACTTACAACAGTACCACTGTTTTTGCCGGAAGGTAGTAATATTTTGAATATTACAAAAATAGAACTGTATTGATCTGTACTAGATCTCTCTCATGGCATCTGGTCCTTCTTTTCTCTCTCTCCTCTCCCCTAGCCCCCAGAAATAAGAAAGTCCATTCCTGCACTTATCCTATTTTAATCTTGTCTGCATTTTTAGGCCTTCTCTTCAAACTACTGAAAGATGTAAATGGTATCATCTCTAGTACAGCCTCAGTTCCACAGTAGCAACAGTTCAAGGATTTGTGATAATAGCCCATCATAAATCTTTGGAGCATCTGTCACAGTAAAGGAAGTGGAAGAATGTAAAAGGAATAAACCAATGTGAAGTATGGCCACATAAGGAAAATGCAGTAGTGGAAGTAGGGATCTGATGTGAAGATACAGATGACTTGCTGATGTACAAAATACCAAGGAAAGAAGTCGTATGGGGGTGAGGCTCTTGTATGTAAAATCCCATTGACATGTCTACGTAGAGAGCCTTGCAGGTGTGCCTGTGAAGGCTGGCAACTGCAAGTTTCCAGTGCATGTTACCCAGTGCAAAAAGGGGCTGCAAACAGATTGGCGCACACTGTTCTCTTAATAAGGGGATTATCTTTTTATTTGCTGCCGCCTCCACTTCCCCTTCATCCTCTCATTTGTAATCCTGCAACAGTAACGGCAGCTACTGCAATTATTTGTGTGGAAACCGTATTTCGTGTTCTCCTTTAACAGGATTTAGCAGCTGGACCAAGCAAAGGTAAGCTCACTCAGCTAGCAGCTCGCTGCGAGCCGCAGGTCAGCAGCTGAGGTCTCCTCACAGATACCCCGTAAACTCGGTGCAGGTGACAACACCGGGGGCCCCTGGAACCGGGCCGACACGGGCAGGCAGCACTGCGGCAACTCAGCAGCCGCACACATCCCGACCCGGAGCGCGGGGCGCCGGCCTGACTGCAGAGCCCGCAGCTTTTGGGGCGGGAGGCCCAACCCACCAGCCCGAGGGTCTCACCCTCCCTGCCCTGCCCTGCCCCTAACGGCACGGCGTAGCTGCCTCGGCCCCGAGGGGCTCCTACGCGGAGGCGGAGGCCGAGGCCGACCTAGGCGAGGCAGCGCCCCAGCGGCAGTGGGAGAAGGGCGCCATGCCCGCCGCCCGTCACTGCTGCCCGGCAGCAGCTCCGGGACCGCGCCGCAAGGGCTGCTGGGAAGGCAGGTGACGAGGAGGGAAAAACACTAAAACCCTCCGCTGTGACGTCACGACGCACGCAGACGCCGCGTGCCCCTCTCGCACCCCGCCCCCCTCGTTACCATAGTGACCGTCCGCCGGCGGGGCGGGAGAGACGAGCTCTCGCGAGATGTCGGCGGGCGGAGCGGAGCGCACTCCGCCGGCGCGGGGCGGGCCGGAAGGAGGCGCGGATTTGAAGGCAGCGGCGGGAGGGGCGGTACGGAGCGGCGCGGGTGAGCGAGCGGCTGCTGCCGCCGCCGTCGTCGTTCTCCTCGTCGCGGTGCGCGCTCCGTCCCTGTCCCTCGCATCCCCCCTTGGGGTCGCTGACGCGGCGCGAAGCCCCGTCGCCTCTGAGCTGCTGGGGGCGCGCCCGCCCTTCTGCCCGCGCGCCCGCCCTTCTGCCCGCGCGCCCGCCCTTCTGCCCGCGCGCCCGCCACCCGTCTCCAGGGGAAGCAGGTGTGTGGCGGCAGCGGCGGCGGTTCCCCTCCCCTCCCTTCCCCTCCCCTCCCCACCCCACCCCACCCCACCCCACTCCGCTGCCGGGGCGGTGCCTCCGCCCTCCTCCCGCCCCGGCGCCTCCCCAGAGCTGCCTGCTCCGCGGGGACGGAGGCGGCCGCCGTGACCCGGCGCGGTAGCGGTCGCTGCCACCCTGCGCCTGCGCTGGGGCCGCGCCCGGCTCTGCGCCCGCCGCTTTTAAACGGCCCGCGGGAGGCCTTTCCGCCCCGGCCTGCCGCGGGGCCGTTGCCGGCCGGCCGGCCTGCCTGCCTGCTGGGCGCCCGGGGAGGGTCCTGCTGGCGCTGGGCGGCAGCGCTTTGGTGCCAGCTTCGGGGAACCCTGCTGGAGGCTCGCGGGTGAACGCTGTGAAAGCGTTGGTCTGAAAAAGCAGTGAAACAACGTGACCTTCGGTTTCAGCAACGGAATAACTTAGCTGTTAAGTTATTAAGCATAAAGGTTTAAAACATTTAACTGGTGCGGTGTTACAAGGTTTATAGTTCTGCCATGGGATGAAGACTGAGCTTTGATTTTAACAGTACCTTCATTTAGCTAGGTGTTACTCATTTCCATGAGCAAGTGCTCATTTTAAAGCTTCTTCGGCAAAGTATTTGCATATCTTTGCTGCCTTCTACATATGGATCGAATATTGATAAAGGCTTTAAGAAAACAAATCAGGAGGAAGCACAGGGTTTAGGTAAACTGTACCAGATCACTAAGTTATTTGATTGTGGAGATGATGATAGCAACTTGGGTTCTGTTCTCAGTATTTAGCTCAAGTCCTCTGGCTCTCTAAAAAAATACATATATTCTCTTTGTTTCAGGTGAGCAACTGAACCTGAAATAGTACTATCCCAGTTCTTGAATCACATTGGCTTTAAAAAAACTCTAAAAGTGAATGTCAAATAGATCAGTTCTTAAAATATCAAATGACTGTGGTACCAAGTGAGCAGTCAAATCAAATCCTGAGGAAGGATCTTTAGGAATTCAGCTGAGCATCACTCATATGGGAATGCATCTTGCACTGCAATATGCAATGCAACGTTTTAAATCAGAAGCACAGACTTCAGAATGAAAATTGAGCCTTCCATCTTAGCTCTAAATCTCTTGACTGAAAGGCTTGCTTCTTAAATCTTAATTGTACTATCACCAAGGCTTTGCATAAACTGCTTAGACATTTAGTTCTTAGCAGGTTCAATTGTAAGTCTTTTCAAGGCTATTTGTCATAATAAATGTGTATTTTAATACATGTTCTTGGAGAATGTTTGTTGCTCTTCGAGAAGGTCTGAGTGCAGTTTCTTTCCAGTCTCCATCATTTACACATGATTTTAAAAGAAATTACCCTCTGGATTTGTCTCTGACTGATTAATGGCTTACACTTACAAAATGTTGTAGTCGCATGTTAGCATGTATCTCACAATGTTGATATCTTGACGGAATAAATATCAAAACTTTGTTAAAACTGTAAGATTGAATGACAGTATTTTTCTTAACAGGAACCCTGGAGTCTGTGAAACACTAAAAGTCAAGTGGAATAAGTAGATGATTGTCAAACCTTTATTTTGAATTTGATCCAACAAAAAGGGAAACTGGTAAAAATGTCACCTGGGAAAGTTCTGCAACCTGTACTGAAAATGAAGGTGGATGAACTCTTTTTGTGCTGGTTGAGTCAGCCTGCAACTCAGGTGACACTAAAGGAGTGCTTGAGAAGAATCAAGAATGAGGAGAAAACGGAGATTGGTAATGGACATTCAGGAAATGGTAAAAATGAGAGGTTCTCTAATAAAAATTCCAATTCCAAGCAATGCATATTGGGAGATACCAGATTGCCTTTGATGTCTTTCAGTCCTCCTCAACTTTCTACTACTCTTCCATTGGCAACTCCAGCCAGCCCAAGGAACATTTCTAATGTTAGAGCAACACGTCGATCCTCAGGAACCAGAGTAGTAAGTTTGCGTCTTACTTATTAGACCTATTTTTTTAAATGGAAGTGAATTTTTTGTTTGTGGTATTGGCAAATTATGCAAGTAATGAGTTTCCCCACGGGAGGCGTTGGGAGCGGGGTGAAGCAGCAGCACTGAACATAAAATGTCAATGTTTGTGTGTCATTAATACTAATGGCTAGGTGGCCTAAACTTCCAAAAGACTGTCTTGGCTCCTTGCAGACCTGTTGCTTTTTATAAGCCATACATGCCTGATACAAAATGAAAAATGAATTGTTTTCTATTTCCAATAATTTTTCTGTCAAGAGCAATATTGCCCTTGTTCTTTAAAACCGCAAAGGGGACGGCATCTTAAAAATTGCGTATCTGGTACAACTGATTAGATTTGGTATATCTACCCTGGTTTTGAGCTATGATTTCAAACATCATGCAATACGGCTTTGTGTTGCAACTAATTTTTGCTTCAGTGGGTGCAGCATAGATAGGGAAAAGTGAAAACAAGTGATTCTTGCTTTCTGAAGTATTGTCTCTCCTCTGCAATAAGGTCAGGGCTAATACCTGTATTCTTGCATTTCTTAACAGGCATGAACAAACTAGAAGTGGTGGAAAAGCTAGAAGTAGCCTTATAATAAAAAAGTAGTTTTCAATAATGTCCTTGTGTCCACTGAGCAGTGTCCAGTGTGGGGGAGGACCCATATTTAGAGTCGGAGAATAAAAGAGAAATAATTGTAAAAGCCAAAACTTGGACACATAGGTCAGATAGCCATGACTAACCAGGTGTCATTCGTGAAATACATCTCACACTTTATATTAAAAGAAAAATCCAGCATTCTATCAGATGTGGTAGTTTACAAAGGCTATTTAGTTTACTATATAGATCACAGCTGCTGGATACTTCTTGTTTAACTTACTTTTGCCAGAGGTAACCCAAACCAGGTGTTGATGCTTCAGATGCCACGCTTTCAATAATAGGCCCTTCCACTGTTAAATGCAATCTAATTGTGGACAAATGTAAGTCTCCACGTTTCTTTGCAGTGTTATTTTTTTTATAACATACTGCCTTGACTGCAAATATTCCTTTGTCTAATGATACCAGGCACTATTGTTACTACAAGACTCAGACTCAGGCTCCACTGAATCTGCATATTAACGAAGTAATTGTTTTGGTACTGCATGGTACGTTCAATGCTTCCTTTCTAAGAAGGTCTTGGTTTATAATAGACAATGCCCTCTATGTGAGAATGGCACCCCTGCCACCAACCTGAGATTTTTTTTCTTTTTTTTAAACTTGCAGTTCAGTTCAGTCTAATTTCTAGCCTTTTCCTAAATTGTAAAAACAAAACTGGATAGAAAATGATGTGGTGACTGACAAAACTAAGCCTTGCATATATGATCTGCCTTATATCAAAGGAGTTGTTAAGAGACATGCTATTTCTGCTATAGGACTATAAATTCATACCATTTAATAATACTGGTAAGTTGTAAGTGATCATCATTCCCAATCACTCTACATACTTTGGTGTCTAACTCATACACTGGCCAAACCTCCTGGTGTCCCAGGGAAGCCTTCTCAGGTTGGTAAGGGTTAGAGCTGAGGATGTTTAAGAGTATCAGTTACTTCTTGTTTGTTATTGGTGTCTACTGAATGTATATACTTACCTTTCAACCCACAGGAGAATTGTTTTAAAACAATTAATCTGAAGTGTTGCCTTGATTTCATAAATATTAATTTTCAAATCTAGCTTGATAGCTTGGAGTCCCCTCTTCTTAGTTTCAAGGCATCGCGCTTCCAGTCTAAAGTTTGTCTAGATTGACTTTAAAATAAATGGTACTTGTATTTTATGTGTAATCACTAGCCAGACAGCCAGGCATGACAATTGATTTACTTATTTTATTTTTTCTTTATATTCACACCATTGTATTTTGTGTTGTAGTGAACCATAGAAAGTTAGCAGATTCTCAGTTTATTCTTGTATCGGGTAAAAGTAAGCAAAAGGAACGTTTCCATTAAAAGCCACTGTTACTTGACGTGCTTGATTGCTAACTCGTGTACTGTAATTTCTCTTTGTGTGTCTTGGTTGATCACTTTAAATAGATCCCATAAAGAAGAACTAGAGGAGATTAATGAAGAGTAACATTCTTTACTTAATTGGACTTGTTTGTATAATGCTGAGAGAGAATCTAGAGGGTTAGGTTGTTGGTGTTTTTTTTTTTTTTTTCCCAAGAAGTTGGGCAGGGGAAAGTTTCCAAGCAATAAGAAATTTATTTGTGGCTTTATTATTCAGCTGAACTGAAGCTTCATCCAAAGGTTTCCTAATCTTTAAGAAGAGTAAATTACATTTGGAGCAGGCATCAGCTCTTAAAATACGACCAAGAGTTGCATAATTTCATGTTCTGCCATGACAGTGTATTTTCTCATAGAAAGCAAAATATACCCCTTTTCCTTCTTGTACATTCGTAAACTACCCACTGCGGTGTCAAAAGTAATGCATCTGGTTTTGTGCACTTAATCACGGTTCACAAATCGAGCCACAATGGTTTTACCTACCAGAGTTTGAGTTTAAGTAAGTTTGAGGTCCTTGTCTCGTTTCTATAAATGGAAGAAAATGTTTCAGATAGCTTTTTAAAAAAGAAAGCTTGCACTGTAGGTCCAGTAATACAGATTTAAATTCTCAATAGCAGTCCTAGAAAATGGTAACAGTTAATATGTTTAACTCTGTGTGCCTGAAGGTGACATTAGGAAAGGGCTTTTACATCCAGCCATAAAAAGCTGGAGAATTATTTCTTTTAGGACTACATAAATCAACCTAAGCATCTTCTTATTAAACTTACTGTATAAAGGAATTCTCATAATGCAGTGTACAAACAATAAACTTATTTTGGCAGGATACATTTTCAGTATCACTGAGCTGAAACACTACATTTGATTGTGGGTAAGGTTGCTGTATGCCTTTTCCTGTTTCTTAAAATGTTTCTGCAACTTTTTTGAAGGACACCAAATAATAAAGCTGATAACAGAAAACTGTCATCCTCAGGTTATTACTAGGTAGTAAGTATGAATGTGTAGGAAACCACATTTTTACGCTACAAGTTTCTGTACATGTTAGAAAAACATGTTTTGCAGAATAGGGAACATTCTTGGAAGACCAGTCTTGAAACTAATTAGATATTTAATCTTTAACACCTTAAACAGCAGCATATGAGCAAAACAAGTTGGTGTTCTCATGGCAACTGTTAAACAGCATTAAAAGTGCTATATCTGACAGCTGTTGTATTCAAGGAGATCTTTTCTCTTTTTCAGAGGTTAGCTTGTAATTGAAGTTTGAGGGTTATATTTTTATTCAAAATTCAGAAGTTGCCACAATGTCTTGTCAGAGGAGAATTTGCTGTCTTTCAAGATAGTTGAAGCCCTCCACTGATTTGCGAGTCCGAAGTACTTTCTCAGATAATGAAAGCACCTACATGGTCTTTATGTTAAAGATGAACAAAAACTGAGGCACTTCAAACAGGAATTTGTTCATCTGGACAGGGCACTTAAAGCCAGGAAAAACACCAATTCAGAATAAACTGTTGGCTTAATCCACACGCACATTTTGAAATCTAAACAGAACTCTACCATGAAAATTCCTCTTATGGTGTGTTTTAGTGCAAGTGAAAATTGTTTAGGGTATGGGGTTTTTTTCCTTTAGGGGAGGTACTTCCCCTTCACTTGTGTGGTATCATTCAGACTGAGGTTTGTACAATACATCCATTGTACAAACACTGTAATTGCAAAGTTCTGGTCATCTTCGTTATGTGGTGTGAAGTGCTTGCTAGAGCTCAGTGTTCTACAAGTAGGCTTGTGATTTGTATATACTAAATGTATTAAAATAACAGAAAATGAGAGGCATAGAAAAATCTCAACATTTAAGTCTTGAATATTTTATGAGTATATTCTTGTAAAGAAAGAAAATTCTAGAGCTGTAACTTTCAAACTTGAGGAATAGCTGTCATAGCTTTCTTCTAACCCTTATCACTACTGTACATGGATTTAACAGTGTTTCTGGCGCTCTAGATTATCCTAAACATATGGGGTATACACAATTGTACACTATCTATTGCATTGTCAAAAATGCCCGGGCTCAAGGCCTAAGAGATGCCACAGGCAAGATGTTTAATCCTAACCAGCTGGTGTGCAAGGCATCTGGGGAAACAATTCACAGAATTCCCTATGGGCATTTTTTTTGGGGGGGGGGTGGGGGTGCAGAGAGAATGTGATATGATCTGAAGTACTTCAAAGTTATTTTCCGTTTCTCTGCAGGGTCAACCTTTGATATAAAGGTACTTCTTGGATTGGTTTCTGTTATCTTTTGCTTGATAAGCGTACTGTTCCTGCTTGTTATCCTGTGACAATTATTAAATTCTATTTCTGTAATTTGTAACTTTTTTACTGCTTTACTCTATTGCTGCGTAGCTTTTTTTCATCCCTACCGTTCTTGCCAAATTTTTGTTACCAGTTAGTCGATTCAAATGCAGTGGTACTACTAGAATCCATTTTAGTTTAAAGGGAGACTAGAATGAAACCTTTTAACATTGACGGAACTTTGAGCATCGTAACACTTAACAGTTGCTTATTGGAACAAATTACTACTTCTGATGACTTGAATTAAAGGGTAGCTAGGCTTAGACCTGCATCCAGTGGTGGACTATCTCTACGTTCTGCAGGTCTGCTGTAAGTTTTTTGGGGGACCACCTTCTACCAGCAAGGACAGAAATGACATTTGTAAAACGTCAGAAAAGTAAGAGGAATGACGGCATTTGAATCATGACAGCTTTTCACTTAAGTAGTTGTTAAGCTCTGATGTCGGCCTTGACATTTCAAGTGTCTAGTGTTGTATGTTGCCTGCATCTGAGTTGCAACCTAGTATTCCTTCATACTAGAACCAATGTTAACTACTAGGTCTGGCTTAGGTCAGCTGGGTTAGCATTGCACTGCACACCCGATTACGCTGTACAGGACTGAGTGTGGTCTAGCGCATATGCTCCCTAACTCTGTATTATGCAAAGCTAGTGTTAATTGTGCCTCTTCCAAGTGGGGAGGGTGGTGGACTTGGCTTCCAACTCAAGCCCGTGACTTAAAGGGAGACTGTAAATAACCTGGTATCAAACTGATGTACTTTTATGATGATAAGAGCGCACTATGACAGATGTCAGCACTAATGTGTTCACAGTAAAGGTCCTTCTATGGTGCCAACAAAGGAAGGACAGCCAGAAGTTCATGTTAAGGTCTGAAAGAGTGCAGCTATAGGTGTTCCTAGAAAATCATTACTACTTTCAAGTGTGGTGAAATAATAGCAGTCAGCATAAGCAGCACTGGTAGTATGTTGTGTTATTCTTAAGCTTTGCTGTACTGAATAGCTAGGAATAGAAGAATCGTTATCCTGATTAGAGAACCAGCTATTCATTTTATGTATAAATGAGAAACTGAAAGTTACTCACTATTGTAGCTTTTTGGTAGTGCTTTTTATTCTAACTGCACCTTGTACCCTGGGATGTAAATATTACACTTTTCTTAGCAGTAGTATTAATTCTGTTTACACATTGTACTTTTTCAGAAGAATAGTGATCTTTTGTCCTCTTCCAAAGTTGCACTTGAAAGAGAAGATATTTCTGAACTACTGGAAACTCATAAATATTTCTTATATGCTGCATCCGGTCTTAAGAGGTTTTGGCATTTCTAGTGCTGAAATATTGAGCTCAGAATTCAGAATGTGGCTTTCTTCAAATTTGAAATTCACCTGAATCCCGATACAGGACAAATTCAAGTATTCGGATGAAATTCATTAATCACAGGCACTCTCTCCTATGTGAGTAATTGTCACTTAAAAGCAAACAAACAAAAAAAGTTCATAGCTGTATAAGATCATTAGTTACTTCCAGTTGCTTCTCTCTGCCCAGTCTTTCAAAACATTTAAGCTTAATTATAGCTTTACATCAGTCATTTAAACCGTTCATTCTTTTAACAGGTGGTCAGTCTGGGAGGAAATTAGATATTGATGTAGAGGAAATAGCTTTCTTTTTTTCCTTCAGTGATGTTTGAGAACTTGTCTTATATTTTTGAAAACCTCTCCGTATGCCCTACACTTACTCTGTCAGCAAGAAATAAGCTTGGGGCCAAAATTATGTATGGGCTTACTTCAGTACAAAATGATTAATGCAGTTCATCCAGGGAACTAGTTCGTCCACTGATAGACCTAATCAATGACTGCACAGAATTTTTCAGCGAGCAATGTTAACAGAAAAATCTACAAAATACCAATGGTAATATCATATGGCTGAGTCTTGCAAATTTAGAGGCTTTGCACACACAACTGTCTTGAAAAATTCAATGAAAGTTAGGCAACTTAAGTAGCTGCATTGATTCCAGAAGATACCAGTTAAGCGCTGTCGTTGTTTTCTGCAGTCCACCACAAATGGCTGCTAATTTAATGTTCTAACTGTGGCATAATAAGTAAAAAACTCCTTTGTGTGGGGTTGGATTAGTGTGGTATTCTTGTCTTCAAGTTAACCAGATGGTACTAATGTCTTGCTAGGTAAGATTAGTTCGTATTCTGTGAACAACAGATACAACTTAAAATGGGTCCATAGAAAGCTAACCAGTGATCAAGAGATGTAAAAGTGCGTTCTGGTACTTCATGTTAGATGTGCCCCTTTTGCATAGCAATCACTATTCTATATAAAAAATAGCTAGAAACTGTTCAGCCAGCCATGTACCATTTCTTGACCACAGGTACTTGCAGGGATAATGGGCTCTTAGGGCTGTTGGGATATGTGCTTAAATAACCTTGTGCATACTGCTTAGTTTCATTTCGTATGGAACTAGCCTTACATATTTGTTCTATGCAGATCTTACTAGAAACTTTGGCTGATTTCAGGCAAAAAATTAGATTAATTGGAAGACTACAAGGAGACTTTCACAATGTTTGTAGAAATCTATATGCAAGGACAATGCAGGGAAAGACCTTTTGAGTGGGTGACGAGAGAAACATTGCAAAATATCTTTAAAATGGAGTTGTAAATATGCCCACCATGAACAAATTTCGATTGGACCTTCTTGACATTATCTTGACAAAACAAGGCTTGTAGAGCTTATGAAATGGCTTGACTTGATCTGGTTTTAGAATTCAGCAGAACCAGGAGAACAGTTTCTAAACAGTTTTATTCCTTTAGAAGCTAGATTTGTATTATTAAACAGTTAATATTCTAGATCTTGTAAACATTTCTACTAGATATGATCATCACCGATATATCGTAAATAATCTTCATCCTCGTGGCACACTTCATTGACTAAGAAATAAAGGAAACTATTTGAAATTAAGTAATGTTGAAAGCACTTAATGGGCTAGATTTGTCTTCTGTCTACTGCTAGTCTTCATGAACAGTCACTATTTACAGCAAATACTTTTTAAAAGTCTGCTGTTGTAATTTAAGATTTTAAACAAAAGATCACCAATTTTGTTGTCTTACTTGCTGTAAACACACTAAAGAATACCTCCTAAAATTTTGACTACTTGCTTATTTATCAAGTAACAAATTCAAGCTTAGTATTTTAGAACCATCTTCTAGAATGTTTGAAAAATATATAGACTTCACATCAAAACTTCCAGTGATGGAGAATGGAGCAAATGGCCAGTCAGGAGTACTGTTGCTGTTCCGGCAATCTATTTGTGTTGTTATACCTCTGTAAGTTGTTTTATTACTTAAGTCTTATTTCTTCATGTGTAATGGTTGCCCCTTTAGTTATCATACTGGAAGCTAAAGTTCAGTTGGTTACCAGTGACCAGCTTCTTTGCTCTGCCTTCTTTCTTTGCTTTGTCCTTTACCACTGTACCCTGCTTGCAAGTTTGAAGGTGCATGACTTTTCATTTAGCTCGGTAGAAACTATAGTTTCTGTTTGCCTCTCCATTTCCTGTATCAGCAATGATTTCATATTGATCATGATCAACGCAGTAGTGTTAGTTCAAGAGTAAGCCTCTATAGGAGTCCTACCAAAAATCCCATTGTTGGCTGGTAAATTACAATTTGCGATCTTACTGACTGACTTGTAGAACAAGTCTGTATCTTAAGCTTCCTGATTTTTTTAGTTTTGCTTTAAGATCTTCGGGGAGGGAAATCTCAAGCGAAAGCATAAGCAAGAAGCTGTCCTGCAGCTGTCACTGACTCAAAATTATTGTCTTGTGATTTCACGGACTAAATTACATGTCATGTTAGCCTGTGATGCTGGAATTAAAGTAGTGGTGGTACTTTCATACACCAATCATTCTAGTTTCGGAAATTATAAAATTCCAAGATATAAATGTGTTTTTGAAAGGATTAATTGAAAATTCAGTTTATGTCAAAATGATGAAGTACTGAACAGCTGGTGCAATGTTTAAATAAGTTGCTGGACAGTTATAAAACATTGTCATTCATGTTCTTTATACCAGATTACTCTGTCAACTTCTAAATTAAGGTGACACAAGGTAAAAAATACCAATCTAGAAATTACTAAATATCCAAAATGGCCTGTGTGACTTTGAAAAGTTGCATAATGCGTAATGTTAGACTCGGTTATAAAATCTGCTGTCTCCTGTGGGAGAATCTCAGTGGCGTTCCGAATCAGCCTCAACTGATTCTTCATTTAAACCTATTCTGCTATTTAGAGGCTTACCTTGGTAAAGTTACAAATGTGTATGTTGTGGACTGTAGCTTCTTCTGTGGATGGTCTCTGTAGCATTACAGTTCATCTAAAATGTAAAAACCCAGCATTTTATTAGAGCAATTTGTATAATCCATACTAGATATTTTGCTTATGTCTTTCTGTTTAATAGCCACCTCAGCAGTGTCAATTCGTGTGTACCTGGTTTTCATGATCTGATGAATAGAGTCATCTGAAGATTTTGAATAGTAAATAGGCTCCATCTGTAGAGCACCATTCCAACAACCTGTTTCCTTTAAAACTCTGTTTATGCTATACACAGATAAATAAAATGTAAACTGATAATGTTTTCCTGAGATGGCAGGGAACGTGAGAATTGTTCTGAAAGGAATATAAACCATCCATTAACTGTCAGGCTTGAGTTTTATAGTATCTGGTGTTGACGCTTGCTGAAGTTAGTCTGCCAGATGCAGTTAGCAATCTAAAAAGGCCCATGCTATGTCTTTGGAGTCCAGGCAGTGTAATCATAGCAAGGTGACATGTATCTTATCTTGCTTATAATCTGATAACAGCCCATGGCGTGGTACACATACACGGCATTCTTTTGGTAATGCGCAGAGAATCTGATCAGCCCATCCTTCCTGGGCTACCAACATAACCATATATCTCACATCTAATTGGTGTCTTTTTATTCACTGTCTTGTCTCCTAAAAATTCTGGATCGTCCCAGCAACTGTGGAAAGAACCTCTAGGCATTGCTCTGTCTCATCCATGAGTACTGGAAAAATAATCATTAGAGAAGGCATGCACATGCAAGACTTCCATGGTTTTTAACTGTCCGCATGTTCTATGGGGGAGGCATTGCATCCTCCAAGAAAAAATATATGCATCTAGACCCAGATTCACATGAACTTCCTTCCAAGGCCAAAGGATCGGTTTTCCCACTTAACTACACAGTGACAACATCTAGCAGTTCATCAGTGTAGCACACCATACTCAAAACACTATCAATAACTTTAAAGCAATCAGTTTGGGTAGCTGATAGCTGGGTATGAGCATAATAACTTGATTCCTTCTGTGATCTAGCCATTGTAGACTTCATCTCCCCTGGGTTTTTGTCAGTGTACTGCTGAAAAGGGGTGACTCTCATCCAAAGGAGAGTTAGGGATGGATAGTAATACTTTGTTATTCTGTTCAGCTCACAAGTGCATTGTCCTCTTGTTTTCTTCTCATACTGAGCAGTTAGAAATGGGAAGTGACTAGCAAGAAGCAAGTTAGATAAGTGTGAAGAACTGGGAAAACTGATTATTTGGGATCCCACTAAATTCCTTTCCTTACCCATCAGTATGAGGATGGATAGGTTTTAAATCTTGTGTATCCTTATTTCAGGATAGAGTCAGGGATTTTCGGAAATGAAACTAAAAATCAGTATTTGTGAATTCAATATTGAAAAATCTGTATCAGTGGGTTTCCCCTCCACCTCCAAGTGGGTCACCTTGTCAATAGATGTTAATATTCTTGATTGCTTAGGCAGTTATATGGATAAAAAGCAGAATTTTCTGTGCTGCTTCCCATTTATTCTTGTATTTTCCCATTCTCTAGACATTTCATGTTTTACAGTACCTGCTCTACTAAAATTCAAGGTGAGTAAATCTTGCTATGTACTGTAGTCTCCTGAGAAGGGAATGTTTTGTTTATTGCTCATAATAATGTAAAATAACACACTTGGACAACTGAGACAACTTTAGTCCATTGCCATAAAGAGTTTTTCCCCTGCAAGGGCCTTTTTGAAGACTTGAGTGGGAGTTTTGGAATTCTTTCTAAAGAGAAGCACTATCATTCATTTATTTAGACTATGTCAACACTGGACATTGCTATATATAGTGTTAAGCAGAAAGGTACTGCAGATGCTACCAAGCCTGCCTAAGTTGTGTTTTCTCACTTTGTAGGTCATAAAATCAAATCTGACTGAGATGGACATTGCTTTCTAATCTTTCCCCTTGGTTTTTACTCAATACCTTGAGAACTGCTGCTACAAGAACGATCCACAGGCTACCACTGGCCTGCAGGATTAGAGATCTGCAGACTGGTGTAAATAATCTACTCAATGAGCATTATATTTACTAAATTGTGATGTTGCTTGCATCTACTACTATGCAATACATTTTGCCGAAATTGGGTTAGATTTATTAGAAGTTCAGTCTGACTGTGGAGCTTTGGTCTGAGTTGGAAACCAAATAATTATCAATCAAATATCTAATTATTATGCAAATAATGGGGCATATCTAGTTCCAGCATCTTTCAGTAGATCAAAGGCCAGGTATGGACTATCTGGTCTAGAAATAACTCTTGATAATATTAAATAATGGTGATAGTCTAGTCACAATCTTTTGTGAAGACTGAGGAAAAAAATCAACCCAGTATTCCAGGGCTTTTTGCATTGTTTGCTTGTTTTACTAGTCTGGCAAAGAATTGCTGCTTTGATTTGTCTGTCTTCTGGTATACTTATGTAATTTCTTGTCTTTCCTGCCTCACAGCAGCTGTATTTTACTTAGCATTGTTAGCTGCTTCTTTTTCTTTTTTTAATATATATCTTCCTGAACTATTTGCTTGTACTAATAGTGCCTTTCTTCCACTTTAAACATCTGAAATATATCTTTAGTACTGAGTTAGTCATGCTGTTTCATCTTTTTTCTATATTGAGAAAGATGCTACCTTGCCTTAGTTATCTTCTCTTAACTGTTCTTTTCTGCCCCTCACTGATCAGTTTCTTTTGGAAAGGGTTACTCCAGTTGCATAACCCTTTAGTTGGTTGTTGTGGAGATATGACAGTTCTCTTTCCACAGTTCACCCCAGAGCCACTCTAATTTCTGCAGCATTACAGGTTGAGGGATTCTATTAGGTTGCACGCTGTTGCCATCGGGCTTGCTTATTTAAACTGTCTCCAAAGGCCAAACAGGCTTTCTGTCATCTTGGTTCACATATTACTGGGTTGATGACTGGACCCCAGCAACTAAAGGTTTTGTATGGCTGAATACATCTTACTACATATTTAACTTAATGCTTAGATGCTTTTTTCCAAGGACTTGAGGTCAGTTCCCCATAATCTCTTAAGACTTTAAATCCATTGTCAGTGTATGCTTCTGACAAGAAATTGCATTTTTGTAGGCAAATGCTTAAGGTTTTCTTCAGGTTTCTATTTCTTCCACATTACCCAAAATATTAGTGATCCTCATCTTTGTCTCACTTGAATACTTTTGTGTTAAAGCCACATAAATATTACACTGCTACTATGTATGTTCAGATCTCCATTAAAGTGGTAAACTCTTTAGCCACAGTCCCTTGAGTCAGATCCATTCATAGCGTGTATCTTTAGCTTTGGAAGGAAGCTCTGAGCATGCATTTTCCCCTCTGTTTATCTAGCTAATAATAAGCTGCCAGGATACTTGAACAGCTTCATGGCTGGCATCCAGCCCTTCACCCAGGAAAGGATTTTGCCATAGCTTTCACTGGAGAGAATTCAGATTTAGAATAAATGTAACACTATACCTGAACTCTCCTAGTTCAATCTGGATGGAAGCTGACTTTCCCTTTTCCCTGTGGCTAATTCATGACTGAAGAGGTTAAAACAGATCTTAGGGGGTTCTTGACCACATTGCTTTACAAATGCTTCTATCTCCTTAAATGTGGCAATACAAAACCCTTTTCCGATCACATTGTGAAAAGGAGGTGATTAATAGCCACCAGTGTACTCACCTCTCACAATGTATGGCAACTAAATGCTCAGTTGCATGTAGATTCTTCATATGTTGCAACCTGTGAACTTTTGACAACTATATTGCATACAGGTATGCAAATGACCACTAGGTTTGAAACCAGACTAGTGGCAATAGTGTTAAAACAGTATTGGGCTAACAGTGGGATTGACTTAACATCTACCTCAGTCAGTGAAGTAATATTATGACAACGAAATACAGAATATTCAAAACAGAGAACATAATATGCTGGTTAAGTGGTGATGAGCTCTGAGCTCCATTTGAAAAAAAGAGGGAAATCTGCAACTCTTTCCAAAATGGAGTTCAGAACACTGATTTCTTACTGAGGCTCCTTCAGCGGGTTCAGGTGAACTGCAGCTCCAGTCTTTTAGGTTCGCTCTCCATGTGGCAGTCAGTCATCTTAATGACATACTACAGCCACTTCAAACAAGACCCTGAAAGTAGTAGTGAATGGGAGCACATCACCTGGTGAAAAGAGGTGAAAATAGAAAGCAATTTAGGTGACTTTAAGTAAGGCCTAATTTGCCTAACCTGAAATGCAGTCTGCCTTGCAATACAACCTTCCTGACCTTCCCCAAACATCTTGGTCTGGAACCAACCTAATCTGTTGCCAGAGAAGGATTCTTCTCCTATTCTAACACCTCAGTCCTTCGTCTCAAGTTCCAGGCATGCTGCTGTTGTGTGCTGCACGCCCAGGTCCCCGCTGGCTTCCCTGTGACCCAAGGGTTATCACAGGTTAGTTGATTTGATCTTTCTAAGAGACAGTGAGTGATAGCCAGTTTTGCTCGATGCAGTTTGATAGTCTGGTCATGCCAACCACAACGTGTCTGACTCTTGTCTTGTCAATTCCTTTCTTGTTCTCCCATTTCCGAAAGAAATAAATATCTTCATAACAAGTTGCAATAAAGAAGCAGGTGGGGAAAACTGGATACCAAATTAAAAACAAGAAAACAAGCTTTTTGTCATCATTTACTTTCTAACTGTGTGTGATAAACTAAAAAGGATCCAATTAAGACAAATCATGTTTCACTAGTACTTTTTCATAGTATCCTTTTCTTCTTAATCTTATGAGAATATTTACTGTGGGTTTTAATATATTGTTACATGACAGCATGGTATGAATGGATGAATAGGGCTAAAGACTATAGATAACAGCGCGGGGGTAAAATAGTGCAGTCCAGTAAGAGAAATCTCGAACTTAGTGGTGAAAGAATTGTTTTAGTGTTTCTTGGCCTCTGTACATCTTTGTGTAATCAAGAAAGTGGCCTTATTTAAAGCATGAGGGCTGAAAACAGAGTAAGACTGGCCAGATCTTTCCTTTTATGCTGTTAGTAACTAAATTTGTGCATGACAAGGTACAGATAATAAATGGGCAACATACCAACAACTTAGAGAATTTGGGGGTGCTAAGAGTGTTCATAGCTTGAACTGGAATAGCAAGAGTTGCCATACCCGTAGCTGTAATGGTGATATTTGAAAAAAAACTTCATCAAAATAGTAGCATTTCCTAAAGATTGCTATGGTAAAGGTATACCCATTCCAAATGTGAAAACTTCACCAGTTATCAATTAATGTACCTAAAACCATAAAGGAGGAAGGGCAGAAGTTCACTTTAATTTCTACAAAAGCTTATCAGATTTCTGTTTCTGGGAAGAAGATTGCTGTGGACTAGAATACGACCTCACCCCTCCCTAAAATGTATTTGAGATTCAATAAACTGAAAACAGAGTAGTAGCTGACACTAACTTTAGTGCTACTGAAATGTGACAGGTATGCAATCTAGTATGTGGATGTTAATGTTTATAAAACTCCTATTTAAGCAAAAAAAAAAAGTATCCTAGCAACTTTTTTTCAGATTTTGTTACATCATTGATATTTCTAATGTAGCTTTTCTGTAAAACATGATTTAAAGCAGCATTTCATTGTGGTAACATTTACCTCATTTCTGCTACTGCTTTCTGCCTTAGCGTTTGAATGATTAGATTCTTGCGGTAGAGTAACTTAGATCTAGATAAATGTAAAAAAAAATTATTTCATGAAACTATGTGAGCCACTCAAAGTCTGTCTTTTTCTGTCGTTGCCTTCATTTTCCCAGTGTAATAGGGTTCCCGCTAAAGGACTGAAGAGTTAAAAGGAATTTAATTGCTGTGTAATAAGCCTTATCCTTCGGTGAGGTACTTCATTGAAGCTAGACAGTGAGTGTTTTGTGACAGAAGGAAAAGCTGAGGGGGATGGGAGGAGGAGGAAGCTACAAAATGACCACGGCTGGCCTCTCTGCATTCCTCCAAGGCTTGCTTTTTTAAAATTGGAAGCTGCTTTTATAGATGCTCCTCCAAACAGGTTTGTTTTTTTCCATACTGTCCCATTTAGACTTTGGAATGCATGTACGAAAGGGCAGGCCCCCAAAGTGACTTTCCAATCTGTTTTTGCGATTCCAGCCAAGTTCCCTTTAATGTATGGAGCAGGCGAAGTTGAGCTGACTCTCTTATAATATCACAGAACTCGGGCGCAGCTGCTGCTTTAAGTGGCACTGTGTGATAATACAACAGCTCTGCTATTTACTGGGACTCAAGTGCCTGGACTGGCACACAGAGACATTATATGAAATCCGAAAGCATGAGGATAAAGGAGATTTCTTTGCGGCAAGATCCTGATCTAAGAAAGGAGTTGGCATTGCTAGCTCGAGGATGTGATTTTGTTTTACCTTCTAGATTCAAGAAGAGACTGAAAGCTTTTCAGCAGGTCCAGGTTTGTCTTTCAGTTCTTATACAATTAAGTTATTATTGTCAGTTGTACCTTCACAAATTGCAGGAAATACATGCAAGTTCTTCCTTGGCTAGCAGGACTTCTATAGTCTGCTCCATATATGATGATTTTTCTGTGTTTTAGAAGACTGTGCATGTAGTTTTCTGCAAAGAAAAAATGAGGAGAGTTTACTGAAGCATGTAGCATAGATAAAGTACGATGTTTGCACAGCGGCATATGCAGTGGAAAGTTGATGTGCTTAATGCTATTAGACTTTTAAAGACTGTTTTCCTTAATCTGCATAATCATAATCTGCATGTATTTTCCCAGGGATTTTAATTTACCTTTTACTGAAACTGGGCATATAAAATACACTGAAATAGGCTGTAACTTTACCAAGTCAAACATAATATGTTAGAAGGTACTTTCATACTTACTTGGTAATCCTGAATTCCTTTGGATTTAGTTTATTTTGGACTTTGCATTTGGATGAGATCAGTTGTTGCTACATGGTTCACACATGTGCCTCTTTGCTGTTTTGCAGCAGCGAGTTAAATCCACCATTTTAATGTGAGCTCGTAATTGAAAATAGAAGCATTTGAAACATATAACTAGAAGGAAAACTACTTACAGAGTAAATGTTCGAAGAGATTATCTTTTGGGAGGGGGAAAAAGCGTACCACTGTTTTATTGGAGCAACTGAAAGTTGATATTTCCTCAAACACACTTAACTTGAGGCTTTTGGTGGTGTGTCAAAGCATTCACTTTGTCCTTACCTCACCCTCACTTCTAATTCATGTACTAAAGGTATATCAGTGATGGTATGTGTGACTTTTTTTACCCTTTTTTAATTAAGGAAAGTTTATCTGTTGAATAAAAATTACATTATTTTAGGATTTCTGGCTTCTAAAATCATTCTAAATACAGCCTGCTACTTAATTCTGAATTCAGTGCACTACTGTCCCTTTCAGGTGACCTTCAAGACAGGGCCATAGAGCCCTATGACCCTAAAAATGTGTTAGCCTTCTGTCTTCTACATTGTTATTGTAAATCTGTTTCAGCTGAGCTATATAAGCAATGTTTATTCCTTTGTGCAAAGCAGAATGCAAGTGCTGACCCTGCTGTTTTATGCTGTTCAGCATAAATTTGTGAATGAAAGGGTTTTACAACTTGAATCTTTCGTGCTGAACTGGAGACATAGAAGGAAACTTGTTGACTACAGACAGCAGAAAAAGAAAATACTATCTTAATTACCTAAAAGTAGCAGTATCAGTTAATATTTAGGCACCTCAGAGCATGAGGCAAGTTTAGTCTAGTCATGGCATCCTGAAGTAAACAAACACACTATTACCTTGTGTGGTGCCCCTTAACTTGATCTGTCTTTCATCGGATGGTAGTTGGATCACTTGCCCTTTTACAGGGCTTTTTTACAGTGAGCTAGAAAACATCTCAATGTGGTATGGTAATGCTTATCTACTAAGAACTAAGTACTTTAGAAAACAGCTTATCTAATCTGGATTTTTTTTCTGGTTTAGCATGCTGCCAGCTATAAACTTACAATGCAGACAATTAACAAATATTTTTCATTTTTAACCAGACTTGCACTTCTTGGGTAAATGGCAAATGTAGATAACGTATGTTAAACCACTTAATTATATTACAGACAAAATTCTGTGGACAAAACAGACTCAATAGGAATATAAAACTAAAATCTTACACCTGTGTTTGCTCAATTTGATGTAAAGTATTTTATCCGAGGTTCCTTTTTTTAAATGGTACTTCACTTCAACCTCATGATTTTAAGGAGACCTTTTTGAAAGCACCTTAAAAAAAAAAATACGAGTGCTGATAACTGTTGGTATAGAAGAAGATGGGCATTCTTTAGCTGACACTTCATGTTAATGTTAATTTCAAGTTGTCTTCATGGGTTAGGTGCATTTCAAAGAGTGGCTATTCATCATCTACATAATCATTGGAGAGATTTCATGTTGAAATTAAAGACTGCTTAGAGCTTTTGTAGAAAACTTGAAAAATTTTTCTCATTTCAGTTGCTAGGCTTCATTGCCATTGGGAGTTTACAACCTCCTATACCACTGTAATATTGGCTTTCAGACAGAACAGTTCGTGAATATGATGTAAAATTAGAATGCTAAAATCAAGCAGAAATGGAAGCCCATCTGTTTTTCTATACTTTTACTACACTCTTATAATTTTTCATATCCACGTGGTTTCTATAACTTGTGAAACAAATGGCAGAATCTCCTTAAGAGGTTTAGTGCTACTAAAGCTAGCTTCTTAAAATACAAAATGAGTAATGGTGGTGGATGAGATAACATGTGGTTCAACATCTGCTCTGAGGTGGGTTGGAGTGACTGGGTCTTGCACAGGTTCTAGGAATTCTAAGGCAGTGGCTTTTTGCACAGAGCCATGTAAGTAATCTGTGTAGGTAATCCCCTGTGTTTTGGAAGGGGTGGTCATTGGAGCATAGCAAATCAAGTTTCATGAAAATCTTTAAATAGACAACCAGTAGTGAGGTGGGTGGCTCTGGAAAGTGGTGGAGCAGGCTGTTTCTCAGTGGTTGCATGTACTAATGAAAATTGATAAAACTGAGCCAAATAGGGCTTTCTGGAAAGACTGGTTTCTCAAAAGGAAGATAAAACAATACACAGCTGTTGAAATGTTCCCTATTACTTTGGGGAACTGAATTTTTGAACAGATAATTGTAGAAAACTCAGTAGAACTTCAGTTTATCTTCTCCTGATGTTGCTTGTAAGAAAGACCTTTCTTAGGTAATTTAACACCTATGGAATATAGTGAACTGGAGATGCACACTTGAAGAGGCACCGTGTCCATCTTGCTCATCAATTTCTCTGAAACTTTGGAGGGAGAAGAAACTCTCACATGTCAAATGTACTGGCAAGTTAAAGATGTGAACTGAAAGGCTTATTACCTGCTGATAGCCGAGCAGAGTGTTTTAGCCAACAGCTGGTGACATCCCTACCTGTCAGAGCTGGAATATAAGCAGCATCATTACCCAGGCTATGTGAGGAAAACATGTCTGAAGTTGGAAACAAAATGATGACAGAATAAAATGCATCTGTGTACAGTGACGCGCTTGTACCCGTGTAACTCAGTGTTAGCTAAACTAGGAAAACAGGTATTTTTTGCTCCTTAGAGGCCACATCACCTTGTAGAACAGTTAGTTCTAGACGACTTTAAAGTCAAATAAATCTGTGCTGAATGTGATGATTTAAAAAAAAAAAAAAAGGCTGGCCTAAATCTGGAATTAATCCTCTGAATGTCAGTGCCAGAACTGAGTGCTAGTGTATTTTCTGATACTTTTAATGCATCATGCCTTTATCTGCTGTTACTACTTGGTGATTCCTGTAGTTGTATGCATCGCACCTCGGTGTGGAAATGGAGAACCGCTAGTTCCATGACCACCTGTTAATGATACTAAACACTGGTTACACATGCTATTTATGTCAGCTGTATGAGAGCTATTTCTTTAGCTTCTGCAGTGCCTCACAAGATTGGCTTTCCTTCTGAGTGAAGTAAGTTTAGACATTAGTGCCTCTTGATCACGTTTGCACTCCTCTGATACCTAAATGCTTCATACATGCTTGTGGCATGTTCAAGACAGCAATGAATACAGAGCCTGTAGGTGCTAATGTGTGCTGGGCTGGTGCGTGGTTGTGCTGCAGTGCACTGATTCTTCCAGTCATGAAGATAACATTCCCATGTCTGAGGTAAAATGAATTTTAAAGTTTGTGAGGCAGTTGGTGTTGCAACTATAGTCACAGGTAGGTTGTGTAACGATTAGAGGTCTCTGGCAGGCCAGCTTTCCTATTAGCATGAATTTTCTAATTTAACATCATCTGGAGACCTTTTAACACCACAGAGGGAGGACCCGATATCCATTTTTACATAATAGTTTTACATCAGGCACACAAATGCTTTTTTTAAAGAGCAAAACCCAAGTGTTCGCGGGGGGCAGGGGTGGATAGAAATCTCATTACAACTGTAGCTAATAGTTACACTTGACACTAGTTTCCTGTTAGAATGCCAGTTTTCTGGAGCAGATGCCAATGTTCAAGATAGAATGAAAATATCTAAGCTGCCTGCTGAGACTGGCTAGTTAAGATGAGAGGTTTTCCATAAATGGTCCATTGCTAATGGTTTGCTGGGTTTTAAGCTCTAACCTCTTAAAAGAAGCTGTAAGCAAGCTGGTAGTTTTTTACCACTTCTGCAATGGAGACTCCTGGTTCGAGCTTAAAATGGATTGGCTGCCCTGTGGTAGCAGCTTCTTTACCTGCTCGTGGCTGGTAATAAATTTATGCAAATATGTACTGTTTTCTGTAGAAAAGCCAATATGGTGCAAGTTTATGTTACAGCTTACTTTACTTGCATGCATGATTTGAGAGTCTAGACATCAGTTCCCTCTGCAGCTGTTTTTTGGCCCAACAATTCAGACATTGAAGAGTTCTGATTTATTTATTTTTCCCTTGGAATATAAATTTCACTAGCCTTTTCTCCCTTTTAACATACTTCCCATACCTTTGTAATCACTAATGCTACTAATAGTAGGTGTTCTATGACTGTTGAAGGTACTACTTTGTATGCTAGAAAGTCTGAAACAGTTTGGCACATCTTCATATGAAATATCCTTCAAATTTTACAGGGTAAGAGGGATATGAGATTGTTTTCACAATTGTCCAAAACAGGATCTGTTTTTGCAGTTGTCCAAATAGGAATTTGTGGGGCATCGTCAGACAAGAAGTTGACAGAATACTTGCTCCAACTGTTGACTCTGCAGCTCAGTAACAAGGCTGAGCTTGTTGGTATTTTTCTTGTTTGAGTGGGTTTTTCCTAAGCTCAATTGCATTGAGTGATTGAAACTTGTTTTGTTGTAAACATGGAAGGATGAGAAGCTATTGCAGAGTTTAAGAATTAAGTGGATGTCTGTCTTAGCCCTGTTTGTTACTTTTGATGTTGAACTGATGGCCTGTCCTGACAAGGGCTGTTTTCTGTAGACAAATGTTAGAATTGCCTCTGGTGTAACTGACTGTCAGTTTTTCCCCATTATAAATGATGTTTAGGCAGTCATGGTTCCTTTGCAGGTAGTGAGTCCCAGTGTGGTCCATTGGCTGTGTACAATCAAAATGATCACATACTAGGAGGATCTTACCAGCTTGTCTCCTGAAAACAGTTGGCGTAACAGAATATACTGGTAAAGAATAGGAGTAGTGATTTAACCTACGATCAGAGTATTTTCCAAGAAAGCTGCAACTATATGACAAACTGGATATACTATTGACTGGGATACTTGATTTGACATAATTCATAAAATGGAAGCTATTTGACAACAACTCACAGCCAGTGACTAGTATTTTTGCACCACTTCTGTCTTACCACAAAATGTAGAAGTTGTTGCCTTTCACAGGTAGATTTTTCTGAAGAATCTTGCTTTTTTTCCATTTTATAATCTGTACCTTTTTCCTTTTGTAAATTAGCAGGGCAGTGGAGGAGACAAAATTAGTGGAGGAGACAAAAAGTATTTTCACTGGTCAGCCACAGCAAACTGTTAGAGGATCCCACCTCTAAAGCCTTTGGTAAAAGTTTTGTCAGCAAATAAAGCAAGTTACTGATGGACATGCATGTAATATGCAAAGGTCTGTTGTGCTCATGGCGTTGGGTGGGGAGGTAACTACTTCTTCTTTTTTTCCATTCCATCCCCACCCTAGTGCATTTCTGAATAAATCATTAAACTCTTTCTAACTGCATAACTGCAACTTTTTTGATGCTGAAACTCTACGTGACTGTACAAAAAACCAAGCATATGCAGCCATGTTTGGAGGTATTTCTACAGCAATAATGCATTTGCAATAGAGTCCTCCAGTTCACAGCAGGACTGCATGATTTTTCTATGTCAGCTATACCAAACTGCAAATCAGGAGATTCCTGGTATTTCCAAAATCAGAGTTGTAGAACTTGGGTAAGAGATCTGTTAGTGCAACATATGTATTATGGAAAGTGAGGAGATTGGGAAGTGTGTGCTGTAATGGTTAGGTATCATGCAGAAAAGTGATGCGAACTTATCTCAGATGGAGAGTTCAGTCTTCACTGAACTAGTGAAAATCAGTTTTTGACCACTTGAAAGTTTTCCAGTGTTTGCTTGTTTATTGCATGCTACTTTTGTATGTGTGCATGTAATATGACTTGTCTGTGGTGACCGTTTACACATGCTTTTAGTTGAATGTATTTAATTTTAATATGCAAGATGGTGTGTATGGAATGTATTTCATAGTTCTGGGTAGAAGCTTTTCCTGGATGCCACTACCTATATCTCCTCCTACGTGAGAATTAACACACTATTCCAAATAGGTTTGTGTAGATGGTCCCAAGTTTGCGTGCTCTGCTGAAATACTGAGGCTTTAGTGGCTTTCTCTTGAGGCTCATTTTGGTTGTTTAAATATGGCTTGGTTAAATCGAAGGAGAAAAGGGTTACTGATAGTTGTGCCACTATCAAATTTTTTTGAAATAATTCTTTAAGCTTTAGTAAGACTTTCAAAACTATCCAGTGATGGCTCTTACCACAGCAATTTCACTCAAACTGGGTGGGGTGTTTCTTTCCCTAGCTATCATGCAATTAAGAGTAAAAAGCTGAACTACTTCTTACTTTGCTGTCTTGAGACTTAAAAGAAGGGGAGAAATTAGCTTCAGGTAGCAAACAATTAACAGAATCTTTTTTTTACCTCAAAATCAGAGGTTACCATACAAACAGTATTTCAGTGACAAAATAGACCTGAATTGTAGTTTGTTATTAAGCTGAATTTTCCAACATTAAATTGTAAAATGAATGTAGATTCTTATGCCTGCCACTTGGTAGCCTGGGATACTCTAGAAGGATTGATATTTTGTTCTTGAAGATGATGTTTGCTCTCAACATGGACCCCATTACTAGTGAGTTACTGTACTAAAGTATGAAGTAAAATTTGATACTGAGTGATTAAAAAAACAAAAACCATGCAAATCAACTGACTCTTCTGAGCTTTCTATTTGTAGTTTGGCCACCAGTTGCCAAACCAGGAGGGGATTTGCCTGACTCAGGTTGTCAGTGGACAGAAGAGGGAACAGATCAGTTAGATTCGCCATTTGTTATCTCAACTTGCAATAACATTGTCTGCACTATGAACTTCTGAACACAATGAGCTTGACGTGAGTTAACCAAATATACAAAAGGTTTCCATCCTTAGAGCTGTTTTTTTATGCTTACGGTAAATAAGAAATTGAATATATTTTTAGGCCATGGAACTCTAGTTCTAACTCCATCATATTCCTCTGAGTACTTCTGCAAGTTGTAGTGCAAGTCTACGAGGGTCTTCCTTAGACTTAATTTTTACTGTTGTAACATGAAGAAGGATCCTGGACTCCTGACGACTCTAAACCTCACTGAATCTCTTTTGATTTGTTCATGGAATGGCTACTTGCTGGAACATCCCAGAAACTCAGGGCACTTTAATTCTGCCAAAATTCAGACAGAGCAGTATATGGCTCCATCTCTAGAGTAAAGCTGGTTTAGCATTGAGGATTGTCATTTGCATTGAATCACAAGACCAAATGACCATAGACTTTCGTACAGAAATAGGCTTGAGAGTAAACTGCCAAGAACATGCATAAATGAGATGAGGATGATAGCAGTCAATCTGTGTAAAACAGATGAGCCTACAACCTGGAGCACAGGCAGGAGACTCCCAACACGTTGGTCTGGTCGGAATTTGAAGGTGAGCACGGAATTGCTAACTGGAACACAGACTGCATTGAGAGGGTTGCTGAACCCTGCTCCTTTGTGTTAATTCAGGTGACCAGTATGTATAAAATCAGAAACAGTGTAGTTTGAAGCACTTTTTTTTCTTCTAGTGGTATATGGCTAGAACTTTATGGAAAAGTGTATTAATTTTTCTACTTCCTTCCCCTCATTGTAGCACAAATTTTAAGTGACTACTGACCAAACTGGAGCAGAGAACTGATCTGAGTTAAGCCTAACAGCAAAAGTAAGCTAGTCTAAAACTGCTTCAGGGTTAAAATTAATAGATGTTTATCTCTTACTGTGGAAAGAGGAGCATGTATGATAAAATTAGCCTCTGTAGAACATCCAAAACCAGCTGCCAGACAGTGACTGAAAGATAGCAAACCGAAGGCCGGGATAGGAAGAAGCAACTGGGACTAAAATGTTTGTTGCCAGAGGAAAGACTTATGCATATATACCCTGACACCTGTTTTTTTAGCATAGGTTCATTCTCTGTAGGTGTCTCTCTGAGCTTGGTCATTCACATATATCTTGGCTTTCTAAGTTAGGCAAGATGAATCACAATCTTAGCATGGTTTTAAGCCTAAAGTAAGCTTATTTCAAACAGTACTGCCACAGTATTCCTCTAATCTTCCTTATGTTAGCAGTAGAACCATGTTGCTTCTAAGTGGAATCAATTGTGTGAGATTGGATGAGGACAAACAGGGTGTTTTAACTTTGCTTTTTAGCTGTCTTGGTGACCTGAGGCAATTCACCATACTGCTTCACTACCACTAGTACTGACACACGGGTCAGTAAACTCTGTATGTGGGAGTGGGGGAAGATGCAGGTGTACTGTGGTGTAGCTTGCCTCATGCCGTGCTGTGAAACTTCATTATTAAGCGTTCAGATTAAATTACTGTTTTCAAGCTATTTTTCAGGGCAATGGCTACATTTTAGAGAAATCTAGCTTCGAAAAAAACAAATGCTGAAAGCTTTAAGTTGTCAAAGCATCATCTTTCACATCACCATCCCTGGAAGTATTTAAAAGACGTGTAGATGAGGCGCTTAGGGACATGGTTTAGTGGGCATGGTGGTGTTGGGTTGACGGTTGGACTCGATGATCTTAGAGGTCTTTTCCAACCTTAATGATTCTATGATTCTATTCTATGATTCTATGACAGAGGAAAAAATACTGTTAAGCGTATCAAGCTAAATGGGAAGTGGTACAGTCTGAACTCTTGCAGTAATAAATCTGTCTTTTTAGTTTGGCTAGAAAGAGCCTGATGAAGAGCATACAGAGAATAAGGAGAAAACATCTCTTCTTTAACTTAGATAATTGGAAATCTGAATGTCTACCACAAGGTCACGAGAACTGGTGTTACAGAAGAGATGTTTCTCTGGGCTTGTCCTGAGGGAAGTTCTGATAGTAAGCTTACTTTACCTATCCTGAAGCAGATTTTTGAAGGCACTTGAACATGCCGAAATATTTGAGGTGTTGGAACGGATTTTTCTAAATTAATGTCTTTTCCTTCCAAATGAGACTGAACCCTTTTCTAGACAATAGTAGCATAAATCTTTTACCTGGTGTTCAAGATTTAAATTCCATAAAACTACTGATCATGTCACTTGCTTATCTAGAGGGAAATGTTGAGTTTCATAGCGCAATCAAATAGATAGTAAGTTAGAACAGAAATATTCCTGGGACTTTATTGGTCAGACTTGGACTGATGGCTATAAAAAGAACAGAGAGACAGGAAGGCTGGTCAGGTACTCCTTTGGAGCCTGCTTACTGATAACATTTTCTTATGTTCACAATTACCATTTAACTTTGATAGACTGTAGGACACCTTGTATTCTGTAAGAACTTACTGAGTTTAATAAAGGAGAGACTTCATTTTAAAAAAAAAATAGTGTAGCATAAGCTTAGAATTTTCAAGTTCATGTGCTAAACAGCATTTGGGTCTCATCACTGCCATCCTATTGCCCTTTGGGTCTCCATGTTGACTTCCATTTTCTATTGTATATCAGGGAACTTCATGCAGTATCTGCTTTTGTTGTTGGGTGGTTTATAAGCATTGTACATGGGTGATTGCAGGGATAGTAGGATTTAAAAGGCTGAGTAGCATACTTCTGCAGAAAATCCTCTTAGCTTATGATGCACTTTATTTTACCCAGGTAACATTAGCATAAAGTGTGATATATAAGAATAGAAGACCCAGTATATTGAAGAACTAGATTAATTTATGCATTGCACATTTGAAAAGTATTGCAACATTCCTTTTTTTTTTTTAATTCCCTAGTTAAAAATACTAAGGTTTTGAACTAAAATGTTACCTATTTGATAGGTAAAAATGTCTTTATAGTATTTTCAGTATTTAATGCCATTTTTTGTTTGGGATTGGGGTGTACCACTTCTTAGTAAAACTTAATGTGAAGTTGGCCATAGATGTGAGGTAGAATTTTTTTGGGTCCTATTGTCTTGACCCTATTGTATGTATTCCATTAACTTTTTTCTAATATGTACATCCTTATGGAAATTTGTGTCAAATAATACAGCAAGAGCTGGACACTAACTCTGTGAATGTGTTTTAAATGTTTGGGTTTTTTTTTTCAGAGAAACTGGCATAACAAATGTTGGTGTCTGTCAGATACTAGAAAGCATCAGCATTTCTGAATGAAGTTCTCTTTTTCTGTAGTCATGTCAAAACAATGCAAATATCAAATCAGTTCAGTAAGCTTGTCTTAATCAGTAAGCTGACTAAAAAATACTACATTGATAAACACATTTACCATGTTTCCTTTTCCAGCAAGTCCTTTTTAAGTGAGGTTTCACTTACTTGCATTTGAATCCACATATTCAATCCCTTCGTGGGGCTCAGTATTTCTGGGTGGTAGTCTCTATGTGCAGATGTAGATCTAGACTTGACTGAGTATACAGTCTTAAAATACCAGGGAACAAGCACCCCCCTTCCTTTTTATTTCAGAAATACATCCTGTCATTGAAAGACTCCATCATAGCGTCACCTCTCTCTTTCAGTTGAGAGAGAGGGGAAAGGGCACCTCAATTTAAAATTCCCACTGTCTTTGTTTTTGCTTAGAACCAAGTTAACTGCCAAGTGCAACTCATCTGTTGGTAGATATAAGAAGATTATCTAGTAAGAATAAACTTCTCTCTTTGGAGTGAGGTGTATCCATGTTCTCTGGTATTTACTAACATATTACTATATTGTAATTATAATAATGGTTTTATTTTCCATTCACTGGCAACAGCTGGAAAAGTATCTGGAGAGTTGCAAAATAAAATGGGAAATTTTCCCTTTGAACAGTGACCCCATTTGGATCTAAATTTCCACTTCCTCCTTCGTAAAAGTCAAGGCAAATAAGTGTTGGATAACTGTGGACTGTCCTTATGGTCGTATATGTCAGGAATGAAAACTGGTTATGTATTAAAGGTTTTCTTGAATTCTCTTACAGACATTATTACAAACAAGTAAGTTTGTAATACGTAAGTTTGTTTACATTATTACAAACACGGAATTTCCAAGGAATCCTCACTTCCCATCTTTTACATAAAACTTAAACTGCAGTGGCAACTTTACAATACAATTACAGATTCTGGACTTTACATATACTTATTGCAAAGGTTAATGTGCCCTTCAGACCTGATGCTGCAGCACACATCTGCTTGTATGAGTTATTTACAAACTTAATCAGCTGTTATCCTTACCTCCAAGCATGTGCTCTTTCTTGGCAAGTTACTTACCAAATCAGTCTCTCTCATCAGTTTAGCTTACTGATACCAGTATTAAAGGTGTTAACTTAAACCCATAAGAAAATGTAGATCACTTTCTAAATGTTAAACTGGCCACTGAAATGGAATAGTTGTGTGAAAAGAGTAACGGGCTGTTGCTGCAGATTTTCAATTCAAAGATTCGGTGTTGGCAGACTTCTAGCAGTTCTTGTTAATGAATAAATTCCCTGGTTAAAGTTATAATGAATTTTAGAAGAGCGTAATCTCACACAATTAGTGCATTTTTTTAATTGCCCTGAAATAACAGAACTGACTCTCTTCATCAGCTATACACTATGTGCATCTACAGAAGTAACTAGCTGAAATTATAAAAGCAGTGGAGCTTTCTGAGCCCTTTTAGTGTCACGTATTCCCTCATTGGAACGCATACAGCAGAACAACCTCAGTTGTTCAAGAAGCCTTTTGGTTGTCGGATGGGATTCAGGCTGAGAGAAGAGGAGAATCCCTGGCCCTTCTTGGGAAGGTGAGGAGAGAGAGGAGATATAATACTGACTTTATAGTGCATTAATTGGAGCTGATAGTTTTGGATGACCGGTTTCTTTCTTTGGTACAGGCTCTTATCCCTGTGTTGACTGATATTAACAGTACAATTCAGTTGTCCAACTGCAGGTTGCTAGTGGCATTTAAGAAGCATTAATGTGCTCAGAACATCGGCGCAGCAGATGCAGAGTGAGAGCTGTGCTCTGAGCTGGCTGCTGGATACTGCATGGAATATTCAAGGGCGTTTTGGGTTGTGCCCTAGATGGTATTCTCACTAGATGCCTATATGTAGGCACCAAATAAAGCTATCAGAAATTATTGTGAAGTGATCATACACTTTCTAATGCAAATGAAGCATTTTTATAGTTTCTTCTTTCATGGACTTTGAGAAACCAGCATGTAGAAATAGGCAACATCTTTCAATATAGGGAGAGCTATTTTGTCTTGCAGTGCGAGGTTTGTATTCTATACTTGGTTTTAGAGTTGAATAAATGTACTGTCTTACAGATTAAATATTATCTATTTTTACACTAAGCACGCTGAATTCAAAGCCATGTTTAACATTCAACATTTTTATCTTAGAAAAATCAATTTTTTTTACCTATATGTCTATCTTCAGTTCTGAATCTGTTGCTTAACTTCTTCCTCATAATCATGGTCTGGAATATGTTTACAACAGATAAAAAGATAATAAATAAATAAATAGAAACCCTTTATTGTATAACTCTTAAGTAACACCCAAGGAAGTTCCACGTACTAGGATAGGTCTTACTACAAATCCTGAACTGAGATCTCCACATGCATTTAAGAACAGCTTTTAACCTGGGCTAATGGGAATCATTTATTGTGTACTCTGAGGTATCTGAAGTAAATTAGTAGCTTCTGAGAAAATACAAAGTTTCTGATGAACAAATAGTTCTGTTGATAGTCTTTCTTCTTCTCCTGGGGCCTTTTTCAATGTAGTCTTCCCTCTGCCCCTACCTTTCCTTTTAAAAGAAACTTTTTTTTTAATCTGAGGCTCTAAATTTTACTAGCTGTGGATTTTAAAAATGCCTTGTCTGTACTAGGTTTTCTTGAAATACTGATTTACCTAATGTTACCTGAAACATTCAGGGGACGTTAGTGGTCCATAATTGACACTTACCCTTTGCTCAGATGAGGCACAGCTCATCGAGCATCTCTGAAGAACTGCAACACCCGCCGCTTCTGTGGCAATTTGAGCAGCTCATGTGGGAGTGGCTATCCAGGCATATCTTGTAAATGGGGAAAAGGGGAGATAAAATAAAATAACCTTACTGTTTGGAACGAATATGAGAGTTTGATTCTGTTAAGTAAAAGATGGTGTGATTGCCAATGCTCAAAAGCATGCTAGCTATCAGACTGTGTGGTACCAGTCCAAGCAACAGGTCTTTGGTCTGGTTTTGCACAGGGTAACTGCTGGGGCTCTACTAAAGTGCTGATGCTGGGTTTCTAAAATGAAACAAGGTGTTCATCCAATTATAATATTATTTGTAGTGCTGGAGGTAATATTACTTAGAGAATAAAATGTTGCTATCTTTATTCTTCCCAAAAGTTTGGAAGTCTACGGTTGGAAGGGATTTTTGATGCCTGGTGGCACTCTTGTTCTAAGCTCATGCCTCATTAGCTGGACCACTAAACTAATGACAAGGTATCAAAAGTTGAAATTTACAGGATTCTTAGAAATTGACTTTAGGTGTCACAGTTTCAAGGTAACTTTTTCCTCTACGAAATAAAACTTGTAACTCAGTCGAGGTAATTCTGCAGCTGTGAACAGGAATCCTCGCTCAAATGCAGAGGAGGGGAAAGAAAGGTTAATGCAGGCTTTTTTAGCATGTGTAGCATTCTAGTGAAGGCTCCTGGGTTGGGACCCTGCAAATTAAAAGCTGCTGTCCGTAAGCACCTAGTTCTTTCACAGACTTAAGGAAGGATTTCAGTTGTGATAGGAAAGCTGGGTATCTTTACAGGCACTTTGACAGAGGTTATAAGGAATAAAATGAGGGTTGGGGTTTTTTGAGTTTTTGGTTTTTTCCCCAGTCCTGGTTGGAAATGAGATGGAATTCAGGATCTTGAACATATTTGACAGTAGGATAAGCCACCTTATAGCATTAACCATTGTTTTTACATTTGAACAGTGGCCTTGGGATGAAAGACTTCATGCTAATTTTGAGTTGCCATATAACTCTATTGTTACTTTGCTTATTATCTTTGTTTCTCTGTGTTATTGGGTTTTCTTCTGGAAACTAAGTACAAGGTAAATTCTTTACTGAGGCTAAATGCATTTAAATAAATAATTTGTCTTGTTACTGGTTATCTATTTTTTTTTTTAGTAGTACGGTATATCACAAATTCTTGAGAAACAGAGTTCTAAGCTCTCATGCCATAGTTGTGTATAGTTTACCAAAAAAACCCCGCTGCAGGAATCATTTATTACCTTTATAAAATCAACCATTTTTTAGGATCAAAAAAACCCCAAACCATCTTCACTGTAACTAAATTAAACAGTTTGGTGGTTTGTAACAAAGTTGTCATGCTTATTTCAAAAGTTTGGAGCTGTAAAACTAGAAATATTTCAAAAGCAAATTCTTTCATGACCTGTCTGTTAAGCTAGAAGTTGAAGTTTTTTCTTCTGAAACTGATAATATAACCTGAGTTATTTCAGATGTCTCCAAGAAGCTGTCTAGTATATTAATCCTGAAACTTGGTATGTTGAAGACTGAAGTTGTTTTTATTAAATTTTTAACATCCTAGAAATCTTTCTAAATCACAGTTTTTGGAAATACTTATGAATTTTTCCAATGTGCTCTCATTCTTAAATAGCTTATTCAGCCTATCATCAGAAATCTTTTTGAAGGCATGATGTAACATATAATACCAAGAGATTCAAGTCATCTGAGGATGACTATTATATGTGATTTCATTGTACCTGACTGTCAAATGTGTATTTATCTGTTTAGGTTCAGACAAAGAAGGAAGAAACTTTGCCACCATCACTTAGTCAAAACATTCCAACTTTCTATTTTCCTCGAGGATGTCCTAAGGAAAAAGTGAATATAGATGCTGTGATTGCCAAAATTGAGAGAACTTTCTCTGAGTTTCCAAATGAGAGGGCAACGTTAGAAGACATGGGGAAGGTTGCAAAGGTGAGAACTTGCTGGCTGTCTGCTTTTAATACTGTACACCTATGGAAAGGAAACATGAGTTCTGTGTGCTTTGTCTTCTTGCATTATGTGTTTTTATCTCCTACAAGGGAGTACCAGTAAGACATCATACTCAACACTGTTCATAGCACAGTTGTGTGTGGAAATCTTTGTGTTACTCTGTCTCAAATGGCCCTACGTTTTGCTTACAACAAGAAACAAACATTAAAACAAAACTTGAACTATTTTTTTTAGTTGCATAAACAACCAAATACTGAAGGGCACATTGTATGTTGTTCTGTATTGACCAACAGACTTAAGGCAAAAGCACTGTTAATGTGCATTTTGTTTTCAGGCATCCACACTGGTTTTTTTCATTTGGCAGTGTCATGAACCTCCATTGTAAAGACATTGAAAGAGAGAATGGTTTGGTAACTTGAGATGATAGCCCTCTAGTTATTATTGAAGAGCTAATTTAGAGTTATGGTAGAGTGACAAAAAACGGAGCTTAGAAAGCAGCAAATATTTTTTAACTTCTGTATAACGGACAATAAGCTAGTTAATTTAAGCTTAGATCTCCATTTTGTTGTATTGAATCAACTCTTGAAATATCACTGCAAATCATGGTCTTGGTAATGAGTCTCAGGTTCTCGTCCCTGTTCCTGTCACTTTGCATTTAAAGTCCGGGGTCTAGAAAATAGAAACAAAGACTTTTCACAGGAGCAGGACTGGGGGTTCAGAAACTCCGTGTTTGCCTCGCCAGAAGTGTTTAACTGCTAAGGTGAATGATAGGATTCCCACCTTTCATAGCTCCTCCCCATGTAGAAGTGGGGAGAGGCAGAAGAGACCCTTCCCTCTCAGCCAGAAAGGTGGAAGGGTCCAGTCACCTACAATGCAGTGGTGAAAGGCACCTTCCTGAAGCATAGGGAAAAGCTTCTCAGTCTGAGGACAGTATTCATCAAACTCGCTTTTCTAATTTCTTGAAGTACTGGTTAAACTATTGTATGAGAAGTAAATGTCCCTTTGCTCCAGTGACCTTATACATCTTGCAGCATGCACAGTCTTATTTGAGCTCCACATGAGATTCTCAGAGGTGCCGGCACGTCTGACTACTCCAAGCTGTAGTCAGTTTTAGGCAAGAGAGAGGTACTTAGCTGTTAGGACTGATGAAGCTTGGAGCAGACACAGAAGCAGCACTGTAGGTATATGTGGGAGCACTGAAGTTGTGAAGGTGTAACTTGGCTATTCTGAAACAAGGTACTACTGCTCAGTGCAGGCTAGCCTATTACTTAAAATTGGATAGGAGACGTGCATGCATATGCAAGGATGCAGATGAGCTGAGCCATCCTCTGAGCCAGACAAATGTAAACTTGCTCCAGTTCCGAAGTTGTGTAACTGTCTTGAGCTGAGCTTGAAGATATCCAGCCCTTTAGCGGAGCTTATTAGCATGGTCTCTGTTCAGCTGCTTGGAGCGAGGACAGAGGAGGCATGTGACTGCGTTCATCTATAAGGAATGCTGCAAGTTGCCCTATGTTTTGCTTTCCACTTTTGGATTTCAGCCTAAAGCAGTTGCTTAAAACTAATTATTTTGGAAGGTGTGGTTGGTTTCAGAAACAGTTTAAAAAATTCTTAATGTACTTAATGTTTTCTTCTTAACACTTGTAAAATTTAATTTTTGAAAGATTTATAAGTGAGGGGGGGTAACCCTCAGATAAGCAATCAATGAACTGACTTGACATATACTTTAATTCTAGGCTTGTGAATGCCCACTTTATTGGAAAGGTCCTTTGTTTTATTGTGCTGGAGGTGAACGAACAGGATACGTGTCAGTTCATAAATTTGTTGCAATGTGGCGGAAGTAAGTAGATTACTTTTTTTAGAAGTACTGCATTTTTTAATTGAAATGTGATATTTTAAGCTCTGAATGAGATCCAATCTGTAAAGGGGAATAAAACACTTTCCCATAATCAACCATTGACAGCAAACTTGTACCTGGGAAAATGTAAGTAAATCATCACTTTAACATAAACAAACAAACAAATCTTTATTTTTAAAGTGTTTGGTAAATGACTGGCTATTTATGGGAAAAGTGAAAACCATGGCCCTAAGTCGTAGATGCCAGTTCTGGACAAAATGCTTTTTCTTCTTTCTAGTTCTCCTTCTAGTTCTAACTGAAAAATGTCCTTTCATGTAATCGATAACACGGTGTACCCACCTCCTTCAACGTAAATGTATGAGACAGTACTGCTTTGATAAGTTCACTTGGAGTGTACTTTGACATTTGTATTTAGCTTTTGAATTAAATGTCATGATTGCAGTTTCATAGGCCTTGCTCTAGGATGCCTGTACAAGGTAGCATGAGCAATATTCCGTGTAGAGTATTAAATGGAAATATTTACATTTCAGAATACTTCAGACCTGCTATGATGATGCTGCAAAGTTTGTTCATCTTCTAATGAACCCTGGATGCAACTACTTGGTGCAAGAAGACTTCATTCCTTTTTTACAAGTAAATTGCAACTGAAACTAGTTCTGGAAAGACAACAAAATGATGAGCTGGCAAAGCCCTGATTTTTTTCTTTTTTTTTTTTTTTGAGCAAAACATACTTTTTCATGGTCTTCATTAAAGTTTATTGATAACATTTAGTGTAACTCACTTTGTATGGTCCACTGAGATGCTAGTGAGTGACTTACTTTACAGTTAATCATTTTATATAAGGTGAGGTCTTTTTTAAGAGCTACAGTAAGATGCATGGATTTAAAATTGCTTGCAGGAGTAGCATATGTATGGGAGAATCCTTACGGTTTAGAAAAGCAGTTGAAGTTATTTAAGTCAAGGACGCCCTTTCGCGGGCAAAGGAAAAGTGGCGTATGAATTCAAGACCTAATACCGTTTCTGTCAAAGAGCGGCAAACACCATCTTTACTAATGAATGAATAAAACCTAAATTGGCTTTTACTGAATCATAGTCAGCCACAAAATTACAAGCTACAATGCTCAGCAGTGTTCGAAATCTTCATTTCATCTAAAATACAGGAAAGCTTTTATTTATCTGGCTTCTTTAAAAGATAATTTTATTTTAAAAAGTCAGCAGTGTTATTTACATGAGGCATGTTCTAAATGAAGTTAATTTGAACTGTTTTGGTTAAGGAAGCAGATGTGCTATTCTGTGCTAATTGTTTTATATATATTTATATATATTTATAATGAACACTGTTTGGGATATTGTTATTCCTTTTTTTGTAGGATGTGGTGAATAGTCATCCTGGCCTATCATTTTTAAAAGAAGCATCTGAATTTCATTCTCGGTACATTACCACAGTAAGTGATTTTTATTTGGAAAAGCTATTTTTTGTTAACTAAGTAGGAAAATCAAAATGATTAAGATTAGTCAATGTGTATAAGCATCTTTGTCCCTTGAGAAGAGTGGAGTATGCTGTCAGTCTTCATTTCTACATAACTAGAAATCTTGTGAAGAAAGACTCAATTTCTTAAGCATCATAGTTTTTCTTAACATTTACAAGAAATTGCTGAATCTAATCGTAATAAGAGAAACACTGAATTGTAATAGTGTAGGATAAGTTAATGAACATTCAACAAAGAGCAGGGTGTTATCTTAAACACTTGATTGTGGCTATAGACTGTACTCATTAGAATCTTGACTTACTCTGGATTTAATTAAATGGAATTTTGAATGAAAGGTCTATATTAAGTAAAATAATGGTAATATTGAAGCTGCTTGCCACTTCCTTCTCTGGGGATTTTTCTTTCTAAGCAGGTTTTATACATGAAAAGTTCCATTTCTCTCTTCCTAGGGTTATGACTGAAGTATCCTTTCTGTACCCAAGGGAAAAATCAGTGACACTAAATTTTCTCAGCTGTAGACTAGACAGCCAATTCCAATGAAGTCTCAAAAGATTAAAATTCTTCAAAATGGCATTCAGTTCCCTGTCTTTATGTGTGTGAAAAATAGCTTAATGAATATTCTCCAACAAAAAACATGCAGAGTTGATCATCTTTTATCCATCTTATAGTTTGACCCAGACCAAAACTGTGGAAGCTTTTTTGAAAGCGTTTGGTTTTGGTTCCTCATATCCTTCTTATAGAGACTGCCAGCCTATCAAATATGTCCTGCTGCATTAGGTTTTGCTTCTTGTTATAACGATTCTATGAGCTCCCAGAACTTTCTTATCAGATGTGACTGAAGGAAATGTTCTGCCTGTGAGTAGTTTTCTTTCTTAATGGATTCTGCTTACAATTGTGAAAGCTTGCTGCCTCTCCTGAAAGACTGTAGGAGGGAAAAGGTCCTGCCATTTCCAGTTACTTTTCTTTGGAGAAACAGGTTATTTGAGTAGGCCTGAGTCTAGCAATACTGAACAAATCAGTGCTGGCAGTACTTCACTAACCAAATTTAGTGTAGTCTCCCACAGAAATCAGTGTTTATCAAAAATCCCAAAAGTAAACTAGTATTGCTATGAATATTAGCAACAGTATTTGGAATACTATTTTGCAGGTAACTGTTGCCCTATACAGTCTTCTAAAATTCTGTCCTACAAGTTATTAATAATCATAGGTTATTTTCTCTAAAATGAAATAAGGCATTTCATACCTATATTCAATTAGCTTTACCTAGCTACATGAAGCTTTATCTAAAGGATTTTGAAGCACTGCAGTTAGGATTTAACGTCTTTTCATGCTAGCTTCCAGTTACAAATTAAATGATCCATTCTTCTGCTGTGCTTGTTTGTATATACATACGTGTATATGTATATGTGTTTGCATACATACATTACATAAATCTCTTTAATGAAGCAAGTGTCTTGTAAGTGTTGTTCAACCGTGGAAGCAATCAGTCCTGTCTGCTAGGCTATAGTATAGGTTGGTTGGTCAGCCTAGTGGTAAGGTTAGGTACAGATGTCCAAGATAAAGCTGAAATATATTAAAAACATTTGCCCTGACAAATGAGACACTACATTTAATCTGCAAGTATGTTATGTATATACTGAACTATGAATGCTTGAAATTGTAATCTCTGTATTGCGCCATTTCCTCTCCCTTCTGACAAACCACTGTGCAGCGTAGTAAAGAAGGCAATTCTCTGACGATTTGCTTATACTCTGCTTTGATTCACTTTAGAAGACTGTTTTTTAAGTCTGTTCCCAGTAGTCTTTAGCAAACATTCAATTTTGTTTTTATTTTTAGACCAGTTAAATGTGTAACAGATGAGATAATGACATACAGATGGATTAAGTTGCAAAGCTAAGGCAAAACCTTTTTAGAAAAAATTGCTTTGTAGTATAAGCCAAAAATGGGCCTTCCCTAAACTCACAATTAGAATTGAGCTAATTAAGTTTCAAAAGTAGGCTAGTCTATTCTCCTCTCTGGATTTATTGAACCAGCTGTTCTTGTTCAAAGTACGAGCTGCAGAGCTTGCTGCATGCTACAGTTTAAACTTTATTTTAAAACTTCATGAATAAATTATTCTTCTATTTGTAATTTTAAAACTATTGGTTTGTTTAAACTATTGATTTACTGCAATTACAGTTTGAAATGATAAAAAAAAAAGTGTCTTTAGTTTGGAAGAGGTTTTATTTGGGGGAAAAGGATTCCTAAAGAGGTGGTTCTTTTAGCTAGTAATTACTGTGTCGTAAATGAAACACTACACGTGCAATATTTGGTCTTGCTAATTAGCAGGTATAATCAATCTGCAGTTAAGCAGTTATAGTTCGTAATATGTTTAGATTTTTTTGTCTGTTTTTGTTAGTGGTGAATGACTGACTTGAAATGTATATCTGGTTGACTTAAATTGAACTAATTGAGGTGAATACTGAATTCAGTTAAGAAACAGAAAAAGCGTATTTTAAAGTCTTATGTTTGTAAACTAAAACTAAGCAAATTATGCTGAATGGATGTGTTTACCAAAATAACGTACGTGTAAAACTGATTTGAACAGAAGTGTTGGATACTCAGCTGAATTGATTTGTTTCTGGTTCCAATATCAGTCATGGCACAAGAACTAGTCACCTTTCTTGCACAGATTTTTTTTTTTTGTTCTTCAGTTAGAAAACATTTATGTACTTCTCTTAATACTTTTAAAAGGTTTTTTTCAAGTAACTTTAAACAGAATAAAATTAAATGAGGAGAAACATATTCTCTCTGCACCTGCAGGAAGTATTTCTGTCAAATGTTGATTTGTTGTATTTGTGGACTTCAGAAGTAGCAACATCCCCCTGTACTCTAATCCTTAAACAGTCCCAATTCTCTTTCTGTAACTTCATTTATGAAGTAAAATATTCTTATAGTAAATATAGGTCTTTAAATTTCAAGTAGTGAGATATATTAATAGGTTTATTAGGTGATATCCAGTAGACCTGGAAGACTGGGAGGCAGTGGAATTGCCAATAGACATATTCTGGATAGCATAAAAGTATTCGGCAACTTTGCTGTGTGAGATATGGCTACTGCAGCATTAAAATAAGACTTACCAAGATGAGTTTAGACACAGATTTAGAAATGGTTTGTTAATATGACATACAAGAGAAGCATCAACCTGCTAAGTAATGAGAAGAATAGAAATAGAAGAAAGATGGAATTCTGTAATACAGCTGAGCTAAGACTTATCTGTGACAAATGTTTGGGAGGGTATCTAGTTAGCATACCTAAGATCACCTTTCCATTTTCTGTTTCTTGCAGGTTATACAGAGAATATTTTATACAGTAAATAGATCCTGGTCTGGGAAAATAACTTGTAACGAGCTCAGGAAAAGCAACTTTTTGCAGGTACATAATATCTAAAATATTGCAAGACAGATGTTTCTACAAGTTTAAAAACTGCTTTAACTAAATGCTTAAGGGGGTAACATAAGTAGCATTTCTTCCTTTTCCAAAAACTAGTGAAGGCTCAATTGCATTAATTCTCATACACTAGAATATGTTTAAATGTCATCTTTTATCTAGCACTGTAGAAGTCTGGATGATCTCCTCATTCTTCTATGGACACATTAGTTTTCTACCTTGTGTGTTCAGTCTTTGCTGTCATGCTGCATGGTGTGCATTGTCTCTCAAGATAAAAATTGTTCCACTGAAATAGCGTTAGATATTAACTTGGTTATGAGAACTCGGATCATTCAACAAATGTCTTACAAATACTTTAATGTGTTCTATTTATCCTTCTGATAATAGAATGTGGCATTATTGGAAGAGGAAGCTGATATTAACCAGCTGACAGAGTACTTCTCATATGAACATTTTTATGTTATCTATTGCAAATTTTGGGAGCTGGATACAGACCATGACCTCTATATTGATCGGAAGGATTTAGCTCGACATAATGATCATGGTATGACAAATGATGCACTTTTGTTTACATGTATTAAATGACCTGTAAACTTTCACCCAAGGAAGTGGTTAACTGCCAAGGCCGGTGTTCATGAGTCTGTTGGTATAGCTGATCCTGCTGACTCAGTAAAATAAAGCACGACAAGTAATGTGTGACACTGCTTTGTGTCTAGCAATACCAAATTTGAGGAAAATTCTGAATTTGAATGCTGATCTTGGCAAAGAAGTAGAGGAGGAAATAAGTTTGTGTAGGCTTGATCTAAAAAGAAAAAATCATTTAAGTCTTGGTGTATTATAACTGGCTGCATTTGGCCGTTTTGGGTTGTTATCTTGGAAACAATCCATTTTACTGATATTATTCAAGTAGCATGGCTCTTATGGCAAGGTATGGAAAGGGTAGAAAAGAAGGGCAAACATACATTCAGGTACTTAGCTTATTTTAAAGTTTTGTTAACTTAGCTGCAGTACATTTTGTTTTAATATTCTTTAGAAGCTTTATATTTTCTGCATTCTCAATATACAATGACTGTGATTCTGTAGTCTTGCACACTTGTACCTTTTAAATATTCTTGTATCTTGTATGGAATTGTTGGGTTTTTTGGATGCTTTGTGTCCATTGTCATCTTGAATGTATTCCCTTCGGGACTGGAAAGCTTACTTAAGCACAAAGTGATTATGGAATATTATCCCACATTAAAAAGAATAAACACAATTCTGACTGACTGCTTCTGAAAACTTGCCTATTGAAGTCTGTCTACACTTTAGGACACTGGGGAAGGAAAGCTTCTTTCATTTGAGTGGTTGCTCTACTGAGTTAGTACACTATAGAAAGGAAGCAGTGCTGATATGATGCCACTTGCAATTTAGTTTTGCGTCCTTTAAACCATGGAATATTGATTAAAGCTTAACAGCTGCTGCTTAATGAGAACTACACTAAATAAGAGCATAAAATGGATATGATAACCTGACTTCTATTTGTTTGCATGTCAAAATTAGATAATCTGGTTTCATCAGTCCCTTCCTTTAATAGTCACTGGTCTAAAATTAGGCTGGATCAAACACTTTTATGTAGTAAGAAAATATTAAAGTATGTAGCTGTTGTTGAGAAGGTTGAACAACTTCAGTGTTTCAAAAGTAGGTAAGAAGAAGCAGCACGTATATCTGAAACAAATTGGCTATCCTGCAGTTCTGGGGATAAATATTAAGTAGGGATTAGTGTCCCTACTAGAATAATATGGTGATAGCATCACCGTAAGTACATACAATAGATAAAGTATTTGAATGCTTAACCACCTGCTTTAATTATCAATATTTCTACAGTGCTGAGAAAATGTTTCAGAGCTAGAATAATGAGAAGTAATTCTTCTGTGAGAATAGTATCATGTGCTGCTTTGAGTACCATCCACAAATTCTTCAGGATAAATTGAATATCCTTTACAGAGGTAGTGCTCAGTTAAGACATGTCTCTAAAATCCCTGAAATGGTTTTAAAATAGAAGCATGGATCAGAACCATGTCAGAAATAGACCCATGTCAGAATCAGTTAGGTATGCTCATTATGTATGAATGTGCCAATTCTATTTTGGCTCTTTGCCAAAACCAAGGTCATAAAAAATGTAATGGCACTTGAAAACATGATTTACTTGTAAAAGAACTGGTAAATGCTGTCTTATTAATCAGCCAATTTTATTACTTTTATTACACTACTGTTTCTGTATCAGAATTCTGTATCTGAATTCAAAGCTGGTTGATTCTAGCTTTGCTTTGGAGACTTTGTGTTAACTGATCCTCTCCAAGAGGATTCAAAGGGATTAATGAGCACTACACTTGATCTTTCTCGCAGATGTGTATATATAAGAGGGTTCCAGTAAACTCTTCAACTAGACAATACAAAGCAAAAATAACTTGTATGTAATTAACACTATTTTAAACCTTTTTTCACAGCAATTTCAAATAGGATGATAGAGCGGATCTTCTCAGGAGCAGTAACGAGGTACTTATTTTGTTTGCTGATCTAAATCCAATTTAATATTTGCTTGTTAAATTGTGTGACATTCCCAGAAAAAATGCCTTCCCCTTGAAATGGAGGAGTGTATGTCAAGATTTAGCATTGTAGTTTAAACTCTAGTAGTAGTAGAGTGCTCTTGGAACCTTTGGCTCAGTCCAAGTTCTTTATTCTCCTTTCTTTACCCATATGAACGCTTGCCGTTGGGTATTGTATGGTTTAACAGGGATGGGAATGAGGAAGGGAAGAAATGTTGGCATTGTTGTTTTTCCACCCCTGTAAAATTTTCAAAGGGAATTGGACTTTCAGTACTACTTGTAAAATCAGCCTGGCTGAATGGGGAGCTCTGGCTGGGACTCAGGAAAAAAAGGAGAGTTTATCACCTTTGGAAGAAGGGGCAGGCAACTCAAGAAGAGTACAGGGTTCTCGTTAGGTCGTGCAGAGAGGAAGTTAGAAAGGCAAAAGCCCAGCTAGAATGCAATCTGGCCACTGTCGTGAGAGGATCCGGGGAACTACAGCCCGGTCAGCCTGACCTCGGTGCCAGGGAAGATTATGGAGCGGTTTGTTGTGAGGGCGCACACGAGCTATGGCCGGGACAACCAGGGGATCAGGCCCAGCCAGCACGGGTTCATGGAAGGCAGGTCCTGCTTGACCAACCTGATCTCCTTCTGTGACCAGGTGACCTGCCTAGTGGATGAGGGAAAGGCTGTGGATGTGGTCTACCTGGACTTCAGTAAAGCCTTTGACACTGTCTCCCACAGCATTCTCCTAGAGAAGCTGGCGGCTCATGGCTTAGACAGGTGCACTCTTCACCGGGTAAAAAACTGGCTGGATGGCTGAGCCCAGGGAGTTGTGGTGAACGGAGTTAAATCCAGTTGGCGGCCGGTCACGAGCGGTGTTCCCCAGGGCTTAGTTTTGGGGCCGGTCTTGTTCAATACCTTTATCAATGATCTGGACGAGGGGATCGAGTGCTCCCTCAGTAAGTTTGCAGATGACACCAAGTTGGGCGGGAGTGTTGATCTGCTCGAGGGTAGGAAGGCTCTGCAGAGGGACCTGGACAGGCTGGATCCATGGGCTGAGGCCAACTGTATGAGGTTCAACAAGGCCAAGTGCCAGGTCCTGTACTTGGGTCACAACAACCCCATGCAACGCTACAGGCTTGGGGAAGAGTGGCTGGAAAGCTGCCCAGAAGAAAAGGACCTGGGGGTGCTGGTCGACAGCCGGCTGAACATGAGCTGGCAGTGTGCCTAGGTGGCCAAGAAGACCAATGGCATCCTGGCTTGTATCAGAAATCGTGTGGCCAGCAGGAGCAGGGAGGTGATCGTGCCCCTGTACTCAGCACTGGTGAGGCCGCACCTCGAATCCTGTGTTCAGTTTTGGGCCCCTCACTACAAGAAGGGCATTGAGGTGCTGGAGCGTGTCCAGAGAACGGCAACGAAGCTGGTGAAGGGTCTGGAGCACAAGTCTTATGAGGAGCGGCTGAGGGAACTGGGGTTGTTTAGTCTGGAGAAGAGGAGGCTGAGGGGAGACCTCATCGCGCTCTACAACTACCTGAAAGGAGGTTGTAGTGAGGTGGGTGTTGGTCTCTTCTCCCAAGTAACTAGCGATAGGACGAGAGGAAACGGCCTCAAGTTGCGCCAAGGGAGGTTTAGGCTTTACTGAGAGAATGGTCAGGCCTTGGACCAGGCTGTCCAGGGATGTGGTTGAGTCACCATCCCTGGAAGTATTTAAAAGACGTGTAGATGAGGCGCTTGGGGACATGGTGTAGTGGGCATGGTGGTGTTGGGTTGATGGTTGGACTCGATGATCTTAGAGGTCTTTTCCAACCTTAATGATTCTATGATTCTATGATCAGCGCTTATTGCATCAACAATTCTACAAGCATGTCTTCAGTTGAGTTAATTCACATTTTTGACAGACATTCTTCTTTTTTTCCCACTTGAATTGACTTCCTCTTGTGTATTTATGGCATTTTACTCATTTTTGAAACATTTTGCTAGCACAATATCTGCAACTAGAAAGCAACGGATAAACAGAAATAACAAAAGCTGAAATGAGTGAAATGACACTTGGCAGGCATATATCTAGAGCTTACTCTTTTATGTGAGTTTTTTGGGCAAGACAAAACATACACCATCTTGAGGATAAAACAGCAAAAAATGGATTTTAGGAATGAAATGGAATATGTCTCGGAACTGCCTACCTGACTTTTTACTAGACAGGTTGACCATGTGTCTTCAGAATGTATTTGGATGCTGTGTTCTGTGGTAGGAGAGCAGAAACAGACAATTATGTTCTTGCCACGAACACTTACTTCCTGAATGTTTTTATTTCTTTTTTATCTTCATATTTCCATTCCAACACTTTTGGCTAGCGGAGTTCTGTACAGTTTTAAGTTCTCATCACTTCTACCTGAATAGAAATTCTAAAAAGCATGTGTATTTGTATAGAATATATTTTTTAAAATGAATTAAGATATCTCTTCTGTTAACAATTAAGCAGTGGTATTGCTGCCCAGGAAGGAAAGCTGTAAGTCCTTCTGGACAGAGTGCTACTTCCCTCTCCCAGCTGCTCCCTTCCTCTTTACCCATTGCAGTAGAAACAGAACAGAGCACACAAGCTCCTTATCCTGAATGATCAAAGTAGTCTGTGACAAGTCACCTTGCGAACACCTCATCATTTAGGAGTAAATAAACAGTTAATAGCACCAAGGAAAATAATCCTTAATTTTGGTTAGTAAAAGCTAGGTGTTTTAAAATAAATTTTCTATCTTTTTCCTCATTGGCCTTCAAGAGGTAGAAAAGCACAAAAAGATGGGAAAATTAGCTACGCTGATTTTGTCTGGTTTTTGATATCTGAAGAGGACAAGAAGACACCAACTAGGTAAGAATGAATTTACGTTTTAACAGAAATAAAGACTGACTTTATTGGTTTTCCAGTCCTTAAATGGGGACCACTGATGCTCAGCTGAAACTCTGATGGAAGAAGCTAAACTGTAAAAACATGAGTGGAAAACTGGCCCAGTTTGTTGCATCATTCTTATTTCCTAGTGTCTCCTATTGTTGCTGCTGTAAAAGTCTATTTTAATGATTTTTAAGAGGCTAATTAAATGTTAGTGTTCCATATGCTCTGTGTGGCCTACATACAGACAGGGTCATAGATAAAGGAAACTGCAATTGTTTCATGCCAGTGACTTCAGCTAGCATTAGCTGTAGGATGTTGATAAGAAACCTGTTGCGTGACGTGTCACTGGCTTGTTCAATATGAAAAAAGAACTTGGGTTTTGATGCACAATTCAATTTTCCGTTGGCTCCCTTGAGTTTTTACATAAAGCCACATGTTTTAGTCATCTCCTCCCTCACCCACCCACAACTAACAAGTGTGCTTTCAAATGCAGTAATGTATGGCATAGCAAATACCAGAAACTCTTGCCACAGTAGATGTTGTTTAGTGACTTCCTATGGAATGTAGTCTTAAGTCTAGTTTTGCATCTGAAAGTAACGTAGCCTTTAAAACAGGCAATATAAATTCTTAAAATTCTGTGATATGTTTGTGTAAACAGTTCTTTGCTATTAATTACTGAATTTCAGCATTGAATACTGGTTTCGCTGCATGGACCTTGATGGGGATGGTGCTTTGTCTATGTATGAATTGGAGTATTTTTATGAAGAACAGTGCCAAAAATTAGATAATATGGCCATAGAACCTTTGCCATTTGAAGACTGTTTGTGCCAGATGCTTGATCTCGTGAAGCCACAATATGAAGGTAATAAAATCTTTTTCCATCTGTAACTTTTGTTTCTCTGGATTAGGAGTTAATGCACCCTTAAGAGCACTGAGTTGGTCATACAAAGAATATGTGCCTTTAGGTTGTCTTTCCTCTGAAGTCTGTTAGAGCTTATTAATTGAATGGCCTTCAAATGGCAGGCAGGCATTCATTTTCAAATTAAAATTTTATATGCTGCTTTAAAATTCCTTGTAGGCTTTTATTTCGGGCTTGTAGCCATGTTTAGTCTTAAATGAAATATTGTCACTATCTGGCTGAGGTGATGCTCTCAAGAAAAGCTCTTGACTGTGTTGTTCACTTGCCTCTTACCTGTTCCAGTACTCATTTGAGATTTCTTCAGAGGGAACAATTTCTAAACAGTGTTTGTCTCTGTAGATCAGTAATGACTTATTTTAGGTTAGAAGCCTAAGCTGCCCTTAGGAAATTCATGTCAATGTCAAAGGGCTTAAAAATAACTGAATACTAAACTGTTCTTAGGTTTTGGCTATTTTCTGCATTCATTTGAACCTTCATAGACTTGCATTCTACCCTCCTGTGTTTGACATATATGATCTTTAGCTGATGAAACTTGAGTTTACATTTTACACCTGAAAAAAGCATAATGCTCACTTCATTTGCCCTTCTGTGTGGCTCAAAAGTAAAAATATTTTTGCATGCCTTGGTAAACGTATTACTGTGGTGTTGAAGAGTGATATCTTGCATGTTCATAGCCTCTACCTCTATGCTGTTTCTGATATTTGTTTCACAAGTTGATAAAACTGTTGTAGCCATGATGGATTAGTCTTCAGGGGTTTGTTGAACTCAACACAACTGAGGTCAACCTGTATCTAAACTTAGTGTCTCAACACTTGACCACAGTTAGCACTAATAACCCTTATTATGGCTATACCTTTTAACTGGAATTTTAGTGTGTAAAAGGACTTGGCATACAGTCTGGTTGCTATTATTGTACATACTCTGCATTGCAATAAATTTACAACTTGCCTCTTTGCTCTTGAAGTGTTTGATAGGAGTAGCAACCTCTATCGCATATATTAATGTTTGCTATTTTTTATGGTAAAAGAAAATTGTTGACCATCTTATTTAATGCTTTTGTTTAGCAAATGTAATATTGTGCTAGTGTTTCACATTTAGACACTTCTAGATGAAGCAGTGAGTTTCTCCTACTTGAATTTCAAGTGTCACTTCAGTTGAGTGTGTCAGCGGGTGGTTCTGTTTACTGTCTATAAAATTATGGTTAGAGAATCAATTAACAATAAATAGTCTTGCTTATTGCCCTCCTTCTTTCTAGTATGAAGAATATTTAAATTACAAGAAACTTAATTTTATTTTTAAAAGGCAATTGTCTTTTATTGAGACACAATTTTTTGCATGCTAAGGGAATTGAAATAGCTCAAAACTAGAACGTAAAGCTTCATATTCTTATTTAAACCAAGTTAATATGGATTTGCTAGGTGAAAACACATTTCTAAAGGCCAATGAAAAAAATTGTAAACGAAAAAGGATTTTAAGTATGTTTCGGCTGGAAGCTCAATCCTAGATATCAGTGGAATGAAGTGTTAGACCAACATTGTGTAACACATGAGGGGTGGGGAGCATTTAAGATGAGGTGAAGTAAGCTCAGAGGAAAGCATCTGTTATATGGTTGCCTACGATAGCCTCCCAAACGCAGGGGTTCCCTTCCAGCCTGGTACATTATGCTTCTGAAAGGCAGACATTTGCAATGATGTTTCTGTTCTGCATTTCAAATGAAACAAGATTGATGTATCTGTTCTGTATCATGAAGATGATAAAAGGAGACTGTGAAACACAACCAAGATGAGAGTTATTTAGGGCAATGAAAATGAAAGCCAATTGTGAAGGGTGATGGTTTTTTATAAAAACTGGGTGATGTTTAAAAGGTGGGTTAAGAAAAAAATTCTTCTGTTGCTTTCCTATCCAAAAGCTAGAGGCATAAAATGACATTTTGCTTGGTAGATTTGAAACAAAAGAAGGCACTTTCATACATTTATGGCTAAACTGTGATACAGTTTGCTACAGGATGCTCTGCGTACCAAAAAGCAAATTCTTTAATTTGTAGAGACGCGAATTTAGTTTTCTCCATTTCGTTCTTTTTTTGTTGGTCTTTGAGAGACAACGTAGGCATCTACGTGAGTGTTAGGTGTCTAGGCTCCCGTTCCAATAAATGGAAATGGGAGAGCAAATCAACAAACCAAATATAGGTGTCTAACTTAAATTGGGAGCTTATATAACTAGGACTCAAATGAGTTGCTTGGTTGTGGAGAGTTGCTGCCACTTGAGATGGCCCAATACAACAGACATCTGTGTGGGTCTGACAGATAGGACACAGGTGCCATGAGGGATTTGTGTCGTTCTGGAGCATCAGCTGTAAGCCAGGCAGCATACATTAAGGCACTTCAAATGGTGACAGACAAAGTGTGGCAACCATTTCCAAATGGGATTCAGATTTTGCTTCGCTCTGATGTCCTTGAGTTATACTTTGTTAGAGGCTGGGACAGTATGCTGAGGAAATACTGTTCTAAGTCTGGCTTTTATTGAACTCTTCCATAACATCTGCAGTTGGCCCCTCTTCGATTGACAACAGAAGGCTGGCCATATTTAAGGTGAATCAATAAAGGGGAGTTTTAAGGATAGCCATCTGTCTTTCCTTGTATGTCTGTTATTTTTCAGTCTTTCTGCAGAAGCTTAATATTCAATTTTGAAATAAGGTAACATTTCTGAGCAACCTGACAAACACTTCTAACACTTAATGGATCCATTGATTTGAGTCATTAAAGTATCACTTTATAAAAAACAAACAAAACGCCTTTGAGCATTTAGCTTCCCTCTCAAGCAGTAAATATTGATCAGGCTGGACAAGTGTGGCAAACTAGTGTCTACGAAAAATTCATTTGTATGAAGCACAGTCACAGACTGTAATCTGTCATATGTTTGTCTTTTCGAGTCAGGGAAGAGAAAGGGCCACTGCCAGAGGAGATTCCTACCTGCTACCCAAGCACTTCTTGGGAAGAGATGGCTAGCTCACGGGAGACTTCTGTCTCTTGAGGAAGCTTAGACAATTAGCTTAAATGACTTTAAATAGCTAAGTGAGGTGGACTGCATCTCACTCCAACATAATGGAGGACAGTAGGATGACAGCTAAAGCAAGTAACAAATCTGAAACATTTAAAAGCTTTGTCCACTTTGAAGGACGCTTCTCTAGGTGTGCATTTCATCTATTCACTTCTCTCCCATTGCGTCGAGCATCAGTGACAAATGTTCTTGAGCATAATGATGACTTAACTTTTTAATAATGTTCCTCCTTTTTGGAGAAAGGATAATATCAGCTCTAAATATCTTATCTCATAATCTTCTTTACAGGAAAAATTACTCTGCATGATTTAAAGCGATGTAAGTTGACAAATGTCTTTTTTGATACTTTTTTCAACATTGAAAAATACCTTGATCACGAACAGAAGGATCAGTTTTCTATGTTGCGGGTGAGTATGAAGCTTTAAAAGTCTTTTTAGCTACCTGCTCAACAATGAATATATTTTTGTGTAACTTGCAATGTGATTGTTTAGGATGGTGAAGGTGAAAGCCAAGAGGTCTCTGACTGGGAGAAGTATGCTGCTGAAGAGTATGATATCTTGGTGGCAGAAGAGGCAGCGAGTGACCAGTGGAATGACGGGTAAGAAATGTAGCAGCAGAGTTGGTACGAATCCCCTCTAGTAATGTAGAGCCTCACCATCGCTATCATCCTTAATGCTGTTTTTGTAGAATGTTGCTGTTTGTCGTGTTTAGCCGTGTACTCGGTGAGGGAGGAAGAACCTTGCTTGTATCTTGAACAAAATATTCCTTGACAGTTTGTGATCACATTGGCTTTGTCAAAGAAAAGGTCCTATTCCAAATTTTGGGAGGAAAGAAGATTTGAAAAAGCTTCAACTCTAAACAAAATACAACATTAATTTTTGTTAAATGAATGAAGAGCTTTATTAAGAGCTTTTGGGGGAAAAAATTCTCACTTCTCAACTCAAAATTATATCAGCTTACAAGTATTTTCTCACAGTTCTGTAAAAGTAAATAAGATAAGAAATCTTGCTGTTTCAAAATCACTCCTCTACTTTTGCTACGTAGCTTCCAGAACCTCTTGGAATCCAAAGTCCCCAATTTGCCATTCATTGTTTTCGTTATTTAAAAAGATAAGGAAAACAAGTACAAATTTAACTTGGTTTAGGCCTTAAGTTGATGGACCTGTTTAGAGAAAACACATCTTCTTGCATTTCCTACATCAGTATTCATTCCTGCATTTCCTACATCAAAGCTGCTCTCTGCAGCTTCCTGAGGGGAGGACGTGGAGAGGGAGGTGCTGAGCTCTTTTCCCTGGGACCCAGTGACAGGACGTGTGGGAATGGCTTAAAGCTGTGCCAGGGGAGGGTCAGACTTGACATTAGGAGGCATTTCTTTTCCGAGAGGGTGGTCAAACACTGGAGCAGGCTTCCTAGAGAGGTGGTCGATGCCCCAAGTTTATCAGTGCTTAAGAGGCATTTGGACAAGGCCTTAACAATGCTTTAACTTTTGGTCAGCCCTGAAGTGGTCAGGCAGTTGAACTAGATGATTGTTGTAGGTCCCTTCCAACTGAAATAGTCTAGTCTATTCTATTCTCTGATCTAGGAGCATCTCTGTGATTATTGTTTAGACTAAATTATTTTATTTTTATGTATTTCCCATTTCCCCCCCCAAGATGTCTGTTCTTGGTGAAGATAAAAGCTGCAAAATTCACAGCCAGTATTCTTGGGGTCAGATCACTTCTGTTCTTTTCCACAAAAAATATATTCAAGGTGTACCTGAAACCATGGTTCTATGGCTTTACACAGAAAGTGGACAAAACGGAAACTAAAATACAAAATGTTTCTCAAGTTAAACTTTCAGATTATATTTAAAGATTTATCTTAAATTTTCACTCTTCAGTAAACTTCTAACAGGTCTTGGACACTTAGTTTTTCAGGTACTTCCATGAAGTTTGTTACCTCTCTGGTATAGGCACAGTCGTCTTTATATGTCCATGCAATTACAGCTGAAGTAATACAGAGAGTATTGTGGAACTTACGGTATGTAAAGCAGAATCCTAATAAGCCTAAAACTTGAAAAAATGCACCTTCACTGTGTAAATACACTCCTTAAGGAAAACCAGCGTGTTATTGTAAGAATAGTGTAGTGGCGTACGCTGAGATACAGAGGAGAGAAGATGTATGATACTAAAACATCCAGTTTCTCATTTCTTTTCAGCCTGGTGTTAGTAAACTCAAGAAACTCTTTGGTTGTAGGTTGCCTCTGCTTGTGGCATTAGCAGATTTGTCACAGATCTTGTAGAAAAAAACCTGACAATTGAAGAAAAATGTTGCATCCTATAGAAGCACAACCCACAAAATCATGCATTTTATTTAATTACTTTCTGAATCCCTAGTTGGGTTTGATGCATAGGCCATAACTTAACTGTTGGGCTTCCACACAGATGGATAAAAGCTTTTATCCAAATGTTCCTGAAGTTTTGGTGCTTTGTTTCCTTAGAGTGTAGATTGTAATGCTCATTGTCTCCATTAACTACTACTTTGTAATTTGTCAAAGTGTTTCAAGTATCATATACACAACAATATGCAAGATGTATTTGGATCGACTAAATAGAAACAAACAAGTACTACACTTTGTCTTACTGGTTTCTGCCTACCCTTATATCAGAAGCTTGTGAAGACTGTTGCATTTAAACTGCTGAATTGAGATTTTTTTTTTTTGTTAATAAAGAGCAAAATTAGGATGCCTTCCAAATTGTTTATCAAATAAGCAACTAAATCCACATTTTCATTTAGTTGCTCGCAACTTAAAGAGAAGTATTCTGATCTGGCTCAGGGAGGCATTGTCAAATCTGACTTAGTTTGAATGCTTTCTGAAAGTGAAGGTCAGCAAAAATGTCTTCAAAACTTAATACTGAAGTAGGACTGTCTGAATCTTTTTTTTCTACAATTGTCCTGAAAAATGAAGCTTATTTTCTATTGCTGAAGCTGAGAGAAACACAAGACTACTAAAAGTTTCCTGGCTGCTTTTAGGAGAGTCCAATGAACAGAAACATTAACAAAAACTTATTATGAGCATTTTAAGTTATTGTGTTGTGCAAAAACCTTCCTTAAAATCACTTACTGTACTTAAAGGGTTGTAATGCCTGCCTGAACTGAAGTGACTGTCTGACAATCCAGTATGAATTTTATTTGATTACCTCTATGGTAAATATTTTCCTGACATTCCTATTAAAACAGTTGATCTGAAAATTGGGAGTGGTACACTAGAAATCTAGAAATAGGTTGATTTCTTTACATTTACATGAGCTTTAGAAATGCCAGGAAGGGGGGGAAAAAGGACTTTTGAGAGGTGTTGTAGCTGTATGGTTATATTTTCATAAAAACCTCTGTGCTGGGAAGTAGCAATAGACTTTCTAATACTGTGAGAAGTAACTCAAATAATTTTAGTGCCCAGATGTGTAAAACTGGGAGAACGTTTCTAAATTTCCTTTACTTAAATATCTTGGAAAGGAGTAAAAGTGATATTCCATGAGGCCACCAGAGCTTTGGAAGAGAGTGGGATTTTCATTTGGTCCAATAATGTACATTATTAATGCTATAAATAGTATCTGAGATGTCCTCATGCTGCCATTTTTAATGACTGGAAAAGCTGCTGTCACCTCTCTGTATCACTCTGCAATAAACAAATCCAAAAGGTGTATTCAAGATGTTTCTGTTTAAAAAAGGAAAAAAAAAAATTTCTTCTCAAAAAGATGGAATTAACGGTGTAGAAAACTATGAATTACAGGTGTTTGAGCCAAAACTGTTGTTATGGTAGCATATGTATCTTCCAAATCCTTGTTTTCAAATGTGTAATTCAGTAAAGTAACTCTTAGGATGATTTTTGTTTCCTGTTTGAATCAGTGGTGAACTTGTGGGAGAAACCCAAGGTATTCTCTTCACTGCCTAAGCACTGGTTGATGCTCACATAATTGAGGCTTTAATACCCCTGGGAAGAATGAAATAACAAAAAAAGGAAAGAAAACCAGGAACTATTTTTTACTCACTGCTAAATCTTTACCTGATGTTATCAAAGCATCTTTTATTTTGTTAGGTTTCTTTTACTCAAAATGGTGGTGAAGCTGGCTTAGTATGTTTAATAGTTTATGAAGTGTTTCAACAGAACTGCATTCACAATTGAAAATGTTGTTCTTCCTCCCACCTCTGCTATTAATGCTACTCTATTTTAGTGTTCATAGTGGATTCTTGGTATTTAACTCTGCCCTATGTCTTCTCTGAAAGAATACTTCTAATCACTACATAACGCCATTATAAAGTCACATTTGAGGAACAGATACTGCAGTGTCTGAAGCTCATTCTTTGCCTAGTCTTGTTAAGTAGATGGAAGTGATCACGTGCTGAGATGAGATTCAGTAGCACTTGGGAAGATGTGCATGAACCTGAGTCAACCTAGCCCAGGAAATGGTCAGTTCTTTAGTCTGACATCGTAAGTCTCTACAGAGATTTATGTTTCACTTTTTTAAACGGCTGTTCATTATAGATGGATCCCACCTAAACGGTGCTGAAGCAGATCTTTTTCAAATATCAGCCTTCACTAACTTGAGTTAGTTAAGCATTACATTTCATTATCCATCTGTTCATTTTTGTAATCAGCAGGAGGTTATCAGTAATTTCTCATTAAACAATTGGCTTTTGCTTTCTAGCATCTGCTTTAAATACACAGTTGGTTGCTATCGCTTCCTTGTGCTCATGTGCATTTTAGTAATACGCTCAGTATTTTTTCTCTTTTGTTGTACCTACTGCAGCTGTAGTTTGTTCTTCTTAACTCAGCCTAATTTCAGCTTTCTTGAAAAGTACTGGAAGGGTTTCTGTCACGCACTTAAGTCTTGCATTTGACCATTTCTAACTTACGAGTAGTCCACTAGAGCAGTACGTGCTTTAAATCCTTTCAGTAAAGCTGTGTATCTCGCTAATCAGTTCTGCAAGTGAAGGGAGAGTAAGCTAGCTTAAATTTAAGTAATTATTCCAGAAATCTAGTGCTGCTTCTGGTTACATGTTTCTTTACTGTAAATACAAAATATCGGAAAATTATGTTCTTCCTGCAGGTGCCGCCTTAGTGTTCTGACACTTGGGCATTTCCCAACATAGCGAGACTCTCTCATTTTCTGGTGTTTTGCCCGCTCCTAGGTACGAAGCAGAACTGAGTCCTGTAGACCATCAGAAGGCCAGCGTCCTAAAGTATCAAATGGAAAAAAGACCGTTTTTTGAAATGCCTTCCCATCTGGCTGATGTAGACTTGGATGAATATGACTATGAGGAGGACTTTGAGTAGTGGTTACTTATGGTCAACACTTGCAGAAGAGAAGGGACAGTCTGCAGCAGGTCTGCTACACACCTATACGTTTCAGTGGGTTTTGTATCCAGGAAGTCAGCTTAGTTTTGTGCTAAAAATATTTAATCAACTCCACTACCTTTTAAATAAAAGAAGCGAATTTGTATGGAATGATGAAACTTTTTGTATTTATTCAATAGTCTATAGTTTGTAAAATAGATTAAAATATTTATTTACAGATGTTGCATAATTCCTTTTTGGAAGAATAACAATATTTGACTTTAGAGAAAAGTAATCTACTGTTTTTAAGATAACTGTATAATTCTCTCCGAGTTGACGTGTGGTGCACTGACCATCTCCATCCCATACGTGAACAGGTGTTCCTGTCCTGGTACGGGAGGTAAGGAGACAATTTATACCTGGCCTGCGATGCTTCCATGCTTATAGACAGCCCTAGGGTTTTTATGCCTTGGCAAGGAAGAGACGTGACTGTGAGTGCATGATTCAGCTCTCATTTACAAATAGAGTTTCATTTGACAAGCTGAGCATATTAGCGCACAAGGCAAGCGAACGCCTGAGACAAGTTGCTTCTCTTCTCTGTGTAGTCCTTGTTTGCCCCAACTTTAATTCTGCTTGCCCTTTTAAACTTCAGTCTTTGATGTTCATTATAAAAAGATTATTTAATAATCAAGTCTGTTTTAGTGTTCATACTTGATCCAAAATGAGTGTGTTGATTCATGTAGAAGGAACCAATTTTTATAAAATCCTTTGTATAAGTGGTACTTGATCAGTGATGTGCACTAATTTGTTGTGGGTATTCAGTGCTTTTGTCTGTCCCCCCCTTCAGTTGTTTGCTATTGACACATTCCATGGATATTCATCAGTGTCACAGCAGCTTGAAATTGTTGCCTCACTCTTACTGTTAAACAGATTTTGTTGGGAAAAAAAAAATGTACAAAAAGATGTAAGTTATTTTTTTGGTTGCAGTGTAGATCTGTTAAAATGTTTTAAAATCATGTTTGTATTTTCAAATAAAGATTTTCATACATGTAATTTAACAGTTCTAATTATTGTGTTATGTACTGCATACAAGTAACTTCCTACTATTAAAGGACCAGTTAAGATACGATGGGTTACACATGTATGCAGTCTGGTTGGATAATTACACCAAGCTGCATATTCAAAGCAATCAAGCTCCAGCAGCTTTTTCTTCATCCAAAAGACAGTGTTGCTGAACAGCTGGAAGTCGCACAGAGAAATTAGTCCCTCTCAACTCCTCACACCACCTCATGAGGAGACTTACAAACCTCTGTATCTTAAGCAATGAAACTCATCACTGTTAGTGAGTCTTACCAAGACAAACTCAAGTCATTTTAATACCGTTCAAAGGATTTTTAAAAATAATATCAGGGTTGATTATTCCATTTTAATGGAAACTCATCAATGTCAAATTTCTCTAGTGTTGGTCACTACTTGCCTGTGATTTGGAATTTTTAAACAGTAAAGATACACAGAGGATGTACGTTGAGCTCCGTTCCTTAAGGTGCTGTGGGAAAGGATGACCAACTGGCTTTCTAGAAGATGATCCTGAACTTCTACTGCTGTTCAAGGGGTAGTGACTTTTCCCTGACCTGAAACCCTTCAGCTGGAAGCCCCCTTCTTAAAAAGGGGGCTCGTAAATGGGCGTGTACAGCCACGGACTTTCTCATTGCACAGTGACATTTCTCCGTTAAACAAACAGAGCTATGGTGCAGGGTAGATCTCTTCTGCAGAGCCTGTAGCTGTTATTGCCACTTTGTGTTTCATGAAGTGCCTCTTAAATCCTGCTCCCTATTACACTTTTGCTGACCAAGTCCCTTTTTTCCTAAAGGACTTGCACAGCTCTATTAGAGCAAATTATGATGTTATTGTGGAAGTGGCTTTTCTTGCAATACATGAACTATAACAATTACTGTACCTTCCGCCAGAAGGATAATTCCCAGCCGTAGTCCTTCATTACAAGAATTAAAGCATCTGCACATCTGATGTGGTCCCAGGCATAACTGTTTTCTTGGTCCAAGTCCAGCTGTATTCTGCCTACCTGGTAAGTGTTTCGGCCTAGAGCCACAAATGTAGATGGATGAGGGAAACATCACTATCACAGTCCAGGTACAGGGGAACAGGAACTGAGAACAAGCTGATCTGGGTGACAATCGGCATTATCTTGTAGAGTACTACCTATTCCCCTACTGCATACTTAACTATGCAAAATGAAACATAATGGTTTTACTATTGCCTGGGAGGCATTCCTGGCTTTCACGTCCATGTTTGTAGGAGCTCACTTCTCAGTCTATTTAATAACACGGCAAACTACAAGGCCAGTAGCACTGCTGCTCTTCTTTCTCCAGACTTAGTGTGGGAATAGTACTTGCACTTTTAGTACTAACAGATAGCAATGGTTTTGTAGTTTATTCTACACGGTTACAATCCGAAACGTATATATATATGAAAAAAATAAAGCTGATGGGATTAATGCAGTGTACAACTCCATGGAGCGGTGACAAAAGGTCAGTGAAAGCAGCCAGCATCCCCCAGCCTAGTGCCTCTGAAACACTCTTGAGTGAAGAACATTTCCAAATTCTTAATGGAAAAACTTATTTTGAAGGGCCATATTTACAGTCTATTTACATTGTCTTTTCAGGCTTTATATTTTCCAAGTAAGTGCCACATGATCACTGTGTATGAAGGATTTTTTCCAGAGGAAAATACTCAGCCAACTGGTCCGCTTTCTTTGTTACTTAGAAGCCTTGATGCAAGTCTCCTGGAATTTAGAAATACTTTCAGACGATTTGATCCAGGTTTTCCATCTTACAGCCAGGAAACAGCACTGCCAAGTCACCTGCCATCACCCACCAGGTCACAGCATTCACAGCTGGGCCAGGCTCCTTTCTCCCTGGGGTCAGGTACAAGGAAAGAAGTAGATCTCCATCTTGGTTATCTCAAATGGTAAAGAATACACCCAGCAGAACGCTGTCCCCACGCTGATCTGAGCAAGCGTGTCTCATCTAGTTTAAAGAGTCTTTGACTCAGTATTTGTCAATACCCTGATTCCAATCCTTAGGTTGGGAATTGTTCCAAGGCAGCATCAAGGACCAGGATGCAGTTGAGTAACGATGTTCATAACACCCACCACCTTAGAAGTGCAACAGCCAAATCAGTTACACCATGAGCAGCAATGTGGAGAAATCAACCACAGTGCTAGTAACTGGTTCTGGTGGATGCCTACAGGCAGAGATTTGACTTGATCTGTATCTCCTGCTGCCTTGGTTGATGCCATCACAATCCCATTTTCAGTTAAACAATTTGCAGAAAAAAATGGTAGCATGTTCTTCACTTCCATTTATCCTCTCAGCTTCTTAACTGTCCTATACCAGAAGAAAAAAAAAGATTAAGTCAGTCTCATACTATCAAGAAAACATCATATAAGAGCACATAAGGAATCAGAATACAAGCGTAGCCTCTAACCATTTAGCAGCTTGGCCATAGCTGGCTCTTGGAAAGCACTATATTTAGCTTCTACAAAAGGAAAGCAGCATTTCTAGACCACAAGGAGCCCAGAAAAGGCACCACAGGGAAAGGCCACGTACTAGATAATAAGTAGTGCATTTTCTTTATGGCTTCGATCTTGGTCCACAGATTTAAATTCTTTTATTATCTATTTTCAATAGGAGCTGCTCCAAGCATACGGTCCAAACAAATAGTCTGCATTTTAAAAGGCACACAACTGGAACAAAAGGTAGAAGTCCCTTTTTCCTTCTAGACCTCTTAAAAAAAAAAAAAAAAAAAAAAAAACCAAAAAAAACCACCACTCAAATATGAAAAGAAACCATTTGTTCAACGTTACAGGAAAAACTCAAAAATCAGACAAGGTCTTCGAATGTGGCTCTTAGATCCCAGATAACCAGAGCCACCGGAAATCAAGGGGTTGCCTAAATCACTGCAAAAAAAACTGTGCGCCAAGCACTGGGTTTACATTCTATTAGAAGTTCAGAGAGCAGGGGGAAATACAGGAGAAACACCTGAAGGAACCGCTCAGCCCCTTGCAATGGCTGACACAGCAAACCCTTAGAGGACGGGAGGGATGTGAAAGGCTGCAGCACAGGAAACCTCATGGCCTCTTTTTATTCCCCCCTTTCCCCCCTTCCAGTACAGTCCTGCTGCAAGATGCCCCGTGTACAACCACCTATTTGAGTCCTTGCACTCCACTGTCCCAAGGGGCTAAAAGTCCTTCCCTGCTGCAAGTATCCATTCCAGGGCTAAGCTGAGACCCAGGCAGACAGCTGCAGTTTTGCCAAACTATTATCTGATCCCAAAGGCAATTGGTGCCCACAAGACAACCCCCAAGCTACGCTGGCTGCCACTCCAAGCCCACAGCATTCGCATGCTTCCCTTCAAATCCCCAGCTGGTTTGAGGACAATTTAATCTCCCCAGCTGGTTTGAGGACAATTTAATCTCCCCAACAGCCTTGACTGGAAAAGGGCAAGAAACAAGGGCGAGAGCCCTGGGCTGACCAGTGATCAGACACATTCCAAGTCTTTCGATCTAAAGAGCACAATGCAAACACCATATTTGAAGCAGACATTCCCTGCAGGCCATGCAGCAGTGCCATCTCTGCAATGTGTCAGTAACATGAAGCAACTGCAGCACATGGGTCTTAATCAAGAAGCTTCATGGTATGGGAAAAAAGGAAACTGGATCCTCCTCTTAATGCATCCTAGTTGGTGTTCAATGTACCTAAGGATGTCTAGATGCTACAATGAAAATTGCCTTAAAAATGCAGATCAAGCTGAAGGAGACTACAGCTGCAGCTGGAAAGCGAAGAGGGGAGAACCCCTTTTCTCAGCCTGAAAGGGGCCACAAAAGAGCAGCCCCTTTGCTGCTAGAAGGGTACTGATGAGATTCTGAACTCACATTCACCCACCTCAACTACAGCTGTCCTCAGAGCTGGAAAGACCGAGCCAGAATTACCTGGTCTGCACCAACCACATCAACATCGACATCTTCAACTGTGTCTTCTGCTTGACCTTCCTCTGAGACATCTTCTGTCTTAATCTCATCTTTGCTGCAAAACAGAAAAAAAACCTAAGTCTTGAGAAACTTTGTAACAGAGGTTGCACATTGCAGAAGTGCGCTTAAGGCAAAGTAATTCACATATTAAGATCTGCTGCTGAGATAATCTATGTAAGGTAGCCCAATGCTTCTGGCCCAGTATTTCCCAGGTATGAAAGAGGTTATGCTCTGAGGAATTCCCCATAAAGCAGTTCAGAAGCAAAACATTCATTTATACAGGGGCTACCTTCATGTTTAATAAATTTTTGTTCTATTTTACTTGTATTCACCAGGTCCATTCAACAAGCGTCCCAAAACCTGTTAAAACATGCGTCTTTCTCGGATGTGTTTCATCTTTTAACCTACCAATATGGGAAATAGCACCTAACAACCTCAGTAAATGAACTGTATTAAAGGAAAATATCCCAACTGAGCACTTTGAGTGCTTTACAGAGCTCAAAAGTAGACTCCAGACTCCCTGTTTCTGCAATACCTCTCTTACATCCAAGTTCTGCAGGGTTTCACTCAGGCACGTGTGCATGCTGCACACAGACATGCACATCTCTAAAAGAAAGTCACCAGTTACACAGCAGTTAATAGCAGATCTTCCGAGACAAGAATCCTCTTTCATTTCCAGAGATGCAGAAAACACTCATTATCCGGCTGCAGCAAACAGCCAGGGAGTAACCAACACCACAGCCCTCTAATCAGGACCAGAGACAAGAGAAGTGGGACAGGGAACCCTCCTCATTCCTTGTCTTTTTCTCTGCACACTCAATATTAGCCCAAGAAGGCCTGGAAGCCCTGTGGAGGGCATTCAGGCTAAAGCAGCAAATGCAGATATTGGACTGAGGAAACAAAAAACCCAACCTGTCCTTGGGACACAGCCCATAAGACAGACAGGAGGGGCACGCACCCTGTGCCCTTTGCCCATGGAAGCATTACAAAAAGCAGAAGCAGAGGTGGATAGAGAGACCCCAATTGTCAATACCAGGACAAGTGAAGGAGCTTGTAAGACATAAAACTCTCACCAGTATCTTCTCCGCAACCCTCCTGGATAAAGGAACGGCAAATGTTCCTGCAAGTGCATTTCTCGAGATTTTAGCCTCTTTCTGCTTTTCCCTGCTGCAGAGGCAAGCTGGGAAGCACACTGCAAGTCTGGCGCTTTGCTTGCTGCTTCAGCCTGGCTGGTTTCAGGCAAAGACCCTGTAACAGACAGTGAACAGACTCGTTCTGCAGCCTCACCCTCGGAGGTCTTGAGATGGGTATTTCCAACACGTTTCCCACAGCGGTGAAGTAACAGGGCCAAGCTCAAAGAGAGATTTGGAGCAAAGCATTTATTGAAGGAACCAGCTAAAAGTCACATAAAAGAAAATCAATTTAGTTTGCCCACTGCTCATTTTTGCAATCTAGATCTACAATCTTGGCCCCGCTCCGTAAGTGTTATCAGTACTGCTGAGACTACATAACCCTCAAGAAAGAAGGGCTTTTGGGACACAAAGGAACAAGCTTTCTGAAGGCAGGTCACTGAAAAGAGAATTTCTGAGAAAGGATGAGAGAGAAACTAAAGTACACTCTGGAAAAATTCCCTTTCCTCCACATACAACTGCACGTGTCCACAGCACTTAGCATTTTTACTGGCAAACATTTTTGGCAAACTGGAAAACATTTTTACTGTTTTCATCATGGCTTTACTACATTTAATTAAGTCCCTAAATATCCATGCAGTTAATACCTCATTACGGATTAGAAGTCCATGAGACCTGCTAAAGCCTCGATGCAGCCCACCTAACGATAACTCTTTAAGTCAGGAGTAATCTTACAGACTCCCTAGAAATTCAACAGAGAGAAAGACCCCAGAAGATGATTTGGCCCAGATCATCTGGGCTGAAGATCTGAATCAACTTCTGGAAATACCTCTCGTCTCAATTACCTACTGGGCCTAAAGGAACAATGCCCTTAACTTAACAATTTAAGGCAATGAACCAAGTCTCAATGGCACAGACAAATGCCGGAGCTCAGTACAGAGCAGAATTCAAGATTATCTGAATTCGGCTCACAGAAAGTTTCCAGACCAACCTTCCTGTTATTGAGTGATGAAGAGGACTTTAACAACAACAACGCTGAAGGCAAAAGCCAGCATTCAAACTGGAAAGTCCACAACATCCAACACACTGTGGTACTGCTAATGCAAAGCATGAAGTGTATTTTTGCTGGGACAAAGCAAGTACAGCTGATCCAGAACAGGGAAGTTTTCATACCATTAGACAATTTCCTTTTAAAAGAAGACATCTTAGATGTGCCCACGGGAGACCACTCTCCTGAACTGCCGAGGACAGAGCTCTCCTCATCTTCATTTGCCAGTAAAGAGTTTCTGTACCAAATCAACGGCTGCCATTCATCTCCTCTGCAAGGCAGTGGTTCTGCCATATACCTCTGTAAGTAAGCATACCTGGAGAAAACCAAAGGCAAGCATAAGAAAACTCAGTATCTTTCCCCTCAATGTCTAGGGACACTATTACTAGAAAGGCATTTTCCCTTTACTCTCCAAAGGTGCAGACAGAACCGTCAAAGAAAAAGCAAGGGCATTCTTTTTCTCAGAAATATCTGACATCTCTGAAATATCTGAATATTTAAAACGTAAATGTCTTCAAAGCTAAAAGAGTGCTTGAATTTTAGCATTAGAAACAACACTTGATTCACAGGAATTACAGAATTACATCTCTACAGTCTCTAGAAAGAATGTCCTGCGCAGGAAAAGTCACTGCCAGGAGCAGTGTGAACGGAACAGAACTCTGTGAGGATGCACCCCTTCTCCTGGTGGGTCTTTTCTGCCTCATGGACTGCAACACAAAGGAGATCCCAGACGAGAGATGCTCCTTGTGATTCAACAGTACAGAAGGTCAGGAAATGGGGTATTTATGCCATGTGTGCCTGTTTTGTCAAAATTTAAAAAAAGAACAACCAATAAAACCACTTTTCTATAATATCATCTCAATTCTCCAATTCTCTCAGGTTCCCAATAAAATCTGAATTGTCTGCAAGAAGCAGCTAACAGCTCTGCAGTTATGACACCACAGAAGATGTGGGAAACATTGGTTCAAATCCCTGTTCTGCCTGATTCAATCCAGAGACTTGACATGGGGCCTCCCTGAATCCCAGGTGAAGCTATCACCTTTTCTGGAGCAAAGAGGTCTCCTTCAAACATTCTTTTTGAAAAACAGGACATTTCTGACAAAGTCTTTCTGATCCATTCCTAGTTCATAACAACAAGAAAAGAAAACCAAAGTCTGACTCAGGATTAGAAACTGGATATTCACTACATTTCAGCTACAGCTCATCACTTTAAAATCAAGCCCAGTGTTGTTAAAACAGACTCCACCTTAGCAAATACCAGAAGTGACAGTTTTAACGCCAGCCTGTACAGTGTATTATTCTTACTTTGATTAGGAGTGTGGCCTGGAAAATATCAGACATTTCATTCATTTTGCAAAACAAGAAAACCGGTGCTGGGAGGACGTTAGGGTAAGCACCGACTCCGAAACAATTAGAGTCCTGGACTCTGGGGGCCCTAGGGATCAAGAAACCCTGGTAATGGAATTTGTTGGTTTCAAACAAGCGTGTATTGTAACTACTGTTTTAGGGTCTAATCCAACTGCTATCAATGTCAGTGGAAAGACTCCTACTGATTCAGGAATCAAGCCCTTCATGCAGCTTGTTATTCAATAATTCATTTCTTGTGTGCATTTTGTGGCACAGAGCAATTGACAAGTCAGGTATTTTACTGCTACAGCCTGGGCAATTACAGGGGAGGAGGTTAAAATCCACATACTTTGATGGTGTTGAAATATACTCCTTTCTGACAAATGCCCATATTCTGTATCTCATCTGTTACAGGTACATTCACATATGTTAACATACAAACGTGGACATCAATCCTATGATTAATAATAAAAATGAAAATAACCAGATGTTTATTTCTAAAAGTTCATGTTGACCTAAAACATTCCATCCAGTAATTTATGATGGCGCTAAACCTAAATATTTCTAAGAGGAAATATAATCTCCAGCCCCTGCAAGGCATTTTAGGCCTCCCAGAATAGAAACTGTTACTCTAGAAACATAGTTTGAATGTAGTTGTGGATAAAATTGCAACTTCCCCCCTTGTGAATTTTATTGTTTCCCATTTGTTCCCAGCAGCAGTGGGAAGGTCCAAAGCAGCAAGAACTGAAGTCAAAGAGCATTCTCTGTATTTCCCACAAAAGTTTTCAATTAATAAACCTACCTGAATGTATCTAATACATTCAGGAATATACTTCTGTACTTCTCTGGTCAAGTTAAACATAGCCCTAGGAAAAAAATTATCCGGATTTAGCTTTAAATCTGCCCACACCAATGATGAAATATTTTCCTTTTGTTTAATTAAAAATTATTCTTTGGAGGTAAATGAAATGGCAAAGCTTTTCAAGGATGGATTAACAGAAATCTACTTATTGCACAAGTGTCACCACACAGATGATAACAGCTCTTTAAAATCCAGACAACATGGACAGAGTTGCACAGAAACTGTACAAAACAGGAGCTGGAGCACCTCCCCTATGAGGGCAGGCTGAGACAGTTGGGGTTGTTCAGCCTGGAGAAGAGAAGGCTCTGGGGAGACCTTATTGCAGCCTTCCAGTACTTAAAGGGGGCCTACCGGAAAGATGGGGAGGGACTCTTTATCAGGGAGTATAGTGGTAGGACGAGGGGTAATGGTTTCAAACTGAAAGAGGGTAGGTTTAGATTAGATACTAGGAAGAAAAAAATTCTTTACTGTGAGGGTGGTGAGGCACTGGAACAGGTTTCCCAGAGAAGTTGTGGATGCCCCATCACTGGACGTGTTCAAGGCCAGGCTGGATGAGGCTTTGAGCAACCTGGTCTCGTGGAAGGTGTCCATGTCTGTGGCAGGGGGATTGGAACTAGATGATCTTTAAGCCCCCTTCCAACCCAAACCCTTCTGTGATTCTATGATTCTATGAAAACCAATTGTAGTTGTAGATCTCAAAGATTCTCTCCGAGAAAAACGCAAGAAAGGGAAGTTATCACTACCCATAGATTATCCACTTTAGATTTACCAGGAGTTGTAATCAGTATATGTCAAATATTTTTCTTCTGTATTTTACATTTTGGGTTTGAATTCTTTTTTTAAAATACCTTGTCTGGGTAGCAGGCAATCATTAATAAATTGTGTTTGTCATGTAAAGTAACAGGAAAGTAGACATTTTACTGCTCTTGACCCTTGTTATATAAAAAATGGTTAATGATACCCATGGAAGTTAACCTCCAATTTAAGTGACACAGGAGCAAACAAGTTACACAGAGCTCAGCGAGATGTGATGGTTGGCTTTTTTTTCCATTTCTGCTGACTTCCTCTCCAAAGTGGAACTTTTCTTGTCAGGTACTGCAGTGATTTGCTCAGAAATTCAAAAAGGCAGATGTGTCTTAATGTTTCATCTTACATTCCCACGTCTTCAAATATGCTCTCAGGAAAAAGGAAATACCTGTTATATATTTTGCAATAGGTTTTACAGTATTTGTAAATAGAAGACTGAAGTGCAGAGATCCAGATCCAAAATAAGCAGCATTGACTAGGGAAGTAATGACAAAGGTCAAATAGAAGGAAGAATACTACTTCCTTCTCAAAAATGACTGGAATTGAGGCAGGTGAAGACGGGAGTAAGAGACATAATCATACATCTCTCTGTTCAGATGCGTAATGCCCCATGATGCCAAAACAAGGCTATCATTCTCATATTATTAAATGTAAATATTTAAACCACTGTAAAACATGAGCCCAACTGGATCAGGGCATATTCCCCTGGAAATAGTAAATTTCTGAATTTAAATATCCACATTATGAATAGTGTCATGTATATTTCTATTCCAAATATATTCCATGGAACTCATGTAATTGAGTCCTGAAGCTGTGGAATCAGATCATTACAAAATAATGATTTGGGCACTCTCTCTTCCTCAATCTTCTCTGCTTTACTTTTCTGTTCAGAAAAGCATTCCTGCTGTTCCACCGGCCAGTCAAGTTGCAAATCTCTTCCACCAAATTAACATTGTCTTTCCTGTAGGAGAATTGCCATATGTGGCTACAACTACATCTAAAAAACATCTAGAATGCATACTGCATATACAATCTGAAATAACTACAAAATTCAACAAGTGTCTCTCAAACTAACAGCCTCAGAGGCAGATTGATTTCAAAGGTTCTCTGAAAAGCCCTTGAGCAACTTCTGCAACACTGAAGGTCAAGTGTCCCATGTACATGAATACACAAACTGTGTATGACAGTGTACAAGAACTTAACTTACACTAGTCTTTTGTCTGGCTTTAGCAGCTTGTTGGAAAATTCACTGATGATTAACAGAAAGCTCAAGTTAGGAGGCAAGCATTTTCCATCTACTCCAGTAGCTCCTTGAAAAGCAAATTCAATCCCTTCCCTATTAGAAGAAATAAAAAAAAAACACATAATAAAGCAGACAACTAACAAAAGCAATGACCATGGACAAAGTGATGTTACGTGGCACATACTTGTGTATCATGGCTACAGATTCTCTAGATTTCACTTGGTCCCAGCCAAACGTTAGTGAAAAGCGACGAGCAAGTTCTTTCATATTTGTGAAGGAAGCAGAGGAGAAGTCCACACCGCTAATGCTGTCTTGGCTTTCTGCATGTGTCTGAAACAGCTGCAAAAGAAGTGTCAGATAAGCAATTGTATGTAATCCTACAGGCAAACAAAGCACCAGGAGGACACAGCGACATGCACAGCAAGCAACAGTTAGCTTACACAGAGAGAAGCCTTACAAAAGAGCAGGTAAGTCATGTGCTTTTGAAGCACATGTGATTGGAACGACACGGAACTGACACAAAGGACACTGTTGTGCTTAACAGATAGGCGCAAATTAAAAAAAGTAAAAATAAAGCATAAACAGAGAACCGATTCCTGAAAATGATGGCTCCAGTGACCCCACCTCCTGTTGGGACTTCTGAAACAAGCCACAGAGGCCTAATTTGCCTGAGGGGCTTTCAGAATATCAGAATGCAGATATAAAGCAGCAAGTTTGGCAGCAGCATAGTCCAATTTCTGAGAGTGAGACTGGGTCAAAAGCACGTCTCGAGCTCAATTAATTATCTTTTGGTTTTTTTTTTTTCCTAACAGAACATGGAGGTAGCTTGTTCTTTTCAACCTGTTAACTTTCAAGGTCAAGCAAAGGCCAAAAAGGGCCTGTTGTCTATGTGATACCTAAACACAAAGTCCTGACTATATCAGCAGAATATATGTAGCCAAATGCTGCTTAGCCTCATCTAAGCTCAGATTTCAGGGGCTAGTTCACAGATCTAAGCCCCTGGCAATGCTTGTGAAATAAGCAAAGCTCATGTATCAGTACCCCCTGGGAGGAGCTTGCTTTGTGGCTTAAAGCACGACTCCAAGCTAGAAGCAGCTCTGGTCATGGGCAGAGCCGGCAAAAGCAGCTGCTAAAATAGCTAACTGGCCTCATCAGTCAGCAGCTGCAAGCTCCAGCAACTGAGACCCTTCAGAAGAGCTGCACCCCACTTCCTTACAGAAAAAAATACTGAAAATACTGGGGATTAGAGCTGGCCAGCCACAGACACATTTGTGGTTCTTTGAATTCAATAGGAATTGAGGCAGTTCGTAAAACACAGAATAATATCCTTAACCTTCGTTAAGGTTAAGAGACACCTACCATATCCCAAGAAACACTCCATAATCTCACATCAGTCATGACACACTATGCATTTGAAGATTAAAAACAAGACAAAAAAGTCATGCACAAAATTACATTTTAAAACAGATGTAATGATTTGAAAGGAGTTTTAATTATGACCTGCAAAAACAACATACACATAGAAAGTACAGGCAAGGAAACGATTTCTTCCACTAGGTTTTTTAATGAATTTGAATAATTATGGCAATGTAGGTAAAACACTGCAATACGAATACAGCTGTCATAAGATCCCCTAGCCTCTTGCTTTAATCTTAACCTTACCTGCTGTAGACAGAGAATCAGTGTCTTAGCACTCTGAATTTTGTTATTGTGCCTCGTCCTGCTTAACGTTTCTTTAATTATGTCTCCAAAATCATTGTAGGTCTATTAACAGCAATAAAACAAATGAGAATTATCATTCCCCTTCTTTAGCATTGGGAGCACACAAAACACATGACTGTGTTCATGTCACACAAGTTCATAAAACACTCTCAATATCAGAACACCCAAGCTAAAAGATGAAAACTTTTTATATTATTTCATATGTAAAGCAATGGTATGCTCCTTTAAGAGTAATGTAAGGATTAAAGTTACACTGAAATTGTTAAGTATTTATTATAACAAAAGAACAAAGCCTCCTCAGTAGAGAAATAGAGAGTTTCCTGTATTTAACCAATGTCTGCCTTGGGCCCAATGAAGTAAAGAAGAAGATTAGGACGAGAGGAAATGGCCTCAAGTTGCGCCAAGGGAGGTTTAGATTGGACATTAGGAGAAATTTCTTTACTGAAAGAGTGATCAGGCCTTGGAACAGGCTGCCCAGGGAAGTGGTGGAGTCACCATCCCTGGAAGTATTTAAAAGACGTGTAGATGAGGCCCTTAGGGACATGGTGTAGTGGGCATGGTGTGTTGGGTTGGACTCGATGATCTTAGAGGTCTTTTCCAACCTTAATGATTCTATGATTCTAAGATTCATATTCAGGTATTTCCCAAGTACCGTTAGTAGACTCAAAGCCATTGCCCGCTCTGTGCTGTTCTCGGCCCTCCTGAAACCCACTTCAGAGTGGCTGAAGCTCTACCAGTTGTCTAAGCACAGGGACCCATGTGAAATCTAGGCCATCTGCATATAGACTGTGTGAGCTATATGAAGTAAGTTGACCGCTTCAATGTGAGAACCTCTATAGTTAAAACACTCTCCCAGCCATAAACTACTTCTCTGCAATGGCTTCTCTGGAGAAGCTTAGGAGTAGATGTTCAGACAGACATACCCTCTTCTCAATTTTCAGTTACTTTGTCTGCAGAGCGAATTTGTCCCACTCCTTGCTTGATTTTATAGCCCTTTTGTGATTATACAAGGATTCTGAGCCATAAGACTATTAATCCCCTATCTTTCACAAACACTAGAATCACTTTCAAAAACTCAAATGCACTGATAGGCAAAGCAACCTTATCTAAAACATTACCTTCACATAATACTTATAGATCTCAGCAGCCGCAGTCATCTCTACCACATTATACACTATTAACTTGCAATATGCTGCAAGAAGACTCCGCTTTTTGTGCAAGTCATCAAGTTTGCAACTTTCATCCTTTCTGTCCTTCTCTTCTGTCAGGTCTAGGGAAACAAAAGCATTAAAACTTTGTTCTACTACTTTATTCAAGATACCTCAATTTTAATGACCAATGTTCATCCAAATAGCACAGACTCAGCTTTTCAGTCAACATGCTAAGCAACAGATGCTAGCACGCATTCCTGTGTATATCAGAAAACACAGGCTTATTTCCATTTCAAAGCTTCCAGATGATGACAGTGAAAACGAGTTATTTGCACAGTCTTCTATTCTGATCTTCATAGGGCTTTTGCATTTCTACTAGTCAGAGGCTTCTTGAACAATACTGCTTACAACTACAGAACAGAACCAGAGTGCAGAATAAAAGGCACAAACACACCAAAAGGAAGAGACCAGGCAAACTGCAACCACATTTTTTTCCTAGAATAACACAGATGCTAGAAAAACAGCACATAACTCATCAGAAACCCTACAAAAGTTGCCATACACAGTCAACAAGAGAAGAGTTCAGATAAAACTCTAAGTGGTTATCAACAAGAGCGAAAGAAAAAAGTCATTTCATATCATTAAGAACACATTAAGTCTCTGGAACATGAGTTAATTATTAGCTGGATAACCTGTGGAAAACAAATACTCTTAAGAGCCTTCCAAGACAGCTCTGAAGGTGCTTAGAGAGAGTTTCTTGCAGCAGGAGAGCTGAGATACACTCTTTCCTGCTGTGAATGTAATCTACCAACTGCCAAAAGGCTTCAGTCTTTGACCTATAATTTTGAAGTAGACTGTTTCTGCTTCTAGCATGACTGCGGGCCTGGAAACAAACACAAGGCAAGTGACTGATCAGAAGAATCTGCAAATTAGAGTTAAAACTAAAACGGAGCAGCTGCCAGTTGTGCACACAGACAAGCACACCCATAGCATGCCAGAATCATGCATTCAGGAAGGAATCTGCAATGGGATGACAGGGATCCTTTGTGGGGAGGACTGAGAAATTGAAAGCATCATACACAATGGGTTTGAAACAGATCTCAGGCCATCTAACCCAAAACAGGATCAACTTTATCAGTTTCAGATACATAACATAATGCAACCAGAAACATAATCTGCTTCAAAAGCTCCCATGACTAGGATACTACAACCTACCTGAGCAATCTTTTCTATTGTATCTCTACCTTTACCATTAAGGATTCTCCTCTACTATCTCCCTTGATGAAATTTAGGCCTATCTCTTCTTGCATATACACTGTGACCTGGATAAGTGTGCTGCCCAAAACTGAACACAAACTCCATCTGAACAGCTGAAGGACAAGAGTTTGGCACGATAATCTAGAACAATGCTTGGTTTTTCAAAGCATGACACTTGAACTTGGCCTCAAAACTACAATGAACTAACAATCTGTTTTCAAAACACTCCCAAAAGAAACCAGTCTTCACAATAACAGCCTCAATTTGTCATCTGAATGTGTCTGAAAAAGGCAACAGAGCAACAAGTACATAGCTATTTCCCACAAAATCTGCCCCACACTCCCCAAATCAAAATCCACTAGTCCTTTACTTTGATGGCTTAAAAGTGTCCATGCATTGACAGAGTCACACTGTAACACTGCAAGGCCTTCCACAGAGGTGGCTAACACCATCATCTATACCACCACCATCAGTCTACCAAATACTTTTACATTCTCACCCATCCCTGCGTTACATCAGTCCTTTCTACCTACAAGTAAATTGGCAGCTACCTCCTGTGGTTGATCCACAGTAGATACAGATCAGTGTACAACAGGTACACTGTAAAGGGGCCCAACTACAAAAAAAATCCAACATCCTCCCCCCCCCAAAAAAACCAACAACAAAAAAAAAAAGATCAGCCCCTTTTCCTGATATGTTCAGTGCAGACAGCAAATGACAACAAAAATGGTAGACTTTTTCTCCAGTGATGAAGATGTCTAACCTTTGCTTTCCTCTTCTTCCTCTATGAAAACATGTTCCTGGATAAACAAAAGCAGTTTTTCCTGAAGTGATGTGTTAGGAAGATAATCTAGAAGTCCAACTGCTTCTTCATTATTATTTGAATTCTGATGACTCAAAATCAGCAACCAGTCACAGAGTATCATGAAGGCCTGTATCAAGCAAACAAAGCCAAAGAAGGAGACCATGTTACTTTTCAAGGCAACTCCGCTTTGAGTCTCCATCAAACACCACAAGTCACAACCTAGCTTCTATCCCACTTCTTCCTCACAAGCTAAAGATTTCTGTTTGCCCCAACCTGTGGTAAAAAGCCACAGCTAAGCTCTTCCAGAACTTTTACCTTAGGATACAGTATATACAGGTATCATGCATGAACACCACCTAGAGATTTTCAAACTTCCATGGGAAGGAAGAAAAGCTCTATTATGCTAGAATATCTCTCTTTTAATACATGAATCACTGCACAATTTCTCCAATTTTTTCATTTTTGAAGTAATATTCATAGCAAGGCATTAATAAAGCAATGATACCAACCAGTACACTGATCGGTCAAATCAGAAAACACAATGATTATTAACTGGCAAATAGAGTCATTCAGATTCAGGCCTTGATTCTGCAGATGGACTCATGCAGACACATATCTATGCTAGATTAAAGCACTAAGTTTTGTAGCATTTTAACTAGCATAACTTTAATTTTCCTTTAAAATAAATAGTTGAAGATTGTTTTTTAAAGAGTTATTTCTCTGCTACGAGACAAAAAATAGCAAAAATCAGTAGAAGGAAATACTAGTATGAAAAGAAAGGCAGGCATTTAAAAGGAGGACTGAGCGTGAACGCCAGTTAAGTGATAGAGAAACACAAACCTTTTCTCTTACATCTTTTTCCTTATGGTGGAGGAAGCACATGCAAATCTGACTGAAACGCCTCAGCTCTCTTCTTAGTGCAAAAAGAGTCTCCTAAAAACGTATTTAGGAAAAGTGACAGGACAAAGATGTTAGGGACTATGATTCAATAGAGAATTACAGAATGAAAACAGTTGCATCTTTCTTCCACTGATACTATTTGTTTAAGATAGCACAGCTGATGACATTATGAAAGAAGCTGACATCTCACAGTAGCGACAGCTAACTAGCTATGAACAACTTTAAAACCATGTCTTGTTTTCAGGCACAATATCTGGGATAGAAAGGTCAATCCATAAAAATACATACTTTCCCCTGACTCTGGTGCATAAATGTAACAAATACTAGTAGGACATGTGCATCTGTCACACTTGCTGAGGCTAGTGGTATTCAGCAAGTCACAAACTCTTTGTTTCTCCATCGGTAGGATGGGCAGCTCTAATAGCATGTAGTCCCTTATACAGCCCTCCAAGCAACTACAAAATTTGCTGAATTCGCTTCAGCTTATCCTTACAAAGGAGTGATAATGATTTCCACTTTAGAGATGGAAGTAGAGTCTGAAAATCAGGTGGGATGGACCGGAGTTTTTCTATGTGAATTGCCTTCTGGAGTTGCTCTTCTCTCTCCCTCTGTTGATTACAGAAGGAATGCAGTTTAACTACACTGCTAACTTTGGCACTCAGAAAATTAGACACCTCTTCTATTTGTTAAGATGAATCCAGCAAGAGAGACTATCTGATTTGCCCACAGCCACATAAAAGACTTTCTGATCCTTCACTAGTCCCAGCTGTTGCACTGCACTGAGCTTTGAGCAGTCAACAGAAGAGGAATGCCCTTACAGGAGGGCTGGATTTCATGCTATGCAACTGTATCTTTATAAGAAAGGGGATCCATCCCAGGGCACGCTGAGAAGAAGCACAGGGGGAGGCAAAACGTCGCCTTAACACTATTGGGGGAGGAGGAGGGGGTCCTAGAGAAATGTTCTTTTTCGCTCTTGGAACTTCTCTCTGCCAACATCCAGATTTGGCCCTGCAGAGTGGGCCGTAACACTGTGCTTCCAATCAGAATCTGCTCCCATATGAAAGGCCAAATTAAAAAATGTGCTGCCCCATTATCAGTCGAGCTAACCGTGTCTGGACTGAAAGGCAGAACATATTAGAGCAGTGAGAGATGCGGACATCTACACAGGAATGGAACGGGACGGGAATAGATAGTGAATCAGCCACCAAACGGGTAACCTCCCAGCTAGCATTTCTGACACAAAACAAATGTCCGTGTCAGCGTCCTGTTCTGTACACACAGGAGCACCTGGGGAAGGGGACAGAATGACACATGCAGCAGCACTCAGTGTAGTCAGAAATCACCACAAAGAGGAGCTGCACAGGTAGACATTCACACATGAACCAAAGCATAAAAGAGTTTTCCTCTCTGGTGTCTTAAACCAGACTGTCTTCTGAAATACCTGCCAGAGCTTGGCACTATATAAAACCAATTAAGAAAGTAAGCAGTCAGCTGATGAGAAAATTACCACTTTCCTCAAACTTTCTGCCAGAAATATGTAAGTAAAACACAAAAATAAAAACAAAACAAAGCAACAGGACTTCCTGGAGTTTTCGTTCTTTGTTGCTTAAAACAAGAAAACAACAAACTGTTTGGCAGTGGAACAAGGTCCTTATCTCCATCAAGCCCCAGGAATTCGATGCACATGTTTTGCAGTAAAAATAGAGGTGAACCATTGTTCACTTACTCTCTTGCGGACTGAAAACACTTTTAAAAAAAAAGAGGGCAAGACAAAGAGAAAATGCCTCAACGCAATTTGGTTTCCTCAAAAACCCACACAAATTATCTTTTTAGAAAGCTTGTTTTCTTCTGGCAATCTGAGAATAGAAAAGCAGCTTAAACTTCTAGAAGCACAACTCCGGGTTTCAAAATTACGTGGAGTGGCCAACCTTGGGAGAATTTTCCGAAACTGCAGCTAGTTGCCACAGGAGAGAAAAATACATGCACTGGAGAGCTGGCAGGATCATCTGCAAATAAAAACACATGTCCTTTATTTACATGAAAGGCTCAACAGCAAAAAACTTAGGACTAAACAAAGCATCCAAGCTTGACATTCTGCATGCTGCTTGCACAACCATTTCTGCACTGTAAAGTATTTAGACCCTCAAAATAAAGTTAATAGCTTCATATACAAGCAAATGTTGCCTCCTGAGAAACTTCATTACTAAGGTGCTGCTTCTGCAGAACTCTGACATCTTGACGAGTTCAACAGAAAGTAACCATGTACTAAAAAGGGTGTTCACAGAGGCTAACTTTAGCTTAGCTGCGTAGGATTTCTCTGCAGTCTTCAGTGAAAGGCAGACTCCTCCAGTGGGCAATTCAGAGCAGAAGCCAAACCTTGGTGCTCTGACACTCCACCTAAAGGAGTCCACCTCTACCCACTGGCTGCAGGCTCTCTCTACCCAGCTAAATTTCACCCCTTTCCAAATAACCTCAAGTTCTCTCCTGAAAACGGGGGCTGATTAACATTCATGACTGCTCAAGTATTTCACCTTGTAATCCCAGGATATACACCTCTATCTTGGCACAGCCAGTGTCTGAGTTGAGGCAACCAGACAACCAAAAGGCTGCAGTTGAGACAATTGGTAATTACAAACCATCTTCACCAAGAGTCAGTCTGCAAGCCACAGGTCCAAAGTATTCCAATTTCTGGTTACATGCAATCTATAAGGGGGCCCTCACAGTCCCAACAATTTCATATGTACTGAAAGCAAGACTGTGCAATCAATGGGAAGTACTGAGCATGACAAAGAATCAATCCAGATGTCAGATGATTATCATAGTTTTGGACAATCTCCAAAATGAACAAATCTATGGCATGAATTTACTGATTCCAATAACGTTATACCAAAGACGGCCTCAGTTTCCCAAACTGAGAACTGGAAACAGTATTTTCCTGCCTCATAGGACATTGACATATAAGGTTATTTAATTATAAGGTTATTTATATAAGGTTATTTCCTAATTTTCCTGCTTTCAACAAGAAAAACCTCTTTCAATGTTATATATTAACAACTCACCAGAACAGGCAAACTCCCATGTTCCATTTCAAACACCAGCAACCTTAATGTCTTGTCATGCAGATTCCACTTGGTGAGATCATGGGCACTGCAAGTGAAAAAGAAACAATAATTATACACTAAGCAAGAAATGAAATCTCACCTAACCAAACAGGTTAAATGTATCCTATTTTTGCCTTCATCTGATGTACAGCAATAACTTTAAACAATTAATTATTAATTATAAGGGGGGGAGGAATGAAATTAAGGTTTTTGTGACCTAACACTGCAACCTTTAGTCCATAGCTTTACAGTCTGCATTCCTACCACAAAACTGCAGTGTCATGAGGAGAGGAAAAAGAAGCTTGAGCTCTGTACCTTTTCCTATACTCTATCCACACTCTAAGTGCCCAAAAAGGTCTAAAGAATCATTTCCCCACCCTGCTTTAAAAGAGCGTTTCTAATACTCTTGAGTGTTCACAACTCAACGTTGGACTTCTCTTTGCAAAAACAGAGCAGGCCTAGCATGCAGGATAGGTAAAAGACACATTGAGAAGGCGGCCCAATTCCCTCCACCCCCTACTATCTTGCTTGGTAATTTACTTGATGAACAATCCCTGGAGAACCAAGCTTTTGAGAAATCCATCTTTTAACAAAAGAAGATCAAATAAATGAAAACAAACAAAGCAGATTACATCTGCTGGGAAAAAAAGACTGCATTCACTACACCCTCTTCAGAACGACCACCAGTGTTGACAGTAAGGCAGTGCAAAAGCATCCAGCTAGGAGGGAGGCACCACAGAGAGGATCTGTGTCCACTCTGACATCCCAACTGTAGCACACACTTCTTAGCTACATTAGATGTAGCTGATGCTCCAATCAGCTAAGGAGTCCAAAAAGAATTCCATATCCAAGAGTACAGTTCTGTTAAGAAGAAACTAAACCTTGCAGCACCTCTCATAGGGATCATTTTCATTCTCTTGTGAAAAATCTTATTAAACCCAACAAATGAGCAATTCTCACTTTGCACCTGTTAGGTCAACCCTTAAGTATATGGGGAAGTAAATTGTGTAAATAAACATCTCACTTATGAAACGCTGCTACTCTTCTCAAAGCAGAGTGTATCCGGGAAATTTCTCCTGCATCCGTACAAAATCCTTCTTCCTAAATTATGAAAATTTGGGAAAGAGAAAGGAATTAGCCGGTGTGAGGCAAGGTAACTGCTATGTTCTCCTCCCAACCAACCCACAAGCTTGAATTACTCTCCTCCAGCCCTCTCCAGTCCCTTCACCTTTAACCATGCTACTCATGTCTTCCTCTACAGTAAAAAGAAAACAACACGTTGACTGCACAGAAATTTTGTACAAGGAAATGTCCCTGTCATTAATAAACCCACGGCAGCCTCCCTATTGCTAACACTGAGTAAAAACTAGCAATTAGGCTAACACAGAAGTGCTAACCCTCAGACTCATGGTCCCTCACACAGTTGTTAGGGATCTCTGGAAAACTAACTGTTCACATGGTGCTGACTCTCCTTGCTTCCAGCTGCCAGATCACATTCAAAGATAGCTAAAAATATATTAAATACTTTCCCATAGATGCAATTGCTGTAGTTTCCACAAGTATACTACGTGATTATGGGAGATGGTATATACAACCAGGAATTAGAAGGGAGGGGTTCCAGGAGAAAATCTCTTTATTTAGATATGGATCACACTCTGAAGGAGTTGAAGAATCCCTGGTCTAGCACTTATCTTGTTTCTCGTAAGTACACATTCTCCCACATTGACATAGATACCTATTTAAGACCAACAAAATAAATCCAATCTGAAGTTAGGGGATTTTTTGGCTTGACACATTTTACAATATCACAGTGTCCAATAAAAACCTGCCAGTGTTAACTCTCATACCATGGCATGACACCTGTTCATGACGGCACAGTTGATCAGATCAGCTGCAGGCTTCTGTTGTTCAGTTCAGCCAGCAAGCTATTCATATCACCACCAGCTGTTTCTGCTTTTTAGAACTAATGAAAAACTTTGAGGGAGACTGCAGTCCTCCTTCAAGGGGAAACTCATCATTTCAAAGACCCCAAAGCTATACAATCTGCATTACAGACTGCTGGTCCGTTTTTTTTTTTCTCGTTCTATCTCTACAGCCAAAGTGGCAGCACAAAGGGCATCTTCTGTACAGTCAAATATGTAGAAGTACACAACTATACCTTTTGGTCTCATCACCTATAGATCCACAGCACTTCTTGGCTGATCTTGCGCATAGTATCTTTGGCACAGTAATGGAGCAATTACGGAGCAACTATGGAGCTTAGGTCGAGAATATTCAGAAGACATAAAATGAGCTGGTGCTGGTGTGGACTACCTCGTTTATTATTTTCCCCACCCTATTCCTGCCAAAGTACATCTGCTTCATTAAAATGTAAACAGTCAATCTTTTCAGAGGCGCAAACTCATCTTTGAAAGTTCTGCTCCTCTCAAGCAGAGAAACAGCAGGCAAAGAATAGTTTCATATCCCCCTTAATTTTTTTGTCTTCTTTTTTCATAGGGAAACAGTCTGTTTATCTCCACAATGAGTCACACTCGCCTTTTGCCAGAAGCCATCTAGTAGCTGGTTAAGCTGTCCCGTCAACTCATCTATCAGTTGAGTTCGGGCATGATCCACCTGGCTGTAGATGGCAATTTCTTCACTGCAGAGGATATAATAAGTCCTGGAGGAAGCCTCAAGAACAGACATGTCAGAGTGTTTGGCCACAATGTCTTTTACCTCCCTCAGCAAAGCATCCAAATGCTGCAATTGATAAAAGGGGTATTACAGATTAATTGTACAAAAATCCACTTATGCTTTAGATACATTTCACTAGGCCCATATATCTCTATAGGTCATACAACCAACATGAAATAAATGCCAGTCTAAGGAGCAAAGGGGCAGGATTAGAGGATACAACTTCTTCTTCTGGGTTTATACCTCTTTTTCATTATCATCATCTCTGGATCTTTGTAAAGAATGAAGCAACTGCTTTAAGTTCTACTTTAGCAATACACGTTTGGCACTACATAAAAATAAAGACAAAGGTAGGGAATAAAAAATGCCTTTCCAAAGGACAGGTGTGTCTCCAAACAATGGAAATTGTCTCCTTCAGCAGAGGATGGAGACTGTTTCAGATCACGTCAGCAACTGGGGTCTTCACTCTTAGTGAGAGGAGGTAATTTCTGCCATTCTGCTGACTCTCTCTCTTCCAGTTAATGTTTTGTGCTGAAATTAACCTAGGAGTGTTCGCCTAACATTACCTCCCTGTAAACATCCCTGCTTAAGAATACATTGCGCTATTTCAAGGATTTCATCTATCCATTTCTGACCACCCCTCTCCCATCAGCAGATATACTATCTCCATTCTTATCTTTCAGTTGCTATCATTCCCCAGCAGCTGGGAGTCAGTCTTCAAGGAGAATGAAACAATTCTGTAGTAAACTCCTGGGAGGCACCAGCTTAAACACATGGCATAACCCACCCTCTCTCCACCCAACAATGAAAAACCCAGGGCCGGGCCTACCACATGAAACCAGAAATCATTATCTGCCAGGGCCAGTCACTGCATATCGGAACCGACAAGCACTTAGGCTTTCCTTTGGCAGACCCAAATAAAAAAGTAAAGCCTGAATAAGACCACCTTCCTCGAGGTATGAGACCATTTCTTTATATTTCAACAGTCTCCTGCTTGTTCCAAGTCACACTAAACTCTGTACATTGTCACATAAATTTAGTACATTCCACATGAAATGACTATCCTAATTTCCATTCACCTTCTCTAGATGTCCCGTAGTGTAAACATCTAAATCATAATACTGAGGAATTTGCAGAAGATTTGCCACTTTTTGTGCATCTGTTGAATACTGCAGAGAAAAAACAGGGTATGAGTACACTGTAGGAATTTTAATGAAATATTTAACATGCATTCACAGAGCAGCTGTTAGTTACCTTTGCCAAGAGCTGAGGAAGCACCATAATAAAGTGCTCAGTAATTTTGGTACAATCTTCCAATTGTATTTTCTTCTCTTTTACTGACAGAATCTGCAGATAAAGCATTTTGTTTCAATTATAAAATCTCAGATTTGAGTGGAATTTTACATGTAATCCAAGGTTAACTCACATGCCTTTGTCTAAAGCATACCAAGCTAAGATAACGATACTTTTCAACCAGATGCTTTTTAATTTTTTTATTAACCTTAAATTAGATGCAAATCGCTGAACAGCTGTATCTTGTGGATAAAATGCTCCCCATTTGTCAATAACATGCTTCAACTGGCTTTCCTCTAATGCTCATCTCCTTCAACATCCACTACTACTAAGATCTAGAGGTCAAAAGACACTGTGTCATTTCATAAGAATAAGCCATTTTATTTCCAAAGATATACGTACCACTAGGAACATGCTTTCTGGCAAAGCACATAAGGCAAAGAGAATGTGATTACAGGACAATAAATAAGACTAAGATGCACTGACTTTTTTGGCTGCACCTCTGCCCACTGGAGGATGACCTTCAGCTGCTTCTTTAACGGTTGCGAGGATAATTTCAATGAGAACACTTTCATGGGCATCACTCAGTGCTGTAAGTAAATCAGTCTCCTTTCAGCATCACACAAAAGAAAAATGAAGATGCAGCAACAGCTAATGTAAAGCCTACTCATTTATCTGAGCAACTGTGGAAGGACACTACAGATAGAAAGATGCAGTGTTGCTAAATAAACACCTAGAGAGAGTTTGATTTAATTTGAAAAAAATTATTTTCTACATTTACTGAACACAAAAGCAATTATTCCTCTTATGGCTAAACTTTTTAGGGCAGTTGGGCTCCCAAAAACACAGGCAGCTTTAGCGAGGCCTACTCCTACTGACTATTTCATTTAGGACAAACCTGCTTCTTGAGTACCAAAATGCTTTAACTCACTGGGTCTACAAACTTTGATTTCAATCACACAACCACCTGCAGTTCTACTACAACAACTATTATTTAACTTCACTTTAAAATACTTCTACAAAAAACTAATCCTCTAGAGTGTTAGATGTCTATGAACTCAGCATATTACTCATTTTCTTTTCAGGCGTGAACAATAGCCCAACAATACAGCACTTCAATCAATTAATAATTTTAGATTCTTAAGTTTTGGACAAAGAAACAAAACAAGTGAATGCTGCGTAAGCATTATGACTTAATTATGCACGTATTCTTGCAAAGTCTCTAAACTAACATTACATAAATACGGAATACTGAATAAAACAAATATATTGATACAAATATCACATTGGCAATATTGCATCTGCTTTGTGGCCCGTGGGGACCACAATTTGGGATCAAAGGGTATTGCAAGATGGAATGATCCTAAACTAGCTGAAGGCAAAGTTCAAAAAACGGTATTAAGAGATTCATTCAAACAAAACTAAGCTTTTTGCTTACCCACCTTCTCCATCTTCTTCAGCATTTTTTAATAGAAGAGTGGTCATGCACTCCCAGTCCTTCAGGAATTTGCCTGCCCAGTCCCACAAGCTGTCTATGAGGTATGCAACGTGTTTGTGTAGCTAGGGAATAAAAAACACGAGCTTACAGAAGCAAATACATCATCAAAAAAAATACAGCTTCATATATTCCTTTCCCTTTTTCCAACTACAAAGCTTTGTCATTCATACATATATTCACACACAGTATTCCAACATATTTAGTTTGAGGCTAATGAACATTTAAACACCATGTCTTCAATCTGATACAAAGCAGGAAAGTGGGGAAAAAAGCAGGAAAAGCAGGAAAAAAAGCTTTTCTTTTCTCTTTTGAGGATACCTTTCCTTTGTAATTTAAGTAATCTCTTTAAAACTAGCTTCTGTATTGCTTATATATTGCTGATCATAACAACTAAAAATCCATCCCTGGGACTAGAAACAAGTCAACATTTGCAAGCAATGTCTGGGAAATTCTTTGCAGAAGGACTCAAAACTGCTGTGGCTGAGACACTTTGGCCAGACATAGGTCTGCACCACTGCAAAAGCCAAATAGTGAAGTACAGCACTTAAGCTGATAAAACACTCAGCAAAACTATGCAGTTCTTAGTCAGCGTAGAGCCATGGCACAGCCACCCATATCTGCCTGCAGAAAGACACGGACACATACTAAAAAACCCTCACTCAGTGGCATTAGTCTTTCAGATTGTTTTCAGAAGCTGCTTCAGCACTGATTCTCTCCATTAGCATAGTTGTAAATTAGTTTTAACACAACAGAACAGAAATGGCTTCATTAAAAACTCTTCCTAGAGAGCAACAACATCCCAAACACCAAACATTTCAGAGCTCACCACCTGAAATAGCTTTCAAAAGGAAGCCAGTAGTTGATTTAACATGCAACACTGGATTTAAAAGGCTTACTGCAGGGACTATTCTCCTCACCTCACCCTCCAGGAAAAAACGTATTAATCTTTTCAACTGCTCAGTACTCGCCTCAAACTTCCCTCCTCCTTTGGGCTGAACTTCTTCATCTCCCTCATGACTAAGCAGCCTGCCAACAGAAAAGGAAGTCAGTCCAGTTCTGCCACATTCTCCTTATACTCATTTGCCAATGAAACACTAATTCTGTCGAGATCCCAAAGATTGTATTTCTTCCAAATGTCTACTTATTTACTCCAAATCACATTAGACTTTTTTATCAGATGAAAGGAAACGAGATTAGATTGTTTTCAGTTATGAGATCTGCTATTCCTATGGATGTAGAGACTATTTCTGACAGTTTCACAGGTAGCCTGCCAGCTTTCGGGACAACAGATGCAGATTCCACAACGTAGAACATATAATGAGGTAGGCATTTGCTCATGCTTGAAAAGGGGCTTGCTCTAGGCTGAATTTAAACCTTAAGAACAGAGTAGAGATACTACTACCCGACCATTATTCACATCGTGGTACATTTTGGAACTGAAGCTTCTTAAAGAAAGCATAGTATCTTGTATTTATAAGAGGCAATTTACTCCACGAATACAGTGGAAAAACTGTCCTTCCTCTTCTGCCTGAAGTATGAAGCACAATGTGACACTTCAATTTCCATTTCCCTCTTTATCCAAAATCAGTGTGATTGTACTGCTCACAAAAAAATGCTAATCCCAAGATAAATACAAGAAGGCCATCCCTGCAGATTAATGGAAGGCCCAAATGGCTTGGATTTAAGAGCAGGACCACACTACTCAATGTCAGTAAAAGCTTGTACTTTCAGAAGGTGCTTCTGCTGGTATAATTTATGCCAGCTAAGTAAGTATCCTAAGTTAAAAATGCAGACATTGAGGAGATTTCATGGAAACCAAGAAGAAGGGGGGGAAAAAAAAAGCATAAACATTTATACTAAAACTTCTCCCAGTATGACCAGGGAAAGGAGCGTGTCACTAACATCTCCATCACACTAGAACGAACATTTCTATACTGGCAAAAGTACTAGAGAGAAGAACTGGGCAAGCTAGAACAAGAATGAGGTTTACAGGGACAAAGTGCCCACACTGCACTGTGAAGCTGGGTAGAAAAAGTAAAGTTATCAGGGCAATCACTTCAATGGCAAAAAGCAGCAGTGTTCTGAAAGGAAAAACACATGATTTATGATAGAATATCAGGACCAACACAAAAGACTAAGTAAGACTAGCAGATGTGATAGAAGACTCATCAAAACAGAAATTTATCTTCATTTGTCTTTCTGTTGGACTTGGCTCCACAAACACCAGAATGTCAGCAGTTTAGCTAGATAGGAAGAGAAGCTAGGAGGAGATTCTGCACGTGTGAGAAATACAAATCATTATTATTTCTGAATTTTTCCCCACAAAAGTCTTGCCAAAATATTTTTATTTTCATTCCTCTTTGTAAGGCAAAAGTATTTCTCTCAGCCATACAGACAGAATATTTATTTCTTTTCTTTTTAGCACACCAACTCCATTCACTTCATGCAACCATTGTTATAGTAAGCCCATTTATAAGAGTTACTCCTGGGGAAGATAAACCCTGTACTTCATTAACCTGACAGAAAACTGGGAGGGCTTTTTAATCTGCTGCATCTCTCATTATTCAAAGCCTTTACAGTGTACAAGGCAACTTCCAAAGGGAGAAGAGGAGGCCATTTTTGTGATTAATCACCAAAGCTATGGAAATCCAGCAGATGCCAGGTGATGAATTAGCTTGTAAGAAGCAAAGCAACAGGAAAAGTAAGTAGAAGGAAAGGAGGTATGCTCTCAACATAGCATGGCATCTGTGGATCAGTCAGTTGTTTCACATTCTCTGTGTCAGTCTTGCAACTTTTCTCATGCCCGTTGCACCAGGGCTGTGCACGGGAACAAATGATTCCCCCCAGACAGCATTTCTCTTTTGATTCAGCAGAAGAAAGCACATCTACTATCCTCGTGGTACACACTTCCAGCAGAAAAATGAATGCTTGATGTCCCTTTTAAATAAATCCACCTTCATTCTGAAACAAATGAGAATATGCAAGAAGTAGACATGCAGGCAGAGATACCTTTTATAAAGGAATTCCCCGGCTGCTACTGCAAGCGGACGGTGTGTGGTATAAACAAACTGGTATAGCGTTTCACAGTCTTCAGCTGATAACACATCCTCACAGTTCCTAGGCAAAAATAACAACGGAAGTTATAGTTCAGGTTTATCTGCAAAGAATATTATGAATGCTATGTCCAGCTTTTACTAGACCTGATTCTCCATAGCCGTGCAACTTGTTTACACAGCTAAATTTTTGTAGGATATATCCAAAAACGCTATCAAACAAAATTGGCACCATTCTTTTACTCACTTTGTAGAGAAACAGAGGTCTGTACAAGCCATGACGAATCAGGCCCACTGCATGGACATGAACATTAATTTAAAGTATAATTAAGGTTGATTAGTGGTCATGGTAAAAGGAGTGATAGTAATAAAATAGGAAAATCATGCCTCTACTTTATGCTTAGGTATTCACCATAGAAGATAATAAACAAGAAGCAGCCTTCATTTTGTAGTACAAATTCTTTTTAAATGATTTACTATAGTATTTTAAAACCTATATTCGATTACACTAGGCTTATACAGAGTCACATGTAAAACGAAATCAAAACACATTCTTGATAGCATGCTTTTGACTGTGACCTATCTGCGCAGAAACACTTGAAGTTGCAATTTTTTTCATTCAGCTACACAACTTGAGAATACCACATGCCAACTAGTAAACCTAGAACACTCTATGAGAGGTAGAAATGGTATTAATATCAATCTTTTACAAAAAGGAAACTGAAGCATCAAAGTTGAATAACCCACCGAAGGGACACCAGAGGAGTGAAGCCCAAAGCAAGGATTATAGTTTCAAAATGCCTGCTTCTTACTGCCACAGCAATGTCGTTTGATTAAGCTACTTCAGGGAATGAAAGAGCAACATATGAGATCCTTACGCTTACTACAGCCAGGTGAGGGGAAAGGGGTTTTATTTATTACTCCACTCAATTCTCAGCTAGTAACATTTTAAAACCACCTATAGCTGTGGTCCAATACCTTCTCTAAAACTGAGGATTCATGCTCTTTATTTGTTGGGAGTGATGTCTTACAAAAATTAGCAGCCCTTCCTGCACTTGCCCATTTGTCTCCAAACCCATTGCATCCTTTAGCATCCTCACAAGTCACAAAGCCCCAAAACATCCTCCAACCTGACTGAAAAAAAGTGAGCTCACATTAGGTAAGAGTATCACTGGAGTGTCCATTGCAAATATTTTTTAGCACTCTCTGGGATTTAAAATCCGTGGAGAAAGACAGCACTCATTTCTCAAAGCCAATAGCCTCTCATTTATAGAAGCTGATACCCCATGAATTTTAGCTTTACGATGTATTTACTCATGTATCACTTGAATTTTTCACATTTTTTCCAAGGTTGCTTACAATGGTCACTGGAACAGTAAAAAGGTTTTTAAACGGAAGTGCTGATGGTATGTCTCCAAAAGTGATGGGTCAATCTCACAAGATAATGCTTGCTCTCAACCAAAAAGAAAAACTGCCTTACATACTTCAGGCAGGTTTTGGTGGCCTCTTTTAACATGCAATTCCCTTGAGTATGTATTTGCAGTAATAGGACGTATAAAAAGTGTTCTGAGTATATACATCATGAAATCGCCATAAAGAAAAACATTTATGCGACTGTTATGCAGCCATCTACAGAATTGGGGAAATAGAGTAAAAATGTGTTTATTGAGGTTGAACAGTAAGAAACTTAAAGAGGCAACACGGTGCATTAGAATATATGAATAAGCATTGGTGTGTCCTGTGAAGCCATGAATGAAGTATCAAATTTATTAAACTTCTACAAGTTTAACAAGTGAGAGTAAAACGAAGACTGACAACAAATTGCACTTACAGGAGTAAAAATACATGATATAGCAAGTCTTTATACTAAAAGGCTATGGTGAATTTACTGAAATAAACTAGCAGTCTGACAAGGTTTATTTCATTCTTTTTAATGTCAATCTATTATTTAGTTCTTTTAAAGCACTGGTTTCTATGAAGCTGTCCTTATTTTCTCTATATATATTTTTAAAAAACTGCAGACAGCTTGAAAAAGAAGAAATTTCTATACAAACATACCGTGATCTAAAGAGGGCCAACACAGAATCACAGAACGGCTGAGGATGGACAACACATCTGGAGATCATCTAGTCCACCCCCCTGCTCAGAGGAGGATCAGCTAGAGCAGGTTGCTAAGGGTTGTATCCAATCAGGTTTTGAATATCTACAAAGTCAGACTCTACAACTTCTACCGGAACCTGTTCCAGTATTGGACCACCCCCATGGTAAAAAACGTTTTTCTTGTGCTTAAATGGAATTTCCTGTATGAACATGTCAGTCAAATGTACACTTTTTTTAATACTTGAATTTTTTATTCTTTATAGTTCCGGTTTTCTCTTCTTAGCACATGCATGGAAATAGTGAATGCAACACCTGTGTGTCTCTGTGTAAAAAAAATTCCTTGCCTAAATTGTTCGGATAGCTTGAAGAGCTCAGCAACATGCCTGCCTCTTTTTGGGTAGAAATTAAGGACTCTGCCTTTCCAGTACAAATGAAACTGTCTTTCCTTAGAAATCTCCTTTCCTTAGGAAATGACCTGGGGGTCCTGGTGGGCACCGAGTTGAACATGAGCCACCAATGTGCCCTTGCAGCAAAGAAGGCCAACAGTCTGCTGGCCTGCATTAGGAGGAGTGTTGCCACCAGGTCAAGGGAGGTGATCCTTCCCCTCTCCTCGGCACTGGTGAGGCCACAGCTGGAGTACTGGGTCCAGCACAAGAGACATGGACATACTGGAAAGAGTCCAATGAAGGGCCACGAAGATGATTAAGGAACTGGAGCATCTCTCATGTGAGGAAAGGCTGAGAGAGCGGGACTGTTCGGCCTGGAGAAGAGAAGGCTCAGGAGGGAACTTAGCAATGTGTCTAAGTACCTGAAGGGAAGGTGCAAAGAAGATGGAGCCAGGCTCTGCTCAGTGACAGAACCAGACGCAATGGGCACAAACTGAAACGCAAGAGGTTCCCTCTAAACATCAGAAAACACGTTTTTACTGTGAGGGTGACAGAGCACTGTCACAGGCTGCCCAGAGAGGTTGTGGAGTCTCCATCACTGGAGATACTCAAAAGCCATCTGGATGTAGTCCTGGGCAAGCGGCTTTAGGCGGCCCTGCTTGACCAGGGGGCTGGACCAGATGACCTCCAGAGGTCCCTTCTAACCTGTGATTCTGAAATCCCAACCTCCTTGTTTTTAACTTTGTCTTCAAAGAGGCTAGGAATTTGCCCCAGTTACATTAATCTGTAGCAGTGTTATATCCTCCCTCCTCAAGACAAAAGTAAGTCATATACAATAGCTCTGGCCATGTATAAAGTACTCCCTAATAGCACAGAAGCAAAGGAGGGGAAAACAACCCATTTTCTTTGCAGCACAGGCTGACAGACACTCATGACACCACTTGAGCACCTGATCTTTTTTTTCTTTTCTTGAACCGGAGGGAATACCTGTACGTACTACTACTACTTTTCACATACTGCTCAATCACTACTCTCTATGATACAACGAGGTTTATACTCATAACTCCCACTCAAATGAGTGCTTAGGGGTTTTACTTGCCTCTGGAAGTAGCAGCACTTGACTACACCTGCTACCACTACCACTAATACTACCACAGTAAATAGGTGCCTTTCTTTTTTACATATATAAGCCAATCATTAAACATTCAAAGAATACTTCAAATACAGCAATAATACTGCTGCAAATTTACAGCCCTCAGAATGCCAAGCAACAGATAAAGGTTAAGCCAGAAGTGCCTGCCAGTGTTTAGGTGCCTAAAAATAAACAGGCTTGACCTTCCACATACCAATGTCATGACATACCATTTTCTCTGCACTTCAGTGTGAACATGTCATGAAGAAGAAGTTGGGATATTCTAGGGGGAGATCACAGATCCATTTTGTTCTGCATATGGCACCAGTTAAAAGATTTCATATCTTGCTTTTTATTGCATTTTACTGTATGCAAGAGACATGACTGCTGGAGTTGCCTCGCTTGGTCTGTGCTATTGCTTATACCAAGGATAACCATCAAAATCGTGACAGTAAAATAAAAATGCACCTGATGCACTTTTCAAAGTTTTGCCATCTTATTCTTTTTGTTTTTAATGGCTGTGCAAGGAAAGATCTGGCATACATTATGGGGACATTGGTCATACAAGGTATAGCATCCCAATCAAAAAAAATTTATTAATTTTGCATTTAAAATTAATCCAAGTTAAACATCCAACTCTGCAATTTGCCTAACAAATGTCAATTTCTCCTCTGAAGTCCATGGCTTAGCTATGAAATAACACTACAGAATCAGAGTTCAGCTCTCTGCTGACACTGAATTACTTGTCATGGGACATCTACACCTACCACTAGAACTAGTAACATATAATATATTACTTGCCATGGCATCTTTTGCCAAATCTAGTTTTCAAGTTTCTCCTACAGTGTAGCCCCTCCCCCTCCAAACTAAAACATCCTTCCCAGTCTAGTTGAGAATCAGAAGAGAGACTAAGATTTTTAAGCACAACAGTGACGTACCCCTACTTGACTTGGGCCTCCTGTGCTAAGCAGGACACTGGGAACTTACAAGCCTCAGTTTCTTGACTTTTAAGTTGGACTAACTCTGCTGACCACTGTCAAAGCACTGTGGTGAGAATTAATGTATTTATCAGCTCCATTAAATAGTTTTTAAACTATTTACGTGAAGTCCTCAATGAGTGCAATATACTCACAGTTCTCACCAAGGCAGCTCTTCCAGATTTCAAACTTGAGAATTTTGTGTTTAAAACTCAGTTTAATTTCTAGTTATATTTAACTAATGTAATACAAGGTAATTTTCCCCTTTGCTATTTACATATTCAAGCTATTTGTAATTTGTGCCCCTACCTGCACCACTTGTAACCCTTCCTCATTCATCTACTATAGTTACCTAATTACTTTTCCTGCTCTTTTCCAAAATCCCTCTGCTCTTTTAGGTAGTTAAGCACACAAAAATGAACAGAATTGTCCGGCAGTAGGCACACTAAACTAATTTGTCTCCTGCAGGGCAATGTCTTCTGTAAGATTCCTTGGTCTCTCATTGTCACTCATGTTTTCTCCCTCTTCATTTCCTTCCTAGTTCTACCCCCTCTCAGATCCTTTGCAACATTAATGCTAGCAATTATGCATAATTCAGTAGCATTAATAATTTCTATTATGCTAAGCCTCACAGGCTCATTTCAGTTTTGGGATCGCGTCATGCTGTGTAAAAATAGAAATCTACTAGCCCAAAGACCTTGGCATTCAATTGAGGCAACGTACAACAAACAAGAAGAAAAAAATCTCAGCTCACAGGGATAGAGAAGATGAAAATACAAATACGGATTTGAAAAAAACAGGTATATGCATAGCAAGAAGGTTTTGAATCAGCACTGGAATTTTTTCCTAATAATGCAACAAATCTAAGTGAATTGAAAAGATCAGTGTTCTCACTGCCTCTCTAGCTAGCAAAAGAGAGAACGTAAAGGCCAGCATAGCAGTTTTATGGGCCAGTAGTACACCGAGTAGTCAGTGTATATTCCACAGGACTGGAATGCAGTGATGGTTAAGAGATGGTCAAAGCTGTTACTAACATACACAGAGCACAGCTCCACTGCAACCGTAAAACATCACAAAAATAACTAATTGGCAATGAGGTCTTGCTGCTATACTCACCCAAAAGACAATTATGGAGCCAGTAAAAGAGAGTTGCTTCTTGCCAACACGTCATGAAACAACAAAAGATTTATTCCAAGATTATAGACATGTTCTAAAGCTCAATACCTGACCAGTTAAGATTATATTATTTGTTAAAAATAATCTATGATTCCAAATCAAATGTAGGGAGTTCATGAGATAGAGGTTCTTGCCAGTAGCTTTAAAAATAGAAGCTTGATCTGAAAGGTCTTTCATGTCTCACTAAAAATGCAAGTTGGGCAACTAGAATTCAGTTGCCAAATTTGCAGATGACAAAAATGAGCCATCCACAGAGAAGCCAATACAGCATGACAAAAGCGGCAAAAAAATTGATTACATCAATGCATACAAGAAGAAGTACCATTTATACAAACTGTCATTTATCATTCCTTAAAGGCAGGAGAATTGCTGTCCCCAACCCAATTTCATGCTTTACCACATGTATCAAGCAGCATTACTGCTCAATATCCAGATACTGGTTTTGAGCTATAAGACGCACCCATTTGGAGAAATAATAGCCTGAAATTTCTTTGCTTCTGCAATGCCAGCAGCGAGTCCTTTCTGACACTATTGTAGGTACTGAGGCATAAGCCCTTCCCCTGCTATAAAAGCATCTTGATGCAGGCTCTTATGAAGAAGTCTGTACACGTGACTGTCTATAGTCTGCATTCTCTTCACACAGGTTTTATAGACTGGTCAGTACTAGTCTTATCAAAGGGAAGAGTTGTGATTGAATTTGCTTATTGAGTCCCCAACTCCCACTTTCATCACTCAATAATTAAGCCAAATCAGCAGAGCTCAGAGCAACTAGGGGCGAAGGGGACAGAAAGGAGGATGGCTACGCAACATATGAGCAAAAAGAAAGAGAAGCATGTATTTGCTAGGCCTCCACACAGCCTAATAAAAAACAATTTCAAAATGTATTCATTTTACTTATGAAAACTACATTTTACGATGGAAAAATGTCATTCAGAAAACTTCAGAAGGCATTTATTCACATTGGAAATAATATTTATGAAAAATTAGGAAAAAATTGCTTCAAGGAAAAAGAAACATTGATCAAACTTTATAGCTGCAGCTTGCATTAATAAGAACATGATCCCTTATAATAAAGCCAGAGATGATAAACAGCTGCAGTGCCAGTATAGCACTTGTTAGTTCAGATACAGAACAAGGGCAGCCATAACTGGTGTACAGCATCTTTGTACTTCAACAATGGTGTGCTGCTCCTCCTAGCACAGGGACACGTTATACACATAGACACAGTATTGTGCTTTGTTCCAATAGCTACACACCATGGAGAACCAAGGGATGTAGAAATGGACATTGTAAACACAGAAACAATATAACCCTAGCTGCTACTAGCGAGGCCCAAACAACGGTACTCCCTTCAGAAAAGCATACTATGTTCACAGCATCATACGCTGCTCTGATCTGTACGCTGAAGTAGGCCTAGAGAAATGCCACTCAAATCAATGGAGTGTGAAATGAGATAGGAGACCAGACTATAAAGCAGCACTTCAATATACAACGTACTTGAAATTTAATGTAAATACCTACAACACCATATTATTTGGTCCATTAAGGTCTACATCCTCATCTAACAATGACCAATTCTTCTGGCTTAAACGGAAAAGCAAATCCCACAAGGCTATTGGACAATGCGCCATGCTGTACATGGAAGTAAGCATCTGCATCAGCAGAATTCAACTTATACTCTGAGACAGAAGAGACACTTATAGAATCATTAAGGTTGGAAAAGACCTCTAAGATCATCGAGCCCAACCATCAACTCAACACCACCATGCCCACTAAACCATGTCCCTAAGTGCCTCATCTACATGTCTTTTAAATACTTCCGGGATTATTGAGTCCTAACATCTCAACTGTATTAACAATGAAATGCAGTGGGTTTTTTATTCTCATTTTGCATTGAAGAAGAGGGACAGAGAATTTATTCTTCACATATTTTGCAAATAAAGCCATTTCTAAAATAAACATGCTGCTCAAGGACGTATCAGAATAGGATTCGTATACTTCTGTAACATTAGTCTAGTTTTTCCCCAATCTTCCAGCTTGCCATTATCCTACCAAATCTATGGCTGGCAGGTAATTTCCCAAGAAAATAACTCTTCTGTTAGTTTTCCACTTCAGCAGAACCAAGATACCATACACTTGCTCATTTCCTGTCAGTCTGCTGTGGGCTCAACAGCTCCCAGATTCTCTGCCATCGAGCCAAGAATCTGAAAGTCCAAATTCTAGCAACAGCCTCAAAGCTCAAGGCTTCCTGCATCAGGTGGGGAGACAGGGAATATGGCAGAGGTCCCTGAGCTCCTGGTCAAGGCCTGGCAACCCTTGGACAGAAGATGGGGTGGGGACCCCCATCTTCGGTGGGGACTTCCCTCAAGACAGGTAGATGCTCTATTTGAGAAAAGCCAAAATGAAAATGTGGAATTTCCTTTCAGAGGGAAGTATAAAGATACAAAAATGTAGTTTTCATACTGAATCTCAGAACATTGGTATTTCCCACAGAAAGAAAATGCCATGTCTTGAGCAGTTTTAACTGTAACTCATATCCTGTCAGGAGCGACTGTTTCCCAGCATGTAACTGATTACAGGAAGATTCATCAGAATTGTATCTGGATCTTGTTGCCATTAAAACAATACAGTAAATTAAAAAAGAAATTATTTACTGTGACATAAGCATCAAGAGTTTCATGGCTTGAACTGCTACTTCATGGTCCTTGTCCAGAGGCATGGACACAATTCGATCCTAATGGATGTAAAATGACAATAAAAAGATGTAACATGGTTTGTTCTCAATAAACATATATTTTTCCTGCAGCTAGATCATCTACACTAGTAGAGCAGAGATTTATTTTTATTTCAGCAGCTATTTCCTAAGAGACATAAGGCAACTTGATTACTACCAAGTAGTTCCCCAGCCCCTGAAAATTAACAGCATGTTAATTTTTTAACTGAATTAATCAAGCAGTAATATGATATTTTTTTATAGATGTAATGTATGCGTTCACAAGAAATCAACTACAGTCTACAAATTAAAAGTGACTGACAACTTGTTTCTAAGATGTTACTACTGGCACTTCAGTATGTTAAATGAAGGTAAGCCTCAAATTACAAGCATTATATAATCAGTTTCTCCCATCAACAATAAAATGCGTGTACCTACATGTTACAGAAGCCAGTGCCTTGCTGGAAAGACAATTAGGACTTGGGTCATAAAGGTACTTCATGGAACAGCAGCAATATTCCTGACCTCCAGAATTCACACTATTGTAACTTGTTACACATGCAAACACCTCAGAAAACAGTGGAAATTTTCCTGTCCTGTGTACCCAAGAACTCGCAGTCCTCAGTGCGGCCTGCGTCTTTAAGGTATAAACCTTTGGACTTGCTTGTTTTGGGACTAACAGCTTTCTCACTTAACGTATAATTTCTAAATCTCTATTCATTTTACTTTGCACCTTCCTTTTTCTCACAACCCAGCTGCCAGGTGTGGAACTCCATGAATCCTGAGTTTGAACGATCAAGGGTAACACAGGGAACATGTGAAACTCCCGCTTGTGGGAAATGGATTGATGGTTATATAATTACATTTCCCATGACTGAGAAACCATGATTTAAACTTTGGAAGATTCCAGATCAGTCCGTATTTTGTGTGAAGCTGTTTCAGTTTCTTTTGTTTACAGGGGAAGGAGGTGGTGTATTTGGGTTGGGCTTTTTTTGATTGGTGGGACGGAGTTTGCAATAATCCGTTTATACAGCATCCTCCACACAGAGGGAGATCGCAGTACAGACAGATGGAAGCTATTTCCTGTTGCTTACGCAGCTTACGGCAACCTTCCTTTAACCAGGAAGATAAAGGACTACCACAAAACTGTTTAAAACAGGGGTTAATCTCAGATAGCCAAGTTTCAACCTGAATAATTTATTCTTAAGATATCAATATTAATCTATTTCTTGTTCTTTGAGGACGTGCGATAGGTATTTTTTACTATTAGCAACTGTTTTGCCATACAGGTAAGCCCTGCACCTGTTGCAAAAAGAACATGAATTGCCACCACATGCAGGCATTGATTATGTACTGATTCAGAGGGACTGAGATATCAGTCACAGCACTTTGAGTTTTCTTATTCAAATACCGAAAAGGCCCAGCCCCACTGGGATAAGAGTAGCTGATGAAATCATTACCAAGGGCAGGATTAAAAAAGTAAAGGGCTTACTTCTTAACTGAGTCAGGAAGTTGGAATATGATAAAGGCAGTGTACAGGGTCAGTGTGGTCACAGAACAAGCTCTCAAAATTACAGCATATCATCTGACTTGTTCAGAAAGGAGATAAGGGATCCTTCTTCAAGATTCATACTGACATGGTGGATCAAGAGAGAGCCATTCCCACATCAGTGTGATACATGGTCAGCCAATCCAGTATCTACAAGGTTAACCCATTATCAGGAGCAGCAAAAAAGGGACCCTTAGAGTGTGAAATTCTTTGTAATGTGCCAAAGATCCTGTAAAAAAATCTGGGCCATTCTGGATGAATGGTGGAGATAACTGACCACAGTGCATGCTAACGCCATTTTGTGCATGAACTAAAGTGAAACAGAAAATTCCATAGAAACACGAGGGAAACATCTCTGCAAAAGTCCTTCATCCACTCAGTCAAGCAGGCTGTTTCTGAAGTACTCTAAGCTCGGGTCAGTCAAGAGAGTGAGGAGATCAGCTCTGATCAAAACATCAAACCCTGTGTATACACCCAACCCAGACTTAAAAAATAGCAAACGGCAATCTATTTACCTTGAATCTGCTAGTAAAGAGATCCATCCTGGAAACAAGTTCTTTTCTGCTATAAATTCCTTGCAGTCCCAGAAGACACTTCAACCGCACTTCAGCTTGCTACAAGACAAAGAGAAATCGGCCAACAATTAAAAACCTGTATCTTTGATGTTATTCACTATTGGCATTTATTTTATGTAAATAAGAGTTCTTTGTGGGTGCCTACAGCAGACTACCCAAATACTGACTCATCTTCTTTATTAGCGATATCAGTACCATTTTGTTTGTGTGCGCACACCTCTCTCTCTCTCTCTCTCTCTCTCTCTCACACACATGCACAGAGGAAGCCTGCAGTGAGTCAAACTTAAAGGTGACATCAAAGTTTGTGTTAGGCTCCCTAAGAGACAAAGAAACTCTCACAGACCTTACAGTTAATAAAAGCAACAGAATGCAAAAGATGCAAGAATTGTGCTATTCACCTGTTAAAGACATACAAAGACAAGAGTATGGATAACCTACAATCAGCACTCTTCCATACATCAGACTGTTCGCTTCCTTTCAACATTTGACTTGGACAATCATTAAACACTGACAAGGACTCCAAGAAATTCTGGTCCAGCAAAAATTCCCAGAGGAAGAGGTACACTTCAGAAATTCACTAGCTTATCATTGTGGGTTCTCACAGATACAGAGTCAAATGTTACCCCTTCTCCCTATTTCTGTTTTACACTAGAACACTGTATTTTAAGCATTCTAAGAGAAGGGTTGCTTTGAATTTGGCCTAATTAGTTAACTTAGGCAAAATATATTTAGCCCTGCAAGGTGTTATTTCATATTACTAGTACTGCTGTTTCATAGATGCCTCAAAAAGAGGACTCTTCCTTATCCAGCTTTTAAATTATCGTACACATGTTGCTAAATCTTTCAAATGACAAAGTTTTAAATGTCATTAAGAAAGTAATTTTGAGGATCTATGATAGAAAAATCATTCTGCTCTGTATATATGCGAAGAATAATGCTAAGAATATCAGCAGAGACACTTAAATGAACTGCAGGCTTTGAATCAGTCTCTTCATATTTCTTCCTTAATTCCTCTTGCTAACAATAGCAGTAAGAATAATCAAGGAAACCCAAGAAAGGAGACCACCTACACATAGGCTATCCATTACTACAAGTTCCTGTTCACCTGCTTAGATGGAAAGCAAAGGACGATTCCCAGTAGCAGGCTTTGACCAACAGTTTTGTATAAGGCAGCTTTTTGCTAGAAATATAAAATGAAAGATCAAGAGGTGACAATGCTCTAATCTGCCTGTGACACACCAGCAGTACATATTCTGTATTGTACTTCAAAATTAAAGGCCTTGTCTGCAAAAAAGACTGTTGCCCACATCTTTGCTTCCTACAGCCACAAGGGCTGCAGCACAGAACTCACTCACAAACAGTCCCAACTTGGTACCCATCACTGCACACTGGCACAAACTCAGCTCAGTCAATGTACTGCAATCCTGCTTTCAGCTGCCCTCAGTATTCTATCATGAGGTTTTGCTTGTGAATGGGGACTGCATTTGTGTTTGGGAAAAAGGAAAAAAAAAAAAAAAAAAGGAAAAAAAGTTTGCGATGGTTCGTTGGATGGTCATATAGACCTTGGCGCACAGCTAGTAATGTCATTTGCATTTGTCAGTCAGATGGCATTCAAGCGTAGGTCTGCAGATATAAAGTTTAATGCATTAAAATAAACCACCTGCCTTCTAAGGTATCCTCTTCCCACCCAAAAGCTCTCAGTCACAACCCTATATGTATATGTTTCTTTTAAGTGTTGAGGAAATTAACTCTAAGAACTATGAACAAATAACTTCTTCTGGCTAGGACTAGTTCTGCTGTCTTCCTATGTTTTCAGCTGCATTTTCTCCTTCTCAACCACCTCTCCTTTTCTAGATTCCTCACTCCTCATAGCTTCTTGATCATTCAAATTACTTCTAAAACTATCTCACTGCTTATCTTTGGCTCCGTTCGACAGTAATGTAGGCAAGTACAAACACCCAGCCATCTACTCCCCTCACCAGAACTACCATTCTAATCTTGACGAAATACCTGCCTGTTTGGTCTTTCAAAGTTGTGACAGAGGGAATTATGTAAGCACATTTTCAGGATGCTCTGAACACACACGATCCATCAGCTGTATCATAGTATATTTCAACCCTGACCTGCAGACTGGCAGAAAACATCAGTAAGATGGTGGGCAGCCCTAGTGACCCAAAGAGCTCTGCATGGGCTCCAGCACTGCTTAGATGCATTCAGTTACGAGATTTCAGCCTCACCACTATCACAGAGATGGGGCGATTCAATAAGCCTTAGAAGTACAGGCTGGGACCTGGATGATTTGATGGGGTAGCGTTGGGTCATTTTTTTTCTCTTCAACACTCTCCAAATAGTAAGTTAGAAAAACCAGGTCTACTTCTGAATTACTCCTGAACAGTGAAGACAATCCAGCTTACCTGTCCTACTGAGGTAAAACATAATTAAAAAAAACACCCCCACAAAAAGCATCAGTATGTACACACAGAGATGACCTTTGAAGCGAAAACCACTATTATAACATGAACATTTGAAGAAAGAAGTATTTCAGAAATTCCCCATAACAACGGGATCAATTTCTATAGCCATGTTGAATGGGAGGCAAAACTAAAAACCCTTTCAATTTCCCAAAATTTGCCAGGCGGATTACATGGTTAGGACACAGATGTTCATTTCAACAGCAAGTTCCTGTTTCCACAGGATTTCTGTGGGTGTTTTTCATACTCTAGTGAGAAAACCTCAATAGCTTGCCCTGAAGTTCTAGACAAAGCTAGTCTAACATGGTGGGAGCTGCCAAGTGTGCAGATCTGCATCTACATTTTCACTTCCTTTGCCTTCCTGTCTGCTGGTTCTGCCTTCCACTTTCCCCATCCTTATTCTTCATTGTCTTGATTCTTCTGGTCTTTAACTCTAAACTTTTTACACAGCACTTCCCTTCAACAGCTGCTGCTCAGATCAGCATCGGTTTGATTGGATCTGGATGCTGATTTAGTAGCTATATATTCCCTTGAAAGAACACTAGTGCCTTTGAGCACAAGTTAGGTGCCTGCGTTTCACAAATGCACTGATAGGTGACTGGGCTTATATGTAACATTGTTCAACTGCACACAGCTGTCAGATTTAGTATCAACTGTTGCTTGATCTTCAAAAATAAAAAGTCAAATTACTTCTAGCAGATGAACATAAGCTACTCAAAAATGTATCTTTATAGCACTGTTCCACAACTCTTACTGGGCCAAAGAGAGATCCTCATACAGAATTTTGAGCATATGACCACTGAATTTGGAACACCTTCTTCCACCTAGGAAATAACCTTCCACGTAAAAATATAATGTTTCATATGAGGGTATAATAGCAAAATGGGGAAGAATGATTATATTCAAATAAAAGACTTTGAAGATAAAATGTTAATTTTATACTTACTTCCCCCTCCCCTCTCCGCTTTAAAGCTTCCCAAATGACTGAACTTAATCTCTATTTACAGCATTGCAGATGATCCTGGCCAGGTTTTCCCCCACCGTTAGAATACTTCTGTGGTTGTTCCACTCTGGGGCCTAAATTATTTGGCAAACTTCTCTACATTATATTCTAAAAGAAAATTAGCTCTGGGAGATATCAGTTTCTTGCCACCCACCCCCAACAAGACGGGATGGAAATGCTTATTAAGGAGGAGTAGTGGGAAATAACATTCAGATGTATATAAAAGCACTGCTGTCCCTGTTGCTGCCAAAAATGCCCTGCTCTCATTTTGGAATCAGGCAATTTAACAGTGGCTGCAAATCACAAAGCACAGCCGGGACTGCAACCACCAGTAGTGGCACACTACCAGGTCTCGGCCAAATGTGGAATACGGAAAACTTCTCACTTTATTTCACTTTGCTTACATCTGCATTGCTTTCAGATAATAAGCTTTAGAAAAACGGCCGTTTCCAGTTCCCAATAAATGACACTGGATGAGCTATGTGCATTAATCAGAGACACCAGCTGTTAATTTTCACTGTACAGCACTGGGAATGAAGACACATCATCTTCAAAAATGACCTTTTCTTTTGCGAATTCTCCCAACTGAACATATACTAAAAAGATATTCTGATCAGATAAAATTTATGCAGGAAAAGACGACAGTTCTTGATAGATTTGTTGTTCTAAAAATCTAAATACTACCTTTACAGTAATGGCACAACACAGGGAAGTAAGAGGCTTTGTGCTCCCCCTCCTGGCTTTGTGGTAAACTACAATTTTATTCACAGAACACAAACATTACCTAAAGCTGACCAAACATTACCTAAAACTGAGGATGTTTCAGAATTTATACAGAGACTATATACACTTTAAAAGGTGGCCTGCAGAAGTACAGTGTGCCAGTTCCGGTAATTAGCCATTCATGATAAATATTCCTCTTTTCCTAAAATCTCTCATGCGTTTTAGAAGCATGAGAAAAAAGCATATTTTTGAGTTACTGTTTTCTTTTGGTTGTTTTGTTTGTTTGTTGTGGTGGGGTTTTTTTGGTTTTTTAAATGTGCCTCTACTCAAAAAGAAAAAAAAAACTTACTATAAGGAAAAGGAGAAAACCCTTTGGGAAATGACTGGACTTTCTGTAAATATTTTCTATATCCATTTAATTCCAAATGAGAAATGCAATATTGAAGACTACTTTACTATAGGCAATATTTATTTGTTCATTTTTTATAAAATAAAACAAAATTTTAAATGTAGCCATCAAACCTAAAAGCAGAATTTTAGTCAACGTTTAACACTACATGGGCTCAAAGGATGTAGGCCATTTTACAATTCAGTAATGGTTCCCAATTCAGTAACATATAAAAATAACTGCACACACAGGGACACACACTGCTACAGAACTGGAACAAATGTTCCCTGTTATTTAGTGCTACAATGGCTTTAAAAATAAAACCTGCAATGGGGAAGAAAGTAAATTCCTTTTTGTACCACCAGAGTCTTAAGTATCTACTCTCAAGAATTTAAACGTTAGGATTCTCTAAAAAAAATTTTTAAAAAAAATTTTTAAAAATTCCCATCTACTGCCCCCAGTAAGAAAAATTAAAACTTTACCTTATCATACAGCATCCACCCAATGTATTTTAAGTAGCTATCATTTAAAAAAGTATCTGGGTATGTTTTAATCCAGCTGCCAATTTCTTCAATGCAAGTTGCTCGGATCTCGGGGATCACATCACTGTGAAATCATAAAATTGTAATATTAATACATTAAAAATGCCTAATATATATTAGTTACATTATTTGCAATATCTTTATTTTCTGGAATTGCAGAAGCATGTATAATCCATAATAGTATCTTCATATTAATGTTCTAAGTTAGTCTTCAATGGACAATTAGGCCACTTTTAGCTACAAAAGTTTCATGCAATAATTACTTTGTAATTCTGGATATCTTCTCAATCACAAATGCACTGCTCTATAGCCAGCAAGAAGAACTTAAGAGAGGTCCTTTCATAAGCCCAAATTCTTTGAAATAATTTAACTGCTACACCTCCCTTGAAACCATCAGTGCCTCTAGGATGTTTAACTTGATTCTGGTATCTGGACAATCTGAGCAAGAGTTTCTTGGGAATGCAAATACACATCACAGCTTTATTTTTATTCTTACCGGTAACGGTTTAGAAACGTCCCTTTGAAAATAGCATTCATCATGTTCTGTATCTCTAGAAGCTTATGCTCATACTGAAATACAAAGAGAACTGAATGTTAATATTGGTCCCACAATTCAGTACACACGAAAACTTTGCATCAGTGCACTTACAGTACTTCTGTGGTGCAAACTGCCAGCATTTACACATGGTACCAACATAAAATGAGTGGTCTGTATCTACACTAGCAATTGGCCTTTTTGTAGCTACATCCTGATGAAAGATTTATCAGATACCAACTGCTAGCCTGGATAACAAGGTATAGCACATAATGTGTTTGATATAGTGAGTCTTGAACTATCAATACACAGAAAGATACAGCACAACTATTAAGCAATCTTCACATATAGGTCCGAATTCTCTCTTTACGCACTTAAACAGAGATGGAAGAAAGACAGAGAAGGGAATTTTCAAAATGCACCTATTCCACAACGAGCATGTATTTTTACCAAGCCCTGAAAATCTAGTTTTGAACTTCTGGAAACCTAAGTCACTTAATAAAAACATTCTCTCATCAACAGCATCAGGAAGGGCAAAAAGTTTGGTTTTTACCCCCAGCATACACATTTCCTCTGCCTTTCCCATAAGATCAGACTTATGATGATACTAAAAACCCCTGTATCACCCAAACACTTCTTCCCACAGAATTAGGGGTTGTTTGTATAACAGAGAAGTCCATGGGCATCCAAAGCTCAGAACAGAGGTCAGGAGAGAAAGAACTACGCTTGATGTTCATCAAGTCACCTCACTCTCAAGCCAGAATTATTTCTTACAGTTACAGGCCTGTCTCTAGGAGTTGATAAGGAGCTGTCTGGCTGAGCGAGGAAGAAATGACAGAAACTGAACAGCAAGAAAGATACAGGTAATATCTGAAGTTACAACAATTTTTACAATGCATTACTTATACACTGATGGCAGCTATCCTGTGTCCTTTTCCATTCATTGAAATTCAGGTCAAGAACTAACATTTTGGCTTATAATTTGTATAAACATATGCAAAACTGCACTCCCACGACACCAGAGCTGCTAATGCAATTACATGTGTGTGTAAATCCATATTTGTGTAGACATCAAGGGCTAATGATGCCACTTTAGAGAAGCAATTAGGAGGACAGACATCACAAGTTAACAGTACATAGGACAGTGATTCCCTTAGTTATTTTTGTACCACCTAACCTAGCCAGTCACAACTGCTCTGCACCATGCATTAGATAAACATATAAACTTCGAAGAACTGCAGTAACCCAAAAGCAAGCTGTCAGCAATCCCTCTTTTTACATCTTCACACATCTCCCATACAAGACACTGGCCTAACCTCTTTCCTTTTTCTCTCTAGTTGGTCAAGTCTGTAACTGGTCCTCCTGCCACTTATCCTCTTCTTCTCCACCTCATATAATCTTTGAGCATTGTGCTTGTTGACATCGAGGTTCAGATGTACGCTTACAACTGCTGTCAGAAGTTTCATTGCTAAAAAGGAAACAAACCAAACATATTTAGCTTAGCTCAGAGATATGTAGCATAAATATGTTCACCACTTTACCACAAAAAGGATATGGTTAGCCAAATCTAGTTTATTATCCAAAACACGAACACTACTAGATTATAGGGGTTTTTTTTAAATACAGTGTTTATTTTAAAGGCAGACAATGATCAAAAACAGAAAATTTAGTGATATTACTGGTGATTTACAACTTTTGGCCAGAGTTAGTCAGAGAAGTACTTTACTGGACAACTGTCGTCTTAGTTTATGTAATTTTGATTTTTCTGCAAAAGAATCTAGAGTTGTGGAACAGGTGATTTTCAGTAACAGAAAAAAAACAAGCGAAGCTGGCCCATAAAAGGCTGGGAATCTTAATATTTTACTTGAATTGACAAAAATTCATGTTCCTCTAAGGATCACTAGATGATTTGCATAGATTTCAAGCGGGAGTTTTTTGAGCCTTTAAAGCAAACAGTGTACTTTAGAACAAATTATACTTTAAGCGTTCTTTGCATGGCAGAAAGGGTATTCACTGGCTTTAGGGGAAAAAAAAAAAGTTAGTATCATCATGCTGCATGGAACAAAAATGTCTAATAAGCAATGTTCTTTTCAGCACAGGTACCACAAGAATAGCAGCTCTCCAAAGGAAGCTTTTATAGGTAAAGCATTTAATGCAACCTCATTACATTAATCAGTGGAGGGAGGAAAACAACAAAATAGAAAACTGGCTGTGAAAAATCAGTTAGTAAAAAAAAAAAAAAGAATCAGAACACAGCATAGTTCTAAAGTTAGACTCATGTCAGACATTAAAGAAATTTTCTTTAGAAAGAAAAAATGGTCTAGATCTATCATATCTAAAACATCCAAATTCCATTCAGTTACACACAGGAACAAATTATTTATATTACAGTAACATACATTAGGAGGAAGGCACTGTCAATGCATAAGAGAGCAACTCTTATGGAGCATAAGCTAGAGTAAAGAGAGCTTTTCAATTTTGAGCAGTTTTGTTTGTACACAAGTCAAGAAAACTCACGGTCTACAGCAACTCTGTGAGTTATTTTACCTGCCAAAGTGCTTGTGTGTCTAAATGCTCTGACCATAGAGTCCGCTAAGCCTGTAAGCAGTGAGATGATAGTATCCATTAAATAGCTATCATACAGGATGCTGCACTGGCACTGTTGGACAAGCACTGCAATAAATTCACAGAAATTGGCCTTGAACTTTTTCCAGTAGGGTCCTGTTCTGATCAGCGGGTAGTCTTCATTGTCCTGCACAAGAAAGAAGAGTCAAGAGAAAACACACTAATTAGTTTTGTTTGTGCACACCATTTACATCTCTCCCACTGAACATCAGAGAGAATTTTGCTGACAGTCAGCTTCACCTCAGCCCCCCCATAACTTTGTTCATGATTCTTACGCGAAAGTAGGGACATGCAACTAGGTTACAAGCAAGCACTGATACAAACTAGCCTCATTAGCGCAACACTATCATGACAGCTCACATCTGAAAGCAATGTGTGCGAGGTAGCTGCGAAGGGACAAGTGGGAGAGGGCACAGGAAGCCACAGCACCTTAAATAACATTCACTGGCATAAACCATGAGCACTCCTGGCCTCTTCTACTTCCTCACAGGTCGTAGTGCCTCCCCACTTCCCATCCTTCCTGTTCCTGCAAGTGCATGGTAAAATCCAGGAGGAAACTGAAGTGACTGAAAAAGAACAGCTACTTTGCGAAATTATTTTTCCGTGGCATCAGTTCCCCAAGATGGTTCAGCACGTAATTACACAAATGTGCCTTAAACAAAAGATCTGACACTGGGGAAGTGAAAATAAACAACTGTGGCGTGGAGCAGGATGGGACTGTGCGCCTCAGCAGCACTGCCAGCTCAAGGAGTTTATCAGGCTACAGCTTACTGACAAGTACTGAGTCACTCACCTACACCACCAGCACCTAAGTCTCCAAAAACCTCCACAGAAACAGTAAGTAAGCAGTACCTTTGACATTATGCAAAAAGCAAGTTACAATAAAGCCACAGGAGTGTTCTCAGTGAAGTTGATTCTGCCAGGAAGAAAGGAGATAGGTGGAGGTTCGCTTGACTTCTCACACAAAACAGTGCGCCTCATGTGAAGAGCACACTAGGAAGACTTTGTAGATGCCAACCTCAGGCAGTGTGAACACTTATTTCATTTGCACCTCACAGATCCCAGGAATGGCTCTGAATATTAATTTGCATCCTGATAGTTTCAGGTGTGAATGGAGCCAGGGAATTCCAAAACTTCACTCACTATGGAAAACATCATCCTGAAGGCAAGCCACTATTCAGCTGGTCCCTCAGTTGGTCAAACACCTTCTCAGACTTATTTTAACCCGCAGCTTCAGACCCAGAATAACCTCCTGTACTTACAAAGTGCACTTTATGCTCTTCTCTTGTAACTTTGTTTCCAAAGCACAGATCCATTGCTTTCTTGAAAAATAAACACAAACACAGAGCCATCTCAGGGATGCCCGCAACCCAAAGCACATTGGAAATTTGGGATTTGGGATGCGTTCCTGCCCAGGTTGCACGAGTCCCTTCAGAACCTAACAGTAGTAGTAAGTGCCAAGACAGAAAGGGAAGTCCCCAGCAGGCCCCATTAAATGCTCCTTGATCATGACGCAAACAGTAGAAAGACAATCTACAACTTCAGGAAGTACCTACTTGATCACAGTAGCTTACTCCTCAATCTGAAAAGCAGCACAAATACAGGAAGACATCTCACTTTTTAAAAGCATTTCTACTGTCCATGTATATCATACTGGGATACTGTTTAATGGTAATACGCATACTGTAAATACATAGGCAGCACAATGGGCACACCACCTGAATTTAGGCACCTAACTTGGGATTCACTTAGATTCAACTCTACTTCCAGAAACCAAGTCAGATTAGGCGCTTAACACAGATTCTTCCAGAGAACCATTCAAACCACTCAACTGAGGTTCCTGCCTTGACTCATCCTGGAAATGTTTCTTTTTTTCATACAGAGTCTATGGAAAAAGAGGAAAGTCAAAGTGAAGTGCCAACAAGGAGTTAAGATGAATTCCCCACGATGCTGCAAGAGGCATTACAGAAAAGCTCTTTCTGTTCTCAAAATATTCTTCTAATCAAACATTTATGTTTGCAAGAGAATGTTTTGATGAAACAAGCCTTTGAACAAATCTGTCTGTCAAAACCTCCGTGTGCATACATGTGCACACATGTATGCATGCAGGTGCGCACGTGTGTGTGTAGAGCTTGCTGGAAGGGATGGGGAATGCTCTTGAATACCACTTGACGTACACCACTTGCAACTTGACATACACCACTCCCTTCAAAATACTATAGGAGCAATTCATCACATATAACTCAGCGAGTCACCTTCACCTCCCTTTGACATCAACAGCAAGAAACAGGCACTTCAAAAGCGTGAGCGCGTTCATCCAAACCAGAGGTCTAAAACAGACCAGATGAGGCAGACCTCAGAAGTGCACGATTATCTCCATTCACTAACACGCAGTTTAAGATCACTAGTTCTGATGTATTTGCCTACACTGGAAACAGGAAATACAGTCAGAAAATGCTACATTAGAGTTGCAGAGAACTACAAAAGAACTTTACCATGTCCACCGGCCAAGTAACTGTCAGGATCCAAGGATAGGCCATGAATTTCTTGTACTGCAACCCGGTTTCCTGTAATGCATGAGACAAAACTTGAAAAACTTTTTGATTAAATGGCACAGTTAATTCATAAAGACAAAAACATCACAAACCACGCATCATATTTAAAAGGCTATTAAAACTTAAGACAATTTGTATTGGCTCATACAATCCAACGCACTAAACAAAATCTTATCCATTCTCATCTCGTTATTTTTTATTTATAACCAATGATAGAAGAAAAACACACTTTTATATAAAACCTGAGTTTTCTTGCTACAAGTAAGAGACAATTTGTCTTTAAAATTTATAAGCAAACATATACAAGGTACAATCCTCATTATTAATTCCAAGACATGCCTCCCCAGCAAGTCTAAATATATATCCCTTTCCAACATTTAGTAACTAGGTACTGTAAAACATCTAAACTCTAGAAAACCATCCTGAGCTTTTCAAATTATAGAGAAACGTTTTCAGCACTAGTGTGACTTGATTTGGAGATGTTTCCTCAACTCTGCAATTATTCCAAGACAAAAGGCATGAAATCTACAGTTCTTTATTAGGCTCAGTGAAGCACAAGTTTTCCTATCCCCACCTGGCTGTACAGTTATGCATCAAACGTAACTCTTCCATTGCTAAACATTTCAGCAACAAAATGGGAGAGGGAAGGAAACCTAAAAAAGAACAAAAAAGTGCTGCAAGAAATAAAATTGCCACATACAGGAAGAAAAGCAGAAGACAGAAACAGAATAGTTTAAGAAAGAGGGAAAACAAAAAGCAGTGGTCCTAAAGACAAGCCTCTCTCTCCCCTGAGGAATACTGTGGCCCACAAAGAGGAAATAAATGCCTCTGACTTACTATATTAAAGCCATTTTCTGCTTACAACACCAGTACAAGTTTTCACAGAATCACAAAAAGACTGAAGTTGGGAGGGACCGGCTGAGATCACCTAATGGTTCAAAGCTGCACCAGGGAAGGTTTAGACTGGACATTAGGAAACACTTCTTTACCAAGAGAGTGGTCAAACACTGGAACAGGCTTCCTAGAGAGGTGGTCGATGCCCCAAGCCTGTCAGTGTTTAAGAGGCATTTGGACAATGCTCTTAATAACATGCTTTAACTTTTGGGCAGCCCTGAAGTGGTCAGGCAGTTGGACTAGATGATCGTTGTAGGTCCCTTCCAACTGAAATAGTCTAGTCTATTCTATTCTAATCCAACCCCATCTGCTCACACAGGGTCAGCCAGAGCAGGCTGCCCAGTGCCATGTGTGACCAGTATCCCCTGCTCCCTACCCCTGGTAATGTGGTTAGCATAACTAACACCATTTTATGAGGCAAGCAGCCATTCTCTGTGACTAAGCGGGTCACATATTTGTTCCCTTTCCCTCATTATCAGGCCCTGAAGGTCCTTTGAACCAAGCAGACAAACCAAACAGATTTCTTCTTCCCCATCCTACCGGCCTCAAGGTTCCTGGGTGCCAGGCGGATTATTCTCTTCCTTACTAGCCTTGAAGGTCCCAGGCACCCGGCCAGCCAGGCGGTGGTGATGGCTCCGTCACAGAACAGGGAAGCATGACAGCATACAGAGCACTGTCCATAAAATCAAGCGGTTACAAGGCCTAAGTGAGGAACTTGGACCTGAGCTGCTGATGGACGGTGATACCCAGGACCCTCTGGTGGCCAGGGACGCCTCCACCATCGTCTGTGTCCTCCAAGGATTGAGCGAGTGATTCATATTCTTTTATATGTTTTTCAAGTCTAGATTATGATTGTTATATTGACCCAGCAAACCATGTATTAAGATTTGGCCTCGCAATGACATCAGCCAGCTCCCTCAGCACTCCTGGGTGCATTCTGTCAGACCACATAGTCTTATGTATGTTCAGTCCATTTAAGTGTTCCCTAACCTGATCCTCCTCCACGGAGGGTAAGTAGTCTTTGCTCCTGACTTTCCCTCTGGTCTCAGGGATCTGGTAGTTCTGAAAGCCAGTCTTTCCAGTAAAGACAGAGGCAAGGAAGGCACTGGGTACCTCGCGCTCTCCTGTGTCCTTTGCCACCAGGGCCCCGGCCCCATTTAGCAGTGGGCCCATGTTCTTCTTGGTCTTCCTTTTACTATTGATGTATTTGTAGAATCTTTTCTTGTTGCCCTTCATGTTTCTTGCCAGACTCAACTCCACTAACATTTCCCACTAACTCTAGTGAGAATTTTGGGAGGAAGCATTGGTACATGGATATAGTCTTGCAATTAATTAATCAATAGTAAAGCAATGGTTAAATCACTGAAATGATCAAGAATGAAGAACTACAGAAAAACCTTTAATTTTCCAATCCTCCAAACGCTATAAACAAACAATATAAATCAAAAGACAAGATGAGGTACTCAAGCAGATGTCTGGTAATATTCTCCACTCTGATTACTACTTTCACTACCATTATCATTTGTTTTCAAAAAATATTTTCGAAATCACAGTAGTCCTATACAGCACTACTTCTCACCTAACTTAATCACTCAGTTACGTTTCCATCTTATTTATGAAAAAGATGAGAAAGAACTACATGCGAAAAGAAACAAAAATACAAAGAGGAAACAATTCACTTGAAAATAACAAACTATTTTGCTCTTGCTTTTGTCATAGTTCTGCTTTAAAAGAAATTGGTTTAATCCTCAAGCTTTTTCTAATCACCTAATAACCATGGTTAACAAAAATGGTTGCTTCAGACATATTTTTTTTTCTATATTAATGCTGGCTTAATACTATTGATAACATATCAAGAGTAAATTAAACAAGCTGACAGATACTGTCTTTAAAAATACTTAATTCTGTATAAATCATTTTAGGAGTTTTTTTGGAGTCAGTTTATCTAAAAACAGACAAAGAATTTCAGAATTCACTGGATTTAGAATTAAAGAAAAAAGAAAAAACAAGAGAGACAAGAGTATCTAACACAGGGATTATGACTTCCTTCCATCAGGAAAATGCTTAACTAGAGTAGCATGTCAAAATACTGCCCCAAAAGCAAAGTCACCTGTTTTTATAGCATGCAGAATACAGCTTCTAAGGCAACTGCAGAACCTTCCTTTTTGCCCACCAGGACAGGTGAAAAGGTTACAGAACTGTAACACATCCAGGCTGATGATAACAATAATCACATCTTTGTACCTCCCAGAGTGCCTACCCTATCATGAGTGTTATTCAGGGCTAATTTAGTCGGGAAAGAAATGCCAGATTACTAATTCATATGGCCAGACACATATCGGATCATTTCTGTCAAAAATTAGCCCAAGTGCTACTACACTTCTAAAATGAAGAAAACTATGTTGGCAAATTTATCCTCTGTGGAAATTTCTACAGCAGCTGGTCTTTGAGAGATGCTCAATTAAAGCAAGGCTGATGGCTGCTGCTTGACAAATCAATTCAGAGGTGGCCAATACAGAAAAAAAGCACAAAAGCAACTATGAGAGCGCTGCAGAAAATTTGATGTTGGCATAATTAGCCAAGGAGCAGTCAAACAGAGAAACAGTATTGTAAAGCTGTGTATTTTTCTTAACAATCCTCAAAAAATGAGATATTCACTATTGTTTTGACAATGAAAAAACAAAAATGCATTTTTCTTCTTTTATATGACATAATATACTCATAAAAATTCATATTGTCAGTAAAACAGAAGGAAAAGATTCAAAATAAAAATATCAGCTAAAAAATATCTTTGAATTAGCTTATCAGTAGTCCACAATAGCATTTCTAAAAGTATCTATCAACCAAATACCAAAGGGAACTATTTACCTGCTGCAATGCCGGGTTATATTTACCTCTATGAAGTTGCTATCAAAAGAACTCCTAAGAGAAAGCCGGATTCAGGAAGACTGCAATTAGATAGCCCTAATGAAACTCCGAAAATAAAAGTGAATTACAAAAAAAAAATCCTGCTGCTGCTAAAATGGGTCATTACAACACCAAATTTCTCTTGTGAAGAACAGGATTATTCTCCTAAAGGAAAGAAGTGGGACACAGCTCCTGATAAGCAGCAGGAACTCTGTCCAGGTTGGCTATTAAGGTAAAGCCTATTGTTTATATAAAAAAGGCACACAAAGTCAAAGCTGTGCCTACCTCATCAAAGGTCTCTGTCATTTTTCGCATTACATCCTTCTTGTGCAAGCTTTGAAACATCTCTGCTGTTACCATGCCTAGAAAAGTAATGTTTTAAAAAGAAGTATTACTCCCTATTATATTAATCAAGTTCAAACCACAGTAAAGACTTTATTTTAAATTTAGAAATACCAAGAAAGGGGGACTCAAGCTGGTTTATCTCTGTTTACACAGGCAATATAAACATAGGGAGACACATAAATTCATTTATAGTACAAAATACTATAACGAAATACCAAAACTGAAATTCATATTTAGAGAAATCTGCCCTGTGCTGTATGGCATGGCTATTTTCTCTCTCCATCCATTTACTTCAAGGATTTACTAAAATTTCGCCCACTGCTAGTAAAAGACTCCAAAACATTTCCTGTAAGAGAAGGCATATTAGTTGAAGACCTGGAAAAAAAATTGAAGCGTAAAAGGTGCATTCTAGCTACTTAAATACACTCAGAAGTTTCAAACTAACAGAATAGTCTTCTTAAAACTCTTACTTGCCATCCTGAAGCATTTCGCTAGCAAACTGTCCTCAGAAGTCACTGTGTCTCAATGTTTGTTATGAAATAGAAAGCTTCACAACCCTCTGGTAAAAGTAACCGCAATGAGGCAAGAGATTGCTTTTCTAGCCACCAAAGCAGGAGCTTAATTCGCTAATTGTTTATTTTTAAACAAGGACACTAGCAAAACAAAAGATACCAGGAAATTACAAAACAAATGGCAACTGAAACACTGGATTTTAATCAGAACTGTCATCAAAACCATCTTCCCTATGTGGGGATTCTGCAAAGCGATGTGACATGCCACTTCAGAAGCCTGACCTTGCAAACCATGTTCAAATACAACTCTGAGAGTTGGCATGCTGTAAACGCAGAGTCAAAGAATTTAACAGCAACATTCTTTGCTATTAGTCCTGCCCATCTGGAGTTTGTCTTAATGAACAGTACAGGTTATAAGTACATGATTTACTGGAGAGAAAAATTCCGTTTTAGAAAGCACACTTCAGACTACTTTCATCCACAGGCAATGGAAAGGGCTGCTAAGAGGGTAAATTACCTTGACAGCCTGAGCACTGAATGAAGAAGTTGATCAGATCTAGAAGTGCCACATTTCTGTCTTGTTTATAAGCTTCAACCCAGTCATCTACTACAGACTAGAACAGATTAAAGAAACTCATTAGTCAGGAGTTGAACACAGCATGCTGCACTCCATTGAGAACATCCATAATAAAGATCCAAACTAACATTGTTTCATCTCCATTAAAGTATAAAAATGAAAATAAACTCCACACCATTTTGTTCCATTTCTAATAGTACATGCAAAAGACTCCATCTGGGGCAAAATGAAGTCTTGAACTGCTCATTCACAAGTTCTGCTCTAGGCAATGTTGCCATTCACAGATGCTTTGCTCCATTAACAGGGAAAATAACCACAGCTTTAATAAATTTAACATGCAAAAAACAAAACGTGGTCCTCCTGATTTCTTGCCAGCACTGAGGTAACAGTTTCATTTTAAAAAAAAAAATAACCAAAACAAACAAAAAAACCCCCACCAAAACAAAAAAAAACCCCACCCACGTTTAACCTCTGCACCATCTAATAACTAATATTAAATTAATATTAGCAATTGTCCCTGGCAGTGCTCTTCTCTAGCACCCGGTTTGTGAAGAAGGCTGAAACAGTTCACGTACTACACTTAAGCTAAAAAACAACTCCAAATCTCATTTCTAGGGCAGCACAGCTTACAGCCTGTATGTGACACAGGCCTGCTGGAACAAGCCATCCAGGCTTCAACCCACCTGTAGTACCAGACAGGTCTAATGAATTCTTGGACTCAAGCTGCTGCCTTTCCAAGCCCTTCACATCATGCTCCGGACAGCAGAAGCTGAGCTCTTCAGGGAGCTCTTCTGAAGTTAACACAGCTGTAGCATGGCAAAAGTCCATCCATCTTGGAAAAACTAAGGTCTCGCATCCAAAATATAAATGTACTTTTCATGTGTGCACACACACACTTTGCTTACAGACACTACATACTGGAGACATATGTATTACCCTGTATAAAAATACTTGGGGCTCCAGATTGCGATCATTCATACACATATACAAACATAATATACACATACACTCACAGAATATGGGGAGGTGGGCTTCCTCACACTGAAGAAAGTTACTAACTATATAGATGCACAGGGAACCTGACTATTATGCAAACTGCCGTCAAAGTGCATTAGAATGGAGGTAAAAGAAAAATACCAAAATGCAAGTTCCCAGGGGGAAAAAAAAAAAAAAGGCCTGATTTTCAGAATCCTGAACAACCAAAATTTTCTACTGACGAACCTTTTCTGTATTTTTTAAAATAATTCTCTTTTCATATGTTCAGACATTGCTTTAGGAAGACTGGTTTACGTACATATTTCCTTCCTCTTTTTAAATATCTGACAACTACTTTTTCACTAATTTCTTGAAGATGCATTCTTTTCAAGAGCCATGCTCATATTCCAATCAAATATGTTTCTTCCCTGCCTATGCCAAAACAGAACAAAATTTCAATGCTCCAGAGTATAAACTGAAATGACCACTGTTTATCCATCTTCCCTCCACCAACTCTTCTCGGAATTCAGAGCTAGAAATACCTGCATGGCCCGCTTCCCCATGCTAACCACTTCAAACAAGGTAACTGCCTCAACCACTTCGCCATTCTGCAGCTGGCTCACTCTTCTGCTACTGGAAGAATTTCTCTTTATGTTTTCACACTGTTCTCGGACCTTCCGTTTCTCTCTCTGAAACGAGTCAAGCAAAGCATGTGAGGAAACACAACACATAACAGTCATTCACAAATACATGAATTATCCCCTAATAACAAGGTTTTTTACTCTCATTGCAATGATTTCCCCAGGGTGCTAACTTTTAAGCTTCAAGGACACTGATAAAGCCTTATCAAGTATGACCATACTAGAAGGGAATGAAAAAAAGGATTTACCAGTTTGAATTTTTTCTCAACAATGAGTCATAAGCACAGGAAGGTGTAACAGGAAAGAAGCTTCTGAACAGTTGTGTACTACCTGGAAGGCATTTTTCAGTGGCAGCTGTAATTTCTGAAGAATAGACAGCAAGCACAGAAGCTCTTCTACATCTTTTCACTCACAGGGTAAACACACAACCTGCAAATTATCGTCAGCTGCACACAATGCACAGCTAAGGAAGAACATACGCTGAAATGAACTGACTGTTCAAAAGCCAGCATTGAGGCTCTGATGCCAATGGAATTTGGGCGTCAAGCTGTACCCAGTAACTAGATTTTAACTGCACTGTATTGTGATTGGTTTATGGAATACTCAATTTTGTAACAACTGAATGAGACAGAAAATAAATTCCGTAATTAAAAAAAAAAAAAAAAAAATCAACTTACTGGTGTTTTCAGGTTGCCATTTCTCACACAGCTGCTGTTCTGCACAGCAGACTCAGGCACAGCCTCATCACGGACAGCATTCTCTCTGAAGCGCAACAAATACATTGAAGGGGTTAGCAGTGAGAACACAGAACTACACACTTCAGCACAAACAACAGAAGAAAATAAAAGCTTTTTTTTTTTTTAATTAATTGTTTGGAAGTTATGTCATTTTGTTACTAAAACCCAAACAGCTAACTTTAAAAGTACAACAGAAATTTGGGGCCTTTTTCAAACTATTGGCTTTCCTGTAAGATATACAGATAATTAGAAAACTAGCAAAACTATCAAAGATATCAAGGAAGTAGAAAGTAAGTAAATGAAACAGAAAGCTGATGTTGACTTAAGGCAGCCTTTGTTGACTTAAGAGCTTTCCACCATGAATCAGTAACACAAGTATGCATTCACTTCGTGGGTGCTCTAAACAAAACAAGGTAATAACATTTGATGGGTCATTTAAAATGAGAGGAAGAAACTGCTTTACTTTGTCTATAAAACACACTGAAGAAAAAAGACACATCAGAAATTTCACTTGCAGGTCATTGCTAATATGATGGAGGAATAATTTTATAAAAAAAGATGCACCTTCTGGGAGATCTGAAGCCATACATTTATCTGCAATGAAATCATGCCACTTTTCATCATTCCCAATGCTAACAATATGCTTTGCCAAAGGTCATGTTTGAGCAGAAGAGCTGGATCCCACTTGTGCAGCAGGTCCAGTACTGGTAGCTGGCTGCTATGGCCTCCTTTTAAACTACGGTGGCCAGGACATGAAGCCAGTTGACTTGTACTATAAGAAGGCACAAAAAGAAAGTAAATATGAGTGTGTATAGTTACTTTCATTTCCATGATACTGCTTCAACAAGAGAGTGTACTAACACAAGTGACCACTTTACAAAGGAAAAAACAGTGTATTACACTGTCAGATATAGTCAACACTCCAATATCCAGTGTTGGCTAACCCCGACGGAGAATTAACTGCGCTATGGATGCAGAGCCAGCTCGACTCCAGCTAAGTTTATCAATGCCAGACAAGCACTGTTGTTGTTGTTGTTCTTCACAAGACTGTTTCAGTCAGACATTGCCTCTGCAAAGCAAATCCTGAGGCTGAATAGCATCAACTGCAGGACCAAGGTCTTGATGTTATTTTGTTAGTGAGAGCAGACAGAAGTGTTTATTTAAACACATCTCTGTTTACTTTTTGAATTTATTGGGACACTTCACTGTAAGCAAAGTAGAATTAGGCTCCAAAAGACTCCAAGAAAAATTCTATATAAATATAAAATTCTATAAAAATAAATCAAATTTCTAAATACAATTATGCAAATGCTTAACTTCCCTACAAGAAAAGTCCCATGAAAGTTAAATTCAATGAACATCTTTGTCATAGAAAAGTTCAAAATGTGCCACAGTGTTTCGCAGATGGAAGCTAAGAAAATAATTCAGGATGAACCGATCCTTACATCAGCTGTCTAGAGTTCTGCATGTTATAGAAAAGAGAGGGATGAACTACAGTTCACAACTGAATCAGCATGCTACAAGCAATAGTTTGCAACAGTTTTCAAACGTTTTCTTTGATTTGTAATTGCAAGCCACAGAGATTAAGTATCTCAAGCACCACCAGAGACTTCCTAGTTGAAAAGAAGCAGCAGACAAGATAGCAATATGTATTGCTTTTCTGATGCCAGTTAGCTCTCCCAGATTTTTCTACAGACCACAAAAATAAACAAAAAGAATCCAAACGTGTTTGTCAAGGAGCTGCTTCTCCTATGTGATTAAATCCTTTCACTCTTGATTTCAAAGCAGAATGCAACATTATGGGGCTGGACTAACATGTTCTTACTTGCACTGTTTCACTAGAACTACAAGTCAGATGCCAGCCAACAACGTGGTAACATGCATTACCTGTTTCTGCATCATACTCAACATAATGCTCAACGTGCTCTCAAACAATTTTCCTGAATCGTTTGCATGTACTATTTAGCAACTTACTCCATCCCATAAGAAAAATAAATGTATTGCATTTGATTACAGCAACTATAATTGAGTCCAAGTTGAATTAAAACATTTAAATAATGAAAAAATCAGAACTGCTGCAGGACAGTTCAGTCAAGTACTTGTCTGATCACGTACTGCTTTTAATATGTCTAGAATATACTTCTTTGAAGCTTTAACTCATGTGCCTCTTTCCCAAGAACACCCTGAAGGACGGCCCTACAGACGGTATCTACTGGCCCTGTGCTACCTACTTTGTCAGCTTATGCCAGGCAAAATGTACCTGTAGCAAAAGAGGCTCAACAAAGTAAGTGAACGCCTGGTATATAGAACAGCATCCTTACCAAAGCTCAGCAAAACCTGCAACAATGAGAAGACCGTTGATCTACAGCCTCCTCATATTGGGCTAACAATGCCAAGTAAAACAACATCCCTGTGATGAAACCAGTTAGAATAACTTTCATACATGCACTAAACATCTGTCTTAAACACTCAACAAATGTAACTAAGCACTAAATACTAATACTAAAAAGCCATTTAGTTTCTGAATTGTTTTGGTTATCAGTGCACCACAGCACGTAGCAATGCCACAGGAAGCACCGTGCTACAACAGACAACTTACACAAAAGGAGAGATTTTTTAAATCCAGATACTATCAATACTCATGTTTCTCCTTTCTCTTCTCTTTTTTCCTTTTAATACTGAGGTTTCCGGTAAGGCTATTCGTAAGGCAGGTACTTAAACATTTGCAGGAACTAGACCAGAGCCTAGAAACTGAACCCCATGAAACCACTTAGAAATCAAATGAGATTTTAATGGAGTTTTTATTTGCACAACTAAGTTTCTGTTGAAGAAACTGTTAAAAGAATTAAGACATCCTCTTCTCTTCTTGAGCAAAATAGGAACCACTGTACCTAGCTGAGGATGAAATGTGATCACTTCTGCAGCAATCCTTATACATAACTCCATTTAACATCTTTTCAACTATAGGAGTGCAACAGTAGGTTTCACAAATTTTGAAATAGGTTCTTTTTTTTGCTCCCCTCTGTTAGTCTACACCATTCTGAGCATTTTTGCATACCTAAATTCACTGCCTCATGCACTGGTAAGAAACAGTTCTCAGCCATTTACTTTGTTTCCATCAGCAATCAGTAAGAAAGCACGGGCAGAATTCCATTCCTATCTCACCCTAATTTTCACCTTTATACCCTGCTACATACAGCTCATAGACTTATTTTTACCTCACATTCCTGCCACAATATGGTCCTTTCACTAGCACTTGGGAGTATTACTGATGAGGTAAAACCCTTGAAGTAGGAAGGAAGCAAAGTCCTTCATCTAGTCCTCAAACACAATACTATGGTGAAAATTTCTGAATTCAGTTTTCTCATCTTAATAAACATTTAGAGCAGATTTAGTGACTCACACTTAAAAAGAAAAATACCTCTTTAACAAAGAGGTAACATATTCCTTTAGCTGTGTAAAAGGAACAATTAATTGATGTTACCGGAAGAATCCTACCTGTAGATTTTTAAAATTATAAATTTCAATACAGCTGCTTCATCTTTTAGAAGCAACATAAGAAGCTCAGCTAAACAACTGCCAGGTGCAACTTCTGAAACTAAGAGGCTGGCTTCAGATGAAACATACTAGAAAGGACATATGGGAAGCTATATTAATTGTCATCATGGAGTACGAGGAATACATCTCTCAGCTTTCGTTAGAGCTTAATGAAGCAAAAGACCTGGAGCAGACTTGCTCAGAAGGTGACAGGATCAGCAAAGATTGGGCTGCAACGAGTTCAAAGCATGCAACACTGGACATCTAAGAAGCGTCACTCTTTGAAACTAGATAAGATATGCCCAAATGTTTTAACTTTGCCTCTTATTTATTTATATCTGCTCTAGTAGAAGTAGAACTTCTAAATACCATTCTGTAAACAATGATATGAATCCATTTGGTTTATAGATCATCTAAACTGATGACTGAAAAAATACATTATGAAAGGGAGAAGACTTGATGTATCCCTGATAAAACAGCTATAAAGAAACAACGCCCCCTTCAATGCCAACAGGGAGACTACAGATTACTTAGCACTCTTCCCCCTCAGCATGCCCAAATTCACCACTGAAGTGAACACATGCATTGACTATGAATCTGCCCATTATTTCTTTCCAAAGGAGGTTCATTTGCACTGTAGTGAATAAGGCACAGAAAAGCTTGTAAGGCCAAGGTCCCTATCAAGCAGCATAAAACAGTACATTAAGAAGATGCTAAACAATACATAAAAGGGAATAAAGCGGGGAAATTAGTAACAAGACGTAGTGGCTTTTTACTTCCTTACCACCCACACATTGACATATTGTATGACACATTGTATACTGCCCCACTATCCACCGGGCACAAATTCAAGGGGCAGCACCCTAATTTACCAAGAAATTTGATAGACAATGTGTGTCACGTCTTACTTTTGGCTGGGAAGGTTACTGGCTGTGTTGGGCTCGGCTATCATTTCCGCTACATTATTTCAGCAGTGCAGACGGCAAGCTAACAGGATCAGCACCACTTCTGAGCAAACTTCACCAAGATCCGTAGCGTTAAAAACTTAACAAAGCTTTCGCTCTTGCGGGCGAAAAAGCAGCCAAAACCTGTCAAGAAAAGAAAACAGAAAGAGTTAATTCTAGATAGTTCCCCTAAAATCAAGTCAGAAAGTCCCCCGCAAAACCAAGTCGCGGAAGGGGATGCAACTTTGCGAAAGAAATTAATCCGAAGAGGAGAATTCGGAGGTGGGACCGCTGCACCTGGCGGGAGCCCTGACGAGGGAGGCAACCCGTACAAAGCCGCCGGCCGTCAGAGGCGCGCCCGGGGCCGCACGGCCCGCTTACCTTACCCTCCTCCCCCTCGGGCAGACCCCCGCAACGCCGGCGGCACCGCGCCCCGCTCTCCCCAGCGGCCCGCGCCCCGCACAGGCGGGCCGCCTCAGGGGCATCGCCGCCACCGTCGCCGCCCTGACAGGACGTAACGGGCGGCGGCGCGCCGGCCCGGGAGACGGGGGACCCTCACCCGCCCGTAGACGCACGCACGCACGCAGAAGTACAGGTGCGGGCTGGAGGCGGACGCGCTGGCTGCCGCGCCAGGGGAGGCGGCGGGGCCAGGCGGGGACAGGCGGGGCGCGGCAGCGGCCGCGGCCCAGGCGGCGGCGGGAGGAAGAAAGCGCGAGGGTGCGCGCGCGCAGCGCGGGGCCCACCACTCACCTGCCCCGGGGACGCGCGCCCCAGGCCCGAGCGCGCGCCGACACCGCCCCCTGACTCCCTCTCCTCCCGCTGCGGCAGCCCGGGCGCCGGCTCCGGCCTAGCGTCAATCACGGCCGTCCCTCCGCACCACCCGGCCAATCAGATGCGGGTATCGCTGTCACGTGCCCCATCACCGCAGGTGGGCGGGGAGACTCGCGGTGCAGCCGGTGCCTTAGGGCTTCCGTAGCGGCCGGGGCGAGGGCGGAAGGACACGCCTCGTAACGGTCCCTCCCCGCTGCCGAGGGCCGCGCCATGGGGCCCGGCTGCCTCTCGCCGTCGCTCCTGCTGCGTTGCCGGCGGGCGGCGGCGGCTCTCGGCGCGGCCCGCTGCCGCGGCGGGCCGTTGTCTGCCCGCCCGCTCAGCGCCGCCGTTCGCCTGCGGGCTCCCCAGCGGCCGCCGGGCGGGGGCGAGCCACCGCGGGCGGGCGGCGGAGCGCGGTGGAAGGGGGTGGTGGGCGCCGGCGGGGATGAAGAAGAAGAAGAGGCGGAGGAGGGTGAGGAGGAGGAGGCGGAGCTGGAGGAGCTGCTGGGCCCCTCTCCGCTGGCCGTGCAGCCCGGCGCGCAGCGCCTGGCCGTGGTGCACCCAGCTGTCAAGTGGGGCCCGAAGAAGTCGCCGCTTACCACGGGTGCGTGGCTGCGCCGGGCCCGGTGAGCCCCCCGCGCGGGTGGCGCCAGTCAGCCGGGCCGCTTTCTGTCTCTCCTCGCCCGCGTCCTTTCTCAGCTTCCTCCTGTTCTAGACCCCTGCGGTCCGCAGGAATGCAGTTAGGGAATTAGTGCCGGTAGCGTGAAGTAGACCCGTTATTACAGTGGTAAAACTGCGAAATACAAACTCGCAGTAGATAAAAAGTCAAGGTCGGTGTTTTCTTCTCTGATAACTTTTTAAAGAATGCGTTCCGAGTGACTGCTCGCAGATCGGTGCTTTGACTTGTAAGTCACGCTGACTTTGGGTCTCAGACAGCAAAACCGCTTGGTGCATAGAGTGTTTAGCTTGGTTACCCCGTATTAGACGAATGTTAATAGCCTTCAGCCCTCAACCGTGCTGCCTGGCCAGGTAGGCAGGAGTCCTTCAGCCTTAGACTTGCTCAGAAGTTGGCTGAAGAGCAGGAGTACTCTTCTGTCCATAGAAGAGAGTGTGGTGAAGATGAGGTCTTGTGTAATTAAGTCCTCTCACGGACTTAAAGTGAGTGCTTCTGTGTAGTTATTTAGGGATGCAGTCGCCAATAATTCCTTTATAAGGACCTTAATTAGCATTGCTATTCTTCGATTTCCCTCAGAAATCCTTCTAGCTAGCTAGTACGTATACATTAATCATGCATGCGTAAGGTGTTTGATGAACTTGGCTTGGTGTTGTTTCTCCAAACACTTCTCCAATTAAAGTTGTAATAGAAAGGATTAAGCATTTTGTAAGGGTTTTTATATATATATCTGTCAATTTATATATGATAGTCATTCTTGTATTCGTTTGTTATGCGATGAACCTAAATATTATTTAGTTTTATTAGTGCTGCTAATTATAACAAATTGTCACTTTGCAGAATAAAGTTTGTAACCTTTTCAGAATTTACATAAGCATTCCCATTTTAGAACTGAAAAAAAAAAATACGAAGGCACCTTTCTGTCCAGACATACAGAAGAATAGCAGTGATCCCTTTCCATTTATTTAGGCCCTCCAGATGAAGAGCCTGAAGTCTGAACAAATGTTTTGGAAAGATTGTTGAAACACCACAGGTACAACAAGAAATCTGTGCATTTTACAAGGAACACTAACAATATGAGGAGAAAGAGGATCATGGTTATCTTTAAAAATATATTACCTTTTGGACCAAGGTAACCTATTTAATATATCAATTACATTTTGCTATCTAGAGGAACTTGACAAATCTGTTATGAAAAGAGGATCTTATTCCCATTTGGCAAATCAAAACTGGATCTACTGATCTGATATGCCTGTGTAGTCTTCATGATTTCACGAAGTCCTCAAAAATCAGTGCTCTGCCATGTAGATGTTTTTTAAAAAAAAAAAAAAAAAAAAAGACTGATGAACCAGAAAACAGGATTGGAATCTGCTGGTTTTAGCAAGTCGTAAATCAGTGTAGATCCTTTGTGAATAAGTACCAGTGAAGTTAGCAGCAGGATATGCCGTATTAGTAATGCTTTAAATATTGCCGCAAAACACCAAGGAATTAATCACGTGGTTTTGCGCTCATCTAAAATAACAGAATTTATTTTCCAACTAGTTACTCATTTCACTTGTTGAGGCAAAAAGGTTGGTAATTTCTTTGCTGACAATACAATTAAAAATTATTCTAAATCAACGACCACGGAAATAATTTATACTGGCAGAAAGATGCTTTGTGTGGTAAAATGGCATCAAACTAGAAGTTTAATTATTCTGATTAGAGGTAAGACATTTTGCTCCTTGCGCCACTGGTTAAAATAAATACCCTACTAGAATTTCAGTGTACCTTAGTCTTTCCCTGATCATGCACGTACTGTAGTTATTGGAAATCTGAGCAAAGTTATGTTGGTATATTATAAGCTTTTTTCTTTTTTTTTTTTCCCGTGTTCCTAAAGCTGAATTACAGATTGCTGAAGCCGTTGCTCTTGTAGATACGCTTCAGAACTGGACGATTTTAGATAAAATAATTATTCCTACAAAAAATCCTGACAAGAAGTTTATTTTTGGCAAAGGAAACTTTCAGTTTTTGACAGGTAAGGACTGAGACTTTTCAGCACTGCATCATTCTAAATGGAAGACTTCTGCACCTGAACTGTTTTAAGGATAGGTATGAAAGCTGGAGAGAGAGAGAATTTTGTTTATCCATCGTGCAGGTTTGCAAACAAACTTCAAAGAATTTTTTTTAAGGTTACAAAAGCAACACAGAATAGAAGTTACCCATGCTCACTGAAAATGTGTGAGGCAACTTAATCCCTGTGTTTATGTGATTGACATAAGTGAAACTAGCAGCTGTTTTACATAGTACTAAATTAGTGCAAATATAACTGTTCCGTGACCGAAGAATATGATGCCATTTGATATTTCACAAGCGTTCTGCTCAGTGCAAAATGGTTTTATATTCTGTGTATTTTAAAAAGAGAATTGACATTTAACACTATATTTTGTAATGGTTATCCATCTTTTAGAAAAGATTAAAAAATTACCCCACGTGACAGCTGTCTTCCTGAATGTGGAAAGAATATCTTCACTAACAAAGGTAATTAAATATAGTATCAAATCATATTCTTTACATCAGTATTGTTCGGAAGCTATTGATGTTACGAGAAGTAGGGCCAGTTATGAGACTGAATTTGCAAATGGTAATATATGAAGCCACCGGGACTGAGTTTTGTTGAAAGGAAACTTAATTCCTACTACATTTGTCCAGTTGATATATGTCTTCCCAGCTCTCGTGCGTGAAATTTTCGAGCAGCCCAAAAGCCATTTAGTATAGACTCTGCTCCCACATTTGCCACTGGCTCTACTTAAAATGTTGGAAAAGTTACTCAAGGTCTTTTTCACAAAACGGAGGTGATAACACAGCTTTTGTTATGAAGAATGTCAACGTTTTGGATTAGCTATATGCACTAGTTTCTATACCTGTATGGATAGTGTATTTATTTTCCTATAGTTCTGTGGATGCTGTATTGTATTTTGAATATGAGTGTAGGTTCAGAGCAAGCTTATGTTCGAATGTTTCAAATATTTAAACTTTGATTCCTAACCGTTAAAAAGAAACCGTATTTTGAACGGACAGATTATGTTGAGGGGAGGAGCATGCTTCACTTTTTTTAACACTGGCAGTAAAACAACTGGTGCATGAACTATAGATGCTCTTTGAAATGCTTAGACAAACTGAAATAAATACTTTACAGGTTTTTTACATGTACAGCATCATGCAAAGTGCGTGCAAACGCTGCAAGCAAACGTTAATGCTTTGCTGGTAGTTTTGAATGCTTTCCCTGATTATAAATGAACAGAGATGGTAAATATCTCTAATAGATAGTTATCTCGAGCACTTCAATTTATTGATGAAATGGAAGTTGAAAATGTTCCATTTCAGTTTCCTAGTGTTTATTCCCTAATTTATAGTATGTGTACTTTTAGTACTTAGATTTGCTAAAAAAAATTTCTTTTCGCGAATCTAGATCTTAAGAGCAATTTAACAGGGTTGATTCAAGCAAGTGTTTGAGAACATGTATAAAACACAAGCATTCTGGATTTTAGAGATGGCGGAGGGGAACTTTAAGTGTCTTTTGCTGAATGAGAGCAAGGGTGGGTTTTTTTGTTTGTTGGTTGGTTGGTTGGTTGGGGTTTTTTAAGTATTTCATGAAAAGCTGGTTATGAAATAATTTTCTTGCCTTCCTCTCTTTCTAAGTTTTTTTTTTAATTTCAGTAATCTTTTTTCTTTTCCTGTGTTATCCCTATCCTTTCCCATACCAGCATTTCATAATTATTTTTTGCAAGGACTTAACCACTGAGATTCTTGATTCTGAGATACACTGTAAGAGCTGTTGTCAGAATCCATTAAAGGCAGTGGAAGGATTCTTGCTGAATTTGATGGGCCTAGACATAAGGTTCTATGTTCCAAACTCTCTTTTTCACCTTTCTTCGTGGTCAACCAAATTTTGCCTTTGCGTGCTCATAATCGTTACCCATCCGTTGAAATGGAATCCTGAGGTCCTCTGAGTTTGAATGTCCATCAGCTAACTGTAACTGTAGCGCTGTGTAGGAATTGATCTACTGATACTGTGGGGGACAGAAAACATCTAGGTTATTTTGTCTTACATGGCTAAAGAAAGAACTAGAAGATGCCTGGGGCGTGAAAGTCTTTGACAGATACACAGTTGTACTTCACATTTTTCGTTGTAACGCCAGGACCAAAGAAGCAAAACTTCAGATAGCATTGGCCGAAATTCCACTTCTCAGGTACCTCAAGCTGTGCAAATCACATACTGATGTTCACATACTTTAGTGACTATTTTTTACAGTAACGAAAATGGTAATACTGTACTGTAAAGAAAAATGACACTGTTTCAGTACTAGCATAGCATGCTCAATGATTGATTAGAGCATAGAAGTATTTGCTTTAATGTCATTGTTTTAAGCTTCTGCAGTGCTGACAGGCAAAACCAGAAAGTGTTCAATAGATAATCTTACAAAATATATTTCTCATGAAAAGGTCCCAGTTCTTTCTAATGTGGAAGATGGATTGCAAGAACGTGTAGGAATTGCATATGTGTATCCCATATATAATATTGATGGGTTTAATAAGGAAAGCTATAAACAAGGAAGATTAAAGGTATTAATTTGTATCTGAATTTTCCAAATTTCTACATTACATGGCATAGAAACGTTTGTACATGGAAGTTGGTGTGAGTTGCGTGGATGTATCAGAGGCATCTTTGGCTCTCTGAAATTTCAAAATAGCCATTATAATTTGCTAAGAGAGTTGGATGATTTTTCAAACCACAGTTGAGGAGCCAGGAAGATCCGGATTTTTTTCATCAGGCTTCTCGCCATGAGCAGGTTTTATTTAGAGCTCTGTCATTTAGTGGTTTTATTTGTACTATTAGAATATCATTACTGCTTTGCATTTGTTAGGCATTTTAGGATAGCTTGATTGAAGAAAATTGCTTCTAATTAACTGTTACTCCACTGCCAGGTCAAATCTGAAAAATGAGGTGTCTCAGCTAGATCAGCAGAGAGGTGGATCGAGATACATTATGGGGTCAGGTAAAGTCTAAATATTCTTGTGAATTAGAGGATTTTTTTTCTCCATAGCCTTAAACAAATTTAATTGCATCTTATTTTATTTGGAGGAGGCTGGGAGGAAAAACTGTTTGTGTTCTGCATCTAATTAAGTGAACATACAAAAATGTATTGGAAAGTAACTTAAATAACAAAGTTTTGGTCTGTACTGGCTCAGTAAGTGGCCAAGGACAGAGTATTTGCTGCCACAGGGGTTTATCATAAGTGTATATGGTTATTCTAGAGTGCTTAGCATATGTTTTAATAATTACTTATCACTCTGACTCTATCTTAGGCAAGAATACATAGTTTTAGTTGCTTACTTCATATGCCCTAGTGCTAACTCACTTGATTTCCAAATGCACAACATCACTTGGTTTACTGTTTCTCTTGTAGACCTTTCTGCCAATTATTCATTTGTATTTTTCAGGTGAAACATTCATGGAGACACAGAATCGCATCTTGAAAGAAAAAGAACTTAAAATTAGGAATGCCCTGGAGAAACTAAGAAGAAAAAGGTCTTTACTTAGAACTCAACGCAGAAAACGCGAGTTTCCAATTATCTCAGTAATGGGCTATACTAATTGTGGTAAGCAAAAACTCGTGAAATTGTAACACGAAAGAGCTTTTTGTCTAATTTTTAATTAGAAACTGTAGCCAAAATCTCATTTCAGTGTGAATAGGCTTCGTATTTTAATTAGTTTTTAAATTGTGTAATGAATGTCAATTAGGATATAGTTAGGAAAGCAAATGATGCTTATGTAGTTAGATTTTTTTTTTTTTTTTGCAGTCTTGAAGACGTGTTTTGGAGAAATGCCTAGCACCTATTGTGCCAAAAAGATTTAATATATAGTGCTGAAGACTGTAGTGTTAGTGTCCCTTTATATGAATCTTTCTTAATTGATCAGAATGGGTAGAGAAAAGTACATGGATGTTTAGATCACTGTGAAGGCTTGAGGCATAGGAGGAGAATTCAGGAGAGTTGGCAGTTGATCTCAGAAATGTGCTTAAGAAGCACTGTAGCTTTTCGTTGATTAATGTATAGTGTTCTGAAATGCGTTCATAAGAGAATCTAAATAAAGCTAAAGGGGTTTTTTCTATTCTTTTTTCATAGCTTACACAAGTGAATTCATACACAAGGCATAAATAGACTTTGGACTAGACACTTTTTTCAGGTTACATTATCTTAAGACCATTTCATTTATTCAATATCTTTATAAAAACAAACTTACCTTGCACTAATTTTGTTATCAGTTGTATACTCAAAGATTTGGATTACACTGTATGTTTTTCTTAAATCTCATACTTCTATACTTTTAAAACTGAAGATTCAAAAAATACATATATTACAATTTTGTACACATAATTGAAATACTTTAACTAGGGCATATACTGAGCACTTTAGTTTAATGACTAAATTCTGTGAAATATCAATTGAGTTAAATAAATGTCTCTAGTACTATGGTCATGAGGAAATCCCCAATAAAAGCATAAACCTAATAAGCTACATATTATTAGTGCTTCTGTTTATTGTTGGATTTAAGAAGTAAATATTGAATTGTTTTATTTGACAGCAGAAGCACTGAGGAGCGCGTAAGTGTATGCTTCCTAATGCTGTCATGGCAGCGCTCTTCAGACAGTCTTAGAGGTGAGAGATGTGGGTAGGTCACTTTGGAGGTCAGTTCAGTCTTTGATCATCCTGTGATTTTGCGGCATAGCTTCCAGACGTGGCCTTAAATCAAATGCCAAGTTGTAACAGTTAAGACTGTCTTTGGGTTTCCTAACATCATGTAGATAACTAATCATAGGCTAGATTTAAATTAGTGAAATAGATATGAAACGATATGTTACATCATACAACTCACCTGAGCCTTGCAAATTAAATTTTTACTTGAAACAAGCCATTAAAATCTTGTCCTTTTTTTCTTTAATTAGGAAAAACTACCTTGATCAAAGCCTTGACTGGGGAAGCAGGACTTCAACCCAGAGATCAGCTGTTTGCCACTCTTGATATTACAGCCCATGCTGGCTATCTGCCCTCACACATGGCAGTTATTTATGTCGACACTATTGGGTTTTTGACTGATCTTCCACATAATCTGGTGGAGTCCTTTTCAGCTACGTTAGAAGAAGTGGCTTACTCAGTAAGTAGTTGACTATAAAAATTGAGAAATCAAATTAATTTCCTTTTAGATAATCCTCATCCCTTCAAAAAAGGGGAAGTTAATGGGCATGCTGTTCTTAGTGAAGTATCTGAGTATAGTAGTCTCCTAAGATAATGAGGTAACTATCTTACCATAAGCCAATTTTCTGACACTTGAAATTTTGCAGAATGTATAGATATGAAGAAATTTCAGAAAGGGTTTTTCTGGAGTCTATGTGACCTTCTCCATGATACGTAAACCAGATAAATCAGATTTTGCTGATTAAATATACGAAAACCTAAATAGTGCATCAGAATAAGTTAGGCTAACTTTCTTGAGAGTTAAAAATGAAATAAAGCCTCTGGAGTGATCTGTTTTTAACTTAAGGTTTCCTATAGCACTAAAAGTGGGTGACTGTGATGTGATGCAGGCAGCATGCAATAAACATAAATGTACTTTTCCAATCATTGTCTCATTAAAGTTAGTTTCCTGTGTTACAGCAAAGTGTAAAGCTGCATATACACAGACATTTAAACAAAAAGCCTGCATCGTCAAAGGTAATGAAATTCAGTGGTAGCTGGATGCCGGAATGCTTCCGAGGATTGGACTCCTCACCATGTAATAATAGGATGTTCAAAAGCTGGCTGCAACTATCCTGTTTGTCTCTGATTCTGAAAGGTTAAATGAAAGGCAAGAAAATTTGCTTCTCACTAATTTTGAGAAGTTTGAAGCAGTATCTTGAGGAAAGATGACGAAACATTTTGAATGCAAATATTGAATTTGGTTGCTTGGTTTTTACCACGGCAAACATGATTGAGTATGTACTTGAAACTGATAACTTTTGTATAAAGCTTTCTAAGTGAAGCACCAGTAATAGTATCTCAGGAGCTAAGAATAAGGGTAAGAATAATCTTCTGCATTTTGAATGTAAAAATAGAATTACAAGTTACATGGGGTTTTTTCCCCCATTTTTGAAACAGTTTTTCAGCCATTACTTTTCTAAAACTTTTTGAGAGTTCACTCTTTTTCTTCCCTAGTATTTTTGAAGCCTTATTGTTACACAGCCTTTGTATTGAAAAATTAGATCAGTTATTTGAAATCTGAATTCTCTAACTAGCTTGATTGACAGGGTTTGTTTCAGGGTTGTTGGGGGCAATTCGTACTCGCTGTGAAGTGAAAGACTAAGCTGCTACAGATTTTCTTCTATCAGGGTACAAAAAACAGTATTGGTTTAATACTGTTTTAGTAGTTCATTTTACAGTGTTAACCTGCCAGTGTATTATCTAATGGATAGGAAAGTATCTTATATGAATTAGCAATGCAGAAATAGTATAAAAATCTCTACAATCTGGTAACTGGTGTGTTTCATTAAGTAACTGTCTTGTATACTGATGCTTGCCAGGATCTGATAGTTCATGTGAGGGATATTACTCATCCAGAAACCATCCTCCAGAAAGCAACTGTTCTGTCAGTTCTGAAGAATCTTCATCTTCCCAGCCATTTATTGGAGTCCATGGTAGAAGTTCATAACAAAGTGGATTTGACAGAAAGGTAAGCGGGAGATGCTAAGTGTACTTAAACATTTCTTATGTTCTGGAAGCTTTTTAAGTCTTAGTCTAGAAAAGAGCTCCCACAATTCTGAATACATTTAATAGTGTTTCTCAGACTTTTACATATGTAACTATGGTCTTAAAAAGAATTAATTATCTTTTAATTACAAAATAAATCACTTGAGCCATACAAGAAGTGGCCTCTGTAGGAAGGTGCCAGTATAAAGTAACACAGTTAAATTGTCCGTGCTTGGAATATTTTCACAATGAGCAAATGGGCTAGCAATTGTTACCTTTCAGGTATAAACCCACTGAAGAAAATGCGTTAGCCGTTTCTGCTCTACATGGACATGGTTTAGAAGAGCTGAAAGAAGAAATAGAGAAAAAAATTTTGACAGCAACAGGGAAGAAGATTCTGACAGTTAACGTCAACTTAGAGGGACCTCAGCTAAGGTAAGTAATTTTGAATTGTAAGAAGGACTTGGAGAAAAACAAAACTCTTAGACTTGTGTGTCTTAAAATTTCCAAAACGTATCATACTGATTTTAATCTGTGTTAGGGATAATTATCAAAGTTTTCTGACCTATTGAGAAAAAATATCCCCATTAGATACCCTGGAGTCTACTTCTGAAAGTGTCCTTCACAGAGTTCTGTGTGTTAGGACAAGAAAACATACTTCCTGAAAGACCATGCCACTGGTCCTGGAGCCAGATTTCTGATAAAAACACAAATCTGAAAGATTTATGAAAACACTATACCCTATTTCCAAACAGCAAGTAGCAAATGAAAAGCTAAGTGAAGCACTTCATTTTTCAGAGTGTTAAATGACCTAGATTGGAACATGTTGACCTAAAACAAAGATCACATTTTATGCAGTATGTCATACCTTTAAGATGCTAATATGCTTTTACTTCTACAGCTGGCTCTATAAAGAAGCAACAGTTCAGGAAGTAGAAGTCATGCCTGAAGATGGCACAGCCAGGGTGAAGGTGATAATCAGCAATTCTGCTTTTGGCAGATACAAAAACCTCTTTCCTAACAGTAGGATTTTTATGCCATGAAACTGCCTCCTTTTCTAGGAAAAGAAATTGATCTCATTAAGAGGATGTGAAATGAAGTTAATGACCTGTTAGCCTGGGTGTTGAAGAGTGTATTTCTTCCCCAGGTGATGTTTTTGACGCATTTGAGAAATGGACACTGTTTCAGAAAACTTCTGTTTGGAAACAGTAAAAGCTTTGAGCTTCATTTTGTCAGCAAGTCCAAGGATAGCGCTAAATTTTTAATGTTAGAACAGTTGTTCGCTATAAGCTGTGGACCTCAAACACATCACTGGATGGCATCTGAATTAACCTTCAGAAAAGTACCAAGTTTCTTATATAAATAAAGCTTTTTACCCCATTTTTCACAATAAATTAATATTTATTATAGTTAAGGTCCATGAAAAATTAAAGTTAGTAAACAAAAGGTTGTTGGCTGTATATAAATAGTACAGATAGGTTCATGCATTCTGCTTTAATACATATTTAAGTAAAATAACTTCCATGTCTTATTGCAGTGAAGCAAAAAAACATAGATTTGTATATTTAAGCAATAAAGTTATCTGTGAACATCTTTTACCCATACAGTTTTCTTGCGTGCAGTAATTTATCCACAATACCTATTACTGTGTCAGTTCTTAAAACATTTAAGGTACAGCAAACCATGGATTTTGTGTGAAATTATTTCACAAAGAAAAAAAAAAAACAAAACCTGAGTTATGAATTACTACTGGGAACCAATAAAACAATCAGTATCACGGAAAGTAGAAGCAAAACTATTTCAGTCCGTATTACACAAAGATATCAAGTTTTATTAGATAGAGTAACAAGCCACTTAAGGGTACAAAAGATAGGCAGAAAAACATTCTGAGTATGTATAACATAACACTTCATGCAGGTAGTGACTGAAAAAAAAAATCAAAACTGAATGACTGCTCAGTATGAAGTACGTAGAGGTAAGAACAAGGATAAAAAGCACTGTAAAAAAACATTTAGAAAGCCTTTTTTTATAAATGGAATGTTTGGTTTACTCCTATGTATTCTGCAATTGCAAGAGATTGCATGTGGAGGTAGCATCTTAGCCTTTCATGCTGAGAAGTCTCGGGTGAGTTTATTCTGATGTCAAGTAGCAGTTGATTTCAAACTTCTGCAAATATCTCCTGCAAACCTGAACATCTTGCCAGACATTTTAACTCAGTTTTTGCATATAAAGTGCATCTAAAAAGTGAGGTATATTGGTGAAGCTGCATAGTGAACTTTATACAATGCCTGTTTTTGTTTTAGACCCGATGCTTGCCATTTCTCTTACCTTCATGATCATCTATTATTGCACAATTCATTTAAAAAAATAGAAAAATAGGATTAATATGCAATGGCAAACAACATAAAACCCTTAGTTTCTACATAAGCAAAAAATACTTATTTTTCCTCTCAATAACTATAGAGCTACTAAAATAGGTAAATAAAAGACCAGTTGTGAAATCCCAAATGAGCATGACAGAAGCCAAGAATCTGTATTTTTAGAGCAGTCAGAGTTTAGATAAGGAATTTGTTTCATATGTGTTTATTTTCAGTGTAAGGCATATTTTGGCAACACCTAATAAAACATATTTCATTACCACAGACAAAACTGTCTCGGGGCCTAGTTTTGGTATCTTTATAACTGCAGAACTGGCATGAGTGATAAAAAGTGTAAGTGTTGAAATACACATACCTCTTACAAATAATAAAGAATTTTGTGACTACCCTGTTGCTAAAGTGGCTTACTGCTGATACTCAGCACATAACAACAGTACAGTCATTTCTAGATCTCTAATGTTAATGATGTATTGGTGTATATATAAGAATCATGTCAAATAGGATTGTTAATACAGTATCTTTGATATATCAAAAATATTTTTAAACTGTTCCTTTTGTATATTTAACACAAACTATGAAAACAGACAAGTCTGATAAAAAATACTGAGAATTGGGGTTGCAAGTAGTGCAGAATATCTTTACAAGTATAAGAAAGATAAAATCTTATCACAAAATAATTCATGCAGCTACTGACATGAATAGTTCTCCTTGCTCATATGTAAAATGAAATAGGATTATGTCTTGGGACTTTCAATATTGCCACCTGCTACAGAATCTAAGCACCTCCAAGTAAATTATACCATAGTTTTCTAGAGACTTCAGCCAGGTCTGCCTGCTTTCTTTTCGGTGAAAAGGCCTTGAAACCCTGATGATGTTGAGACCACTTTTCTTATTGAGTCTTTAAAACATCCCTGGTTTAAGTTAACTGGACCTTTATGAGATGCAGGATGTTTAAACCAGGACACATTAAATGCAGACAAAGCCTTTTCAGCTTTTCACAGACTAAGAAGGTGAGAACACAATGCTATTTGTTCCAGCCCCTTTACTTTCACAGTGAAATGGAGGATTAATTTTTGTGTTAAGTTCTATCACATCTTTGACAAAATCATCGTTTCCTATGAAGTCTCCAGCAACGATGTTAATACATTCTTTTTTTGGTCCTGGATACTGCTGCTTTATCCAGATTTTCAAGCATGGAAGACTCTGGAGTGTCATTTTCTTCAACGATCCAAATGGGTGTACTAGAATATACCTTAAATTTTCAGTAAGGTTAATCCCCGCTACAAAGAATTTTTCTGAAACAAAAATCAGAAGGTAACACATTAAATATTCCTTTGAGGAGAACAGAGGCTGGTCAGCATTGCATTAACTCCAGATCTCGTTCCTCTGGGAATCATTAAAGTACTAACTTTGCAATCTTTCTGTATTGTTTCATATCCCTAGAACTGTTTCAGTACACTGTCTCCCCTTGTTGCAACTGCATGCTGTAGTAAATAGTTACTGAACCAAGCTCGGTTATTGAACCATTCCAGTTTAGCTACATTTATCTACATTATTCATTGCAGACTAAAGGTTCTCCACTAATTAGTCCTCCTTTGTAAATTATGTTTGTTTCTGTAAGAGTTGCTTCCAAATGCTTAGCCTTCCCCTGTGACGGCCGGGAACACAGGCTGCACCTGCATGAGCGTTTTTCTTCGGCTGGGGAGCGTGCTTTTGAAGCAGCTCTCCCCTGCGTCACCCCACGCGTGCACATCACAGAGCTGCGTCAGAGGTTATGAACTGAATTTCTTTCAGCTTAGACTATACCGGCATGCTTGAGCGCTGCTCTTTCCTGATGCAGCTACAGCCTTCACGCACGGTTCTTGTACGGGTTTCTTTTTCCAAGGATAGCATAATGCATTTTCCTCGTCATCAGCGCTGCCTAAAGCGGCGAGCACTGGATTGAGGAAGCAGTCTCCTCCCTGTGAGAAGGGCACGGCAGCAGCAGCTAGCTCTTCTGTGCTGAGGGCTTCTTTTCCACGGGATGATGCAAGTGAAGCAGCTGCTGCAATTTATATAGTCTATGCACGTACATACACTGATGCATGTATTTCCAGCACCAAAGATGAATGTTGCACTCACCCATGGGTGGGCAGAGCACTCAGCAACATGGGCACATCAGCGTGCACAAAGTGGTTATATATCCCTTAATGCTATAAACACCCAACTTTCTATTCCTATTTGTTTTGCATTGCTGTACATGCCCCTTAGTTCCTCCAAGCAACTCCCTGTGCCTACCTGGACGGCCCATCCGCTTCATGCGCTCTAAATACTGGATGAGAGCGCGAGTGGCAGTTTTGTTTCCCCACCAGTATGGGATCGCAGGCCACAGCTCACAGTGCTCCTCCACTTCCACGTCCTCTTCGTACGAGACTATAACCTGATGGCCACGCTGCCACATGGTCCGCAGCGTCGGCACCACCTAAGAGAAAGCGTGCCCAGGTTGAAGTCAACAACACAGCAGCGTTCCCAAAGTTCAAATACTGACGTGTGACATTGCCTCGGTAGAGAGATAAAGCTTTTAAGCGTACAGCCCAGTAGGTTGTTGGCTGAGTTACAAGCTGCAGGGGCAACAGGAGCATGGGAACTTCAGCAGATTTCCCCTTTCCTCAAGCAATTCAACTATGGTAAAGTACAGAACTCAAGGTCTTACACCTGCGTAACAAGAAACCATCCCCGTGTCGGCCCTCGTGCACGTACCGCTGCTGAAAATCTGTTGGGAGAGGAAGACACAGGCCGTTTGGTGAAAGGAGGTAGGACATGGTTTAGTGGGCATGGTGGCGTTGGGTTGACGGTTGGACTCGATGATCTTAGAGGTCTTTTCCAACCTTAATGATTCTATGATTCCATGAAGGGGGCAAAGCCCTGCACCCAGCTGCAGGAATACAGACACAGAGAAGCAGGAATAATTCTGGCAAATGCCCCACGTTGATCCAAATTTGTCGCAATTTCAAGAAAATTGAACTGTTGAAGACTTGGTAAGACTAAATGTAAGTCTTCAGGAGATGATATGTTAATTCTGATTTCTCTAAGTGGAAAGTTTCTGAAATTGAGGTGTCCCAGACATTTGGAATTGAGAGAGGGGAAGACTTGAGTCAGAAACCTTCTCAGACAGACAGACTGGCTGAAACAGGTCTGTTAAATTTAAGTGTTTCAATATGGAATGACATTTTCCAATCCTCAAAACTTACCATCAGACAGAATTGAGGCCCTCTGACTAGTTTTATTTGCAAAACCAACGTATACAACCAACAATACCAAGGTATTGTTTTTTTAAGAATGGTGTGGTTAAAAGCTGTGTCTGATGCTTGTGAAAAGGAAATGGTGGCTTTTTGATGTTCCAATTAACTTATTAATTAAAATAAAAGCCAAAGGCAATTGAAAATGTTTTATGTAAATCTTTAAAAAGTGCCAAGGGTTGAATGAACATGGGAATCCCTCTTATTTCATCCAAGAAAGAGAGAGTGGGAGCCTCAATTAGGTCAGAAAATACTGCAAAATTAAGACACAAGCTACTCAAACTACAAAAATCTGTGGTTGACAGAAGTCTTTGTTTTACTCCATCTGTCTTTCTAAAGCTGGAACCTCTTAAAAAAAAAAAAAAAGGATGTGAGATAAGAGCCGGAAAAAAAGCTACCAGAAATGTGTACATGAGCCCAGGTGCTTATTTTGCAAACAAAGCAGAAATGAAACTGTAGATGTCTAACAAGGGATTTTTAAACTCTAGTAATCCAGATCAAAGGAAGACGCCTTGAATAGTTAAGGCAATTAAAATTTTAAATGCAATGTAATGTTGTCACACCGTGGCCTGTGCCAGTACTACATACAGACCTCTACTTAGCAGTTGCTTCATAAATGCTTTGACGCTTACTTCTGTGCGATGAGAGAGTTGCAGTCTCGAAAGACAGTAGATCCCAGATTATTTTAGAATAAGTGAGCAAGCACTTGGTTATTTGATGTTAAATCTAAATCTGTGATCCTGAAAAACCCCACAGCTACCTAACCTGCAATGGTATCAGTTACAAAAATGGTGAGATCCATTGTGCTGGTTACAGACCCCACAGAAATAAAGTCTTCCTTCTTGAGGGAAGTACTTGGCTTCTCTTTCCTCCAATGCCCTTCCTCCCTCCCCCTGGACACACTCCGAAACGTTCTTCTTTCTTTAGTCAGGTGATCTCAAACCATTCGTTCATCACCTTCGTTCAACAAACTATCAGCAGCAGCTTGCCCTTTTGCAATTAATAACTTTTTTTTTTCCTTTTTAAGAGCTGGCCATGTGTCTGAAAGCAAATTTGACCATCTTCTGCTTTGCTCATCCACGACTTACGCACTCAAGTTATTTGAGGAAACAATAAAACAGTGCCATTGAGGTCTCCAGTTATTCAGCTGAGGGCTGAATATTCAGAATCCCCTAGTTTTGCTGAGAATTGTTCTATTTTAACTCTGCTGTACAAAATGCTTTGAAATGGTAATACTCGCCCTTACTGATACACCAGCTTCAAAGGCTGAATTCGAATCACAAACAGGGTCATTATTATCCTGTACCCCTCACATCTCCAGAGAAAATGCTCTGTTCCTGTGCATCTTTGAAATGTTAATTGTTTAACTACTAAAAGCTCCCACACCTTGTAAAAAAGAGGAAGGTAAAAATCTCAACTTCTAAAATTTAGCAATCAAATAATTTCTGATTACTTAAATTAAGGCTTTTCTGGAGGTTTGGGTGACTGAAAGCATATTAGGCTTGGTTGGAAGGTCAGCTCCAGTTCACATCCAGGAAAGAAAGTCAATGCCACAGAAATGCACTGAGGGCAGAGGTGCTATTAAGAGGGACCTGGACAGGCTGGAGACATGGGCTGACAGAAACCTCATGAAGCTCAACAAAGGCAAATGCAAAGTCCTGCGCCTGAATGGACTAACCCCAGGCACCAAGACAGACTGGGGCAGCTGGCTCGAAAGCTGCTTTGCAGAAAAGGACCTGGAGGTCCTAGTGGACACCAAGCTGAACATGAGCCAGCAGTGTGCCCACGTGGCAAAGGTCAACTGCAAACTGGGCTGTATAAGTAAAGGCACAGACAGCAAGTCAAGAGAAGGGGTTCTTCCCTTCTATTCAGCAGTTGTGGGACTGCATCTCAAGTACTGTCTCCAGCTGGGGCTTCCCCAGTACAATAAAGTGATTGACATGCTGGAGCGAATCCAGCAGCATGCAACCAGAGTGAGCAGAGGCTGGAGCATGACACGCAAGGACAAGCTGAGAGAGCTGGATCTGTTCAGCATGGAGAAGACTATGGGCAGGTCTTACTGCTGTCTGCAAATAACTAACGGCCAGATGTAGAGAAGACTCCTCACATATGCATAGCAAAAGGATGAAAGCCAGCAGACACAAGAGAGATTCTGATCAGGTAGATAAGGAAAACACGTTTACTCTGAGAGTGATCAAATGTTGGACCAGGCTGCATAGAAAGGTTGTAGAATCTCTAGCCTCGGAGATATTCAAGAATGAACGGGACACAGCCCAAGGTAACTTTCATGTTGGTCCTGCTTTGTATGGTGGGGTTGGACCAGATTACCTCCAGAGGTCACTTCCAACCTAAACTATTATAAAGAGCACAAAAATTCATTTATAATTATTGCTGTGAAAAGGCAGAAAATGGATTCTTTAAATTCTATAAATACAGAATGGGCTATATTTATGACACACACACCTTCTTTTCTTTTTTTTTTTTTTAAAAAAAACAAAGACAGGACAGTGGATGACAGCTGTGTCCCTACTATTGTCCTACAACTCAACAGACATGACAGTCAAATTTAATTCCCTCCTCCACACTGGGGGATGTAGGTTTGCTTTATCTCCTCAATTTTATTAGGTAAAGACCTATCTCCGATGCAGCAAATGCTACTTTTCCTAGGTTAAAAATATAGCGAAAGTAGAATATATCTAAAAATTTGGAATCGAAGATCTCACTGTAATATATCATTCTTAAAAAAGGAGGAAAAAAGGATCTCATACTTACGTTTCTGGGACACAGTTTACACTGGAAGATCTCTTTTAAACAGGCAATAAGAAGACAATGAAGTTTCTTGGTTAATCCATCAAAATTCCTGCAGGCTAAGATCACAACTTCCTGAGGATGAGTTTCCAACCACCTTAACACTTCCCACAGGATATCCTACAAGAGAGAGTCACGGCAACTTAGAAAATCATCTATGCTATGCAGGGGAAAGGACATAAAACCAACAGAGCATTGATGGTGAGGTAGAGTCACAATCACAATAATGAACATCAGCGAAGGTTTCTGGAGGATGGCCGTCTGACTGCCCACAAGGAGGTCCAGAGAGATGCACCCCAGGAAAACCTACGTTCTGCAGGTCTGTGCTGGCTTGCTCTGGATATGGTTCTAGCACACTACACTTAACAGCTTTGTATTTTGATAATATCCATGAATCTCCTACTACCTAGAGGCAAGTTAGCAGTAAACCCATCTCTCCAAGCTTCTTTAAGGACAAACAACGTATTAGCAGCAAACTCAAAAACAGGGAAAAGTTCTGTGCTTGCTTAAATATAACAGGACATGCTTTCCCCATTTTTAATGGGCAATGAAAACTTCTTGAAGACCACATATAATTAGCAGGGTAGTCAGGCACTACATCTAACTGTTTACATGAGCGTGCCAGTGACCGTGAAGTCTCAACACATGAAGGGTTCAGACTCATGAGCATGAAACTGAAGTTTAGCCAGTTAGTTAGTCTACAAATGAAAAGCAGCATTAGCTGGCTGTGCCTGGCTGTACAGGTCCCAGCAAATGGAAAGATGATGTAAACTACTCCACAGTGAGAGAGCACATGCAAAGAGCAACTCACAGTAGTTTCTTCACAGCAGCTGACAGTAATTTGGTCATGGGATCCAGACTTGAGTCTCTCTGTCTTTCAGTGAAATACTTTTTCCTCAAAAAAAAAGTGTTTTGTGTTTTTATTGGGCATTTAATCCCTTCTTCTCTTTAATAACTTCTCTCCTTACCGGGGAAATGGGATTGCCCTGGGTGGCATCATGGGACAACACAAGACAAACCGCAGAAACGTTTGGCACTAGGTAGGGGCTAGGCAGCAGAGAGCAAGGCACAGCAACTCCAGTTTGAGGATGAGGAATTGATTGATGCTCCAGTCTCACTTGCAGCTGCTAAAACTAACTTCCAGCCCTGCTGATTTTCTCTAGTTTGAAGTCCTCACATTAGGAAAACAAACAATCTACTCAGAAAACCTTGGGACAGTGTTTTCAGATTATGATGGCTCTTAAATAAAAGCAGCAGCACTGTTTTTATAGCCATCCCAAAGGTAAAGACAATACCTTTACAGTAACAGTTGTGTAAACCATATGCACGAAGTACAAATTCATAGATGGATCGTTAGCCTTGTGGGCAATCCTGAAATCCAGATATCTAACTCCGGCCTCAAGTTGCTCCGTCACAGTCAGTACCTGAAGGATGAAACAGGAGACAAAGGTCCTGAGAGCTTGGAAGAGATTTGTTTCTTTCGTTTAGAAAGCTGAAAAAGATGTACGAAGTTAGCCCTATGACATTTTTCACAGGTCTTTCATCTTTAAAATGGCACTATATAGCACCAAGTTGCAACTTCGAAGTATTTTACTCTCTGACAAGAGTGATCCCAATTTCTCTGCGGCATATACTGCAGGTACAGATTAGATTGGTTTCAGACTTCTGCCCTTGTTATGTTCTGAAAGTTAAAGATCCATTAACCTTGCGTAAATATACAATCGCTCTTCACAAGACTATTCGTATGAACAAAAACTGCAGGATCAGCACCTTAGAAAAGCTGTATTTATTTTACTACATCAAAGACTTTACCATGGTTGTCTCTGTGGAGCTCACTCATCCTCAACAGAAGGAAAAACAAAAATAGAAAAAAGTACTAGCTTGATATTTAAACATTTTAAAAAATTAACTAAACTTTACATGAGGGACCACACCTTCATTCTCTTAATCTTTATGGAAAAAAAATTCCCTTCAGCAAGATTTTTGTCTTTGCTGCTGGGTGAAATACTTACACAATATAGATGGGGAAAACAAGTGACATCTCACACAACAGTGACAGTAAAAATGACAAACATTACCTTCTGAACAAAGTGCAAGAGAAAAACCTTTTTTGATTATAGTAATACTAAACGTTATTTATAACAACAATAAACATGAGAAAAACAAGATGAGTTTCTAGGACCAAGTGGTCAGCTTTAAGCAACATATTTGTCTATATGTATCATCCCTGCCTCACCTACGTGCTTTTTCCCCACAAAAGAAGATCTGGTATGTATGGCACCTATCTCATACCCCAATGTGCTGGTTTTGGCTGGGATAGAGTTAATTTTCTTCACAGCAGCTAGTATGGGGCTATGCTTTGGATTTGCGCTGGAAACAGTGTTGATAACACAGGGATGTTTTTGTTATCGCTGAGCAGTGCTTACACAGAGTCGAGGCCTTTTCTGCCTCTCACCCCACCCCACCAGCGAGGAGGCTGGGGGTGCACAAGACGTTGGGAGGGGACACAGCTGGGACAGCTGACCCCAGCTGACCAATGGGCTATTCCATACCATATGATGTCATGCTCAGCATATAAAGCTGGGGGAAGAAGAAGGAAGGGGGGGACGTTCGGAGTGATGGCCTTTGTCTTCCCAAGTAACTGTTACGTGTGATGGAGCCCTGCTTTCCTGGAGATGGCTGAACACCTGCCTGCCCATGGGAAGCAGTGAATGAATTCCTTGTTTTGCTTTGCTTGCGTGCACAGCTTTTGCTTTACCTATTAAACTGTCTTTATCTCAGCCCACGAGTTTTCTCACTTTCACCCTTCCAATTCTCTCCCCCATCCCACGGGGGGGGTGAGCGAGCGGCTGGGTGGGGCTTAGTTGCCGGTTGGGCCCATGACACCTAGGCACAATCTCTCATGAGAGCGCAGATTTCTAGGCAGCAGGCTATTTTTTCATTGCGCACGGGAGAGCATGACCACTCTCAGCACTGCAGCACAAGCTTCAACTTTGCCCAGGCATGACAAGAATGCTAGACAGCCATTACCTGTGTTGTAGACCACTTCATGATAATTGGGTGCACAATGCAGGGCATACATTTGTTTAAGAACTTCACCAGCTTGGATTCATTGCCACTAACAGCAGAGTTTTCATCCAAGCAGTAGGTCATAGTGTCATGACTCCCTGTAGAATACAAAAATAAGTGTACAGAAAATGTCATTTCTTAACTACTGAAGAGCACGATACACTGTTATATTGCGTGTGCACACCTGACATGCCACTCCGTCTCCAAATCACACACCTATATTGCCTGGCAGCCTATGTAGTTACGGCAAAAAGGTCAGCTCTTCTACAGGGGATGCTCACCTGTCATTAATAAGCTTAGTGTGAAATCTTCGTGAAGGGAAAGCATCGAGACGTTTCCATAAAGCAGTCCCCATCTAAACTACACATCATTGTTTGCCTCAAACCACAGTTAAATGGCCTGTTTCAACTAGCATCTTCCACTGAAATAATTATCTTGATGTGAAAACCCACTTTTTTCAGGGAATAAAGAGCTGAAGGCTGAATTCATCTAGAAGTTGTCCTGGTTTAAGAGTTGTACAAATGCAGGATTTCATACTCCAATCCCATCATCTCTGCACAGGAAAATATGACTGAAAGTAAAATTCCTCTTCTTATACCTTTGACTGGACCAACTCCTAACTTGGCACTTTAAGCATTTATACCTTAAATATCGGGTAAAAATGCCCTCCTGAACTAAACACCCACATCCCCTACATAAACAACGTAAGAGATGGGCGCTCGAAGGTTTCAGAGGCAAATCCAAGTCTAAGTTTACATGTGATAGATGGACAAGATCCACCTTTTACGGACTTCAAAAATTACCTGGCTCTTTCCAGCCCAGGGAATTACATAGGGGCCGGCTAAGCATCAGAGCCAAGTACAGGCTGCCCAAATGTCTGACTTCTTTGAAGTCTCAATAAATCTGACGCATCTTTTGCATCATGTTTAGATGAAACTCTGTTGCAACTCACAATTTCTTCAGGACAGGTAACCAGTGATTTTGCTAGCTTTTTCTGTTCCATTATTTCTTCTAAATTTATAAAGCATCAATAAGAAAAACTAACAACTCAGTGAAGTGACTTGCTGGGATCTTTACAGACTATCTGCAAGGAATTTGCATATCATTTTGTTTTTTAAGTTTCTGACAAACAAATTGTTCACTGGTGCTAAGAATTGCCTTCTTGAATGGTCAGTCTCACTGGTGCCAATTTCTAGTAGCCAAAGAAAAAGGACAAGATTGTATCTGAAATAAAGAAAATTCTTTGAAACGGTCAATAATAGTTTAATGTCTCACTCAATTTTTTCACCTTTTAAAATCGGGTTTCTGCCTATGTTCCTGCTTTAAACACCTAAACCAAGCTCATTGCAAATGAAAGATCAACAATGAGGGCGTGCAATCAAAGAAGTTTGTCTTACAAGATGTAAGAGTCAAACCATTAAATACCCATGGACCAAATCCAAGTCTGAGAGAAGTGAACAGGATTCCATCGATGGGCGTTGCATCTACTGGTGCCAGTCAGCAAACAGATAGTAACCTTTCATTTAGGAGTCTTCTTGTGATGTCAGTGAGTTACAGTAACGAAATGAAGATGGGTATATCCACGACACAACAAATATGATGCAAAGATAGTGAGCCAGCACCAAACCAGGTAGCTTCAGAGCTTAAAGCAACATCTCCCCAGCAGCACTGTGCTGAACTTGGTGCAAACACAACACTAATTACTGAGACTTGCCTCTCCTCCTCCTCATGCTTTTGGAATGTGCTCTCTCACGTTTCTTGCATGCCTTGTTGTCTTCTCTATCTGAGATAAGCTTCCACTTCCAAACTGGGCTTCCCCCAGTCATTGCTCCCTCTGAAAACCCGCCAGAGCTGTCTTGACCTGATTGGTCTTGATCTGCTTTTATTCTGACCTGGGCTAGACCAGTTTTGTAGGTCAGCTGGACAGCCACCAAAATCTTCTGAGCTAATAGCCTGCAATGCTCTGTAAAAGTCCTCCAATGTTTGCCGGTCACCATTAGGAGAAGAGCCAGGAAGTCAAAGGCACACATCAGCAGGTTCTCAGCTTTCTACAGTGTCCAAGAAACACCACTGTGAAAGCTTTTTGAAACAACATGGTTCCTTTTCCACAAAAAAAAAAACACTGAGCATGCTACTGACCTTTTGAAGGATTTTTGCAAGAGGAACAAAAAAGAAAAAAAAAGGGGGGGAGGGGGAAGAAGAGGAGAATATGAGAATATTACCTTCTTTCTTCTGTCATAAGATAGATACTTATTTTCTTCTCTTGATGGTTAAATAAGAAATCTAGATTTTTTTAATAACATCTGTCTTGGGGTCCTCTTACATTTGCATTATCCAAAACAGAGATGCACTTGTTTTGAAGTTAACATCCATTGAAATTACATATCCAAGAAGTCACCATGAAATACGTTTCTGGGTTTCAATTTTAATCGAAACTCCACGCTCCATTAGTTCACAAAGGGCAAGAAAAAAAAAATCTCCACACAGTTCTTGGGTCCTCCCAGGGCTCCACCCACTGAACACACGACTTGATTTTTCCCCACTATCTCTAAATATATGTCTCTGCTAAAGTTAACCTATGATCCTGTATCCTACGTAAAACATTCATCTACACGCTGTGCTGCTTTCCACCCAAACTACCTGTTGCATCTACAGGTGTGAGAGAAAACATGGGCTAGACTTTTCTTTAGTATCATTTCCATTGTGGAGGCAAAGGGAGTCACCCAAGAGCTGACAGTCCTCCAGTGCCTCCCCACCTGCCAGTGAAAACAGGTTCTCCTGCAGCTTCTTTGGACAGAACAGGGAGGGATCATCTATTCAAGGCAGCAGAGAGAAGCAATAATACAACCAAAGAAAGGCTAATGATACACAGAAAGGCTAATGAAAGGCTAATGTAGTACCAACGAGGACACCAGCTATAGCGCAGCTATATTTACCCATAATAGGATAAATCCAGTTTTCGTAAGCAGGGTCATGCAGAAAAGTCACACTCTACATTCATAAAAACATATGTTAATTAAAAGTCTCCATCCTCTTTTTTTTTCATACCTTCACAACCTCTTTTAAACGGTACAAAGAAACAAATAATAAGTTAAATGTTATTTCTCTCCTTTTGGAACCATTTTATCATGTAGGAAGTGGCAAGAACGAATTAGGAAAATCTCACCATTGCCCAGATAAGCAAATGCTGAGATTATTAACACTGATCTGACAAGATGATGCACAGGGACTCTTTCCTTCCTTCCCTCAGGGAAAAGAAAAAAAAAAATCCTTTTTCCCCCCTCCCCTCCAAGAAACCTCAAACATTACAGACTAAAAGTATTCACATGCATGCACGCGTCACACAAACCCTCCCCAAGCCCTTCTCCCACACACTGACCCAAATAATAAATGTAGCCATCCTGAAATGGGACAAACAGGATGTTCCAATGCTTAAATGACACACTAACAAAACAGCGGAGAACAAAAGTTAATCTTTACCTGGAAGAGCTAAGTTATAGAGGGGAATATCCCAGAGCTTCTCTGGTAATCGTGACATCCATTGACCATTTTCATGGCACACGTGAACGGAGGTTTGCACAGGGTCTTCCATTAGGGCCTGCTCTAGGACTTCATAGGGTGTTCTGGGAGGGAAAAAGAAAAGAAAAAGAATAAACCATTTCATATGCTGTGGTTGAATTAATGCCATTGCACCTGTGCAGAATGGATTGATACAGGCTATAAAACGTCAACCCTTCTCTCAAGTAGTTGCAGCAAAATGTCAAGAGCTTATCGGCTGCAACATGCACTGCTTTTGATAGCATTGTCTCCCAGCACAATGCCAAGGGAGGGTTCCTGCCTCAGGCTTGTAAATTGAAAAAACCAACTGAAAGAGAAAATAGAGCCAAGACAAATATGTGCAGCTTTGTTGTATGCAGAAATGACTATCTACATTGGCTCTTGCGACCTCATGAGGAGTAACCCACCCCCAGTGTGGAATAACGTCTGTTCCCTGACCCTTTGCAGCCCCGGGAGCATGGCAGCAGGACCGATGGCAGGGCCAGGACAGGGGCTGGCCCTGTGACCCTCAGGTCCCTGGAGAACACTTACCTTGAAGCATCAGTTCAGCTGCCACAACAATATCTCTACGAAAAGCCTTGACAAAAATGTCAGGACATTGGATTTTCAAGTCATGCTGGCTCCTGGGGTGACAGAGGAAAACTTCCATATTCTTATTCCCTGTTTTGAGAAGATCTCTTGATGTTTGTTCTTACCACCCTTGCTGAGCCCATGATCACAAGTACTTCAGTTTGGTCAGACCTTCCTGAAAACTACTCTGGAATTGTTCTTCTTGGATACAAGCCTCTCTGGGATCTCCTGCAAAATTGCAACGGTCATGCAGGAGTGCCAGTGGGTGAAACCCAGCTGAGAAATCATGGTCATCACCAGGGCCTACTAGAGTTACCCTGTTCATTTTTCATTTTATGTTCTCCTGGATGATGCAGAACATGAAGGCGAGCTCTCCATGCCATCATATTTTTTTCTAGGATGTTCCTGAAGTTCAGGTGGTGTTTTGGGGATGAAAGCCTTCCTTCTTCTCACTGTTTTCAAGGCTTTAGCTATTTTTTCACAGCTATGTAGTGGGACACCTTCTTTTAGATCATGGCACAGGGATTACCTATATTAATATCACACCTTCCTTTTTAATCCTTTTTAAAAAAACTGTCACTGTGAATGACTCCTTCCTGTCTGCTACAGCAATGGCAGTCAGATACGTATTTGTGCAGGTTTTGTGCTCTGCCAAATATCCTCACTGGTCCCTGGTCCCTTTTGCTACATCTCAGCACATTCATTCCTGAGATTGCTTCTCCCCAAAGCATTCTTGGGTTGCTTTTGGGAGGTGGTTGTTTTTTCTGGATTCACAAGTGAGCCATACTGTTTATATGAAGAACATTTCCTTAAACATGGTGCAATAGATTTTTTTTTTTTTTTGGCAGTCACATAGGGTCATTTGAAAGGCAACTTTAGGAATTGCATTCCTAAGTTTTATGTCTGTACCGCACATAACAGATACAATCTGCCAATGCACGTAGCATCACTCGTCCAGCCTGCCCTGCTGTGCCTTTGGTGTGGCTTTGAATTGGTCTCTCTGAGCATGGCCACCCCAGTGAAGATAAGAATGGGACCATGTCAGCTGAGGGAAATGCCCAGCACCCTGGCGCAGTGACACGGGCTGCACGTGGCCGGTGTGTAACCTGGGGCTTTCCTGCCGGTGAAGAGCTGCTGCCTCTGAGGTTATCCATACACACAAGGCCATCGCATAAGCAGTAAAGAAGTGGTTGAAACCCTCTCTTGCTCCCTTTGTCTCCTTATTTTAAAAAGGATTTTTAAAATTTGTTTTAAAAAACAGATATTTGATGGGCCTAGTGCCAAGTCAAGTGGAAAAACTCCCATGGATTTATTTAGAAAAAAAAGGTGCAGATCTTTTTGTCCTGCATAAGCAAATGGTCTCTATATACCACATCTGGTATTCTTATTCTTGGAAAGAAGTTCAGATCTCAGGCAGATCAACTCATCCATCCTCTGGCTCTGCAATTTAACATGCCGAGCTTCTGCCTCCTGCAAACCCCTTGCTCAGACAACAGATGTCTGCAGCTAATCTTGTCCCCTTTTGCTGTGTTTCATGCTTCCTCAGACTGCACACCACTGCTCGCCCAGGGCTGCTCTGCTCTAGTCTATGTACCCTGTAGCATCAGCGTGGATAGGGGCTGCAGATGCTTAAAACAACATTGCTATTTAGTAGTTGCAAAAGACTGGATAGTCTTTCTCCTTCCCCAGCTCTGAAGCTGACAGGAGCTGTGAGGGTGCAACACTCCAGCATATGGCAGCACTTACGCTGGTCCTGTACACAGACTAGAAACCTAACTATAAGCACTGCTTTTCCTCTTCTCTTTGTGTCCTGGTTTTGGCTGGGATAGAGTTAAATTTCTTCCTAGTGCTGTGTTTTGGATTTAGTATGAGAAGCATGTTGATAACACACTGATGTTTTCAGTTGTTGCTAAGTACCCTCCTAGTCAAGGCCTTTTCAGCTTCCCATGCTCTGCCAAGTGCACAAGAGGCTGGGAGGAGCATAGCCAGGACAGCTGACCCAGCTGGCCAAGGGGGTATTCCATACCATATGATGTCATGCTCAGTATGTAAATAGGGGGCGTGATCCAGGAAGTAGCGATTGTTTTTTTGGGTATCGGTCGTCGAGTGGTGAGCAATTGCATTGTGCATCACTCATTTTGTATATTATATCGTTATTATTGTTATTGTTATTATTTTTCCCTTCCTTTTCTGTTCTATTAAACTGTCTTCATCTCACTCCATGAATTTTACTTTTCTTTTTCTGATTCTCTCCCCCATTCCACCGATGGGGGGCAGAGGGAGTGAGCGAGCGGCTGTGTGGTGTTTGGCTGCCTGCCGGGTTAAGCCACAACAGTCCTTTTTGGCACCCAACGTGGGGCACGAAGGGTTGAGATAATGACAGATCTGACCACAGCGTGTTAAGGCAAAATTTGTTACAAGCATTCATTAGATTGGTTTAATAGTCGCTGGTCACAATGTTGATTTATTGGCTCTCAAAGTTGTGGGGCTGGCTCTCAGTGTTGGGTTATGTAAGACCTTGCAGTACGTATTCCCTGTTGTGCTGTTTATCACTGCTCGGAAGTGCGTCAAGGTTATCATTTTGCTGCACTGTGTAACACTGTTTTATGATATGATAAAATCATTGGTCGTGAGTCTAACCTGGTATTTGTACTCAGCATTGCCATCATCTCTGTACCTCGGGAGCCAGCTCTCGGAAACTATTAATAATTACACTCTTTACCTTTTCTCCTTGGAGAATCAATTTATGGGGGAAACGGGGGGGGACACTTTCCCCCACTCCTTCCCCTTCCTTTCACATTTCCAGAAACTCCTTTTTCTTCCATCCTCTTCATGAAGCCCTCCACAATAGTTCTTGAGAATTTTGAATATCCTTGGGATGTTCAAACAAGCATGTTCGTATTGCTACATCTCCTGAATGTGGTTCAGGTCTTGTTTAGGGTTAAACAACTATTTAGAAATACCATCCAGAGATCAACCCCGGCAACGGACACTGTGGCTACTCAAACCCCTGCGACAGGCACTGTGGCTACTCAAACCCCTGCGACAGGCACTGTGGCTACTCAAACCTTGGCGACAGGCACTGCGGGTACTCTAACCCCCGCGACAGGCACTGCAGGTGAACGAGAGAATTGACCTGTGCCAGTATCAGTCAGCCCTATACAGAAGAAGAAATACACAAGAAAATCAGCTCATTTAGTAAGGGATGAAGATGAACTGGGGCCATCACGACAACAGGAGGAGGAAGAGACAGAAGCCATAAATGACATGGTAACCATCTGATCCCTCTCCCCGAATGAGCTGTGAGATATGAAAAAAGACTTCAGTTGTCGTCCAGGTGAGCACATTGTCACCTGGCTGCTCCGATGCTGGATAACGGGGCCAGTAACCTGGAATTAGAGGGTAGGGAGGCCAAGCAGCTGGGATCCCTTTCTAGGGAAGGGGGCATTGACAAAGCGATTGGACAAGGGACACAAGTCCTCAGCCTCTAGAGGCGACTCCTGTCAGGCATGAAGGAAAGGTATCCCTTCAAAGAAGATGTCATATGTCACCCAGGCAAGCGGACCACCATGGAGAGAGGTATCCAGTACCTGAGGGAATTAGCCGTGCTAGAGGTGATTTATGATGACCTGAACAATGAGCAATTACCCAAAGACCCAGGTGAAGTCAAATGCACCCGACCCATGTGGCGGAAATTTGTACGGAGCACACCAGCGTCACATGCAAAATCATTGGCAATAATGACCTGGAAAGACGGAGAGGAACAAGTGGTGGATGAATTGGCTGGCCAACTCCGGCAATATGAAAAAAGTCTCTCTTCCTCCCTACGGGCCTGTGTCTCTGCTGTGGAGAAACTACATGATAGCTGAGAAACTGTCCCGGGGGCTCCAGCAATTCAAAGAGGATATGTCCTACTCCCCGCCCTACTCCCCCGATACAGACAAGTATCTCAGACATTAGGAGTAAGCGTCCCTCTGCTCAAGCGAGAAGATATAGTGAATATACACCCCGGGGCACTCTGTGGTTTTACCTGCGTGACCACGGAGAGGACATGAGGAAGTGGGATGGAAAATCTACCTCAACCCTAGAGGCATGGGTACGTGAGTTGCAAGGAAAAACAACCACAAAAGGGGGTTCTTCCAGAAAAACTGCTGCTCCAGTCTCCAGTGAGCAGCTCCCCACACAGAGTAGAAGACCTGACTTTACTTCCAATCTTAATAAAGGGACTTTTGATTCGCATCTGCAAGAAGTGAGTAATGAATACTATGACCAGAACTAGAGGGGCCCTGCCTCCAGCCAGGTGGAGGAAAGGGACAACCGGGTTTACTGGACTGTGTGGATTCGATGGCCTGGCACATCAGACCCACAGAAGTATGAGGCTCTAGTAGACACCGCTGCACAGTGTACCCTGATGCCATCAAGTTATGAAGCGGCAGAACCCATTTGCTAAACCACAACACCTTGGGATCTGCAGCTCCCTTTCCAGAGCCTTTGGGGCTGCCTAATTCCTCTGATCCCCAAAGCTTCCCACACCCCCCCCCAAAGCACGTACACAGCCCCCGCCATGAGCAGCAGGGACCTGTAAGCCCCGCTGGCCAGCAGGACCTTGGCCCAGCAGAAGCTCCTTTGCATCGACAGCACTCCCAGGATGCGTCCGAGGGTGCAGGTTTACCTGCTGCCACCCTCTCCTCCTGCCACATGCTCTCACCGCCTCGCTTGGGCTAACGCAGGCACAGTCCCACAGCTAACAGAAAAAAGCTGGTTTTCTGCCACCCTAGTCCCTTACACCAGTTCACCACCAAGTCAGGACAGCCCAGCACTGGCCCACGCTGAGGAAGCCCCTCTGGAGGCAGCAAGCCCCGCAAGCGGCTCTGCCGGGCTGTACAACAGACCCCTCGGTGTTGCCTGGCCAAAACCCGTGGGCAGCAGGTTCTCAGTCTGGCACAACCATCAACACCCCAATCTCTGCGGGACCAGGACACTTCACAAGAAGTGTCCTGCTGGGCCTGGGGAAAGCCAGCAGAGAGCAGAAACAGCAAGAGACCAAGCCATGCTGCGGTCCTGCAAATGCAGACATGCAAGAGATTCACATCTCATCTCTTCCTCTTCTTCCTCCCACCTCCCTCCACAGCACCCTGAGGCTGGGGATGGCAGATGGCAGCCACTCGTAGACGGCAGGAGCAGCAGCACCACAGCCGTCTGCTGATCAAGTCCCATACTGAAGTGACTGGACCAGATTTTGGCCGGATCCCCTGCACCATGCAAGCCCTAAATGCTCACACCACCACCTGCAAACTTAGCTGCTACCTTGAGATGTGGGGTTTCCTTTAGGGAAAAACTGAGGCTTGCCTGGAGGAATGAAATTACACCCGTTAGCTACCGCCTCTCATGACTAAATCCTAAACTTCGCAATGGAGAACTGTGTCTTTATTCCCTGCTTCCGGACAGGCAAGTCCACCCTAAACACGTTGTTGCCGTGATTAACCACCCTCACTCCCCTTGTTCACGCCAGCTTTCTGACCTGACCTTGGGCGGTCTGAGCGCAGGCAGCAATTACATTTTGAGGACTCTACCGGGACAAAACAATAAACAAGCAATAAAACATGCAAACGTGCAGAGCCACTAGAGATCACCATCCTCTAACCTGGGACACCGAGAGCATCGGGTGGGATGTCAGCCGGGTTGTGCCCAAAGCGTGCCTTGTACGCGCAGCCCCGCCAGCCCGGAGCGCTGGGTAACAGCCAAACATCACGCAGTTCCGGGAGGGAGATATAAGTGATGATGACGCAGTTAAAACTGCTGCAGCCGACTCAGAAGCTAACGAACGTCACGGGAATTACAAGAACCATTCTGACGAGAACTATCCGAAATGCCAGAGCGAGGAGCAAGCTGCCGACCCCGCCAGACACAGCGGCGATAGGAGGACAGAAGGGCTCAGCGCCCCCCCACCCCGCTGCTACCCCGCTGCCACCCCGCTGCCACCCCGCTGCCACCCCGCTGCCACCCCGCGCCCAGGGGCTGCGCGGCCCGGACCGACGCCCCCCAACCTCCGGGGAGACGGATCCCTCCCTCACTTCCCCCCCCCTTTTTTTTTAATTGTTTTACTTACTCCGATGAACGATTTCGTTTCCATCTCCGCTCTTCGGGAAGACTTGCACACCCCAGCTCCCCACCCCGGGCTCCCGCCGCGGGCACGAGCCCCACGCGCTGTCCGCACTCGGGCGGGGGCTGCCACGCCCTGCCACGCCCCGCCCGGGTCAAGTGACCGCAGGTTTAGAGGAAGGTGAAGGAGGGGCGAGAGAGATGAGGAAGAGGAGGGGAGGTGGTTCTGGTTCTGGTTAGGTGGAGCTGCCTGAAGGGCCCGGGTGAGACGCTCGGCGGAGTGAAGACGTAGTGCTTCGGGAGGAACCTGCAGGCGGGGGACGGGCGGAGAAATGCCGGGGGGACGCCGTGCAATAGCGCGTGGCCATCCTTCATTGCATTTAAAATCTATTAATTAAAAAAAAAGCTCTACATATATATATATTAGTACCTTAACTGCCTGCTTTGTCCAACAGAGTTTCTGTTTCTTCGGTTTGCAGAGCTAATACACAATTCACTAATTCTTTCCCTCCTCGTTAGCTTGTGCAGCCCCTCATCCGTGGTGAAATTCACTCATATTTATTATGGCACCTTGCAGAAATCTAGGCAAGCTCCTCAAAAAGTTTTACTGTGTCCCAGGATGGCAGGGCTGCCTGGGCTTCAGGGTTATGCCACAGTTCAGACTGCTTACAGAGTATCACAAAACTAGCTGGAGGTAGATGCAGAATAGATGTGCAGCAGTTGTAAAGCTAGGCACAAAAAGGACAAAATGCCAAAAGGGATGAAGCAGAGCAAAGGAGAAGGCAAGGAAGAAAAGATGCTGTTGAAAGGCTGTGTGGTTTTGCACTGCCATGATAGAAAGTAGCTGAGAACAGTTACAGAGAAGTATTACTGTGCTCTTCGTGGAATGAAATAAATGGGAAAGTATTTCAAACAGGAAAAGTTAGGAGGAAGAAACAGGCAAAGTCGACTTTAATTCTTCATTTACTTAGAAAGTTAAGACTGTGGAGGTGTGACAAAACAGCAGTCAGGCAGCCTCTGGATACCACCGTGATGAATACAGTACAGCCAGACATGGTTCTGGTCTTGTAAAGCAAACCTGTGTGAAGTTGTTGCGACTAGTGGGGAAAACATGACTGTGGAAAGGAAAATTTAAAAGCTATTTTTGTGTTGATTTGAAATGAGTAACAGAAAACTCAAAAAGAACCATGAAACTGAAATCCCAAAAGATTTTATTCTGGATGCGTTGCAAGAGGACTTTACACAGCAGTAATGTGAAGCATCTGCTGACCGATGTGGAAACAATCATCTTGCACGTCTGACCTCAATGGAAATACTCTATCAGAAAATCTCAAGCCCTTTCCAAACCCTCCCAATTCCCAGCCTTTCAAGTCTGAGTTTGAGTCTCAGTTCTTCTTCATTTGCACTGGAATTACTAGAGATGTCAAGAGAGTTGCTCCTGGTTTAGTCCTAAGATCACAATCTCTCTAGAGGGATTTAGGAAGCCCATAAAATGAGGAATGACAGGAAATTAATCAGCAAGCGATTAAGCCCTGAATAAGCATGTCTCCTGAGGAGGGGTCAAGGCAAGGATAACTTTTAGCAGTATTTGCAGAAAGAATGATAAGCAGATTTCAGGATGAAGAAGCAGGGGGATGAAAAAGCCCAAGATTTCTCAACCCTCCTCACAAAATAAATGTCTGCATTAAAAAGACTGGAGTTCAAAAGTATTGGACAAATGATGCCCAATGTGTCTACTGTGATGGTTAGACATGGGATACAATACTGCTCCCTTCACATGGTGGATTCTCAAGAGCCAGGGCTACATGAGATGTTTTTCCTCATCAGAGTTTTGCAAGATGAGGGAAATGTTTTGACTTACTTTAAAATAACAGAAAGGAGAAGAAAAATTAGAGTTGAGTTTTATTAGCTAAATTTTAATTGAAATGTTTGAAAAAGAAAAAAAAAAGAAAAAAAATTCCTCAAATGCTTCCAATTTGATACAGTCCCACCAATGCCAACTGCGGCTTCAGTGGGCTTGGGACAAAGAAAAACTTACTCAGAAGGAGCTTATCAGATTTTGAAGCATGCAGTGGTGAAAAGGGTTGAAGCTGGTAGCATCTGAGAGAGTAAAAACAGGCAGATACAGAAGCTTCAGCATGGGCATTGATGGAAATGCAAGTCTGATTTATATCTGTGGATCAGAGTGAAATATTTCTGGTTTGTTAGTCACAGTGATACCTGTCATAGAGACTTAAACTGGATTTTATACATTTAAACAGCTTTGGCTTCCTAAAATACGCTGCAGTCAGTCTGAGGGAAATCAGTTGATTTTTCAGAGGACTTAGAGGTTTATGAGATTTTTTGAATTATTACAATATTTGGGATGTTGTGTGAGACTTTTTTCTTCCATCCCAGTTTTTTATTTTCAGATACGGCACATCTTCGCTCTATGCTGCAACGTACAGAAATGCCACAAGGCATTTAAACAATCTTAACTGAATTGCCTGGATTTGGGGTGTTTGTTCTGGGGACGTTTGCAACACTCTGGCAATGTGTGTGTTTGCTCCTGCCCTGACTTACTGATAAGTCGTCTCAACCCTCACCTAATTTCTGTCTTTGGGAACAAACAAGCAGCTTAATATCTCTGAGAGGAGGTTGTATACCTAGCGGCAGCAGCCACGATGGCTCCTGAGAGCGGGGGAATCAGCAGGGAGGCAGCCTGCAGCACCAGGGAGGTCGCTCTGGGCAATAAAAATACCTGGGAAGAAAAATGCAGCCCAGACCTGCTGAGAGCTGGTTTCTGGTTCCCCGTGTTTGCTTCTGGGTTACCGGACCACGATGGCTACTCTAAGCTTGCAGTGCTAAGCTCGCACGGTGAGGTTGCAGGGGCACGGTCTGGAGTCCTCCTTTGCACCTGATCCCCAAGCTCGGGACCGCCTGTCAAGGAGGTGCCCCTGACAACCTGGCACCGGCTGGCAGGAAACCTTAGGCAGAAGGGTTTGGGTGGGATTTAGGTTGCCCGAACACATCGCAGCGTGCCAATGTCATCATGAAGAAACAGCCCTGGTTTATTTGCAACAGGCAAATTCAGTGATAAAATTCAGTGGCTGGTAAGAATGCTACTGTGATGGTTAGACATGGGGTACAACACTGCTCCCTTCACATGGTGGATTCTCAAGAACCAGGGCTACATGAGATGTTTTTCCTCATCAGAGTTTTGCAAGATGAGGGAAATGTTTTGACTTACTTTAAAATAACAGAAAGGAGAAGAAAAATTAGAGTTGAGTTTTATTAGCTAAATTTTAATTGAAATGTTTGAAAAAGAAAAAAATGAAAAAAAATTCCTCAAATTCCTCCAGTTTGATACAATCCCACCAATGTCAACTGCGGCTTCAGTGGGCTTGGGGCAAGGTCCAAGCAAAACAGTTTTCCTCTCAAACAGAAGCAACTGAGATTTTAATTTCAACTTAACTACGCCTGTGTTGACAAGAAGGGTTAAAATGCCCTAAAAAACATTTAGTAAAGCCAGTTTACTTCATGTCTGGCACCAGCAGTGTTTAAGACAAGACACAAAAGTCCTTCCAAGAGGTCAACTACAAAATGGTTTGAGCGCTGCAGGTGTGTGGTGCGAGGAGGGGAGGGGCTGGAGAAATGACACATGTTTCCTCACCCGATGGGACAGGCACTTGCAACCTTCTTGTTACAACAGTGCTTTCTTGTGGCACATCCTCTTAGGAGCTCGGGGGTCCTTCACAAACACCGATTCCTCTTCTTGATACCCCACTGATGAGCAAAGGCACCATCTATGTTTTTAGAGCTGAGGGAACAGAGGAGAGGAGGAAGGGAGAAACGAGCAGAAGGAGAGGGCTGGCGCTGTGCTGCCCCAGACACACCAGCTGAGCGAAGCTGCTGCCCTTGAGACTGGGATTTGAAGTAGTAACATATCTCTGGCAGGGAAAAAAAGATTTTGCACTTCAGGGAAAAAGGGCAAGAAGCTCCTGCAACAGACTGCCTGTTCACGGTCAAGAAATTCAGCGTCGGAGGCAAATCTTCGAGAATCAGGGGGAAAGGGATTGAGAAGGTCACAACAGGTCTGCAGGGCTAGCCTTTAGGGCTGATACTGTCTGATGGTCTCGTCATCCCCAGTAACTTTGTGATAGCAAGTCTGTGAGAGTCCCACAGCTCTGCTAGTCAGGGAGAGATAGGATCTATGAGGAGGTACTGGTTCTTCTTGTCGTCTTGCAACTAGATAATCAACTTTGTCCACTGGGCCATTACATCAACAGATCACAAAAGGACAGCTGGCATATGGAGGCACAGGAGAGCTGCTCGTAATGTCCTGCTAAAAGGAGAAGCTTAAGGGGGAGATAAACAAACCTCTCTCCCCAGACCTAGTGTCTGAGAAGATATGAGCAAGAGGAGAGCCAGGCTTTGTTGCTAGAACCCATTCCAACAGAGAGAGAGAGAAACTGGGGAGACACAAAAAATAAATGCATTCCTGTCCTCCTCTCATTCCTCCCTTTGCTCTGTTAATTTGTTATCTAGTCCTTCAAAATTGTGTGAATGAGGTAAATTCCTGAGCTGTTGTCTCACCACACTCCCCATTCTGCGTGAATTTTTTTTTTTTTTTGGTAGCTGGGACAGGTCAGAAACAAAGCCCTCTACTCTGATGTCCTGATCTCTGGAGAAGCTGAAGCTACAATGTAGACCAACACCTTTCATCCAAGAAGGCAGCTCTAAGAGCGGCACGAGGGGCAGCAGCCTGGGCAGGAGAGGGGCTGCAGCATTGCCCTGGGAAAGGCAGCACCATCAAGACACTGTGTCCTGCCCACGTCTTTCCTGTGTGTAGCTCCTAACTTGGTGGCAGACCATGGGGAGGAGGAGGAAGGACTCTTTTTATGCTTAAATTCATCACTATGGTGAAGCTGAGGGATCAGTTCTTGTGTCCTTCAGCAGCCATGAACAACATCCCACCTTCTTCCTGTGGTCAGCTGTGAAAACTAGGTGTCTGCGCCCTCAGTGCCTTTGACATTAGGCAAAGGTTGAAGCTAAGAGTGTCTGGGTCTTTAAGCCATCCAGGCCTTAACTCCTGGGCATCTCATGTAGGTTAAGCCTTGATGGCTCCGGTCTCATAATGGATCATTGAGGAATAACTGTGAATATTCTTCTGAAGTTGGTGGGTTCTTTTTCCTCCATGCATTACTGATTTGTATTGTCAGCCATAACCACAGTCTGCCACGCAGCAAGACCTTTTAAGGGCCACACTTCAGCACGGAGATGACTCACAAGCTGATACAGGTCAGATAAACTGGGTCCTCAGTGCAGAACTAGCCCTACTCCATGCAAAGCTGTACCTGTTGCAGTTTCATAGACTTAGTGCTTCTGTTTGGTTTCTGCATGCATTTCGTATGTATCTGGGCACATGAGCAAAAGCATGCAAGGATAGATGTCTTGGGTGGTTCAGGTGATCTGCGGTGACCTGCGTAGAGGTTCATCCTCCAACAGGACTTTGCACTGCAAACGTCATCCGTGGCAGGGAATTTAGGTGCAGGGCTGGTAGCTGCTGAGCTCAGGGTGTCAGTTTGGGTCAAACATTGTTACTATTAAAGGCTAAGATCTACAACAGAAAAATGACATATTAAGCAGTTTCCAAAGGGCCAGATAACCTAAGAAAGTACTTCATCTTTTATTACATTTATTTATTTTATTACAGAGTAAGAAAGCACCAGAGTGACCTCCCACACTACCACAGGGCAGTAACTTATAGCGTAGTCATTCATAAACTATATATATCACTGGGCCTTTTTTTCTGTCAACGTGGTCTAAAACCCACCTCTTATTGGTGGATTATTTTCCACTGGTTCTTGTGGAAAGCTTGTATCGGGAACATGGAGCTGAAAAGCTGCACAAGATACACAAGGGCCGCAGCTACTGGGGGAATTCCACTTTTGCACACTCAGCTCTGCTGGAAGTGTATGTAAAAACATTCCAGTTAACATTTCCCACCTACAGACAAGTCTGTGTTATGTTTTATTTTGCCAGAGCTAATTCATCACCATCCAGATATACACTCAACATGGCCCATCTTCCCCAAACTTTATACAGATAATATAACAAGTATCCTTCAAGGTGTTATACAGCATTCCTAGTTAGGGGATGGATGTTGCTAGCGCTGCTAGTGTGCTAGCACTGCAGTGCACACTGTGTGACCGCAATGTTGTCTGCCCACAAAAGCAGGTTTGCCAAGCCTCAAAATATAATGTTAATAAACCACTTTCTACTAAAAGCAATGGTAAAAACCACCCCAATGCACTGGAAACTCAGCAGCTGTCTGAATGAATGTCACTGTTCATGTTTGAGGAACGAGACACAAGCAGGTAGAGAGGAGCTGCTCTAGCAGTGACCAAACCCTACCTGACTGCCATTTGTTTCCTCCCATAAGTTAATTTTTCACAGCAATTTTCTTTCAGTTGTACTCCAGATGCAGTAAGGCTTTTCTAACCACCCCCTGCCCTATCAGAGAAAAAAAAAATCCACTGCCTCTTATAAATAAATCAAATCCTACACAAAACTTAAGTCTGAAGACTATCATCTTGTTTGACAATTGGCTTTTCCATGGATTAGGATGTTCCTGACTGTCAGGTTTTGCTGTAAAAACAAAGTCGGTTTGTCTTACAAATATATTCCTCCGTATCTATTTTACCTGCAGTGATCATGGCAATGGCGACTAATCAATTCATAGTAATAAAGCACAGTAATAAATCTTGCTTACAGGAGCATATGAACACATTTATTACAGCACACATATTAGAAGCTGCAGGGAGCAAGGACATTTGTGGCAAGTTGAAATGCAAGTTTTTCCTGGTCCCTGGTTACAAGCGAGGAACATGATGGCGCACCCACTGTGCACTGTTGCACTTACCAACTTTTTTCAGATGAATAGCTGTGTTACAGAGATGAGAGAAGTTCATTCAGTTTGTGGGCATGATGAGAACCATCACCTACAGATTCAGACATCGCTATAAATATATTTGAAACATTTCTGATCCTGAAATAGTCCTCAGGTCCTCTGATGTAGACAAAACTTTGTATCAGGCTACAGGGATAGACCCTTATTTTCAGTCTCTGCTCCATACTGAAAGGAAGCTCACATGAAGCAGATACAATGATCTAAGTAACCTGGCAATTTAGTCTGATCTGAGTAACCTGGGACAAAGAGGTTAACACAAACCCAAACAATTGGTGGTTTGTAGGAAATAGAACTTGTCAACTAGGGGTTTTGTTTATTTTTGGTTTTGAGGGGTTTTTTAATGAAATAAGATTTATGCAGTTGCCTTATCTTGTACTGTCTATCTTCCCATTTTCTTACCCACAGCACTTTTTAAGCCACGAGCTGAGTTCAACAAAAATTATATCAACCATAGCGTGGGGTTCTTGAAAGCCTTTCTTTAATGTTTTGATAACTTGATTAACAGGCCCTTGGGTTTTGGGCCGAATGCAGAAGAGTGGACATTGCTGGTCTCCCATGGAGGTCACACAGTAGGACCAAGAGGGCAGAAAGTTCGAAAAAGTTTATTTTGTGTTTCTTCCCTCTGCCATAGCTGGAGGGGGCTGATCACCTTGCAGACAGCTGTACACCACAGGGTGTGCTTGCTGCTGGGACCCTGTCTAGAAAGAGGTCCCAGTGATTCAGCTTTAAACATCTACATTACAGGCCTTTACATCTGAGATCCTGCAGTCCTTTCCTTATGTAGTTGTGCTGCAGCACCAAGTGGACCAAGCCCTGAGCAGCCCGTCCCACCCCAGAGCTGCCTGGCTTTGGCAGGAGGTTGGACTGGAGACCTCCCCAAGGGCCCTTCCAGCTGGAGCTGCACTCTGAGCCTGCGGCCACGTCCCAGGCCAGGAGACAGGATGGGACAAACAGAGAATTAGAAGGAAGCTAGCACAGTTAAAGCCAAACATGGGACATAGACCTTGCCAGAATAACTTGGTTTTTAGATTGGGTTTCTTTTTAGCAGGTGTGGTATATGCAGCCACAGTGTCATATGCCTGTCTCTCCTCCCTTTCATATCTTCTCTTTCCTCCCAGCAATTTCTGAATACAAGCTAACTTCCCTCTAAAGTCAACAGAGATGAAAGGGCACATCTAGCATGCTGTTCATCTAACCTATTTCAGATCAGCTCAAACGGAGACATACTGCTACTGAAGTTTACCAACTGGAAGCCCTTCCTAAGGGCACCACTTTACTGAAGTCTCACGTTACAGGTGCCCTCACTTTTTCAGTGGAATAACCGTGTTCTCCAACCTCACTTTTCTTCCTGCTGCTTGTCCCTTTCCTATACATTGCTCATCATCTCAGCAAGGAAACTCAGGCACTTTTCAAAATATCTGCTTTCCTTAGTACAATCAACCAAGGGATGCAAAAAGGTCTGCCTCATATGTGTAAGCTTGTTCCTTTCCAAACTTGTATTCTCCCACTGGATCCTGTGATCTGCAAGGACTATGCCTACAGCTTGAACACAAGGCTATTTCTCAGCTCTGGGGTTGAAGAGCACAACAGACCCTCATCAAGATGAGATCCAGCCACGCACATGATCCTCTGTGCTTCTCCTTTCTGTACAAGGAGCTTGAGCAGGTCCCCCACGTTGGACAACCAGGAGAGAAAAACTTGTACTTCAGGACAGAGGCAGCCAAAGACATTGAAAGTCTTTTGCCCGTGATGGGAAGTATGACAAATTTAAAATATTCACCCATGGCTCACAGTGACACTGTAAGGCAGGTAGGGAAACAAGTCAGCAAGATACCACCTTGCTAGAGTGGATCAAAGACAAGAGCCAGCAGTCGGAGGGCAAGGGGACAGCTAAAAGTGAAACACGGTTCTGCTGACTCTGCACCTCCATTTTACCCACCGAGTGGACTACTGGGAAGGGAAAACACTGCTGTCATGTTCCTACTACTGCAGCTTGAAAGCAGATTGTGAGATCATTAGTTAAAGCTATGACATTACTGTAGGGCTGGGCAAAGGGGAAAACAATGGTCCTAAAAGGATACAAATTTTTCTGAGAACATATCCATAAGGCATCAAAAGATGTGAAGCTCGCTCAGTCTTCACCCAGCAGCCCTGAGCTCCCTCATGTTTAAAATGAAAGCAAGCATAAGAATCCCCAAAAGATTTCAGGCTTGCAGCTGTTAGCATGAGGTTGAGAAATGCAAGTCCCGTTGCTCTTACAGTCTCAGCTCCCTTTGCTCTCACAGGCGGAGTTTAGGAGAGGGTAATTCTAGAGGAGATGTAGGATACAGCCAGACAAGCACATTTATGCAGCAGTCTATGTTCCCCTTCATTGCCTTGCTTACCAGAGCATGACTGCCTAGAGAACCAAGACCACTGATATGCTTGCGTCAAAATGCTTGCGTACAACAGGAGAAGGGTGAACTTCCAGCTTACCTTTGCTCGGGTGTTAGTTATGGGCTCTGTATATCACCCAGATTTGCCCTAATAGCAAGCATTGGTGGTCAGGAGGTGTGGTTCTTCCCTCAGTTCCTCCCGTGTGGGCTTTCTACCCATGCTTTCAAAGAAGAGCCAACCAACAGTGGCGCAAACAGATAATCAACAGCGGTGCAAACAGACAGAGCTGCTATCTTAATGGCACACATTAGTGGCATGACCCCAACAGAAGTCCCCAGCTTGTGCAAGGCCTTGGCATGATAATCATGGCTAAGCAGAAGTATTTGCACAATCTCCAGTTATTATTTAATCCGACACCTAGGGAAAAATGTCAGGCTATTGTCTTGCAAAAGTGCAGAGTGATGTCAAGGGCCATAAAATTTCTTACACGAGCTTTCTCAATTCAGGCTCAGAAAAACACAAATAAAAACGTGACTCACATATTCTGACAGAGCAGCTGAGTCTCAGCCTCCTCTTGCAGCAGCGCATGCATGAGCGGGCACGTCCCGGTGTATTACTATCCCTCTCGTCTTGATCAGGCAGGTTTCCTTCCAAAACAAAAGCTAACAATTTTGCTCGCTACATGAGAAATGAGGGCAGGAGAGCCTGTTTCTTACTCTGCTCTTCTTTAAAACTCATCTCCAAGGGCTAACCCACAGGCAACAGGCACAGCTTCTCCTTGAAACACGTGCAGACTGACAGAAGTCCAAACGAAATATGGATTTGTATATTTTCCCAAAATTACTCAGTAAGCCTAGAAGTCTCTGGGGAGTTTCTTAAATATGCACAATGCCCCCCCAAGTTCTGCGTACAGGTGCCCCCAGGGGAATGGAGAGGAATACAGATATCTCCTAAACAGAAAATTCCCAAGTATTTAGTCCTCGTATGGGCAGACGGCAAAGGAAAGCTCCTCATACTAGGACAGCCAAAGTTCACATAGCCCTCTCCCACTGTCATCCCTCCCTACGCACAGAGAATCTTTATTTTCCTGAGGGTGTCATGCTCCTTAGCAGCATTTTGATTGCTTCACCCATCAGGTCTTGGCATCACCTGGGCTTTCATCTGAGGCAAACCTGACATGCACCTGGAAGTCATTCCCGCCAGAGGAGCGGAGCCACACGGCAGAGGCTGTTGTAGAGAGCAACCTCTAGAGAGCAAGTCATCCCATCCCAACTAAAAACAGACAAACTGCAGCCTAAAAACTCCCATTTCTTTCCACCAGGCTCCTTTAACGCTTATGGCAACTAGCTCCCTTGACAAGCCACCTCCAGGAGAGATGAAGCCTTAATTGGAGCTAATTGGTCAAAGTTGCTTTAGGGTGTTGCAGAGAAGAAGTTTCCTGACAGCAGGCCAACGCTGCATGAACAGGCCTGACTGATGGTTCATACTGGATCAACACACTACGAGTTATGTGGCAGTTCAAAACAGGCTGGAGTCAGGCACGGGCACGCAGTTCACCATTAGCCAGAGCATCTGACAGAGATGTTGTGCATGCTTTTTCTTTACAGTCTGGCTTTGTCCCAGCTGCAGAAGGACAGACAGCCAATACCTGGTCCATCACAGAGCCTGCTGGTACAAGAGAAACCACCCAGCTTTTCTGGCGTATTTGAAACATCTGATTGAGGGGGCTTTTTAGGAAACCAACACTGTGTGTCTTTATGCCCAAGAACCGTGAATTGGTTGAAGAGTCCCAATGTTAGATTTACTGTGGCATCGGAATATGGCTTCATCATGAACCGATTCTGCCTCAAGTCTTGTCTCAGATGTATATCTATTTTCTAGAGTATCAAATTCAGCATTTAAAAGGAGTTTCAGTAAGAAAAGATGACGCCAACAGAGGTCAGTGCATCACCATAACTCAGTCTCTCCTATCTTATCTGGTAAAAATAGGTCACCTTGTAGATCATGTGGTTTTTTTAAATGGAGGAAGTGATTTAAAAGATATTTGTAAGTAACATCTTTTAAGAGGAATCATCCTGGTCACTAGCTCATCCTAAGAATAACAATAGAAGAACAAACAACAAAACTCCCTATTTTTAAAGGAAAAGAATTTTAGTGAACCTAGCATTTTTTGACATTTATTCCTCCTCCAACCCTCAACCACACACAAACATTCAAAGCAGATGCTGAAAATAAATAAGAAGTTTATAAAATTACCCTATGTGGTTTTAATTATTAGAAAGGTCACTAACATGACAAGAAATGTACCTTATGAACTATGGCTCACCTTAGGACATTGTATTTGCATCAACAAGGAACTGTACATGGGAATGTGCAGTTGAAATGGATGAAGCCGTTTGTTAAAGGAAACAGGAGGTTTACTTTCTGCCCTATTGAGAAATCCCTACTGACAGATTGTAGAAAATAGCAACTCTTTCTCAGTGACCTGCCTCTTAAGGAAAATCAAGAGCAAATTCCTAGGATAGCCCCCTCAAAACCGCCCTGGCAGCTTCGATGCCTGCATGCTGAGCAGAGATCACCTACACTGAAGAAGTGGTAAGGACACACTCAGAGCTGACTCATGTTACTCCCACTCACTCTTGTGAAAGTGGGAGCAAACAGACCTCCTTGGCACTGGCAGGGAGTGGGAGGAGGATGGAGCAACAGCAGCAGCAGCCAGAGGAGGAAAGATGGAGTCTGCAGGGCTTGCTATCAGCTTTCCTGGGCATTAATTTTTGCATTCCCTTCTCTCAGCAGTTCCTCCCACCAGTTCCCATTACCAACCCCTACTGCAGTCCCCACATTGCCAAAACCCACCGGTTGTTAGTGGAGTAGGAGGCAGCAGATGGGGCTCTGCTGGGGCTCTCCAAATCTCCTAAAGATTTCTTAAGCAATCCTGTTTGTGCCTCAGTTACCCAAGAGCAGAGATGATAGCGCTGATCTCTCTCCAGCTCTTCCAGGCAGAAGGTTTTTGTGTATGTGTACCAAGTTTTCCCTAGCAGGGTATCAACTGTCCTTCATGTCCTTTACACCCCGCTCTCATACAAGCAGTATAACGAACATCACATTCTGCAGAGAGGGTTATTAATCACAAAAAACAAAGCTCCTGTCAAATCAGGGGAAACAAATTGAGCAATGCTAGGCTCCAGCGTCCCTTAGCTGAGAGGACTCCTGTGCCAGCCTACATAAATCTCCCTTTGGGAACAGAGCTTACAGAAGACCTCTAAGCACTGGGAAGGTAGAAGCACTGGTGAGGCCGCACCTCGAATACTGTGTTCAGTTTTGGGCCCCTCAATACAAGAAGGACATTGAGGTGCTGGAGCCTGTCCAGAGAAGGGCAACGAAGCTGGTGAAGGGTCTAGAGCACAAGTCTTATGAGGAGCGGCTGAGGGAACTGGGGTTGTTTAGCCTGAAGAAAAGGAGGCTCAGCTGAGCCCTTACCGTGCTCTACAACTACCTGAAAGGAGGTTGTAGTGAGGTGGGTGTTGGTCTCTTCTCCCAAGTAACAAGCGATAGGACGAGAGGAAATGGCCTCAAGTTGCACCGGGAGAGGTTTAGGTTGGATATTAGGAAAAATTTCTTCACCAGAAGGGTTGTCAAGCCTTGGAACAGGCTGCCCAGGGAAGTGGTTGAGTCACCATCCCTGGAAGTATTTAAAAGACATGCAGATGTGGGGTTAGGGACATGGTTTAGTGGGACTTGGCAGTGCTAGGCTTATGGTTGGACTCAATGATCTTAAGGGTCTTTTCCAACCTAAATCATAGAATCATAGAATCATAGAATCATACAGGTTGGAAAAGACCTCTAAGATCATCGTGTCCAACCGTCAACCCAACACACCATGCCCACTACACCATGTCCCTAAGGGGGACTGTCATTACTCAGCCTCACTGCCCAAAGGCACAAGCCTACACCATTACCCAGTAATGGGTAACTTTAATTTTTTGACCAATGCCACCTACATTTGAGAGAGGAGTCCAGGTCACCAGAACATTAAGATGGGGTTCAGCTCATCCAACTCCACAGATACCTGCAGTGTAGATGTATACTGATGTTTGCACTACCCAGCTAAGATTTCTTTTGCAATCAAAGGGAGTAAATAATTAAAAGGTGCAATTCACTAACCTCGAGCAGACATCTAAAATCAATCTGCTGAGTTACACCCTAGAGCTGCCTGTTTCTCTCCTCCACACAGTGAAGAATTTGTGGGTTTCAAAGCAATAACCTTTCATCAAAGAGCACAAACAAGCTGTCTGGGGAAGGGGAGAGAGCCCTGGCCCACGCGGGAGTCTGGCAGAGGGGACAAGAGCACACAGCTGTGGCCGGTCATCCCAGGAGCACTGCCTGCAGAGTATTCAGCGATCCCACACTGGAAGACACAATTCCAGATCCCAAATTATTCCAGGCCAGCAGAAGTACAACCTTCCCAAGCCAAGATAGCACAGTCAAGTTTGTCCATATTACTCTGGGATTTTTTTGACAGAAGGAGTAATTTATGCCGAATTACTCAAAACCCCCCCACTATCCCTGAAAACATTCATGCTACAATATCATCCCAAGCTAATCTTCATGTTTTTCACTCCTTTTCTCCACAGCAATATCACAGGTCATCTGGAGCTTCCATCCTTGGTTTGTAGCTCCAAGAGAAAGCAAACACCTGCTTGAGCCTTTCTGTACCTGCATTGAAAAGATAATTTTATGTCGTATTTCCAGTGATTGCGGCTGTGCTGCCTTTCCTGAGTTCCCATCACATGAGCAAGTCCAAGCTGCTCCAAAGAAGCATGTGCAAGTGCTGGGACAGGAGAGAGTAGAAAGAAGGCTGAAGGGGGATGCAGGTACAGGCACAAAGTATGGCATAAGGCAGGACTGGCCGAAGTTAGTCTGCCCTTTGCCTGCCACACAGCATCTGGCAAGGCATTCAGGAGACGAGATAGCTCAAAACCCACCCATAGGCCTTTACAGATGAGGAAGAGCAGGAGGATGAAGGCCACTGATCAGGCTTTCTAGCAGGAACTGGTAGTGCCTGCAACATGGAAAGCTTCTGGGTCCATATACACCCTCATTTTCCCAGAGCAAAGTTTCCCAGAGCAAATACTCTCAGACCAGAGAATGCTACCCAAGATGCCCACCAGCATCCCAAAACAGAAACCAGCCCAGCACCTTTTAATACAGGCAAGGCTCCCCTTATCTGCTCCAGACCATTCTCACGCTCATTGGCTTTCTTGTAGCCCACCTGTCACTTCTCCAGACTCTTAATGTGACCATGTCACCCCAGTGATAACTCCATCATCCTCCACAGTCCCACACCCTGCACCGACACTCCTCATCAAGTTAGATACAAATGGGTCCCTTGCGGACCAGCCCAGCTGTTTGGGTCTGAGGTGATTTAAAAAAGAGGGAAAGTCTTTGGAAAAAGTATGGGAGAGAGCAATTCAGCTTGTCCCCCACCACCATCCCCCTTTGGATACAAGAAACTATCAGCAGGCAAAGAAAGACCTGCAGAGGATGGAACAAGCATCTTCAGTCTCCTCTGAGTCCTAAGTGTCCCTCCAGGTACAATTTTTCGAGTTCAAGCTTTACTTCCAAATTATGGAGCCCACCTTCCTGTCACTTGCCTTTTCCCACACCTGCCGGCAACATGTCCTTCCCCTCTCTGTGCCTTCACATTTCTCTTCATTATCACCTCAGCTTCCATGTTAAGTCTCACCTCTGATAGCTCTTTCTCTTTCCCTTCATCTTAAAATCCTTCCAGTGTATCAATGCTGTGATATCAGCTCTTTCCAGAAGATACCACACTCTTGGCAGGGTATTCACCCATATCTTCTCTTCCCTAACATGACTTGGGTACTGCTAAACACAGAGTTGAACACTTTCTTCTTTAAGAAGACAGCAGCTGATGAGGATGAGGGTCTTAGACCTCCTCAGAGGTTATCACTGCTTGCATTTACAGCTTGCGTGAGTCTTATTTTGGTGCAAGAGGAGAACCTGACATCAACACCAACTGTTTCTTTGACTTTTGGGTTGTCAATACTGCAACACGCAGCACAAACAAACTCAATAAACCAGTACTTTAAACAGCTCAAGCAATCTACAATCTTAGACAAAATAAATTCACCTACAGCTATTTCCGCCCTTTAGTCATTCTTTTGCGGACACCCAATTCCTGCTCATACACCTCCCGAGGAGAGGAGCCCCTTGCTCCTGCAGCTGTTTTCCCAGTCAGGCCCATCCGCTGACCAAAATCACCCCGCAGGTCATCCAGTAGTCCTGTTGATAGTTCACAGGGCAAGCGGCTTCTCATTTTCCAAGGGTATTCTCATGTGAATAGAGGTTCAAAGTTCAATGTCTCTCCTTTGTAGGCTGTGCATTATTACCCTCTGAAATCTCAGTCCACACTGACACAGTGAGGTAAGAGCAAGAAGGTAGCAAAGATCTGGATTCAAAGTGATGTTTGTAAGTTTGACACTGATGTGAGTATGGAGCATGATAGAGTCAAGGTAAAGCAAACAAACTATGCAAAGCCAGGTTATTTCAGCAGGGTAGCTACCTCTTTGTTCTGCCAGGGACCTATTTACCCACAATAAGTAGCACTTAGTGAACTTTTTATTTAAAGCCAGCTACTTTGTGTCTGTCCCCTCTCTCATTAGCAAAAAGACCATCTTTAGAGTTTCTCTTTAAGACGAGGTAGATAATCTGAACAATAAATAGATAAACAAAGATTGCTAGAAAAATGATTATGTCTCCTTATCCAGAATTAAGAAATGTTTTTACATCTTCTTTCCTGCCCGGAGTCTTAGGCACAACAGTAAAAGCCGGTGGAGCAAATCCTGCATCCCCCTATTTGCCAATTCCAGGCCTGTGACAGCACATGGGTGCATCAGCAATGCCAGCACAGCTGTGATGTTTAACCAGCTTCATTCACGTCCTAGCTGCACTTACAAATATTTGGAAACCCTCAGTTTAGATTTAATAAGTTGTCTCAAAGACATGTCTTTTCGGAAAGGCAAGAAAAGGCAGTCAGGTTGTCCTATAAGGGCTGGGAAACACAAGACCAAAATCTTCCCAGCTGGCAGCCTACTCCCAACACACACAAAAGAATGCAAGAGAAGTAAGATTTATCCAGCCTGGTATAGGTTAAATATAGTAGTGTACATTAAATGTAGTAAATAGAAAAGCTTATAAAAGGCAGGATGTACAGAGCAATCCCTCACGAGGGAAGCCACCTCCCGTCAGTCACTGCTATCTTGTTGAAAAACTCTTTTATGTTCTGCCTGTGATGCATGTCGGGGAGATACCCCCTCAGCAGGTTACCCCTGGGCAGGCAGCAGCCTCCGGCTGTGCTTCTCACTGTGTGGGGCTGACCCACAGCAACCCACGTATTCAGTCACCCAGTAACTGTCTCAGAGTGTATCCTCACCAAGGGCTATAGATACCGTATTGTTCCCTACACGCACAAAGGGAATGAACCCAGTCCCATACCCCTTCCTTCATGCCTTTGTCCTGCTCAAGGCAAAGGGCCTTTGCCTTGCTTTGGTTAACAGGGCTGGAGAATAGTCCCACCATAGTTTTCAGCCAACAGTTTTTTTAGGAAGCAAAATCACAAAACAGTAAGTTCTGAAATCTGAAGAGAAGTGAAGTAGTGGGCCTTTTGGCAACAGATAGAAATTCATCTTCAAACTTTTCTTTAGTTTGGGAAGCTGTGCTATGATGAGAGAGATCCCAAAGCTCTCAGACCTTGGAGTCTGAGAGCATCACGCACTGTACCTCCCTTCAGAGATGGGGGAAGGAGTGGCTGGAGAATTACAAACCAGCGAGCCTGGCTTGCATGCCTGGGGAAGCTCTAGATAAAAAATTATGAGGTTATTAAGGATTTCTCAAGAGCAAATTGTTTCAAAACAATCTACTTTCCTGTTCTGGCAGAGCAAATAGCCTAGTGGACAGGCAATTTTGCAAATAATTGGCTGGTTTTTATTAAATAAAGTAGTATCTGCACACACTTCCTACTTTTTTTTTTAATTAAAGGTTAAGCCACTTGACTTACCTCCAGACAAGCTGCCTTCACATTCCTCTCCAGACTGCATAAACAGGAAATCTTGCATAATTGTCAATGATGTTCCTTACACCAGTTTGGCATTGACACGGTGCCAGAGGGCATTTAACACCTTTGTTCTGGAGAACCCCCAGCAGTTTAATTACTATTGGAATTATGACTAGGGAAAAAAACAACAGCCTGGTTGTTGAGCAAACATTAGAATGAACTGAATGTTTTATTTCTCAATCAAGGTGTCTCTGTGCAGCTGTATGGACTCACCTCCCTTCCAGGGCAAGGTAGGAGTGAAGCAGAGCGACGGGCCAAGAGCCTTTATCCTGTTTTACCAATTATCTGGTCAAGTAGCACAGGAGAAAAGTGCTTGCTAATGACCTAAATTAATCATCTAGAATAAGTGTCTGAAAAGTACCTAATGTGGATTTTACAGTAGACTTCAGGTAACCACAATGAAATAATGGACTTTGGAAAACCCTGTTCAATGGCCAAGTATATTCAATGGTGCTTAGTGAATAAAACTCCCTTCTTGGCCCTCTGGATCTCAAATTTCTTTCTGGACTGTGGCCCAGTTCAACTGGAGGGACTAAATACACCAGCTACCTCCCTCATGTCACATCACCCTTCAAAATGTGTAGGACATTGCCCTGGGACATGTGGCTTGACTTGCCCTCTGCCTGATCAGAGTGCAGAACCAGATCTGCTTGTCGGCAGGCCAGAAGGCTACCACATAGGAGAGTTGAGCATTATGGATATTTTAAAAGGAAGAAATCAACCCATCTTTGTCCTTTCAAAAGTGCTAGGAGAGACCCTTGCCAGGAGAGGGATGCTGGTTCTGAAGAAAACAGCTAATTCTAGGGGGAATCTGCATACAGCCCCAGGGAAACTACGTTTAACATCACCGAATGGCTGACCGCAGTTTCTCTGCTCCTCCATGCGCAGGTTATTGTGGGAGATTATTATTACTCCCTGCTCATAGTGTCTGAGGGCTAACTCCAGGCTTTGAATAGCAGTGGTGGAAAGGCCAAATACCTCAGAGAAAGACACTGAAACATCTGGTCTGGTAAATGATGAGTGTTATTGACCTCCTTGTAACATCACGAAGTGTCAGCATTAAGGATCTGAAGATGTATTATGTGCTGTGTATCTTTCCAGGCAGTAAACAGATAGCAAATTCAATGCAAAGGCTAGATTTCACTAGATATCTACAGGTCTTAAGCATTCTTAAATAATTAAAGTAAACCTTTCCCTAGAAAATAACTAGAGAAATACAAACAAAAGACAGATTAAAAAGAGTTGATTCAATGAAGCGTTGTTGCATGTGCACTAGGCTTTTCCTAAAATCAGCTTCTGGAGTTCCTCCTGAGATCAAGTAGACCCCCACGGAGCTGTATCCTCCAATGCGACAGAAGCTGCTGCCCCACCTTGGACCAAAAGGATCACAATGTTTCAGTGAAACCAGCATAGTGTTGGGTCATTATTTAAATAGCCTCTAAAAATACACACCTTGACGTAGTGTTTTCTGTACCACTGTGGTATAATCAGCACCTGCTCATTGGGAAATGAACTGAAGGTCGTGGAGTTGTAGGAGTCAAGGATAGTCTGTTGGGGCCCAGGTTTGCACAAAGCCAGGAAACACTGAGGGCCCCCCTCCACAGCACTCGCTGTTTTTACACAGGCTCATCTGTCAGCATCTTCCAAAGTGCATTTCACTTACTCGCATGCAAGGTGCTATTTCTGCCCTGTCTGCAGACCATGCAGGAGAAGCAGTGGGAAGAGATGAGCAACTTCTCCACTTCCATTGCTCACCCGCTCAATCTGGCCAGCTTTTGGACAGGACCTGGCTCACTGCAGGTGTGCTGAGGCCTTTGGGGAAACCCCAAATTCAAGAGTCAGCTTTGGTGTAGTCATTGGTGTGGGAGAAAACCCTGCACAGTTTGGGCAAAGGGGAAAATGTCGATAGGCCAGATTTGCTCTCCCAGAGAAGAAAGAGGTTAAGGTAATGCAGCAAGAAACCCGAGCAGATATATACAGCATTGAAGGCAGGGACAAGGACTTCAAACTCAGTATGGACCACAAAGAGACATAAGAAAGCTGACAACAAGTGAGATTACTCTAAGTTCAGAAAGTAAACCCAGGGGAAAGAGAAGAGAAGAAAAAGGAAATCTAAAGGGAAAAAGGAGAAAAATACTTGAAACGGGAAAGGAAGAGAGAAGTCATGCATGCAATAAGAAGGCGAAGCCATGCATGCAATAAGAAGATATGGAAAGCAAAAGGAAGTCCCTATGTTTGTGTGCAAATATGACCCCTGACAGGACAACTCTACGGAGCATCGGTTTTCGGTATCACAGGCCATCCTGGTAGCTCCCGGGCTGTCTGTACCCTGACCATGTGTGTCACTCAGCATTTTCATGGTAATATATGAATGCAGAAAAAAAAATCCATAAGCATATTTTAAATATGGTTGCATAGTTTATTTTCAACAGCATAAATGGTGTCCTAAAGACAAAACAGAAGAATTCATGACAAGGCAAATGGAAACAGGCTAGCAAGGATGTAAAAATGGAGTGTGGATACTATGAATAAGTATGATCACCAAGAAAACACCTCGCAGGAGTCCCACAGCAGAGGAGCAGTCCAGTTCAAGTCATCACTCTTAAAATGTTTATTAAAATCTGCCATATTATTGCTGGTACATCACTGTAACATGAAAAGACAAACCAGGAGTCAGATTCTGCTTCGAGAACCACAGACTTGAAAATCCAGAGCTGGTCATCAGAAAGTTCAACAAAACTAAGCTCGAGCTTGAAGAGGTTTATGGAAAGTCACAAAAGTTATCAAGGTGTAACACAGATTAACTTTACCTCTCTAATCTACTGCATCATGCCACAGGCCCACAGAACAAGGAATATCTTCAATCCCAAACAAGCGCGCTCTTAAATGTGGATTTAGAAATCCTCACACAGATAAATTCTGCAGTTCCTTGGACTTCTCCTTGTCAGAATTACTACAAGATGCAAGCATTTCTTCTTTGTTATTTAGCGTCAATGTTCAAGCAGCATAGAAATTCTGTGGGATCCCTTTCACGCCCAGGCCTGTTATCTGTTTAAAAAAAAAAACAAAACAAAAACAAAAGAAAGGAAAAAGATAAATCTTCAACTGAGTACAACATTCAAATGTTGTACAACAAATATCATAGCGACCTACCCCTACTTCAAGAGGAGGCCAAAAAGAGTCATTATATGGAGTTCTTTAGAACTCTGTAAGATTAAGATCTTTAAGATTATCAAGCACCACTCAATAATTTTGCTAATTTACACATTATTTGTGGCCCTCACATGTGGTCCTTATCTCTGTATTAACCAAACAAATCATAGCAACTTTTAATGCGCTTTGCCCATGCAAGACAAATGTGAGTTTGGAAAATACCAATTCCCTTCTAGAACTGGAGAACTGAGGCAGAGAGATAAAAAAGGCAAGGCTTAAAATTATCTTTTGGTATTTAACTCTCCTGTGGGCTCCTAAATTCTGCTGCTTGAGAAATCTATCAGTTCTTGGCCATGGGAAATCTGTTCCAAGCACTGCTTTCAGACTAGAAGGTTCCGGATCCCAGATTAGATCCCCATCCCTCCTGGAACATGTCTTCATCCTATTGCCAAACTGATAATAGAGTTGGTTTATTCCATTTCCACTCATTTACAACCCTTCCCTTTCATGCTATGGTCAACTTTCAGAGAATGATGGCAATTGCTGTTTCAGAACTGCATTTTATTTTCCTGATGTAGTCATTTTACTGATGGACTGAAAAATGAAGAGAAAACCAAATTTTGGATTCAAAAGCCCTGAACAAAAATGTGGATTATTAGTTACTCAAAAGATAGCACCCACTTTTAACAGACTAAAAAAAATCCCAAGAGTTTTTGGATTGGGATGCAAAGCTTTGCCCTGGTGAATTTAAGCATTTAATTTTTAAAGGAGCAATCTGTATTGTAAATATTTAGATACCCTGGTACAATTAAAAAACGAGAATTAAGGGAGTGAAATTTCCAAAACTGATGAAAGTATAGTAAGATATAGGAATAAGACCCAATTCCTTACAGTGTAGTACAGAATATGCTATACAGGGCAGACCCAGATATACTGGCTGCCTTCGGATCCTGGCTGGATACCGACTTTGGCTAACCAACATATCAACACTATTACTAGAAACTTCTCCACGTCTTCCTTCCAAATGCATGAGCAGCTGTACCTGGGGATGAGCAATGCATCAGGACCAGCCCATCAGGCGAGCAGGATGAGCCAGGGCAGCCGGGGGGCACCTCACTCTCCGAGCACAAGGCTTGGCAGGTCTGACGTATAGAAAGAAATCAAATCTGCTCACCTTGAAAATCTCTCCTGCGTGAGGTTCCTTGGCTAAGGTGGACTCATCCAGTCCATCGTATGCTGAAGTCACATACATTTCTGAGTAGTCTTTTCCACCAAAGCAGCAAGAGGTGATCCTCGGAGTAGGCAGCCTCACAGTTTGGATTCTTTTTCCTGGGAAAAAATACGTGATTGTTTCCTAATGTCCGCTTTCTAGGAAACATGTAAATATGAATGTACTATTAGCGCACATGGTGCAGCTGTGGCATTTACTCAGAAGGCACCTCCCCTTCAGACAGGTCATACCCTAAAGGACAGTTTGTGGGGAGAAAAAATTCTTTCATCTGCCTCATCTATTTTTCAGCCTCTCCCCTGCATCTGTGAGGCTTTGTTTCCTTTTCTCAAAACGAAACAATAAAGTATTTAAAGCCAGGAAGGGCAGAGACACCTGGGCCTGGGACGGCTGTCATTCCCTAACAGCGTTTCCCAGTTAAACATTTCAACACTGAGAATTTTTCCCGTTTTAATTGCAGGTTTACAAAGTTTCTCGCAATAGATATGCAGTGCTTTTTTTTTTTTTTTTTTTAAAGTGGCATTATTAAGAAGTGGGTGTGCTGCATCAGCAGACTGTGGGAGCAGGGGTACTCGACGCTGGGAGGCAGCATGGGGAGCAGCGCTCTCCACGTGATCAGGGCCTGGACCAGCGATGCTCATGGCAACCCATGGGGCCGGGATGGGCAATAAACGACACTTTCTTATCTCACCTTCAGACATTCCTCCTGGCTGCCTTTCCTCTCATGTTTATGGCACGTAGGTGACACTCAATATGCACGTGTTGGTGGAGGCCTTACCTGTCTCTGGGTCTATACGAATGACTCTCCCGGCATCAATACAGGCCACCCAGAGCTTCCCTTCTGCATCAATGCACATCCCGTCGGGCATTTGCTCCTCCTTTTCTAGATGGTACAAAAGTTTGGGGCAGGCTGCAGGGAGAGTTACAAAGCCAGTGTTACATGAGCTGGTACCAGTTCTGCATCAGATCCCAGTCTAACATCTTCCACACTCTTGGAAACAGATAAGTTCATTTTCTGTGACAAAGACATACTGCAAAATTTATATCACATATGCATTTAGCAGATGTGTTAAAAGCCCAACCTAGCCTGGCAGAAACAAGCAGTAAAGCCACTGCGGTTTGGGATTGTCCTGAATTAAGGCTCTTATTATTTTACCAAGGAAGAGAACAAAATGCCTCTGTCCTTCTTGTTAACCCACGAGCTGACCACCATACCACAACTGCCTGAAGCGCAGTAACTGTTCCTGGACTTTCATTGCTCACGGCAGCCTGGACGTCTTTTTATAAGCAATACATCACATAAGTAATGACTTGAATTTAAATGTTGGTAATAAACAATCTTCCATGGGTAAAGATCAAGAACTTTACTTATTTTAATGGCCAATCAAGCAACCAGTTTTGATTAAGCCTGGACACCAACTGCTAGCGGTCTAGGCTGCTGGTCGGTGGGCATGTGCACAGACCATGGAGCGGTGCCCACGGGCAGCAGTCTGCCTGCTCTGACCCAGCGCCTTACGGCCATGACACCACCCAAAAATGGACAGTCACCAGCATAAAGCCAAGGCCAGGACACTCAAACTCATTATGTTTTTGTATTTGGGGGAGAAAAAGTAACATTAAATCTTCTTTAGAAATCTTATCTCCTAAAATCTGTAGAAATAGATTTTCTCAGCAAAATGAAATCTGAGTACCTGTAATTATTTGTACGATTTTCACCCATGATTACACAACACTGATTAGAGTACAAAGGCAGTTCAGCCACTTAAATTCCCATGAGTATAACAGGTTGATACAGCACAAAAATATTTCATGGAGTTTTGAAATGAGGTTACTTCCATTTTGCTTGCACTTAAAGCTCCTTTTTGGGGATATTATAATAAAAAATGTTTGTCTAGAAAATTAATTTAAGTGAAATTTGCGAAACATCTGAAGACAATTTTAATTTCAGAATTGGGAAACTTCAGTCACAACAATAAGTTGATTCTTTAAATATATTTCTGTGATATATATGCATGCACATTCTGTATTTGTATTTATGGAGCTAGTACAAATGAAGCATTCCAGTAGATGGCACTCAAGAATAAATAGCATCCTATAAGCTAATTCTCACCCTGCAGAATAAATGGCTTCTTCCCTGCAACTCCCTGAATGGGTCTAAATATAAGCCATCTATCCAGATGAAAGTAAGTTGAAGGACTGTCAAAAGTTTGTTCACCAAATACATCTGGTTTGTAACTAAGCTTGAGAAAAATCACAGTCAGCCTGCTGACAAGCTGTAACCAGAAGATATGAGATCTGCCAAATAAATCACTCCATATTACACGCCCAGGTCTTGCTGCAGAAAGAGTAATAGCACTACTTGTCACCAAATTTAGAAAAGCACGTGTACCGATCTTTCCAGTGTGCACATCATAGCTGAAGGCATGCACAGCGTATGCCAGGCTGTCGATGTGAAAGAAGGTCCTGTGGTCCAGGGACCAATCCAGACCATTGGAGATGTCCACCCGGTCTAACTGTTTTATTACCGAAAGGTCGGGGAAAAGGGTATAGAGAGCGCCTTGCCGCCTCGCTCGGACCCCCGGTGCCGTCTCTTCAGCCATCGTACCTGAAACAGAAATGGGAGCACCGGTTAGAGAGTAGAAGCTTGTTCCTCATGCTTGATCAAAAAACTCCTCTAAGTGTTACTGAGAGGTCCTACGGAGAAAGGGACTAACCAGGTCCCGTCAGACTGATGAGAAGGAGGAAAAGGAGTAGATCAGGGGCAGCTGCCTCCCGCGGAGGTGATCCTGGCTAATGAAAGGACGAGTTTCTGCGTCATAGACACCAAAGACCCAAAGGAGCACCACAACACGCCAGGGGCTGAGGTTTTGCTCACAGCAAAAGCCGAGATGCAGGCAAGCATCATGTGCTCTTTTTGTTGTTGCTCTTTGTAGGCTACTTTTATCATTTAAATGGGCTGTGACCTTAAAACACAGGTGCTGCAAATCACAGTTATCTCAGAAGCAAGTGGAGAATACCACAGAACTGAGATTTTTTCTTAATGAATTTATGCCTCAGTGTTGCACTCATCATTTAGTTTCTGATTCTCTCTTCTCCAGAAAGGAGAGAGCTCTGCAGTGATGGGATGGGAAGCACTCCAGGGAGGCATTTACGCCTTCTTTTAACTGTGACAGACTGTCTCTGTTGGCCTCTCCTTTTAGAAGACCTCATGAGCTTTTTTTACAACGCTTGGCCAAAACCCCTGTTGAAAGCATTGATCCACCATGCACAGCTAGGAATGGATGTGCAAAGCAGGTTTTTCTCTCTTATTCTTGCCCTTAACTCTAGTGACACGTCAGCCCTGGAGCATAACCATGAGTCAAATGAATTTCCTGATTTTTGGCAAATTTGAAATGAGAAGAAAAGGCTGGCTGGCAAAACAAATTTTCACTCCCATCAAAGTGAAAAAGCCATTTTCGCTCCCATCAGTCCATCACTCTCCACTTCCAGTGTGGATTGCTGTGGCTGGCTTATCATTTATGTGGAAGGAGAAAAAGCACAGGGGGATCCTGGCTGCATTGCAACGGGTGGCAAAAGTCCCTCTTGCCTTGAGGAGGCCGAGGATCTCTCCCCACACCCCTGTTTCCCTCGGGCTGGCCAGGGGAGGCTGTACATGAAGGGTGCAAGCCACAGCTCATCTTCTGCTTTGGGAGCTGCATCCTCCTCTACGTCTCCAGAAACCTTCCCGCCTGCGTGAGCCCTTCACCGGCTTTTCACCTCCCGTGTAGGCAGACGTTTGAAAAACACTGTCCACCAAGTAGAAGGGGAGCCTTCCTGCCAGACAGCCCTTGTCAACAGCCTCCATCCTCATTTAGGTCAGAGGATGCGGGGTCCCTTGTCCTCCTCTGTCAGGCAGTAACCGAGCAGAGCATTCACAAGACAGCTCATGCTCGTGATGGTGGTTTTTGTGGGGAACTCGACAGAGGAATTGAGAACAGGGAATAAAATGCACTATATAAAATACACTGTAATTACTTCCTCTTTGCTCCGAGGGAAATTTCTGCCAGGAACTTACCAGCAAAAAACCTCCCCTTTGGATCCACTTTCCCATCATTGAACCTGTTGTTGGGTTTATCCTGCTCGAGCTCGAGGATGGTGGTGACAGCTTGAGTGTCCCAGTCCAGAAAGGCAAACCTGGTCCCCAGGGCGATGACGTAGCCCCCACACTGCCGCAACGCCACCGAGCCGACACGGGCATCTGCGGGCGAGAGGGAGCGGGAGGTGGCGGGCAGCTCCGGGGCCATCAGTCAGGCCTTCTCCCCCTCCCCACCTCACCTCGGGCGTCTGGCTTGGTTGGGACATTCCTGACCCAGGAAAGGCTGAGCTGATGCTAAGATCCTTCTCCCCTGGGATCGTTAGCACATCTCACTGGCTCTGTGTTCTCCAAATCTTTCCACCTTCTGGGCAGACATAGCCATTAGGACTGTACCTTTTCCTCTGCAGGTCCCAAGTGAAACACTGCCTTCCCACTGGGGCTTAGCAAGGGCAACGCGTGCATGGCCCTCCACACCTGAGCACAGTCCCCTCTGCTCGGCTGGCTCAGGCCACACCATGCTCAGCAACATGTCGTGGAAGGACGGGGTGTGTGGCCCCATGGAAAGTAAGGGAGACCACCATGCTGCAGGACTCCTACCGGGAGGGATGGACAGGGGCAGACAGAGAAGACTCCCAGAATGAAGTGGTGAGTACGGACTCTTACCCACGGACACGCTCTGCACCTCGTTGGTGAGTGGGCTCCAGCGGCAAACTTTCTGTGAGTTAATGTCTACATAGACGAGTGCGCTCTCCCTTTCTTCCCAGACTGGGCACTCTCCCATCCTGTTCTTCTCCTTCACGACGGATTCAATTTTGATGGAGGAGGACATGATCTGAGGGGAAGAGGGTCAATAATAGAGTTAATGAAAAGCTCTTGTGTGAATTTTTCACACCTATGATGCTTAAAAGCAGTGTTTGTAAATGGCAAAGCCCTCCAAATCCCACGTGACAGAGTAATTTAGGAGGTTCCTGTGACATTTCCGTGGCCTCATGGCTGGAACTGAGCTCGAGGAGCCAAGGCTTCTCCTTAGCAAACCTTTTGTAGGCGAGGGACTTTAAACCAGAGCTGCTGATGAGGCACCTCTCTCCAGGCAAGAGAGTGCTGGGGACACGGCCCTGAGCCGGGACCAAGCTGTTGGCTGGGGATCGGTGATCCCGAGGGTCCCCCAGACCACGGGGAGGGACCGGTGGGCAGCAGCACCGATGGGTCAGAAGCCTTTTTGGGGAAAAACAAGGCTCTGCCTTGTTAACGCAGATGCATTGACTCGCTCCATAGGAAGATATATACGCACCCATAATACTGACTGCAGTTTGCCACTGAGGCCGCTGCAGACCAAGTGCCTGTTCCCACACCGAGTCAGTGTGAATATGCAAACGCCAGGGAAGGCTCCTGCCTTTGAAATCCCGCTCCTTTGTTTTCCCTCCAAGCGTTTCATCTTCATCGGCCCCCTCATCGCCCCAGCCAGGGCTCCAACCCCTGCCGCAGACTCCAGATTTCACCCTGTGCCAGGCTGCGGGTGTAATTACCCCAGTTGCTGCTTCAGGGGCAAAGCCTCCTATGAAGCTCCCATCCCGGGCGCCTGCTCCTGCCGGGGGGCGTTCATGCCCCGGCTGCTCCGTCCCCCCGCTCCCGTTGCAGCGGGGTGCCCGGAGGGACACCGGCCACTCGGCCACCACCCTGGCACAGGGTGCCCAAACCCTCACGTTTGCGTTCAGAGCCTGTTGATGCCCTTCAAAACAGGTAGCTCGGCCCCTGGGCCTGCCCTGCCCCTGCTGCGGTGTGGGATGAGAGCAATGACCTCCACCATTCAGCTCTGACAAAAGAAAGGGGCCTACTCGCTGCCTCAGTCACCGCTAATGGAGACGCCGCCGCTGCTACACCCGCCGGCCTCAGCACATTTTTTCCACAGATCGGAGCGATATTTCTTGGGAGGCAGCCAGTCCCTGACATAACACTATTCCACGGATTACTGTCTTCAAGCAGGCATTGTTTCTTAGTAGGTGAGCTGGTGATAAGGTTTATAGGTAATTAATTAGCACTAATGCGCTTCAAAGTACCTGGGAAGAGCCAGTGAGTGGAAAGGCCAGGGCTGGGGACGCGGGATCTTCCCCGCTCCCCAGCCGCAGGCATGCACGGCAAGGAGTCACGCAGCCAAGGTGAGGTCCAAACAACCCATTTATCAAATATATCCTTCTCCCTTCCAAGCAAAATGGCCATGAGAGGCCAGGCAGCGACCTGCTCCGGCACAGAAAGGCACAGGCAAATAGCATCAGTCTCAAGTGTAAATGAGGATACGCAGCAAGATGCCAGTAAAACCTCCTAAAAACTGTTAAGCCGTGCTCGAGCTGGAGGAGTGAGTTTCTCTTGGATTAAAGTTTTGTGTCACGTGGCTACCGCATTTGGGACCCGAGGCTTGGAGACACAACGCTGACTTTATTGTATCGCTGCAGAGCTGCTCTCGCCCCGCAGGAAGACGGGGTTCGGCAGCAGCCCGGCATCCGCGCGGCTCCCGCAGAGGCAGAAAGTCGCCAGATCTGCAGCAGCCGGTGTGTATTTGTCTCCTCGCATTCCAACCGAGCCTTATTAAACCTTCCTCTTCCCACCAGCTCCCCTGTCATTTATTGCCCCTTCTCCAGCTTCTGCAGAAACAAAACAGGGGCTGGCAGATAAGCCAGGGTGAAATACTGATTCACAGATCTGTCCTGCACGCCACATGAGGAGTATGCAATCACGCCATTGCCAGCCGTTTCACAAGGCACAGGCAGGGGAGAAATCAACCTGCCTGCCCCAGCTGCCTGCTTACCCCTCGCATGCCCCCACCCGATGCTGCGGAGACCCTGCCCCGTCCCACGGAGCCTCTGCGCCCGTCTGCCTTCCCCAGCTCCACATCCAGCCTCATCTCCCCTCCACCACAGAAATAGCTCCGGTGTGCCCCTCCAGCTGTGGGGTTTTTTCAAACAGCTGAATATTTTGGCTCAGATTTCCACCCCTGTTTTTAAGAGGAGGGCAAGTAGAAGGGAAGATTTGTGCCTTGCTGGCTGAGGTTTCACTAATTTTTACAAGCAGCTGAAAATGGAGGCTTTTAACAGGAAGGCTCATCCAACCCTAAGAGGCAGCACTGCCCTACAAAAGAGTCCCCCCCACCCTGGCAGGGATGCAGCCCCCGGTCCCCCCACGCCCGGTGGTCCACCTCCTGCCGCACCCTCCCTGCCGGCACCCCGTGGAGCTATGTAGCAGCGGCGTTTCACAGAATACAGCATCTCAGATGGAAAAATGAGGAAATGACCGCAAAAGCCTTGTTCAAAACATCCCGGCTTCATCAGCCTCGAGGTGCCCTTCCGCCTGGCACCTTTTTGTGTAGCACCTCGCACCCTGCGTGCCGCAGCACTGACCCATCGGAGATGAGTGTGCAGTGAAAAAAAGAGCAATTCCAAGCAGAAAGCACCAAATCCTGCTGTATTCTCCCCAGACAAAATCCCTGAGGATAAAAACATCACGTTCACCCTGCCTATATCCTCGCTGCAACATTTTGTTGCTGTTTTAGCCTCCTGGACTCGTGCCTAAACCCCTCGTGGAGAGCAAGGTGCTGACGGGTGTCACTGAAACGTTTTTCAAGGTAAACTGTTTAAAGTTATCAGAATTTGGAGACAGGAAGAAAAATTTCCTGGTAGGAATGAAAAACAAATGTAAAAACATCCAGTCTGCTGTAAAAACTAAAACCTCTTTCTGGTGGCTCTTTGAAAATAGCCTTTCTAATCCTCAGTGCCCACCCCTTTTCAAATGATCTTGACAAAAATTGGTAATTTCGGTACCCCTAAGATACATGTAAAATGCAAATTAATGACTTAAAAGGTTAAAAATGACTTAAAACCTTAGAAGGTTTCTTTGCTGTTTCTCTCCCTCTCTCCCCCGTGCAAGCACACATCATTTCATTTTTAATTTCAAGCCGAAGCTTGGAATAAGCAGGCAGACAGTTAAAGCTTTTTATGTGCATAGAGTGAAACAACCGTCTGTGTAAACCGAGGAATTTTAAGAACCCTTTTCCCTCAGTCAAACAGCCGAATATTTATACCAAGCTGGAGGACATCTATGCGAAACTCTGCAGTTCATCACAACAAAACACCTGCTGAAGGAAAATATTGCAAGACCTGGGTTGGTGTCTCTTTTCCAGCGCTGGTCCAATGAAACCGGCTGCTCTTTTCGGCGATGATTAAAAATGTGCAACAGTTGATGTTATCTGCACCGAGCAGGTAACCTTTTACATTTTGTATTCAGTCAGCAGTCACATGAATGATGAGGCACGGACCAAAGCCCTTCTGAATGGTCTGGTTCGCAGTGCCAGCAGCAAAATATGTGATAGGGAAAAATCCTTGCTCAGTATTTTCTCATGTCATGAGAGTGGAAGAGGGAAACTGAGATGTTGCACCATTCGGTCGCCCCGAGGGCTAGCCGGTCTTCCCAAATTTAGGGGCAAATGAACGTCTCGGGTGATAAAAAGGGGAGGTTAATAAAAGATGCGGGGGAGGGTTTTGTAGTACAAGTCACTTTGAACGACAAGGAAACAAATATTCCTGTGATTAAGGCATATTAGCATCGTTAAGACTTGGCTCCTATTCCCAGCTGTGCCACAACCTTCCTGTGCGCAGTCACCTGCTCTCCTCGCCTGGCTCCTCACCTCAAATATGCAAAGCCCGATCCCCGCCTTGGCGGAGAGCTGCGAGCTGCTCCCTGCAGCGCGCCCGGGGAAGGGCTTTGGCCAGGGAGCCTTGGCGGTCGCCACGGATGCTACAGGACAGCGATATCTTGCTTGGCTTTTAAGACTTTTATTTTTTTCCTTCTTGGGCATCTGCCATTTTTTTGTCTGTGGGAGGCAAAGGCGGAAGATGCCAAGTGCCTTCTCCCACCCAGCCCCGCTCAGCAGAGGTAGGTGACGGCGGGTCCCCCCCCAGCAGCTGGGCCAGCCAGGTGGGGACAAGGGCAGGCTTGCTATGGGGACAGAGTCCAAGCCGGGCAGCGAGCCAGAGCCACCACCAGCGGTTTGGTGACAGGGCACCTCTCCGGGTCCTGCCTGCTGCAGGAAGGAGGGGAGGCGGGAGGCAGGTTGCTGCTGGCGTTCGCTGCCCCCATCACACTCAGCACGGGCAGAAGCCACGTGAGAGGAATCAGCCCCAAACCAGCATGCAAGAGCAATGCATTTCTTTACTCATGCAAGACTTTAATGAACATTTTAATTTGATGCTCAAATGATTCACGGGATGAACGTTTTTCCCAGATAAGCAAATAGCCTAGACAGACCTCATATTATCCTATCGTAGTCACCATTGATCCAAATTCAGAGATTAAAAATTACAGCCCTAAACCAGAGACAAATTCAAACATTTCTAGCGAAAAAGCCAGTAATATTTCCAAGTCAAACTCCTGCCAAGGTCGCTGCATTACAAGCAAAGTGGTTGTGGGTGCCTTGAGGACCCTTCTCAGCCTTTCTTGGGCTCCCAGCCCAAGCCATTGGCTCCATCTCATTTCAGGACAAACCCTCCGTCTCTGCTTGCCCTCACAACATTTTTCATATTACCCTCCACTTTCCTTCTTTTAACCTAAATGATAACTTTGAAGGGAGGTTTATGTAGAACAATATGCATTTTTTTCACAGCATTTTCAGCTGGAAGACATATTCAAAAGGAAAACTCTGGGTTACGATCATTTTAACTGCTTTCATTTAAAAAGAAAAGCAACTGGTTCTCAGCTGCAGAAAAAAAGAAAATAATCTTTTTTTTCTGCGAAATATTTCCCAAAGCATTTTTTCTAAAGGAATTTTGATTGAGAAAATCACATATCCCATTCAGCTCTTTTCTTCTGGTGACCTGACTGACTTCCCCACCACAGGCTGCGGCAAAGTAAAATCAAGTCACGCAGAGGGACAAAGCATTCACCCCACCGCAACTAAAAAAAAAAAGCATACGCTGCTTTCCTAGCGAACAGCTCGGATGCTGGATTATCAGCAGCGCTAGGCAGGATGGCAGCCGTGAAAACACTACCAGAGCATGTCTCTCTCATTTACTGGGGTGGCTACAAATGCTCTGGGGACTCCCTCACCGCGTTCTGCACCATGCCTTATTCCTACCCCACCGACTTCTAGACTACCAGTATAGGTATCATATTCCCCACCCTCAGCACGCCATTTCAACATCCCCCATGTCTACCTTTCCAGAGGTCGGTCACTTTAGGAAGAGACACATCTCAAAGGCTTTGTGGACGCTGTCGAGGATTGGTGCAACCCTGCAGTAGCAGGTGCACGTATTTGTTCCTAGCCTGCCAGCTATTTTAACTATTCCCACAACATAAAGAGCCTGCCCCCGCCATGCGCTTCGTTTGTTTCTAACGTTGCTGGGTTGCAAAGCGGAAGTTTATAGTAAAGCTGGCCAAAGGCGGCCACGTGCCCCTGTACCTCTGACTGATGCCCCACCGCAGCGTCTCCTTCTGGGGCGGCTTCCTCCCTCCTTTCCCACTGCTTTGGTCTCTTCTGATGCAACTCCTACCGCTTCTTTTTATAGACCCTATTTTTTATCAACATAGTATAGTTGTGAGAGTGTATCAAGGCATTAGCACACCACATATATTTATGTGGTATTCAAATAATTGTGTTTGTCTTCTGTTACCTACAGGCATGCACTCAGACAATAGCTCTGAATTTGTTCCTGTGGCTTTACAAATATTTAGTAAATCTGTCGCTCCCCTCTTTTTTCCACAAGTCCCCAAATTACACTTGTGTCGCTTATGCCCCTTGAGGGTCCATCCCAGCTTTCATTACTCTAGAAACTCGACTTTGCATATAATTCAATTGTCCCAATCTCTTAAAGTCATTCTTCACCTAGAGAGAGTCATCTTCTGTGGCTGTCTCCCTCTTGGAGATGACAACAGACACGGTTAGAGTTAATGAAGACAGTTATTAAAAACCCCAGGCAGGCACAGGTGTAGCTACTCACCCCGGCGATATCCCACTCGACAGCGTTGTCCAAAAGTGAAGCCAAGGCTTATCTTCTTGCGGCTTCGCCCTTTTGTAGGAAGGGCCTGGTCCCTCCCCGGTGCTTGAGATGGGAAGAACTGGAGCTCCCGGGGCAGTCAGTGCCGCCTGCTTTTATTTCAGCAGAGCTATTTTGCCAGCAAAGGATTACTTGAGTTTTCTCTAGCTCAGTTGGGAATAAATACGCTTCACCTATGACTATAGATTTTGGTCACGAGGGTGAAGAAACCCTTCGGGGCACAGCAGCTGCTCCTCCTGATACAGCCTTTCCTGTCACTGGGTTCTTGCTCAACCCTAATTGAAATCAGTGCAAGTCTTTGATCAAAGAGGTGAGCGCCATTAATAAGCAAGGGATTAAACAAAAGTCAGAAAGCCTTCCTAATTGAGTGAACCGGCAACCGCTCAGCTCCAGTTTGCCGGATCCAGTGCTCTGTCATGGGACTCGAGTCAAAATACGCCAGCAGCGCCTGTCTCGGCTCCTCGGGGCTAGGGCGCGGGAAGCAGCTATGGCCTCTGCACCGGAGGCTGCGGCAAGGCGCGCTCCCAGGACATTATGGCAACTTTTAAAATACAAATCTCCTGGCACAGTTGGCTCTTCCTGCTCATGTGATGCCCGTGAAACCAGCGTGACGAAGCCCAGCGGGTGATCTTACAGAAGGGGGAGGTGGCATTTATTTGTAAAATCTCCTCAGAAGCTTATTTTACCTGCTCCCACTCCCACACTCACAAAGACATGCGTGCCCCAGATGTCTGCCCAGGGCCACCCACGCACAGCATAGAGGATGAGGGGCTCCAGTGGCCGTGTCCTCCCGGTGTCTCCCGGGTGCCTCTCGGCCAGTGGTGACAAATTAATCTTTGAGCAGATCTTTCATGCCTGTACAAGCTGTTGCCGTTACCTTTCTAGTGCAGCAATAAAAAAGGATGGGCAGGTGTCCTGCGCTGTGCTGGCAATCACCCTACAGCCATCGCGGTGGGGTGAGGGCGAGCACAGGTACAAAACCTCATGGTGCAGGAACCTCTGCAACATGATAGCAGTGGTAGAGGGAGCTTATTTGTGTTTATGCCTACTTATTTTCTGCTGCATCTCTGAATGTCCATCAACCACAGCAGGCCTACAACACGGTTCCCAAGCTGCAGTTATCACCAGGTTCATGACTCCAGCGAGATCAAAGCCCTAAATTTGCCACATTCACCGTCTCCCTCAACTCATAAACTTTCCCTCTAGCCTGCTTTGAGATCACTTTACAGCATATAAAGCAAATGAAGGATAGTGGACACTCGCAGAACAAGCCCCAGCTTCCTTCACTGCCTCACGCTCATCTTCTGCCCTGAAGTGGGGCTGCTTAAACCTCCTGTTTTTCTAGCTGTCAAGACATACCCCCGCATGCTTTAAAGAACGAAAATGGAGACTCGCACGTCCCTTGGTTCAAAGCAGCACCGAGGCCTCCCTGTGGTCCAGGGGCCAGGCAGCTACTGAGTCGCCCACTGCACACTCGGGGGGCATGGCAGACACAAGCAGATCCAGCAGAGAGAAACTAACTCCAACAGGCTTGCAGAGATGCACTGGAAAACCATGAGGTACCAATTCTTGGAGCTACCTGCAGAGAAAACGCACAGCCACAGGCTCTCTTGTGGGCAGTCGGTGGGTTATGCTCACACAGCAGGACGGGGACGGAGAGCTGTTTCAACTGCGGGTGCACAAGCATAGGAACACGTAACACGTCAAGAGCAAAATCGGCAGTTTAAAAACCAGCTGAGCTACACAATTGTTTCAGCATATACAGGCCTGAAGTGACCAGCAAAAACCCAATCCAGTGAATAAGCTTGCCATTTACACCAGGCGTTAGGAAGAAATTACCCTTTTCTGCACATTCGTAGAAGCAGTGGCCACTTGGGCATGCGGGCCCCTCTTGCCTCTCCGGCTGCTCTGGGGGGGTTTGGTGCAGCAGGAGGTACACGCAGGTGGTGGTTTCTTTTAAACACAAATGGCCAAGAACACCTGATGCTTTCATGTCATCACAGATCTCCCCAAAACAGGCTGAAAGCTTCGGAGGATGGACAAAGATATGGTTCTTGATCCTCAAAGTTTGGTTTTATATTTAACAAAATGAGCAACATAATGACATGCACTGATGATGATTGGCTCCAGCCGACCAGAGTTAATTTAAGCACAACCGCAGCTGAGGCCTTAAAAATGTAATGTAAAAAGGAAGCTGCAGACACACAGTAATCAGCATTAATGTTTCAGTTGTTGAGAACATCATGGGACAAATGATGTTCCAGTTAAAGCAGTGGTAAGACCACAAATGGATATTTTATGAGGAACTTTGAAAATATGTAAAAGAGACAGTACAAGTAGTTTAATCAATAAATCAATATGGCATAAGTTGCAAATGAGATGGGAGAATAAACAATAAAAAGAAAAGATATTAAAACATTATTTAATCATAAAAGAAAGTTACAATATTCAGTAGTTTATTAGGGTGAGAATCTTTTTAGCACAACAGAAAAAGCACCATCAGATATTTAAAGTAATGGAGTTTAAAGGGGAAAAAAAGATCAGTTTTAAAATATTCCATGTATTTCAGTAGTTTTTCATCCTTTCCTGATGAGGTATTATAATTGTGTTATTGTTTCAAAGCAAAAGATGCTGAACACCAGAATAAGACCTTCCGACTTGTCTTGCTTACGTCAGTCCATTCTGAAGAGTGTATATTTAACCTGCAAATGCATACGGTGGGACTCCTTTCACCCCTAGCCCTGTTATCTATTAAAACAGAGAGGAAAAAAAAAAGATTAGTGCAATAATTCACCACTAGCAGACACTCGCTTTTCTTTCACAACTAGGCATGCTTTAATTTAGAAAAGGACTGTGTCCTCTGACTTGACATCCTACTACATTTTGCACACAGCGGCTCATCACAGCCAGGAACTTCAACCTATGCTCTTTCTCTAAAGGTCAGAATCGCAGGCCAGAGTCCGTTCCCCAAATGCCTCTTCTCAGATACTACTAAGCCTTAATTCTGCAGTTCACAATGTAACCTTTGGTATGCACACATATGGAAGAGCAGGGCTTTAAAACAAATCCCAGGGTGACAAATTTTTAGAGAGATAATTTAGTTGTAACTAACTGGAAAGTAAATAAAAGCAGATGCTTTTATCTGCCATTGATTAAGACACAGAAGTATTTACACATTCTTTCCATAATAAATAGAAAACTTGACCTGTGTTGGGAGGGGAGAAGTAGAAAGGGGTGATAGCATAGAAAATTTGCAGTATCAGCATTGTTACAATTTTTAAACCCAAAAGTTTTTTCAAATCTCTAAATACATATAACTTTCTCGTCCTGAATCAGGAACCAAAAATATGAACAATAGCTTAACATAAGACACATATTCTAACAACCACCCTTTTCCTGCTTCCCACCACTCCAACTGGTTTGCTACCTGAGAAATCCAAGGGGGAAAAAATGGCCTTCTAAAATGACAGGAAAAAGTATCATTCACCTTGAAAACTCCGCCAGCCTGCGGTTGCCGTGAAAGCCAGTCTTTATCCATCCCATCACTGGCAGAAGTCACATACATTTCTGAATAATCCTTTCCTCCGAAACAGCAGGAAGTTGTCTTGTCAACAGGAAGTTTCACAGTCTGGAGTCTTTTTCCTGGAGAAAAACATGCATGCCGTTTCCTGTTCGTCTACTTACGACAAGAAATTTAAACAAATTATTGCGAACAACCAGTGTGGAGCCAGATGTTCCACAAAAGCAGGTACCAGCGCAGGAGGAGGTCACACGCTGAGTTTCAGCATACTGATGAGCACCGTGACAGGGAGAAACCAGACTTCTGTAAACTGCGTTGTTGACGATGCACCATTTAACAAGTTTCACTCTCAGTTATCACAAACAAATCCCACTCACCCCCAATCCCAGCCTGTCCTCTAATTAAATGCTAACATCCACAGCACAGACATCTGTATCTGAGCTCATCATCTAGGCTGCCCATGCAGTCAATGGAAATGGGCTATAATTCCTCCCTAAAATAGGTCACATGAATCACGCCCTAGACCTGCTGACTTTTCTACTTTTAACTACAAAGGAAGCCTGGAGCGAGCAGACCTCATGCAGCTCTACTGAGGCATAACTCGTGCTACACCTCTACTGCCTGCAGTTAAGGAAGATTAATTCCTAGAAGTTTTTCCTGAAATTTCAATAGCCTTTTAAATCAAGCTTGCATAAAATAGGAATCATGGGACATGTCTGAAGTTTACAAGAAACCAGCGCCACCATAAATAATACTATGCATTTATTATACGAACAAATAGCTACCGTCCTAATGACAGTAGTAAACAGATTGCCTCCAACCTTAACCAGAAGGCCGTCGAGACACCTTACAGCAGATTTTTCTAAAATTCCTCCTAATTCTGGGCAATAAGTGCTTATACCCATCACGCCTGTTTTATTTACCTACAGTTGAATTTCTCTTTCTAGAAATATGCTAAAGCACGTCAATCTCCTTACAAAATATGCAATTTCCCTGGCCCCTCATTTGCATGTGTAAAGGGCTTGGTCCCCTTACAGTAACTAACTGTTTAGCAATGTGTTGAAATAGCAGGAGAGTAACTTTGATGTTGGGAACCCTACAAGGAGAAAGAAAAAGTGGGAAGTTTGGCCCACAACATCTATGAGAAGTTTTTGGTCAGAGTGGGGCACCATTTCCCAGGAGGTGCTTAATCAAAGCAAGCACCTGTTTTCCTTTTTTATGTGCTCTAAAACCTTTTCCCTCACCCAACAAGCTGTGTGCCCTGCTGCCTTGCAGTACTGCCATGAACTGACAAAAGCACAGACCAAACAGCTCCACCTGTACCACAACCCTAAGCGAGGCATAGGCACAGACACTGGCAAAACCAGAGCCACGATATTAAGCCATTGGTGTCGTCCTGGCACAATGTTGGCCCACCTAGTTGGGTATGCTGCTCCCCAGAGACAGTTCGGGCCCTGTTTTGGCGTGGGAAGACAGCCTGGCTGTGCGAAAGAAGCTACAATATGCCATATGGTGCAGGACTAAAGGACATTTGCTGATCCATTTTACTTGCTAGTATGGATGTAAGCAGTACATCCAGAATACAGGACTAAGAGGGAATTGCCTTTGTTTCGCAGAAAACCCTGACACGAGGGCTGGACACTTTTAAACTGTCTTTTTAATCCCCAAATAAATAAAAGAAAACAGCAAGTGAGCAGTGGCAGAAGAGTCTCTTGTATGCAATAGCCAGGGAAGTTTCAGCACTCTGGGATTCCTGATGCTGTGTAATAAGCTTATTTGGCACACACTTTGACCCACAATGGCCAAAGTAAAAATCAAAATCAAAGTTTAAAAAAAAAAAAATCAACATCAGTGTAATGGCATTTAGATCATCAGAGATTATGTGCATTATGGTTAGCTGTTACTTCCCTGAAAAGAGCAGATTTTTCAAAATATCTAGAAAATTGGGAGACAAGAAGTCCTGCCTGTTGCCTGGGAGTGACAAGGACCAATGAGTCCCAAGACAATGCTCCTGCCAACTGGCTCTAGCAGCACTTTGTGGTTACCCAGTCACCTGGCAGCGGAAGGATTACATGGCTACATGGTGGCTTACAAAATGCTTCAGAGGCCACCCTAGAAATTGGCTGACACCAAGTCTCGGAGAAAATGAGTGGGGAGGGCATTCAAAGGGAGAAAACATGAACTGTAGGAGAGGCATGAGCCCCAGAGACAAGGGAAGAGACCCTGACTGTACTTGCAGAGTGGACTCAGCAGATAATGGCCCAGAAGATGTTGTTTAGAAAGCTCTAGGATCAGCAATGTCTTCCTGGAGCTGCAAGAAAATCTACACCTGGATGCTCTGAAATCCACCTGAAGTATTCATCTATGCTTGGTATCTGTAGAAGAGAGAAACTTAGCAAATCTTTGAGATCCTGTACAATCAAAGGATATAAAATACATTCATTAGGAAGAACTGGAAAATATTTAATTCCTAATTAAAAGACAAGATTGCATAAAACTAGCAGGTCACTAAGTGACCGGAAGGTAAGACAAGACTTGGCAACGTACAAGTTAGACATCCCTTTCGAGCCCTTTGCAAACCCAGTGGGATCAGTCATCATAGCCTTTCCCTGTAGCACATCCTGAATCTAAAGGCAGCAGCTACCTAGGCTAAGAAGCCTAGACCTGAAAAACCGCTTCACCCTGAACCTCAAAACCTTCGCTTAGAAAAGACGCCAAACAAACAAGTTTTCTCGTCCATTCCCCTAAAAACGCAGTCCAAGCTTTGCTATCAGTGAAACCTGAAAATCCCTCACGTGCTTTAGAGCTTTTTATCAGTGGATATATCTGCAACTGGTTGACAGTCATTCAAGCCACACTTAATAGCTATTGTCCATCAAATAAATAAAATTAAAGGCTTTCATGGAGCTCTCCTCAAACCTGTCTGGGTTATCTCCCTAAATAGTTACAATTCACTCAGAATTCAGCAAATTGCAGATTTTAGATATTACTTTAAAATGGTAGTGCACAGAGGGCAGATAAGCACGAGATATTCACAAAGAAGGTGGCTCTTTCTGACAGGGACACTTAACCTGTGAAACTTCCTGCTACTGTTTGCTGCGGGTGCTGGGAGTTTTACATGGGCGAGGGGAGACAGAACAACTTCACAGAAACTTGAAAATCCACTGGCAGTTACCGATACATCGAAATCACATCCAGCTCTGAAAGACCCTGAGCTGAGCGTAGTTGAAAGCTGGGAATGGATTAGGGATATGTACTCTTGCTTTCCCTATTCTTACAGTCTCCCTATGCATCTGCTTATGGACACTACTCCCATTAGCTTTCCCTTAAGAAAACACCTCCAAAAGGGAGGAAGAAAGGGAAAACAAGTGAAAAAAGGAAGAAGGTGAAGGCCAGGGTGGAAAAAAGTAGAAACAGTGAACCAGAGAGGAAAAATGGTAGAGTCTACTGCTCCAGGAGGGTATTCAAAGGGTTGGCGGAGGTCACCAAGGGGTGCTCTGCCCACCAAAGCGGGAAGATGTCGGACCAGAAACAGGTCCCAGAGCTGCTGGGATGTCCCAGCTGGAGCTTCCTCCTCCTACAGCTGGGTGCATACTCTGCAGGACAGGAGGCAGTCCCACAGGCTGGCAAGACCTTGGATGGGTACAAATCAAAAGGTGAGGGGAAAAGCACAGCCTGAGCCTCAAGTAAGAGGTTCCAGGAGTCAGAAGAGAGGCTGCAGCCTGACCCGCCTGGTGCACGTGTGTGCCAGGGTCTGCTGTGCGCTGCAGGAGGCATGCGTCAAGGGACGCTGGCATCCCTGAATCTGCAGCCCCACAAAACCCCAAGACTTCTGTTAGGGCTGGACCTGGGTTCAAGAGATCCCAGATGCAACCAGATGCAGTTGCTCCTATGCTGCATTAGGCAAACCTGTGCTGTCTGGGATCTGTCAAAATCACGCTCCCATTCTCACCCGCTGGCTCCTTGCAGACAGTGCGGTTCAGTCTCTCTGAAGTGCTTCGCAAGTTTTTTACCCAGACTAAACCACGCCTGGCAGACCACCAAAGTCCAAATGAGAGTAGCAATGAACCACAGGCTCAGACAATGGGCACACCCAAGACGTTACTGTGGGAATGATAAAATGCTGCGGAATTCATTAAATAATTTTTATTATTTCAATTGCAAAATTTATCATACAAATAATTTTCAACAATAAAAAAAATGTTGCTGGCATCAGTGTCATGTGGGACTTGTATTAACCTCAGTAGGCTGCCCAAAATAATACACTATGCTGAAGAAACAAGACAAAAACATGGCTTAACTCATCTTTGCCATTTTGTGGCTTATTCATTTTCTTCCACATCATTTATCAATAAGGTAAATGCTGATCTTAAATTTGGAGGATGCAAGAGGATGCTAACTCAAACAATTCGCAAGTATAACGGTAATCCCCTCAGCAACTTTACCTCTTCCAACACAACAGAGGCTGGGAACAAAGGAGACTTATTTACAAAGCTAACTTTTGAGAGCAGAGACGTGTAATTGCTTTTAAAAAAAAGCAATATTTTAAAAAGAGCAGATATACCATTTCTGTGAGGGGAAAAAAAAAACCCTCATTCTTGGCTTTTGTTTCTTCTTTTCTTTTTTTTTTAAAACACAGAATTCCAATCCACCTTTTGCAAGGACTTACCTGTCTCAGGGTCAAGACGAATCACTCTCCCACCATCGTAACAAGCTACCCAGAGTTTGCCTTCTGTATCAATGCACATCCCATCAGGAATGCTTTCCTCTTTTTCCAGTCTGTATATACTCCTACGGTTGCCTGCGGGGTAGAAAAACCACAAAAAAACAAAGTGAGATAGTTGTTAAAATTTTTATCAGTCACAGCCCAGCAGAGTTATTCGTACTATTATTTTCCAAAGCTGTGCTGAAGTCCTGAGTTCTTTGGTATGAAAGAAATAGATCGCGTGTGCTGCCTTGTTTGTTTCCTGAGATTGTTGTTTCTCAGCGTGAAAGCCTGTAGATCACTTTCTATCCATTGAAAGTATAATCCTTTTTTCTGGTGTTCTTTTCTAGTGCACCACTCATGCTGCCTACTTACAATATTAAGTGAATAACTGAATAAATTAATGTTATATATATTCAGAAAATTAACTACTTGTTCTAAAAACAGTTTCGATCATTTCAAGTATGGGTTGCTTCCAGTCAGAGAACTGGAGACTTTTCAAACAGACTGCTGGAACGTGCCAATAATCACTGTTCCAATAATCACTGTTCCAACACAAAACTGACCTTCAGATATATGAACTGAGAGTTTATATAAACACAGAGTTAGGAAAAGCATCAACTTCAAAGGCATACTGGCAACCTAAAAAAAACCAACTCTATCTGAACTTTTATCCACTGTTGTTAAAGAAAATTAAAACCAACTTTCCAAAATTGTTTATTTTATGCTCTGACAACTTCAATGTTTCTCATATGTAGCAATATTTTTAATGAGTTTCCTTTGTGCTCCTGGGGATTGTCAGATTGCCCATAGAAAGGGAGCGAGCGAGCATGGGTGACACAGAGAGGAGAACCACCCTATTTCCTAAAGAAAAATGCGATTGTAAGCCATAGCAGAGAGACATTGGGACAAGATGCTACACCTAAAAAGACTTCAAATTCACAGCTTTAAAAATAAATATCAAATTGACTGGGTTCTTTTAAAGCAAAATACCGCAGTCCATGTACTCAAAAGCAAATTATTAGTCCAAGTCACTGGAATTTTTCTTTTGCCCAAGCTTGTAGAAGCCCTTAAGGGCTTGTTTTGTTTTGTTTTAAATAAATGAAGGAAGAAGAGTTTTGAGTTGCTGCTTTCCAGTTGTTGCTTAGCTTTGTCTGCAGAATCTTCATCTAAGAGCTTATATTTTAAAAAACAAAACAAAGTGAAAAAAAAATCTAGAGAAGCTAGCAGAGGTTTTGCACAAGACTACAAGCTTTTCTGTTACTTTGCCTGTGCTGTCAGGAATAAGAAACATGCAGCCACAGAAATCTAGCCATACAAGAAACACTTTTGCCCTTTTTACACAGGAAGATCAGATATGCGTTGTGTTTAGTAACAGTAGTCCAGATTACTACTCAAACTCCACCATGCAATTTAAATACTTTATAATATTACCAACAGCCTCTGACTAGTTTGAGCTAGGAGCCTACACAGGCGCAAATGAATGTTAATATGGCTTTTGCTGTTTTTTTTCCGAAGAGATTTCTGAAGAAGCACTTCCAAAGCTCTGATCATCTCTGCATAACAATCAGAGTGGAAACAAATATCACAATCTTTAGGCACAAACGATTATTTTAGAATACAACAATTCATACCAATTTTTCCAGTTTGGAGGTCATAATCAAAGGCATCCACTGAGTAGGACAAGCTGTCAATGTAAAAGAAAGTTTTGTGATCCAGTGACCAATCCAGCCCATTAGAAATGTCCACCTGATCAAAGTGCTTCACTACTGAGAGGTCGGAGAAGAGCGTATACAGAGAGCCCTGGTGTCTTTCCAGCACGGCAGGTCGAATCTCCTCAGCCATCGTACCTGTGCAGAGCCAAAGGGGAGAAAGCAGGTTCAGAGTGAACGGGCTCTCTTCCAGATTTGGTGGCAGCCCCTCACTATGATGACGACCACACTGCCAACATCAAAGGGAGCAATGTTGGGGCTTCAGAAATTCAGGGAAGAAACCGAGTTAAAAGCAAAAGAGAAGGTAGATTTCAAAAGTGCTTGCTTTTAGCAGAAGATGACAAAACACAGCCTTTGGTTTTTTTATTGAACTGTGGCAGAAATGGTGTGCAGCGTGATTTCTGCTAAATGTTTTACTCAGTCACTCAAATATTAAGAAAGGTGTGGTCAGCATTTAACTTCCCACAAATCTTAACATCTTGTATAGCAGAGAGACTGGAAAAAAAATTTCCTCCTCCCTCAGAACGAGTCTTACTAAAGCCTTTTCAAAAACAAATCTTATCATTGTGGCTCAAAGTTGGCAGCTGAGACTGGCTCTTGAGAGGCTGGGTAAAAGCAAGTTATGGTAAGCCTGGGGACCCAGGCAGGGACAGATGCACAGAATGGTGTTTTAAAAACCAGGAGGACAGGATGACGGGATGGCTGAGGCTGGAGGGAACTTCTGGAGATCATTTGGGCCCAGCCCCTGCTCAGAGCAGGGTCAGCCACCGCAGGTTGCTCAGGGCAGCGTTGTGTCTTGAGTATCTCCATGAATGGAGACTCCACAGACTCTGGACAACCTGTTCCACTGTTTAATCAGTAAAACTCAGTAAAAGAGTTTTCTTTCATTTAAACAGAATTTCCTGAATTTCAGTTTGTGCCCATTGCCTCTGGTCCTGTCACTGGGCTCCACTGAGCAGAGCCTGGCTCCCTCTTCTTCATTCCCCCCCCCATCAGGTACTTATACACATGAATAAGATTCCCCTGAGCCTTCTCTTCTCCAGGCTTTACAGTCACGTAGTTTTTAGAAATGCCATCTACAAATTCTGATTTACGAAGAAGAATACCCACAAAATCATAAATTTCTCACTGGAAAAGTATTTTCTATTGGCACTCTGCCAGTATTCAAAACAAGCATGCCAACAGAGAGGAGGCAAGGCCAATGTCTTAAACTAGGCAGGCTCTGAATAGCGGGCCTCTTTTTAAAGAAATAGTCTTGATTAGATGGTGTCCAGGTGATACAAATAAGATTTGTAAATGGGATAAAACTCTGCTTGAAGACAAAAAAAGCCCCAGCATTTAACTATGAACAAACACTTGCTGCATCTACAACTGGTCACTGCATCTTGTCACCAAAACCTAATGGAGCAACAGAAAGAAGGAACCGCCTGCAGCATACCTGCGAAATACCTCCCTGCAGGATCCACTTTCCCATCATTGAATCGGTTGTTTGGTTTATCCTTGTCCACGTGAGTAATGGTGGTTACCAGCTGCTCTTTCCATTTCAAAGCAGCAAACCTGGTTCCCAGAGTGATGACATAATCCCCAGATTTCCGGAGAGCCACGGAGCTCACAGGAGCATCTAGAAAGAGGGTGAAATGGAAAAGAGATATGTGCTACGGAGAGACATTTCTTTTCTACCCACTTTAGACACAGAAGCAGTGACACCAAATTCAGTGAGACCACAGGCAAGAGAAACAACCTACTTTTCTACCAACAAAACTGTTGGTTTAAATACACAGAAATAGATTCTTTCACGCGAAGAGGGCATACTTAACGCGTACAGAAAGTTGCTACGAAGAGAATCACCAGTTTGGGACATAAACTCAGGGAGCTTGAGTACTACCACCACTCTCAGGAGCGATAATCATTACCAGCACCTGGTTCTGCCAGGTGCTTTAAAAAAAAACATAAAAAGGGGGACAGATACAGGCGTGTATGCTTTTTACAGTAGGTTACTGTGTGGGTTCCCCCTTCCCCAAGGGAAAAAATTGATTGCCACAAGACCTCTGGAGCTCCTGGGTAAATCAGCCCTGCATGGCCGTTGAGTCATAACTCATGGAGAGAGAATCTCTGCACTGGGACAGGTCACGCTGGGCAGGAGAACCCCCCCCTGCACCACACTCTGCCATGCAGTTCAGACATGCCTCCAGCAGCACCAAAAACACACCAAGGAGCAGCAGAGCTTTCCAAGAGTTAAAGCAAAATAGAAAATTAGTAAATGCTCCATGGTTAGTTTACACTCATTTGAGCTATTATGCAGTAAAACCTCAATTGCAGGTTATTATAAAGGAATTAGTAAAAAAAAACAGAGAAATGAGTGTGAAGATAACATTTCTGTAAAAACCTATAATCAGAGGCAATATAAGGAATAATAACTTTAAACAGGGTAATAAAGTCTGAGATAATATTTAATATGCATGGAACTAATCACCATGCAATCACCATGCTAAACTTTCTAATTTAGAAATAAAACATTTCTTGTATTTATAGCTTTGCAGAAGTCTAATTAGGTAATAGTTTCACAAACGCTTGTAACCGCCACTAGCCACCACTGTTGCAAGAGGAGATGCTCCTTTCTTGCTGCTTGCGCGTGGCTCGGGGCACGCCTTCCCTTTGCAGCCCCGGCAGCGGTACCACCATGCTAGAAATCCGAATGCTATTTGCCCCCAACACCTGAGATGCACCGCTGATTGCAAGCTCAACTCGAGCAACTCCTTCACCTAGAGGTGTGTGACCGCGCTGCTGAGGCTGCTGGTGGTCCGGGCTCATCTACGCTGGCCAAGTGGGTGCCACTTCTCTTTCCCCCATGCCAGCACAGGGAGGTCGGCGGAGTCCCCGCAGCCGTGTGTGGCACCCGCCAAAGGCAGTCATTTTGCTGCTCTCCCAATCGCTGGTAATCGTGCCCATAAAAGCGCTTTTCTATCTGCACCGGCAGCAGGGACTTTGCCGGCAGAGCGTAGGAACACAACTCTCCATTCGCTCTCCCAGCAAAACACCTGGGGCCACGGCCCACAGGAGCGCTTCCACTCGGGCAGCCCCCAGGGCCTCCCTCCCACCCTGGGGAGCAGCCCCCAAGCACAGCAGCCTGTATACTCCTGCCTGCCTGTCCCTGGAGGCTGCCCCTACAGCCACAAGAACAGCTCCACACCTTCCCAACAAAGCACCCCAGGGAAAAGGGGTGTAGCGAGACAGACACAGCCACCCTACTCTTCACTGCACAAATACAGGGCAGGCTGTATTAGCCCTTGCACCCGGCTCAGTCCGCAGCCACCCCAGAGGGCTTTGCTAAGCAGCATCCACAGGAATTGATTTATTTGCAACACCATTTTACGCCAAACAGAAAACTGACCATAAGGTCTCCCCCCCGGGCATGGTTATGTATGTAGTGGTGTTTTCCCTGTGGAGTTGAAAAGGGCATTTGAAGTTGTTGCCAAGTGTGGGGTTGCTGTAATTCTCTATAAGCTTCAGTAATGAGTAATTTCTCTCTGTTTCCACTTTGGACATTAACTCACTATTTTAATCACATGGCACTCTTTGGGTGTTTGGGGTTTTTTTGGTCTTTTAATCATGGTATTCCCAAAGGCACAGCTATTAATTACAACTATTTCATTACCAAACAGAAGGAAGTACTTCAGCTATATTCCTTCGACACCTCCAGAGGGGCCACATGTAAGAGATTTGAGAGTAGGTTCGAGTTGCGGGGGGAGGCAGGAACCCTACCTCAGCTAAGGTAAGAGGAAATAAGTTTGGGAAACAATGTTTCCAAAATTAGTATTAGGCCTTCTCTCATCATAAAACTGGTAACTACAGTAATTTGAAGGGCAGACAAGCCCACATCAATTTATTGTGAGTAACACAAACAGCTTATGTGTGGGCAAAAGCAAGTGATTTTCACCAAGTGTTACTGAACATAAGAAAGTAATAAATCCGAGTACTTAAATTATTCAAGGAACTGTCTTCAGACAGACAAATATTTACATTATCACATCCAGAAGTAAATCTGCAACTCTTTTTTTATGAGAGTTAGCACATCTCTCTCTTTCTGGAATAAATACTTAAACTATTGAGACTCCAGCTGGTGACACTGTTACCTTAAAAAAAAAAAAATCATTTTCTTAAATCGTTACGGGAAATTTTCTTCCAATAAAGAAAATGTTATGGGCATTGCTCATTCAAATCAGTAACAAAACTCCCACAGATATCAACAGCAGAACTTTACCTCTGGGACAAAGAGGGAGCAAAAAAGAGCGAGCTGTAAACAACTTACAGGAAAGAGAAGCAGGTAAAACATAACCCAATAGCACAAAATCATACGAAAAGTCCTCAGGACTAAGTCTGGACAGTACCTAGTGCCTGTGCACAGCACAAGCCCCAGTGTCCTTGGCCTAAGAAAGTCAGGTTTTAGGGAAAGAAGATGAGCACCCCGCAGCTGCTGAGTGATGTAGCCGCACCACCTACAGGAGTCCTGCCCGCGTCGGGCAGGGACGCAGCGCCAGGTCAGAACGCACAACTCTTGCGTCCAGCAGAGCGTTTTTCGAGCCGTTCCTTACCCACAGAGATGGCCTGCACCTGCTTGGTGACCGAGCTCCAGCGGCACACCTTTCTACCCGTGATGTCCACGCAGAGGAGCGCGCTTTCCTTCTCGTCCCAGACGGGCGACTCCCCAATCCTGTAGCCCTCCTTGGCAACGCACTCGATCCTAATGGATGACATGCCTGTGGGGAAAAGCAGTCCGGCTTTACGTACGCCTGCCAGGAGCGAGCGCGTATGAAATCAAGGCCCGCATCCGAATGCTGAAAGTCTGTATTTGCGCCTGCCGCCGGCTCAGAGCCCCATTTTCAATCTAGAGGGGTTTTACCTGCGCAGAGCAACGGAGTTTGCTTCTCCTGCTTGCACCGATCGCCCGCTCCGTCCTAGTTAACGACTCCCACACGTCCGACAACGTGTGGTCCCCCCCGCCACAGCCTGAGGGGAGCGCGGCCCGGCCCAGACCGCCGCCGAGGCGGGAGGGCGCCCGGGGCCGGCCGGGCGCCCCGCGGGGCGGAGCGCAGCCCTGCCTACCCTCACATTTAAACAACAAAAAAAAAAGGGGGGGGGGGGGGGGGGGGGGATAATAAAAGAAAGGAAAAAATAAATCCGGAGGTGCGGCTGGGCGCCGGGCGGGAAAGGCCCGTCCGCCGGCGGGCCCGCCCCCGCACGCCCGGCTCCTCAGGCGCACCTCCCGCGGCGGCACTGCTGCCGTGCGTGGGACGTTTTCATTTAAATGCATATAAAGAGAAAAGAATAATAATAATAATAAAACACCCACACACACACCCCGCCGGCCCTACCTGTTTCCAGCAGCGCAGCCAGAGGTCCCGGCCCGCCGCCGCTTTTATAGCGGGGAGGGGAGAGGGAAGGCGGCCACGCTCCGCCGGCCTGAGGGGCCGCCCGCGGCTGGGCCTCGGCTGCCCTCGCCAGGGGCGGGCGGGCGCGGCTGGGGCAGGGCCCACGCCCCGCCCGGGCCCGACCTGCGCCGCGGGGCAGGGGCCAGCGTCCACCTTCCCCCCCCCGGCCAAGGCCGGGCCGCCTGGGGTCGGCGCCATGTGGTGCTGTGAGGCCCACGCAGGCAGCGGACAGCAGCGGTTACTTGAGCTGCGGGGGCTCGGCTCCCCCCTCCAAGAGCTGCAGGGAGGAAGAATTTCTCTCCGCGGTGGCCAAGTTTCTCTGCTCCCTGGAGAGGTCGGTTTCCGAAAAGCCTGGTTTCTGCACGCCTTCTCCTCGCTGTGGTTTCGGCATCCACTGGGCCTTCACCCTGACTTCCAGCGCCAGGGATCTTTCTCCACAGCTCCTGCAGCATTTCCCTGGTTATCCAGAGACGTAGGGCCTTCAGCGTGCCCTGCCCTCCTTCGCTCCCTTTGCTCCAAAAACTTCCAAAGGCACGAGGCAAAGGGCTAGCATCAAAATTTCCATGTGCAGTTCTCCATTGCGCCTGCCTGCCTCCATGCTACGGCCGCTGCGGCTCCCAGGCCTCAAGTCGTAAAGCAAAAGACACTCTGTAAATGCCAGCTCTCCTATCCAGCGTCCCGTGACAAATGGCCTTTTGACTTGGATTCAGTCATCCCTGTAGGGATCCGTGATATAAAAATTACTTCAGTCTCACTGCTCAGTATCTCACGCGTCTTCTCCTGGCAACTCAGGGTGCACCAGGTAGAATCGTAGAATCATTAAGATTGGAAAAGACCTCTAAGATCATCGAGTCCAACCATCAACCCAACACTACCACGCCCACTACACCATGTCCCTAAGCGCCTCATCTACACGTCTTTTAAATACTTCCAGGGATGGTGACTCAACCACTTCCCTGGGCAGCCTGGTCCAAAGCTTGACCACTCTTTCAGTAAAGAAGTTTTTCCTAATGTCCAGTCTAAACCTCTTCTGGCGCAACATGAGGCCATTTCCTCTCGTCCTATCGCTTGTTACTTGGGAGAAGAGACCAACACCCACCTCGCTACAACCTCCTTTCAGGTAGTTGTAGAGCACGATGAGGTCTCCCCTCAGCCTCCTCTGCTCCAGGCTAAATAGTCCCAGTTCCCTCAGCCGCTCCTCATAAGCCTTGTGCTCCAGGCCCCTCACCAGCTTCGTTGCCCTTCTCTGGATACGCTCCAGCACCTCACTGTCCTAGGTAGGCGCAGACTGGCTCACCACCGCGTCCCCACAAACCAGCATTAACTTGGCTGCTCCAAAACCCGCCTCTCTCCCAGCCAGGCTCTTGTTTCCAGCTGGCACTTGTAGCAGCCCTTTTATTCAAGGGGCACGGCACAGCACTGCACACCGATGATCGCACAGCACCCACTGGGCTTTTTTACCGGGCAGCCCCCTACACAGCTCCTGTGACAGATTTTGTCTGTTCCTTATCATACACCTTCCTACTGGCAATTATCTCCTGTCAAGCATTTTTAATGGGTTACCTTTATTCATACAGCAGGTGCTCACACCCCAGACTTCATTTGGTCACGTTTTTTTCTTTTAGTGGTATATTTGGAAAGTTCATGGGCTGCATGTCCTTACCAACCCGTGTTTCATGCAGGCTTCCCTCGATGGACTACTACCATGATATTTATTAACTTATTGTCATCTTACCTCGGCAGTTAGGCTTTTATTTTACAGGCTTGCATAGCATTACCTCAGTGATTAGCATTGAATTTTATCTTTTTGCCCCCACAGTGGTGGTGTACAACAAACAGCAGGATTTCATCTCAGACCTGAGGCAAGCAAATTATTAGTGACTGCCAACACAGAAAACAAACATCCAGGAAAAAAGTGCCACAGCTCTCTCTCTTTCATACATTTTACAACAAGGAAAGAAGATCCAAAGTTTTAAAAAAATGAATGTATGCGAAGAATTCATTAAGTAAGTACAGTGAAGTACAATTATCGCTTTTTACAAAGCTCACCCACGTTTGCTCCTCTCCCATTGTCCTTGCACACTACAAGGCCATTTGGGATACGTGGCCAACGCAATGGCTTACTGAATTCAGCAGCAGGAGATACTGACACGCTCAACCCACCTGGCCAGTCTCTCTGCTCCTTGCTGACTTAGGCATTTGCCAGCATGGTTTGGAGGCATCAAAACAAGCTGTGTGTTGGCACACACCTTGGGAGAAAATTAACAGCTTCTGTGAGCGCCGAGTTACAACACAAACTCTGGTCTTCTTCCGAAGTGCCAAATATTTTGAACTTCGATCTTAGTTACACGGGACAGTACTCTTGCTTTGTCTTTTCTGTAATGGCTAATCCAGGCTTGCTGAAAGGTAGAGCAGGGAGGAGTTCACAGGGGGGTGCCTTCACAGAGGGCGTCAGCTGAGGTCTTCTGCCAGTACAAGTTCACCATGGGAGAAGAGCACAGAAGAGATGGCTGCCAAAGATGGTGGTGCCACGTGGCTTCCCCACCGCTGTGTTGCATCACAGCCACGATGTCTACTCTGTGGCCTCCAAATCTGAGCGATAGGGAGCACACGCAGCACCTCCGTGGCTTCCAAAGGAAGTGGCTGGTGGCTCAGGGTTTATTCCACGCGGCAGGGAACATTGCACACTTACTCCTCCTGCTTTGCAGGGAGCAGGGGAAGGGGAATCTTATTATCACAACCACGAAGAGCATAAGGAGTAGATCTGTGACGCAGGAGGCCCTGTAAGGTGAAGTCACAGCCCTCACCCAGCCTGCAGGTTCCCTGGGCCTGCGACAAGCCATTACTCTTCTCACCAGTCAGGAAGTGCTCAGCAGTTCCAGAGAATGGCCCAGTGTGCACAGAGCTGGAAAAATCCCCCCACTCATAAGGGCTGCAGGCAAGAAAGGGTGCTGGACGATTTCAGGGGTTATAAAAAGAAACTGGTTTTTGCTTATGCTGGTTCCTGGAAGGTCACAGTTGTTCTTCTCTGCTGTTATGAGCCTGATCCTGTCATTTCTTCATCTTTAGAGCCATCTTTGTCTTTTTTCTTTCACCTTTAGTCTTCTTGTTTTACTTCTATGTTAGTCCTCCTCCCTGCTTGAAGGTGGGAGGGCTGTAGGCCTTACCCATGCCTGGTACAAAGTGCAAATGCCGTAAATCAGATGTCCGTATCTTACAGCTGCCTCCAAGCACCGCACCACATGAAGGGAGTCTGTCAGGCCTCCTCCGCAGCTGGGCAAGGTGCAGTTGAGAGCAGGGACTGCGCCAAGGGCACGGGAGCCCAAAGAGCCACCACCTCAGTGTAAGCCTGCCCTGCTGTTACATCCTTTAGGGATGCTACAACCATAGTGAGCACATGGGAATTTACCACTAGTGGAGGTAGTGGTACAAGCAAGAGCAGAGGTAGAAGTGGAAGATCAGCCACTGCAATCAGTTGGCTGGAAAGCAAGAGTTGGCACTGCCACACACTTGTTTTCAGCCAAGTATAGTTCTTGGAATTGACTTGTGTGTCCAGATCAAGCTTTTATTTGTTAGTAAGCAACAAGCAGGTCCAGGAGAGATCAAACTGCTGAGAAGTCTCAACTGTTTACTAGTCTGGATGATCACAGTCGCGTATTTAAATAGTCACACAGTTCGAACATTTGCCAAAGTACACTATTTTCCTGCTTTGCAATGTCTCCTTGGGAGAAGGTGGCACGAGGGTGTTAAACAGCAGACTTGTGCCCATTGATTAATTTATATGTTACGTCAAGTCTAACAGCCATTGCTGTCACACTGTCACAGAAGTAAATGTAGAATAGATTAAGAATCTCAAACGGGGAATCTTTTCTAAAAAGGATTGCACCAAATTACCATGAAGTCGTATCAAAGCATTTAGCCTTAAATAGCCAGTTTCTCTCACAGAACTGGCAACGGTACCCTCTACTTACTACATTTTATTATGCAGACTTCTTTCAGTATCATTCCTTATATACCGGCCACAGTCTCACGAAAAAGCATCTCACACCTAAGGACGTAGTGCTATAAGTGTGACCCTTCCCAGTGCAGCCAGCTTCTCAGGTGTTTCACGAACACCCCTCACACCGTCACACGTGCACCTCCAACTTCTTTGTCGTGGGAGCACCTACAAGTGCTAGTTCCTGCCACCTTAAGCTGCCTCACAGAGCTCGAGTGCCCAGCCTGTGCCTTTCCAGCCCTCTGCTCTGCGCTCGGAGCAGCCGGGGAACAGGGCGCTTCAGAAAGCGTTCTTCATTGGAGAACGGCCAAGACATTTTTCATTAATGCCTTACTTTTCTGCTCTTTGTACCCCACGTGACCCGGATTTGCATTTTGCTTGCCTCAGGATAAAAAAAAAAAGAGCATTGATATGTGCTACGGCAGCTGCAAAATTATAGCCACAACGGAGGCCATGCAAGGGAGCCAGGACTTCAGGGAAAGGCAGCATCTTTCATTCAAGTAGCTGAGTTAGCAACAGTGCTTTCAGTGTTTGCGGCTTTCAGGCACGCAAGCCCTTCTTCTGGCCCAAATCAGAAGCAAACTTCAAATTAACTGCAGATTTTGGGCGACTGCTCTGAGCTTAATTTAGCATGTTCAACCAGACAATTTGAGAGAAGTCTGTTTTCTGTATTAGCCATTCGTAACGAGTGTAAACTACAACTTGCTTATGGATATCCGCATCACCTGGCTCATCCACCTTTTGGCCTCTGCGCTTCCTTAAGCCAGGAGAGATGGCTGGCTGCTTGTAGGAGGAATAATCAGAAGGGAGAGGGTAAGGCAATTTTAGAGGAGATAACAGAACAATGGCTGAGCCATCAGTTTTAACGAGGGGAAGTACTTTGGTCAGGCTCCATTCCACCAGATGCAAATGGAGCCTAAAATGCCAGTGATGCTAGGGCAGGGGTTCCGAAACTACTCAGCACCACCCTTCTGAGGTAAGAGGGCTGGAACTACAAAGGAATGCAACCAGACACCGTGGTTTCAGGTGAAGTGGGTGGGCTAGTTTAGCGATTTCCACCCCCACTCCCCATATCTCATTCCTTCACTAGGGCCTGCACTTCCAAAGGTATAACCAGAGCCATTTTCCCAAATGGCATGTAACACATTTTCTTTTTCTAGTCCACTCCAGTGGACTCCTCGTGGTTGCTGAGACCATAGAAAATAAGAGCAGTGGCATATCTTGTTGTTGGTCACAAGCTCAAGGGCTTTCGGATGACCAGGAAATTTCTTGAAGGCATCTTCCTTTATACGTTGCTGTTGTGCTAGGTTTTAAATTCTTCCTCGGGACACTGGCCCATCAATTTGGCCAGCAGAACACCTCCGGAGCTGTTAGGGAACTCTGTCAAAATACGCCTTGTGTCCCTGCCTGGCCCAGTGCTCTTCCGCAGGATGAGGGCGGGTGGGGCAGCACCCAGGGAAAAACAACAGAAACCGGAAAAAATGTCTTGAGGAGAGTTAAGTCAAAAGAAACCATAAAGGTGTCATTACAGAGCCTACCCGGAGATTTAAAACAATGTCTCAGATAAGGCAGCTTAGGCAAGGCAGATACCCAGCTTCAGGGCTGCTGCGAAAGCAATGGGAAGGCAGGGAGGGTCTGCCCAGCCTGAAACAAAAGAGTCCCAGAGAAAGGGCAAGGCAAGGTGGATCCAGGAAGTTGTCCCGGCCAAAAGAAGCCTACTGGAGAAAGATTGTCTGGAAGCTGTACTCTGAGGCAGGGAAACTAATGGGCAAATATCTGAGGCTGCTTCTCCTTACACAACAACGTAGGCACGCAAACTTATCCAAGCTATCTGCAGAGCGATTAACTTGAGGAACAGAAATAGGCATGCACATCTGCTATTTTCAAACAACTTATCCAACTGCTGTGCAACATTTTGTTTCAGAAAGCAGTGCTTGCAGTCACTTTAATCCACTTCTGTCACATTGCTCCAGAAGAGTCCAGAGGTTGACAGATCCGCTGACTTGGTTCGGAAGGGAGCCCGGGAGCAGCTACCCCAGGATGGTCTCTGCAAGAGGGGTATGTTGCAGAATTGCACCTCAGGAGGGGCAAAAGCCGGTTCAGCCATGAAGCTGGCGTAAGGAAGATTCAGAAGCAGCAGTAGCAGGGCATCTCTCATGAAACCCGAACCCAGAATCCATGAGTCTTCACTTCTTCCTAAAGAAGCCGCATTGAGGCATGCCATTGTTTTCCATCTCTGCCCTTCCCCAGTGTTTTTCCCTTGCATGCCAAGCTCCCAGGTTGTGCAAGCAGCTTCCTTTTGCTCATTAATTCACATCAAAAGCATGTTTTCCCAATAGATGTGTCAATTCCCTGCAGTGCTAAACCTTCACGAGTACTACGATCATCAAAATTCACAACAATCAAAATGACTGGTTTCGCTAGATTATCTTTGCAGCTCACAGAGGCAGGCTTTGAACACTTGGTAACGCTCAGTCCCTCCCAGATACCAGATACGCATCACGTGTTTGCAGAACCGCCTGCATGCCTAGGCCTAGCCATCAGTGAGGTACCACATCAAAATCAAGTGAACGTTTCAGGCTTGTTTTTAACAGTTAAACGTTTGTAATTCCTCCTTCTATGGTTTGGGATTCATGGTGCAAAGAAAACATTCTACAAATGACATATGCAAGTTATAGCTGAGAAACATTTCTCTTTGGACAAAGGCATAAATGCAGAAACGATGGTGCTGGGAATCACCGCACAGCCCCTATTAGTGCTTGTGAGAGCTTGGCCCCAGTTACTGTCAACAAGTAACCACACTTACTTATTTGTAAAGACTCTACAAACCAATAGCAGCTGTTTCCAAAATAATGGGGATACCAGTTTCCTTCCTTGGTCCCGTCTTTCCCACATCCCAGCCACAAGCAGACTGTATTGCAAAGGGAATGGGAGGCCGCCAGTAAGAAAGTCATAAAAAGGAAGTCGGTTGCTGGAATCTGTTGCAAGAACGCCTTCAGGGAAGGAGAAATCCTGGTCCTGAAAAACGGCTGACAATCCAACGCTTACTGCTTCTTCCTAGTGCTGATTTTTCCTCTCTTCTGTATGCACCTTTACTGCCTTCTTCCTTTCTTCCCTCCTGTTTTCTTTTCAGCCGAGCGACCTGTTGCTCCATTTCACCCAACCCACCTCCAGCTCTGCTCCCGGCCTGCCTGGGGCCACCTGCTCGGCCACTCCTGCCCGTACGCCAGGCCACAGGCGCGTTGGCCGCTCAGCTCATGGCTCGCTCTGCCGCTGCCTGACCCGCCGCAGGCAGGAGGGTCACTGCTACCTCCAACATGCGGCTTGCAAATCCCCAGTCCCTCTTGAACGCTGGCAGCTACTGAGCAGATCAGAGCGGGAGGGATGCTGTCGGATCAGAGCGGGAGGGGTGCTGTCGGATCGGTTGTGCAGCTACACCTGCTCCTTTCTCTCCACCTTCCTCCCCTTTTTTGCCGCCTTCTCTGCTCTGGCACAGGGAGCAGCTCGTCTCTGCCAGCAAGGTATATCACAGCACCGGCCTGTGGGAGCAGGGGGAACTACAGCAACAGGTCACGCAAAACTGACATAAAACATCAGCCCGGGAACTTGCTGGCAGCGATTTGTCCTTTGCACACACACGGCGATAGCTGGCTGTTAAGTATGCATTTGTGCGTGTGTGCCAGTGTGCAAGAAGAGGGACGAGACAGAAGGCCTGGTGACGGCTCTTCCTCTGTAACTTGATTTGCTTGACCAGGGGAAAAGAGTCATACTAAGGCATAAGCAAGTATCTTAAAAAGTGAGGCCAGGGCACCAAATGGTCTGTTACATTTGCTCAGCTAGGCAGAAACAAAAGCCAGGCTTGGACTATTTGCTATACACAGCAAATTAGTGTTCAGCGACTCTTTTTTGGGAGGCTGAAGGGGAAGGGTTTTCCTTGACACTTCAACTTGTTAAAGTATTGCCAGCTCTGCAGAAATAATTTACTCCTGATGGACACAGTACTGCTATTAGACTGATGAGTTTAGCAACCTGCCAGACACAGAGGGTAAAGCCCTGAATAAATCACAACAAATGAAAATACTGTTAGCAGTTTCATAATTTAATGAAAAAGTACTTGTAAAAAGGGGACATCTGAAAAAGACCGAGTCCATCTTGGAAAATTGAATATATATATATTTATATATATAAAACAAAATGCAAAAACACAAAAAAAATTTGACAAATAAGGTTAAGAGGTAATACTTCAAACAGTTAGCCACCGAACACACAATAAAAACTAGCAAATGCACTTTGGGGACAATACTTGAGAACTACATAACCAAGGGCTCCTTCATATATCTATTAAAATCATGTAAAAATTAGCAAAACTATTGCCCAGACTGGAAACAACTGAATTAATAACCCCAGAAGAGCAGAAACACTGAGTTTTGCTGAAGCACCATTTTCCCTCCCTTCTGTCATAGGCTTCCGGCCACAAAATAACATGAAGGCTTTGCTGACCTCCCAGATAAGTGTTCCCAATACGAGCTTCATAAAATTTCATGACCAGCAAGAGAGGATTACTAATAAATATCGAAGGAGAACCTAGAGAATCAGAACTGGAGTACAAATGAACAGACATTTGTTTACTTATTCTGAATGACCCATGGCTTGGAACACAAAGCATTTCCCGTTAAAATAAAATATGTGGAAACCTAAAAAGCTACTGCTTATTTACACCAAAAGAAATAATTTTGAAGATACAGCTCTAGAAAGATCAATTACACAAATATACATAAAATCAAGAAGTGAAAAAAAAAAAAAATTAAGATGCATGAAGCAAACAGAGCAGAATTGCCAAGTATACTTTTTTTTTTATTTCACTACTGAAAAGTCCTCCAGCCCCTGACCTGCTAGTCCTATTGCAACTAGGGAGATTTCAAAGTTTAAAACAAATCTAAAAATGTCGTTGCCATTTCCCAAGCTAAAAGCAATAAATTAAGATTATGAAGAAAAACAGGTGGATTCTGCATAGTTGTCTTCACGCTGGGTGGGGAACACCTTTTGTTTCTAGACAAAATGAACCCTCAACAGAAAAGAGCCGTATATCGTGCCCTATACAACCTATGGCCCATTTCAGCCAGTGATGTGGGGACTGAGAATGTTGTGTGTTTATGAAATGTACAGCATTTCAGAGAAAAACAGTGCAGTTACTTTGTTGATCAACACAACACCATGTGGAAAAGAGTAAGTCTGTTTGCATTCCAACAAAAATCCCCTGTCATTGAAACGAACAGGAAAGGATTCCCCTTCCCTTCTCGCTTCCTCATACTGGCTGAAATTTCATCACTACTTAACAACTGCTCATTTTAAAGACATACAAAAAAGTGTTAGTCTGGGAAACAGCAACTGATCCAGAGGTTGAAAAGCAGCTTAATAAAATAATAAATTTTCAGCAATTAAAAAAAACATACTCCAAATGATGACTGGCTAAAATTTTACAGACCTAGATGCCAGAAATAAGGCTCCTACGCCTATATTCAGGCAACTAGGGTTGAAAATTTGTGCCTGCATAAAAAGTTCAGACAAAATTATTTCTAATTCAGCTTATTTTAAAAATACCAGGTACAAACACCTCTGGACATGAAATCTCAGTTTCAAGAGGAACCTGGCATCACCGGTGATTGCCTAAATTTAAGTGTCAAATAGCATTTTTCTTTGAAGTAGTACATCTACTTTTGTAAACACTATCCACAAAATTAGCCATCTGTACTTGTTAGCTGGGTAAAATATTTACAAGTGCATCCCACAACAAGCAACTATGTACAGAGATTAAAAAAACTGAAATACTAGAAGTTGTATATTTACAAAATAAGCAAATTATTGTGAAGAGAAACACAACCTTCAGCAAGAGCAGGGAATGGGGGCACATCTAGAGGTCAGCGAGTTTGGCAGCGCCAGCGACGCCTGCTTCCACCCTCTGCAAGGAGCCTGCAAATGCCACTGCAGTTCAAAGCCTCCTGCAGAAGAGGATCGTCACTTAGTAGTCACTTTGGGCCTGATCCAGCAGAGCACACCGGCATGCGCTCGGAGATCTGAGCACAAACGTTCCCCGGGGAAACCAGCAGGACTTTTCACGTGCTTAACTTCCTAACACATCCGCAAGTGCGTTGCTGGATCAAAGCCATACTGCAGGTGCCGTAAGAATGCAGTTTCAGTGTCTCCATTTGCAGTCTCTTGCAACATGCTAAAGCAATGCAAGGACTTCTTTAATACCTGTCCACCACCACAAGATTGACATAACATGAACACGTTGCCTCGCACATAAGCTGGCAAGGGGGAAGCAGTTTCCTGAATTTACGCAAGGATTAACCACTTCGTGGTCTCCCAGATGTTACCCCCTAATAAAAGACATCGTTTTCCACATGACTTTGCAACAACGCAGTTAACCTTGCGAAGACTGCAAGCCAATTCACAGTTGAACAAAACTACTATGATTTCTCTCCCCTCCCCCCATCCCCTCCTGCAACTCTTCCTAACGTAGGTCCTGGGCTATTTTCTGGAACCTTGTGATGCTGAGCTCTGCACTGGTACACTGGAATACATAAAGGCTGAGTTACCCCGTGGGGGCTTCTAATCACCTTTGTACTGAACTGTGAGAAATCATATTCTTTTTGTTTCTATTGTGACAATCTCTTCCAAAGTCCTTACTTGGGCTTTCTCTCTCTGAGCTACTTCGTCTTAACCTCACTTGCTCTTTGTTTTCATCACTTTCTGCTTCAGAGTCACTCAGTTCTAAGTCAGGACAGTACCCGTCGTTGTCCTGGTACGGAGCACCTTCAAGCGTCTGCTTGCTCCACAAGCGATCTTTTGTTGCAAGTCTTCTCGTTGGCTTTTCACAGCACCGGAGATCTTCCGTGGTCCTCACCAGACTGTTGGTAGCCTCTTTAAAGGACCGACTAAAATGTTCTATGGTGGATTTTCTGAAACCGCTCTGGCTGGCCAAGTGAGCTGTGAGCACGGACTCTTGTTCGTAGGGTGTCTGGCTGGAGCTGTCTCTCTGGCTCACGTCTCCAGCCCTGCCCATCAGACCGTTGGACTTGGCTGCCAGTCTTGAGTTCTCCTGCTGCACCCGCCCATTCCCAATGGAAGACTGTCCATGCAAAGCAGCCTGGAGCGCTAAGGGCTTCCCGGACGGCTGGGCCCGGTGAAACTCCGGCATCTGTGTGGGGCCAGAATCCTTTGCCTCGCTCCGAGGCTTGCCAATCCCTGCCAGCAACCCGTTACTTCTGCTGTCATGCTGATACCTGGAGTAAGATTTTGCTTTAATTTCAAACGATTCCTTTGACATCGGCACGCTCCGTTTGCTGTAAACAGTGCTGTTGTTGTCAGGAGAAAGCGGTCTGTTGCCAGGCTTCAGAGAGTTATTTTTGCAGTCTCCTAGTGCTGATTTGGGCATTTTTAACTTCAGGGTGATCCTGGGAGGTGGGTAGAACAGTGTGTTCTCTAGTGCACTTGTCAGGGCATGGCCTACAGGAGAAAGAGACAAGGGGGCAGAAGAAAAAACAGGCTTTTTTAAAAGAAGGTAATCGTTTTGTTATCTGTAACAAGTTTTATAGTCCATTAGAAGGTCATTCAACAGTAAGAAGCATTTGCAAACAATTAGCGTGAAATTATTTTAGGACATTAAAGATTGGGATAAAGAAAACTGTTCCAAATTACCCACCGTTTCAGAATTTAGGTAAGCATTTTAGCATTTCCATTAAAAACAACAATGTGCCCTTTTTACAGGGCCAGTGAATTGAACCAGTTTTGAGATATGACTGAAGTAGTTCCAACAAAGTTATAAAAAAAGGTTCATATTCAGTTTTGGATGGAGAAAAAACAATGCTTCAAACTGAGTTTCAATTTGGACTTAGTTCAACTCTCTGCTTTGTATTATAAAATTCTCTACGCTTTAGAGGTCTTTTCACCCCAATATATTAGTCTTTATGATATTATACGCATACAGCACCATTGCAAAGTAGCTATCAAGCTATTCTAATAAGCATTAAAAAAGCACTTGTATTTGTAAAGACATAAAATAAATTTAGTAGACGTTTCTAATAAAATGCATTTACCCAAAACCAAAGTACTTTAGAGTACTGCTGCTTCCACAAAGTACTAGTCTGATCTAAAACAGTTTTAAAAAAACCACCTTGTCAGTACTAATGAAACCTATCCATGTTTCAAGGGTAGAGAAAAAAAGCACAAAGACTTTCCTCTAAATTGGTCATGAAAAACATAGTATGTATCTTGAAAGAACAGCGAGATCTTAATTTGACATTGAAGAAATAGCTGCCTTCCCTATTTAAAAAAAAAAAAAAAAGTAATTGCACTGTAATATATACTCTTCCTCTTTCCAAGTGTTGTGTTCCTTATTTCAAGACGGTCGCTATAAAAATGAAGGGCAGAGTGGGTTTTGGTACATCAGCATTCCTAAGCAGTTACTATTCACTATTAAAAAGCAGAGTACTTAAAACTCTTTTTGAAGGAAGGAGAGTAACTGCAGCTGGCAGGCTAAGAAACGCCTCTTTGCGCTGTTCATCAAGCATGCAAGGCAACGTGAGAACAACAGCGATTCCCATCAGTCACTCTTCTCTTTTGCCTGAAGGAACCAACTTCTGACAGCAAGCAAAAAGCCTTCTCAGCTGGAGAACCAAGCAGCAGCGCAGAGCTTGCTGTGGGGAAACAGTACCATAAAACAGCAGCCAAGGACGTGAAGATCCCCACCAGCTCGTTTCTGCTATCTGGATGCCATAGTGATTAATAATTAATAGGCATATACCAGAAACGGCCACAAAATAAATACCCAAGTAAATACTTTAAGAGATCAAAGCGTTTTGTGTATGTTGCTACTTTCGTTGACTGTGTACTTGAAGAAAGTTTTTAAAGGCAGATTTACAATGTTAAAAACACTAAGCAGGAACATAAAAAGAACACATTTTTTAGTTTAAATTCAGATAGAATTTGTAAATATTTTACATTTATGTGATTACCTGCAGCAATTTCCTGATTAATGAGCTGGACTTGCAAATTGAAGACCTGTTCATGTACTTTACTATGAGACAACTTCAGTTTCTCTCTCCTGCTTACCATGTAGCAGAGATTTCTTACCTACGGAGGAATAACAGGAAACTTCAGAGGCAATAAGAAAATAAATCCTGACATAGCTTAAAAAAGTGCATCAACAACAGAATTAAAATAGCATTATGTGCAAAATCCCTTGGCAAAGTTCTTGTGAATATTACTGAACATACGTAACTATGAATTAAAAAAAAAAAAACTGGAATTTTTTTAATTGCCAATTTAATGAATGCCTTGAATATCTTCTGCAAGAAAGCAGAATATATTTTCATCTATAGGAACAGTGAGCGAACATAAAATTCCAGTCAAAAGAAAAGTAAGTAATTTCTAAGACTTGCTTGTCTGTAAGCCTGCTTCCACTATGTACGATGCTGGGGATGTTACTGCAGGCAATACTGGATTCTCCCAGAATTTCCCTGCAAAGTGTTTCATAGAATGATTTTTAACAGCTAAACTATGATTGTTTCCCCTAAAATTATTGCAACGTTATAAAGTAATACTTTTCACAAAGCTACCCAAGACAGCCAGCTTGTTTGGACCAAAACTAACATGTAGATCACCTCTAAAAGAACACTCTGGCTTCATGTGCAACGTACACATTTTGGCTGACCCATTTAGAGTTTATTTTCCGACTCCATTGCATTGACTCATGAAGTTCAACACGGCCAAGTGCAAGGTCCTGCACCTGGGTCGGAGCAATCCCCAGTATCAACACAGGCTGGGGGATGAAGGGATTGAGAGCAGCCCTGCCGAGAAGGATTTGGGGGTACTGGTGGATGAAAAGCTGGACATGAGGAGACAATGCGCGCTCGCAGCCCTGAAGGCCAACTGGAGCCTGGGCTGCATCAAAAGCAGCGTGGCCAGCAGGTCGAGGGAGGTGATTCTGCCCCTCTACTCTGCTCTGGTGAGACCCCGCCTGGAGTCCTGCGTCCAGCTCTGGGGCCCTCAGCACAAGAAAGACATGGACCTGTTGGATTGGGTCCAGAGGAGGGCCACAAAAATGATCAGGGGGATGGAACACCTCTCCTATGAAGAAAGGCTGAGACAGTTGGGGTTAATTCAAGCTGGAGAAGAGAAGGCGCCCGGGAGACCTTATTGCAGCCTTTCATTTTATGAAAGGGGATTATAAGAAAGACAGAGAAAGACCAGGGCCTGTAGTGACAGGACAAGGGGCAACAGTCTTAAACTGAAAGAGGGTAGGTTTAGATTGGGCATAAGGAGGAAACGTTTTACAATAAGGGTGGTGAGGCAGTGGAACAGGTTGCCCAGAGAAGTTGTGGATGCCCCATCCCTGGAAGTGTTCAACACCAGGTTGCATGGGGCTTTGACAACCTGATCTAATGAAAGATGTCCCTGCCCATGGCAGTGGGCTTGGACTAGATGATCGTTGAAGGTCTCTTCCAACCCAAACCATTCTGTGATTCAATTCCACATAATTCTACTTTCACTATTTGTTTGAATTAACAGCAATATTTCCACCTAATGAAATGAGAACAGGAAGAGGCACTGAAAGTTCTTGATAAACACTTAAAAGAGCTTTCAGAACACAGAAACAGCGTAGGGGCTGGTTGAAAGATATTTGCCAAACATAATTCCCCCAGCACTCAACTCCATCTGTTCAGAACTGGAACCTCTCTCCCCAGAAAGGAAATTCCAAGATTCCCAAATTTATTTTCATGCCAAGACATAACTGAGCAGGAAAATCTCATGGCACAGGAAGTTCAGAAACTTTGAGACAGCCGTTTCAAAGTATGAAGTATAGAATCATAGAATCATTTAGGTTGGAAAAGACCCTTAAGATCATCGAGTCCAACCATTAACCTAGCACTGCCAAGCCCACCACTAAACCATGTCCCCAAGTGTCACATCTACACGTCTTTTAAATATTTCCAGGCATGGTGACTCAACCACTTCCCTGGGCAGCCTATTCCAAGGCTTGACAACCCTTCCGGTGAAGAAATTTTCCCTAATATCCAATCTAAACCTCCCCTGGCGCAACTTGAGGCCATTTCCTCTCGTCCTATCGCTTGTTACTTGGGAGAAGAGACCAACCCCCACCTCACTACAACCTCCTTTCAGGTAGTTGTAGAGCGCGATGAGGTCTCCCCTCAGCCTCCTCTTCTCCAGACTAAACAGTCCCAGTTCCCTCAGCCGCTCCTCATAAGACTTGTGCTCCAGGCCCTTCACCAGCTTCGTTGCCCTCCTCTGGACACGCTCCAGCACCTCCATGTCCTTCTTGTAGTGAGGGGCCCAAAACTGAACACAGTATTCGAGGTGCGGCCTCACCAGTGCCGAGTACAGGGGCACGATCACTTCCCCGCTCCTGCTGGCCACACTATTTCTGATACAAGCCACGATGCCGCTGGCCTTCTTGGCCACCTGGGCACACTGTCAGCTCGTCTTCAGCCAGCTGTAGACCAACACCCCCCATGTCCTTTTCCACCAGGCAGTTTTCCAGCCACTCTTCCCCAAGTCTGTAGCATTGCATGGGGTTGTTATGTACCTCCACTCAAAATAAGTACATAAATTTTAACAAAACTTGATGCAAATGAACCACTCGTCAAGCAAAAAGAAAAAGCTTTAAATGGTTTCTTTAAAGACAAAAAAAAAAACCCAAACCAAAATCCCAGCCCTCCATTTGAGGCATGTTACGGATTTTTTTTTGAATAAGGATCCATATCCAAAGTGCTCTTGGAAAAGGAGATCTGAGCTTGATTATGATTAGATTCAAGACAACAGTTAGACTAACAAGTGCAAGTCTCAACTCCAACACTCATCTCCCTGTATTTTCACGCTCTTTTCTCCCCAATATTGTTTTCCCTTTTTTTACACCACTATTTTCTCTCTTCTGTTTTTCCTTCTCTTCTTCTCCAATGTCTCGTCTCCATATCACATTTAGCACACCTACTTTATTTTGTTACCTTTCTTTACATTCACCACCTATCTCTAAGCACTTGAAAACTGCAGGTGATCACTAGCTAACAGGCCAACCTAATGGGCAGCCCCCGCGTGGTAACAAGCCTGGCTTCCTCCCCCATCAGTTGCTGGAAGAAGGCACTACGTATGCCTTCCTAATAAATTCCTGCTCTGAATTTTGCTGAAGGACTCCATCTTTTCAAACTACCAGCTAGCTGGCAATCTGATAAGAGCCCAGCTAGCTACTGATAAAAAGATAATTTCCTTTTCCTCCTTCTCAGTAAAGCCACAAGCAGTGGTAGACTCAGTGGGTTATTTTCAGACCGCTAACCAACCGTAGCACCCAAGGCAGCTACGTGCAGTGAAAGCATCTAGGTCAAGGGAGCAATGAGCGATTCAGCCTGCCGGCTACCTGGGACTAGCTGACACCAGCATGCTGGCGAGGAAGAGAGGTGAGTAAGGCTCCTGATTCAGATGTCACGGGAAGTGGTATGAGTACAGGCCAGCATTCTTCTTCTGTGTGTGCAGAGCCAAAAAGTCACCATGGAAGTTAACCATCTAGGACTTCACCTACTTGCCTTCAAACCATGAGGGTGAAAAGGTCTGCTTTAATATATTTTTAGGATTCTCCAAAAGCTTAATGCACACTCACCAAAGAATACTTACTGCTTTACCTATGCAAACTGATTTTTCCAAACCCAGAGTTGGCTAATATTTACCATTCTATTACAAAACACCTTTTTAAGTACAAATTAAGAGTCCCTCCATCCCAGACAGAAAGTGGAAGACAAGAATTTGTTAAACCTGCCCCATTCCTTCGCTGTTTGCACTTACTTTCGTTGAATAAAACTAACATTTTTTGTTATTGAATCTGTATCACTAGCAACTACTACAGCTGGGCCAAATAAATTTACTCAATTTTTCTAAACATTTACTCAATTGAAGTTGAAATCAAAGAGTTAATCAGCAAATGGGTCCATTGTGCATAGAAACATGCATCTTAAAATACATAAAGGAATAACCTCTAAGCATGTCAGGAAGCACTCTTTTCACATTGGATCTCTCACTGGACTGAGAAGAGACAGTTCCTGAAAGTGTCTGCAGCAGGCAATGCAGCATACCAAAAGATTGGAGTTGAAGGCCTTCCTTTTTTTAATTATTATTTTAAAAATCACCTCCCTGTGCTTCCCCCATACCCACTTTCATCCCTGAACAAAGACCTTGCTCAACTGCAAATATTTTTTCAAAACTTTACCAGTTAAACTCTTACCCTCTCTAGGTCTTGCCTCAAATGCATGAACATCCTCATGCGAGTATGAATGCTATCTTCTTTTGGCTGCACCAAGCCATTTTCTTCATCCTCCTTGGGAGGAAACAATGGTTTGTTAAAGTTACTTTTTCGCTTTAATTTCCAGTAATTGTAGATGAAGTCTACAGCAAGTTTAGGAAGGCCCAGTTCTGCTGCAACATCCTCCACTTTAACTAGTGAGTAAAACTCTTCTTCCAGCTCTCGGAGTTTCTGGGCTCTCAAACTGGTTTTCTCACTCTCTGTTTGCTTCTGGTCTGACATGCTCTTGGGGTGCTCATCAACATCAGGCAGTGAATTCTGTTTGTTCTTGCTGTGCTTTAGACAATACGACTTGAACTTGACCTCATCCCCATCATCCAGGATAGTCTTCATCTCTAAGCTATGCTCAAAGGCACAGGTGACATGAAAGGCAGTGATACAGCTTTTCACAGAACACTACAGGCAAAATAAAACAAAAAACCTCAATCACTAACAGTAGCAACAAACCAGAAAAAAAGGAGAGAATTATTTTAATTACATGAAAGTCCACCCCTACACAAACATATTTCCTAAGCACTCTTAAAAATATCTGTTGATCTCTTTGAATTTGGTATCACCCGATTTAGTATTTTCTCTTTTGTGAGCAGTGTTCAACGGAAGGACCTTTCTATCCATCTCTGACCCACATAGTAGCAGTCCGTACACATCTCAGCCTTATTCAAAAGAAGGCAACTCAGACTAACTCCTAAATCTCCGTGCTAGTGAACTAATTTGATAGCAAACAGCTATGAAGAAGTAGGCATCTATCCAACAGTCATCTGCATTATAAAGCATCTCTGAACACCGGAAGAACAAAACGCAAACCTGAAAAAACTCTTCTCACATAGACTCAAGAGTTACCACACGACAAGTACGTACCTGAATGCAAGCACCAGTTTTCAGTTTGCATAAACTACACACTAGAGCCCATCGACTTGGTGGAATGTGAGACACCTTTGTGATTGGCTCCATCCTTTCTGGACAAGCAATGCTAACCTGTAAACAAAAAACCAGCATGGAAAGCAGTTATCAAGGCAATAAAAGCAAGCTCTCCATTAATACCAGAAGAAGAAATATGACCACACATTTATCTCACTGCGAGATCTCCATGTGCTCATACTTCTTAGCAAGGATCCCACATGAAAACAATATTGTGGCATACTACTAATTTAACCTGGTGGCTAGAAGTTGCAATTCTTCAAAACGTTTGAGGCATCTACAGCATGCCTTGTTATGAACCAGTTGAGAGACTGCAGTAAGTGATCCTTAAGTTTATTTCCTTTCCATTCCATTTTTTTTTCTGTGCTGCTTTAACAGGTCTAACTTAAAAAGTACCAAAATACAAGCTACTCAGAACAAAATAGGAACACTTACTCATACTTACGTGAAAAGTTCCTTCTTTAAGATCCACAGATCTGCTACAATAGCTACTTCTGCCAGCTCACAATCTGGGGCAGAACCAAATCTGTCAGTCAGCAGCCAGGGAAAGCCTCGCTTCCCAGCTCTGCCTCTCCACTGAGCGCTCCCAATGCAAGAGGTGATTCTCTCTCCTAACTACAGATTGTATCAAGTATAATTTGAGAAAGAATACAACAAACTTCTCTTACTGCAAAGCACGGTATATTCTCTTGTGCCAGTTTTCACATACTTAGTCTGGATGATCCATTTGTCTCTGGTAGACCAGATTATGGATATTAATACTAAAAGAAAGAAAAAAATTCAGATAAGCACAGGATACTTTTTCCTATTCTTTGTTATACTAACATCCACATATCCATTGTGATAGAAATTTCTCAGCCGCCTGTTGTCCATGCTGGGAAATAAGGACTGTCCTCCATAATCTGGACACCAAAACAGACATAAATTATCTCTGTAGGCATCCCTGAGCCACTCCTGACAGACAGGATTTATCCAAGGACAGAAATAAAAAGTTGGCCAGCTCTGAATGACCAACATGCAGAACTAGGCCAGTATGAGAATGGCACATGGCAGAAGATTTCAGTGAGATAACTGTTCTGTCCCAAGAATGCCAGTCTCCAAAAGCTTGGATTTTGATGCTTACACAGCACTTTCTGAATTTAGCCATTGTGTGCTTTGGAGGGCTACCTGCCTGAAGAAGAAATACAATGCTGATTCTAGCTAAGAAGATCTCCACGCTTTCTATGAACAATTCACCTGAACAGAGCAGACCTGTATTTCCAGTGGTAGGATAGGGGCCTCTTCTCAAAGGGGTCAGATCTAAGAATTCAAAGAAAAAAGGTTCCTTGGTCATGCTCTGTGGCACTGTGAGGCCAGAATAAAGCTGATTCCTTAAGAAATAAGTTAAGGCTGAGATTGGAACAGCAATTGTTTTTTCTAGAAAACTTTAAGAGTGTTACGCTACAGTAGTTTCCATAGATTACCTCCACAATAAGACTTTCCTAGGGAAATCCAGGTTATATTAATTAGTTTAACATGTGATAATTAAACCATTGACTTTACAAGAGCCAGTAGCCTAAGCTGAATTTTGTAGCTTCCCTTTTGGGGTACATCAACGTATTCATTTTAAAACCTGCTTAATCCCTGAGGAGGAAAGGTTTGCTTCAGCAGACGTTCTCTGTGAGGTAGACTTATCCAAAGACAGCAGTGCTAAGTTGATCAAGTCCGAGAGTCATAGTTGCTATGCTCAACCTGAGTATTTTTGCTACTTTCTCCTTATCATTGCATTGCTCTAAGGATCATTTAAGTAGGTGGAAAAGACAGCTTTGCAAGAGATTACTTGGTTCATTATTTCCACATTTTAAAAGGTTGATCAGCAGTTCATGAATGAATGACATAAATTGACTCTAATAAGATTTATATTTGTTGTAGTACTTCACCCCCTGGTCCCCCAGCTGCAAGCCACATCTTCTGGAACATACTGAGGTCAACCTGCTGCATGGCGTTTCCAGAAGTCTTCATTAGGAAGATAGTGAGATGCTTCAGAGAGGGTCCAGGTTTTACCAGACAAGAAGGAGAACAGGCAGGCAATATGTCATGCCCTCATCAGGTAGAGGTGACAAACAATTTAATCTGTTGTGGCCTTCCTATAAATTGGTGGGAAAGTGACAAAGCTGTCCCTGAAACGCTTGAATGGTTCCACAAAATCATGTCCAGCACTCTTAAACATCACCAAATGTAGCTGTTTTGCTTCCAAAATGAAAGAGCCTTTCATCAACCTAACGTGACGTTGTTCAAAACAGAGCTGGTTACAAGTTGCACAGGTATTTCTGAAGCAATATTGTACAAAGACTGACTGCAATTCTCGTTCCAGTTACCACTACACTAAGAGGCAAGACTTCCTTTGGGAATGAAGGGATTATATCAACTTGTCAGGTTGTCTATATTCCTTTCAAAAAGAAACCAGAATCTTCAGTGAATTTTTCTGGAGACTGAGCAATACCAGCTTTCCACCATGCTTCCTCGCAGGAGCTGGGAACTGACACACATCTTCTCCCTATCCCTCTTTGCCCCTTTTAATGCTCTCCCTGCTCCTTCCCCAGAGGGGACTCATAAGGTCAGGAAATGTTTATGGTGGAAATACTGTCCATTCAGCTTGTAATGCTGCCTGTTTATATTACTCCACTTTGCAAAAGTACAAAGAGGCACTTACAGAGTCAGGTGCAATTTATTTATACTGGCCTCATGCCGCCTGCGTGTTTCTGATATTCAAAGAGAAGAATCAAGGCAAAGTCTGTTTGAACTTCGCTGCTCACAAGGGATCCAGAGGGCAGAGAAGCCAACCTTTTCATTCCCCAAAACCTCCCATCCCAAGGCAGAAATGATCCATCTGCTGTAACATGTAGCTGTTTTCTCTGTTTTTTCTTCACCTTGTAACATGTTACATTTTGACTGCTGTACTCTGAAGCGGTTTTAAGAGTGGGAGAGAGTGAAGACAATGGGCTGTCTTCTCTGCAACTGTTATGCACACGAGCTGCCATCTCAATCGTCACCCTGCTGTCCTCTGCTCCCCTGCTAACCTGCCGGGAGCAGCTGCAGGAGCGCACAATGATCTGCATTGGTGGCTGGGAAGGGCAGCCCAGCGGCTGGAGCACAGCCACTCACAACAGCAGCTAAGGAGAGTCAATTTGACACCCTTCCAGTTGTAGCAAGGAAAAATATCTTTCCCCTGCAGCTAACACCACATTGATTGAGGGACGACGTAACTGTAATGGGTTATCTAAGGCAGACAAGGACCTTGGATTTCAAAACACTCGGTATAAGTTTTCTGGTCTCAGTGTTTCCTTTTTTTATTTTTTTAAAAGAATGCCTTTTAAGAAAACATGAAATAGACTACACATTTACACTAAAAGACAATGAAGGCAGAAGGGTCAAGAAAGCCTTTTGATAACATTAGCTCACAAGGAAGGGAGGGAAGAAAAAACATTTTAAGACAGTGCCGAATGAGTTAATGAAGGAAAATACCTGGTGCAATTGCCTGCAAAAATGCTAGCCTATACTTGGTGATTCATGAAGTCCCTCTTTGAACCTTTTAACCACAAGGCACAGACATGTTTATGGCCCATTCCTCTCTGCATTCTGCCTTGCTCCATTTTATTAGAGCCAAAAGAGGAAATGGCAGTGACTTTATAATTAATCTATTTCTTTCGGGGGAGTTCCAGTGTGCTACTATCTTGGGGAGAAGAAAAATAGGTATATGAGAATACACATTCTCCCCTAAAGTATCCATCCCCAGGTCTTCAAACTCTGGGTCTTTCTTGCCCCCCACAGCACATAAGGCCATAGTGACTCTCCAGACACAAACTGACGTGCCATTTTAGTAGAGATTCCCAAAGGTTTCTCTGGCTTCTCCAGTGACTGAACTGTTTTACAAGTGACAACGCAGGAGACTGAGTGAGAAAACGGATCCAAGAGGCATTTCCCACCCCTACTGGCAGGTGTCACCTCCTCACTATGCCTGACACACTTGGTATTGCTGTGGAGGGGAGGAGGTGGCCGAGGCCTGGAGCCACCAAATGGGCTGTGGGAGCAGCCGGATTTGAGCTCTCCCACCTGGGTGCTCCCCGGCAGCTTCTCTCCTTCGGCCAGAGGAAGGTGGGCAGGTGGGAAGGCAGCATGTGCTCCCTGCCCTGCCATCACCTGCTTCCCAAACCTGCCGGTTCCTCTTCTGCTGGTGAGAGCATCAAGGCAACCACATGCAGAAAGAATCTTAGGAAAACCAGTCCGCTCAGAGCCAGGAGAGCTTCCACCCAAGACACTTCATAAGTACAGGAGGAAAAGTCAGAACATCTGTTTTTTAAAAATTTTAAAATAAACCTTTCTTTTTTTTCTCAAATCCTCTCTCCTTAAAGGTGGAAGAGATGCCGGGAACTACAAGCAGGCCTGAAAGGAAAGGGGAACTGCAAGATAACCTCCTTGAAAAGCAGATATATGCCTGAGTCAGAGCAAGGAATTACACATTGCATCTGGCTGCTATGTTAAAAAAAATACCCAGAATCTTAACATCTTCCTCAAAGTTTTGCAAACATGAGGCCTGGCTGCACTTGGGAGCAGAAGGTTCAGAAAATGATAGAATCACAGAATCATAGAATAGTTTGGGTTGGAAGGGACCTTTAAAGGTCATCTAGTCCAACCCCCCTGCTGTGGGCAGGGACATCTTCAACCTGATCAGGTTGCTCAGAGCCCCCTCCAACCTGACCTTGAATGTTTCCAGGGATGGGGCATCTACCACCTCTCTGGGCAACCTGTGCCAGTGTTTCACCACCCTCATTGTAAAACATTTCTTCCTTGTACCTAGAATCATAGAATCACTAAGGTTGGAAAAGACCTCTAAGATCTTCGAGTCCAACCATCAACCCAACACCACCATGCCCACTACACCATGTCCCTAAGCGTCACATCTACACGTCTTTTAAATACCTCCAGGGTTGGTGACTCAACCACTTCCCTGGGCAGCCTGGTCCAAGGCTTGACCACTCTTTCAGTAAAGAAATTTCTCCTAATGTCCAATCTAAACCTCCCTTGGTGCAACTTGAGGCCATTTCCTCTCGTCCTATCGCTAGTGACTTGGCAGAAGAGACCAACACCCACCTCGCTACAACCTCCTTTCAGGTAGTTGTAGAGCGCGATAAGGTCTCCCCTCAGCCTCCTCTTCTCCAGGCTAAACAACCCCAGTTCCCTCAGCCGCTCCTCATAAGACTTGCTCTCCAGACCCTTCACCAGCTTCGTTGCCCTTCTCTGGACACACTCCAGCACCTCAATGTCCTTCTTGTAGTGAGGGGCCCAAAACTGAACACAGTATTTGAGGTGCGGCCCCACCAGTGCCGAGTACAGGGGCACGATCACCTCCCTGCTCCTGCTGGCCACACTATTTCTGATACAGGCCACGATGCCGTTGGCCTTCTTGGCCACCTGGGCACACTGCCGGCTCATGTTCGGCCGGCTGTCAACCAGCACCCCCAGGTCCTTTTCCTCTGGGCAGCTTTCCAGCCACTCTTCCCCAAGCCTGTAGCGTTGCCTGGGGTTGTTGTGACCCAAGTGCAGGACCCGGCACTTGGCCTTGTTGAACCTCATACAGTTGGCCTCGGCCCATCGATCCAGCCTGTCCAGGTCCCTCTGCAGAGCCTTCCTACCCTCCAGCAGATCAACACTCCTGCCCAACTTGGTGTCATCTGCAAACTTACTGAGGGAGCACTCAATCCCCTCATCCAGATCATTGATAAAGGTATTGAACAAGACTGGCCCCAAAACTGAGCCCTGGGGAACACCGCTCGTGACCGGCCGCCAACTGGATTTAACTCCATTCACCACAACTCTCTGGGCTTGGCCGTCCAGACAGTTTTTTATCCAGCGAAGAGTGTACCTGTCTAAGCCGTGAGCCGCCAGCTTCTCTAGGAGAATGCTGTGGGAGACAGTGTCAAAGGCTTTACTGAAGTCCAGGTAGACCACATCCACAGCCTTTCCCTCATCCACTAGGCGGGTCACCTGGTCATAGAAGGAGATCAGGTTGGTCAAGCAGGACCTGCCTTCCATGAACCCGTGCTGGCTGGGCCTGATCCCTGGTTGTCCCGCACATGGCTTGTGAGTGCCCTCAAGATGAACCGCTCCATAATCTTCCCCAGCACCGAGGTCAGGCTGACCAGCCTGTAGTTCCCTGGATCCTCTTCTGGCCCTTCTGGTAGATGGGCATCACATTGGCAAGCCTCCAGTCATCCGGGACCTCCCCAGTTAACCAGAACTGCTGGTAAATGACGGAGAGTGGCTTGGCAAGCTCCTCTGCCAGCTCCCTCAGTACCCTCAGGTGGATCCCATATGGCCCCATAGACTTGTGAGCATCCAGGTGGCGTAGCAGGTCGTTAACTGCTTCCTCTTGGATTATGGGGGGTTTATCCTGCTCTCTGTCTCTGTCTTCCAGCTCAGGGGGCTGAGTAGCCTGAGGATAACTGCTCTGACTATTAAAGACTGAGGCAAAGAAGGCGTTAAGTACCTCAGCCTTATCCTCGTCCTCGGTGGCAATATCCCCCCCCCGCCCCGCATCCAATAGAGGATGGAGATTCTCCTTGGCTCTCCTTTTGTCGTTAATATATTTGTAAAAACATTTTTTGTTGTCTCTCATGACAGTGGCCAGATTGCATTCTAGCTGGGCTTTTGCCTTTTTAATTTCCTCTCTGCACGACCTAACGAGAACCCTGTACTCTTCTTGAGTTGCCTGCCCCTTCTTCCACAAGTGATAAACTCTCCTTTTTTTCCTGAGTCCCAGCAAGAGCTCCCCATTCAGCCAGGCCGGTCGCCTTCCCCACGCCTGCTCCTGCGCCTCCTCCTTCCTGAAGAACGTTCAGCCTTCCTGGACCCCTTTGCCCTTCAGGACTGTCTCCCAAGGGACCATCTCGACCAATGTCCTGAGCAGGTGAAAGTCCACCCTCCGGAAGACCATAGTAGTGGTTTTGCTGGCCCCTCTCCTTACTTCACCAAGAGTAGAGAATTCTATCATTTCATGGTCGCTAAGCCCAAGACAGCCTCCGACCACCACATCTCCCACCAGTCCTTCTTTGTTTGTAAACAGCAGGTCAAGCGAGGCACCTCCCCTGGTAGGCTCACTTACCAGCTCTGCCAAGAAGTTCTCTTCCACACACTCCAGGAACCTCCTCGACTGTTTCCTCTCTGCCGTGTTGTATTTCCAGCAGACGTCGGAAAGCTGAAGTCCCCCATGAGAACAAGGGCTAGCGATTATGAGACTTCTGCCAGCCGCTTGTAGAATGCTTCATCTGCCCCTCATCCTGGCTAGGTGGTCTATAACAGACTCCCAGCAGGGTATCTGCCTTGTTAGCCTTCCCTCTCATCCTTACCCACAAGCACTCGACCTTACCATCACAATCGTTGAGCTCTAGACAATTGAAGCACTCCCTAACATACAGAGCCACCTCACCACCTCTCCTCCTCGCCTGTCCCTTCTGAAGAGTTATAGCCATCCATTGCAGCACTCCAATCGTGAAAGTCATCTCACCATGTTTCTGTGATCTAGTCTAAATCTACCTTCTTTTAGTTTAAAACCATTCCCCCTTGTCCTGTCGCAACAGGCCCTGCTAAAAAGTTTGTCCCCATCTTTCTTATAAGCCCCCTTTATGTACTGAAAGGCCGCAATAAGGTCTCCCCGAAGCCTTCTCTTCTCCAGGCTGAACAACCCCAGCCTTTACTCACAGGAGAGGCATTCCATTCCCCTGATCATTTTCGTGGCCCTCCTCTGGACCCACTCCAACAGGTCCATGTCCTTGCTGTGCTGAGGGTTCCAGAGCTGGACGCAGGACTCCAGGTGGGGTCTCACCAGAGCAGAGTAGAGGGGCAGAATCACCTCCCTCGACCTGCTGGCCACGCTGCTTTTGATGCAGCCCAGGATACGGTTGGCCTTCTGGGCTGCAAGCACACATTGCTGGCTCATGTCCAGCTTTTCATCCACCAGTACCCCCAAGTCCTTCTCGGCAGGGTTCTCTCAATCCCTTCATTCCCCAGCCTGTATTGATACCGGGCGTTGCCCTGACCCAGGTGCAGGACCTTGGACTTGGCCTCATGTGGACCTCATGAGGTTCACACAGGCCCACTTCTCAAGCTTGTCCAGGTCCCTCTGGATGGCATCCCGTCCCTCAGCCGTGTTGACCGCACCACTCAGCTTGGTGTCATTTGTAAACTTGCTGAGCGTGCACTCCATCCCACTGTCTATGTCATTGATAAAGATATTAAACAGTACCGGTCCCAATACGGACCCTTGTGGGCCACCACTCACCACTGATCTTCATCTGGACATTGAGCCATTGACCACTACCCTCTGGATACAACTATCCAGCCAATTCCTCAGCCACCGGACAGTCCACCCATCAAATCCATACCTCTCCAGTTTAGAGAGAAGGATGTTGTGGGGGACCATGTCAAAGGCCTTACAGAGGTCCAGATAGATGACATCTGTAGCCCTTCCCATGTCCACTGATGTAGTCACTCCATCATAGAAGCCCACTAGGTTGGTCAGGCAGGACTTGCCCTCGGTGAAGCCATGCTGGCTGTCTCGAATCACCTCCCTGTCCTCCATGTGTCTTAGCATAGCTTCCAGGAGGATCTGTTCCATGATCTTCCCAGGCACAGAGGTGAGACTGACGGGCCTGTAGTTCCCTGGGTCTTCCTTTTTTCCCTTTTTAGAAATGGGGGTTATGTTTCCCCTTTTCCAGTCAGCGGGGACTTCACTGGACTGCCACGACTTCTCAAATATGATGGATAGTGGCTTAGCAACCTCATCCGCCAGTTCCTTCAGGACTTGCGGATGGATCTCATCGGGTCCCATGGACTTGTGCACCTTCAGGTTCCTTAGATGGTCTCGAACCTAATAAAGCATCCATCCCCCTGATGTCATGGTGCCAATAGGCTACCGCCTCGCATTAAACCACCCACTGTAATGAATCTGTGGATCTTACCAGAAAGAAAACAAAAATATTCCAAGTACAAAATTAAACACAAACCCCACCTATACATGAGTGAACATTTCCGATTTACAGAATTCTAATGTGACGCTAAACTTGATTCAAAATAGAGGAAGAAGTGTAAAGCTTCGTTATTAAACTCTCCATATATGTATGCACAGATATATCAAAAAAGCCTTTACTTATAAAATATAACATAGAAGAGAAAAAGCCTCATCTCCCCACCATTCAGAAAAATTTTAGTTCAAAAAAATCCTTAACTACAAATCTTGGAGTCCATCCTACACAAATAATGCAATGGGGGGTCTTTAAAAAAAAAAGAGTGGCTGTATGCATGCAAATTATACACCTAACTGAGCACACAAATTCATCAGAAAATAAGAGAGACAATGAAGCTGCAGTTGTACAGTGAACACTAGCTTACATCAGTAACCCTTTCTAGCAGGTCACTCAGATACTATAATGACACCAAGAAGTGACTGCTGAGTAAATGGAGGGGACAAAGTGATTAATTAATGGAACATAAGCTGCACTCTCACCCAGTCCTCACAGACTGTGCAGACTCATCAGAATAAAGTCTGGTATTAAGCCAGACAGATATCTTAAATCATGAGAACATAAAAAGGCAGAGGAGGGAACGAGAAGAAGGAGGACAGAGAGGAGTCTATGATACAAAAGAAAGAGGCAAAAATTAAGTTTTACCTCTGGAATCCAGAGAGCACAGCTCACATGTGCCCACTTGGTCCCTGTCCTGGTAGCTTTCATGGCACCTCCTCTTTTGGGACACAAGAGGCACTGAGGATGTATTCCCAGGACACAGGTGCGACACAGCCAGCTCCCTTCGGGTACTTTTAAGATTCCATAGCATGCCTTGGAGGAAAACAGGTATTGAGATCATTGCGCTGATACGATTTCACACACAAGCATTACTATTCATATGGACCAAAGCTTTCAAATACTAAAGGTACAGTTTGGCCTTAATTTAATCCTTCTCTAATTTCTTTACCTTAAAATGAGTCAAGTGATCAAAGACATAAACAGCCTCTAAAGCAAAGTCTTTTCATGCCTGTTTCTTTTTAAAATGTGTGCTGGTATTATTTGTTTATGGTATAAAACATACCCATTGCGACTGCACAACACCACTGGTGTTAAGAACCTTCGTCTTTCCTTTTAGGGACTTTTAAATTTCTGAAGCAAAAAATGTAGACATTTCTTTAAATTAGCTTCTGCATCTAATCCTTTTTAAAATCACAATTTCCTACCACTAATGACTTTGCACTCTAACATAATTCTATTTAGATGTGAAGGGATATGAGCTGTTTGACTGAAGACCGTTTCCTGCAACATTAAATTACCTTTGTGGTTGCAGTTCTGTGAACTGTTTGTTACTTTAAATATTTATATGATATTGCAACAAAAATTACGGCATATACTGAAATTATGAGGTGCTGGGTTTTATGCCTATTTCCTGAGCATTGCACTTAACCCCTCAGAAAATGAGAAATACCTTAAGTTTTGCTAGGTTTAAGAATTAAAAACAAAAAGAAAAAAGAAAAGAAAAAAATAAGTCTGCTTTCTGATTCAAGTTCCTAGCAGTTCTTAATGGCTAACTACACATGTATCTAGATATATCTCGCTGTACATACATACATGCATATTAAAGCTGAGTATATCTGAAACCATTGGCTGCCACCAAGGTCTGATTCCACTCAACTGCTCCAAATGAAAGCTTTATCAAAAGGGTGGCTTTCAGAGTAAATCTCACCATTCCTAACACCGTCTCTCGGAACAGTAACATTGAAAGCCTCAACAGAACAGGATCATTAGCTGTAACCAGTCTTTCAGATTCAAATCTAGTATAAAATTCCCACACTTGCCTTCCCAGCCTTCTAAGTGTAAGATCTCAGTATTTAATATGAAGCTGTATCATAAAACATTGCACATTTATGTCAGGCCTGTAGAGATGGGGACTTTCCTGAATTAAATCCCGCATTATGGAAATGCCAAGACTGACTAACCTGAACGCTATTTTGATGTGACGACTGTTGTAAAAACCCAACAGGGGGAGCTGTAATCTAAATTTTACAAGTGATTTTTTTTTCCTCTTATGTGGCACATTCCCACCAGCATTCTTTCTATTACTAATGCAGAAGAGGCATTACACCTAAGATCATATTTAGTTGGTTGGAAATGGACTGAAACTATACTCTAATTTAATCCAACTAATGATTGGAGGAAGCCTAGACTACTAAACCAGTAATTTCACGATGTGTTTGAGCTGGCACGAGAGGGCACCGTGAAGGAGGAAATCTCCTCCTACTCCTCCTACCAGCCACCTCCAAATTGTGTGACAACAAACAGAGCTGAAGGCTAGATGGTGAACCAGGGCTGATCTAGATTAAAAACAGAATGATTTTTTTTGTTGTTGTTAGGATTAGCTCTAGCCCAGACATGCTCCCCAGTTTGTTTCAGGCAGGTCTGGCATGGGGAAGGGTCAGGAGGAAGGAGGCAGCAGGCCGTCAGCTCAAGCTCAGCTGTCAGCAGGCAACCACGAGCCTCCGACTGCAAATTCATCATTACTTTTGAACAGGCAGGGGCTGAAGCAGGCGGCCCAGCTGCCGGCCGTATTCCTGTCACTGGCCGTGTTACTGGCACTCAGGCTCACGTGGCTGCTTCACGCGGTGAATGAGATCAGGAAAGCGGCCAGGCTGGAAGCCAGCCCAGTGTGAGCAGGCAGATGACAGGTCCTTTTTCAGTCAGATATGTTTTCCGATTATTACTTGCAGTCGGTACAAAAATACATCTTAAAAAAGACCTTCTTCATCTCTTCTCAATTTATAGCAAAACCCCCTTCCAGAACAGGGGACACAGAAGCCACAGGATTCATATTCCTTTTTTGATTATAAGGATACTTCTGCCTGACTAGGCTGAGCTCAGTAATGTAAAATCTTGGCTACATCTGAAACACTATAAACGTGAGCAACATTCAGACTGAGAGCACGGTTATTGCAGGTGCTTATGCCTTCTAAAAAAGATCAATCTGTTAAAGTCCCTACATGTGCTTTCAGATAGCTAAATTTGGACAGGCCATGTCTGGCCAATTAACTAGTCAGTCAAGGAGCAAAAACCCCAGCTCTGAAACAAATGGTCTTTAGATTCTTCACATATAGGGCAAGCCAGCATTTCCTGCCCTGTTTATCTTCAAAAACAGGTTTAATAATAGGGGAAAAATTGTTTATGGTCACAGAGGAAGTACTTGCAAGTCCCAAGAACACATTTCGTGTTCCTATTAGACTGTAAGTGGCCACATATTTACCATGCTAGGCCACTTAATCTACTGTAACTGTCAGGGGCCAAAAATTCAACTCAGTATTGTACCACTCTTCATACCTAGGAAATTACAAAGCCCTCCAATTAACATTTAATAATTAGTAACACTTAGTTCAAATTCCACACTTTCCAAGGTAAACTAAGACCACAGGACAGCGTCAATATTTCTGCAGGCACTAACCTGATGGACACAGATATTACACTTGTCACAAAACACCATGTCATTCCCATCTTCACTGTCAGGGGACCGGCACACATCACAGATGACGTCTTCATCATATTCAATACCCAATCCTTCTTCAGTCTCAATAGCATGATTCATGTTCTCATGACAGTGCCGTTCCAGCACTTCAATTGTCTTTTCCATTGTGTTTTCATCCAGGGGCCCACATCCTGTAACAAAGAATGTAGAAGGGGAATTAGAGGACAGTCAGGTGCCTCTGACTGAGTCCGAGATGCAGAAAGAGAGAAGAACAACTTCCAGCAACTAAAGCAGTAGACACAGCGTCTTCTCTCCCATCACGCATACTAAAAATAAAAACTAAAATAAAAATAAAAAACCTTTTTCACTCACTGGCTAATTGTAGCATTATCTTATAAATACAAGTAGAACTACTACCCGAGTAAAAGTTTAAGTTGTACAGAAAACACAAGACTGCACCTTGAAGAAAACACTACAGCATAAAAAACAGACAGCAGTTTCTGTAACTGCTCGCTGCTCCCATACAACCCTCTCTCAACCTCCATCACTTTAAGAAACACTAATGATATCCAAAAATCACACACAAATTTCTTCTGAAGACTAACTCCCTAGGAAATAAAACTTATCAAGAACACTTTAGACCTTATGAAGATGCAGAAGTTGCCACCACCCAGTATACTACTTGAGCGATCAGCACAATGGATATGAAAAGTGCTTTTATTGTTTTGTTGGGTTTTTAAAAATAAAATAGTAGATAAATATACTGTTGGCAATCCATACTGTCTGTTCACTTGAACACTACACATGGTATATACACTCACCACTAATCAAACTTAGCGTAAGCAGAACCACTTAAAAAGGATTTGCTATGAGACTGGTCCCCAGCTTGCAGCTTCAGGACACACAGTGCATAAGAAACCCCTCTCAAAATCCTGAGTCAAAAACGATGCTGCTGCCCATAGTTCACTATTTACTCAGACCTTCAAAGGCTGAGATATTCATGTAACATTAGTATCAGAGGCTAACATTTTAACTGCTGGACTATGCACAAGAACACGGCTACTAATTTGGATTCCTTGTTGCAACTGATAAACATGGAGATGGAAAAGATAAATGACTGCTGATACAAAGTGTCTTCTGCTATTAAACTGTTCTCTCCCATGCCTGGGTATTTTCTCACTCCCTGAATTAAAAGAATGACAGAATTATTTAGGTGGGAAGGAACCTTCAGAGGGCTTCAGCCTAATCCCTGGCTCCAAGCAGAGTCAAACAGTGAATCCAGACAAGGTTGTTGCTCAAGAGATCAGATCGTGAAAATGTTCATGGATGGAGATCTGTCCCCCAGAAAAGCTTTGGTTTTGCTAACAGCACCCCTGTCTGCCTGAGAAGCTTGTCCTTGCTTCTACCTCTTACATACATCCATTGGCACTGGAGCTCAGTCATGAGTTCCCTCCTTCACCAAGCTGGTCTCCTGACACATCTACTTGTTTTCCTGAATGTCTGGATGGATCTTTCTTGTGCTTGGAGGAGATTGTCCTTCAAGTCCTGCTAGCTCTCTTCAGCAGTTCCACTCTTCAGAGCTGCCTCCCAGATCCCACCTACCAGTTACGCGAATAAGTAGAAACCTGCTCTCCTGAAGTCCAGGACCAGAAGGCTACTTCCTTTCCTCACTCCCCTCAGGTTCTCAGTCACCACTGTTTCATAGCCACTACAGCCAACGCTGCCATCGATTATCACATCCCTACAGATTCTTCCTTGTTTGTGAACAGCAAACCCAGGAGATGCCAAGTATCTCCCTCTTTTGACCACCTGTCCTTCCTAAAGGACCTGCAGTCATCCATGGAAGAATGCCAGCCACACAGGCTATTCCACCACAACTCAGTTATTCCAGTGATAATTCCAAGATTATTTTCCATAGCTTGCTCCCACTCATAGCCCTCTATACCCACAACTTGCACAGAAAAAAGAAAGTTTACTTAGCTGATTTTAAATGGGCTAACGTGTGAAACTTAACTACTCTGTTAAGAACCCAGCATGCAAGCTCCTCACAACTCTGAATTTGTAGCAATAATATGTTCAAGTTTAAGAAACGGAAACATCTGCTTTTCCTACACAAAATTTTTAACTTCTGAAGTCCTAAAATCAATTCCACCTAGCGTGGGCTTTTTCTCTTCTGCCTCAGTCTGCAGAAGTTGCACATGATTTTGGATGTGAAGAAGTTTTTTGGCACAACAGGTAAAACATAAAACATAAACAGATCGAGCAAGTCATTATTTTAATCATTTTTACCTCTTGTTTTTCTCAGCATTTCCGTTCAATTCTCATTCAGCGATCTTTAAGAGATCTCACACAGCAGACTACAACTCAAACAGCAGAAATTAACCGCTGCTTTTAAAATTAGAACACATTGTGAAATTACCCATTTCTGTAAGCTCTTCATTTAGCTCCTGAAGCCAAAAGATGTCCATGTCATCCAAGTCATAGCGACACACAGATTCTGCCAGTTCCAAAATGTTGATGTAACCTGGTTCTGTGGGCTCTTGGCTGGAACAGTGGATGTATTTCCTGGGTCGTGTATACAGTACTTCTTTCACCTTTTCTGCTACAACCCTAGAGTGAAAGTAAAAAAAGAAAGAGAGGGTTATAGCTTTTTAAGTCCCATCCTTGAAAGACACGAAATATTTGCTGTAAGTGCGAAGAAACCTAGTGTTTCACAGATTTTAAACTAGCCGGTAAGTGTAGCCAGGCTAGGGAGACGGGATACTGTAAATGTCATTTCTTCACACAAAATGTGCTAAGGTTTGCTACATATGCAGAATCCTTTTTAAAATGTAAGCCTGTGCATATGATTTTCAATTTAACAAATGCTACTAGTGCGACGCTGCAAGTATTTTTGAAACTCACAGAAAGTATTATGCACAAAAACCCCTACAATCTTTGTTCTATATTCTTCTTAAATGATAGAAGGAAATCCTGCCAAGTGATTTCTTGAAAATACCAGCTTTGTCACGAAAGCTTGATTTATTCTACTGCAGTGTGTGTGTGTGTGGAGAAACGCTTGCTCTTCATTTGGGATAAACAGTCTACCCTTATTTTGTAAATGACACTTCATCCACGTTACAAATGTATTATTTTGTTATGTAAGAACCATTCTGATGCCAAGCAAAAATGTAAAGGGGGAAAAAAACAGCTAAAAATCATCCAGGAAGCAAAGGAGAAAAATATTGGCGTTTTCAATCTTTCAATTATTTTAAGAGATAAAACTCAGCATTTGATTAGTAAACTAGCCTATGGGAATGGGAAGACTGACCTTAGCTAGATAAAGTCAATCTTTCTCTGAATTCAGTGCAAGAGGCCCTGCATGTGAAAGGAAGCCAGAGAGATACTGAATGGAACGGTGCCATGCGTGAGCAGCTCTGCATGCTTTCTGGAGCTAACCCTCCACAGGACAAGGAGAAAAGAAAAGCTGTGGGAAATAAGGCAAGAGGAGTAAAGAAGGAGCAGGCAGCAGTCAAACAGTATCCCACGCAATTCTTACCGGACAACGTGGGTTGTCAATGTTAGCACAAACAATGTTTTTCTGCCATTCTTCCTCCCCCTTCACCTTACTCATTTTTTCCTCTCATTCCCTTGTGAGCTTTTCTTTTCTCTGGTCCAGCCAAATCTATAGCAATTTTTTCCTCTAATGTAATACTGCTGGTATGAGACGCAATAGATTTATTTTTAATAACTTGGTACTGACAATAGCCCCAGTGGAAATTAAATTATGCTGGCATCAGCGCTTTCACTGGACAATTCATTTATCTTCGTCTCAAAGACCACGCTGGCAATAACATTTCTATGTTGAAACACACTCTGTTTCCACCAGGAAGGGTTGCAGGACTACGATGTTATGTTTTCCTAGTCTAAGCACAGTGTGAGAGAACAAAAGGTTATTTATCTATCTCCTGAAACTGAGATCACTGAACTTCTATAATGTTAAGCAGCTATCTGTGGCAAGAGAAGGCAGAAAGGGTTAAAGCTTTGGCAACAATAACCAAAATTAAATTATGTGAACGAGAGTAACTTTATCAGGTATCAGTAACTACTGCGTGCCTACTGCTCTATATCATTATGCTTTATAGGGAAGCCTTTCAAGTACATGTATAAGATTTGGGTTTATTTTTAATTTATTAAACTCACCATATGCAAATGAGAAAACTGTTTTTAATCCATAGCACTGCGTGACTCAGGAAAAAAGATCCCCTGTTTAAACTCACAATATAGATTCTATAACAGTGTAGAGACAGAACCAGATCTGGACTGAAGTGCCACAGAAATGTTTTCCAAATTGGTACTTGTTTGGTTTAAGAACAATTCCTGAGATTTAGAATTAGAGATGCATTAGAGATTTAAATATAATAACACAGAAAAGCTGAATGCATTTAGACAACCTGTTTTTGAGAGACCATCTTTTCTAAGTTGATGTTTTGTGCACATGACCTGCATCTGATTGCCATTACCTGAGAGAAGGCTGTGGAATAGTTTCTGGACTGGCTGGAACTTGAACCCCTTTCTCCCATTCTTGTTTCCACGTGTCCGCAAAGATATAATATTCATCAGGGTTGACATGGTGAGAATCTGGTAGTTTCATGGCACTAATGAGATCCTTGCGGAACACCTGCAAGAAACACCAGGGAAAAGAGTGGCTTGAGAATGAGTGTTGCGCTAAAGGAAGCAGTAGGTATTTTTCTTAATCTACACTGAAACAATGCATATACCTTAATAATTTTTTTAAAGAGTACCAACACACAAACAAGTCAATTTGAAATTACCTAGATTATTAACTCAGTGTATCACGTGCAGGATGACAAGAAGTTTATGTTAACTCAAAACCACGCTGCTGCCTGAAGGCTAATCAGAAGGAAGAAGGCTGTTATAGGCGACCAGGGAGAGGGGAAAGGAGGCCTGCACCTGATTTAAGACTCCTCACCATATCACTTTCAAACAGCTTATTTTACTTGCCAGTCTGTAGTCTTCACCCCAACTTAGATACAAGGTAGCGTGTCCTTTTCTTTCACTCAGTTTAGCTACTTTAAACTGTCATATTCATCATGGGCTACGAACAGTTGCCATGGCAAAAATTGATGTATAGGCACTTGTTCATTTATTAAAACCACTTGAAGTTCTCCTGGTCGGGATCTCCGGGATCAAAGATGAACAGCTGCCTTTGCTGAAACACGAGACCTGTGTTGCTCTGTGCCTGAACCCCAGCGATGCAGGCACAGCAACACAATCCAGCCTCAGCATCCTTTAGCAAACCTATACAATGAAATGCGCCATCGTGAAACAAAGCAAACCCGTCAGTGACAAACCTCCAGCCATAACATTCAACTCTGGGCTCAAGAGGATTAAGTTTTTACGAGCATGCAAACATGATTACCAGTCATCTCAAAGCTTACTTAATGTCAATGTCTGTCAAATACAGGTACATACAATTTAAATAAAGGGCATATGCATCTTTTGTGTTTTTTTTTCCTCCACTGCTACATGCACCAATTTAACGTTCATAAAAGCAAAACAGTGACTGTGGCTTGGTGTTAGGGAGACATCATAACTAATTAACTGTATTATCATAACGAGAAATCAAATCCTCAAAGGGCAATAAAATGAAACGGAAAATACCCCTGCAATAAGCTGTGGCAGGTTGAACTCTCTTCTTACTAATTCAGTTTTATAGCCAGAAGAGTAATAAAATCTCTCAGAGCCAAATATCTTCGTGTAACCTTTTCAATTTGACAGCACCAGACCAGTTATGCCTACTGCAAAAATTCTCAGCTGTTCTTGGAAATCATCAAGTAAACATTATTAAAAAAGGCTCCATGCTAAAAACAGGTATTGAAATAGGCTGCCGGTGACCTGGAACATCAGTGTTACTTCATTATGTCCTACAACCACATCTCACATGGGCTGCCAGGAGAGCAAGCTGACCAAGAGAACTCAAAACCACAGACTCAAGGCTCTCTTATTTGCTACTGATGTGTTATCTGCTTTGGTTCAGACCAGACTGTTCACTGTTGTCTTCTGTGTAAAACTTCTTAGGTATCTAACAGGCCTGTATTAAAATCTGAACGACAAGAGTGAAAGCATTAAGACTGCAAGCATCCATTTTTTCCAAGGAGTGGAAAAATAAAATGTAAAATGATTTATGCCACTTAAAAGGCATTTTCATTTTCTGTTTTGCAGGTTCAGAACCAGGATTATGAGAAACACTAACATGGCACAATTCCAAAGAACTCCAGAAAGCAAAAAAATAATCCAATAAATGAGAAGTGGAATGACTGGTTTAATTATCAGAAAAGATATTCCTCAAACCTTATCTGAGGTAAGTGCTTTACAAACTACCTTTTAAACCACTGGCAGAATATAGAAGTAGAATGCTTCATATCAAGCCCACTATTTTTTAAACACTAGATGAAAAATGCTATTAAAGGCATCAGTATTCTAACGACATTGCTTAGCAGCAAATTCATCTTCTGATCATCCATTATGTATGTGAACTGTACCATCTCTATTTTTAGAGCACAAATACCCTGGAGCATGGACTTTGTTGGTTTTTCGACTGTTGTACAGTACTGACCACACCATTACCACACCACAATGTTAAGTTCTCTGCTTCAGATTTCTAAAATTTTCAATAGAGGTACCACCAAAGCTCAAAGATTTAACCAATATAAACGTAACTGCTGAAACCGTAAGGAACCCCAAAACTCGACCAAGGCTTCCTAAGAATTGCCTATTCATACTTGCGATAACAGTGCAATTGAGTATTTCCTGCAGACGCTTGGAATCATTACAATCTCTAGCTCTCATCATTCTTCATTTCTTCACGTGTGGCCAAGCAGGGGTCTTCCAACAGTAAAATACTCACAAAGGACAACATATGAGAACACGCACCTTGATCACTGACTCTGTATTTCCTTTGTTGTGGAAATAAACCAGAACACCCAGGGGACCCAAAGAGAGTTTTCTGACAAATCAGGTAAATTTTACTTCAGCAGTCAGCCTCAAGGCTATGAACTAAGCCAACTCAACGAAGAGCAGACACATGCCTTCGGGATTTAGATAGACAACTTCTCCTCGTGGTTGTTTCTTTTTGGACACTTATTTGAAAAACAACGCAGCTCCTTTACTAACTGTATCCATAAAGCAACAGATAGTCCACTCTCCTCTTGGTAAGGACCACCTTCACTTCCACAGCTAGCCGATGAAGTGCAGCAGTCATCTTTCAGTCACCCAAAAGCAGTTCTATTTCTTACCATGCGTAAAACACAACCCTTCAACTTTATTTTAATATCATATGTAATATCAGAAACATTGAGAAGACCTGAAAAATAAGCACGCCAGGTCTAGGCTAACAAGGCATTCCCATCCGGACACATCACTCCTCAAGAGTACACTCAGCTAGCACTGCGTGTCTTTACCATGATAGAGAAGGGCCTTGCAGAGCTGAGCTACAACCGACTGACCACAGCTAGCAGAGCCAGGTCCCTACACACAGAAATGGGAAACTCCCCACCACTGTAAGCATTTGCAAAAGTTACCGTGTGAGGGTGGAATTTTTAAAAAAATATTTTTAGCAACTGAAAGCATGAAAGAAGAGACGAGTTTTAGCCCTGCTTACCATGCAAGACTGCTTGGTCTGAACTTGCCATTTCATTTTGCTGCCAGGAATTTTCAGTTTGAGCTGAAAACAGTGCAGCACTTCGAGTGAATGACGTAAATGAAAGATGTATTTGCTTATGTCATCATAATAATAATAATCTTAAGCATTTTGTTGAGAAACTCTAATAATTATTTCATGCTTTAGAGCTGGAGCTTAAATCTGGAAGAGGAGACCTTGTTCTTTGGTCAAGATTAGCTTTTTACTCTGCAACAAAAGTCTGCCTGGATTTGCTGAGGCAATGAGAACTTCCTAGTCACCTCTGCAGAGACGCACTGCTGTCTCTAAAGCCTTTAAAAGCTACATTCTACAAAAATTCTCCAGAAATAAGGATGCTCTGCTCCCCCACAGCACTAACACACCAAGTAATAATGATATCATGGAGCTGTGGAAAGAAAGATATGGTTCATATGTTTCATTTGTTTTTCAGACTTCTGAGTCCTATTTGGAAATTATGTTAGAAGAGTATGTCCAAGAAAATGAACTTCTTAGAATCCGTTTACAAATGCTTCACCAAAAGCTGTCTATAACTTTAACCCAAACTCCTTCTGGAAACACTCTATGAAAATTCAATATATAATCTTCCTCACAGGACCCTCCTGTGCTTACACTGTGAATAAATCAAGCCTATGAAACAAAGAACACTATTTTGTGTGAAGTATCCTTATCCACTAAAGATATCAAGGAGGATACAAGTAATGCTATAGAGAATCACAGTAAAATATTAGCTTCAAAGACAGAGAGTGGGTCTTGACAATACAACAGCCTTCTACAAACCCCATCTTCGCTGAACAATTCAAACATCAGATCTGCACAGACTGTCAGGCACCTTTTGTTCATGACCATTGCAAACCTAAAACCACATATAGGAAAAAAAAAAAAAAAAGAGAGAGAAGAAAAAAAAAGAGTCAAATACCTTTTCCAATACCCCTCTGCAAGCTCCTACTGAAGCTGACTGATGCCATTGCTCATTCAGCTTGTCTTGCCCAAATGCATGTGTGAGGGAAAACAAATGGATTGTGTCATCTCTTAAAAATGGAAAGAAAACCAATATATCTTCTTATGACACACTCTAAGCTTTCGGGTATTTTGACCAACTGCTTACAAACCCTCAACAAGGGTAAGCCGCTTGTCACAGGCGCCTAGGACACGACTGGGAACCACACCTCAAAGGTTTAAGTAAATTATGGGTTAACTGCTCTGTTGTTACAATCAAAGAGGGATTTCTGCTGGATTGCGTCTAATTGCTTCAGTCCTAAGGCTTCCCCTGCTCCTGGCAGAGCCCAGAGCGAGTCAGCCACATGTGTTTCCGTTCCTCGTGCCCACTGCTTAGGGAGTCAGAAGACCCACTGACCCAGAAACACAGACCCATGATTTTTAAAAAGCAGGAGGGAACTACTATGTCCCGTCCTGTCCCCTCCAAGAGTATATTCTCAGAAATCTTTTATAGAAAACAGTGTGAAATGAGGGCCAATATCCCCTCTAACCAGAGAAAGCTGAAACAGTTAGTATTTTCCTGGATTTTTGGTCTCCTTCACAACCCATCTTGAAGGCCAACTTTGAAATTCCAGGTGCCAAACATTCAAACTACAGTGGGCACTTTCTGTAAAGCGTAAAGTAAATTACACAAGAGTTTTTCATCATATTTGAGGTCAAATAATCTTTTTTTATTCACCTTTGAAAGGATCTAGTAACTTTTTTATTCCCATAAGCATTAAAGCTTACTCTACTATTGTAGCTGTCAAGCAGAACACCTTCAGCAAAATTTAAACACACTTATAAAGCAGCAGTTTATACCTAAAATCACCTCTTAATAACAAAACAAAAGCCAAATTGCGATATGACCTATTACAAGTGTAATACAGCCACATAGTATCTCAGCATAGATAGTTTAATCTTTGTATAGATGTTTCACAGTATGTGCAAAAGACTGCCCATTTACAGAGGATGAAGCTCCATGGGCTTCATTTGGTGGGCTCATCTTGGAGAGGTAGAATTTTTCTCATAGCAATCTGGGCATTAAGTTTCTGAATTAAGGCACCTTATTACAGAGGAGTCTGGAGACTCAAGATAGGGTGGTTTTTTTGTTTGGTTGGATTTTTTTCAGCAGCAAAGTAAATAAAAGGCAACATAATTTTAAAATGGAAATGAAGCTATAGTTCCAGGCATGTATGCTGACTGGAATGAAAAACTTGAGATGTTAAAAAAGCTGGGACAGAAAGGAGTAAATGTAGCATTAAATTTGTAATTCTCAAACATCCATACAATTTGGACATGCACTGCAGTAAAATCCTAACATTCAAACCACTGCTCCCTAAAACTATTTTTATGGATCATCCAGAATTCAAGCAAATGAAATATTGTACTTTTATTTTAAGTAGCCATGAATCTTCCTAGCCTCCTTTAGAAGCCTGTTTAGGAAAAGCCTGGAAATCAGATACTAAATCCACCCTACCTAACATCATGTCTCTGACAGTATGTCATGAGCCAGAAGAATGTGCAAGAACACATCAAGTTTCCTTCTGGTTGCTAATCAGACATAAGCTTCAGATTTTGGGATTAATCCTAACAATCAATTTTTAAAATGGCATTAATTTATACAGATATTTAGAAAAATCTGTACTCATTATCATCTGTCCAATTCCTTTTTTAATCTTGTTTAATTCTCAGTCTCAACAACTTCCTGTAGCAGATGAGCTTCACAGTCTAATTACATGATGCATGGAAAGGATATCCTTTTAATTGCTACAGATTTCCTAAATTTTGGCCTCATTCATCTCCCACCGCCTTTCCTCCCCAATTCTTCCATCACAAGGACAGGCAGGACTGAAGCTCTAGCTCTGCTGTTTCCAGACCATTCACACTTTACTGTTAGGCTTGCTCATTCACTTCCAAAGGTAAAATAGCTCAGCCTTTTCACAAACAAGCTTTTCCATTCCCTTATGCATTCGTGTCACCTCTTGCTAAAGTGTTCAAATAGCCTGAGATGGTATCTCAAAGCAAAAAAAAAAATCATAAAAATAACCAATGAGGTTGCACCTCTGACTTACATAAAAGTATTGTAAATTTTTTTTTTTAATCAACTAACCCAAGCAGACTAAAAAGCAGCTCATTGAAACACATAAGGCACATTCGCCAGAGGTCTTGAGAAGCCTGTACAGATGTCCAAGTTAATTCAGAATTTTCTAAGGTAAGCACGCGCATAAAGGTAGCAGTTTCCTATTCTACTATGCATGGTACATGCAATGCAATATGATTTAACCACGTTGCCCGTTTATTTGCAGAACAAAACCAACCACTTTCAAACTGCAGAAAGAATCCATTTTCTGCCAAGAATCTAGTCTTACAGGGTGCTCCTTGGGATCAAGACCTATGGTTTATGTGGCAGTTAAATGCCACTAAAAAAAGTTTCACATACCCAAGTAATGAAAGCAGACCATTTACTCGTGGAAGACAAGCTACACTTCACATGATAACACAGCTGTCACTATGAGCAATGAGGGATTAAAAACTACTATTGCTGTGAGATTCAAAACTCTATTTGCAAAGAGAGGTAAAATACTGCCATCTTATACGGGAAGGGTTAAAAAAACCCCACAATGGTAACTTAACTCCTTTACAGTTTCAAGAGGGAGAGAGGACTGAAAAAAACCAAAATGTAAGCTTGAGTATTATAAAGATCTCTTAAGCTCTTTTGTGACCCCACTAACCTAAGGGAAAAAAAATGGTCAGCCATTCATAGAATCATAGAATAGTTTGGGTTGGAAGGGACCTTTAAAGGTCATCTAGTCCAACCCCCCTGCTGTGGGCAGGGACATCTTCAACTAGATCAGGTTGCTCAGAGCCCCCTCCAACCTGACCTTGAATGTTTCCAGGGATGGGGCACCTACCACCTCTTTGGGCAACCTGTGCCAGTGTTTCACCACCCTCACTGTAAAAAATTTCTTCCTTACAGCTAGTCTAAATCTACCCTTTTTTAGTTTAAAACCATTACCCCTTGTCCTGTCGCAACAGGCCCTGCTAAAAAGTTTGTCCCCATCTTTCTTATAAGCCCTCTTTATGTACTGAAAGGCCGCAATAAGGTCTCCCCGAAGCCTTCTCTTCTCCAGGCTGAACAACCCCAACTCTCTCAGCCTTTCTTCATAGGAGAGGTGTTCCATCCCTCTGATCATTTTCGTGGCCCTCCTCTGGACCCACTCCAACAGGTTCATGTTTTTCTTGTGCTGGGGGTTCCAGAGCTGGACACAGTACTCCAGGTGGGGTCTCACCAGAGCAGAGTAGAGTAGAGGGGCAGAATCACCTCCCTCGACCTGCTGGCCACGCTGCTTTTGATGCAGCCCAGTTGGCCTTCTGGGCTGCGAGCACACATTGCTGGCTCATGTCCAGCTTTTAGTCCACCAGTACCCCCAAGTCCTTCTCGGCAGGGCTGCTCTCAATCCCTTCATCCCCCAGACTGTGTCGATAGCGGGGGTTGCCCCGACCCAGGTGCAGGACCTTGGACTTGGCCTCATGTGGACCTCATGAGGTTCACAGGGGCCCACTTCTCGAGCTTGTCCAGGACGGTCCAGCTAATAGGTTTTCCCTGCAAAAATGATTCCAACTACTCTGCCATCATTTTCTGCTGCAGCTTCCATGGAGACAGGAAACTGCAAAGTACAGGCTTCATGCTGAGCCAGACATCCAAATGCCTCCTACCCTGCTACTCCCACACAGCCTACTGCTTAGGCCTGTGAGCCCCTCCTGTCTAGGTTTAAACCCATGAGGGGCAATACCACGAATGGCATGTGGCCAACACCATCATAAAGGTCTGAAAAACTTTTATGACTTATACTACCGGTGTGCCTGTAACCTTAACACAATTTATTTATTCAAAGTAAATGCTAAAGCTAATCAGACAGCAGAATTTTTAAGTCACTATTTCAGTAGTTTGTGATAGACTGTAATCCAGAAGGGGAGCACCAAGAAAGAGCCACAGTCTTGCTTTTGAAATTACACAGAGAAACACCATGGTCTGAAGAAGCATCGTTACAGGCTTGCCTTGTTCTCACCTTGTTCTCCAAGGAGAAAAATGGGGTAAGCAGACCACAGGTCTGAGCCAGTAACATCCCTTCTGCACTGATGTAAACCCCTGGCGTAAGTCAGGCTCTGGGAACGGGTTTTGACATTTGCACTCTAACACTGCACCGCTTTGCCCCACAGCAACACCAGGCGACCTTGCTCCACTGAGGCCATCCCCGCACCCGCCTCGATTCTGAAGCACCTGGGAGGCAATTCAAGGCAGAGCAGTCCTCAGATGCAACCACCCGTCATTTTCTATAGGTGACCACAGAGGACCATGGTACATACAGACGAGTCCTGTGAAGCAACTGACAGATACACTAACTTGCTTGTTGGTCACAGTATCAAAACCAAGCTTTTATTTAGAGAGAGAACCTAGGTACTTGGGTTGGGCTGGAGATGGTTGAGGAAGTGGAAAAAAACCTATGTATTCACATGCAACTTAACTCAGAAAGCCAGGCTTACTGGCATGAAAAAAAAAATTAATGTATGAAGACCACGAGCAAAAATATTCCCAAACAGCTATTTATAGCTTTGACCTTTTAGATTTTCTGCATCACTAACTCAAGAAACAGCCTGCTGCCTGGCAAGCAGAGGTGAATGAAAGGAGAGCAATGCCAACTTGTTAAAGAGAGCCCTTGCTAAAGGGATGCTGTCGCCTGAAATTTTAAATGTCTATCTAATAGATATTAGACAACTATTACTACAAAAAACTTGTGGAATTACAATGTGATTTTTGGAAGGGTGTGTGGTGGGGTCTCTTTTCAGTCTTTGCTTTACACCCTTGTCACCACTTGGTGCATAAATAATCAATTTCAATGCTCTGCTGACAACAGCATTGCATGTAATACACTCTCCAGCATATGCATTTCAAGGGGTTGGAAGGAATGCTTGCTTCTCGCAGAAGGAAAGGAAAAACTGGAAGGATAGCCAACAGTCCTACGTACAAGCAGTAGAGATTATTACTGTCACCTTCCCTTCTACTCCCTTTCCCAGAGGAATTAAATTTTTTTTTCAGGGTTCTTTTAGATATTGTACTTGGGACACTCCCCAGAAGAGGATATATTCTAAGGTTTGAGATTCCCCCCCCCGCCCCACTAGAGTGGGATCTTGAAATATGACAAAAAGGTGCCAGTATTACTGCGAGGATGATGTTATGAAATACACTTTTTTAATTCCAAGTGTATATTCCAGATTTTGTTCTTCAAAGTTTCATATTTTCAAGCATTAAAGGGCTCAAGATTTTGTCTTGGAACAGGTAGAAAGCACCAAAGAAGATCTCAAGAGGAGGAACTGAAAACAATGCTCGTTTTAGTTCCTAGAAGCTACGTAAACAGAACACTTGTATGCTATATACATGGACCACATCTTCATAATTACTGTTTGTAATGTACATACGCACATAAAGACAGCATGGAGCAAGGGCAAAGAAAACAGTAAGAGGACAATCCCTAAGAGGAAGGGATACAAGAAGAAAGCTGGATGGCTGGGCAGAAAGAAGGGGTTGGTAAGGGACTAGCACTGAGGTGTATTTGAAACAGCAACAAGTCTGCAGTATATGTGTTTCAGTTTCCATTTGCCCAGCTTGGCTAGTAACAAAGCTACTGCCTAGGCAAACATGAGCAACTATTACAAGACCTCAGTAGCCACGAGCTGTTTTAAGATTAAAATTCTTACAGAACCGTACTCCTCAGACCAACATTTTAAAGGTGAAAAGCATAGTAGGCTTTTCTTAACCTTCTTGGTAGCTGTAAATAAAACATTATGTAGCTAGTTCTGGCCAATTTTGCTTTTATTGAAACATTCATGCAAGATTCTCTTTTAGAAATGAATCAGCGATAGAAATTGTGATAAAAATTAAGCTTCCAAAGAAAGGACATGTTCTGTAGCATTTACCTTGTTCTTACCAAACCAAACTCTTCTAGTTAGCAGCATTTAAAAAAGAAGCATGAAGTATGTTTGCTGAATAGCTTTTGCTGTATGAACACAATCTATATAGTTTATGCAACCTCTCGCAGTAGTATCTAGGCAGGTAAAAAGCTGCTGCTATAGTACACAAAATTACTTCTGGGACATAACTCTCAGCTTTAAATTCTAGAGAAGCAAAGTGGGTTTTGTCAGTCTCTTTTTCAGTAACCTTAGGCATCAACAGTCATATGAGTGCGTTGAAGGACCCATTCGGAGGGAATGTCATTGCAAGTAAGGGGATTTAGCTACAAGAAACATTTCTCCCATTTGCAGTTACTATCTGACTTTAGCCCTTAAGAAAGCAAGCATCAAATCTGAAGAAGGCAGCCAACAAATCCTCCCCAAAAAGGGCTACCAGTGGAATGACTGATAGGATGGTTTTGAGCACTGGATTGTGCATAAATACCAATTTATTCAATTGGTGAATACAGATCCAGTAACAGTGGTGATAGGTGTAGAGGTCCTAACAGGTGGGGATGGCAGAGTAAAAAAGCTTTATTGAAGGTAAAAAGCCAAGAGTGAGAAAGTGGCAGAGATGAGTAAGCACTGTTCATACATATCCTGCTCACTTAAGTGTCCCCGTTTTATCCTAAAGCAGAAGGAAAGCATCCTTCCCATACACATGAACCACTTCTTTCTGTGTCATGCTTTCAAATCATAAGACCATCCCAGCTTTTCCAGTTTCAAAATGAGACTAAACTTCAGGGGAAGGACTACATGTCACTGTCTGCAAATGCCATAAGTCATTTTGGGACATCAAACACGAGAGCTCCTGTAATACTCGCGCAGTGGGGAAAACACAGTTTCATGGAGAATTTGACAGGTGACAAAAGGACTCACTGGCACTAGTTCAAAGCTCATGATTTCAAGGCTTAGAAACATGAAAACTACATGACAAAAAACTACCAGGGACCAATCTTTAACCCTGGTTCTTACCTCAGCAGGTTTCTTTTGTTCATTTGCTGGTGTTTTTGACTTGCTCCTGTATTTAGAACAAGAAGAAAAGGAAGTGGAAGGACCTGTTTAAAAAAAAAAAAAAAAACAACAAAAAAACCACCATTATAGCTCATTTCAATTCATTTAATTTTTCAGTAAAACACAAGGCACTCCAATCTCTTGAATTATCATGATTTTTTGACAAGACGTGGGCAAAAAAAACCTCTTAGGCAGTCTGTAGGCTTGATTACAGCTCCTCCTGTTCCACTCGTTCTTTGTAGAACCACAGCACAATGAGTTTGTGGGTACATTCTGCTCTGCCCAATACAAGCATGAGTAAACAGGAACAAGCAGGCAGACCACTTTCCTTCATTTCCTTTCTAACAAAGTGGAAGGAGGAGGACAGAGTTTGCAAATGCTAAAAAAAACAAACAAAAACCCGATGATACTAAAGGGTGCTGATGAGAGATGCAAAAAATTGTGAAAGTGTGATATCTAGACATTTCTGGGCAAAATGTTATTTCAGTACAGGATACATTGATGACTCACAACAAATATGACAATGAATCATCATTATGTATGGAGTTATTAGATGGGCACTGGTTTATAAGAAACAAACAAGACCCTGCCATACAGGGTTTTTTTGCGGATAAAATAGGAAGATGCGACCTCAGGCAGATGTGTGCCAAGGAACATTTAAAATATAACTTTACTAAATTGTGTAACAGACCAAAGTGGAATAGATCAAAAACCAGTATAAGATAACATAACAATCAATATACTGTTTATAACTCTATCCTATTATATATAACTCCAACATATCAATGCTCAAATAGCTTGCCAAACCCATTAATTTTAAAGTTGAGGCTCTGCACAACAAGAGACAACAGGACTCTTTTTTAAAAAAATAAATTACAAAATAGGACCCCAGATAGTAAAATTTCTCTTGAATTACAGATTTCTTTTTCCCGACTCTGAAAGGGAAAGACATAAAAGTTTCTCTTCAAATTCTAAGTAGACTCAAAACTGCCCCCAGGTTTACAGGATCCTTCGCCTCATTTTCCTCCATAACAGGATTCAGAACACCAAAGACCACAGAATGCAAAAAGAAATCAAGCAAGATACTTTTTTTTTTTTTTTTAATTGTAAGAGGTGAAACGGTTTGCCCTCAAACCACAGAAGGAAACCACAAGGGGGTGATAGACCAAAGAAAAACTAGTAGGTATTACTTACTCTCATTGTCTGAACTGTCACTGGTGCTTAGATGCCTGTGGCGTTTCATCCTGACGCATCCTAAAGAGAAAAAAAAAGTTGATGGCAACCATTCTACCAGAAAATCACCGGCTGCTGGCTGACACCAAGCTCTTTGCACTAAAGGCAAAGCTCCTCTGAAGAGCTTTCAGGCACAGAAATAACCCCAGTTCAGCCACTACGTTTTATTTCTGCAAGCAACTATTAGACCACAGTATTATTTGTGAAACTGAGCACCCTCAAAACCAGCATGCCTCTGCTGAGCAGAGCTTGCTTTAAATTTTGCAGAAAGGAGTGCAGCCCGCCAGCTGATTCCCGGCAGGGCGTGAGCGGCGCTCTGCTCTCGGAGGAGACTCAATGTCCCATCTGTTCAGCCAGAGGAAGAGTTGCCATGGTGGCAGTCGCTAGCTGAGAGACGGGTGGAGGCCAGGAAGTAAGGTGGATGCACAGCAAGGCAAGGATTTAGAACTATAACCCACCTTAAAAAAAAAAAAAAAAAGAGGGCAAAAAAACCCAAAGGCATCCATGCAAAACAAAAGGCAGATTTTAAATAGGGACAATCACAGAAAATGGTGACTGATGCCATTTAATTTCAATCATCTGATCACTGCTTAGTTCACAACAAATGTAGGTTTCAGAAGTTTGAGAAGTGATCAAGGGTATTGCTGAGAAATATTTCTGTGGCGCTGCACCAGTTCCATTAAAAAAAGGCATTGAGCTTTTTGAAATTGATTTTTGAACATGTAACGCATACAGAGAATGGGGAAGAAGAAAATTCCGCACTGCTACTTAATAAAAGAAAGATCAAAAGAGTGATCAGCTATATACTCTAAACAAGTGCCAACAGAAATCCATATACATTCTTACAAGTCCTGCCATTCCAGAATATTCAATGTTACATTTGTTAAATAAGAACCAATAACAGTTTACAATTAATAATAGTAAATGAAAATCACCCCATCTTTTTAATGGATTGAATGAGCAAATCATTAGAGAAAATTAGTAAAAAATGATTCTGCAAGAATAGATGACAAGTTTTTTTTTTGGTTGGTTGTTTTGGTTTTTGTTTGGTTTTTTTTTTAAGCAGAAGATAGGCACAAGTAGATTACAGACAGCTGAGCCCAAAATGCCTGCAGTATTAGAAGTGCCAGCCTGGCCACACCTGAAACATAAGCAGCTTCATTTCTTAAACAAAACCACATGCCATTAAAAAAAGCAACACAGCTAAATATCCCATTTGATAAACCCTCCACATTAGTTATTTACAACGGGTCTTCAGATTATCCAAAGATAAAGAAGATTTCCAGATACGAGAAGCCTGTCCAAAAGCTTTGAAGAGATTGCAGTTGAATTGTTTGCAGCACAAGTGTTTGATTTAGTGGAAATTTTCAGCCTTTATATTTAAGAAAGTGAGTTTACTGAATCTACATGCAATGACCACTCAAAGTTTAAAACAATTCTTTTGACCTATCTGATATAAAAAGACATTGCCCACACTCCTGGAAGTTGAAAAAGGAAGCGATGTGTGCAGTTTTCAAGCAGGTAGGTACAGAACTTCTGAGTATTTAACCTGGAGGGAGGACAGACAGACACAGTGGTCAACAGGACGGGATATCAAAAGGTCTAAGTTGTATCACTTAAGCAAGCTGTAAACTCCCATTACATAACAATTCATTTCACGTTAATTCACCTTCTCACAGCTCAAGCAACCTTAGGGAGGCAAGGCAGCCACGCTGTATAGAAAGACTAGTGTCCAACGGAAGAGCGACATCAAAAAAAAAATACCCAAAACACCGCAGGACTTCACTTCCAGCTAGCAACATAAGGTGGCTTGGCTTGTGCAGACACCGGTCAGATGAAGAAACTTCCATTAATCTCTTAGGTAAAAGCTGTTTGACAGGTAGAAGACACTTGGGTCAGAAGGGCTTGTCTTTGTGCATGTTTTGGGGACACCAGACTTGAAGTTAACTGCTGGGTAGTGAGGGGAGGATCAGAAGACCACTTTCATCTTGCCAACCCATGAAGTTTAAAGGCATAGACTTTAATCAAGAGCAAATAAAATGGTATTGCCTATTTGAGAGCTTGTACTCCAGCAGCCAAACCCAGCCGCCCAGAGCATACAACTCTCCCTAAAAAGGAGCAGGTTCTGCCCATGGCAACACCTTCTCTGCTGGCAGTCTTCAGTTCCAAACATCCCTGGCTTATAGACCATTGGGCATGCTACAAGACCTTGGGAGACGACGAAAAGATGCATCTAGGTGTGCCGAGCAGTATTCATCACTCCCATTTCTTGGCAAGAAATGCAAGTGCTTGCTGCTTGCTCTGTTTTTATGTTCAGATGAATTTTTGAGCAGTTGTTAAAAGGCGCTGAAAGCTTATGGCAGGCAATTCTCATCTCTTATAGTCTATATAAACATGCAGCAATAAAACCTTTTCACTATGTACTAAAGAAAGCTATCTGCAGAGCACAACATGAACATTCAATTAAAGTAGGGTCAAACACGAGGTTGAGAGAGACAACTGCAGGAGGGAACACCCAGGAAGCCTGGATTTTTGCCTGGGCAACTGGGAAAGCAGAGAGGAGATGGCTACTTCAAAGCAGAGAGGAGATGGCTACTTCAAAGACAGCTTACACAGAAACGGCAAGTGTAACAAAAACTTCAAAACAGAAAGTACACTTCTGCCAACTCCATAGGACAAAAAAAAAACAAAACTAAACTAAAAAAAAAATTAAAAAGCTGTATTTGAGAATTGGATTTGTAGCAGCTCAGGCAAGAGATTTACAGCTCCATCATAGCAGGCAGAAACAGAAAAAGCAGTCACTCAGGGTAAAAGCCCTGAATAGTAATAACACTGGATTCCTGCCTGATTTTTTGCAGCAATATTAACCACAACAACAGTGAATAAGAGCTCACGATGCTACAACAAATCACAGGTGTGCTGCGTTCAGTAAGACAGGTTATTAAAGTGACCAACATGCTACAAATTCACTGTACACCCCCACATGATGCAGGAGTAACAGCCTCAGCATCATTCAACAGGACCACCTCTGCAGGCGGCTTCACTTTTGTTTTTAATAGCAGACTCCTTTGCTGTACACTGGGACTGCCACACAACTTCCAGCTCACTTCCACCCCAAAGCGTGAGGGCTCATCAGAAAGGCTCACTAACAATGTTTCCGCTCCCTAGCCATTACAGAGGGATGCCAAAGTAACACCCATTTTGTGGTAAAGCTCCTGTCTCACTCCTTCATCTGCCTTTGCAGAATGTGGAAGAATCAGCAGCCGCTCAGTTCAGAAAGACAGGAGATGCAAAGCCAAACCCCACAACATGGAAACTGATGTCAACCTTTCCCAGCTTCAGTCCAAGTCCCCCCAGAGCAGTCCAGCACCCTCCAGTTTGTCCCTCAGCTGCAGACAACGATACTATTAGCCAGGTGATACGGCCCAGAGCAAGGTTGCAAGCAACCCTGTGACTCAATTCCTGTTTCTTCCATCACATTTATGTTTTATCACTTGCAAAGCACTGTGAAGAAGTTAAAATAAAAATATACACACACACATATCCCTAAAAGGGCTAAATGTAGAAAGAAAGGGCAATCCATGCATATCAAACGCCCAAACTAAAAAAGCAGAACCAAAAATCCCACAGAAATGGGTACAATCTCATATATCCTACTTTTGCCCCTTTTCTAACTTCACCCCTGAAAACTATGGTAACAATAAAGCCTAGAATAAAAGAGCACAATTAATATTTTCAACGTGTGCATCAAGACTTAACAAAAAGTAGAGAAGTAAATTCATGAGATTGCCAGTGCTCTTCTCCTATCTCAGAGTATCCGTTATAATGGCATGTAGCAACACCAAGAGAGACTCAAGTAAATAGTATAATTTTTACACACAAAATGAAAAAGTTAGTAATTTTTTATAACAGATAAGACTTTTTTCCACATAATAGTTCAAAAAGAAATTTAGAAAACAGCCTCAAATAGATGCTACTTATTAAAAAAAAAAAAAAAAAAGACATGAGAAAAGATGAGCCGACATTAGGAGCATGATGGAAACACCCTACAGCGAGCAGCTAAAACCATCAGCCTCCTTCCACTTCCTTTATCTTCATCCAGGCATTTTGCGAATGTGCACGTTGAACTTTTTGTTTGAGTTTTGAGAACTTAGTTTTAGCAGTTCAGAAAGTTTAAACTTTCTAGCAGTTCCAATGCACAAGCTAAGAAAAATGAGGAGTGTAAAGCAACTCAACACTGAAATGTTGTTGCAGAGCAAAAGAGGTAAGTGGCCCCAAAAAAGGCCCAAGAAAACCCTATTTCCCAGTCACTAAGTAATGATTCTCACTACCTTAAAAAGTAAGTAGGGGTGCTTTGACTGTGGATTCAAAATGTGCTCAAGCCTCATGGTCAAGCACAGATTACCTTAAAAATGATCATTAAAAACAAGAACATAACATGCCTTGATCGAAAGCTTTTTTTTTGTTTTGTTTAGTTGGGTTTTTTTGTTTTGTTTTGTTTTAAATCCACAGAAAGACTAATAGCTGATCGATCACTTGTATGACAACATATACCAAAGATGCTCACCTTCAGGGATCTTTTAAATGCAAATTAAAATACAGGAGTGATATTAAGAAATCATCATGTGGCAAGCAAAAACATACTCAACTCTCCAGGCAATTATTGCAATGGAATATTTTCTGGCATCATTTTTAATATCAATTACCAGAGCGGTTCCTAAGCTTGAACCATATTCCACACCTGTCGCATTTCTGACTTGTCAAGCCACGGCTGCATGCGTATCTCTGATCTGCTCACAACAGCTTAAGACAAGAACCGCAACTTAAAAAAGAGAAATTGGCCATGTTCCTTGCCCTCACCTAACACCCGAACACAGGTCAAGATGCTCTGAACCCTTGGGGTGTTCAACCAAAAATAACCCCAGGAAACGCACTCTCCTCAGCCACGGGCAGCAACGTCAGGCTGCCAGCATTTCACCGGCTTCTCGAACGCTGCTGCCCATATCAGGAATTTTGCCCTGGAGCCAAAACTGATGCTGGATCCAGCACATCACCGCACTTTCAAGGAGAGCCAGGAAAAAGCCACCTTGAACTCACCTGGCTGAAATTAAACATGGATCCCAAGTGAAGAGTAGTCAACATATCAGCCAGCACGTACAAGAATCTGACTAAAAGGATAACGCTGATATTTCCAAAAATCGAGGGGAGATGTTTTGGAATTAATGATTTCTAAATTACGTTTGCTCCTTTTTGCTTATTCACAAATATCTGCACTGCTGAAGTGAACAAGAAACAGCCACTTGCCTCTACCACCATTCTCTCCTCTCCCCGAGGAAAATCAATGTTGCACCGACTTAAGGCACTTCCCATTTCCGAAAAGCTAGTTACCATGCATTACTCAAAAAAATCAGTCAAGCAGCATATGTAAACAGCAGACAGTTAACAAAATTTCAGAGCTTTATTCAAAGCAAAAACCCATTTCAAATACCTGCAGAAACAACAGCAACAAACATTTTTCTCTCTTCAGTTTGTGTCAGAGTAAACAACTAAACTTACCAAATAAACTATTAAGTTTATCCTCTTGTTCTGACACATTCCTCGGCATAGTTCATCAGTTACAGAGTTAGCAGAAAGAAGGATGAGGTATCTCACAGTCTGAATTCGCACAGCATATTAGGCAAGACATCAGTGACAAGTGTACAAAATGAATCCTTAAATCCAGCCAAGATTTCTGAACAAAACAGTGTCTCCCAAGGAGTAGCAGTCCTTCCCTTCCTGGCTTCAGTTTGTTGCAGAGAAAGGTTAAACATATCCATACGCTACTCGGTACCTGTTAAGACCTATGCAGAAGGAAAAGGCAACCAAGAAATTCAAGGAACTGTAATGCAAATATATCCTAGACCTCTTAGATTTTATTTCTTCATATTTTAAAATAGACAGAAAAAAAAGGAATTGGCCACAGCACTAAGGAAACTTTCAAGTGGAACAAAAAATAACCTACCTACTTTATCTTATTAAAAAGAAAAACAGCATCTATGTATGAAAACCAAATGACAAGCTACATGCAAATCTCAGATTAAAATTCTGTACTTACGTTTTTACAATATGGCTTGTCTACAAAAAAAAAAAAAAGGCAGAGGCAGTAGGTAGAAATTTCCAAGTCTCCAAAATGTGGTTTATGTAACTGTTAAATTTAGATTAGGAAGCAAATTATCTTGAAAGGTCTCCAGGAAATGTAGTACAGTAAAACCATTTAAATAGGTCAAATTTCATAGTCAACTGCCAGGGAAATTACGAAATATGAGTAGAGTTAATACAACCTTTCAAATAACTAGAGGAAGAGAGATCACTCGTGTTTGGGTTTTTTATTATTATTTTTTAATACCCTATCCAATCTCACAAAAAGGCTATATAAACTGGAAAAAACACCCACTCGGAACTTAGGTAAGCAATATTTGCTGCACTGAAAAGGTCTGAAAGGTTAAACAAAATTCACAGAAAAGGAAGTTCAGCAAAAAAAGTAACATTGTTTCTTTATTTCACTCTAACCAGAAAATTTTTAAAAATTAGTAACATACCCCCTACTTAGGGGGTTGTACTTAAGAACCTCATAACAGAATGACCACATCTATCCTATGCTCCCCTCATCCCCAGAATAAAATCTTCTTGATTTTATTTTCTGAAGACTGTACTGGGCCTACCACAAAATAAAACTTTTCTTGCTACTATTTCATACTAAGTCTTGGTTAACATAATAATCTGTAATTCAACAAAGGAGGAATGTGCCAGTTTTTAGAAGCAGCACTACTAGCAACAGCCAATTCCTTTGTCATTAGGTAAAAAAATAATTTTAGTAGGCAAGGAACTGCACATTACAGAAATCTGGCTAATAACATGGGTCTGTATGAAGTGCAATAGGAACTAGACATAGTCTCGAGCTTTGTTGTCCTTATAGGTTACCTTTTTATAAAGGGCAATTTGGCAGCTGCCACAAGGATACTGTGGGTTTAAAAATGAGAAGAAAAAAAAAAAATCCAAAATATCATCTTCCAGCATGACTTATCCCCTGAAATAGTTAAATTCTGGACTGAAGTCAGCTGATAGATCATAAAACTAGAATGAAGAAACCCCAAATATAATCCCCCCCGCACTCATTTGTGGATTATGGGCCAAAAGGGAACCCTGACATCATTTCGTGTGCCCTTCTATGACGATGATTCATCATTTGGTCTAGTGCAAAGCACTTAATGCCCATCATTTTGCTTTGTGAGTATAAAAAGAGGGTAAGTGATGCTACTTCACATTTATAATATGCTTTGATGACAACAATAAAATACAGCATACCCCAAGTACAATTGCCTTTCCTACCTTGAAAACAGCAGTGCAGCTTCTAATTTCCAGTGCTGCGTCTGTACGCCGACCCACCGTGAGGGCAGGGGGGACAGATTTCCACCAGAGGCCTTCAGCTAAATCGCCGCACGCCAAGCAGCTTGTTAAAAATCAGAAATCCTTCTCAGAAGAGCAAGTCACCAGCAACACAGGCAGCGCCACCATTACCTCACCAGAAACTCTCCAAGAGGCTAGAAAGAAATTAAATCACGCTCTCTTCCCTGTGCTTCCTCGACACCCGCCAGTGACTGAGCAGCCTTATTTTCACCTTTGAAGCAAGCTGCACATGTTGGCCTGTACACAGAGCAGCCAGGTGGGCCAGGCTGACATGGAAATATTTCTGCCCATTAAACACTGCAGCTTTAGCATTAGCATCCTGAAGGTGATACTGATCTGAGCAGAATCAATTTTAAAAAAAATAAACAACATCAGATTGTCATTAATTCAAGCAAATACACCAATGCGTATGTGGTTCCGCTCCTCTCTAGTTCAGTCCTCATAATTACTTTCCGCTCCTGAACACAATGCTGTTTTTACACCAGCTGTTTATTAACAGAACTATTGTTTTCCTAAAACAGTAGTAGAGATTTGGACACAAGAAAAAATTATTTCCTTCAAAATACCATATTGAGCTTGAGCGAAAGCCTGCCTTTAAAATAAAATAAAAAAGAAGAAAAAAAGCACTTCCTTCCCGAAACCACAACCAGGCCGGCGCTGCCTGGCATTACCACGCTTGCACGCCTGAGGGGTGCCTGCCAGGCCGCAGCCCGGTGAACGCTCCTCACCCACCTCCGGCTCCTTGCCCACCCCCCAGCACGGCTCCCCGTCAGGGGAAACGCTAAAACGCGGGCACGGCCCTCAGGAAGGGAACCACCGCCCTCAGCAGGGTACCCTGCTCGGAACGACAAAGCCCCCAGCGCGATGAAACGAGGAACAAGTTCCCAGCAGGAAAGTCACAGCGGCTTTAAACACACGGGCAGCCCACGGAGCGCCGCCATCTCGCCCGCCACGCAGCAGGTCGATGCCAGAGGCCAAGGTGGCCGGCAGGCCCACAGGGCAGGGAGGAGCGCCATGTCGCTGGAGGGAAGCCATCACAGCTCTCGCTTCCTCAGGCCACTGTCACACAAACCAACCACCTCTTGTCAGGCTGTTGGAAACTCCACGGCGGCTAATTGATCCCTGAAGGAAACCCCCAGGGAGGCAGGGCTAGCTTGCGTACAGCCCTCTAACTACGCAGGTGCATACGCATCGCAGAAAAGCACCTACCTCAGCTACGCGCGCTCGGGGAGATCGTCCGCTCCGAAGAGCGCTCAGCAGGGGAGACGCAGGTACTGATCGTGTGTTGTCTGTTTTACACGGCTCCCTCAGAAGAAAACTCGTACCTGACGTTAACACTGAGGCATCTAATAAGCAAGGGGCAAAAGAAAAAAGAAAACCCCACAAGCCCATGTGTACTTACTCAACAAAGACGGAGCTAAGGACAACGTCCGCTTTGATGAAAGGCTGGTGTGGACGTAGTGCTACTAAAAATGGACCAGTACCGGGTCACCACACCCGGTGCTAAGCCAGGTAAACAAGGAGCTGGCTGCCCAGGAGCTCCCCTTCGAGGGTTCAACACCCAAAGATGGCCACATACACTGTATCTGCAAGGAGACTGCAGTCACGGGCGTGCCAAGTGCCGGTGAGAAACAGGAGCAGCACGCACACCCTTCACCAATATGACTGAGCAGAAAAACCTCAGAGAGCGTTTAGCTGGGCTTTCTATTTTAAGAACTGGTATGATTCACGTTACCTTGGCTCTAAGTGTTTTGCAGTCTTTACCGTATCTACTCTCACGATAAGCTCATGTTAAGCAAGCACTGAAAGCCCTGACATTTCAGAGCTGCGGCGCAGAGCAGCCATACATCACGCAGGGAGCCTCCGGCAAAGCAGGCAGCTGCATTCAGGTCTTCCAAGCGTGTATCCAGGAGCCTCACCACTCGCTGCCCTTCCTGCTGATCTACACGTGGAGTCGAACAGAAGGAAAATCCCTGTGATGCACTAAGTCACCAAGTATTGTCGTGCTGTTGTACAGTGATGAAATTGCACCACAGCAAGGGCAGGGAGGGAGGGGAAGGGGGGGGATAAAAAAAAAAAAAACAAACCACAAAACCAGAAGCGTCACTACTTAATTGAAAATTAGGCAATAACCAGTATTACACTCGTTCAACTGTAGCTGCCACTTTGCCCTATCTGCCTGATGCTACCAGCAGTTGCCCACTTGTATCTGTTTCACTGCTATCCAGCTGTACTAAAGCATGCTTTCATGACAAAACTAATGCATGCTTTCATGACAAAACACAAGTAAGGAACTAGTATCACAGGTAGGAACACAGGCAGGAAATATTATCAAAGGAAGGAAGGATCTAGAAACGTATTCACTATTTGGGATTAAGAAAAACAACTTTTCTATTAATAACATAGCCAACAGTTCTCATAACCTGCAAGATACTCGCTTAAAATAATCAATTAATTTTTTGGTACTTGCTAATAAAATAAATTCAAGTAGGTTTCACTGTTCTTGTTTTGTTTTTTTTCTGAATCTCAAAAGAATCAACAACACCAGCTTGCATTAAAAATTTTATCTGTTTTGACTCATTTATTTCTTGCTTGTAACGCTTTGAAGAGGCTAACCGCTTCGCATCACCAACAAAACCTAAAGGATTGCAAAAGGCAGAAAACATCAAGTTGCGTCTTTATATTCTACTCAAAGGATTAGAGAAACCAAGAACACAAATACTTTCCTACAGGAAACATTAAGTTGATAATTTCTTTCCTCATCTGACAAGAAATGGTTTTCATTTACAAATTGAAAATAAACATTCTGGATGCTGAAGTTTTCCTCAAGCGAAAAAAGGGCACCGAGGGGATCATTGGACAGGAACAATTAAAGGGAATGTGCTGTCACAGCCAGAATTCAAAATAATATTTGGAATATTCCAAATCATTGGTTGAATACTGACATCCTACTATATTTTCTAGCATTTCACATGTCACATTTATATGTGGTTGCACTATTATTTTAGTTCTGCATGTCAAAACATCGAAATGTGAGCAAAAATTTACTAGAAGATTAGTTAAAGCACTTCTTTTTAGTTTAAAAAACTTTTTAAAAACACCACAAAATTTGTCTTAATAACTAATGAATTTAAATTAATTTTACTGGCCAGTCAATTAATGTTTTGTGCTACAATCTGTAATATACAACACATCAAAGATGTTGAGGGGCCTTTTAGTCAGACAGATTTAAAATAGATTTATGAAAACATAAATAGAATTCCAGGTTTATCTAAATCACCAAATTGAGGTGGGAGAAAACATCATGAAAGAGACACTGTGACCAACTGATGTTTGTCCATTTTTAAGTACAGAGCAGAGGTAAAAAGAAAAATTACTGATTTTTTCTGTCATAACGCAAGGTGACAAAAATGACAAAATAAATAGCAAACTTGCCTACTGGGGCTGACGCCGCCCTCGAAAGGGGAACCACAGGATGATTGTACTTGCCTAAAGTTTCTAAAATGCCACATCTTGTTTGAGAAAGCAGTCCAGAGATGTGTCCTAAACACCACATAAGGTTCAATTTCTCATCGAACAGCCCAGTTGAAGCCAAAGTACTTTTATATTTTTTGAATGAGGGGACACACTCATCAGGACTGACCGTTAACACTCCTCTAAATTCCTCCTTCCTCTTCCCTCCTGTTGACTAAACAAACAAGATTAAAATGAGTAAGACTAGATCACCACCCATCTACTGTTCCTAGTGGAAAGCATGTCCTACTTGAGCTGTGCTAAAGCTGACTGAGTAAATGGAGGTGGCTTTTTCTGGCACAGGATAAAAGGTGCCGCCCCACAGGGTGGATCACAAACAGTGCTGGTACTTGAATAGGAGGAGTTGAAGTACAGGAAAATACTATCCTTTCCATCCTATGAGGGTAAGGAACTATCACAGCTGACCTTCCAAAGCTGCGAGGGTGCGAGATAATGAATCTGACTCCAAAGCAGGTCCCTTTGTCCACTCTCCACTCCTGTATTGGGAAGAATGGAAATGCCTACAAGCCGTGGAAGTAGGGAGGTGTCTCACCACATCTTTGTTCATAGGTAAGAGCCCACAACATGCAGCAGCTGCTGCACCTGAATCCCATCCACAGTAATAAAATCTGTGCTGAGAAACAGGGAGAGAAAAGGAGAGGTTACAACTAAAAATGCAACTACAAAATTGAACAAAAGAAACAAAACCACCTTTACAGCAGAGTCACACTTAAGACTCCATGACGCAATGTAAAACCTGCACAGTCGATATGTTTTGTACATGCAACTCCAGTCGGTCAGTGAGAAATCTCCTCCTCTGCGGGCTCTTACCCTGCGCAGCTGCAGGGCACGGGGCAGGTTGCAGCTGTATCGCTTATCAGAGGCTCTGCAATTGAGAGAAGGCACAACTAAACCTGTGCTCAGGCCACGGCAGAATAAAGCCACCTGAGACTCCTCTTCCACCATCCACCTCCCCAGCTCTGCAACAGCAAAAGTGACCGGTTGTTCACACTGAAGCTGTGACCGGGGAGCAGCTCGGGCACGGTCCATCTGCTCCCTCGGATATCCCCACCAGGGAGGCTGAGCGCTGCTGCCTACCCCAACACCAACTATGGCTCCCAGTGAATACATGCACAGCCGCACCACAGCGCCTGCCGGACACTTCTGAAAGGTCTTAAGAAGATGAAAACATACACATTAATTGAATGCCTTTAAAAATGGGGCATTCCCAAATCAGCTGTACCAGAAACTATTGTAGGAGGAGAACTGCGCGTTGATACAAGAGAGGCATCCTTCTGGCAAGGCCCAAGAGCGGCGTCGATACAAGCCTGTCTGGTTTCATTTGCTACACCTGCTGAGCCACATGGAGAAAGCTTTATGGATGAGCAACACTAGTAGATCACTCATTTGGGCTAAGAGCAAGGGAATATCCTCTCCCTCCCTCTGGCACCACTGGAGAAAAACGTGAACCTCCCACTACAGCTGTAAGGGAAGTGTGCCATGGCTTTAGGGTAAGAGATTAAACAGACTGAGACTACCCAGCTGAGAAAGGAGGATGCAGATAGGAGAGATCTGCCACAACTGGTAAAAAGAAGTGAACAGGATGAAGAGACTACTCACTGCTTCTCATGGCCCAGAAGACAAGGGACACATAAAGTTATGGAACAAACTTCAAAGGAAAATCATTAAGAGAGAGGGGAAAAAAAAAGTCATTTTGTACAAAATTACTTAGAGAAAACCCAATGCTACAGGATGTTGCAGGGGTTGAAAAGTAAACAGATTGAAGAGAGTTAGGCAAATGGAGGACAAGGGCTATTAAACACAATATGTCATGCCAATCTGCCGGAAATCCCAAAGGCAAAAATTTTACAAGAAACAGAGTCTATATGAGCTTTATAATGCTTTCGTTCCCTAGGTGTCCACTGTTGACCATTATCAGAGACAGTAATTGGCCTAATTCAGTAAGGGAGCTCATCTGAAGCCAGACTTACTCATAACAATTCACCTCTCTGCGATGGATATTTTTTTTTTTTTTAAATATATCAGTTCCCAGGCTGACCTCTGTGGACTAGAGATCAGATAGATGGTCTATAGGGCCATGGTAAATACTGAAATGAGTATGTTTATCAGACAAGGTTCTGATTATGATGAGCACAACAACCAGAGATTCTGACAGTTGACATACTGCTACCCTGAGGAGTTTGTTAATCGCTGTTCACTGTACAGAGCTATTTTGGTCAAAACGATTAACTAAAAGATTAGATCATTCCCAATGTGTTAGAGTTGTTGCTTTTTATTTTAAATAATTTAAATTATAAATACAAATAATAATTTAAAAAAGTAAATAAACATGCTGTGCAAATATAGCCTACATGCACCTTAGGGAACTATCCATTCAAGATTTTCTTTTGGAGAACCTGAAAGAATGAAAGGAGAAACAAAAAGCATCCTGGAACAACCTGAAACGTATGCATGCATGTGCACATGCACATGTGCACACGCACTCAAAAACTACTGCTGCACCTCACAAATCTGTGCAAAGGAAAGAGCAGTCTGTGCCTTACCTTACTGCCTCTGGAGGCACAAGTATGCCTTCTATACATTAAACACTTTAGTCTTAAAATCACCATTAAGCATTGTTAAATTCATTGGTGAAACCTCCCTGAGTTTCATATAGATACTAAGGAACTGTTTTAGGAAAAAAACTGCTTTGAAATCTGTTACTCTGTCTTTTTTTTTCCCTTATCATTTTTAATATCTGCCACAAAGTAGCAGAGACACATCTACTTATATCTATTCCTAACTCATCTAAGTCATGTTTAAAACTAACATAAATATCTACTGACATACATAGTTGCAAACAAATGCTTTATTCCATTTCTAGGCATTGCAGTCAAGCTTGCACAAAGCTAAGAGAACGCTAAAAAGAATGTGCTGCAAGGACTTAAAAATGGCTAGATCAACTTTAAGCTAAGGAAATTAAAAAAATAAGTAAAAAACCAAAACAGAAAAACCAAAACTCCACCACAAAACCAAACAGGCTCTGAGAATTTCTCAAGACCCAAAACCTTTTAAAGTATCCAAAATCAGAATATATAATAGTTTGATGGTTAGCACTTTTACAGAGCAGGAATAACTTGAATTATAGCTTTCCTGAAGCTGACCAGTAAGACATTCTTGTAAGTGACATGTTAGTAAGCTGACAGATATTTAATACAGAAAAACACACAGAAGTTTATATCTATTTAATTATTCCTCTTTTTTTTCCTCCTAGGCTTCTACTCTGTAGAGATTCAATCCTCTAATAATTAGACTTTTAATTCCATGTCTGAAATTTAAGAATCCACTACACTTCCATTTCCTTCCATTTTTCCAAATCTGGATAACTAGCATGGTGTTCTCATGTGAACTCTTACAGGTTTATTATCTCAAACCTTTCCAAGATACACATCTGAATTTATTCTGTCTCTCTCCTCACCCGCAGGGAAATAACCCAAAACCTGCAGCCAGCATTGTGTTGCTGCATGCTTGAATTCTGTGAGCTAAACTCTTAAAAACCTACTTAAACTACTTAGAAAAAAGTAACCGTGCTTAAACTTTTGTCTGTAAAGCCCAAACATGATAGCGATCCACCTCATCTGAGCCATTAATTTTATTAGTAAAATCTGTCTGAGGTGGTAGGTTCCAACTGCAAAGCACATTGCATTGTAGCCCTGCTAACAGTACAGAACCAGGTGGGAGGACAGACCAATGCTGGTTTTGTGTAGAAATGAATTGCTAAGCCCTGACCCCTCGAAGACAAAGGGATAGTGCAAGAGTAGTCAAGGCCAAAGCTCTATTTGCAGAAAATCAATGGGTTATGCACAACAGCAACTGCACTCAGATGTTCAGAGCCCAGCTGGAGTCTGTAGATCTGGTCTCTAAATTCAGAGTATCTGACACTGAAAACTAGAGAAAACACTCCCCCACCCCCTGTTTTGTTGGGGTTTTCTTGTTGGTTTTTTTTTTTGTGTGTGGTGGTTTGTTTTTGTTTTTTTTTAATTTATTTAAACAGTCAAAGCAGAAGCAAGCTTTGAACCAAAAGTCTTGAAATTGAGATGACTGCATCCCTTCTCTTTGCCACTCCTTATGATCTTTGGTAGCCAGCCAAATGGCTCAGCTTAGCTTCACTTTCCACATCAGTCCAAAAGTTGAATAAGTAATAAAACTTGCATCAGGAGAGGGCTTTATAATCACATCAGAAACCTGCAACAGAGGCTGGCTACCTCGGTTCACTGGACAGCTTCAACGAGGCTTCATAATGAGGTACAGGTGTTGGCACTAATTAGGAATACCCAGCTCACTGCTGACATCAGCCCCTCAGAGCAATGACTGCACTTTAATCCTTTAAGCCACATAAAAGAAAAGCAGGGAGCGGGCGGACAAAAAAAATCTCTGAAAACGCCTCTGCAGAGGGTTGAAATATTTTTGCTTACTTAAGGGAAAAAAATAGAAGTGTCACAAAATTGCAGGAAGTTTACTGCGAAGTATCTGAGTACGTAAAAGAAGCTAAACTTTGTGTACAGCCAGAGCTTTTAATTTTAGTAAGGGTATCTGAGTACGTAAAAGAAGCTAAACCTTGTGCACAACTCTTTTAATTTTAGGAAGGGTATCACCTTGTACAGTATGTATTCATCACAACTATCAAAACTTATATCCAGAAAAGAAGCACAGAATAAAAAGGAGTAGGAGCAGCATACGTAAATATTGTGGTAAGATAAAATTATTCCATCTATGCCTACCAGCCTTCCAAGCATTACGGGGTACCCCAAGATAGATTTTAACTGAAATTATTACAAGGTGTTCTGCAGGCTGGAACCTCATTGTTAACAACTTCTTTTATTACTTCCTCTCCTTTAAAAGACTTTATATTCCTTTAAAATCCACAAAGCTTTCATTTAAAAGGTGATATCTGAATGCTGAAGGTATATAGGTTCAATTTACACGTTGTAAACACCAACACACACTTTTTTTTTTTTTTTAAAAAATATCCGTTCCTCCTTCACTTACATGCCAGGTCATGAGGTAGATGTTTTCGCTTCAGCTGATGACATCACAAGCTCCTAAAAAAATGAAAGGAGTGCTATTTAGGTAGTAGGAGTGACATCAGGCATTTCATGTTTGAGCTACGATTTAATTTTTGGCAAGTAAGTGAAGGGTATGTTATATTTTTATTGCAATTTTCCCAAGAAAATGATACCTCCGTAATACAAACCATTAAATTCCATAATTCTCACTTAATATATGGAAAAATTAAATGCATCAGCTGTATGTACACATACTACAATATAATACATGAAGTACTACAATTAAAAGTAAATTCATAAGAATAACCTCAAAGTCGACTTTGTTATCCTCTTAACACAACTTTACCAATACCAACAAAACAAAACTTTTAATTAGTATATTCTCTACCCTGTTTTGGGAATACAGAACAAAGCATTCAGGAAGCTAAACGATTATTCAGCTGACTTAAGAGGCTGATTTCTCCAACTACACTAAGGCTTTCTTCCTTCTAAAGGGTCTTCTATGAACCAAGCATGCTTACAAATTCATAGGAGGGCAAATAAAAAATAAGTATGGAGGGAAAGCTCTGTGTGGCTCCTGCCTTAATTCCTCAAGACATTCCTTCAGACCTCTCCTTGACAATCCCAGATAGCTCAGCTTCCCAGGCAGGGATTCTGCTTACTCGCCCTTTTTAATCTAGTCCTGAGCCTTGAGCAATATTAACTATGGGAATAGAAGGAATTTTTCCCTCCACCAACTGCCCGCATTCCCCTCCTGCAGGATCATGCACATGTATGTTTTGTGTCCTATTGTAATGGCCATGGCAAAAGCATTAAAGTCGTTACACCCAACAGATTAGTTGCAGCACTCCTCAGAGATGTCAGCAGTTAGACCAGGGCCTGTCCTGGCAGGCAGTCCACCCCATGCCTTAGAGTGAAAAGCTAACAAAGACAGGGCCGCTACGAGTTGGGGAACAAAGTATTAGAGAGCAGAAATGCAAGTAAAAACCAAGGAACCGATAACTGCATACCCTGCCAGAAGAAAAAGAATAAGAAGGGGGGGGGGGTGGGGGTGGCAATGTCTTTCTAACTGAAATAAGGCGGTTTCTGGCCAAAGTGTCAGCACCATGCTGTAACGTTTCTGCTTCTCCACCCATCTGCAGTACAAGAAAAGGATACCACCACCCATCCACTAAGGAGTAGCACAGATCCTATTACTTAAGAACTATTGTTGCTCAACTTAGGCTGTGGCATCAAAGGAAAACATTTCCTTACAATCGGGGGAGGAGGGGAGGAGAAGGAGAACACACAATATATTATAGCTCCTGTATGTTGACCTTGCAAAATTTTAAAGATTTGGCTATGTTAATTTTCTTTGATTTAAGGTTTTGGTTTTGTGTTTGTGTGTTCTGGGGGGTTTGGGGTTTTTGTTTTGTTTTGTTTTGTTTTTAAATCGTCCCCGTTTCCTCTTGGACTGTCAGCCATAGCCTGACAGTCTCTGGCTATACCCCACATTAAGCAATTAATTTTGAGCAACGCGAGAAGATCTGTAGATCAAAGCAGTACCAGAGCCAAGGTTACTGAAACATGAATCACGCTACGTGGGTCGGGTTTTTAACTTGAGATAAGCAGATACACGCCGCCGCCGCCACCACCGCACACATGGCCTGAAGCGATCCACAGGGTCCATGAGCAGGAGACGGAGTGCACTTGGCACGGGCATCGATGGGAGCCTCCAGCCTCCATCCAGAGGGACCCAGCTCGCGTGCAGGAGAAACACGGCGTGCGAGCTGACACACAGCGAGTGGGGGTGATCAGAGGGACTCGCCTTAAAAGCTGAGTCTGCCGCAAACCCGGTATTAACGCTGCCTCTACCCTCCGGCTAAGAAATGCCAAGAGCCTCACCCGCAAAATGCACTGGGGGAGGGAGGGCAAGGGAAGAGACAAAATAAAAAATGAATAAATGCCTGGATCAATTTTTCAAACATGACTACAAACAAATTTTTCTTATAAGATGTTTCATTATGGGATAATTCCTCAGTGTCCCGATTGAACCCCTTTAATGTAAGTTTTCCATAGAAACACAAGCAAAGCCCTGGTCATAGCAGCTCAAATGGCATCATTAAAATGCAACACAGCCTACAGCTTTTAAGTGTGAACAAAACCACAGCTTTTGCCTCCCAGCTGAACCACAAAACTAATACATTTTTGAACTCTACATTAAAAACACATTTGTTTGCTCAGTTAAATGCCAAGATGAACTCTGAAATACCAAAACGTTCAACTAAAAATCTTTTCTTTCTCTAACCCTTACACTATATGGTCATAATCTTCAGTCCCAACTTTACTTATTTCACAACGATGTGCGAATATACAAAATAGCATGAAAATTATAGCTGACCCCACAAAATACCACACCCCTCTTTTTTTTTTTTTTTTTTTTTGGAAAGCCAGTCTTAACATATTGATTCAGAAACATTAAACTAATTCACCTCAAATTAATGAGCAGGGGGCTCTTCACTAGTAGGTAAAAAACCAGAAGAGTGCTCCCCAGCTTGGAAGGGTGCCAACCCCCCAACCTCCCCATCAGCAGCAAGTTCAATAGCGGGGTAACAAATGCACAGGAGACGCTCGCCCTCCTCTCCGCGCGCACACCGTGCCAACTGATTCCGCATTTCTGCTCCCTGGGTGCATTTGAAAAAGCAACGGGGCAGCAACTGAAACTGTGGCACAGAGAAACAGAAAAACAAGAAAAAAAAAATTATAGGAACTAAAGGAAAATGTAGACAGAGAAAACAAACTTAGAAATGCACAGTAGCTTTTCATAAATACTGCCTGGAAACTAAGCGTCACCAGGGGAAAAAGCATCAGGAAGATTTATTTCTTAAAATACAATTTCTAACAACAGAAAGCCATTTGGAACAAAGACCTATTTTTGCAGTTATCACTACTGTTATACTATCATTCCCTCTACCATAGTGCTTACCAACAGCCAAGCCTCCAAAACAAGAATTGCGCTGGTTGAAAACAGTGCTTCGTGCTTCTCTCTTTAACCGTCCCACGCGCTGCACTGCCATTTTCAAAAAAAGAGACGGTCGCAGAAAAGAAGATCTGCCAGGGTCCTGGAAAAGGGCACCAAGATAGGCCCAAGAGCTCAGACTGTGCATAACAGAGGCTCCACAGCCTCTCCAGGTGAGCCCCTTCCACTCTGCGTGACCCTTACCACCAGAAAGCTTGTCCCGGCGCTTAAAGCACACATCTCCCTTCACGTGGCTCAAGCCCTTTACCAGGTCTCTCTCTCCACTGAACCTGAAGAGATCACCCCTTTCTTCTTTACACAGTTAACTACGCTTAACTCTTGTTAGTACGTCCTAGTCTTTTCTCCAGACTAAATATAACCCAGTTCTTTCACCCTTTGCTCACAGGCCCCGTTTTCTATGTTTCTGATCCTTCTAGTTGCTGCTCCCCACCACCCTTTCTAGGGCTGGCGCACAAAACCACTATGAGGTTGTGAAGCCCAAATCTGGGCAAAGTCTTCCAGCTGAGCCCTTCCCTACAGGAAAATACTCCTTTCTTGTTACAGAAAAATGTCCTTTACTGTCACGCAACTTGCAGATAATAATTCTATGTACAAACTCCTGTGCGTTTGTTTTTGCAACAGCACGACCCTGGTGCCTCACGTTCTGGCCGTGAGCGGTTATTGCTGCTGGGCCCATGGCGCTCAGCCTGCAGGCGTGCAGCCGAAACCTCCCGCCCCCAGAGCTGCTCCTCAGCCCCTGCTCAGCCCCATCCAACCCCTCCTTCCAGACTCCTCCTCCAATCTGCCAAAATAACTGTAAGTTCATCTTCTCAAATAGACACACAGGTCCACCCAGTTTCATCCAAGTATTTAATGAGCAGAGTCCTCATTCCTTCACCCACATCATTAATGGCAAATATTAATTAATACTGGACCTAGGAGAGACCACTTAAATCTCACCAAATTCACCAGTCTTGTTCGAAACTAATTAGTGACTGTCCTCTTAGTTTTCCAAGCAGTTGCAAACATTCCTGTAAGCATTTCACCTAATCCACGTTTCCTTAGCTTGCTTCTTATAACATGCGTTGTCTGATAACTTGCATCATCTACTGTGCAATTCCCACCTCACAAATGACTTTCAAGACCAAATTAGAAAGCTAGTCTTGTGACGCTTCACGTCTCCTTCACAATAAATAATCCCATGGATATAACAACTGCTTATCTGGGAAAGGTATTAGAAAATCATTTTATTATTTCAAATTTTTTTACAGACTGTTTCAGATATCTAACGCACATAGCCAGCTCCCCATGGACTACCAGTAACATTACACAGATCTCTTACAAAAGGCAGATCAAGCTTTTAATACTACCAAGACAGCATAGAAAATAAAGCCAGTAGTTTTTGAGATTATAAATAAATCATAGTATGAAGCAGGAAGGTAATGGTACTCTTCCCCTTATAGTTCTGGAAAAATCATAATAGGAACAAGTATCCAAATACCAAAACAGCATCCATCGTATTTAACTGAAGAGAGACTTTCAGGCAATACTTACCCTACAGGGACTAGAAGTAGAAAAGAAAAAGTCACTAAGCTTTAAGAAAAGTCTTCTAACATCCTTACGAAGTATTCATAACAAACAGGGTTAGGTTTTTGCTTGTCATAAACTGTGATCTGATGCTTTTTTTTCACAAGCTTCTAACAGTGCTAACTACAGTGAGTATTCAGCAGCTTCCCGATTTTTACGTCTCTTCCACATTGGCTTAGCCAAAAAAGTAATTCAGTATTAATTCACAATCTCGTTGTAAAAATCTAAAGATAGTCCATCTCACCTTAAGGTAGGTCAGAGATGTGGAAAGCATCTAGCAAAGCCTGCAACTCTCTAGCACCTTCACTTCCTTCCACCATCAAAAAAATATTTCATTACACCTTTACGCAGCAGCATGCCTATTCTTAATAATAACCAGTGACTTAGTAATTCCCAGCAACCAATTAAAGTTTGCTGGGAAAACAATTTCCCACAGCGGCTTACCCCATTTTCAGACAAACAATGCAGCAGGATGTCTAGAAGGATAGGTTTCATAAGGCAACTAACAAGTAACATCAAGCCGTTTTATGAAACGCTCTGAAGTCCTGGGCCCCTAGGCACTCGGATGGTGACCCAACGCAGCAGTTATTTAGCACGTGTGTATCGCCAGCCATTCTGCAAAATACTCAAAAATTCATATTTGTTGCTTGAAATTACTTGTTGCACAATATAATTAACATATACATGTGGAAAAGAGAGTCAGGGGCTGAAACAACTGCCCTTACAGGGAAAAGCTACCGAGACTGACACACACACAGGATTTAACTTAAACACCTAACCTAACATGCACACAAAGCTGTTTATATTCTTCATATACCAGTAGAATATTAACATTAGTGAAACAAAGGCATGGGTCTGTAAGATGTCAGACATAATGGGATAAATTTAAGAAAAAAGTAGTTTAGGCTTAGCATTAAGGAAACGTCCTGACAGTCAGAACTGCTGGTCCATGTCCCCCGGGAAAGGATCGGAGGCTGCAGCTCTTGACGTTTAAACAAAGATTGGACAAGAGTCCTGGTAGCTGCGCTGCCAAGACAACATGCTCCAGCTCAGCATTTCTCAAACTGGCCGGAGGGCAAGGCAACAACACATGGGACCGAGTATAAAGAGGAGGACTGCAAAAAGCGGTTTGTTCGGCCTGTCTGCACTGAGGACTGCACATAGCCACACAGACAAGCTGCTGTGGAGCAGCAAATACTGTGCATCAGCTACTCCACAGTACACGTGCGTATTTGCTGTGTTGGTGAGAGCAAAGCAATCCCAAGGAGCTATTCTACCCTTACCTCTCTCTTCCCTGCATCAGAGACCGAGGGATATATACACACCTAGGGATGCTACAGTGTACAGCTGCATGCACAGACAGTTACCGCACACCAGCTCAGGTACGCATTCCTCTTTTTCAGGACAAAATGTTAAGGAGATGCATTACTTCAGCCTGGTGCAGGACACTCCTCTCTCCGAAGAGTGGGTATTCCCTGCGGCAGGTCGCATTGCAATGCAGCGGAGTGTAGCAGAAAGAGACCACAAATGCACATGGCAGAAGCCTGTAGTAGAAGAGCTAAATTGGGATAAAAGTATTGGGAACTGGCAGGATGCTTCCTGAATCCACGAAGCCTGGAATGGGGTACAGGCAGAAGTAACAAATGTATTTTGGTGCTACTACTACCAGGAGCTGCAAACAGGGCTGTGAGCCACAGACCAGCAGAAACAGGCTATTTATGAGGATCTGGAGCCAAAAAAATAAATCCAGTTCTTGAGGAGAGGGAACACTACATGTCTTGCCATTAGCCACAGCCACATGTTGGCCAGTTGGATTTTAACTGTCAACCCACCTCATTCGACTTGTACATCCTGTCCTGAACAGATGTGTGCTTGTGTGCATTTCCTAAAGCTGAGTGATGGCAGTACATCCTATGTTCTGAAGGGAGGCTCAAGTGAACATTTCCGAAGCAATAATGTAGATGACCTAGAAGCATCTTTTCCCATAGCTAATTTCCATTATTTAATGCAACTATATTTATGCACAGTTATGGATATCTTTAGTGGCGATCTTAAAATAAAAAATAGAGCGGTTCACCAAGTGTGAGAACTTCTAAAGTATGGTAACAGATGTTATGTTTCTGATGGCACAGCCATGCCATTCTCATACACTCTGCAGCAAGTCCCATGACCCCCCCCCCCCCCCGGAAAATCACAAATGCTAAAAGCAGCATCACTGTTTCTTGCTGAATCCTCCACAGACTGACAATATAAAAGATGAAGGGCCAGATTTAGACATTGGACTGAAGTAATACCAAACTGTGCACTTCAATGCCTTCAAGTTAGATCTCTGGCTCCAAAACAACAACAAGAAGAAACAAACCCCATAAGGCTTTAACTCCCCATGCAGCAAATGTAAAGGTCTTTACAGCAGGATGGGTACCCAGCACGTTCAGGACAGCCAGCTCACACACCGAAGAGGGAACGATGCCAGAAATCTCTCCTCTCTTGCAGATTCAACTGCTGATTTGCAGCCCTGTAAACAGATACCTCTGGGAATCAGATCCACGCTTGGACCTTTCCTCCTCCTCACCTCACATGCACTCTTCAGGCATCCCATTCAGCATCACGTAAGGCCTCAACGGTTGCCACACTTGCAAAGGCTGTCCGTCATCTGCGCCTCACCTTCCCAGCCCTCCTCCCTGTCCACTGAGACTCAGCCCCAAATGCCTCCTCCGTCCCAACCCCAGCTACTGAACCCGGGCCCCTTTCCCTCAATTCCTTTCCCTCGCAGGACTCTGCTGCTGCCTACCTGGAGCACACAAGCACCCATGGCCATCCCCACCACTCTGCTGGAAGACTAGTCTGTGCAAGCTTTTCCTACCTATGTTGTGCCTTTTAGCTTCGGCCACTTACTCGCAGGATGGCCACCAATTGCTGGGGAGCGTCAGGAGGAGCTCATGCCTCAAACCACCACCAGCTTTTACAAAACAAATGAGCCTGCTGAGTCTCTGTTCCTATCATGGTCAATGCAAGTAGAAAAAACAAAAACAAAAAAACCACCCACAACTGATTGACATCAGTTAGTTTAAAGAAAAGATTAAGAATAATTTATGTCTGAATTACAGCAGGAAAGCTATCTCACAGTTGGATGACAGTAGTCAAGATAAGACCGTGTCTCCTTTTCTGGATACATTACATTGTAATGCTCACCAGTTAACAACACAGGGGTTCATACGGGCTACAGAACATGCGCTTTCGAGCTTCTTCAGCTGCTCGGGGTACAAGGAATTTGAGTAGTTGAAGTAGTGTGGATATACTGAATATTCCTGGCCTTGAAGGTGGTCCCAGTGCTCACAGAAAAATCACCCTCATAAACAGCTCACCTCAGATCAAAACATTCAGTCAGTATTTAACTGAATGATAGTCAGTTCCCAGAAAAAAAAAGAAGGGCAAGAGAAAAGTAACAGAGTGTTAACTTCACTTGCTCATCACAGTGATTTAAAGAACTTTCGACATCCTTAATCAAAGTCGGGACATCGGTATTTGTGAGATTTCATAAGGAAAGGCCCCCTGTTCTTTCTTGGTCAGACATCTGATCATCACACAAGCACTCAAACTGTCACCTCCCCCTGCAAAGAAACCCCATAAATAAATAAAGTACCCAAGCTTTGCACTTAGACCGCAAAACACAAGGCTTGGAGCACAATCAAATGACAATTAATGAAGCAGCAGACACGAAAACACAGTAAACGAGACTTCATCAACTTCATCCTTTGTGGCTGCAAATTCCATAGCAGCAACCAAAAATGAATTCTTCCTTGAAGATGATCTTAAGTGGTCGGAAAGGGTTGGTTTTTTTTTTACTGCTATGAAAGAGAAACCTGTGTCAACTAACTAATCCTTTTCCAAAGCCATTCCCTCTCAGTCAGACAAAACACATGACAAGCTCCGAGAAACAAGCAGGGAAATTTTGGCCTCGGTGGAGTCAATAGAAATTAAAGTCAGTACCAAAATGAAGCCAGAAATTAGCAAGGCATTTATCTGATGAATTTGTGAGCAGACAAAACTGAGCTTATTTCTTCTCAAAATTTCCTGATGCAGATATATTGGGGAAGGGGGGGAGGGATTGCAAGATCAAGTTGTAATGCAAGAGAACTATTCTTTTAAAGCACCTGCTGACAGAAGAAATTATTGTCAAAAGGAAAAACGTGACCTTTAATAAAATTGTCTATAAATACACAGACCTTTATGATTTCTTGTAGTTTATGAAAGTAAGACTTCCGCTATACAAAGCTGTCGCCTTTACAGAGGCAAAGTTTTTGACATTGTTTAGCAAGGGGTTAAGCTAGATGTACAGAGACTGCCACTCACGCTGGTATGGACGGGCTTCCACCAGTTCTGAGGAGGACAGCAGGTAACGCTGCCCCTCGCAACTGGCTGGTATTTCTGCACTTCGGGCACACAAATGGCACCAAGGTCCCTGATGCTACATTCACCAAACCCCATCAATGACCCAAAGGGGGGGAAAAAAAAAGAAAAAGGAGACAACTTGCCTTAATAGGTTTGCTCCCCAAGAGTTTTACATCACTTCTGCTTACCTGAAGCACAAAAACTTCTATAATCCTGTTAATCCTGGAAAGCTCAACAGAGAAAGTACACACAGGAAAGCTGAGCTGCTTCTCCTTTGAGAATTGCCATCATGCAGTTAAACTCACAATTCTGACTGACTAAAGCTCTCGTGAAGAGGCAGAGGTGCTACAGAGTACCCTAATGTGGCATTAAAACCTCTAAAAGATAGATCTAAAGATGCTTTATTAAGGCCAAAGAAATCTGGTACGGGAGCGAAGCAGGCTCAATTTCCATAGTCCTCATGCAAGGGCTGACAGTAAGGCCACTTCTTCAGAATTAAATCTATATGACCAGTCTGATCACTATAACGTAGTTACACTAGTCTAACACCTTCAAATTGTTATAAAAGCAGATTTCTTTGATAGAATGAGCTTAATATAGATTTCCTAAAATGATTTCAAGGAGGAAAGAAAAAAAGCATTTTGGAAAAAAAAACAATCGTAGCGTAGACAATGGTTAGAAAAGGATTTGAGAACAAGTGCATCCTGGTTACTTTTAAGTGTTTTGAAAGTTACTCCATCAAACCAATGCTTTGCCACTGTCTTGCTTTTCCAGTGGTTCCTCTTGATACATAAAAGTAAGTTTGTTTTTGAAACATACTTATTGTCTGTACAAAACACACATCAGCAATTGTGTTTACTTTAAATCAAACACACAGGTTCAAGCTGCTTAATCAAGCACAACTTACATATGTACAGGCATAAGAGCACAGAAGTTTTTGTTAAATACACAAGCAAAATACTCATCACAGCAATACAAGTGTTCACTGAAAAAAAAAGTGTTATATAACGAATGCTTTATATTCTATGAATATTAAAAAATACCACTTGATTTTTCAGGGGATGATGCTTTTACATATACACATATGTAAACCCCTACAAATGTACTAGCCACAAAAAAAATAACACCTCACATAAAAACACTGATGAGGGAAAAGCCCCTCTTTATCAGACCTAGCCAAACTACACATATCTTATTTAATAAATCCGAAAAGGTCTGCCAAAATATTTTCAGGCTGATTGCAAATAATCTGGAAGTCCACACTGTCTGGAGTCCGGGACAGGAAACAAATTTAATTTGACCTAGCTGATTTATAGGGTCCTGAGAAGACTGTGAGACACTCACTAGAAATGCTGTTTTTTCCAATAACAAGGAAAAACTTGGGAAGTCAAGGCAAAGAGAAGAGGGGACAGCCAACGGGAGACTACAAAGGCATCAAAGACATGGCTGGGAGAGATAACTAGGAACTATAAATCACATTCAAGTTGTCGTGTGCACTTGAAGCTTTTTTTTTCCCCTTTTTAATTTACTTTCGACGTTTTTTCCAACTCTTAACCCATTCATATCTCAAAAGTGGACTGTTTGAAATGTGGAAGTTAAGCATGCAGAAGCGAACGCACAGAAAACAAATTTCAGTAATCTTAAAAAGAGAATGAAATGGCACCTGCAAAACCGATTAGATTTCAGCAATCTAAATTCATGCATATCCCTGTTTGCTGTTACATGTAGAGGCTTCTGAAAATCTAGAACAAGTACACAGAAGACGCCAAACAAAGGATCTAAAACAGCACTTAAGCCAGATTAATCCACGTAATGGGAGTCACAGGGCTCTGACTGATACTGAGCTGATTGTTAGGAGTATAAGCTTTCTAATAATTTACGTCCCACCTTCTGAAGTTCTATGGCATTTATAGAGGAAGAAAAACAAAAACACCACACATCAGATCTAGCAAACAACCATATATATTCAGTTTTAAGCAATAAAGGAAAGATAGAGTACACTAAGTACTAATACACAAAGTAATTTTTAACTTCCTCCTCTTTCATTGAGCTCAGGCCAGAGTCTTCATATTTGACAACAGTTGTACCACAGCTATTTCACCTCTGTATAGGCGCATAGATCCGATTAGAGCAAGTCAGATCTCCATCAAAACTGCAGAAGCATACGTGGATGTAACCTGCTAGTCACTGGCAAAATCTCATTCAATTGCCACTGTTAGTAAACTCTTTGTACGCTAGCTGTATAAAAATGTATTTTGATCAAAAATACACTTACTACCAACTTCAACACACTTAAACATCTGAAAAATACCTGAATAAAGAAAAACTTTTAAAATTTTCACAAAACATCACTGGGAAACTACAGTATAAGATCTTAAAAAATACAAAACCAACAAAAACCAAACCACCTAGATTGATGGATACCAGTTGCAAAGAGCATACAAAACCATCTTGCATTATTTCTATTTATATAAAAATCTGGAATTATTTCATCCCACAGGTTTTTTCACCTTTTTCTTTTCTTTTTTTGGGCCAAAAAGCAAAGAAGCACTAACCAAAGGAAGTGCAGAAAATTAATTTCTGTAACGTGGACAAAATATTTTGCAAAGATGATTTCCATAGAAGAATCAATACCATTAAGCAGGAGTGAATTTTACTTCCTATGTATGCCAACAGCCATTACAATATTGTTGCTCATAAACAAGCACCTTGTACTAAGATCAACCTTTTAGTTCCTCCCTCACTCTTAGCACATTCTGTTGCAGAGCTGCAAGTTCAAATTTGTCAGGCAAAATGCTTCACTTACTTCTTAAGACTGCTCATTTCATGCTACGCTGGAAATGATTATGTTGTTAACATAAGGAAGACTGCAACTTCATTATCAGGTTTAAGTATCTGCCTTTCAGTTGCTTAAATGACAGTCAATTTGATTTTTGTAAAACAACACAACTGCTTTCGAATTAGGCTGAAGTTGAAGAGTTGCTAGAACTCCCCCAAACAAGGTTAACGCTATCAAAGCGTAGCAACGCTGACGACCAGTAACCTTTCCCTCTCCCTTGTCAGACCAGCAGTCAGCGGTCTGCATTCTTGAAAAAACATAGAAAACTATTTTCTGTGCTTGAAATGAACATTTCTTCTCCTTCCTATCAAACAACATTTAACAAGGTTTACATTGCACTGCAGAGTAATCACCTGTTATCATTACTTCAGTCAGTTACCTGCTGGGAAAAGAACCTATTTGCATCAAAGCAGGAAAAGTTTTTTATTCCTCTCCTCTTGCAAGAACTAATAAAAGTGGGAGAGGTATTACTCCTACCTCTCCTTCTGATGAGGCTCCTCCTCACCAGATAATTGCTGAGCCTACCATTTTCTTGTGCATCCCCGTAACTCGCTTGCATACCGCGTATTTTAGCTCCACGAGGTTTTTGGTAGGTTGTTTTTTTTTTTTTGGTTGGGTTGGGTTTTTTTTTTTTCATTAAAGCCAAAACCTGGGTAGGACATGGCACTATTTCAAACGATGAATCCTCTACAGCCACTTCGATATCAAAGCCTGCAAATCAACACTGGAAGAATATTAAAGAAATACAAGCAGTTAAAAGCAGAACAATAAAGAGAATTAAAAGCCACAAGTAATCCCACTAGGTACATTTTTTCCCTCCCTTGTCAGGATACACATTTCTCCTATACATTTTTGTATCCAGCGGTTCAATATGTAAGATTTTCTATGCAGCAGCAGAAAGAAAATACTGCCATTTTATTCTGTTAAACTTGATATGTAGGGAAGATTTAAATATTTGTGCATTAAAAATAATAATTTTCTCAGTATCTTCATGTTCTTTAAAGCAAGTATTATTTAAAAATTTTCTGGTCTGTTAAACCAATACCCACATTTTTAAAGTGGTACAAATGAAAGCTCAGAGTTTAGCTATGATTTTCAAGTGCTAGTGAACATCCATGTTACTGTATCAACCTAGCAGTGTATCAACCTAACAACCAAACTGCATCAATATAACAACCAAAATATCTTTAGCAAAAAACTTTTGTCTAACATTTGTAGCAGATACTTCATTTATTTGCATATTTAAAGAATTTCGGTCATCCAGTATTACATGATAAACTATATATCACAATTAAAAGCTACTTAGCACACAGACACGTCCTATACAGAAGTTTTCCTCCCACTACTTGATCGTCTACCCAACAGCATATTCCAAAACAAGAACTACCTGCGCATTTAAAAGACAGCTTGGGAAACACTTTGTAACACAGTCGCGCAGAATTAACTATTTGCAATAAACGCTCCCGGTCAGTTGTTTCGCTTTGCACAGCCTGGTAAGCGGGGTACCACCCCCCGCTTTGGAGGATCCCAGGCACCCCGGCGTCCGCTCCCCCACCGCACAGCGCTAACCCGTGGAAGCTGCTGGACTTGCTGTGCGTCAAACCACTTGGCGCAGGCGTGAAACTGCTCTCCAGGACATGGACGAGAGCCCGAGCCTTTCACCAGCAAAGGCTACCACACAGTCAGGAGCTTTTTAGCAGATATGACAAACCCTCAGAAAACATTCAAGCAAGATTTTCTTTGGGGGGGTGGGGGGGGAGGGGAAGGAAAAAGAAAAGAAAGGGGGGAAAAAAGAGCCCTGGACAGTAGATTGGCCAAATAACACACAATTCCCTCAAGACCGTGTGACAAGCATATCCATTTTAGCAACCAGTCAGGCATGTGTATAAACCTGTTTTTTAACATCTCCCTACAGCTCTAATTAAAACACAAGGAGGCATTAACGACACGATATGTTATGTTCAGCATTCAATTCAATAAGCAGGAAACACAGCTCTGTAATCTAATGCTGTAACAGGTGTACTTTAAAGAAAGAAAGCACTCCGAAGTTTTCAAACAAAGTTTAACAAGCTAAGGCAAGCATCCCAGTATTTAATCCAGGAGAAAGTTATAACAAATAGCATCAGCAGTCATGAGCTTATCCTCCCACCTTCTCCTGCTCCTCTGAACAGGGCAACTTAACAACTGCCAGCAGAGCCCCCGCAGCCGTGCTCGCAGCTCGGGGTCTCTTCCATTTCTTTAAATTCAAGTAAAGCTTGTATTATAGCTCTACAAATGCAGGAGCTTTCATTAGGCCCAAGATCACACATCCCAGACTGCTCTAATCCCCAAATTCTTGATATCCTACGCACTGAAATAAGATTTTAAATGCTGGAAAAGTTCAGATGCCATCTAGAGAAGGGTGACTTGGAAGTAAAAAAGAAAGCGAACAGTCCAGGGAAGCAGGGAGGTGGTTAGTAATTACACAGACGCGGAAGGGCAGAGCTAGCAACGTGTGGGTCTGACATCTCTGCACAGAAGTCAACACCCGGGCTGTCACATTACACTTCTAAAACTTCTTTGCCAGATACCATCTTATAGCTGAAATAAGTTGAAGTATCAATAACAATAGTAACTATAAATACACTTTTTAGGGGTTCTGAACATCAGATGTGCAGTTGTAGCTAGAAGACAGTATAAAGAAAAGTAATTTTAAAGTGACAGTGTAATTGATCATTTAACATGGATAAATATAAAAGAAATCCCCTCTCCCCCTCTTTTTATTTTAATTAGCAGCATTAAGTTAAAATCAGCTGTGTGCTAAAATGCAAAATATCATCTAGTTATCTCACTTTTCAGAGGTGCCATCAAGCCCTACAGATCTCCGGCATCTCCCACTCCCACCTGACCCAGCCTCCGCCAGCACAAAACCTGCCAGGGCCCTGACATAAGATTTTATACATCAGCTCTTCAAGATGCAAATAGCATCTGTCGGCTTCCATTACATAAATATCCCCCGATAAGAGCTATTATTAATTTGTTGGTTTCCATTTTAAGTAAAGTATGTCAAAATTGCATTTATATCTCCAATTACATGAAGCCTCAAGAATTATAAGCGCTTCAAAGCTTCAGAAAAGAGAAACGCCACACGATTCCAGAGGAAGGGTTCCCCTCTCCAGAAGTTCGAAAGCCCCCAAGTCCCCTTAGCTGTAGCTCCCACAAAAACTGTGGGAGTGGGGAAGAGATTAAGCTGACATGATCAAATGGCAAGTCTTGGCTAAGTCCATTTCTGTCTATAATGCAAGAAGTCACCAACCAAAAAGCAACATCACCACTGATCTAGACAAAACAGCAAGTTTTTGCTTATAAAATGCATCAAGAGAATGATACCCACACTTACAAAATATTAACTTTTAAATTTCAGTTGAATACAACATTCTTTGTTATTAAATTGCCCTGCATTTTCTGAAGAGTGGGCATTAACACTACACTATCAAACCTATTCAGGGAAGAGGCCCCAAAACCACATACCGACTTCTAAAGGAGACCTCTAGGGACTGAAGGAGAAAGACACACCACAGAAACAGAGGTTTATATAACACTGTCATCCATGGATCATAAAAGGCGCACTACAAAAATGGGTACACTTTCCCGCTCCGGATATATCCCAGGTCTCGCCGAGCTAACCGGAAAATGTACAGACACCATGCCGTGCGCCTTACCCTCTGGGGCATAATGGTCAGAAATTAATTTCAGAGATTGAAATAAGCTACCTAAATAGACCACGGGGAACATCGTAGGGATATCGATTTCGAACTCAAACTCAAGGCAGCTCGTACAGGGTTTAACTTCACTTCTCACCAGCAGGTCTTACAAATCCAGCCATTTTCACCATGGCCTCAGACACCTGCTATCATGCCAGTCCAGAGCTCAGGTCACCAGTCAAGACACCCCACAGGCTGCAGCAAGCTCTTTGGGATAAATGCTCTACAGCACTCGGCACGTGCTAGCTACTTCAGTGACCATACACATGCGTACCCGCCTATGCGTACGTATATAAAGCTGTACAGGTAAAAATAATACTCAACTGTAGCCAAGCAGCCTTTGTAAATTCTCCTCTGTAAGCGAACCACCCAGCTCTATGAAAACTGTGTATTTTAAAAACCAAAACAAAAAGCCCACAACAGTCTCAGGTATCCCAATAAATCCCAGATGCAAACTTCCTGATTTTCTGCTACAAAGAAGAAGTCCACAGAATCGCAGAGAAGGAAAAAGCTGGGTTTATTCTAATGCTACACTGAGATCCCCTAGCCCAGACTGTTACATTCACGGCGGATTTTCATGATTTTAACAAGATCCCAAATGAACATGCGTCCTTGCCAATAAATGCCACTGCATATGTTCCTGCATCAGCTCTCTAGCAAATCCTTGCAGGTACCTGCTACACAAACATGATGCAAATAAAACAAAACAAAAAAAAAACCACAGTTGTGCTGACTGACCCAACTCAGGGGAATTTTTCCTGCTGGGGGAGGGAGGGAGGCCTGTTCTGTAAAAGGAACCTAGAAAGAGGAAATATCAAATGAAGGACAGGTAATAGAAACAGCTCTCATTATTTTGATTACTTTTACTGCACACAAAGCCCAACTTTTGCAGAGGAGAGCTTTCTCCTGCTCCTCTTTGGCATTAAAAACAGGGCATGTCACATCTAGTCTGGAAAGAGGTCAGAAGTTCAGTTAAAAAAAAAACACGAAACTTTGGATCCTAAAAGCATTAACTTGCTTTTAATTTGAAAAGGTGCTTTCTTAACTAAAGACATTAAATTGCATTTGCAGGTGAAGGCTTTTCTGATGTCCTGCTAAGGAACTCTGTGGCAGGCTTGATAGTTATGCTAAGGTGCCTTCATCCAGGTCACCCTTTCCTCTCTAAACCCATCCGGCTCTCCTATTTTCAGGTTAGCTCTAACGACCGCTGCGATACGGTCTCGCTTTGTGGAGATTAGCAGGTGTGCTGGAGATGCTCTGCAGAACAGCCCACAACAAGCACCAACATGACGTAAAAAGTTGGCTGCAGATAAAACATTTTGCATGCACCAAGACAAAATACAGTTCTCTTAATCTTTCAGTTTTAGTGCAAAGGCTCTTTTACGTTAACAGAAAGGTTATAACAATAGCTTTCAAGTTTCTAGTGTATTTTAATCACAGGATTTCTAATCACAACTAGATGCCGTCTCCAGCACCCCCTTCTCCTGAACATGAAAAAAAATGCAGCTTTAAAGCACAGTGCTAATTTAGTAATATTTTAAATAAAGTACATAGCCACTCATTAAAACAATTTGTGAACAACGGCTGAACTCTTCAAATAACTATAAATGCTTTTCATAAAAGAACTGCAGTTATAAACCAGATAAAAGTAGCATTTATTCTTCCCATTAAGATGTATTTTAAGACACCCTGTACCCAACTCTTCCATTAATCATCACAGAATTATTTGCAAGTGCTACTCTTGCTACATCCCCGGCCGCTGATCATACCGGTCGCCGTACCTCCGTGAAACGAAGCCGTGCCTTTGCAGAAAGATGAGCAACATGACAGCAAACACCGCGCGAGAGAGGAAGGTCTGGTTCGGAGAAGCGGAGCCGGGACCCTCCCGCTCCCGTCCCCGCAGGCTGGGGGGCACTGGGGCGCTGCCCGCGACCGGTACCCAGGAGAAAACTTACCTTGGCGGCGCGGCGGGCCGGGCCGGGCCGGGCAGGCGGGAGGGCTGCGCTAGCGCTTCATTGTCAAACTCAGTTCTAGCAAGTTCCTCGACATACCGGCGGAGCGGTGCTCGGCAGCGGACAAGCGCCCGGCTGCCTGCCTGCCTGCCCGCTGTCCGCCCGCCCCGCCCCGCCGCGCTCCGCAGGGCCCCGCCGGCTCGGGGACCGGCGGGTCGCCGCCTCTCCGGGCTGCGGCGAACAAAAGGGCGCTTCGCCGGGGGCCGCCGCCGCCCAGCCCCTGCCCAGGCCCCGCCGCCCCCCGCGGGCACAGCCCGGCGAGCGCGGGGGCGGAGCGGCGGCCCGACTCCGGCGGGGCGGTGGAACCGCCGCAACTTTTCCCTCCGGACGCGGCCGCGGCCGCAGCGCCCACGCCGGACGGGCGGCCCGCCGGGACGCCCGGGGCACGCTGCCCGGCCGGCACGGTACGGCCTGGCTGCCACCCGCGGCCCGGCTCCGCGCCCCCCCCAGCGCCCCACGTACCCGCAGCCTCCCCCCGCTCACCGCTGCTGCTTCCTCCTCCTCCTGCCCGGCCTTGGCGCCAAACGCCGCCGCCGCCTCCCGCCCGCCGCAGGCCCGGCGCCTCCCCCGCGCACAGGCCCGGCGCGGCGGCCCCGGCGGCCCGGCGCCCGCCCCCCGCCCCGCCTCCATGCGGGCAGCCCGGGCCGCGCTCACCTCCCGCCGCCGGCGCGGCACGGCACGGCCCGGCGCGCCGCCGCCTCCTCCCCTGCTCGCCGGCGTGGGCGGCCGCGGCCGTCAGGGCTGGCGCTGGCGCTCCCGCCGCGGCGGCGGCTGGTGCTCCTGCTGCGGCGGCTGCTGCTGCTGCTGCCGTCCCGCGCCGGCGCGCATCGCCTCCGCCCGCCCGCCCGGGCCCGTGGCCGGCGGCGGCTCCCGCCCTGCGTGCCGGCTGCTCGGCGCGCCCGCAGCCAGGCCCCGGCCCCGCGCCCGCCCCGCTCCTCCTCCTCCTCCGGCGGCAGCGGCCGCACAAGAGCCCTATTGTATTATTGACACTGCTGGGCTCCAGGCCCCGCCTCTTCCCCTTCCCTTCTCTCCCCCCCGCGCCGCGTCGCGCCGGGCCGGGCCTTCCTGCCAGCTGCGCCGGCAGAGCCGGCCCGTCCAGGAGAGCGGGCGGGAAGGGGCCTGAGGGGAAGGCCTCAGCCCCGGGCCCCTCAGGCGGGCGTCAGGGCTGAGAGGACCAAACCGTGCCCGGAACCGGGCGGGAGGTAGCGTCTCCCTTCGAGGTGCCCAGATGAAAAGCGAGGGCCAGCGCCCAGCCCGCGTGCCCGAAGCCACCGGCTACCGAGACCCGACTTCGCGCTGGGCCACTGGCGGCGGGGGCAGAGGTGGCCGGGGGCCTCGCCACATCCCGCCTGCCTTCCAGCAGCTTCCAAGGGCACCGCGTGCCCATCCCAGCGCTAAACTGAGAACATTTTACGCATGTGACACAACTTGTAAAATGATGAGCATAAAGTCTACCTTAGGGCAGCTTTTAGCCAGATACCGGTGTTAATCGTTCGGCCCGTGACAAGAGTTCCCCGTCGAAACAGCATTGATAGAAAGCACAGCAGGCAGCATCAGTTAGAATAAAGGAAACAACGGCAAAAATTTGGCAAACCTCCTCCGTTGTTAGGCCCCACACCCACACACATTTCCCATGCTGCTATTGCCAAGTATCACTTGCATCAAATGCACTGCAAACCCCTTTTGCCTTCCTTACCAGAGGGACTGCTGCAAAGAGGTTTATCTGGAGAACACCCTTCAGCTGCTGCAGCCCCGTTCTCCATGCACACAGTAACTGAGGCATGGAAAGGCTATGGAAACTCGGCAGAGAAGAAAATCGAACCTGGGGTCTCAGATCTGGGATACAGCCCCTGTCTCTAGGCCAGGCACAGAGAAGAAACAGCAAGAATATAATAACAAGGAGTACAAAGGAAAAGGAATGAAGGGATGAGCAGCAAGCATGGCAGGGTAGTTTGGCATGCCCGAGCTGCACTTCTGCAGTGTTTCCAGACAGCAGCCGAAAGATGAGGTGAAAAAGGAGGCACTGTTTCAGGCCAAGTGTTCCTTATAGCTCAACAGCCTCCCACCTGCTCTAACAAGTCACGGGCCCCCGGCATCGACTTCCTGCTGGCCCAAATGGGCATCCACAGTAAGATACTTCCCCCAAGTACTCTGCAAGCCTCCAACTGCTTCTTACTCAGATTTCCCAAGCAGGATGTAGTGCATCTGTTTAGTAACCCTCAACAGATCACTTCTCCAAGAACTTGTCCAAGTCAGCTTTCACTGAATCCATGTAGGCTTCTGACTGCAAATCACTGCTGGCAAGGACTTCCATGGTTCTACTACCTGCTGCAAAAAAAAATACAATCTTTTTTCTGTTGAATAGCTGGTTAATATTCCTGTGTGTAATATGAAGTGTAGCTTTCTACAAATGCAGTTAGACCGCAACCAAACAGCAATGCTGACACGTATGACTTCCTTCACACACCAGCGATCACCTCATTTGCCTTCTGTTCATTAATATATACTTGCCAGGAAAACACTCTGAGCAGCTTCAGAAAACCACGACATCAAGTAAAATACCAAGAACGCCCCACCACCACCACCACTTGTGGAATCCTCTATATCAAACCGGGTGGTCCAGGCAGCAGGGCAAACAATACTGATTTTTAGACAAGAGGTTTGGAGTCCAAAATGAAGAGAATTCAGAGTGATAAAACCAAGTCCATGCGCTATAGAAAAAGACCTGTTTTCTAGTCATAAAAAGAATTTAAAGTCCTATTGAGTTAAACTAAGCAGAAACCATTTACAAGTGCTAGTATCTTCATTCGGATTTTAAAACAATTTCTATTTGTTGTGTGTCCATGAAACCAGCTTAGTAGACTGTATAGATATAGTGTTTAAATTATCCGTCATTCTGAAGGACAATGAAGAACGTATATTCCCATCAGTGAAGGAAACATTCCTGTGAGAAGTTTCCTGCCAGATTACTTTATATATGAATGACTTCATCGGGAGCAGATGCAGCCCAACCCGGGAAAGGTGTTGCGCAGCTACCTTCATTTCCCATGCCTAGAATCACACACACACCCCTGCACTGGGTGTCACATGTCAGGAGACGATGACATTCAAACCTCTAGCTCTACAGTAAATCCAGAGCTGTACATTGTGGGCTCAGGGCCAAAAGATAGGTGACACTAGAAAACCCCTGGCAGAAAGTCCGTGGGGCTACTAATTTCAATAAATGCTTTTATGTGCAAATAAATTTTTTGTTATTTCATCCTGTGTAACTTCTAGCAAACTATTTGCCATTTGATAAGAATTTACACAGAACTGCATTTCTATGCAATGCTATGCATTTCTATAGGAACATCAAGCAAGACAAATAAATAGGAAGCAGATTGTACACTGTTGTCCTTTTTAAAGACATGTGCAACGCAGTTTCCACATTTTCTCAAGAAAGGATGAACTACAGATGCTCTTACGCACCTAGAGAATATAAGGAATTTACAAAGCCAGATGTTAACATGTTGATAAAATATAGCACAAACATGAAGTCTTCCCAAGGGAGGAATGCTCTGGAAACTGGAAGTATAAAAGATATGGTCAGGATAAAAAAAATGTATATATGTATAGCATACTGAAGTTGAACCAAGTCATTATTCAGCCGTACAAAGACTGCCCATAGTATATTAGGGTATTAAGAAAGTTATACTGAAGCAATGTTTAACATCTGAGAATTAGGGTCATGCAGAGTTTAACATGGACTGGACCCACAAAAGAAGCATCTCTAATTGAAATATCTAGAAATATTTCAGTGAATTTCAACAGAAAATTATTTTTTCTACAAAATCTGCTATCTCTGATCAGATGCCAGAGAAGTAAAAGACAACAAACACGCCACAGTATCATGGAGGAGTAGTGGAGAGAAGTAAGGATTGGAAAAGCCTGGGAGGTTAATTCATACCCCTTACCTCCAAGTCTTTGCAGCATTCGCAGCCTGCACGTAGAAGCCTCCATGGGCAGCGATTCCAGTTGACTCTGGTAAGAAAAGAAATACACAGATACCAAAGCCTGGTATACCACCTTTCTTTGAAACGTGTAGACGCTGCATAAAACTCGCTTCTTTGGTAGATCAGATACCATTGATGAAACCTTTATACAACGTCCTTGAAACCAGAGCAAGCATTGGCAGCTACTGGCAAGAGACAGAAAAGCTTAACTCCCTTATTTTCTTTTCACAATGAGCAAAATTATTAAGTGTTACCATAAAGCACAAACACCCACCTACAAACGAGAGCGCTAATTATCGCCATGGAGTAACTTTCGTTCTTCTGTGGAAAAAAATGCAAAGCAGAATCTCATCTAAGGATGGCTAGCTGTCTTTAAACCCCCTTGTGACTAAAAATGTTTCTGATACTTGCTATTAGAGATAGAAGCAAAAAGCACTCAGAGCTTCAAAAGATTGTCTTTACCTCTAACACTGAATCCAATCCTTTAGCACCTGTTGGGGCAGCTATCAAAAGATGCCCTCAGGTCATAGCACAGCCCTTCTATTTAATCTCCAGAACCCTTCAAAAAAACACCCCTGAAGTGTTTTTTATGGAGGGACTTCAGAAATTGGGGGGAAGGTCTCCCCTCATAAAAAGATCAGCACATTCAGACAAAAAAAAAGTACTTCCACAATCATGAAGCATTTACTCTCTTCAGAGCAAAATGTGCCAGCTTCACTTCCCAGGATCTGACAAGTTCAAAGTTTTGTGCTTAGGGAGATCTTCAATTTACCTTTCTCCTTCTCAGATAGTAACATAGAATGGAGAGGACTGCCAGCACCTTTCAAAACCTATCAGTATTATGTCTCTGTACCTTAAACACATGCAATCAAGTACCTAACAAAAAAGAATTAAAGAATACATCTTATGTTTGTATTAGTGAGGAAACAAATTGTGTATCTTGCCTAAAAGAGTTGGAAAGTTAGCTGCCTCCACGATGCCGTACATGCAGTTTGGGGGAAATCTCCCTACAGCAGTCAGCATCCATGTAAGTAGGGGGAATAAGGGCACGGCTCCCTTCCGTGCCCAGAAATCACAAGTCAACAGTCACCCCACCCTTCCCCACCCCCCTAAAAGTTTGTTTCAATTTTTTTATTTTTGAGACACACAAGTTTAATGGCTCACACGGCAAAAAAAAAAACTTTTCAAGTTTTCTTCACTATAACAAGGACAAAGGTACCTAAAAATGAACGTGGAGATTCTCACATGACTGTACGAACTGGGACCTTACCTACTTGTGATAAAATGATGTTAGAAAAGCAGAGATACATACGACTCTCATCCAGGCACTGAGTCCTTTGAGCTCCTAGTACTGCAGAGGTGCTTAGCCTTAAATTTATCCTCATCATTTGGGTAGAATCTGTAGTAGCACATTGCTTTTAGCCTTTACAGTTTGGGAACGTCAGACAAACGCTCATTTAAACACTGTTCAAGAGCCTCTTAACCTCACTGTAATTTCCTATCTATCAACTTTACCTGATGCTTTTAAGGACAAACTTTCTATAGTGGTTTTAAGAGAGGGATGTGAGGGAAATCCACATGTGTTTGGAAGATCTCATTAGACCCTTGACAACACTGGCAATTTTAAAGCCTTGCGCAACTGGAAAGAGGATGACTCGTCCTTGACAGATGCTGGTCACATTGCTTAATACATTCTGGGAAGGTACTCAGATACTCTAGCCATGACATTGTACATAGCTGAGGATTATCACTAGATGCATTAAAAAAAATAAAGGAATGAGCAGTTGCACATTTTTCTTTGTGTACTCAGAAAATATCAGAGCTTTTTTAAAAGCTTCTCACTTCCCCCTCCTTTTCTTCTATCTTACTCAGAACCAGTGATGATTACATATGCATCAGGAAGACTGCATGACCACAAACATTACCAGCAACAGTCTTATGGCAACCAAGCATTCTGAAGAGATGAAAGCAGTAAAAAGCATTCTTCTATCAAACTGGACACCAAGATATTAATGTCTGGCCTGTTAACACACCGTGACTTGCAACCATTCCGTGAAGCCTTCTGTACATCCTGCTTTTACCAGGTTTACTACTTGTAAAGTTTTCCCATACATAGATGGTTGTGTTGAGAGGCAGAGCTCACACTAGATAGCTTGAAGACAGACTTCCAGGCTGGCAATACAGCAAGTTATTATTTTTCAGAAATTGTTATGCTCAGCAAATTGCTATAGCTCGTACTGCGAGCTCTGCAATGTCCAGGGATCAGGGTGGACCACCACAGAGCTGCCTTCCAACATATACTGGAGCAAGAGTGCATACTACAGCACACAACTTTACGAAGTGCTACAGCCCACTTGCACCATCCCATTCAAATCCATGCATGCTAGAGACAATACTAACGATTGGCACTTATTCATAGCTTTTAATACTGTTGGACTAGAACTTCGATGTTTTAGATCAGGTTTAAACATGTCCTGGAAGAGCTGTTCCTGCAGACCTCCAAACACCTATGTCACCCTCATGGATTCAGAAGGCTTACTCATTAATTCAAAAAAAGAGATGGCTCAAAGGCTCAAAGGAGTCAATGAGGAACTTGATAGCAAAAATCCTAGAGTTTAGGAACTACTCAGGCAGGCACCTGGACTGCTACTAGGTCTTAAAGATTCATTTCACAGAGGCTTTTATTAAATCTTTAGGAAAAAAGCCTGGGGAATCAACATCTTCTACAAGATATTATCAGCAACACTAATTTAAATATGCACAGAAAGCTGAATGCTGTATGAATAAAGCCTAAACTTTTAAAAACCAGCATTTAAGAGAAGAAGATATTCAGCTACAGAGTCTTGCTCACACTTAGGTCATTTTTGCCCCTATTAGTCAGAATGACTGAAGCACATATTTTGCAATAAAAAGTTTCAGGCTGCTTTTTGGAATTGGAAAAAAAAGTGCCAGTTATGTAAGTACAGCCTGGTATGTGGATTACTTTTAAATTCATGCATTTTATGCATGACTATTTAGATATGACAAAAGAAAGCGGGTGACTTCCTAGCAACTAGGGCACAGATCAAAGCTTCTGCATATTGGCAAAAATTGTGAAAATACTTACGGACAGCTTTGCTATGACTTAGATACTACGTAAAAAAGATTACTAGGCAACTCAGATTTTTTTTTTAAAACTGAAATTTTACAATAATTGCTAAGTGTAAACCAAAAACTTTGATTCTCTAAAGCTTCACAATTTAATTCAATATATTCAACAGAAAATTACATTGATGCAGTACTTCATGTTCTTAGCAAACATCTACGCTTCATGAAAGTTACCCTAGACCATCTCTAGTTGGAAGATTCTCATTTCTGACCAGTTTAAAGCTGAGTTTGGAAATTTATTAAATGTGTACCTGTTTTAAGGAGTCTTTAGATGTTAAAAGGGATATACAAAGGAATTGCCTTCTAAATGAACAATTCTACTAGTATAACCACCACAATCTGGTTTTGCTACATGCATCTTGTACCCAAAGAGGTAAGCACAGTTAAAAAGCACAAAACTTTTACAAGTTAAAAAAACAAAACAAAAAGAAACAACCACATGGACATATAGATCAGGGAGAAGTGCTTTAACAGTCTCCACCCAGGAATCTCTGTATTTGTATCTCTACAGCTTGATATAAAAATACCTTCTTCCGTATTTCGCTAGGAAAACTGCAGTGTAAAGTTAATCGTACCTTTGGTGACTCGGGGGAAAAATCCCTGCTGTCAAGAATTCACCTTTTTTGGAGAGTTAATGCTTATTTTCAATTAGGTGTGAGTATTTAAAGTCCCCTTTTAAACATGGAATTCAGTTTTTATACTTAATATAATGTAATTATGTTTTGCAATATTTTATAATTTTAAAAAGTCTTCCAGAATCCAGAGTTTAAATTTTCAATGTTTATTATGAATCACATTCACAGTGCAATACAAATTACATAAAAAGCTATATAACAAACGTACAAAGAGTACATGAAGCACGTACCATTCTGTAATGCGTACAATACCTGATGCTTAGGCTAGAAGTGTTCTTAACACCTGTTAGCAAGAAATTGAAGTCAAAAGATAAATAATTGGATTGAGAAACTCCTTCATTATTTAGTTTTTTATATTAAAACCCCCTTACGTTGGTAAGCAGGCTACCAATGTAAAAAAAAAAAAAAGCACCACACTGCTCTTTCCATGTAGAAAAGTTTTAGTTTTTCCACTGTTTCAAGCCTAGATTAATTTTCAATTAATCATCCTGTCCTCCAGCAACCGTAGTCACAAAAATCAATTTAGCACTTTGTTTCCAGAGCAGGTTGATGATGCAAAAAATAAACTATAAACATACATATAATCATATGTCAGCGTATAAATTTGGAAATATTATATGTAAAAGTTTAGAGACCAAGATGGTCCAATATATGCTCTGCTTAGATAAATTACACAATGACAGTTCTGAAGTACATTACACAGTTTTAATGTACTGTCCACATACCAGAAAAATACATTTACTGTATGTGTCTAGAATAATTCCTGCAAATGTTCATTGACAAGTTGCGCTAGTACTTTGGAGACCGATCTAAGATTTTTAGCTGTTTTCACAGCCTTTCCTCACACGTTATATAAAAAAAATCCTGGCTGGCTAAGTGCAAATAAGTGGTAATTTCCACTACCAATCAGATTCTGATGGCAGTTTGATTTTATTTCACTTTGTCAAAATAAAAAAACCAAAACATTTCACAAAAGTGACATTTTTCTTAACTTCAGTACACCAACGGTTTAGTGACTTCAGGAGATACTCTTCCTAACTTAATCTATGCATAACTTTAATAAGAGGTCCTAAGGACATATTTTTGATATATAGTTTAAACTAAGGGCAAGCATTTGCCTAGTAGCAACAAAGTGACAGCTCAGAACATCTCTCGGGCATGACAGAATTATGAATTTCAGGAAAGCAGATTCTTTCATGCGCTAATTCTAAAAAATTAGAGAGAGATGTGTTTTTAGCCACCCACTTTGGAGCTCCAGAGCTGTGAATCTGATGAATCAAGACTCATTTTCAGTTAAGATGCACACGATCTTCCCTTTTGACAAATGACTGTAATGAGGAAATTATTGCTTTAGCACCTCAACACAGCCCCAGTGTGTTCAATGGATTGTAAAGGCTACATAAATTGGCAAACCACAATTTTAATTATGAAATTTGGTTTTGTGCGTCTGCATGCACAATCTGTTCAAGCATTACACAGGGCTTGTAAACCTGGACATAAGCTTTAAGTTCATGTAGAAAAACCAGTAAGGATGTAATATGAAAAAAATAGATTAATCCTGTATTTATTATCCATATAGATTTGCATTCTAATATGCATTATATAACAATAAGCATCCTTACTGATCACTATTCAAATGCATCTCCCAAAATGCTAGTAGCACTTCGGTCTGTTTTTAGAATTAATCCAAAATAAACTCTACAGCAATGTGTAGTACTTTACAGCCAAATTTTCAGTACTACTACTGAGTGTAAAACCCTTTTCCTGGGGTCTAGTGAGGAAGAGCTTTTTTAATGCCATCAGAGCCCTTCTCTGACTCCTGGTTGCTGTACGTCCCTTCTAGCAAACAAAAACGGCGCCAGAGACTCATTGGTCCGAGTCCAAGGCAACCTCATGTATATCCCATACATGACTTGGGAATACCGGAGGCAGCTTTATTGCCAGGGACCCTGAGTGAACCTTGGAGCATCTTCAGCAGAGCACTTGTGCTCAGAATTCACCTCAGAGCAGAAGAGTGCTCACTTACCAGAATGCTGTTATGACAACTCTCAGAATAAATGCTGCTGCAAACAACTTCATTCAAAAAAGATGCTGAAGCAGAATAAGCCAGATGTACATTTTATAAGTCACGCACTGCTTCTGAAAGCATGCTATAAGGAGGATTCATTTCATACTAGGCTTTTAGAAAAAGTCAATGACTACAGCTTCCTCCCTGGACCCCAATGAAGACAAATTTGCATGTGGGAAAGTTTTGAACAGCGAGTTTCACATAAATGCACTTTCTAAACAATGTGTCTGAGTTAAAGATAACTGCACCAAATTTGGATCAGCATTGCACTTTTCAAACATGTCTTACTAATAGATGTTGACAAGAAACATTCAAGTGTCAATAGAAGTTTAGAAATCGCTGTAAAAAGTTAGTAGAAAACCTCCATTGTTTCTGGAGTTGGAATATCAGTTTCAAACACAATGCAAGTGGGGAGCTATGCCGTTTACTCAAGTTCAAGAAATATGGTATTAAAACCACCGATAGCTTTATAAAAAGGATATATGAGAAATACAAAAACCAAATGACAAAGCTTCTCAGATACTACCGCAATATTCAAGCCAAGTGACATCCAAGAGCTGAGACAAACCGTATGTGAACACCTTCATGTTAAACTTCACATTCCCATCTGCATGTCAGCAAAGTTGTAGAAATTGTCTACATCTTGAGACGCTGATGCCTTGCTCTCCGATACAAAAACCTGTTTTATTAAACAAGGAAATAGTTATGCATCACTAGTAAAGAAGTTCAAGTAGTCTTTGCTCATTTGGAGCCAGTAATGATTATTTTTATTTTTGCATTTCACAAGAGGCACAACTCTGTTGGTTTCCACTGCGTGTCAGAATAGTCCTAAAATTCTCTCAGCCCTGATGCACCCTTTGTTACCATCACCTGTTCCTAACAGATATGCTAGCTGCAGTAACCCTAGCCTTCCACCGATGGGAATTAAAAGTTTGGGGCTCAATTATTCATGGGTCACAGCTTCAGCTAGTGTCTGTTTAGATGTATTTTGTGTGGTAAAGTCAAACTCTGCCCAGGAGAGGGGGGGAAAACAAACACACAAAAACCTTAGACTACCATTAAGCTTTCCTTTAACAGAAAGGCAGAGTTTGTAAGAAAGATTTCCTTGCACTATATTCCCCTCAAAAAACTTAGTTGCTTCTTCATCAGATGATTTTTTTTTTTTAATAACTTCAATTACATTTGCATTTTGCAAAATTGATCAATGCATGTGGAAGTCCAAGCTCTAGTACAGTCATCTTTGAAAGATTGCAGCAAATCAACTGCAAATGCTTTAGGCAATGCCCAAATAGTTCAGTTAACAGACAAAGTGTTGTGGCTGTTCATCAATCTCAACATGCAAGTGACAGCCTCAATCAAAAACTTGTGTTCTTACTATCTTATATTTTCTATACCTCAAGAGGAAATCATCAATATCTTAGCACGTCAGTGTTGGCACAGCCAACTGAGCTATTCTGAAGTGCACTGGGACTGTAGGAATGGGTTATTCCAGATGACTATGCTCCTACAGTCACCACTTCTCTGCTTCAGCTCAGAATACCACTATGACGGTTCCTTGAATTGGTTTACTTAAACTATGTTTTAAGATTAATATCCTATTGTCCAGTAAATTTCCAATTTAAAAAAAAAATTAAATCATCACAAAGCAAGTAGTTGCCTAAACTGTTGCTTGGATGTATGGTAGACTTCTGTTTGAAGGGACTTGAGAACATCTACTAATTATTTGGCAGTTCTTTGGTGCAACAGCGATTGGTACCACAGTCACAACAGTTGAATACCTTCTTTCAGCATCCTTCGCTACCACGATATTACAATTTACATTTTGCAGAGTATTTTATGAATAAGTGATGAGACAGAGGAACAATACTAGAAAGCACGCCAAAAAAAGTGGAGAAGGTCACACCAGAAAGAATGTCAGGGGTAAAGAGTGTAGACATACCAAGTCCACACAAATAGGAAGTCCGTCTAAGTACATAGCGCAGAGCTCTCCTTGTAACACATTGTTTCCACCAAACAGCTCAAAAAACTCTGGTGGTGCTGTTGCTGAAGAACTTGTCTACCCTTACTAGAGTATTTAGAGCTGTTTATCAGATTTATTTCAGAAACAAAAACCTGGTGAAATTAAGGTTATTAACAGATTAATTTAATCATTTTTAACTGTGGTCTTCAAATGCAGATGTAGCCACCTGCTTAAAAGCAGATTAATCTCCTGCAAAGTCTTACAGGATACATATCTTCCTAAGAGATTTTGTCATTGTTTCTTGATCAAGGATACCTATAATTCTTTCTGAGCACTATTAACAACTCTGAAACATGATAAGGGCAGCCAACAATGAGCTGAAACCATTTTATTGAGCATTCCTGAACGTTCTGGTAGTAATAAGTCTGAAGTTTGTTACTCCCTAAATTACTTCTAAATTATGTCCCAAGAAAGAAATACATTTTCTAAAAAATATATATTCGTGATATTCAATTACCTAGGGACCCATGCACAAACTCAGTGTTTATCAGAAGTTTTGGAGTTACATTTTATCAAAATATATACTTCTCAGGAAGCCCGAAGTTCTGCTTCTTAATTCAGTGCAGCAAGTATTTAATAAGTGAGGTAGATTTTACTATAGAACCAGGTTGTAAACCGAAGTTTTAAATCCAGATGCAGTAAGTAATTTCACATTTGGAACTGAACCCAAACACTACAGATCACCTTCAAGAACAATGATTACTTTACAGCATGAAGTGCACAGCCTGAGGTTTCTGGACGCATCTCAGATCAGGGCATTCATAGTGTTGTAATAACAAACACTAGTGTTTTTCGTGAGGAAAATATAAAATTTTATTTGTTCTAATAATTAATACCAACTCAGTCTTTGAATAGAGAAAGAGATCTAGAATAACCCGTGAATTACCTACCCAGTATCAGCTTTGTTCTGTATGAAAAAAATATGCTAACCACACTAAAAAAAGCCACTGTAAGCTCCTGCTTAAAAAGGTCATATTTATGGTAAAATTTGCAGCGATGACTTTTGGGTCACAAGAAAGATCAGTAATATCACAACACTGCCCAGACTGTAGTTATAGCATTCTCCAGACTCAGAGAGCCAAATTAAGGCCCGCTACACATCCGGTTTTTGCTGGTGCAACAGCAAACAACAAATAAAGCAAACATTAGCTGCATTTGAGATGACTTATTACAAGATGACTGTTTTCCAGAAACTGGGCAGTCTAGTTCCGAGTAACTGTTTCGAAAGGAACTGAAAGACAGCAAGGAGCTGTACGGACACTATGTCTCAAAGACATCTTCTTTGAACAGCTGCTTGAAAGCAAAGGGTTTGTCACTTTCTCGTTATCAGGAGTGCTCTAATTGTTTCCAGAAACTTTCTCAAAACCATTGCCATTCAGAGAAATGGGGACAGCAAGCAAAGAGGAGGTGTGGTGTAAAGAAGCTACAGCAAAACAAGCTGATAGAAGAAAAAATGAAAAATGCCTTTGAAGGAAGGCATTCTGCAATATCCTACACAGCAGAAGTAAACCTTGGAAAAAGTTGAAATCCCATCATATTATCTTTGTCAGGGTTTAATAGACTAGGACATCACAAAGCAGACTTCAGTATAAAACTTGGAGCAGAGCTTTCCCCTACTATATTTAAAGAACTTGTTTTTACTATTATGTGAAATAACAGTTTTAAGTGGAAATAATCTATTATTCAATGGATATGGGGATTTAGTACTCTCTTTCCTAGGGCAATTTTTCTTGTCTCCAACAAGCAACTTGAGTTTTGAGTACAAAAAACCAAAATATTCAACAAAAAAATAGGATATTCAGATTTCGCTGTTCAGAAACCTAAAGAGATCGTGCAGTATATCAACGCTACAGCTTGACCATGAAGTAACCTAGACATTCTGTAACATTTTCTGCCAATAAAGCAATACACTAGCTTACCTTGGTCCCACTAAAAACATCATTTATAGTGCTTTGACATCCTTCCACAGCACCATCTCCATTGAACTCCAAAGCAACCACTGGACCTAGAAGATAGTTTCATCTAGAATCAATACTACTTTTAAACTTGGCATTGAAACAGTAGATTTCTCAACCCATAGGGAATCGTGAGGCTTGCAAGAAGCATTTTATGTTTTTTGCTTGAGCAGCCATAATGTAGGATAAAGAATTAAAAACACTTAACCATAGCTTCAAAGTACAGTGTTATCTAAGAAGAAAATATCTGCAATTCCATGCTCAGTTTTGCAGAGACTCTGGCAGGACGCCAGTTTTACTTCTTGAAAGGCAGCAATGGCACAAAAACGCTAAGGAGCGCAGGGAGGGCATCATAGAAGTGAGTCAGACTATACTGCTCAAATAGTGAGCCATTTCACAGACAGCTGGAGTAGGACTGAGTCATTCAGGCATTTTTGCCTCAGTCCCAAGATAGCAAACTGCCCGATTTTTAGACTTGTTCTCACCCACTATTTGCAGATCCCCTTTCTCTGGTTTCGTTCTGAACACATTATTTCTTCCCACACGGGTGCAAAATAGCCCTTAAACTAGACTGTCATCTGATAAGTGCAATAACTTTTGCCCTATTCTTGCAATGAGCATCACAGACCTCTTATGTTACTATGAAAAAAACTGCATGTTGCTACTAAGTTTGGGAGCGTGTATTGAGCTTTAGCATATAACAGATGGCAAGATGTCAGTACTTCTGCAGGAAGAGACAAAAACCAATTACAGTCAGATCAATAAAAAGGCTTTTGAAATACTCTGACAGTACACCAGTTATAAACAGAAATTTAACACTTGCCTGCTTTATACACATCTATACTGACTTGCTTAAATATATATACAGAAACACTGAACATCTAGGTGGTTGAGCAGCAACGGTGATAAGTTAGAAATAGACTAAAAGCACGAGCTTCTTCTGACCACCCCAGACAGATCTGCACGTGCCACTGCTCCTGAGCTATGCAGTTGGACCACTAGAGGGGGGGCAGAGCCACAAAATACATGTGGAATAGCTCATTTCTGATGCCTTCAGGAGTTTTGGCTGGTTTAGGGCCTGATTGAGGCTTCCAAAACTCATCTCAACTGGCTTTACACTATGCCCTTGAAACACAAATTTCTCCTTCATTTCTCTTTGTTCTCCAGAACTCTCTAGTGATCGCTAGGTTTCTATATCAAGAAGAGAAAGAAAACAACACAAACTCACCCTTTTCAAGCAGTGGAATGAATTCTGATGCACACTGCTGGAAAACTCTCTGAGCATCCTCTGCCTTCATTGAGACTTCTTTAGTCTGTACCAGCTGAAAGCCTTTGCCAGTCATCTGTTAACAGAGAAAGGATTCATGCTAAAAATGCTTCTAAGGCAGAGAGTTCAGCTCGAGTATCCAGATTACACTGGAATAAACCTATTTTCCCCATAGACATTAAGCCACAGAGCAAAGGGACCCTTTTTGTTCTTTTCGAAGACCATTTGCTTTTTCTACATCTCTGTTTATTTTTATTCCATTCATCCAGATTTTCTCCTCTGCCCTAGTGCACCTAGAGGAGTAAATGTGAACATTTTTGTTTTATATTATGGCCCAGGGTTGTGGCTTTTTCCCCACAATCCCTCACAAGCTGAAACTAATGGGAGTTAAAAGCATTCAACATCTGGAGTCAAGCAGTTAGTTCTCATTAGTCTGCAATAGTTCAGTCAAGCGTTAGCTCAAACTCATCTATCCACTGCTGAAGTTTTCCATTTTGGAAGAAAAAAAAGTTACAAACTTTCGAACACACACAGCTTTTTTTACTTCAAATCTAATCTTCAAATCTAAAAGCATGTGGAGAAGGAGCAACTCTATTTGTACTTCCAAAGCATCCATTAATCTACAGAGCAGTAAGATTTCCACAGAATCTCACTAACTAGTCTTTTAGCATCTTCTTAACTCTAATTTCTAGAGAACTACTAACACAGGAGAACACATTTATTATCCTCTTTACTGTAGCTATTCCTTCTGCAGAAAAAAACCAACCTGCAAGTATCATTATCTCCCTTCACTCAAGTAGCTATTAGTAACTCAGTTCCATAAAAATTCAACTGGGCTGTAGTGGGGCATGGGAATTTCCTATAGCTTGCTTTCTTTGCAGTTAAAAACCCAAGGGAAGGAGCTCCATTTGTTGATCATACAACACTGGGATCAGCAGCTTTTGCAGATACCTCTTCTCAGAAGCTGTAGCTCATGGTTACTGGCTCTGCTCTGTCATCCCTGGCACTCCAGGGTGCTAAAAGCAGCCAGCCACTCCCAGATTTTAGCCCCAGGAAAGCCCAAACTCAGCCAAGCTTGGGAGCTGCTGCCTCACGGGGGCAGGGGGGGGAAGAGACAGCACCAGCTATTTAAGTAATCGAAGACAGCTGACCAGCCATGACAAACACTCACTGCCTCTTCCAGAAAAAAATTCCAATACTGGGTGGCAGGGGGGATACAATTTAACATGTTATTTTTTTAAAGTCTCTGTTAGTACTGGAGAAACTTTCAGGGCAGACTGTTAGCTGTGACTTTCAGGGCAAAAGCTAACAAGTTAATTGGCTATATCCTTTTCACAAGCATTGCCAATCACTTACTCCACATTTGGCCAAGTTCATCAAATCAACTATGCATTTTCTTCAGAACATAGCTTTGGTGTGCCGCGGTGGAAAAGTACACTGGAACTATTAGAGGATAGATGTGCCAGTCACAGGATGTCAGCTGTAAAACAACTGTCTGATCAGATGAGCTCCAGTCTCTTACCTTGCTTTAAAGTTTTAAACAGTGCAGTTGCTCGGTATGGTTAGTAGACAAGCAGAGCCTCTGCGTTCTCCCTTCAGGGAGCACCAAAGGCTATCCAGAGGAAAGTCCAATTAGAAATTCAAAAAGCTGAATGCAGACAAAGGTTGCTTACCTCATCAATTAACTTCCTGGCGTTTGCAGTTGTGTAGTCACCAGCAAAAAACACGGCCAAACACGATTCATCGCTGCTTTTCTGTCTCCGCCCTCGAGTTATTGGTATTATGCTTCTCGTAGCATCAGTAGATATTCTGACAGCTTTCAGCTCCTCAGAGCTGGGCAGAGGAACATAATCTTGGACTACAGCATTCTCAGGCAAAAGGCCCCAATTATTTTCTCCTGACACAGGGGTAAAGTCATGGATGTTGCTCCATGTGTTATTGAAGATACTTAGTCCAGCATCTTTAAATTGTAAAGCAAGCTCAGGATAATAGTACTGGAAACACCCAAATTTCATACCTGTGGAGGACTCAATAATGGGCTGGGTGGCACAGCACAAGAACACCTCCAGCTTTCTGCAGTCCCGAGTGCGAAACTGTTGGCAGGCCACTACGCATTTACAATCTTTGCAGTCACGGAAAAACACGCTGCCTTTTATTGGTCCTAAAAAGATTTGGCAGTTTACACAGTCATCAATAGTGATTGTAGCAGAATGGTCAAATATGTAGATACTACAGTTCTCACAGTCCTGAATGACGAACTGTTGCCCTGCTACTTTTCCAGGCAGTCGACCCACAGTTTCGTCTTTAAGTCCAGAAAAAGTGTAATCTTTGGGGTCAATCTGAAGGAGGAAGAAAAAAAAAAAGAAAGAACGTGAAAGTCTTTACATACAAAGAATATTATAATGCTAAATGTCAACTGACTTTAATTAATTGAGGTAGCACTGAATTGTACAGAATAACCTGCAGAAAACTCTTCAGAGAGTGATGAAAGATCAGAAGAACTCTTTTAGCTAAACTACTGGAATGCAGTATTGAGGTACAACAAAGAATTGAAACTACACTTCTGAGATGCTCCAAGAAAAAAAAGCTAACTCAGTTTGTCCTCTAATAAAGAAAGGGGGCAAGAGGAGCTAGTTTTCCTTGTGGACTCTAAACTGTTTCAACACGGGTGATGGTCCTGGGTATTACTGTAATAACTGCAATAAATGAATTGGCCAACATACTTAAAAACATAAAGCTAGAGATACACAGTATTTCCTTTTCAAGTAGCTTTCTTGGTCATATTTTACCACACCTCAACACGTTGCAAGGAAACCCTGCTGCTTTCAAGCAGTATTGCCTTTATTACATTTGCCAACTACAAAGAGCTTGCTTATCTGTGCCACAGCATTATCTTGTGCTAACAACAGCTACGTGATTGTTTTAGCTACGACCAACAAGCAAACATTGGCAGTGCTGGTGCAGGGGGCACGTTTACAGACCTCTCCTCCTCCATGCTCCAGCATCCCCCCGCCGGGGAGAGAGACTTGAGATAGGCTGTGGTTTTCCCTGGGACTTTCCGTTGGGGAGCAGAGGCTGAAGAGCCACACAGCGCCCAGGATGGTATGAGATACAGGTGGACAGCATGAATAATACAGCCGGTGCTGTCATAACACCGAAGGAATCTGAGTTGGGTCATTTCTAGATATACGAGTCAAGACAATTATGCTTCCCAGAGCAAATTCTACTCTGCCCTCTTGTGAAAGCTTATTAAAATAGCACTCAGAAGTATACAAGTACCTGAACTAGTCTAACACAAGACTACTTCACAAACCTGCTATTTGATTACCAGCCCAAGGGCCTTAAAGTTTACTGCACCATAATCAGTGTTAATGTATTACAACAGTTTCTGGATAGCCCAATTTGTAAGAAACTTCTCCTCCTCCTCTTCAGTATTTCAAATATTCGCATAAGATTTAGAGACCAGAAAAAGGCATAAGCCAGGATGGGCTAGTGCCAGACATTCACTAAAGCAGCTCAGCCTAGCTAGCTTTTGTCCAGAACAGCTAATGGAAGCTAAAAGTCTCTACCAACCGATAAAATGTACTCCTTTACAGATAACATATCTGACCTCCGGACAGGAAAGGAGGTTTGCAGCTGATGAATCTTCCAAATAAAATGCAAGTTGAGACAATGAAGATGGCTTCCTAGAAATCTCCCCTCAATCATATTTAATACCACTAGTACACATCCAGGAAAGTTAGCTGGAAGAGTTACCAATAAAATTGAGAGGCTCAAATGATGAGAGACACAGCATGGAGGCTCAGCCACACAGTATGATTAGGATTCAAACCCTCTAAGGTCTTAAATGTCACGTAATGTTACGTATTTGATCCATATATAAGATATTTATACTCATATTCGAGAATATAAGTATCAAAATTGCTTTTGGACATGTCCTTCCCAGGCATCTCCTAGAACATTTATAGATATATATATATGTTGGTTTGGTTTTTTTTTTTAATGACCTTGGGAGACAGGCTTACTGCCTTCACAACAGGGTACAGAGGAACAGTTACTTCTCTTAGAAAGGAGAAGTTCAAAGTTTCCAGAACTTACAGCTTTTTTGAAAGTTGGCACCTAAGCATGTCCTTCTAAATTGCTCTGCTCTAAAAAGCCTCTGAAGCAGCACTGGCTCGTCCTACGCGGTGGCCTTTACAGAGATGTATGAAACTTCAACTTCACCTTGCAATTTTATTTAAGCCTAGGTGAAAAACACTGGTTAGTCAGCTAACTCACAGCTTACAGACAGTTTCAAATGAGAGCACTTGAGAAAGAGCAGTAGTTGAGTTTAATAATAAAAAAGTCAGCTTATTACCAGATTCAGGACCTCAACTTTATTTCCCTTGACGTGAATTAACAGTTCTCCACTGACACAACTCTTACTTCTCAGCTTGTTCACCACACCAGGGAATTCACCAATTTTGTTTAATTTTGCTTTGCAGTTTTCCTTTTAAAGACCAAGAGCATTTACTGACTAACACTGCCGTACAGACTGGAGGGACTGAATGAAATAGATTTAACACTCTCTCCCCCCACTGGGTCATGGCCCCAGCAAGGAGGGTGTAACCCAAGAGACTGTAGCAGATCTGAATGTTTCACCTCCCCTAGGTAAAAAAAAGCCAGAGAAAGGAGCGTGAAGGCAGAACTACGATTTTGAGGATGCATCCAATGGCTGCTAACATGCTCATCGCGAAGTTTCATGCTTACCAGCTCTGAAGTCTGCAGCTATCATCAACGAGTTCATATTAAATCACTGCGTCCACCTTCCTTCCCCTGACAGTCAGCACTAACTGCTTCTTAAGCTCTGTCTCGACAACATAGCAAAAAAGCAGGCTAGGAAAACCAAATGCAACAGAAGGCGGCAACATCTGCATACAACCATAACCAGGGCTATGTAGACTTCTCTTCCTGTTCATCTGGTGCAACTTTTGCTGTAAAATCTTAAGAATGTGGCAAGTCAACAAAAATTAACTGTTTGATAACTCATCTATTTATCCTTTGCATTTGAATAAAGCTTCAAAGAACTTTGTCCAAATCCATCCATCTCACCCAGACAGATGCTTTACTCTCCATCTCCTAATACATTTTTAAATGTCTTTTTCCCTAGGCTGGTATAAGTCCAAATGATGACAGTATTTGTAGAGGCAACTTTTAATGCTTTCAGCAGAATTTAAAGAGTTTTTGGAGTAGATACGAGTTGTGCATTAACAGATACAGGCTGAAACCTTCTAACAGAAGTGGTACGTGCAGGTTCAGGAATTACTCCATAGAGTGACTCAAAATAACCAGATGTGATGATGAAAAAGTAATCCCTGCTTACACAATATTCTTCCCCCTCAAAAGAGGTACAGAAGTCTCATCTTCGGTTATCAGCGATGACATTGGTGATAAGGTAGTTACAAAGAACTGGAGGACAAATTGTAAGGAGCAGGGATTTTAAAGAACAAAGAAAGGAGAAAACTGAAGGCAAACAGAAGTCTGCCATGGTTGCTTTAAACCAGGCAAGTTCTGCTAGGAACTAGCAGAAAGTTAGTTCTAAACTAGGAAGTTCTGCTGCAACAAGTACAAGGTGTATTAAGCAGCTTTCCTTCCTGCAAACACTTGTCTTGCAAGAAGGTCAGAGGCCAGAAGTGAAGGCTGCAGATGACGTACATCTCTTCAGCCACCATTATCCAGTTCACAGGCACCAAGGCTAGGCAGCTCCCATTTGGAAGATGACTTACAAGTACTAGACCCTCACAGTTTTTAGTGGTAACTGTGCCTAGAACCACTAAGAATCCCAACAGCTTCTTAAACTCTTTCTGGCATGAGTTCATGTCTTAATGAGACTTTTTCACTGGGTCCATTAGAAAAGGAGTTTTAGTCAGCAATGATATGCCACCACAAATATGAGAAGGTACTGCTGTTCTTAATGGATTACAGTTCTCCCCTAGTTACGTGGGTCTAGCCTGCTAAGCAAACAATAATTTGTAAAGTCTTTCTAAACCACTTACACTAAGGTCTTCTCTTTTAAATATCATTCTCAAAAAATCATTCCCTACCTCTCTAAATCACAACAGATGGTGGTTCAGCTATGGACTTATATACAGTTGATGACATACAAGAGTTGGCTGCTGATCCAGTGACATTAAAAGCTGCAGCTATAGGGTAGGCACACAAACTTAAGAGGCTTTACATGCTATTTTTGTCAGTAGGGGAATTAACAGAAAGGAAATAAGCAAGAAAAGTGCATTCCCAGGCCTAGACACTTCTGCATATTCATACTTGCATGGGATTGGTGCCCCGAAGCACTGAGTTGCAACATCCTCTGGAGACTGTTTGTTAAGTTACTCACCTCTGCCAGTTTTCTAGATTCTTAGGCAACAAGAACAGGTGGAAAGAGGGACAACATTTACAGGTTCCAGTCACTAGCATACAATTTTTCATCTTGGAGCATCTCCTGTGCACCTTGACTTTAAATGTGGCCAATTCAACAGTCTGAATGCACATTTCCTTCTATTCTTTGTAATCTTCCCCCTCTTCCAGAGTACCCGTAATAGCATAAAATGGTCATTCTCATACTTTTCTGAGCAACAAACCATTGCCAAATACTGCAGATAGGAGAAGAGGAAGAAGAAGTAGCTACTACACGCCTATATCTGACTTAACTGGAAATATTGTTTTATATGAACCTGCTGACTGTTTCTTAGTTGATAGACTACGTTTTGAGAAATACAGCAGTAGTTCTTCTGGTGCACTGGGAAGTGTAAGGGAGATGCACTAGATTTAAGGACAAAATATTTCACTGCCTAGTTAGAAAAAAAAAAAAGAAAAAAAAAGATGAAAGTGATTTTATTTATATTCCAAAATAAACTATAAAGTGGCTACATAAACAAGATCTAGAGAGTTCAAGACGTCCACGCCAGCTCAGACCATTCTAGCAGAATCCTCAAACGTAACTAACAAAAGACTATCTATGATTTACCTAGAAAGTTACACCTCTCAATTTTGGGGTTTTTTTTAACTGTTTGAATACAGTTATCACAGCCCAATATAGCAATGATAGCTGCGTGTTTCCTATCAACTAAAGCAGTTGCTGACATAAACAAACTGACATAAAACAAAACCTTACTTGTTCCTTCTAAAAGGAAAAATCATCTGGGAAGGAAAGTCCCTGAAGCTTTAAATGCCATTGCAATCGTAATTAATCTAATCCTACTTCTTTAAACATGAGACAACAGCAAAAAAAGACGATGCAGATTTTTGTGTTTCTTCTCCTGCCGAGAAAGTATATGGGTATAATTGCCATCACAAGACACAAAACCCCAGTTCCTGTCTATATGTACCCATATTCAGTTACTGCTGTAGTTATCACTCTGGTCATGCATGTAAACAACGTTAGTCACACAGAAGGTAGGAAAGGAAAAGGAAGACCAGGAGCAGAAGTACAATCTTACATTCCAGGTGGAAACCTAGCTGAAGAAGGTGGTGCTCGGCCATCTTCAGCCAAGCTAGCTCCTCTCCCACACTTGGTCAGAAGGGGACTCTCAGGACAGCCCAATGACATCAACACATGACAAGTCCCCAGGATGCGGTGCAGCAATAACAGACTCTGTAATAAACTGTGCTCTACTTACTCTCCTGGACTAAGAATCCCAGAGCAGCAAGAAACTTAACACTCATCCTTTTCCCTTCTGTTTTCAAGATAAGCTAATCCTTTGATTCTTCTATTGCACCATAAGTAATCTTCACACAGTTCTCTGAACCCAAAGGTCAGCAAGCGTTACAGAGATCCCAGCAGACTGATGACGTAATCTAAATTTAATTAATTTTTGCATACCTTAAAAACACAGGCTTCTGTCCTCACTTAAATGAGGTCATGTAGAAAACTGAAAAGGCCCCTCAAATTCATATACCTTCCTGAATTTCAATTCAACTATCAGCATCTTATGTATTTGGAGTTTTCTACCACACAGTCCATTTTCAGGACTATTATACAAGAGTTACATAGTCACTAGGATATTGTCATATTACTCTTTGGCTAGGTCTACACTAGCAGACTGTACGAATACTAATCACCTTTTGCTACCAGAACACAATTAAAATAGACTACACTAATGATGCTGTTCTTCAGAAGCAGAAGAAACAGTTTCGCTGGAGGAACTCCTCAGGTTCAGAGATTCTTCCAGCACAGCTGTCAGCTAGCAGTCACCTCTTTTCACATCCCTAATCAGACAAGCATGCACACAAGCGTGCCTACATATTTCTGCCTACAGTAAGAGTGTCAGCATGGCATTAGTTTACAAGAAGACAGCTGGAGTCTCTGATCTGCAAGACTTATCCACCTGTAAGAATGTACAGAGGATAGCTTACAGGAAGTGTAGACAATTGCCAAATCTGCTTGCAGAACTGCACTATATAACGAAAACTATATCACTGAATAGGAGAGCCTAAAATTAGAAACAACCCCAACCCAAATGGTGCGTCAACACATTAGTAAAAGTAACAGGAAATTAACATCAAAAGACCACTAGTACATCTGTTGACAGAGTTGAGGTTTTCTGGGTTCAGAATACAATTCAAGGCACTTGATGAACAAAAAGGAGTCTTGACGCCACAAGTTTTCCGACTGACTTCAATCTAACTTTGTGTACAAACACAAATTGTGAAATGAATAAGTGCAATGCATGTGATGCATCAGAAATGAGAACGCAATAGACAACAGGATAACGTATCAGAGACAATACTTAAAGCTACTACATTAACACTGACTTAGTATCACTTAATGCAAACTGAAATCAACAAGTTTAGCGCACCAAGGGCTCAGTATTTCTTTACCTGAGACCAGGTGTCTCAGTACTGTTTTCCTGGTTTAATGTACTAAGCATACACGCAAAAGCCCAACGAAAGATAAGGCTGCAAAGACCAAGAGAAATGGGCTTAAACATTAAATAAGCCATTCTTGAGCTGTTAAGTACAAAATTAAGCAGCTAATTTGACAGCTTCTGCAGTTCAATAGCACAACCCAAACTCACTGATTCTTCTGGTTTCTAAGAGTCTTTTATAAAAAAGGAGGAAGTTGTTGTACATGCAATACATTACATGCTTTTTTTTCCTCCACAGAGATAGACTGTTGGTGCTGTAATATCTTCGTCTGTTAGCTTAACCTACTTCCAGCACGTTAACAACAGTCATCCCCTTAGCAACAAGGCTGGCTGTTCTCTGAATCAAGTGTTTCTATGTCCCGACTTTCCTCCTGTTAGTTTTAGAAGTTCACACCACATAAGCAGATGGAGTAAAAAGTCTCATTTAAGTTAAGCTGTAGCTGATGAATTTGCTCCAAGATTAAATCATATGATTTCAAATGCTCATTTAGTAATGTACTTTTGCACAGAACTAAGATTTGTTCTGCTACTCTACAATATGGTTTCGGTACAGCCCTCTCACTGTGAGAATAGTCTCCGTACAAATAATAGGCTGCCATCCTCCCCTTCTGTCTCCAACGCTGCACTGCAAATACCCACTAGAAAGTCAAAGCAACAAGCCCAACACAGATCAATCGTCTTTATCCTCAAGGAACCGATTCCTCCGGGCCACGCGCACGCTCTCTAGCTCATTTCCATCTGAGCTTGACTAAATCTACTTGAAAGACTTAAGGGACACCCTAGAGCACCTAGCCAAATTTAAAAAACAAGCAAGCTAAGCATTCAAATAAGTTCACGGATTTTCTTTTCTGTACTTGTAAAATATGGCCTAAAGGTTTGGGGATTTTATTTGTTAAAACCACATCAATTAAGTTTATGGCCTGCCCCATTTTCTCCTTCCCCCACCCAAAGGCAGCTGGAGAGGAGGGGAGACCTAGCAGGGCTATGATGTCATGATGTATTTAGGAAGTGAAACTTGAAACGAGGGTGGGAAGAAATATATTTAATCCAGCCTTCCTGCCTGAGTCTTCGTGATTGCCTTCAACAGGTCAGGAAACAGCACGGAGAAGGATCTGTCACTTCAGGGACTGATAGGCTAGTTCTAGTGCCTCTAGCTTTAAAAAAAGAAACCCACCCAAAAAAACACAACCTAAACAAAAAACCCTAACAACCCAAACAGCCAAGCAGGAAGAATAATTATTATTGACACGTTTTATGCCTCCACTGAAATGCCAGCTGGGGGGAGTGCAGCTGCCCAGGAACTGCCGTTCCGTTGCCCCGCTCAGGTGAAGCGGGCGCCCGCGGCACTCCAGGCTGGGTCAGAAATCCCGACGGCAGGCAGACATAAGCTCACCACCCGCGGGGACTGTCACAGCCAAGCTGACGGCCACCGCCTGCCGGCAGCCGCAGCGCCATTTATTTATTTTTTAAACAAACGCACTGAACTGCACGGACCGAGCCTTGACAGCGGTACCGAGGGAGGCGAGCTCCCTGCCGGGAACCGCCCCCCGCCACCCCCGTGGCCAGCAGCCGCCGCCCGGCGCAGGGGCCCTGCCACGGCTACAGCCCCGCAAATGCCGGGCGGCAGAAGAGGGCGAGGCGCTGCCCGCCAAGACAGCCGATACCCCCGCCCAGCCCCAGCCCGCCCCGGCGGCGGCTGCCGGCGGCCGGGGGGGAACGGCCGGGCCGGTACCTTGGCTCGCTGGTCCCAGCTGTACTGCGGTGCCTTCTCCTCACCGGCCGCCGCGTCTTGGCCGGCTCCCGCCGCCGCCGCTGCCGCCTGCTGCTGCTGGCCGCCCTGGGCCGGCTTCCTGCGGCGGGAGAAGAAGCAGCCCATGGCTCCGCCGCCGCCGCCCGGCCAGCCCGCGGGGAGAGGCTGGGAGCGCGCGCCAGCGCAGCGCCTCGCCGCCCCGCCCCGCCCGCTTCCGGTTTCTCCCTGTCTCCCGTAGCGACCGCGACACTTTCCCCCCCTCCGTTCCGCCTCTCCCGTCCCGTCCCGCCCCGCCCCGCCCGGCTCCAACCGTCACCGGGCGGCCCGGGAAGGCGCCGGCGGGCGGGACGGGGCCGTGTCTGACAGGGGGAGAGGCCCAGCTGGAGGCTGGAGGGGAGGCAGCGCACCCCCACGGCTGAGGGGACCGGGGAGAGCGGGAAAATGCCGTTTTTCAGTGACTGCCATCGCCCCCCCCCCGCCCCGGTGAGGGTGCCCCCACATCCGCCTCGCAGGAGCAGGCCCCGGGCTGCTCCGGCACCGGGCGCGACCCCTCCGCAGCGGGTCGGAGGACACGGTAACGGCTGGCGCACCACCCCGCCGGTGGGAACCCCTGTCCCGCCTGAAGCCGTACGCGCGTTCCGCTGCAGAAGTCGGAGGTAAAATGTCATGTGCGGCGTGTAAACACAAACCGGCTACTGCTACGTCAAGTCATTTTCCATCGAGGCGACCTGCATTGTAGGCAAGCGCGTTACCCGCTGGGTGTGTGACACCGCAGGTATCGATGCCGTGCTCACACTTCTGAGAGGACTGCACCAGAAGACCCAGCCAGCTTCCTCGGCTTCTTGCAAGTGTTTCAGAGCAGCAAGTGGCAGCATGAGAACCCACAGTGTCCTACTGCTTTGTGCCTTCCTTTGCAAATAGTCTGGCTTTTTATGTGGGTTGTGATTTGTTGTTTGGGGTTTTTTTTCCCCAGCGAAAAAATCACAATTTTTATCAGACTATCCGACCATTCAAAGACATTTTCCCCAAGATTTTACAGATTTGGTTCCTGGGGGTAGAGGAGGAAGACTTCAAAATTGTCTCTGACGCTTTGTCACCCAGTGGTGGGTTGACGTTGGCCAGCTGCCCACCCAGCTGCTCACTCACTGCCCCTCCTCAACAGCACAGGGGGAGAAAAGATGGAAAAGCTTGTGGGTCAAGATAAAGACAGGAAGATCACTTACCAACTACTGTCATGGGCAAAACAGACTCAACCTGGGGAAAATTAATTTATATTTTTGCCAATGAAAAATAGAGCTGGATGGTAAGAAACAAAAACAAAATGAAAACACCACCTCCCCCACCACTACCACTTTCCCTGGATCAGCTTCCTCCCTCCATTTCCAACTCCTCTACCTCCCCACAACCACACCCCAAGTAGTGCAGAGGAGTTGGGGAATGGGGGTTGTAGTCAGTCCATAATATCTCCTCTTTGCTGCTCCTTCCTCCTCACACTTTGCTCCAGTGTGGGTCCTTCCATGGGCTGCAGTCCTTCACGAACTACGCCAGCATGGGCTTTCCACGGGCCACAGTTCTTTCAGGGCATGTGCACCTGCTCCATCATGGGGTCGTCCATGGGCTGCAGTGTGGCTATCTGCTCCAGCATAGTCCCTTCCATGGGCTGCAGGGAAATTGCTGCTCTAGCGCCTGTAGCACCTCCATCCCCTTTTTTCTTCTCTCACCTTGGTGTTCACACTGCTGTTTCTCTTTCCTCACTCCTCTCTCTTACACTGCTATGCAGCATTCTTGCCCTTTCTTAAATATGTTTTCCCAGAGGTGCCACTGGTGTCACTGGGGGCTCAGCCGTGCCCTGTGCTGGATCCATTGGAGATGTCTGGAAGTGGCTGTGTCTAGCACGGGGCAGCCGCCAGCCTCTCCTCACAGAAGCCACCCCTGCAACCAAAACGTGGCCACCTACACCCAATACATACGCACTTACAAAACTTTAGAGCCATTTTATGTAAAATAAAGGATGGCATTCCTGCTGTAGCAGCAGAAGAGGAAGAAGTGAGGAGAAGCCCTGGAAAAGTAGCAGAGAAGTGCTCTGCCATTGAGCAGGCTGAAAGGCTTGCCCCGCACAGGGCCCTAGGGACAGAAGAAAGGAGGAAGCAAGACCAATTAGCCAGAAATGGTTGCTAAGGAAGGGGGTGACTGACACCTTTTTTGGCATCAGCTGTACTGGGCAGGTGTGAAGCCTGCTCTGAGCTTTTGATGCTACAGCCCAAGTCAGCAGCTCAGCCAGCACTACCAATGACAACACAAAGTACAGTTTTACATCTTAGCTACAACGCAGGTTTACTCTACTCTACTCATCTGGGTTTCTTGGGCACGGGCTGCATGGATCCTGGTCTTTCACTGAGTCCCCTCGGTGCACCAGTTCTTTCCACAGTGTGTCCAGCTAGGCCAGTTGGAGACAGTCTGCAACTGCAGAGAGTCTGATACACCCTCACCTCTTCTAGCTCACTCTCTTGAAATCTAACAGTCCTCCCAGACCACTGTATAATTTATACAGATTAACAAAGTTCTGCAGTCTTTTGGCAACCAGGCTCCTCTTTCTATACATCCATTTAAAAAATTATAATCATTTTTGATTGAAGGAATAAAAATAGCATTTGATACATATTTGTTAAAAGCTAAAATACCATTAATTAATCTATGCAATACTTAAAACTACATTACCAGAACATTGTTACCTCACATTAATGGATTATCTGTTGTAACAGAGGACTTCATCGTCTGTGTGTGTAAAGAGACTTCTTCCCTTACTGAGATGCAGCCAGCTCTACAATGGAAATACCTCATCACTGATGTCAGTAACGCTTCACAAAGGTATTTAAATGCAAGATAAGAAAGTAACTTTTACATTTCTAATGGGCACATGCAAGGCAAATGCAAGTTTCTGAGTTGGGATTTTTCCATGCTGCCATGACCAATATTCTTGTCTTGCAAAATCATGAGTCCCATAAAAATATAGGATTTTTATATGGCTACAGCTGATCAGGACAGGCTGTAGGTTTTATCCCTTTGTCACAACAAAACCTCTCAAGCTCCAGGGTGTTTCCCGACACCAAAACTCCAGAATATTTATTCCAGAACAAATTAATATGACTTGTGATTTATGAGCATGTGACTTCTTAAGAAATTGCAAATGCTTAGTTCAGTTCTTCATTCTCTATTCATATGCCAGCCAGACCCAACCCTCTTGGCTTCTGAGATTTGATACAATCATAGCCTGAAGTGTAGTAATACAAGCCTGCAATAATATCATAGTCACTACCAGCCGTTATTATACTTATTTTAATTTCAACAAACTGCTGTAATTAGTGTTTTCCCTCGTGGGGATGTTGTGAAATATATCTAATTGCAGCCTAATACAGACCTTTGTGATCCCCAGACAGTAGTTTCTAGGTAACTGAAAAATAAAACATTTTCATTGTAAAGGTTATATTATAAAGGATTTGGTGACAGAGACTTGCCATATCCATCCCTTCTGGGCACGTGCAGCTTGCAAGGAGCCTTTCAGACCTCCACTGTCCTTCCCAGGAGGGCAGTGATTCCATTTCAGCAAGAGAGAAGTCCCTCCCAGGCAGACAGGCAAAGTGTGTGCATGGGCTGTGTCTCTGTATGGGCTGGTTTTTATCCCCACATAGCTTTGTAGTGCCTGCTCATCCGCAGGTAAGAAGATCCTAACTCCCTTTCCTCCTTCTCTTGTTTGACACTCTTGTGCATCACCCCAAAGGCACAGGGAGGGAGCTGTTCTCAGTAAACATCAGGACCTGGAAATCTGCCCAGGTCTTGAACAGGTAACGTAAGGAAGCAAGAGCTCACTGTGTGCACATCTGCACTTCTCCTAACACCAGGCAGAATCAGGTTCGCTCTGTGCTGCTGGAAGCTTGCCAAAACACACAAAGCCAAGCTTTCACAATCATCTTCTTAATGAGATTCATTGCATTCTGTGTGCATGTCTCTTAAAGCTCTCGAAATCATATCTTTGTGACAAAATCTGAAGGGTGTTTTGTTTAAAGCAGGTTTTTAATCCTGTTGGTTATAGAGAAGACCTTGAAAAGATCACCTCTAAGATGTGAAAATCAAGAAGGCAAAACAAAAGAACTTAAATACTACTACTTTCTAAAAGCTCATTTCATGTTTTCTATCAGGAAAGGTTATAAATCCTGTACTTCAGATTGTGGCAACTTATCTAGAAGCTTGGTATAAAGCTTTGAAAAGGATTCCTAGTTAAGATTAGATTCACCTATATTCATATGAAATTGTGAATTACAGAGGAGACAAATTACACCTGACAGTGGCAATTCCTTATGTAGTATTCAACAGAAAGGAAAGGAAGGTACTTTACTGCTTGATTCACCCTCTGAGGCTATGTTCTGATACATGTTTAAGACAGAACTGTTACAGAAAGCATCCCTTGCCTCCAGCTGCTTATTTAAATCCCCAACCACCTATGCAGTGGGACGGCACAAATGTTTGTACAGACATGTGATAAACTGTGTTGGGGAACTGATGAATGTGAAAAACAACGATTTCAATTAGACATCTGTGCATTTGAGTCTCATACAGACACTCTTTTTTTGCAGAAGCAGATGACAAATATACTGAATAGTATTTTCACACACCAGTCATCACATACTCTGAGATCACACTGGCCTTTTTTTGGTCTCTCTAGCAGATTCTCTGCTGCTGGAGACCCTTGCCAGACTGAACACCAACAGAAGCTAGTCTGGAACTTGAAAGCAAGCAGAAGAAATAATATGGCTAATTTTGTGACAAAATGTACTAGAATCTATCTTGCACTGCTATTGGTGATTTTGGACTAATGTCCTCCTGTTTTTCAAGCAATGTATGGCTTTCCAGCATCTCCTTGCATTTAGATTTTAGCTCTGGTCACCAGTAACTTTGCTGAAGCACAATACTGCTGGTCAACAACGGAATGCATTTTTTTGTAGCTGACCTCAGCAAAGACTCTGTTAACTGTGATATACAGCTTTAATGCAGGGGTTATTTAAGTGGGAACAAGGGACAGGTATGGCTGTGTCCCAGGTTACTGTGAACTTACATGTTATGACAAGGAAAAGCACAAACAGCAAAATGGAAAGGTTCACATTCACTAACTTGTTTGTTCAGAAATGACCTTCCACATATTCCCAATATAAATTACTTTCCCTGTAAGAAATTACATCATGTCTACAAATCTTTTTTTGTTGCTGGTGTTTGGGACAAAGATGAGCAGAGTTCTACACAGTACATGAGACACAGACAGAGACCATACTATTTAAAATCACTCTTAAAAGGCACTACACAGAACTACAAGTAATTTCAGAAGTTTTTTACTGAAGATCTAAATAGTCAACAACTTTTAAAAGGCATAAATTAAATATTGTTGGCCAAATGAATGAAACAATCATTTGAAAGTAGACCATAATATATTTTATGCTATATAGTTGAAGTATATATCCTAATATGAGCAAAATGGACAGCATAATGTATAATACTGTGCTGCTTTTGGCTGGGATAGAGTTAATTTTCTTCACAGTAGCTGGTATGGGGCAATGTTTTGGATTTGTGCTGAAAACAGTATTGACAACACAGGGATGTTTTCATTACTACTGAAGCAGAAGCTTTTCTGCTTCTCATACCACCCCACCAGCGAGTAGGCTGGGGGTGCACAAGGAGTTCATAGAATTATAGAATCGTTAAGGTTGGAAAAGACCTCTAAGATCATCGAGTCAACCCAACACCACCATGCCCACTAAACCACGTCCCTAAGCGCCACATCAGCCCACCGATCCAACCTGTCCAGGTCCCTCTGCAGAGCCTTCCTACCCTCGAGCAGATCAACACTCCCGCCCAACTTGGTGTCGTCTGCAAACTTACTGAGGGAGCACTCAATCCCCTTGTCCAGATCATTGATAAAGATATTGAACAGGACCAGCCCCAAAACTGAGCCCTGGGGAACACTGCTTGTGACCAGCCGCCAACTGGATTTAACTCCGTTCACCACAACTCTCTGGGCTCGGCCACTCCAGTACTTGCTGGTACTCTTTTTACCCAGCGAAGAGTGTACCTGTCTAAGCCGTGAGCCGTCAGCTTCTCTAGGAGAATGCCATGGGAGACAGTGACAAAGGCTTTACTGAAGTCCAGGTAGACCACATCCACAGCCTTTCCCTCATCCACTAGGCAGGTCACCTGGTCATAGAAGGAGATCAGGTTGGTCAAGCAGGACGTGCCTTCCATGAACCCGTGCTGGCTGGGCCTGATCCCTGGTTGTCCCGCACATGGCTTGTGAGCGCCCTCAAGACAAACCGCTCTATAATCTTCCCCAGAACCGAGGTCAGGCTGACAGGCCTGTAGTTCCCCAGATCCTCCTTCCGGCCCTTCTTGTAGATGGGCGTCATGTTGGCAAGCCTCCAGTCATCCGGGACCTCCCTTGTTAACCATGACTGCTGGTAAATGATGGAGAGTGGCTTGGCAAGCTCCTCTGCCAGCTCCCTCAGTACTCTTGGGTGGACATCTGGCCCCATAGACTTGTGAGCATCCAGGTGGTGTAGCAGGTCATTAACTGCTTCCTCTTGGATTATGGGGGGTTTATCCCGCTCTCTGCCCCTGTCTTCCAGCTCAGGGGGCTGAGTAGCCTGAGGATAATTGCTCTGACTATTAAAGACTGAGGCAAAGAAGGCGTTAAGTACCTCAGCCTTCTCCTCGTCCTCTGTGGCAATGTTGGGAGGGGACACAACTGGGACAGCTGACCCCAGCTGACCAAAGGGATATTCCATACCATATGATGTCATGCTCAACATGCCAATGGGAAGTAGTGAATGAATTCCTTGTTTTGCTTTACTTGCGTACGCGGCTTTTGCTTTACCTATTAAACTGTCTTTATCTCAACCCACAAGTTTTCTCACTTTTACCCTTCCGATTCTCTCCCCCATCCCACCGGGCGGGAGTGAGCAAGCAGCTGGGTGGTGCCAGCTGGGGTTAAACCATGACAAATACAAAACCCACATTAATTCTGAACTTTGCTGTAAGCCATCTCTGTGGCAGAAATTCTGTACCTGAAAGGGTCACAATCTGCTTAAGGGCTGCTAACGTAGTGACCGCACTTACTCAAACATAGCACAATTAAGTTTTCAGCTGTAAAGCATATTCTTGTTTAGCAATTACAGGTTCATAGATCTTACACAAGAGTCTAGATCCCAGATCCTTTTTCGTGATATAAAGAGAGCTGCCATAACCAGGGTGTTGCCCAACATTCACTTTGCCAGAAAAGCTTGTGTTCCACCTGAGCCTCTAGGTGAGGCAGGCAGACTCTTCAGCTTAATGTTAAATGAAAATGCAATGTAATGACAATAAAGTTTATGGAGTGTATCTTTTGCGGTTTATGTTTAATAGAGCAGCAATTCAGATAACAAGCTGTAGTGCTGATACAGCAAGGCATGTATGCACGTGCTAAAACCCACAGATTTCAGTGGAATTTAAGAAAGAGCAAAGAGTTAGGCACATAGTTAAAATTAAGATGAGCTTTAACGGCTTGCTGCATCACAGCCCAGCAGCCCTTACTTTCTTCCCTAAGCTTATAGGACTTTTTTTGTTCTAAAGAGACACTCCAGTTCCCTTTGTATCCTAGTTAAAATTGACAGGATCACCTGCCAGCATCTGCCTTCAGTTACATCTCTTCATCCTTTATCCAGGTCTCTGGCACCTAACGTTGGGGTGCCCAGTGAAGCACTGTTCCAAAGGTGGGCTCTTAGAAAGTATCACTCTGTCACAGTCCTAATGTGGAAAATGAAAGCCAAGAACGCAGTGAGTAAAGGTTGATTGCTCTTATCACTTAATACATTGCCATTTTTAGAGTCTAGATAACTTTTTGACTGCAGAAGGATAGAGGTTTTGTTTGGTTTTTCCCTTCCTTAGTATCTGACATAATATCAATCCTCTTTCACTGTTGGTTCGAGCCGCTGCTGTGTCACAGGAGAGGGATTGCTGAAGCTTGGGGTAGACACTGTCCTCCTAATTCTGGTGCAGCAGACCATCAAAGGCAGGTAGTGGGATGTAGCAACATGTTAATTTGCTATCGCACAATTCATCAGAATTTGTCTGTATGAAGTCTTATTTCACATTGTTGCACAGTCTATGGATGCTTTTCCAAATTCAAGCTCTTAATGTTAATTTTGTGCGGTGGCTTTATCTATGGTGCCAGCCTGCCATGCACATTGTTCTTGTGGGTGAGAACAGTGGCTGCCTGATGCTCCGAGGAAGACTGGCAAAAAGTGAGAAAAGTGGGATCTCCAACAAAAATGTAGAAGATGTCACTTATCTGGACCTTGGTGGAATTAAGGGCTGCAGCAGTGCTGGACTCTGCTTACATTAACTGTAGGGAATTACATAGGATCTGTAACCCTGAACAATCCCCACACAAGTCAAGATTTTTATCTTTAGCACCGTAATGAGCCAGTGAATCAGATCTAAACAACATATTTTAATATTCAGTGTTAACTGTAAAAAAGTCGTGCTGTTAAAGTAAACAATCACAGGATTCCATTTGTTTTGTCTTTTCTTCCCTTTCTGTCTTTCAGCAGAATGTGTTATAAACATTCTAGACGCTGTTTTTGGCAATACTGCTACGTCACTGTATGACTCCGAGGAATAAATTAGTTAAACTGTTGATAACACAAAATAGCAAGGGATTTTACAGAGACAGCAGACGGAAAGAAAATACTGAAGTAATTATTAATTGGAAGAGTTTAAACTCTGAAGCTTGATTGCATATTAGGAAGACTCGTTGCACTAAGGCTGGTTTTCAAATAATGTAATTTACACTGATGGAGCAAAAATATTCAGTACAGAAATCAATAAATAAAAATGGTCAAACTAAGAGGAACTGGGATGGAATGAAAGATATATTCTCTTGCAAAATAGACCCATTCACTGAAGAGAGGTACAAATTAGACAAATCTGACATGTGGAAAGACCTTCCTCTCAGTCCAGATAGGTAGAAATACAGATTTTAATACAGTAACGTGAAATTCCAAAGGAATTCTGTCATCATATACGGGGGTAAGTACAATCCATGTAACCTACATATAGTTCAGGCAAATTGATCTTAACTTAAAGGTCAGAGGAAGGGAAGCACAGCCATGTCATGAGAACCTGATGCAGAGGTGGCCCATGAGCAATGGGAAAATGGGAAATATCTTTGAGTTAAGGCAAATGAAGTTTCTTCTCATTCAACCCTGGCTGTTTTGATGAATTTCAGTCCCTCTTTTTCCAGGAGCTCAGGAGTTATTAAAACTGCAGTAACCTCTGTAAAAAGTTTTCAGCGAGAGAGGCATCAGGACAAGGCCAAATAAAAAAAAGAAGAACCAAAGTCCAATAAGGATGGCTCACTTTGGGACTCTTACTTTACTCTGTTTCAGACCTATTCAGCAGGATCTATGTCCCCAGCAAAACAGCCTATTAATTGTCTCTGATTTAATCAGATCAGGAAAAATCTGTCTCTGCTCTACTTCGGTAAATGACTGCACATCTTCAGCACAGGCAAACTATCAAAAAGCACCTTTCTTTTGGAGATTGCAGTACTCACTGGGATCCACTGCTGCCAACAAACTAGTTTTGTGGGAAGGTTTCCTTAGCCCTAGCACAGGAGATCTACTAGTTAGATATGTAACTGAGTTTGTCACCCAAAGCAATCTCTTTGTAGGCAGTGGAGAAAAAATTTGGGATGGCAATTCATCTCAGAGAAGCACTTTCAGAGGGCAGCTAACAGGACCTATCTCAACAGTCTGTTTTCTTTGTTAATTGTAAAGTCAGCCAAGGATGATGAACACACTTAGACATCAAAACTTTAGCTGTCTGAAGCTGACCTTCCAAAGCTGTTTTAGGTAAATCACACTTTTTCTGTGGAACTGGTTATCACTGATTATTTCTAGCAGTTCTTTGTATGTTATAGGTGCTATACACAAATGAAACCACAGTCCATGCCAGAAAGGGCTTACATCTGGAAAGCAGCTAAGCCAAATCAGCTCACGCACACATTAAAGAGGTACCTGTTATAACAACTAGGCTTCAAACAACTGGCTAAATTATACTCACTTGTTAATTGTGAAGGTGATGTATCTATTTAGATAAATACACTGACTAAATAACCCTGGATATACCTTGAAACAAATCCATTAAAAGTCTAATTCACGCATACAAAAAGAGGTTCCACTTTAAACAGTTTTGTAAGATAAGGCAAACACAATGTTAATTTTCTGTCTTAAACTGGTTTGTGGTCAATTTCATATATTGCTTATTTAAAATTATTTCCTTTTAAAATAATTTGCTTTGAAGTTCCTCTCTCTATTTTGCAGCTATTTACACACCAAAGGATTAAACAGCAAATAATAGAAAACAACAAGCAAATAATTAGAAAACATCAAAAATACAGCCAGCTGCCATGAATGTAAAAGAAGTGCACCAGAGGAAAGTCCCAAACCCCAGAATGTAAGTGAAACCAAACTTAAGTGCAAATAAAACAAAATGAGCAAGTGCACTTTGTCAAAAGATCTCTGCATCTCTCTCAGCTGTGGCAGAGCACTGAAATACTTTCCACTGACGGGCTGTTGGGGACTGACTCATTACACACTCAGCATGTCTCAGAGGCCGCAGAATATGATGGATGAGAAGGGAAACCATGGGAACAGGCCATGTAACTCTAAAGAATGCAACTTGTCTGTCTCAGGGTGTCCTGCAACCTGCTGGCTGTCCTGCTGAGAGGCTGCACCAGTAGCTCCCTGTGAGAACGCTGGTTTCCCCCTAGCAGTCCTGTGGGAAAGCCTGGTTTCCTAATCACACAGTCACCTTCAGCATTTTCTGTTGCCACATTTGTTGCCATTTCCACCTCATCTTTGCTTCCGTAGCTTCTTTCTGGCAGCCCTGGTCCTACCTCTCCCTGCTGCCAAAGTCCGTATCCCAGGCAGCGTGTCATTCCTAGCCTCCTTCTTTTGCTGTGGGGACTCCGGACCCTCTAAGCAATGATGGCTTCACCTCTTTGAGGGATAGGATCCTGATAGGACCCACAAAAACAGTGAAACAGAACATTATTCTTCTGCTGATGTTAAAAGAAAATGTTACTCCTCTTTAACTTTCTGAGTGACTGCAGAGAAGACACTGCAGATTTTACCTCCTGGTTTGCATTGTCATTCCTTCTTGCACTGGTGTTGCCAGGTTCCTTATTCCTCTACATGAAGACAATAGCAGGGAAGATTAATGACCATGTGTGATCAGTTGACAACGAAAGCATTGCTGCAAGACATTTGCTCTGCTGAGTGTTTGGAATTTCTTCTGAATTAAAAACTTTTCTCAATCTTATCCTGGCATTGGGACAAAACTTGGGTCATCATAAAGCTGGCAGGAAGGCGGTGTACAGCAGGATAGAACTAGCACATATGTGATAGTGCCTCTGTAACCTTGGCTTTTCCCCAACCGTATCAGACTGCTACGAGTGACTTTGACAGTGCCTTGGGCTTAATACCACTAGAGGTCATGCAATGTACTTATTATCTAAGCTGCTTTTGAAAAATGCTCTAATACTCCACATCTAGTAGATGTATTTGTACTGACTGTATTTGCAGACACTGTTTTGGCCTCCAGATGTCCCTGCTTTGTGTGCATGTAATAACCATGCTGCCAGAAATCACCCCATCTATTCTACTGCCCAATGTCGGAATTTATCTTGGCTAGCACACGACTGGGGAAGGATGAAGAACTGGGAATGCGCAAATAATATTAGCATGAAAAGTCTTCTTTATAGAATGAAATATTCTATCCACTAAAATAAGGAATAAACAGGGAAAGACAGTAGGGCATAACACCAAATCCTTCATTACAATAGCACAAGTGGTGGCTTTTGTCTGACCTGACTACTGTGATGCTGATTCCACTAACGTAACTGCCTTGGACTTTTCCTATCTTGAGGGTACAGCCTGAAATAATATTGATTGCATCTTGAAGCAGCTGACAGCTGCTCTCTGTCTTTTGATTTCAAGCCTTTTGGTGTCTTTCGCCTCTTTGCCTTTGGCCAGCAGCTTAGCAGTCACCCCTATCTGTATCATCCACATCCAGCTCCACCTTGAATGCTTTTAGGGAGCTGTCAGACTTCACATTCTGTAACAACTTGGCCCAGCCCCACTATCATAATTTTTCCAGTAGATGCAGATCTGTTGTGAGAGGGCTCAACTGTTGGAGACAGCACGTTTTCCCTTAGAGCTTGCCATTTAGATCCATCAGGAACTAAAACTTGCCCAATGGCACTGCCCTCACCAGCTTGAGTTTGCTTATTCTTGGAAAAGAACAACGAGCTCCCAGTACTGGCATTGGCTGATCTTATTCTGCATTTATGTCTCATCCTCACCTTTCAGCTAGGCAGCCCCTTCTGCCTCCCTGACTCAGGGTTCTCCCAAGTTGTGGGGAACTGGCTGCCTGTGTAGCCCTTTGAAAAACATGTCTCCAAATCTCCTACACTATTTGTCAGACCCTGTAAAAGGAGATCAGTGACAGTCAATCAGTTGTTTAGTTTCCACAGTAATAAAAATTTACAATGAAATTGTTCTCATCATTTTGAAGTGCCATTCTCTCAGATTTCTGCCAGTCTGGGAAACTCTGGAGGTAAGTATTGTTACTAAACTAGATATTACATTCATAATCTCATTGTTGATAATCTCATCTCATTTTATCATACATTGACAATCTCATCAATGTATATAAATACCTGAAGGGAGAGTCTAAAGAAGAGGGAGCCAGGCTCTTTTCAGGACTAGAGGCAATAGGCACAAACTGAAACACAGGAGGTTCCCTCTGACCATCAGGAAACACTTTTTCACTGTGAGGGTGACCGAGCACTGGCACAGGTTGCCCAGGGAGGCCGTGGAGTCTCCATCCTTGGAGATATTCAAAAGCCGTGTGGACATGGTCCTGGGCGGCTGGCTCCAGGTGGCCCTGCTTGAGCACAGGAGTTGGACCAGATGACCTCCAGAGGTCCCTTCCAACCTCAGCCATCCTGTGATTACTGGCCAATTAACTGACATTCTGTCACTCTCTTAGTAAGTTATTTATTATCTATGTAGAAGAATGTTTAGATTATACAAATTGACTGTATTAGTATATTGTTAATAATTCATCCCTTTCAGCAGAAAAAGAGCCTATGAAAATATGGCAGGCAATTTGTATCTTCTTACCAAACTATAAGGCTTCTTCTAAAACTGCAGAGCACAGTGTCCAGCATGATGGGAGCCATTTATCACTCAAGCCCACTTCTCTGTGGATGTTTTAGGATCTACTATTTATAGGAGAGGTTATTTTCCTGTAAAAGAAACTAGATGTTTTCTGATTTGTTCCAGAACAAAAGCAAAAATAAGTACATTCAGACATAACTTCTTAAGAGAAATCTAACCTTTTTCTTTCATATGTCTAGCCATGCCTCTGAGCTGCCGAATTCAGATGAAGCCAAGATACTTAGCACAACTTCACTTACAAAGATTCACTTTCTAGCCTATGAATGCCTACAGGCATAGCGTATTGAGCGTAATCAAGATTTAATCAAACATAATTTTGACTTTCTGTTTCTCTATCAAGAACAGAACAGCAGGCTTTTCCAGGAGAGCTTTGTCAAAAGACTTAGTAGAATTGTACAAATATAGAATAGAAATATTTTATAACAAATTTGAATGCCACAACACTGTACCTACATTTTTCCCAATCTTTCCTCCTTTGCACTTTAGAACTGTGTTGGAGGAAACCTTCCGTAGGCACTGTTTCTGGTAGTGGCCAACTGACAGCTGACAGTAACAGAGCACCCATGTGCATGCTTGCTATTTCAAATGATGTTCACATAACTCCTCATAGGGCTAGACAAGATTAATTTTGTGCAGGAGGAGGTCAAATTATAATTCACGTGCCTCAACCGAGGCTCACTTGCTCTTTTCCAGAACTTTTTCAGATTCCTCTGGCACAAGTTGAGCGGTGGCACTAGGATATTCACTTTTTAAAATATTTATGAGGAATGTGGTGAGGAGTGATGAGAATGGTGATCACTTAGCTGCTTCTTCAAGCAATTATAACATTGAAAGCCATAACCATGATTTGCACCTGCAAATGATAATGAACTGCCTTCTTCCGAGGAAAAGAGAAAACCTGCTTTGTCCCTAGTAGAATGACACTTCCTGATATCACATACAGCTAGTCGGGGAAAGCAATCTGTTTGGGTATGAGGGAGATGGCAGAGCACCTTCTGCAGATAAAATTTCTAGTCATATCCCTCTCAGCCACTTTGAAAATTTACCATGGCATAAAAGCTGCAAGATGTGGTGCATAGTGAGTGACTTTTGCACCTTGCAAATAGCACAGAACAGCTTTTACTCTAGCTAGACTTTTGTCTACTGGAAAGGCTAATGTTGATTTCTGCATTTGCACTGGTGGAAAATGGCCATTCTGACATTTTCTTGGATATATGATACCTCTCCAGAACTGGTACTAACAGAGAAATGTGTCACAATTGTTAATACTTCCAACAAATTGGAGATTCCTTCTTGAGTCAAAACATGAAATGTTCTTCAGAATTTAATTGCAGAACAATTAGTTGTCTTTAAACTCACGTGTGCTATAGGGCGTGTTTTATGGGATCCTGGGGTGTGGGGATGTCTTACACGAACACAGGAGGGTAGCTTTTGGCGATCCAACTATTGCCAGAAGTTGGCAATGGATTCAAAATGAGTTGCCATTTGAAAGCACAGTGATGGGAGGTTTTGGTTTAAGTGGGAAGAAAGGAGAAAGGGAGGCATTAAGGAAAGTGGCTGACATACTAGCTGCTCTGCAAGGTTGACCTGCCTGCTAATCAACTTGCTACTGCATTCTGGATTAATGTGCTAGAAAATTAGAGCGCGCAAGGGAAGTTGCATAAACATGCCACATATTAAGATAAGGATTTGTTTGATTTTCCAGTTTGTCATAAGTGCAAGCAACTGTGAGGCCTTTCTCTATCAGAACCAGTCCTACAACTGCATGTTAGATCAGTGAAAATCTCAAAACTGCTGCTTTCACCAGCACAAAGGGCCAGCCTCAACAGACTTGCATAATACAGAAGAGGTCTCGATAGAGTGTGAGCTCTTCAGTGTTACTGACAAGGATCGGACAAAGTTACCACCAATAGCTCAGAGAGAGAGCAGGGCTTGAAAGTAGGACCTTGCGTTTGCCTCACGTGACATTATTCAACTCTGGGAATGAGAATAAATCTGAAGTGTGTATCAGTTCATGTGATAACAATGACTCTCGTAAGGAAGTTATAAATATGCTGAATGGACTATTTGATGGTGCTTCTGGCTGGATGAACTTTTTAATAAGAGAAGACTGGTAGGCAAAAGAAATGGGGTGGGCTGATCCATATCTACCTCTATGGTGTTTTGGTCAGACTCATGTGAATCAATCTGCGAGTCAACCATCAACTACATGCAAATGCACATATTTATTAGCATTTAATACCAAAATCCTCCTGCATCCCTGCAGGTATGGCTGAACTCTGCTGAATGGCGAGGTTTGGTCCTTCGCGCTATTTCAGTGCCATCCCATAGCTTTAGTTTTAAGCCTTTGATACCTCTGTTGTGATCCCACTTGGCCATTGCCTTCCATCTCCCTAAGCGCATGTCATCGTTTCTGTCTCAGGTGTGGCCTCTCAAAGGAGCAAGCAGATCAAAGACCTCTGCCTGGGACCCGATAAAAAATAACAAATGGGAAGAAAGCAGGAATAGAACAAAATGATAGTTTTGCTAAGCAGGTGGGCTGACTTCTGCAACATACATGATGGCCACCAGACAGAGGTAACATCCAGGTCCCACCTGTAGAGAACATGAAGGAGGTTTAGTGCAGAACAGCTTGGGAAGGCAGGTGGAGACCTGCCAGAAAAAGTTTGGAGCACAAACTGTAAATACAGGGTTATTACAGCAATAGAGCTACCCCATGAGGTGAAATTACTGATGTTCCTAATAAACTGAAAACACCACAGCAATCCACTAGCTACACCACTGTAAGAAATTGAGCTGTGTGAACACAGCTGTCTTACAAGGACGCAGCCTGGCTTAAAGTGATGTATAGACAAGCTCGACTTGATACCTTTTTTCTTATTTGATATCATACGCTCCAGATGATCCTGTTTAAATCAGTTAAACTATTCATGCACCATGATACCAATCCGTGAGTGTAAAGAGACAGCAACCTTTGGCTGTAGGAACCAAATATACGTATCAAATGTGCATATCAAATTCCCTGGCAACAACATATTAGAACACTGACTTGAGGAGAACTTAATTACATCGGTATTAACCTTTGACTAAACGGACAGAAACAATCATATTCCCATCACCAATTTGTGTATGGGATTTAGTAGCATCCTTAAAGTCCAGAGTAAGGATGAGTTGTGCCCGATTTTGTGCACAACAGTGGTGAACATAATTTTTTTAATTCAGTAAAAATATTTTGGGACAGTACCTACTGATGTATTGATTTCAGTGGAGGTGTCCCTAGGAAAAGATGATACCTGTGCAGAGGCTACAGGGGCAAGGCAGCAGTGACAACACTCGTAAATGTGAATGTGGATGTTTAAAGCTTGTGCTGAGGGTAGCACTGACACACCAAAATATGGATGAATGCTTCCCTCCACAAACGACATAGTTCAACTGAAAAAAAAAAAAGTAAAACTGGGCTATTACGCTTAGCTATTAAAAGAATTGCCTGGATATTTCTCATTGTTGCCTAGAGAGCAAGAAGCATAGTGCATAGTGAACTGTGTAAAATAAAGGATAAAACACAGGTTATTGGTGGAAGACTTTGCAGAAACTAACTTAAGACCCCGACTGTAGCTTAGCTGAGAGGTAGATGAAATAATAATATATGTGGAAATTGTCTTCTTAAAAAGACCCACCATACACTTAATGACAGATTTTACCCAGCACTATGCAGCACACAATAAAAAAAAAAAAAAACAAAACAGAAGAGAGCCTGTTATTGCCATTCAGCTTTTTATTTTGCAACTTTGTCAGCATTACACATACTTAGCACCGTATTGCATACCTATAGTCTGCTGTGAGGCCTGTAGGTTGTTGTATCCTAAAGATATACATTATGTTGTATGTAGGTTGTATATCTTTAGGATATACCACTAAAGATTTAGCGGTATAATGCTCTCATTATACCAGAAATGTTAATTTTGAATGTGAGATTTAACGTAAGGCAGGCTTGAGGCAGTAATTTTTAATGGTTCATGTAGGTTTAAGAGCTAGGTCTTCAGGGCAAATTAATGCTTTTCATCTCTAAGAGGTTTACAAATGATGGCACTATCAATGTAAACTTTCAGCCCTGCACAATCAAATATTTAAAGATAATTGCACATAATTATACCAGATTTTGAAGGTTGAGGAGTTTGCATAAATACCATATTTAAAAGGACTACATATAAATAAAAATGTGGATTTACATAGCTGTCATCTTGAAAATGTTTCTAGAAAGGAGTCTCCTAAACAAAAGTATATGTGACAAGAGACAATTCCAGATCCACTAGCAGGAGGAAAGTTTGGAAGAGAGACTCTTGTAACTAGAGCACTCCAATAAATACCCTCAGAAACAGCCAGGCAGCAACGTTAAGAAAGAGGACAGCACTAAAGGATCTAGAATCTGCCTGTCCTGGTTCCAGCTGGGACAGGGTTAACTTTCTTCCCAGTAGCGTGGGGGGTGTGCTGTGTTTTGGGTTCGGTGTGGAAGGAGCGTTGATGGCCCATTGATGCTTTGGCTGTTGCTGGGTGATGCTTGCACCGGGAGAGGGGAGCACAGCCGGGGTGGTGGACCCAGCTGGCCAATGGGGTATTCTATACCATGTGACATCAGGCTCAGTATAAAAACCAGGTGGGGGGGGTTCGCCCCCCGTTCGTGACACGCGGTCGGCGAGCGGTTGTGTTGTGCATTGCCTGCTTTGTGTATTCTGTTATTGTTGTTATTCTCATTGTTATTATTACTGTTCTACTTAGTTTTATTTCAATTATTAAACTGTTTTTATCTCAACCCGGGAGCTTTCCTGCTTGTGCCCTCCCGATTCTCTCCCCCATCCCACCGAGGGGGGGTGATCGAGCGGCTGCGTGGCGTTTATTTTTGCTGGCTGGGGTTAAACCACGACACTGCCGTATAACTAATTAAACACGTGGCCAAAGGTATTCTGCTTTCTTTTTATGCAAAATAATGGCTAGAAGTTGTGATTGAAAATAACAATTTTGGGAGAAGTGTCACAGGAGCAGAACTATCAGCACTGCTCACACCACCACTGGAAACTGGGAGGGAATTCTTGGTAGGCAAAGGCAAAGCACGCTCCTGCTGAAGCTGATTGGGAAAAAAAAAAAAAAAACCAAACAATCCACAAACCTGAGTTTTACACCCGTTCGTATTTCTTTAAATCCAAACATTTTCATTACTTGGAATTCCCTGTTTTCTTTTTCTTTTCTTTTTTTTTTTTTTTAAATTCATTAAAGAAAAAGGCTAAAGGAGAAAGTTCTGATTTTGGCTTGTTTGCAAAAAGCGACTTTTCTTTACCTTCCCCAACTCGAGGTGATTTTAAAAGAGTAGGCATATGCTCTTTTTTTTTTTTCAGCAAAGAAAGTTCAAATGAGAGATACTGACTAGCTCTATTAATTTCCTACAATTGTCTTGCTTCCTAGAAGTAAATCTCCAGCAGGATGTATTTGGATGGAAAACCCCAAGTTAGCAATTTGCGTTTACTAAGTTTTCCTGAATCTGAAAAAAAAAAAGGAAAAAAAAAACCAAGCAAGAAAAAAGAAAAGAAAAAACCCCACGTGGGAAGACACTAGAGTGAGTATATTCTCACTCTTTTGGGAGAACTTTTGCAAATTCGGAGAGACCCAGAGCGACCAGTGCCTGCGTTTATTCCCTTCCAGGTCTCACGCAGACCGCCGGCTCCTGGCCCCGCTCGGTCCCGGGGAAGGGCAGAGCGGGCCGCAGGGTGATGATTTACAATGCCGTGTAACAGCTGCTCACCGGCTCGCTGTGCGGCGCGGGGGGACCGGGACCGGGAGCGGGACCGGGACAGACCCCGCAGCGCTGCCCGCGCCGCCGAGGCGGCACCGGGGGTTCCCGAAGCAAAACCGGCCCCGCGGCGGGGTGGGGCGGTTCTCACCCACCCCGGCGCCTCCCGCCGCTTCACCTCCGCCGGGCGGGGGCGGCCGGGCCGGGCACGGGAGGACACTGCGTCCTCACGGCGGACGAGCCTCCGCTCCCCGGCCGAGGCCGCCGCTGGCCGGGCTGCGCCTTTAAGGGGCCGGGGGAGGCGGTGGTGGCGGGCGGGTTCCTGCGCGCCGGGGCCGCTCCCTCCCGCCGTCCCTCCCTCCCCCGCCGGCCGGGCGGTGGGCAGTGCCCGCGGGCCGCCGCCGCCGCCGGTGTGGGACGGGGAGCCGCGGCAGCCTACCCGCAGCCATGGCTCTGCCCCTGCGCCGCCGGCTGCCGCTGCTCCCGCTTCTCCTGCTGACAGCCGGCGGGCTGCGGGCGGCGGAACGGAGCAGCGGCGGCAGCAGCAGCGCCATGGAGGAGCTCGCCACCGAGAAGGAGGCGGAGGAGAGCCACCGGCAGGACAGCGTGAGCCTCCTCACCTTCATCCTGCTCCTCACCCTCACCATCCTCACCATCTGGCTTTTCAAGCACCGCCGCGTCCGCTTCCTCCACGAGACCGGCCTGGCCATGATCTACGGTGAGTCCCGCCGGGGCCCCGGCACCCACCGCGGCTCGGCCAGCACCGCCCGCCCGCGCCTCAGCCCCGCTCCTCCACGGGCAGGCGGCTGTCTGAGGGCCGGTGTCACGCCCGGCAGGTGCCGGGAGGGGCGGCCCGGGGGCGGTGGCGGGCCCCGCTTCTCGGCCGCGCCCCCGCTGCCCGAGGCGAGGCGAGGTGCGGGCGTGCGGCGGCGTTGCGGCCTCGCGCCCCCCTGACGGCTGGCGGGCGGCAGCGCAGGGGTAGGCCGCGCCCCGGGGCAGAGGGAGCCCCGCCGCGGCAAAGCCTCTCAGCGCCGGGGCGCCTGGATCCCCTCGCCGGCGCCTTTCCTCGGGCCGGGGGCAGAAGGAGGGAGGGGGGGGTACGGCCCGCTGCCTCCCGTGCGGCAGCAGAGCGGTGTCCCGCGCGAAGGCGCGCCCTGCCACCGTCCCCCGGCGTCAGGGTGGCCGTGCTGGCAGGGCACGGCGTTTTAGTAACCCCCCCCGCCGCAGAAAGCGAGCTTGCCGCGGGTACCTCTAGCAGTTTGGAGTACCGCGCCATGCAAGTCATCGCAGTAATGGTTTCGGAGAGCGTTATCCAAATGCCCTCGCCGTGCTGCAGCACGCAGCGTGTGGAAAGGAACGTGTTTAAACTTGGATGCTCTGGGGTTTGCTCGCTGACTGTTGGCGTGCTGCTGTCACGGGCGGCCTGAGTTTGCTGCTCACCGACTGACTGCAGTGACACCAGACACCCCAGGCAGCACCCGCAGCTCATCTTGAACCCACGGTGGAATAAGCACCATACTGAGTCGAGTTTGTCATCTCCAGCATCCCTCTCTCCCGGGGAACGGGAGCAAAGGGAAAATAAATCCCTCAGCAGGTGTGTTCTCCCCTGCGTTTGTGGGGCAGATGATTCGGAGGACCTGGGCTTTGCGCTGGTGCCGTTAATGGCTGGCGCAGAGGTCCGCAGGTGAGCCTGAACCCGCGGCACGGAGTACTTACTCCGCTGTGAACTCGCACAATGGCATTTCGTGCGCAGTTTGCTACGCAGAGCATAAACAGTTGCGATGAGGAGCAGCCATCCATTTAAAAGATGATTTGTCTGCCGGTGATTGGCTACTGCCCTAGTGCCAGGGCACTTCTTCTCCTTGGTGAGCTGAATCGGTTCCTGCTGAATGGTGTGAAACACCTACCCAATGTTGGTTGGGATGAGCATATTGAGGGTAACCACAGATGAGAAATTCAGCACTCAGGGGGAGGGAGAAAGTGAACTGTTTCCTCCCCGATGAGTACTACTGCTCTTGAGAGCTACATGATCGCTTGCAAAGCAGTGGAATTTTCCTCTGCTGATGCTTCTCTTAAACCATCCCAATTTGCTCTTAGTCACTGATCTCTTTGGTGCATTGCTGTGTATTTCACATATGCTTGTTGCTGAAAACTGGCAAATTAACGACTGGGCATATAAGTAAGTTATGCACTAGCGTGGTAATGCTTAGCAGCTGAATAGTGCTCAGGAGATGGTAGATTAAATGTGTATGTGCTGATTGGTAGAGACACAGTAAGGTTGTATTGAAGATGTTGTTTAGATATTACCCTGGCGTTGTCACCTTCAGAAAGTTCGTTTATGTTTTGAGACCATTTCAGTGATTTAGGTGGTTTACTTTATGATGGAAATCTCGTGTACGTGTGAGCGCTAATGTATGCAATACAATTACCAGGGCATCAAGGGCATTTGGGTATGTGTTTTGATGAGCTGTGTGGGAAATAAGAAATTATTCAACTGGAGAACTTCTGCCTTTTGTTAAACTCAAAGTAGTTTACTCTAACATCCAGTTCTTGACCCATGAAATGGATGCTAGAATCCCAATTTGATGTGCAAGTGCTGGTATTCTGTATCAGGAAAGGCGCACTGCGCTATAGCCCTTTCTGCACCACAGGCAGCACTGCCGAAAGAATGATTGGCTCAAACCATTGCACATTCTTGGTACGCCCTCAGTTAAATAATTTTGGTTTTATAGATCATTCCTCAATACACTCACCTTCTAAATGTGCCCCTTTAGTATACCAAAATGCATGCTTTTCTCCCTCCCAAGCAAACTGACTCTTGCCCGTCGTGGCAAACATCCGAGGAAACACGTTTAGCGAGTTCAGTTCCTTTCTAACACTGTTAGCCCTCATGCCAGTAAAGATCTGCTGAGGCCTGGTTTCACTTAAGCATTTTGCAGACTTCCTTTAGGGCAAAGAAAAAAAACATAGCAAGTGTCATAGTAACTGTCTGTTATACTTTTGATAACCAGGCTTTATTCTTCAATAAATTCTTTTTCCTTCTTTGTCACTTAAAGGGTAGCTGTTAAACTGAGAGATGAGTTTCTATTTTGCTGATAACTTGGTATCTGAGAAATGCATGTTTTTCAAACTATGTATGTATTTAAAATGCATGTATTTGATCAGTCTGACTTAAAAATAAAATTATATGGCAATATTTCAACCAAAGATTTTGTAGTCCTAAAACCACAAGTATATAGAATGAAACAATTCTGGGTGTCTAGGTGCTCTCATAAGGATGTATTTCATAATATGTTATTGGTGTAGGCTCCAAACTCTGCACACTGGGTAACTTTCACATGGTTTTATGGTTGGCAGCACTTGTACCAATTGTGTTCAATTTTTCTAACAGAAAAAGCAAAGTGTTTCCATCGCAGTAGTTTTCAATGCGACCTGAGTAAGTGACTTTCATTTACAGGAGAAGTAAGCTAGCACTTCAGTGCTGATCAATTTTTATTGTGGAAACAAGGACCTAGGAAAAAATGGCTTGTTGCACCTAAAACCCCTCCAAAACTGTTGGTTTCACAGTAATTAATCTTTGGATGGTTGTATAAATCAAATACGCGTTTGACCTGAGCTAGTTAGAACAGCAGGTCTTGACGGTTGCTTGCTTCTTTTGCTCTTTAAGAAGAGGTGATGGAACTGGATTTCTTTTTTTCTTATCTAGCCATGTTAATTTACAGTAATGTGCAATGAGACCTCTTTTCTTGAGCGCAGTAGGAATCAGGTGGCATGACACTGACTTGAAACGGTAAGCGGAGGAGCTGCCTCCAGCCAGAGCTTTAACCAACCTTTCTCGCTTATCTTTTCTGAGAATCCAGATACGAGCACATCCTGTTCTACTTTCATGTTTTTGCTGTTGATTTGATCATGTTTCTGTCAAAGACGGCATGTGTTTTACCCAGCTAAAAAGACCAAGTACTGCTGGTGCTGCCGAAGTCTGCATTTCTTCCAGACTTCGAGTAGCATGTTTTCTGCTGCCCCTTGAATGAGAAGCATCTGTCATGCCTGACAGTTTCAGTGTGGTGCTCTAATTACCCAGTCCTCAACAGGTTTTATATAACTTCATCATGCTAGCTGCTTCAGTTGAAGATTAAAAAGTCATTAAAATCATTATGTAGTCTTTCCATGTTTCTTATTTCCTGTGTTGTCCCTGTCCGTTCAGGGACAGTCGCTGCTTCTCTCTCTGTATTATTCTGATGTGTTGAATATCTTTCTCTGGAAACATCTGTTAAGATGTGAAATAACATTAAGTTTACAGGAGTGTTTAATGACTTACAGTGCTGCTTTTTTTGTGATGTGCAACTTACAAGCTTATTTTTGATGAAGCAATATGAAAGTTACAGACCTCAGCTACATGTGCTAGATCTGACAATTGTGTATGTGAAAGGGGAAGGGACCTAACTTTTTAAAATGTCATGAAGTACTTCGCACCTAAAGCTGCAGGTTCAAGCACAATGCTGATTTAAATTGATTATGCACCATGCCATCGCACTGTGATTATCCACGGGTCTTTCCACAAGATGCTTTTGGCTTTTAAAGTGCTAAATACATTGAATTCTAGTCTTGAAACTGTAACAAGGATCTTGCTCTGTGGAAGTTAAATACTTGCATGGGGCAAATGTTCTGCAGCTGCTCCAGCAACAGTATTACAAATGCAAGTCATTATGAAGCAATTAAAACAAACAAACCAACCAAAAACAAACAAACAAAAAACCCCAACAAAAAACAACCAACAACCCACAACAGAGCGATTAAGGAATTGAGACTTTGCTGACACATGTATTCTAACTTGCAATAGTGATCATGATGCTCGCTTTTCTTTGTGTTGGTCTGAGTCCCAAGGGTAAAGTGGTCTGAGCTGTGTTTTTCCTGAAGAGGTTCAACTGTGTATGGCAGGTTTCTTCACTCTCTGCTGAGGAGCATCCCCATGTGGTAGGGAGCCACAGGACATGGACCATGTGCCTTGAGAGCTCAGGGAAGAGCTTAAGAATGGGAAGTGATGGTGGCTCCCCAGCACCCTGCTCTTTAGGAAGCAGCTATCTGGATATGTAGATGTGTCCCAGCAGATCCAGTGATATCACTCGCTTAGGCAATTAGTTTGTCCCTTTTCATAAGTGATAATTTGGGTAACTGGCAACCCACACAGCAGCACAGGTGTCAGTCCTACCAGGTACCTTCTCGACTGTGGAGTTGTTCTGAAACTGCCGGGGGGCCACATGTGCTAGTGCTGCAGGTAAAAGTAAAAGCAAAACTGGACTTGGGTGCACAGAAAGAAAAACAATATATGAAGAGGCATATAAAACTTCTATTACCTTTTATGGATCAGAAATGAGAGATAAGAGGAAAATGTTTAGGATAAAAATATCAGATTTGTTCTGAAATACTCTATATCAGACTAAGTTTCTGTAGCCACAGAGTAGATACCGAAAAGGTCTATTTTTAGCTTATCTGGCTGTAGTGCTCTCTGTTACAATTCTAGTCTCTACACACGCTAGAGATGACCTAATGCATCTCCACGGCCATCAAAATAATGGCAGTGTTGGTATTTAATAAGCCACTTTCACATAAACCTTCTAATACGAGATTTAGGAGCATAACTCTGAGCACCCAGTTTTGAGAATATTATCCTTTCTCTGGCAACCTGCTTGTTCTTCCTGGATATTCTTTTAAATCACTTGTTTACAGGCTTTCAAAGTGAGTCTTGGTCAGTTTGTTGGCTGCTCAGGACACTTTAATTGTATTGCAAATCTTGTCTGTAAGCTTGCTTTGTGGCCTGCGACTGGATGGAACATTTTATCTTGTGAGAGATTTTGGAAGAAATGCTATATCTCCGTTATTAACCTACCTGTATTTCAGATTTGCTCTTCATGTGGGGTAGTTGGATAGCTTACAAATTGCTCATGTAGGAGCGTGCTGAACTGAGGATAACCCGATGTCTGGTGCACAAACTTGCTGTCAGACAGTGAGGTGGTTCTGCTCCTCTTGTTACGGGTTACCGTTGCTCTTGTCTGGGCCCTGTAGGAGCCTGAGGTTTTCCTTAGTCCACTTCAGAAGATTTTTTTTTTTTTTTTTGCAACCATTTCCAATTTTTCCTTGCTACCTTGCAATAGAAATAACACTCTAAACAGGTCCTCCAAGGAATCTCCCTAAAACAACGCAAGGACTAAGCTCCTCTGTAGATGCAGAGTGTCTGCAGCTATTCCAGTAGCTTCTGCTCTTGGTGCAGGTGAGAAGACTGAAAAGGAGACAGTGAGGGAGTGTATAAAAGTTGTCAAATCCTACATGATGGCCAAAGCTGCTTCTCAGGTGCTGATGGTATCCCCATTTTAGTGCTGCTCTGCTCAGTAATTCGGGCTCTGTATGTTTTGGGGAGAAGGTGGATGGGGCAGATCAGGTCCCGGTTTTCAGCTGTCTCTTTTCCCTTTGGTAAGTTACGCCTTTGTTTTATGGATGATCATAGAAGGGTAATAGGGAGCATTTCCTTGGCTATGTTAACAAAAATCTATGTAGCAACTGACACGTAGTCTTATCTCTGGGTTTCACAATATTGCATTGACTTATGCCTTATGCAAAACAAAAGGAACAATTCAGACATTGTTCTTTCTGATATTTAATTTAAAAAAACGTTGTGCTGGACTGAAGTGAGTCTAGCTGTGCCTTCTCTTGCAGTGTGTCTTTTATACACCTTTCTCACTTTCTGTGCTATAGAAAGACTAGAGCATCTTAACACTGAAGTCCCCTTCACCCCAAGCAATTAGCCACACAGCAGAGTGCTTTCAGAAGTGCCTCTGGTTCATCTGTACAACAAGTCCTGGACAGCATATAGGTGCAGGAGTGCAACCTGTGAAAGGCCTTTCTAAATTACTGCATGTCCTGGGCTCACTAACAGAGGTGGAAATGCTAAAGACTTCTGCTGAGTGTGCTCCCAGCTCCTACTGTCAGCAAAGTTGGTACAACTGGAAGCAGACGTAAGCCTTGCCTCTGACTCGCTGGGGCCCAAACTCTCCCTTCTCAGGCAACTGGCCTTGCCTCTAAGCTGGGATGGTTTCCCACCCAGAGAGCTCTGGAAGCGGTGATGGGAAGGCTTGATTCCCTGTGACAGAAGAGTGCCATCGTTCAGCTAGTTATGCTCCCCTTTGTGTCCTCTGTCCCCACGAACCTCACTTTGTAGCCCTTTTTCCCCCATCCTTCCTTCTGAAAGTTGGCCCTCCCTTACCTACCTACTCTGTAGTGTAGTTCAAGACAACATCTTAAAGAGTTGGGTGAAACCTTTCCCTTGCTTCTGGTAGGGAGATATTTCCACCCCCATCCCCTGCTATCTGAACAACCATTCTCTCCATGAAGTAGAGGTGGCAGTATCCACCCCCCTACTGATCTAGAAACCAGAAATCTGAAGCAGGAACCACAGGTCAGCCATCATTTTTAAAAAAAAAAAAAGCCTCAGAGCTATGGTGTGTTATAGGACACCTCCTGCAGTCCAGCACTATGGACCTTGGCCTGTTAGGGGCCAGAAGTAAAAATATTTTGCAGTTCCTATCTAGCCCTTTAACAGGTGCTGCATACCATGGATGCTCTTTCCTTGCTCACGTGCTGACTGCTGCGAGTCTGGCACTGAGCCGCTGAACTGATCCTGTGTGTTCAGGAGACAGCCTCAGTATTTAACTCAAGGCTGTGTTTCCACTCTGACAGCCAGAAATACCAGCTTGTATACTTTTTTTTTTCCCCTAACAGAGTCCTTATTTTTGACTCAGGATTAATGCTTTATTCCCATTTAACACTGAATGTTGCCTTTCTCCCCCTGCTTTAGAGTAAGTGGTGTCTGTATTGAAAGGATGTGATACAAGCAATTATTTTTTTAGAAGGGTATTTATCTTGAAGGGTTTTTACTAGTTTTGCAAAAAATACACAGTTGTTCTCAGCAGATGAGATCTTTTCTGTGTCTACCAAAGATGGGTAATTTAGCTCAAACGCACTGCTTTTTTTCCCCCCTATTAAAAAACACTTCAGCCTGCAATTAGCTGAGTGTGAAGGGAGAAAAGGGAAATGGTATAAAACTGCTGCTTTTTTTTTTTTTTTCCCCCATGCCCTGAAATCATTCAATTCACTTCACTTTAGAAGTGCCTAAAGGCACTTGAAAGCTATGGTGGAAGAAGCTGAGGTTTTTTATCAGGGAGAAATAGTTGAAAGCTCCCCCTCAATTACAGTAGAGGAGATGAACTGTGCTCTTAGCCAGGGGAGGTGCGTGGTTTCTGTACTTTCTTCCTGGCTTCAGTATTTCATGTTCAGTTTCAAAGGCTGGGTTTAAGCTCTGCATTTCTCCTGATAAAGCTGTATGTGTGAGCCATGCATGGAAAAAGATCACACCCCTACCCAGCAGGTCTGTCCTGGCAAAGTTTTTGTAGGTGCTAGAAGGTGTTTGTGGGCTTACCGGCGCTGCTACCCCGCATGGCCCAGCAACGGGGTAGCTCTGCTGCCACTGGAGGGTCCTGCCGGTAAAGCCGTGCTGGCGGGGCTTGCAGGTTTGCTGTAGTCTGGGCTACTTCTCCGTAGCTGCCATTTTCTCTGCTTGCAGGGTTTTCAAAATACCCCCACCCTGTTGAAATAGGTTTTAAAGGCAGCTGGGGACCACTGCAAACTAAGTGGACGTAATGAGTGTATTACTGGTTCCTCCTCTTGTAAGCCTCTTGGAGGGGCAGTTTGAACAGCAGAGCTGTGGGTCTGATGGACACCTTGGTGTGCCGGCTTTGTGGAAATGTTTAAATAAAGTGGTATGCTTATTCTGAATGTCATGCCTTTCCATAGTTGTCTTCACTTCTCACTTAGGCTTAAAAAGAATAATTAGTCCTGAGGAGATTTTTTTTTTTAAGTGGCTGCTCTTTGACTTCTGCTCTTTCGTTGTGAAGTTGGGGTACTATTGTTAACAAAAAAAAGGGTGGAAACAAAGGACCACAGTCTAAATGTATTCTAAAATGCAATTAACTTGTCTGTGCATAAGATGACAGTCTTCAATGTGCTGGCTGCGTGTGGATGCACCTGTGACCCTTACCATCAGTAGCCAGCTGAAGAGAAAGCTGCTGGTGTGGCTTGGTGTCCCCTACGTGTGAGGTTCTTCCCGGTGTCGGCTCTGCAGCAGGGCACGCTGTGGCCATGCTTGGTGCCAACGCACTGGGAGTGTAGTCATTGCTTCTGAGGCTCGGATGCTATCTCATTAATTCAAGAATTGGATTAAATATGAAAACTGCTGTTAACCTTTGCCATTGCTTTGAATATGAGATACTAATAGAAAGATGTTATAACTGATGATAGCTTAAAAATATCAAGTGTCCCACAAGGATATGACTAGCTTTTGGTTTGTACTCTTTGAATCCATTAGAATGGATACTATCTGTTTCCACACTAATTCTGAGAAATTATTTTTTTCCGCTACTTCTTAGCACTTGATATCAAGTCCTTCAGCAGTGAAAGGGGACCTGCCTTTGAAGTGTCATATACCTCTCTGCTGTTGTTTTACTGCTGCACGATCCTTCCTATTTGCTCTTTCCTTCACGTCAGTCTTCATTGTGCTTACTGATTGTGTAATGACCTTTCTCCTGGGAATAGTTTCCTTATCCATGAGACAGCTTGACTGTTCTTCCTTAAATCGCCGCCTTAGTGAGCGAATTGTTAGTGTTTAGCCCCAGAATCCACCCTCTGCTGCAGCTAGAGAACTTGCTTTACAGCCTTTGCTGAACATACAAGTCACTTGCTATGGAGTTGGACACTTGCCCCATCCAAAACCTTGCTGAGGCTGGAGGTCATGTATTTACATTCCCTGTATACCCAGCACAGTTATGTGCAGTCTTAGGATCTGGCTGTTTTTCTAAGTGAATTACAAACTCTACTTTTATACACTGTGAAGTACTTTTAAAAAGTTATATTTGGAGAAGCAGAGGCTTCGTCTGGGCATGTCTGAAAGTGATCTGGGTTGACTTTTTCATATAAGGGCAATCATCAAAGACCTAGCTAGGTTTTACCTAATTGATACTGTATTTGCTTGTTTGTGTATGAGCAATAAAGTTGATAATGTAAAGTGGTTGAGAGAGAGAGAATACAATTCATGCTTTATTTATGTTTGCTAGCAGATACCATATTTAAACTTGTTATTCTTGGCCTGAAATACCAACTTATTCCAGCTGGCTTTCAGCTTCGCTGTGTGATTGACTTTTTCTAAGTAGTCTTTAGAAGTTGGACTCGATAGAGGAGTTTGAACTGGCACATGTAGGGATTTCCTTGGCTAGTTGGGAGGGGTATGCCACCTGAGGTGGAAGGGGCATTCACAGGAGACGTGGAGCAGCGTGTGGAGTTGGCATCACCGGCTATGCTGCAGTTCTGCGATGGCTGGAAAATACAGGAATAAGCGTGGAGGAAGAAAACTCGTGAAAGGCTTATTCCTGTTGTGGAAGTGCCACCTGATTGTTCCCCCTGGGTTATCTTTGGTATTCTAGTTGAATATTATGTAATGCTGTATATCAAGAGCAGAGGAGGGTGACTGTATGTGACCTTCCACAGCCACGTCTGGCAAGGTTGGCTCTAGCATCCTTTCCGGGCTCACAGAATTGAAGCGGGCACTTCTGCTAGTTTAGCTTGAAGCTTTACACTTTGGCAGTTGTGACTCCTGCACAGCATAAAAGGTACAGTTTTGTCATACCTATCTGCAATACTAGTGTCTTGCAGGGACCGTATTCCCACCAGACACTGTTTACAGTGAATAGTTCTTGGAAGGAGGTAAGTATTTTGAAGACGTGATGGTGCGAGTGAAGTAGCCTTAACTCTGGAATAGACTTTCATATGGGCAACTGAGTGCCAGTACAATGTTTCAGCCTAATCATTCTTGCTTTTCATCTCTGCACGGCAGTATATCTAACTTGGCAACTATTTTGTTTATGAATTTGATTTTTATCTCTAGAAACTTTTAACCTTTTTTCAACCATGTTCACATCTTGTAAGAGCAATAGATACATTCTTCAGACTTCAGGAGCTTGAATGGAAAGATTGTGCTTCTGTATCAGGTTTAACTTTTTTCTGAGGTTCTGACTTACCAAGTTCTCAGGGAATTTGCTGCTCCAAAATCTCCCTCTCTGAGAGAAGGAGCCCCCTTAGAACACACACAGATTTTTTTTTTTTTTGAGCTTCTAAAAAATCCAGTGGGTGACCATCCTTCTAATGACTTTTTTGGAGATTCATGGACAAAAAATTAATCTTTTCCTCAGTACTGCATGACTGAAGAGCTAATGAGTGATTTCCTACTGGTGATGCTTGTTAAGCTGCAGTAACCAAATATAATTGCAGCATACTCAGTTTTTATGTGTGCCTGCATGAACCAGAGAAATGCCAACAAAGATATCTTGGTGATACCTGGTACTTGATTATGTCCCCCTTCTCCATGTATTAGCTTCAGAGAACCATAAAAAGAGTTTATTGCTCTTGCTGGCTAATACTTGAGTATTTATTATGACATTTTCAGTTTTCGACCCTAATGGTTTTGGGATCTCTTCCAAAATGTAAAACATAGGACAGTTATATTTCTTGTTCTCTGTACTTCAGACACAAATACCTAATCAGGCACTTATGATGTCAGATGCATAAGTGTTTTGTCAACCCTAATTAGGGAGAGAGGAAACTTTGCATTACACATTGTGTGTACATATGACAGAGCCCCTCTCATAAAGACTGGAAGGTTGTGGCAGGAGGTGTAAGCACAATCTTCTTAGTGTTTATGAACACTTTCTTCTTAGCCTGTTGAAGCTAAGACCCCCCATCAGGGCCTTAATCTTTTAGGTACTTCTTAAACTTATAGTTATGTTCTTAAAAACAAACCCAGACAAACAAAACAAAAAACTGCCTCTGAAGCATTTGGTTTGCTGCACTTACTGGCCAAAGTCATGGTTCTCTTTTCTCCGTTACCAGACCACAAGCTGTTTTTCTGCATTATGTGCTACCTCTACCACCACTCCAAGAGAAACTAGGGAAATCTGGTAGCCTCCTTTCCCTCTTCTTTCTTCATACGCGAAGTGCTGACACAGATACAGATACATCTTGCCCTCCGCTGGTTCCTGTGGGTTTGACTATTCTTTTCTGCTCTTGTTTTTTAGCTCTCTTGAAAGAAGTACTATACTTACTCTGCCTGCCTGCTTTTTTTGTGGGATTCGCCTAAAATTCTTCCCTTGTCACTTCTCTGCTTCTCCCCAAGGCTCATCCAATAGCTTATCTTAATGCTGACAACCTGGATTCCTCTTCATATATCAGACCTACTCTTTCTTTTTTTTCAGTCTAAACTAAAAATCTTTGCTCACTTCTCTGCCTCTTGGGAACGTGTGGGAATTGGCTCGAGCTCAGAATGGCTGAAATAACTTCTTGTCGTTTTTTTTTCTTCCTCCAGCTACCACAGTCTTGTCCATCTCTCAGGCTGGTTCCTCGAGCACTGCTGAAATGATCTATACCTTGTCTTCACCTGCGAGCTGTTTAAGCTGTGCAGGTTCTTTCTAGGTAACATATATGCAAGATATTAATTCCTATCTCTCTCTACACAGCTATAGTCCAGGCTTTCATTGCACATTGACTCCTTCGACACTCTGCTTCTCCAGAGAAGGATTGTGTTCGGATTAAACTTTTGCTGTTTGTGTTATAAGTAACTTTTTTCCTTGACCCTCTCTTGCTTTATTGCTGTGTTCTCAGCTCTCCTCCTGGTTCTGTGGGTATGGTTTTAGATTTTTTTAATTAATGCTATATGAATCAGTGTTTTTGTGAAGTGAAAGGTAAAGATGCCACTGTCTCTAGGAATATTTAATTATAACAAGACTTAAACTAACATTATTTAACTAGCTAATAGGCTGTGTCAAAAGCAAGACCTCCTTTTCAGTCCTTGGACTTTCAAAGAAGGCTTAAAGTTTGACTCGTCGGCAAATTACAGATTGCTTAGCTATAAGAAGAAAACCTGGACCGCTGATGACTATTTACAACCAGGGTTATGTTATAGAATTTTCTTGGAATGGCGAGTGAGGAATTTAACTCAATTTTTAACACTAGTTTATAACGAATCTGTAAAAAATAGTCTTTTAGTGAATCTAATCTTCTGAGATCTTCAGAACCCTTAATTGCAGAAAAGGGCAATGCTTTGAACCAAAGTTGGCAGTTTTTGCAATGATGACAAAGTGCCAGAATCCAAATGATGCAATATCTGCATGGTGTTTTCTGTTTTGATCTTTGAACTGGTCACATTTCTGACCCACGTGTGTGCACCCACATACAACTTGCACACATCAGAGTTGAATTACTCACTTTCCAGAATAGCCTGTTCTTGTGTAATACTCTCTATCTGAACACAGAGACAGTTTTCTGATGCTTCACTTGATTGGAAACAATATTTCTTTGCATTTGATTTAGTATAGAAAATATACCATTTAACATGTGGAGATGGTATTTTTTTCTAATGACACCAGAAAAAATTGTCAGCTAGGGAAATTTAGGTGCCCTCTTCCTATTGTCCTGAAACATAAACTTGAGTGTATAGTGTATGGAGAACATAGAAGGTCTATGAATCATATATTGAAATAAATATATGATCAATGGCGATCTGATGCACCTAATCATTAAATTTGACAATTCTTACTATAGGTGATTTACCTGTTACATTGTATTTGCCTTACTGGTTGAGAAACTTGAAACAGCAGCTTGTTGACAAATACGGATCTATGGGAAGTTCCTGAGCAGGCAGGGGTTTTACTTGGTTCGGAGGCGGTGGGCTGATGTGACCAGGAGGGTGTTCTGGGGCTGCTAAAAAGGATTGGGAAGATCCTATTGATTCCTGTTACCACCTGTTTGCCAGAGGTCCATTCTGTAATGCTGGGCTTCAAAGTTAAGGAACATTAAATTGAAAACAGTATCTTATTTTTAAAATGTCTGAAAAAAGCTCACTTTTGTACTGTAACTAAACTAACAAAGTTCCATGGAGTTGGAGTTACTACTGGAATGTCACATTTGCAGGACATGTTCTGCTAGACAAGTGGCTGTATTGACCAGGACAATTTATCTATGACTTAGGGTTTGATGTGCTTGAGGATTGAGAAGTTTTGTTGTAAGCTTCCATGAGCAGGAGATCAGCCAGTACTGAAGAAGTCACCTACCCTGTCTGGAAGAAGTTGCAGAAAAAGTTGCTGGGGCAACAGGTACCCCAAGGAGAAATGCTTGGCTGAACTTTATCTGCAGAGGGAGATTTAACCAAGGAGAAAGCATCAGATTCAGTTAGGGTTATTGATATGGGCTGAGAGACTGACTATGGGAAGGCAAAAGTGTTCTGGGGGATATGATTTTGGTTTTTTAGGGGTGAAAAAAAATGGCTGGAAAAAGTAGAAGCTTTTCTGCAAGGAAGAAAAATACTCTGATTACTGGTCTAGGCTTTTCATTGCTATATCCCTATGCTATTTGGCAGACCTTTCTACATAGAAAGGGTCGCAGTCCAGTAACCTCAAGTCTTTGAGGTGATAAATAGGAAATCCTGAAAAAGAACACTTTACCTCAGGAACTTAACTGGGGAGGGAGCTTCTGGCTGTGGCTGGGGTTAGGCTATTGAGCTATGTGGTGTATGTTCTCGGAAGTCAATGCGAGTTTCACCATCTCTGAACTACCACAACTATATTGCTCAGCCCATAAAAATGTTTTTAGTCACCTGTTTATGCCACTGCTTTTTTCTTCGTACTCCTACTTGCTTGGCACACCTGAAGGGACGGTGTGATAGCAGGGAGCAGGGGAATGGTTGGGCCACTGCTGCTCATCAGCCGAAAGTTAGGATCCAATTCTCCTCACAACGCTTTATACCTGTTTATGTGAGATAGGAAAAAAAAAAAGTGTGCGTATGAAATACCATATTAGCATCCAAGCATTGTAAAACCTTCAATAATTTTTGCCTCTTAAAGGTGGAAAATAGTACTGGATCTGAAGCAACAGGAAAAGTTTGCTCAAGGCTGCTCAGGAAACTTGCTGCTGAATTTGGATCATGAGTTGTGATTCTGTCCTTACTCGGCGATTTCCACTAGCGTCGTCTTTTCTGTTCAGGGAAAAGCAGAACCCTCCATTCTGTAGCAGTTGATGCTGTGCATGCTTTTTGGTCCTGTAATGACCATACAGGGCCTCGATGAAACATGATCTGACTTTACATATCTTAACTGTGCCTCTAACACATCCATGATTTTTGCTTTATAGCAGCCGTGCAAAGCAGGCGGGCTGCCACGTCCCTTACGGGAGAAGTGCTGGGGTGCCCCTTCTCCACTGAGCCTTAACCTTGGCATGGAGGCCTGTGAGTGACCTCTGCCTCTTTTTCTAGCCAACGGTTATAAGGAGAGCTGACTTTTTTTCTGGTTTTGATGGGTGTCTGAGTATTGTAAAATAGTTAACGGAGGGGGGTTCCTGGGATTTTTGTGGGGTTTTTGGTGTTTGCCATGACTGTCTTAGTATTGGGCACTGTTCACATTACTCATCTCGTAAGACCCGCTCAGTCCTTTATTTCTGTTCGATTCGGTGCAAGATTTTTAGTTAATGTTGTGACAGGAGAATTGTGGCACACCGTGCTAACTTTCGGTTGAATTTAATGATAAATCTTCCACTTAGACTGCTGGAAAAGATGATCTTTTCCTCAGAGAGTAACCAAACCTGAATCCAGTTCTCAAAGCAAATCTTTTAGTAGTGCCTAGTCATTATGCTGGTTTCTGAATATGTAGATTTTATACATCTAATGATATTATCTGCCAAATTTTTTTATTGTTACGTTTGTGGTCTAAAACTTGGCTCACTGCAGTCTGATGAGTGTTTTCCCAATGATCTGGCAGTTCAGTCTGTCAGCATTTAGCATGAGTAACTGGGCACACCTTTTGTCTATGCTTTATAACAATCCAGAAGGTGACACTTTCTCCTGCACCCATCTGGATCTCATAACCTGAAACATTGCAGTAACAATAATGATGTACTCGTCGTCAAAGTTCTGCTGTTCCTTTTGAAATATTAGTTATTTATGCCAAAAGAAAATGATAGGCTAAATAGTCTACTTGCTTCCTTATGATAATTAGCTCCGATCCCAAAACTGATCCTGTATACCTGTGGGTTTAATAGCTAGGTAACACTTTACTGTAAGGAGCAGTTATCCAATTTGATCTTCCATTTATTGTTGCTTAACCTGCTCATATTTCATAACAGGTCCTCTTGCTTAAATTGATACAGCTTGTTAAAAGCTTTGCAAAAAAAATGCAATGAATGTGTATTTATTGGGTTGCATTATCTATTGTGTAATCTATTTTTAGAATTTGTGAGGCAATTTTTTATTCACATTGGGTTATAGCAAAAGCACTGTGCAGCTGGTTTGCCTGCTACTGAAGGAAGGCTTGCTGAAGCGGTAATTCTTCCGAGGTCCTTGGCATGAATAGGCATCACACCAGTAATTTTTCTTTTCTCAAGAACTACTTTAATTGCTACAGCTTCAGAATGTATCATTGTCAGGAGCTGACATGAACATACTTTTTGTACAGAAGCAGCAGAATGCTCCACAGTGCCTGCAACAGAGTTTCAGCATATCCGTAACCTTATTTTTGTCATTCCTTCTTTCTGTGAGTTATTGATCCCTAGACACAAAGGAGTGGGGAAAGGTAGTCTTTTCTGTGCATTTGGGAGGGAGGGTGCCGCAAAACAACTTTATTTATACAGAAGCACTTTGCAGCTTTTGAAATACAGTATCTGAATGATGTAGTGCTTCATAAACCCCTTTTGACTCAATTTCCACTATTTTCCTGTTTTTGTTTTGAAGAGTGTGTACGTTTTCTAGCTGACCGTTGTACAGATCAGCAAATCTTCAGTGCGTGCTCTGAAAGCTTGGGTTTTCTTTGGATGGATTTTCATTATGGCCCTATTGCCGTTCTTTACAATCTAAAGAAAGCCTGCATTCATAAGGATTACTGCATCTGCGAAGGATGAAGAATAAGTAGGAATGATGAACTCCAGTGGTTGTGAATGGACGGATTGTCCCGGGCATTTGTTCAGTTGCCAGTATATTGTGAAGTATTTGGGCTGGCAAAAAATGTTAGCTTTGGGTAACATACTCATTTTATTAAAAGCACAGTGGAGTACTCGGAGAGAGTGTATTCCCAGACAGCATGTGATGTACTAGTGTATCTCTCTTCTTAAGTGTGATTGATTTATTTATTTCTCACCAAAAGCTGTAACTTTAGATTTTAATTCTACTTTCCATCGCTAGCTGTGCTTGTCTTATCAGACAAGTCTTATCAAAAAGGTACTCGCAATTCCGAGTGGGATGCTGCGTTGTGTTATGCCAGAAGCACTGAAGAAGGAAGACCTTGCTGTACTGGCTGAAGATCAGAGGTGATTCTGGAGTCTGAAATATCCCCTGTGTTCGCAAATATAAATAGTACTGTGACCAAGGGTTGCGTGCCTTCAGATTCTACTTTGCCCCTGTCATGGTGGGTGGTAGTAAAAGCAAGTTTTTCCATGGTGTTCTGATAAAGCACTTTAGCAGTTCTATCCTCAGTGATACTAGTATCTTCTAAATACAGTGTTAATCAGGAGTAAATAGTCTCTGGGCAGTTGCTGCACTCTTATGTAGCATGCAGCACTCTGCAATGCTTCAGTACCAGAGCAACTAAATAACATCTCACATTACCAGTTGCTCTTGATAGAACAATCTGGTTCAACTACGACCACCACTTTAAATAGATGAAACATTAGAAAACTAGTACAATGTAATTTAAAACAAAGAATTAGAATTAAATTGTTTGGTAAAGCGTTTTGCAGGGTATGGGTACCTACTGTGCCTGGCACTGCCTGTGCAGAATGGACATGTCTCTTGTGACTGTCTGGGGCTTCTGACTCCATTGGTACTAGCTGGTTTAGCAACTGCACAAACCAAATATAACACCTGTTAATATTGCATAAAAAAATCTAACACTTATGTGAGTGTTATTTATTGCACACGGTGTTAATAATCTGGTCTGTAGAAGGTTTTCTTGCCTTTGAGTTTTCACTATGGAATCTGTTTTGATTGAGTCAACAAGCAAGCCTGGGGACTTTCATACAGCTACTGAAGTGGCAAATGTTAGTGGTGTTTTTTGAAGACATCAGTTAAAGAGAGAACCTTTCCTGAACAGTATTTTGCTAGTGACAGTTGATTACTAATGACAAGTCTGTGTAAAGAGCCTTTGAATAGCAAACTAAGAGCTTGAAAATAGTAGCTATTTGAGATATATATATATTTAGAGGGAGGGAAGCAAGGGGGAAGAGATTTTCCCTTGATGAAGACATAGTGCTATATAAGCCATCTAGGTGCATATTTTGAATACTGTTTTCTTCAGATTTTCAGTGAAATTATTTTGCTTGCAGTTGCCATCTTTAGGATCTTTGCTAGTAGTAGACTTGAGCACACAGTGATGTGCTTTTTTGCAGATCTCTGCTCATGTGTGTGTGTTCCCTGATTTGATGGGAATTGGTGTGACTGCATTTCCTGACATCAGGTCATCTGTGATTATTGCTGATAGAAGTTGTTAATTGAATATTTGCACTTCTGTAGGCATCAGTTGCCCAGCTGTTATCTGTCAGGCTGGATTTGCATTGCTATAGTCATGTCAGGTTTTTTTTTTTGTGTGTGTTCCTATTTGATAATTTTGATAGGTCACACTGAAGGAACTGGCCTGTATAGTACATTTGTACGAACCAGCTTCCACGCTACTTCTGGCACAGAAAATCAAATAACAATGTCCAATACTACTATATCCCATGGTCATGTGGACTCCTAGGTTATTTCACCAGGTCTTTGGAAACTGCAAAAGCAATGACTGTCACACTCTGAAAGTGTACTAGACCAACCTGTGCTCTGCTTGTGTCCACTCTAAGAAAATGCATCGTCATGTTTGTGTCAGTGTACCTCACCCATGCTTCAGCTTTAGCTGTGCTAGCCCAACTTGTGCTTTACCTTGGGCTCAAGGATATTCTGTTTCTAGCAGTGACGAAGGTCAATTCCTAGATATTGGTGGAGACAGAGGGTGTCCAAACCAGAAAATGACCTCGTACAGTTGACTTGAAAAGTCTACTTTACTCACAGTGTTGTCTCTTCTTAGCTTCTAGAAGAGAGCTTGTATGTGGTATATGGAGCTCTTACCATGTAACACGTCTCTGTAAAGTTTTCTTCCTTCCTTCCTTCTCCTTTTTTTTGGGAATATGATTGCTACTCTCTGGGGGTTCACACAACCATTAAATCCTGTGATGTGTTTGCAGGGGAGTACTATTACTCCATCTTGCAGGTAAGGAGTTGTGGCAAGGAAAAAGATCAAAAGCATTCACTGAATCTCTTTTAGTTGTCCCTTTTTGATGCCTGCATTTGGGATTTTCTTCTCTTTGTGCTCCCAGATACAGTCTTATATATCAGTGAAGCTTGCAAACCAGACCCCTAAATACTTACTTGTTCAAGAATGCCAAGTCATGCCCCCTTGTGAAAAGTGGCTTGTGTTTGTTTGCATCACCCAGAAGCTCTTACAGACTCAAGCCTGGAATCCAGCTTTGCAGACAGCATGGCTTCGCTTTAAGGCTTTGTTGCTCTTGGAAGAGACCCACCTTGCAGATATCCTTTCCAAATTTTAACAAACCGGACATGGTCCTAGTGCACAGCAGCCTCCTCTGAGTTTTAACAAGTCCAATCTTAGAGTAAATCCAAGATGTGTGTTGGAATGAGGCTGGATATCATGTTTGAGCTGTCTAACCCAGTGCAACGTTCTCATGTTCTGCCTGCTGATTTCTGGGAGCGGAGAGCAATTTTCTAAAGCAAACTGAAATGAAGTTTATTGTGCTGCATGTGCAAAGTGGGACACTTCAGTTTGCTTTAGAAAATTGTGTTCTGCACAAAAAGGTGCTATTGGAGTTAAGATAAAGTAATGGTAACAGTAATGGAGGGAAGAGACAAGTCAGGGGATGCAGTTCCATGCAATTTTGGTTAAGGCTTCTTTGCGCTTTGCTTCTTGGTGAGTGTTTCTGTCTTTGCTTCTACAGCCTGTCGTCACCCAGCCTTCTTCCTCCCTCTCTGAGCTATGCCATGGTGCCCTCCCTGCTCCAGCATCTGTGGGTTTTCTGGTGTCCCATGAGTTTGTGCTGTAGTTTTGATCAAGTAAATGTGGAAGCCTGGGTAGATACCCAGAACTGTTTGTAATCTTTCATAACTTTTCATAAAGTGGCAGAACTGGGATGGAAGCCTCTTTGGAAATACTCATAAGTTTATTTGGATTTTTCTTTCTAGTGTAGTAAGTGATTGTCTTAACAGCTACAATACAGAGTCTTTTCTCACAATTGTAACTTTTTTTTTCAGAAGTCTTGACTTTCTTTTTTGAATGCCTTTTTAAAAAACTTTTATGGAGGTCTTTATTTAATCTTTTACAGCAAATTTATTTTGAAGCACAGGCATTAATAAGTATAGGACTTAAGCCTAGTGAGAGAACTCATACAAATTTTGTTAGACAAAAATTGCCTTGCTTTTATGAGACATTTCGTCAGAAACTGGAACTGTGAAATGTCGTTCTTCTGACAGAAATATTTTCTATTCCTTGTCTGCAAAAAATCAAGTTACTTCAATGCAAGCACACCTTTTGCAAAATCTGCAGCAACATTAGGTGAGGATACCACAGAGACCACTCAGTCTGTCAGTGTTGGATTGCAAAGCCTTGAGTCTTGTTGACATGTCTGCAATTTGTCTGGCCTTAATATTTAATAAGCCTGATACTCTGCAATCTCCAGAGTGAGAGCAGTTCTTTTAAAAACTGCCTTGTGTCTTTGCTGGAGTTCTCGCCAGGCTCTTTAAATTCAGAGGTGTGCTTGCAACGCCGTGTCTGGAGGGTAAAGCAATAATCATCAATTTTATGGCTCCATGCTCTGTTGTATTAAACTTTGAAGCAGTTTGCAGAAAGAATACTTTATACAGCACAGCAGGACCTTGGTTTTGCCCCTGATCAGTGGGAACTACTGCAAGTCTCAGGTTGCCTTTTCAGGAGGGTGAGTATTAAGAGGTAAGTGACCTGGCAGAGGCTGCTTGTCCAGCCTGCGTGTTCTGGTTGTCCGCTTGATGCCGAGTGGCCCACGGGGACCTAGACTTTTCCAGAGGGAGCTGGTTGTTGAATGCACAGGAGATGCATGAGAGGTGCAACCCGCATCTGTCAGTAAAACGGCAACAGTCGAAGCTGCAGATAAAGCTCTGCTGATGTGCTAGAAAAGAGCAACTGGGGCTGCTCCCTGAAGACAAACTTTTTTTTTTGTCTCCTGCCAAAAGCCATGGGGAATCTCAGGGAAATACAGTCTGAGTAAGCTGGTTTAGGCAGCATCTGTGAACATAAGGGCTCTTTCATTTCCAAACTTCTGATTTGAGCTCTGGTTTTGTCTTTGGATACGCAGGAGTCAATTTTCAGGATTGCTAACTGTCTGCAGGTTCCCACCAGTTGGACTTACTTATGGTAGCGGAAAGTGTTCATCATCTGCACCTTGTATTCCAAATTTGCTAGCTCGAGATGGAGGCTGCTGTGGAAACAGCTGCCTCCTCTGGTTTTCGGGCAGCCAAAGTGAAGAATCTGACTTCCTTCTTTCTGCAAACCCTTACCCAGTAGAAAGTCACGCACAAATTATTAGAAGTATTTGCCATTACATGGGCGTATTTCACCAAGAAAATCCATGCTAAACACAGTAACACTTTGAATTCTTTTTGTGCAAGAAGCTGCGTAGCTGAAATTGAAAAGTACTGCTCTACGTTATGGGGCTTGGGAGTTTTCTAGAACTCTTCCAAAAAAAGTCGGTTTTTAAACCCACAGAAGTGGGTTTTTTTGGGTCTCAAAAGTGGTTTTAGCAAGTAACTTTGAGCTGACATCTAAAAAAGTAATTCCCCTACCCCAAGGCTTAAGTCGAATTTTGATCATTTCTTTTTCTCTTTAGTTATTTATGCAAGTTGCAAATGCGTTGTAAGAACATCTCATTTTTTTCCTAATATGGCTTTAGATTTTGCACTTGAGCTTGAACTTCGGTATTAGATTTGTTTGTCAGACTTAAGTTGGTGCTTATACTTCAACATTGTAATTTGTTTTGTTTGCAGTTAAATACTGTTCTTTTTTTCTCACCCATCTTGGTGAAAAACCTGAAAGATAAATATGTGGGAGCTCTTGCAAACTGCTAATGGCTTTTAAAAGGCAAATCATTAAATCAGAACTCTCTTCTTCAAGTGCACCATGGACTTTCAGTGTCCGCAAAAAATGAACTTCATTTGTAGCACTTCTGTGGCTTTTTTAACATGAATTGCAGAAAGAAGATCCAGTGTCTGCCTATGGGGTGTAAATGAACTCAACTCTAATACTTTGAGACATATTAAAACGTAGCTTCTGGGATGTAGGAAGTATGTTGGGCTGAAAATGCTCCTTTGGGCTGGAAGCCTCAAGCAGTGGGATGAAAGGAAAAGATATCTTCTGGCTTGGAGCAGTAATGGGAGGAACAGGCAAGCCTAGGCTCTGACTGGTTTCTCTTCTTAGCTTGTAAGCTTGGCTGCTTGGAAGGGGACGAGATGACAGCTGTGTTTCCTGCTGGCTCTGGGCAAGAGCCATTCGCTTATCCTAGTGGCCTCCCTAAACGTCAGGGTATACAGAGTGGTGGTACCAAAACTAAGCTCGATGGAGGCAAAATAAAAGCTTGCAATGAGTTGCCCTAGATAATTTACCTCTACTGAAGTAAATCTGCAGCCTTTATGTATTAGCTGCCGATCCAGCTTGTGTGCTGTGAGGGTAGTAATAAGTGCACATACACTGCCATTTAACCTGCAAATTCATATGGTAACAAATCTTGGAGCAAGTACTACTTAACGTTTCAAGAGGTGTTTTTCCAAGTGTCTAGATAATCATCCATCTCTTAACCACATTTTCCAAAAGAAATAGTACTAGCGTGTAATTTTTAAAAATAGAAAGCTTGTTGTAAAGACTTGCATGTTCTCTGAGGGTGGCTCTCTTGATGAGCAATGTTGACAGATGTAGATTGTCTCAGCGTGTAAGTGCAGGGTGGTGTAACCTGTTATCTACACAAACCAATGTTTTGGGGGTTTTTTGTGTTTGTTTAAACTATTTATCTGATACCAGAGCCCTAACAGCCACATCGCTGTTAAATCAGGTACTTTTTTGTGGTTTGGGATGGCAGTTGTAAGCTAGACAAAATGCATGGTATCGTATTGCATGATGTTGTCCCTGGCACTTGTATTATTCTGTCAAGAATTTTCGTAGTCTAAGAAAAGAGTGTCTTTGGAGAAGTGAAAGTGAAGTGAAGCCAGAATTAGCTGATTACCATTTTTGCATACACGATTTTAAGTAAAGGATGTGCATGGTGAGCAGCAGTGCTTGGTTTCATAGCCTGCTTACTCTCTGTGCTACCTTGTGTATGTGGGTGTGAGTCCGTCCCCTGTCCTCTAGTTTTAAGGGAAGTGGGAGTTGTTCGTGCTTCTGCTGGCAAATGTGTAAGTTCCCAGGTTTTTATACATACAGTTAATGTGTGCAGTTAATACTTTTAAAAGCATGTTGACTTAAGCAGTTTCCTAACTGAACTGAACTAGACATATTTAACCCCTTGTATTGGTAAAAATCATGCCATGAGAAACAACTTAAGGAAGTTTGGAGGATATTTTGGTGATGCTTATCTGAAGCAGCCCTGAAAGTGCAGTGGTATGAAGCGAGTGAAATAGAAAGGTCCTTCTTTTGGCTTGGTATCTTCCTGAAGGGGTATCCATCCACCTTGGGATGCAAGAATTGCCATATAGTGATTATTTTGCATATGTCCAAACCCAAGATTTTAGTGTGGGGCTGGGAGTAGTTGTGTTGAAACAGTTTGTGTGGGAAAACCTGCTGGTTCAGTCTAAGAATCTCTTATGTTTGTTCTTGAGGTTGTATTTGTTTGAGAGAATATGCAGGGGAGAAGAATGAATGGCCAAAAGACAGCATAAATAAATAGCTTTATGCACTTAAAATGACTAGCATAAGAGCAAGCTCATGGGATGCACAGTGGTTCTGCTCATGTAAGTGAAATCAGCCTTTGGAAGGTGTTTTACTCCTTAGCTCTTTCTGTCTTGCCAAGGGGTCTTGCACCAAGCCGCTGTGGTGTCAGTGGGTCAGACTTTTCCATGTAGTGGAGACTGGCTGCTCTTTATCTCTAATAAATCTGATCTTACTAGCGCTCAGCTGGCACCTTTGGACTAGGAGGGGACATGAAATCATAAGTTCCCAACCATGTCTGTGCCACTAGTGAGACATGCTGGGGTTAGAGTTGAGGTAGGATGCAGAGGAGAGCCGAAGTGGATATGATTGCTCGGACACCATGCTGGCACCACTGATGCTAAAAAGGCTGGAAGGGATGGCAAAAAAGTCAGGCCGGAGCAACACCTGAGATCTGTCAGGAGCAGGCAAGGAGGCATCGGTCTGTAGTAGGAGCAAGCAAGAAGTTAGTGACTGGGAACTGTAGGGTGAGTTTGGCTGGAGTAAGGTAAAGCTTGTACCAATTTAGGAGGGAAGAAGGAGGGTGGTAACAGGGTGCGTAGGAGGCTGGGAATTGCAGCTGTGGGACCTCTGGACAATGTGCTGCTTGTGAGCAGGCTGAGCTTTTGGCTGGCTTTTCTTGTTGAAGCTCGAAGTGCAATCTTTCTTCTTTAGCTCATGGCAATCAGTCAGAAAGACAGAACTGTCATAAACTGCAGTCATTTGCCTGGCTTCTGCAGTCAGTACTAAAACAACTGCTTAAATTTTACACTATATATAAAATAGAAAGGGCAGTCTTCGGCAAATAATAGTCAATTTCTTTGATCCTCTGTTCACCTGTTCATAAAGTCCTAGAAGAGTATTTTCTGGCTTTTTTTGGTTCCTAGCATGTAAGGTGGGATGGATGTCAGAGTAGCTGGGTCAGTGGGTTAAACAGTTGTGGAGTGGGCTTGTGGAGTGGGCTTGTGCTGTGTTTGTGGGAAGGCCACAGCCACCGAAGTGCCCGTGCTCAAAGTAGTCACCCAGAAAGGCGAACCAGAGGGAACACGTGGCTTCTCAACTCTGCTTTGGGAGATGTCTGTAAGCAGTAGGTTGTCCCTATGAGATGGGATAGCTCTTCTGTGGAGACTGTGTGTGTTTGGATGTTGCAATAACAAGACTTCTATGGTGAGACATAACGATCACAAAAAGCCAGAGTTGTCATCTTGCCGCTATTTCTGTCTTTTGGGTCAGTGCATTTCCCTGTAAGCCACAAACCATCTTGTTTACAAGTACCGGTTGGTCTTCTGCCCACAGCTACAGAGTGTGGGGCTTGTCTCAGCAAAAAAGATTTCCTTGAAAATTGGTCAACTCGAAACCTTTGACTGTTCTACAGGAAGGAGGTTGTGTTATTAGTAAATGGATGGGACTTGAGGCAGCAAGACCTTTGGGAAGGGAGAAGTTGTTATGGTTTAACCCCAGCCATCAGCTGAGCCCCACCCAGCCGCTTGCTCACTCCCCCACAGTGGGAAGGGGAAGAGAATTGGAAGGATAAAAGTGAGAAAACTCATGGGTTGAGATAAAGACAGTTTAATAGGTAAAGCAAAAACCACACACACAAGCAAAGCAAAACAAGGAATTCATTCATTACTTCCCATTGGCAGGCAGGTGTTCAGCCATCTCCAGGAAAGTCAGGCTCCATCATGCAGAACAGTTACTTGGGAAGACAAACACCATCACTCCAAACGTCCCCCCTTCCTTCTTCTTCCCCCAGCGTTATATGCTGAGCATGACGTCATATGGTGTGGAATATCCCTTTGGTCAGTTGGGGTCAGCTGTCCCGGCTGTGTCCCCTCCCAGCTCCTTGTGCACCCCCAGCCTCCTCGCTGGTGGGGTGGGGTGAGAGGCAGAAAAGGCCTTGGCTCTGTGTAAGCACTGCTCAGCGGTAAGGAAAACATCCCTGTGTTATCAACACTGTTTCCAGCACAAATCCAAAACATAGCCCATACTAGCTACTGTGAAGAAAATTAACTCTACTCCAGCCAAAACCAGCACAGAAGTACTGGGAAGTTCTCCTTGAGACGACTGAAAACCTTTCTGATGCAGATTTTAGTTCATTCACCTTGCTCAAACATCTTCCTGTTCTTTTCTTCCTAAGACTTTTTTTGGGCCCCTGTCCTAATCAGAAGCTCCCAGAAATGGTTTTTAGGATGGCCTCCACACACATCCATCACTTTAAATATCCTTCAAATAAGGAAAGGCCTGAGGCTGGTTTGCAGAACTCCTCATAGCAAGAACACAGGCTTATCTATAGTTAACAGCTGTCCTTGTAGCTGTTGTAGGGTCTCTGAACCCAAAGCCATGCCAAGATGGATGTATTTCCTGCCCCTTCATCCTCTCATTATGTCAAACCTTCAAAATTAAATGACAGTGTCAGCAAAGAGATTGCTACTGCTTAATGAGTTTCAATTGGCTTGTAGATTGAAGCCTGACTCCTTGCAATGACAGATTAATAACTCCTTTTGGTGAAGCTTTACAGCATATTTTAGGGGGGGAACAATTATTGTCTGGGCTTTTTTCTTTTAAACTGTGAAGCTTCATTTCTTGCTAGTGCCTGAGCCAGCTGTAAAGGTTTTTGTAACAGGAGGCTTGATGTTATTCTTTTTCGGATTCTGAGGAGCTTGTGGCCTCCTATTTGAGATACGCCGAGTGTTTCTAGCATGCATATGCAAATGGAGAGAAAAGCAGTAACAAAATACAACGATTAAACAGGAAATTTTCTGTTATCTACCACAGAGCTGCTGCTGTGCCTGCTGTTTGTTCTTCTCAGGTGCCTGCCAGTGTGGTCACCAATGTGCCTGGGGGAAAAGATCTCAGTGTTTGGGGTTTTTCCTCATCTGGCTTCGAAGAAGTGTTGAAAGAAATGCTTCAGCTCTGCTCCTGCCACAGGGGACTGAGACCAGTTGCAGTTGGTGCCCTGTTAGGGAGTCACTTCTGTATGGGGCAAGGAAAGGGAATCGCATGGGGGCAGAGGTTAGTGTCTTTGGGGTTGCCCATTGCAGCTCACACCTGCAGGGGAACGTCTGTGGCATTAGTATGTGTATGGCTTTCACTGCTTTGGGGCTCATTGCTAAGGAGGAATACTTATGCTTCTGAAAGTACAAAGAATCTTTTTAAATGTTATATATAAAATATTTAACAGCAAATGCTTTGTTAAATCTGTGTTGCCTGAAACACTGGTTGTGCGGTAAGTGAACTTGAAAACACATGAACAAGGGGAGTTGAGATTAGTTGCTGACTCTGAGCTTCTTTGTAATCTCTGACAAATACCTGTGCCTTTTATAACTGTGGTATCCTACTTCTAAGTTGAGAGTGTCTCTTTAAATTGTCTTCTGTGGCTTGTCTGAGCTCTTCCACTGAGTCACTGCTAAAGTTGGGAATTGGGTCAGGAGCCTTGACTCACAGTCCTGTGCTTGGACCAGAGGCCACATGTTCTTACCGCAGGACAGCAGTTTCTTCCAGGGCTGAGCCTTCAGTTAGGCTGTTCAATACCTGATGTGGGGTTGTGGTTTGTTGTGGGTTTTTGTTTTGTTTTAGTGGGTTCTTTTTAACTCTCTCTTTTCTGGATTTTTAGATTCTAGGGGAGAATACAGGAAGTAATTTTTATTACTGGTTGTCATTTTGCCACATTTTTATAATCATATTTCTGTGGTTGCCATCTTATTTGGGACAAACTAATTTTACTGGAGTTATAACTCTCCCCTGCAAATGTGAAGCTATATGTGAAACTTAATAATTCTTCAGAAATTAACTACTGAAATTCCAAAGCAGCCTTCTGTTTAAATTTCTCGATAGTTGTATTTTTAAATTACTTTTTTCTACCTTAAACCTGTTGTTTAACCCCATCATCAGTAAGAACGTGCATTACAGAATAAAGCATATCTGCCTGCTTCTGTAGTTCATAATTTTTTTTTGACTATTTCACTATACATATGAGTATGTAGATCACACTAACATGACATGACCTGAAAAAGAATTAGTTCCCCTGGGAAAAACCCAAACAACAGTTAGTCAGAAGGCATTTTTGACCATCACAGACACTCTTGTGGGTTTTTTTGCAACCCAAGGCTTGTGAGAAGGCAAGGGGGTGCATGGTGAACATGCGTCCAGCAGTGCAGAGCCAGCAAGTTAATTTGACATTTGGTTCTCCAGTGTCCCAATAACTTTTTTGAGTTATCTGTTTATTTAAATTCAAAACTATGCTTAGTTTGGCTTATTTAAAAAGTGGTTAAAATGCTTATTACAAAGATGCCCTTGATAGCATACTGCTGCGTCTGCCTACAAGGAAGAATTACCAGCTTGTTTACTGTCTTTTAACTTCCTTATCTAAAATAGCCCTAAGGCAATGAGAAAGCATGACCTTGAATCTGTAATTCAGCATTTCAGGTTTTGGATATCCCCAAAATTTCCTTCAAGAATTGGCATCACCTGCCTTCATTCCCTGTGGAAGAAAATGGACTTTTTGGGGGGGTGTTTTTTTGGTTTTTTTTTTTTTTTTTACTGAAACACAGTGAGGGCTTGTCTTGTGATTATGCTGCTGAACATAAACTGCCAAAGACAAGGATTAATTTCAAAACAGACTTCCCATTTTTCAAGTCTCGCATCTTCTGCAGTGATGTGACAAGCTGATAAATGCCATGCTGGCAGCGTTGCACCATTAAGAAAGTAGCTAATAGACGAGCGATGCTGAGTGTGAGACCCTGACAGAGGTCTGGAGCTCTGCAGTCACTTGCTTAACCCTTTTTCAAGGGGATGCATAGCAGTGTTCCTCTGCACTCCTGTGCGTGATAGCACAGTGAATGGCAAGCAAATGGTGTAAGAGTGGGTTGCTAGTGCTTCTGGAGGTGGTACCTAACGTTTGATCTGATTTTTTTTTTTTTAATGTGCAACATCACCAGCTCAGTGCTGGATCAGAAACAATGCTTGAATTACTTTGTAAGAAGTGTTGAAAATTCCTCATAAATCACTGTCAAATTTGAAGGTGTGGATTGTGAGGTTCAAAGATTGACCCTGTATTAGGAAAAATATTTTCTCTGTTGGTGTTTCAGGCTATTTAAATTAAAACTTTACAACTGTGATATCTTGATGCACACAAACATCCTATAGTAAAACAAGCTGTGTGATAAATATTATTAGTCTTTTGCCTTGAAAATACTTACATCCTTCTTGCCAAGTTTTTCTTCATCTTTGTTTCTTTGTCTTCAAGCTGGTAAAAAGTTTAGTTTGGGAGTATGGAGGAAAAAAATACAGACTTTCAAATGTAAGAAATCCTTTTTACCTATTCTTTATGTGTTTTTTTCAAAAGCAAACAGGTGTTTTACACACCGTCACGTTGCACCACGAGGAAGCTGGTGTCCGAGTACCCAAAACACACTACCCTGCCCCTGCGTGGGCTGGGTCAGGAGAGACGGGCTGTGTGCCCAGGTGAGAGCGGGCCTCGCCGCTGACGGTGCTGCCCGGCTGGGCAGAGCACTCAATGGTTTGCTGTAGTGTTGCTATCAAAACTTACTACTTTTACATTTAAAAAAAGGAAGGTGCTTTCTCTGCTGTATCACAGAATATGCTGTTCTGTATTTATGTGGCATTAACAGTAGTTGAACCTCTCCTGGTCGCCCCCTCTGCCTGTTTTCCATGGGGTGAGTTGTGGCCCAGGGCAGGGGGCAAGTCAGGGTGGATTGAGGGAGTAAAAGCATCCCCTTCCCAGTCTGCTGGATCACTTTGCCTTTTATGATCAGACTCTTATATTGCCACTTCTTCTCGTCTGACTTAGTTTTAGGGTCAGCAGTGCAGTCTGTCATTTAAACAACAACAAAAAAACCCAACTCAACTCCAAAGCAACAGAAATCCCCAAGACTGACACAGGAAGCAACAAAATTGCTTTCAAAGAAACCTTTGCAGCACAAAGTACCTGTCTGAGGGGTCCAAATGTTTGTGGGAAAGAGTATGAATTGCAGAATAATCCAGGCTGAAAAAGACCTCTGGACGTAGTCTTGTCCAGCCCTCTGCTATATGCAAGGGTGGAGATTATACAGCCCTTCTGGACAGCCTATTCTGGTGCTTAGCCACTTCATTGTTTAAAAAACAAAACCAAACCTTACCTAATTTTTTTTTCCCTGCATTGCAACAAGTTTGTGGCCTTTAGTCCTAATCACCATGAGCTTTTCAGAAGAGTCTGTGCCTCTCTTCTCTGTCTTCCCAGTAGATAGCTGCAAACAGCAGTAAGATCTCCGCTGAGCCTCCTTCAGGCTGAAACGTGGTTAAATACAAACTTCACTACGTAGGGAAGGACCCTCAGTATTCGGTGCCTGGCTCTTTACCAGAAGCATATGAAAGAAACGGTATCTAACCAGGTGTGAGTTCACCGATTGATCCAGTCCACCGATTCACAGTTCGAATTCACTGACTGAACTGTGTGTCGTGGAGTGCGAACGCCTCCGGTTCCTGCAGGCTGCTGCCTGCTGAAGCTGCCTGAAACCTCAGGGCTGGCTCTGCAGCAAAGGACTGGGCTGGAAACCACACAGAGCTCGGCTCTGGCCAGGGACGGGCACCGGCAGCTGCGCATGCGTAGCTGAATTCATGTTCTCACTTCAGTGAGTTCTGTGCTCAAACAAAACCAAAAGTAAATATGCCATTTTAAATGGTGTATTGTGTAGATTGGGGTTGACTATGTCTGAAGTCTAATGTTTTTTATTATCGGTAGTGATTTGTTTTAAAAGGGAAAAAATATTCCCAGCTTTTTAATGCTTCATTTCCAGTAAGATGTTCTGTGTGTACCAGTTGTGTGATCGGCATTGTACACAAAAATACTGCATAAATGCTTTCTCTGTTAAAACTGAGAATGCAAGTCATGCATACAGGGCAGTAAGTATTAATTTTCGAGATTAGCCTTCCTGAGGGTCTTTGAGCAGTGATGTAAACTTGCCCTTGCAACAGTTACCACAAACCCAAACTTTGAAAGTAAGGCTCTTCTCAAATTTTGAAGTATTTATAGCCCATTTCTAGCTTTTTTTTTTCTCTTGTGACAGTCTTGCAGTAAAGACAGTCCTGGATTAGTGGCCCTAGAGGTTTCTTTTTTGAAGAGGTAAAATGTTCTTAAGCAGTCAGATAAATATTTGCTCTGTTGATCCAGGCTCTCCATAAACTCTTCACCAGTGAGACCTTGTGGTGCAGAAGCAACACGGAGTTTGTGTACTGATTCTTCTTTATCTGTTCCTAGCCTCCAGCATCCATCCCTCCCCTTGCTTCCAAATAAGCAACAGAGCTATACTGAATTTATGCTTGTGTTGACAGCCTAGAAGTAAGTCTAGAGTATCCCACTAGGTTTGTTCATTGAGCAATTCCAGGTCTCTCTCTTTTCTGTTTTTGTTCCCCAGCTGCAACTCTGACGTTCTAGAAATGGTTGAAATCAAGTATCCAGAGAGAATTTATAGAGGATGCCCTGGCCTTCTGTATAACACCTAATGGCAGGCAGCTTAGAAGGGCATCCTTTCTGAAGCTGTAAATCAGGCTGTTCGGTTTGCCTGAAAAGCGCTTGGGGTTTTTAGGGTTTTTGGGGACCTTGGAGGCTGACTAAATATATAGGCTTTGTTAATGTTGCTTTATCAGGTGAGATGGGATGTAGAAATCATCTAACAAGTCCAGTAACTTTTTAGTGTGTAAAAGACTTGATGTTAGTTGGAAAACTGAAAATACTTCCATACAGTTTTCCATAAAGACTGTAATTTTCTGTGGAAAAACATTAATGACTTCAGGATTTCTGCAGCTCACGTCTGTTAAACGCGTCCAGCTGACACATTTCTCTTTAATGTTCAAAACCTGTTATTTTGGGGCTGTATGATAAATATAGTGGTATGCCTGTACCTTTGTAAGATTGGGGAACTTTCCCCTCTCTTAACTCATCTTTTGACCTACCAAGTGCCTAGTATTTTTTGCTAATGAAGCTGTCCATGGTATTTGTGTGGCTTCCTTGGCCCCTTCTATTTTCACACCTATTTCTTTTCACGACTGAGCCCCATGTAGCTTTAGCCAGTGGACTGCACCTTGCTTTGACCAGCTGCCGCTGCTTCTGCTGGCCTCCTGCTTTGACACTGGCCACCCTGGTCCGAGACAGCAGCCTGGCGGCAGGCATCGGATGTTCCTGAACGGTGTGGTGCTCAGTGCAAAGGTTGTCCAGTTTGGTGTTTTATTGGTAGAAGGTGTATGAAAACAGGATATTTCCCTGTAGCTGTGTTAGCTGGGCCATGGGACTCTGAGGGTTAAAGGATGTTTCGCTTCAAACACTGGGTATCAATTATGGATATAATTGGCGTATCTTCAAAACTTATTTTAAAATAACTGGTATATTTTATTATGGGAGGAAAACATATGAGTGGATTATATCCAGTTGTATAATGCGATCACATCCTGCTCTCCAGTGCATCTTGCTAATGCAACAGCAATGGGGGTTTCCCGTCTGCTTTTGCAATGAATTCACTGGACAGTCTCTGAGCCTAAGAAGCTATTACATCTGTCGGTGTCCCCCTCTCTATTCTCAGCTTAGTAGCAGTATGGATCTGGCTTTGTGCCACTGCTATGCATAAGCTCGTCTGTACAGTTGTTATTCTGGCTTCTGATTTACTACAGGACTTCTGGCTGATGCTGATTAGATCAGTTTTTAACACAGACAGTCTTCCTGATGTATTCTGTGAGCCTAGCTGTTCCTAGGTGTGAGGGGGCTGAGAGCAGCAGAAAGCTTTGGCTGCTTGCCTGGCTGGGTTGGTGAAGATGTCTCTAGCCATAACTGGTCATGCAAGTGGCTTGGAGGTGACTGGCCCTAACCTGTCACTTTGTGCAGAGCTGCGTTTCTGCTGCATCCACCATGCGTAGCTTTAAAATGCTCCGGGGTGGCTAGGAGTGTGCTTGTATACACTTCTGCATTTAAATTCTCAGCATTTGAAATTTCAGTAAGTATATTTATCTTGCTGAGGGGGTTCCTTCCCCTGTGTTCTCTTTGAATATGTACTTCTCTTTTCTAAATAAAATACATCTTAATCTTCCAGTTACTTTTAATGATCTTGTTGCCGCTATGTTCTCTTGATCGTAGAGAAAGAGGGCTGGAGGCGAGCCGCCCGCTAGTGTCACAGCTACTACCTGCTGTACCTTCTCTTGCATTGAAACTATTTTTCCACTCTGAACTTGAAGAGAATGAGGTGTGTTCTTTTGGTTGGCTTTTTTGGGGTACAGTTTGGTTACTCTTTACACTATGCCATAAAGATAAGTCTGTTTGGGGTTTTTTGTGGTGTGGGGTAGGATTTTTTCTGTGTTGTACCTTATTTACTCTCTGGTTATTACCTGTCAACTTCATTTACTGCCTGGGGAAACAGATCTATGGATGCAGAGTGAGGGTCACGGGGAGCAAAACCAGCATTGACTACTGACTTGTCAACAAAAGGATAAAACATCCATCTTCATCTTGCAGTTGTCTGAAACGAGGATTAAATAGCAGATCATCCTAAGGTGACAGGGGAGCCTTTAGTAAGTGGGTATCAATTTGTTTACTTACCAGACCAAAACCACTTTGACTGTTCTTATATGTTCTCTCCGCAGAACTGGAGTCTTGTTCTTTTCTTAGTACATTGTAAAACGGTGCTTGGTTAAAACCTTGTGCTTCTCCAGCCTCCTGGTGTGACCCTTGCATTAGGTTACAAATTATTTTTGTCATTGTGTTTGATGCATCCATTATTGATAGTGTTTTCTGGTTGGATTTTATCTAGGCTGGCTGAGTAATTCTTCATATATTCCTGAATCTCAGGTCTCTTATGATTGTTCATTTTTTAACCTTACTTTATTTTTGTTTTTGTGAAACGTGGAAAATGCTTGCAAAAGACAGCTGGCTTCTTTGTGCATGTAACCTGAAATTTAATTGCAAAGTTTGAAGAGTACGCAGGAGATTGTGCAACAAGCATTGTTTGCTTGCTTAGAATTGCCAGGCAAAAAAGCTGCATCCTTGCTGCAGCCATAAAATATTATGGCAAACATTACTGTTTCAGCTCAGTTATGGTCACATGTTTTCAGCAGTCTTTATTTGCTGGCAATGGTGTATCTGCTCAGTTCTGTCCTTAGCAGGTGAGATGTATCTGATGTGTCCTAGTGTTTAGCCTCTCGTGCAACTCAGGGTTTACGCATTACAGGTGTAAATGAGGGTGAGGAAGACAAAACACAAAATGGAGTATTTTGTTTGTCACTTCAGGCAGATACCAGATTTTATAAATTCATTGGTAGTTTTGATGTGCTCAAGGCCTCTCTTCCTCTGCAGGAAACTGATAGTAACAATTCACTGCAAAATGAACAAACTGGGGTTGTTTAGTCTGGAGAAGAGGAGGCTGAGGGGAGACCTCATCGCGCTCTACAACTACCTGAAAGGAGGTTGTAGTGAGGTGGGTGTTGGTCTCTTCTTCCGAGTAACTAGCGATAGGACGAGAGGAAATGGCCTCAAGTTGCGCCAAGGGAGGTTTACATTGGACACTAGGAGAAATTTCTTTACTGAAAGAGAGGTCAGGCCTTGGAACAGGCTGCCCAGGGAAGTGGTTGAGTCACCATCCCTGGAAGTATTTAAAAGACGTGTAGATGAGGCGCTTAGGGACATGGTTTAGTGGGCATGGTGGTGTTGGGTTGATGGTCGGACACGATGATCTTAGAGGTCTTTTCCAACCTTAATGATTCTATGATTCTATGTTTGCACATATGCTTGTAATGCTCACGCGTTATACCTTGGATGTTATTTGAAACTAGCAAGTTAGGTACAGGAATAGCAAATCAGCCTCATGGATTTTTAACTCTCTTCCAGGACTCATAGTTGGAGTGATCTTGAGATATGGGACTCCCTCTACCAGCGGCCATGACAAGCCGTTCAGCTGCTCGCAGGAGGACAGGCCGTTTACAACCCTGCTGGTCAACGTCAGTGGGAAGTTCTTTGAGTATACGCTCAAAGGGGAAATAAGCCCTGGGAAGATCCACAACGTGGAGCAAAATGACATGTTGCGAAAGGTGAGGGTAGACCATTTTGTGTGCTTGGCTGAGTGTTTCTCCTTTATCCATGTTTCCCTCCCTCTTCCCCACACCATCCCATTTGAATGTTGGGTAGTGTCAAGTGTCTGTATTCCTGATAGTAACAGCACTTCAATGCTTAATTCAAAAACACCTTCTGTATTATATCGCTGCTGGCGAAACCGTGCTCTGTTGCATGTATGTAGTCCAATCCCAAAGCCCTTGATTGCTGTTTGAAGACTTATTGTCTGTTTCTAATGTCTGTAGAATTCACGAAGACCAGCTGAACAAAAAAAGCCTGATGCTGCCTTGTATAATACAATATAAGGAAAATGATCTTTTCCTAGTGAAAAGTGATTGTTTCTTAGTGGTTTTTTTCCTAGGGTTTTTTATTCCCGTTTAATTTCAGGAAATAGTTACTGCCTACGTCCCTATAATCCACCAAATGAGAAAGTCTGGTATTCAAAGTGAAATTCATATTAACTATTACTCAGATCTATTTGGCTTCTTATTCTATTCACTGTCAAGAACTAACCACCTTTTGTGTGTATTAAAGCTAGACTTTGAAGTGTAGCATTGAGACTTTAGGCTTGTAACCTAAAAATACTTCTTTCTGCTGACTGTGAAGAGAGCTTAGGTGCCTGTTTATATATACCTGTCTGCTGTAGATATCTAAAGTTAGCTGAAATGAATCCTGTTCTGGGAGTGCACACTTGTGTTTGTCTTCTAACCTGTGCTTAGACAGGGGTGAAGAGAGCCTAGTTAGTCTCACATGTGTGCAGGTCTTCTGTTTGGATTTTAAATGTCGGGTTGTGTTCCTCACTCTAGTGTAGTCTTTCATAGATATCTGGAGCTTCCACTGAAATACGTGGAAGTGATGGATGATCCCAGTTCCTGAAAACCAGTCTTGTATCTGAACTGATTACAACAGCTATGCAGGGGCTAGACTTGCCACAAAAAAAAAAAAAAAGCTTGAATAACATCTCATCTGCAAATATATGAATATCATTTACCACAATAAGAGATATCTTCTCCAGCATCATTTCTATTAGATTTTTTTAATTTAAAAAGGGGACTGTGTTTGGGACTACTGCAAGACTATCATTGGTGATGGATGTAATGTCTATTTTTCTGGATACTGTTTACCACAAAGAGCTGCTGCTTTTTGCTGCTGCATATGTATAGAGCTGGCCAGTATTTTGGAGGGTCGACTTAGCCAGTTGTTTGCTATTTTGACAACCAAAAATAGTATTTGTCAGAAAATGAAAGAGGAAAAAGACCTAAGAATTTGTGTTTGTCTGTTTCTAATTGAAGTTTCATATTTTATTTTTTAGGTAACATTTGACCCAGAAGTGTTTTTCAACATTCTGTTGCCTCCTATTATTTTTCATGCTGGTTATAGCCTGAAGAAAGTAAGTGTACTAATTTTCTGAGGAGAATAGTGGGAGTTTTTTGGTTTGGGTTTTTTTTGGTGGTTTTTTTTTTTTTTTTAAGAAAGAGACTGCTGATTTGTTCAGGAGTACAGTCTCCATTTCAAGCATTCTGTTTTTTAATAGCAGTAAGAAAAATCTCATGTCCTCCGTAGATGGTTAAGTCATATTGTTTTAAGAGAAAATACATGTACTTTTCACTATAAACACGTTGAACTCTATTTAATCTTGCTGATTTGTTTTCCTTTGAACATTGCCAGAGGTTAACGTCAATTTCATTTAAATTAAAAGATGTCCTGCTATGAATTGTTTTGGTCCTTCTCAAAAATGCAAAATGCAGTAAATTATGCTGAGAAGTGGACCCAAACCGGAATCCCGGTGGGGATGTGCCAGGCACTGCATGGCAGAAGGGCCCAGATTCTGCTCTCGCTTGGCGATACCATGAATTGGTGCTGGTTTTTAGTTTTGCAGCTAACTCTTAAATCTCTTACGAAAACATCTGTGTGGAAAGTTTCCTGTCAATAAGCTCCTTGTAGGATTTAATACATGGTTCAGGTTTGATTTATTCGATTTATTGAAGTTGGACAGAATTTACATTGGAGTAATGGAAGCAGTTCTCTGAAATGGAGGGGTGTTTCTATGCAAGTTAATTTATTAATGCAAGTGTAGTAGCGCGCTGTATGTTTTTGAACAGGTGATATAACTTGTTTTAAATAAGTATATAAACCTCTTTTTCCTATGCAGAGACACTTTTTCAGGAATTTGGGGTCCATTTTGGCTTACGCCTTTTTAGGAACAGCAGTCTCTTGTTTTATTATTGGGTAAGTGAACTCTTTCTATACTAAAGTTTAAGTTGATAAAGTGTATATTGAGCCCTCCAGAATGCCTCAATTTTGTAATTTGTTTGTTTGAGGATTTTATTTGTGTATCCTCCAGACAAAATGCAAATGTAACTTTTGCTGAAATTTATCCCACTTCTAAACAATACCGTCCCTTGAAATGATATTGTCAAGTTTGAATCACTTGACAAGTCCACGGTACTAAAGAGCGGCATTGAGTTTTTGATGTAATGGTCCAGCCCAAAACAAAACCTTGTTAGACTCTTACGGGAATGGACTTTAACTTGAATTGTGGACACTACTTGTAATAGAATTTTAGCTATCAAACTTCTAGAGATGTCCCTTTCAGTGCCTACATACGTGCGTGTGCTCTCTCTTTCTCTCTCTGCATATGTGTATATATATAATTCTATGTGTGTATGTACACACACATTTAAGATAGCTAATCACGTTAGTTTACTTGCATACAATCTCTTATGCTGCTAATATTATTGTGTCTGGTGTATGGATATTCTGAAATACAGAAATCCTGAATTGCATAGGTGACCTTGGTTTGTCTCTCAAAGAATTTTACTAGAGAAATACTTTGAAGGCTATTCTTAGCTCAGAGCTTTTGGCCCATGTACTGTGTTGGGAGAAGGAATACTGAGGGGATTTTTGAGCAGGAAAATGTTCCCTTTGATAGAAAAAGGAAACAACCTGTAGATTCTGTGTGCTAGTGGCGCGAACAGATTTCATGCTTTGCTTACTGGTTTTAAATTATATATTCTGGATCATATATCACTTGACTCAGTTCATAGGGAAAAGAGGAAAATTAATTTTGAGAGCTTAGTATTAAACTGGCAGTGTCCCATGGAGCTGTAGCATAACCAAGCCCACCTGAAATATTGTTACTTGTGCTTTTCCTTTGCCTGCCTGAAATGCATCAACTTGTTTGACTTGGACTGTTTTATCCTCTTTCTCTTCAGGAATCTCATGTATGGGGTTGTGAAACTAATGAAGTTGGTGGGTCAGCTCTCTGATAAATTCTATTATACAGACTGCCTCCTCTTTGGAGCGATAATATCTGCCACTGATCCAGGTAGCTTGCTGAACATTTTTTAATAACCTTCCAAAATAATCCTATTGCTAAGATTGTTGGCTGCATAGCACAAAGAAATTAACAGCACTTTATTTTCAGTTATGTTATGCTAGTATCTCTGATCCTCTTCTCTGAAACGCATGCAAATTCTGAGTGTTGTGAAAGCTGTTCGCTGTCGGTTTGGTGCTGGACTGGTATGATGTGATGGTATCTTTGGGGAAAAACGTAACTTTCCTGTTCAAATACTTTAAATATTTTTTCCCCCAGTAGGTTTTTTGTTTAGTGTGCATCAAGTCTAAGACTGCAAATAGATGAAATTATTACATTGTCTGGATAGCAGGACTTCCTTCTTTAGCTATGTTGCTTGGGACATTGGATAATTTAAGAGCAATATTTGAGGCTTTTAGGTTCTTTAGGTGTGGGGAATTTTTTTTTTCTCCTTCAAATGAACTTCATGTTTTACAAGTTTAAGCAGAAGAATGCTCTTCCAGCAAAGTAATTTGAGCTTTTGCCAAAATAATCCAGTCATCCTTCAAAGTCCAGCAGGCTCATGTAGGTGTCTTTTCTTGACACGTCAGTCTGGAGAGCCAATGTGTGTCAGGGGCCAGGGTAGGGAGTGGCGAAGTATGAAGCTTGACATTTAAAACAGCTTATTTGAGGTGCTCAGTGGTGATTTGTGTGAAAATGGAAAGTAGCTCCTGTGATTGAGCTGAGCTCTGAACAGCTGGTGGTTGCACACAATTTATGCAAAAATCACCAAGCTCATATATGGGAATATCTTCAAGATCATGGTCTTTCATCTCAGACTGAAGTTTCCTGAAAGGATGGTTATACATATTTACAGTCTTGCCCTTTTCAAATTCTGCACAAATGCACACTCCTGTGGCATAGTGTATGCTTTGGGGAATACTTAGGATTATTAGCACTATTTTACAATGGCTGAAATAATAAAGCTATGTCAACAATCCATACAGTCTTTAAAAGTAGCACGAGCTGCACAACGTTTTGTTGATTGTCTTTATGGAACATGTTCTACAAAAAATATCAGGACTTTGGTAGAAGTGCTTTGTCTGCCCCGTGCCCCTTCATCTTGGGGGCTTTCCTACAAACACTGTGCAGATGGGAGGACAGCAGAGCCACCTCCTAATGGAGCTGCCCTAAAACTGATGGTGGAATTACTTACCTATAGATAAACATGACTAGTCTGTTTCCCAGTTTAATTTTGATCCTGTACTTCAATTTCTGGGTTTTGTTGCTTTAGGCAAACTGGAAAGTCTGCTCCGTCAGCTCACACAGTCGTTCCTGAAGTCAGCCAGTGTGGTTTTTCTCTTTTCTTTCTGTAGTTACCGTGCTAGCAATATTTAATGAGCTGCATGCTGATGTTGATCTCTATGCCCTTCTGTTTGGGGAGAGCGTGTTGAATGACGCTGTTGCCATAGTATTATCTTCGTAAGTAACTACCTGAATTTCTACTCTGAAATTACTTTATTGCTTTTGGTATTTGTCTAAAATAAATGCTTTTCCTGAGAAATGTTATTTTGAATTTAAATGGATTGTCTTGAACTGAATTAATAAACATTACAAACGTTTGTCAAGATCCCTCATGCATACATACACCAGAAAGGCAAATTTGCCTTCAGTGTGGGATTGTCTCTTCTGTTGCTCAGGTGTTGCTGTTATGGAATAAAACTTTTCTGATACCACTTCTAACTTCTCATTGTGTTACTCTCTTTCTAGATCTATAGTTGCCTACCAGCCAACAGGTGAAAATACCCATGCTTTTGATGCAGCAGCTTTTTTTAAGTCTGTTGGTGTTTTCCTGGGAATATTCAGTGGTTCTTTCATGATGGGAGCAGTGACAGGGGTTGTGACAGCTCTGATATCCTTTTTCACGTTTAGCTCTTCCAGACTAGATGCTATATTCAGGTACTAACAGGGCTCACCTGTTTCCAACTATAGCAATGTTGACGCTAGCTTGTTTTAATCTGAGCGTGAAGATGTGATCCGTATTCATGTAAACTTTGTCTATAGAAAGGCATATAGGTACCCACAGAAATAATCTTTTTCCAATATAACTGTGGCCACACTGGAAATTTTACTGATGTTGCTGCATGCTGCAAGCCAAAGGGAGGCCCTAAATGGGCATGTCCTAATATTCAGTTTCATTTTAGGAAATTAAAAAAAATGTTTATTATTAGGCTTGAAAGACATCTCATGATAACTGGTGTTTTGATTCTGTTGTCAGCAAAATCATTAATAGCTATTTCTGACCCCACAGGGTTCTTTCTGAGTGTCCTGCATTTAACCTTTCTGCTGTCATCTGTCTTGGATAAGACTGCATCTCTACTAGAGTTAACATCATAACATGATGTGCTTTGCATGACCTGTCCTGCTCTCTTGAAGCTGACTGCTGCTATTTGAGTAGAGCTCTGAGGTGCTCAGCGAGCGATCTGTGTGGGTTTTGTTTTAGATTCAGGTAGTAGACCTTATTAAGACTGACCTGCTCCAGAAATTGTGATGTTTCTTCAGGAAAAAAAATCAAATTCTTTGCTTTTAGACTAGCTACACATCCCAGATTGCTTTGATCTGCCTAGGTTTCTGAAAACTCATCTAAAAGGGGTAGAATGTGATATTTTATACAATAATCATGAACCTGTGATTCTTCATCTTAAGTAATGATGTCTCAACCGTGTATATACACACCGTGCAGATTTGTCTGATATATGTCTGCATAATGGTAACCCTTCAGGTATAAGAGGAAGATGTGCTGTGATGTTCGGTTTTCCAGTTCCACTGTTCTGCCATCGATGTGGCCCAGAAGCATGATTCTTCATCTGGCTTTTAGGCTACCGGCCATCCATAGCTCTAGCTGATCAAATATTGTTGCTGTGGTTTTTGACTTGCTGGTTGGCTACTAATTACAGCTGAAATGCATTCAGTTCCATTTTGTAAAATCATGCTTCTGAAGCAGCAATTGGTTCTCGCTGTTTCTAATGTTTGTGCTCAGGAGGATGCATGAGGCTGGGAGTGGGGAGGCTGTTCAGAAGACAGCCTCTGTGGGTTGTTTAGTGTTTTGTTTGTTTTGTTTTTTTCTTTTTTGAAAATGAGAACACCACCACAAACAAAAAAATCCTTAAATTGTTGCTCAGTTACACAATTTTAACTATTTTCTTTTGCAAAAATACTTAATGTCATGCAATACTGTAGAAGCAAACTGTAAATTTGCTTTTTACTCTTCATAGCTCATTAGAACCCATAACTTTTGTCATGAATGAAGTGAATAGATTGTTATTCCCGTAGCTGTGAAGTACCTATAACTGTCCCTTTCTATGAGTGAGGGGTTTCATGCAGTCATTGAAAACTTTGAAAACAGGCAGAATATTTAGTTTCCAAATATGATGCAGATACCATACGTGGACTTCTTCTGGCTTTCAGTAAGCTGTCTTGGCCTCAATGTCTGTGGTTATTTTTATAACAATTAAGGTATTGTACCACTTTGTATTTTCCTTCTCAATTGCAGAATCTGCCTGATTGAAATGAAGTGAAGCAGAAAGCCATGCCTAAGGAATAAAGAAAGAAAGTTGTCTTTGCTTTAATGTTTAAGTTAAGAAAACAGAAATAATAATTTAATTTGAATTAACACTTCAATTTGGTCAATTATTATATGAAATAAGATGATGATTTTTTTCTTACCTTTCTCTCACCCTCCTCTTCCTCCAGAATAATGAGCATAGGTTTTCATTTCAGATTTAATGAAATGTTTTGATATGGCTACTTACAGTAACAGCAGGGGGCATAGAGTTTGATTCACAAAGCTGCCAGAAAAGACTGGAAATGAGGAATCTGTTCTGACAAGGGCTCTTGCCTAACTTCAGGGGAACAAGGTTCAACCTCTTCCTCTCCCGCGGAGTGACTGTGGCTATCCAGTCTCCCAAGCATCCATGAATGCCTCTTGAGCCAAGCACTGGGATAAACTTGCAGTGGAATTATCCGAGTGCTTTGTGGGAAGACGGGTTCTAGTTGTTGCTCTGATGGATGTTGCTTCTTCAGAAGCATGATGTTACAAAATGGGTCTGTTTAGGAGGGGAAAAAATAATCTAGCTCAGTGTAACAGTACATCCTCAAAAGTTTTCGAGAAATGGTTTATATGGAGAAGTGACTGTGTGGAGAATAAAAGCTGTTTAAAAAAATGCTGAGTTTTATATTTGGTGTAATGTCAACTGTAAGGGAGATATAGATATATTTTATGATGGTTTAGAGTGCAGCTTTCTGACAAAGCAGGGTTGCAGCTGAAGGTGTAGTTGGGGCATGTGTTTCAGTGCCCTTGCCCTCCTCCAAGTTAGCAGAGAATGCCAACAAGAAGTAGGTGTGGGTGGGGAGCGGGTGGCCGGCCTCAGGATTGCTTCGTCCTGACCAGGCTCCCATTGAAATGCTGCCAGCTGTTTGCCTCTGGTGTTAATCACTTGTGGCTTGTTGTGAATGCTGTATTCTGTGATAAAGCCCACGGGAGACTGTTTCCACTGAGTCTTCTGGGCTACCTGACTGCTACTTGCAGGAGGCAGTCAAGAGTGCTGTGAGCCCCAGACCTCCCAGGACCTGTGAATTTCCTTGTGAAAAGGGGGTGCTGCTCATTGCTTTTAGCATCCCTATCCCCTATTGAGCCATGACTCCCCAAGCAGTGGTGCTGCCATTAGGTTTAGATTGTGTAGTGCTGCAGAGAGCCCAGGATGCAGCTGTGTTACGCGTGGACAGCAATGGTGGATGACGGTGCAGTCTTGATGTGTCCATTGAGGTACCAATTGCCTTCATATGAGCAGGGGGAAGTGCCACCACCTTACTGTTTCAAGTGTCCTTGCTGTGCTCTTGCTGTCCTCCCGCTTGGATTTCAGAGAAGATTGTGCTACTTGTCAGCTTTCAGAAAGACCAGGGATCTCTCTACCACCCCTGTTAGCACGTGGTTTCTTTCTGTGTCTTCTAGTAGAGTTGCACATAGCTGTCTGCACCTCAGGTACAGTGAGCTGTTCAGTGTTTACAGGCTGACAGAGTCGTGATGAGGGAAAAAAAACCCCAAAAACTCTATAAATATGTGAACAACTTTTTTGTATGTAAAGAGCTATATTTAACACTACTGAAATCCATTCCACTTCTTCAGTAGCTGTATGAACTGTTAATTCAGTATGTGTTTGACGTTCCTCAAGTTTTGCTCTCCTCTGGAAGATGAACTTCTTTTTTCTTCCCATTGAAAGACTGAGCTGCTCTGATTGAGTTGGCTTTTACTCTGAAACACATCAACACAAGGAGAGGAGATATGTTTTGTTGTAGGCAGGATTTCTGTTTTGCCTCAAAAGTACAGAAGTAGCCATGCTTGCTGAAAAAGATTTGTCAACAAATCTGAGCAGAAAAAAATCTGATAAATCTCCTTCATCTTAGGGTTGCTGTAGTCAAGAACGGCCCTGTGAATTAAATGCTTCTGAATTTTATTCTTTATTTAAAGATGGGGGGATCTTTATTTGGGCAGGGAGAGGGGGGCAACCCAAACTGAAAACAAAAAAAAAACCCCTGAAAAACCAAGACACACAATCTAAAAGGAGCGCCAGGTATATATCCCTTCCCTGCTGACGCTTTGCAGGGAAACGTTGCATAGAGCAAGATATTACCTCAGAGAAGTGGAGCCACAGTTAAGCTATGGATATGCAGCAAAAATATCCAAAACTGACTGTTGCAAGGGGAGACCTTGATTCTGAAGTTTGTCTTGATGTGATGGAATTGATGTTTTTCAGCACTAAGTGTTCTGTTTTCCAGCTAGCATTGGCTGTTAGCACATAAAAGTGTTTTTCATAAATACTGAGTACAGAGAAGCCAAAGGATTTATTTTTTGATCCCTTAACAAATGACTTAACGTGACGAAGTTTACAAAGTTGCACTGCTTCCCCCTGCTGGAAACGGCTCTCTTCTTCTTGATGTCCTGGAGCACTTTCTTGCTTGCAGAAGCTTGTGGATTTACTGGTGAGTTGTTAGGATTCAAGCATATGGAGACAGAAATCTGTCTGTCTTAGCAGCCCTTTTTCCACTTTCTCATTGAAAAATGAGAAACATTGAAAATGTTTCTCCCAATGAGAAACAAGATGTTGGTGCTTTAAGCTTTTCTATGTTCTGTACAATGCCATCGAAGGGGCAGCTCACTGTGTGGCTTTTAAAAGCACTGGTTTGGTTCACGTACCCAACTCCCTCCTGATTCCAACCTGGAATCTAACTCAGTTGAAAATAAGGTTCATAAAATATCAAAGTTAAGGATGATGTATAAATTTAATAGAGCTTGAGAGGGGTGAATGTGTTGAGCTCACACAGTAAACAGGCTGATTTTTACATGTGATTCTGTTCACAGGTGTGGTGGCTGTCCTCTTCTGTGGAATTACCCAGGCGCATTATACATACAATAATTTGTCAGCTGAATCAAGAAGTCGCACTAAGCAGGCAAGACTGTCTTTCATCTTTTGTACATTGTATTGCCGTAGTATTCTGTGTACTATTGTTTTTGAAAAGCAGCTTTATTGCTTGGCCATTAACATGTGACTGTTTTCTCCCTAGCTCTTTGAGGTATTACACTTCCTGGCAGAGAACTTCATATTTTCTTACATGGGTTTGGCACTGTTTACTTTCCAGAAACACATATTCAGCCCAGTTTTCATCATTGGAGCTTTTGTATCCTTTTTCGCTCTGTGTGAGGTTTCTGTATCTTATGTGCCTGAAAACTTGTGGTGTCTGTTGGCTTTACCAAATAGAGGACGGCGGCTGACCTGAGTTTCCCTCATGTCTTGCGGGCACAAGAATTTTGAGAACAATCTTTGGTTACCCCTTTCATCAAATCCCTAAGGCTTTTGCACCACACAGTTGTTGGCTCTGTACCTGAGCAAGTGCTAGAAGTCATATAATTTCAATAGATAAATAAATGAATATGCTTTACTGTGTGACTTGGCTATTGAGAGCCAGCAGTGCTTGTGTTGCTCTTGTATTCGAACTTTGGGGGCCTGGAAAGGATTCATTTTTTCTCTTCACTTCCAACAGTCCCTTGAAGAAAACAAACAAACCTCAGGTAAATAAAGAGGATCATGGGTGAACAGAATATCTTTGAGCGATGCCCCAAAGGTAGAGGTCAAGTTCTCAGGCGATGGGAGGAAGAAGGAACTGAGCTGTGGTGCAGACCATGACGTGAAGGGTACGCACTGCTGAAAAGTGCTGGTGTTGGAGGTGGTTATCCAGTTCCCATCGTGCCTGGCTGACGTGGTACTTGGCTCTCAAATTCCCCAGAACTGAACACTTTTGTAGTAGTCACACTCATGTAAACTGGGAATCACTAGATACCTCTTTGCACCCCGCTCCTGTTGAAATAGCTTACATACCTATTTCTTCACTATATTCCTGGCTGCTTGAAAATTCAGAGCAATTAAAAGTGTGCATGAAAAAATGGGAACTAGTCTTCCAGTCTTGATTTCTCTCTGCCTGCTGCAGGAGTAGTGCTATAGGCAATGAGATAAAACCCAGTGAAACGGCAGGTAAAGATGGCCTAATCCAGAACGTATTTATTTTCTCTCCGTCTTTCCACTGTTTTCTCTCATCTCTGTACTGCTTCTAGGAATTTATCACATTTGTCTTTGTTTTCCTTTGGCCATTTACTTTTTTTCTGAAACAGTAATAAATTTTCTCCTGTGTATCCTCACGTCCGTTCTTCTGACCTAAAAAATGCTCCAGAGCCCTGCATCAGATAAAGATGTGAACAGAATGGTTGCATCTGGTATACTAAGCATTGTAATTTTTCATCTTTGCTGTGGCCTTCTGTCCTGTCTCAGGTTATGCTATCTGTCTTAGGTTTGTTTTCAGTATTTATTTTGTTCCTTTCTCTTCCTACCCACCTACCTTTTATTACCTTTTTCACATCTTTTTCTACCATTGCACTTAACCTTCTGTGGCCTCTTGAGTGTTTTTGTACCTTTGTGAGGAGGGCAGCTAATACTAGCACCCACACTTTGCCTCAACAGCTGTGGTCTCCATTGAATTAACACCTTGCAGGAGCAAAATGTAGAGGCATCATTAGCTGTTGAAAGAGAAAGGTTGAACTGCAAAGGCAGAGCTAAAGCCTCAGTGTCGTTGACATAATCCTAGCCATTTTTCCTATGTACATTGGTCATGATGGCTTCTGATGTCTGACTTCTGCAGTCCTCAAAAGGACTGCTATAAAAGTTGTTTGGAATAATTACATGAAGCTTTTTGTACAAAGTAATAATCAAAATCTTATTTTCTTAGAGACATAATTTCCTGCAGACAGTATTGCTTTACTTCAGCTATGGCAACAATCCAGTGGTGTCTAGAGCCCTTATGTGGTTTTATTTCTTTTCCGTAAGAGAGCTGTTTCATTCTTCTAATGTTGTTATGCCAGCAGCAAATGATCAGTCATTGGTGAGCTTCTGGTTGAGTTGGTGTTTTAGGATTTCAGCACATCACTCTAGTTTGTCCCAAAGTGTTCCTTAGACGATGGAGGGTATATTCAGCTTTCTGCTTCTTCACTGGAACCACCGGATGTTTTACGCTACAGTAAGGGAGGGAAGGAGTTTACTACATACTGTCATGAATTTCTGCAATACTCTTTTACTACTCTTTTTGAACTTCATTTTAGTGCTGACAAGTGTTTTTTGGATTTATCATCTTAGTAACTTTGTACTCCTAAGTGCTTGCCAGCCAGCAGGAGATTTTGCCTCTGCAGGAGCCGTAATGGAGTGGCCAGTTGCTGGTCTTATGTTGGTTTTCCTTCTGTATGTAGGACTGCATTTCTGTTGGTCTGAAACACATAATCGAATGGTGGTGGTGATAGTTGTGAATTTTTTAAGTAAAGTCTTCATTTGTACAACTGGTAATTTTAATACTAGGTATAATTTCACTATGTATTAAAAAACTTGGTTGTATTAGTTAAAATTTGCATTCTGTGCAATGAGTTCTGTATGCACATAATTAGCGAAAGTCTGTTTTATATAGACAGAGATAACAAGAACACTTGATATCAGGATGTAAACTTCTCGCTAAAACAGAAGATTCATGTTTGAGCCAGGTACCCAAGAGTGCATACCACAGGAAAGTGAAATCCTTAACCCTCAGCTGTGAACAGATTGCAATCTTTTTGGGCAGAGCTGCACACGTCTACCCTCTCTCCTTCTTGTTGAATCTGGGCAGAAGGCATAAGATCAGCTGGAACTTTCAGCACATGATGATGTTCTCAGGTAAAAGCAAAAATGTTTGGTGAAGCAAAAAATCTTATTTTTAACTCATAAGCAATTTATAGTACTACTTTCTGCTTTTATAATCCACATCCATGCATCCTGAATAGAAGACTTAATGGTTGTTGCAGCGTGCAATCATGTATCTTTCAACCTTTACAGAAAGTGTAATGTCTGGGAAGAGTGACATCTTGAAATGCCAGCTGCTGGCAGCAAGTAGTCACCTCATGTTGGTAATGGGGTATTTTCATTTGAAGTGCATCTGAAGGGGATGGGGGAATTGGGATGTATCTCTTCCAGAAGGTTATTTCTAGCTGAGATGATGTACACATTGTGCAGAAACAGATACCTGCTGAGTAGAGAGGCATATTTATGGGTGCCTCTCCCATGTAGTTGGAGAAAGCAAGGTATTTGACTTAAACTCCCTTACAACTTCTGTCACACAGGTAACTGTTTGTCATTTGAAGAAAATCATGGAGTGTGTGTCTGTGTGTCTAAACATGTGCATCCTCAGGAAGTGCCAGGGATGCCTCTGTACACAAGAGGGTGTAAAGAAGAGGGAGCCAGCCTATTTCCAGTGGTGCCCAGTGACAGGACCAGAGGCAATGGGCACAAACTGAAACACGGGGGGTTCCCGCCGAACATCAGGAAACAATTTTTACTGTGTCCAAGCACTGGCACAGGTTGCCCAGAGAGGTTGTGGCATCTCCGTCCTTGGAGATATTCAAAAGCCATCTGGACGTGGTCCTGGGCAACCTACTGCAGGTGGCCCTGCTTGAGCAGGGGAGTTGGACCAGATGACCTCCAGAGGTCCCTTCCAACCTTAACCATCCTGTGATTCCCCTACTGAAGAAGTCTGCAGATGGCCAAATGCCATGGCTTGGCCTTGCTAGTGGAGTTTCATAATCGGGGGCGGGGAAGGGGGGGAATATAGTCTGCCTGTGAACATGTTACTAACTAGAATATTTTTCCAGCTGATAACAATTTCATACCAAGAACTCATACTTCAGTTATGGAATCAACTGGAAAAGTGTGAGTTTTCATTCAGATTCAGGGAGCTGCTTGATTTCCATAATATGTTTTGTTGTTGTCCACAACTTTTTTCTTTCTGCATTTTTTTCCTGTTAGTTTCTGGAAATATTTACACCTTTTCTTAGCACTTGTGGATTCTATAAGTTACAGAAAACTACCAGGGCAAATTATGTTCTAAATCGTCCCAGGGCATAATTAATCAGGGAAACTGAGGGAATTAAAACTTGCTGGAGCCCAGTGCTTTCTGCCTGTCACTTTGTGCTTGTGTGGCAGGGAGGGAGCAAGGAAAGATGCTGTGTTATAAATAGGCACGGTTGCACTTCTGAAGTTCTGCTATTTCATTCTTTCGCATAGGTCTCAGGGGAGCCATGGCATTTGCTCTGGCTATACGAGATACTGCTACTTACTCACATCAAATGATGTTCTCAACAACTCTCCTCATCGTCTTTTTCACTGTGTGGATTGTCGGTGGAGGTACAACTCCCATGCTGTCATGGCTGAACATCAGGTCAGTAGGCAACTGTGTGCTGGGGAAACTTCACTTTTCAAGTGGCAACTGTGCTAATCGGGCATAGTCCTACAGAACTTACTTGATGCTTGCTAGAGGTGTCTTAGGTATTTAGAACATTATGTTTTATAGAGGAAGGTGCTAGTGCAGACTGGTAAAGAAAACGTACTGATGCTGCTGGGATTCAGTCTAAAGCTCTCTGAGGCTCTGCAAGTAGGTATCTAGGTCCTTGTTAGCCCAGCAGGATATGGAATAGTGTTGCCTGATACAGCAGCCCCTATATTGAAAAGAAAGAATTAATCTATCTAGTCCCATATAAACTTCTCTTCCTATTATACTAAGACATTTCCCTGTCTTTGGCTCTTGATAATGACCCTGTTATGTTTTTTAAGTTAAATGGAGTCTTTAGTGGGTGGTGCTAAACTGAAGGCACTTTAAACATCTATTCAAACAAACCTGATATTATCTAAACAACTGGGATCCTCCTAGTCTTCTGGGTGTTTTTCCTCCTGTTTTGAGGAGACCTGTGAAAATGGTAAGTAGCATGATTATAGATGTTTGTCCGTAAATCCTGGCCAATACTTAGTACTTTCAGGCTGCAAGTACATTCGTGTTTGAGGATACTTATCAACAGAAGTGCTAGAGAATCATGAATCAATCATTATTAAAGACCACATGTGTTACCATTCTGTGAAAGTTTTGGCAGTTGGGGGGGCAAAGGTAAATAGAGTGGAATTAAAACAACATACACTGTACAAACCCTTCAGTGCATTTTTCATATGTAAATTATTTGTGCTCTTTGGCACTTGAAAGCTTGCTTTGTCTTGCTTTCTAATTGTGCTAACCAGAATTTGTATCCCGTTGTCTTGTGATAGGATAGGAAAAAACAATCTTAGGTAAAACCAGTTTCAGTCTTTGGAAGAACTGATCATTCTTAGGGACTGGTGCTGCTTTTGGAAAACTTAAGTGAACTGCTTGTGGCAATAAGTAGCAGGTGCTTTCTAGGTTGGCAAAAAAAAAAAAAAAGGATGGGACTCCCAAAAATGCTTGTGAACCCTTCTCATTGAAGGTAGCATGCTTCCAGCCAGAGACGGGCATTACAGCAGTGATTTACAGTATCTCAGCTCTGACTAACAGCAAATATTGGGAAGTCCTGGTTTCCTTTTTTTGGTGCCAAATAAATCAATTTCTGTCCTTTAAAACTGTCTTTAAATGCAAGTTCCAGATGTTTGGCTAGCACACCAGAAAGAAGCATCACTTCCATGTAGTCAGGCTCTCTGAAGGTCATGTCGCTAACCACAGGTAATGCAACACCTGGTGTGAAGTCAACAACAAAAACAATTCCAGTGCAGTTGTGTCATGAATGATCGTGAGATACCCTATCATAACGATATTTCTAAGCCCAGCCTGACTGGTTTCTGTTCCCACGTGAGAGCTCTGTAACGACTTTAAAAAGGTGCCTGGAATAGGTGCCATGTGCAGCTTTCCATTTGGCACCTCTGGCAACAGAAGGAGATTTCTGTCTGATGGTGGTATATAAGGAATAACTGTACTAGTACACCTCCGCAAGCAGGGCAGGCACAGTGTCTGCGTAACCGGCAGTGTGCATAGACTGTCCAGGGCGTGGGGTACGAGGGAGCAGGAGATGAGTTCTGGCCAGCAGTACGCAGGTGAGAACGCTGCTTGCCGTCTGCTTGCAATGGCCGAGTGAAGTCTGCCAAGATCTGCCTGCAGCCTCTGCGATGGCTGATGTGAGGATATCCCTTGTCTGATCTCCGCTTGAGTGGATTCCAAAGCATCTTTTGAAGCACGGCTGCAACCAGGTCAACAAAACTGACTCTAACAGCTCTGATCGTAGGTGCTGGCATCCTGAGCCTTCTGCCCTGCTGCCTGCACCCCTCCTGTTGAGGGAGCACAGCTGGGTATTTCCTTCAAACCTTGTCATCCAGCAAGGGACAGGATGCGCTGCTGAACAGCTAAGTGAAGAGGACTTGTCTTCAGTCTGCCTGTATCAAAAGGCAGCTTCTGAGTGCAGTCAACCATTACCACTGCCACAGGGCTCCTTCAGTCGTCAGCAGTAGGACAGGACTGAATTGTAGCATGTGGCTCAGCTCCTGGCCAACTGGAAACCAGTTCTGAGGTAGCAGCTTTTTTTTTTGCTTTTTTTTTTTTTTTCTTTCTCCCCATTGAGCCTAGGAAGCAGTTTGTGGAAGCGTCCAAGAATATGCACTCACTCCTTTAGCAGGACTAATCTAGTTCAGTAATGAGACTCCATGAGCCTGGCTGATGAGTTGCTCCTGAAGGGAGAAAGGGCTAACACTGTATTCATTCCAGGTTTGCCCTTTGGGTAGGCTATACTTGCAAAAATCATTAATGTGGCCAACAAGGCAGAACAGCTGGAAAGGCTATGATACCATTCCTAGAGGAGTAGCTGCCAAAAGGCACTTGGCTGAACCATAGTTTTGAGTGTTTAGCTGTAGCTTTTTGGGAGATTTACCCACTCTTGCTAGTAAGTAGTAATTTTAACTGTCATTTGTTCTGCATGGTTGACAGAAAATAAATGGTTAACTTCCCTACTAAGGGAAGAATATCATGTAAACAAGGGACCTCTACACAGGAAGTATTTCAGAGAACTGCATGGGTCTGCCTACAGCTTCCTTGATAGGCACTGCTCTATTAATGATGGAGATGGCACTTTTTGAGACGACATGAAATCAGATTTGTGCCAGGAGATGGCAGTCGTGTGCAGCTGATTGATAATTAGACACTCGGTGCTGGTAAAGTACCCTTTGTGATAAAGCCCTTTCTTCTGGAAAGCAAGTCCTGTCTGACCTTACAGGTTTAAGAAAGGGACAAATTAGTTTCCAGCTGAATTTTAGAAATGCTGCTTTATGCTGCTTTTCTCATTTCCATCCCTTTCTACCCAGTGGAAGAGATAGGCAGGAGGAGATGAAGATGAGATGCTGTGCCAGTGCCTCGCTCGGCAGCACAATGCAGTCCTGAGGCTTGTCCCTGGGGTGGCCTGGGGTGCTTTCTGAACCTTGCCACTTGCCCATTAGGTTAGATTGCAAGAGGCTGGAAATAAGTAGTGCTCCCATACAGGATTATTTAGCAGAAAAGAGGTTAAAAGATAAAAGGTGGTTTGCTTCCTAGATTAAGTGAAGGGACATAAGAAAATAATGCCATTTGTGTGTTGGACTTAAATGTCAGGATTTGTGCGGACTCCTAAAAGTCCAGCTCTAGTGTGAAGTTCACACCAGTTGTATCCTGGTTGACTTTGGCCTTTGTGGAAGGAGAGATGGAAAGCCAGTCAGCCATTACAAAGTCCTCATGAAGTAGTTGGCCTTGTTGCAGTGTGGAGGTGAGGAGAAGACAAGGGCCTGCTTTAACAAAATATCGACCAGGCTGACTGACCCTTCAGGGTGGTTTAGCTTGCCTGGTCATTGTGTGGCAGAGTGGCATTACTGTAATCGTGTGGGTACTGGTCTGCCCATCAGTGGGCTTATGGGTGGCCCCTTCGATAGTTCCTGTGGACTGTGATGGGCTGAGCTTCTTTCGTAGGAACTGCAGGCGCATGTCTGTTGTACTGGGCAAGTCAGGGGAGCGAAGACGGATGTCAACACCGAAGGGTCTTATTTAAGGTTGTGCCTGCGCGATTTAAGTGGAACAGTACCTGAGAGCTGATTCCAGCGAAGACTTTCAGCCTGGCTTGATACCAGTACATTCACGGGGAGACAGTTGCATGCACGGACGGGGCAGTGCCTACACAAGGGTCCAGAATTGCTTTGCTGTGGCTCAGAGGCAGAGGCACATGCCTCTGGCCGCACCGTTAATTGCATAGCAATTGGGATGCATGCTTTGTTCTTTAAACTTCTGGTGGTCCCTTCTTTCCCATGATGTGAAATGTATTAGAAGTAGGTGAGGGATAGAGAGGCTAACATGAAAATTAAGTTCTGGTAAAGTAAAAAGGAGTATAAGGAGGAAAATAGGCAAAAATGCCCTCTGCCTCCTCTTGCTCTGTTCTGAATGTCTCAAGTAATCAGAAGAGCAGGTATCTTTCCAGATAGGGTATGTTACCAGTGTACCAGGGTCCACTGATCAGGCTTAAATGTACAGCTAAGCAGAGGACCTATGGTTTGTAGCAGAGACTTAACTTTTGTTTACTGCTTAACTGGTTGGAAAGTGAGGTCATGACAGAAAAATCTGAGTAAAAAATAATGGGATCTTTAGATGCTTTTGATTTCTGCCACTTAACGCTAAGCGAGTTAAAAATTAATACCAGAAACCAGAGTTAAAGCCATGATGTCATGTGTTTGAATTTCTTGGCTGTCTATCAGTGAGATGTATCCAAGCATGTGAGTGGTAAACAGTTATAGTTTTCTAGCAGTAGTTTTTTTTTTTTTTTCGTAGAAACTAAAGCATAACTTGGATATTAAAAATACAGTCTCATCCTTTGAGACTAAAACAAAGAAACAATTTCCTGCCTGAAGTTTTAACAATTTCAGCAAACTCAAGAGCCCTGTAAATCAAAACCACTGGCAAAGTTCCTCTTTTCAGAAAAGTAGCTGATTCATCGTTTCATTCATCTGTCACAGGAAAAAAAAGGGAACTCCTAGCATTTGTGTTGCAAAATAATGTTTTTTCCACTTCTCATTAGAGGTTATTGACCTGGTTCTTTTCATGTTGAACGAAGCAACATGTAGATTAATGCCTTCCTCTCCTTCATAATCCGCTTCATGGAAGCTCATGTTTATTTTAATGAAGTAATTTCAGTTGTACTTAGCAACCTTTTCCTAAATCTTAAAGCATTATGTCTTTCAACTTAAAATATTTTAGTTATCTTTCTACCATAGATGTTAAAGGTTGTGCAGACAATGTCATCTTAGATATTTACTGCCTTATGTCTGATTTTGCAAATACAATCTTTTTAAGCGCTTTCTACTTAGTGGGTTTTTTTAACATTTTTTTTCTTTAAATGAGCAAGCTGAAAAAGAAATCTGGAAACACTGACTCTCACATAGCTGCTGTGTGAACTACCTAACTATCTGGGATGGTGGTAAAACTGACAGCTTGGTGGCAGTCTCGGGTTATACTCTATTGGCTTACCCAGGGTGGTCCAATGATAAAATGTCCATTTCTTAAATACCCTGCCTCAGTGTGCTGTGATGGCAGGAGGCGAGTGTTGATCCTGGGATCCAGCCTTGTGTTATGTTCCGGACAGGAGTGGGGGATGTCTGATAACAGGTTACATCCTTCCGTTTTGCAGCCTGTTTCCATTATTCTACAACTTAGATCCTTCACTGCTCTCTGCTGCCCTTGAAGGGCAGATGCACAGACACAGGCGCTGTCCCTTGCCCTCTCTTGTGGGCTTTTTCCTTTCACCATATCTTCTTCTGCACTGTTTTCTCCAGTTGTCTTTCCCAATCTAGTTTCTTTCGTCTTCCTCCTTCTTTCCCAATCTCTAGTTTCTCATCATCAATCTTGAATCTCTCTTAATGGAGGTGCAGTGCAGCCTCCGAACCTCCAGCCTCACCCCTCTGGGCTTTTCCCTAGGTGGGAAAGAGATTTCCTCCTCTTCTGGAAGTAAGCATGGGAGATGCTTCCTTATCTCTGTTCTTGTGCTCTGAAACATAGCAATTCACACCAGAGAGAAAAAGTGTGGGGGAGGCCCGGACTCTGTAGAAGCTGGATTGAGATATATCCAGAACACATGGGTGGTATGGATTTAACTGCCAAGCTCTGGCAAGCCTCAGCAGGCAGTTTCAGGAGTCATTATCTTGGTTAGGTCAAGTAAAGGAATACCCAAATGCACCCTAAAACCAACCTGAAACAACTTTTCCTAATTCCAGGGTTTTTTTAGTGGTCTCTTTGTTTATTGGTTTTCTTGCTTTTTTTAAACATGGTGGTGGGAATTATCTTCTTCCTCAGCCATCTTCTGAGAAACAGTTGAACTCTTCCAAAATAGATAAAATTTTCCAAAAATGCTGCACTCATTATAGACATCTGGGAAAACTTCAGTATACTAACTTGGCAAAGACACAGCAAAGAGAAGTCATAGAAGGGAAGTTATTGAGCAGTTTTTAATTTTAGTTTTTGCTGCATATGCAGAGCCGTCTCAGTGTTGGCCTTTCAGGGCAGAGTGCTCTGACCTGGAATGTATGTCGGTATGGAAGAAGAGCTATTGAACCACGAATCCAAAACAAATCTATCCAAAGTCTGCTATTTGCCTTGGCCTTCAAAGATTAGATGAGTGCATGCTCTTCATAGCGCAAGCTATGGCTTTAAATATTTGGTTCGTCAAGATGTGAGCCTGCAATCAGGATGTGTACACCTGCTCTTTGTAAAGTGAAGGCCCTGTGGATTTCTGATCATCTGGGCTTTTATTTCACATAAGCAATATATAGTTCACGTAGCGTGCCTTCATGGAAAAACAGGGAAAAAAACCCCACAAGCTGCTGAGGAATTTACATGGAAAGTACTAGAAACCAAACATGCGTTCACTTGTGTTTTTCTTTTTTTAAGTACAATTGAAAAAGGCAAAGCAAGGAGTAAAAGCACACTCTGCTATGACTGGAGATTTATTAGGTTAAAGATTTTTAGTCAATTGTTAGTTAAACCAAGTGATTTAGTATGTATTGCCAGTTGTATTGGACTGCTCTGAAACGAGGCAGTATTGATGACCTCTGTCATGACTTTCTCTAATAACTTTTTCTCTTTTAGTCCGTGTGCAGGTCCGAAGTGGTAGGAGTTGTCTTGGATTGGCTCTGTCTCTGTGTAGCAGCTCTCTGGAGAGCTATTGAATCTAATTTTCTGGGGGAGCTAGCCTGAATACAGGTGTTTTGCCAGCCTGAATCTGAAGGAATGAAGAATATTACTGGACGTCTCAATCATAAAGTGCTGTTGTTAATTTTTGTGATTTTTGTCACTTTGTCATTGTTCTGCCATTCTTATTCTTGTATGCTTTGTCTTTTTTGATTGGGTAGGGTTTTTTTTTTGTTTGTTTTGTTTTGCTAGGGAGCTCTATAAAACTACCATCTCATAAACATTTTGTTACTCACATTGCATTCTTGTACTGTACCAGAGTTGGTGACCATGTTCCATCGGTGGAAGAGATGAGTGAAAGCCGCTGGCTGTATTTCAGGTGACACTGTGCCTTCCTTTATACCAAATTAACCTGGTGCTTGGCTTTCTTCATCTTTATAACACTGTGTGTGTGCTCTTTTTCTATACTATGGCATGCTGCTGCTGCTTCTCCTTTTCTGCAGGGTGCCGTAGATGTTCCTCAATTCTGAGTCTGTTCTCTTCTTCCGAGCTGGGAGAGTGTGGATCACACATCATGTCTTTAGCTTAAAAAAAAAACCCACAAAACACCACTTCCTTTAACTCTTGCGTATGGGTAATTAATGAAGCAAAATTAGTGTCTCTGGCCTGGGAAGACTTGAAAGCTGATAAGTCATGGATGCGATCCTATGATCCTTAATCACACAGGTATTCTTAAGTATTCCTTGGGGTTATTTCATACAACTCTTCAGGTTGGAAGGGGCTTCTATAGATGATTTAGCCCAACCTCTTTGGGGATGTTTTTTAAAAACTGAGAGTTATCAGATTGCTTTATAGGAAGATGCTAATAAGAGTGGAGATAAACCAGAATCCTAGTCTTCTCCAGTTGATGGTTTCTATAACTGACACATGGATAGAGAAAGAAGGAAAAAAAAAATCTGTAACTGGCAGCTATAGGAGAGTGTGTATTTGTATGCCTGTGTTTGTGTGTATATACATACATATATATAAAAAAAAAAAAAATATATTTTTATATATATGAAACACAGAATATTTATATAAAGAAAACTCTTTGGAGTGGGGCAATGGTAAGTTTTTCATTTATCCTGTCACACTTGAAGGTTCCCAGCCAACTACTAAATTTGCCAGAGATGCAGTACCTTAGCTTGTATAGAGAATTTGAAAACTATTGTTTATTACAGTTAGTCTTGGCTGTTGGCACACTAATTACATATGGTAGAATGTAATAAAGCCTAGCATTTTGGTAACTTGTCATCTATGTGTTGCAGGGCCTTGGAAAGGTTTTTGAAGTATCAGAAGAAATGGTTCCACCCATTTTAAAATGACATAGAGGAGAACTTGTAGTAGTTCTATCTGCTTTTTTTACCATTCATTTCCATACATTTAGTTTCCACTTTGCGTTCCACATTTTGTATGTCAACCATTTTCTACCACACTGCTTAAATTACTGAAGTATACATAGGCTTAGTGTTTGAGGGATCAAATCTGAGTAACTGCTCTCCTACATGTGATGCTGGAGTTCTAGCAGTAGAATAAGAACCAAGAAGGTCAGGCGTCAGTTAGGAGCAGAAATGTGGTGCTTTGGTATTGGGAGTTAGGAGCTCAATGCTAGTCTCTTTGCTATTACAGAGTTCTTAAAGCGTGAAAAGCCTTTTGTGCCTTAAAAACAACAAAAAAAATTAATTAGGGAAGAGTGAAGAAATATACTTAAATTGGATTTTTACTGTAGCATACTCTTGTCTACATATTCCAGTGAACTTCCCAAGGCAGAAATAAAGATGGCTGAACTTTATGTACTAGTAACTGTCTGTACTGAAGTATTAAGGTATCTATCAAATACCAAATTGATGCAAATGGGGGAAATAGATGGATTTTTCACCAGTTTTGGGATATATATGCATTGTTACAGCTGAAAGACTGCTCATATTCTTCATCTGACGTCTGTTTTTTAAGAGTTACTTATTTGAATTGCTACTGTACACCCTCGGGGAATCCACAGACGCCTGCTGCAGTGGGCTTTCAGAACGGGTGGAGGGGAAAGCAGAGATGCTTGCTGGCATCTGCACTGCCCTGGCCTTGGCTGTCCCACAGCCGATGTGCTCCCCAGCCCTCATCACGCAGTCTGTGCCCCTTCAGCAAAACACTGTTTTCAACCAGAGCTTGCTTGCTCGCCTGCCTTTCTGCTAGGGGGTTTGAGCAAAACACCACAGTCATTAGCGATGCTACCCTCTCTGTGCCCCTGATCTCTGAGAGGGGATCTGCGTAAATCAATCCAGTAACAATTTTTCTTAATTTAAAAACTGGTTAAATAAATGAGATCTGATATTGGCCTTTACAGCACATTTAAATTACCTGAAGCTTTTTAAATGTACTTAGGATGTGAGATGGATTTTTTCTTCAACAAAATTATGTTGAAGACATACATGCATTGGCTTTACTTTTAATTATGGAAGTAGTTAAGTAAGGATGAAGTAACTGAATGTTTTCTGTGCTTCTCTTCACTGTAAAGGAGGTTGGGAGAGACTTGACTGGTTTTTGGTGTTGTTTTATTTCAGGGGTTGGACTAGATGACCTTTAAAGATCCCTTCCAACCCAAACTATTCTATGATTCTATGGTAAAGATGGTACTTTCTTAGAAATTTGGGGCAGGGCCTGCAAAAACGTGATGCTTGTCATGAGGCCAGGGTGTGTATACCTTGAAACTTGAAGAGGCAGACTTGCTATGAAAAATAAAGCTCCCTATACAATTCATGCTAGAATAGAGGATAAGAGACACAGTAGGCTGGTTGAAAGATGCAAAAAGTAGTTGTGGGAATTCAAAATAGTAATGTATTTTGTGTTAATCTGTGAACTGAGGAACACACTTTGAAACATGAACTTAAAAAAAAAAATGATTTATAGAAAAGAATTAATTAGAAATACTCAAAATTTAAATTCACCTGAAGAATAACTTTGAAAAAAATTTAAAATGGACAAGTCTGCGTCAAGGTACTATTTCAGTATTGAAAGAAATGTCTGTAGTAAGAACTTTTTTCTAAAAGTTGAACCATTTTAATATAGAAAAGCTCTCTTTTCCTCTTCAGCACAACGCTGAACCCAAACACCTGGCCTATGATGTACTATGACTTTTCACTGAACAGTATGGTTGTCCCGCTTTGGTCCTTCCCTAAGCCCCTTTCCTCTGCCTAAGGGCAGTTAAAATCCCCAAAACAAATGCACAACCTTGTAAGTCAAGTAAAAGCTGAGACATTCTGAATTGTTTGGATTTCTTCCGTACTGTGAAGTGAATGGGTAGCCCAGTGAGTTAAAACTATTTAGGGAATGCCAGCTATGTTCATCTTCTGGAACGAGCTTCTTGAACTCCCTGTTCATATTGCCAGCTGCACGGCTAACATGAGCGTGGTTGCTGTGCATAGCACGTTGAACCTCCCCAATGTGCAGCTGGAGTTTGGAAAGCCACAAATCTTTTTTTTATTATTTTTATGTGTATTTATAAAGGAATGTGCAATCTTACATATATTGCCATACTGAGGGGGTTTCCTGACATTGCTTGTCAGCTTTCTGCGTGAGGCTTCATTGGGTAACTTGTTTGTCTGCAGAAAACCCTTCTTATGTCTTTGCTGCTTAGTGACAGCCTAAGCAGTAACATCTAAGCCCTTGTAACCTTTCAGAGCTCTTGTGTGGCATTTTATTTTGGCATGTGTTACAATCCAGCAACACTGTCTGTCCAGTGTTCCCCTAAACTGGTGAAGCTTCTTAGTCTGGAGGCTGGTCAGTGCCAATGAATTCTCAGGCCAAATGTGCCTAAGGGTTAAGATGACTCTGTATGTGGAAAAAGGAAGTGATGAGGAAAGAAAAGAGACTCGGGAAAAAATCCAAGCAGAGGACTGGGCCAGCACTAACTCTGTATGAGGCTGCTGCAGGTTGTCTTAAAGCGGCCTTCTGGATTTTCCCTGAAGTAGTTCATGTGAGGACTTGGGTTGGCCGTGAGTCCACAAGGATGACTTAAAACTTTAGTTTAGTGCCTACTTTTCTTCTTCTATTGTTCTATTATAAAGTGCTGCCCTGGAAGTTATTTGAAGGTGTTCCCTTTTAGTTTAATCCATGCCATCCTCTATGCCTGAAGGTAAATCATGTCTGGATCACTGCTTGCCTTATGCAAGCACATGTCCCTGGGACACACAAATGATATGGTCTTACCAGCAATGTTCTGTTGGTTTCTGGTGATCCTCAGGGATGTTGCATAAACACTGTGGCTAGAAATGGCTGACATAAAGTCTAGGTAACAAAGAAATTGCACTAAACCAGCTCAGTCCCTTCTAAGAGGGGAAATGAAGAAGTTAGCCATTTCAGACAACAAGTTTTTGTTAGTGCGTGCATTTTCCTATACTTATTATGCAACATGATAGGACTGAAACACAACACGTTTGAGACTGACAATCTTACCTAACATTTGAGGTTGGAGGTCTAGGTTCTACAAGAGAGCACAGAGATTAAGGCATGAATAGGATTTAAAACTAGACAAGTCTAATCTTAATAAATAGCTACCCCCAAAACAGACCAGAAAAATGTGAACATAATTACAAGGATATAATACCCATCTTGGATAGGAGCACTATGTGAAAGGATGGTTCAGTAATAAGGTGCTCGTTGACTATGCAAAAGCAAGTAGACAGTTTCTTGTTAACATATTATTCTGTAATCATCCACCATCTCATTATACAGACCTACTCAGGTGGGAGGCTGGACTAGACAGACCTCTTGTTAATCCACTGTGGCTGTGTTATGTTAAGTGAATGAAACTTGCAGCAAATTAATATTATGAGTCTTTATAAAGTATTTTTGTTGCTTCACAGTGCATTAAAACTTGGGGTGTGAGTGGCTTTTTAAAATCATATATTTGAGCCATTCTCAGGCCTATCTGGCAGCTAAGTTGTTTGGTGTGTCAAATATTTAGGCTGGGCTTATCCTTAGTCTCTGGTTTCTTGCTGCTGGACATGAGGGATGCTCTCCACTGAAAAGGATGCCACCCACAATTCACCTTTTAAGCCAAAAATAGTATTTGCCAATGTCGCAAAAGAATTGACAACAAAGGTAAGCAGTTAAAGTTGATGCCGAGATGGAGTTAAAGCTCTTATCTACAGCTAGTTGCTGCTTGAGTGAAAAAGTATCTTGTTTATAGGTATGTAACTGCAGGGGAATAATGGACAACTCTTCCTCAAACTATTCTTATAACCTCTCTGAATGCAGCTTTGCTGGGTGCTTAAAGTGCTTTTAAAATGCATTCTGCCAAACTTACAGCATTTGCAACCCTCAGTAACACCACTTGCTTTGTTTTCCTAATGTTTCTGTAGGGTTGGGGTTGACCCAGATCAGGATCCTCCACCTACTAATGACAGCTTTCAAGTCTTACAAGGAGTAAGTAATTATGTTACTTCTGTATTAGGCTGATCTTATTTTATAACTAAGATGACAAAGAACTGCAGAAGCTATGTGCATGGATAAAACCTTTCTCTCCTAGCTGGCAAGTCAGTAATGCATTTTACTTTCTAATATTCAAGTAATGCCCACTGAAAAACATTCTGTAGCGTTGGGTGTAATGCTATAGCATTCAAATTTTTGTGTGTACATATATATATAAGGCATCAAAAACTTTCCCAAATCTACTAATACACTCTATTTAACAATGTGCTTTCTTCTTCCCCCACCCACTCAACGTGCTTGCTTTTAACATGCTACAGCAGAAACAGTCCTCCCCACGACTGACCAGAGATAACCCTCTTGGCTTCTGTTCAATAATTGATACCAAATTTTGGGCCTAGGACTTGCTTAGTATCAAAGATTACGTTCGCTAATCCCAGCTCAGCTTCTGTAAACTGTGCCACAAGCCAGCTGGATCTTGCTTGTACTACCTGCCACCTGTATGAGGCAAAAGGAGCACTGGAAAATTGTCATTTATATTCAGCAAACTGTTGCTGTGAATTTTTAGTGCAGCTTTCTATGCATCAGTAACAACCCAAGAGTTGACTTCCCCCCCTCCCCCCCCCCCGCAACATACTATTGGCAAACAAGAGTATCAAAAGAATATTGTTTGTAGCAGAAGTTTCATCTATAAATTGAGTGAATTCACAGGAGGAGTGAAAGGTCTGGGAAAAAAAAAATACCGACCCAACATTTCCTGAGGCTTAACTGGGAGCTTCCTTTGTCCAGACCTTAGCTTACACTCTCCCAGAGTACTGCTTGACACTAATTGTTCAGTAGCACAACTGGTTGCTCATGTAGGAACCTGCTAGAGGAAGTTGAATGGCAGGAAAGACGGATGACTTTGGAGCCAGAGGATGCATAGTGTGCAAGTGTGTGAACTCTGCTTTGTAAACCTCAGGTTGTATGACGGTGGTGTCCAGGCTGGTCACAGATACGTGCACGGAGTACTTGCTGTATTTGGGGTCAACTTTCTTATTAGTGGTTTCTCCTGCCTTGCCTTTTTTTTTGTCACAGGTTGTACAGATAAGAGTGATTTGCTCGGGAACCATGTCTTTTATTGCAGAAACTGCATTAGGCATCTCTGTGTTCTTTGTAGAAGCCTGTGTCCAGCACACAAAATAGATTCCGAAATGGTGGGTTTGGGTACCAAAAAGGGTGAACTTGGTTTTGTAGCTATCTGGAAGCAACCAGAAGGCCAGGCCTCAAAACACCTTCTGCAATGAAGGCCACAGGTATTGCATAGAACCAAGGTTAGGAAGTGGTATCGTGGTAAGATGGATTTGGCTAGTTAAGGATGAGCTTGTCAGTATTTGAGGAACTGCTTTAACAAGAAACAGAGCATGAGTATTCTGTTCTCATTCAGTGTCTGGGTGGAAATAACTTGTTTGCTTTTTTCCCATGTAAACATAAAGCACTTACCCATTTGTTTCCCTCTTTAGCTGTGCATTGCATTCCTAATTGACTCCATTAGTCAGTTCCCTTTGGATTCCTCTTTCTTTCACCAAGCCAAGATTAGCAGCATGTCACAGTTAAAGAAAATACATAATTTGGGAATGAAAATGTACTAATCTTTAACTCTTGGTGGATCATGGATTCTTTGCAGATCAGAAGTACACAGGGCAATCCCGTCTTGTTCTTTGTCAGTAGTTTGGAAGATGATTCAAACAAGGCATTCTCACTTCATCTGTTTTCCTGTGTTTAACTTTGGCCTCTGGCCAAAACAAAAACCAGTTCAAAACAGTAACAAAAGTAAAAACAAATGCAGCTGCAGACCAGCTGGTGTGATGACTTGCAGCACAGCTAGTAAAGGGATTATATTTAACACTGTTAGCAGTGGTAGATATATCTGAATATCTGAGTTTGATCTAGCACTTACAAAATTTGTATGACCTTCCTCAATAGTGATTTTTGTATGGATCCCCTGTTCTTTTAAGTGTGATACTTTTCATCAGGTTTGCAAGAGTTTATCAGGTATGGTAAATTCCGTTGTTCTTCCAAGGAAGCAATAGGCTTAAGGAAAGAACATCAAATAGACCTAGAGTTAAGGAAGCCAACCATGCAATGAATAGGGGTCAATCTGGATTATTCCAGTTCATTTATTTGGGGAGGAGAATGGACATGGGACGTCAGTGAGGCTTATTTGTCAGTTTTGGACTTATTTCTGTGTCCATTACTGCATTAACTGTGTGATAAGCTTTTAGAGTCAAGGGAACTTGGTGGTAGAGGGCTCATTAAGGTAACTTGAGGGTAATGAAGAAGAGGGCCTACTTCTTCTCTGCAGTCATTTCTGGTCTTTCTAGGGAAAGTAACCTTCTCAGTATAAGCATGTCTCTAAATAGCTTTCTTCTGCAGTCCAAGTACAGTATTGAAGTAATTTGGCTTTTTTGGACAGGACGTTGTAATGTGAATGACTGGAATGTATGATGTGTGATGTGCTTTTTTCCTGCCTGAAATAATTGAATGTGGTTTTTATCTTATTTTTAGGATGGCCCAGATTCTGAAAGAAGAAACAGGACAAAGCAGGAAAGTGCTTGGCTCTTCAGACTGTGGTATAGCTTTGACCATAAGTATCCTTTTGAAAACACAGCTTAGCTTCAAGGCATGAAATGTTCACTTTTTTTCCCTTTTCATGTACCCATATGTAGCCTTAAGCACTTGAGAGAGTCAAACAAGAGAAAGATCAAGTATTTGACAGGTTCAAGGCACAGAACTGAAGCTTGAACTCACTGACTCAGAAGACGGACCTTTCCTTTCTCTAATGCATGGTATGTCACGCTTGCTGTAGGACAGAAACCAGTCAGTTCTAGGAGCTGAAGTTCCTTCATAAACAGTAAGACAGACAATTAACTATTTCAGGTCCTCTGATTTGTTCCATTAATCTGTTCTCATCTTCACTGATGCTCATAGCACAAACTAGTTTTCCAGTTCATTGTACATGTCTAAGCCCCCACTCATTGCTCGGAAGAGCCATCTGCTTTTGCGATGGAGTCCTCTTTGGAAACCCATTGCTGACACGGGAAGTTCTGGAACTAAAAATCTACATGTGATCCAGCTTATTCCCTTCAGTATATCCAGAACTCCTTACGCGTGTTAAAGCAGAGAGTGTCCTTGTGTGTATATAGTACTGTACAACCTTTCTGAAGCTATTATTATACTATTTAGATAGCCTTGCTTAAGCTTCTGAGCAATTTTTGTGTAGTTGTTCTGTCTTTCATGCTTGTGTTTTTTTAATCTACTTAGCATATTTTTAATCAGTATATCATACAGGTGCCCCTCCTTAACAGCTTACACTCACTTAGTGGAAAATGGCAAAGACAATCCTGTGGCCATGGCAAGTCACCCAGAAATTCAAAGAAGTTTCAGTCCTTGATTCCTAGTAGTTTCTGGGGCAGTTAAATATACGTAAATACCTATGACAGGGCCTTAATCTTGTTGCAGCTTGCATCTGAGAAGGGAGTCTTTTCACTGTGGTCTTGGCCATTGGTTGATGAGACATTGCTGGCCTGGTAGGAGCACAGTGGTTTCCTTCCATGCCTTGTGCATCAAGATTTCCCATCCAGGGAAACCCAGATATTGTGTTGAAAGCATTTAGATCCTAATAGCACTTGCCTGTTCAGGATAAAATCTGTGTGTGACTGATGCTTTCAGATGCTGGGTCAAAGCTCAGAAGGGAGTGTATATGTGTCATGGTTTAACCTCAGTTGGCAACCAAGCACCACACAGCCACTTGCTCACCCTCCCCCCCTGCCTCCCGGTGGGATAGGGGAGAGAATTGGAAGAGCAAAAGTAAGAAAACTCGTGGGTTGAGATAAGAACAGTTTAATAATTGAAATAAAATAATAATAATAATAACAATTAAAAATTGTAATGAAAAGGAAAACGAGAGAGAAACAAAACCCAGGAAAAACAAGTGATGCAACCACACACCACCTGCTGACCGATGCCCAGCCAGTCCCCAAGCAGCGGTCGCTGCCCTGTGGCCAACTCCCCCCAGCTTACATACTGAGCATGACATCATATGGTATGGAATAACCCTTTGACCAGTTTGGGTCAGCTGTCCTGACCATGCTCCCTCCCAGCTTCTTGTGCACCTCCTCGCTTGCACAGTATGGGAAGCTGAAAAGTCCTTGACTTAGTGTAAGCACTACTTAGTAACAACTAAAACATCAGTGTGTTATCACATTATTCTCATGCTAAATCCAAAACACAGCACTATACCAGCTACTAGGAAGAAAATTAACTCTATCCCAGCCGAAACCAGGAGAATGTGCTAGTTTAAATATTCATAAATGTTAGTAATTTCAAGTTAACCCTTTGAGTTGTAGTGACTGGTGTCAAAGTGTATTGACGTCAATTTTTGTTATTTAAAAAAAAAAAAACCCACGACTTCTGTGGTAAGAGCACGGAAGGATCTGGCTGTGACTGACTGCTTCTTTTTTGTCTTTTTAAGAAGGAAGCAGAGCTATCCTCTTCCCCTGCTTTTACAAAAGGATGTGCCCGATGAAAAAAGGAGTAGTTGGCAATGCTGACTTCCCCTCGGCTGACGCTAGCACAAGTGCAGTCCCCAGCAGCTGCAGCAAGGACCGGGGGGAGTGCTGGGTGAAAATTACAGCTTAATTAGCTGTTTCACAGAAAAGTAAAGGATGCTGGTAGTGCACTTGCTTTTTCAGTGGTGACTAGCAATCTTCAGGGAAGGTTTCTGTGAAGTATGCGCCAAGGAAGCTGACATCTGGAGGCAGAACTGTCTTATTGTATCTTAGAGGTAAAATTCTGCTCCTTCTGTTGCAAGGAGGCATTCAGATAAACATCGGCTGGGTGGGCTAAAATTGCACGGAAGGGATGATCTTTAGAATTGCCACCACTGTACCCGTGGCTAAATGTCAAAATATTTTTTGCTGATGCGTTCACTTGGCTTGTGGGTAGAAAGGCAGATTGTCTCAAAATTCACTCTTTATAATGGAACTTAACTTGAAAAACATGCGAGAAAGATGCACTTGGCGGTGTGCTCCAATGCTGGCTATTGCCTGCAGAGCTCTGTGTGGATGGATAACCGGGAACTTCATTCCTGTGGAACGCAGAGTTCATTTAATGTCACGGGCAGTTCCCTGGGTTCACCCACAATTGTTAAACCCGAAGAACACTGCAACTTTGAAGAAGTACCAGATGTCTTTTACTGGGTTTGTTTTATTGCAACTGAGTCACTGTGTGCCTCTGCCATAGAGGCTGGTGGGTTAGTGAAAGGGGGAAGAGTTTATTTCTTTCCAGGATTGGGTGTAGCCACACTGTTACTGGGGGAGGGAAGGAGGAAATATAACTCTGCAGTGGCATAATCACGCCGTTATGTGCTCAAGTAAACATGCTATGCCAGGCCCTGCTAAAGGGGAGGGATACATCTCTGCTAAAACAGCCCCTTTTTTTAACTCCCTCTTTTCCCCAAGCACCTGATCTGTTGAGAGCATCAGGGAAACTGTGTTATATTTCATAAGTGGACTTGATTCTCTCTGTGCTTAGAAGCCTAAGAAAGTAACTGGAATACCTGCAATATATATTTATTTAAATATATTTATATATTTAAAATAATCAGACTGACTTAAAAAAAAACCAAACTAACCAAAACAAAACAAAAAAACCCCACTTTCTGGTCATAATTTCAGACAAAGTTTGGAAGTCTTAGCACTTTCCTTCTGAGCTCTGTTCTTGTGCCAGTCAAGATCAGCATGCTGATCTATAGCAGGGACACCTTTTTTGACTCCTGAGCACTTCCTCAGGCATATCATCAGTCTGGAGTACTAACGTGAACAAATATGGATTTACCTGTGGGCAGACGTATGAGGAGAGGTGTAAAGACCTTCCTTTCCCACCCCTGTGCGCCCTCAATGTAATCTAGGTAGCGTTGCCTGGGCAGATGCTTTCTTTCCACGCTGTGTTACGTGGTTCTTGCCATACAATTTTCCCTTCATCTTTCTGAGGCTCTGTGTGGTATGTATATGTGCACTGCAGAGATGTCTTTGAGCCTTACCAGAGTAAGATCTCTGGTTGCATCCCTCTGGGTTGGTGACCAGCTAGCAGTGGACCAGTTGAGGTTGCTGCATTGCTTGGAGGACGTTGGATGGACAGTACTTCTTTATTTCTCTGTGTTGAGCCATGCAGGTCTGTCACCTTGTTACCTCTAGCTTGCAATCTCGACACCATGCTCCCATCTGCAGAGCAGAAACACCCTTGGACCTATTAACATTAAAGCACTTGTACCTCTGCTTGCTCCTTTTGGCTCCAGAGAGCCCAAAAGCTGGAAACATTGCAACTGCTTGAAACTTTGAGAGGTAGCTAGTTCCCCTTGCAGTAAATGTGTGGGTAAAGAAACTGCCCTTAAAAGGATCAAGGGAAAAATGTTGGGGGCAGATGTGTTTCATTTATTTGTTTACAAATGCAGATTTTTTCAATGGATGTTTTATATACAATTATTGAGCAGCACATAGATCAAAGGCAGAACCACATTTATGTACAATTGTCTTTTTATTTTCAATAGTGATTTTTGAGCACTGATGTATTTTCCTTAACTACTTAAGTTATTTAAAGCCAATTCTCACTCACAGTGGCCCTCCGTTAACCACAACTCTACCCAGTTGGTGTGGCCTGATAGCCCGCTGTCTGACAAGTCCCCAGGTTTATGATGTAAGTAGAATGACTCAATACTTGTGTTTTTGTTTTTTATTTATTTAACTTCAGCAAAGCATATTTTCTTTTTAGGCAAAAGGTTGGTATGATATACATACTGCAAGAAAGTGCTGGTTTGTCCTAGGAAGAAAAGATTTAAGATACTCTCCCCTGAGGCAACAGCTTCTGTTAGTAGAAATCAGAGATGATCTTATTGTTCAAAATCTACATTAAAAAAATAATATTTAAGGGTATTGGAAAATTACAGGCCTAGCCGATATACCAGTTCAGTGAATCACTTCAAAATATTCAGTCCCTTCTCAGCACTTTTGGACAAAATTCTTTTCCTGTTACTGCTAAGGTTGTGTTGAGGTCTCCTTCAGAGAAGACGCTGGCACATTTACCCGTGCTGGAAAGAAATCTGGTGGAGCTTCCCTTCATTGTTTCCACTGTGAAATTTGAGATCCCATTTCAGAAACCGTTAATCACTTACTTATCTCAGTCTAGCAGGTTACTATACTGTCTTTACAGCCATGTCTTGCAATAATTAATGCTTCATTCTCCTATTACTCTTGCAGGATCCTGATACGTGTCATTCCTATCTGTACAGTGCTTCTGAAATCTACAACTTTTTATGAGCCGCATGTAAATAAAACCATAGTACTATGTGGGATCACTCAAATTTGCAGGTTCTTTGGAATGGTAACATCCCTGCTGTGTTCAAGTAGTCTTGGACCAGATTTCTCTTAACCTTTTCCTAGGGAGTTATGAATTCCACTTGCAACTTTGAAATACTTCCCTGCATTCTTTCTGATATCATTAGCATCTTACTTTTACCTGATAGTAACATTTCAAAGAAACTTGAAATGTCTGCTGCCTATTTGGAGCTATTAGTAATGCAAGAAATTGGCCTTGTTCCCATCTTTGCAATGCCACTGGAGATCTTAAAAGAGATCTAGGCTGGAAGGCATCCATCAGACCAATTAGCCTACTTGTGTGTTGCCCACATGTCTATCTGTGTATGATCTTATAAGATTAGTTATCCAGTAACTGAGGATCTAACCAGAATGAACATGCGAGCTTTGGCTTTCATTTTCTTTAAGAGTTGGGCTCTTTTTTTTTTTTCTCTTTATTCCTCATTCTTAGCTACTACCGCATGTGGAAACTTATTCTTTAATTGGATTGGTTCTGTGACACACACACACACGCTCCCTCTTGGGTTGTTAACTTCATCATTAAAAATGCTTATAAGGCTGCATACTTTGTTAAGGTGTATAATGTTGGAACTTTCACGTTGTATTATCTCTTCTTGTTCCTATTTTGGTGCATTGCTGCATTAGTCTTAGGAAAGAATATAATTTTGAGACTTTATTTCTAGTTTCTCTTCAAGATTTCCAAACTCTGCAGTTGCTTTATTGCTTTTTTGCTTTGCATGGCTGGCTTTGCTACAGCACTGTGACTATACCATTTTATTACTGGCTAAAAAGCTGTGGAATCTTTTGCCTTCCCATTAAGTGCAAGCGAAGCAACTGAGAGCGTCATGTCTTTGCGGGGACAGAAACTGCTTGGAATAGTTGTGCTTTTGTGAGGTATTTCCAGGAAAATGGAATGGTACATCTGAGAGAATTAAAGACTGAAAACTGAAGCTTTGAATTAAACAAACAAAAAAGTCTGTAAATACTCAACAGAATGTAACATAGCTGGAAAATATGTTTCAAAAAGAAGTAGTAAATCCTAGATCTCATTCAGGTGCATGTCTGAGCACTAGGACATAGACAAAAAAGCATACAAGTATGTGGCTGTACTGACTGTATATTTGTGTATTGTTTTCAGCTTTTGTTGTTTTTTTTTCCTCTGGCTTTCCAATTTATCCCAAACTAACATAGGTCACTTTTTTCCTTCCCTTTTGACATGTCCTTTGAAACTTTTAGTAATTCTGTTTCATCAACCATTTATCCCATTTGGAAGAAGCATCTGTGTTATCACCTGCTCATCTCATGAAGCACTCCTGGAGATTTTTTTTTTCCGCTTGTTTGTTCAGGGGTGTGTTTTCTGTCCTACACACGCTCCCACCTTTTTTTTTTTTTTGAAAGTTTAGTTCTTGCACCATACACAGTGTGACAACTTGGTATGAAAGTAGAGGGAATTGAATTATTTTTCTAAATATGCAAACCCAGTAAAGAAACTTCATTTGCAGTCTATATAAGTCTTCGAGGAGGTAACTCTCAAAATTGGTAAGAAAACTGTTCGGCTGTGCCCCCCCCTCCCGTTTCTTAGTGCTTCTAGCTTCATAGCAAAAATTGTTTAGTTTCCTTGATGAATTTGAACTCAGCTGAGAAATAGAGAAACTCTAAGCAGAGCATCAGATTTAAGTTTAAATATATTTTGCACGCATACTACTTGATGCTTTTGTTTTGGAGCCACAAGATCAGTATCTTCTGATGCAAGTTTTGTCATCCATGATGCCTGTGTGGTATTCATCACCAGCAGCGTACGTGATGACTACCAGCACTTTGTACGTGCAGCGTACTTGCACGTGCTTCTTTTTGCACTGCCTTAGGAGGCAATAGAGACTGGCTTTGTAAGCAGCAACTCTAAATAAGCTTTAGCCATTTTAACGTCTCCAGCACGCATTCTTAGGAGCATGAGCAGATTTTACCACAAATGGGACAGAATGCTGTGAGGTCCCTCAGGGTTATGGTCAGCACGTCAAAGCAAAATTCAATCTTTTGTGGGGTTTTGGATTTAGGTACCTAGCCATTCTAGTTTGTCAGTTTAAGTAGTGAAGTTCAGACCTATGTTTTTGAGTGAATTGAAGCTATTCCTACAAAACTGTAGGGGATTGCAGAGGCCAGTTTAGGGTTATTCTTGGAAGAATTTCAAATCTCTAGGGATCTACTTGGATACATTTCCTGTCTTTCTTGAAAGAATTGTTCATGCTGCATGAAGCACAGTAGGTTTATTCACCCATCCTCTTTGCTTGCAAACATAGCAAATCCATATACTACATGGGATTGTTCATGGATGTTCTCTGGGGAAATATATGAAATAAATTGCCTGCTGCTTGCAGTGCTATTCAGAAGTGAAATAAATAAGGGGAACTTGGCTCGTACAAGGCAATGTTTGTTCACTATGTCGAGAGAAAGCTCAATGTTTTCTCTGGAACTGATCGTGCTTACGTACATGTAAGTATAGCCTGGGACAAACCAGCAAAGACTGAGTTAGGGCTTGCCATATAGTATAAAGCCTGTGGCCCTCTTCTTTCAGTATCATGCTTCCAAGAGCTTTTCAGCTCTTGGGGAAGCTCAAGTGTAGTGTGTGTTCTTACCAGTTTCTTATCTTGATAGGTGGCTGCAAGGATTCGCTGTTAAATAGTATCGTGGAGACAGGAGATGCTTTGGGAGCTTGTTGCAGCCGCTTCACACGTGGCCCTGGTATCGCAATACCTCCTGGTGCGCTGTTAGCCCTGCCTTCCCCTCCTTGGTGCTTCTCCAAGGGCAAACACCATGAACGGCAACTTGTGATAGAGCTTCTCAGCTTCTTCAACTTCTTAAAACATAACCAGTCAACAGTGACAAGCTGCCTGCTTCTTACTCGTTTTTCTGCTTTTCGTCTTTATTTGAATGTCTCTTCTTCAAAAGCAGAATATATAGGGATATCAGATTTTCTTAAACAGCCGATTACTTTGTGTACCTTTTTTAATCATCTTGGACTTGTTCCTCAGACTTTGACTTTTTTTGCAACGGAAATCTTGTAAAGGCTGTTTCTGCCAACTATAGCTGAACCCTTTAATTTCTGCCTTTTTCCTTTTTAAGATAGTGACAGTAGTTCAGCGTTTTCTTTGCAATCAAAGAAAGCAAGTGTCCTAAACTATATTTGCTCTTTGGGAACAGTGCTCTCTATCACAATCACCCTGTTTCTAATAAGCGATGATAAATTTGGATGCGATGAAGGTTCTGAGAAATTAGCATTCATTCTAAGTAGGGCTTGTCTTGCACCCAACACTCAACTGCTCAATTTCTTTCGTTGGTTTTGGTAAACTCCTGACACCTCCTCCAGTCCTCATTAGTTAAACATTCTGTATCATCTATAGACTTCTGCTGCTTTATTTTGGCTGATTATCTTTCTGAAATAATGTCAGGAAGCTTTCCAAGGAAGTCTTATTTAGCCAGGCACTGCATTTTTCATCGTGGACAGGTTAATCAGCATTTTCAATCTCAAGAGCCCTGAACTCTTGTTCTGCAGTACAGGTAGGGCTTTCTGGTCATGCTGATCACAGGCATCCTATCTCACGTAGCCTGTGCCCTCCTTCCTTTGCCGAAGTGGGAGAAAACGATGTATTTTGAGAATGTAGACTGATCGGTGTTCAGCCTGCCGAGGAGAACAGCAATACATACACTTAACATTTCAGCTCTTGCTAAGCAGTATGGAGCTATTCACTTGGGGAAATAATTGCTTTCAGTAGCAAGAAAGCAAGCTTATAGTACTGATAGAATTTTCTTCAAATATGAGGAAGCCCCATTTTCTGACCAATTCAGCTGTTTTGCCTTCTACCAAGACGATGTTAAACAGGAGTGAAACATGGTACAATTGCTTGCTGTTGTATCATGCTGTATAGAGAAATTAAGTGTTTTGTTACTCTTCAGCAATTTCTAGTCTCTGACCATATATTTCATCCCATCTCTGCCAAAATAAATTCACAGGGTTTTGTGAGCCACTTTCTTAAATGATTTTGAAAAGAAAACTAGTTGCAAACTATGTATCAGAACTAGTTGCAAAACTATGAATCAAGCACTTTCTTGTATCAGTCTTTCATACTTCTATCGCTCAGGAGCATTCCTAAGAACTAGGTCAAGTATTTAGTACCAGATAAGAGTAAGCAGGTAGTTTAAAAGCGTATGGTTAGTTTTCAATCTATAACAAAAATTTGTTGAGGAAACCTTGAATATAAAGAATTTGGGCCTAATGAGTTCTTACCAGTTTGCATGAGTCTTTTACTAATGAACTTGACTAATTAGCAACAGATGCAATTCTGACTTTGTATCTGGAGTGACTTAATTGTGCTTGGTCTCCAGTCTTTTTCCTGTACTACCTTCTAAACTGTCATGCAAAAACCAGTGTATACTGCTCATCTATCCTGTACTTCTGGTAAACTTCCAGTGCTATTCAATCCCTAGTTACCTGTTTCATAATCTAGTTCTTGGATTCAGCTCCCCCTCTTCTCTCCACAATAGCGGTAGTTATACAGGGAGCAGTAAGCTGATTTGCAAAGATTGGGTTCAAGGTTATTTTTAACAATTCTTAAGGTGGCACTTTACCGCTTACTGCTTCTGTATTGACACACAGGTAAACTCTTCTGTTCAGTTACCTTCCTGGCAAAGACCAGATGTGCACTGTACTAAGTTTTTTCTTCTTTTTTTCCAGAATCAAGAACAGCTTAGAGAAGAGGATTCTGATTTTATTCTGAATGATGGTGACCTTACTGTGACATACGGTGATACAACGATAACTGCGAACGGTTCTTCTGGCCCCCATACAGCTACCACTAGCCTTGATGGCAGGAGAACAAAAAGTAGTTCAGAGGAAGCACTGGAACGTGATTTGGGAGCAGCAGATCATGAAGTTACAAGCAGGGGTACCCGGCTAGTATTTCCTCTGGAAGACAATGCATGATTACTGACTCTTGCTCTGTGGGTGGATCAAGGAAGACTGCAGGCCACTTGTGTCACTTGAGGTGGGGATGTTTATTTAAACAAGTTAACATGCGTAAGTGGTTTTACGAGGGTCTGAAGATGTCACCTATTTTTTACTCAAGATGCTGACAGTGGGGTTTTCTAAATGTCTGGAAATAGACGAATGAGAAAACTGGTCATTCTCTTTTCAACCGCATATTGAATCCAAGTATAACTAGCATGCTGCAATTGTCCTCTTCAGCTGCAGCAGCTCTCCCTGAAGAGAGTTACATGAAAACATTGTCATAGAACTGAGCTTGTCTTGGCTTAGCTTGGGAATGCGGAAGAAGAAAGATAAACATGATAATTATTATGAGATGAAAAAGATGTGTGTGTATCTGAATGTGGAGACACCCATTGTTAACTTCTCTCGTGAGGTTGAGAAAACTATAAAGTAAAACGAGACATATACATTAGTACTACAGGTGCATGAATGCAAGACTGTGGGGAATCTGTTACTGCAAGCTGTACTTAATGTATTTCAGGGAAAAAAGGGAAAAGAAGATTTCTTCACTGGCAGTGTGTTTAAATAGGAAGGCAATGAGAGCTACTTGTCCCTTTAGCTTTGGGCAACTTGATTATTATTATTAGCCTAACTTCTAGTGCCTCAAAAGAAAAACATCCAGCTTCCTGTGGTCTAAGACTTATCTGACCCGACACAAGCCTGGAGCCAGGCTCTCTTGGGTAGAAGTCATGAGGTAAAACTTTCTCTCCCTTAAGGTTCTTAAAATCGGATGAAGATAGTTGGAAACGTATCTTGGGCTGGGGAAAACAGTAGATAAGAGGAGGCGGGGGAGGAAGAGAGAGAGAGAGAGACAGAGAGGCAGTATTGGACTTGCATGGAACCATGAGGTTTCATATCGCTCAGAAGAATCCATGGACTCTGCTTACAGTTCTTGTGTGTGATAAACAGCAAACATCTAATTAAACAGACAAACAAATACTACTGGCTTTACCATTTGTGACTATCCTAAAAGAAAAGTGTTTACTCTTGTTCTCTTTCGCAGAGTAGATGTGAAACTTCAGTGGGGCATTGCACAACAACATATAAGCTACAGAAGTGAACTGTAGTATCATCTTAAATGTGAAAAGGGAAAAATCTTTGCCTAGTATTTAGCCCACTTACACATACGCTAGCTTTAACTTATTGCTAAATGTTTTTAATTTCCAAATGAGGAGATATAATTGTCTTTGCCAATAGCTGAAAATTTGTGCTTCGAAGAGCAGTTCAGCTATTTAAAGCATGCTAAAATGTGATTTCATTCTCATGTCTCAAAAAGTTTATTTTTTTAGAGAGTTCTGTGGCCCACTAATGTGATGTAATATCAGTTTGTCTAAAAAGTGTGTTTTTCTTGCCGCCATTTCAGTTGTTCCTCTCATAAAATTTGTGTGTGAGTAAATACCCACTCTGTTTTTCCTTAACTATTAAACTTAACAGGCTAACTTCGGTACAAGAACTTACTGCTGCAGAGAAACATTGCAGTCATATTGTCTAGTCTGCTTGCTTTCAAATGTGTTCTCTAATGAGTGATCTACCTCCTTGTCTGTCCCTCCAAGGTAAATTTGTAAAGGGCATTGATCTCTAATGACTGTCTGACATTATTAAGAAAAGAGACACGAGGAAACCAGAAGCTTTTTTGGGGAAAAACTGGAAGAGCAGTACTGTCTGAGCTCTGTTCTCAGATGGTGAAGAGTAACAAACCCTCATGAAGATCTCTGAGTAGAACAATTCTGTTTCAGTTCTCCTCCGCTTCCAAGGAAGACGAAGCAGATAGCAATGATCCATGCTATTTATACTGTTTACATGGCTTGTTTTTTCTTTTTCTTTTTTTTTTTTTTAAAGTGCTCTGGCAGTAGAAAAAGTCATTTCCTCCTAAATTACAAAAACAATTGCATTCATTTTGGACAAGTCTTTGGGACCCATGCTGTCAATGCTGAGTGAAGACTTGAGAATTCTACAATTACAGTTATTAGCTTAGTCATATGAACCAAATTTTGGGTTGAGACAGTGAAACTTACTCAAAATAAATGGACTTAATACAGTGAGGCAAATCTTTACGTGTAGCTTGAAGCTGAAGTTTACCAAATCACTTTGGCTGAAAAACAGAGCCTTATGCAGAGAGAGATCTGTTCTTTGGAAGAAAGATCAGGTACAGATTCTGGAACTAGAAATTCTGTTTCATTAGCTTCCTCAGGAAGACTGAATCTCTTGAAAGCATCAATAAACCATCCCAGTGCAGATGCTTCTCTGTCTGTGTTTTTAATTCCCATAACAAAAATATACAATTGAATGAAGTTCACCAGTAAGCCCAAAATGTGGTTGTGAAAGAGCAGCCAAAATAGACGGATCATTGGTGAGGGGTAACGAATATAATAGTCTAACTTCACATTCAAAAATTACTTAAAACACTTATCCAACATGGTGAGGAGAGGCCCGTATACACAAGCTTACTTCTTATTCATATATTACAACAATGAATTTTATTCCTTGACTTTTATCTATTTTTCATTTTAAGTCTTCTTCCAAAACCAGAATTCACTGCCAACAAAAGGTAAGCTAAAACACCTAGCCTCTTCTTACTGCTGACACAGATCCTTGTACCAAATTCCCAAGGGACTCCTTTACTGAAAAAGTGGGAAAAACAAAAAAAACACCTCCTTGTCCTGAAACGCTGCATATTTCACCAACTCTCCAATCGATCCTTTTTTCTTGTGTATATCCTTTTTAAAGAACAGTTTAATACTCTCAATTCCTTTCCAGTAAGATCCTGAGCTGGCAAGAACTTGACCGAACCATACCAGCAGATGCATATTTTCTTATAAACTTGGTGTGAAGTTTTGAATAGAAAGCACAGCTTAAGATTGAAATGAATGGCAACCGATACATATTAGTATCCTCTTCAAATTGAAAAAGAAAACCTGTAAGATGGTCTTCACTGAAAAAAGTACTGCTATACTAACATAGGATGTTGCAGCTTATGTGGCTGCCCTTGTACTTGGGGCTGAGTGATTTCCCCTTGTAGTTTGTTGCTTGCTGCATCAACTTACTGCTGAAAATCTTCACCTGAAGTTGCCAAGGAATCTGCTAACTTCAGCTCCTGGAGAAGGGCAAAATGAAGTGCCTAATCTTATTTCGCTGCTTCATAGAAGCTAATACTGACAGTAAGGCAAGACTCTTCTGCAGTTGCTTGAATTCCCATGCAAACAAATCTTCCTGATTTACTTGTGTTAAAGGCCACAGCAATCCACAAGCTGTACACTAACATCATATTTAAACAGACTAAAGAGTTATCTAAACCCTTCTGTATATTCATCTATCATGTTGGGGATAGGGGGGGGAAATAGAAAGATTTTTATTTACAGAATTTGGAAGAACACAAAAAATACCTAGAAAACTGGCATTTTTGTGCTTTGCTTGCTAGTTAATTCAGCGTGTGTGAGAAATGATCATGTTTTGAGTCGCCTGTACAACACTGCGCATGTTTTGTGCAGAAGAGCAAATTCTCTTAACTTCTGTGGGACTACAGGCAGTTCATCAGTTAAAGCTGAGTAGCTATGAGCAGATCCTGTGACTGCTAAGAGCAGCACCGTAGCAGCCTCACTACAAACACGAGCAAAACGCTGGATTTTTCAGGGTGCTTTTTGTGAGAGGTGTTCAAAGCGCTGCTTATGCTGGCTTCAGCAGTAGTTCTGATACTCTGATCTCGAGTTATCGGAAAGGAGGAACGCTCTGACAAGTGTGTTTATGCTGTACGTTACATGTCTGCTATGCAGAGGAAGGGTACAGTGTAAGCTGCCTTTTCTGATAAAGGCTGAACAGGGGTAAAGTATCACATACTTGGTACTTGACCAAGTCTAGCCCTATTCCAAGGATGCAAGTTTTTTGGCCTGTGAAAGGACCAAAAATTTTTTTTTAAAATTTTTTTTTTTACACTGAAGGAATTGCCTGATCTGAAGCAAGTACATAGCAAAGGTTAAAATGATGTCTGCTACTACTGATATGATAACTACTACGTTTTACTCCTGGGGGGAGAGAAAGGCCTCATAGTAGGAAGTCTAGCAACCTTAATAGCTAGCATGAGCAGCTTATAATAACTAGGAGGCCAGATCCTGTGATTTTAGTCTTTATAATCAGTGAGACATTTTGTAGATTGGCATGGAAAGCATGGTCCTTCGTGTAGAAGTTCAATTTAACTTGAATTGCAGTCTCTCTTCAGATAGTATTGGTCAGAGGATCTTCTTTGAGTCTAATTTGTAACAGTAAAACCCTGGAAACTAATACGCTTCGCATGCTTTTCAAAGAAAGGTTCAGTGTTTCTTTTAACTCTGTTTGAAGTAGCTCACAGGAATAACATGCTTGACCTCAGCCTTGGCAGAGATGGTCTCTGCCTCTGCACAAGTGTGGGAATGGAATTTGAGTAACCAGCAGCCCCAACTCCATGTGCTTTTCTTTAAGATGCGGGTGAGGGGAGGGCCTTTTTCGGGGAGAAACCAGAGAACTTACAGATGCATCAGCAGGGAGTATTCCTCTCCAAAATACTGAACTCATGACCCGCTGAAACTTAGAAGGAGGGGAGAATAAACCATGACTGGGAGGCAGAGACCATCCAGCAGGAAAGCAGGCTATACATAGCCAGTTTGGGGTATATACTATCTCGGTCATAATCAGAGTCACAGAAAGTAGGACAGAGCTGCTTAGTGGCATGAACACATTCCTAAGAGAAAAACACGTAGAATAACAATTTCAAATGTTCCTATATTGAAAAACCCTCTTTGTAAGAAGCGGCTCATGCAAACCTTATTTGCAGTGCAGAAGGAGGGTTTCACTTCCCAAGTTCAGGGGGGAGAGTTTAATATTGAGCAATGAGAAACCACGGGTGCTTCTTGGCCTGGGATTTTTGGGAGTGCCCTTCTGAAAAATAACTTCCAGTAGAAATAAGCCTGCAAAGTGAAAGAGAAGGAAAGTGTGGAGGAAATAGTGAATTACAAAGCCAGGAAATGGCTTAAACAGGCAGCTTTACTGTGGGAACAGCACTGTAAACAATTGTTACTCTTAATCTTGCAGTCCTAAATGCTGAGAAGTTTTGTGGACTTCTGCATACCTTATTCTAAAATAAAGGCAATGAGATAATGCAAAAGTAATTAAGCTACCTCCATCCTAATTGATGAAAAAATCAAAGGCTTTCACAGGGAAGCACTGACTTGCTTCTACTCCAGAGCAAGGCAAGTAACTGAATAATTTTTAAAAAAAATAATTGCGCATCATTACTATGTTTTCTTGAATCTAAAAAGCCTTTAGTAATTTTGAAAGTAGTTTTAGGGTAACATCAGTCTGATAAATATGGAGGTGCCTTACAATATGTGCATACATACAAACAGGCTGTAAATGTTTGGCCGATCATATTTGAATCTGTGCTGCAGACTCAAATGAAATTCCATATCTTCATTTGATACCCGCAATTTATACAAGCTTTGCTATGGAAATTAAACAGTTGTGATAAAGTACCAGAATCGGTTCAGATATTCAGGTAATAAAATGATCTATCTGGTTTGGATGCTTTATCCAAGACACCTTTATCCCGTGCTACTTTCTTGATCATCATCTATTTTGCACCAACCTACATGGACTTGCAGACTTCCGAAATGCCATTGCGTTTGAAGCTCTAACTAGGGACTGAAACTTAACTGGGAAAGACAGCTCGTAATAATTTACACCAGGATAAAGGACTTTGTAGGTTGCCTGCACTGTCTACATCAGGGAACTTGGTGGTGTAGAAAGGTCTCTGCATGGAGGGAGAGAAGCCCTGGCTTTTTGAATACCTGGTTGTGCTGGTATGGATGAAGCCCGTGCCCCTCCCAAGTTCGTATACCAAAGTACAGAGTCAGAAAGGATTTATATTGGCGCATGCAAATGAGAAGCAATCTTCATTCTGGGAAAATTAAAAATGTTTGGGTTAGTTCTAGCTTTTGTTAACATAATGCTTTTTCATTTAATTTTCTGATGCCCCTAGATTCCTGCATTTTTTTAACCTTTCGGAGCTTGAAAGCATCCCATATAAACACATTTGATATGTATTTTTTTTAAAAAATGGGGGCAGAATAGTCAGACTTCACTTTTGTGCCTGAGCACAATTTCAAAGCTATGCTACGTTGCTAGCTTATGCAAGTTTGGTTAATTTTATAGTAATAATTTGAAATACTGCACTTAAAGGTCACTTTCCCACTTTCATTTGGAAAAAAACAGATTTGCATTCCCTCAGAAAAAGGGAATGCTCAAACTTAAAAGGGGTTTGCTGCAATGTTAAAATATTTAACTTCAGGCTATGAGAAATAGATTGGATTTATTTTTTAACTAGTGAAATCTCTGAAGTTGTTATTACAGACGCAGGGAGAAGTAGGTCGTGCAGTCCCATGTTATGACATATTCATGAATTTTAGTTCCAGATTTTATTTTAATCAAGGAAGCTATCATCCACTGTCTGCTTCTGAATTTCACTCCTAAATTGCCTGGCTGAATGCCTTGACGTAGACACAGATTAATACCAGAAAGCAGAATACCAGAAGATACTCTTCTGGATCATAACAGCCGATTAGTAAGAGTTGTTGGGAAATAACAGCTTCCAGCACAAGGGGTCACGTGAGGTAAGTTTGTCTGATTTTAGTTTGGGATATCGGAAGTAAAGAAAGGGATATGACCCATAGCTGGTTTCAGTGGAGCAGGGAGAACGTAAGCCATCTAAGCATGTCCCAAATTCACTTCCTTCCTTTAAGGGAGATGGGCTGCCGTGCCTTTCCTTTGCAGTTAGAGGATGTGCATTACTGTGTATTAGTTCTGGTCTGTTCATAAAGCAGAAAATTAGAAGCAGCATTTTACCTGATTTTCATCAGTCTACCATTCTCAGAACTCTTAACCTCTTGTCATTTAAGATACGAACACATCAGTAAGGTTGCAGGAGGTGCCTTAAGGTTACTTCAAACATAAAAACGCACTAGGCACCCAAAGCGTATCATGCTGTCCTGACCAGGACTGCTGTGGTAGGTGTTCTGTCCAAAACTTTTGGTGACTTCTGTTCCCTTATTGTCGAAGCACCTAAAGCCTGTGTGGTGTGGGAGGTTCAAGCTGGGGGTGGGCCAAGCGCTGTGTTGGGAGAGCCATAATGTACAGTAAGTCCTTCCCAGAGATGTGTTTACCTCTTGTGTGCAAGAAATTGGGTGCTACTGCATCAAATGTCTTTAACAACGCTGAAGTAATTACTGTAAGCAGAGGTTCAGTAGAACTAGAATATAATACTGTATCCCCTGATACATCCTCTTCATAGTGTTGATAGTTACAGCAACAACAATCTTTCCAATATTTGCAGTTTAAGCTGTGAGGATTTAAGGAGGACAGCAACTCTCTGCAGTTTCAGGGCTCAGTTTTTTGGTCTTAAGCAATTAGCGCAACAATGGCGTGCAGGTGCTCTGAGCCCTAGTTTGGGAGTTCAGTATCCTAATGAGGTTAAATGGCAAGGGATTATCGTTTAACTACAACAGTGGGTGGGGAAGAGAGAAAAAGCGAAATATTGTGAAAGCTCTCCATGCTGTGGGGACAGAGGGGGAACAGAAACACCTGCTGGGCTTTCTGCCACTGGCTGATTTGTGTACATACTTAGCTAAACATTCAATTGCGTGGACGAGATATTGCAGTAATTTCAGCTTTGTTTGAGTGTGCTGATTAAGGCCTCATCCACACATTCCTTTCTAAAGAGAAGAAATGCTAGTGCAGCTTGCAGCTCCTGCTCTGTCAACAACTCTCCGATTAGGTATGAGCATGGTGATACCGTCCTAGGTCAGCAAAGTACTTCATCCTTCCATTTCTTCTTAGTACTCCCTTATTTCACAGAGACCTTGGAGTCACTGGGAAGCCGGCGGCACACGGTGTTGGTAGCTTTTGTGGAGTTCAGCTGTGCTAGAACAAATGATCATATTTGTCATCTGTAGTCAAGTCAGAAATATGTCACCTCTTCCTATTTGATTAATAATAGTGTAAAACTTACTGTGGCTTGACACACATGTATAAACTCCCTATTTCAGCTCAGAAGTTAAAAGAGCTGATATCGGCAGGTTTTTCCTCAAGACAAAGCTAGCAACTCAACCCTCTTCTCACAGTACAGAATTGATTTGGAGTTCCCTTCCTCAAAACACAATTAATGATTCCTACCTGGGAGCATCCAACAGTTGCGCCGATACCCTTTTTATTTGATGAAGGGCTGCAAGCTACAACTAAAAGTAAACATTGTTATATATAGCAATAAAACATAGATTTATGTCAATATGGCTGTGATAAAGAGGAGTTGTAAATTCTAACTCTGTTCCTAGAAAGAAGAATAAATGATCACGCAGACAAAGGATGGTACACTTCATTTATAAGAAGATATTTGGAAAGTCCGTTAGCAAAAAGTCTTAGCTCATGCTGTCTTAGTCACTGTAGGAAGAGGAATCTATCAGGATTAGTATGTGACCATTTATTCTTGCTTCTGTTTCTTATCTTGTCACTAGTTTTCACAATGGAGAGAAGTTGCTAGCAATGTCGTCCAGAGGTTTGTGCTGCTGGATCTGGAGAAGGGAGTGAGTAGGAAAGTGAAAAACGTGCGGGATACTCAGTTACCCAGGATTATGGAACCCACGGTTGACTGTAAAATGTGCTTAGTGAAAAGCACCTCCAACTATACAAGTGCAATGGCCTGTAAAATAGCTGTCTCCTCGTAAGAAAGAGCTTGGAATCATTCTGGTTAGTGTTCAGAAGATAGCAGGAATGATTTAAAAGGTAAACAATGTTGGGATCCAAAATCAAAATCAAAAAACTGTTACTCTATAAATCGCCCATGTGTCCCTGCTATCAGCATCCCATGTAGCTTTGGTCACCTTTGAAAGGACATAAGAAAACCTGAAAAGGTACAGAGCAGGGCAAAAAGGTAACCAGAATTACCGTGCAAATATCATGGGATGAGTAAACACTTGGGTTGTTTCAGTTGGGTGGAAGAGATGGCAAAGGAAGATCTGAGGTTTGTGAAATTAAAAATGGTATGGCAAAGGAGAACAGGGAATGGTGATTCACCTGTTACTAAAACAAAGGAGGGTACCTGCTGACACGAAGCAGCAAATCAAAACCAAAAGCAATGTTGTTACCCTAAGCAAATAGTGAACAGGCTGCGCGTTCAAAAGCATATCAACAGGTTCAAAAGTCAGCCTTTCCGACAAGACCAGTTGCACCGACAGTCATTCAACATGATCCAAACCTGGCCTCTGCCTCAGGCACTCCCCGAACAGCAAGGAGTTGGGGGAGGACTAAGGAGGTATTCCGTGGCATTGCCTTCCCTAGGCGTGTCCCGACAGCCTGAGTCAGGGACCACTGCTGTGAGGTTTTTCCCCTCATACACGCACAGTGAGCTAGTCTGAGTTTGGCAATAAAAGAGGTGAATGCTGGAAACAGACCCCTTGTGTTAACCCCTCTGCTGTACCTGCACAGACCCCGGGCTGGGGGGTTGAGGGTCCGGTGCAGAAGCTGCTCGGTGGGACTGTCCCAAGCAGCGATGCGCGGGGGGCTTTGCCTGTCCTCGGAGAGGACGTGAGGTGGAGCCTGGCAGAATGGTAATTCCAGTGTAAGATACCAGTGGACAGTCTTACTTATCTTGCATTATCTTATCATGCATTTTACACCAAAACCATACTAGTTGCATACAAATTGCGGAATTTATTACTGTAGTGACCAGATAGCACTGGGATTATTTTTTCAGCTTAATGAAAACAGGAACTTACACCTCAGGATGAGTATTTCCCCCATACCTTGCACTTTCTCCATAAGACGACTGAAGACATGGGCGCTTCTTGGTAGCTTATGAAATTGTTGGCAAGGCTTCTGCTCACAGCGTGACCTTCTTTGAGCAGGGACGGTCGTCGTCTTCCCAGTGACACCATCTGAGGGCTTTGCTGTACTTTGCATGCACTTCTTTATTTTTTGATGGCAGCATCACTTCAGTTTGGCTGAAGTGGGTAGGTGCCCTACATTTGGGAGCGTGACTTTACTAGTTCACTATCATACCGAACACGCAAAGCCTGTGCTCGCTGACAAGGCGGCGCAGTCCCTCCCTCTGCTTTCAGTGAGAGCAAACTGCCCCCTGCGCTGAAGTTCATCCTGCGGTCAAGAAGGGAAGCTCTGCAGTGAGCCTGCAAGGGAGAAGCATATCGGGTTTTACAGTAACAAGTAGGTTTTAGCATCTGTAGGAAGACAGGAAAGCTTGTAATCAGGTAAGTTATGAAGTTCAGAACTGTTATTATTTAATGAGAAAGGGACTCTTCTTCAACATTACCAAGTGCTATCTTGGAAAACTGAGCTCTAAGAAAATTACAGCTATTTCCTGCTTACAACTACAGAGCCCCTTTGTTCGGGAGGCCCAAGAATGGATGCTTTTAATGCTACTTGTTTTCAACTTTTTTGTTCAATCCAAATAAACCATTTTTCTTTTGCTTTTGCAATATGTTTTCCTCAAAAATGTGGGAGCTTCCCTCTAAAAATAAGCTTTTTAAGGGTACTCCGTAAAGTTTCAGTATGCTAACATCAGCTGAATATTTGAACTGGATCAAACAAGGGAGGAGTGGAAATAATGGTAGGAGATGGTGGTCAGAATTAAACTGTGCTTGAAGAGCTACAGACGTTCTGCACCCTGTCTTTCTTTACCCCAGCCATTCTGTGTATTCTTAAATATAATCAATAAAGGATGTTTAAGTCTTTATCAATCTAACAAACAACCTAACATAGCTTCTGTTCCAAGATTAACACACCTTTGATACGACTGAGTTCAGTATTCTCAAAGAAACTCAATTTTGTTAATCCATTTACCTCCTATTTTCCCTAACCAAGGGTGGATTCATGAAGTAAAAATTGTTCCTGCTAAACTAATCCACACTCCAAGACAAAGTGATTTCTGCAAAGCACTTCAAGTAACATAGGCCATGTGTGTTTTTGAAGTTAGGAGACGTTTTCTTTTCTTTTTTTTTTAAGAAGAAAAAAAAGTGACAGCCTGCATTCAGTTTTGTGTAGCATAATGCTTGAAAATGTGACTTTTTCTAAATACATTATGTGTTCTAAGCTATCTGATCAATGAACTAAAATTATCAAATCCACCTCTATTAAAAATCTTAAACAAAACCAAGTCTGCTCTCTTGTTATGGGACAAGAAATAGTATTTGAATATTAAATGATTACATACAATCTAAAAAATGGAGGCATAACCTGAGGTAAGACTACAGCTATCTTGAAAACATGCTTTAGTCTAGAAAGGGTGAGTGATTAAACACATGCCCCAGCTATGGACAGAAACTTGGTTTATGGCATGAAATTCTCAACACCAACCGCAGTACTGAAACGCGCCTGTCTTTCCGTAGAAACTCCAGCCTCGTCTTTCCGTAGAAACTCCAGCCTCGTCTTTCCGGCAGTGCTTTTAGCCTTTATACGAAAAGGCGGAGAGAGCGCTTCTCCACGCTTAGCCCACCTCTCACTGTACGCTAGTCATCCTGTACAGAAAATTGTTTCTCTCCTATTGTACCGGTGAGCGCGTCTTGTGTGGCGAGGGTGGGTTTTAAAACGGCAAGCGGGAGTTGTGCCGGGTAGGAGCTTTCCTGGTGCGCTCCGGGGTGGGGGAGGCACCTCCTCCCGGGGCGCCGGCGCGGCCGGCCGCTGCGGGGTTGGATGCGGCTGCGGAGCTCCAGCCGCCTGCTCCCGGCCGGGTCCCTCGCTACCCAGACCTTGAGGAACCAAGTGCCGGCTGGGTTATCCACAGAGTGGAATTTCAGGTGTACGCACCTGTTGGTCGGGCTTTTCGGCCAACAGTAGGAATTTGGGTTTCAGCCCCACAGAAGCAGCAGCGTTGAGCGGTTTAAGGCAGTAAAAGGCAGGAGAGCCCAGGGGTGCGCAGGTGCGGTTTTGTCTAATAGACCATGGGAGAAAGTCTCCTCGGGCATGAGCAACGCGCATGTTGGTAAAAATGCAAAAATACTGCAAAAATAAACAGGACAAAACAGGATTTACCCTGGCTATTGGTATTTAGAAAGGGAGGAGAAGGGAACACCATCAAACTTCTCCTGTAGTTCTCCCTTCACTAGGAAGGAATTAGCTGTTACAATGTTATGGGCAAATGTAAACAAAACCACCCTCAGGTTACTAAAGCTATCGACAGCTGCGTGGGGCAGAGGCAGCAGTAAGAAAAAAAAATGCTTCTAAAAAGGAATGTGGTCCATCCTGGGCCTTTATCCAAGAAAATTTGCAAAGATGGATGTGCATTTTTTTCTTGTAGAAGTTCACACTTTGTTTGGAGGGTAATACTATGCATGTATGTAAGCACTTGGTTACAATAATCAACCTAATTTTACCTTTTGGCAGTTATTCCAAAACCTGACTGTCCAAAGGCTGTAAGCGTTGCTCTGTATTAATTGCACTTATGCCATTACAGGTATTCAAATTACTGCTCACTGTTAGATGCTTCTAGTACTACAGCTGGTTTATTTTAAGGAGTAACTATCACCTTCCCTAGATAGTTTTTACCTTTACTGGTTTAAAACCACTCCGTAGGGAATGAACATTTCATGGGTAGAGCAGTGACGAAGCCCTGCAGACATTCAGCAATAAGTCTCGGGAATTACTCTGTAGGGCCCTATACTGCTTCTGCATTCCCCAGATCAAAGCATCGTCAGAAGATGAAAAAGTTATATTAATTAAATGTCTACCTCAAAATTATCCTAGCTGCTCTGTAACAGATCACAGGAGACTTCTCTCCCACTTATCCTTGGACCTTCCTCTCCCATGTGATAGTAAAGTTTTTAAAATAAACTTTATTAAAGGCACAGCCTAACTCTTCAGAAGGGCGGGATTTTTGCCATGAGGATGGGGCATCACCCACCTGCTCTGTAGCCAGTAAAGGGGTTTCACTCTCTGCCTCCACCCGCTGAGGGGTGCTCCAGGGGCAGCCCCGGGGAGCTCAGTGTCTCAGGGCTGGAATTCCTCCTGGCAGGAATCGTGGAGCTGTAGGTACAGGCATGACCGGACACACTTCGACAGCTCCAAGCAACCTGAAACTCAGTTTAGAAATAAGTCGAGTTTATTCAGTCTTAAAACTGCTTACTACCTATTTCCGTCAAGGTTAGCATTACCAATTTAGAGGCAACATGTTAACCTACAATGGAGTGGAGAGCTAAAAGCAGAGGATGGCCATTTTCCAGTGCAGAAGTATCAAGGCAGCTATACATAACCTATATCACTTGTCAAGATTTTAATTCCTTTCCCATTGAGGAACAAGGTTTAAGAAATACTGGCTAGCTACCTCCAGTCTGAATGTAACTGCTTTAATTGTAAGTTCTTAGAAGAGCCATCTAACACAAATAGTTTACTAAGAATTTACTGAGAATCAATAGGAAGATATGGTTTCCAATTTACAATTTAAGGTGCAAAATGAAATTCATACTGAAGTGACTCCTCATTTGCTGCAGCGTATAACCAGCTGTAACTCACTTGGTCAGAAAGCAGCTCGAGGCTGGGTCCTGCTTTCTATCAGTTTCCACAGCTTAGATACAAAAACCCTTGTGAACAGCCAAGACCAAGTCTCAGGTAAGCAAAAGCACCTCTTTTCATGCAAGAAATTGAGGTTATATAAATGACTGAAATATTTATCTGGTTATCTGCTCTGGTGGCATCAAGGCAGAACTGGGGCTTGAGTCAGGTGGAGTATGGAAGTTGCTCAATATGAAAGGATGAACGAACCAAAAAGTGCTTTATCAAAACAAGAATCGTAAAATTGAGACCTGAACTGGAAACTAATCGGCCTGAAAGCTGGTTAGTTGGGCTTTCTTCTTGTTGTGTAAAAAAGAAACATAATTACATGCTTGTGATAAGACCAAGTTAGCACAGAGAAATGGTAGCAGGCTGTTTTCCGCATCCAATAAGAGAAGTAACAGGCTTAAACTGAATCAAGGATGATTCAGATAGATGATTGAGAGCAGTTTTTAACAGTGGATGTACTGACATAATGGAGTAAATGGCTGCTGGAGGATGGGAAGTCTCCATCCCTAATGATTTTAAGAACAGCTTGGGACAGGTGACAAATGTCCCGTCCTATTGTCTTTAAATCCGTTTGAGAGAAAGCTAGGTATCACCAATTGTTCTTAAACTGGTTTTAGGAAAAAAAAAGGGGGGGAGAACACAACCATTCACCCAAGTCACCCCTGCTCAAGCAGCAGCTGAAATGATTGTGAAAAGCCGAGGAAAGGTTTCCCAAACTGCCATCAGAGAGGCCTCTGCTGTACTTAGCCCTCTCCCATTATTTTAACAAGTGCACTTACATCTTTGCTGCGCTTTAACTGCTATCCAGAGCACACCTGAAACTAATACTGTTTCATGCGTGTGCATAAATAAACAGGGGCTAATCACTTCACAGATCTATGGCAAAACATTAAAGACAGCTCATCCACAGCTAGGGTAGTGTTAGGGCTGTACGGCCCCACACCCTACACAGCTGGGATTTCTACCCATGGCAAGTGAACAGCCACGCAGCTTTTGCTTACACAAACACACGCCGCCTTTCCTTGCCCCTCAGCTCCTGTCTTCTCAAAAAAACAGGGCAAAAATTACTGAGTTAATGGTGGGGGGGTTTGCTCTCCTCTTGATTTATTGTACAGCTCTAATATATTTTATTCAAATCCTGGCAGAGACAGAGCTACCAGATTTCCTCCTAGGAAATGTTATGAGACATTAACATATTGCAGAGTACTCCAGAACAAACTATTTTACAACATTTCCGTGAAGGTCAGCATTGCCTCCTTTCCACAGAGCACAAACAAAATGTGCAAAGCATCTTTACACCGGGGGCTCGGGTCTTTTTGTGCAGTAAAGCTAATTTTTCAGAAGACTTCAGCACTCTGTACAGAACTTTCCACAGACCATGGGGCTCCTGGATCACATAGCTTCATCTCTTACTGTAACATGGTTGTCTACCATATCAGTTCCTTTCTATTTCTAAATTAATGGAGTTGCCTCTTAAAATGAGTTGTGTTTTTTCCCTCCCTTCCTGCTTGAGGGCACGCTGTTCTCATGGTTAAAGAAAAACTTCTCCCAACTTCCAGGCTGAAGTGATTCATTGCTCATGTTCAGACATCTGTTTCTATGCCAGTATTGTCCATGGCTTGATTACCTCTCTCCCACACTGCTACTCACGCTGCTGCGCACCGCTGTCCTCTTTCAACCTTGAGTTCGAGGCTAAATAAACCACACAGCTCAGTCTTCTCCAAGACAGAAGGCTGTTATTTCACTTGACATTTCTCTCTACCTATTAAAAATCTGAATTCATCCCCTTGGGACTTGGGCAACTAGGAGAAAGAACGCATTAATGCCACTGTACATTTGCCCTTTTCACAACTAGCTCGCTCAGGGGTTCGGAGTCCCCCCATGAGCCACCAGTGCTCCCCGACCAGGCACACCCACACACTGGCTGCTGCTACAGCAGTTCTGCAAAGCCAACTCCAGCATACCAAATGCGTCACTCGGCATCTGGCAGCTCGATTCGGACTTGGCCTCTTCAGAAAAGCGAAATTATTTGTCTAACATCTCACAGATAGTCTGGCGCCAGGGACTGAGTCCAGTTCCTCTGAGAGCTTTTGAATACCTCAACCATGAGACACTGCCCCCATCCTATCTCCTCCTTCAGTCTCCTAACAGATTCCTGCGCCCTTTCTAACTTGCAATGCTCACGGTGCCAGATGCGTGGCATGATGCGTTCCTGCCCCAGATGGGTCTAACCTTGTGCATGGACCAAGTGCTGCAGAGGAGAAAAACCAGCCACCTGTGATAGATGACTGTCGGGGGCACGAAAGGGGAGGCAGCAGATGATACCCTTCAGTGCTTGACTTTGCAGCACAGACTTCGAAGGTCTCTGTAACAGTGTGCGCATACAAGAGGTTTCCTGGCATTTTTTAAAAAGCTCACGCTGAAAACAATAGATGTCAGTGATATACACGTGAGTCACTGCTAGAACTGGGACTTTTAAATCCAGTGTGCAAACATCTGTCACTTGAACCAAGGACACGGACAAGGGCCTCCTCCAGAGCCCTCTGTTCTGGCGGCTGGTGGTAATGCCCACTGCAGAAGGGACCGCAAAGGCACTCCCAAATGCACCTCAGGCAAAGGCAGCTGGATGAGACAGCTCTCGCATCACCTCTTGCACTCACAAGCTGAGCCTGACAGTACCAGGAGGTGGGGGAAGACTCCCTTTTTACAAGCTTAAGCTCTACCACCTCAGTTTTGCAGGAGAGCCCTTCTTCCCATGCCTCCCACCCCAATGCTGCTAGGAGAGCTGTGGGGCAGTTATTAAATTCCTTATGCAGAGGGGAAGAGAGGAGTCTGGTTTGCAGGAGAAATGTGTTTGTATGGGCTGAGAAAGGGATAGCAGACGGCAAGTCACCGTTGGTGTGTGGACCAGCACTCCACCGGAGGGGGCTGCCAGTTGTCTGCACCGCCATTTGAAAAGAGAAGTGGGAAGACCTGACTTTGAAGAACTCCCAGTTTTCCCTCTATGATTCGGCCCCACCCTGCTCTCCATCCCCCTGAACTCTCCCCCTCCACCTCCTCCGAACAATGTTCTCGGGGCAATTCCCAGCATCTCACTGCAGCCCAGCCCTTGGTCCCTACTTTTCCTCCCAGCGTGTTCTCTCCGTGTCCCTTCCTTTCCTCCCGCATGCTCCTAGCTGCCTGTTCCAATTAAACCAGTCACAGCTTCCAGCTGCCCCTTCTCACCAAGTCCCAGTCCCTCATCCCTCACACCCAAACCCTTTGCCCAACAAATCCCGCTCTCTACAACTCAGAGGCAATTCCATTCCCCTGCCCCCTCGTGTTTACCCCATCCGTCAGCAATGTCTTCCCCTTCTCACCTATAGTCCTTTCCATTATTAAGCACTGAAAGCTGAACGCTGGATTCGGGAGTCTTCCTTAGGACTACCAGCAACGGGGCAAGAGGGGCTAGAGGAGAAGGCACCAGCGGGAGCGCAGGAATGTCAGACTCCTCCCTGTTCAGCCCCAGCACCGCAGCCCCAGCCGTAGTTACGTGGCTTTGATTCCCACTGCTGTATGTCCTACACCACACTGAGCTTTTCTGTGGGAAAGAAAGAGGTTTGAGCATGCTCACTGAAGATAAAACGCAGATTTTATTTGGTATAAAATAAAGATACACGCACATACCAAAACCACTTTTGCTGAGCACATGCTATCCGTTTTTTACAAACATTAATATATTTGGCCAAATCAGAACAGAAGGCAGAGGTAAAAACAAAACACGGCAGGCATCCTCTATACAGAGGTCATTTCCCCTACCCGAATTGGAGTTCCTGTCCCAAAGCACTGAAGTGACAAAGGATTTCAAAGAAACATCTCCGAGAGTATTGAACATAGGCAAAACCCCACCACAATGTAACCCTGGGTTCAAAAGAACATACACTGTTTTGACTGAAGTTTCCCAAAGAGATTTAAACCTTAAGCCCAAGATGAAAAATTTTGGCCTACGTACAGTTGAAGTTTGGCAAAGTTCAATTTGGAAACAAGGTGACAAATGTGGAAGCGCCGGGGAAAGACCCGATTCCCATTTACCAGCACCAAGAAATGGCACTGCAGGTGCCGTAGATCGGCAGCAGAGCTTAACGCCTCGGTGCTGGAAGCAAGAATTTCCCGGGACTCAATACCCAGACACGCTCCAAGTACTAAAACATGGATCAGCTTCCAGCCGTTTGCCCGGCGCCGAGACTGCCAAAGGTACGCCTCAGCCACGAGCAACAGGTCCCTCAGTCACTGAAAACCACCACCTTAACGAGTTTGGATTTCACATTCCTCTCTTTAAATCGCAGTCAAGAGAAGGACAATCCAGCTCCTGGCCCCTCACTCGCGTGCAAGTAGCCAGCGAGGCGCTGAAAACTTCCACTAGTGCACGATTTGCTTTGACCATCTTGTTCTCCCCATATCCTTCTCCACAGTGGTAGGTGTCATGTCAAGTTAAATAGGAATGGCAAAATAAGCATCTAAGATAGTCCCAGTGCTGCATGGATTGCAGGGCGATTCTGAGAAGTGACATGCACCGTACTTACTGTCCCTGTACTCCAGATACCATCAGAGAGTCTCAGTGGCAACTCTTCGTGTTCAAGAAAGGAACGGAATGTGCTGTCAGGCTTGTTGGCACTCACAGTCTTTCAGGAGCTCAGTTCTTCACTGAAATGTTGTTTAATTGCATTACCATAATAAACCCAGAAATTCTACACTCTTTTTTATCATTGGGCTTACTGAAAGTGGTAATATTGAGAATTTTATGTAGAAACTCAGAACTTTTCTTGATGCGCAGACTGATGGGGCAGAGGGGGAACTAAAAGGACCCATGCAATACTGAAGTTGTTAAATAGGTAACTTCACGACCGTGTAACACTTCTCAGAGGATACCGCAACTGGGAGAGCTACTGAACTGTTTCTATTGCATCTGAGGTATGTGAGTACATACCGTGGGTATCTACAAGGACTCCATCAGTAATGTTCTAGGGGGAGCAAGTAATGCAGGGGCTAAGCATTTCTTGACCCTGGACTTGAAGCATTTCTCACAAGTACGTCGCTACAGTTGTCTCACCAAAAGCAACAATTTAAATACAGATATAATGTTGTAAGAGAGCAATTAACAATTCCAGCGTCGAAATGTCACAGCCTTTTACGTACAATTAGAGTACTCAAGTTTCTACCTCCCTCAAGGCAAACACATGATGACCAAAGTTAAGTAAAAACAGACGATAGAAATAAGTCTTGTGAGCATTTGTCAGTTTTTTTCCCATTTCCCACTATGACTTTTTAATATATTAAAGTTGTTAATTCATTATATGTAATGTAGCACAAGTAGGTATTTTTCCCAAATCTCAGTCTGAACTACTAAAACGCTGTGGCTCAGTCCTGCTCCCCGATTCTAAGCCTGCCAAGTTCAGCTCAGTTATAAAACGTGTTTATCATTCCCTTGCTTATCATGCCATCCTCTGCTCTGAAAGATGCGATTAGTTTGGTTTTCCACATCATTCCGCAGAACTGCGACTTCAGTTCAAAATCGCAGTTGAGCCCAGTAACGGTGAAAAAGCTGGTGACCAAGCCACAAATGTCCAGCTGCTCTCAAAATGTGGTTTAACCATGGGTGTCCTGCTTTCAGCAGGTTCTACTTACTTCCAAAGACCAGTGAAAGTCCATGCTGGTCGCCCTAATCAGACCTGATTCTGTCTTTTCAGGTAAGTACCAACACTGTCATTTGACAGTACTTTTTTTTTTTTCCTTCAAGGTATGGGTTACAAGGCCAACATATATGCTGTAAGCATCCTGAACGATGCTTTCCGGCAGCATCGCAACACCTTGAAGAGAAAAATGGGATGCATTTGTTGGTGAGCCTTAGTTGTCCTACTTAGGCAGGGGAATTTTAGAAAGCTTTCTAGTGACTGAAGCACACACGTCGCAACATCAGTCATTAAGCAACTGTCACCCAGTCTTAGATGCTCTTGCACGTCCTGCTCAAAGATCCCACTCTGGGCTACTTACTCCTTTTTCAGTTTTGGATATTCCCTGTAGATTGTTTTAGAGTCTTCTTATGAACTTGGGCAACCTGAATGCAAACCAGGAATTGCACTTTGCCAAACAGAGCCCTCTTCCCAGTATACAAAAAAGGCTACAAGAACAACTTGGGGTGAGAAAAAAATTGAATTAATCACTAATAAAAAGCAATTGTGTTAGTGAACAACTTCTCTTGAGAGAAGTAACTCTCGATACAGAAAATGCATCTATGTCAAACATGGAAACTGCTTCAGAAAATACTAAATAATTTGCAATTAGTGTATTTCTGCCCAGCTATAAGCATCAAGTTAAGCTAGATGGCAACACTCTTCCTTCATCATGATGAACCGGTATAAGTGAAACTAAGAGTGGATTTCTAGAAACTTCTTATGAAAGACATTTACCACCTGAAACAAGATGAGATTCCCTGTCGAGGTGAGCGAATGCTTAACAGTTGCACCGTACAAATCTGTGACTGCAACTTGCTGAAAACAAATCAACAAGATATACTGGATTTCATCTCCCATCCAACATAAGAAAATAAGTACCGTATCATCTTTCGGCATGCAAGAATATCTTACTTTCTTCCCAAACCTGTCAGTACAAGTCAGGCTGGGTGTATTTCCAGAAAAGATTTCCAAATTACGTTACCCAACACAGGTTATCAAGGCATCGATACAGGTATTGTCCATCTATACAAATACCACTATTAAATATCACTAGAACACCCAGAGACAAATTTTGCTCTCACGGTGCCTGTGAGAGAATACAGAAAACATCCCTTAGATAATATGAAAGGTTGTTGCAGCACAAAACAAGCCCCTGTAATTTTTACTTCAAGCAGAAACCAACGGATGCAGAATTGTATGAAGCATGGTACAGCGAAATAGATAGATTTACCCAAAAACATTTTTATGACTACCTTTTCCTGTCAGATAATGAAAGAACCCTGCTTCTTGTGCCGATGTACTCTCAGGTGGGAGGCTCAAGGAAGAAAAAGAGCTAAACCAAATGAAGGTTCATCCTAACTCACTGACATGTTTTACAGCACAATATTCAGAGCACGAAAACCTACAATGCAATTCAAATGTTTCCTCCAAGATAACGTAACGCCTTTGAACCGCCTTTATTTCCAGCACTTTAATATAAATACAGCTTTCTTCCTGATCCTGGATTATCCTCAATTTGAAGTTCATGTTCTCAGTTTGTATTTGAGGACTGCATGTAAACATCCCTGCAGCCCTGTATACTCTTGTGGGGCCGTTTAAATGCTGCCAGGCTGTAATGGACAAAAAAGCAGTCTCTAAGGAGTTACAATATTGCGCCCCTAAATTACAACTGAACTTTCTATCCCCAAATTAAGAAATAAAGAAAAAAGTGGTATTCGCACATACACACACACACACGCACACTGTTCTCATACAAGCTGCAGGATGTCTACAGGAAAATGGCATTTTAAAATCCAAAATGAAACTTAAGTTTTTGGTTTTTCTTTTTTTTTTAAGTACAAGCTTTTATTTGGGAACCTTGCGATTAATTTGTCTTAGCCTCATTAGCAAACATTTGCTTTTGTCCAGGAGTTGCCAGCTGAGAGGATGTTATTGTTCAGAAGGGATGTGACCAGGAGGACCCTGTGCACGGCACAATGGGTCAGCCCGGAAGCAAGGGAAGAAAAGTGAGAAAACAAAATGGAAATATCGAGTGTTCGCCTTCCAGTTACAGTCACCTCTCCGCGTGTCCCCAAGAAACGCATTAGTCATCCCACATGAGTATCCCACATGAGTATCGCCACCTAACCACATCAATATATTAAAAAAAATTTCCTACTTTAAAAAGAATTACAGATTCCTTTAGAAAAGCAAAGATTTCTGCCACAAACGTCTTCGAAACACGTAAGCGGGCGAATGCTTACCCCCTCCGCACGACCGCTTACCCCGCTGCTCCGAGCGATGGACAGAGTCGGACGCAGTTCCCCTTCCCTCAGCCGGTGCCCCCCTCCCCAGAGCATCAGCAGCCCGCAGGGGCAGAGCCCAGCCCGGCAGAGCCCCCCGGCCGGCCGCAGGCACCCTCCTGCCCGCCCGGGCCTGCACTGACCTCTGCGGCGAACCTCTCAGAAGCCCCTCGTGCGCGTTTCAGCAGCGATAGGACAGAGCCGAGCGCGCTTCGGCGCTCGGGACAGGTGATGCTCTCACAGCAACGCCTTCCAAGCCCCCCGGTTCCTCGCCGACAGTCCTCATTTAAGTTTCGATGTGGTTTTTTTGGAAGAACGCCCGTGCTTCGCACCTGGTGGCGGTTTCACGTTAGAAGGGCCCCGAGACTGACGCCGTGCCCAGAGGACACCTCTTACCAAACCCTTGTCTTAAATAAAACACCCCCGGTCCCCTCTCCGCACACCCCGGCGTGGGGTGGCCGCCGTCCCCAGAGCAAACACCGCCCCACCGAAGCCAACGGCGGGAAGCGGGGGGGGTCCGGACCCCGCCGCGCTGCCGGCACCTGAGGCGAGGCGGATTTGCTTCTGCCAGGGCTGCCCTCCGCCGGAGCGCCCGGCCCGTGAGGCGAGCGGCCGGCCGCCGCCATGCCAGCTGTGAATCCCCGCCCTCGGCTCTGCCCGACAGCGCCCGTCCTCCCGCCAGGGCAGTCCGCCAGGGCAGAGCCGGGCCCCGGCGCCCGCCCTCCGGCCCGTCTGAGGCTTGGCTCCCCGCCCGGCCCCGCGCTGCCGGCCCCGGCCGCGGCCCTCACCCGGCGGCGGGCTCTCCCCGCCGGCCGCGGGGCGGGGGCGCTACCGGGCGTCGCCGCCGCTGAGGGGGTAGGCGAGGAGGCTCATGGCCTCGCCGCAGGCGGCCTCCACCTGCCGCACCTGCTGGCGGCTGAGGCGCTCCCGCCAGGCGCGGATGGCCTCCCGCGCGTCGCGGGCGGAGATGAGGAAGGGCCGGTCGGAGGAGTAGGCGGCGCCGCGGGTCATGTTGAGCACGAAGGCCTCCAGGTCGGGCGGCACCGGCAGCCCGGCGAAGCGCAGCAGGCGGCGCAGCTGGGCGCGGGGCTCCCGCACCAGGTCCTCGTAGCGCAGCTGCGTGTAGCGGCGGCGCAGCCAGGCCGGGGCGCGGCGGGCCAGGAGGAGGTCGCGGAGCCAGGCCTGGCAGATCACCTCCAGGGCGCCGCCGAGGAAGAACTCGGCGCGGTGCTGCGGCTGCGGCGCCCGCCCGCCGCCCAGCAGGCCGGGCGGCAGCAGGAGCTGCTGCTGGTGGCGGGGCGGCCCCCGCGGCTCGGCGCGGTGGCGGCTGCGCAGCACCTGGATGCTCTCCCGCAGCAGCGCCTGCCTGGCCTTCAGGCGGGAGTTGTGGACGGCGCGGGGGTCGCGGAAGAGCTGCACCACCCGCAGGTTGAGGCCGGGCTCCCGCAGCAGCGGCAGCAGGGCGCCCAGCTCCAGCAGCCGCACGTCCTTGATGACCACCACCGGGTACTTGCGGCACTCGGCCTCCAGCTCCCGCAGCGCCCGCGGCGGGCACGTCTCCTCGCAGGCGGCGCCGTCGACGAGGCCGATCTCCCGGCGGGGCCGCGGGGCGGCGGGGCACAGCGGCGGCGAGCAGATCACCTTGTTGGTCCGCCAGCCGAAGATGCCGGCCGTGGTGAGGTTGACGGCGGCGGGCGGGGCGGGGGCCAGCGGGTCGCGGGGGCCGGGCGGGGCGGCGTAGAGGCGCAGGACAGAGAAGTCGCATCGGAAGAGGGCGCGCAGCATGTCGCGGAGGGCGCCCTGCAGGCTCAGCGCGTCCCCCGGGTAGAGGGCCTGCCACAGGTGCCACATGGGCTCGTAGAGGTAGAAGACGTCGGGGTGCTGGTTGAAGAGCTCCCCCAGGAAGGAGGAGCCCGTGCGCCAGGTGGCGTGCAGGTAGATGTGCCGCTTCCCCGCCGCCGCGCTGCCGTTACCCGCCGCCCCGGCCGTGCTGCCGCCGCCCGCCTCCTCCTCCTCCTCCTCCTCCTCGTCCAGCGGCGGCTGTCGCTGCTCCCAGCCCCACTCGCTCAGCGCCTCCTCCAGGCTGGGGCAGCGGCGCAGCAGCGGCTCCTCGTCCGCCCGCCCCCGCCTGGCCCCGTAGTCTAACGCATAGGGCACCAGCAGGAGCAGCAGCAGCGTGTACAGCACCAGCACCGCGGCGAAGCGGCGGTGCTCCCCCCGCCACCGCCACCGCCGGCGGCCCTTCATCGCGGGGGCCGGCTCCGGACCGCCGGGGCTCCGCCGACCCTCTGGCTGCCGAAGAGCGGCTCTTCGCGAAGAGGCGAAGTTAGCGGCGGCGGGGGGTGTGGGCTGCGGGCGGCCCTCCCCGCCGGGGAGCACGCCCACGGGCACGCCGGCCAGGCTCGGGGCCGCCGGCCCCGCCGCCCGCCCGCCCTCGCCGCCGCCGCCGCTGCCGCCTCCTCCTCCTCCTCCTCCTCCTCCTCTTCCTCCTCCCTCCTCCTCCTCCTCGCAGCGCGACGCGGAAGCGCCCGCACCTGCCCCGCCGCCGCCTGATGCTGCTGCTCCCGCTGCCGCTGCGCGGGGCGCCGGGCCGCCCGTCGCCCGGCCTCCCTCCCTCCCTCCCGCCGGGCAGGGCCGGAGGGGCGGGCTTGGCACCCCAGGAGTCACCCCCGCCCGGGCAAGGGCGCACCGCAAAGGAGCTCTGTTAGCCAGGACAGGTACCGGGCAGCTGAGACTGACCTGGGGAGGAGCGTTTGGTCCTGTTACCTACCACGTCTCCAGAGAAAGAGCACGCTACAGTAACGAAAAGAGGTGCAAATGTATTTTTACGATGGATGACAGCTATTAAAATCTGCAGTGGGTTTCAGAAATACTGCAGTTGGGCGCTGTAGAAAGCTGCGGGATTTCTCAGCCACGCTTTTGCCTGTGTGTGCGTGCTGATGGGATACGGACATCTTGATCATGACTCACTGCTCCAGTTCATGCATCTAAAAGTTTTGTGTCTGTCTGAGCTGGTCACCCTTTCCAGTTGGTAGGAAGAAATGGGCACCCACAGAGGGACATTCAACCTGTCTTGGATGTCTGATAGCCTTCTGATAACCCTTCTTGTTATTAACTACAGTGGGAACATAACATTACTGGCTCAGACTTAGACTTCTAATTTTTTTAGACATCTAAGATTAGCTTAAATACACCTCTTGTGGGATGGAGAGTCAACAAGAGGTTGACTTCAGGTGTTTTAAATTCGAATGTATAGTCTCAAAGTCTCCAGCCCAGCCCCTGCCTGACCTTGGGAGATGCTCACAGAAAGAGATGGACCATGATCCCGTTTTCCTGGTTAAGGCATCCACCTGGCAGCAAAGCGATGTTCCCGTCCTGCTGATTGTGTAGCGGGGGCTGCTGACTGCCCTAACCTCTAGGCAATGGATGGCATCCTCTGTAAAACACTACTAGTATTGAAGTATGGCGTGCAGGGTGAAATTCAGCAAGGATAACACAATTCTGACCCTCAGTGTGTAATGCTTTGACTCCCAGAATAGTCTATGTGGCATGTATGCACTGTGGTAAGGCACATGACAACCTTAGTCAATGATTTCTCATACAACAGGGCGCAGAAATGACCCACTAGTTACATAAGTTCTAAAAATGCTCATTCTATAGGATAGATGTATAATACAGCGTCTGCAGCTGCTGCACATAGTCTGAATGTCTAGCTGTTAAAGAATAATCTTACTTCAAATTTATTGGGCAAAATACGAGGAGCACAAAGCAATGCAAGAGAAAAAGCATGCTTCTCTTCTGTCCAGGTGGCGAGCCAGCAGTCTGCCTGCTAACACTTTACTTGACTTCTGTTAAGTAAGTGTTAAAGACTGGGCTTCCTGCAGTTTATGGTGTGCTGAGTGGGTAGAAGGTGCCAAGCAAGACTTGTAGGCTCCTGAGCAGAAGAATGTAGAAATGATGGCATTGGAAAGGAAATTCTGCCCCAACATACATTTCACCGCTAATATTTCGTCATGGCTTTTTACACAGCAAGATACGCCAGTGTGAGTTTCAGCTCTGACTCTGTAAAGGCCAGGATTTCATCCAGACCCTCAAGCAACTAAAGGAGGACAACAGAATAAAAACACACTTGCCAAAACCAGGTCACAGTCTCGCCCAAAAAACTTCCCTTATCCAAAGAACATGCGTATGTAGTATTTTGAGAGGTATCTCCAGTGTAGTTGACTTCTGTGGCATCATGCAGAATAGTAATTTTGGAAGATTTACCAAGATGGGATCCTGAGAAGTGCAGATAAGAATGGATAACCCTGAGCTGCTGGGGTTTCCCCTTTGTAAGACGAAATACTGAGTTGGCAGTAGCATCAGCACCATCCCTGGCAAAGGGACCACAGTGCAATACGTGTTACCTTAAACTAATTTTGTACTGGTTTCTACGACACATACTTATCTAAAAACTAAAATCAAGGTCTTAAAACTGCCTAAGTAAAGTAAAGCTGTCTTGAAAAGAATGAAACATCTCACAGAGTAAGACAGCCTGCCAGACAAATGAGAAACTAATAAAACTACGTACGTATTACGCTGATTTTTTTTCAGACAATGGAGCTACAAACTTCTGTGGCAACTGTTCTGGAAAAAGTGGAAGACGCAAATCACTTTACCACAGGCTACATCTTTACTAAGATTAAAACACAGCCAGTTGTTAAAAGATTATCAAACCAAAAAAGAATCACAGTAAATGTTTTGTTCTGCACCTTCACATTGGTTCCTCTACTGAAAGAGGATTAGCCTGGAAGTGTTTACTTCGGTTGTTTTGGGTTAGGGCTTTTTGGCATGGGGAGATTCCAGCAAAGCCGGTATTCATTCTGCCACCCAGCAGGTGCCTGAGCTCGGCTTGAAATCGCTGAGCTCCAGCTTTCCTGAATTTGAGCACTGGGGAGTGGATTGCTGGTCCGAATAGAGCTGGGAAGAGATCGGCTTTCGCTTTTCTTGCTTTTTAGTTCTGTATTCATTTGTTCTTTCTTCAGCACAGATAAGGGGGATGATTTCCCCCCATTTAGGCTTTTTCTACGAACCATAAAGACACCATTTACATATACAGATGATCTTCTGCATCTCCTTCCGAGAGCAGGACAGTTCAGTACCCGAGAGAGGCAGCCAGGTTCTTCTTCATTGATCTGCGAAGCAGCTTGCCCATTTGGCATCTAGCTCCTGCCATTTCTTGGTGATAATTCTGTGCCTTATATTATTTTGTAAAGGGGAAAAAAAAGAATATAAGCATAACATGTTCTGCATAGTTTAGTATAGCAATATTTCCTTTCTAGTTTCCAAGCTTGTCACTGAAAGTACTGGCTGTTTTTAATCTAACATAACATTGGCTTCCTGTGTATTGTCTCTCTAACTTAATTTTTGCTCTTCCATCTCCCACGGTACTTCTACTGACAAGAGAGACAGTAAATGCTGGAACGCCGTGTTTCAGCCTCAGAATCATTTTTATCTTCTCAGCAGAGATTTCAAAATAGAAATAGTTGCCTCTATATCTAGCCATCTTTCGGCTCTCGCACGCTCTTGTCGTTTTCAAAGAGCGCTTTGTGATTAAAAATAGCTTGATTAGCTGATAAAATTAAATATGCTTTGCACAGGGAGCACCACCCTCAAACATCCTGGCTGTTAATGAGCGCTGTGCTTGCACATACTGTCACTCACAGGCTTCAGCCAAAAGGAAGTGTGTGGTTAATGGCAGCTTAAAAAGCTTCAAGAAGCCGACAAGCTAGGACAATATTTTTATTTTTGAAGTTGCTTTGTCATCAGATGTTTCAACATGTGCAATACCACATGTTTCACATATGAGACCAGTCTTAGTAGCTCACATTTCAGAAGAGACATGTTAAGAATAGCAGAATGGAGAAGCTGGTCCAGGCAAGGCGGCCGGCTCAAAAGGGATTTTTCACAGTGGAGTTTCCCCCAAAGTGGAACAGAGATTGAGGGCCTGCAAAAGGTCAAAAAATATCACAGAAGTTTTGAGAGACTCAGTGGAAATTTAGAGGATATGAAGAAAGCGGAAAGTTGGACAAAAGGAGAGGAGGCTTCTAATGCAGGGGCTGGGGAGCAGCCGGGTGGAAGGGACTTCAGATGCAAAGGCACACGCAGAAGGTGGTAATTCTGCTCTCTGCACATACCTCTGAGGTCACTCTTCAGTACCTGCGAGAAAGATGAGGAAATGGGGCAGGAAAACTGGTGTTCACGACCTTCTTGGTCTGTGTACTCTTTCTCCTAGTTAAACTGGAACAAGTTCAGACCTCTGAGTTTGTGGGCTGATTTGAGAGAAGGCAGGTGTACAGCTTCAGGTTTTGGTTAATATAATCAAGTAGTCACAGTGCGAATCATACCACCCAATGTCTCCCTGCAAAAAAGCGGGGGCAATGGCAAGGTATGAGACCCCTCAGTGCCCCTCCAGACTGAGGGGAGCTGGCGGTTGAGACTGGGGACCGTGTGGAGTTGGAAGGCAGGAGGCACGTTCCTCACTCCTCTCTCCCAAATTTCTCCAGTTATTCCTAACTGAGAACTGGTAAAGTTAACTGTAAAGTTAGGCGCACTGCTGCTCTCCGCTGCCCGACATAAGAGCCGGGCACAGAGCGTGAGCTGGGGAAGCGTTCAGATGAAGTGAAAACCAGCACTGCAGCCTGCTTTTGGGCTAAGGGATGCTTGATAGCACAGTCCAGCTTCCCTGAACCAGCTGCAGCAGCCTGACGGTACCCAGCTAGGCGAGCTCTTCTGCACCCGAGAGAAGAGCTACATTGAAAGCAGGGGTTTTATAAATATAAATCATGGTCCCTTTTGTGTCATCAGTGATCTTGTGATGCTCCCTTTTATGTCATCAGTGATCTTGTGAGCGCCTCTAACTTCCTCTAAGAAAAGAAGATAATGCCTACACTGAAGGTGATAGAAAATGCAATAGGAAATGCAACAAGAAAACGCAGGAGGTGGAAGGCAGAGCAAAGCAAGTATATGAATTTATTGAGGCTCAAGAAGTTGTTCAGAAGGAAAAATCTATTGTTATTTATAACAGTGGAAATTCAGATAAATGGATAACAATGAAAGAAGAAAACATCTATTCCGCGATCCAACTCAATGCTAATGTGCGTATCTCCAAGTTATGCTAAGGATGACTCTAATCTGAAGTCTTTAAGCCTTTCCCCTGCAGAGTGTGCTCTGTTATCCCATTAGCAATGAGACAGTCATCTCACAACCCAGAAACGGGCTTACGCTACGAATAGCCAGCACCTCCGTCGAGCCTCCCGCTGCCTGGCAATTTACAGTAGCTGCTGAAGAAAAATTATTCCAATGGTAATGTGTTTGGGGTCTCACAGCGTCGAGTACTAGAAGTGCCTCAACACTAAAATGCGTGGGAAGTAGTTGTTTTTAATGGCAGAAACCGTGAATCTTTTTCTGTTTTCTCTCATTGTCACAGACTTACTATTGCTGAATTAGAGATGCTGATTAAGAATAACAGCAAGCTTTCGCAACTCAACAAGTTAAGCCATTGTGTCGGTATAATTAGGGAACTAAATCTTTTACAATTCAGTCAAGCGAATAAATGAACTAGAAAATTTGAGACCTGTTTTTAACCGGGGATTATTTTTTTTCCCAAAAAAACCCCTCTGACAGCCATTGTAACAAAATACTTACAGCTCTCCTGTGCCTTCATAAGGCAACACTTTCACGCACAGAATATAATTTTTGGACTGAGAATCTATCTGCCTTTTTATTCATTTCAGTCTTATGTGCAAATCCATACTGGCATGTGCAAATGAAAATGCTGAGGGCTTAATCACTGCACCTACTGTATAACATTGTCCCGTCAAGTTTTGTAAAGATCATTTTGTAAATTCAGAATTTCTGGTGCAAATGATTTCCAGGAGACATTACTGTGCTTGTATGGGAGAAAGACAAATGCCAGAATGTATAATTCACTTGAAATTTATTCTTGTATATGCTTGTGCCAGCTGATCTAACTTTTATGAGGAAAATGTTAGTGGGCAAAAAGGTAGCAATTCTGAGAAACTCCTGGGTTCCTGGAACCTTGGGAACCAGTTTAGCTCCCTGGTTGTCATTACTGGTAATTAATGAGGAAGTCTTCCCTGTTTTTTTTACACTGTTAATTGGGGTTTCCCAACTTGAATGGTAGTCAGCAATCCATAATTTCTTTTTTCAGCTGTCTAATAAGCGCAACAGATTTAAAAATTGGTGATGATAGTCTCTTGCTTTGGGCCCTCACTACAAGCTTTACAAAATCTGGCCAAAGGGATCATACCATAACCATGCGGCTGCAGCACACTATTTATTTAGCGATACATCCATATGCTTAAAACACTATACGAAAACCATTTTGGTTTGACTGTAACTTTTATCAACAAAGAACTCGCACACTGGCTAACCACACTTCCTCAGGCTCTGCAGGACAACCCTGCTTAAGTTTCCAGTGCCACTATTTCATTTCGTGGCTCCTGAACAGAGGTCTTTGTCAGTACAGGCATGTCCAGCCGAAGCTGAGCCCAACTCAGCTGATCATAAGCTGCTAGATATTAATAGTTTTAAAAAGAAATCTTTATGGTTAAGGTTTAAAATAAGCTTTGACTACATATAGTTTATTATACTAAAAACTGGAAGCAATAAGCTGTGTTACTTGTCTGTGAGGACAAGAAGATTTCCTGGTAGGACCCCCATGCATGCCCACATGTGTGCAGACTCATGCATGTCTGAGAATCCCTGTAACAAACACAGACAACTGCATTGACGTGCACATCAGCTATCACGGGTATTTTATTCCTATTCACACTATCAAGTTTGTGGTTGTCAGAGGTAAGAGAGCTTTGCTTCTCAAAGCTGCTGAACGAGGACAGGATGCTGCTGTCTTACAGTCCCAGGACAGGCGTCTGCTACCTGCACTTCTCATTGTCGGGACCGAGCTTAGGTGGGAGTAAGAAGTAGAGGATGCATTAGGTATCAGTGCCCTGGCAGAAAAAAGGTGATTAGGACGAAATGCTTACACAAGTTTTCCATGAAGGGGGGGCTGCTTAAATTTGCTCTGGGCAGTTTTTTGTATGCAAGCGTTAATTGTCAGGCTCTTTGCTGCTTTAGCTATGTAGACAATTTAATGCAATTTTAGGTTGTATATGACTCTGAAAATTGTCTCACAAAATTTACTAAAGCCTTAGCAGAGAAATCATCCGCTCTTCTGCTCTCACAGTAGCTTCACTCTTACAATACCTATCAGAAAAATGAAGAGAAGACCCAGAAACCCAACTCATTAAACAAGTGGGTGAACAGAAGAAAACCACACAGTAAAAGGTCACTACAGGATATAGCGGCTGATTTACAAATGAGAGATAACTAATGCTCTAGCTGAACAACAAAAAAATGTTACATGCAATTGCAGAGCTGCTGTGCAAAATTAATTTCAACCATGCAGCTCAAACAGAAAATATTTAAATGCAGCCTGAAAACTTCAAGCTGATCTCAGCACAGTTTCTGCAATACTCCTCACATTCTCCTCCCAGAAGAAATTCCTTCCCATTCCACCTATCGCCTTCTGGCTGACTATAGAAATGTTCTGGGAAAACCTGATCTCTGCACCTCCTGGAATTATTCTGTGTCCAGGCAGGCTTCCTGCATCATTTATTAGCTGCTGGATTTGGTTGTATGGAGAAGAGCATGCAGGCATTACTGGTGGTAGGACTGAACAAGTCAAATCAGGCCGCTCCAGCTTACTGGCCATGAGGTTCATCAGCCAAGGTTGGAGCGTGCATTCAAACTCCCCATACCTCTGCTCTGCTTACAGGAAACTTTACTGTAGTTTCCTTTGCTGTATTTTTTTGTTTGTTGGTTGGTTTTTCTTTTGTCCTTCCTTCACTGTCCTCAGTCCTTTTACCTATGGGCTTTTTTTGTTTATCCTCTTGCTGGATGGTCCGGTTACCCAACCTCCAGGGAAGAGCATTGACCCTCCTGAGGCTGAAGCAGCTGCCCAGGCAGGAGCTACAGAGGGCTGTTCACATTTGTTTTGGTACTGGGGTGAAATGGAAGGAAGCCCCTATTTTACATCTTGTTTTGACAAATTGCCATACTTTGTGGTTTTACTGTTCGGGGATTTTTTTTTTGTGATTTCCCCTTCAACCTGCTGTTGGGAAACACCTCCCAAAAACACTGCAAGACTACTGGTAAAACAGGCAGAAAATTTTACTCAATTTTTGAATATTTTAAGTATTTAAAATTGTTGCCACAGCTGCCTCCATCTGAGTTCTGATGAAGGTAAGTTACCTCAAGCAAAGTAAACTCTGATTGGGACCTTTCCTGACTGATGGCTCTGGGCTGGGCTGGGCTGAAATGGGGTCCTGGGCCATGGCAGGATGGGGGAGCCTGGCGGGGCTGGGCAGGGACAGCGGGTGCCCTCAGGGGCCCGGCACTTTGTAACTGACAATTTTCTGCACTCTTGGCTTTCATTTCTGCCAAGAGTCACTTTGAGGGATGTGTGGACACCCACCTGCATCTGAGCTGACTCGCTGCTGTAAGAACCGGGCTCTCCCACCTGTACTCACCAATAATTGCTAAAAGAAGAGAAACTTACTAGTGGGTTATTGTCTGTATATCCCCAGAGTAAGCATAACACAAACATGGCAAGGGTATACCTTCTCTGAGTCTCCTTGATACATGCACAGCCATTTTGCAAAGGGGGTGGGGTGTCCTCTCGAGTGTTGGGACTGAGTCAAGTAACTTCTCCACCATGAAGAGTCATGCCTGCTTCCAAACTGAGCAGAACCAGTAGCTAAACAGTCGCTTTGCATTTCAGCTGTTTTGGGGTTTTATCTAGTTGGTCTTGGTGATAGGGCTTCCAAACAGCTTTCACCCAAGCTTACAGTCTACAGAATGACTTGAAATAAAGGCGTTACTTGGCAGTGGTATCACCTCGCGTCTTGAGTAACTCAGCCATAGCAGACTTTCACTTGATGAACACTGAGGATCTTCTTTGAGGCTCTGGTTTGAGTCATCTCCTGAGGGACACTTCTTGAATACACAGACCCGGTCAAGAGTACATGGCCCTCTTCCTGGACCCTGGCGTCCTGACTTACTGACAGTCATCAAGGATATCAGCCAATCCAGCCGTGCCTGGTACTTTGAGAAACTCTTTAATCTCAGTTCCCTCATTCTTGATCCTTTTTGTTTGTTGCTCTTCTTATAAAACTCCTGTTTTGTTTTTTTTTTTTTCCTAATTTACAGCATGAACTGTCTCTGTCCAAGAGTATCTTGGGCTTTGATGTACCACACACCTTATGGTACCAACAAAAAGGTTTTGTAGGGAAATCTAAATCACTGCTTTTTGCAGTAGTTTTAGCTTTACTGACTTCAAGGGTTCAGATGACGCCTAGGGATTGCTCGGGGATTGCTCAGTGCCATCTCTCTTCCTCTGGGGAAGCCTGATGGTTATTCTGCAAAGAAGTCAAATGGATCAGTTTGCTTAAATGTTTTGTCTGGGATTTAAGATGCCCTGTGTCTATTTACTTGGTTAATTTATCTTTATCCTGTCGGAGACCTAAAAAAATTGAGTTTCTCTTTAAAAGGCTCCTGTGTAAACAATTAAAGTAATTAAAGTTATCTGTGTTTGTGTTAGGAGACCTGTTTTCAATCCCTACATGGCCCAGCTAAGAGCTCCCTGCGATCTGAGTTCCAGCCCTACATGTTGCAGCATGGAGTTTTACTGCCTCGACCACGATTCCTTCTGCCCAACAACATGCTCAAATAGAAAGTGTTTAACGTCTTTTCTGATTTAATTAGCGATGCCTCCAATTGACTCATGATGAAAGTAAAACTGGTGTCAACATCAAACTGTGTGGCGTTGCTGAATGCTGTCTGTCTCAATTTCTGCTGCCATTGAATGAGAAGGTAGTCAAGAAAATTAAAACTATTTGATAGGTTTAATAGATTATAGTGATATGTCTCTAGTTTTCAAATGATGGACGTTCGTCAGTCCTCAGTACCCTCATCAGCAATCAGTAAGTAAGGAGATAGCTTCTCAGCTGAAAAAATACACTGGTTTCCACTGTAATCCAAAGCATCTTAAACAGTATTTACAGGAAATTAAAAGTGTGAAAGGATCTTAAAATTCAAAATAGGTTTATCTATTTCAGTTTGGGAAAAACCCAAACCAAATGAAAGAGCACGTGGCTAATATTTCAATCCCAATTAATTTGCCAATCAAACTGGACTGCTGTCTTTCTATTATCATTTTAAGATGTGTAATTTTGCAGTTCAGGAATAAAAAAGAATTCATTTTCTCAGTCTCTCTTTGAATAACATAGCTTTTGCAACAGACCGAAACAAACTACTTACAACAAAACTAGAAAGGGTATTTCCCTATCTGCACCTTGCAGTTCTCCCGCTCGTATTAACTCTGTCTGCTCTTCACATTATCCCTCTCTGCATCAGCCTGCATCAATCCAGAAGCAGCATTCTCGAAAGGCGACTCTTTGGCTGCAGCTGCAAGAATTATAAGCTTATCAACATGAAACAGTTATAGTTTCAGTTTGGTAGAGTGGGGTACTCATGTTACCCGTGTTACCTATTGACAGAAATGTGATTTATTATGTACTTCTGATGTAGAAAACTGTATTTAGAGGTTGAAATACAATAAAATTAAATCAAGAAGAGATGTCACCAAAGCTACACTACATATTATAATACTAAGTTGCAATAAACCCAATTAAAGCGTAAATGAAATTTAAATCAGGTCTCGATTTTTTTTTTTTTACTATGCTATGCTCAGTACAGTTAATTGAAGATAAAAATCATTCTGTTAATACTAAGATTACCTTTCCTTATATAAACTCTAAAAATGACTTTGAGTGATGAGGAAGTCTAGACTAGAGAATTTTACTGAATAAACATAAAATGTAGCTGAATAGAAAAGCAGAACTATTGGTTTTTTGCATCACAAACTCAGAACCAGTTACAGAGCTCCCTTTAGTTTTTGTTATGATGACGGGATTATTCCTGTTACTCTCACATTACTGTCACAGAGCCTTTATAATACAAACATTAGCAAAATAGTTTCAGTAGGACTCTTAACAACCCTTAATTAAACAAGAGCACATGACAGACTCCAATCTCTGGGTTATTTTAGGTGCATAGAATTCAGAGACTCTCTTTAAGAAAATATTTAGGATCATGCTAAATCTGGGGAAATTTTTCTCACCTACACTCTCCTATCATTGGCCTTACTGACAGCTTTTTTTTTTTTGCTCAACCCTACAGCCTTCAACTCTAAAAATCACTCTGTGCAGTTCGGGACCTCCCTGCAGCTCTGGTTGGGACGCTGCTGATGTACTCGGAGCTTCTGCACTCTTTCAGCTTCTGGTGGCCCACACCATTGCCTGTCCGGGCATCCTGGACAAACTTAAAATGGTTAGTTGGACTAACGGACTAACCATCCGCAGGCTGGTCGCAGGAGCCCAGCTCATCTGCATATTCACAGCAAATTTGACACGTCTAAAAGATGTTGAGACTTCATGGTCTTACCACTAGTCTCTCTAGCTGCTGACGTTGGCTGGGCTGCCTATAGATATATGCCTCTTACACATGGCATGTGCAAAGCTGTCACTTCGCTTGTCACAACATTAAAAAAAAAAGAAAAAGAACATGGGGATGGACATCCCTTCGGCAATAATAATAAACGAGTGAAAATAAAAGGTGGGTAAAAGCCGGGGGCTCACCTACTCTGTTTCCCCAGCCCCGGGACTCTGGAAGGGCAGAGTCTGGCACTGCAGGCAGGGAGCTTGTCATATAAAATGATGTCTTCTCGCTGCTTCAAGGGGAACTGGAGAGCATCTGGGAGGCTTAGCTGTTGACACTGGGGTGTCATCTTTTCCCATGGTTATCTGTTTTGGAGAGTCTGGAAAGTCAATCTTTCCTCAAATATCAGACATCTCAGACTCACTTGATCCTTTTTTTAGGAATTTTACACACTCCAACCTCCAAGGTTTACTGATCCATCAGGTATGAAACTCATGAAGACTCAAGTCCACTTGAATTTGAAGCAGGTCACTAAAAATGCAGTTATTTTTAAGCAAGCAACTTAAAACGTGCTCACCATTCTCCACATGACAGACTCTGTTGTTCTGATGTCTTTCTCCAGAAAAATAGTATGACAGATACAAACAGGTTTTAAATTCTCAACACAGCCTTATCACACTGAATGGTCTTAAAAACATGTTGCCATTGTTTTAGTAGAAGTCACGACAGAAATTACTATTAGAAAAAAACCTCTAGCACAACAAAGCCAGTTGCTCAAACATCAACTCATTGGAAAAATAAAACTAAGAGCTACTGCTTTGCCTTAGTATTACCTAAAACCAGATGTCTATCCTTGCTCTTGGTAACACAGCAGGTGGGGTAACTTTCCTGTTTAAAACTGGGTCATGGATCACCTAACTCATTCCTTAAATCTTGATAGAGGAAAATTGCGTGAAAGCTTACCAAAAGGAAACAATTTGACATATAAACCTATTCCTAGGCCAGCTTTTCTCTTCTCATGAGCCTGTGCCTTAGCAGCTGCAGGTGATGTACCATCACCCCACTGCGGTACTTATTAGCCCACACTGATTTTGCAGCTGGTGCAGACTGATTGTCATCGGGATTTTGTACCCGAGGCAAGCCTGACTCAGCCGTGTAGCTCGTAAGCCCAGATAGGGGTTTGAGGGTGTTACATTGGTCATTAAAAAGAATTACTAAATTAAAATCCCACTGCTCAGTTTGAAAAATCCCCTGTGCCAGCAGCTTTCTAATTTGTTCAGGCACTTTGGCAGAAAACATCTGATGGAAGTAGCTGGCATAAATGAAGGAGGGTATCAGAGCAGACTGCAAAACATCACCTGATACAGCAGGAGGATTTTTTTTGCATGTTTGAAAATATATGAATATGCCAGTGTGTCTCATTATTATTCTGATATGCCCCTAAATTTATGGGAGTTGCAGTTATGAAATGCAAATGATGCTAGTGATGTTCTGGTTATTAAGGTGCTAAAGACCGTGGTGATATTCCAGGCACCTGAGCGTGGTCTTAATGTGCGCCTGATACTCTTTGTCACCAGTGCTATGCACGGTGTATGTAATATTGCAAGTATATCATGGCTTCATCCTGCAAAATGCTGAGCACTCTTACTTCTCTGTTTCTGCTGAAAGTGAAACGTGCTCCTGCCGCACTGGAAAAAACTCAGTTTATATTCTGCTGGATTGAGCCTTACATTAACCTACTATAGTTACTTTTATTTTAAGTGCAGTGGCGTAGTCATACAGCTATGCAGCCTTATAAAAAAACAAAACCAGGCTCTGTTTAAGAAAATAAAGGTTGGGAACACCAGCTGTGTTAATTAATTGAAGTTCATTGTGCGGAACATTTAGGATTTAAATGTCCTAATATAAAGTGCTAATTCAAAGGATAAGTGACAGCCACATAGCAGACAGTGTGTTGTTAGGGATAAAGCATTAGAGTAGGATTCAAGCTATCTGGATGCCATCGCTTTTTCTTTTATGCTGAATTACTGCATGGCCTGGGACCAGTCATTTCCCATGTCTGAGCCTCTCAGCGTTTGTCTGTGTCGATCTTGATTGGGAATACTACTGTAATAAATAAAATAAGGACAAATATGTAGCTCTTTGCAAGGATTGAAAACAGTATGATTAAAAGGACACAGCATAAATATCCACGTTTCAGGATAAATTGGAAATTCAGTGCTCCTCTAGCCACACCATCTGCTGAGACCTAAAGGCAGACCTTGACTGGTGTCGTATCTAGAGATAAAACAATTTGCAGCACAAGAGAATAAAAGTATCTCTGCAGCGGACAGATTAAGCTGCTTTTTTTCGCATTCTAATCTGTTAATCATGCACAAGGCTTAAGTATAGCTCAAGGCAGACCAGACATTGATTTAATTTTGCGCTATTTATTGAACTGGATTTAATTTGAAGATATGCTGTTATCCGTTGCGCAGCAGTTCTTCAAAAAAATGAATGTCCATAATGAGATTTCTACCATGAATCAGTGATTGTGCCTTTAAAATGGGTCACGAGTCCAGCCTTTCCAGGCTCCTGCGACTGCAGCTGCCTTTACGACAGCCATGCGGCTAACCTTCGCAGAATTCACTTGAGGGTCAAATTTAGGGGCACTCCATTTAAAGTGCTTACCATCCCTTTTTTCTTTTGTTTAAAAAATAAGTGATGGGGGTCAGTAGCTTAAAGCAACTTCAGCCAGCACAGAAAGCAGAGAATAAAAATTAAAAGAGGGAGTCATGTTTGGAGGTGAGGGGATGAAGTGGTAAATCTGCGCTCAGCCAAGAAGATGGAAGCCGGTGGCCCTGCCGGCGCAGGAGACAGTCCGCAGTGGTGCCTGTGGAGAAGGGGACAGGCCCCAATTTCAGAAGCCGAAAAGGGCTGGGATGCTGAGAACGTGTAAATGTGGTCTGCCACCCATAATGCATGTAATTACTGACAGCATCACAGCAAATCCCAGAGGAAGAGAAACAACCAAACACGGAAATATGCTTCAGGACAAGATGGAAAATCAGCTAAGTAACAGAGACTATTAAAGCATGCTGAAAAGGGGCTTCTATTAATTTCAAAATTTTTGCTTTTATAGTTTCTGGAAGGCTGTGAGCTCCTCCTGCAATGCTTTCACCAGCAAAGCCTTTCTTGGATTTTCTTTTTTTTTTTTTTTTTGGCGTGTGTGTGATTTTAGGGTTGAGTGCACCAAAGACCAGAAGATTCACTGGCCAGCCCTGGAGACACTGTGCTTGTTCAGGGTAGGGTCAGATATTCTGGAGGCATTGCAAGATACAGCACAGTGTATTTAAAAGTGATCGGTGTCCGCACCACATCCTTGCTGACGCTGTACACAGGAGAGCATGTTTCTGAGACTTAGTCCTGGTGCACATCAGTCCTGCTGTCGTATCTGCTGCTGTTCCTTAACTCATCTCACACATGGGACTTGGAAGTGCTGACCAGCAGCAAAGCCTGTGTGCTCCTTGGGGGCAGTGATTGTTGGCTGCCATTGAACATTTCTTTTGCCTAGGAACATGAGGAAATACTTTTGTGAGAATCTAAGAAATTAAATGGGACTAACCTAAAATACTCAAGTAAATAGGTCTGTTAGATCATCTACTCCCTTGCCACATAAGCTGGCTGACTTCATTTAGCACAGTGAAAGATATGGGTATTACCTTCCACGATTTCCTGATTTAAAACTGGATAGCAAAGCAGAGAATCAGATCCCTCATGAACTGACTATATCAGGAAAGCAATAAAGAGGTTGAATATAAAATTGCCAGTGCCAACCTAATGCATCTGTCTTTCTCTCTCTACCTGTTCCTGAGCAAGGCAAGGAATACTTTCAATACTCACCAAGAATTTTGATGTTTTCTTTTTCCTTCTTCTCCTTCTCTCCTCAGTTTCCTCTTAGCCACGTTCCTGGCTTGGTTACAAAATTTATTCGGAGAGTAAATGTACATTTTTGGGATATGAATTGGAAAGAAATGCTAACCACCAGAGGGAAAACTGTGTTGTGGAGATGAATGCATACCTCACCTTGCAGCCCAGAGAGGGCTATAGCTCTTGAGTAAGGTAGGTGGGATTGGTGGGGTGGGGGAATTAGGGAAACAAATTCTTTATTCATTGTCACTGTAGTCCTAAATATTTTCCTTGGGTTTACTGATAAAATCCTCAGGGCTGAAACTGCTGAAAAGGGAAAGGGTATATAAAGCAATATAAACTCTTTCCTTCTTCTAAGCAGCCGTTAGTCCAAGACAGCCGCCATGGATGTCCATCTGTCCAAGTTACTTGCTGGTACTTAGCAGTGTTTTGGACACATGAAAAAGGTTCCTTCTGATTATTTTTTTTTCAAATTCATTAGAAGTATGGTGGACATTTTAAGTTTTTTTTTGGGTGGGAATTATGGCCGTCATAAGTCAAGGTGCTCCTGGAGGGCATAGCCAACTGCATTAAAACACAAACCTAAAGAATACTGAAAAACAAATCCTCTGATGATTACCAAGGGTATTACATTCCCTCTGTAATGCAGTCAACCTATGGGCAGTTAGATGCTGTATCTGACAGCAGTCGCAGAGGAGCGCTTTCTTTTCCTCACGCCTCCGTACTTCTCCACACCCTATCAGCCCACTTTAATCTCTGACTCATAAACAGCTTGGAGATGTTTACTTACTCCTCTGAGTTGATCTATTTCCAGAAATTAGTGGCAGAATGAGACTTTTAGGCAAATAAGGTGACCTTTTCCAATTTAGTTGCTTCTTTGGCCATCACGGTCTTCTCAGAAACATGCCATTTTGGTCGCAGGCCTCCATCTTTCCCTTTTCCTATGGCAGCTGCACATTTATTCCCTGCAGCCCAAGGCACTTTATATTCCTCAGCAGCTCAGACATCAGTTCAACATCTGTTGGTCTGGTCACACAGGGATAAAAAAAATGATTATTTAGTAATTGGCTATCTTTCATAATGTAAAAAGCTGTTTATTCAGTTCCCAAGTGCCACAGTTTCATGACTATCTGTTCTTGACAATGACCGATGGCACACAGATCAATATCTTAACAAAATCAGGGTTGTCTGTAATAGGACCGACCCTTCAATAAGTTTTCCTTTACTTCCCTGACAATCTCTTCATGAGCTTCTGCATGTACTATCTTGTCAAAGCTTGCATTTTTTTACCCAGAGGAGTAAATGGAGAGACAATATCACTGACCCCTCATGACTGTCCTGTTATCATTTCATTTATCGTATGACACCAAATCCAAGAGACTGGACTAACAGCTAGTTTGGCTACATAGCTTGAGGGGCAGCTGCCTTTGGCTGCTCCGATTTTACATGTTGGCAATTTGCTTGGGCTTCACAGAATCACAGGATGGCTGAGGCTGGAAGGGGCATCTGGAGGTCGTCTGGTCCAACGCCCACTTCTTCTGACTTGGTTTTATACATCTGTTAGAAGTATTTACAGCTGAGCCCATCACCCTGTCTACCTTTTACAGTCAATGGAGAGAAAGTGGCAAATTCAAGGTGGAGATTGTTTGATCTAGTACAAATACCAGTTTTCAAATGGGATGAGTCATGCCCAGAAACATCTGTTGCTCTCCATTGACTACAGAGCCCAGAGCCCAAAGCAGATATCTGTACTGGGAATGTCAAATCTGAGCAGATTTAGCCTCCTCTCTCATCTTTGTATTTGCCTTTTAAAGTCTCCTGACACAGCTCTGTACACTCTTTGTGGTCTTCCTCCTTGCTGCTGAACTTGAAAATTTCACCCATAAGGACTGGGTTGAATCTGCATTGTCCTGTCTAAATCAGTTCTCATCTTGTAAGTGTATTGAAATTCCAACTAAGTGATGAAGGCAGACTTTTCCCATGCATCTTCAGATCCAGTGTTTGCTTACTAAGAGTCCTTAAAGAAATCAAAGGGCCTCTGCACATTGACCATACAAGTCAAGCAGGACAAGTACAGCACAGTCCAAGAAATCTCTTGGTGGGCAAAGTGGAAATGGGATACTATCACACTGTAGGCATGTCCTTTCCTACTTACACTTCAGTAATTCACTTGCCTCTTCCAGCTAAGTCACTTTTTTCTGACTGATGAAGAACAAAGTCCAGTGCCTCTTACTTTTTCACCACCCTTTAAATAAGAGCAATCTGTTTCTACTTGTATTTCCTTGAAAGAACTTAATTTGCCAAACACACTGAGCGATATCCCCATCCCAGACATAGTTTGTGCACTTAATCAAGTAATTGCTTTCTGGCAGCCTTCTCTAAGAATCTGCCCTTTCTTTCCCAAATGTCTTTCTGCATATTTCCTGCGCACGTGAGGAAGTTTCCAGTATTTTTGACTGTAGGTGTCCCACTGGGTTGACACCCTTAGACTGGAAGATGCAAGATCCTCTTCCTGCCCCCAGGCAGGTTCTCTCTGACTCCCACCTACACGGAGAGCAGATGCGATACGAGAGATGGATGTCTCAGCCTGTGCAACACCGAGCCAGGCTACTGCTGGTTTAGTCTGGAGACCCACCTTCAGTAAAGCAAACCACTCCTCAGCCTCTCCTTGCTTTTCAAATTTTTCTTCTGTTATTATAGCATTAACTTCACTGTGTTTTGGACACAAGAATATAATGTGAGCATTCAGTTAAAATCTAAGGTGGCCAAATTGACCTTTTATCATAAGAACTTCTTCAAGTTTGTAGTAACCCGAAAAAAGTTACATCTGCCCTCAGATATCAGATCATCTTATTTCTCAGTGTTGAGCTTCCTTATCTTAGTTCCATGATTCTGGGAAGCCGCCCCAATTTATTGCTGTCTGCTTCTTGGTCAACAACTTCATGGCACTGCTGACTGATTTTCTTGCTCTTCACTTTCCATCTCTTCTCCTTTTTTTTTGTTTTTTTTTGACGTTTCATGTTTTATTTAGCCAGCATTAGGCTGACTTCTCTCCTAGTTTGACTTGCTTAGAAGGCAACTCTTCCTCTTCTTTCACAGCTTCTTTTCGCACTACTTTCTTCCAGAAGGTAGCAGGACAGAGTCTAATTTAAGCATGTGTGGCTTAATACCATAGGTGCAGCTTAGTGGAAATTTGCTGTATTGCTCTCCCCTGAAGACAAGCCACCTGAGCTATTGCCAGCTCCCTCTGAAAGTGTTTTCCAAACCAGGTGACATTCGCCAGATGACCAGATGAGAAGTAAAATAAATTAAAAAACTAGCAAGTAGATTCAGAAAACAAACAAAAAGAAACAGAGCAACCACAAGCTTTATTTGCTATCTGTGTTGGAGCGATTCCCAAAGCCCTCTCTGTGTTTTGTTCAGCTAGGAGCTGCCGGGACACGTCTGCGGCTGGCTGGAGCCAGGAGCTGATTCCCTTGAATCTGCCAACCCTCTGCCAACAAATTTCTCGGCACACTGGTGATTCAGCTGAATATAAATGCGCTTCTGGAGACATCCTGTATCCCATGGTCATGACACTTCAGTTTTAAACATGGTATTAATTTGTGACTCCCCAATTTGTGAAACACCGTCTCAGATGATAGCATTAGCTTGTGATCTGCCACCGCACTTTGGAGAGTCCAGGCTGGCCACCTGGCCTGCTCTCTGTTAGTATCAACTTATCAATAGATGGTTTACTTACCTAGTGCAAACATCTCCCTTTTGACAAAGAGCTTAATTAAAAGCTGAATTTATGAGAATCCAAGCATATGAATTTTCGATATTGCAAGCCTCAACAGCCACTTATTTCACGATCGTTTCAGTCGTGAAGAAATATAGCTTATTACTAGCTTTAGACAAAGAGTAATTATGATAAGTTGGGGATTGCCCCGATTACAGCTTGCAGGATCCCGTTTTTGCTGACAGGAAGATGACAAGTTTGAAGGGGCTTGTAAGAATTTGGAGGTGATAAAGTGAGGTGCTCTTTCTTAAAAGGATTAGAGTCTCATCTCAGTGTTATAAAGCAGAACGAAGTCCAATGAAAATACGCAGGTGTTCCAGCCTCGGAAGGAAGTTCATGCATATGCGACCAGGCAAGGTAGGAAGGACTTGTATGGCTTGTGGGACCTATAGGAGTACAAGTTACTAATGTATACCTGATCATAAGATCATAAGATCACCTGCAATGTACTCTGGAACCCACAGCCCTTCTACAGCTTTTCTGCTGTTCATGGCAGCTAAAAAGGCGTTTCAAAATTGTTAGGATCCATCATGACAAATGATGGCAAAGCCAGCCAGCTTAAATCCTTTCCCTAAAACCTTGCAGAACTAAACATTCGCTCCCCCAAAGCCCTTAACTTTCAGAACTTCTCCACCCATAAGTGTGCTAAGACTGTGTACGAGCAAGAGAATTTTTATTATATAAAAATAATCACAGTCAGGAACTTGCACAAAAAATAGCAGGAAAAAATAGAGATCAACTTTGACAGCAGCTCATCCACATCCAACTCCCTTTCTGCGATTTCCAGATGGCATCCATATTATCACTTGTTATGGAAGTCATGTTGATGGTGTCCTAAATGTGCCCGTCAATCATCTTGCTGTGCTTGATGCTGATGTGGGCTTGTCCTAGTTAGAATTCTTGATGTTGTAAGAAGATCCTTCTCTGAGGATTTCCTAAGAGCATTTACTTCGGAATAAGTCAATCTTTTTATTAGTCACCCTAGTGGTTTTCCATGTCCCCTCACCAAAAAGTAGGAGGTCTCCATTGAAAGCATGTATCTCTGGGACGTTCTTAATTTATGACAGTTGTTTGTGGCTTAGACATTCATTGCTCATTGCCTATGCAGATAAGTAAAACTATTTTCTTCCTGTTCTTCCTGTAATACTTCTCTATGCATTCAGGTGTTTTGGAACGCATATAGCAATACTTAGATTTCTTTTATTGAAGAACAAATTTCTTTTGCACTGAATAATATTTTTAACAGATCAGAGCATTCAGAATAATTAAGATAAAGAAATCCAGCTACTCACTATAGTTACCCTCTTCATGGCTAGTAGTGCAGAAATCATACTGCAGTTAGGGTGATGAGAATCACACTTCTGATTCTGGAAAAGTTACCAGTGGCAGGTGCCATGCTCTGTGAGTACAGCTTGCGTCCAAGCTAGTAAGTCCTACCAGTACCTAAGCTGCCATGCAGAGCTCACTGCCTTAGTCTATATGGAAACAGTCTATAAGTGGAAGGGCGTCATCGAATCATGCATGTCAGCATTATGAAGCAGCACTTCAGTGTCGTATTGCTGGGCTCCTTATAGCGCTGTGCTCCTTATTGCAGCTGGAGTGTGGTCTAGACACACCTCCATAAGCTAGGTGTGGAAATCTATTTGAACCTGACAGGTTCAGGTTATTCACTTGAGTTCAGAGTCATAAGAAAGTGTTTATGTTGTTTCTGGACTTTGATCCCAAAAGCAATGTAGCTACATTCATACTGTCTGGTACCCAAGCTAGTAAGACATGCATGAAACCAGCTGTATGTCTGGCTGCACCTGCAGCACTCTTCTATATAAGACCAGTAGAAAGTGGCAAGCAGAGTGTATACCTTCCAGCCACTGCTGGTGGCCTGCTCAGCTGCTCTACACAGAGCTCAGGATATTCTTTGGGGACTGCTTGTCTCTTTACCTGTTTTGCATTCATGAAGCTTGCTTTGGTCTTCTTTCTTCTGCTGCTTCCTGTTAAGCTGTTTTGCTATTGCTGTTATGCTCCCCACTTTATAAGCAGTTCTCTCATGGTTTTGCATGTTTTGCTTTTCACAGCTGCCGTTATGAAACTGAAGCAGCTCTTCAGTTGTAGCTGAAACATTGAGTGTTTCTGTCTTTTACTGGTGGACCACTGGAGAGGTGTCTGTTGGCCCTCTCCATTTAAATGAGCTTCCAGTTACATGCTAGTGTCATGACCATGTTTGCCAGCCAACAGGGCATGTACATTTGCCTGTAATTGTTAGACTTTCCAGAGATGTCTTTTTGCAGCACGCTCTGGAGAGTTTCATGGCATTTTATGTATCTGTAAGCAGAGCTCCATGAACCAACAGCAAATTCACACAGTAAAATTTTACTTAATCATTCACCATTTTGATTAGACTCAGAACCAGTCCAAACATGCCCAAGATTTTAAACAAACCATCATTGTTATTTTACATTAAAATTGCTACCTAGGCACTAGATATCATCCCTAAAGACCTCAAGCAACACATGTTGTAGCAAGTTATAACAAGAGCCTTCTCCTTTTCTGTTTTTAAAATAGGTTTTCAATACTGTGTGGTTGCTATTTTCTTCTGATCTGGAAATAAACTCTAGTAGTTCTTTCACTGAGGGGTTCTCTCTGAGTCAATGCTTGCTCTGCTTCCAACAGCACGGAGTCAGCGCTGCCAGATTTCTGTCACAGAAATTCTGGAAGTAGACAATGGTGATTTTTGTTCTGATGTATAGTTTGCTCGAACTGGGCCACCTACTAATAGTAATTTTAAGAATATTAAAAGCTTTCTATTTTACCAGACATTTTACCAGTTTCCCTCACTAATCTCACATTCTTCAATTCAATTTTCATTACTGATGTGGCCTACAGGACTTTTCAGGACCTGGCTTTCTTCTGTGTTTTGGCAAAAGGCCATTGCATTCTTCAGATTAAGCTGATCTCTTGTTGAGGCCAGCTTGGCTCCCAGTATTTCTTTCAGCAGCAAGACTTGTTTATGCAATGGGAAATCCTCTGAGCATAGAGGTGTTGGGTGAGGATGAAAATATTACAGCCTCCCTAGCAACAGAGCTACCTGGGGTCTATCACTTGGGAATGACCTGCTAAAAAACCATTATTATCCATTTCCAAATCCTCCCTCCTTGATTGTGTCTGGGAATGCTGTGTGAGTTCATGGTGGGTAAACTCTGGTTAGTCCCGTAACTCTCATGGAAAATCATGTAAGTAACTTGGTAAACATTCCCTGCCCCCACTCACCAAATTTAAACACTTGTGGTATTTCAGTCATAGATCAGCTGGATGAAGATTTCTAGTTCCCAGATCACCTGGATAAAAGGGCTAGTAAAACCTTCATAATTTATATAATTTATGCTTGCTGAGCATCTCCAAAGGTATGTATTTGCTAAGATCAGCAAAATGTGTAAGCCAGCTATATTGTAAGGCATAAAGTAAATGCTAATTTGTCTGTAAAACTGCAGTCATGATCTAATGCAAATACTCTTTTTTCTATAGTGATGTGCTACCTGCACAAGTTGTGGGACTAAATTGCATGCAGGCATAGATTTCATCCCCACTAATGCAAAAGTTGGTGCGGTATGTAAGTGTGGGATTTCATTCAGGTTAGTCGACTTTAAAATGAAAAATCATGAAGGATCCTCATCTCCAGCACAGTTCTCTGTAATAAAAAGAATGTATAGAGTTCTGCTTTTTTGAACATACAGAGAATCAGAAAAATTGACAGAGTTTTCATCACCAAGCTGCTTCTCACCAAGCACCCCACAAACATCTCTTCTCAGGATCATGCTGCTATGTTTGTTTAGACTGCTCTGAGGTCTGCCTACCTCTTTCACCATCTGGACTATCTCTCATCCTTCCAGATGCCGCTAGATCAAAACAGTTCTTAGAAAGCCCATGGTAGTTCCTGAGAAACTTCTGAGCAGCTGTCTTTTTTTTTTCTTTTAGGCAGGGATATTACCAGTGTTTTGGGTAAGAAGGCTGCCTTAATCCCTGCTGCCAGCTCAGATGATAAATTAACTTGTAGATTTCTTGTAATTCTCTCAAATAAAGAATAAAGGTTGCTTCCAATTATTTCAACTTGGTTTAATCCATCTTGTAATCATATTAAATTACCAGTGATCTCATAAACAATTTTTTTCCCTCAATTTAGCCCTTCATATAGCAATTATGTCATTTGCTATATGTTCATTAGAAATTTTCAGCTCAAGAAGAAGTTCCAATTAATTTCTCGTACTTCATTTATTCTTAAATTTCATCCTTACAATGTGTCTTCCATTCTATGCCTGGAAATCAGATTCCAACCCCACCACCACCACTGGAGCCCCAACTGCAGTTCTGTTATTCAGCTCAATAAAATGAAATGCCCTTAACAATACCAATGTTGTCACAACTTGGAATAGCCCAATAGACAAGGCATTGCTCATTCCAGCATAGCACCTGAAATGACTTCAGATTTGCTGATTACCTGTACACCCAGGGGCTAGTAACAGATTCACCCAAGCATAAGGTCTGGAAATAACTGAAAACTATGTAGGCTTTTCCACAGAGGTATGAAGAGGTCTTTTCCAAACAACACCCCTTGGAAACTTCTGAGGGCCATTCAAGTCAATGGGAGCCCTTTGCGCTCCCCTTTGCACGGCTGCAGATGACTGCACGAGGCGGAAGGCAGTAGCCAACGGGGACCAGGTGACTGAGGTGTGTTTGGGTGCCAGGAGCAATGCCGCTCACTTGTTTCAAATAGGACAGGGAGCGCTCACTAGTACCATAATATCAAATCCTAGCCCTCTCGTTGTTTGTCTTCGCTTGTATTGGATTCTTCCTAAATGCAGACAGGTCCAAGAGCAAACACATGCTTTTCATTTCCGACTGTTTGGTCTACCATATGTGAGAAACAGTGGTCAAGGACTTGATATCAGCTTGTCAGCTAATGCCAACTGTTAGGATCACGGAGCTATGCAACCTACAGTAGTTGAGGATTTCTCTGGAGCTCTTTTCTTCCAGGTGAATGACTGGACATTTTCTACCATGATGCATGCCCTGGCATGCTGTGCTGCAGTTCTAGCAGCGAAAGTAAAACTTGTGGTGATAGGAAAAAGCCTAGTGAACACAGAGTAGTGCTACAAGTTAGGAAGGGGTCCATGGCCAGCGGTGGATAGAGGTTACAATGGGTACAGAATCACGGAATGGCTCAGGTTGGAAGGTACCTCTGGAGATCACCTGGTCCACCCCCCCTGCTCAAGCAGGGCCACCTAGAGACAGTTGCCCAGGACCACATCCAGACAGGTTTTGAATATCTCCAAAGATGGAGACTCCACAACCTCCCCTGGCAACTTGCGCCAGTGCTCAGTCATCCTCACAGTGAAAAAGTGTTTCCTGATGGTCAGAGGGAACCTCCTGTGTTTCAGTTTGTGCCCATTGCCTCTGGTCCTGTCGCTGGGCACCACTGAAAAGAGCCTGACTCTGTCCTCTTTGCACCCTCCCTTCTGGTACTTATACACATGGATAAGATCCCCCTGAGCCTTCTCTTCTCCAGGTTGAACAGTACCAGCTCTCTCAGATGTGCCTGATAAGACAGATGCTCCAGTCTCTTAATCATCTTTGTGGCCCTTCGCTGGACTCTCTCCAGTATGTCCATGTCTCTCTTGTACTAAGGAGCTGTCGTGGTTTAACCCGGCAGGCAGCCAAATACCACGTAGCTGCTCGCTCACTCCCCCGCCCCCCGCCCCACAGTGGGACGGGGAGAGAATTGGAAGCGTAAGAGTGAGAAAAACTTGTGGGTTGAGATAAGGACAGTTTAATAGAACAGAGAAAGGAAAATAATAATAATGATGATAGAATATACAAAATGAGTGATGCACAATGCAATTGCTCACCACCCACGCTGACCGATAACCAAGTAGCGATCGGTACTTCCTGGATCACGCCTACCATTCATATACTGAGCATGACATCACATGGTATGGAATACCCCATTGGCCAGCTGGGCCAGCTGTCCCGGCTATGTTCCCTCCCATCTTGTGCACCTGGTAGAGCATGGGAAGCTGTCCTTGACTAGGAGGGTACTTAGCAACAACTAAAACATCAGTGTGTTATCAACATTCTTCTCATACTAAATCCAAAACAGCACTAGGAAGAAATTTAACCCTATCTCAGCCGAAACCAGGACAGGAGCACAGCACTGGACCCAGCACTCCAGGTGTGGCCTCATCAGTGCTGAGTAGAGGGGAAGGATCACCTCCCTCGACCTGCTGGCAACACTCCTCCTAATGCAGGCCAGGATACCATTCGCCTTCTTTGCAGCAAGAGCACATTGGTGGCTCATGTTCAACTTGGTGTCCACCAGGACCCATAGGACCTTTTCTGCCGAACTGCTTTCCATGTGGGTGACCCCTAGCATATATTGGTGCTCGGAGCTATTGCTTCCCAGGTGCAGGACTTTGCTCTTCTCCTTGTTGAACTTCATGAGGTTCTTGTCAGCCCATTTCTCCAGCCTGTCAAGGTCCCTCTGGATAGCAGCACAACCCTCTGGTGTATCAGCCACTCCTGCCCATTTTGTGGCATCAGCAAACTTGCTGAGACTACAATTCCCCATCATCCAGATCATTAATGAAGATGTTGATCAGGACTGGACCCAGTACCGACCCCTGGGGTACACCGCTAGTTACTGGCCTCCAACTAGACTTTGTGCCACTGATCACCGCTCTCTGGGTCCAGCCAGTTTTCAACCCACCTCACTGTCTGCTCAACCAGCCCATACTTCAACGGCTTGTCTGTGAGGATCTTATGGGAGACGGTCTCGAAAGCTTTACTGAAGCCCAGGCAGACGATATCCACTGCTCTCCCCTCATCTACCAGGCTAGTACATGCCTGAAGAAACTTAAGGGATTTTGAAAGTTAAATGCTCCACTATTTCATAGATTAAAGAGTTTTACAAAGAAAGCTTATATGGCCAGATCCCTTTGTAAACAAGAGAAATCTGCATTTAAATCTGAGAAGATTTAGACGGTCTTGAAAGCCCAGATATAAGGTATTTTTTCTGTATGAGGGAAGAAAGCTGTAATCACATTCTTGTTTCTCTATCAATAAAGTGATTGCACATCAGTGCAGCTGACAAAACCAAGCAACCATACTGCTACACAAGTTGTAACATTTCTGCACACAGGAACAGAATAACCACATGCTCCCAGAAGGATCTGTCATAGGTGGAAACTTAAGCCAGTGCGTTTACAATGAAAATAAAAATCAAGACAGTTCTAGAAAAGCAAAATATTTTTAGTTGGAAAGGGTACAATAAAAGAAGAAAGCATCTACGTTTTTTACCAAAAAGAAAAGCAGCGTATGGTAAAACTGTCTAAGAAAGTTTGAAGGCTTTAATGAGTGGGAAAAGTGAAGAAAGCAGAACCAGAATATAAATGGCTGTGACAGGCTCCACAAAAGGCAACACTTGCTAGCATTCGTGAAGGCCAAGCCCAGTTCCCAGAGAGGATTAAAAGAATGGTTCCTCAGCCTAATCCACAAACAGGTAAGAAAACCTGGGGCCCAGGGCAACCCCACTCACCTTTTGGAATTACATTACTGAAGGAAAATGCATTATATCCAAGTAAAAATTCAGAGTAAAGCGTCATTATTCCAGCAACGAGGCTTTCCATGGATCCAGTTTCACTAAGCTACAACCTGACTGTTGATGTGCAACTATTCAGTAACATTAGAGATATCTCAGCATTCCAACAATTTGCTGTTGACCGTGAGATAGTGACCTGGGATACAACATGACTTCTATGTTCTGTGACTGAGTCTTCCATGAAACCAAACAGCACAAGGTATTACAGCGGTACCACTACTGCCCTGATGGGATGGATCACATAAACCGAGGTCGGACCTCACAGTCTGTTACCCTCTATCTATGTTATTTAATCTGTACCAAACTATGTAAATATCACACATCTCTTGCTTGTTCTTTGTTTTTAAAAAAATGGGTTTTTTGAAGTCTCCTGCCCATTTTTCTCTGTGCTGGCTGCATCCCTTAAGGTTTCCAGTATCTGCTTTCTACCTCTTTCTTTACCCATCATGTCATATATGTTTGTGTGTTTTTTTCTTGATTTATAAAGAAAACTTTACAAGTCTTTAAGATTTCAGCAATATGCATACCTGAAGGGTGACTGCTGGCCCACCCTGTCCTCCAAGGTCTGTAAGAAAAAATTATAGTCATAATTTTATCTAATATTCTACGCTGTAGTCAAAATAATGCTTTAGGTGCATCAGAACTGTACAATGATCTTTGCTGAAGCTGATCATAACTGTGTAATTAGAAGACTGGCAGTATGCAATCTGTTTCAATAGACACATGACATCCTTGAGTGGAAATTTAACTGCACAGTAAATACTGATTTTTAAGCAGGACTTTAATACAATAGCAAATTCCTCAAATTACCCTTACTGTCCTACTGTCTTCTTTTCAGTTAGTCAGCTTGGTACCATTACAATTTCTTTATCTGCACTCCGCTATTCTCCTTTTCCTTTAGGACTACATCAAATCTTGACTGGTCTCACACAAAAATTTGTTGATCTGCAATTAATGATACTTTTAACAAAGGCCCTGAAATGTCTATTTAAACATATATCTAACTAACAGGAAGCGCAAACCATTATAAATTGCAGACTTAAAGTCAGTTTCAGCAGTTTTTGAAATCTGTCCTACATTATATTCAGTTGTGAAACTCCACAAGATGAAGAATTAAGAGTATGAAGTTATGGTGCACTTCAAAAACTATCATAGTAGAAAGTTATCAGATGACCTCCTTCCTGTTAAGGATAAAGATCAGGTACATCATCTTCCTGTTGCTTTTCAGAGGTATTTTTGTGTAACTTCTGGTGTAAATCATGAGCTTATAGCCTCCTCCGGTATTCAGTCACCTGGATTGATTTTTGCATGACCATAAAGGCAGGTCTTTACTGATAGCTCAGCACTCACATTAGTCTCATACATCCTAAAGTTAGTGTTAAAGGGAAGTACAGCCACAACATATTTATGATAAACACATGTTTATGATATAACAGTTTTCTGTAACCCCCTCCAGCTAATTATTAATTATTTCTATAGATGATACATTGAAAATGAAAAAAAAAAAAAATCTTAAGTACTTCTTTAAACACAGTATTTTAAATATACTCTCCATCAGTCCTGTGGAATTTATGCTATGCTTTGCTGGTAACAGAGGTGACTGATGAAAGTGATGGGAGACCTGACCAGTCTCCTGCATGAAGTGTGAACCTTATGTAGCTGGCTTGTCTAACGGTCCACTGCAGCCTGACATGTTTCACCTGATGGATTGCTTCTCCTGCCTTGAAATCCTGCTTGACAAATTGGCTGATCAATTGGGGTTGAGAAGCAGGGGAGAGATTGCCTGCTCAGAGAAGTTTCTCTAACGGACACAGTTCATGCATTGTAATTCCTACTCCAATATGTGACTGGACACAGGTGTTTATATGACATTACAGAGAGGGACACATCTCCCAAATATGACCTAATCCTATGAGCCAGGGGATCTTAGTTGAAGTGCATCTACTTCACAGCAGTGCGACGTGGAAAGACAGCTGGGTGCAAAGTGTCAGTTATCACATGAAAATCAAGGAATATAAAGGAAACTATTAAGCTTCCTACCATAAAATCTTATTTAAAAAAATAATTTAAACCTACTTTTAGGAGGGCCTTTTTGCCTTCTCCTTGCCCAGTGCTCCCTCCCCCAGCTGAAATCAAATACCAAGCCTTGCTCCTGTAAATTGGCAAAATGAAAATAGAAATGAGTCTTATGATGAAGGAAAGAAAAAAGAAAAAGATTTGCAGCATTAAAGCCTTTTATGGCTGAGGCAGGACAGATGTTATACATTTGTCCCAGCCCTTGTATCCTGTTTTGAAAACCAGCCACAGATTTCTGATTCACCAGCCACAGAGAGTGTACTTTCATTGCCTGGGAGCTTTACGGTATGTGGTTCTTCCCTCACACCTCCAAGGGAATGGATCAGTGAATTGACTTGGGTTAAAACTCCTGGCAAAACAGAAACAAGACTATTTTTAACCTGGATCAATTCCTTCATTCAGTTCACTGTGTTGCTCCACAAACAGCACAGTCGAGGGTGTGGTGTGAGGGGAAATGGACTTGTACGGGGCAGCCGGGAAGCAGGAAACCTTTCAGACAGCAGTGTCATTAAAGCCCATGTTTCATGGTACTCAGCTTGTCACGAGGCAGTTGGTAAGATCTGGAATCTTTCTTGCTGCAGAAATCCCTTTGTTTTTTTCTCATGGAGTGCTGCCATGCTCCTCACGCCACAAAGGGCACAGGTGACACACGCATGCTCTTGTCATGCTGCAAAGGATGGAACTTCCCCTCTGAACAGCAATCGAAGCGATAGCACAGATGTGCTTTTTTATATATATAGAAGTTGGGCGTGAGTGTTGATCTGCTGGAGGGTAGGAAGGCTCTGCAGAGGGACCTGGACAGGCTGGATCGATGGGCCGAGGCCAACTGTATGAGGTTCAACAAGGCCAAGTGCCGGGTCCTGCACTTCGGCCACAACAACCCCAGGCAATGCTACAGGCTTGGGGAAGAGTGGCTGGAAAGCTGCCCAGAGGAAAAGGACCTGGGGGTGCTGATTGACAGCCGGCTGAACATGAGCCGGCAGTGTGCCCAGGTGGCCAAGAAGGCCAACGGCATCCTGGTCTGTATTAGGAATAGTGTGGCCAGCAGGAGTAGGGAGGTGATCGTGCCCCTGTACTCGGCACTGGTGAGGCCGCACCTCGAATACTGTGTTCAGTTTTGGGCCCCTCACTACAAGAAGGACATGGAGGTGCTGGAGCGTGTCCAGAGGAGGGCAACGAAGCTGGTGAAGGGCCTGGAGAACAAGTCTTATGAGGAGCGGCTGAGGGAACTGGGGTTGTTTAGTCTGGAGAAGAGGAGGCTGAGGGGAGACCTCATCGCGCTCTACAACTACCTGAAAGGAGGTTGTAGCGAGGTGGGTGTTGGTCTCTTCTGCGAAGTCACTAGTGATAGGACGAGAGGAAATGGCCTCAAGTTGCGCCAAGGGAGGTTTAGATTGAACATTAGGAGAAATTTCTTTACTGAAAGAGTGGTCAGGCCTTGGAACAGGCTGCCCAGGGAAGTGGTGGAGTCACCATCCCTGGAGGTATTTAAAAGACGTGTAGATGAGGCCCTTAGGGACATGGTGTAGAGGGCATGGTGGTGTTGGGTTGACGGTTGGACACGATGATCTTAAGAGGTCTTTTCCAACCTGTATGATTCTATGATTCTATGATTCTATATATATATGTTAAGTGATAACCACAGTTACATTGTATAAAGAACACCTGAAGCCTTTATATCTAATAATTTTGTTTAAATGCCATTCACAGTATTCCAACTGTTAATTACTACTGTACATACCATTGCAGTGTCTACTGACTGTGTAGACCTTTAGTTAACATCTAAGATAACAAATTATGGCTCAAAACATCGTTTGGCTACGTCAACTAAAGAGTAAAAAGACTGCTGCTAATCTACAGTAGGAAACACATACAATGTCAGAGGAGATGTAGGAACACCAGTCAAGTTTTATAGATTTTTCCTTTGAATGTTTAGTAAGTTAAGGCTTTATAAGAAAGGTGCACTGAGGCCGTCACTTCCTTGCAGTTCTGCATCTGAACCCTACGGTAAGATTTAGCCTACCCAACTAAAAACGTACTAGTGTTTCTTAATACACAGTAACTTACAAGAATTTCAATGTTATTTTATCGTTGTTAGGATTATGAAATTATACTAACTACTGTATTTTTACATAATTCTTCATATTACATTGGTACATTAAATATATTTTAACTTAAAAAAGACATTTCTGAGGCCTTCTTTCTACTGTTCCTCCTGATCCATTGGCTACTCCTTTCATTGTGCCAATATAAATGTTTTAATGGAGAAGAGGAATAAAAAATTTTGGCGGGGTGGATCAGAGTCCAATATTTGTTGATGAGATCAAGCAAGACAAAGCCCAACAACGAAGGGCTTTGCAGCACAGCAGGGACGGTTACAGGAATAGGTCAATAGTAACATTTCCCACCGATTTGGTTAGTTTCTTTCTAGAAGGAAGCTCACGGCCAGGCTGTTGTGTTTGCAGCCCTACAAAACCATACGGAGGGACAAAAGCATTTTAAGCGGCTCAGCAAACGTTTGATATGGAACTAGGACAAAACTGGTTTCCTACTCCACTCCCGACATGCCCGCTCGTGCCCTGTGTACCGAATATCCGCTAATGGTTTGTCCAGCTGTGCGAAAGCAGAGGTTCAGTGGGGGAGGAGGACACCCAGCTGCCTCAGAAGAGCCGGGTGGCGGTGAGGCCTGTTGGTGCAGGGTGGTCTCAGCAAGACGCTGCTGCAGTCTCTGGAGTAGCGCGTACTAAATGAGTACGACTGAAAAGGGTCACAGGGCAGCTGGTGCGACGTGGAGCGCGCAGCCCTTGGGAAAACCTCTGAGCGACGGAGCGTCCTACCCAAACTAAGCGACGTCTGAGCCTCCTCTCAAGACAGGGATTGCGTTTTGGTTTGCTGAAACGAACTCTGCAACGCAGAGCCAGCCCCAGGCCCTGACTTGGACGGCTACTAATAGCGAATTACTCATCCCGGATGATCAAGCCTCTATGGGGGCGTTTCCGAAGACAAGTGACATTTCCGTCACAGGAAGATGCTGCAGAAGTGGGGCCGGAGGGCCCCAGGCGACGCACGCCCCCGGCCCGGCCGCTCCAGCTCCCCCTCCCCCGCCACCGCGCAGGGGAGGCGACCGGCGGCGTCCCCCTCCCCCACGGTCCGCGCCCCGCGCATGCGCACGTGCCCCCCCGCGAAATCCCGGGGGGGAGGCTCTCGCGAGAAGCGAGAGGGAAATCTCGCGAGAAGTGCTGACCGCCCGCGCGGCGGCGGCGGTGAGGGGAGGCTCGGTGGCGCCTCCCGGAGGTGTCGCCCCGTTTTCTACCCCCCCCCCCCCCCCCCCGCCGCTGCGGCCATGGCGGTGCCGCTGACCTCGCCTGGCCGCCGCAGCCGGTTCGAGGAGGAGCAGGACCGGGCCGTCCGCGCACTGGTGCGCAGCGTGACCGGCTTGCCTGAGGAGGAGCTGGGCGGCGGCCGGTTCCAGACGGCGCTGAATTTCGCTTGGTCCAACTTCAGGTCAGCGCCCGCCACCCCCGCCCCGGGGAGAAGCTCCGCGGCTGCGACGGCCCCGCGGTGCCCGTCAGCCACGGGGCGGGAGGCGATCCAGCGGGTCCCTTCGCCCCGCTCCCGCCGGGGCCCACGGGCGTTGCGGAGGGAAGGAGGCCCCGGCGCTGGGCCGGCACCCGGTACTGGGCCGGGCCCCCCTCCTCTGTGCTGAGGGACTGCGGTGGGGTGTGACCCGCTGCCACCGGCTCGGCTGGAAACAAGGAGGGTGCCTTGTGGCTGCTGGGGTGTGGTACAGGGCCGTGTCCTGCCGTACCCTCCGAGCAGGGTGTCAGGGGTAGCACTGGGGGGCGTTTGCGAGTCCCTGTCAGAGGGCCAGTGGCTATCACTCCGTCGCCTCTAAATCTCAGTCTTTCAGGGCTTTTCTCCTGATCCATAAAAAGGTACCTTTCAACATCTTCATTCAGCCGTCCAAAATTTTGTTTGTTGGAAGGAAGTAAAGAAATAATTGTTATATGTAACGAGCAAATAAAGAGAACTCCATCTGATGGAGGTAAAGCTTCTGGCCAAGAATACTATGCTGCTTATACGAAAGTTTATCAGTCTGCAGAAGATAATGTGTTTGATGTTATTTGAGCTTGTCATAAACATGGTCTTTATTAGCCTGTAATATATATATTATCTGTAACCTTTTAATTCTATTACACTGCCATCTAAAATGTCCTTACTAAAGTTTTATACACTGCTTTTTTAGTTACCACAGTTATTGTTTCAGTGTCTGCTGCCTGTTTTTATATGATCTATTTCCAATTTCCCATACTATCACCAACTGCTGCCTCTTCGGAGTCTTAGGTACTTGCTTAACTTCATGCAACAAGTACCTAATCCATTTAATATCAATGCTACTTACATTTTTTTTATGCTGTTTAAATCAGTTTTTTGGGGTGAGCAATAGCATAACTGCATTGCCTCAAGTCAGACTGTGAATTCTAACTACTAATAGGCTCAAATAAGACTATTTTAATAACCAAATAGCCATTGGTCAACAGCAAAGGTGAGTCTGAGGTGTGGGAGAGCTGGGCTTGATCTGTAGCCGGTGTTTTGACAAGTTCAGCTCTGTGCTGAATTTTGAGGAGGCTCGTTATATACTTTGGGAATGTAGGAATATGGTATTTGTACCTGCTGTCTCCCTGTGCCTCACCAGGTTGGGTGGGAGTGTTGATCTGCTGGAGGGTAGGAAGGCTCTGCAGAGGGACCTGGACAGGCTGGATCGATGGGCCGAGGCCAACTGTATGAGGTTCAACAAGGCCAAGTGCCGGGTCCTGCGCTTGGGTCACAACAACCCCATGCAACGCCAGAGGCTTGGGGAAGAGTGGCTGGAAAGCTGCCCGGATGAAAAGGACCTGGGGGTGCTGGTTGACAGCCGGCTGAACATGAGCCGGCAGTGTGCCCAGGTGGCCAAGAAGGCCAACGGCATCCTGGCCTGTATCAGAAATAGTGTGGCCAGCAGGAGGAGGGAAGTGATCGTGCCCCTGTACTCGGCACTGGTGAGGCCGCACCTCGAATACTGTGTTCAGTTTTGGGCCCCTCACTACAAGAAGGACATGGAGGTGCTGGAGCGTGTCCAGAGGAGGGCAACGAAGCTGGTGAAGGGCCTGGAGCACAAGTCTTATGAGGAGCGGCTGAGGGAACTGGGGTTGTTTAGCCTGGAGAAGAGGAGGCTGAGGGGAGACCTCATCGCGCTCTACAACTACCTGAAAGGAGGTTGTAGCGAGGTGGGTGTTGGTCTCTTCTGCCAAGTAACGAGCGATAGGACAAGGGAAAATGGCCTCAAGTTGCACCAGGGGAGGTTTAGATTGGACATTAGGAGAAATTTTCGTTACTGAAAGAGTGGTCAAGCCTTGGAACAGGCTGCCCAGGGAAGTGGTTGAGTCACCGACCCTGGGAGTATTTAAAAGACGTGTAGATGAGGCCCTTAGGGACATGGTTTAGTGGGCATGGTGGTGTTGAGTTGATGGTTGGACTTGATGATCTTAGAGGTCTTTTCCAATCTTAATGATTCTATGATTCTGAGTTCTTTATATTTACCAGAAATATTTTGTGTAATGCATCATAGGATTGCGTTTATTGGTTTTGTAGTTGCATCAAAATAGTTGCTTGTAACAGTTGTTATTCTGAGTCTGCAGACTGGTAATGGTAGCAGGGTTTCTTGAGCCAGGTAAATGCACCCTGTCTTCCACTCCTCTTGTGACATCTCTCCCTGTTTCGGTGACCCAGTTGCTTGTGTAGCTGAGTGCTATTTTAGATTGGGGAATTGTTGGGTTGGGTTTTTTTGAAAAACAACAGGGCAGGAAAACAGAGGGGGTGAGGCAGAGTTGACAACAAACTGTTTTCACAGGGAGGGTTGGGAAGAGGAAGGTTTTTATGCCAGAACTGTTGTGTAAGAAATGTGCGTGGAACTTCAGCCTGAGATTGACTAATATTTTCAAACCATGAAACCTTAGGTTGTAGCAGAATCTCTCTTTAGTTTCAAGTTTGTGAAACTTGTGGTTTGTATTGTTAGATTTGATGATGTTTCTATGCTGTAGTTCTCAGATTCATCTGTTTCTTTCCAGGCAGCACACTAGTCCCATTCGTGATGTTCCCAACTTGCCTAAAAAAATTGATACTTTTTTTGCGTGTGTGTGTTAGGGTCATTAATTAAAGCTTTAAGTAACTGTAAACTGAAGGAAGTTCACTAATAACTTCCCTTCAGCTTAATTTTTCTTCTCAGTGCAGATTCTTTTTTTATTGTTGTCATTCCGGTCTGTTTTTCTAAATCTTCCAGTTCTTGTACTTGCCATCATTTTCCGTTCGAACTAATGATTTCCTATATAAGCTAATGTGCTGTAATAATGAGATAAGCTGTATTTCTTTAACGTAAATGTCAGCTACCTAGTTAATGTTACATTTTATCGTGCTTTTATTCCAAAGCCTTACACATAGCTGAAATCAGACTAATGGGTCTGTAGTTAACAGAGTAATTTTTTCTTTTCTTTAATATGGGCATGTCTTCATCCTCCAGTGAGATTTATTAAAAATCCTTGCTACTTGACTTCCAGTTTTATTTTCTAGTTTATTACTTTGACATTGAGGTGATTTTAGATTGTCTTTCCAAATTCAGTCTATTTAGCTTAACTTTTGCTCCTGATTCAGATCCAGTAGTTTTCATTTCTGTCCATGGTCATGAAGGTTTTACTCCTGTGTTCTGTACAGTTGTTGCTGGAAGCTGAGGCAAAATAGGTTGGCTTTGAGGGCCTACATATAGAGTATCTTGACCTTGTGCTCACTGCTGTCACATCCCGTTCCCTGGTTTTTCTTTCTATATAACTGAAGAACCATATTCATATTCTAATTTCTTCTGCAAAGTCCATCTTATCTTTCACAAGTTCTTATTTTGTCCCTATACATGCTACCTTTGGTGGTATATCTTTCTTTCTTTTGATTAAGCTCTCTTTTCTTTTAGGCACTCTCCTTCAGTATTTATAAAGGAGCTTCATTTGGGTTTAGAGGCCTTCCCATGCGGGTGTTTGTTTTGCCTGTGCTTGTGATGCAAGTCCCAGATAATTCTTGTGCGTTCGACACAGATGCCTTTGACAATACAGTTCTTGATCTCCTTGCTCCACTTAATGTAATGACAGCATACTTTAATTGCTTAGTTTGCTGATACAGTAGTAGTTTTCCATTCAGCTTAAAGTGCTGGTTAAATGTAACCTGCATTCCATTTTTCCATCTTTAAGGTCAATTGTAGGTAATCCTTCTTGAGCTAAGAGACACTGAGATTAAATTTTGTGGATGCTTAATGCTGTTGCTGTATTAAGCATGCATTATTAAACTAATAATGTTGTCCTCATATACGTTAATCAGCTTTATTTTCTTCCTTACTTAAGCTTCCTTTTTAAACATGTTCTAATACAGATTTCTTATACAGATTTCACCGTTTTCTTGATGTGAACAGTCACAAAGTAGAAAGGACGATAGAAGGGTAAGTTTTATGCTTATGGATTAATAATGCATTAGTTAACTTTTTCTGAAGCATTTTTGATACTATTTTTGTTATTAGAATACATGAAAAATTGATAGTTCATTCTGACCTTGGAAAAGCTGCAAGCTGGAAAAGACTAACAGAAAAATTTCTGAACTCGCCACTCCCAAGTATTGAAGAAACAAAGGTATGCATGTTGCAACTTCCTTGTTCTTTTTTTCCAGCACTCTTGTGTTTATACTGACAATGGGGATGTCAGTTGTAATGTTGTGTTGGAAATTGCAGATGACTTAGCAGTGGGGTTTGCAATTGGTGTCTGAGTCATGGATTTGCAGGGCTGTATTCTTTAGTTTCCTCATCTATTTTAGAAATGTGTTTATTGTCTTGTCAGGGTTTCAGCACACGCAGTTTCATGACTTAAAGGACATCTTCTCATTGCAGAGCAGATATTTTATGGTCAACATTGTACAAATGTTGTAGCTAGAACCTAGATGAATCTAGATTCCCATCTATTCTAAACCAATGGCGAACTGAGCTGTTCTTACTCTTCACCCAATTTTTTTACCTTAAGTAATGCATCTGGATGTTTTGATTTTAGTATTCCAAACAGAGTGCTCCTGCCCTGTAGCTTCCTTACTGAGACTATGTGTTTGTTTCACCTTTGATACACTTTGTATCAAATCAGTTTAGTGTATGGACTGGATGGATATGGCAAAAGTTGTCTCACTTAGACTCTTTCCAGTGTGGTAGTTTAATAATGAATTTAATCTTTGAAAACTGAAAGTTCCTGCTATTGGGAAATGCTATTGTGATTTAAGAGATGGTGCTCCATATAATGATATTCTTTAATAGGGCTGTGTGTTCTGAGTTGTAGTCCAATTTTACTTCTCATTGAACTGACATTTACCTTTCTTCGCACTGTTGTAGGTTTCCTCTAATTTGTGGGCAAAACCCCGGAAGCCTCAATAGCTTACACATATCTTCAGTTATTATACTGTACTCTGTAGATTTTTGAAAAAGTACCTTTAGTTGTGTTTGTTTTGAGAGTCGAACAAAAGCCCAAACAAACCAAACCAAAAGCCCAAGCAAGCACTTAATACTTGACTGTTGCAAGTAACATTTGAAAGAGCCTTTTTTTTTTTCTTTCTCCTTTTGAAAATGCAACTGGGGTATAGCTGGAGGTAGATGATATCTCACATTTGGGAAGTTAAACTGCATTTAGTTTTTAGGAGTGGCACGTAACTGGGAAGATTGAGTATTTATCAGTTTTGTGGCGGGTAAGTGAAACACCAGCTCGCACGTGATTCTGTCAATGACCAATGGCGTTCTTTGACAAACTCTTGTAGAGTCAGTAATGTTCGGTAGAAACATAATATATTCCATATATACTAGATGATTATGATGCTGCTTTATCAGAAATTTGATTTTTTTTTTTTAAAAATACAAGTGGATCTCATTCCGAAACAGCTTTTTAAGTGTGTGTCTGTATGTGGCAAAGTATATAGGATGTAGATAGCAGAATCTCCATGTGTCCAGATATGAAATGGTCTGCTGAAGAACTTTGGAAAGTTAGAATTAGACCGAAGAAAAATCTTTCTTTAGTATGAAATGGTTGTGCTGTAAGCAGATATTAGGGAATAGACTGTAACACAAATCTGTGCAGCATACCAGTGTTGGCACAGTATTCTAATCTGATTGAAGGCCTCTGTTTCACAACTGCATTAGTGCAATATGGAGTTAAAGATGCATCCTTAATGCTTTTTGTAGATTTTCAGATAAGGGAAGATAATATGAACAGGATATAAAAATGTAGCAATTTTAGCAAAGTGTTTTAGCTAACTTGATTTTAGCCCCTGTTTGAAATAATCAGCCACGCAAATAAGGGAACCTCAGACTTGGTTTCCTGCAGGACTGTTACCTGTGTCCTTCTGCCTCATCCATGTTAATGTAGCTGTCCATTATCCCTTGTCCTCTGGTGACTTCTTACCTTCACAGTACTTCAGTGAAGTACTCTTTTCCATATTCTCTGATTATCAGCTCAATAAGAGGCAGCTTAGGCTGTGGCTACTTTTGAAATATTTGTATATTGATTGGCTAATTATAGGCAAAAGAGAATGATAACATTCAATATCATGTTGCAGATGTTATTTTTGTAATTCAGGATTGGGGAATGGGAACTAATGGGGAGCATTCCTGCAGGTAATAGCAGGAATTTGTTCCTAACCAAAATCTTTTAGACCACTTACTGACTTACCTTTTTTTAATGTGTTTTAAAGACAGATACACACTATTCCATACTGTCTCTTCTGTTGTGTTTGTCTGATTCTCCATCCAACACCACCTATGTGGAAAAAGCAAGAGTCAAAGAAGTGGGTAAGTTTACAAGATGTTTATATTGCTAATGAAAGATACAGTCCGTTAATGCAATTGATAAGAAGGACATTTTTCCTCTCCATTTTATTATCTCTTTCACTTCAAGGTGCTTTATTGATTGTCTTTTTATGATTTATGCATTTAAAATAGCCTGCAAATCTTTCCTACCCCATTCATGTTACATCGCCTAAATGAGTTTTCCAGCCACCAAAGTACCTCGGGAGCTCTTTTTGACTTGTACCGCTATCACTTACTAATGTTCTCCACCAGTTCAGCAGTGCTTACATGCTCTAAGACAGACAACGGGTTTCTATCCTCAGCCTCTGTCTTGCCCCTCGATAGGAGGTCTGTTGAAACAGCTTTGGTGATGTAAATTCCTATGTTCCCTATGTAGTCAGGGAAATGGAGATACCTTTGAAGGTTTCCAAAGGGAGGTCCCAGCTCCCTCCTTTCTAAAGTAGGACTGTTTCACTCAGTGCCTAAAAATGAGGCTTGTGCTTAAGTTTGAGTGGATACCATCCCCCATTTGTTTACAGTGTTGTGTCATAGACTGAAAGAAGAATATTTCAGACTAACCTAAAGAAAATCTTGCATCTTAAGATTCCTTTTTGAATGATCTCTGCACATTCCCTCGGCGGTGTTTTGAATGCACTTTCAGCCCATTCCAGGAATGTGAATATGAAGAGGTTATCTCAAACAACACTAATTACAGTTGAGTAAGCTTCATGTTTAAGATATAATATATTTTAAGTGTGATTGTTATTTTTAAAGTATTACACATCACATCATGGATATGTGGTGTCTTTTTTTGGAGAGTAAGACAGTTCTGGCTTTATGTTGTTTGCAGTCCGGGATCCTTGTGCATATGTAAATTATACATTTAGAATGTTTCCACTGAGCTAAATGGGACTAGTCACAATAAGTGATATGTTGCTTTCTTGCATGTTTTTCCAGGATTGAGGTATAGGGTAGTGTAACATAATGCAGATAAATGTGCTGATGGTGTGCTATGTTGCATATTTTGACTGTATAAGCAACAAAATTGAGAATTATAAATACGGAATATACATGGTCGATACGTCACAATTTACATGTCATGTTGAAAGTGTATAACCTTGTTAAAGGAACAGTGGTGTAACCTTAAGTGGAAGGGAATGCCTTTTGTTTTAGATTTAGAGTAACAAGGTAATTTTAACTTTGGAAATGTTTTTAGAGGAAAAGAAAGTCAGAGTTACATGATACTATTTTTATATTTGTACTTCTTTTAGAAAAGGAAGAAGAATTTGATTGGGGAAAGTATCTGATGGAAGGAGAAGAAATTTTCTTTGGCCCAGGCGTAGATACACTAGTAAGTAATTTCTTAAGGTGAAAAAACCAAACTGTGTAAACCGGTTTGAAGCATTCTAGAGACCTGGTTGAGTTGTCCTAGTTTGTATGCTTTGCATGTTGATTCTCACAGGATTCCCAAATACATTGCTTCTTACTTAATACCATGAAATACACGCAGACCCAAGCAGAGTAACAGTAATACAAATGCTTTTGATTTTCACCATGTTTTGACTTAGTCCTGCAGCTAAACTGGCTCCTTCTGCTGACCTCTGCCTGCTCCTAATCAGAACTTGCTGTAGTTCTGTGATCTTTTGCAGTTCTCTCATTTGTCCGGTTATTAATGTTATGTATAACTTAAACCAGTCTCTGGTAGACAGTTATGTTAGTCTTAGTGTCCTGAATTTACTTGATAGTGGAAGAACGGAGAGAATAATTGGCTTGAATAGGAAGTGAATATAGATCTGTCTGCCATGTTGTACTGAAGCGTACTGGGTTTTGTTGCACTTAATAGGATTGGTCTGGAGAAAGTGAAGAGGAGGAGGACACTCAGCCTTTGAGCAGGGAGGACTCGGGTATTCAAGTAGACAGGACACCTTTAGAAGACCAAGATCCAAATAAGAAAACAGTACCTAATGTTTCCTGGAAAGGTTAGACTAAGCTATAATTCTTCTGATACAGTCATACATACTCAAATTTAGCAAGCTAATGCGGCTTTACTTATTATTCTTTACTGAGGTATTGTGTTTTAGACCTATAATTGTAGTTTTAAGGTGCAGCTTATTGTTCACTGCTGCTTTTTTTTTATTTTTAACAGTAAAGAAACAATATGGAAGGTTTGATCTGATTTCTGTTGTTGCTAATAGAGAAGAATTGTGTTTATTTCTGTGGACCTATACATGGATATTCCAATATAGCAATGAAAACTTATACAGTAAATGTAGCATGTAGTTGTATGGATATAATGTAAATTTTTATTATTAAGTATCAGAATGCTGAAACAAAATTTGGTTGACAACAGAAACAGTTGACTCAGTTCTGGGTATGAAGCATTTTTGAAAAAAATAGTTTTATGTAATTAAAACACTAGTGGCTTACTCTTGAATAGCTTCAGGGAGTATTAACTGTAGCTGTATATTTTTGCATAGACTATTGCGGGATACAGGGTACCTTGTTTAAGACAACTGCATAATATTCACACGTTGTATAAGCAGTAGCTATCTAACAGTGATTAGGTGAAGTTTTCTTGATAATCACATTTAAGAAAAAAACGTTTTTAGGTGATGTACTAAATGCATAGTAAAAAGGAATATAGTGACAAAGCTGGTGATATTGGCAGTTTATTTTTTAAGTTAGCTTGGTTTTGTATGTATCATTTGAGAATTGCCCAAGACAGAAGCAAATTTTCCGAGGAAAAATTGGAAACTGCATAAATCTCCAAGTTTATTTTTTAGGACTTTTGCAGCTTTTAGGAGATGAGGCATTTCTATGTAAATTAATTTGTGCACAATGGTATCGTATATATGAGTGCAGTAAGGTGAATACTTGTAACTTATTTGAAAAGATCAGTGATTCTGCAGCTGAGCAGATAGACTTATTAATAACTTTCCTGTGTTTTATAAGCATTTCCTGAAATAAATAAAAATACCTCACTGAGTGTCACGTGTTTTCACAGTTGGTGAACCTGATGCCCGCAGCTGGCTGGAGCAGCATGTAGTTCCTCAGTACTGGACAGGAAGAGCTCCTCGCTTTTCACATAGTTTGCACTTGCATTCCAACCTAGCTGCAGTCTGGTAAGAAAACTTGCATATTCCTTACTGGCATATAATGCTAAATAATCACATCTTTGCTGTGGAAGCATAAAGATAGTGTAGTTATTACTGATTTAGTTAAAAACAGAGTTAAAAGGGTACAAATTAATAAGATGAACAAACGAGCTGGTTTTTGTTTTAATAGACTATTTTCCTTTTCATTACATTTGACATGTCAGAGAGAAGGTTTTTCTTTTTCAAAGAAGCAAATCTTATTGTTGAATTTGGTTTGGGTTGACGTTTACGAAGGTCTCTGAGGAGCTAATACAGGTGGGTTATAAGTGGTCCTGAAAATGAGGAGTTCCCTAAAGCTTAACTTTTTGTTTGTTTTTGGTGCCTCCCTTACAAAGTTAGTCTTAAACACAGGTTTTCTTTGGGGAAGGAGCATAAAGCAGTATATCATCGTGATCCACTGTGGTTTTGAAAAGAAAATGAGAAGGAAGTTCAACTAAAAAAAAAAAAAAAAGCCTGATTCTTCCCTCTGTCCCAAATTCTGATGTATCAGTATTGCAGTAATACAGATCATTAGATTTGTCTTTGGTTCCTTAATGTAATAAATTTCTTAATCAAGGAGTTAAATTTATTTTAGTGTGGGTTGGTTATCTAGCTAGTTATGAATGAAAATTTACAGTGAATATTAGGAAATCAGTAACATAAATAAAGCAACGCTGTTTCTGTGGCAGTGTTGTTAGCAGATGTATGTTATATATATGTATGATAGATAAGCAGTATTACTTAATTTGGATTTTTGAATTTTGAACATGATTACATAAATTTTGCCACTGATGATATTAATAAGTCAAAATACTACAAATGCGAATAATCATTCTATACTTTGATAAAATATTAAAAATACTGTGGATGTTTGCAAAGAATTGTGTAACACAGGGTCATAAGGGAAAGTTCTTACGTGGCTGTGGAAGTTTCCATTTTTTAAGTAAACTTCTGGACTAAAGTGTGAATTTTCTTATACAGGTTACGGAAGTTGATATTTTGCTTTTTAGCTTAGTATTTTTAACAGAAAGTAACTCTATAATTCACACCATTGAATGTGAAATAATAAAATAATCAAGGATCAAGAATTTTAAAAAACCCCAACAAACCACAAAACTGAAACCAGCCCTGATTCAGTAATTCAGGTATTTGCTACTTAATTGCTTGTCTTGCTATGTATGACTACACAATATTTGAATGCTTTCCATAGTATTTTGCTTAATGTGAAAACAAACTGCTTTTGTTTATATACTTAAAATACCCCCATGAACACTGAATCTACTCAGATACAATTAGAAGAAAAATGAGCCTTAAGATTATCGCTTCATTCTTACTTTCAGGTGATTCAGCTTATTCAGGTTACTTCTTTCAGGTTATTTCAGCCATTAAAGTGTTTTCATTTCCTTTTTTTCTAAGGGACCACCACTTGTACGCCAGTGATCCTTTATATGTGCCAGAAGAGAGAACACTGGTCACTGAAACTCAGGTTATACGGGAAACTCTTTGGTAAGAGCAACATGAAAAAAGCTTGCATTTTAACTTTTAGTATTTCTCTCAAGGAAATGAGAGATTTATCTTCGAAGTTGTGTCTGAAGAAAGAATTATTACTGAGCTTTTAGCTTGCACCATTGCTGACAATAAAGATGCTGCTTATGTGTGTTAACCATTCAGATTCACAAAGAAGAAAACAGCTTACTACTTTTTGTAGGCGTTGATTCTTCAAGTCTAACTGTTAAGAAGAACCAACTTGTTCTTATCCTGCCCCTATGGCTTTTTAATAGTGTGTCCAATTTTAGAAAGTAGGTTTGAGTCATCCTACAGCTGGAAATTATCTCAACTGGAAAGGAACTTTAGAAGATGTTTGCTTGATGCCAGTGTTTTATTGTTCTTGTTCTAGCAACAACTTACAGTACCAATAGCATCGTAGTTGATCTGTGGTCCCCTTTTATTTGAAAAGAAGCTTTCAGGCAAGGGAGAGCTAATTCTTTTATTAATTACATAATTATGAGCCCATTAAGGGGGGAAAATTACTACTCTCTCTGTTTCTTTTCAAGGCTACTTTCAGGAGTGAAAAAGCTTTTTATATTTCAGCTGAATGACGGAAAAGTGGCTGTGCGGAATGATATTATTGTAACTCATTTAACCCATGTAAGTTGTTTCTGAATCTCAGCTGAATGTATCTGTCATTAGGAAGATGTAATTTTGGGGAATAGGAAATTAAAGTGCTTGTTGGAAAAATCATATTTCCACAATTGTGTTTTGACTAAATTAAGAACGTCTGACTTAATAAAACTGAATGGGCTGTTCCCATATCTGAGAATGTGATGAAGCGATAGAGGTGACAGAATTTTATTATATTTTTATTAATAGAAATATCTTGTGATTTAATTTTTAAGCTTTATAAAATACAGATTTTTATTACATGATTCTAAAAAGTATTTTTTTTTCTAGAATTGCCTGAGATCTGTATTGGAGCAGATAGCGGCATATGGTCAAGTTGTGTTTAGACTACAGAAGTTTATTGATGAAGTGATGGGTCACAGCCCAGAAAGCATAATGCATGGAACAGTTTCCACTCCAAAGAAAACTACCGAAGCCCCGTTCAGAACCTACCAAGCTTTTATGTGGGCCTTGTATAAATATTTCATTAGCTTTAAAGAAGAACTTACTGAAATCGAAAAATGCATTATCAACAAAGGTACGGTGCAAGGGAAATTTTACAAGAGGGGGGCACACAAGGAAATTTTTACGTGAAAAACATTATGCAGATATATTTTGGAACTGTGAAAGATGCCATGCTGCATTTTAAAACCTCATTAATAACACTGACAAAATCTGATTTTCTGTTGGATGTTACCTTTATACATCTTTGGGGTTTTTTTCCAGATAAAACAATCACACTTTCAATAGTAATAGATAAGTTGTCTCCCCGACTGGCACAGTTGAAGGTACTTCACAAAGTTTTCAGCACAGGAGTAGCGGAAGTGCCACCTGACACTAGAAATGTTGTACGAGCATCTCATCTGCTTAATACTCTCTACAAAGCTATTCTTGAATATGACAGTGTTGGAGAAGCATCTGAGCAAACGGTAGGGGAAATCATTTCTTCCTTGATAGAATGAGACACTACACACTAGAAAATTTAGTAACTTAAATTTCTTTATGGTGATGGAGTACACTAGCCTTCAGCTACTGAGAATTGAGGACAAATTTGATAGCCGTAATGCATTACTGTTTTCTGACATGAGTTCACTCAACCTGGACGAAATCAGATTTATGAGGAGATCAGCAGCAGTGTGTTTTTAGGACTGAGGGGAGGAACTGTGGGGAATCAGAGGCCAGGAAGCTGTTTATGAAGGAGGGAGCTTTGGAATAGCTTTCCCTCCTTCTATTTCTACAGCTGCATAATTCAGTTAATGCTGAAATGTAGGAGTTTGGATTTTTACAGTAACTTGTTGATTATACTACTGAAAATATAGTAGATGTCATTATGTCCTTTTGTTTTCCTGTTTTCTACGTTATAAAACCACAGAATGTTTTATGACTGTTCCTTACTGTTTAAGAGATGTTAGAGTGAAAAAAAAACAAAACTGCTGTTTGGTCTAACTGTGATGTCAAAAGTAGCAAGAGGAAGCATGCACAATGTGGGCTTCCATTAAAACTACTAAATCTGTAATTTTTAGTTTAACGTTTTATCTTTAAAAATCCTTAAGTGTAGTTATGTATATCTGATAAACTATAATTGCACAATTAAGAGGTTAGGCTTTGCTGTATTGCTTCTAATGCTTAGTATAAAAACATTCAGCCACTTTTTTTTTTTTTTCCCCCCTTTAAATTCAGGTATCTCTTCTGTTCTCTCTCTGGGTTGAAACTGTGAGGCCATACTTACAAACAGTGGATGAGTGGATAGTCCATGGTAATTTGTTTGATCCTGCAAAGGAATTTATCATTCAGAGGTAGGGTTGCTGATACTGGACACGCATAATACTGTGCAAGTATGAATACAAAACCTGCTGTAGAACCTAGGAAGTAAAGGGTGACAATAAAAGTAGGTTTTCATGTTTGTTATTTTACTTAAGTAGAATTAATTTCTTAATCATACTTTTATAACTTGTCTCAAACTTCCCGTTAGGGAAATTGCATTAGATACGGAGTCCTACCAGGTATTGTTCTGGAATAGAAATCAATTGTTTTATTTTTTCCATCTATAATAAATAATCGGCAGTCCGACTCTGAACATGTTGACTTTTTTAAAAGCAATTAACCATTTTTCAAAACCAAGATGTTTGCAAAAATTACAAAATTTACTTTTTAATTCTTCTACTAATCTATAGTTGTTATAAATCAAATGCTATTTAGAATTAAAATACTCATTGCTTCTAACTTGTAGTACAAGTTAATATGGTGTCTCGAATTACATTCATATATCCTGAATATTATTTGAGCTGTTAATTTCTCTTCTGTTTGTACGCTACATTTTGCTGGTCCCTTTTTTGACAGCTTGAAGTGGAAAGTGAATATAGAAATTAGAATTTTGGCTTGTAATTACAGATCCATTTCCCCCATCTGCCAAACTTAATTGAACCTCTGTCTGTTAGGGCAGGTCAAGGTGAGCATGAAGTCAGAGAACAGCTCTAGTACTATTGTAATAAATCCTTAGTAGCTGAGATCTTTAACATCCTTATTATGTCCTACTTGACTTTTCTTTCTGTGGTTCTGTAGTTGTGTTTTCAGTGCTACCAATGGGGGTGATTTCAACTTTTACTTGTATTTGTGCTTCATTTTAATTATCTAATTTAGGTTGTTTTCCATTTGACTTCAAAGCCCAGACTGTGTATCTGATGTAAACAACACAAAAAAGCAAAGTGAACTAAGAATTGAGTTTTACCTACTCTAGAATTTTTCAGCTTTCCCAGTAATATTTGCTTCTTTGTGGGTTTTAAATAAATCTGCAAGTCAATCATCCATTATTAAGGATGAATGCCACTGAGAATAGTTAACTTCCTGGACAAATTTAATTATAATTACTCCATTTGCCTTGTTTTGGGGGATTATTTGGTTATACAATTGTTTTATCTCCTGTGAACTGATTCTTTATCCTGCTAAAGCTATCATCCTTTCTAGAGGTGTCTAGATAGTTTGTGATATGAATAAGCTTATTTTATGCGGTTTTGAAAGTGCTTCTTGACTAATCGAAGGGAAAGGCAAAGCATAGAGCAAAGATGATACGCATCTTCTAGTAACGAAGTTTCATCTTTTGAAAAGTGAAATACTCAACAGCTTTTTATTTCTTCGCAGAAACAAAAATGTTCCAGTTAATCACAGAGATTTTTGGTATGCTACGTACACATTATACAGTGTGTCAGAGAAGACGGAGAATGAAGAGAAGATGAGTGATAATGCCAGTGCCAGTTCTGGCAGTGATCAGGCCCCTTCAAGCAGGCAACACACTATGGTCTCTTTTCTGAAACCTGTGCTAAAGCAAATCATCATGGCTGGAAAATCCATGCAGCTGTTGAAGAATCTTCAATGCAAAGATGGCTCTCCGCAGCAGGCCGCGTCAAGAGGTGAGATGTCAGTTCATGGACTATCATGCCTTAGGGTATCTAACAGCATGGGTGTATTTTTTGTAGTAGTGTTTCCGTGGTTTTAGAATAATATAACGCTCCGTGATGAGTGTCAGTATCACAGTTGGTAACTTCAGGTCTGATTGAAAACACTTACTCTTCCAATGCAAACAAGTGAAAAGAGCAGAGTGAATAAAGATTGAGTGTTCCCTTTGCTTTTTATTGCTTTAAATTTTTCTTAAACTTGTTTTCATGTGCTTTTGCAAAACATACTTTTTTTGTTATGAGACAAACGAAAACAGCTTGTATGTTCTCATAGTAAAGCAGTTTTGTTTTAATAAATAGTTGTTTTCCATTACTCAGTGGTAGAATAATTCTGAAATAGCATCTGGAACTTTTTTGTTTTTTTTTTTTTTAAAAAGCTTACTAATAATTAGATGAAAGATATTTGGATATTTAGGATATTTATCTTGAATGGTTGTAAAGCATAGTACAACAGTGTAACCGATGTTGACTTTTTTTTTCTTTTTTTTTTTTTTTGAGGAAACAAAATACATTTTTTGGTTTTGCTGATTCTTGATGTTTTGAAGTAGAGATAGTTAAATTATTTTGGAGACTCTCTAGGTTTATTTCCCCCTTTGGTATGAGAATATAATCTGTTCTAGTGAATACTGAAGAGTTGTTTCAGGTGCTAAGAAGTAACTGCCTTTGCACGTGAAGGAGGAGGTTCTCTAACAGTCTCAGAAATATTTCATATTTCAGACACCCATTCAGCAATCCATTTGAACATATGCCTGACCTTAAGCATTGGACTAGTCCTACCGTTTTAGCAATACTTATTTAAATATATATTTGAGGTTTTTCCTGAATAGTGGCCTAAATTTAATATGTTAAAAGTTAGCAAGTAAACGTCGGACTATGGAGTTCTTCTTTTAGTTCAGATGATGTTTTCTCTTAGAACAAAATCTTACCATGGAATGTGTTGCCCAGTTTAGATGCTGAACGAAAGAGTTTGTATACACTGTTCTTGGAATCAGTGCAGTCTCGCCTGCGGCATGGGGAAGAGTCTGTTCCAGATATTATTACAGAACAGCAGGCCACAAAGCAGAGCCTGATAAAGATGCAGTCTATAGCAGAAAGACACTTGGAACTGGATGATGTCCATGACCCACTGCTGGCTATTAATTTTGCGAGGTAAATGAATGATCTTCCTGCTGTGTTGTTGAGAGAAATGTTCTGCCTGGTGACATTTGGTAGACCAAATTTTTATTGCTACTGAAAACAAGCAAGTGCAGAATAAAGAGGAGCACCAACAGTCAGTGACAGAAGCTAAATAAACACTACCCTTGGGCATAGTTAAAGAAAAACAATTAAAATCAGTGAAGAATCTGCTATTCACATCTGTTAGCTTAGAAAATGGGAGTAGTCTTTTATTATAACAGGCTTTTAGCAAGTAAGTGTTTTAATAGTGAATGCTGTTGTAAAATCTAAACTTTTAAATGTGTTTGCTTGGAATTTGTACACAATGTCTTTGATTTGCACCAAGTGTATTTGAAGAATGCAGCTTCAGTTTTGCTGTGCTTAAATAATTTAACTTTAAAAGTCTTCCAAAATTCATGTTAATTGTGTAAAAATTCCTTATTCTTCATAATGAGGGAAGTCATATAGAGGAAATCAACAGGAAAGACAAACTCTGAAAATCTTACTTATTTTGTGATTACAAATAAGAAAATAGCTATTTATGTTTTTCCTAACTACTAGTTGCCGATTTACATGTTCTCATTTCAGTCCTAGGAGGAATTTGTTTTAAAGAAATCATAATTAATAGTAGATAAGACTCTATTGCTTCCCTTGTTTGTTGGGACTATTCTATTTGTCAAAATTGATAGATTAATTCAATGTCTGACTCATCCGGTCCATCAAGGTAATAGCTGGTATGAGCTGGGCTTCCTCTTACGATGGATTCAGCTAGCGAGTAGCTTTTTACAAATTATTATAATAATTTGATTCTTTCTGTGACAAAATAATTAAACTTACCAAGTGTAGACTGCAGATACTCTCTTCCCATGATGTAATATTACAGATAATATACAGGGACTCCGTATTCAAGGTGCCTCAAACCAATTCTCTGTGTGTGTGGTGGGTTTTCTGTTTGTTTGTTTTTTGGTTTGTTGTTTTGTTGTTGTTGCGTTTTGCCGTTGTTGTTGTTCAAATTTTTACTTTGTTTCTTTAATTTTATTTTTCTTTCCTGGGAAGTTCATCTGTCTGCCCTATATGCACAATATAGTTTTAAAAGTTCCTATAATAATGGGTTTGTTTATTAAACTGTGTAGTGTTTGAACTTGATGTTGTTTTTCAGAGTTATTCCTTGAGCAATTATGTGATTATAGTATGCCATCCCTTTTTGATATTCTTATGCCTGGTCTACAAAACTAATATGAAGGATCACTTAATAGGCTTGATATGTACTATAGTTATGAAACAGCTTTTATTATTTCTGTACAACATATTTTAGAGCAGAGGATCCAATTTTGATTAAAATCTTTGAAGGTATGACATTTTTGGTTTATATATTGTATGAATTATGAACCTTCTTCCCTAAGTAGTTTGTTTTATTTTGAAGATTATATTTGGAACAGAATGACTTTCACGAGAAGTTTACTGGTGGAGATGTTTGTGTGGATAGATCCTCAGAATCTGTGACCTGCCAGACTTTTGAACTGACATTGAGGTCTTGCCTTTATCCGCACATAGACAAGCAATATTTGGAATGCTGTGGTAATCTAATGCAAACTTTAAAGAAGGATTATAGGTAAGAAAGTAGATTTGGTTTTCCTTAACTTTTTTTTTGATTACCAGTAGTATGCCATACACTGAAAGCAGAAATTTTATGTTATGTTTCTACTCTAATTTGATAATCAACAATAAAATCATAAAGGGGGATCTAACATGGTAGAATCCTGGGTGAAAACGTGGTCTAGCTTAAATCAACAGCAGAGCTATCACTTGTCTTCAGTGGATGTCCAATCGGGAAATTGTTTCAAACGGTACTTTTAATAGTGTTGTTATTTGAAACTGGAAGACAAATTTTAGGAAGCTAGAGTATATTTAATATGAGATTCAGTTATGCTACTGTAAAACGTATAGGAGTCAAAAGAATATTATGCGGTATTTTTATATTAGTTAGAGTAAAATGGCCTATTCCTTTTACCTTTCAGGTGGTCGTAAGTTGTCATACTTTTAATCTGTCTGAAATATTTAATGTATTTATAATCACGGTTCTTGTGAGAGTTGTAGCGGTACTATTCTTCCTACTTTATCAGAAAAGGAAAATCTGTATCATAATTCTCTGGGGCTCCACATTAACGTCTCTTCTTAGACAGAACTCTCCCTGAAATTGCGTCTCCTTCCCTAAGTTCTGTTTAGGGAGAGGGATGGGATTTCCAAACTCTAAGCTATTTCTGAGAATTGCCTAGCCTGTAAGATAGCTGAATACCATGAGCACTTCCGTTGAAGTTAGTGGGGCTGTTCAAGCTTACAGGAAAAAATGGCTTGGTTATTTTGTTTTATTTGAACGTATGTGAAGGCTATCTGAGGGTTAAGCAAAGGGTTTACTGTGGACTTCATTAAGTTTGTGTTCAATACTGAGTTCTTGTAGTGAAGAGTTTTTATGATTTTTGTTTCTGTAACAGTTGTGTTTGATTTCACTTGTGTGATTAAGACTGAGGAAATGTTTTATGTTTGTTCCTGTTTAGGCTTGTAGAATATTTGCAGGCAATGAGAAACTTTTTCTTACTTGAAGCTGGAGATACCATGTATGACTTCTATACATCTATTTTTGACAAAATTAGAGAAAAGGAAACTTGGCAGAATGTTGCTTTCTTAAATGTTCAACTTCAAGAAGCGGTTGGGCAACGCTATCCAGAGGACAGTGCAAGGTAAAATGCAAAATCCTTCAAATTATAGTTTAGTTATATTTCTTTCACACTTACCTATACTAATGTACTTAACTTGCATAGTGCAATACGAATTATTGCGTACTCATTAAAAGAATCTGTTTTAATGAAGTTTTGAGCTGTTGTCTTCTCTTCTACCCAAGTCCCCCAGATTATATCAGACAGTTGGTATTTAGCAATAAGAAATAAAAAAAAATTAATGAAACTAACCACTAATTTAAAACATATTATCACCAATTAAATCACTTGTTTCCTTGCATAGGTTGTCTATATCATTTGAAAATTAATGAAACTAATCACTAATTTAAAACATATTATCACCAATTAAATCACTTGTTTCCTTGCATAGGTTGTCTATATCATTTGAAAGTGTTGATACAGCAAAGAAGAAACTCCCTGTCCACACCTTAGATGGTTTGACATTGAGTTACAAGGTAGTGAGTTAATATTGCTGTAGTTCTTATTCTAGAACAGATTTTAAATGTTGTATTAAAGTGACTTACATTTTCTGTCTTGATTATCCTCTCCTCTTCTTAGGTTCCTTGGCCTGTGGATATAGTTATAAGCTTAGAGTGCCAAAAAATTTACAATCAAGTTTTTCTGCTCTTACTGCAAATAAAGTGGGCTAAGTATAGCCTAGATGTTTTACGATTTGATGGTAAGAAACTTCTTCAATGAAAGATACTCTAAAAACTTGTTCTGTGGTCTAAAGACTAAAAACTGCTGCTTTCTGCAGTTAGAATTTTGATTCATTCTATAAAATATTAATCTCTATTAGCTTCGCAAATTAGATATATTAAGCAGGGCATGTTTTTCACTTCTTTTCAGCCTCAGAGACAACGCTATTCATGCATTCCCTTTGTCTCTTTGATTCAGGTCTAGTTAGTTATATTGGCAACTTCTTACTTCATTCTTCAGACCTTGCTGTTGAAAGAAGGTCTGTCTACCATACCCTAATGTTTTGCTTTATGTGTAGTCCAAGTTTTTATGAGCAATACCTTGCAAACAAATTAAGAAAACAAGATGAAAAAAATACTCTATTTGAGATTGAAACAGTAAGCTAGCTAGTTGGGAGTACATACTCTAAACTGCAATTTAAATATTTGGGGATTGTAGAAAGAGATGTCTTAGTGTGTCCTGCACCAGGATAATGTTTATACTCTTCCTGTCGCATATAAAGTGGATACACACTTTATGTCCTAGAAAAATAAATAAGAAATTTGATGGGTTCATCTGTGTTTTGTATATCAGTTAAATAATTCTCTTCCTAAAAGCATGTGGTTTTCTGTTGTTTAAACTTTATGGGTATAGCTTTGTGCTTAAGTCTGTTCCCCTTTGTGGACATAGTATATACATTTATTTTTAATGTAGATTTTTTTTAATCCTTTCACATAATCTTTAGCTCTTAAATAGCATTTCCTATTCTAGTATTTATCAAATTGCATTGTACATATACCGTCAAACTATTCAGAATATTGTTGCTATATTTTAATAACACATCTGAATTGCAAGAAAAATCCTACATCAGTATTGTGTGCAGAATAATAAGAAATAACAAATTTCAGTTTTAAGTAACATTTTAGCTACAGTTTGTCTTCATAAGCACTTCAATATAATACTCTTGCCTTTTCTTTTTAGAACTAGTCTGTGCTGCAGAAAACCCACAGGTTAAGGAAGGAGCTTTATTAGAACAAGGAACGCTTCCTCTGTTTGGACCACAAACAGAAAGTATAAAACAACAAATACATCGAATGTTCCTCCTAAGAGTGAAACTTATGCATTTTGTTAACAGCCTGCACAACTACATAATGACTAGGGTTTGTCTTATATTACAATTTCATTTATATTAAGAACATGTAACTGGAGGTGCAGTATTAGTTTTCCTTTAAAACATAAAAAACAAAAATAAAAAGCAAAATCTTTGTCTGATGTCCTTTCTGCAAAATGATTTTGAGCTAAACATGTTTCAGTTTTAACTTGGCAGTTCTAAAGCATTTTTAGAATTACTGATTTAAAAATTCTACATGAATATGATTGATCTTTGGATATTACTAGTTCTTTCTGACTGTTTCTCTCAGATGTAGATGACTGAACCAGAGTAATGTAAAAATAGGTTTCTGTAAGCTGTTACTCTCTTAAGAGTATTATGCTTATAAAAGTGTTACTACAGACATTTTAATTAAATGGATCCTTCTCAAAAACCTCTAGTACACAGGTCTGAAATTGTATACATAACTTAAAATATAAAGGCAATGCCTGTAGAATCATGTTTGCTCTACTATTGCCTTTTTTTGCCTTTAATAAAATTAATATACTCCAAATGAGCTCCTCCGGGAATAGTCTGTCTGCCCTTGTGCAATGGCAATATTCCTATTTATATGAGGAATGTCATTGTTCAGTTATGAGAAGAGCTTAAATTTTTTGCTATTGATGGTATTTTGCTATTGATGGTAATTTGGAGGGTGAGCCTAAAATTCGAGAGGGAAGAGTGAATGAATCAGGCAATTCTAGGCTCTTAAAAAAAAAAAAAAAAAAAGAAAGTATTGGAAGGGAATAATAAGCACTTGTGCGCAACATGGAATTTAATAACTACGGTCTTCTTTTTAAGATTCTTCACAGTACAGGCTTGGAGTTTCAGCATCAGGTGGAAGAAGCCAAAGATTTAGATCAATTGATAAAGATTCATTACAGATATCTATCTACAATCCATGATCGCTGCCTACTGAGAGAAAAGGTGGGTAAAAAAATTGGCATATTTGATGTATTGAGTTTAGCAGGACAAGGAAGTAGTTTAGTACTAATTATGCTTCTATTTTGCAGGTCATACATACTAAGCAATATATAGGTACTCTTGGGGAAATGGTAGCTTTTCCAGAGTTAACATTGAGATCCAGTTTCCCTTGCAAGTCTCGACTCAATTCTATCAAGGAGAGAAGATAAAATTAAATTTTTTATATTGGGTTTTACATGACTCATTTGTTTGAGAGGTGGGAGGATTTGAACTAACTGAGGCTTGGTAATGTAATAAGGATTATACATACTGGCATGGCAGGAAATGGAGGTACCTGGATAGGATTGTAGCCTTTGGTCCCAGATACTGTCTGTGCATAGTAAATGCATCGAAATAGACAGCCATGAAATAAACTAGAGAGCAAATACAAAACACGTCTTAAATTTGGAAGAATCACATTGTACTTAGGAAATGGTTTTTACAGATCAGATTAAATGGCATAGGAACGCCTTTGTATTGCAGCTTAATGATGAAAATGATTATGCTTAATAATGAATTTCTGACTGTTATTCCTTTTGTTTTAATTATTATGTTAGGTGAGCTTTGTGAAAGAAGCTATAATGAAAGTGTTAAATTTAGTACTGATGTTTGCAGACCGTTGGCAGGCTGGTTTGGGGGCTTGGAAGTAAGTATAAATACCTGAAATTCTACATGGTCATAATTTCACAGCTCAGAACATGATTTCGAGATACTTTTTTTTGTGTGAAATAACAGGTCTTTGCTCAGTGTTTAACAGCAGATACCAGAGGCTAATTGCTATTTCTTAGCAAAAGTGAAATTTATATTAGATAGAACTTAACAAGTTTCATGCACTTGTGTCAGTGTATGTTCAGTATTTTCTAATTAAAAAGGTGGCCAATATATAACTTCTAAGTGTTTGAAAAGATTGTAGAGCATAGCAACAAAGAGGGTTTTCTTTTCCTTCATGTTTGTTCGTAACGGTAAAATGAGAGTTTTACAGGTTTGGTTTATGATCATATTTCCTGGCGATGTTTTAAAATTGTAGGCACTAAATGCTGACATTCATTAATTGGTTTATGAAAAGTGGGATTATTTAGTTTGGCCTTCATTCTAGAAGGCAATAATTTTTTGTTTTTCTTTAAAGAAAAAATCATCTAAATCTAATCTCTAAACCTCCTTATTTTTCTAATCGGGACTGTCTAAATTATAAAGCCTTTGTAAAAAATTTGTGGTAAAAATGTGAAGCTGTTGAAGTCAATGAAAGTTCTGCCATTGACTTTGGAGTCAAGATTTTCATGCAGAATGTTTGATTCCATTAGTTCAAATGCTCAGATTTTGTATTATTGGTAAAATCTGAAGTTATTTTTGGTCAATCCTTTCCTATAATACCTTTTCTGTGGAGACAACCTGAGATGGGTGTCATAGTTCGGATTTTTAGAAAGGATGTGTGCTTCCTTCTGTGCCATGATTTAAGTTAGAAACCCACCTGTAATTTCCAAGATAAGATTAATGTGTTGGTCTGTGAATCAGTTGCTCTTCTCTAAGCCATCCCTTACACAAGATTAAAAATAAGATATGGTTTTTTTGGCATAGAATAGTTCAGTTGGAAGGGACCTACAATGATATCCAGTCCAACTGCCTGACCACTTCAGGGCTGACCAAAAGTTAAAGCGTATTATTAAGGGCATTGTCCAAATGCCTCCTAAACACTGACAGGCTTGGGGCATCAACCACCTCCCTAGGAAGCCTGTTCCAGTGTTTGACCATCCTCTCGGTAAGGAAATGCTTCCTAATGTCAAGTCTGAAACTGCCCCGATGCAGCTTTGAGCCATTCCCACACGTCCTGTCACTGAGTCCCAGGGAGAAGAGATCAGCACCTCCTTCTCCACGTCCCCTCCTCAGGAAGCTGCAGAGAGCAGTGAGGTCACCCCTCAGCCTCCTTCTCTCCAAACTAGACAAACCCAAGGTCCTTAGCCGCTCCTCACAGGACATGCCTTCCAGCCCTTTCACCAGCTTTGTTGCCCTCCTCTGGATGCATTCAAGGACCTTCACATCCTTCTTAAATTGTGGGGCCCAGAACTGCACCCAGTGCTCGAGGTGAGGCCGCACCAGCGCTGAATACAGGGGGATAATCACCTCTCTTCACCGGCTGGTTATGCTGTGTTGGATGCACCCCAGGATGCGGTTTGCCCTCTTGACTGCCAGGGCACACTGCTGACTCATATTGAGCCTGCTGTCGACCAGCACCCCCAGATCCTTTTCTGCAGGACTGCTCTCCAGCCACGCCTCTCCCAGTTGCTTGAAGGATGAATGATAGTGGGCAAGTCTCCAAGGCTATGTCTAACACTCAAGGGTTGATCTATGGCCCTGAGGCCAGCTGATGTGGACTGGCTCACATCCATATTTTTCAGGACTAATTCTCTTTGGCATAGATGCTACCTAGAACTTGGATCCTGCTGTCTTGTGGCATTAGGAAGTTGCTGGATTTGGAGTGCTTTTCTGCTTCGAAGTGTCAGAAATAATTTGTGAAGGCTGTTGATAAAGACTGAAACTTGGGGCCTGTGGTTGCTTGCTCTTGGATGTGGCAGGAAAAAGTCATAGCTGATGTATTGTCATCCGTATCTTCTTGGGAAAGGGGAAAAAGGAAAGGAGTGACTATTGTGAACTACATCTTCTCCCGCCTCTGGTGACCGCTAGCTAGTGGAATTCAAGACTGCTTTGGACCGCTAGTCCAAAGTGGAATTCAAGAGTTTGCTGATAGTAAAGCAGTGTGAGTGTCCCTGTTTTATTTGGCAGTGTAGATTTACCCCAAGGAGCTCTGAAGCAATAGGGACCAGGAATACTGTCTTGAAATACAAAGCTGTGTAGGAATAATAGCTGTCAGTTGGAACCACACAGTTCCTCCTAGTCATTGCAGAGATTTCTAAGATGATGAGGAAATTATTAATGCCATTTGATAGTGCTCAGATGCTCCTGTCAAAATTGCCTTTGTTTTCTAGAAGTAGTGTATACAGGCATAACTGAAATATTCTAAGTTCAAGCCAGAATGCTAGACAAAGAGTACTTTTGTCATTTACTGTGAAGTTTTGGTCATATTTTGAAGATAACATAGTGGCTAGTCTGTTAAGCATTCCTCTGTTACACTGTTTCGTAGGATGGAATCCATAGAGAAGATGGAATCTGATTTTAAAAACTGTCACATGTTTCTTGTAACTGTTCTCAACAAAGCTGTCTGTCGAGGCTCTTTTCCTCACTGTAAGTACATAAGGCTTTTCACATACCTGCACTTACAGGGACACAAGCTTTACTAGGAATGTATTTACGTTTTAATCTGGTTTAATGTTTGTCAGTACATCTTAAAGAATATCATTTTGTGAGGTATTCACAAAGGGTCATGAAGCCTTACTTCTTAATAAGTTAACTTTATTATTTTTTAGAGTGTTCGTGCCATGCTTTTTTTATGACAGCTATCTTCAGTTTACCTGTTTTCTTGACGAGGGGATGCTGATGTAGCCAAGCAAGTGACAAGCAGTTTTCTAAACGAATGAAACTAAGTTCTGGAGGGCATAGAAGAGCATTCTTTTTGTTGTTGTTGGATGACAGCTGTGATATATCTTGAACAGATAAAATTTTAGTATTATGGTGCCTCAGCTGCAACTGCACCAAGCTCTTGGCTCTGCCCATCTGTTGGAAGTTACTTCCTCAGTAGCAGAAACAGCAGAAGACCACATGTCTGTGCTTCTACTTGCAGCCTGATACTAGTTTAAATTGCAAATCGGTGCCAGTTTGAGTTAGGGGGGTAACTGCTGAATGGGGTTAGCTGGGATGTAGATGCGTGTTCTAACAGGTTTCTACACTATGTGTAGATGTGGTGCTTACGGACATGGTTTAGTGGTGGCCTTGGTAGTGCTAGGTTAGTGGTTGGACTTGATGATCTTAAAGGTCTTTTCCAACCTAAATGATTCTATGATTCTAAAAGAGGTAGTATCTGACATCACTGCTACTTAGTCTACAAGAGCTTGTCTGCAAGAACTGTCAGTGAGAATGGCTTACTGCATATAACCCCCCCACAACCTTTATTCATTTTTTTGTGTGTACAGCAGTTAGTATTTCAAACAAAGGAGCTAATTTCTTACCAGTTCTTACCGTCTGAAATAACTAATGGAAAACTAATGATGAAAGTGGTGAAATATGATCTAAACTGTCAGAGATTCATTAAACGTCTTACCGTCTTAAATCCTGAAATGTTACAATTTAAAAAATAAACTGGTATCTTCCTTTTAAACTACAGAATTGAATATTGCAATAAATATTTGCGACTGCTGCAAATGCAAATACTAACTACTTTTTTATGGTTTGGTTTGCAGTGGAATCTTTAGCTTTGTCACTGATGGCTGGCATGGAACAAAGTTAACACCTGAGTCCATTGAATTAATAAAGAACTGAAAGCAGCATTTATGTTGAAATCCCCCTGTTAAAAACTGTAAGCATTTTACACTCAAGTTTGAAATGTGTATAACTAAATAATGCTGATGGTTTGGAGCTGTGTAAAATATTTTAAAATGTAAATAATATACAGGTATTTAAGTGTATTGGTTATGGCAGTATTTTTCTCTGTATGCATATGCTTCAACATCAAAAAACATGTACAGTGTAAAATTCATCCTGTGTAAACAGTCTTACTTGAAAATACATAAAATGTATTTCATGCTGCAAAAGGGATTTATTTTTGTTTAATTATGAATAATTGCTGATTTACTTTTTCCATTAATTTTGCAGCTGAATAGGTCACAGGGCACTGTGGAGTGGGGTGACTCAATTCTTGTTATTCAAAAGGTTGGTTGAGTTAATTTTTAGCCTTTTTTCCTTTGAAAAAAGGCTAAGAAGCATTCATCTTTTTTGCTTAATGGTTCTTAAGAACTGTTTGGGAACAGTTATGACTGTTACAATAAGCTAACGTAAAAAATACAAGATTAACTTACCAAAATGGATTATTGCAGACCATAAAATAGCAATATTTTTTATGTTAAATGATCAAATGCGTACTAATTTTAGTGGTAACTTTTGCCAGTTTAAGTAGGACCAAGATCACAGTGTGTAAATACATTAGTTTTAACTATTGGATTGTTGAGATGTTTCAGAGGTGGTCAGATATGATTTGACCATTCTTCTCTTTCTAAGCCTTTTGCAAACAAACCTTACATCTAATAGCTAATCTCTTGTAAAGCAGTAGATTGTAATACAGAAGGATACATTTCTAGAGAAGTAAATGTGGAACGTGTTCTGCACAAGATGAGTTGCTCTGTCTCCTCCCCGTGGAAGTTTCTCTGTAATTCTGGCATCAGTACACCTGCATTTAAAAAGAGAAAATCAATCACAGCCATTTACCTCTTCATTTACTTGAATAAATACAAAATTTAACAATTGGAATTTCACCATTGTCTGTGTTTCTGCTGAAATCCGGTTGGTAACTTAAAGTTTGAGAGCTGTTTCTGCAAGGTAAATGAAGTATATTACTACCAACTGTGAGACTGTGTGGCTCACATTATAAAACTTTTTTTTTCAGCTGTGAACTAGTAATTACTGTATATAAAAATGAATATTTGGGTTCTTGTATGAACAGGAGATCTCAAAAGGTTCTTCCAAGTTATAGCCATAAAATGTTTTCAGGAAAAAGAATTTTTTTTTTTTTGAAGAAGTAGTATAACACTGGGAAATTTTGTGCTGCCCTGTAGCATGTTCTTTTTTGTTTGACTGAGTGGAGGTTTTGCTGTAGAGAACATTATGTTTGTATTTTCCTCTTCTACCACATGACATGCTTTTCCAAGTGGATGTTTTGTGTGGTAGGTGGACACCTATTAACAAAAGTAATTTGTACTTCCAGTTTACCATGACCGGTTCTCATTTGAGATTCCATGTTATTTATTGCAATCAGAGACGGTGTATGTTCTTTATTAACTGTTTCTTGCTCATTCAGCGTAAAACTGAATAGCATACTAACAGTTTTAAAAGGCATACTTGTACTATGAAGTTCAGTGCTAGTATGCACTGGTTCGTTACTTTTTGAGTATATATATGTCTTGTACTCTGTTCTTTTAAAAAATCTAACAAGTGGTTGCTTTATTTCTCTTTTCTGTACAGTGGTTACCTTCAGTGAAATTACCTACAGTGAAATTAGACTTACCTTCAATAATACTAGCTAGATATGGGAGAAAAAAATCCTTCAATCCTTCATGTTGTTGAAACAATAATTCCTAGTAAATCCCTTTGCAGATTTTACTCATTTTATTTGACATATCCCATGCAAGTGAAAGATTTTGCTGTTTCACCCAATTTCCTGCTTAGGAATTAACCTTGCATTCTGCAGAGAGACTTCTGAGCACCTTGGAGGTGGGTGATGCCTGCACGCCATTTTTCAGCCAGCTTCCAATATTTGTTTGCTCTTCTGTCGTCACAAAAGCACGGTGGAAAATCTAGCTCTGGCAATGTTGGCTGATTCTAGTCACGGACATTCTCCATGCTTGGCTTTTTGTGTGTCAGTAATACTCAGCTGACAAATTCCCTTGAATGAGTCCGTCTTATGGCATCCCTTTCAGTTTCTTTAGAACCACAGAAAAATAAGTCCTTTCTTTTAGGGTGCATGCCCTGTGATGCCACCAGGACCTTTTCATCAGTCCCCTGGCAGTAGTTAAAATGGCTATTTACCTGTTTGGAAAAAAGAAGGCTTTTAGTGAGGTTTGGGGTATTTAGCTATTTATTTGCTCAAATTTCCTTGTAATGTATTCTGATTTCTTTACAGAGCAGTGTTGTTACTTGAATTCTGTCCTGGGTCCATTCCTTCTGGACATTTTTTGACCCTGTTTTTATCAGTTATCTCTGAATTGATTTGAATCTTAACTTTTGGACACTTTTCCTCTTTGAGGGAGGCCTAGCATTTGAGTATGCTTTACTTGCACTTCTGGAATTTCAAGTAAGCAATTGCAGAACTGTTAGAAAAACGAGGCCTAATTTATTGCATGTGTGTATAGATTTAAGGGGGTTGTCATAGTCTGTGGTTTTGTAAATTGTCAAGTCTAACTAAAGGAAAGCATAAAAAAAAAAACCCAGCTAAGCTCAGTTCATGTAGAAACTGAACTTTCTCATCTTCTAAGGGGGGTATCTTCTAATTTAAAACCGTATTGTTAAAAAAGCCCACTAGGTGGCAGATTTCCAAATTTCAAGGGAATTTTTTGTATTAGTTAGTCTCTTTCCGAGCTCATGGCTGTTGCTTTCATAAAGTCAAAAGGCTAATCTGTATTTAAATGAGAAAAGGCATGTTTTCCCCTAGATATGTCTGATCTAAAAAGCATAAAATAAATAATTATTTTATTGTTTTAAAAAATCATTCTTAATTATGGAGAAGAGGTTTTAATGAATTATTGAAGGAGAAGAAGCATAATTGGTTTATTGTCATAGCCAGATTATTCTGATCCTAGAGAACTTGAAAGTAGAAAGAGAAAAAACTGTTTAGATCCTGGTCTCAGCCATATTCTTCTATTTTATGCCACAGCACAAAAAGGCCTGCTTGGGTTTTTGAATCATGAGAATAAGTACTTAAATGATGCACAAGGTAGAAATGAATGGCTTTAAAAAGCAGCACTGTTATGGGTGGAACAGCAAGCATGGATTTGGGTGCTTAAAAGTAAGGGTTTGGTTAGGTGGTATTACAGGAGATTATAATATTCAAGGTAAGATGTTAGGTCTGATGTCTAAAATTCTTTGGGAAAGAACACACTGCATTATTGGATGCTGTCACAGTTTCATCTGTATTTCATTTCCACCTTTATTTGTTTTCTTTAACTTCTGCACTCTCTCATAAAAGTTGCAGCATAGAAGCCCTTATCTGTCTGGCTCAGTACTTTTCTTCTTTCTCCTCTTCTTTTCCTGTGGGCTTCTATAATCTCTAGGCCACATTTTAGCACAGACTTAATAAATTCTCTAATGCTTTCTTTGCTGTTTAGTTTTAATAACCTCAAATTTACCACTAGGTCCTTGAGGACCTTTGCTTGTGTCAAGCTATTGATATCAAAAAAGTCAGCAACCAATTGTTAATTGCATGGTTTCCATGGCAGCATGGATTAAAGTTATCATCTCTAAATTGCAGGCTGAATAAAAATATAAAAAAATCCCTCTGACATGCTTTTTAATCTTACTAACCGTAGAGATTTACAAATTTTCCATCTTTCCTTCTATACTCTTTTGCATGCCTACAATGCATATTTATTGGATTGTGCAGTGGCTTGTTGCTGCACTGTGCATTTACAGCTGGGAAGGCTGTAGGGGATCACAGGTCTTGGGTCTAGATAGCTAATAAAGTTACCAGCATTAGGGGGCCAGGGCTGGGGTGAAGAGTGGGTGGGATGAATTGCCTGACACAGATGCCCTAGTTTCTGTACTGATGTCTTACTGATGAGCAAAATGAATGTAATTTGTAATAGAATCAAGAAGGGATTTAGTGCTTGTTCATGTCTGTCAGGGAGTTGGTAGGTGGACTCGCGTGGTTGGCAGCGCAGCATGCAGCATTCTTGGAAAGCAGGGTGGGGAGACATGGGCCCGTTTTACAGACGAAGAGTTACATCCTTCCGAGTTAACAACAGAACGTTGGTCTAGCATTTCAGAGAGCTGGAAAGCAGAACCAGGAAACGCTGCTTGCTCAGATCCATTTGAGGTGGTGGCATTCAGCACTAGGAGGGAAATCGGAACCAGAACGCTGCACGTGTCGTCATGTGCTAATGGTATTTATGAATATGCAGCACGCTTGCTGTTGGCAGCTGCGCTCTTGGCAGCACATGTGCTCTCAGGGGTAGGAATCTGGCTTTTCCTTGACTTACAGGTAGGCGTGGGTGACCAGATCACTCTGCATTTGCGTAAGGCCTTGTGAAGCGGAGAGCTCCTGGTGGGAGTGATGGTAGGAGTTACGTCTCTATGTAGCTGGCCAGGCTTCCTGCTGTGGGCAGGTTCTCACTTTCTGAGCTTGCTGCTCATTGAGACCTCTGAGATGGTTGCTGCTTTCCGCTCAGTCTCTTCTGCTTAAACTCTCCCAAGCGCTGTGCCCTTTACATAGGTGCCTATCTCCTCCTGAGAGCTGAAACAACAGGTTTGCTATATGTAGTGTGGAACCATATAATCTTTTCGTAGCCTTGCTATGCTTTAAGCCATTTGCCACGCCTGACACAAAATGAAGTCTGTGCTGACTTTTTGGGCGAAAAATCTTTTCCAGTCCTTTAGAGTATGGACAGGGGCCGATATGTTGCCAGAGGTTGGATTTAATTTTTTAACTGCTTTATAGACAATTACCTATTTTCTTTCTTTGTAGTTTTGCATGGTGTCCTATTCTTGGGGTCATTGTGGCCATTGCCCCTCGTGGCTTCATAAATACCTTTCTGTGTCAGGTCATGGCAGTTTCCTGTGTTGCCTTACCTCCTTTCTGAGGATGAAAAGATCTGTGTGGACTCAGCAGGTAAAAAAAAAAAAAAAGAATAGCTAGATATGCTATTAAGCTTAATCACTAAAATATCTGAGTGGAAAGGTGCAAAACCAGAGAGTACATCAGCATCTTGGACATAGCAGACACCTTGTGGTAGGACCACAAGATTCCTGTTGAAGCTCTCAGGCTGCTGTGGAATGGAACTCTTCCATGGATTCCTGTGGGCTCCTGTGGAAGATTTTCTTTCATTGACTTTGGATAAATACCATAAAGCCCAAAGAAAGAAATTAAAAATAAAATGAAAATAGCTGGAATTCAGGAAGTAGACTTGTGGGTGTTTGTGGCTAGCATAGTGCCTTGAACAAAGGCTTTATCTAGTCTTCAAACAATCGCATTAAAAGCTTGTTACTACCATAGTATCTGATGTTCATCTGGTTTAGGTGTAGGGTACATAAATTGCCAGGAGCATGTTACATTAGTGTTATAGATCTTGCTAAAGATCGTTGACAGGCGTGGGTTAAATATCAGATTTAAATAAATACCACCCAAGAAAGGGCTGTTTGAGATCCTAAGTCTAGCCATTGGCCTCATAAAAACCACACCTTCAGTGTGGATAGCAGATCAGTTAATGGCTTGATCAGGAATATATTGATACATATATCTTCAGCTAGGCCCAGAAGGCCCGCATTCAGTGTGGCAAGGATAATCAAGAAGGATGGATACAGTAGAGGGAGAAGCAGGTCATGGAGAGACCCACTGAATGCCTTTAATCAAGTACTGTCATTGCAGTGCTTAAATCGCACAAAAGTGGAAAGAGCAGGGAGTCGTGGGGGCATTACAGAATTAAATCAGGCAGCTGGAATGGTGTGATGTGGGCTCTTTTAAAATGGTTCTGATAAGCATGCCTCATGTTACATGAGAACATAGACATCCAGATGGTAAAATGTGATTGTCCTCTAATTCCAACAGCAAATAATAGAAAAGCAACACAAATCTTGACTAGCTGCATATCATCATCAGTATTTTTTATCTGACCTTACGGGTAGCTATAAACTTGAGCATGGGAACGTTGATAAAGAGCAGATTGCTCCAGCGGTGGGGAAGTAGCTCCTTCGCCCACTCAATTTAGAAGGAGCATAGCAAGACCTGGGGCATCAGCCAATCCTTAGGACAAGCTGTTATTGCTAGGACAGTCTGGCACCGGTTGGCAGCGTCTTGCTTTCCTGCAAAGCAGCTGCTCCTGGCACCAGGTGGCTTTCGGCAAGTACGGGAGCTGCAGTGGCAGTCTCACACAGGAGCACTACGAAGCGTCACCCGTCTGGGGGCAAGCTGCTCTAGATCTCGCTGGGAGCTTTTGGCTTTGCTTGGAGCAAGTTCCCTGTCCTTGTCGCTCTGTTGTGGCTCGATAACGGAGGTCTTACTGCTGATGTAGGCCAAGTGGCTGTGTTAAGAAGGGCTGTTTGAATTTGCACTCGCCCAGGACAAGGAAACAAAACTAATCCTGCATTACGAAGGTGAGTTGTTCTTTAGCGAGCTTGTTGCGCCAGGCAGGGTTTGTGGAAAAGGGCACAGGACGGATTGCGTTGGACAGTATCAGCTGTCATTTTAGAAACAGAAGCATCCAGCTCTGGTTGTGTTTTGCAGTTTTGACTGAGCTGGGTTTAGAAGCTAGACTGATAAGGAGCTGTGATGGGTGAAATTCATTCATTTGGTGTATGCACTCGAAATATTTATGAATACATAAAAACAGTTAGAGAAGAATAAGCAGCCACATCCTAGAAAAGAAATTGTTTCACAGAAAAGACTATATTGCAGCACTGGGAAAAAAATGACTGTGAAGATGTGTCTGTGATATGATGAAATGGTAACAATAACATTTTGCAATGATGCATAACTTCTCCACAAGCTGTGGGAATTACTGATGATATGGAATGAGTGGAATAATTGGATTACAGAGTACTTGAAATAATGAGAATTAGGGGGTTTAGCAACTTACTCCCACTTTCCAAAGGCTTTCTTGTAGATGCCATTACAAAAAAGCTATTTAAGGAAACTTAATACAGTGGAAACTTGTTTGAAAAAAACAATAGATGAAGTAAAGGACTAATTATTCTGTTCTCAGCACAAAAAGCATTAATAGCACAGTGTCGCGCTAACAGCTGTTGAAAACGGAGACCTAAAATTGCTTGCTACAGCAATACTGTGTAGTTTGCTGATGATTAGAGAGGATTTTCAAGAGTAAATGAAATGTTGGATGCAACTTAAAGCAGTCAAATACAGGCAAATAGGCTTTGAGGAAAAAACGTTTGGAAGTTCCCATGCAGTCAGCTGACGGCAACCCCTATATATAGTAGGTTTGTGGATTCTGTCTGCCATAAAATAGTGGATGGAAAGAACAATCGTGACAAGCTTTAGTGAAAAGGGCTGGCAGTTTCATTTTGTGGTGCAGCATCAAGTCCATTAGACGAATCTTGAAAAAATAAAAGAAAAACAGAACTTGGGAGAACATTGCATGGAAAAGGTAAGCGAACTTTAAAATGTTTGTGGTGTTTTACAGAAAAATAAAAGTGGGAGGTTGTTAACAGCCAGGGAAAAAGAGCTATTCTTTTTTTTTCTATTTTTAGTTTCAATGAACAGTGGCATTTCGGATAGGAAAGAAAGATGCATGAGCGTCCTCTAGAGGACACGTAAAACGGTTTCCTACGGGATACCCTTCGCTTCTTTAAGGTTAGGTCGTCCGTCCCTACTGCCGGGCTCCTTGCCTCGCCATCCTGCCGAAATTGTGACGTGGGAAAAAACGGGAGACCTGTTAACGCCGACGCCGGAGCCGCCGGGGCGCTGGCTGTCCCTGCGGGGGCTCTCACGGCGGTGCTGGGGGCGCCCGGGCCCCGCTCGAAGCAGGGCGCGGATCCCGCTTTCCCTGGGTTGTACACAAGTGCGAGGGGGGGCACGGCCGTCTCACATATAGATTTGTCTTCCTGTATGTAGGTTTCCCTGTGCATATGGCACAGAAAAGGTCGCTTTCATTAAAAGCAAAGAGAGGGATCACGCCGTGGCAGCCGAGCACGCAGCTCCGCCGCCGCCGGCGGGAGCCCTGGGACGGCTCCCGGCTGCCCGGGAGGAGGAGGAGGAGCCGGAGCGGGCGGGGGGGAAGGGGCGGCAGGTTTGGGATGAGGCGGGAGGAGGAGGAGCTGGGGCGGCAGGAAGGGTGTTTCCCTGCGCAGCTCCCGGTTGAAGTGACTCAGACAGGAAACTCCCCGCCAGGCGCGGCCCAGGAGCGGAGCCGCCGGGCCGACGCGACCCTCGGCGGCGGACGGGCCGGGCCGGGTCGGGCCGAGCGGAGCCCCCAGGCGGGCAGACAGACGGGCCTCTCCCGCCGCCGGGCAGCGCCGTTCCCGGGAGCCGGCGGCGAGCGGGTGAGCAGCGCTTCCCGGGCCCGGAGCGGCCTCCCCGCGGGGTGGGGGCCGTCCCTGAGGCGGAGGTGGCGGCGACTCCGCCGCTTCGGGTGCGGTTTCGCCCCCCTCCCCCGTTTATAGACGCTTTATCCGGGGCACCGGCGGTTCCCTGCCCCCTCCGCGCACCTCTCGCTAGTGACCGCCAGCCCCACACGCGTGTTTCTGTTTTATTTATTCCTCCCGCCCTGTTTTTGGTGCTCCCCCGGGCTCAGCCCCTCGCAGCAGGCTGCGGGCCGCTGAGCTGCGGGGCCGGGCCCGCCGCGGGGGCGCGGGGCCTCTCCGGGGCCGCCGGCTTGGAGGTGCCGGTGCCGCCGCGGGGGCTCCCGCTGCTTGGACGGAACCGGGCCGGGGGGTGCCGGGCGTCGCCTCGCAGGCGCTGCGGTGGCGGGGCGACGGGAAGGGTCGGGCTTGGCCGGGCGCTGTGAGGCGGCTGTCGGCGGCAGGCGGGCGGGCAGGCAGCGGGCAGGTGGCCGCTCCCTCAGGCGGGACCCCGCCAGTGGGTAAAGCCTCAGGGGTGGTTACTCAAAAGCCAATTTTAGTCTCTTCTTCTGGGTGTGGAGTCTGAATTGTTCTCTCTCACGCGTAGGCCGTGTGTCCGTAACACAGGGGTGGTCGGAGTTCGGCTTCCTAGGCTGTCCGGATTAGATGGGAAAAAATAAAAGTAAAAAGCCCTGTGCAAGTTCCTCCCGCTCTTCAGATGAAGGAGATGACCTAGTGCCTGTCTAAGGACATAGAGTAACTTCCTCTTAAGGAAGTTGAGTTTTATCCAGTTAAAATAACTATGCTCTAGTGAGAGCAGCAATGTAAGCACGAAACTCCCCAGGTGGATGGTCTGGTACCCGGTCCCTCTCCTGCCTGTCTCTGACGAGCAAAGGGATGCAGACAGACATGCACTTCATCTGTGTGAGTCTTCCTGTAGTTCATCAGCAACTCTGCTAATCGTCTTTGCCTTTCAGTAGGCTCTCATTGCCTTGATTTTTATTCCTGCGCCGTTTGATGACAGGTTTGAGTAGCATTTAGACATGTAAATGGTTGGTTGTGCCAGGGAGGCTGTTAGGAGGAAGTTGTCTTTGTGGGATGTAGCCAGTCTGCCTGAAGCGGTGGCTGGAGAGCGTGCATTGGAGGGGGAGGAAAGCTGTCTGGAGGAATTTCTTCTTAATTAGAAGCTTTGCTGTAAACTGTGGGAAATGGAAAGCTTACGCTAATGAGCGACTCCAGCCCTTATTGCATTCCAGTTACATATTTGCCATAACTTTATTATAATAACCTTACTGAACAGGTACACATGCAGTGTTGTTGGTTAGCATGTTTTTCAAAGTAGAACTTCTAATAATACTGTAATGCAATTCTGCGATCTCTGGATTATGTTTATATTAACTGCACTTACACAAACTGGTCTGTGCTCAGACTATCTCTGAGCTCTATGCTAGAAAATGCATTGCTAGTCGTTACTTAAGTGTTCTGGTTCTTGGCTTTATTTAAATCCTACTTTTAACTTTTTAAAATTCTTTTTTGCATTTGCAAACAAAGAGTTTCTCCTGATCTAATGTAAAAGGCTCTTTAAGCGTTCCCAGACAACTGGTCTGTGAAGTCTGGCTGGTGGAGGCAGCCAGTGTTTCTGTAGCTGCCAGGAAGGAGGAGGAGGAATTCAGAAGCGAGTTGTACAGCTGGGGTACAGCAGGAAGGTTTAGTCCCAGTATCATCAAAGTTTGCTCTCTAAAAAACGTATAGTAGGCTTTCTCTGCAGCAGCTTGATTTTTTTTTTTTTTTTTTTTTTTGTAAAGGATTATGTGATTGATGGAATATCTCAATTATACTTTGTGGTTTTCAGATTGCTACACCTAACTTTTTTTTTTTTAAAAAAAAAAAAAAGAATAAACCTCTCAGAATCTTAGACAAATAAACGAGACTCTCCCCCCATTTGCCCTGCTGAAGATGAGTAAGACTTTGTGTGTTTTGTTTACAGACTTTGGGTTTGGTCAGTTCCTGTTGAGGGTCCTGATGAGGAGAGTGGAGTGGTGTTTGAAATGTGTTCAGCAGTGTTAGCTTAAAACCTCTGACTTAGGTTTAAATACTGTGATATCTACTAAGTGGAGCTGAATTACGTAAGTTGTTTTTTAAAAAAAAAAAATCTACGTTATAAGAAAGGGAATGTTCCACAAACAATCCCGACTTTTCAGTTCTTAACTTCTGAAGGTGTGACTTAGAAAAGCTGGTAGTCCTTCAGTGATGTATGTGTAATATCCAAAGCGTTCATTAACAAAATTCTTGTTTTTTCAGTTTGCCTTAGGTGGCAATCGGCCCCTGGGCTTGAACCCACAAATCCTCTTGACCCGTTGCACAGACTTTAAAGCATAATTAAATAATTAACAGATATCTGTTCCAGCTACGTGTTTTATGTTAGAAGTTTGTCTGATATACTTCTTAGTTTTGGTTAGTACTTTGTTTATTCGTTCTGCGAGAGAGGTGCCGTGGAAAGTGGCTAGTTCCTGAGGGTAGGTTTCACGGTCTTGTCATAACTCTCTTTGCAGAATCATCCAATTTTTATTTTTTGTTTTGTTTCTCGAAGATTTCCAAGATGCTCAGGCTGAGGTGGAAGCTTCAGAGCAGTTGGATTGGAGCTGCAAAGTTGGAACAAAAAGATGGAACAAAAAATCCCCACAAAGCTCCTTTTCTTGGATTCAGTTTTATTCATCCTTTGGCCTGAAAGCTGCTAGAATTGCTTGCAGTGCTATACAAGAGAGAATTAATTTTAGCATAATTTCCACACATATTTTGTGTGCACATGAAGACGGTCTCATTTTACAGTCGTTGCTCTGCCTTCTCAGGGCAAGTCCTTCATGTGGTTCCTTTGCTGTACCAACAAGTAAAGTAAACTTTAACGTTGGGCAGCATGTTATACCATAGTGAATCAGAAGTCAACCGAATGATTGACTTCGCTTCTCTTGAAACAGTGACAGTGTGAGTTTCTGAATTTTTATTGTTTACATATTTTTAAATAGCTGTAGTTACTATGGCAAGCCCCAACTTAGTAAGCAATTATTCTTGAACCAAATTAAGCGCTTGTTTACCTAGGGATGCTGCAGGAGCTTGACACAACCCAAGCGTGAATGGCCGGTGAAGTGGTTTGGGTGGATCCATGCATGCACTTGGAATGTGATTCATTTAAACAGTCCTGAGCTTCCATTCGGACATGCTCTCGGTTAGGTCACACAGAGAGGGAGTAGTAAATATAACAGATTTGGAGACTATTGATATTTAGAACATATACCTTGTTACAAGTGGCCTCTGGCAGGCCTTATTCTTGCAGGGCATTCTGTTAGTTTTTCGCTACATTGTTATTTGAATACATAAAAAATGAAAGCCACCTATATTGGTCCTTTTTTGTGCATGTGTGCAGCTCTGACACAGTAACATGAAAGAAGGACATTTCAACATTGTGAAATATGATTGTATACCTACAAAAACTTACTGACAACTTAGTATTGGTACTTATATTTTAAGCTACGGACATCAGTTTAGGATTCTTCTTTACTATACATCTACCCTTAGAAGCTGATGTTTGTAGGGCTCAGGGGTGCACTTTGCTGTGTAGTACTGATAACTGAGAGTGTGTATTGATTTGCTGAGTTTAAGTATAATTCCATTAATCCACATCACCTGCCTTTCTAGTGGTAAAATTGACATATGGTGCATTGATGAGACTTGCTACAGGAAGGCAGAGGGTGCAAAATAGCAGATAATCTTTCTATCTCTTGGCACCAAAAATGTTGTAACTCATCTTTTGGGTAGCTCCTTATCTCTCGTAAACACACTGGCAAAAAACCCTGAAGCTTGTTTTCTTCATAGGACTTAAAAGATTTTCTCTGTGTCAGTGTGTACTGTTTGCTCTCTATTACCTCTATTATGTGCATTCATAAATGTGTGCCTTGTGGAGAAAATCCTGTCTTCGAACAGTTTGGTGTTTTTTTGGAAAAGTGTCAGTCTTGGACTTCTAACTGTAAAAAGTAGGATGATGGTAAATGTGGGTATGGCACAAATAATTGTGAGGCATTTGCCACCTCAGCAGAAAGCTCCCTCCCCTCAGGCTAACCGTCAGCAGGACAGCAAGTGAATTTATAGCTGTGTAGCCTTTCTAGAGAAAGACCATTGCAGGGGAGGTGATTTAAGGTTGTGGGCAGCAGAGTTGAGAGCAGATCTGCCTGGGGAGGGAGCCCAGCTCTCTGAGCCTCCATGGCTGGGAGGTGGTGGTCCCAGGGATGGCTAGGAGCAGCGCTTGTGCTGTGCTGCCATATCCCTTCCCCACATCTTCTGTAGCTGTTTCATCCCACTAGCACTCTGCTCCTGCTGTCAGGGTCCCAAATGGGGCACCGGTCTCGTGGCCTGGTGGGGCACTGAGCTCAGAGAGGGCTCTTGGGGTGGAAATCCCTCTGCAGCCAAACAAGCTGCTTGCTGGGGGCTCCCTGCATGGGACTTACCTGGCTGTGGTCTGCCAGGTGTGGATCTGCAACCCTCCAAGTCACACAGCGAGGGCCCCGTTAAACTCTTCTCAATTACCTGAGAGAAGTAAAGGTGAACATGGTGGTCTTTCAGTTGGGTGGTTGCTCTCTGCTTCTGCCTGTGTGTTGCCAGGGCACCTGTCCCAGCATAGGCACAGCTTAAAGTGAACAGCCTCCCCCAGGAGGGGAGGTTCTACCTACTGACTTTAATAAAGCTTTTCTTATTTCAAATAATTGGGTAACACTAACATGTGAGGAACTGACACTTCTGTTCTTGCTTTTGTTCGAGGTTTTGTTTTGCCGGGGCAGCAGGCTGTGGTGCCTCCCTTTCCCTGGTTTACAAAGCAGTTACTCGTGGAGTGAAGTTGCACAATTTCTCTGTGCTTGGACCAGATGTTGGGAGATTTTCTCAGTTTAATGGTGTGTCTCTTAGCAAGCCTTTCACAGAGCTGGTTTCTGCAGGTCTGCTTTTCAGGAGTGTTAGTCAGGAGGTAGTAGAATGACCAAGCAGCTTTTTAAAGCCAAGAATCACTCATTGGGGCAAAAATTGCCATTTCTCGTTCCCTTCCTCCACAGAAAGGCATCTTAAGACTTCAGACAGCGTGTAGACTTATGCTTATTAGATGGCACTCTCTACAAGTGATTAGAGTTCTCTACAGGGTTGAGTCTTAGTAATGTTCTTATGAATTAGTACAATATTAAGTAAAAGAAAAAAATTAAGTGGTGCTTTTGGTTTTGGAAACAAATACTCCGATTTCAAAACCAGTACTGTGCTTTTATGTTAGGACATAAGTCTCAAGACTTGACATGCTAAGTAGTGATTCCAGCTGTGTAAATGGTACAAGGAGCTTTTGGAGATGCTTACTTTATGCACTACAGGTATACAAGAGATTTGTTTCCAGGGTTTAGATAAAAATATGGTAGTGCTGTATGTCACTTTAGAATACTTTATTTCTGATAAGGACGTGGACACTTTGTTGGCAGGAAATAAAAATGCTGTAGACCTGAACTTGATTTATAGTCGTCTTTCAGTGTAGCTCTAATTATTTTAAGTGGTTCACTGACATATTAAATCAGTAAGGAGAGTACACTCATTATATATTCAAAATTCAGGTAAACTATCATGACACATTGCTCAAGATAGATGTGGATGCTCATCAGGTGATATCAGAAGTAAAGCTTTTGATGAATTTTCACTGAAACTGCATATTTTCATGTATTGTATAGAAATGAAAGTATAAAATGTTACAGATGGTGATCTCTTTTAGAGGAAAAAGAAAGCTTAAGAAACTAAAAGCTATTTGCTTATTTCCGTTTTCCCCTCCACCCTGTCCTGTAGTATTTCCTTAATTTTTTAAGAGACCTATTAAATTATAACTTGCTTCTTGTCTGATTCTTCCCCACCTCTCCAAAATGCACGTAGCTGATTTTTTTAACAGCTTCTGAAGCCTGTTTTTTTAAAATAATGTAATTTTGCAAAATTGTACATTATTCTTGTACTCTGGATGTTAAATAAAAAGCTACTTTTAAGCATGAATAGTAACAATTTGCCTAAAATATCTTCCAACTTATTTTTCAGATAAAGAAGCATACATTTTTTTTGCTTCAGTTAAAGTCGAGGGAGTTGTACTGCTGATTTTAGTAAATACTTTCAGGTAGAGGGAAGGAGTGGGAATGACAGTGTGCAGCCTCTGTTTTAAAGAGTCATTTTTATTGAAGCCTTTGTTCACTTTTTAAACTTAAAATAAGTCCGTGCCAAAGCCAGAGCTTCACCTGCAGGTTTGCATTGAAAAAACCTGCTGGACATAATTAACGCCTGTCATGTATGCTGTAAGGCGGAGCTGGGTGCATAACGCGGAGGCGCTGCGGCAGGGGAACGGGGTGGCTGCCCTGGCCTGGGCAGCTGCCCTCCGCGGTGCTGCGGCTGGCGGCCTCCCTGCAGGCAGGGGCTGCTGCCGGTGAGACTGACCTTGGAGCAACCACATCTGGAAATGGACTCGACAAGAGGGTGTGCGCGCTCTCTCTCCCCCGAGAAAACAACGTTTTCTTCTTTGTTTCTCCCCAGCCTTGTGGACGGAAAGTACAGTTCAAGAACTCACATGCTTAAATAAACAGTTTGTCTAAGGCTGAGGGGTTGCATTATTGCTTAGATTGAAATCTAAAGACTCCAGACTCCTGTCTTTCTCTCGATCTTTGTGGCTCATCTCCCTCACCTGTAATGTGACGGACTGGTGCTCAGCCCACCATCCACTGCTTCTTTCAGCATATGCACACAGGTGCGCCCTTTTTGATTAAAGTAACAGCAGTCCCCCCACACCAAATACAAAGGGCGACCAACCAAACCCCTGTTGAATAGGCATCAGTGACGGCAGTCTTTCTGCAGGATGAAAGGTGCTGTGTCTGAGCAATGACGGGTTAATTCCGAGCGCACGTGCTTTCTCCTCTTCTTTCTGGGGTGGTTATTGCTCTTGCTGCTTCCTTCCTTGTTCTTTGCAGAATCCTCACATTGGGAATCTTACCCTTGCTAGGAAACGAGAGAGCTTTTCACAACTGCTGAACGTGCCGTAAGCGCTGTGCTTCAGTGCTAAATTTTAGTCTTGCCCAAAGCAATGCCGTGCAGCATTGCTTCCTCACACACCCATGCAACAGTAGGAAGAATCAGAAACAGAAGTATGGAAGAAATGCGCATTGAGGACAGCTGCAGGAGATAGCAGCAGCAGCACAGCAAAATGGCCAAAGCAACAAAACAAGAAGGGAAGATTAAACAACAGGGGAGGGGAGGAGTGAACTGGGTGAGAAGAAAAGAACATGAAAAAGAGAAGAGGAGGGAGTTAGTCAAGAAGCAATAAAAAGGAAGAACTGGAAGTTGAAGGACAAGCAAAACATAAGTTGCAGCTGATGCGACTCAAAGGTGTAGTTTCAGGGGAGTGTTAAAGGGGTGAGGCAAATAAGTGTAACAAAAGAGATCTCAGCACACCTAACCTAGAATGAGACAAGAGTTAAACCTTTTAACTTCATTTCAGCCTGAAGAGAGGCCAAATATTGTGGAAGGGTTTTTAATATGTATGTAAGTTTAGGATTAATACAGAGCTGAGTTAGTATTCTGAGTGAACATGGAAAAAATGTAAGACTTAATTAGTAAATCAACATGAGGCCCCTCAGCCATCTAGCTCCACCAATGGCAGATTATTAAATTTTATTTTATATTGGCGACTTATATCTTGGGCTTCAGGCTTAGGTACACAGGTGAAACAAACCAAGCAAAACCCCTCTATGAATCGTTGTATCACAAGCGCCATCACAGAGCGGGTTGCGTGCTGCAGACCAAGCTGCAGCGACAGGCCCTCCCTCCTTGTTCGCATGCGTGGGATGTCTTTGGAGCAAACTTTACAGGGCTAGGCTTCTCCCATATCATCATAATGGATTCTCAAATAAAACAAGTGGCAACAAGCAGAATCAGTTTCCCATTTTTTGAAGTTTGTGTATCGCACTACGCTTGAGATTCCTGCGTGGGGATAGCATTTGACCTTATGTTTTATGATCAGGTTGTTGCACCTCTCCTCCAAAGCTTCAAGGTGTGGAATGACACTGCAGATGCATTGTACTAGCCAGGCTGCGTATCGAAATACCTGGTGATTACTTTCTGCATCGTCCGCTGCAGGTACTGCTGCAGTAGAATTACTGTGTGCTCATCCGTGTGCTACTGCTGGCTGCTAGCACAGCAGGAAAAGACAAACCTACTCGTGTGCTAACTTGCTAGCAAGCATATAGTGACTCCAGCCTTGTGCTATGTTACGGGAGTGCTAGGGTTACACGATGTTCTCTAATTGTGGGAGAGTTTTCTTACTGACGCTTTAAAAGGGAGTCGCTAGTAGACCTGAACCTGGTGGCAGGCATCAAGGAGGGCGATTCTGCCCCACCGTGGCTCACCAGTCTTGATGTAGGCTTCATCTAAAGAGCCTGAGAGTTCCCGTTCATAACGTCTTGTGATGATAGTAGAGTGTCAGGCCTTCCTGTCATTGGAAATGTGCTTGAATTCGTCCAGGGGGTTGGAAGGGAATGCCTATAGTTAGTTGACAAGCGTGACCGATTGTCATCTGAGTGCTGGTGTTTCAGCTACATGACAGCATCCTTAGCAGTGATGTCCTCCTGACCTTGATTATGGTGTGGGAGGGAGGGAGGAACAGTACTGACTCATGAAAGTGTGGCTTTTAGGTTGCATAAATGGTGCTGCCATTGCTTACCGCGGTGTCCTTGGTGATAAGACTGGTGTATCACTGAGCACTTGAACCTCGGTTGCACAGTTGTAGCGTAGTTATTGCTTGTGTAAAGGGAAGGGAATTGCTTGTCAAGATGTTTCCCTGCAGGGGACAGAAGCTGGACCGGTAGCAGCGTAGGCTATCTTAATGAAGGTTGCATGAAAAATTCACACGTGACTGAACACAAAGTGCTTTTGGTTTGGGAAGTTGCGATTTTCTAAAAAAAGATTTCTGTGCTTTAGCATTATGTTTTCCTCCAAATCTGTGTCTGCTCTCGGAAGCCTGCTTCTTCCCCTCCACCCCTCCAACGGCAGGGCAAAGCAGTTAATGTGAGCCACGCCGCCCCACGGGAGTCTAATACTAAATTAATTGTTTCCATTATGTGGCCATTCTTCTGGGACTTGCTATGGTGCTGGGATGGGGTAATTCAGCACCGGAATTTGTGTTTTCCCTTTTGCACCTATTGAGCCTTTTTTATTCCAGTCACAGACATATTTTTGAAAGCTTAGCAGTATGTCAAATCTGTTGCACAAAGGACTGTCAGCTGCTGTTTGCTTTCTTCTGTCTTTTACTTTAATCAGGGGGGCCAGTAAATGATGTGAAAAGCATTTTTCTTTGCTTCTTCAGCTTATGCAAATCTGTTGCTTAGGAACGAAGAGGAGCTCCAGTCCCAAAAGGAACCTCTTACGCTGATCCCTTTGGCAAAAAGGCGGATTGTGCTGTCCAGAGCACAGAAAAAGAGCATTCAAACAGAGAAGATGCAGTGCATTGCTGTTCTCTGAAGCACTTTAGTTATCAGTCTGGTAAAATGTTTTCTGCTCAGTCTGAATTGATAGGTATGCAGTTGAACAGCTGAGGCTTTTGAAGTTTAATTAAAATAGAACTAACCGGGAGTTTTTGAGAGAGATCTTGGAGGTTTGAAAGAAAAGTGAGTATTACAGTAATCGCTGTGCTGTTCTCAGAAGAGAAAATCCATTCCTTTTGTTAGGTCTTCCCTTCACAAGAGTCTTTTGTGATTAGTCTCATGGTTTAACTGGAGAATGAACATTACACAGAATATTGAATCAACTTTTCTTCATAGAAAAATGATTTAATTGATTTTTTGCAAGCCAATGAAATAAAAGAATGACACAGTGGAACAGAAGGAACCTGAAAATGTTGTGTTGCTGTAGGGATAAAACTTAACTTCTGCTGCTGTGTAGACCCAGCCTATTCCTGTGGGAATGTTGTCATTAGTTCCCATGGAGTTCACTGACATTGGTCCCATAGACCCCAGTTCAACAGGCCATTCAATATCTTTTTATGTTTATCCCTATTTTAATTTCTCTCCTTCTGTGCATGGACTGCTGAATGCCTTTGTTCCTCCCTTTTGAAGGATATGCTGCTTTTCCCTTTCTTTAACTGCTGTACGTAGAATTTTCCTGATTTTTATCATGGTATCCTGTCCTGTAAAGTAGGGTAAGCTTTGAGTTATTTATTTATTTATTTATGCCTATTTTAAAAAGGCAAAACAACTCACGTAGATACATGTTTCGATTCATGGGTTGTACGGCAATTGTAATTTGCAATATACATGCCAGGCCTGAGATTTTATTTTAATTTAAGATTCAAAGATGCTTTTGCAGACTTAGGAAAGAGGAGAGGCAATGTCAAAGGAAGTGCTGTTTAAAGTGCAGACAGACTTCCTCTTTGTTTTATTTTGAGCCTGGGAACATGTACAAGCACTTGGAGATCAAATGCATCTATTTAAAAGCAAAATGAAAAAAAGTGTCCAGTGGACTGCAAAAAGGCATGGGCCATCCCTTCCCAACACCTGTTTTCAGTCAAATGAAACAGTGTTCTCATCTGCAAAGTCACAAAATATTCTAAAACTTCTGTAATCCAGCAATTTTTTCTTAGTCGTTTAAACTCCACCTTAATTATTTCACTCTTTGGCATGAGTCTTCTCCATTTTTTTGGATATGAAATAATTTTATCCACTTACAAATTTCAGTGCTTGAGATCTTTTGGGGTTACGTAGAGCATGGTCTTACCAAAAACAATTCCCTGAACGTTCCAAAACATCTCTTTCTTGGGCTGTATTCTCACGCTAATATTTGCACGTGTTTTACTGGTGTTGGATGTATGCTAATTTCAAGAGCTTACGTTGTACTGGGTGCAGCTGTGGCCCGTTCTGTGCAGCAGGAGGTGGGGCATGCTGCAGCATCTCTTCTTGCCCCACTTGTGCAGCTGCACTAGCATGTGGCTGAACACACTGTGGTAGCTTCTCCTGCAGTGGAGAAACTGCGCTCGAGTGGGTCAGGCTTTGCTGATCCTAGCTCAAGAGCGTGGCTGCAGCCCTTTTGTCACCAGGGGCCCCAACCTCTCCTCTCCAGCGGTGGGAACTTGCCCTGCGGTTATGGTAGCCATAGGGTATGTTTTTCCTGAACTGTTTCAGGCTGTTTGAAGTGCATTTTGAATGAATTCATGCTTCTTTTAAACTTAACGTTTTCTTGGAACTCATGGTTAAATGACTGAAAATACTTGTTTTTTGAGATGTGTATTTAAGATACTGGTGTCCAAGAACGGTGAAGAAAATGAGTCCCTGTGGTCTAACTTGTACGGTTTGTAAAAATGAAGAGTTTATGACAATTTCAGTGCTCAGGCCTCTCTTTTGCACATGAATGATGACTTTGTTTTATGCCTTGTTCTAGGAAAAGCACTTGCACTGTCTGCGTGAAGTTGGGCTCTTGCATTTCCCTCTGCTCCCTGTTGCTTTTCCGTAATTACAGAGGACGATTACCCAGCGCTGTTACTTGTCTGGCTCTTCTCACCCTGAGACTCAGCTCTTTGCCCATTGAGCTCTTCCCGCCCACCTGGCCCAGTGCGGCCGGGGGTTGTGGCGTGTGCGTTTGGGGCAGGGAGGGAGGGGGTCTGTCAGAAGAGAAAGCAGCGGTAGGTGGGCTGCTCTGAAGAGGGTAGGACCTCGGGAGGGGTTTGTTCTGCTACCGCTGCCGTGGGGACAGGCTAGGCAGCTGGCAGTTCGTTCAGGAGCAGATGGGACGTGCCTCATTTTCAGCACGTGTTTTCAGAGTCCGTCCGAAAAGTGGGATGAACGAGTGGAGGAAAGTTACTTCATCCATCACTTTTTCATCTACCGCTACTAGCTTTCTGCAGCCTTTCATGCCGGGGCAGCTTGAGGACCCAACTGAGCCCAGCTGAGCAAAGACACTTGTTTTACCCTCAGACTGTTGGGACGTTCTGGTAGTTCAGCTGAAGTTAAGCTGAAAAAAGTGCAGATCCTTTATGTAATTGTCTCTTTCATACTTTTTTTTTTTTTAATCGGAAGTTAATGATAAAAGGAAATCGCCATTCATGAACAGCTGTGCTGTTGCCTAAATGAGAGGAGCCTTTGCTCACCTTAGCAGCTCAAGTGCCCCGGCTGGTGAGGTTGGCTGCTGCGCCTCCGTGTGTAATACCGGTGCTGGGGAGAGGTTCCCTCTCCGCGGCATTGCCTGCTCGCTCCTTGGATCTTTCCCTTGCCATGCTATCGGCTAAACCCTTCTTTCATTTTCCATGGAAGTTTAGCTTCCAGGGCACGAGATGAGCATGTGCTAGCAATAGACCCAGTTGTGTCCGTCGCCTGATCGTTCTGGTATGCAGCAGTATGGCAAAAGATGTGCTGTAAGGAGCTGACAGCAAAAGCCACCTGGAAATTGTCTCTGTGTCCGGGTTGTTACCTGCTGCAACCCGCTGTGTTTCAAGCGGGAAGACTGCTGGCTCCCTGCTCTGACGATTGTGTGAGGATAAATCCGTAAAGACTTCAAGGTGAGGGTGCTCAGGTGTTCCCAGGGTGTCAAATCTTTGAATGAGTGATGCAAAGGTAAAAATTCCTGTCAGCAATGGGATTTAGGTCTTAATTATTTTCGTTTATTTGAAGGAAGATTAACATTGTTAGTCCTTTTTCCAAAAGAGAGAACAAGGAATGCCGTAAAATGAATGCCTCTGTTTGCTGTGTAATAGTCTAAATCAGTGTCTTCTGAAGAAAAGTTGCTTTCACTGTAACTTGATACTCTTTACTTCTTTTTTTTTTTTTTTTTTTTTTCTTTTTACCCAAAGTGCTGAATTATACTATTTATCTGTTTTCTGTTGGAATGGTCACTTGACAATCTTAGTCCAGGGGATAATGCCAGTTTGCAAGTAATTTAAACGGCATATGTACTTGTACCTCTGCAATGAGTTACTTCACGTTCTTTCCCTATATATTTTCAGGATACTAAATAGACCTTTTAATTTTTTTTTTAATGTTTTGTGATAACACGATACCATCCTCATCATCTCCTGATCTTGTCTAACACAGCCATAGAATTTCATCTGATAATTTTTGTGGTGAAGGGCTTTATTCTTCATCTGTAAGTAGGTATTATCAAACCCAGTTATTCGAGGTTGATCTTTTTATGTTGGGAATCAATGTCTCTTTAAAGCTCAGCTGGATAGATTCTTAAGGCCATTAGAGGCCGTTTCTGGGGAAGTCTTGGCCAAATGATTGTGGCAGAGGCTAAAGAGGAACTGTGTGGTAATTTCTGCATTTATAACAAAGTCTCAAGAAGCCTACGGTTACCTAAGTTCATTTGCTTTACCCGTATTAATTTTTTTTAAAACTTGGTTGCTAGCTACAAGTTACATCTGTTGGATTGTGTGTGCCGTTGCTGAACACATACAAGAACTATCTCCTGTCATCAAGCATCGTTTTCCTGTTTTAGCTATTTATAGACTGAGTGCCTAAGTTGTCTTTTGATCTTCTCTTTGATAAATAATCTGACCTGCTTAACTCTGGAAGAAATCTTAAAAACTTGAAGGTTTTTTTATAACTACTTAACTCCCTAGAATTTGGGGGAATTTTTTTAACTTTGAGCTTGAGAGCTGAACAGTGTTACAGCAGTCCTCTCTCTCACAGTGATTCTGAAGTTAATGCTCTTTTCTTTACTCTCTGCTTTCTCAGTCCTTACCTTCTGTTTTTTTATTATTTCTTCTGGTCACTTTTTTATTGTCTTGTCCAAAAGACTTTTTGCCATAATTTGCTCCTGTTGATATTTTTTTCCCAAATAGTCTGAAGCCTCAGGCGGCCTAAAACAGCAAGGCTGAGAGATGCATGCTGGGCGTTTTCTGATGCGCTTGGAATTAAGAATATAGATCTTTTGCAAAGACTTCAACATTACTCTGTAAGGATGGAGATTTGAAAACGGTGTCTCTATTACGATTGACACTCCTCTCCTAAATACCAGAGGAATGTTGTGAGCAGGGCACTGCATACTTGGCAGTTGCATGGCTGTGAACAACAGTACAGAATTATGACATTTAAAAAAGATTGGCAAATCTTTTGTTTGAATATGTTTCAGTAATAAGCCAGCTCTGAAGTGAAATCAAAGTGTAAACAACGCTAAAGGGACTTCAAGATCTGGTGCCTTTTTTTGTTTTGTTTTTCTTGTGGACAAAATGCGATGGGGGCGGCTCTGTGAGCTTCTCTGCAGCACAAGCTTTTCTGAGCAGGTCAGGCCCGGCTAGTGCTCATCTCCTTCAGAACTGAAGGAAAAGGAGAAGATCTTAATTTAAGCTAGTCAGTGCCTTGCACTAACAAAGTTTCCCTAAAAACCCTGTGATTGATACCTCTGATCCTTGGACACAGTGGGACTTGGCACTGTAAGGCTGAAGCTTGTCTGTGCAGGAGACAGGGATTTTCTTGCTTTGAAATCTGGAACAAGGAGCTGAGAATCAGCACAGATGCTGCTGTCTCCTGCTTAGAAAGCTGGGTGTGCTCATCAAACACCAAAATTTAGCAAAACAGCATGCTGGCATATGTGATTCTCTCTGCTGGAGAGAGGATGTCAGATAATGAATGGTTTTTAATTAAGTTGTGTACATCCAGGAAAACGTGTTCTTGGAGTGCATTTTTACTTTACTGCTGTAATGATGGGTTCTGATACAAAGATAACAAAAAGAAAAAGAGGATTATTTCAGAAATAATTCTTACACGTCTTCTACTTGAGAAAATCCACCCTGGAAAATCTCAGGTAGGTACAAAGCTGAAAACACAACATTGTAGGAATTTAGTAAGAAAGTAATTCTCACAGCTTGGGTAAACTTATACTAGTATAACTATAATTATTAGTGTGACTACAGCATTTTAGTCTGTTCTCATTTAGGTAAACTCCTAATCAGACTGCAGCTTCTGAATTTTTTAAGTAGGTCTTTGAAGTTTCTTATGTTCTCTGCCATAAAGGAGTCTGTTAAAGTATTTGTTCTCCTGCCCAGTAATTTCACCTGTAAGAACTCATAGAGAATGACTCTTAAGGACGCAAAACTATCCAATTTTGCGTCTTGGGAATTTCAGTTTTCTTAAGTTAATTTTTCTGAGACTTAGGAGGAAAAAAAAATCAGGTTTTGCCAGCCCTCCATCATTGTACATTAGAAACACCCATTGTCTTTTGGAGCTGGTTTTATTAACAACAGCAGCAGAAAAGAAAGGGGAAAAAAACCCCGAACTTCAAGGAAATATTTTCTGTCCTGGTCCCAGGACTTCTGCATCAGGCGAGGAGGTGGCGCGGACCGTGCGGTGGTGTCACCTGGCTGTGGGACGTTGTCTCCGGCTAACGCGGTGTGAGCGTGGCCGAGCTCCAGCTGTCCCCCCGCCGACGCCGTTGTCAAACCTCCGCTGCTCGCTTCCCGGGGGGCGGAGGGGAAGGGTGAATCATGCCCTCGCAATGTTTGCGAACGTGTCAAAGCTGGGCAGGAAGGTGCTGCTTCCTCGTTCATGTCCTGCTAGGTACCAGAGTAAAAAGCTGGAGAACAGGAGCATTGAACTTGGCCAACGAAACACCAGGCGTGCGGATACCTTTGGCAAACTTACAAAGTGGAGCTATCAGCAAGCGACCGTAAAACAAGAAGGCTTTTGTAACAGTCTGCGCCCAATTGCTTATGTTTTTCTGGTTCAAAAAAAGCTGATCTGTCTTTGGGAAATCATGCTGAAGGTCTTGGAAAAATGTGCCTTCCCGTATTTCTTTTCACAACCCAGAGGGCAGCAGGAAGCTTTTGTTTCTTAGCCTTGTGCCTCTGGCCTGCTAATGGGGGTTTCCCTGACGTGTGCTATTAAATAGATGGCAGTGTAAGTGAGATGGGATTTTGGTTTTGCTTATGCTGTGGTTTCTGTTTTTAAATTATTTTCCCAGTATTAAAAAAAATCCACAGATAGTCTAATGTCTGGTAGTCTGAACATAGAAAGCTGATGCTGGAGGATAACCCCTGTGCAATTGTAAATATTGAGGCCAAAAACGTGCAGGTATGCTTTCTGAAATAGCATGTACGGGGATTAAGGGCCATACCTTCAGAATATTTGCTTGTGGTGCTGAGGAGACACAAGTCAAGAGCCTGGCTTTTGTGGATGCTAGCTGTCTCCTGCACCAGGGACCTGAATCATCAATGGACCATGTTTTAGGAGGAGAAGGAAGATGTGTGCGTTGGGGAGAGGGTGCTGATACTTTTCTTGCACTCAATGACAGCTCTCCTTTAGTAGATAAGAGCAGTAAGTTTTGGTGTAGAACGGGCAGCCGTTTTTCGCTATGGTTTTCAGAGCACGGGTGGAGCACTTTTTTGTAGCATGCCCCTCTTGTGCTTTCTTGGAGCCGGTGCTTTGTGGCCATTTGCCAGTCCCGCGGTGCAGGGGGGGAGAGGGCTGGGGGGCCGTCGGTCCCACCGCCGGCCCGGCCCGGAGCAGCCGCGCAGCCAGGTGTTTCTGCTTTGATAGAGGGAGGCTAAGAGCAGGAAAAGTTTCAGGTTGGAAGGAGCCTCTCAGTTAAACTAACCTATGTAAGGCGTTGTGTTGTTTTCTTCTTTAGCTAAAGCTTGATCTATAGATACTCAGACCAAAAATTAAAATACTGTTTATTTGAAATGCTCTGTCTTCTTAGCAACTCTCTTCCGTTTCCTTTAGGGTAAAACCATTGAGAGTCTGACCTCCTCACAGGACTTTTGCCCAGACGTGGAATTTTTTTGGCATTTGTTTATTTATCGAAGGGAGGACGCCGTGGTTTTTGCCGGTCTCTAATTTAAGAATAACTGTGGTTCTTGGGAAGGAGCTTGAGCTGGGTGTAGGCAGGTGTTGGGCAAGTGTCCCGGCGCAGGTCTGCCAGCCAGCACTCCTGTCAGCCCAGTCCTTCCTCGTTTTTCGTCAGGGATCGCAAATTGCACAATATGGGCGTTTATTTATTCATTTATTTTAACAAAAACTCATATGCTCAGGTTTGAAGCAAGGTTTGGGCTGGGGTGTCAAGAAGCAAAAGGCCTGTGGACCTTTCCGATGGTGGTTGTTTGAAGTTGTCGGCGAGCTCCCTCCATGCGTGGTGCGTTAGCTTTGTGGTGATGGCTTGGGGCGCAGGGTTGGTCTCTGAAGGTAGATAGGTAATCGCTTCTGGTGGCTTCCTTTGCTTTGCTTTGGGTTTTGGGGTTTTTTTGTCAGCTGAGCCCTTCTTTGGAGGTAAAACTGTTGTTTCTGTGGGGCTTTCCCCAGGAAACCATAATTAGGTAAGAGAAAGTGAGGAGGTTTTTTTTGCCAGGCTGCTAAAAGGGCAGCAAGTGAGGGGATCGCCAGCCCATCCTGGCTCTCTCTGCTCGTTCCCCCGCTGCACACGGGGATGGCACAGCTCCACGGGGGTGACATGTGCCAGGCAGGGCCCCGCTCCTCTGGGGTGCGGGTGCTCGAGCTTCAGGGGGTGTTCCTGCCCTCCTGGTTAGAGCCGAGGGCAGCGCACAGCCACTCCTTTCGCAGTAGGTGCATGGGTTTGCTCTGGTAAGTGGGGAAAAATAACTTGCAAAGCCCTATAGAAAACAAGAGACAGCTTGATTAGAGGTGTTACCTTGAAAATGAGGAATTTTTTACTCCACTGAGGAGGATGAGTGGGTCACTATACAAAAGTGGCAGATTGGGTCGTTCTTCACCCCACACTTTCTTCATAAAATTTCTTCTCGTTGCTGTTCTTGGTTCAAACCCCCATGCAGTGGCAGCAGTCGGAGGTGTATGAAGATTGCCGTGACCCTGAGGGGCTTGGGGCCTCTCTGTCACTAACTACTCAAAGCGGATCTGGATGTCCTAGGGCATGAGACACTGGAGACTGCTGGCACCTTTTCACAGCCAGGTCTCCTGGAGACGGGCTGGTGGTAGTATCTGTGCATAAGGGGTTGAAGACACATCGGCTCAAAACCAAGCATTAGAGGTCATCCTTTCCTCTATTTTTGGTGTATTTCTGGTGTGCAGCAGTGGGGGAAGAGAAATATTTCTCAACTCATAAAAGTAAGGAGGAGGATATTAGTCCTAAAAGTCTTTTTTAAACTTGTATACTAAAACCAAACTGGGTTCCAGTTTGACTGTTTCCCTTCTATTATGGTGGAAGGGAAACTGCACACTTCCCACAACGTAAGTAGTTCCCTGCTCTTCATATTACTCATTTGTTTTTGTGTATAAAATAACATATAAAAAGTTATATGTATGTGTGTGTACATATCCATATGTATGTATGTATTTTTTAACCAGGTGCAAAATGACTGCTCAAGTAACCCTGGAGGATGCCTTGTCCAATGTGGATCTCTTGGAGGAATTACCATTGCCAGATCAGCAACCATGTATCGAACCCCCGCCATCATCTCTGCTTTACCAGGTGTGTTGTCATTGCAGGAAAAAGAGTTTTTCCAGTTCCCATTGCTTTTAAGAAAAAGTAGTATGTGCTTTTCAAAAAAAAACCAAAACAAAACCCAAAGTGTGTTTATATTTGCAATATACATAAGAATTCTTCTCCCTACCAAGGATAAAATTCTGCATTTTGCTTTCTCTGCAGCCAAACTTCAACACTAATTTTGAAGACAGAAATGCATTTGTCACTGGCATTGCAAGATACATTGAGCAAGCTACAGTCCATTCTAGTATGGTAAGTAGATGTTCAGATATATACTTTTGTGTTAACTTGGCATAAAAGGAGAGGACATGTCTTCTTGCATTTCATTATAAGAATTGTGGTCACAGAAAACCAGAAACCTACAACACTTCTAGGAGGCAGTGAGATGAAGAAGTGTGTGGCTTTTCTTTTTTCAGACGTGTACTTCTTGATAATTTTAAAATGGTCTCTCTTCTTGATCAACCAATGTTGCTCAAAAGTTTCTTGCTTTCGTTGTGCATTTTTCCAGTATTCTGAGGTGACCATGTTGTATTGACAGATAGCTGCTGTAACTTGAGTGAAAAATTACCTTCCATCCTCCCAAATTTCCACTATTTCTCTGTCAGTTTAGAGGTGTTGAAGGGTTTTTGTTGGCTTCCTCACTGTGGGGTGTGTATGTTAGTGGTTTATTGGCATGCTTTTGTGTAAGGTATTCTGTGGTTTTTAACAGTTCCACAATATAAGATAAGACTTCATACTAGTAACTTCATCCATCTCTGCTGATGGTGTTGCTGTTTTGGGATACAAAAGAACTTGCAGGCTGCAAACGCTCATCTGTACTGAACTTGTCGTCGTTTCATGGCACTCTTGGAAAATGAAGAATAATAAGTCTTGTAATTCTAGAAGCCTATTCACAAACAGTGGAATGGGCAGGTTAAGCACCTGATTACATGCTACTGAAAATTATGTAAATTTACACCAATCTACTCTTAAAATTATCTGATGACTCCTTAGGCTGTTTTGATTGTTTGGATGTTGTAGGCCCTCTCCTTTGACATGTAAAAAAGGATATTGCTCTGCATGTGCTGACTTTCATCCTTGACCATTCCACCTGCAGTACCTCAGTTTAAAAAGAAAAACAAACACCCCACCCCCCTTCAGATTAGCATTTTTATTTATAGATCACAGTGTCTCTAGTTTTGGGAAGAAAGAACAACACAAAACCCAATCTGATCTGGGGAGATAATATTTTTGTCATTAGGTAGGCATAATTGCTGCAGTTGTTGATTAGTGATCTGGTAGGTGTTTGTTGGCTTACATGGTATGAAGATGGTGATGTGAATTCTCTCAGAATTAGGTTGGGTGCTAAAACAGATGACTGAGAATAAATGAAATTTTTTTTAGCTGTTGGATTATAGCCAAGCTGGACATCAGTAGCTGGTCAGCTCTAATACAGGTAAAATGCCAGCTGAGCCTATGCATTATGGTAATATTATTTTACATACATACTGTATGATGTATTATTCAGCTGGCAATATATTTGTGTTTGTACATATACATTCTGATAAGAGAAATAGATTTGTTTGGACAAGGTTTTGGAATGATGGAAGACAGGTGGATTTAGCCCTTTTCTATTACAGTGCCTAATTATGCTGAGTGTCTTTCTTACAGAATGAAATGCTAGAAGAGGGTCAGGAATATGCAGTCATGTTATACACATGGAGAAGCTGTTCGAGAGCCATTCCTCAGGTAAAGGATGAAAATTAAACTGTCATGCATCGTGTGAACTTCTGTCTTGTTTTGGTGTGGAGTTGCACGGATATAGCTTTATCAAGGAGCTATGAAATGTAGTTTACTTTGACTCCCGAATAGGCAAGCTGGGCATGCCATAGTGTCTTTTAGCACTTGGGGACCAGTTAGTCTCTTTGGTTTTTGGGGTTTTTTTGTTTTGTTTTTTTTTTTCCCCTAAAGGGAGCTGTAGCAATACCTCATGGGTTTTGTGTTAATCTTACTGATTGATTCAAATAGGGGTAATGTGTTCTAGAAGGAAAATCTTTGATTGTCAGATCTGTTTGAGGTAAAAATTTAATTAATTTCATTCAAGAGAATGGACCCCCCCCAACTTAAATATTAAGTTCAGAACAGGTTTAGCAGGTGGCATAGCACGTAATAATTACAATTCAGGTTAAACATTTAAGTTTCTAGACATCCTAGGTAGTAATATTCTGAGTGTCAGAGCTATGCAGTGTTTTATTGATCTGTATGCAAATTAAAACCTATGTGAATAGGTGAGAAGTCCATAGGCAGCCTCAAGTGTCTGGGAATGGTGGTACAGTGGTGAGGTGGGAAAGAATATTAAGATGCATCAGAAAACTGAACAATATTATAACCATGAGCTGACACCTGCCTGTTTTATAAGGCGTTTGTAATGCAATTATTTTTGTACTGAAATGCAAGGAAGGTTTATCCTGTGGTTTAAATATTCAGAGTGGAAATCAGGTAATCTGTTTTAATTTCTGGTTTTGGCCCTATTTAGTGCATGACTTTCAGCAAGTGGCTTAATAATGTGGAAAGAATATTGTCCTAACCATACAGAGGTGTTTGAAAACTAAATTATTTGCTGTGAGGTAATAGAGAGAAAAATCTTAGTGTTTTTTTGTTTTGTTTTGTTTTGTTTTTTTAACACACAGAGTTAATCTTAGAAGACTAGCATAAAATTACCAAAACCGGCAATTTATGCCTTAAGTTTGTCTCTTCATGATGATAATACATTTTCTCAAGTTGTCATTGGGATTCTTAGTTTCTGAGGCTTTACCAGGAAAAGCTCCAAGTGTAATGATCTCTTTAATTGTCCTCAGGTCAAGTGCAACGAGCAGCCTAACAGAGTAGAAATTTATGAGAAAACTGTGGAAGTTCTGGAGCCAGAAGTCACAAAACTGATGAATTTTATGTATTTTCAGGTAAAAGGAACAGAAACAAAATTTGTCAGTAGGCTTGTATTTTTATTTTCCTATTTTGTATACTTGTTATTGTATGCTCAGATACTGAACCTAGTCATGGAATCATAGAATCATTAAGGTTGGAAAAGACCTCTAAGATCATCGAGTCCAACCGTCAACCCAACACCACCATGACCACTAAACCACGTACCTAAGCGCCTCATCTACACGTCTTTTAAATACTCCCAGGGATGGTGACTCAACCACTTCCCTGGGCAGCCTGGTCCAATGCTTGACCATTATACTTTGAAAAAAAAAAAACATATTGTCTCACAGAAGGGCAGAATTTCTAATGCCTATCTTAAAAACTTCAGGCGATCTCCATTAAGACTTTCAGCATAAAATCAAAGGTAATTGCATATGGTCCCTACGTAGCACATGGGGACAGTTCTGGCACTTTAGGAAGAAAGGAAATAGAAATATAATACGTTTCACATCTATACATAAAAGCGTCTCGGCACAGAAACCGTTTGTTGGGGGGTGAGGGGTCCACAAGTCTGGACACCAGAGCAGCAGGTGCAACTTTGCAGCAGAAATTCATAATTGAGGCAAGCTAACCCAGCTGTGGTGACCTGCCAGCCACCCGGGCTACACGGGTGCTGGAGAACAGCAGTCTGTCTTGCTTTCTCCTCCCGTGCTGGCAGCTTGCCTTTTGGTTCAATGGACTGAGGATGCTTACAGGCATTATTCGGAGGGAGCCAGAGCAGCTAGAGCCCGCGAGCCCCAGAGCACACAGGAAGAGGAGACGGAATGAAATGTAATATTTCCTGTCGTCTTCCCCAACTGGTGAATCTTACTGACTACAAACAATCTGCTTTTGTTCAAGGAGACTAGTGCTCTAAACTCAGAACAGATTCCTCTCTACATTCGAAGTTGCTGTCTTTTTTGTACTTGTAATGTCCATCTCAAATGGCCCTGATGTTCGCTTGGAAATAAGCCCTCAAATAAACATGTGGCAGGATGATTTTGCGAGTTGGCATGTACTGCTATTAATCAGTGTGCGGTGGGGTTTTTTTTGTTTTAAGAGAATATACCTATAATCTGCCTTTTAATGCATATACACTTTCTCACTAAAGAAGATGAAATTACTTGTTTCAAAGGGATTTAAAACATTTGTGACTTTAATCTGCAAAGAAGAACCTTTCCCCTTGTGCCAGGCAAGCTCTGTGGCAAAAATCACTGGTGACACTTGTAGCACACAGCAAGTACACAGAGATGGAGCTGGAAAGTCTGTGCTGATGACTTCTTAGCCTTGCATGCTTTAAACATTTTTCTGCTTCAGTGGCGCTTTTCATTGGACCCGCTCCACTTCCACGATGAAACTTTTTTCCTGGAAACGTCATGGCTTTTACTCCCTGTTTCTTCTCTTTTTTTCCCCATTAGAGAAACGCGATTGAACGATTTTGTGGGGAGGTGAGACGCTTGTGCCATGCGGAGAGGAGGAAGGACTTTGTGTCTGAAGCATATCTGATCACGCTGGGCAAATTCATCAACATGTTTGCGGTATTGGATGAGCTGAAAAATATGAAGTGCAGCGTGAAGAACGACCATTCAGCCTACAAGCGGTAAGTGGCAAGGAGCAACAGGACCTGGGTTTCTGCTGCCGGGATACAGGCCTCCCAGGAGATGGCAGCAGTTGCTCTTTTTCTGGCAGCTATCTCTTCAAAAGTAGTCCCTTCGCGTGTGGGACAGATTACCTTGAAACTAGGGATGACTGCAGTTAGGCAGTTGAGTAAATCTATTTTCTTTATGCTGTTCTTCCAGCAGCAAAAGGTTCTTCTGCCCTTTAATGCCAAGCTGTCAAATAGTTCTGTCTTGGTGTACGTTAAGCGTAATGAATATACTTTGCTCAATAAAGCTTTTCTTCTTAAGTTTGAGAGAAAACCGGCTTTCTGGTCGCTTGTGCCACTTCTGTTCTGTTCTATTCTATTCTGTTCTATTTTTGGCATCCACTTTTGACATTTGTAGCTGAGAGTTGTTACACTTGTACTTAAGACGTTTCAGCTTTGCCGTTCAGGGTTGTCGTGACTGCAGGTGTAGCAGGGAGGGGAAGAGGGTGGGATATCAGTGGCCAAGTTTTGTGCTTGAGCTGCCAGATAGTGTTGGGTATCTTTAGTCGAACACAGTGGCCAGAGCAGCAGGGGAAGACAGTCTTTATGCCAGCTGTAGCATCTGTGGTTTTTTATAAAGGAAACCATTCAGGCAATGACTAGCCAATTTTATCTATGCTGCTTCCACTTACATGAGATTTAATTTCTACCTCTACCAGTAGTCACCTTTTGTAGTTGTTGTTGTGCCTGGAAATCTCTTAAACTTACTTGGTTTGCATTTTTTTAATTTGGAGGCATGCTTCTGGAGAACAAACTCTGTTTTCTGGAAGGCTGATTTTTCCTGGATTGTTGCATGGCTTGGGTCTATAGAGCCACTGCTGCCCCCATCAGTTGAGGGATATCCCCAATGGTTTTTGGACTGGGTTGGATTGGGTCTTTTAACTAGGGTGCAGTGGGAGATTTGGGATTGGAAAACAGTTCATTTGGGATAAATTAAATCCATATCTCTCTTATAGTGAACTTCCACGTTTCTGCTCAGCTATTTTCCTAAAAACCCTTTACCTTTTATAAAACAGGCTCTTGACACAGATTTGTCGAGTCCATAGCCTGTGTTTTGATAACTCACTTTTATAAAGCTGTGGCAAAAAAGTACTGGCTGTGTCCGCCAAGTCTCTTTCTGCTTGATTCAGGAGTTTGGAGGTAGGAGATGTACAGGATTGTCAACCTCAGTGCGAGCAGTGAATGATACACCATTGTACTGGCGGTTACAGATGTGCTGACAACTTACAGTTCCCCTGGCAGATTTGGGGATGAGTGTATTTCTATTGAGAGGGGATGGATTTGGTTACAAGCAGTCCTGCCGAAGGGAAATACTGTTTTTTCTTCTGTTTTCAAAGAGCTGCTCAGTTCCTGCGGAAAATGGCAGATCCTCAGTCCATTCAAGAATCACAGAACCTCTCCATGTTCCTTGCCAACCACAACAAGATAACACAAGTAAGCTTTAATTGTCTTTCTGCAAAATATCTAATGCTTTACAAAACTATTAAAATAAAACTCTTCCAATTTGGTAGTAATGGTTGTTCCCCTGGGAGTATGACTAGTTGACAAATACCCTTTTCTTCTTTTTTTCCAGTCTTTACAGCAGCAATTGGAGGTGATTGTTGGCTATGAAGAACTGCTTGCAGATATTGTAAATTTGTGTGTGGACTACTATGAGAACAAAATGTACCTAACACCCAGTGAGAAACATATGCTTTTGAAAGTAAGTTTCTTTCTGGTACAAAATTAAAAAAGAATTGTTCAGGCAGGACCCGGATGTCTGAATTGCTGTTCTTTTTTGTTTTGCTTTTTTTTTTAAAAAAAAATGAACCAGAGTAACCAAATAACTCAAATTATTCCTTTTTTTTTCCTCTCCATTGTGTTTTTATTATATTGCATGCTAAATCTATTTAGAAAGTTTCTAATCTATTTTTGTTTTTCATAAATTGAAGTTATCTATTTTTGTTTTTCATAAATTGAAGTTGACCCAATTGAACTGCAGCCTTGCTAGAAAACCAGTTCTACGGAATTGTGTTTCTATCAAGTATGACAACAGAAAGGAACTACTAAGTTTTATTTTTAGATATGTGGCAAGTTTGTATAAAAAGCTTTTGGCGGTGAGGCTGTGTATCAAAGATTTCAGGGAACAAGTATCTTAAAATTAGGATTAGTAATTAGGTACGTTTAGTTAGCTGGAATATGTACATGTAATAAGAGAGTGCTGGGCAATATGAAGTGTGGTTGATCTTATCAGCTGCATGTCTTGCAGTGGAAGAAAAGGTATGGGCTCAGAACTGAAAATTTGCCTCATGACAAATATTTTGAGTCACTTTACTGACTCTGTTTATTAGGACCAAATGGAAGCATCCTGAAACAATACATGAGCTCTAGAACATTTGCGTCCTGTCTGCAGGGATGTCCAACATGTCATTTGTATTTAGGCCTTTTGTTCGGTAAATGCATGCTTAGAACACATTAAGTGGCTAGTGCTCAGCTCCTGCTATTGTAAATACTGAATTATAACTTCATGTTAATGAATAACTTGGACAAAATGTAATTAGATTTTTTTTTGGATGCTTCTGAGCTCTTGTGTGTATAATTCAGAGATAGGCTGAAAGCCATAAAAAGCAATAGCTCAGAGATGTTAGATCTAAAATTCTGTTACAGATCAGTTTGCACATACAGAATTTTAATAAAATGGAAGTGAAAAAAAACCTGTCTAAAAATAGCCAGACTCTAGTTTCAGTGAGATTTTTTTGTATGCTAAACCTTTATACAAACAAGTAGCATTTTTTAAAGATAACTGATCGGGCTAATGTTAATGCAAAAACTACCAATATACATATAATAAAAGAATACTACTGAAATATATGTATTTGAAAATACATTCTATCTGGAGGAGGGTGGGTGTTTCAGGACTGTGTTTTTTTAAATATTACTTTTTTTTTAATGATATGAAGAATAGTCTTACTGCAGCAGGTTTTTACCTCTGAGGTCCTTTTGCGGAGAGGTTTGGTTTTTTATTTTTCAGGTTATGGGCTTTGGATTGTACCTGATGGATGGAAGTGTCAGTAACATCTATAAGCTGGATGCAAAGAAAAGGATAAATTTAGCCAAGATAGATAAGTTCTTTAAGGTTAGTTAAGATGTGATCTTAATATGAGATTTTAAAGGTAATTCCCCTTGCATTTTAAATATAATTAAAGAAAATAAAGATCACTTTGGACTATAATATGGGTGAATAATGGTTTCCTTTCAGTAAGATTTGTGTTTAATAATTTATCTAATCTGATTTATTCCCTGTGTACAGCAGTTGCAGGTTGTCCCACTGTTTGGTGACATGCAGATTGAACTTGCAAGATACATTAAGACCAGTGCCCATTATGAGGAAAATAAATCCAGGTAAAGGGGAGAAGGAAACAAAGAAGGGAGAGTCTGGGCTGGGGAAAGTCAGACCCTTGGAGTATATTTTCATAATCATCCATTAGTCTGTGGTAATTACTTTAACAGGATTTTCACTTTGGTCTGCTTTTTGGTGTGGGTATTTCACTGTTAATGTACTACATGTAATAGATACAACTAAAGAAACAAGTTGTTTAAAGACCTTTCTGTGGTGCTGAGCTCATTCTTGCATCTGTGACGTTTCTTATCACCTGGGCTGGAGGAAATGAATTTTATCTTACACTAATTTCATTTTTATTTTTTCCTTTAAATATGAAACTTTCTTTAAAAGAAATGAAGGATTTTACTAAGCAAGGTGAGCAGTGCATGGGTAAATAGGCATGTGTATATTGTATATGGAGCAGCAACTTAGCTTGTCTCCCCCCTCTTTTTTTTTTGGCTAGGTGTGCAGCACAGCAAAATAGCTGGAAAATGCAGCCAGTTTTTACATAAATGGTTCCATGGTTTATGGTTATTGCTTTGTTTTAGTGAACGTTTCCATGCTCCTCCAAGACCTTCCCTCCATGCAGTTACATGAATTTAGAATGTAGTGCTTTGCATTTTAATTCCTGCAGAAAAAACACATAACCTGCATGTAATTGCTAAGAGAAAATCAAAAGCAGTGGGCCTACTGAGCTACTAAAAATATGAGGCTACTTAACATGACATTCTTGGTAGCATGTCTTTTGTGTCCCTCTTGATAACATATTGATAGTATTTCATAATGCCTTTTTTTTATAGTTGAGAGCATACTGTAGGCTCTTCATAGTTAAACAAGAATAACGAAAAGCAGTCTGAAGGTAGCTAGATGTATCTTGCAGCCTATACCTATACTTCTGCCCTGCCTTTCAATACTTTTTGGTCCTGTGCCAAGTGTATGCTCCTGAAGAGAGATGCTGGTTTGTATTCATAGCAGTAGCCTTTAAAAAATACAGAAAAGAAAAGAAAAAAGTTTTTTTAAAGACTTGGAGGAAGTGCTGTTTGAACTCAGAAAGGCAATCCATTCACTAATGATTTTGCAGGGTCAGAGGTAGAGGTGTGAGGACAAGAAAGGCCTCAAATAGAGGAGAAGGAAGATTTTTTTTAAAAAGTGGTTCTTTCTTTGCAGTATTAGTTGTACTGTTTATTGCCTAAACTGATTTAGGTGAGTTTTTTTTGTCATCTGAAACAGATGGACATGCACGTCTTCCAGCAGCAGTCCCCAATACAATATATGTGAGCAGATGATCCAAATCAGAGAAGACCATATGCGTTTCATATCAGAACTGGCTCGTTACAGCAACAGTGAGGTATGTGGGATTAGAGCTATTCATGTAAATTTCACATCACTGATTAACAGTCTTTGTTAAATATCTGAAGAGCAGGTAAACCTCAGGCTAGGTAAATGACAAAGCTTGACCACCTGAATCAAGAAAAGCTGGATGCAGGGCTAGTACCCAGTCTCTGCATGATATTTACACTATTTAAACTTAAAATAATGATACATCATACAAACGGTGGTATTTTTCTGCTTATCTATCTATCTATCTATCTATCTAGGATATATATCCTAGAACTTCTGGCATGTCTCTTTTGGAGTAGGTTGTCTAGCCCTTACTCCAAATGGGTGCTCATAGTAGTTTAAATGAAACTAAGTTAACAGATTAGCTAACAAAAAAAAAAAAAAAAAAGAAATGTACATGTATACACACATGTATATAGAACGTATAACATATATAATTAGTGTCTTGAATTCATCCGCAACAATATTTTGGTGATTAGGGATACCAGTGGTTACCATCATTTGACCAAAAATCTGTGAGGTTTAACTATGTAAGTCTCTGGAAGCAAAAGCTGATATTAATGCAGGTGTTGGTACATGATGCTGTTCTAATGCTTAAAAGAAATCTATGTAGGAATTTGGCTATGGATGCTGGATACAGCATGTTCTGATGTGGGTTTGGTTTTTTTTTGTTGTTGTTTAATACTGTTCTAGGTGGTGACTGGGTCTGGTCGACAGGAAGCTCAAAAAACAGATGCGGAGTATCGGAAGCTCTTTGATCTCTCTCTCCAAGGCCTGCAGCTTCTCTCCCAGTGGAGTGCACATGTCATGGAAGTGGTATGTTATCTGGGGAATAAAACCGGATGAAAAAGAGGCGGTTTGTGCGGTTGGACAGGCTTTGCTTCAGTGGAACGAAGAATGTGTGTTGCGTTTTGTTCCCTTAATTCCCCTCTTCCTTCTTCCTTCACTCCTTTTCTCATCCTGCTCCAAACCACATTCTCGGAGGAAGGCACATGAAGTTCTGAGAGGCTAGGAGTAATGTTGCTGCTTTGAAGATCCAGTAGCATGTACCATCTCATACAGTACATTCAACTTGTTATATTTAATGGATAGGTGATCACCTGTGAGCCTTGACCAGATGTTTTTATGTTGCTCTTGATACATACATTTTGTAGACTAAGACTTCATTATTTTCCTCTAAACGTTGTTTAAAATTATATGCCGTTAGAAATATCCATACCAACATGCAGTCACACAGGAGGTGATAGAACAGCTTCAACTGGCTATGTTTAGACATTATCGCTTAGTAAATTGAAGCATGTAAGGTCTTAACCAAAGACACAAAAATGAATGGAAAGGCTCCACTGGCTTTAGATTAGGCCTTTAGTCAAAAGGAAAGTAAATGTGGGGAAAGGAGAATTTGAGAGGAGATGAGGGAGGGGAAATAAAGAACCTGCAGAGTTGTTTCTCTATATTTTAATAATTTATTTTAAAAACAGATGCCAGTTAGAAAAGTGACTGTGTTTTTTCCAACAAGAAACTGCTTAAGGCAGAAACTGAAGAGGAGGATGCAGGAGTCCTTTTTATGCTGCAGACGCTTAGATAAAAGCTGCATGTCTTACCTGCACCAAAGCATGTTCTAGGAAGGGTTGAAGCAGATGGCGTATTGTATGAGAGAAGCCAGACTTGCTCCTGCTCTGCCTCTGATGGCTGAGGGAGCATCAAGCCATTTGCACTGTGTGAGTCCACTGCGGTCACAGTGGGCATAGCTAGAGACCCAGTTTTCTTTCTCTTCTGTATTTTTAACTGCCTCTTTTGAAAGCCAGTAGATGAGTCATGCTTTTTCCTGTATTATCCTATTCCTCTTTAAATCAACAGTGTATTTTATGGTGAAAATCTTGTTCTCCTTTTCCCCTCCCTAAGAGAGGTTGCTGTCATCAATTTCTGGCCGCTGCAACTCCCAGACTTGCTCCCTTTATTTCTGTCATTGCAAATTGCTGCATTCAGACTCTTTCTTCACAGTGACAATCTTCCTATTTTTTTTATCTCTATAGAAATTATATTTTATTATCTCTCTGTAGAAAGTCTCTCGTTCTTAGCTCTGTTTTTATCCTCCCAGTTCCAGAGTAAACTTTCTTTGAGGACCACAGCAGTTTTTTTTGCCTATTATCACTGCTTTTCTTTGTCTTTCTGATTTGTATGGATTCCCTTGAGTACTTCATGTAAGTTTGTGTTCACTTTCTCGCTGTCCTTCTACTGAGAATTTATTCTGATCTGGAGTATGCTACTCATTTACCTGTCTTTTGCATTCACTCAGTATCCATGAACCTTGTTACATGCATCATGTTCAGATAAAAAATTTCAGCATACATTTGATGTCCAACTTAACCCTGTGAACTTAATGCCCCCAAAATACTTAATCTTTGTTTAATAATTTCCCCAGTGTCCTCTTTGTAGCACTTAGGTTGCGGGGTATGATGCTATTCTTTGCCATAGGTAAATTGGTGCAAATATTAATCCATTATAGTAGGCAAATTTATATTGCTCTGTAATCTAACACTTATGCAAAGATAATATCAACCAGACCTTACTATTCGCTGAACTCAAACTGTGAGAAAATTGTATTTGAATGTGACTAGGATTTTTCACTAGATGTACCCTGATGGATGTTAGATTGGCCTGACACTGCTCAGGAACACGTTGAGCTGTGTTTGCAGTGACTGAAAAGGCAGTATTTAAGAGAAATGCATGCTGTGCAGATGATATTGTCACAGATAATACAGCTATTTCCACACCTTTAATCCTAGTAAACATAAAAAAAAACCCAAAAAACAAAACCAAAAACCTGTAGTTTTCCAGTTGTCTTTTGAATTCTGAATGTGAATATTTGGCCAAATTGGAAGCTCCTCTTTTTGTGTGTGGGTGTGATGGATTTTTTTATTATGCTCTGAGGTCTCTCTGTGTTTCTGGTGCCTGAAGTGGAGAAGAAACTTTTGCCTATGCTAGCATTTAGTCAGTAGAAAATACCCTGAAGTGCATTACCTGCTGAGTGTAAATTGCATTTTTTGAGCTAATACAGGATCGCTGGCTTTCAAGAAAATTTGTTAGGCAAATTATTGTTTGGCATTTCCATTAGATAGTAATTTCAGAATTTATGCAGGTTTTGAGAATAGTACCAAATACTGTTTTTCAAATTCTTGAAAACACTCGAATATTTCCTAAAGTATGTTATTTGTGTCCAGCTATGTTTTGTGTTTCTCAGGCCTTTTTTCTCCCTCCCCCCATCTTTTTTTCTCCCTGTTCTGCTGTGTGAACTGCAGTATTCCTGGAAGCTGGTACACCCAACTGACAAATATTCTAATAAAGATTGTCCTGACAATGCAGAAGAGTATGAAAGAGCAACAAGATACAATTATACTAGTGAGGAGAAATTTGCTTTGGTTGAGGTAAGATAATTTTTTTTACAAGGATTTTCCAAAGATAAATTCTATACAAAGGAGAACATTCTTCATAAGCATTTTCTTGCCCAGTGCAAAAAGACAGCATGCCCTGTGTTGACTCTGAAAGAGCATGTTTTCCTCCATTCATTCTGTAGGAGGAGCACAGGAAAACTATCCTTTATCTTTTGGAACTTTATCATTTTCTGTATTTAAAAAAGGGCCTTTTGAACAATTATACAAACAAAATAAGAAAAATACACAATTTTTCTTTTCTTGCAGGTGATTGCCATGATCAAAGGTCTTCAGGTGCTGATGGGAAGGATGGAAAGTGTTTTCAATCATGCCATTCGCCATACCATTTATGCAGCTCTTCAAGATTTTGCCCAGGTCACGCTTAGAGAGCCGTTAAGACAAGCCATTAAAAAGAAGAAAAACGTCATTCAGAGGTAATATTCTTGTTTTCATCTTCTCTTGTGTTCTTTCCCCTAAATCTTACTAAATTTGTTCCAGAATTGCAAAGCTGTTAAATTTTGTCTCTTTAAGTCTGTACTGCCCTACTAGTCTGTCTGGTATTCAAAGCTAGCTTGGTTGAATATGTATTGGCAGTTGAAGAAGTCTGAAGGGTGGACTGAAAAAGGAATGGCTGCCAACATGGCTACAGTAAGAGTCCAGGCTGTCTTGAGCCACTTAGGACTACGCAGGAAGCCTTGCATTGCCTATAGTTTATTTTTATTTTAAGGAAAGATAAGTACTGTAATGTTGAAAGCAAGACTAGTATTTTTATTTTGAAGAAAGGTGTAACTGTCCGCCTTCTTTATGATTCCAGTGTTTCCTCTCCCTGTGTCTCATGTTTACATCCCACCCCATAGTCTTATCTCTGCCCCCTTAGCATCCTGCCTTCTTTCTCAGCTTCTGCTGCTATTGACTTATTCACCTTACACTTCTCTTCCGAGTGCTCTGTCTGCCCACGCCGATTGGTGGCATTTCCCCTCCTTATTTTTTTGTCCCTAATTGTTTGCTGTTAATCTTGACTTGTTTACCATTTGCTTACTCCCACGTTTCATTGCAAAGCTCTTAGAGGTGAAAGTCTTTGGCTAATTAGGCTATTGCTAAATGCTCTGACTGCCACAAAAATACCATCGTAAGCTAAAAATAAACAGATTACTCGAAATTACCAAGTTTGCAGGGAGAGTCTTTTTGTCCCAGGGACTTTCATGCAATAAGGAACTATTACTTTCATACCTGCTCGGATCTGGGAGGAGGCATTTGATTGATCATTCAGCACGCCACAGGATGTGGCAGGCTGTGTTTCTGACAAGTTTCTGAAGTCCAGTTCAGTATTTGGAGTTAGAAGTATAAGACTGTTTGTATAAATTCCAGCTGAATTCTGGAGTTCTGCTGGAAACAGGAATTCTACTGTTTCTTTTCATTTCAAGGCCGAATCGTCTCTCTTTAGTTTGGTTAATAATCTACTTTGGTTTGATTGAATAATCTGCTTTTTGTGGTTCAGGAGAACAAAATGGCTTGATGTGCTTGCTAAGGATCCCAGAGGCGGGTTCTTTACAAGTGACTTTTGTCTCTGGTGAACCAGTTTCAGAGGTCAGCTTTCTTCTGACAGAGGAGAAGGGCTCTGGACTATCCTTTTTGATAAACAGCGATTGTTTTGTGGATGTGGCATTCTTGAAGCTGTTGGCGAAATTGTTTGTGGTTGCTATGAGTTTGCCCGAGCTCCCGAATGCTGTTGCAAAGTTTCTGGGCTTGTGGAAGAATGCTTAAAAAAGTAAAATGATCTCCTCAATGCGCTTGGATGCATGCCGGTCTGAAGTGGTGTGAATTGTGTTCAGTGTTTTGCAGGCCATCAGAAAGACAGTCTGTGACTGGGAGGCTGGTCACGAGCCGTTCAATGACCCAGCTCTACGGGGAGAGAAGGACCCCAAAAGTGGTTTTGACATCAAGGTCCCAAGGCGTGCAGTGGGACCCTCCAGCACTCAGGTATTTTCCTGTCTGGTGGTTGTGATATCTGTCAGCAATTACTGCATGAAATGTTTTCTCTCTGGCCTGAACTATTTAAAAATTGCAGGGTTTTTTGTTTTTTTTTTAATGTTCAAAATCTACTCTGATTAGATTTATATTTACAAAATTATATATACTTAACCAAAATCCTCTGTCTGGGTTGCTGTCACTTTCTACTCTGATGCATAATTTTTCCAAGTGTTCAGTCTCTTTAATTTGACTTACTGGGAAGAAATACTTTCTCACTGAGCTCCTAATATTATTTAAATAATATTTTTGAACTATTTGAATTATTTCTTGACTGACTCCCATCTCTGGTGTGGCTGGTGGATTTTTTTTTTTTTTTTGCTAAATCCCATTATTCAATATATGTCTATGTAGTTTTAAAATATAAATGATTGCCTGTAAAATATGGGAGAGTATTTGACTTCTGACAAGATCCCTCTTACTGTTCAAGTAATGAATGATAAAACTGCTCCCTAAAATCTATTTAATCTGCTGCTGCCCCTAAAACAAGAGGTATTTCAAGTGTTTTTTCTGTGATAGTCATTGAAATCCCGTACCTAGATGTTCATTCTTGTTACCTCCATATAATTCTCTTTTTTTATTTTCTTTGTGAATTTGTTTGGAGAGTGTATGATCTGGTATTCATAGCTCATCTGAGAAAATGAGGTACTGAGCACTTGGGGTAAAAATTGGAGGCAACTGTGGTTTGTAAATAGAATATTTTAATCTGTGAGGAAGAGAGTATGTACGAATAATAATCTTGGGTAATAAAAAGTTGCTTAAATTGTGCTAAGATGGGTTTAATAAAAATTTTGTTTTGGGAATGGGAAAAAACTGTTTTGTTTTCTAATTTTCTGGGTGCAAAAAATCAAATATCACCACCAGTGTGCTTCTCCTGTGCTTGGTATGTTTAAGGGCTTTGTTTCACTGGCTGCAACAGGCTGTTTAGAGTACACGGTTCGGTCTGCTTTTTCTGCTCTTGGGCTGGCACACTTGTCTGTCTCAGCTGACAGGAGGAAGGGAGGTCAAATATATCGATTTTTAGATAGATTTTTCTCAATTTCATGCAGTTCTAAAATGGCTATATATGAACTGGTGACACTTGGAAATCTTTGTGAAATCATTTGAGAAGCTAATGGCTCCCTAAGCATCCTCTGAAGTGAACGGGAGCTTTTCCCTTCGCTTGAGGGAGCACCAGATTGCAGTGATTATTCTGAACGAAGAAACCTTTCTGTATGTCCTCCTCTGCATGCTTACTGTGCCGCTTTTCATTTTTAACAAACTAACACATTTTCTCTGCTTCTGTTTCCCCTTCCTTATTTACCCGTGTGTTTTTATTAACGGATTCTCTCTCCCCTGCCTGCCCCTGTCTGTTGGTTTTTAGCTCTACATGGTTCGCACTATGACAGAGTCCTTAAACTCTGCTGAGCTGTTGAAGCAGCTCAAGTCTCTGGGATTGGAAAAGCTATTGCATGTGACACACAAGTTTCTGAGGCAGTCCTACATCTATCCGCCTCTTTTAAACTTTGGTGGTAAGACATTACTTATTACTTTTACTTCTGTGGTGATGTGAACTGTTCCACTGCAAATGGTCTGCTGCTGAGTGTCAGTGGAGGTCCCTTGGCATGGGTAGGCATTCGTGCTGGTGCGTAGGCTAGCGTTGCATCTGTTCCTCTCGCCTGAAAGGCTTTTACCCGCACAGTGTCAGTTTTCAATTTGAAGTGGAGCAGTCGCTTACTGATAGTAATTCTCAGTGTTGCTCAACTAATGTACCATATGTATTTTCCTTTTTCCCCCCCTTTCCACCACAATTGTTTCCTTTAATGATACAGCTTTACATGGTGAGAACTATGTTAGAGTCCCTCATTGCTGACAAAAGTGGTTCCAAGAAAACCTTGAGAAGTAGCCTTGAGGGGCCCACCATATTGGACATAGAAAAATTCCATCGCGAGTCTTTCTTCTACACTCATTTGATAAATTTCAGTGGTAAGATATGTAGATGATCAGTGTCCAGCTTAGCATGTCCTAACACCTCTAACACGACCTGGAAAATGTTTCCGATTGCCTAAGCCAACTTACCTTTGGTTTATTTATCAAAAGCCTTGGTCTGACCAAACTTTTTCTGAGACATGATATTCAGTATTGTGGTGGGATTTTTATTTTGACTTGTTATACGTTTGTTTATAATGCATCAAATTCCATATTGTTACCTCCCTTTTCTATTTTTTTAATGTACGTTTTTATATAAACAAGGGACAGATAAGTCTATTGAAATTTTAAAAAGGAAGTAGTTTTTGTGTTTTGGGTTTTTGGGGGTTTTTCAGTTTTGTTTTAAGTACAGAGGAAACAAATTCTCTGTGGTGGTAAATTTGATGTCATTTCACTACTCTTACTATTCAGTTAATTGTAATCGGAAACATGCTGTCCTAAAGAATTCACCTACTGACATTGAATGTATCTAGTCTTTGTCATCATCATGCTGTGTTGTCTTTCATTTTTTGTTTTGCTACTGGACTCCTTTACCCTCAGAGAAGGGGGAGCCTGTTGATGTCAGTCTTAATGCTACTGGGGAACAGCACTTCAAAAGGCCTTCCCAAGATCTAAATGTAAAGAGTTAATTCCCATTTTGGTTCTCAGGCCTCCTGCAAAAGGCGGCTTGTGCCAAGTGTTTTCTGGAGAGGTGGGAAGCACACCTCCACATCCTTGACAGCGGCCTTAGAAACTTTTTGTTTTAATCCCTCCTTCATGTGTCTGTCTGTCATTTCCTGCCCATCTAATCGACGTGTGGAGCGATTCAGTCTTCCAGAAGGAGAGATGGTATTGGAGGATCTGGTACAATTTTGTCTCCTTCGCCTGCTGTTTCCCAAGTTCAGTGTATGGCTTTCTCAGCCACCAGCTGGGAAATTAAACTAGAAATCCACCTTTACTGGTGTACATAGTTTTTCTGTTTAACTGGTAGTCTGGTCCACTTCCACGTTTTTTTTCTGTAATAAGGCACCACTTTGGGGGCCAACGTGAAGTTCAGAACTCTGAAAAAGTCATGGGCTTTACGTTTTGAATTTGGTTTACATTATTTGGCTTATGTATAGCTCTAGTGACTCATGCCTACTTTTTTGTTTCACATTGCATCACCAGAATCACAGTTTTATTATTCTTAATGTATTTCTATAAGAAGTATAATTCTTCCTTATTTATTCTGAAAGAAACCCTGCAGCAATGCTGTGATCTGTCCCAGCTGTGGTTCAGGGAATTCTTCTTAGAGCTGACCATGGGCAGAAGAATCCAGTTTCCCATTGAGATGTCCATGCCTTGGATTCTGACAGATCATATTTTGGAGACCAAAGAGGCATCAATGATGGAGTAAGACCTACTTGTGCTCTTCAGCTGAATGATCATTCTTAATGATTGTCTCTCCGTATTATAATGTTACTGCTTTAATTGCTTTTAACAAGCAGTCACTGAGAAAGTATTCTAAACCTTCATATGCTTTTCCTCTTACATTTGCTGATTTACAGATTCTCAAAGTTTTCTTTTTGAAGTGAATAATTGAAATAAGACACCTTTCATATAAGTATCATTGCACCAGCCAAATATGTTGTTCCCTGAGTGAGTTCTCTTTACTTACTCCTCAAAGATATAATGCATAGTGGTAAAAGCATAGTTCCATTTTGATGGAAAGCTGCATCTAGAAAACAAGTTTCAGACTGCAAACTTATCTATACAATTTCTTGAACTAACAAAAGACTTTCTTAAAGGAGAAAGTGTGATTCTTTTTATATAAACTCAAACAAAAATATGATCCTGTTTGCATGAACCACATGTAGATTACAATACTGGCTGGCTTACATCACCTTGACTGCACCATCCTAAAGAATCATAATTTCTATAGACATGTAACTTTTTTTTATTCTTTTTCATTCAGGTATGTTCTGTATTCTTTGGACCTTTATAATGACAGTGCTCATTATGCACTTACTAAATTTAAGAAGCAGTTCCTCTATGATGAGATTGAGGCAGAGGTAAAGTAACCTTACCTACTGGAGACAAATAGTCTGTACCCGAATGTGAAAATTATGCTAAAGGCCAAGACCTATTATAAGAGATTCAAAATAGTTGGAGATAATAAACAAACTAAGAAGAAAGTCCAGAAGATGGGTGATATGTTGTGACCACTGGTTGGGTGATATGTTGTGAGGAAACCTGTAGACCTGTGCAGAACGCCTCACATTAATGGTGAAGCCTGAATGTCATCTTCTCTTGTACTGGGAAAATTGGATGCATTAATTTCCTTAATTATGTTTGATAAACAGTGGGAAGTCTTGGATAAGCTCCCCTCTTTTAATTTTAAGTATCTCTAAACGCACAATTTTTTTCCCCCCAAGGTAAACCTATGTTTTGACCAATTTGTCTACAAGCTGGCAGACCAAATATTTGCGTACTACAAGGCAATGGCTGGCAGGTAGCTATTCCAGTAGTCAGAACTTTTATTGATGCATTTCTGCTCTGGTTTGCTGTCTAATATACTTTAAGCGTTTTCTTCCTTTCTTACTAGCCTGCTTCTGGATAAACGATTACGTTCAGAATGCAAGAATCAGGGAGCAACCATTCAGTTGCTACAGTCCAACCGCTACGAGACACTGCTGAAACAGAGACATGTCCAAGTGAGTTAACTCGTACTCTGTTGTATTCGAGTTGCTTGGCAATTTTCCAACGATGTTGATTTCTGTAGGTATATAAAACTCTTTCTGTGCTTTATGTCCTGTCATCTAAGTGGCATAAATGACATTTGAGAATCAGCTTTTTTGTCATATGGAGTAAATTAAGAAAAAACCGTTAAAGATCCTGTTTTAATGCAAATGTCTGTTGCAGTTAAGCAAACACAAGCCAAATAGGAACGTCACGTGTGGTAGCGTTGTCTTCCTAAGAATGTCTTTCACCAGTTTTCAATATGTTGTCGGCACCATGTCATAGAAGCATAAAATGCTTATATAAATAGATGTAAATGCAACATGTGGTTTTACTTGTTTTTGTGAGAATTGGGATGTAAATTGTAATACTTCATTTGTTCATGAATTTATAAATTTTATCCATCTGCTTTGTTTCTGTGTGTTTGGAATGCAAGTTCACCATGTGAGAGTCTGTTAATCTGTGCAGTCTCATAGTCCTTGTACAGCTTGTCTCGTAATTTGAATTTCAGTTCAAAACTTCGTGGCATTTTTTCTTTAGCTTCTTGGTAGGTCAATAGACCTGAACCGACTGATCACTCAGCGAATTTCAGCAGCCATGTATAGGTCGATGGAACTGGCAATTGGTCGATTTGAAAGTGAGGACTTGACTTCCATTGTGGTGAGTGTTGTGTTGCAGTTTTGCCAGAGCACTAACACTGCAGTTAGAAGTCTAGAGTGCTAGTTCTTTTTTTTAATTATTATTATTTTAAACTTAATTTAATTTAATTTTTTTTTTTTTTTATTTCTTTTATTTGTATTGAGACTGATAGACATCTAGCGCTTTTTTTTCCCCATTATAAATCTGTTTGTTTTTTAATGGCAGAAGCAAAAAAGTTTTCTCAGGTTTTGCTAGACGTCCTCTAAGTATTCTCTCAGCAAATAGTCACTCCTGAAGGGAGAAAAGGCTGAATGACTAACAGGCAAACTTGTTTTATCCCAAACCCTAATTAAATATATATACAAATAGGAAAGAATTTAAGCAGTCTTATTAGAAAAATAACAAAACTTTTCACTCTGATGCCTTGTTTTCATTTTTCTGTAAGCGTGAAATCATATGATGCTATGGTTGAACTTCGTCTGGTTTACTAGGTGTAGATTGACAAAACCCCTTACCAGAGAAGCAGCTTGTTCTTGCAAAAGGCATTTTTTTGTGATGTAGTTAGTCACCTGCAGTTACACCATAAATTATACTGGCAAATCCTCTGTTGCCTTTGTAGTATATTTTGGACTTTATTGATTCTGGTGTGCTATGATTTTTTCACTCCATACCTTCACCCGTATCTCTGTTCAAACAGGGCTTTGGCCTGACCTGACGCAGTACTCTGGAGTACGCTGCTGTACATGAGACTGTGCAAGTCCCAGTCCTTTTGAGACTGAGAATCTTGTTCTTTCCTTGCTCGGAAAAAAAAAACATGCTGCAAGCGAGGGCACTTGTAGAGAAGGCATATACTGGGGGCTATGAGGAAACAAGGCAAATGAGTATTCTTGTTATTTAAATTTTTGTAAATGCCCGCTTTTGTCCGTGCATATAGATAAATTGCAGACCACAACAAAACAGCCCTGTGCCTGGTAGAATCAAAATGAGTTTTTTTACCCAGGCAGCTTGGTTTTGTAGCATGACAAACTAATAATAATTTTTTTTGTGGAGGAATGAGATCTGACTCGTGCCTGGGGAGGGAGAGCATCTGTGCAATATTGAAGTGTCTTTTTGAGTAAGTTTTCTGATTAAAATGCTAACAAACAAATTTTATTTCCAGACAGCATGACTTTGACAAGTAAATAGGCAGCCAACAAGAAAAATATCAGACACATTGAGTTCTGCTGGAATGAGACAAAATTAAAAGTTGTGCAAGAAAGTTTACCATTGGTCTTTCCGTGAGAAATTTTTTACCTGTGAGATTTTGTCATGCAGCTAACTACCTTGATTTCATTTCATTCTTTACTGAAGATAAATACTGAGGCCATAGAGCTGTGCAAGGAGCTTGGCTTTTCATGACTTTTCAGTGCTTGGTGTTATAGCCTTTGAATTACTTAAACGTAGTTTTTCTTTGTTATGTGCAGGGTTTTCTTAGTAGCTAAGTGAACAGAAACTGTTGATGTGTTTCTTAGGTCATAGGTTCTCTCTCTTTCTTGAGTTATGAAGTGGCAGAGCTAAGGTGTTGTCACTCCACCGTCCTTTTTTTTCTTTTCTGTTTTTTTTTTTTAAATGAAAATAATTTCTGCTGAAAACTGCTTAGTTTCCTCAGTAAGCAACTGATACTAATAGTTTAACCAGTAAGTTTCTCCACTGTATTAAATGCACTGCTCACTTTCTTTCCTCTTGTTTTTTTGTAGGAGCTGGATGGTTTGATAGAGATAAACAAAATGACTCACAAGCTTCTGAGTAGATATATGACCTTGGACAGCTTTGATGCCATGTTCAGAGAAGCCAATCACAACGTTTCAGCCCCTTATGGAAGAATCACTCTTCATGTCTTTTGGGAACTCAATTATGATTTCCTTCCAAACTACTGCTACAATGGATCCACTAACAGGTTAGCGTGGCAGCTTGTTGTTTGCAGCAGTTTTTCTACCACCCTCCTGCAGCGTCTTTCCTAGCAAATGCTGACAAGTCCGTCTCCATTCATTTAGTGTGTTTTCTACTTCTGATGCTTTAATTGAAATGAAGCAGCATGAGTCATTTTACTAAGTACTGTCAAATGTATGAAAGCCTGTTATTTGTCCACAATAGAAGTCAAATGTAACCGCAGCATCCAAATTCTGACATTTTAATGACTTAGCTATGACATGCTGAAAAATAAAGTGTGTCCAAAACCATTGCAAACTGCATATCAGGAGGATATTTTGGTAAACAGGATCCTCAACTGTGAGATGATGGAAATAAAATTATATTCCTTATTCTGCATTAATGTGAAGAAAAGGATTGTTTACTGGAGAAGGGAAGAGTTCAGTGTCCACTGCAACTACAGTTGCAGCCTTTAAGGAGAGTGAGTAATAGAAACAGAAAGGTAGGATCTAAAGTCTGAATGAGTGGAAGGTGCAATGCTTGGGACTTTGCATTTCTGGGCTTCCTGCTTGTGTGCTGGTTTTACGATTTGTGTTGCTTTTAGCCTTTACTCAGGTTTTGGTTAAAGCACTGTGAAGTGACAGTAAAATGCTGTTGAATATTGAGCTGTAGAAAGAGCAGGAAGCCTGTTCTTATCTTTCACTGGTTCCTTGGAGAGCTTTCCCTATCTGACAGGTTCCATGATGGTTACATTGCATTTTAGATCCAGGCTTCTGTCTGTGCACTCACACCCAAGAAAGAAAAAAAAAAAAAGGGTGTGTGGTTTTTTTGTGGTTACATTTTAGCCAAGAAACTTCTGTTACGTGAATCTGTCTGCACAGGAGAGTTGCATGTATTTCCGAGGAAGCTACTGTGCAGTTGATGTATCTGGAGATCAGTATGGGAATATTCAGTGCAAAGTATTAAGAATCATATAAGCATAATATTAAAAGAAAATCTTGATGAAATGCTGGTCCTTCACTTGTCGGCTTTAATGAAAAATATTCAATAGCTCCTATAACAATTCAGTCCATGTTCATCCAGGACTGCCGTACTGCAGACCACAGTGCTTGGGAATGCCGAAGGACACCAGCACGATCCCGTAGGGCTGTTGCTTGTCTGTTTAAAAACTGTACGCACGAATTGAGTTAGGCTGATCCTCAAGCTTGTTGGGTAATTAATACAGAATAATTAAATTAAGAGATGATAAAGGGAGCCAGATCTTAGGCAGTATGTGTACCATGTGTCCAATTTCATCATAGAATTGCTTTGGTTTCAGTCAAAAACAGCAGTGTGGAGAGAATTAATGTGTGTGTTGCACACGCTGTATGGTGCCCATTGATATTTTTGCTGGGAGAGGGAACAGGGAGTTTCTAGCTCATTATGTCTGTTGCTGCCTTGCTGTTAGCATGAACTTTAAATTGATGAGCTCTCTCTGCGTTCAACTGTACCGGTTATGGTGTGCAAATACAGGAGTACATAGTGAGGAGCACTGTGAGAGCTGCTAGTTTAATTCTTGACTCTTGATAGGTAATGTCTTGCATGAAAGCTACGTGTAAACAAGCGAAGAAAAGTAACAACGAAAAGCTGAAAGAAAGAGAAATAAGTATAAAAAGCAAGAGAAGTTGCTTGGTGGTGAGGGGTTGGAGTGCTGCCAGGAAATGTGTAATACCTGTGGCTTGCCTTTTATGAATTTGAACACAGCCTAGGTGTAAGGGTCCTTCTTTTAAAGTTAGTGTTTTGGTCAGATTAACTTGTGCCCAGTACCTTTTGAAGCTCTTTTTCCAAGAATGCTTGAATGTGATGATTTCAAACATTTGTAAGAGTTCAAGTGTTTGGAAACCCTGCAGGTTTGGTTCAAAGGCTAAGGCTATTCACACAGAAGTATTGAAACCTGTTGCATGTTTAATTATTTGGGACTTAGGAATTTTTTTATATCTGATAATGTACTGAGATTAAACTGTGAGGCTGTTATTAAAAGATTTAGCAATTTAATAATTGCTGAATAATAGCAATAGTTGCCAGTTTTCTGGAATTTAGTCTCGTTAGTGGCACAGCTGTGTCCAGGCTCGGGTGCAACAGTGTCTGGAGAAGGAATAGGGAGATGACCGAGGGGACCTCTGCGGATGGGCATTAGCAGTGAAATCCAAGGGTGTTTTTAATCTACTTGTTGTCCATCAGGAAAGAAAGAGAACGAAGTTTTGGATAATGGCATGAGCACCTGAACTGCAGGTGAGGTCAGTGTCCTGATGCTGGCAGCAGCCATGCAGAGGCTGAGTATGAAAACAAGGGAGGCTTGTGGTGATTTTTTCTCCCAGGGAGCGTGCCGGCCTCTAGCAACAATCAGGTGTTTCTGTAAAACAATAATGGTGGGATGTTAGTGCATTTCTGGCCCTTTACAGGTTTTTTTTTCCCCATTGCTTTGTCCAGTCCTGTTTTTTAAAGCTATGTGAGGTTTTGGCATTCATGACGTGCTGTACTGAGGAGTCTGCAGTGAAGTTGTGTGCTGCACGAAAAAGTCTTTTAGTTTCCTCTCAAGCTGTTGCCTGCCAGTTCTTATACTGAAAGTGACTGTGAACAGCCGTTTCCCCACTTGTTTTTTCTGTGCTGCTTGGGATTTTTTTTACGAGCCCCCTCTCATGTTGGCCCTCAGTTGCATGTTTTTCCAAGCCAGGAACCTTTGTCATGCGTACGCCTGAGTCTGTACTTTTTTAATTCCCCTGCATCTTTGTGGAGTTGGGAGGACTAGGGCTGGCGAGAGGATTCAAATGACATAAGAACAACTTACAGATTTTTGTTCTTGGTTTCTTTTCCACTATCTGTAGTGTTCCTTTTTCTGCCTTATTTTCTTTACTAATTCTAAGCTGGTCTTTTCCTTCCATGATAGCATATTTTGTGTTCAGGGTTAACAGAGGAGCAAGTGTGAGAGAGCCTAGACATTTATTTGGATTGAGGATTTTTTGTGCTTTCTTGACACAAATGAGACAAGCTTCCTGAGACAGTAGTCAGACTTGTAGCTCCATCTCCTCTCAACACATTATCCAAATCTGTATTCTCTGCTAAAAATTCATGTGTATAGCACTCTTCCAAATGCAGTATGACATGTTTCTTCAGAGGATACAGATTTGTCACGGAATGAACAAAAAGACCAGCTTTTTATTTTTCGTTCTTCTTGCCTGCCTCCCCCTTCCTTTTGCGAGCTCTCCGTCCCTCTCGTACTGCTTTTGAGACTAGTTTTCACAAAGAACAGCTGTGTCTTCTTGTCTTGCATATCATCTGTGATAGTCACTGTTCAGAAGGATTTTCAGCCCTTTCAGATGCTGCTGCAGCAAACCTGAAAAGCAGCACTGGCAGTGAAAACTACCTAGTTTCGGCTACAAAGAGCCAAATGGTATAGTTATATAGGCTCATGCAAAGTAGGGGTGACCGTAGTCAAATACTCCATCAAATTTGACAACAAGCACCTTATCTTCCCCCACCTCAAAAAAAAAAAAAGAAAAAAAAAGTCTTCTTTCTGCCAAAATGAAAAGTGATAGCGACGGAGTGTCAGGTGTCTGTTACTCTTTTGTGCTCTGTTTTGTCTGCTGTTGCCTCACACTTAAGTTTGTAGCCCCCTGTTCTCTCTATCTTGACATTCATGTTCAAGAAGGGTGAGTTAGATCTAGCATTCACTAAGAGAGGAGGTGTAGGGCTACCCTTAGATCTGGTAGACAGGACAAGCTAGTTTGAGAAGGCTGGAAGTTAAAAGTGTTCATACCAATTAGACAGGGAAGTGCAGAGGGACACTTTCTGTATGAGCAGGGAGGGAGGATTGCGATATCTTATTACGAGATGAAGCTCAGAAAGTTCATGAATGAGATTGATCTGGTTCCTGCAGAAGCAAGGCAGCAGGCTTATTGACCAAAGTGGTCTCTTTCAGATTTCTCCCTATTTGCTTAAATAGATTATGGTAATTAGAATCATAGAATCGTAGAATCATTTAGGTTAGTTTGTGTTGTGGTTTAACGTGGCAGGCAGCCAAACACCACACAGCTGCTTGCTCACCCCCTGCCCCTGCAGTGGGATGGGGGAGAGAATCAGAAAAAAAGTAAAATTGGTGGATTGAGAGAAAGACAGCTTAATAGAGCAGAAAAGGAAGGGAAAATAATAATAATAATGATAAAAGAATATACAAAATAAGTGATGCACAATGCAGTTGCTTACACCTGCCAAACAATGTCCAGCCAGTTCCCAAGCAGCAGTCACCGCCCCCTGGTCAACTCCCCCAGTTTATATACTGAGCAGGACGTCATATAGTATGGAATATCCCTTTGGCCAGTTTGGATCAGCTGTGCTGGCTGTGCCCCCTGCCAGCTTTTTGTGCACCTGGCAGAGCATGGGAAGCGGAAAAGTCCTTGACTATGTAAGCACTGCTTAGCAACAGCTAAAACATCAATGTGTTATCATCATTCTTCTCATACTAAATCCAAAACACAGCACTATACCAACTACTAGGAAGAAAATTAACTCTATCCCAGCTGAAACCAGGACAGTTTGTAAAGTGCTTACTATGAACTCCTTACTGGTGGGTATCACAGAAACGCTGATATAAAATGATTTGATCCCTAAAATACTTACTTTGGGGCTGATGTTGTCCCTTAGCAATCACTGTTGCAAAGCTTTGGTAAGCCAGCAGGCTTTTCATCTGCTTAATCTACTTTAACTGCTTACAACCTGCATTGATTAAAATGGATAAATTGCTGTGAGAACATCAGCACTGATTAAAAATGAAAAGAACTGATTATCTTGGGGTATGCCAAAACCTGCATCCAGCAGTATCTGAGGGAAGGTAAAAATTTGCCTAGCTTTAGCATTGATATTCAAAGAGCTTCAGTCCTTCAAAGAGATGTTCCTGTTTCTTGGAGGAGGAGCAGGAGGAAGCCAACCAGCAGGATGTCAAAAAGAAAACACACACACACGTTGAAAAAATTTGAAGAATAGCAGATGATATATCTGAATGATATATTGGGATTAGTCACATACCTCACAGAATGGTGCACGCTCTTTTCCCTTTTGTATCCTCAGTACTTAGCCATAGCCCCGCTGTAAGATACCAAATGACCGTATCTCTTGCTCCTACTTCCTTTTCTTGACCTCCTTCTTCCTCTCTCGGCATCTTTCCCCCACGTCCCTCAAGAAAAATGGGTGCTTGCTTCAAGTCTTTAAGAAACCTTTAAGATTATTTTGCTACTATTCTAAAACATTAGAGATGGAGAAACCCCCAAGAATGTAGAGGAGCACTGGGGAAGACACAGGAGTTACTTGTGTTTTTACAGAGCTAATGAAACTTAGACTGTGTCTCAGAAGTATTTCTCTGATACTTGATTTTTGAGGCTGTGATTTCTTCTCAATCCAAATATAGTCTGACTGGTTAGCTCCCAGAACCTAATGACACTGTAGTTCAAATATATTCATAATACCTTTTTGAAAAGAGAAAGAATAATAGTTACAGCTTCCCAAGTCATGGTATGCACCCACATTTATATTCTGAAACACTCTTTTCCTTATGAGGGTTTTAATTTAATCAACTCTTGCATCTGCACACTGAAACCCAGTCTTATCTCAAATGACATGGTGTCTCTTGATTTCTTTCATTTTAGAGATTTTCTTAGGGCTTGAAAATCTATGTCAGTTTAAAAAGGAGTAAGATGTGGAGAGAAAGAAGGGGGAATAGAGTAATCCCTGGGACTGTCATATGTTGCAGATTACTTTGAATTCCATCAAATGTTTACATCATCTCTGGTAAACTCGTTAATGAAGTATCTGTGCAGAGAACAGATTCAAGTAATCTCAAGAGGAAGTTTTCGGTTGCTATGTAAGTGAGAGAGAAGGGGGGGAACTTGTAAACTGAGGAAATGTAAATGTAAGGAGTTTAAAATTATATATATATAGTATCAAAAATAATACACATAAATGATCTTTTTTTCCTCAAAAGCTCTAAATGCAAGCACTTTCTGGACTTCAGCAAGTACTTTTGGAAAGACAGGGCTAAAATACATATGAACAAGTAGCTGAAACTGTGGGTATACCTATTTTTGAGCCGGTTAAAAAAATACAGAAAACCTTGTCCTGAAGTTATAGATTCTCACAAGAATGATTCAGATTACTCGGAAATAAAACACAGTGGAAATAATTGTAAGCAACACGGTGCAATTTATACATGTTTGGGTGAAACAATTTTTGATTAGCATGGCTGTTTTTGTTTTCAGCTAGAAAATGGATGTATTAAAAATAGAATTTATATGTTCTTTCTGGGAAAAATTATTAATGAATCATTTATTTTGTGTGTTGATTAAATTCAAATATATTTTAAACAAAAACAGATCAAGGTATAATTGTATCTTATGATATTATAATGTACTGCAAACTTCCTTTCCTGAAACCTTTTCCTAGATGCATTTATTTTACTCAGCTATCATTCAGAACAGCCTGATCTGATACAAACGTTTGATGTACACTTCTTAAATAGCTGTTTTTCCTCTTTGCTGTGTATATACAGTTTTGCACCATTTACCAAGAAATCCTTTTTATCAAGTTAAAAAATAAAGTAGCCATCCAAGGCGCCAATAATTTTGCTCGGTTTAGTAAAGTTAAGCAGAATCAGAATTGTAGTAGATGTTGATTAACTTCTTTCTGCACTAAAACCATCGGGCTGCAAAACGTGCATTACGCAGTTCACCATCAGGGGAGCAGGTCTGTGCTGCTTGTTCACGAGAGGACTCATGCCTGCAGAGTTCTGCCCAAGCACTGTTCTTCAGACTCTGGGCGGTTTGATCCTATCATTTGCAGTACTCCCTATCTTTGTGGTTCTCTTGTCATGCTCTTAGCACTATACGAAGGTAAAGCTAAACATGATTTGTATTGGTACGTGCTCACACTAAAGTATGATCAAACTTTTGAAACATTAATTTTGCTACAAGGATTATACCCTTACTCCTGACCTTTTTTTAAAGGTATTAACCTAAAGTATTTCTCCTGCTGTGAGTTTCCTTTGAGGGGGGAAAAAGCTCCAAAACATTAAGTAGAAATGTCATGTTGTTCTTTGAAGGTGTATTTCATTCTCAAGGACTTAATTTTGGAAGCACAAGGAACTTCCTTACTCTCTGTGAGAGGCTGTTGCTACTTTGTTAGTTGCTTCACGTTTTGCTGGGCTGAGCTAGCGTAGGGGTGAGAAATGTTTTGGGAGCCTGCACACTACTGGAAGAACAGGGTCCCAATAAGCGATGGAGAAGTGCATTATGATTTGTGTCCAGGCTTTTGGGCGGTGCAGGCTGAGTGCTTCCCCAGTTTCAACTTGGGCGGAAAGGCTACCGGTCTGGCTTTGATTTTATATGTAGACAAAAGCAGTATTATACAGGGTAAGGTGCGTTAGGCGCACATGTACTAACCTAAGAAAAATTAATGAATTCTTTATTTTGGTTTTATAGATTTGTTCGGACCGTGCTACCATTTTCTCAGGAGTTTCAGAGAGATAAGCAGCCTAATGCACAGCCACAGTATCTCTATGGATCAAAGGTTGGATTTAATTCCCTTTATATTTATGGTTTGCTAATGTTTAAAGGTATCTTTTTTAATTATAGAAATTATAGAATATGAAAGTTATTAAAAATGGACTCAAATACATTTTGCGAGTGTTTTAAATTCAACATACGCTTTTTTTTCAGACTTTGCTGTGAAGCTCACCACATGTTTCAGCCAAAGTGCAAGTGATTAGTCTGATGGTTAGTCTTATCTGACATAGCTAAAAATAAGTCCTTCTCTCAACCACCTTGCATTGCACAGTTGCTTATAGTGGCACAGCAGACTCAAGGAAAAGATTAATTAGTCATCTGGTGAAGTGAGAACAAAAGCCCATCTTGGGTGCAGCTGCTCCCTTGTTACAGCGATGAAGACTGTGATGGCAGGAGAAAAGGGAACAGATAGGAAAAACTGCTTCAGATGTTATCTGACTTAAAAGGAATATAGATTCTGACCATCCTAAAATATCAGATACCAAACGGCTTAAATTGTTTAAAAAAAAAAATGTAGCATTTCTTTGGCATCTTCAACCCAAAGGCCTCGAAGTCGTCGTGATGAACTTGGCCTCTGGCCATCTCATTTCCTCATTAGTATCATCTTCCTTGCTTTGCAGGTTAGGAGTGCCTAGAAGGTTTATGCAAGTTTTCAACAGACGTGTACATGATATGCAGTCACGTACTCTGTGCCTTAAGGCAATGCCCAGTTCTGAGGCTGGAAAGGAGCTTCTGTGGGTGACAAGTTGAGAGAGTACTTGGCACAAGAGAATAAGTCGTGGGCTTTTGTGGAGCTACCCAAGTGAGGAAAGTTCGCCTGTGTTCACAGGACCAATGCTATGCTCATGTGTGCAGTATTGTATGTTGGAGGGATAGATTTATTCTCCCTGATCACTGCAGATTTATTTTCTTATGCTTCAGAATTATTACCTGAGCCTTAATGACAGGTAAAGGCATGGCACATTAACATATATCTGCATTTTAATATCCATTCAGAAATACTGAGCTACTTCCAACAGCAGTAAAAACCAGCAGTGGTATCTTCAGCAAATCATTTGAGAATATTTAACAAGATGTCACTCTTAATTTTGCACTGTTCTTGAGTATCAGGGAGGCAAAATGAAAGTATGGAAAAGATCAATAAAAATACCAGGATTAAATTAGAGGATTGTTGACTAAAAGAAAAGTTTTAAAATTATGTACTCAATTATCCTTGTCATTTATACAAGTGCACTGTAAGTGTCATTTTCATGTCTAGCTACTTTCATTATCTAGCTCCTACTTAAACATGAGCATAATTAGTCCTTGTCTTACTGTTATTTTCTGCACATCATATCCTAGTTATATGGTTCAATCTCTGTGAAGTAATTTGCCCAGCAAGGTGTTTTTTGAGAGCTGAAGAGGTAGGTCAGAAGTTACAAATTTCAGTCCTAATATATCTGCCGCATTTGTAAAATTTTCATGCTTTTAAAATGTAAAGGAGGTGGAAGAGCATTCGCATGTGTTTAATGTGGAATGTAACAGCTGATTGTCTGGTACTGTGAATAGTGTTTTATATAATTGTTCTCCAACAGGGAACAGTAAATTATAAGTAAGTGGGATTTTCTTACATTAAAGTTATTATGTTTCTTGCTATTTTAGGAATTCACCAGATACAGTGTAAAGAGCAAAAACCCCACTGAATTTAGTAGAGATTGCTAACTTAATTTATCTAAGTGATGATACAGTGGGGTGAGTGACAGAGGATTAACTGGAGAACCCTTTTTTTGTCAGTCAGGTTACATTATTAAAATGAATTTAGCAATCTTTACTCTGAGCGCTATACATTTTCAGAAACCTGATTATTTTTCTATATGAGCAGGAGCAATCAAGAGGGTTCTTAGATGTATTTCTGGAGCAAGTTTCATAACTAGATGTGCCTATATTGGTAAATATTCCTGACTCTGTAGTTTTAAATTTTTACAAGAGTGTATTTTTATTCTTGAATCTAATGTATTTTGGAATTGAGGATATCTGAATGGAAGTTTAGGAGGACATTTTTACTGTATATAGCAAGTAACAGGTAGTAATTCTTATGTGATGGAGGCTACACTTTCTAGCGTATGATATAATTGCATGATATTATTCTGTGTACTATATAGCCAGGCTTGTCACAGAGAACATCCTTGTTTGGGTCTTTTAATGGTTATATTGTTGAATTGCCTCCTGACTGGATAATAGGGGGTATGGAGTAGCTATGTATTTTTTATTTTATTGTCTTTTTTGAGTTCTTAAACTACTCAAGATATTCAGCTGAGCACTTCGAATTGATCATACAGCCAAGGAATATGACTTTTTATTCTCCTTATTGGACTTTGTTGTTGTTGGTTGGTTTTGGGTTTTTGGGGGATTTTTTGGATTTGGGGTTTGGGGGTTTTTTTTAGCAATCCATGGTGTTTATTTAGGTCAAGATAAGAGCATTGTGGTTTCTTGTGCATATGTACACTCATACATGCATGTATTGGACTGTAATGGCTAAATACTTTCTGTGCAGAGGCTTTGCACGAGCAATGTGCTTGCTTAAGAGTAATTAAAGAAATTTTTAGTTTTGATCTCAAAGTGTTCACATATTCTCAGATATTTCTAAATGGATCAAAGCATTTGGTCTATATTAATGTGTATTGATGCTTAGCATAGATAGTTGTGTCCACATTCTCTGTTGCATCTGAAGTTTTCTGAGCAGTATCTTCAAGCAATTAGCAAAATAGAAACCCACAGATACAACTTACTTCTTGGGGCTGACATGGGAGCAGAGCTCTCAAGTGGGAAGGAGCCGACCTGCAAAAGCTCATCAGCCTTTTAAGTGAGCTGGAGTATTTTAAAAGCTCGTTGGGCATGGTCATTGAAATCCCTTTACTTGGGCGAAGTGTGCGTAGGGTTAATGAAATGAATGTTAGCAGATTAAAATTTGGCAACATGGGCTGGATGCATAAAATACTTGATAGTGTACATATAAGAAAGAGTCTCTTTTGGGGGTTTGAAACTAACTTTGCACGTTAATGAAATACCTGGTTCTATAGAGGTTGTGTAGACCAGAATTTAAGAGCTTCCTTTCTGGCTTATACAACATTTTCCAAAGATTTTCGTGTTTGTATATCTTCTGCATTTTGTAGATGCTAACTCATTTGTTTTGTGAAAAAAGACCCCTTTGGAAAACACTCCTCAATGTGAATATAATGGTTTTTATCTACTGCTGGTGCACAAATTAACATCAGTTTGCACTATGTTGCATCTTGTTTATCACTTCAGTAATCACTTAGAATGTTTGCCCCTTACTAGATCACTGTTAAAACTGGACAGTGAACTACCAAAACACAGAATTGCCAGAATGAATCAGAATGAATCTGTAATAAAACTTTCTGAACAAGAGACAAAGTATTGTGTAGCTCTGTGAGTGTGTGGTGACATGAGTTCTTCAAAACTAGCGTAGAAGTCAGATGACACTCCGTATGCATTGCTCATTTGCAGCGGGTGTGAGATGGTCCATTGCTCGTGAGGTGATGTAAATGTTTATTGTAAGTAAGTAGTGCACAGTAAACTCCTTGGGTGGAATGGTTTTATATTTAGATGAGGTAAATCCTATTCCTGGGAGCAGTCCCATGGTAGGTCCTTGCCTTCTCAATCTGATATATACGTGTCTCTTTTTGTATTTATGTGTTTGTGTATAAATAACAACATTCAGTAGGAGAATTGCCTCAAAACTGCTTTAAGACTGAACTGCTCCTTGTTCTCAGTATGGTATAAACATGTGTGTATGACATATAAATGCATGTAAATATATGTATTGGACTGCCTTAAAACCCACGTAAAGAAATAGAGATGCAGAGAAGTAAACAGGTTTTCAAGGGCCCAAGATCTTGGCAGAGATGAGAATATATGTCTCTTGGCTCCATCCCTTTAACGTTAAAATCATCTTTTCTCTCTGATGACATCCTAGTCAGAGAATTGTTACCATTAATTTGATTACAAAATCATTTTAAAGCATTTTTTTCTGCCCCCGCTACCCAGCCGCCCCCTTTTGGCAGTAAACCTGTAGTGTTGGGTTCATGCTCTGAAGAGAGTTTTTCAGTGTCTGTTTCGTGAAACACCTTCATCTGAAACAGCAGTAAACTGTTGTCATCCTCACAGATTATTTAAGAGTGGTGTGTAAGACAAAGAAAAACGTGTCAGCTGGAGGAAATGCTGTGTAGGGCGTGGAGAACATGTTATTGCTAACTTAACACAATAAAGATGCCTTTTGAAGTGTTTTCTAAAAGTAATACTCACCCCCATTCAGCACGTTTCTTTGGGTCATACCTATCCTAGTAGAAAAAAGTAAAGATGACGCATCAAACTTATGCCAGCTCGTGTCTTCCCAGCAATATGAGAGTTGACGTCTTTCACAAGTTGTCGGAAATGTTGTCAAAATACGGTAGCTGAAAAGACCCACTGCCTGCTGTGAAATATTTGGCAGGCGCTCTCTTGCCATTGTACAGCACCTCGGCTTCCAGGGTGCGGTGGAAAGGGATGGCAGCTGCCCAGCCAGCAGTTCTCCAGCCTTTACTGGTACAACCGAACTGTGTCAACAAGAGCTGATTTTACACGTATGTTCATATCAATAGCTGTTTAAAATGCCTGCAGTCACAGTGTATCTTCGTTTTTTAGATATACCATATTATACAGCAATCCTAAGATTTATTATGTTTTTATGGAACACAAATGCACTTAAGAGATTTAAAACGTAAGCCAGACAAGACGCGTTGTGTCATGAGGGTGAACAGTTTTTTGTCCGAAAGGCCTTTCTTGGCACTTTGCCGTGGAGTTCAAGGTAGAGAGAATCAGCAGATTTGATTGTTACAAAAATAAAATGTCTTTTGTTACGTCCTTGCCTCTTGGTTACACAAAACGTACTCTGTGCTTGGATAGAAATTTGCAGTTGGTGAATGTTTTATCATTAAAACTGAAAGGGAAAGAGAGAAGGAAGGGCCAGGAGTTGCTTCTCTGAACTCTGTTTCCTCTACAGGGAGTCACGTGCCCGTGGAGCAGAAGGTAGCTTGCGGTGCATGCAGAAGAGTGCAAAATATAATAACCCAGGATATTTCCTTAGCTTCATTAGAAGTGTCCTTACAGAGTCACTATCTTGCTTATGGTTTTAGACCGAGGGGAAATTTCAAAGACAGGCGAAAGTATACCTTTAAAATCCTGGTGAGTTTAGCTTACACGCTGAGACTGACCTCATTCTGATGGGAGCTGTGGAGAGCACCATCGTCGGCCAAGTGCGTAGTCGGAGTGTAGTAGTTTGTGGTGTGTAGTTTGCAAGGCAGTTGGGATTGTGGGGGTAAAACTTACACTGGCAAACCACCGCACTCGGGGTGTATGTTCCAGTTGCTGGTAGTGTGGCAGTCTGGGTTGCCATCTGAAAACTTCTACTCAGTTTTAGTTTATGCTAGTAAAAAAAAAAAAAAAAAAAAAACAAAAAAACCGAAAACTCTTGGTCACTTTTGATTCATTTTTCTATTTGTTTGCTGTTTTAGACTAAAGAAAAGAAACAAAAAAATCCCCTCAAAATGTAAGCCGATTATTTGCTACATGCTTCATTTTTAAATAACGGAGTGTAGCTGAAGTGCTCACTTATTGGGGGTCTGAACCTTTGCCTCTGAGTACCTCTGACTGCGTACGGGCAGCTGGAAAGGGAGGTGACACCGGAGGTACAGCCGGGAGCGCTGCGGTGAGCAGTCGGAGCTCCCTGTCGTGAACGGTGACAAAGCACATGATGCGTTTGAAGCAGTTGGGATGTCGTATGTAGTAAAAATCTCCTCCCTGACAAAAGGTTTCTAATCTATAGCAGAGCACTGTCCTGTCGTTGGCACTCGTTCTCGGCTTTTGGAAGTTGGCATGACGGGCTCCTTGCACGCTGCGGGGTTCTCTATGATTGTGGCCAGCTGAATGCCACCTGGATGGTTTTCCTCGGTGTTCTGCATCAGTTGGCTCTGCCTGCCACGCTCCTCCAAGGCGTACACCGCGCTTTTGGTCCACGCCTTCCCGTGGTCTCGTTCAGAGGTCCCGTTTCGCCCTTGCAAACGCTCGCGTCTCCTGCGGCAGAGGAGGTGCAGGCAGCCGTAGAGGAGGATTGCGGCGATGATGAGGAGCAGGACGCCGCTGGCGAGCCAGATGCCCAGCGCCAGCTCTTTCTTGGTGTTGCTCGCGGATGCCGGGTCTCGTTCCAGCGTGTTAAAAACTCTGCACTGGTCGCTGGAGGGGTTTGCGGACTGGCAGGTGACGCACAGGGTGTATGTTGTCAGTGGAGTTAGGTTTTCAACGACAAAGGAGGAGCGACTGGTGGGCACTCTCTCTTCCTTCTGAAAGCTCTTTCTCGAGTAACTCGAGAGCATGCTGTTCCAGTTGGGGTGGTACATGACGCTGTAAAAGCTGTCGGAACAACTGGCCATTTTTGGCCAAATTACCATTGCGGTGTTCCCTGTGATGTTTTGGACGGTTATTCCCATCGGGATGTTGCTTAGGTAGGTTTTTTTCTCTCCCGGTGCTGATCTCGCTGCGGAAAGGGGAGATGTTCGTTTCCCAGGGAGGTAACGGAGAAGCTGCAGCACTGGAGATGTCGTGTGGATCTTAATCGTAGTGCTCTGTAATTTAGGAAAGGAGTTCATTAGGAAACTATGCTCTAATTGTTGGTACTGCTGCGTCAAAGTGAGAGCTGGCAGTTCATAAAGTTTGGAGTATTTTAAACTGTGTACTTTTTTTCCCAAGTGAAAGGCTAGATGTACGCTTACAGAAATTCAACCGGAGCTGCTGCCTGTCCAGGTGATCAGCTGTATCTTGTCTCCCTGAGAGACGGTGTGCTTTGCAGAATTTGCAATTGGGGAACCACTTCCATTCACAGATTTTTTTCAGGTGACTGTGCACTTGCAACGGGGATCAAGGGGATGCTGGCCCTCATCCCCCATCCCGTTCAAAATTTGCCTCTATGTCAACGTTGGTATACACACTGCCTACGTATTTGGGACAGTCCCTAGAATAAGGTCACTGGATATTTTTGTCTTAAGGAATTTGTGGTTAGGTAACGTTACAGGAAACAAAACCTCTTCAAGACTATAAAGGGGAGAGGTGAATATACTTTGTACTTTGAAATGTATACCCCTCCCACAGGGAAAAACAAATGATCAGAAGTTTAAAGAGATGCATTAATAAATGCCTCTCTCCTTTGGAGCAATGTTTGAGTATTCTCTTTAATAGAACAAACATTTCTAATAGGAAAAATAGTTTAATATTTAATGTAATTTTATGTTATGAGTCAAACTCTCATAAAAAAATGTCATTGAAATCTAAACTGAATTGAACCACTGTCTGATTTGGCATTAAACTAAAGACTGACAGATTGACCATCCAACTAATTAACTCTTTACCTGTCACACAAAATACTTGCCTAGTGACTATGTTGATAAGTGGGGTTTGGATTTCTTTGTTTGTTTGTTTTTTAAAGGAAAGAAATGCAGCATTTGCTTTTCTCTCTAGTCTGAGTATCTTGCATTTTATTTTACTTATTTGGTGTTTTCCGTAATCTCAAAGCTTGCTTTTGAGAGCAGTGAATTTTCTTATGGTAAGTGGCAACTGAGGGGTGGCAGGAGTGGATCTTGAGGGATAAATTCCTCTGGCCATCCACAAGTCTTGATTTTTGCCTGTCACAGTCAATTGAAAAACAAAACAGTATCTGGAAACATCACCAGATATTATTTTGTCTCCAGTGTAATTTTACATCAGTTTCTTACTCGCCGATACTCTCCGTCTTTTGCTGGTGAGTTAGCACACCCGTAGGCACTGCTAGAGCAGCGGCTGTGATGATCGTACACTGGTGGCATCAGCGTCACAGTATTTAGCCTTGATGCTAGTCAGCCTCTTGGAAAAGCTTTCTCAAGCTAGGCTTAGTTGGTGAAGTACACCCTTCACTGTAGATACCCTTTGGATAGATAGTGTTTTTTAAAAAAATAACTAATACACTTTCCTGTGCTACGTGATTGTATGTAATTCTGTAGTCTGTCTGCCCTGAACTAATACTCCTCCTCATAATAAAATTGACATTAGAAAACCTGCCAATATTTTGAGATTCTGAATTTGTGTTACCACTGTAAATAGTGTAAGGAAAACATCTATTTTCTGCAATTTTTTAAATGCTTCTGTTAAAGATTATCTTCCTTTCAGAACAAAAAGTTGGCTTCTGCCTTGGTAGACTTTTAATTAAAATTGTTATTTTATAACAAAACAAACTTTAATAATAGCCAGTGGATATTTTCGTTCATTGGGTGGGTTTTTTTATTTTACAGTGGTGAGGGTAGCTTTTTCAAAAGCGCCTACCTCAGCAATTTAATCTGGTTCTCTTGTAGTTTAATACTCAGTTTCTAGTGGCACTCATGTGAAAGTTTTTTCCACTGTGAAAGTTTCTTGCTTTTTTTATGAACATAAATTCCCATGACAGTAACACTCTATTTCATTGTTTATGACTTCGTTATAAAAATTACTTTTTTTTTTTTTATGATGAGGTTTCAGATGCTAAGTCTCCTGGCTAAATAACAATTTACTATTGAAAATTTTCCTGATTAAGAAAGCTCACAACATTTGCTCATAACATATTCTGAAATTATTCTGTAATACTTTTATTGTATTTTATACTAGATAGGAGGCTGGAAAAATAGATATTATTTTAGTGGGATCTTGATTGTTACATTACATTAATAGTAAGAATTCTGTGACTGTTTATGTATGAAAATTGTTGCTCGAGGCTTTTGGATTATACTTACTGGGAAGTGGGAAGAAAAAGATGTATGTTCATTTTCATTACAATGTAAAACCTTAGATATGATGATCTGGGTAGATGCTGCCTTTCTAATCATGTGGTAAGTGCACCCTTTTTGATACAGCAACAATATAAAGGAATTGAGTTTGCTATTGAATAAACTTATGAGACAGACACATTTTGGCATCTACCCAACTTCTGCAGATATTAAAATCAGGCACATTAGTAAAATCAGAGCTTTTACTTGCTCATGTGTCTTCTCTTTAGCTGGTAGATCCCAATTACTTAAAATTATAATTTATTTTTATAGAACACTTCCTAACACAGTCTAGAAACAATAGTTTCATCCTTACAGCATTTTGTAAGTTGAATGTTTGGATTTTAATTAAACATCAATAATACTGTTTTTTTTTATTATTACAAAACATCAGTTATTAGAAGATATATAATTACTGGCATGTAAATGTTTGGAAAACCCATTTGATGTTTTATAGATTATAAAGTCAGTACTTACCGTCACTTCCTGACGGAAATTTCAGAACAGAGTTTTCATACGGTGATGCTGCTGCGAAAATGACATAAACACTGAATTTTCTGTATCCTTTTTCACGTGAGTTATCTCCTGCCTGATCTCTGCTTGCCAGTTTGCTTTTTCTGCTCCCCAGATTCCCTGGACTGAATTCTCACTGCTTGGTGCTTTCAGTTTTTTTCTCCGATGCTACTGGTGGCATGGTTTCTTTGTCTCTTCCACTTAAATTCATGCAAGAGCACACCTTGTCTAAAGATGCTGTTGCCTTGCTTTTCAAAGAACATACAGGAGAAAAAATAATGTCTTTTCCCCCCTCTCTTGCTTCCCCCCCCTTGGACAGTGTACTGCCTGAACATCCCGGTTATATGCTCTTGTGCCTGTACCAATGATGCTGTGAGTGATTAATGTTAGCACTTTGATGACATCAGCAACTAGCAAATCTCTCTCCTTTTTTTATTTAATTTAAGTAGGGGGAGGGAGCAAGCATAGCTTAAAAAAAAAACTACAGAGCTCCCTCTCTCTTTCCTTCCCTTCCTCCCCTCCCCCAACTTTGTCAGTGGCTTCTTCCCTAAGCATTTTATGCTTTTGTGCATCATGGGAGGGAAGCGGCGGTGGCGTGTGATGGTGTTTTCTAATCCCTTGTCACAGTTTACAAAGCTCCGCTCATCCAGCGTGGACCACTTTAGGTACTTCCCCATGAAGGTTACATTAAAGAAAGATGTATTTTTAGATTGGCTGCCTTTTTATTGTTATGTATTGGTGAGTTTTTAAATACTGAAAACATGTTTTTAGGGCTTGCTTTTCTATGACAAATTTCTGCTGTGTGAAGAGGAGTTCCCTCCCCTTAACCTCACAGCAGTAAAATGCTTTAACCGACTGGAGTAAAATTCTCCTTGCGCTATAGGTGAAATAGTTTGGACACATTTATTGTGGAGACCTACCTGACCAAAAGCACCAAAAGCAAAAGGTGAAATCTCACCTTTTAGGGACAACTGCATAAATGCTTAGTGTATCAGGACGTTCATCTGCACGTATTTTCTTAAGGTTTTACCAGTTCTCTCCCCCGTCGATGCCCCACGCCCCTTTTCTGTAAGCAGAGAGCACACGTTGTACTAGAGGGATGCAGCTTTAGGCTGTCCGCCCGGCGGGGTGTGTTTGGAGTTTAGCCAGCTCTGATCTGATAGCAGGACTGTGTCGTGTATTAGGAGTCTAACAATTAGCCAAGTGTCTATTTTAGTTTGCGTCCACAGAAAAGATGGCTGAGTATTTGGAAACAGGCCTCCTCCACAAAATCAACACAAGCCCACGGTCCTTAGAACAGAGCTTCCCAGACTGACGGACAACCCTCCAGAGCAGGGTGACCTGCAGCAGGTTACCCGGGGACGTGTCCGGTCTCGAACATCTCCAAGGACAGAGACTCCACAGCCTCTCTGTTCGACCACCCTCACTGAAGTTTTTTCTGATTTTGAAAGGGATCTCCTGTTTGTGCCCCTTGCCCCTTGTCTTGTCACTGGGCACTGCTGGGCAGAGTTGGCTCTGTCTTCTTTACTCCCCCGATGATCAGTTGCATGTGGATGTGATCCCCCTGAGCCTTCTCTTCTTCAGTCCCAGCTCTCTCAGCCTTTCCTCACAGGAAAGATGCTCCGGTCCCTTAATCATCTTTGAGGCCCACTGCCATGCCTCTCCATGTCTCTCCTGTACTGGGGAGCCCATCACTGGACCAGTACTCCAGGTGTGTTTCGCCCAAGCTGAGTAGAGGGGATGGATCACCTCCCTTGACCTGCTGGCAGTGCCCTGCCTGATGCAGCCCCGCTGGCTGTTGGCTGCCTTTGCTGCGAGGACGTACTGCTGGCTCCTGGTCAGCTTCTTGTTCAGCAGGACTCTCGAGATAAGAAAAACCCCAAAAAAACCCCAAAACCTGACCTTCTGCAGGTCAGGCTGTCTTGCTTCACACAGATGGAGACAGAAGTTCAGCCACGTAAGAAATATAACTAAACCTTTAAGTAAATTTCAGTACTGGCAACTTCTTGGATTTTCACATTGCAGAAACAAATTGCTAGTTATAACTTTCTGTGTTGTTGAAGCATGATAAAATTTATGTTATTTTCTATGTATATGTGTTTTAATAACATATGCAAAGTTTCTCACTTAGGTCAGTTGCCTGATTCAGAAAGTTGGTTTTGGATCTCTAGGTCTCTCTTCTTATGACCTAGATGGTCCCTTCTGAGCCTGTGCTTTCATGTATTTCTTCCATAATGTGACAATTTTTGACCCATGAGGGTTTGTGAAGTACATCTTCACAAACTTCACAAAAGGTGGCCAAGAAGTGTAAACCTGTTGCCAAATTTGCATTCGCTCTATGTCAGTCTAGAATCCAATTTTTAAATTTCTAAGTCCACAGTCCAAAACGTGTTGGAAACTGGTGTTATATAGAGATTTACAACATAAATAAAAATGTGTATCTTCTATCCTGATCTCTTCTAAAGATTATTTCTTTTATGAGACTAAAATCCTCCAAGAGCTTGGTAGAGTTTCATGACTTGAATTCCTAGTAGTTTCTTTGTGCAATGCCATGTATTACAGTATCTGGTATTGACTTGCATGGATAATTGGGGCAGGATCTGCATTGGAGGGAAGGTCGATGTTCTTCCTGGATATTGGTGAAGGAAAATTTTCTGTTACAGCTGATGTGTGTGGAGTTGAAAGTCCAACAGTATGCTGTCTTTCATGAATGTATTAGAGAGAATGAAAACTACAGAAAAGAAAAGAAAAGGAAAGACAACAGAACCTTCGCAGGAAAGGTTGACAAGATTCCCTTTTAAAACTAAATTTCAGGATATTAGGAGAACAGCCCACTTACAGAAGTGGAAGATGTTAAGTTAGCTAACTCCCCTTTGATCCGTGGCTTCAGCAAACAGTTCCTAAATCCAGCAGCATCAGTCTGTACGGTTGTGTTCACTTTGAAGAAGCAGTCATTAATATGGCCAAGCACCTGATCCTATTTATACACCTCTGGAAGAACTTCCATGAGGTTACATCCCAGACTTAGATTTGCTTTGATTTTGTGTACAGCTAAGGGATTTGAAAAACGAGATCCTTCGTAATTAGTTGCAGAGAGCAGTAGCTGCAGAAGGCTGTTTTTTTGTAGTTGAGTCCTCAGAGACTTAAAACACCTATTATGAACTGAAAATTGAAGTAACTTCTTTCAAGATGTTTTGTACATAAAATGGACGATATAGGAATAGAAGCTGTGCTTTAAGTTAAGGGATCTGAACACTGGCATTGACTACTCTTAGCCTTTTATACCTGTATAAATAGAAAAATACAAGAGAGGAAATGTTCATGGCTTTATAAATGGTAAGTGGAAGATGCCTGGTGAAAAAAAAGTGTTTACAAGTTTTTCTTGCTAATACAGGGATTTTGGTTGGAGTTCCTGCCTTACAAAAGGGAAGCTTTGTATTTTAACTTCCTGGAGAGAGAGTGAGATACAAAGTTATTATTTTATTTTTAATATGCTTTAAAATGCTGTTTAAATGAGATTATTGCAAAGATGCAGTCAGCAAAAATTGTCATTAATCATATTTGTTTTCTCGTTTTAGGCATTGAATCTGGCATATTCCAGCATCTACAGCAACTACAGGAATTTTGTTGGTCCCCCTCACTTTAAAGTCATCTGTAGACTTCTTGGGTATCAGGGTATTGCTGTGGTGATGGAGGAGTTGCTGAAAGTTGTCAAGAGCCTGGTATGCCAATTGTCTTTCATTTTCTGCTGTTCCAAATGGCTTCTGATAGATATGTCTCAAGAAAAACAAAGTGAAAGTATGATATCAGATAAAACTAATTTAAAGTGTTACTTCCATTGAAGTTCAATAGAAGCTGTGTTTGAGAGTACTCAATGTCTTGTGAAAGCAATAGATGATGTGCCTTGGTAGCCTGAGCAGTGTTTTGAAAACGTTGGATTCTGTATTGGAGAGATGAATTTCATTTGTGCAGACCTATGCTGTTAGGTCCTGGGTAAACTCTGGAAAAGTATGAATGTTTCAAATTAAGTTGATTTCAGCTTAAAGATTGTACTGTAAATTCAGTTTCTCGATATTTTTTGAGAACAGCTGGAGCGTGCTTTCTGCCTTGCCTAACTTCAGGCTTTCATTAATAACATCATTGACAGGTGACATCTTAATAACAAGGAAGGTTTAATCTCTGTGCTTGATGTAGTAATGGATAGCATCAAGCCTATTTAGAAGAGTGCTCAGACCAGATGTTGAAGAAGTTATCCATACAGCCTGGGTATCTTGTATTGGAAAGGGCCTTTTCTGTAACTAGGAGGAGGTTGAGGGGACTGGCTGTTAGCTGTATTAGTATTGTCTGTGTGTACAGTTATAAAGTATTGCAGTTAAGTTTAAGCTAAAGAAATGGTCTTTTCCTCCCTGTTTCTGTTGCCTGTAAGGAGCATGCTGCCAAAATAATCCAACTCTACCAGGGGATAGCTGTAGTTTTCATAATCTCACTTCAGACACTTGACACATTCAGCAGTTTGTTTACAGTAATTCCCACAATGTTCTAAGTACGTTTTTGACGTTCTAGAAAGGCTAGAGCCTTCTTGAAGGGGTACTATGGTCTAATCTTCAGGAAAAGAAGAAAACACAGATATTTTTCGTGGTTTAGGGTCGAGTGTTGGTTTGTTGGGGCGGGGGGGGTTTATTATTTATTTAAGTGGTAAATCGTCCCAATTCATTAAAGGTAGCATTGAACGCTTGGGCGTTTATAAAGGAGGTTAAAAGGCCTGGGGGGAGGTGTCCTGCTGATGCCTGATGCAGATGCTCAGATGTGAGAAAACAGGTATGAGATAGGTGTCTAGTGGGAGGAAGGCAGACTGACTGTAGGCTGGGACTGTGTCTGAACTGGTATGTCCAGAATAGCCAGTTTGAGCTGTTACAGACATACCTAATTAAGGATTTTTCTGTTGTTGCTTTTGTAAGCATTCCAATGCAAGTTTTTTTACCAAAAATCTAAAAGTTGGTTAGACAATAGAGACAGTCTACACGAGAAGAACGTGATTTCCTCTTTTTTACCTTCCTGGTCTTAGCTGTTGTGCCACTCTTCCTGCAGCAAAAGGTGGCTAATGCCACATGAAGGAAAGTGCAACTGTATTCATTTGAAAAAGTTGCCTTTTTGAAGATGATGACTGACAGAATTAAATGCAAGATTTTTAGAGCTTGTTCAAATCATGTGTAGTTTGAATGCAATTTCTTAGTTCAATAACATCTGTTTTCTCTTAGTTACAAGGGACGATTCTTCAGTATGTCAAGACCCTAATGGAAGTGATGCCTAAGATCTGTAGGTTACCAAGACATGAGTATGGTTCTCCAGGTTAGTTCATGTTTGGTGTTGCCATAGTAGCCTTAATAAGATGATACTAATCACTGTCTTCTGGATCATATGTACCTCTCTCTTTCCCTCCCTCTCTTCTCTCTCCCGATAATCAGCACTTAGTCTTTTTTTTTTTTTTTTTCATAACAAGAATCATTGAATGCTGGGCTTTCTGGAAGTGCTTAATAAAGTTTTAAGTCTTCCCTGCTTAGGGCAAATAAAAGGATGACAGTTTGTATATAGACAGCCTTATGACATAATTGATCTTGAGCTGGATCATCTGGATCTTGTTCACAATAGTTTCTTTTTCTAGTCTTTCTCATAAGCGTGTGGAGCTTTTCCCTCTGCAAGTTAGCCTCTCACACTTTTTCTTTTTAAATGCCTGATTTAGATAACCCTGATTCTCTGGAAGAGCCTCTATTACCTCTTTCTTCGCCCTTATCAACTGTTAGATAAAAGGAGTGCTACTGCTGAGAGGCAAACTGGTCCTGCCAGAATAGTTATGTCTGAGGCTTGTGTGGGGCGCATCTTAGCCACTTAAGAGGAGGTGTGACAGTTGCAGAAGAAGAAATGACTTTGAAAGCTGCTTGCCACTGTGGAGAAATAATTGGCTAATTAGTATTTACCACATTTTTCACTGAAATTCTGAAACTGCTTCCCCCCCTTCAAAATATTCCTCCTCCACAACTCCACAATTAACGCAAATTAATCCTTCCATGTGCCACCCACCTCCTGAATATATCTTTATTTTTCCAGAGTCGCTTAGGTTTATTAAATGCCTCTCCAGCTGGAATAGGTTGGGTTTTTTTCTGCTTCCCTCAGCTTGCTTGACGCTCATTACCAATGTTAAACAAAATCGAGGACTTGCTAAGTGTTTCCTTCCTGTTTTTCTCCCTGGAGCATAGAAATGGATGAATCATGGTAGTTAGCAATAGAAAAATAATCTATCTGAGGTTTTTAGCCCCTCATTAAGGTCTGACCACACAAGCAGTAGGTATTCTCAAATATAGATTATGCATCACCAGGGTCTGCGATGCTGCAGGTGACATTAGGAAGCTCATAGTCTCTTGCCAGAAATCCTCACCTGTAAGGAGTAAGTATTTGGCAGGAGGTGCCCAGGAACTTAAGCAGAAACTTTCTCTTGAGATTAAAAGGCAATCTATCCTATAGGAAAGGCAACGGTAGCCTTCACAGGATTGATTAAAACATTTTAAAATCTTTCATCACTTTCCTGTTTTGTAGGGATCACAAACTGCTTTGATGTCATATTTACTCTTGCAAAAGAAATCCCATATATTTTAGATGCCTACTGTACCGAGAGATCAGAGTAATTCTTGGTGTTACGATGGAAGATCTCAGCAACTACATTTGGACTGGATCTCAAAAACCAACCCGATTCTGTGCTCCTTCACTGCCCCACTTCCTAACAGATTTTATCCTGACACATGTGTTTTTCCTGTTCTGAACTATTTCTAGCAGTGGACACTTAATAACGTCCTGCAGAGACTCTTCCAAGAAATGGCAGAGACAGCCTTTATAGCACTGTCACGCCACCTCTCCCTTTTCTTTTGAAGACACTAGACAGAAAACGCATGTGGAAGCTGCATCCCTCTCTCACATCACTGAAGAATCGCATTGCACACTCTGACGCCTCTCCATCATGGAGCCGTCCGCCCTTGGAGCAGCTCTGACTGATAAAGGAAAATGCTCTCTGCGACGGGGAGGTCCTGTAGATTTGAGCCCTCATCTGGCATCTGTAGCAGTCTTTGCCACTCCTTGTTTACTTGGTTCGCCACCGAAAATGCAAGCTAATGCACACCAACAGTTGTCTGTTCCCTCCTCTGCCTCCAAAAGTTTCCTGCAGAAGTTAGTAGTTGTAGTAGTAAGTCAGCGTTACAGAGCATGTCCGTATGCTGCTTCTGTTCTTTCACAACAAGTAATTTCTTTATAATGGGCACTACTTACACATACAGACCAAAACTGTGATTCTGATCTACAGATTAAATATGTAGATTCTTGTCTGTCTTGATGTAACATGCATTTATCAATTCAGAATTAATTTCCTGAGTCCATTCTCCATACGCAAAGCGATTTAAATATGCTCAGTAAGTAAGCCTCTAGCTATTTCATGCACTTCAGACTTTTCATTTGGAGAGCTTTGTTTGGACTCTGTTGATTGCAATTCCTTGAGCCCTACATAATCAGCCCTCTAGACTTGTGGATTTCTAAACAGTGATTTATTCCTGCTAAAAGGAGCAGGGTACAGACAGTGGCATCAGAGTTGTTCAGGACTCCTGTTCGCCAATAGGTTTGTTTCCATAGGAACAGTCTAAAGCAGTGGGGAACTTGCTCATCTTGTAGTCATAAAAATATTTGTCTAAAAATACATTAAGCGTAAGGATTTTTAAAGGGACCTTTTAAAGTCACTAAAGCTCTTAAAGGAATATTGGCCTATAAGAGTTTAAACTTGAAATCTCATCTTGGAGGTAACATTTTCTTCTGCTATTTTTCTAGTATTTGAATGCGGCATTCCTGCTTTTGATAAATGAGTATTTCATGTCCTGCCACTTTGAAGTGTCATTGGACACGATGAGGAAAGCAGTTTGTCAGCTCTGCTGTGAGATGAGGCTTAGATTTTTGTCACTGGTATATCACCCCTCCAAAAGAAAGTTTTTAAGAAAAATCAATGAGCTTAGCAAGATACAAACTTGGTGAGAAAACAGCCTAATGGTGTATTTTTTCCTAAATATAGCATTTCCATGTTTCTTCTCTTAAAAAAAAAAAAAAATCAAAGAAACAAAAGACCCGAAGCTGGTGCAGGGCAAAACACTCATTACACCAGGCCGTGATCTTTTGAAACCCCGTGTGTTCGCACGGCAGTTTGGGGAAGCCTCCCGGTGCCCCGTGCTGCCGGCGGCTGTGTTCCCGTCTCTCCCTGGGCTGATTGTGCTGCTGGCAACATCTTCTGAGCTGCTTCAGCGCAGCAACCTGGCAAAAAACAGTCTTCCAACCCTCCTTTTTCTGGAATATTTTGGGTCATGGTCTAATAGGAACTGGAGCTAGGCTGGGCCGGGAAGCGTGGTGGAGGGCAGTAGTGGCTGGAGGCTGCTGGGGAAGCATCGCTTGGGGCACAGCAGAAGGGCTAGGAGTGCTTCCCGTTATCCCAGGTTTTTGATCAAATTGGATGAGTAGGACAATAAGTTAATTCTTGGTTGGGGGCGCGATGACTTGAGTCCTTGTGGAGAAGAATATGAAGGGAATTTATTCATAGGTTTTTCTGGAACCTGTCCATTGGAGAAAGATTTGGGAGGGAATCACAGACTTATTTGAAAGAATTTGGGAGCAACCCAAATCACCTAGATGGTTGTGAAAGGGCAGTAAGGACTGGTTAGATGTGCAGAAAAATAGGATATTTCGTTCTAGCAAAATAAACACAGTGCACAGGCTCTGTGATCATAATTCCCAAATACATGTATATTCTTAAATCTTAAATTTCTGTTGAAAGGAATGACATGATTGCTGATATGCAGAGTTAATGATGTTTCTTGTGAGCCAAAGAAGTATTTATAGCTACCATTTGAAGGTCTATATGAAAGTGAACATAAACTAAAGGTCATTTTAACACCCAGTTTCTTGGGAGCAATTTTGCTATTGCGGATTAGCAGATTTTACTTGACAATAGTGAAGCCAGTACTCTGCAGAAAATAATCCATAACACAACTAGACCGAGAATTATATTCAAGATCTAGTTTGTTGTTAGTCAACAATTCAGTTCTAGAATTAATAGCCAATTTTTATCCTAATCTTTTAGGTACCAGAATTATTACAAGCTCTGGAACATATCTGATTTGAGTCTGTAGGTGTGAACTGAGATTGTTTTGTAGAAAATGAAAGGTGACCAAAGTGAAGAAATCCAACCAGCTTTGTGTTGCATGCGTTGATTTGGTCTGACTTCTTAAATTAATCAGTGTACAGACTGCACAGCTGAAACTTGGCATCTGCTGTTTGAGTGCTGTTGAGATAGGATTTTGGAAGCAGAGATGGAACCAAATCCTTTACTAATCTTCTATACTTTACTGGATCTGTTTTATATCAACAGCCTTTGCTTTTGTTGAGATCTGTGTAAATCAGAAACTAGGATTATAAAATCGATTATTATGACACCTAACATCATCCCATCTGCAGGAATAGAGGGGTTTAGTTAAAATTGCTTTCTTGGAGAGAAAGAGCAAAAAGCCTTGATCCATTTGCCTTGCAAAATGCTATGTATATATAACAAATTCAGTAACTTATGAATCGCACCCACAAATAAAATCAGGGGAAAGAGGAAGGTTGCATGCAGTTAAGTGAAATTAAATTTCCTGAGACACTTGTTCTTTTTCCAGGGCTTCGGTATGCATGCATAGTCTTTCATAAAAATACAGTTCTGCGTACTATACAGTAGAAGGAGGTGTAATTGGGAATGCCATTGCTCAAACAATAATGCAAACAATATTTCTGCCACAGGACTCCATTGGGGAGCAGATTGTGCTTTCAGTGTCATTTCTGTTCCATCAAAAATAGCCTGTGTAGCTCTGTAAAATTCCGTCTGTTTTGCCGGTAAACCAAGCCCTTCCTCTAAGGGGAAGCGGTGCACTGTTGATAGTGGCATTTGGAACAACTGCATGCTAAATACTGGGTGTCAGATTTTCAAAACAATGACACAATTTGTTCATGAATGCATGTGTGTGGGTGTGTGTATTTATATATCTGTATATGGAGACTGGGGCTTTGGGTGAAGAAGTAAGGATCTTTGTTAAGGACTTTGAGAGGAGCTCTAACTGGGAGTGACTATAAAAGACAATATGTAATTTTTACGGTATGAATCTCAAGCCTCTTTGACTTCTGCTGTCCTGCTGCTTTTGGGTGGACTTACTGTCTTGCTTTGGTTTCAGTCACACCTTCATTACGAGTTCCTTGTTGCCAGCTCAGTCCTCTGTGCTGCTCCTGGTTTCTCTCTGTGCCATCCTGCTCCTTTATATTTGCTGTAGGTGACACGGGTCATTCTCAGAATTTCACTTCAGAGCTGTCCTTATAAAACTGATGAAATTTTCTCCACATCATTCCAGGCACAAATTTCTTTTCTGAAACTCCCCACAAAATCCACAGGCTGGGAGGGGGATTGAGAGAGTCTGGCACTGCCCCACCACCACCACCTTTCCATCCCCTTCATGACCAATGGTTGTTGCCATGTTGTGGTAGCAGAATCATCCTTGCTGCTCAGCTCCGTTTCTATTTCTCACCAAATTGCTCCCCACTCGCCATACAAGATAAAGGGAAAAACATCCCCATGTCTGTCCTTGTCGCCAGTATCCTGCTTGCTCGGGTAGTGCTTTCTCGCCATAGTAACTATGTGGAGAAGTCTACAGTTAGTCACTGTGTTTCGGGGAGTCTTCCAGCCCTTCTGTTGGTTCACCATCAATCTCTGTGTATGTGCCACGGATACTAAGACCAGAAGCGTTGGTAGATATTCTAGTTTGATTTCCTCTGTGGCACAGACCTAAGACCAGGATAACGCAATGGACTTTTGCTTCCAGAAGGGCATCCAGTCTTGGTGTGAGGAAAGTATTTGACTTGACTTCTAGCAGTTGATCCTTAGAAGACCTTTCTTGCTAGGCGTGGAAGCCCTTTCATCAACAGAGAAAAACACAAAAGAAATACTAGGGTGTGTAACTGAAACACAGTGTAGACTTGCAGTAAAGCTTGCTTCAATGCCCTCGGTCTGCATTTTTTTCCTAGCATCAAAAATTTCTTCTGAAAAATTTTCTGCCATATCAGTCTGCCTTTTCAACCTCATCTTTAAAGTAGGAATCCCAGTATTCAGCACTGCAGCATCTCATTGCCGTGGTGGGCAGGTGTGTTTAAACAACAAACACAAGTGCTCACTGCTGCTCAGACACCTGGGAATTGCAGTTGGCTTGTATACCGCAGCATTGAATGTACACCAACAGCCTTTTGCAGAGCTTTTTCATTACGTGGTTCCCCTGTTATGGGAAGGGGGGAGTTGGTGATGCACTGGCGTGACTTCTTTGCTTTTTACCTAGATTTAAATGTGTTTTCCTTCAAATAAATCAAGCTCAGGAAGCACTCGTTACATCTGACCTATCTCCATTAGTTTTTCAGTTCTGCTTTTCTATTGAGTCACTAAACTACTCAAGCTAGGTCTGAAATTTATCTCCACTGAACATGTGTGGGAACACTCATTTACTGCAAATTTTCTATTGACAAACAGTTCTTTGAGATGTAACAGAGCCAGCCCTGCATCCCCTCGCCATGCACTTTATTGACGTTTCGTGTTACTAATTTTAATGATGTGAGGCTTTCTGTAGAAGTGTGTGGGTTAGCTGTACGGTCCTTCCTTCACTGTACGTTTTCAAGCTCCTCTGCTGAATTTGGGGGATTTCCTTAGCATAGATACGCTCCAGGTTGTATTTTATGTTTGCACCCTCCCCTCTCAGCCATTGCCTTGCGGGGTAAATACCAAAGTCTAATCTCCTGCATGGGAAGTGTTTGTCAGCTGCACCCAAGGAACACATGGGAAGGTGGTGGGGGCATCTGTGCTCTCTTTCCTTGTCTCCTCTCAATTGCTTTAGATGCGATTGGGTGAAGATTTAACTGTGTGACTTAATTCAGTGTAACGGAAATGAACTGCCGTATGTAGCATGCAACTCGAAAGCTTTGTGCAATGTATTTTCTTCTGTCATCAGTTGAAGTTTTCTAAAAGGGCCAGGCTTGTGCAGACAGATGGAAAAATGCTGATAAAGATTAACTTGTAAAAAACTGGAGAGCTACTGACCTACTGCAGTTCTCTGCTCTTCCTCGCCCACTCTGCACATCGCCTTAACCTCTGCGGTGCAGACTAGGTTGGGTCCCTGCAGAAGCTGCCAAGCCCAGGCTCTCCTGGGCTTGTCTCTAACCAAGGGACTGCGCAACCTTTCTGGGGCTGGGGGGAAGGAGCTGGAAATCCACCAGCGCGTTAAGCGTCACCGTTGTTTGGGAGAGATTTGGTGGAAAAGACATATGTTTATGTAAATTACGTGTTTTTTAAAATCATAACGTAGCTGGGTTTTAACAGCTTTTGGCAAAATTTTGACAGAAACAATGTTCTGACTGTGCTTGTCAGCAGGATCTGATGTACCCTCGCCAGCAGAGCTTGACTTGAGATTTCTGTATTTAATTGTTTTGTGAGGTTGCAGATCACCTCTGGCTGGCTGTGGCACTGTCAGAGTCGTAGCCTGACACCACCCCTGTGTCCTGTATCTTTAGCGCTCTGCTCCTTGCTGGCTCTGTCATCCTTGAAAATAACAGCTGCGAATTGAACGTGTTGGGTGGCGCGGCAGGTCGGGGACGGAGGCTGGAACAGGACTAACAGCAGACGAGAGCCCTAGTCTCTCTTCCTGCCCCTGGAAATTATTTTCTTACCCCTTACACTGGCTCCCTTTTCTAGGAGCGAGAAGCTAGGCACTCCATTTTGCATGATTTATCCAGTTAAAAAGGTCAGCACACCACTGCCTTAACACTTCATAACCTCTGATTTTTAATGTATTTCAATACTGCTCCTTTCAGTTTCCTGTAGGCTGCACTTCTGGAGATGAAAAATCTCATGTGCTGATACATGGAGAGAGAACTATAAACCTGCACCCTTGGTTAGTTGTGCTCTGATGCAGTGTATTTATGCACATTCAATGCAAGCTTTGAATAGGCAAATTGGTTAGAAAATCGGAGTGCTTTTGAGGCAGAAAGAAAAGTTAGTCCTGATCCGTATGACTCTTAACCACATAACCAGAATCTTTTGTCTGCTTTCCCAGCGTGCCTGTGTGATTATCACTAGATTTCGTTCTGGCTTCTGAGATTTAATTTTTTTCCTTCTCTTTTGATTTCAGGTATCTTGGAGTTTTTTCACCATCAGTTGAAGGACATTGTTGAATATGCAGAACTGAAGACTGTCTGCTTCCAGAATTTGCGGGAAGTGGGAAATGCTGTCCTGTTTTGCCTCCTCATTGAACAGAGTCTGGTAGGTGCCTGCTGTGCTAGTTGAAAACCCATCTGTCTCTCAAAATATACTCTCAAATTTTGTTACTAACGTCATAAATAACAAGGTTGAAATCTGCACGTTTGCTATTGCTTATGGGCAGATGGGTAGAAACAGTTCCTTGCTTTGATCTCTTACAGTCCTGCGGGGGCTTTCATGTCTGCGAGATAGCAGGGATGCCTGACTTTGCTGGGTGAGAGACATTGCTTCGTGTACGGTACCTGAGGATCAAATATTATGACCTTCATCATAAATTATGATCAAATATAGTATTCCTGCAGTCAGTCACAGGGTGGCTACTCTCTTTATGTCAATGAGTTATGCATCTGGTACCGTTATTTTCCCTCTCTGTTTGTCATTCCTGTTGTCATCTGAAACATCGCAAAGTTAACGTGGACTTCTTGGACAGCCTTCTTGCTGCTAGGATGGCTGACAGTGGCACCCGCTCTGCCAGGCATTCATCTGTCCTTGTTTGAATGAAGCTGTGAAACATGTCCAGTTTTTCAGCTGATTCCTATACGCCTAGCCTCTACCTTTCAGCACGCGAAGCTGCCCGCTGCTGAGGGCACGGTGCTACAATTGCTCTTTATCCTTACCTCTCCTTTTCTTTTCCCACTCTTGTTCCATGTTATACAATCTGCTGTTCAAACAAAATGGCCAGACGTGTAATTTCTTTGTCTTCATGCTTTTGGGTGCTTACAGAGGGAAAGGTGGGCATTGCTTATGGGCCAGAAAAGCAAGAGGTGTGCTGTCTTCCCTTTCTTGCTCTCCATTGTGCCTTCGAGACTTGGGTGGGGGGTCTCTCCCCTGCCTGTGCACGTGGGGTGGTCTGCCCACGCTGTGCAAGCACACGCTGCCGCGGAGGCTGGGCTGCCCATCATGTAGAGATCTTTGCTGACGGCAAACCAGCTACAACATTTCCTCAGCAAGATGGCTGGGGGCCTGCCGTTGCACAAAAATAAATACTCGTGTAAGACTCCTTCTCTAGGGTGTATTAAAGCTGTTGATGTTAGATAAGGTAACAAAGACATGCTGTTCCTCAGAGTACTGTTCATGGTGCTAGAGGATCCCTTCCACGTGGTGGAGAGTAATTGGAGGGCCAGGTGACAAGCAGTGAACCCATATTCAGTAATGGCGTAGCTGAAACAAAATGAGAAACTGGATTACTTTGGATTCAGGCTAAAGGGGTACGTGGTGAAAGGCCAGGCAGGCGAGGGTCCTCGCTGCTTGAGGGTGTACCAAAGTGACAGCAGTGCTGGAGGTACCTTTTTTAGGACACCACCTTGGTGACACTTTATAGAATCACAGAATCATAGAATAGTTTGGGTTGGAAGGGACCTTTAAAGGTCATCTAGTCCAACCCCCCTGCTGTGGGCAGGGACATCTTCAACTAGATCAGGTTGCTCAGAGCCCTGTCCAACCTGACCTTGAATGTTTCCAGGGATGGGGCATCTACCACCTCTCTGGGCAACCTGTGCCAGTGTGTCACCACCCCCATTGTAAAAAATTTCTTCCTTATATCTAGTCTAAATCTACCCCCTTTTAGTTTAAAACCATTACCCCTTGTCCTGTTGCAACAGGCCCTGCTAAAAAGTTTGTCCCCGTTTTTCTTATAAGCCCCCTTTAAGTACTGAAAGGCCGCAATAAGGTCTCCCCAAAGCCTTCTCTTCTCCAGGCTGAACAACCCCAACTCTCTGAGCCTTTCCTCATAGGAGAGGTGTTCCATCCCCCTGATCATTTTCGTGGCCCTCCTCTGGACCCGCTGCAACAGGTCCATGTCTTTCTTGTGCTGAGGGCCCCAGAGCTGGACGCAGGACTCCAGGTGGGGTCTCACCAGAGCAGAGTAGAGGGGCAGAATCACCTCCCTCGACCTGCTGGCCACGCTGCTTTTGATGCAGCCCAGGCTACGGTTGGCCTTCTGGGCTGTTTACTATTACTATTACGTTCTAGTAATACACCTCTGCTTGCTGCCCCGCCTCTTGTTTTTGCCCTCAGAGGTGCCCCGACGTCCTGCCACATATTTCAGTATTTTTCCATTGTGGTCATCTATCATAACTAAATGAGACTTTACCCCGGTGCAAAAGGTAGGTCTGTAGTGCATTTCTGCTAGTGGGTGGGTCTTGTTAATCCTGACTGCCTAGCACATGCATTTCCATGGTGTGACATCAAGGAATTAGACCTGGGAAAGGCACATGAGCCCCGTAGCCTGGCCTTGCCGAGGGTATGGCTGATGAACATATCTTCTAATACTAGCGCTGAGGGACTACAAATGAGCAGGGTCTCTGCTCCAAAAATGAGGAGAGGGGCTTAGCAAAATCATGCGTCTGCTTCTGGTCATCTCTGCGTTTTCTCTGCGCGTACATACAGCAGCCAAGAACCAGGAGACATCTGTCTTCCTTTCCCCCGTCCCTAAAGATGTAAAATACTTCCTGAGAGGCGGTTCACCGCTGCTGTCGCGTGTCTCGGCCCTCCTGGAGGGGAGATGTGCCTGCCACGATAGATAACGGGTTGTGGAACAGTGTTGGTAAAAATAACCAAGCAGTGAGTCATCTTCACCGCTCTGTCTGCGCAGGAGCCGCCTGCTGCTTTCACACCAAAATTACTCATTCTGCATTAGTCTTTTTAATAAATACCCTGTCCTTTACAAACTGCCAGCTGAGGGTGGGAGGAGAGCTGCTGGAGTTTATTTGGGAATCCAAGGTAACCTGCTGAAATCAAATGGTCTTTGGGAGGGGTCCCGTGAGGAGAGCGAGGGCTCCGAGCGGCGGAGGCTGGCTGCCCTCTGGTGTTTCTGCAACGGCGTTGGCGTGCTTTTTGGAAGCCCGTTTTGGGGATCTGGTGTGGTTTGGGGATTCTTCGGTCCTAAATGCCTCTCGTTTCCTTTTCGTTCCAGTCCCTAGAGGAAGTGTGTGACCTGTTACACGCGGCGCCGTTCCAAAACATCCTGCCCAGAGTTCACGTCAAAGGTATCGGCTAAGTGAAAACACCGTCCTCGGGTAATGCTTTCCACTTGTCTTGCCTGCTGCTGTGGTTTCGGTGACCGTCCCCGGCCATCCTTTACAACACTGCTGTTAATTACGGTTCAGAGGTAACAGATTCAGGCCTGTTTGCCTGGCTGAAAAATATGTGCTGCTTAGCAAGCTCAGTGCAAATTACAAGAGGAAGAGGAGGAATGCCGGGACAGGGAAAAGTGGGGTGGATACCCAGGGCAGTGTTACCCCTCTATGTGGATATGGTGAGAGGCTTTTCCGAAGGTGCTGTTCAGCTTATGTGATTGTCAATTAAATGGGGTAGGCTTGATCATACAGGGTGTAGGAAATCTGTCAGCAGAGGAAGTAAATACAAGTGATCCCTGGTCCCAGTAGACTTTTCACATGCCGTTTTACTAAACTGGGCATGCAGTGGTGAATGTTTGCAGGATTGGTTCCTCTAGTATCTGCTTTCCTTATCCTTCATCATCAGAAAGTGAGCTCTTTTTTCCCCTCACGCTGCTCTTCTTTCTGTGTTGCTCCTCTGTCTCCTTTCCTTTCCGTTGCTCGCTGCCAGAGCAGCTGATTTGTTCTGCTTGGAGAAATCCCATCAGCTAAAAATCTTGGAGAATATTTCCAGACTCACCGTAGCTACTTGCATCTCTGCATAAAACTAACCAGACCATTGTAAACAGTATTTTCCCATTTGCCGGAGAACGTTTCCTACTTGCCAGTGATGAGGGGGTGCCAACTGCTTTTTTAAGCCTTGTTATACACAGAATTCCACCCTCATTATACCCCATCTTCTAGAGTCAAGCATTTTATGTATGATAAGGACAATTTAGTTGGCTTAGTACAAGTGGGAGTCAAATATGTTAGCAGCAGCAGCATAATAGAGCCCTATATTCTGTCTTCAATTTAGTTAATTAAATGTATTCTGCTACAAATCCTTGGTTTCTTTTTGTTTGCACATGCAATGCAACATTTTAAAATATTTTTTTTTCTAAAAGCACATTGAAAATTAACCAACTATTTAGACCTATAAAAATAACTTACCCAGTTTTCTACTGCACTGAGTACAGATTGTGTAAAAATAGGAATTTTCTTGCTTAATTTCAATTTATAAAATTAAGTCGGCTACCAATTAAATGAATCAGTGCTGTCTTTTTTTTTCTTTCAGAGGGTGAAAGACTTGATGCTAAAATGAAGAGGCTAGAATCAAAATATGCTCCCCTACATTTGGTTCCTCTCATTGAAAGACTAGGAACACCCCAGGTAATCGCTCTCATTTGTGTCAGAGGCAATTCAAGAAATTTCTGAGCACTAGAAAGCCTCTCCTTTCACACGTGCCAATAGCTGTGTCAGAACTTCAACCTGCACATCCAGCTTGTTCACACAACAGATTTTTTTTTCAGCTCCATGGAGCTCGTAAAGCTGTTAAAGCTCAGAAGTTTAAAACATTTGAGACTGGGGTGGAATTGTCATGTTTTGGGGAAAATGCTCATTTGTATGTATGTTGCTATGTGATACCCTCTCAGTATAAGGGCTGGCCTTTGGGAGGTCCTAGTGCAAATTCCACCAAAAGCAATCAGTTTTCTTGTGCGCATATATATATATATATAAAAAACCCCAATTTATTCCTCTCTCAGCCAGATGATTAGAAACTCTTGGAAAATGAGCTGAGTTGAGCTCACAACGACCAAAGAGAACTGCCTTTGCAGCTTCAGCACTATTTTCCTTTCTCTCAGCGTGAGGGTACATTAATTCCCTGCTAACCTTAGCAGTTTACAAGTGATTTGAGATGTGAATAGTAGAAACTGAGAGCGGAGTGCTCTGAAGCAGACTTGAGACTGCTTTTATCATCACATGTGCTGCAGCTCGGTAGGTGCTGTTGCACTGTAGGCGAGAGCTCTTACCGTGATGGCACAAGCTGGGACGAGCCCTGGCCGGCGTTGCCACGTGTGGGTTCTGTCTGAGCCTGTTTGTGCTGTCTTTGGAGCTTTCCCATCTCTAACAGCAGCAGCTGAGGGAGATGCGCAGAAGAGCGCAGGCAGGAGCTACTGCCCATCCTAGCAGCAGAGCACCGAACTCTTTGGTTTTGATTTCTGCCTCCATTCAGGCAAAGAATTCTTTAAGATTCCCTGGGACTAGTCCAGGATTAGTATTACTGCAGTTAGCATTACTTACTTTCAAGCCTGTCTGCTTGAAGAGGCTTTTACAATTTTCTCTGAACGTTTTTTTCACTGAGCTGAACCCCAGGTTAGTGGCCTCTGACCTCACTTAAAGTCAGGAGAAATATCTCCTAGAATAAACCCAAGTGAAACTGAAAAACGTGGTGGTGTATTTTTTTTAAATAAAGTCTTGTGGTCAAGTGGCTTTTACCAGGATTTTGCACGTTCTTTCTCTCCACCTTAGCAAATAGCAATCGCAAGGGAGGGGGACTTGCTGACCAAAGAACGCCTCTGCTGCGGCCTGTCCATGTTTGAGGTCATCCTGACGAGGATCCGCTCCTTCCTGGACGATCCCATCTGGCGCGGGCCCCTGCCCAGCAATGGGGTGATGCACGTGGACGAGTGCGTGGAATTCCATCGCCTCTGGAGCGCGATGCAGTTCGTCTACTGCATCCCCGTGGGAACGCACGAGTTCACGGTGGAGTACGTACTGCCAGCTGCCAGCGGTCCGGTCCACCTGCGGGCAACAGCACTTCGCTTGTCCTCCCTGTGACTGGCAGGGGGTCCAGAATGGAGGCGTTTGTTTGCCTGTCCGCAAGAGCTTAGTGCGAAAAGAAGGGAAAGTGCTGTGATCACTGGGAGGGGCTCATAATCCATGAACACAGATATAATTGTATCTTTAACAAAAATAACCCTCTGTTTTAAGTATTGCCACTGTATAATGAATGATCCCATGACAAAAAGGCCCTAGCACGCGTCTTTCAATAGTAGTCAGACCCCTACGGATGCTGAACTTAAATAAAATAGCTGAACATGGTGCATGTATTTCTAACAAGTATTTTCTTCTCTGAATTAAGAGCAAGAATGAGCACTTGGAAGCTAACATGATTAATATGAGTTAAGGAACTGTAGTTCTTGATTTTGTTAATTCTGATAATATCCTTATTTTGAAAAACTGTTGAGCTGTAACGTGCTTGTCACTGAGCAATTATGGAGGCAACAGCATAGGACGTTTGCTTCCTTTCTTGCCTGCAGTCCAAAGGAGCAGAGTGGTGTTGAATTCCCAGTTTGTTTCCTTTGCAAATGAAATATAATGCCTCTGGAGTCTAACGGGGAGTAAATGTTTTTGGAGTAACTCTACGTTGTGTAAAATTGGGGGGGACACTTCTGGTTTTTTGTTAAGCATCCATTTGCATCACTTGTGGCATCTGGAAAGAGAACCTAATTTACTACAGATTTTGCAGTATTTTCTAGATTAATGTCTAACATATTCTAGAGTGATATATATGTAGTTTAGCATGATGGCTGATTACCGAGCATTTCCTGTGGATATGTTTCTGAAGATTTAGGTGAAACGTGCTTTATGTGGTGTGTTTCCTGTTTCAGGCAGTGCTTTGGAGACGGCTTGCACTGGGCTGGCTGTATGATCATTGTGCTTTTGGGACAGCAGCGTCGCTTTGATGTGTTGGATTTCTGCTACCACCTGCTGAAAGTCCAAAAGCACGATGGCAAAGACGAGGTTATAAAGAATGTGGTGAGTTGAAAACATCTGTTCTGTATTCGCTGTAGTAATAAAGACGACAATGAATCGGAGCTGTTTGTACTCGGATGCAGTGTAGGTGTAGCAATCGCTTTTTAGAATGAAATGCTGAAAATGAGGGCGCCAGGGTTTTTAGGAGCAAAAGATTAAGGCATTAGTACTGGAGTTTGAAGACTGGTCAGTGAGAATTCCGATTTCCTGAATATGTGGGATTTTTGTAATGCTTTTTCTGTCTCCTATACATGCACTCATATTATGACAAGACTGCTGTAAATTGCCCTTTTTTGTACAAAAAGCAGCACTGTCAAAAACCAACATGCACCTTGGATTTTCACTGGATTAGCAGTGGAAGGGGAACATTCAGAACATTGCTGGGAGGTAACAGCATTTGCTGCTTTCGTGTCTAAGGCTTTTTATCTCCAAAGCTAATTCCTGTGTGTCTGTTTTTTTGATGTTTGCAGCCTTTGAAGAAAATGGTTGAGAGAATTCGCAAGTTCCAGATTCTGAATGATGAAATAATTGCTATTTTGGACAAGTATTTGAAGTCTGGTGATGGAGAGAGCACACCCGTGGAACACGTGCGCTGCTTCCAGCCACCTATTCATCAGTCCCTTGCCAGCAACTAGACTTCCCACCTAACGATACTTTTTGCACCTATTTAGGCTAAAAGTATGAGAAAGAAAAAAAAAAAAAAACAAACCACAAAAAACACCAACAGTTTTAAGGAATACTCTCATCTGCATTTTTCAATATGCCTGTGCCATTCAAGTGGTGCACTGTCCTCTTCAGTCTCCAAGCACAGTAACTGTATACAATCTATACTTATTTTTCTAGACTAAAATTTTATACACTTTGATTAAAAACCTGCGACTGTAAAAGATTTTTGAAATCTCTTTGCATTCCTGTACTGAGGTGGCCATTTTAGACTGGACTGGCATAATTTCGCCCCAAAGCTATCCAAATAATAGCTGTGGGGGGATAAGAAAAGTGGGTTCCGTAGAAAAAAAAATTTTAGAAATCAATTACTAATTGTTTGTATTAGAGCATTAATTGCTTAATTAGCCTTTATTAAAAAAAAAACAAACTGCTGGTGCTTTGTGAATAATTTTTCTAGTCAGTTGATTATTTTTCCTCTTTGCAAAACTATTCTCTGAGATCAGCAATTATGGAAATGAAGGCTAATTAAGGTGATTGTTTCAAAGTTATTTAACATGGAGGTGACTGATAGTATTCTGATCTTTTTAAAAGGCAGTAGCTTGATTGATTAGAATGGGGACTGTTTACTTTTTCCTAATGAGAGCTTCTAACACAATTTATATTTTGGTTGGAGATATGTACCTGCGTACCAAAATACATGTTTACAAGCGCTAAGGAATTCTTGTTTACAAGAATCTTGAATACAGTGATCAGGTGTAATCTATCCCAGTACATAAGCTCTAATGATGTTAACCATGATTTACTTACGGAAAGTATTTGTTTAATTACACTTACTGTATTATGCAAAGACTGCATCAGTAAAATTGTTTGTAAAACTTTGCAACTGTAAAACTTGAATTTTCAAGCAACCTGTTCAGCCAAAAGTAGTAACTCCTGCTGGCTTACTGCAGGATCCTAACTTTTCAGTGGTGTTGGATAGTCAATCAGCTATTAGGATCAACCCCAAACTATTTTCCCAAAACAAATGAGAGTTAAGATGGCTGGAACAGACACAGACAGATGATTACACGTTTTACCCAGGATATGGATTTCTGGAGATGTTATTTGGTTAATGTTTCTAACCCATAGTGTGGAACCAAGAGCGCATCCCTTTGAGAAGCCGTTTTTCTCCCCTCCCTCTTACTAGTTCAAGGTTAGGTTACAGCCCATCTTTTCTCCTGCTCCGCTCTTTTCAGATGTTTCACCGCAACGGAATCAAGTCCAGTAATGGGTAGAAATGAGCATCTGACAGAGGAGGTATGCAAGAGATGAGGAATGTGTAGGTACGGGGGTGGCAGGGAACCCGATTTTGAGGAAAGAAAGGAAATTAACTGAAATTCCTCAGCAAAACAGAGGGTAGAGATTTGCCAGGCAATCTGTAAGCACATCTCCAGCACCACAGGTTTCCCCAGGACATCCGTGCTCGAGAGCTGCCATTCTGGCCTGGCCTCTGTTGTGGTGAGAGCGCACACAGGGCTGCCAGGTGTGGGGGAGACAGAAGCAGGAAACACTTGTGCTTCGTTACGCCAGCTCATGGCAGGATTTCTTTTACAAGATGCTTAACACACAGTTTTCTTTAGGAAACATTTCTGTTTTGTCCTTCAGAGCACTCTGCAAAGACGACTTCTAGCCAACCAAATGCTTCTCTGTGCTTCAGGCTTCAATTAAGGAAATGAACAACTTTCTTAATTTGTTGAGATAATCATTGGTTTAGGGATGTCTTGCATACTTGAGCCTTTGGCTTGGCACTGTGGCACAGAAACAGTTAAGTAATCAAGCCTGATTTTTTTGTGTAAGAAATATTTTAAAATAACTAATCATGGTGTGAGTAAAGTCAATTCTAATTCTTACCAGTTAACTGGCAGCAGCAAGCAAATTGGTCTCTAACATCTTAAAACTACTAGTGTTAATACAGATTTTAAGATCTTTTTTTTTTCTTTTCCCTTTAGTTAGTATGGGTTTAAGATAGTTCAGACATTAGTCCTACGAGATGTTTGTTTCACATTTTTAAAGGTAGCTTACTATTTTTTGCATTTTCAGCGGAATATTAGACTTTAAGTGAGTTAAAACCTCTTCACTGGTTTAACTGCTTTTCCTACCTAAAAGCAAGGAGCACAGAAGACCTAACTTTTTCATTTTAAATTCTCTCTCATCAAAGACACTGGGTCTGGAGGCCAAACCATAAAGTAACAGACTCTGCTGTATGAAATTGTAATCTGCTCTTTGGTTAGGCTGGTGCTTTGGTACTAAGTGTGGCAGCCAGTTCAGCGACTCCTCGGCAGTTTGACTTCTTCCCTGCCGCTCCCTGTCCTGTGCTCGTTATTGCGTAAGCGTTAGAGGGACGCATTTGTGTTTCCATGACTGAGCACTGCTGGCGTGATGTCCCATAAAATTAGGCAGAAGTTCAAATCCCATTCTTCAACTGGAATTTAAAGAACCTTTTCCTTGCTGACACCATGGCTCCTCCAAATGCCTTGGCATATGACATGTACCAGAGGAAGGCAGCAGAGTTAGTTTCACAGGTAGGAGATGTTTTTTTTGTCCTGGGAATGATCTTAAGCTATACTGTTTTAACAAAAACTTGACAAATTACAGCAGAAACTCGTTGACTCTGTCCCAAATAATTTCTAAGCTTCACATCTGCAGTAGAAATTTTGTTATAAAAGTATTACTAATTTTTATTTTCTGCCTTTGTGAACTTAAACTACCACCTACCTTCCCCACCCCTTTTTAAGCAATGACATTATGTTCCTTTTTTTTTTTTTTTTTTAAACTTACAGTGTCACAGTTCTGTGAGTTCAAGCTGCAACATCAAAAACACAGAGCAGCTCTACAGAGCCAGGACAGTGTGGTCTAGCAAACAGACAGAACCTGACCTCTTCCACAGAAGAGGGAGTAGCTTTTTTGGCTACTATTAACAACTCAAATCCTTCCTCCTGCATAGGCTGGCATGGCAGGAGCTACTGCCTCACCTACCCAAGCAGAGCAGAAGCTGCTGCCTTCCTGTTGCTGTCAGCCAGTTACTCTGATTTTTTGATGTAAATCCTGCAAGTTTCGCATACACCTTTAGTTAAGCAGTATTTTCAAAGGATTAGTCTTACTCAGTTGTAGCTTTCCCTTTCCTCTTTTACAGACTGGGACAAGAGTACTTACTGCAGCTCCTGTTCTAGTATGTTTACAGTCACTCAGTGTTCAGTCAGGGCACCAAGTACAAAGGATTCAGGTTCACTGCAATTTTTTACCACCACTGCAGAAATAAAGCGATTTATTTTTGATAAAATTGTCATTAGTGCAATACATCTTAAAACAGAAGAATGAAATGAAAGTATTTACACATAACTTAAGCAACAAAGCCAACTGTGGTCTGAGGTCATTTTAGTATTTTTCAAAGTAAAAATAAGGCCAATAAAAACCCCTTCAAGTGTTCTTTATCCAACCTAATCGAACTTAAAAATTAACGATTGTCTACACGTACTGTTAAAAAGTACATGAGTTTCCAGACAAGCTCAGACATTTCACAGCAGAAAAAAACTTCCAGAGACAGAATTGTTCTTTTCTTCCGTAACACGTAGGTATTTTCAGAAGGCTGACAGACTTCCATTTCTCCTGGCTGAGAGACTTTCAGTGGATTGCATTTCACCTAGACAGGCAGAACTTTCTTCATCATGATTAAAGCAGTCGTACGTGCTCAACAAAGTACCATTTGCTGCTCTCTCATCTTTCCGCAAGGAGAGGGGCAGATTTGCTAGGGTGAAATTAACATCTTTGAAGGCATGCAATAAAAAGATCCCCACAATAATAGTCAGGAAGCCACTGAAGGTGCCAATAATGTCATCAGCCGCCATGTGTTGCCATTCCTTGAAAAGGATGGCAGAACAAGTTAAAACAGATGTTGTAAAGATTACATAATATATTGGCGTCACTATCGAAGTGTTGAATATATCCAGAGCCCTGTTTAAATAGTTGATCTGCGTGCTCACACAGACAATAAGGCTCAGCAGCAGAATCCAAGACAATGGATGTTCCAGCACAGGTTTTCCTGCAAAAAGTTCCTTTATAGCGATGCCCAAACCTTTTACACAGGAGACTGATAATGCTCCAATTACAGAGCAAATTGTTATGTACACGAGAATGTTGGTCTGTCCATGGCGAGGTCCCACCACAAATATTAGAATTAAAGACACAATGACAACAAGCGTTGCGAAGACCACAAAACCTGTGGTTGGGGAGGGAAAAAAAAAATATCTTGTTATTTACGTACGCTATCAAAAGCATCGTAGAGGTACCGAGAAAACACTCATTAACACTGCGATCGGCTCAGCTTAAACAGAAGAGTTCAGGATGTTTCGCATTACTCTTCCAACACCAAAGTTAAAACAATTTTATAGTAAGCTAGCTAAAACAAAGAATGAAACTCAGGCATGCTGTATTACCTTTACCAGTCTATCAGCAAGATGACTACAGGATTAGGTTGCCAATTGCGTTACACACAGACTCACTGAGGTGTAGCTGCCACTGGATACAGGCTTGTGTCTGAATGCTTTTTAGAGAGGTACGTTTTGGCACGCTGCTACATTCATCAGCAGATTTCCAATAAACAGGTCATTCCTCAAGATCAGCTTTTTAATCTCTGTGCTAGCTATTTCCTCCTGTTTAAAATGGGAATTGTCTTTGCATATATAGTATTTTGCAGATGTGTATTTGCGAGTGCCTCATCTTCCATGTAACCATGGGAGCTAGTCTGCAGGATTACTTTTCTCGGCAGACGCTTACCACAGCACCTACTTTCTCATTTTAAGGATAGCTCAAAGTTGGGCTTAGAGACTGACACACTTCAATTAAAATTTATAGAAGCTGCATTTATACAACTGTGCTGCTGCATTTGTTTAAACTGTCATCTCATTGGTTCACGTCAAGACACTTTGTTGAAGGCCAGACAAGTTCACTGGCATCATGCAAAGCTCCCTATGGAATTATGTCACAGAATTCAAATCTCTACTTCATTTTGACAACATGAAGCAGACACAGGCTATATTCCTGGAACTTGAAAGCAGCAGGAATGAAACTATAATAAAGAAACGATGGGCTGCGTACATATCAAGCCAGCATTTTTCTTACCTGGATCACCTAGTTTGTGGGACATTTCATTCAAAGTTTCTACTTCCTCCTCTTGTGGAGCGTGAATTACCATCACAGTTGATCCCAGTATACTTAGCAAACACCCTATTTTTCCATGTAGATTAAGTTTTTCATTTAAAAAGAAGGATGACAGAATGGCACTAAGAAGAAAAAAATGCACCAGCAAACATGGAATTAGTAATATCTCATTCATTTGCTCATCAACTTACAGGTTGCTTTGACTGTATGGGTCACTTACATACACAATGTGCAGCTTAAAAATAGCTACACAGTTTATTTTCTATCTCAAGGTACTTGCTATGGACAGAACTACCTGTTAATATTTGGCATCTCTCGCCAGAACCCCTTTTTCATGCTGCCCCCCAAAAAAACTCTGTATCTAAGCACTTGTAAAAGTAATTTTAAAAAGACAAAAATCTTAACTCTACTTAGGAATGAAAATACTATTCTGTTGTATACAACGCGTTTTTGAAATGCAGAAGATGATAGCTTTTCACAGATCGAGGTGTAGATGCATTGCTAGCACAGTCACTTCACATTTGCTAGCACATTGCTAGCACATTGCTAGCACAGTCACTTCACATTTGGAGAAACTTAAAGTTACTCCTGATGTTTATAAGCACTCTCTATTTATTATTACAGCATAATTCAGTGACATATTTCTAAATAAATATTTTACTTCTCTCTCTGAAATCACACTGCTTTCTGTTAGTGTTTCTTACCTTACAAGAACACTGAGAGCTCCTAAAGGAGTCACTAACGTAGCTGGTGCAAAAGCATAGGCAGCAAAGTTAGCTACTTCGCCAGCTCCCACTGCAGAGTAATAGTAATAATTAAAAAAAAGGAGTTAGGCTGTCTTACGCAACAAACTTGTGAATCAGAGCAAGTGTTCTTGTAGACACAAACATGCAGTAAGGGAACAATGGAAAATTCTAATGATAGCGTTCAGCTAACAGTACTAGCAGAACATACCCCTCCTCTCCCCTGCTATTATATTTTAAAATCAGGCTGGGGGACTACAACAGGTATTAAAATTAATTCAGCCAAATTAGAAGGTGTTTTATTTTGGTGTCTATGTTGTAGCTCCCCAGCCTGCCAACTTGAATCATGAACTGCTGCATGGAGAAATCGGCAACAGCAGGATACAGGGCAATGCATACATTAAGCCATAGTTACCTGAACACAGCCAGTAAGTCAAGAGTTTAAGCAATGCAAAAATAAAGTTCAGAAAAGAGACATCATCCCAAAATATGCTTCCCTCTAAAGAATCCTGTATATCTAAGCACTTCTCTGCTAAGACAAAAACCAGAATGCATATGCTAGCAAAGAGATACAGGAAGACCAACGTCTGCCTAGTTCCACTGCCCAAAGAGGGCAGTTAAATTAATGAAAGAACTTCTGGTGCAAGAGGCAATATATTAAGATCATTAGAGTTGCACCCATCAAATCACCAGATAGCATTACCATACTTCGTAGAATCCTCATCTCGCTCCTTTTTTGTAACCATTGCTGCCATCTGTGGTGTAGTTATTTACTTAAATTATATAATGCAGATTATATTTTTGATGCTTACTTGAGCATATTTTTGATACTTACTTGAAAGAAGTCCAGCCCACCACAGCCACTCCTTAAGGTATGCATGACCACCTTGACCTAAAATTGAAAGAATGTTTGCTACTCCATTAAAAACATACACCAACAAACACTAAGCCCTGTCACTGATAACATCACCAAAATAATTTTTGCAGCCCATGCCCTTAAAAACATGGGTAATCTTTTGATACTTAGGCTTTATAGTTAGAGGGGCTGAAATAAAACCTTCAAATTTCTGAAGTGCAAAGGCCTCCTACAGCCTACTTTGAAAACTAGTTATTTTATTTCTTTTGTATTAGAAATGGCACTGATGACCATATCTGCATGACCCTGAAAAAGAGTTCTTTCAACTCATTGTGATGACATGAAAAGCCAAGTTTTGTGTCTCTTATGAGAATGCTACTTTGTGGAAATCGTTTGTGGTTTATGCGGCTGATTACAAACATGTGAAATGCAGTCACACCTTCCCATTCCAAACCAGTAAGCATGAATTACCTATCTTGAGATCAATCATTCTTTACAAGCAGAGATGACAGGTACTGAATTAAAAATATTCAGATTCAACCCTCTGAATCATCTGAGGATGCTGCAACCGTCCTACCTAAATCTATCCTCTTTCAGTTTAAAATCATTGCCCCTTGTCCTGTTGCAACTGGGCCTGGTAAAAAGTCTCTCTTCATCTTTCTTATAAGCCCCCTGTAAGCTTGGAAAGGCCACAATAAGGTCTCCCTGGAGCCTCCTCTTCTCCAGGCTGAACAACCCCAACTCTCTCAGCCTTTCTTCACAGGAGAGTTGTTCCATCCCCCTGATCATTTTCGTGGCCCTCCTCTGGACCCACTCCAACGGGTCCATGTCTTTCTTGTGCTGGGGGCCCCAGAGCTGGACACAGTACTCCAGGTGGGATGTCATGAGAGCAGAGTAGAGGGGGAGAATCACCTCCCTCGACCTGCTGGCCGTGCTGCTTTTGATGCAGCCCAGGCTACGGCTGGCTTTCTGGGCTGCAAGTGCACGTTGCCGGCTCATGTCCAGTTCTTCATCCACCAGTACCCCCAAGTCCTTCTCCGCAGGGCTGCTCTCAAATCCATTCGCCCCCCAGTCTGTATGATACTGGGGATTGCCAGGTGCAGGACCTTGCACTTGGCCTTGTTGAACTTCATGAGGTTCGCACGGGCCCACCTCTCTGGCCTATCAAGGTCCCTCTGGATGGCATCCCGTCCCTCTAGCAAATCAACTGCACCACTCAGCTTGGTGTCATCTGCAAACTTGCTGAGCATGCACTCGATCCCACTGTCTGTGTCATTGGTGAAGATATTAAATAGTACTGGTTCCAGTATGAACCCTTGAGGGACACTATTCACTACATGTGATCATTATATGTGATTTTTAGTTTTCTAAACCAATCTCCTGACACTCAAATGCAGTTAATGTTCTCCTAAATTCACTTATTCAGGAGCGTAGATGTAGTTAAGAGTGCTGGTTCCAAGTTCAATTTGCAAGTACAATTCAGATTTAACTGACATGCGAAGGAATCATTCAACAAGTGTCCCTAGAGGGCATTACATGCAAATTAAACAGCATGTATCACACACAGAGTTAGGTGTATCTGACACCAGAGAAAAAACACATCAGCTCTGTGTTTTAGGTCTCATACACCTGTAACAAACAAAAAAAAGTCAACACAAGATCATAGGTTTAGTAAACTTCTGTTAAACAGCAAAACTTAAACGTCAGCAAGTTTCTTAAACCTGTATTTACCTGCTCTCATGGAGCCTTTCCTAGCTAACCGGAGAAGGCCTTTCTTTTTCAGGATGAAACTTCCTCCAATGAAAATGCTGGAACTCATAGCCAACACCAGACCAATGCAGAAGTCATATCTCCCACGAGTTTGGCTCATCTCGTAAACTACTAAAGACTGTCACATTGATCAATGAACAGTAGAACTTCTGTTACTCAACACAAGATGATGCAACACTGAAACCTGAGCAAAATAAACACATCAAAATTAAATTACTAGAAATACATACTGTATAGGAAAATCCTCAACAGCTCATGTGACTGATTCTCCTGTGAATGGTCTCTGCTATGAGTGTTTAAAAAAAATAGGCAATCTTTGAAGCATGTGTAAGCTTGAACCATGGATGAGTGACATTAACAAGTCTGAACACACGGAAGGGCTTCCGACCTGGCATACAGAAACCTAAACCCGAACAAATAAAAGTTCTTTGAAAAAAGTTAAAGAAAGCTTAAAGATGTGTGATTTATTTTTCTTTTCATTAACTACACAGATCTATGTCTGGCACACCATGTAACTGACAATACTGATCAAACAATTACAATTACTTACATTGAAATCAGTTTGTAAGAGAGTTTGGGAACAGCCACAGCATTTCTTCCATATAAACTCACTAGAAAAATGAAAGAGAAGATTAAAATGGGTGTTTAATCATATCGTAATTTCCCCAACACAAACAAGCTTGAGATGTATGTGCAGGCATTTACTCTCTAACAAACAGGGAAATCTGGAACAAAAAATAAGGCATCTGTTTGTTGATATATTTCACAAAGAGTTTCCCATATCTGTATGAAGCATCTTTTCAGCTTAGCTACAGTAACTATTAGAAGTTTACAGTTTAAAAGCTTTCACCTAGCCTGCTAAGACTCCAAATTTAGTTAGGATCCAGATTTTACATATTCAACCTCCAGCTTAACAAAATTTATTTCCGTGCATCTTTTCTCCTGTTACAAGCTGCAACGAGGATATCCTGGATTCCATCCAACACACAAGATTTTGAATTTAAGGTATCTCTATAAAAAACTTTTAAACTGAAGAACAAAAAGCTCAAAGTACTTTCAAGGTGATTAACCTCTCTATAGTATGAGGGCAAATGAAAACTATTTTTAGGCTTTGATTTCAAGACAACTGATAATCATGACAGTATAGAGAACTGCTCTAAAGGAAGAAAACACCTATAGATAAAACAATTTTTATTTCCTGGGAACACCAATCACAGATGTGCCAAGACTAGCATTTAGTTCCCTAAACAATTATTTTCCAGATACTCAGAAGCATGGCATATGACATAACATGCATTAATAAGCTTTTGATTTAAAAGTAAAAGGGGGTAAAGAAGAGGATGGAATAAAATGTTTCCATTTCAGTGCTTATTGGAATCTGAATTCCACAGCTTTAATGTTGAGATACAGCAGCAGCTTCCCCAGGCAGGAGTACAATACTGGTGTCAAGGCACTGCAATATCAAGCGCCCTTTTTCACGCCCAGGCAGAGATGGATGCCCCCGCTGGGAGTCCAGGACTAGATAAAATCATATTCCAGTCTGCCACACCAGTTCACAGTTCTGATTCCTGCACCTGTTTCTTCAAAACCTGATTTCTTCCACAACTACCTTTCCCTGTACGTTCTTGCTTCCAACTTTGACTTTCCCCGAGGGAAAACCTAACAGAGAGCTACAGGTAGGTTAACATTAAAACTGAACACAGAACCTCTTACTTGGATCCAGTTAGGCTGTGAAAAAGTATAGGAAAATAGTCCCATTTAATAAGCACTCAACATGGCACTATTCAAAATGCTGCAAGATCCACAGTTCAAAATTCTCAAATCCTCTTCCCTTAACCCTTGCATAGTAATTTTTAATATCTTGTTTTGTAGGAAAAATTTAAGTAAATGAACTGCTTTCATTTCCTAGCAACTTTTAAAAATAAACTTAAGTAGATTCTTGCATGATACAAAATTCGTATCAAACAAAACGAAAAAAGACAAATCAAACTGCATCAAATATTTCTCTGGTTTTGAATTCAAAGCAAGATTTTCAGTCCCCTGAAGAACAAAGGCATTTTTTAATGCAAGGAAAAGACATCAAGAGACTTTTGTGACTGTTCTCTCTACCCTCTTTTCTAGCAGTCACACTATTCAGCTAATCAAGCTAAGAGTGCTCGTCTAGCTCCAGCTGGTGTAAAATGGGATACTGGTATAGCATCACCTGGGGCAGGTGGGCTTCTTTTGCTGAGCTTTTCTACAATACTAGTGTTTTCAACAGTTGCTACTCTAGTTATATTACTAATGGGAGTATTTTTACCAGTGTAGCTTTTTACTAAAACAGAACTCCCCATACTGGCAAAACCACTTTTTTTCTTCTCTCCCTGGCTTGCATAGCTTCATCTACACAAAAACATTTCCAACAGAGGTAAAGCGCATCAGTTAGTCCCATCTTGACATCTTCCACCCACTGCATTTCAGAGACAATAGAAGCAGCACAGGCTGCTTTTCTTTGGAGTAGAGGAAGAATTTGATTGCAGAAGAATGAGGAAAACTTCCGAGCTAACAGGTAATTTTCTGAATTTAGACTGAAAAACACCCTAAGGATGCTACACTTCAAAACTAGTAGTTCTACCCTCCCCCATATCCCAAATACATTAAAGAGCTTTTGATTCCCTGTCAACCACTTCGTTAATCTTCTAAACGACTCAAATCTTAATCACTTCTTCACATAAATTACTGCTAGCTCTTCTTTCTAAGTTTATTTGTCCTCACAGACATGACCAGTCCCATTTCTGCTTGGGCTGGACTGCCATATTCCATCTAAGGTTTGTACAGATGTCTACATTTGTTGACCATTTCTGCCGCACAGTCATGGTGAACCAACTCCTCTCTGAAGAGATTTGGTTCACTGCATGCAGCGCAGATCTAATTTGCCCGTGTAGAACTGACATGTATAGCTGCAAAGTCAAAGCAATAGCAGGCACAGGAGGTTTTACACTTCAGGAAATCAGTAGTTTAATTCAAACCCTAAGACCTGGTAAAAGAAGAGGAACTAATGTGTCCTTATAAATATCATCAAGAAAAATTATTATGTTTGGAAATAAGAAAAAGAAAATGCCATGAAATGAGCAGTTTCTGGAATGAATACTCCTCTCACATTTCAGCTTTGGGACATGCCAAAGCTGTCCCACTCCAGCAGCCAGGGCCACTATTAAGTTATAACCAGGAGGGAAGACAGAAAATGTAGGAGTTAAACAAAGCTGCCAGTGGTTTTAGTTGTATTTGGTGTAGTTCTGCAAAGGTTCTTTAATCAAGGTCACAGCTCATTTTCACACAGAGAGTATTTCATCCATCCAAGACTAGCAGGTTCACGGAGGAATACTAGTTTGCTGCTCTGATTTCAGAGATGTAATGAGGGGATGAGACTTTCCTATCCACAGAAGCTGCAACATTTACAATGCCTCGAAGAACCACCCATTTACGAACTGCCTGTGGATCATGTAGTATCATGAGTCATAACTCTCAGTGTGCAACAGTACAATGACAGACAACACAGGGAACGTATACTGAGTTTGAAGGTTATCAGACAGGGAGAGATGGAGAAAAAGCTTTCTGAAAAAAACTGCGGGACATAAGCAAGTCCAGATTAGCCACAAAGTTTGCTTGCTTATTTTTAAGATGTAACCGAGAAGTATCACAAATGCTGACAAGATACAGACTCTCTGGTCTAAAATACAAGGTAACGCTTGTCTCTTTGCTCAAAAGTCCTTTTCTCCCAAAAGCAGCACATACACAGTGCTCAAAAGATGTTATATATTTATTGTAACAAGTAAGCTCTCTAAATATTCAGAAACACTAAAAGTAGTGTCATGAGATGAAATAATATTTTACATTTAAAAGCAGATAAGCATAAGTAAGTATGAGGGAGTTATCAGCCAAAGAAAATTAGTATCACTTCCACAAGCTGTATGTTGTATGGAAGGAATAATTATAGTTGGTAAAAGTAAACACGGTGGATTGTTCCAACTTTGCCTACTTGGCCACCAGCCCTCAAGAGTTCAGTAGACAGTCTTTTCTCCTAGAAGTAATCTAAATATATGCTAAAATATTTAAATGCTAGAACTCACCATTTTCTTGTCTAACAACTGATCTTAACTGTGAATAGGATGATGTCACTAAGCTAAAAAGGACCTTAACAGGCCATGCACTTCAATGCTTTGCCACGTAAAGCATCATTCACTGCTGCTCCTCATTACAGATAATTCAGCCAAGCTTCTCCCGGGAAATACTTACGAAGGAAACGTCACAAACACTGCAGCCATGCTTTGATGCTGTTAGGAACTCTAATTATCTAATGATCTTCATCTAGATCTTCACTTTGACTACCAAAGCCCGTTATGTTTGTCCACTCTGGACTTGGAAAAGATACAACTCCCTTTATCTTTGCACCCGTATCTTAACATTACTCTGCAAGGTACGTGCTTGGCGCTTCCTGCTGTGCCACCCTCTGGGTCCTTTCCCAATAGCCCACTTTTTTTTTTTTAAAGAAGTGCAACTCCCAAAGCCGCATACAGTATTTTAGCTGAGTTATTATTACTTCCGCAATACTATACTTCTTTTCATACAACCAAAAATGGGTGGTTTTCTTAGCCCTTCCCGAGCAGTCATCTACTGTTGACTCATCTTCAACTTCTCTATTAGTATAACCTCTAAATTCTTTTCTACAGAACTACTGTTCTCTAAACTGCATTTGTATAGCAAGTTATTCCTGCCTGGGTGTAATAACTTTCATTTACTTCTATAAAAAAGCAGGTCTTTTTTTCAGATATGTTTCCTGAAAATACTCATCTGAGTTTACACACTGGCAACCTTTCCCTGCTCAATGCCATTAATTATTTTTCGTCCTTTCAGCCATATCATTAATATTAAAAAGCACAAGATTCGGACGTGACTCACACGGAAGAATTTTTAAACAAAGGCCTGTTTTGACAAGACATTAGTAATAGTTACTCCAAGTACAGCCATTTAGCATTTTTTGAACTGTTCTGTGGTATTTTATTTTCAATTCTGCTTATTTACAAGAGCTCCATGAGAAGTTTCATGTTTCTAGCATTGAAATAGAGTACCTATTTAATGCCCTTCTAGCCATAAAGCTTTTCATGGAAGAAAAAGGGGTTGAATCAACAAGTTGCTTTTAACAAATACACATTGACTACTATTTGTCACATTGACGATTATGTGTTCCCTTCTTTCTTTCCACAGGCATAAAACCACAGGAAACAAAACCACTCCCTAACAACAAAAATCCAAATGTTCAGTGATGAGCCTTTCAAAGGCTCACGATACATACCAATTTTGTTCAAAAATCCAGAGGCATTCACTTCTTAAATAATTCAAATGTTAGGTTTCTAAAATATAAGTTAAAAATAACATTAATTGGCATTTTAAGAATTCAGCTAAAAAAATTATGTCCATCATTTCAAGTTAATTTCATTTTCATGCATGACACACAAGGCTGTACATTGTCTCATCTATGCTTTAAAAAGAGACGGGATTTTTGTTTTAAAAACACTTGAAAAACAAAGTAGTGTGATTTTAAATTTGATCTTCCTTAGGTATATCTCACCTGAAGCGTTACAGTTCTTTTCATCCCTTTGCTTTTCACTTCACTAATCAAAGAAACTAACTTGCAATCTCAGCTATTCTTTAGAAGGTAACATGCTAAAGTTGAACTGAAATACTACCCTAGTCCTTTCAGTTTTGTTCTGTAACTTAACTGCTAATGCACTTTTATTACAAAAACTGATATAAAGTTTTAATTACTGGCTTTGTTATGGTGAGTTTTCAGAGGATGTTTATATACAGAACTCTCGGGTGGCAAGGAATATGAACACAGAAATATTCTCAGTAAGATTACTAAAATCTCCAAAATACACCTAACTCTTTAATCCAAATCTTCCTCAGTTATGTTCTGTCCACTCTTGAACATATCTTTTAAACACAAGTATAGAGAAAACATTGAAAAGACAGATATAACACAGCATTAAGATAAAAGAGCTGCTGGTTCGAAACTTAGTCACGTGCATCTTTAAAAGGCCAAGATGCACGCATACAGTACCTAAAGATTCTGTATATATTATCTAGGAAAGAGTACCTTCAATTTTGCACTGTAAATCTGTCCCAATAAGATACAGTTTTCCAGCTTTGTCAAAGTTAAATGAGTGTGCAAACTTACACACATAATTATTTACATATTACATAGGCAAGGTAAAAAAAATTAATTTGTTTATAAAGATGTTATATATATGCATATATATAATATAATGTTAGATGCACTAGCACAAGTACTCAGAAAGCAAAACATACATAGTTGCCTATTTAAAAAGTTTTAGTTAAATTGTGGGGAAACTTATCCTTTACAGCAGATTTCTATTAATAAAGCAAGAGCAACAAGCATTCCATTTTAAGAAACAGGAGAAAACAAGAAAAATGCCACACTAAATATTTTTGTACATCTTATTCTTTGTATTTGCTATTTGTAGTTATTCTCTTCTATAAAAAGAACGACCTTCCATTAAAGCATTTTCACATAAAACTAAAAAGTATCTTCACTAAAACAGAGTGCTATTCATTAAGTGAACACCAGCTACAGAGGGTGCTTTATAGCTGATACTGTATTGACTGTATTTCCCAGAAGTCTATGAAAACAGACTCAAGATAAGAGTAGACGACATGACTTGCTTCATCTTTGCTGTACCTAGTACACTAGCTCCCCTCTCAGTAGGATGAGTCACCAGCACAGGTTCACTGAAGTATTTAAGTATTACTTAGTATTTAAGACAGGCAGTTTCAAATTTAAGATAACTGAATAAGTTAAAGTCAAATCTGGACATTAGTCACTGTCATTCCTTTGACATGACTGATAACCTGTTATAACCTGCTTTCTATTTGCTGGGATTTTATCCTGAGAATTAATAACTTCAATGAAAGCAGAACTGATGTGACACTGAATTCTAAATACAATGATACTGATGAAAACTTACGCAATAATCTCCTATCAACAAACATGTTACCCTTCAGGGAAAAAAAAACCTAACTGTATGAGGCACATCAAAAGCATTCAGAAAGAGCCATGATGACTTACGTTTATTATGTTTTAATTAGAAAAAATGTTAAAGATATTGCTGGAAAATGGAGGAAGTTGACTGGTTGGAAAAAAAAAAAAGATCAGAAAAAAAATCAGGGACTAAAGAGTCAGACCCAGCCTGTATCTTCACAGTATAAGAATGAACACAAATCATTCCGAACTACAATGCAAAACTAAAATTATTTTTTTCCACCGCAAACTAAAGCGCTGCCAGGACTCTGAAGTCCTGCTGAAGTTGATTTGGAACCAAGCTGCACAACCCTCAACCTCAGCTCAACTCAATCCTGAACCAAACCACAAAGACAAACTGGTTTAGCTCCCTGATTAACAACACGCACACTCCATTAAGAAGTACAACAGCTCTGGAGCTCTGGCGGAACTAGCGTCCTGTAGCTTGCCAATTCTGTCCAGTTAGAGAACCTAACAAACATCCGGATTTATTTTGTTGAATCTTGGCCTTCTGAGCCCAAACCACAGCAAGTTTCCCACTGCGGAGAAACCAACACGGCGAAGGCCTCCTTGAGCTTCTGCAGCCAGGTTCAACGCCCGGAGCCGTGACAGCCACGCAACCACCGCCGCCCGCCCGGAGGCAGCACGGCTCACCCCGGCCTGCTCGTTCCTCACCCGCAGCGCTTCCCCACAGCGCCGAACGCCAAGGACCTTGCGCGGCTCAGGGGGAGGGGGCCGAGGCGGGGAGGGAGGCACCCAGGCACCGGCGCTCCCGAGGCAGCATCAGGAAGGTAGGCAGCAGCCGGAACAGCCGGGGACCCTAAGCGGCTGGGCCGGCCCGGAGGCGCGGGCAGGGCCCCTCCCGGCCGGGCGGGCCGCGGCCGCACGTGGGGGCGGGGACGCGCCTCGCGCCCGCAGGCACCGCCCCCCCCCTCCCTCCCCGCGCCTCGCACCCCCAACCACCGCCTCCTCTACTCACCCCGCCCTCCGAGGGGCCGGCCGGGCCCGCCACCGCCCCCGCCCCTCGGACAGCCCGCGACCAGCCGGGCCCCCTCCCCCCGGCGGGCCCGCCCGCCTCTTGCCGGTTACCTGCCGTCACCGCCCCTCACATCCCCGCCGGGAGGGGCCCCGCGGCCGCCGCCGCGCGCGGACAAAGAGGAGGAGAGGGGGGAGGGGGAGGCCGGAGCGGGCGGTGGGAGGGGCCGGTGCCCGCGCGCTCCACCGCCATGAGGGGAGGGGGGGGACGGGACCGGCAGTGGGGCGCGGCGGGCAACGACGGCGGGAGGCGAGCGCAGACGGCGTCCTGGGCCCGGGCGCCCCCTCCCCGCTGATTCCGGCAGCGCCCGCCGGAAGGGGCGCGGCCCGGCCCAGAGCGAGGCAGCGGCAGGGGCGGGCGCCCCGCCCATCTCGGGTCACGTGCTTCTTCCCGTAGCCCCTCCCCCTCCATTCCGCGGGGGCGTTGCCGTTAACTGCCCCGCCGCCCCCGCGGTCACAGGTGGGCGTCCGGACAGCGGCAGCCCGGGGCAAGGCGGGCCAGCGCTTCCCCCCGGGACCGGGGAAAAACTCGCCGTGGAAAGGGCTCTGCCTTAGCCAGCGTCGGCGCCGGTTTTTCAGATACCCTGTCATGGATGGCGGGCAGCGTCTGGCGGCGACGCCGTTGAGACACAAAGCTGTGTCTAGTTCATTCCCGTGTCCTGCCTCAGGCACTCCCGCCAAAATCCATGTTACCCAGTTTTTACATTCTCACAGAAAATAAATACTTACACTTAACAAACCATACGCAGTAAGGGAAAGAGGCATTTTACAGGGTTGCATAAGTGGCATGGTTTATTAATCTACTTAATTCACACTCTTACTGCTTTACAACCAAAAATGCTTTAATCTCCTATGAAGCAGAATTGATGCACGTGGTTAGACAAATATTTCTCCTCAGTGAAGAGCTTTTGAAACGATCGTAAGAAGCTTCAGACTCCGAGGGCTCTTCGGTTTCCTCAGAACTATTTAAACAAGCTTTACAAAGCTGCAGTGTAACATTGGGTCTAAGTAACCTAACACTGCAAGTGTATACGTGTGGGAGCTCCACATGGAAGACGCAACTCTACATTTTCCAATAGGACGGGACTGCTTTGTCGCATCCCTTGGTGACAACAGTTTCTTCTTCCTTCCTTGGGATTTGTGTTGATATTATAATCTGCACAAGCAGCTGCTTCATTTTCACTAGACTTGGAAACAAAAGCAGAGAAGAAATCTTGGCTTTCCCTCACAGGATACCCATAACAAAGCTATTCCTCATAACATTACCTGCTGCATTGTTTCTCATTAAAAATGGTCCGTCACTCTGTCACAAAAATAAAATTTCTACGCCACTCAAAGCAAATGGATAAATTTTAGGCCTATTTTATGCCCTAAGGCAACATTTCATTCCCCAATTTAAAACTAGCCTAGTATTCATGACATGAACTTTGCACTTGCGAAGTAGTTTTTTATGTGTGTGTGTGTATATATATATATATAAAAATACATTTTTTATATATAAAAACCATATGCAGTTGTTACCTATGTAATTACACAGTAGGAGGCTGGTTTTACAAGACACCAAAACTGTGGAGTCTTTGAAAAACTTCGACAGCTAGTGAAAAGGATTCCTCAAATGGATTAAAAAAAAATTAGCAACTGTACCACCTAAAACAGTAAATGGATCATGTAAGTACCAATATCCAAGACAGTTTAAAGGAGCTAAAGAAATTAATGTGCCTGTGATCATGCCAAATTTTGGAAACACATACACATACATATTTCTGAGTTAAACGGTAATGGTGTCTGAAGCCAGTGAATTTAGTCTTCTCCTTCCACTCTCCTCTGCTTCTACTCTCCTGTCTTCCCAACCAATCTAAAACAATACTGACGAGAATAAACACCTGAAAATATTAACTGAACTCCTTTAAGCATTACAGACTCTTGTGGGACTTCAGTCATTATCTGTTAATCATCTTCCTCATGTTTCTTCAGTTCACGTAACATACTGTCATCTGTTCACACAAAATAAGAATTTTTGTAAGTGCTCTCAATTTGGCACAAATCATTAAATTTTTACTTCAAAGCCAGGGGTTGTGCTCAAAGCATCTCTGAATCATTTACAACAGCACGGTACTTCAGGCATGTTTGCAGAGTATCTGGAAGGAACTCCAAATATCAGAGCGGTGGTGACCTGCCTAACCTAACCCGTTCTTGTCAGGTAACTCAGCAGCGCAATCCATCTTTGTGCTCAATGGATTGCACAAGAGAGGTCAGCTAGTGTAGATACTTGTGCAAGGCTACGGACGGGATGTTTTAGGGCACAGTATCTACTATGTGTATGAACAACTCATAAGATTTAAAAAGGACAAAGAGCAAAAACGCCACCCACACCACCTTGGGAAACATTACTGGGTCAGCAGGTAGCCTAGCTTGTGTTGCACACCGACTGACCCTCGTGCAGGAATTTCCAACTGCGTACACGCAGTGAAGGGGTTGCGATGGAAGCCGCCGCACCCCAGCTGCCCAGAGCTGCTCTCTGGTACACAGCCCCTGGGCAGAACGGTGCCAGCTGGTAGAGATTTAGAGCATCCCACCAGGGTGGTGAATTCAGTGAGGTCTGCCCCTGGCAGAAAATTGAGCAGGGAATCGGGCAGAGTCCTGTAACAGGGTCTCTGCTGGCCAAGTCCCTGCTGCATTTAATGAAGACAGCTGAGCAGAACAAGAAGCCATGTCTGCGAGTCTACTCGTACAACAGTTGCACTGTCACATAGAAGGGACTTAAGAGACCCTGCTTAAGACTTAAGCTCTTCGAAGAAACCCTAGAAAAATCAATGGGACTTTTTTTTTCTTTTGGCACTATCAGATTTTGGTCTTTAACGCTCTTCCCAGATGAACTGTGTGGGTGAGATACATACACTCAGCATCGGTTACGTCCCAGACTTTCAGCGATAACGGTAGTGTAAATGGCATACTTGCTGTCCTGGTTTTGGCTGGGATAGAGTTAAATTTCTTCCTAGTGCTGTGTTTTGGCTGCCTGCCAGGTTAAACCACCACACTTGCCTTCACCACAATGCTGCCTTAAGGCCTAACTCCAGAGATGCACGAGAAAGGAAAGCCTCTCTAGTTTTCTGGTCTATGTACATTGCATTAATACCATCAACACGTTTAAAAATAAAATTGCAATGACATACCAAGTAAAGAATCCATGCCAATCTTTTCCACTGCATACAACATTTTATATTGGAGAGGAGCTAATTTCCTTGTTTAAAAATAACTTTCAGTTTTGACCAGCAGCAATACTGATGCACTCCCTAAAACATAAGCACAAAGACAGGAACCGTTCTTAATCATAAATCCCACCATTAAAAAAAAAAAAACAAAACAAAAAAAACATGCCTGAAAGTCAAAGCCATGTATTTGCCAGTACCTAATATGAGGAGCTAGGAATTTCAGGTGAAGGATTAGATGGGCAGCCACTGTAATTTTCCAAGTGATTCTTTCTGCAGGAAGCTCTCGTGACAGTAAATTAGACTGGCGACACAGACTCCCTTACAGCTGTTACCACTCGATGCACACCCAACTGTGGAGTAGCAGATCTTGAAATAAAAGCTCTAGCAAGTAGCCAATGTACAGGAACGCATGCACAGAGCACATGATAACCCTTAAGACACAGTTTGAAGTGACTCAGGCCCCAACAAACATTTCTGCCAGAGAAGCGTTCATTTTACCTGTTAGCAAACTTCAGTACAATAAAGACATTAAAACTCCAGCTTGATGGTAGACACCACTATACAACAACTGAGCCCTGATCTTACCCATGAAAGAATCTGTTACTCTCAGTAAAAGCAGAGTGCTATTTTATTAAAGGGTAATGGAAATAGTTTGGGCTTAGGAATTGAGATTAGGCTGTACAGCATCTAGATGTGTGGGAAACTGATTCCCCCCCCCCCCCGTGTGATAAAGAGGAGGAGTCACGAAACAAGCGTTGAGCTAGAAATAAATCATTTATTTTAAAACAATACAGGTTAATAAATAGATTAGTTATCAGAAAACTTAATAAATAGCCTTTTATAATTTACACAAGGCAAATACAACATGCCTATAACTATTTCTTAAAAAGCAAAGAGAGTAAGCTTGACTTGTAAGCCATTAACAAATCTATATGTACATTATTTGAAAGCTAATAAAATAAACCATTTTTATGTAATCTGTAGTAACTATATTGCAATAACATTGAAGCAACCAAACCTGACACTTACATTTGTTGCTGTCCACCTTTTCCCCATATCCCATTAGGACTATTTTTTACATTCCAGGAAATAAAAAAAAAAAAAAAAAAAAGAAGAGAGAGAACGTTCCACCGTTGAAAAAGGATTTAACTTAAAAATACCCCTTTTGTGTAATACTTTCCACACTGTAGAGCAATTGTCTAGGGGTAGGGGGGTGGGGAGGGAACCACAACAAAAAACAATTGAAAAAATTATTTGCAGCTTTTAAAAAAGATTTCTTAATCCATAATATTTCAACACTGCTGTCTGAAACTCTTGGGCACTAGTAATAATAACTGTTGACATCATTGGTGCCTACTAAAATTCTGCATCACTTAAGCCCATATTCAGTAGCACCAAAGAGTTATTACGAAGACTAATCTCTGTAAAGAAAAGATAACAGGTAATAGATAAACATTTGATAACATTTGATTTAACAGTAAAATTTCTGCAGTTGCACCATCTCAAGACAACTGAGGAAGATCTGTAGAATCCTTGATGGTTTATATTTATAAAACAAGAAGGTGAGAGGGGTATAACGTGCAAAGAATGGCCCATTTTAAGCACCCCATATGTAATAACCCCAAATCTTCCTTCAAATACAACCCCGTTTTTTAAATAAAAAGGAAAGCTAAATCTCAGATTCTAGTATTTCAACAAATAAAATCCAGTGTTTTCATTTTTCAGTGCTAGTTACTTCAGAAAAATACATATGTTTATATAAACCCAGATTATTAATAGGAAGCCTCACTTGTCAAACTGTGATATGACAGGTTATTATTAATGTTAGTTGCAGCTCACTAATAAATAGGCTCTATTTACACATACAGAGTCCTGGAAAGTCAATACAGATAACTTGTTTAGATTTTTTCTTTTTTACATAAGTAAGATGTAACAAATTTTTTTTTGGTTGTATCAAAAAGGTTTCTATTCTCCTACTGAACATTTGAGGGATTTTTGTGTTTCACACCTAAGAAAGATAGTGACTGACACATGTAAATCCTCTACAGACTGAAGGGATAATGATCAAAGAGCTACCTTCAAGTGAGTACCAAGTAAATATGTTTGACAAGTATTAATAGGAGCCAGACATACGGAGGGAAACGCCTTTCACATCGATTTGAATTTAATTCAAATGCATCCCACCCCTGTAATGAGTCCACTTTTTGTATGTATAGCCTCTCCCACTTCTACTTTGGAATCGGAACTGTGAAGTCACCTGGCTCGTAGCTATTGATAGACGTAACGCAAAGAGAACGTGAAAAGGGCAGACCCATGAGGGACACCAAAGCTCAGGAGACAACTATGCACATTTGCTCCCTGAGATGATGGAACTCAGATATCTGTCTTATTCAAAGTGCTTACTTGTCAAAGGGGTGAAAAAAAAAGAGGGAATGGGTAAAATTCAACAATGTCTCCTTTTAAATCAGAAAAGCAATGGGACTAAAAGGTAGGACACCTAGAACGAGGAGAGTGTGGGATGGAGGGGAGAAAAATCATACCAACAGTGACAACAGAAAATGCTAATACATTTCTAAAATTAGAACCGAACCAGATCCAGGTACAGCAGAACTCAAAAGAACACTGCTGCATACTGAACAAAGTAGCAAAAATAAAGGTTTCCATTATTTAGCATTCATGATGTAAAAGGCTGCAGATATAAATGATGCGCAAGGCCACGAGAATTTCTTTCACCTTATGTGCTGGCTTTTGACATCTCTGTTTTAAACAACAAGGTTAACTAGACATTTCTAGAAAGCTCATCACAGATGAGGAGCAGCTGGGGAGAAGAGAAGAAACCTATGCAGACATTTATCAGCTGTAAGGATGGTCAGAGGACCACAGAACACGGCTGCTACTTTATTCTTACTCTGCATAGTGAATGCTTATCAAGTAAACTTGGGGGGGGGGGGCAGAAAATGGCACGGTTTAGACAGGGCAGTCAAGTTATTTTGGATCTAATATTCACTAATAATTTGCATACGCACCTAACATACTAGGATAGGCACTTTCTAAAAAAATAGGAATGAATTTTAAAACAAAACAAGACAAAAAAATATGGCCAAAGGAGGACTAAGATGGGACCACAATCATTTCCATTCTGACCTAAAGATTTTCACAGAAGTCTTCAGAGATTAAAGGCTAGTACAAAACTAACATGCAACTCATGAACTCTGAATTTGAATTTTGAAAAGACAGCTTGACTGCTTCAGAAAATATTGTTTTAAAAAGTAGGTCACTATAGATCTCATAACCTATGTACAATTCCAGTTTCAATCAGAAAAAAGGGAATTAATATGTCAAAACATAACTGTCTGCTGAGAACCAAGATACCATCTTCCAATCAATAATGGACAGAGGTTAGTTTTAACCAGCTTTCATAGTCCAATTCCCCTCATCTACATTCTACAACTTTCTAGAAACCATACACAATATTTGAAAATCCATGAAGATGGCCTTTTCCCTGCTAGCGCTATTTTATTTCACCAAGATACCCAGTTTCCCTGCTGGCCTATAACAAACCTACGTTTCTGCCAACTCAGGGTCATTCCCCCCCAGTCTGAGTTATAAAACAAGCTTCCAGACGATATAGCGGGGCTCTTACTCCCTCAGAACAGTCCCTTCAGAATACTAAATCTTTAGGATTCACTGTTCACGATTATTGCTGCCATCTGAAGGGCTTATAACATTCCTTTTAAATGAAAACGGAGGCTGAGTTTTAAGGTAACATTAATTCAGGTCCACAAAAAACATCATGAGAGTGGACAGTATTACTCCCCATTAATCAACGTCCACATTCCTGTCAGCCAGCCACAAAGCTACATGCATGATTTCTTGATAAAGTGTCATGAACTTTTTCAAGTACTGTCTTGTAATCACGGTGGGGTTTTTTGTTTGTTTCAAGAGATGTTCTGAATTAGAGATGTTGAGTTCCACTGCACCCTTCCATTTTTGTACTGAAACGGAAACCAACGTTCATTACTTTTCAGCTTTCCTTACGAGTTTTTGACTCGTGATGTTTTAACTACCAAATACAAGTAGAACTTGAAAATTAGCTATTTCTTTGACATATCAATACTCTCTAAATGGTTTAACGGAACAGTTCAGAATCATTCCAATCATAGCTTAAGCTGTCTGTACTACTTGTCAAAATATTACGGCTGAACTGTTCACACAGGTCTGTAAATTACAGATCTGGATGTATATCCCTGTTGGTTATCTGAAACTCAGCTCTCTGAATGCCTAGGCTTTTTCAGTCTGTAACCTCCTTCTCCCACCTTACAAGAGGAACAGACCATCTTTTTTTGAGCTATGAGAAATCTCATGCTCTTCCCTCTCAAGTTTTCTGTGGTCCCTCCTTATTAGCTACTTCACAAAATGGTTTCCTGTATTTAGTGACTTAACTAAAATAAAGGAATGCTGGACTGCTTTAAACAGTCCTCCCCTAGATTACCTCTTCCCATTAGGACTATGTTTTTCAGAAGCTGTCAAGGCATCTAAGGGTTTCAGTTCAGGTTTGTGAATTCTTTCAAAAATGTGGGGCTCCTTCTGGATGCTTTATGTGTTTAGAATTTGAATACAGTCCAATATTATAGACAGTGAAATTGGATTATTAAACCAGTGTAGGCCACCTGAAACAAATACATTCACATTTATGCAGTATTTTTGGATTACAAAGGCACTGAAATAGTTCTGAGCTGCTTACAAATAAGCCACCATACAGGCAATGAGTCTGTGCATCATTTCCACATCCTTCACAGTCTTTCTGTCTGCTCTCAATTAAAAACTTTCAGATGAATGTGGTATGTCTTAATGCACATAAGTTACAAAGAAAAATGCACACCTGGACACTACCATCAGCTGATAAGTAATTAGTGAAAGATTTTTAAGGGTCCACTACTCTGTGTAAAGAATTCAATTTAAAACTCCCCAGTGTCTTCACCGCATGGCAGACCAAGTTGCCGAGACAGTCACTAAAAAGGACAAATCTGCAGTCCATGGTTCAACCAACATTTGTCTCAGAATTCACAGCCTTGACGGTGAACACATTGCTATATTGAGATTAACAAATTGTTCCACTCACTTTTTTCCCCCATATTTTAAGGTGTACATCACTCATGAATGGTGTCAGATTGAGTGCATTAGAAACTGATGTTCTCTGCCCACAGAAACGGTACCTCAGAAGCCACAATACAAGCTTTCATACACAGGTCTGTCAGAATATCGCCAGATCTTTTCTGATGGATTACCTTTTACAGTAAGGAAATACATCGGTCTCTATGCTGACTCAATCAGTGGTTCCAATTAAGGTCATTTATTGTGTTGACTGGGGTAGACGGACAACTGTTCCTTTGAAACTGGATGGAGGCCTCCAATTCATTTCACGTAGGCCACCAAATCGTCAGAGGGTAACTACCAACCTGAATCATATTTGGATCAGTGACCTGGAAATGAAAGGCTCTGCATCCTTCCCTGAGCCATCCAGTTTCCCCTCAAAAAATATTTTAATCTGTCTTCATGTTAGGTTTATTTAAATCCCCGATATTGAAGTTGAATTCCTTGAAGACTTGTATGAGAACAATTCCAATAGATACTGTGGTGAATCCACAAGCCATTCCCAAGAAATCTACCACTCCTACATTACTCCATTCCCTGAAAAGGATGGCTGAAGCCAGCAGGACTAGGGTGGTAAACACAACGTAGTAGATGGCACCAAACACAGAGGAGTCGAAACATTCCAGTGCCTTATTGATGTATCTGAACTGAATGATAATGCTACATCCTAATACTGCCAGAAGTACCAGGCAGAGGTACAGAGCCCTTTGACTCGAGGGGTTATTGTGAAAGATATCTTGAGCAGCCAGCCCAATGCCTTTTGTGCTGGGAACAGTGAAACTGCCCAACAGAGAGCAAATACTGATGTAAACCATGATATTAGTAGGTCCATGAGCTGGGGCTATCCAGAAGATAAGCAGGAGAAGCATTAGCAGCACTATGCAGAGATAACCCACGAAAACTGGAAAACAAAAAGAAAACAAGATAATAGCAAGGTGAGAACTCTTGGTCTTCTAAAGATTTTGGCAGGCAAATCATGTCATATCAGTGAACTTCAGATATACACCAGGATTAAGATTTGCTATTGAATATAGATCCGAATCACTGAGCTTTTAGAGATGTTGTGGGCATCTGCAACTGATGACGTCATGTTCTTTGGGTAAAACAAAGCACCATGTAGCAAAATACACACTGTTGCACATTTGAACTGGATTTAAGATGGCTTTTTTTTTTTCATTCTCTCTTCCATCAAGATTATGGTCCTTAAAGCCCCCTATGACAGCAGTGATAACACCTCATTAATAACCAGTTCAATAAAGCATGGTGCGTGGATCTAGGACAGAGCTTAAACATGAAGTTAGATCCCATTAAGGTGAGTAGGGAGAGTTGGAAGAACTGGGAGGCCCTATCATTTACATTATAGCATCAGTACACAGATTAGACTGGTGAAAAACATTTCATGCTTTACAGTTTTAAAGAAACATATTTCCAATTCCTTTTGGTCAGATTGAAATGGTAAATTTAGACCAGGGTATTTGTTTTCTTTTCTTTGTTTGCACTTTTTTTGGATAGCTGATGTTATTAGGTTTGAGTTTCTCCCACCTAAAGCAATTGAAGGAAATAACAATAGTTGGCAGTTTAGCTCATGCAAGAAAAATAAAAGTGGGTCTGGCACGTATTAGCACTAGTCTGTCCCCTCCAGGAGCTAGTGGGGCTTTACATTCTCTGTGAGAAAGAACAGGCACTTCAGCATATGTCTTAACAGCGTATTTCTACACACCTTTATTGTGCAAAGAAATCTGCTGGGAACATAACTGGTATCTAGTGTAAACATTTAATAAAAAAACAAATGCAGAGTTAAAGAACAAAAGACAATCAGTATTTTTTGTTTTGTATAAAACAACTTAAATTGAGACCCTAGAATTATACCTTTCATCTCTAAGTAGCAAGATACACTTTTTCATAATTTTAGAAAAGTTCAAATGGCCATTGTTCTGAGCTTGCTGTGCAGGATAACATTTTCAAAAGTATCCACATTTTCCTTTCTGCAACATGTATCAATAAATCTGACAGTACCAAGCACAGCAAGGCACAGTCTTCCCACAAAAAAGCTGTACTGGCTTGCCTCTGTCACATCATGGTTTCTTCAGAAGTCAATTTTCCTACCTGATGGAAGCGGTAAGCCTCTTCCTCCTGAGTGCTCTTGATCACTCTCACAAAATCATTGAGTTAATAAAAGAACAAAGTACCTGGATTTGTAAGCTTCTCTTCAAGCTCAGCCTGAGTTGTTACACTCTCGGACTTTGGAGAATGGATGATGAGAACAACAGACCCAGCGCAGCTCAGCAAACATCCCAGCTTGCCAAGAATGTTCAGTTTTTCTTTCAGTAAATAAGAAGCTAAAATGGACCTTTCACAAAGAGGAAGAAAATTGGAAGTTTGACTACATCCTGTTAATAATGCTCCAACAGTGATGTCCCACATGCATTTCCCTTTTAAGGAACGGTATCAAATGTCGTTGGATCCTCAAAATGCATTTCTGACTTATCTTAGGAAAGATTCATCCAGTCTCAGTCTTAATCAATTCTTGATGTTTCATCTCAGGAAAAAAAACCCAAACAAAAAAACAACAAAAAACCCAACCACAACATCCCCAAAACCAACACCAAATCACCACCTCCAAAAAAACCCAAACCCCAAACCAGGCATCTGGCACCCAAGGCAGATATCTACCCGTTAACAATTTGGCTGTCATGAAGCCCCATTTTATAGGTGCTACGCAGTCATGAGATATAAGTGGTCCTTGGTTACAAAGATCACAGGGCTCAGCTCAGACACGTAGTTGACCGAAATACACAAAATTATGTCGCCTAGGATAAAATGATAGGTGTTAAGTAGAGCACCATCATCGCTGTGCTTCGTGGTGTATAAAACTAAGACAGCTGTGAAGCCCACACAAAGCAATCTGCACTCAGAAGTGGATGACCAGGGCAGCCAGAGACATCGTTCAGCAGCCAACAGTAGGCAACAGAAAAATCTCCAGGCAATGCACAGCTTTGTTTTTAAAGAATTGTACTTTTTCACTGCAGTAGGTTCACAACTGTAGTTTAGCTATTCACCAAACATTTTAGTTGCATATGAAACTCCTTTTAGGAACACTCACTGCCTTTTTTGTTCCCTCCCTTCACATGAGCATAACATTCAAGAAGCTGTGGGCATGCATATGCAAGGGACTCCCACTTCAGGAAACGGGGCCAAATCCAATTAAATGAAAATCAGCCTCAATAAACACATGTGGGTCGGGATAGCAGGGGAGAAAAAGAATGTGAGACAAAAGGACAGATCTACATACTAAGGGAACTGTGAATAAGAGAGTAAGTAGAATAGTCCAGATCAACTGCAGTGAAAGGGGGAGAGGGGGGAAAAAAAAGGAAAAAAAAAAAAGAAGAGATGTTTATCTGTTCCGGATCATAGTGATAGTTAAAGCAGAAGGTACTCAGGAGCCTTTTCTTCACCATTGCCTTTGCCCCCACCCACTCCCCCACCGCCACTTTGCTGGGGGGAACAGGAATAGCTGACATTATAACACATCATTAACACTCATAAGCCTGACATCTTCTCAGTGGACCTCCGGTGACCACCGAGTCTCTCTGACATTTTATTAAGTAGCAACAACGTTAGATAAGAACAAGAAAAGCAAACTCTTACCCAAATGGAACGCCAAGAGCTCCCAAGGGCGTCACTAGCACAGTTGGGACTGCAGTGTAGGCCAAGAAATTCCCTATTTGACCCAGAGCCACTGTCAAGAGAACCAGAAATAAGCCTTTAAATCCCTTTGTAAAAAGAAGCAATGAAAACTTACCCAATAGTGTTTGGGAAAGACTGACCTAACTGGAAAACAGATGTTACAAATTTGCTTAGCTCTGTTAATTTTGCACTTAAACAAAATGGCGGGAATTCTTCTATATTTTTTAATTATTTTTTAATATAGGATTTATATTTGCCACACAAGAAGATCCAAGAGGACACAGTAAATAATCTCATTTGGAACTTCTTTTAGTTGAATATAAAGAAGACTATGAATTAGAAACACTCGTGTGTTACACTCAGGTATCTCAATATTACACTCAAATATTTATATGAGAAGGGCTAAAAGTATATATAACCCATGATTTCAGCTTTAAAACGTGCATATGTGTAACACGAATGCACTTCGTTATAGCTCCTAACAGCAGTGTTACCTTTTGGGGGGAAAATAAGGACAGTACTGAGGAAAGGAATCTACTAATGAAATACGAAGCACATGCATAAGGGCTCTTCAATATACAGTAGACCACATCAGATTTTCACACCACTATATAACATCAAAAGTAATTCCTGACCACTGTAAAAAGAACAGACCCCTGACGAGTCACAATAAGAGCCTCACAATCTTATTTTTTTCCTTCCCCCAATAAAAGCAAATTCCAAGATGTACCACACTATTGCACATCACAGCTGTGATAAACAGTTTGTGCGTTCAAGTTTTCAGTTAGAAAAGAAAAGCTGGATGGTTTTGCAAGTGCTGGCAAGTTTGTAATAGGTCAACGTGATGCTCGCATAGTTACAGGGTCTGTGGTAACTGGCAAGAACCTTGAGACTGCACACAAATTACATACAGCTCAAATTTCCAGTTGATGTTAAGAGCCATTATCAGCATTTAAAAACATTTCAAGAATCCAAGCTGTCTTTACGCTCAGGCTGGCATTGCCCTCCACTATCAAATATCGTTACCATCATCCTGGTCTTTACACCTGCAAAGCACTGTGCAAACATTTAATTTACCAAATTAGCTCACATTATCAGTAGAGCTGAAAACCTCTGTAAGCTACAGGAAACACGAAGGAGACAAACAAACTTACAAAATGGCAGAGTGTGGCAAAATTATACTAATTCAATTCACTGAGGCTTCTTCTACGTGCAGGAATGAGCCAGAGAAGTTAGTAAGCAGCATTTCTAGAGCACAAGAGTCAGTGATGGTCTCCTCAATTCTCCCTGCCCCTGGGAACAGAGTAACTCAGCTATCAGCCTCGGGAATGTTTTTCAGCAGACGTACGTGGCAACTTTGGCATTATCTTCAAGGCATCTGAAGGCACTGGGGCAGATCTTGTACGGAGGATGGGACACAGCTAGCAGGCTGTGTTTCTGCAGATTACATATATTTCCAAGCGTCTCTGACAAAAGGTTGCTTTTTTTAGAGGTCAGCTGCCTTAACTTTCTGTTGGAAGAACCAACACCGATCCATAAATTAGGTCTCTGAATCTTCGGTCAAACTGCACATATTGTAAGGCAACTGAACTTCCCAGAAGTTTTCAGTATCACCATGGAGTAATAGTAACAGTCTCTTACCACCACAAATGACAGACCAGGACTAATTAAGACCAATTTAAAAAAAGAATCTCAGTAATTGTTACCATCTACCTGATGTTGAGGACTTTTGCTGCCAACCTATCCAGTCCTCTCTGGATAGAAATTCCTCTCCAGATACATCAATGCTGTAAGTCCATTCATGGCTTCAGCTCTTGAAGGCACATCAAGCTTTAAGCTTGCTAAAGGAGCGCAAATATCCCCAAAGTTATTGCAACACAAAACTTGGCGCACACTGCTATGTCTACATTAGCAAGGAGACCAGGAGTAGAACCGTACAGCAAAAGATGTCTGCTCTAGGCACGTCTGGGGTTCTATGTCAGTCCAACTTCAGCCTGCTCCCACGGACTGAAAGTCTATTCGCAGCTAGTGCGCCTTAGGCATGTTCCTAGGGTGCATCTTCCAGCCTCGTTTCATCTTCAAGTCCAGTTCAGGAGCTCCAACACTGCTCCACAACATGAAAGAAAGCCCAAATCCGTGGAGACAAACAGGAGATTCGTTTCACAAGCGCATTCCCCATCTGTGATAAAACGCTAACAGATGTATCCACTATGAAAACCAGCCACATCTATGCTATCAAAATCTGCACTGAAACTAATTAATTAGCCAATTAATTAGTTTAATGCTCATTGAAATACCTGTACGCATACTGCAATCACTCTTTTGACTTTTAAAAAAAATCCCTTAGCAGAATCTGTAGCCCTTCCTTTGAAGTCTTCAGTAATCCAGTGGATCCCAAGGCCCCAAAATGGTTAGGCAGTGTTATGCCAAGTCAGCATGCCAACACAGAAATGCTTGTTCACCATCTGAACAAATATTGTGAAAACAAGTTGATAGAGTTTATGTGGGTTTTGTTAGTCATCCAGACTCCAAATTCTCTGCTTGAGAAAATTTTGTCAGCTGTTATAATTTTGCCCAGATAACTGGGCATAGTGCTAATTCCCCAAAACATCGCCTTTCTCTGCATCCCATAGGTGCCTACCTGGCCCTTGCTATTGCTGTTCGTGACTCTGTTGCAATTCTGAATCTATAATATCCTTAAGCAATTCTTCCCTTGGTTCCTCTGTAAACTTACTGAGGCTTTGTTTTGAAATACCTGCACCTAGCTACTGGACAAAGGCCAACTGATACCATTTCTTTCAGCTATTTTGCCTTCATTCAATTCTGTCAACTGTTTTAAGCATAAAATCATTTTCTTTGATTCACCAAGATAAACTCCTGTAATAAGACCTCTCTTATTTTAACTCCTTCTGCTCGGAGATTCAAGACTGGAGCCTCACGAGCGATAAACAGCAGTGATCAGTGCACGGATTTATTGCCACTTAAGCAGTAGTGATCGTGGCAGAGGAGGAAGCTGACAAAGTACTACTTAAACTCAGGTTAAATTAGCTGAGGACTTTCCTCTGAAGCTCTGGTGGCTTCTACACTTCTTGTGAACTTTGTCCTTCAAGGGATCTATCAGTTTCCATTCCTTTTGCATAGTTTGAAGACAACAACAACAGAGACTTACCTTGTTGCCACAAAACAAGGGGCACAACTGGATGCATATACTTCTCAGAAACAGCGTCAGAACATTTCCAAATAATTCGCAAAAGGTTGGGTTAGAGTCTAAAAGTGGGGTCTGATTTTAAGCTTGTGGGTAGAACTAGGGCTGAACAGCAAGAGGAGAAAGCTAGCTGTTCCCCATGCTCTGGATTCACATCAGAGAGTGAACTTAGCCTGAGCAGAGTTTACAAAGATACTAAGAGTGAAATTACACTGATCTCATAGCAGCACCACACAAGGCTTCACATTAATCTCGGAGATTAAAAGCAAAACTGAAACTGTATCTGTCAAACCAGAAATCAAAAAGGATTTTTTTTTTTCAGTTGAGGCTGGCTAAGTGCTTTCTGATCTAAAAACATAACATGTGCTCAATGAGCCCTTTTGTGCAGAGCGACAATTTCTTATTTAGCTTTGACTTTTATTAGAAACTGAGCGGACCAGCGCAATCCAGAGACACAAACGGTGCAGGAACCCAGAGTCAGAGCAGCGCACGGCTGCCAAGGGCTCCAAGTACCAAACGGTTCAGAAATCTGGACAGACTTGGGATTGTCCCAGCTCTTTGCCTTCTCAAACACCATCAGAGACGGCAGCCAGAGTGAGAGTTTACTGAGGGTAGGGTATTTCTGAGGGATGGGAATTTCGTGACAAGTGAGAGTGAGATTCAAGATAAGAACCCAGATTTCCTGATGTCTCATTTCACCATCTAACCGCAACTTCTCCCTTCAAATAAAATCAGACCTTTTAAGATACTTACTTGCAATAGTGCCAGACCACCATACTATATCTGTTAAGTACGAAGTACCTGAAAGAGGAAGCATAGGAAGACGTATTAGAAAAATATGAAATTGCAATATTGGAACTAGAAAATAGAATAATTTCAACAGTCTCAACTATTAAGGACCTTCATCTTCACCCTTCTCTTCAAGGCAACAGAGTGGGAGGAAAACAAGAGAGAAGGTGCTCGGATTTGGCCTAAGTGTCCAGGTTGGACCTTCTTAAGACAACATATTAAGTCAGAAGTTCTGGTTTCCAGTGAAGTACCTATGCGATGCTAATGTGGTATTACTTAGAAGAGTGTCCAAAATGCCACCAAATGCTTCTGAGGGTGCCACTTATACATACATGTTAGGACCACTACTAAGAGAATGGGAAACCTATGGAAACAAAACATGATTTGGATCAATTCGTTTGGTAATACAGCCTCAATGAAATTGTATCCAAGAAACTGTAGCAGAGAAATTGTTTTGGCAAGCAGTTTTGGCAGTACCAGAGCGTGGACCAATCCTCCTGCATTTCAGCATTGGAAAATGCTACGACTGAAGCTTCTGAATTCCTGACATACTGCCACATTTCAAAGAGAGGAGTAAAAACCCTGGATTGTCCCTTAGTGTCTCCTAAGCTCAAGGATGATTATTTTCATCGTCAGATTACAGGCTCTTGCCTTGGGATGCACCAGGGGAGCCTGTGCACCACATTTTGTAAGTTCTGCTTCTGTGGAACATCAAGGCTAATGACCGCTTGCTAAACTAAAGCCTGGCCTCCACGAGCACAACCTTGGCATCACGCTATGCTCTTACGTTCTGCTCCTCTTTCTAGCAATTCAGCTCTGCATTTATTTGGTAAGATGCTCTCTCAAGAGCTGCTGGAGCAATAGGCAATATTGTACCTACCCTGAAATCCCAAATGAAAGAAAAACACAGTAATCTATAACTCTGGAGACGTATAAAATATTAAGCGCTTGGAAATCACACTACATAATTGAAATGAGATGAAAAATGACTAATGAAAATGGCCAGCTTTAGAGTGGGTGTAATCATTTTTTAGACTTTTGTTATTGCATATAAAATAAAAACACTCTTGGGGGCACAAATTATAGAAAATATTGACTCAAGTAAGATAACTTTGCAAAATATTTGTCACCCGCTGCTGTTTCTAACTAAGCAAGGATTACTAATTGCATTGATATTCTATTACTGATTCAACAGAGAAGACAGAAAAGACTTGAAAAGTGCCTCCTTGTTAATTATACAACACCTACCGAAGCCAATGGAAAAAAGACATCAGCGGACACTGACGATCTCAGGCTTACAGCTCCGACTGCTAGATTCAAGGCAGAACCTCACTGCTTCACAACATTTAATAGACAGAAACAGAAGGTATTTGCCTGGATGTCTCCACACGGAGCACGGCAATAGGAAATACTACGAATCACTCGGCACGATACACAAATAAACATCAGTAATGGCTTCAAAACAGGATGTTTTAGAGCTGCCAGCACTGAGAAGGCAGGCACACACCCATCACCCACTTAACCCAGTGCTCCACTGAAAGCTGTTCAGGAGTAATTAGACCCAACTATACTGCAAAATGGAAACTTCTCCAACTGCCTTGGGATGGAAAGTCATTCCTCTCTCGCGCGTTTTCTCATTGTTTCCCTTTCTGCTGGTTTTGGCTGGGATAGAGTTAATTTTCTTCACAGCAGCTAGTATGGGGCCATGTTTTGGATTTGTGCTGGAAACAGTGTTGATAACACAGGGATGTTTTTGTTATTGCTAAGCAGTGCTTACACAGAGCCAAGGCCTTTTCTGCTCTTCACTCCACCCCACCAGCGAAGAGGCTGGGGGTGCACAAGGAGTTGGAAGGGGACACAGCTGGGGCAGCTGACCCCAACTGACCAAAGGGGTATTCCATATGACGTCATGCTCAGCATATAAAGATGGGGGGAAGAAGAAGGAAGGGGGGACGTTCGGAGTGATGGCACTTGTCTTCCCAAGTACATTACGCGTGATGTAGCCCTGCTTTCCTGGAGATGGCTGAACACCTGCCAGCTGATGGGAAGTAGGGCATGAATTCCTTGTTTTGCTCTGCTTGTGTGCGCAGCTTTTGCTTTACCTATTAAACTGTCTTTATCCCAACCCATGAGTTTTCTCACTTTTACTCTTCTGATTCTCTCCCCCATCCCACCAGGGTGGGAGTGAGCAAGCAGCTGGGTGGGGCTTAGTTACCCACTGGGGCTAAACCATGACACTTTACAAAAAAAGATTTGTATTTATGATGCAAACATGATCTCTCTGTGGACAATAAAAATGGATTACAGCCATCTTGGAGGGAAAGGGAGACTATGCTTGCAAAACAGTAGTTTGTCTGAGGCCCTTAACCGTAAGGTCATTGCAGAAAAGGCAAAATAAACTTGTTCGATCAGGCTGCCAGCTGGTAGTAATATAGTTGCAAGCTTGCTCTGCCCCACTGCATCCACCCTGAACATGCTAGATGCAGTGGGCACTGGAAATGCACTGCTGCTCTAACGCTAACCATCTCAAATACATATATGTGTATATATATATTTACATACACACACATATACAGAGAAAATACCTAGCATGTCCTAGTCACCAAAAAGGATTTTTCATAAGAAAGAGTTCCCAGAACCTATGGACACATGCTCACACACCCCCAGACACTATCACTATCACCTGCAAAACAAATGGCTATTGACCGCAGAAAGACAATTAAAAGGTCTCATGCAACCTGTGTTTACAACTTTCCCCTCACATAAAAGCATGGTATTAAGAACAAATAAATATATTGCATTTTCCTATATTCAAAGCATCAAGATGCAACTAGCAAAATGCTATTCAGAGGCTGCATGCTTTGGAGAGCTCCAATTTCAGAATAAAATACAGAAAATCTTCATACTCTGTGAATTTACAGCTTTGTTTTGGCTAAACTGTCTAGATAGCACAGTCAGTTCCTGAACATGTTCATCTCAGAAAACAATAATGAGGTATGGGATTTCAGTATAAAAAGAAAAAATTAGTGATTTCATGTAATTGGTGTGCCTTTCTTTTCTACAAAAGGAAACCACCACGTGACCGATGTAACTTGTGGTGTGTGTCTGTGGAAGGGCTAGAATAAACAAGTGACAAGATGTGCTGGTGCTATTCACGGCACGAAACTCTCTGAGCCAGAGAAATGGATAGAAAAGACCTACAAATACATGAAAATACCGCAAGAGAAACCTATGTACGCACACGCACCTACACACGGGTCCCCGGGACTGTATTACAGTGTGACGGAAGACCAGCGAGCAGGCCGTACATCGGGAAGCTGTTGCTGATGACTACGCTCTATACACCCTCACTGCTCTCCACCTGCCGCCTCTTCGGTAATTTATCACATCCCTCACGCCGCGCTCCAGTCATCGACCTCTGATGTCAAACACGCTTAAGGTGACACGCTAAGGCCGGCTCCCCCGCTCCAGCCGCCTGGAAGGTGTCCCCCGCTTCAGGCGACACCGTGACCCCCCCCAGGCAGAAGGCCTGCTAAGACCCGGGGGTGACTGTCATCCGCGCCCGGCCGCGCTCCCACGGGACGGGCTGGGCCCCGCAGCACCCACACCCCCCCCGCCCCGGGCCGGCCGCTGCCGCAGCGCGGGGCAGCCGCGGCCCTTCCGCGGGGGCGAGGGGAGGGAGCGGCCCCGCGGGAGGCCGGGCTGCTCGCGGGGTGGGGGGACCCGTCCCGCACGGTGCCGGGGGCGATGCTCCGGAGGCCGGGGAGGTTACCGGGGGGCGGCGGCGCGGAGGGGAGAGGGAGGCTGGGGAGCCCCGGCAGGGCGCTCCCGCCCGCCGCCGCCGCAGCGCCGGGGCCCCTACCTCGCCCGCGGGCCCGCACGATCCCCTTCTTCTGCAGGACGAAGGTGGAGCCGTTCACCAAGCTGGAGACCACGGCCACGCTCAAGCCCAGCGACACGGCGGCGGGGCCGGGGCTCTGCGCTGCCCCCTCGCCCGCTGCCGCACCGACCGCCATCCGCATCGCCCCGCCGAGAGCTGCTGGCACGGCGGCTGCCCGGGCCCAGCGCACCCGGCAGCGGCTCTGCGCCGGGACCCGCCCTGCGCTGCGCCGCGCCGCGCCGCGCTGCGCGACCCGCCCCGCGGGGGCGGCTCCGGGCGGGCACCGGCGGCAGCCGCGGCTCCTGGCGCCCGGCCGGCGCGGGGATGGCAGCAGGATGACGTCATAACAATGGCATTTCTCCCCCCCTCCCCGCCGCCGCCGCTCTGACGTCACGGCTTTGCGCCGCCCTTCTCCGCGCTGGCACCGCGGGGGGCGAGGTGGCACCGGGCAGAGAGCTGCCGTGCCGGCCCCACTGCCGCTGCTGGCGATTTGCAGCGTTTTGGGGCGTGGGTGGGGGGAGTCCCCGGCGTGGGGAAATGCGGAGCAGAAGCTGCGGTCCCCGCAGGAGGGAGGTGCGAGCGTCCGTGGGCAGGGGGGCGCGGGAGGACGTGAGGATGCGGGAGGATGTGCAGAGGGATGCGGGACAGGGCGATGCAGCAGGACAGAGGGATGCGAGAAAATGTGCAGGGGGACGTGGTCTGCAGGAGGACAGAAGGAGCCCCGCCGGGCCAGGGTTTCTGGTGTGGGAGCAGCGCTGCTCTCCAGCGCTCTCTCTTTCCCTTGGGGTTTTTAAAATTTGTGTCGGCTCCCTGCTCCGGCCAAGAGCCCGGTGCGTTGCAGCGATCCGAAGGCCAAGCAGGGCTCGAGGCCACCACTGCAGCCCCCACCCGTGACCCAGAGCTGCGGCTCAAACCATCCCACCACCAGCTGGGTCGATGTGCTGGGCAGAGATGGAGGATCAGCAAGTGAGAGTGTGGCTATAGACTGAGAAAGCTCAGCCACTGCCAGGGGTTGTGCAGATTGCCTGAAAACTGGGAGTCATAATCACTCCGGTTTCGTCCAGCAATAAATCCCAGAATCTGCATTTATTTCCAGGAAAAAGTTCACTCTCTTCTAATGGCAGCTTCTCAAAATCACGAGTCTCCCAGCCCCTCTCAGCTACCATTCAACAACTTTCAGGCTCTGGGAGGGCAGAACATAAGTCATCCTGCCCTCACGGAGAAGGGCTGGAGGTCTCTCTGGTAGCAGTGCCCCCGGGCCATCACAGGGCCACGTGTCTCTCCTTGAGAGAACTTAGTCTCTCAAAGCATGAAGTGCTGAGCTGAAAGCAATCTTCCTTGCTAGGCAGAAATATTTTGTAGCATGTATTTCATTGCAGTTCTTACCATTCCCAGGTACATGTTGAAATAAATCAATCCATAAATGGATTACTGTGGCAATATCCATCGAAGGAAATGGGATATGGTATCTTGGCTTGGTATAAATGAAAACGGACATTTTTGTCATTCATAGCTATTGGGCATACTTCTTAGCGTAAATTTTAGCACTCCAAGGAAATACGAGTTTAGAGAAGAGGCAAACTCCTGAAAATGTTCCTCTTGCTAGCATATTTCTCAGTTTGCCTACACTGCTTGAGGCAGCTGTCCTAGGAAGGCGCAGGGAGGCTGCAATATGCTTTTGTTTAGGTTTAACAGCAAGAAGGTGTAATACTTATTGCAGTATTGCCCATATTTTCACTTAGGTTGCTTCATCAGGTCATTGTATAAATATTTAATGCTATGGAAGAGAGGATTCATCCTTGTGAGACTCACAAGACCTACAAAATGAGAACACAGGAGGTGGAAGAACAGTTATCCATAGCAACCCTTGGAAACAAAGACAGAGGTGAAGAAAAATACAGGCTAATTTTAAATATCCACTTCTGATCTATATACAGCCTAGTAACATGTACAGAGAAATTTATTACAGGAAATAATTTATGCTTGCACAGTGGAAAAAAGGGTATATATTTAAGAGCCTTTGGATCTAATTATCAGGCAAGTTCCTAAACAAAGCTCAAACCTGACCAATTTTTATACTCAAAATGTCTCTCTGGTGTGGTTGAACCACGACAAAAACAGGTACCAGAGATCTCAAGAAAACAGTTTATTTCTCTCTAGCCATGTGATTTTAATCCCCTAATTGTAAAATTTACATATCCCTTTCTAAAGTACATATTTGGATAGGTAATTCTAAATACACTTAATCTGCCTTATTCAGTTAGTTACTATTACACTTGCCATATAATAGTTGTAGTGTTCTTAAGGATTAATCATAGACTAAAATAATAAGCACAGCGCTGATAAATATTAAATTTGCAAATATCTTGAAAAACAGAGCCTGACTTCATGAATGTCTTATAAGATCACTTGATGCAAAAAAACCTGCATTATCTAGTTTACAAACATTTTGGACCAAAACATAAAGGTACCTCAAAGGTAACAGCTGTTATCATTACTTGAGTGGGAATTAGATGATCTTCCTTAAACTATTACATATATACAGTATATAAACTCCTAAGGTCCATCTAGTTTTCTGAGACTGAGTTTCATTGTGATAGCATCATTCCTCCTGCTGAAGTTGTGTGATCATGTTTGTAGTATTGCAAAACAACACGCTTTCTGTTAGTTTGGCTTGTGCATTGCGATACCGCAGTATTACTGATGTCACAGCGGTCTGATGTCTCATGAACACACAGATTGCTTAGGAGGAACCTGAGATTTATGCGGCATTTCCTCCAACAAACTCTGCTCCTCTCCATCAGTCTTATCGGACTCCAGTCTAAGCACTCATAGTACTTCTACTTCCACACTTGTTGGCCACTTATTGCTTAATTCAAGCAATATGTGAGAGCTGGTATAAAAAGTGTACAGGTTGCTTTATAGAAGTAGCTAACTCTACTCTGGTAGAGTATGGGTGTTCATACACAGGATCAGTCAAGAGGTATGAGCAGTATTTAATAGACTTATACAGGGCTCCTACCCAGAGGAAGGAATGAGTGATTAGGGTAGGTCTCTCGGAAGTGAGTGAGCAAAGTTGGTAGAGGTTCCACCTTTTTTTTTGCGGGGGTGATTGACCTTTTCTGGTTAGGATGGTTTTTTGCCTGATCTGAAGGGGAAGAAAAATGCTTGTCCCTGATCTAAAGGCATGTATTGAAATGCTTGTCCCTGATCTAAAGGCATGTATTGTTTCCTCTGTAATGGTTTGGATTCCTCTGTTATGTTTGTTTTATGTACATAAAATAAAAATGATTTTTTTTTTAATTAAAGAACTTGTTGGAGTGTTTTAGCTAGGCTAAAGGAAAATCAGATCAGTCTGTATCTGACACAGAATGAGAACACAGTAGCTGTGCCCGGAAGATAATCTCAAGCTCCTTATAAAATAGCTGGGAGAGCAGGGTGGAAGTTTACCAACAGCTGTATCAGGCCCTGAGGCAAGAGCAGCAGTTCTGCTTGGCAGAAGCACTAAGAGATCCAGTCTGCCAGCAACTGAAGCAGTAGGAACTGAGACTGCAAAGAAAACAGCACGAAGACAGTGGCAATCCTTGCTATTTTTCCCAGCTCTCGAGAGCCAAAGACCACCATAAGGGCAGTTATATGAAGCCTTGTGTAATGGTCCACGGAACCTGGGCCTGAAGATGACCTAAAAATCCTTTCTAAGGAGTCTTGAGCAGTTGCCTGAAGCATAAACTTTGGTATAAGTGGTATGAGTGGGTCCTGCTTTGGAAAGGAAGTGACTTGAATCTTGGTTGTAATACAGTTGGATTTATGGGAGGTCATGCAAGCTTCTGTGGTCTCTCTGTCCTACGGGTTACAAGAAGAAAGGCAGCCCTTGGGGTAGAGCGGCTCTCTTCCAGGGCGGAACAACAGGCTGCAAATCAGGACGATCCAGTGCAGTCTGAAACCGAGTGGAAAAGTGAGGGCAGGTTAGGTTTCCTTTGTTAAAGGGTCCAAGGTTCATGCGCTGGAGCTTGTAACCGATGTGCCATTTTAAGTCTGGACTGAATGACTAATAGAGGCTTGCTGTCACTTTTGCCCATGGAAGACAAATTCTCTGCTAAATGACAGTGGCCACATATAATTCTGGAGTTTTGGAGAACTTCAGCATCCTTCCTGGAGAGATGGTGCAAGACTGATGTTAGGTTATTGGCGCAGAAAGCATGGCAGGTGTACTGCAGACAGATCATACCGTTGCAGCTCTCCTGCAAGGAAAACACACCTCTTCAGAGATAATCTGTCCTTTGTGCAGCAGGCAGAAGCTAGACAGCTAGTTCTGATGTATGGTCATGATCACACTGCAGAGAACCCACGTTAATTAACATCGTGTCTACTCACATGTGCTGTGCAGAAATCACTTCTAGATCCCCAGTGACTAGGGAACACAGGAAAACACACAGATTTTCCAGTTAATCTTGTAGCAGATGATATAGTCCACCTACATTAGTTGCAAACACTGACCAGGGCATACTCTTCTATGCTGATTTCCAGAAGTTGAATACGCCATCTTAATGTGATGAATATAGGATATGTATATCCAGCTCTTTGTCTTCATATATTAGAAGGGTGGTGAAAGCCTAGCACACACTGGTATTTTAGCATGAATCTTTAGAACAAGTCTTCCAATGAAGATACGGTCAGCACAATTATCTTAAAAAAAAGCAGGCTCTATCACAATCTTACATGTGCAGAATTTGCCTGTCTTTCCCATTCCTTGGCTGTTAATTAGCCACATTAATCTTCTGCTTGAGCTAAAGGGAGTTCTGGACCATGTTTCAGACTTACAGATGTTGTCGTAATGTTATTGTAAGCTTTGACATGGTGATCTACATCACTTCATAAGCTGCATACCAAATTAGCATGTAGTAATCACTAATCTGCCTGTGGTGGTAGTCTCTTCCCATTAAGCAGGTCAGCTGCTGATTCAGTGAGTGGAGACCAAGTTTTAGGGTATACCTTGGAAACTTGGACAATTCAAATTCTCTCAAGTGAAGAACATCAGAGGCACTCCTCCTACTAATCAAGTAAACTCTGTCATTAGATTTGCTGGGTAGTTCCAACTATATACACATGAATTTTCTACTACATTGTTCCTCAGAAAATCATCGTTTCTAGCAGACACCTCAGGGAACATAGCAGTCAGCTGCCTGCTCAGAGATCAATCTTTGTAAGGTTGAGCGCATCCTGTGCAACTCAGTGCAAACCTGAGTTTCATTGTAAAGTTTATTTTTATATGGGTGCTTTTGAATGGGGTTTCAAGGCAATATTGTTGGAAGACTGTAAATGCATTGCAATGTATCTGAATTGGAATTTTTTGTCATCAAACTAAACAATAGGGTACCAATTTCATGATGAGAATGGCCCATATTTAACTACTTGCCTCTTGAAGCTTCACTTTCAACTGACCATGCATTTGCAAACTGTAAGCCATTGAGCTCCCAGGATCCAGTTATTCAATTCTAGGTGTTTACAATATGCCACCATCCTAGTAATATGTTTTATCTACTAAATCTGTGCCTTCTCAGCATCTCCAACTTCACTCACCATTGCCCCAGAGGGCACAAAGAAGCAGCCTGTCTGCTCTGGGACAAGAGTACTGGGAAGCCAGGGTTCCCAGCTAGTCAGCTTAAACAGGGTCCTAGCAGGAGAAACAGTGATGGGCTGATGCAAGGGTGATGGGCTGATGTAAACTGTTGCTAGGGAGAGTCTACCAGCCAGTGCATGGAGAAGGAGGCTTTCCACGAAGTTCCTCTGCTCCAAATCAGAGCAGCTGCAGAGCCAGCTACTTTAGTATTTAATAGTTAATATTTAAAACTGAGTTTAATATTTTAAACAGAGCTGGTTTGAGAGTTGTAATGAATGGCAACTGTGGTAGTTACTTATCTAAGCTGGAAGGAAACCAGTTGGCATGAGGTTAGTCTCGCTGTGTTCGGCAGATGTTCAGTGTTATCACACAATCATCACACATGCTGATCTGCACCTTTTCATAAGATAAGGCTATATTTATATTAAGTGTAACATTAAGATCTTAGGCAGTGTCAGAAAGGCATTGTCAGCTTCTAGGGAAATTCATTCATCTTCCATAAATCCTGGCAATGTCTACACTTAAAAGTCATTTCTCTTGGTAGTCAAGGTGCCTATTATATGATAGGTCAATATTAATACCCTGTTGTATATCATGGATCCTAACATAAAGTGGGTTTTAGTGATGAATAAAATGGGTTGGGTTGAATTTGGTCTGAGTTCACGCAAAGCAGCTGATAGGAATGCTAACTAACTTAGGTGAAATAGGAAGTAATTTTTCTAGTCCTTAGCAGATGAGGTACCAGGGATGTGGAACAATTAGTAGACTGAATTACTGCGTTTCTTCTTATTTCAGCTATTTCACTTATGCATTTGGGGTCTCTTTGACACACACCTGTCTTAAGATTTCTCAGATACTGTTTATCCCGGATATAGGAAGATCGTGATTACTGGTACCCTGACAACAATTGACTTGCACACAAAAGGTAATAGGGGTTGCTAAAGTTTCAGAATGAGATTCGAGAACAGGAATCCCTGTGCTTGGTTGTCGCTAACTTTGAAGTGCCTAAAAACATTTACTGGCTATATGACATGTCCAGCAAATATTGTAGGTAGCGTCAACTATCAGGGCAAGTCTTCCTGTGTACAGACTGCAGAGAGATAAAGCGGTCTTCAGTGTACATCATACTATCTCTAGCTTTAATGATAAAGAGTATTTTAATGATGACTTTAATGATAACCACTGCTGAAATGAGATCTTGTGGTTGAGAGTCATGGAGGACTGTAAAAATAATAGTGTCTCAGGTCTAATGATCTAATCTTAAACTCAATGAAATGATGAGGTTCCTTTGTCAAATAAATGTGACTTAAAAAAAAGAAACAGAACAAAACAACACTTTTTAAAAGGGACTTGCAAACAAAAGTGTATTTTTAAATCTTTTGTCTCAGGACATCCTTCCTTCGAATGAGACTGACTGCATAATAGCACTGTGAAAGGCAGATAAGATAATTGCTACTTCAGCAATAGAACAGCAGGAACTGTCTGAAGCTCCTTCCTCTTTGTGATTTAGCCATAGCTGAAACAGAAGAATTCTCTCCCTTAATGTTTCTTTTGGACTCTGTTTGGCTGACTTCAGTTTTGCCAACCCCCAACATTAATATTTGGGAGACTTCCCTCTTTTGGCCCTTAAATAAATCATTGTTTTGACTGTTTGTTTTGTTCTTTTCTTAATTTTTTTTTTTTAACTTCTTCTGCCCTGCTCTGAGCTCAGGGACAATGATAGGTGCGGCAACACCTGCCAGGTTAGATCAGGGAAGGCTTTCAACCACCGTTGTCAGAGTTCCCTCTCCTCAAAAAGCAAAAAGCCAGCTGGATTTTGAGAAGGGCATTAGTCAGATGCGTAGGGAGAAGGAAATATGCCAGCTGCAGTATCAAGTAGGAAAACAGAGATCTTAGCTCAGGAACCAGAAGTATACTTCACTAATACTGCACTGCACCCAGGACTACTGCCTGGCTTAGGAGGAAGACACATTTTGGGTAAAGGCTGGTTCTTTCTGCGCGTTCCTACACCCATGCCAATTCTTCCTGCTGTGGGAATGGCTGAGGAGCGCTGTGCATATAAGCTATCCTGCACAAGTCATGGGGGGCCACCAAGCATTAGCCCATTCTTCCTTCTGCCTTTGTGATGAGAGTGTGGCCAAGTGGTTGCTGACAATATAGGGGGATGTAAAAGTGCTCTTCACTATAGAGCCTGGGCACCTATATTGTAAAACACAAAATCTAATCAAATGATCTAAATAATGAGAAAAACAGTAGTAGCAGAATCAAAACCATGCTTGCCTTGCTGCTAGATGGTAGGCTACAGCCACGCAGTAGCTTGAGGAAATGACCACCATGCCGAGATGCTGAGACAAAGTGGATGGAAATTTTGTTTTCTATCAAGTAGGAAAACAGCCCGCTATTTGCAGTAGCGCTTAAAGTGAATACATGCAAACACTTCCTCATCTGAGCTGTGAAATGAATGCATTACAGTTAGCCTCTGAGACTCAGTACTGAGCTCTTCTCAGTATTTGAGATTAAGCAGATGGATCTACGAACACCAGGGTGCTGAGCAGGAAGTGGCACACCTACATGCCACCTGAGTGTCTGGGCCACGATCCTTCTTCTCCACAGGTTCACCAATATTTGAGCATCTTTTTCCATACACAGAGGATTGCAAGCAGGAATATACAGGTTTTTCAGTACACAACAATTAATCATGGTGAAAGCACACAGAAGATAGCTAGGTCTAACAAGCCTAGCATGCAAGCATTGCTGCTCTCAGCACCCCAGTGCAGGGTGACATGTTCTCGTTGGCCACACAGTTGTCAGTCAGGTGGGAGAACACCAGGCTTTGTTGTTCCTTGGAGCAGGCTAATCCTCTGTCTTGCTGAGTTGCTGTCTTATAACTACTTTCTGTTTTTTTCCTCAGTTTTATAACTTTCACATTAGCGGTTTTCTCTTGAGGCCTTGAGTTAATAACCAATATGAGTCAACAGTTTCACTTTTTTCTTTTTTTTTTTTTTGGTGCTTTTCTTATCTTGCCTGGCGCTCTCACTGCCTGACAACAATTTTCTTTAGTAAAGGCACACATCTTAATTCATTAATTGGACCCTGGGCTGTGGGCTACTGTTTATGATCTTTGGAGAGGGCATGGCATTTTAGCATGGCTATTCTCGAACTGATACTGGTTTCTCCATTAGGGACCTGGGGAATACATCTCCTAGTGAGGGAAGGTGGCCTGTCCCTGGGGAGCTGCTGAGAGATGAGTAGGGGAGGGAGAAAAGCATGAAGATGGCCTGGGAACAGAGGCCAAGAAGTGCTTAAAAGGTTCCCTCTGCGTGAGGAGACAGGCAGCACCAAGAAGCGTGGCTGAGGCAATCCATGGATTTTGAGAGCTGTTGGGGAAAGCCTTCTTCTCCTATTGTCTCTGGGCCTGGGGAGCCTGCTGAGGGGTACTGGTTTGGCTCTGTGGCTTGCAGCAGTCACAGACTTCTCCTGCTTCTTTTCTCAGCCTGGCTGTCAGGAGCTCCTTCGCCCCCTTCTCCCTCTGCCCTCCCTTTGCCATGTCCCCTGCTACGCTGTGCCCTGCGCCCACCCAAACCAAAAGCAACTCTTAGGTGGGAAGAGCACTCAAAATCCAGAATGTACTTATGGTGAGGGGGACGTAGAAAAGCAATCTGAGGACTGCTGGCTCAGTGCAACTTCTCCCACACTGCCGAGGAGGAAGTGGCACTTCTCTGCATCCCAAAATAGCACGACAACATTCGAATGCCCAAATGGCACTGTGTGCATGTATGACAGGGGCTTCTCCTGTGTCACAGGAAATATCTCTGTAGGGGCCAAGTCATGCTGGTACCTGGCTGGCTCCCAGGGGAAGAGCTAGGGAACCTGTGGGGACAGATGCTCACCCTGAAGAAATTTGCTGATAGCATCCATCCATCTTCTCTGGCCCTTCCAGGCAGTTGTCCAGCCTGTCAACCCTGCCTAGCAGTGACTTAGGTGTAAATATTTCAGTGCATTGTTGTTGGTAAGCTTCAGCCGTCCTTTGGGGTGGTGCTCAGAGGTGCTCCCTCCATCAGAGGGAGCCTTAGGTCTATCTCCCGTCATCACGTGACAAGAACTACGATCTGCATCATTCATACAAAACCTAACAGCTGGGAAAACTGTCATTTTGGCTGCTGATTTTTACTTGTTATTTGGGTGTTGACAGAGTCCCTCTTCTCTGGAGGGACTTTTTTTTAGTGTTTTTTTTTTCTTGGATTTTTTTTCAAACTTCAAACTCTTCTCCTGTTCTACTCTGATAAATATTTTCTGTTTGCTTACCTGTGTTCCAATGACTACTGTTTTTGAAGGAGTGAAACTTTGTACTTTTGTCGTGGTTTAACCTGGCAGCAGCCAAATACCACGCAGCCGCTCACTCACTCCCCCCACCCCCAGCGGGACGGGGAGAGAATCGGAAGGGTAAGAGTGAGAAAAACTCGTGGGTTGAGATAAAGACAGTTTAATAGGGAAAGCAAAAGCCGCGCACGCAAGCAAAGCAAAACAAGGAATTCATTCACCACTTCCCATGGGCAGGCAGGTGTTCAGCCATCGCCAGGAAAGCAGGGCTCCATCACGCGTAACGGTTACTTGGGAAGACAAACGCCATCACTCCGAACGCCCCCCCTCCTTCTTCTTCACCCAGCCTTATATGCTGAGCATGACGTCATATGGTATGGAATAGCCCATTGGCCAGCTGGGCCAGCCGTCCCATCCATGCTCCCTCCCAGCCCCCTGCACATCTGGCAGGGCATGGGAAGATGAAAAGTCCTTGACTAGCGTAAACATTACCTAGCAACAACCAAAACATCAGCGTGTCATCAACATTATTCTCACACTACATCCAAAACACAGCACTATACCAGTTAATAGGAAGAAAATCAACTCCATCCCAGCCCAAACCAGGATAGTATCCACCCCTTATTCCATACCATTTACATCATGCTCAGGTCCCACACTATCCAATACATTCTCATTACCCACCATCCCCCTTCCCATCCTTTGATATAATACACAGATATCATTCCCTTAGTCTATGGACCACCCTTGTAAAATGTCCATAAAATATCCATAAATATACACAAAATTTCCACTGCGTTCATTTAGTCCATGACTTTGGGCTCCATCTGTTATGGTGGTCACTCAGGTCAGCAGAGGTGGTGTGTTGCATGGAGTTACTGGGCACCAAAGCCAGCTCAGGTCGGGTCACTGCTGCACCTGCGTTGCTTCTTGTAAAGTTTGTCCTCCGTTGGTTCAGGTGGTTCCTGCTATAGTAATTCCTATAACATGCAACTCAAATCATGGGTTACAACAATTTAAAGGTATATCCATTACAATGTCCACCCCTGGTCCCTTTGGGCCAGACCACAGGTTTAGCATTGCAATGAACTCCTCCCCTTGCCCCTGCTCCGGCTTGGACTTATCCACAGACTGCAGTCTCTTAGGGGTGTACCTGCTCCAAGTGGAGCCTTACCTATGAGCCACAGTCTCTCCAGAGGTATACCTGCTGCGGCATAGACTTATCCACAGCCACAGTCACTTCGAGGTGCACCAGTCCCAGCGTGGCCTTACCCACAGCCACAATCCCTTCAGAGGTATACCTGCTGCGGCACGGACATAATCACGGCCACAGACGCTTCGAGATGTACCTGCTTGGGCATGGGCTTATCCACAGTCACAGACGCCTCGGGGTGTCCTGTCCCGCATGGACTCAGCCACAGGTCACAGTCCCTTCAATTCGAGTTCACGCTGCAGTTCCAGCCTGTCCAGCACAGCAGCACACAAGGAGCAGCGATGCCCTGGCCATCTGCCAGCCCAGGCGCATCCCATTGCTGTTATCAGAACGTTCCCAGGCACAGCACAGTAAGACGATAAGCAGTGCAGCAGTACAGCAAGCAGCGAGAGCAAAAAAGCAGCCACTAATGAGCACAAGACTCTAATACACATTAAGGCAAGCAAGCCCCATGGCAAGCACAAGAGCCTGCGAATTAATAGCTAAACAGCAGTAACAGCTATAAATTCAATCCAGCACATTCCAATCAAACCTGTCGTTATCTCGAACCCTTCGAGCCCCACCTTGGGCGCCAAAAAGGACTGTCGTGGTTTAACCTGGCAGCAGCCAAATACCACGCAGCCGCTCACTCACTCCCCCCACCCCCAGCGGGACGGGGAGAGAATCGGAAGGGTAAGAGTGAGAAAAACTCGTGGGTTGAGATAAAGACAGTTTAATAGGGAAAGCAAAAGCCGCGCACGCAAGCAAAGCAAAACAAGGAATTCATTCACCACTTCCCATTGGCAGGCAGGTGTTCAGCCATCGCCAGGAAAGCAGGGCTCCATCACGCGTAACGGTTACTTGGGAAGACACACGCCATCACTCCGAACGCCCCCCCTCCTTCTTCTTCACCCAGCCTTATATGCTGAGCATGACGTCATATGGTATGGAATAGCCCATTGGCCAGCTGGGCCAGCCGTCCCATCCATGCTCCCTCCCAGCCCCCTGCACATCTGGCAGGGCATGGGAAGATGAAAAGTCCTTGACTAGCGTAAACATTACCTAGCAACAACCAAAACATCAGCGTGTCATCAACATTATTCTCACACTACATCCAAAACACAGCACTATACCAGTTAATAGGAAGAAAATCAACTCCATCCCAGCCCAAACCAGGACAACTTTCTATTCCATTTTAGTCAGACACTTAAATATTACTGCAATAGGTCTCCTACACTGAAACGAAGTGTAGGAGAGATGGGAAATCAAGATAGTTTCTTGAACTTTTATGCAACAGTAATCATTAACTTTGACCCCCTAGCTATATGCTAGAATTAAATGAACAAAGTCCTTGCTGTGGAACTATTTTTCTTCAGTATAACAAATACTTGCAAACTGAATCAGCAGCTTCACTGTAGCATGTGTATTTTTATAGCCATTAGTTTGACAGGCTGACCAGCTTACATGGTCCGTGTGGGTTAAACACAAAATATATTTAAAATGACGGTTCAGACAAGAAATGCCCATATTCATCCTTCCCATGCAATTGTAATATGGCCCTCTAGTGAAAGTATATGCTGATATAGCAATATTGTATCATAAAGCTGTGAATCACTGTACCCGTACAAGATGGGTAGAAGCCAGGAAGGAGGCTACTATGAAGCGGAGGTCCTAACCTTCTTGGAGAAGTTGAAAGATGTCAGATGATGTAGGGTCCATAGGGTGGAGACTCTCATTTTCTTCAACAACGGAATATCATGTGGGACAGCTGGACTGTATTGCTGTCAGTGCCATGAGGGCCCTTGTAGGTATGACATGCCCTGACCAGCTTCAGCTGGGACCCCGACCCACACTCTCTGCCCATTGATGCAGGAGCTCCACTGAAGCTCGGGCCCGGGTGTAAGCTATGTCATAGCGGTGTGTGCTCCCGGCCAGGTCCCTGACATCCCTGAACTGTTGTTTCCATCTCCAAGACTCACCTCAGACCTGACTTGTCACCTTGCCTTTGCCTGTCACCACCCTGCCCTGCTTGCCCAGCTCAGGGACTGTGCCCTGTTGGTGAAGGCACTGCCTGTGCTCTGGTCACTCTCAGCTCCCGGCTTGCCCTCCCTTCTAGAGTAGCTCTGCTCCTGCTGCTCCCTGGCAGTTAGCTCAGGTCTTCCAGAGCCTGTCCCCCCAGGCTGTGCCAGGGTCTGTCCCCAACAGCTTGCCCGCTGGCTCCCAGGCTGCACACAGGGGCTTGCCCTCGTGGTATCCCCTGCTGCTCCTGGCTGACCTCCAAAGCCTGCAGAAAGCTGTGGTCAGCATGCAGAGGCAGACAGCAGCCCGTCAGCCTTCTTTCACGTCCCCTGCACCCAGAGCAACCTCTGTTCCCCGGCTCCTTGAACCCTTCAACTGGAGGTGGGCAAGGTGTAGTGGTCCTGACCGGTGGACCATTGTACACTGAGGAGTTAGTGATCCACATAACAGTCAACCTCAATAGGCCCAGGTCTGTGCTTTGCTGCACGTGCTGAAGGTTGGCCTTCAAGCTTGTCCCATGCTGCATATACCCTTGGCTGCAGGACAGCCTTGGCCAGCTCACTGCAACAGCTCCCACTCGGTACCGGTGATTACACCACCTCTATGTCCTTGCCCAGTGCAGCAAGAAGTTCTCATGTGAGCATCCTTTCTGTTTGACAGTAGAAATGATGAATAGCGTTGGTTTTATTAAGAAAATTCCATAGTAGCTTGAATGATCAAAATGGTGTAACCTTTTCCACGGACAGGGTCTGCACATTGTGCTGTGCATGGCTCAGAGGCTCATTTAATGCTGCATGAGTGGGGGTTCCCAGCATCTAAAGGGACTTAAGATTATCTATAGTATTCTCTCTTTCTTTATAGTGTTCGATTTAATAAATAGGATTTTATATGACACTTTACAGAGTCTGAGTGACTTACTGTATCATCATGGACTGGCATCTCCCGGTGCAAAACTTAAGGGTACAGGAATTTATTAGTCAGATGCAGCTAATCTTCACTGCCTACTCAGGGACCCACTCAACAGATACCGGCTGCTCAGCAGTGGCAATCGGTGCACCAGAGAGGAGCATACCTGGACCCTTGGAGGAGCCCTGCCATGTCACAGAATCATAGAATCACAGAATGGTTTGGGTTGGAAGGGACCTTAAAGATCACCTAGTTCCAACCCCCCTGCCATGGGCAGGGACACCTTCCACTAGACCAGGTTGTTCAAAGCCTCATCCAGCCTGGCCTTGAACACTTCCAGGAATGTGTTCCATCCACAACTTCTCTGGGCAACCTGTGCCAGTGCCTCACCACCCTCATAGTAAAGAATTTCTTCCTTATATCTAATCTAAGTCTACCCTCTTTCAGTTTAAAGCCATTACCCCTTGTCCTATCACTACACGCCCTTGTAAAAAGTCCCTCTCCAGCTTTCTTGTAGGCCCTCTTCAGGTACTCGAAGGCTGCTATAAGGTCTGCCCGGAGCCTTCTCTTCCCCAGGCTGAACAACCCCAACTTTCTCAGCCTGTCTTCATAGGAGAGGTGCTCCAGCCCTCTGATCATCTTTGTGGCTTCCTCTGGACTCTCTCTAATGTCCTTCTTATGTTGGGGGCTCCAGAGCTGGATGCAGGACTCCAGGTGGGGTCTCACCAGAGCAGGTTAGAGGGGCAGAATCACCTCCCTCGACCTGCTGACCGTGCTGCTTTTGATGCAGCCCAAGATACGGTTGGCTTTCTGGGCTGCAAGCACACATTGCTGGCTCATGTTGAGCTTCTTATCAACCAACACCCCCAAGTCCTTCTCCTCCCTTACTACCCCCAGAGGAGGAACCCACAGAGGCAGGTGTCATCCAACCTCACTCCTCACCCCAGAGGCAGGATGCAGACAAAAAGAAGGGGTGAGAAGGGCCACCGTGCTGGTAGAAACTCTACCACTCCATTGCCCATACGACTGCCCCATTGACATGATGACAGGAAAGGAGGTGCCCTGTGGGCACATCTATGCCTTGTCGCCCTCTGATTTAATGAAGTAGCTCGAGGACAATCTGGCATGTGGGTTCGTCCATCCCCCCTGCCTCCCTTGCTGTGGCCCCTATGCTTTTCTTGTCACGAAGAAGGATGGGGTCTCCACCCCTGTGTAGATTGCTAGTCTATAGTATTAGACTAAATTAAATAGCTGTGAAAGTCAACTGATTTGTGGATAGTTTTAAAGGTATCAGCCTTTAAAAGTTTGGGGATAAAACATGATATTTTATTGAATTTCTGGTTTGAGCACCCTAAGAGGCAAACCTTCCTCATACAAGCCTTTTCTGTCATTAAAGGCTCATCTTATTTGTAAGATGCAGCCTCAGAATCTGTTTTTCACCATCTAAGCACACTATGAAGTGACAAGGAGATGGGCCCAAGCTGCAATGTCAGAGTGGGAAGGAGAGAGAGGCTTATTGCTCGCTAAGTTTTGATGGAAGATTAAAGGGCAGTAAAAAAGATGATGGCTGGCTTCTCAATGGTAAGGAAAGTATTGTGAGCAGGAAAAAGGTGATTAAATTGGCAACTGCAAAAGAAGTGAGACTCAGAACCAGAGAGAAAATGGGTAAGTCAGCATATGGTGATGAGAGGGGGTGATTCTGAGATTAAAAATTGTGCGCCACCCAGAGGTAGCAGAATTTGGCCTCAAGAGGAAAGGTGTCACGGGGCATAGGCTGGCCACCATCACAGGATAGAAGAAATTAGGTTTGTTTTTTTTAATTAAAGTTTTTGCCAGGTACAAAATTGGCACAACAAAATGTCATCCAATCACCGCACACAAACCAAATTTCATGGTACTGAGCAACTTCATTTTTAAAGGTCATGGCATTCTGATTCCCATATCCTGCATTTCAGTTAACTAATAGACAGTGCCTCCTTTATTACCTTTTCTTAAAAATGAGGGAGGTAAGCATGTGCCTTAGAATAAGCCAGTTTACTTTTTAATGTCTAAAATGGATTGAGGTACTAAACAGGTATGAAATGACAGCATAGGAAATTGTAGTACCTGCACTTTCTAAATACATCATCGCTTCAACAAGATGAAAACATTTACTAGCTTCAGATTTAGTTGTTTCTGGATGCTGATCTGTGCCTATGGTTCCAAGACATCTAAACTTACCTTCAGCTTAGCTGGGTATGTATTTAAATAGCTGGTTGATCACTCTGCCTTCCCCATTTCTGTGCTGTATCTTCCCCTAAGAGCGTTGACATGCTCGGGAAGAGTAGAGTAAAACAATGTTGCTATCATAGGTCTATCCCCTTTGAAAGAGAGATTAGAGTTTCCGGCTGACACTCCCCTCATGAAGAAGTGATTGGTGAAATAGCAGGGTAAGTTCTGTGCAATGCTTTCCCTTTTCAGCATCCCTTATTTTCATTGCTCACCGTGCACGATCCTCCCACAACGTGGAGCTCTCTCACCAGGGAAATGGGAGGATGGGCTGGTAAATCCTGAACTTGCACTGAAGAGCAGCACTATACTAAACTCTTGAGTAGTAGGCCATCATTTTGGAGGGGAGGATGGTTATTAAAGAGGGGAGCATCAGTGCTATATTTAGCACCTTGTTCTAATGCCTTAAACGATTTTCTATTCACTTAGTGAAGGAAATCTAATGTTTCAGATAAGCATTAGCTGCAAACCATCAGGCAAATACTTCCAGCTCTCAGGTTAGCTGCAGCCCTTCGTTCCCAGGGTCCTCTTCCCTTCCTTGCCCAGCACTGAACTGGATTTTTATAAATTATGGCACACTCAAGGGCAAATGTCAGAAAGCTCAACAGCTCAAAGACACAGGCAGCTCTTGTGAAATGTGCAAAAAATAGGTTCTTAAATACATGTGTGAAAGGAACACCTTATGTTTTTTTCAGAGAGAAAACTCATTTAAAATCATAGAATCATAGAATCATAGAATCATACAGGTTGGAAAAGACCTCTAAGATCATCGTGTCCAACCGTCAACCCAAAACACCATGTCCACTAAACCATGTCCCTAAGGGCCTCATCCACACGTCTTTTAAATACCTCCAGGGATGGTGACTCCACCACTTCCCTGGGCAGCCTGTTCCAAGGCCTGACCACTCTTTCAGTAAAGAAATTTCTCCTAATGTCCAGTCTAAACCTCCCTTGGCGCAACTTGAGGCCATTTCCTCTCATCCTATCGCTAGTTACTTGGGAGAAGAGACCAACACCCACCTCGCTACAACCTCCTTCAGGTAGTTGTAGAGCGCGATGAGGTCTCCCCTCAGCCTCCTCTTCTCCAGACTAAACAACCCCAGTTCCCTCAGCCGCTCCTCACAAGACTTGTGCTCCAGACCCTTCACCAGCTTTGTTGCCCTTCTCTGGACACGCTCCAGCAGCTCCATGTCCTTCTTGTACTGAGTTGACCAAAACTGAACACAGTATTCGAGGTGCGGCCTCACCAGTGCCGAGTACAGGGGCAAAAAAATTCAAAGCTGGGGCTGAATCTGTTCCTGGAGAATTAATTTCGCCCAACTGGTCTGAAAAAACTAATTTTACCCAGAGGAAAATAAATCCACCACAGGCACGTGGGTGTGTGTATACCCACCCACCCACATGTATGACAGCGCTATCACAGCAAAGCATTACTTTTCAAGCACTGCCATCTCCAGTCCTTTCCTTGCGAGCCTGGATCATCTCCTTTGGAGCCTGCTTGCGGTCAGTGACTAACCCCAACCAAAACATGAAGTCAATAAACCAGGTGGTGGGGTTGAACGTCAGGCCCAGCTCGCTGGCTGAGTAGTCGAATGGGAAGGTGTGGTGGTAGTTGTGGAAACCCTCACCAATGGCTCCCAGAGTGACAAAGGTGTTCTGCCTGGGGTTGATGTACTTGTCGTAAGGGCGGTTGCCGTACATATGAGCGGCGCTGTTGACCAGCCAGGTGACATTGAGGGAGATGGTGTACCGGAGGATGGAGGCAAGGAAGTAGGCATTCCACAGACTCTCGCCCCAGAGGTACCATGGCACAAAGGTAGGGATCACAAAGCACATCAGCACAACCGAACTCTTGTAATACTTTCTTTGTAAAAAAGCAGCTCCTTTGGAGCTAAGAGCTGACCTCAAACCCTGACAAATTTCATTTGTAAGCCATTTCAGAATAGCTTATTTAGGCCAGCGGCCTTTATGGCAAAGGAGGGGAAAGGTGTCTGAAAGATTTTGGCTGTTGTACAAGTCTTGATATATTTTAATCTTGTGCTACGTGGCTACAAAAATGGAGAATGCCAGTATGAGTATGAAGTAGTATCCCCGTGACAGAATTATTTTTAACTCGCCTATGCTTCAACGTGGGAATATTGCGTGTTGTATACCTATGAAAAAGTCGTGTCAGTGGGCAGCAGGGAGAAAAGCTGCCTGTTTACCTCCTCCCCAGCTGCTGAGCTTCGCTTATGCTGGACCTTGTGGCAGGGAGGCAGGAGGGACCAGGGCTCCTGCGGAAGGACTAGCAGAATGGATTCGCTGCCAAAGTGGGGAGGAAAGGAGTCAGCAAGAGGGGAACAAGTATGAAGAGGGGAGAGAAACTCTGGCTAAAACAGGGAGCCTGTCTCTGCAGAAGGCAGGCCCACAATCATGCTTCAGAGGTCATGGAAAGGAGAGTTTCCGTATATGCTTCTCTGGGTCCCCCTGTGCTTGGTTAGCACAAAAACGCAGTGTGAGGCGCTTTTAGCCTTCAGAGAAATGGGGGTGGACCCCATGGTTCAAAGGACACATTTTCAAGTCTTTTTAATATGGCTCAGCCAGCAGATCTGAGGCTGGGTGATCTTGCTCCACTACAACACACAAGATTCACACAGAAGCCCTCCGGCATGTTTACTTCAGGAGAAAAGGAGGAAGGAGGGAAATCCAGCACTGCTCTTGGCTGACTCATGGTCCTCTGAGCCATGGAGAAAGGTGTGGCCTCCAGACAGACTGTGCATGGTCCTACAGCCATGACATTCAACATTCTTAATCCTGTGAATCTCCATACCAAAACACAATGCTACTTGTATCTACCCTTTTATTTTATGGGGTGCCATTTATATGAAGATAGTGGAGCCTACAGCTTGTTATTTACATTGCATGCAGAGTAAGACCATCATAAGTTAGATATTTTATGTTCAACTACCCTACTAATGCTTAAATCACCAAGATTTATTTAAAGGATTTCTAGAAGTTGTAACAGGTGAAAATATACTATTGCAAACATCGTTGAAGTTCAGATGGGACATAAACCCTTAGATGTATCTGTGAGAAGGGAAAGGTCTGGAGGAGAACAAGGACTTACTTGTTCCTCTACTAAAAGAGCTTCAGGGCTTTATAGTGCCTGCTGCCTCCTGGGGCTTTTGCTCTGTTTCAAGGAGCGGCCGGGTAGGCTGTCGCTCCTAACTGGTACTTTTGTGAGTAATCTGCATGAAAACAGAGAGGAGTGTTCCTAATTCTACCACTCACTGTGTGTAAGTGCTCACTAATGTGCAAGAGGCTTATGGTCTAGTCTGTGCTAAAAAAATAATCAGCTATGCAATCTTTCATACAATTGTTAAGATGTGTGCTAGGTAAACACTTTTCACTTTCTTGTAACTCTGAATGATGCACTTCAGCTCAAACTTCTCATTCTTGGTCTCAACCCAAGGGAGACCGAATTAAAGTTAGAGGGTCATATTTTTTGAAACAGATTCCTGTACTGAGAATTTAACCATATGCAATATTACTGTGATGCCATTTCTGCCTTAAAGAACACTTAACAGAAGACCTGTATTGTTACAGAGTTAAGGCTTAAAATATTGATGCATCAGACACTGAGACAGAATCAAATATATATGCTTCCTTATAGTATTAACCTATGTGCAAATATATGTGTAGCCTGTTATTCCTAAAGCCTAAGGGGAAAAGATTTACGGAAAGGAAGTGTCAAATGGGAATTCCCATTTGTCCAGGTTTCCTTCAGGCCCTTCCCTGAAGCCCAGAGCACAGGCAGCAGGAAGGAGACTGGAGACCAAAGGCGGGCAGGGTTAGATGACAATTAGTCATCCCCTCGCTGCTCAAGGACTCTGCTGCCAGTAAATGTCGAAACTGAATTCTCTTCTGGAGCACTCGCTTGCCTATTGAGGAGCAGGATTTGCAGGAGGTTTGCTTTTAGTAAACGAGCAGATGCTGCTGAGGAGAACGGACGTGCTTTTGAGTGACAAGGTCCATTTATAGCAGAAGCTAAAAGCAGCACAGGCAGGTGAGTCCCTGACAGCACTATGTGGGGGAACTGCGCTGCCTGGAAGGGCAGCCACTTATGGCCCTTGCTGCTTCTTACTGGACACGTCTCTAATAGCCTTTTCCTCCCTTGGAAAAATAAAGCTTGAGGATAATCCCTGTTAACACAAGCAAGAGTCCTTCCCCTGTTCCTCACAAATAGTCTTTCCCCCCAAATCCAGTTCCTGTGAAATTATTGTATGAGTAGATGTCTTGGAAATGAGACATAGCTGGCTCTGAGGCATTAAGTAAAAAGGGAGAAATGCTTGTTCCATTTATGTAATTCCTTTCTTTTTCCTTTTTTTTCCCTCAAATTCCAAGTACAAACAGAAGTTGATTTTTTTTTTCCCCCTAGAATAATTCTCTTCTTGTTTGGACTGGAAAGGGAGCTGGTTGTCTCTGAGAGCACGGAGGTAAAAATGAACTCATCCAACAATTTTAGTAAGACTAATGCTGACAGAGGCACTGAATCATTTGTTTTCCTGCTCACAGTGGTATCCTACATATAAATCAATAATTATATTTCTTGGCTCGATCTCTAGTGTGATGAAGTAGGAGCAGTATCTGATGCTGCTGCATTACAGCAGCGACCGTAAAGTCAAAGAGCACGAAAGGCGAGGGTAAAGCCTGTTAGCTTCCTCAAGTCAGAGAATGAGGTGCCTTGCCTTTCTGACACCCCTTCTGGGAAAAAAAGTTGGCCAGTCAGCTCCAGAGTGTTTTTGGGGCAAATGTTTGCCAATATTAGACATCTGACACTGCCAGCCAGCCAGAGGAGCAGCAGGCAAGACCCCGAGCTTTTTTGGCTTTCATCCCGAAAGTGGATCCAGCCATCTCCCAGTTCAGAGGCTCAAGATAATTTTGACAGTAATTAAGAATACGTCATCTACTATAAAATATGATTTTAGGCTGAGGCTAACAAACATTAGGACAATGTTCAATGTGAATTTTGTAATTATAAATGGCTGTTCTTTTTTGATTAACTCTTAAAGGCTGTTGCAGGAATAGCTGCAGTTACAAGACCAGGAAAAGATGAACAATAGCTAGATTTAAACTCAAAGAGCACTGAGCTCTCAAAACAGTTCCAAACGAATACATATTTCTGAAAAGCATGATAGAGAAATAAAAGCAGGAGGACAGGATGGGATACGACTTAAATTCATTTCCTTAGAGAGACAGCTGATACTGGCATTGGTCCAGAAATGTAGTTTAAAGAGGCTGAAAGAAATATTAAAAATAAATCAGTCTGAAGCGTAAATGTGTGGGTGTTTTGATAAAGTGGAAGGGATTCTGGAAAGATGATGGGTGGGGGAAATAGGCTGAGTTTCTGACATTATGAAGAAAAATTTAAACCTATATTTCATTGTGATTAAAAGTGCAAATCTAAGTCATATTGGGCAACAGGTGTGGATAACTTTTATCAGCCCTGTCTCTAATAGGTAAGGTACTTTCCTGCTATGCCATGAATGAGGGGCTAGTGCAGCAGCACCATTTCCATCTTCTCTGGCATGAAGAAGAAGAAACTCTTATGAGTTACCCCCAGATCTCTTCACCATACTACACAAGCCATTTATCCTTGTGTAATAAGTTCATAATGTATGTAGGAAAGGGGGCGCATTCTTTGGCAGTCTCCTACCTGTAGCTTTTGAAGACTCTGTGCCCAAGCCCTGCAGTGTCAGCCTGTCAGTGGTGCAGGCACGAGGTTCTTAATGATTATCTGAAGTCATTGTCTTCCAGGCTTTGTACGTTCAGCTCTTTGGGGCTGTAGACTTAAACTCCAGTCCTTCAACTATGTAGGACCTATCTGAGCAGTTCCAGCCAGCAGCAGTGTGTGTCCCATTGTGCTGTATGCCCTCTCCACTGGGCATCATTAAAATCCCTGTTCTTCTCTTTCAGGAGCTAAAGATTGTGGAATTAGGCTGTCTTCATGATCACATGATTTCCATGGACACTTTGGAATTGGCAGGTCTATGTAACTTCCCACAGAGATATTTGAGATGATCTCTGCATTGCTTATGCTAATACAGCTGGAAATAATGTGGAAATTAAAGAAAAATGGGGTGTTAATGGCAGTCCCGTCTTAGGACATCTCACTTACCCTTTTTGGATAATTAAGTTTGTTGGATTGACATTGATTGTAGGCAAAATAACGGGGAAACTGATATAGCACTACACTACAAGAGAGTAGGAAGGGATCGATGTAAGGAGATTTGGAAAGCTTCCTTGTTAAGCAAAACAGATCTTTGTCTTTGCTGAGATGACAAATTTGATAAAAGTAATTGTATATATTTAATAGACATAACTTTCTTAAGACATTAGACTTTGTTTTGACCGGAAATTAGTTTTGTACAGCATTAGGCAAGTATATATCAGATGAAATAATTGGGGGGTAACTGAGAGATATCAAGATCACGAATATACACTAATATAGCTGTCATTGTGGAATCACTGAATAGACGTGCTCCAGTGAGGCTCTGCACTATTCCCAACATGGAGAAAATGAAACTTGCAGATGACACAGGGACAGGAAGAATGCCCCGCTCTCATCATGCAGAGAAACCTGCACTGTCACATAATCTGGGTTTCTTCAAATTCAGCCAAAGAACAAGGAAGGCAAATTACCACTTGCAGAAAGGGGCTGGGAGCTGAGGAAGAAGAGGAAGGGGAAGCGTATCCTCAAAAGCAGTTTGCTGTGAATAGGATTAGGCACATTAGTGGACAAGCACAGGAACATGTAATCTTGATATGCCAGAGCAAAGAGGACTTATGGAAGTAGGTAATGGGAGACAGAATAGGACTCTGTATGAGGTACTGTATATAGCATACTGAAAGAGGATGTGTAGCTCTGCTCATAATGTTTTAAAAGCATGTTGAAAAGCTAGTGATGTAGAAAAAGCTTCTAAATAATTTGAGAGAGAAAAGGTCTGAGAGCGAACAACTTCAAGAACTTGGTTTACATTTCAACAGGCAACCAAAAGGCGATTTGATCAAAACATATAATCCCTTCCTTCATAGTAAGGGGGTATTGATGTTCTTCAGTTCAGCGGGAAAAGCAGCAAGAATGAGTAGTTACTAGTTAGAAAGAGGTGTATTTCTTTGATTTTGTTTAGCAGTGGTGATGACCTGCTGGAGCAAACTCCCAAGGGAAGTAATGGAAGATCTGGTCAGGGAGCACCAACCATGAGCTGCCCTGCAAAGGAAGGGGAGCCAGGTGTGACAGCAGGGCATGTAGAGGCAGTGACCTACTGACAAGGGTGCAGTCCCATAGTAGGGTGAGTGTAACCAGGTTCATCCAACAGTCCAGATCACTGGACAAGTCCAAAGTGGTGAATCAGGTCTGAGGTCAAGCCTGGAAGACAAGACAGCAAGTCAAGGTCTGGATCACTGGTAGATGCCAGGCACGGTGGAGCTATCGTGTAGCTTAGGCAGAGACCAAGGGCAAGAGTCTCATCTTAAAAGCATCTCTTGAGAGAAGAGGGGTTACCCACCACCAAGGCTTCTTACAGTTCTGATTCAAGTCTGGACAGCTGCACTACAGATCAGCCTGGAGCCCAAGCAGCCAAACTGCCAGGAGCTGGGGGAGGATACACTCAGTCCCATGATAGACATTTGCCTCTTGATGGCTTCACATCTAGGCTGGGTACATATTTTATGCCATCCATATTTGATCCCAAAAGCATAAATTTTTACAGCTTATGCTATACTGAAAAATGGACTAGATGATGTAATAATTCTGAAAATAAGGTCTACAATTGTATGCATGAGCAAGTTGTAGAAGTTACATTCATTTAAGATGTGGAAGGTAATAATGCAACACTGTGGGAGTTGATCAGTGAAGAAGAACCCTTGTATCTGGCCAGCTTTTTTTGTTCACCTATGCAAGCAGGTAGTACAGTAATTACAGCCACAGTTTCTTTTTCTTGGTCCTTAATTGCACTGAAGTATTTTAATTCATTAGATTCTGTTAGAATCTGCAATGTTAGGCTTTTCTGGTTCTAAAACCAGTAGTTCATTGCCATCTCTTGGTTTGTGTTATTCCTTCTTGCTCCACCATTTTTGGTAGCTTTGTTCTCATGGACTACAGCACCTGAGTTGCTCGATCCCACCTCCCAGTATTTGCCTCATGGCTGCCTGAAGTGCTGGCAAGTGTCTCCCTTCTGCCTCTGCTGCAGAGAAGCCCAGTGCCCCAGAGCCTCTCCCAACGTGCGAATGAACGCTCAGCCCCCCAGAGCGTGTGTCTTCCAGGCTGCTCTCACGCGGCGTTTATTCAGCCCGTTGGCCGTACTCCAGGCCGTTGGGTCTTTGCTCTTGACAGACTCAGCTGCATCTTGCGACACAGTCTCTGAGCCAGGGCCTGGGCTAGTCCAGCATCCCTTAAATTATACAAACAGGCCTTGGACAGAGAGGCAAAAGTGGCTGTATTTGAATTCCAGGAAACTTATGGCTGTAACCCCTTCTAATAAAAATACATCAAGGCGAGCATTTCAGCAGCTCTTTTTGCATGGAGAGGCAGATGACCTCTTGTACAAGAAAGGCATTGAATCAACCACTTAAATGGGGTCTTCGTCACTATAGCTTTTACCGGCTCGAAGCTAAGGAATGCCTTTGTGATTATAGTGGAAACACCCTGGTTTCATCGTGATGGGAGGTCTCTCAGATATCCCAGAAATTAACAGGCCTTTCGCAATGTATATTTATTTAGTGCATTTTTTTTAACTGCTGCAGTGTAATTCCACCTCTAAATATATGGGTAGAGTACTGGAAATAAGAATCTAATTACCTGTAAGGCACCCAGCCAGTGCTGCAGCTCCTAAAATCTTTCTTCTGTCCAAAGTCTTTCTTCTGTAGGGCAGGTAAAAATCACCCTCTCCTGTCCTTGATCTCCACAATGTCCTGGGTATGGTGAAGTGGATGAGTTCCGTAATTGTTGTACAGTTTCAAATGCAACGGTTGCATAAATCTCTGGCTCTTCTCCCAGGCATTGATCCTGTACTCCAATAAGCCTATTCTAGAACAGGAGCGGGTTTTTTCAAGATCATTGAGATCATCTGAGATTTTTCTTGCACTATTTTTACACACTGAGATTACAGGGTTTGCTTAAAACTTTTAGCAGTCCAGATGTGGTCTCAGCTTTGGCCATCTGGTTGCTGCAACTCAGAAATTTTTAATTGATTTTTGTCCAAGTATTCTGACTCTGGAGGTCATTCATCTGCTTATGCAGTATACTGTAAATCCTGGTGAATATTTTCAGCAATCTAAGTAATTTATGAGAAGTTCTGTTCAAAATATGCAAAAATAAAATTGTTCCAGACGTAGCCGTGACACAGCAGTACAGTAGGACAGAAAATGTTTGCAGAGTTTGAATTATGTGACTTGTGAAGGCAGAGTCTAGAACATCTCAGCCAAGTGGATAGTGGTCAAACAGATGGCTACCAACCTACTTTTCCTTCAGAAGTTTTGGCCTGTGCTGTTTAGTTCTAATATTCAATTTTCCTTTAGTGCCATTCTGATGATCAGGGATGGCTCTTCTGCACTTTTCTTAACCTTGTTGATGCTGTCTGGTAATACATTGGCTTTTGAATGTATTTCAAAATAGATGTTTACATTAATGTTCATAACACAAATAGGAGAAGTCTGGGAATATAATTTTAGTTCAGAATCACACCAAATAAAAAAAAATCAAACAAAAATTGGCTGATATATTATTACTGAAGTCCACAACAAGTTACTATACATTATAGTGATGAAAATAATAAAGCTTGTGTGGTCTGTATGGCAGTCTAATATTCTTAAGTGAAACACAGAAAATAAGGAGTGCTCAAGAGTTGTAATCTTTAACTTAGAGGATGAATTCTGTTAAGTACTTAAGATGGCTCTGCAAGATGCTTTCATTATAAATGGCACTGATCGGTATAAAAATGGATCGTTTGTTACTTTATTTACCAGTTGGGTTGTTAGTGGAGACTCTGCACCATTTGTCATTTCTTTTCATGTCCAGGACGGGTGTGCCAAGGAAATACATGGGATGCTGCTGAGAACTAAATTTGAATGTAAAATAACAGGCAAAAATGTCTTACAGTGCAAAATCATATTTACTCTGTATCACCAGCACAGTTCTGAAACAAGACTCTGAAAAACTAAACAGCAGAGCTGAATTAATACATGCAAAGTAATTTTCATTGGCAGAGTTACTTGTTTTGTACTTTTTCCATTATTATTATTCTTCATTTTGTTGTAGTAACATTTTAGACATTATTGACATGTTAATTTTTATTGCAGTTACATGATGGACACTTAATGCTTTAAGGGTCAAACGTTAACTTAATTTAGCCTAGTAGCAGCCCTTTCCAGCTAAACTAATCTAAAAAGACTGTCATGTAGATTGAATATCAGGCATTATATGCCAGTGGAGTAAGGCAAAGCATCACTCAGCATTTATCCAAATTGTCTGTCTTTGTGATCACTGTAATCTAAAATACATCCAATGTACCAAAACGTAGTCTAGTAATACAGAAGCAGCTGTAAAAGAACTGGGACTAAAATGATTTCCTTTTTGTATTAGAGCAGTGAAATATTAAAGCTATGTTGATGCCCTCTTTGCTACTAAACTGCCACTTGACCAGAGTCAGCAGTCAGCAAGCCTTTGTTACATGCAGAGGAATCAGTGATGTTAGCTACTGAAATGATAGCTTTTTGTATAAATGCAAGTCTGCAGAACTTCTGCCCATATGTAGTTTTGACCACTCAAAGTATCATCTGTGAAGCCACTTACAACAGTTATGTTAGTTAGTTGGAGGTCCGTTTACTGCTGATCTTACAAAGAGCTAAGGGGTTGGCTAATATTGGCTCCATTGGCCTCTGTCAAGGAAGCCAACATACAGCTAAGACAGTGTGCGACTCTTCCACAGAACAGCAAAAGACGCTAAAATCAGACTTAAAATATGTTTGTGCAAAATGTCGAAGATAATTAAAACTTACACTGATTTCTGAGTATGTGAAAAATCTGCCAGAATACATGCAGCCACGTATGTGCAGCATCTCCTACCTTACTATACTATATATATAGGTAGGGGATTGAGATAGTGGTGAGGATATTACCTCAGCATTGTCTCTAATACTCTGGACAATCTGTAAGAGGTGAAAAACTAGGGCATGAGCTGGTTGATGTGCAGCAACATTTGCATGGGCAGGCCTTTTTACCTCTTCCCTTTTGTTTCCAATTAATTTGCCTTCATTCTGGGGTAGTCAAGCTTTACCTCATCCACCCTGCTCTGTGGAGTGTTTCTTCTTCTGGTGACATCACCGCATTAGATGGTGGATAAACTCCCTGAACTTTGCAAAAGGACCTAAAAGGAACCAAGGGGCTTTTTGGACTTGTGGTCTGAATAACTCCTGTATCTGGTACCCAGAAGGAAAGATAGAAGCAAATTACTATTAATTAACCAGTTAAGGAATAATGAAAATAGACATCAGACACTTCTGTTTGCAGCCTCCTTTTGTATCCAAAGACTGAATGAAGTAAGAAAGCAGGAAGACTCCAGAGAGCAATCTGCTCTAACGCCTCAATCCAGCATGGTTTCACGCCAGGGTTACAAGTCAGAATGCGCTAACGTAACTTGTAAAATGGAGGTTTCTGGAGCTTCTCCTCAGTGCTGGAGAATCAGCGATAGAGAAGAATCTCACTGTAGAACAGCCTTCAGTAAAAGGCACATCCTAGTGAAACTCGTGTTGGCTGAAGGTCTGAGAAAATAGATGATCTGTGGCTATAGGTTTAAAGGATGGGCTTTTTCCCCAGCAGGTTCCCAAGTGGATAGAGTAACTGTTTTGTTATATATATTGTCATCTTATATTTTGGAATTTCTTTTTTCTAACAACTTGTCTTGTTATTTTACTATTAAACAATAAAAACTTAATATGACAAGAAGCATTGCTTTTGTATTGCTATTTTTGCTGGGCTGGCTTAGGTTAATAAAATTTGTTTAAACTTGGGTAGCATAATTCTCTGCTGGAAAACTATTCTGATACTTCAGGGAAGTTGTAGTGACAATTTTGAACTAGCATTTTCTGAACAGAGACTTCTACTGTCAACACATAAAATTCAGTCAGTTGTGCTGACTGAATCCAGTTTGTAATTTCCTGGGAGCAAGCCAGCTCTAACATAATGTAACAGGACTAACATAACTGGAGTGAGCGGAGTTAACTTATTATCAGAATTGATTTTAGAAATGAGATCGGAATCCTGTGACCTTCCTTCTTACAAAAAAAAAAGTATTGCATATTTTTCTCAAAGATCATTGAAAGAGCCAAGAAAAAATTTTACTCTCAGCACCACCAGTGTAAGTCCATTCTTTCAGCCTTATTATCTTGCTGTAGAATTCACTTCACTGTCTGTCTGTCTTGTGTAGTGAGTGGAAAGATGCCTGTACTTCTGAGTACAATTCCTCCATCCCGCTTTAGGGGGCAATGAGTTGCATTTGAGGTGCCTATCCCTTGTCACTGGCACTAGTAGTCTAAGCTAGAATGGGTAATACTAACTAAAATGAATCCTACTTGTATCTTACAACAGTGTAAGTGGGAGGAGAATTGAGTGTCACTGTCTATAATAAAAACAGTATGTTTCTAGAGGATTATTTCTGATATTTTTGTATTTTATATGTATAATCTGGGTGACAACCTTCCAATTACATCTAGTTTATGCCACTGTAAATCAGTTACACCTGATTTACTCTACATCAAACTTTGTGTCTGCAGTTGTATTTCCCAGGCAAGAGGTAAACACAACTGCAGGCTGGGATTGCAGCTGTTTGTCCTCAAAACAGAAAGGAAGCTTTTATGAATTGAATAACTCATAAAAGTAAAGGGTTCTTTTTACCTATGAAATGTTGTTCATTAATAACATATTAATACACAACTTCATTAATGTCAGCCTCAGAACTAGTTCATTATAAATGTGACAGGCTGTAAAACTAGATTTACCTTTTGGCTCTGCTTCAAACATAATATATTACCTTCAAAGCCAGCTCAGATTTTCTCAGGTCCTCTTGAAGCTATGTTAATAAATAACAATATCGGAGAGAAAACAGACTCAACAAGCAACTGAAAAGAATCTAAAATCCTATCAGTAATTGAGAGGGCTGATGGTACGAGTGACAAAGGCTAAAAACTTCATTAAAAAACATTGCTGTCTTAAATGTCTTATGTTGAAAGTTAGAGTCCATCTGGGAAGAAGTAGGAGCAGGAATCAGACTCTCCAGGTGATGGTGGAGGAAGACATGCATTTAGTGTTTTGAAATGGGGGTGTATACAGAGCCAAAAGTGCACACAGTTACTAAGGGCCGTTCTGTGAGTGGCAGGGATCCTGTAGAACGATCCTGAACTTCTTTGTGATGAAGTTGGAATCTTACCACCACAGCATAGACATCACAGTTTTCTATCATAGTGGAGCAGTCAGTCAACCTTATAGCAAAGGCTTCATAAATGTTTGTTAAAATCTTATATACTGTCTGTAAACGGAGCAGTAATTTGAAATTGGTACGGAAGAGTCACAGCAGCTTATTGCCCAGTGTCGCAATTTCCCAGGCTCTAATTTTCTTCAAAGGATTGTAAACGAGATAAGATGAAAAAGACATTCAAGTTCTAATTTTTCAAAAATACTGATAACTGATATGTTGAAATGACATGGCATAGAGACAAATCTGTGGTCTGGCTAAGAGACACAAAACTACAGCTCTGAAGAAAGCATTAAAAGATGGGTCCAACTGCTATATAGTATTTAGTGGTGTTAATACTCTTGTACTGAAAGCAGAAAAGATAACAGGTGCGAATGCTGTTGGTTGCAACAGTTTATTGTGCTTGCAGCGAACACACCACAAGGTCAACAGAAGACTAGTGCTGGAACAAGCTGAAGCACACATTGTCTTAGTGGATTGTTTTCCTTCCTGTTTGAACTAATGACTTCATTTTAGATCACTAACATTGTTGGCATCCCCTCCCCAGACTTTAAGGGCGCAATACACATTAGCATGTCTGAAATATCGTGTGATTCTCCCTTGAGGATAGAACAGTTTCTGAAATTGTAGTAAGTGGGGTGGGGATTGGCAAAACAGAAGAGGTGCAAAAAAGTCCCCTTATAAATGGGCATGTTGGAGAAACACAGCAGAGATTCTCCAGAACTGTTTTTACACATTTGTGGAAAGGGAGCTGTGGACAGTTGCCTGATTCATAACCCAAGGAGACTGATGGTGTTTTGCGTTGGTATTAATTTTACATCTTAAAGACAGACCTAACAGTTTGTCTTGATTCCCCTCCTTCCTCCCCCCGCCCCGGCCAATATCCCGGGGCTTGTACTTTGACCAACCTGTCCTTGACCTTTCTATTCCGCTGCTAATGCCTCTCCCAACACCCTGCAGCAAGGACAAAACATGGCATAAGTCCAACATGTTCTAACTTTTTTTTTTAAAGTAAATTTTTTTCCTTATGAAGCATTTTTGTATGAAAGGATACCATATGGCTCTAGGTTAACAAATCCTTTATAGAAATACTGCTTCCTTTCCTGCTTAAATGAGTAAAGATTCCGATCAGTATTCATAAAGTGTTTCCCTATATATTAAGCAATGTATAAAAGATAAAGTGGTTTTGGCCATCTTCCAGGCATTAGGAGAAACTCAATACTTGGTAGCTTCTAAATGGAAAGAATTAAAATTAGCATCATGCTTCCTTCTTATGTATGAGGAGATTTTTCTCATGCTTTGATTATTGGCTAAAGGATACTGTTCCCATCTCTGTCTAGTAAGGTTTCATCCTACTGCATCCACCTACCCAAACTAAAGGGCATAGAGTTTTTTCTTTCAGAGATCTAATGGATTTAATGCTTTTCTCATTTTGCCAAATCGTTTCCATTTTGTTTCTATATCTTCTGCAATGAGCTATGCTTTGCATAACAATTTAGGAAAAAAATGCAACATTCTTGTTTATTTGCTTAAACTCAAATATTCGAAATGTTCTTGCTGCTCAAAGTGCCTACTGAACATCCCTCCATCATATTAAGTGATTGTGAAGCATGTTGCATTGCCATTGATGGGTTAATTTGTAAATGTTAACTAGGCAACTAGCCTCCTGTCAGAAGGTATTTGAATACTGATAATCTATTTGCATGGTATTATGATAATACAGAATCACTCTGCCCTCAATATATAGGTTAGTATAATAGTGAGGATATATTTCAATTTCCAGTGTAATACCATGTTGATTTTTACTACCCTTAGCATTGCCTTGATGTTTGGGTGGATTTTAAAATTATATCTTGATCATTTCGCAAATCTAGTATTTGTAGGTGAACAGTTTTATGAACGTAGCTTAATACTGTAATATATCTTTCGATGGCATTATTAGCAAATCTTATACAGAATATTCCTGTAATTGAAAAGGCCTTTTAAATGCAAACATTTTCTGCTTGGCTTTAAGTTAATAATTGTATTTAATTTGAAAATGATAGAGAGCTTATAGAGGTTGCTATTTTTTAGTATATGGAATATATATTTTTTCCATCTGAATTTCTGCTATATTCCTTACTGTACACTAAATAGTTTTAATTTCAACAGGTCTATAATGGATATCTCAATATTTATGTAATGTTTACTTCCAAAGTCTCCTGAAGATCTGTTCAGTGAGCATACTCAAGCTGGCATTTCCAAAGCTACTTTGCAAGTCGGAGAACAACCTCCATCTCAAATATTTTATGAAGTGATTATTTTGAATTGATAATTTAAAGAAATAACAGCCATAGAGAATTCATTATTGTTGTTGAGTTCAGAGGTGTAGGATGAAATCAGATCAGACTGGTTTGGGTTGTAAAGTGAGAGACTCCCTGGATAGAAACACTGGGGCTAGCCTGGGGGAAGCAAAACAACCTTTCGTCTCTGTAATGGAAGACATAACCCGGAAAGCAAGCTTTTGGGATTGTGTTTTTCTGGGAGACTAAAAACTAGCATGGTTGGCATTGGATAAGAAAAATAAAGGATATATGAGGCTGAATTCCTGAGCTTAATGAAGTCGATGAAAATGTTACTGCTTAACAAGGACAGGATTCACTCTAATTTTAAAAATAATTAACTATGCAAAATGTAATTAACAATGGATTCTAATTAGCTACCTATGGAAACTGTGGCTTTATTGTGACAGTTTTTAGTTGCTCCATCTTTTTTTTTTTTTGTTCTCTGTACTCTGAATTGCTGTTGCAACACCACCTCTGCAATTGAGCTGTGTCAGCTGTACAATATACTGAGATTCACACAAGACTGTTTTCGCAAAGAAAAATTGTCACAAGAGAACAACTTGTTGAAATTTTGGGTGTAAGCAGTATTTGTCATTTAAAATCAGGGTAAAAAAAGGCAGGGAGGGGTTAACCTAATTCCGTTTAATGGAGGAACAATACAGTTTCCAAACTAGAACAGGTATGTATCACTGCCCAGTAAAGGTAGGAGTGAAATCATCTTGGAAGTGTGAAGGATATGGGTTGGAGCAGAGATATATTAGAGAAAAAGATGAGAAATAGCAGGGCTGTAACCACTGAAGGTGAGAAAGGAGCAGAAAGCCATGCATGGACACAGAAGATCTTGTTTCATTGTCCTGAGAAGGCATGAGGAAAGAGGGTTAGGATATTGATTACAAGAGGCTTGGGTTTTTGAACATGGAAGCTGCTTCCTTTGTTTGGTTGTTCTTCTGCTTACATAAATAATATTTATTCAGTAATAAAAATGGCTAGCAGAAAGTGCCATTGTGACTATTTAGAAATACTAGTGTGTGTGGGAAAGAGGAGAATTCTCTTATGTCCTTACTCAGTTCTGTTTTCCCCCTGTAGAAAGCACCGGTGTGGCATAATATGCATTGACCAATTTGAACTGATGGCATTCTTTGCAAATAATATAATAAAGAAATAATGGGCCTCATCATGAGCTTTTAATTGTATAAAACTGAAATTTTGGCCAACAGTTCAGTTCAGAGAGTATTAAAATAATAAAGGCTAATTGTAGAAGTTTCTCACTTTCTTTGGGAAAGCCTTCATCACTGAGAAGTAAGCCAGGAAATTCTTTGAGACTTGTTTTAAGCCCAGAGTGGACTGTATTTTGCATTTTGTGGATAATAATAGACAAAGGCTTCTACACTCAGTGGGAGAGCTCAACACAAATGGCTCTTGAAAAAAATTACAAACAAAAAAGGCATTGTCTTGCAGTGAACAGTTAGGCACTGCTCTTACAGAGATGGTTTTGTGTCCCATTTGCATGCATAACAATTATTGATATTCACTAATGAGAGAAAAAAATGCCCCACATTCCACTGCTGTTATGACTAGAATGGATTCCCTAGAGCTCACACATTTAAAATAATTATTAATTAGTGAAGATTTCACGCTTATACCTAGAAGGCCTGCAGGTAGGACTAGATACTATTTTTATGTAAACATATACTTGCTTATTTTTGGTCCTTTTTGATTTAAAAAAAGTTCATTCTCACCATTTGTTCGTTGGTTCTTAAGGTTTTGGATTTAGTTACTTGAGAATGCAATTGCCTCCATTTTTGAGACTGATCTTGTCAATATTTATGATCCCATTGTCACAAGTGAAATAAAAAGAAATATGATGCTGCCCAGATTGTCAAAGATACTTCTCTTCCTTCTGCCTGTTCTGCTTTAGATTACTGTGATAGTTTTATTTTATTCAGTTAGTGTCTCTTCCTCCCCATCTCCTTAGGCCTGCCTGACATTGCTACAAATTGGCACTGCACGGAGATGAGGGGAGGGCACCTTTCATGCTACCAACCCTACGTTCTTCAGCCTTCCATGGTTTGCACAGATCCCACGTGCATCACCATCCTTCTTTTCCTCTACATCCTGTACCTCTACAGCGCCTCTTCTCTTGTAGAAGCTGGCATGGCTTCTCCACCACATTTACAACAAAAGAGACGTCTCCTGCCCAGAGCCAGACATCGTTAGAGCACTCTGTACTGTTGGCAGGTGTTCTAAGAGGTGGACCCCTTGGGTTCAGTGTGCCTTTCATTCTGATGTATTTACTTTTTGCTTCAATCTATAATAATAGTGATTTGACCATATGCATAAAAGCAGATACAGGTAAATGACTGTGTCTGTTCACGGAAACCAGATTTTTCCACGTCCAGCCATTTCTCTGGAGGAAGCAAGAAAGATGCGCGAGGGTTTTGGCAGTGAAAGCAGAGAGCTGAGGTTACTTCCACCTCACCAGCAGTCTGCCCTGCAGCTCCTGAGGATGTCGGTTCCTCTAAGGCAGGAACATCAGATCCACTTAATGATTTTCTTGGGTGTAAAGTAGGTTACTTTAGCAAGCTGGGGCACAAAGGATGATGGCTGGAGAACTGATTGCAAGATCATATAACCCTGCTTTAAGATGGAAATATGCATCAGAAGAGTGGAGCACAAGGCTTGGAGTGGTAACACTTCAACTGTTTGGCTTGAACTTGCCTTCTGAAGTCTGTCAGACCCATGTATCACCTTTATTACCTTGGTCAGTCTGAAGTGAAACAACATGCCATTGTTATTTAAATAACATCAGAATAACAGTTATTGATGGACTTAATACTGCAAATACCGTGTATAGAGACAAACTTCAGGTTCCAGAGTCTTTGAATTTTCTGATTATCGGTAAAAATAAAATTATTTTTAATAATGTTATCAAAGTACTTATTCATGTTGTTCTACCAGACATACTCTTCTCTCTGGAAAATTTGGTGGGTACATATTTTTGGAGACATATAAAGGAGAATGCCATTTGAGATCGCACCATGCTATTACAGTGCGTTTCAAATGCAAACAAAAATTATTCATCAGAAGTGAAATCTAAATCTGGAAATACAAAATAATCCATAAATTCTTCAGAATTAGCTCTAGCTTTGAATTTCCATGGTTACTGCACCCAAATATGTTTTGATTTTTGTTGAAGCAAGTACGTACCTGCTAATTGGGCCAGTGATTCAAGTCTAACAAGTTAGCTAGTTAGGCACTCTTCAAATTATTCACATCAAGAGTGCCAGCAAAAGGCTATTGCCATTTGTTATTTAATAAAGGTAAGAAAACTCTCTGAAATAAATGCAGATTGTCTAAAGATATTCTTCTTGGAGAGCCAAACAAAAAAAGGCAGTGAATGTTGCACATGCAAAATAGCTCATTTAAATCTGACTTGCAAATCACTTAGGCAAGCAGTAGGCACAATCAGTGGGCACAGTGGTTTCAACGAAGTTTTACTAATTCCTTCTGGTTTGGGCTCCACACATTGCAAAGCGGTTTTTATTCCTACTCAGAATACGATGATATGACTATTTTCATGGAACCATGGAATGGTTTGGGTTGGAAGGGACCTTTAAAGGTCATCTAGTCCAACCCCCCTGCCATGGGCAGGGACATCTTTCACTAGATGAGGTTGCTCAAAGCCCCGTCCAACCTGTCCTTGAACACTTCCCATGATGGGACATCCACAACTTCTCTAGGGAACCTGTTCCAGTGTTATTTTCTTATATTTCCAGTCTACTAGGTAAGAAGAGACTAAAATATTTCCCATCCTGGTGTGCTAGCTCTTGCTCAGCCATGGACTAGACAGAATAGACACAACGTGATATGCATGACAAAACTTTGAGTCCCCTCCCGTTAAACTTAAAGCTTTTGACATGCAGGCATTTGGGCAGGTTTTTCAAGGGAAACTACTTTTGGTTTTGAAGGTATATGTATTTTAAAGTTTCAGGGAGTAACTTGAGGAAATTGGGTATTTCTACCTTTTTATATAAATTTTCAGGCACTTCAGAGATTTTGTGCAGTATTTCACTTAAAGTGACTACGGTATCCTGATCCAAGAGAGGTCTGTGGTAAGCGATAGGCTAAGCGGTTAGGTCATGGTTGCACTTGTTACTTTGAAAATGAACCCAGGAGAATCAAATTCACCGTGTTTTATTACAATGCTTCTTAAATAGTAATAACTAAATGTTGTGTACCTTTGCCCAAATGCCAGCAAATTATCTCAGTTCTGTTAGAATTTCATTGGCATTCAGTCTGTGGCTTCAAGTTGGCCAAAGCCAATCATGGTCCTGCCTGCCAAGCCTTGCTCCTACTTTCCTAATTCCTTAGCTGCTGGGGAACTGTGAGAAACTTTACTTTTGATTAATTTTAATTTCATACTAGTGATAGATTTCATCATCCTCAACAAACTTACGCTGAAGCATAATTATTTGCTTCAGTGCAGTTCCTCACCTGGGCGAACGGCTAGCTACACTTGCCTCCAGACTCCCCTCGCTGCCTGCCATTAGCCAGGTCCCCATTTCTCCCCCAGCACCCTTCTCCCCTTCCGTCTAGTGGCATCATTTTCCCGTTTCCAGCCTCGACCCTTTCAGGCTGTTTCTGCCATTTTGTTTGCCTCTGAACTACTCATTATTGTCCTTTCTGCTCCGAAATATTTAAAAGCTTCTTTTTTTAGAAATGAACTTAATAGCGTAGTTTGCAGGCGGCCCCCGAAGTGACTTAAAAAAAACCCCAAACCCTCTTTTTTTTGATCGCCGCATCCTACCTAAAAGGAGACTTTGGTTTTTGTTATTACGGGCTTGATTTCAGCCGCATCTGTGAGGAAGACCAACGGCCCGGCCCGGCCCCGCTGCGCCGCTCCCCTCTCCCCTGCGGCCCGTTCCGGGACAGGATGTCCCGCCTCCCTCTCCTCTTCTGATTGGCCGAGAGCTTTGCTGGCGTACCGGGGGCTGAGCCGCGAATTGGCCGAGTTTCCCCTGTCTCCAGCACCGAGAGAGGGAGGGACCGGCGAGCGGCTCTGCCGGCGGAGGGGGGGGGTGGGCGGGCGAGGGAAGGAGGGACGAGGATTACTCGGGGCCGAGCGGGAGACGGTCGAGCGAGGCAAGGCCAGGGGCGAGGAGCCGCCGCCGTCGTCACGGCCGGCCGGTGAGTGTGAGGGAGCCTGGCGCGCGCCCCGACGCCTCCATCTGGCTCGGCGGGGGGGGAGGGACACAGAGAGCGGGAGCGCCCCCCGCCCCGCCCCGCCCCGTGGTGCTGGCCGCAGTGTGGGGGGGTGGTGGGCGCGAGCGCGCTCGGCCTCCATCTGGCGGCGCGGGGAAAGGGGCCTCCCCCCCTCAGCCCCGCGGGAGGGGCGGGGCGGGGCGGTGCAGCCCCCCGCGCCGTGTGCAGCGACCCCTGTCCGGGCGGGGCCTTCACCCGCCCCTCTGGCCCGGGCCCTGTCAGCCGTCCGAGGTCCCGGCGGCCGCCGCCCCGCGGCCCTCTCCCCCGGGCTGGCAGAGGTGTGTTAAAGCCGCGGCTGGTGACCGTAACGGGCGGTGACAGCGGGCCGTGAGGGCGGGGGGATGCTTCTGGGAGAGGAGGTCGTGCGGCGAGGGGGAGCCCCGGGCCTCGGCTGCCTCCGGGGGTGACGGGGAGGAGGGGGTACGGGTGACCCTGGTAATCGCTTTATGTTGGCCTGCGGCTTGCGTAATCTGCGATCAATTATTTATTTCATGCACCACTTATGGGTCTGAGAGGCAGCGTTAGGCCTCTGATGTAGCTCAGTGCAGCAGAAGGGAGGTTCCTTCCAAGAATGTTGTAGGGAAGGGAAGTGGGTTTTTTTTGGGTTCAAATAGTGTTCTCAGTGTGTGTTCCTCTCCCTGTGCAATTTCAGGGGATGTGAACGAGGGAGGTCCTTATTAACCATACATTTTTGAAGATCAAGTGGAAGCCATCCTAGCCTGAGCAAAAATAACCTTGTGTGGTTTATTTCATGTGCTAGATTGTTATTTTTCTCATTCTGTGGCAGGTTGGGCTGCTCAGCCAGCCTGGAGAGAAGGCTGGGGAAGGAACCATGTCTTCTGAATCTTTTTGTCTGGCTGCTCAAGCTAGGTTTGACTCCAAATGGTTGAAGACAGACTTACAGGTAAGGAGTTAGATAGTTGTATTACATCGTGACCTTTTAGGTGCAGATCAAGGATGCTTTTAGTCTAAAGAGCTGATGAACAGAAGACTGCAGCATTGCTTTTGAGATAGATGTATAGATTTTTTTGAGTATGCTGATTTAAAACTGATCTTGAAGAAACACTAACTCATTTTGATCTGCAAATAGATCTGTATTGTCAGTCCAGTCCCTTCTGCTTAGGAACAAGCTGGACTGCATATGTATGTTATCTTTGCAGAGTGTCAAAGCACATAGCTGAGTATGTAGCATTACTGCTAGAACTATAAATTCTCCATTTAGGCTGTTGGTAAACTTCTTGCCTGCATATGAGCTAGCAGCTTTAATGCACAAGAGAACTGAAGTGAAAGGCAATGGAAATCTAATTTATATTTTGAAGAATTCAGATTAGCTTTTACTGTAGTTGTTTGTATGATGGGTGTAGGCTTCCTTTAAATTTTGTCCTTTTTGAAGGGAGTTAATTTTTTGTCAGATATGTGGTTGAAATGGAACTGGTCTTTGTTGAAATGTGCTGGTGTTTGGTGAAAGTTTTCTTTTGTCTTAGAAGATGATCTGTTTATTTATCAAAGTTGTGTGATGCAGGGATGAGGATACTATTGTGTTTTCCCAATTCAGTTTTGAAAATTAAGTGGAAAATATAGAGAAGTAGAGTGGTCTGGGTCAGTTACGTTTGTTTCAGATGAAATGGTTAATTAGAGTAAGTCCTTGTCTTGTCCATCTTCTTCCTTCCCCTAGATGTTGCATATAGATACCTTACTTTGAATAACCTTTCCAAGTTCCTGCTCAAAACTCTGAAATTCTTGTTGAGATGGGCCAACCAGTGTTATTCTTTTGTTACAGATCAATAGTAATAAAAAATTTTAAAAATTGCATCCTGAGTGACTTCACCCAAAATTACATTCTGATCGTCTGGATGGTTGAGTTCAGCTGTTCCTGTGATTAGACCAGGGTTTTTCCCCAAGCAGTTGTGATTCAAAAGCAGCCTTTCTCCAATATTTTACATCAAACAAGCTAAATCGGAATCAGAAGTGACAGATATAGCCTTAGAGGTTACATTATTTAGTAGGTCTGGTATGTAAATGCTGTAAAATGACAGGGCTTGTTTTTGATTTGGCTAGATCACTTCTATTTTCATCTTTTATTATTACCAAAGTAAAAGTTTTGATCCAAAGTTAGATGTTTTGGCTAATGTGGTACGTAAATGTAGTAGAAAACGATTTGAAGATAAGCATATTAAGAAATACAGAAATATTTTTGTGTTCCCTGGAAGCTGGCTTCTAGATTACAAATATGTTGCTTCAATGATTTTAGAATAGAGGAAAACTTTAGCTGAAGAAGTGGCAATCTTTCTTTGTAACAGCTGCTGACTATGCATTGCCTATTTTTCTTCTGTATTATATGGGGTGAAAAATGTGACTGTTCATGTGATTTGTCAGATTTTTCCTCTCATTTGTAGTGCCTTTTTTCTACATCCCTTTTTTCTGTTTATGTAAACTTTTGACAGGAGGGTTTCAGTTGCCATCCAAACTTTAAGGATTATTTTCAGCTGAGTGTGTATAAATGCAATGAAATATTTGTCTTTTATGAGACTGTTGTGTAGTTAATGTGTTGTAATAATTCCCTTTAATAATAAAAATCTTAATTTGTAACAAATTTCTATGAATAAGTTCTCTTATAAATAAGAGTTCTTTGTGAGTAATAACAAGTGAGACTCTAATTGCCAGAGTACTCCCTTTGTTTTCTTCCAATCATGCTGTAGTCAAAATAATGAGATTAATGAAATAAGAGAACAGTAATCATTTGTGATCTGCTGGATGCAAACATCACTTCTCTGGAATCTGAAGACTAGCCAGGCCTCCTGGGTATAATATAATTTTCTTATTAGGTTAACTGTTTTTGGTATTACACAGGTCCTCATCACAGAACTCTGTCTCGATGTATGTGTTCAGTATTTTAAAAAATGTGCGTGTGAATCTTGAATCGCTCCTTTTTAATGTATGAAATGGCGGATGTCTTCTGTCAAGTGAAGGGGGTTTGGGCTCTGGGGAATTTTTCTATTGCATGATTGACTATTTTAGCTACTGGTTGACTAGCATGAGCTAGCTGTGTGTGAAATTTCTTTATAGGTATAATTCTTGTCTCTTAATCCTTTAAGTTCTATGTCTACTGAATATGCTGATTTCCTACTGTGTAGGAAATCCTACATGTTTTTACTGGCTGACTATAGAAGGGCATTATGGGTGTTTGAGAGACTGTCAACAGGAATTGAAAAGATGAGCATAATACTTAGGAGAGATTTAAAGGAAGACACAGTAATTTATGTGAATTAATTAAGCTGCCTACAAATTATTGTTTGGAATTAGACTCTGAAACTCTTCACTCTGCAGTTAGATTTTTAACTTCTCACTGTACAGCAGTCCAGGAGTGGGTAAGTGAAAGTCCTTGAAGAAACAGAATTATACCGGGGAAGTCTTACCTTAGGGGACATCCAGAGATGAATAGTCTTTAAAACTAACTTTTTTTTTTTTAAATTAAGTTTTTTGCTATTGCAAAATTTGGAGAGTATAGCTAGAATTGGAAGTGAAATGTTTCATTTGGTGAGCTAGTAGTCTCCAAAGTCTGACTTGCCTTTTTTTTTTTTTTTTTTTTTTTTTTTTTTGGTCACTGTTGCCAGAGTTTGCTCTTTAGACTTGATGGCTGTGGCAGTTACTGTGGATTAAGCCAGTGAAATCTCTCTGAAAATCATCAGATTCTTTTTTGCTTTAGCTCAAGACGATGTTGCATTAATAATGTAATACATGATTTTATAATACTATGTGCATTAATAAGTCTATAATATAGTGGTATTAATATAATAAGAAAAGAATGACACGTGGATTTTAGCATGGATTATGTTTAATCACCTGCACACATCACTGTTCCAGCTGGCATCCAGGCCAAATTTAAATGTTCTTATTCAGTTTTGGGAAGTTACTGTTAAGAGACAAAGCCAGTGCGATGTAGCATATTATTACTGTTCTTAAGAGAATATCAAAGACACAAGCCCTTTTGTAATAGTAGTGAGCCTCTAGACTGCAGGATTAACTGAAATGGTGTGAAATGTTAATAGAACTATATCTTGACTATATTTTTTGCTTATATTAATTTGTCTGAAACTAATCAATATTATTGTAGGAAGCCAAAATGCTTTACAGAGACCCAAGTGCACCCCATAACTATTCCATGTCTTTTTACTAACTTCGTAATTACTGACCTGTTATTGTATGATTTACAGCTACTAGTATAATTTTGAACGGATTAGAAACATTTGTTTTATTAAAAATCTAAATTTCCTAGTGGAGCAAAATTAAGATATTCTGTGTTGTCTGAAAAAACACAAACTGTTCCAGCAGCTGAAAAATTAGGATAGTTCAGCTCAATATGAGATAACATCAGTAGTACAATATGTAGTATGTTCTCATATTACATATATCAATAATATGTGTATAACATCACTATTACTAAAATAACCCTATGAAGTTATAAAACAGGTGGATTTTAGTATAGGCCACTTTTTCATGGGTCATGTTTAACATAGTTGCTAGAAAGGTTAGCGTATCACTCAAATTTCCAATTAATTTTTTTAGATTTGAATGAATACATTTAAAAACACCTACCTATTTATGTCTATTACTAGCAGAAACCATCACATTTTTAGCAAAATCTGTGTGTAATGGGAGATTGTGTTTTAATGGTCATTTCTAAGGAAGATATCCTTTTTTTAAAAAAAGGAATGTATAGAAAATATACAAACGGAAGGGAAGATTAAAATTGTTTACTTAAACCTAGATACCCAGTTTGCTGAATCAAACTGTGCTTAAAATAATTCCAATTAAATAGATGTACTGTACTACTAATTTAGAACCTTATGCAGAGAACTTTAATTAGTGATGGCTGAATAACGAAAAACTAGAATTGCTGTCAGCTAATGGGATGCATGTGTGTGTTCGAATGGTGTTTAATTAATCTGCTTATTCTGGATCCTGCGGAGAACTATTGTGATTAATAGCAGGGGTTAGAGGTGAAAAACTTTCATTTTCCTGTAGTGTGGAAAAAACCTTTAGACAACAGTCAAGGTGCAAGAGCTGTCTACAAGAGGAATATGATGCATTTTCAACAGCTTTCATTGAGTTCATGGTTGGCAGGCTATTTCTATCATCTTCTTTTGCCACAAAGATGAGAGTTAGCTTTTTAAAATGAAACAGCCGCCTGTAAAAGTTGCATTGGTCTGAAATCTTTTTACCTTCCCTTCAAAGTTACATTCAGCATTTTGATTTTCACAAAAATCCCACTCTTCTAGCATCTAGATCAGTATCTTTGCTTGTAAGAAGATAATGTAAATAAATGATATCTTGACTATTAAAAGAAAGCAGTTAGTGAAAGTTGCTTTCTCTATTTTGTTGATTTTCTGTTAATTTTCTTTTTAGTTTTGGTTTTCTGATCAAAAAATGAAGAGCTTATGTGGAAGTTCTTACAGCAAACTGCAAATGAGAACTACATTTTTAAAGGAAGTGAAGTTTGCAATGGGGATTTTAAAAATTATTTTAAAAATGAAGTAATGCTGTCCCTCCAAAATAAGTGATTTCCAGAGGGAGGGGTGAGGACCATATGTGGAGTGATAGGTTAGAGAAATTAAATTTAATGTTTATGCAAATATTTGGGCTCAAACAGAACTACTGTTCTGCAAATGGAGAAAGTTAGAGAATTTCTCTTCTGAGTTTGAAGGAACTGCTTATTTTTTCTTTGCATATGACCATTAACTGTTAATAAACTTTTGCAACAAATGAAAGACCAGTAGACTGGGGACATTTCTAGTTTAACCCCAAATTTGTTGAAGTAATGTGGGGCTGCTGAACTTTTCTGTCTTTGCTATCAGAGCTTTAGAGCAGTATACTTAGATCTAATGATGTTTCACTGTGCTTTGCATAGGTGTGATAAGCACTGTGGTTTCAGGGCATGCTTCAGCAGGGAAGGAAGGAAGCTAGGACAAAATACTGAAGACGACAACAATAAGAAAGGAAACACAAATTGAATGGATTCAGAAAAGCGAAAACAACAGGGAGACCTGGGAAGGGACTTACTGTTCTGTGGTTTTCTTCACCAGTACTGGGCTGAAGAAGTTTCTGTTTTTTTTTTTTCTTTTTTAAAATCTGTTTCTAAAGAAAAATGTTTTTTAATGTAGTCTTTAAAATACAGCCAATGGCTAATGCAGGAGTAACTGAATGGAAGAACAGATTCTCTCCCCCTTTCTCCCGCTGGCAATTCTGAGGTAAAGATTATTTAAGTAGCTTATATTTTAAATCCACAGTGACATTTTGTGATTATGAAGTCACTTTCTTGACTTTCCAGTGCAGTTATATAATCAGGAATCCTACCTGAATCAATCCTTGTCCTTTTGTGCCATTTTCTTTTCCTGGCTTCATTTTTCTTGAGCTCGAGCTCCTTTTATGGAGGCTTCTATGCTTTCTGCAGGAAAGTTTATGAAACCACATCAAGAACGTGATCTGCTGTACCAGATGGAGTAAGCTTTGTCTGACTTAAGAGGTTGACTTTAGAACAAAATCACAGGTGCTGATTATTCTCAAAATAACTTATTAAAAGCAAAATTGTAGTGGTGCTTTGAGAATTCTTGAAGCTTATCCAGTAATGGTTGCAAGATTTCGTTTTCTTGAAATGTAAGGAAATGTTAATGACAGTACCATATTCTCTAGACTTGATGGTGATGGATGGGAATTTCACTGCCAGCCCTGTTGGAGGATGGCGGCAGCATATGCCAGCCACCGGACTAGATATCCCTTTGACTTAATTAAATGTTGTGCTAGACAGAATAAATTACAGTTTAACTGCAAAGATAAGATTAGCAAAAGATTAGAGTGGGGGCTGCCCAGTTTACAGTACAGTAGAAGTTCACTTTGAAGTCTGCTTAGACCCTTGCTTTTTTGGCTTGGGATAAATGAGCAGGTCTGAGACTTAGGTCTATGTGGGGAGTATGAATTTGGTGAGATACATGCCTTACCAGTACAGAGATCAAGACGTGGTCTGAGGATGAGAATGTGTGACAAATGGTGGAAGTGGCTTGGGGTTTCTGAAGGTGAGGTGCGTGGGAGAGAGGGTATATGGCTGTGGTCTTACCTGAGAGGAGGTCAGGAGATGCCATGGGAAGAACAAGGGAGATTTTGGGCATGGGGAATGGCGCTTGATTTGGTGGAATGAGTAGGAGGATTAAGAACACGGGCCAAGGTTGTAAGGCAGTGGGTAGTGGTGATGGAGCATGGAGCTGCTATTGTCTCAGTCTTGGGAAGGCAGCGTGTAGGTGGTGGGGCAAGCAGGGACTTGGGGTCCTTGTGGGGTTTTTACAGAGTGTACGTCTCTGACACTGTTGCCAGTTGCAAAAGTTCAGTGAAAACTTAATTATTCTCAATTTGTTAACTTACTGAGTTTGTCAAGTTCGTCCTTTTAAACATTCACAAATGAAGTACTAAATTATTAGAGGGAAAGATGTCCACATAAATCCAGCAATCTAGTGAGAGAGTGTAAGACTTAACAGAACACAAGTAGGTACTCTTATACTTGCAACCCCAGTATGTCAGAAACAGTGAAGACACCAAACATGTTTTTCTTCTCTTGCACTGCACCATCAATTGCCTTGTGAACATTCTTTAAAGAATTGATTGGAAGAAGAGCCATATTTTTGATGAAGAGTCACATTTTTTGGTAAATAGAAACCAAAGAGAGATGTTTGCCAAATTTGTTCTGAACAAAGTTCTAGTTCTTTTGTCTCAGCACTTCGATGTGTTGATAGACTCCTTGCAAATGACTGAATGCAAGAGGTATTGGTGGGAGCAAAAGAAGAAAGTAATATGTGCTTGTGCTGGCTAAGATAGTCTTAAAACACTGTAGAAAGAAAGAAAAGCAGGATTGTGTAGTCAAAGCAGATAATTTTACTTTTCTACCATACAGTTGACTTCCTGTTATCTTCAGCTGCTAGTTTCACAGAATCACAAATGGTTGAGGTTGGAAGGGACCTCTGGAGGTCATCTGATCCAACCGCCCTGCTTAAGCAGGGCCACTTAGAGCCAGTTGCCCAGGACTGTGTCCGAATGGCTTTTGAATATCTCAAGATGGAGACTCCACAGCCTCCCTGGGCAACGTGTGCCAGTGCTCGGTCACCCTCACAGTGAAAAAGTGTTTCCTGATCGTCAGAGGGAACCTCCTGCGTTTCAGTTTGTGCCCATTGCCTCTGGTCCTGTCACTGGGCACCATGAAAAAAGCCTGGCTCCCTCTTCTTTGCACCCTCCCTTCAGGAGGGTGCAAAAATATACATTAATGAGATGCCCCCTGAGCTTTCTCTCCTCGAGGTTAAACAGTCCCAGCTCTCTCAGCCTTTCCTCACAGGAGAGATGCTCCAGTCCCTTAATCATCTTTGTGGCCCTTCGCTGCACTCTCTCTCAGTATGTCCATGTCTCTCTTGTACTGAGGAGCACAGCACTGGACTTGGCACTCCAGGTGTGGCCTCACCAGTGCTGAGAAGAGGGGAAGGATCACTTCCCTCGACCTGCTGGCAACACTCCTCCTAATGCAGTCCACAACACCCATTAACCTTCTTTGTGGCTAGCTCATGTTCAACTTGGTGCCCACCAGGACCCCCAGGTTCTTTTCTGCAAAGCTGTTTTCCAGCTGGGTTACCCCCAGCATGTACTGGTGCCTGGGGTTGTTCCTCCCCAGGTGCAGGACTTTGCTCTTCTCCTTGTTGAACTTCATGAGGTTCTTGTCAGCTCATTTCTCCAGCCTGTCGAGGTCCCTCTGGATGGCAGCATGACCCTCTGGCGTATTAGCCACTCCTCCCCGTTTCTGTTGGTTAAATGAAATATTTCTCTTAAGGAAGTTGTGAAGCCTCTATTACGGTTATAGAATTTTTGGATCATGAAAATAAAATTGCTTGTATAATTTATCACTTAAAAACTCAGACTTTTCTTTCACTTTTGGCTATCATAGTGGCAATTCACTGTTTAATATGTCTGCTGAGTGTCAAGTAGATTAATAGTGAACTTTTACAATTGAAATTGAGTTGACCTCAGTTATGGCAGATGAATTGGTTGTAAAAACTGTTTCTTAATTGTCCTTTCAGTTGGTTGCTTTGATTATTGCTACAAAAAAAGTCCAGTGCTCCTTTACTTTTAAACATGTCTCCTTTTCCCCTTCCCCCAACACATATACCACTGTTAAAATGTTAACTACAACCTGAATAAAAGCAAATTGTTTATCTGAAGACTGCTTATGGTGTAAGCTTCCACATGAGGTATTTGGAGAAGGAGGGGGAACTCTCTCTGACCTATAATCTTGGTGATTGCGCTATCTTTATGCAACATACCAAGAAAATGACTTTGATAAGAATTTGAACACCAAACCCAAGGCAGAAGAAATTTTGTTTACTTTTTCAGTTTTTAGTTGCTTGAAAGACTTGGGTGAACTTGTTGCTATGTGAAAGGATTACAGAGAAAACAATTCTTATTATACTTTACAGCAATGCTTACAAAAGTAGTAAGTTTTCTGAAATAAAACAATGCTGCATTATGAAGAACCTTGAATTTAAAGCCTGTAGGCCTTCAAATTGTAGGCTTAAGGGCTGTGAGAATCATTTTCCATACCAAAGTGGTCTGAGAATGTAAAATAAAATGTATGAAAAGACAGTTGATCAGACAAAAATCTTAACTTTGTGAAAACCATAATTTATTATGCAATCCATCTGGAGGGTTGCCTAACTCACTATTTTTCAAGCTTGTATTTTAGCATAGGTTAGCATTCAACAGGTGATTGTTTAAAAAAAAAAATCTATCACATATGAGCCAAAAATAGTGAAACAGTTGTGTTTAGCTATTTTTGCAAGAAAAAAATTGTGAAAAATAAATTCTTTAAGTGCCCCACTAAAGTATCTGACCAGATCTGATGAAGGAGAAAGTGAACGCCATTTATTTTTGAAATATTTATAGACTGAGAAAAATGCAAGAAATTCAGTCAATGGTGAATGATTGATTTTTTTTTTTTTTTTTTTTTGTTGTTGAAATGCAACTTTACTTCAGGCTATTGCAATTTTTAAAAAATTAAGCCAAATGTAAAGCTTTCAGCAAAACACAGAATCTTTGCAAAAAGTCTGTATGCTCTCTAGCTGTGAAGAACAGCATTCAGTAATGCATGGTCACAGTGTAATTCTGGTGCTGCACAATTGATAAGTTGCAGGTAAGTTGAATAATATCTAGCTCACGCTTTGTGATTCTTTTCCCTCTTACTCCTCAGACCAGGAAATAACAAGTGACAAATACGTACAGTGTGTCAGCTCATATTTTATGCTGAAAGAAAAACAGTTGAAATCATTAATATGTGTTGGAGTGAATTTCTGAAGTATGCGGTATGAAGTCAAGAAACTACTATGGTAATTTAGTGTGTTACAGTGGTGTCAAAACATGCAACTTGTCTTTCATTCTTCATGTTAACTGAGATTAGCTAGGTCAGCAAATGATTTCCCTGCTGGTGGTTGTGACTCTTAAAACCTGTAATCTTTAATCATTAAAATATCTTTAGGAAATAGATCAAAATAAAGTATAAGCGGACTTCTGTGTATAACGGTAAAAATTTTACAGCAGTTGTGTAAGTAACATCTTTGTATTACTCCTCAGTTAAAACACTTTGGATGTGAATACTAGTTACATAACACAAAGATGCTTCTGAATAAGCCTTCAGCAGGTTTTTTTTAAATGTCTCCACTGCATCACTTTGGTATGCTAAAGGTATTCTGTTTTTCAGTTTCATGTACTTCCCTCCTCCCTTATGCTATACGGTTGCAAATTATAGCCTGCTTATTATGGAATTTGGTTGGGATGTTCACGCCTGTTTTGCAGCGTTTTATAAAGCAGAGAATAACATAAAGTAGAAGGCAAGTTATCCTGGTCATTAGGATTCTTCAAGGGAGATCCAAATTGATAAATCATTAGGAGACTTGTGTTACAGCCAGCACTTTCTTGAGCGCTTCCAGCTAGTACAGTCCTGCCATTTGTTCTTTTGCAGGTATTTGTCCTATTGTCCACGTAGTGTGTTGGGAACTAACCTGGGCTGAGGCAGCCCCTTGCCCTTCCTGCAGGCACAGCTGGTTTTAGTCTTGATCGGTTCCATAATCTGGTTCAGCAGATGATCATGCATGTGCATTAGCCAGCATGCGAGAGGAGGCATTGTAGCAGCTGGAAGGAAGAGGGAGGGCTGTGAGAGACGCTTTGCACAGCAGGACCAGTTTGAACTGGTTAAGTACGTTTATGAATCTGTGCCTTGATGTCATGTGTTCTAGTTCAGTGCCCAGCTCTTGCTGGTTTGGAGAGGGGACTGTATTGACTTTCTTCATGCTTCCCCGTTTTGTAACTTTATGCAGCTTAACTTTGTTTGCATAGCTTTTCCCGAGAGGGGGAAAAGGACACCCCACCCCATGCACCCCTCCATTGTTGCATGCTGTCATCTTGAATGTGTGGATAGTTCTAAGGTGACCAAATCCATGCTTTTGATGAGAATTTTTCACTGAAAGAAAGTTCATCTTGCTGTATTTGAGCCTGTCTAAAAGTTACTGTTTTGCGCTTGTAGTCTGAAAATAGCATGGCTAGAGAATCAGAGATCCTGAAGATCATTTAAATCCCTATCATACACGCACACAATGAATATACTAGTGAGGTGATACATGTGTTTTCTTTCTTCTGGGACAAAATATAAATCTGATGTATTTTAAATGTTAGCTTGAGAGAAAATTGTTGTGTGTAACTATATGTAATGTATTATTTTCAACAGCTTGCTTTTACACGAGATGGACTATGTGGCTTGTGGAATGAAATGGTAAAAGATGGGGAGATTGTATATCCTGGAACAGAGTTAACACAAAGTGGTGAACTACCTCCAAGAAAAGGTATGGATTTTCAAATTATTTTTTTCTTTGTTCATTTTTTCTTTCATTGCGATGATAAAAATGGAATTCAAATTCCGTTTTGTCACAGAACTTTGGTTTATCATCACCTGTCTATACAATTTGCAGGTGTTCATGTTTTGAATTAAATACAGTTGAAACTGATTTCTTAAAAGCATACAGAAAGGTAACGTCTGAGCCTTCAAATGAAGGCTTAAATCTGTTCCAGTCTTTTGAAATTAAACTTCGTAAGTAGGCATGTTATTATGAGAGAGGCTTGGCAGTGTCCTTTTGTTCGGTATGCTTGGGGTGTTTACAGCTGAAGCCTTTGTTTAAAGGAAGTGGACGGAGGAATGTGGTAAAGCCGATACTGCTATTTCTAATTTTGTTTACAATCTTCATAAAGTAATTAAAAGGTCAGCTAAAAAACTGTCCACAATCTGACTGAGAATGTAGTGCCTTTTTTTTTTTTTTTTTTGGTCTTATAGTGTACTTGAGAGCAGTTCAAACACTGCGAATCCTGCAAATGGCAGAGTAATGCGTCTATTTAGAGAGATTACTTTGGTGGAGGTGGATTTTGTTTTGTGATGAGCTATGCCAAAAGGGAGTGATTCTGCTCTTGCCTTTTTTCCTTCTTCTGATTGTGGTGCTCTTTTGACTCCTTATTGAACAGAAAATTAAACTGGTCAAAAAAGGAAAAGGTTTGTTTCCTAACCTGGCTGAAATGGGCTCACCAAATGGTCATATAAGTTTTGTTAGTAATTTATGTGATCCCCAAATAAATGAGGATCTATCTAGGAGAGGAGTAGAAATACTGCCTTTGGTAGCAGCGAACTATTATTTCAGCTTCTGTTACTTCCTGAACTGTACTGTTGGATAGACATGATATTTCACACCAGTAATGCTTAATTCCTTATGGAGAGAATTTTTTTTTTTTGGTACCTATGATTTTTCTTCTTTAAAAAATGGGGGACAGAGGGAAGGCTTTTTGACTGGACGAAGTTATTTCTACAGGGAAGAAGCTATAATAAATAGTTTATGAGAGGAGAGTGAATTATATGTTATTTTTATCGAGAGTATAAGCTTTGTAGGTTGTGAGTGGCTGTGTGCTGTAGTAAGGACTAGAATTATGCTCCTAACTGTTTCAGAGTTAGAAAACTTTTTTTTTGTCCTGCTGTTGCTGCTGGCCCTTTTGAATATTATTGTTGACACTGGACGAAAATACAGCTGATCTTATCAGAAAGGCTACTACAACAGCTATGGAATGAGTGGAGGTAGTATAGTATTTTTTTTCTTAGGATTGGCTAGTTTCATGTATATTACTAAAAGGCATCATAAACTTGATGCAATGAAAGGAAGGGTTATCCCCTAAATGAACTGTGGGAAATGCTTTCCCATTCACTGACAGCTCATGGTAGAGGTGGTGTGACGGTCACGGTATAACGATTCAACACACTCTGCTCTCATATAGCAAAAAGATAACAAACATCTGTGGTAATAAAGACAATATATTAAAGTAAATACCTGCTTTACAAATGAAATTGATGCAGTTTTCTCTTTTTGTGCCAAATACTTACACATTGTTTTTAGAGTTGTACCTGTGCTGGTCTTTGAGAGAAAACTATTCTTCCAATATCTTTATAGCTAAGTAGCCACAGGGAATTGGGATTTTTGTTAGTTATGGTGCTGTAGTGCTTTCAAGTATTCTGAGAAAATTATAGAAAGGTGTCATAGTATAATTGGTTTTTGTTTTCAGGGGAATCATTGAAATATCAACTAGGAAAATGCAAGCTGTCAGTTCTGATGCAAAATGTAGAGAGCAGTATAAGGTGAAAAACCAGAAGTGCTGAGCAAGTCAATCATCCGTGACTTCACATGTTCATCCATAGTTGGGATACCTATTCTGAATAATGATGCGAAGTTTTTTTTTAAAATGCTAGATGTATGTATGTACACGTGACTTCAAAGGATCAAAAAAGTATAAAGTGTTAAAGGCTGTAGGATACTGTTATTTAAAAATACAGAAATTCTGACGGCTTACTGTAGAAATAAGGCATTTATTTTACCTTAAAATGTCAGTGGTCCAAGCTGTGATGAGGCTTTTGAAAGCTTTCTGATATCTGTGGTGTGTAGGTTTGTGGGGTTTTTTTTTGTTTGTTTTTGTGTTGTGGGTGTTGTGTTTTTTTTTTGTTAAAGCAAGACTGCCGCTTGTTGTTTCTAGTACTGTATTGTGGTGTGTTGACCTTAGCCAGCTGCCCGCTCAGCTTCTCACTTAGTGTGCCCCCCAATAGGACAGAGGGAGAAAATAAAATAGAAAACCTCGTGGGTTGAGATAAGGCCAGGGAGATCACTTACCAGTTACTGTCATGGGCAAAACAGACTTGACCTGGGGAAAATTAATTTAATTTAATTTATTGCCAATTAAGATAGAGTTGGATAGTGAGTAACAAAGACAAAAATTACCTCACCTTTCCTTCTGGAGGGTTTAAGTGTGGGTATTATGTAGCACAAATTGTATCTGTTCCTTTCCACAGCCGGAGTGTCTGTGTTCTTCTACGTAGGTACTTCTAAAACATCTATTTCTTGAAAAGCTACAGTACTTTAGAAATTTAAATACAGCTTTTTCAGGCTCTTAACTCGTAGAATTAATGTATGAATTCTCTTTCAGTGAAGTTAGCCTTCATAAATGCCATTGTGCTGGCCTACAGGACTGGTAAAATACAACCATCTCTCTTACTAGACTTGAGCTTTGAGAAGAAAAAGCTAATAAGGCTATTTTTGGTCAGTGTAGATCAGGTTGTATATTTGATTCTATTAGACAGTAGTGAATCATGGAACCAGAAAAACTGGCGGTCAGTTTGCACCTCTGAACTTGCAGCTCAAATTGAGTTTCATGAAATTAAAATCTAGAGTATTTCAGTCTGTTTAGTTGATAGTTACTTTTTTGCATAAATGATCTACAAATGTAATTCAAGGGGGAGAGAAAAGTATGTGCAAGTAATGAGATTTATATAAAACCCAGTGCTTTTATATTAAAAGCAATATATTTTAATCTCAATATTCAGATTTTGCTGTTAAATTGACTAACTTGGAGATAAATAAGAGAGGTTGCTGTAAGTAGTCCTTTTTATTCAGTCTGTTTTAAGAAGTTTTGGTTTATGCCCATCCATTGTAACTCCTTTTCTTCACTAGTGCTATAGCTCTCTGTTGGTGCTGACTGGGCTGCTAAGAAGAGGCACTTCATTCTTCCAATGGGTATCAGCAGTGGCAATAGGCTGGAAGAACATGCTATTAATAGTGAAAAGCATTCCTTTTCTCTCTAGGAAGAATATGCAAATAGTGTACTTTTTTCCCCTGTTAGCAAGAACATTTGGTTAGGAATAACCACTTTGTTTTTTCTTCGTGGCACTTTCAGAAAAACGTGTTTGATAAATGCATTCAGCAGAATGTGTTTGCATGTTTCCAAGTATCATCTGAGGACACAGCTGTGACAGTTGTGATGTCCAAATACAGGTGCACTTGCAGCATGGCATGTACTTAGAAGATAATCAGGCTGCCCTCAGGAAATTTGGATGAGATTCATGTCTTGTATACTGGAAGCTATGTACTGAAAATATTGAAAAGTATTAAATAATGTTATTCTTACTAAATTTTTAAGTTAGAGAACCATTACTGTAAATTTTTAAGACATATCAGTCAACTACGCAGGTCTCTTTTTTGTGGGTTGTTTTTTTTTAATTTTTGATTCCTCAAACTTCTGTATAGGTGGGAATTTCTGTTTCAATTAGCTATTTTAAGTTCCAGGGCAAAAATATCAAATCGTCAACTTCATGCCTTTGTCCTGCCTTTAGTAAACACTGTGGGCTTCCTGGTCTCTTCTGTTCCCCCTTTCCTGAAAGTTGGACCTTCGTCAGCCTAATGCCATTGAATCCACAAACCTCATTCAGTGTGGCACCTGCAATAAAGTCCAAACGCCACAAGCAATTCCAGAGAGGCTGGCAGAAATCAAATCTATGATAAGAATAACAATATGTGGAAATTGGTTATGGTGGCTACCATTCAGACCACGTATGTCTCAAACTGTAGTAGTGAGCAGGCATATAGGCTGGCTCCTGCTTTGAGCCTCCTTTCCTGTGTAAGAACGAACTTGTTAGAAGTGAGAAGTCCAACTGTAGTCACCCTGTTGGACAGTTTGTCTTCATAAGTGTAAAATGCTTTATTGCATATTCAACAGAGAATTTAAAGAATGCATTTTAAAAAATAGTATACCAGGGAAGAAAAGAAACTTTATTTGTGATTAGGGTTAGGAGATCTGAATCTTCTGTCATCTGGACTTCTACACCTGGAAGGCTGTGTAAACATGGTTTGCGAATGGTTAGGCATGCATCCTTCCTTCACAAATAACTATCAATTGAAGCTTATATGTGTGTATATATACAAAATAAAAGCTCTTTGACAGAAAACAAATTATTATTTTGCAGCTGAAATACTTCCTGGATGTGGGACTCGCAATTACTATTTTATAGTGGTTGTAAAATACAGCCCTTGCCTAAAGCACACTGCGTAACTTTTTGCCTTGTGAATGGCAACATCTGTTGGGAAACTGTTGCGGGCTTTTTCCCTCTACTGAGGGATTCCTAACTATGTCTGTTCATTGGCATTTAAGAGCAGCACAAGATCATACTGTAACATGCCAGAGGCGACTATGCAGTGTCAGTTATTTTCTTCATTGAATATGAAATGTAAGTTCCACTTTTAGTTGCTTCCTTATTATCCTCTGTTTATACTGGATTAGACTATTGGTGTGCAAGGTAGAGCACACATGGTGAGCTACTGTGCTTCAGTTTGGGAGCTAACTTGTAATTGAGGATGGTTACTTCAGTTGCTCATTTTTAACTGGCTAAGCATACCTACCTCAGCTTGGAGGCTTAAGGTTGTAAACCAAAACATAGTTAAGATGGGTGGCCTGTCCAATGGGTGAGGAATTGGCTGGCTGGATGCATCCAGAGGATAGTGGTCAACAGCTCAATGTCCAGGTAGAGATCGGTGATGAGTGGTGTCCCTCGGGGGTCTGTATTGGGACCGGTACTGTTTAATATCTTCATCAGTGACATAGACAATGGAATGGAGTGCACGCTCAGCAAGTTTGCAGATGACACCAAGCTGAGTGGTGCGGTTGACACGCCTGAGGGACGGGATGCCATCCAGAGGGACCTGGACAAGCTCGAGAAGTGGGCCCGTGTGAACCTCATGAGGTCCACATGAGGCCAAGTCCAACGTCCTGCACCTGGCTTGGGGCAACCCCCACGATCAACACAGGCTGAGGGATGAAGGGATTGAGAGCAGCCCTGCCGAGAAGGACTTGGGGGTACTGGTAGACTAAAAGCTGGACATGAGCCAGCAATGTGCGCTCGCAGCCCAGAAGGCCAACCGTATCCTGGGCTGCATCAAAAGCAGCGTGGCCAGCAGGTCGAGGGAGGTGATTCTGCCCCTCTGCTCTGGTGAGACCCCACCTGGAGTACTGTGTCCAGCTCTGGAGCCCTCAGCACAAGAAAGACATGGACCTGTTGGAGCGGGTCCAGAGGAGGGCCACGAAGATGATCGGGGGATGGAACGCCTCTCCTATGAAGAAAGGAGAAGAGAAGGCTTCGGGGACACCTTATTGCAGCCTTTCAGTACTTAAAGGGGCTTATAAGAAAGATGGTGGCAAACTTTTTAGCAGGCCCAGTTGCAACAGGACAAGGGGTAATAGTTTTAAACTGAAAGAGGGTAGACTTAGATTAGATAGAAGGAAGAATTTTTTTAAAATGAAGGTGGCGAAACACTGGCACAGGTTGCCCAGAGAGGTGGTAGATGCCCCATCCCTGGAAACATTCAAGGTCAGGTTGGACGGGGCTCTGAGCAACCTGATCTAGTTGAAGATGTCCCTGCCCACAGCAGGGGGGTTGGACTAGATGACCTTTAAAGGTCCCTTCCAACCCAACTATTCTATGATTCTATTCTATGATTCTAAGAGAAAGTTCTTTCAGGGAAATGTTACACGGTTGTTTTCCCCCACCACAATATTCATGCTTCAGGCTGAGAAAAATGAAATTAAAACAGGTTGTCACACTGCAGCGTGTTTTTGCATGCGTTGTTTTGAAAACTGTCTTATTACTTGTTATTTTGGCATGTGCTGGCTTCACTCAAGATTTCTTCCTCCTGCCCATCTTTCTGAAAAATCTTTGGGGCTCCCTTTTTAAAAATACCTTTCATTAAGGATAACTGAGCTTCCACAGTTATGATGTCTGTGTTGCTGCTTTCAATCTAGACTGATATCAACTTTGTCCCTTATGGGGCAGGTGGTTTTTTGCAAGTATAGTGAAAAGTCTTTGTGGAACAATTTGACATGGGCTTTTAATGTGATTTTTTTTTTACTCAACTCCTTCCCACTTCTTCTCTCATTGATCCCCTTTGCTGTTCATACAGACAATCAAAAAGAAAAAAATCCTCCTTGTGGATTTGTGTGTCAAGGTTGTTTTTATACAATACAAAGCTTAAGTTCCCACTTGGATTGGGACCTTCTCTGTTTCCAGTGAGGAGTTGGGCAAAATGACTAAGTTTGTAGCCCTTTGTTGTCATCCTTTGCCAAGGATCTATTAAAAAGCTCAACAAGTTCTCCTACAGCTGCCTGCGAAATGTAGGGTCTTGGCACGACACCTTTCTACCTGCTAACTAAAATCCCGAACCCTGCAGAGTATGTCTGTAGATGTGTGGATGAGTGGAGAAACAGTGAGATTATGGTGTTACTGTGGGAATATTCTGAACTACTGGGACTAAACAGGGTCCTTAATCACTGATTTAACTCTATAATGGAATCTGTGCCTTTAATATTATTTGCTTGTGCCTTGGAATAGAAACACCTAGATTCAGTCACGTTTTGACAGGTGTTATCATGCTGATGACTGCTGTTCTATTGGCTGTTCCTTGAGAGAAACGGTTATATTCTCTATGATTGCCACTTATAAGTGGGATATCCAAACTGCTTTTTCCTCTTCTCAAGTGACTTTGCTATCCCTTCCTTAGCCCACAATCTCAGCTGTAACATGCATGCTGCAATTATGTCTCCTCTTCTTTTTTTACCTGTTTTCGTTCAGTCTTCATCTGCCACCTCCTGAGTGCTAGTGTGTGTTATAGGTTAGGAAACACTGGCTTTAACTTAAAACTTGTATAATTAAGGCACCTTAAAAAGTTTTATTTTGGGAGGTGCTATTGTCTACAGTCTAACAAATATTTAACAAAGAGGCAATCACAGATCCAGTTACAACCAGATTAGGCATTCTTTTTTTTTTCAGGCCAGATGGAAAGAATAGTTGAATGTTTTTGTATATTGTGATAGGTGTATTTTGTATGTTCTGAGGTAATGAGAGCCTTTGCTCTCCAAGTGGGGTCATGGTGAGTCTGAGGCAGGCTGCAATCAGATGTGCTATGTCTGGCTATAGCTGTGAACCTCTTTCTTATTATTGTTTTCTGAAATATGCTGGTACAAATGCGTATGTTTCGGATGTGGGAGGTGAGATAGGAAAAAAGAATTCTGATGCTTGTCTGGCTTGTTGTGGCCGGGACATTTAGGGGGGAATCTCTGTAGACTAGATTGGCAGATAGGACTGGAGGACCAGTCATTTTTAAGAACCTGGTGAAAATGGCTGGAACTAAACTCTTCATGGGTAAGTTGCAAATGCTGGACTTGAGAAATTTTGGGGGATATTTTTAGAAAAGAAGGTCAGGGTGAGGAAAGCAGTTGCCAATGTGGCCCTTAATTGCAAGGCAATCTTGTGTGTTGAACTGACTGGAGGTATGGATTTGGAAAATCATATCCCCAATATGAATAAGAAGAGACTTCCAGCTGTCTAGTTCTACTGTGTTTAGAAAATTGGGACTTTCATGCAGCCTTTGATTACAGAAACAAGTGACTAATGTCTGTGTTCTATCTTTATGAAAGTTATCTCAAAAGAATTGCAATTGCAGTTTTGTTTCTTGGGCAGAAAGTGGTGGTATTATTTTCATTACTTGCTGGTAATTATTAAGATGCTAGATATGTTACAGATGTTGAAATACTGCTGCATAAAATTAGTGTAAATGCCAATATATAACTCTCCTTGATTTTGAAATTAAGGCAATTGCTATCTTTTTTTCTGTATTGGAAATGGAATATGAAAACAAGTAAATACCACAGAAATGCAGATAGTTGGGAGCAAAATCTGACTTAAAGTGTATCCTTTGTGATATTGTGTGTTGCGAATCCTTTGCAAGTCTTATGTGATGGTATTGATATTAAATGTTCATCCTCCCTAGGAGGTTACAGCAGTGATTTCTGGATTCTAAGGTCACTATCTTACAAAATGTAACATGAGACCTAGCACCTGTGACAGTTAACATGGTAAAATACTGCTTCCCCCCACCCTGTACTCTTAATGATAGACAATATTGCTGTAAACTTGTGGGCTGAGCATTTCACCCCTACATTTCTAATCTAGAACTGGATTCAAGGGGGAAGTAGCTTAACTGATCTTTTTTTTTTCCCTTTTTTTCTTTAGATGATGGCACTGAATGTCAAACTGCATCAAAGAAAGAAGAGCAAAATGACAAAGAAAAGAAAGATGAAGAAGAGATTCCGCTGCCCACTTACAGGGCCAAATCGATTGTTGAGAGTTGGGTGTGGGGCAAACAACCAGGTATTACAGCTGTTTTGGTCTTCTCACTGAAGCATTATGTATTCTATATTGATCACTACTTTTGTAGTATCAGGAAGTAATTGGATCAAATGTACTTGCTGACAGATGCATCTGTTAGGTTAGTGGAATAAGTTGGATAAGTGGTTAACTGTGATTGAAATTAAACATTTACTATAATTACTTTCAGATTTAATTAGACTCATGACTTGAAGAGTCAATTTGCACGTTTCATGCTGCTTGAAAGAATGATAAATTGACTTGGAACAAATGCAGTTATACAGTGATATGTTACGATGTCTTCAGAATATTTCTTTTCAGTTGCAGACACTAAAAAGAAATTGCATAGTTTCTGAAGACTGAGTTTTCTGCAGGCAATAAAGGTTTAATAGGTGATTTTTCTTTTGGATTTCATGGTTTGGTAGATAAGTTTGAGTGAAACATGGCGGGAACATTGAAATGGTTAGTTCAATTAACTGTCTGTCCTGACCTTTACTGACAGTAATCTCACCTATGATGGCAGTGGAAAAATGGTTTGTGTGTTCACATCTTCATGTCTGGCTCTATAAAATACTGATTTTGATACTGAAGCCAGTTGAAGTTCATGGCTGTTTATTACTGCAGAGCAGCAATTCATTGTCTAAAATTGTGCATGTTTAAAAATAGCATATCAGAAACAGCCTTGTTTCAGTGGTTTGTTTTACAGTTCTGGTGCATGATATTGCCTGATTCAGATGTTGACATGTACAAACTTTGGAGACATCTGTCGTGCCCCTTTTCGTTTCCCCTCACCCAGAAGCACTTGAAGATCCCTGGGAAAAGTATTGACTCTTCAGCACCAGAATCTGCATCTGTGTAGCCCTTTTTGCTAGGGAAGCTATTTGTTTCTGTTGAGCCACAGGTCAGCTGCGAGTCTGCTGTCCTCTGCTCTGTGCCAGCCAGCTTGCCTCCTTTTCTTAAGGACAGGAGGACAGATGGACTTGCTGTCACTTTGGTAATGGGACAGAATTTTGCAGTGTAGGAGAAATGAAAAGAATTGCCACTACAGTGGAAGGGCAGAGTGAGAATTGAATGTGTTGAAGTGATGTAAGCTGAAGGTCACATTATTTTTGTTTTATATTTTTATTTAGTGTTTGTTGCTGAAGAGTAAAATAAAACTATTTTACAAAATGGTAACCTAAATGCCAAGTATCCTACCAAATTTTTCTGAACTGACCAAGGTGTTTGGGACCTGGCTTTTAAGCTCACCCTCCAATTATTTCTTAAAAATTGGAAAAACAGTTGTTTAGTAAAAAAGGGATGTATGTGTGTTTGGAGTTTTCAGAAAGAAATAACTTACTCTCTTGTATTTACTTTTAGTGCTTATAGTATGTGCATATAGTATGGTTTATTGGCGCACATATAGATACTTATTCTAGAAATAACTTATGAAGACTTTATCTAATAAATTTGTATTCCTTGGTCTCTGCTACCATTTGTGCTTGAAGTTTGCGCCATGTAGCTGTGACATACAAATCCTTAAACAATACTACAAACACACTTGCAGTTTATTTATAGAAGTGTTACAGGTGGCTTTTGTTCATGATTGTAGGTAACTTGTTGTTTTGTATTTGTCAGAATTATAGCTAACAGCTGCCTTTTGAGCCATCCTAGTTTTTGTGGCTTGGTAATTAATTGTGAAAAAAATACAGAGAATCACTTCAATTTTGATACTTTGTATAAGTGTTTCATAAAATGAGGAAAACTGTTTTAAGCTTTTCTTCTGTCATCCTTCATAAAAATAAAATGAACCTTTGAACATTTGCCTGTCAAAAGTAACAGCATAAATAGCAGTAGCCAAGTGAATAATTAGGTCCCATGTTTACGATACATTATCTGTAGCCTATAGACTTTGAGCCAGAGGTGGTGGTATGGGGGAATGTGAATGTGTGTTTGGATTGCCCATCACCCTTTTATTTTGCTGGAACATATGTGTCCATGGCATAACTTAATAGGCTTTAATATTTTTGATGTTGATTTTTTTCCATTAATTTGTCTAGTCCCTTTTGAACATTCTGAGCTTTTAGCATCCACAGCTATATGTAGCAAGGAGCTTTGTAATTCAACTGTTTATTGCATGAATATTATCTTTTCTCAGTCCTTGGCTTGATTTTGGCATTTGTTGGTTTCACCTAATGCCCTGTTGTTCTTATACTGGAAGAGACAGTGAGTGGTTGTTCCGTACTTGTCATTCCCAACACTGGTGGGGTGGGTTTTTTGTGTTTTAAGAATTCTGTCATAATCACCCCCCAGTTGTATCTTTCGCTCACTGAAGATCTTATTTCATGCAACTTCTTTGCGTACAGAAGCCATTCTAAACACTTAGTTCTTCCCTCTGTTTTTTTTTTCTTCTATATTTTTATGCCAGGGAAGGTGGGTTGGGACTTCAGCTGTGGGTACCTCATGGATTTCATGAAGTCGCATAATGATCTCTGGTTTTCATTCTGTCTGTCTTGATACCCGTTTTTTCCAGCTGCTGTTGTACAGTGGACCAATTTCTTCTTGGATTTACCCTGCTGTAGTACCAAGATCTCATTCCTAGTGGAAGGTTGTTTGGAGCCCCTTTAACAGGGAAAACTGGGATTTTGTTTCCCTTGCTCATCAGTGTACATCTACCATTTTATTGCTCATTTACTTAATTGCCTGCATATTTTTGCAGTAGGCTGTCATCTTTACTATGTAGTACCAACAGACTTAATGACCTAAATATTTGTCTCCATTCCCACACAATTTATGCATGTATGGAACAGCAGAGGAATTTACACAGGTTTCTGTGGGACTTTCTGTTGTTGTCACTCCTAAGTATATACCGGCTATTTATTCATATTCCTTGATGCATTCCATATGCGTCTCTATCAGTGGTTAAGGGTTCTTAACGCTTAATGTATATCACTATTGGGTGTTCAGAAATGTCTTCAATACACCATGTCTTTGTAGATATAAAATCTGAGAGATTTGAGTATTTTCGACTTCCATCCAAAAGTGCAGTTTTCCCTTAAGATGAATCCTGTTTCTTTTTTTGTTGTTGTGTTTTGGTTTTTTGTTGTTGTTGGGTTTTTTTTTTTTTTTGATCTTAGGGAAAAAGCACTGGCTAAATCTTTCTCAAAGCTTGAAATTGTAGAGCCAGCTCACTTTGACTGTGGGTATAGTTGAGTATTTATTTAATACCACTTGAGGTCAGATAATTTTTATTTCTTGAAAAAAAAAAATAGAAACAGCTCAAATGGTGCAACAGCTATGTGCGTAAAAACTTAACTTTAGAAACTGTTAAATAGATGATGATTCAAATTCACTGTAATCTGATCTCATTTTGTATGTTTAAGATACTAAATATTGCATACTTACAGAGTTCGTTTAAATTCACCTTAATTGCTGTCTGACTAGAAAGTGCCGCTTTCTACTGGGAAGTTTCAGTAGGAATGCTACTTTTCTGTTTCCCCTTAGAACAAAAAAGTAAATGAGGAAATAATCTTAATGCAACATCCTGAAATGAATAAGCAATGTACAGTTGAATATGGTTTTCTTGTGTGGTCAGATCTGGTTTATATTAGCAGTGAATTAATCTATTATGCTGGTAAATCAGTGTCATGATGTAGCACTTCTGGGGTTTCCTCATGTATGAGTGGGAGTGCCGCATCTTGTTTTTCCAATATTGTTAGTATAGCTGATTGCACTAAGAAATGCTTTAGAGGCAATACCTAAGGGGACAGGTTAAAATTACCCATGTGCATTTGGTGAGATATTGTTGAGATACATGTCACTACCAACAGCTGTCGAATCTTTCTGTGTTTGCTTTGTGAGAGAGAAGGAGACATTCAGAACTTTCATCCTGTAAGGACTATTAGTTACTCGATTAAATCTAAATTTACACTGTGTACAAAAGTAATTGTCATGGCATTGAAAAAACTGGTTTTAACCTCCTTTATAGTGACGTTTTCTACTTTAATAATATTTCTTGATCAATACTTTTAAGTCTAGATTTAGAAGTGCTGATAAAAGAATGGTTCAGTCAAAGGATGAAATTTGACCTCCTCTGTTTTATATTTCTCTTCTCTGAACTCCTTCATCTGTTTTTTCTTTCACTTTCTTAACACTTGGAACAGATTTTAACTAACCTCAATCCCTGCTCCCTCTCCCCCCCCCAACTTGAAAGCTGTTGTCCAGCTCCAACTATCTGTTTGGTTGCTATTCATGCTCTTAAGGGAGGGGTGTGTGTGTACATTTCTACACACACAGACGAAGCTCAGTTCTTGCTATTTTGTTCTGTGTGTGAGTATTTGAGCATCAATTTAAACAAGTTTTGCTCACAATCTAAAACTTTGAAAATTAAGCACCCAGCCACATAATGAGATGCATTCTGAATGTGCATGCAACTATTCATTATTTCTCCTGCTGAATACTAATGAGGTGGGGTCTGCTGATGGTCATCTTTTGAATAGGGGAGCAGACGGAAGCTAAAAGCTAAACACCCTTCAGGAATTATATAGTTTGTTGGTATAAAAAATTTTTGGGAGCATATTTAGCTTTGTTTCTGAAGCAAATTATGTGTATGTGACTGCATCTTTGTCTTTCCCTCTAACTTTTGAATCCACTCATTCTGTGGCAATGGCTTGCAGGGTCATTAGATGCCCGTTAAGCCAAGCCAGCTGCATCCTCTTATCTGTTCTTTGTCCAGTGGAAATACCATGTAGTGGAAGGGGAAAGAGGAGACAAAATATAAAAACCTCTAGGAAGTTAGACCATATTAGTTCTGCTGCTGACACGAATGTGTGCTCATTATAACAGTAGATTCTTGCCAAATTTTGTTTGAAATGTGTTTTGAGTTTTTAGGTCTGAAATCTCTCCACACCGCAACATGTATATTTGCCTTTACTAAAGCTTGTAACTCAGCCCAAGTCCTTGAAACTTTTCGGTTTGATATTGGCATTTTTAAGGTTCTTAATTTACCAGTTTGAAGCCTGTGGTGTTCCCTACAAGATCTAATGAGATAAGCGTTAAGAAACCATTTAGTATGTTAAACTTCTTTTGTGAGCTGCTAGAACAGGAGCAAACATGCCTTTGGACAGGTTGCCTGTCTTAGACTCATGTCAAGTTAGTGTTCTGGCTGTGGCTGATAGAGTTTAAGAAGCTACTGTCTTCAGCTGCTTGTTTTGCCTCCCCAGTTTTGCTGGCATACCTAAATAATGCGTCACTTCTTAACTCTGCTTCTGTCAAATGATCTGGGTGAAACACTACTGGTATTTTTCCTTCTAATGCAGAGAACTTCTGGTAGGAGGAATTAAGAAGTGAAGACGTGTAGTTATGTTAGTTGCTGAGGGGAGGGAGGGATGTGATAAATTTTAACAGAAGATGGTAAAACCCTTACCTATCTCTACTGCAGCCAGAAACATATCTGACTGTAGTTGTCAGTTAACAAGTATTCTGCTAATGGTAGTTTGAGAATTTAAACTTGTATGGTATGACTTCAACTCTTACATTGTAGCTACGGATTAGGTAAATAATGTGTCTCCACCCTTCGTAAAATAACTAACAAAGCAAAGCATTGCAAGGCATGGTTAGCATCAAGGGCTGGCGTAGTGGCATATGAACAGTTTTGTTTAGAGTTCCCTGTAACCTTCTCAGATGAAATTTGAATCGTTACTATTAATAAACTATTCTCTCATTAGTCTATTTAGTTCATGGGTAATAAGCGTTGTTCAGACTTGAAGGTTTATTGAAATCAATTTCATTGGGTTGATTTCCAGATATATTTAAATCTTTCTAAAGGTGAACTGAATTTTTGTAAAGATGAATTTACTTATGGAATAAGAGAAGATTTAAAGTGAGGAAGTGTATAGATATATCTTACTTAAAAATAGTGTTACTTTTAATAAAACAAGGCAGTTCTTCGTTCAATTTTGAGATGTCTGAGTTACAGGATTAATATAACCTGTTCCAGCCTTTACCACACTTTGCAGCTGAACTTTCGTTTGCATTCTTGAAATACTGAAGAAGTACGTATAAAATATTTTAAGAGTGGAGTTATTTAATTGTGGTAGAAAGCCTTCCTAAAATTGTAGCCACTTGAATTGTAAAGACAAGGTGAGAAGGGGGAAAGAAAAGAATTTTGTTACAACTAAATTCAGTAAACTTAAGTCTATGCTTCATGCGGGTTATTTTTATATGGTTTGAATCTTGGTGAGGCTAAATCATATTTTCCATTAGAAAAAATATTTTTGCATGCAATGTTTAAGTATTGGAAAATAGTATATTATAACTGACCAGTTCTTGATATTACTAGTTTCTGAATGTAAAGACTTCGTGATTTTTAGGGATAATCACTTGAAAATTGAATTCTTTCCAGCCCTTTCTCTTCATAAAAAGTGAAGACAATTTTAGTTGATTCCTTTTCTAGCTTTTTTTATTGTATTAATTTGACTTTATTTGTTGATGTTGACTTCATTGACAGGAAAGCAAAATAACTTGCCTTTAAAATCCTTTACTTTAGAAAGTGCTACTGTGAGTTTTTTTGTGAAACATTGCATAGTCTATAGAACTATGGACTGTTTTTGTATTAAAACAGAATTGAACCTTTGAGGTATTTAAAACCTACAGTAATGTTAATTTTTTTGTCAAATGAACCAGTAGTCCTATCAGATCATTGAGTAGGACGTTGAGTATCTTACAGGTTACTCTCAGTACGTATTGCTGAACCATTAGGAATTAATTTCGTAGGTGCTGATATGAAACTTTTTTTTTTCTGCACAGACACAATATCGTGTGTGTATGCAACGGCCAGCTTTAAAACTGGTACTGCTTGATGTGCATACATTGTATATGCTTCCGTAAGATTCTGTTTTCTATGCATTCAGAGTTCATACAGTAGTTTGTGTCACCTATTGCATCAGAGTGGCTGGGATGCTGATAACAGCAGTACTGTGGTTGATTGAAAGTGCTTTGAAAGGTATGCAATTGTAGACTTTTACGGAAACTTCCTCGTAAAGTAATTGCTGGAGGATTGTAGATGGTCTCTGCCTGTCCTGTGTTTCTTTCCACATATGTTTGATAAGCGTGTTATTTTGAAATGAAGGGCTTTTGCATCTAATTCTTCAACTCTCAGAAATAATTGTAGAGGGTGTCCATGTTTAGATAACTTGCCAGCCAGGAAGGAATGATGAATGCTGTAGCTGTATTACTTTATAGACTCTGCTGAGTGGCACCTACTGCTTGATTTTTGTAGCACCAAACTCTCTCTTCCCCAAACATAACTGTTAATTAAAGTGCCTTGTTTTTTCTTCATTGACTATTTCTTTACTTTTCCTATAAATATATGAGACCATAATGTGGGGAATGAATCTGGAGAATGAAATCAGTTGCCAAAAAGAACAATGTTAAGAAAAGCCCCTCTGTGAAGCGGAGAGTATGGTCATTTCTTACTTCATTGTTGTATCCTGGTAGTATTTAGAGGTTGATAGGGCTTTAGTGTTCAGGAAGGGAAGAAAAAAAACCTGATTTTTATCTCTTCTGATGATTCGTTTAGAGGGATCATGAAACTGGCATGTCAGTATTGACCATGTTCTGTTATGATACTCTGAAGTTTAGAAGCCATGTGGTGCAAGATGGTTTTTTGTGGTTTTGCTTACAAAATAAAGATTAAGGCACACCTAAGATAACAGCAGCAGCCTCAGAATACGTCGTTTATATTTTGTAGAAGTTTTTACTTCGGTGTTCTGAGTAATGCTAACACTTCATAACTGAGATTTTTTTCCTCAAAATTGTGGTATTTAATGAAGCAAAATTTTAGTTGGATCAACCTGGAGATATACGGGAGCATCAGACTGGGTAGTGATACAGTAATCCATTAAACCTTCCATGTAAACTTCTATATGGCCGTAATGTTAAGGGACATTATAAAAGCCAAACCAATCAGATCAAACATGCCTTTGGTGGGCATCTGGGCATCTGGTGGGCATGGGTTTTATTTATGTGTTACTTTACATTGTGATCTGAAGTAGCTGTATGTATGTAACTTGTTGATATTTGACTGTGCTATAGAGTTCTTTGGGGAATTTTGTAGGGCTAATATTAAGGACAGTGTGGCTTTTTTGTCATATTTCTTGTTGTTTGAGTCAAGGTACGAATGTGTGTAATAGCTGCTGTTGCTTTTGTCTAATTTTTTTTAAGGTCTAGACTGCAAGGAACACTTTTTAATCTATGCTTACTTGTTGAAAAAATAAGTTGTTCCTCATAGTCAGGTGGAAAGATGTAAATTGCCTCAGGGGAAAGAATCTTAACATTATAAAATAGTGAAATGTGAGTAGCAATGTTGAAAACAGGCTGGGGTGATGGCTGACAACAAACCATAAGTGACTGTGCAATGTGATCCGGTGGCAGAGAAGGCCACTTGAATTCTCTGCTGGGTATGCAAAGATGTGTTGTAGAGTGGAGACGGAACTTTGAAATACTTTATACAGTTACAGTTGCAAAAAAATGTTTTGCCTCATTAGATACAATTTTAAATTCTAGAGACTACCATAAGTGTGTATAAATTTCTATAGCTTGGAGGCAGCTGTTCCAAAAAATCTGTTGGTTTTGTGTTTGGTTTTGTTTTGTTTGTTTGGGTTTTTTTAAGGTTGTGTCCATCTTCTCACAAACACTGTTGCACATATGCAGACATACGCTTTTTTCATACCCCTTAGTCAGGTGTCAGTTAAAACAAAGGTACTTCTGTGTAGCAGCTAGGCAACGAATGTGGTTGGCTTAGGGACAAGTACAGTAATTCAGGGCAAAGCAGAGTGGGGTGGCCCAGTGATCAGACTGTTAATAAAGGAACAGAAAACCCTTCTAAGAACACATTTTGTTGATGTTTGTCCTGGGAATTAAAGCTACAGAGAATGTAAAAACACAATTTCCAAATTTTTTTTTTAAAGTGTTGTAGGTTTGTTTGTTTGTTTTTTTTTTGTTGACACTCACTTGTTACCATCTGTTACCTAGTTTACTAGGACTTTGGGCTGTTGACTGCTTTTTCTGGTTAGTGAAGAATTAATTCTCTAGTGTTGGTACATAAGTCAGATAGTTTATTTGCTAATAGTACTTGCAAGCATCTTAAATTTCTGACATTATTTGTTTCAGAAGCTTAGCAGCTCTTGGCAGTGATCCTAGAGCTTCTGAGAGTAGTTTTATAACTTCTGAGAAACTTAAGATAACGTGTATCAGTGCAAGATGAAAGCATACCCTTGTGGGGACTTGCAAGGTTGTTGCTTGCACTTAAGAGAAGTCTGACTCTGAGGTCTGATGATGATAAGAATTTGCTGTCTTAACTTTTTTTTTGAATCACATAAGTATTTCCTATGATGTTTTCATTTCAGACATGAAATATGAAGTTTCAGATGGGTTCACACAAAACCAGTTTTGATGATAACCTTTGTCTAAACATCTGTTAAGTATGATTGTGATTATCTAATCCTGTGGATTAGAAATGTGCACAATGAATATGGAAACCGGGAGTTTCACTGGGTTTTGAGGTTCAGACTTCTGGTCAGTTCACAGTTTTCAATTTGTCTTTATTATATACAGTATCAAGAAAAATCAAGATGAGCATCCGTAAAATGATATCTTTTTCTGATTCTCAGATGTGAATGAATTGAAGGAGTGCCTTCATGTACTAGTAAAGGAACAGCAAACTCTGGCCACACAAACTGCTACAACAGCTCTTTCAGCTATGAGGCTAAAGCAGAGGCTAGTTATCCTGGAACGATATTTCATTGCATTGAACAGAACAGTTCTTCAGGAGAATGTCAAAGTTAAGTGGAAAAGCAGTAGTATTCCTCTGCCTGCTCTGGATAAGAAAAGGTAATGACACATGCATGAACAGGTTAATACATTAGGAGAGTCATAGAAAGGTTATCAACCTGTGTGTGAGAGCCTAAGGTGATTTCTTCCTCCTCGTGAAACATAAGCAGTAAAGAAACACTTCTTATTTCTTAAGACGGTTTTACATTGTCTTATCTGCCACGCAGTTTTCCTCCTTGGCTGATGCTTGCTTATAGTGTCACTGTTCATACCGGTGGGTTTTTATTGTAATACATTGCTGTAGATATTATTCTTTGAGCTGTAAGTATACTTTTATTGAGGTATTCTCTTTGTTCTGCTCAGCTAGAAATTATGAAGAGGCCTATTTCAGAAATGATGCTGATGGAGGTTACATAGTTCTAATAACATTAATATATTTTTTGACAATGTTTGCTCAGTTAAGACACATAACAAATTCAAAAATACAAATACATAAAAGTTGAACATAGTTTTCCTTAGCTTGGGTGAGAAATGCTGTAATTGTACATTTTATATGAAACTGTTTCCAGAGAACTAACTGAATAAGAAATCGTCTGATTGCTTTCCATGTCTAGATAGCTTATTGACCTAAAAATAGAAAAATCTATCAGATGAGGCATTAAAGAAGCTGAACAAGGTTCAGTAGCTGAACAAGGTTGCTGTCTGACAGAACAAGCAATTCAACCAGGGAAATTTTTATGTTAAATTGTCTCTAGTTTCAAAAATGAAAGGAGACACTAAGTGGATATCATGACTAGTTATTATGGGATTGGAGTTCTGACAGTATCATCTTTCTCTGAATAGTCTGTTCTCTGATTTTTTTTTTTTTTTAAAAATGATAAAAAATCATTTTATACCAATGATTAAAAAGAGCACTGGTATATTTAAGTTATCAGACTGCTAAAAATGCCAGTTTAAATTTTTTCTCTCTGAAGCAGTTCACTTTCTTTTGACGGGAGATTAAAAAGAAAACAGAATTGTTGGTGTCTTTCTGAGAGAAAGCAGTAGGGAATCTCCTGTCATTAAGTACAAAGGAAAGCTTACTTAAATTAACGTGATTGTTTGCATAAAAAGAAAAGTTAAGAGAAATGTGTGCGAGTCCAGGGAGTATTAATAAAAGTTCAAGCTATCTCTTTTCCTTACACACACCAATACAGAAGCTGCAAAGAGAGATTCGTAACATTGACACTTGAATGGAAAGATAAGAAATGACAAAAATGATGGAATTAATTATCAGTAATTGAAGATTCATTAATATCCTATAAGCATAGTTTATGCAGTCCAAATTAACTAGAAGTATAAACTTCCTGAGTAAATAATGAGTGCATCAAGTATCTTACGTTTGTGTATTTTGAATACACCATCATAATTTCACTCTGAGTAACTCTGGGCACCTTTCTGATGGCAGTCAATCATGCCAGTCTAGTTTATTTTTCCTCTGTGAAGCTTTTTGATGTTGGGGATTGAATTGGTTGTTCTTTGAAGCAGCTGAAGTTGAATTTTGGTTGTTGACATTTTGATGTTGATCACCTTCATTCTCAACAGACAATTATAATTCTTTACAAACAAAAAATGTGTAATTATATATGCATGCATATAGCTAAATTATAAAATTGCCCAATATACAAATTATACAAATAATTACTAATATATATATATGTTATTATATAAATTACATGGAGACAATGCATATATAATTTTATTTAGCCCAAGACCTGTAGGCAAAGGTGTAGAAGGACTCGCACGAGTCGGATCCCGAGCAGCACTTTCATTTGCATTTGCGTTCCTTCGTAGAGCCTGGAGGTCAGGTAAGTCTACTCTGTAGCATATTGCATATATTTTCCATTAGAAGACAGATAATTTATTAAAGCATGTGTGTGTATTAAATATTTGCATAGAACTATATATTTATAAATGTTAGATTTGTATAATTGTGTCTTATCTTTGTGGTATTATGCCCAACAATACTGTTGCTGATCGAAGCCATCCAAGCCAGTACCAATGCTGTGTTGTGCTGGGATGCTTTTATGCTTAGGAAGGCAAACTGGGATTTCATGAAGAGAACATATTTTTAATGCCAGCTTTCAGAAAAGTTAGATTTATTCTTCAGGCAGGGTCCATCCACTATATTACTATATGATAGCAGCAGCTTGGAAAAGGAGTTTGGAGCAGTACTGTGAAACTTGTGTTTAGTTTGTGTACTTGTCAGCGATTGTCAAATTGCAGAGGTTGGCAGAAGTGTCATCTGTGCCACCTTAACCTACCTCAGTCTGTGCCGTTTGTTCAGACGGCAGCTGTTTGGCTCGCTCTTAGTCCAGCCAGCCCTAGTTCTTCTGATTTCCTCCGTGGATGCATAGTGGGACAAGCTGATTTGAGAGTTGTCTGAATGTATTTTTTGTGAAGCAGATAGTTCTTCAGAAGTCTTGCAGTCAAAAAGTTCGTGTGAAAATTGAGAACTTTGTACTTATTAAGCAACTTGTAAGCTTGAGGTTAAAAAAAAATCCACAAAACATTGTATACAAAAATTTGTATAACTTCTCTAAAGATGGGAGTGTAACTAGTATTACTGTGTTCCTTAGGTGAAGATGCAGACCTTTGCAGTGAATTGTTACAGGAATCACTTGATGCACTACGAGCTCTACCAGAGGCGTCCCTTTTTGATGAAGGGACTGTATCTTCTGTATGGCTAGAAGTGGTAGAAAGAGCTACTAAATTCCTAAGGTCTGTTGTGACTGGGTAAGTTTCTTTTTCTTGAGCATTGCTGAAGTAGCTGTTAAATGGCAAACCTGCATCTCTTAGCAGCTGATGGTATAAACATAATAGTTTATGGAAAATTTAAAAGATTGCTTTCCTTCTTTAATGTTGTTATACAAGCAAGCAAAAAATACATGAACTGTTGAAATGATGCTCTTTAAATATGATTTAATTCATTTAGCTATGTAAGAAAAATCTGAATTTGAGTATTCTGAATCACTGCACGTATTTACCTGAAAAATAGTGTTTCACTAATGTAAACTGTATCCACATGAAGAGTGCTTTGGTAATACAATATATGCGTACACTTAATTGTGCCTTTCTAATATAATAAAATAATGCAGACTTCTGTGCATATGAGGGAAAATACACTCATATTGGACTTGGAGCACTCCCCTACTTTTCCCTGTTATTTAAGGAGGCTTAAATACCTTTTACAGTAGTTACCAGAAATTAATTGTCTTTTGAATACTGGAACTACACCCTTATACTGAATATCATAACGAATATTTGAATTTCACCTGTGAAAAATGTTTCTCATGTTCTTAGAGTATTTAATAGAGCTATAGGGTAGATAGCGAAGCTTGGGGCAATTTTAAAGCCAAGCTTCCGCTCTAAAAATTGATCTTGTGTGGAATGTGTCAGCTTTCCTTCTCAGCTGCTTTCATCACCAATTTTATATTTTTCTGCAAGTTTAGTGGTTCTTGGTGTGTTGTAGATGCTTTTGATAAGTAAATATGTATTGTTACCAATTACTTCTTAGTTAATGTATACTGTTTGACTTTCAAATAGAGATGTGCATGGAGCTCCCAGTACCAAAGGGCCAGGAAACATTCCATTACAAGACCAGCACTTGGCACTTGCCATATTGCTAGAACTGGCAGTGCAGAGGGGTACACTAAGGTGAGAAGCATAAGCACTCTGATTTTTAATCATCACTGTCTGTTGGAGTGGCCTGAGCAGTGTCTGTCTTCAGTTTTCATGGGTTTGGGTTTAATGTAATAATTGTAGTTCAAAGCATGTGAACCTTTTCTGTAATGCAGTGGTGATCAAGATCTTATGTTGGCTAGATTGCAAAATCCATTTTTGATATTTTGATAATCTGTTTAAAATGGAAAGCTGTGACATCTGATACTGCTAAACTTCAAAATGCAGAAAGTGAATTGTATGGATAACCTAAAATAATGTTTTTAGGAATGCTTATTAATAGAAGATGTAAACTTCCTCTTTCAGCCAAATGTTGTCTGCAGTTATGTTGTTGCTTCAACTTTGGGATAATGGAACGAGGGAAACAGATAATGAACGATCTGCACAGGGAACAAGTGCACCTCTTCTACCTTTGCTACAAAGATTTCAGAGTATAATATGTAATAAAGATGTGCCCAATACTGAGGAAGAGATACAGGTACTTACCCTTGGATTATTCAACAGGGGCATTATGTTGGTATCAAATTTTATTTGGCTGGCTAAAATAATTATAAAATTACCCAAACAAAATTGGCAGTAACGTTTTCCATGTAAGATGTATATACAACACTGTTGTTTGGTTTTCATGCGTACATTTGAGTTTCTTGAGGTAGGAGGAGGAATGTCATAGTATGGTTAGAGGTAAGCATTGTGTTTCAGAGTTAATGCTTTTGTGATAATTAACTTAGAGGTGTGGCCAGTTTTCTGCATATTTGGATTGTTTTTATTTAGTTGTGTTTGAAGTTAATTGAACTATGACTCTTAATGAATATTATTGAGGTTGATAAAACATAGTAAATCAGTCTTATTATGCTTGTAACTTTCTATTATATTCACAATCCAACTATATTTTCTCAAAGTGTGTGTTTGGAATTTTCCTCTACTGTAAGAAGAAGAATGTGCAGTTAATTCAGTTTCTCTTAAACTTGTGCAGATACTCAGCATGTCTAAAATATATTGTGTATCTGTATGTATAGTGGCATAGAAATACCTTGAATATTCTTCTGACTGCTCTTTTTTCTTTGCTAGCTCCTGACTTACCCTCTGAGTCCAAATGAAAGTTTTCTAAGGTATCTGACTTTACCACAGGACAATGAGCTGGCGATTGATCTGAGACAAACAGCTGTAGTGATCATGGCCCATTTAGATCGTCTAGCCACCCCATGTATGCCTCCACAGTGTAGCTCTCCTACATCTCATAAGGTAACTGTTTGCAATGTCGAATTTAGTAAGATATTTTTCCTAAAAGCGTAACTGATTTTCGGTTTGGAACGAAAACGACTCCTAAGACTTCCTTTTGATTTTCACAAGGTGACCTTGAGTTGCCTAAATTTGTCTTACTTGGGTATCTTTTCTTACATCAGTGCTCTTTCAGTCAGCCTTGGAGTACAGTTCTATGGTTTGTGAACCATTCTTTCTTATCACAACGCTATGGCTAATTCTGCCGTATTTTGAGCTGTTCCCTGTGTTTGTCAGAGTGAATGCTCAAGACCAGACTTTATAAATGTTGCAGATCTGTCTGACATATTAAAAAAAAAAAAGAAAGAAAAAAGTAAATGTTAAACTTCCCAACTTGAACACTTACTGTAATATTTATAGCTTATTCAGTACCAGACTAAACTGAATATGATGCATGCAAGTCTTTATTTTTGATATCTTCTAATAGGTAAGTTTTATTGACTACCGACAGTAATGACTGTCAAAGATTTGAGTATATTTGGTGTATAAAGGTTTAAAAAATAATCTGCTCTATGCATTTTATTAAGTTGTGTATTTCAAAATTAGTACTTACAGAATTTCTTATTTTCTAGGGATCTCTGCAAGAGGTCATTGCTTGGGGTTTAATAGGTTGGAAATATTATGCTAATGTGAGCGGTCCAATTCAGTGTGAAGGACTTGCTAATCTTGGCGTTGTGCAGGTTGCCTGTGCAGAGAAACGTTTTCTAATATTATCTAGGAATGGACGAGTTTATACACAAGCATACAACAGCGATACTCTGGTGAGAGTTTCTTTCCACGTTTTTAAAAATGTGTTCTCTTCTGTGTCCTCTCTCTTATTACTTCATAGTATAAGTCTGCTCCTCTAACTATTTACAGTATCTTGGAAGAGTAGATGGAGGCATGCTGATTTTTGTGACTTTCTATGTTGTTGTTTTTGAACTTTCAGAAATAGTGGTTTTGATCTCTTACATTGATTTGATTAAATGCATCTGGTTTCTGTAACTTCTATCAGGCTAGAGGTTATGAACACAATGCTAATTGCTTTCATTGGTATGCTGGCCTTAGTAAGAACTGTAGAAATTGGCAGATATGAAATGGATTTTACTTCAGTGATGTAACACTGTGCCCAAACTCTGTAGTTTCTCAAACAAAGCTATACTGTAACAGAAACATTTGTCAGTAATGTTGCCTGTAATATTAAGATAAACACCATTTTCATATATACTGAAGACCTTATAAGGATGGGAACAAAATAACCTCAGAGCATTGTTTTTGTCAGACTCGAATAGTAGATTTGACCTTTTTTTTGGTTTTGTTTTTTTGTTTGTTTTATTTTAATATATTCACTTCATTAATTTGAGTGTACAGTTTTAATAAAGCCTTAGGAAAACTGTACCTAATTATTCTCTGTATAGATGAGTGATGGAAAATACAAACAGTTTTTATAAGTGTATTGTTTTTGTTTGGTTCACAGGGACCACAGTTGGTTCAGAGTCTAGCTTCCAGAAATATTGTGAAGATAGCAGCGCATTCAGATGGGCATCACTATCTTGCTTTGTCAGCAAATGGTGAAGTTTTCTCTTGGGGTTGTGGAGATGGTGGAAGACTAGGCCATGGGGATACAGTGTATGTAATAAAAATAATCATAACATTTATTTTGCAGTGTTCTGAATTCATAGTAAAAACTATTTAGTTGTGTATACAAGCACATTCAGCATTTGACATTCGTCTCTGTAATTGAACAGAAATTGCGTTCTCCCTGCATGTTTTCTCTGCCTGTAATATTCCCTATTCTGTATTATTGCTACTTTCTGAAATACTTGTAGATAGAGGGTGTAGTAGTGATTTTACTGTTATTAGGCCTTTTATTCATGGTTTTATGAATCCACAATGCATTTTCTCTAGAAACATTGACTCAGATGTCAGAGTGGGGTCATCATTTCCTATGCAGCCATGTTGCATATATCATTCCTTTTTTCCCCTGTGTTAAACAATAACATTACTGTCCTGCATTTGTGTAGGAGCAGTCTTCTACAGGGGTGTTCTGTAGGGGATGTACATCAATATATTTTAGAGGTTTTAAGTGTCTTCCCCCAGTGCTGAATTCCCTGTAAAGCAAGGGAGTTACTACACAAAGATTAGCAGTGTCACAAAAGTAATTGTTTAGATACAGTAATTAAAGATAATCTTTTTTTATAGTAGACAAATTTTTTAAAAACACTGCATTAATTTAATTGGAAATAGAAAACATAGTTGTCAAACATTCCTTCAGTGGTTTGTATGTTGTTGAGCAATCTGAACTTAATTTTTGGCTTATAGCTCTACTTATATCTCGATACTTCAGACGAGTAATAACGTTTGCAGGTAGAATTGCAGCAATTGTTTTCTAACAAGTATGTCACATGTTTTATTATGTACTCATCAGATCACTTTTGTGAAATATGTCACCTTCTCTTTAAATAGCCCTCTGGAGGAACCGAAGATGATATCTGCTTTATCTGGAAAGCAAGCTGGGAAACACGTTGTTCATATTGCATGTGGAAGCACCTATAGTGCAGCCATTACTGCTGAAGGAGAGCTATATACATGGGGACGAGGAAACTATGGCAGGCTTGGTCACGGTATGTTACTTGATATCTTGAAATTGTTTGTCAAAGAATTGTTTAGTGCCTGTCTCAAATGATATTTTATCCAACTTACCTAAAGCTGATTTGAAAAACATATGTGGTTTCACATGAATTGAAATAATTATGGGAGGGATTGTCTCAAAATCACTAAATTTCTATGAGTTCTGTGAAAATAAGCAGTTGGATGGAGAAGAAAAATCTACACTCTTCTTTGTTCCCTTGCTTGTGAAGCAAAGACTATCTCTTGGGTTAAATCCATATTAGAAACCTAAGAAACCATATGGGAGCTTAGTCATGATGCTCAAATCTGAAAACACAACCAAACCAACACCCCCCACCCCCACCCAACAAAACACCCAAAAGCAAACAAAAAAAAAACAAACAAAAGAACCTACCAGGCCTTCTTGGTTTTGCTTCTCACAGAACTACTTTGTTTTGAAGGTTCCAGTGAAGATCAGACCATCCCAATGCTGGTCACGGGACTGAAAGGACTCAAAGTTATTGATGTGTCCTGTGGGAGTGGAGATGCTCAGACTCTTGCAGTTACTGAAAATGGTTAGTAGCAAAATATAACTTAACACTTTAAGTAAACTTACCTTTTCTTCCTTTAATTCTGAAGATATTTATACTGCAGCTGTTATGCTTATTTCTAGTGGCTTGAATTCTGTAAGGATTTGAAGCTGATATTCCTTGTAGGGAAATATATATGTACATTTATACATTTTGCGTATAATGTATGCAGATATATTTCCATGCATAGATATGCAATCTGTTCATTATGAGTATGCAAATATATGTTTCCATTTCTGTCATATATTTAAAATACCCATGTAAATGTATCATATACACACAAAATACTACATATATATGTACATACGTGTCTAAATTTTATGCATTATTATATAAGTGCAAATAACTCGTGTTGTCACAAAAGCCAGAATTTTGAGTAGGAGAGTTGTTTGTGTTAACCCATGGGAAGTGCCAAAGAGAGGCTGTATTGGAATCCTGCTTCCCAGCATCCCTGAGCGAAGTGCTTAGGGTGAGACAGATTCAAAACCTGAATTCCACTGTGTGAGGTTAAGCCCCAAAGTCATCCCTTAAAAAGAATATAGCTCTTGGAAGCTAGTTGTTCTTTTAAAATATAGCTGGTTATGGTGATGTGCAGAATTTAAAAGCTGAAAGATTTGGTCATCCAGGAAATGGAAGCCTTTGGAAGATTCCCTCCCTGCCCTCCCCCTCCCCCTCTCCCCTTGATCTCCTTCTTGCATGCTTCCGTTGCTTAATCAGAGTACCTTAGAGACTAGCTTATGCAAGTAGGGAACATAAATGCATCAGAGTGTAAAACAAGAATTTCTTTTTGGACATGCATGGGTTTACCATTCTTGAACTAAAATTTTATTTGATGCAGAATGACTTGACTATTTCTAAGTTCCTACATCAGGGCTTAGATTTAGTAGTGTATTTCAAAAGAACATGATAGACAATGGCACTTCTAATTTCATTTTGTGAAATGGTTGAATGACAAGAATGGAAAATTAAGAAAACAGGTTTTGCAGACAATTTGGTCGTTAATGTGGAAAAAGATTTTGTGGGTTCTTATAAATAATGTTTTATAATAAAAGAAGGCAGTTTTTAACTAAAGATCATTCTACAGGCTTGATTTGCAGTTAATCAGTACTTCATATGTTTTTAAGGACTGATGAATTTTCAGTGCATGTTATGTGTTATGTTTTTTGTGTTTAGTTTTATCAACATGGAAACTTCAAAATCTTCTTCTTCCTTTTTATTATCACAAACAATTAGAAATTAATTCATGACTTCCATTCTTAAATTACAGTTTGAAAATTGTGCTTGTTATAGAATCTCAGATTTTTAAGAGCTTGCTTGTCAAAACACGTAACTCCATTACATGAAAAAGCAATGCAGTATTTTTTGTTTTCTTTCTCTTGATTTAAAGGCCAAGTGTGGTCTTGGGGTGATGGAGATTACGGAAAACTGGGAAGGGGAGGCAGTGATGGTTGCAAGACTCCCAAGCTGATAGAAAAACTTCAAGATCTGGACATTGTGAAAGTACGTTGTGGGAGTCAGTTTTCTGTTGCTTTAACCAAAGATGGCCAGGTCTACACCTGGGGAAAAGGTGACAATCAGAGACTTGGGCATGGAACGGAAGAGCATGTTCGATATCCCAAACTGCTGGAAGGCTTGAAAGGTAATTATCAGAGCTGGAAATATTCCAAAGTTGTTTTTGTTGTACAAAAAGAACCTTTTACTGGACACTAATGATCTCAACTTTAAGAATGATGGTATCATGTACTCTGTCATATTCTATGCTGGTTGCATTGAAAAAGGTAATAGTGCACATTTCCCATCACTTCTGCATTTATACCTTTAGAATTCTAGCAGACTTAGAGCCACTATGTTATGACTGCTTTAAATGCTGCTCTTCTTGTGTTCTCTTTATTCTTACTGCTTTTCTTTTATTAGGTTCACAGAAATGCTTATTTAAAACATGTATTTTTGCATTGTCATGCAAATAAATATACATAATTACATATATTCTTAGATTAAGGCATGTGAATGGAATAAATGAAAATCACAGGCAACGAGTAATGTCATTAAAGTTGTGTTTGTGCCAGTACTTTTGTCTAGTTTGTAACAGAGTGAAGATTGATTGTTGCATTTTTGAGAAACCTGAGGTTTTGTAGGGGAAGATGAGGAATAAACCACTGTCTTTCCTAAAATTGTTGTTCATATATGATGAATGATCTAACTGAAAGTAATTTCTGAACTAATAATTACAATATAACTTTACAGTCTCTCTTCATAGATGGGGACATCTTTTAATAAACCTTTCCTGAGAAAGTATCTAAAATAGATTACAAAATAGAAAATACAAAATACAAAATAGATACAAAATATTTGTATTTTGTATTAGGGATACAAAATAGAAGATTTTTTTACACTTGCGAACTTTTGTATTTAAGCTGTCTCTTAAGAATCTTTAAATATTTACTTGGTTTTTCTTTTGCTGTACTCTTCCAATCCACTACTAAGGCAAAAGTGAGACTCTTGACATCCATAATGTGTTCATAGTTAAGTATGGTTGTAACTAGCACCGTTTTCCTTACCTCTGGTATTTTTCTGTTAATGATTGTAATCTTTAAGTTATATTTTCAATATTTGACTTTCCTATCAGGGAAAAAAGTGATAGATGTAGCAGCTGGATCTACCCATTGTTTAGCACTGACTGAAGATAGCGAAGTGCATAGCTGGGGAAGCAATGACCAGTGTCAACATTTTGATACTTTGCGGATCACCAAACCAGAGCCCGCAGCTCTCCCAGGATTAGACACGAAGCATATCATTGGAATTGCTTGTGGGCCTGCTCAGGTAGGTTTTATTTTTGAGTTGTTAATTGCGATTTGTCTTTGTCTCTCACTGAGACTAATTCTGTACACTAATCCCAGTCCCTCTTTCTGTGCTTGCATGACATTTCTTATTTCTTATTCTGAATAAATGAAGGCTTGGAAGAAACAAATCTTGTGCAATTCCTCTGCCAGAAAGGGATGACTAGCTTTCCCTCTGCATATTCTGAGAAGTAGCTATTTACCTGTTTTGGTTTTTGTCTGGTACAGCAATTGAAGAGTTGTCCTGCAGCAAAGATAGTGAGGTATCCGGACTGGCAAAACAGCACTTTGGAAAATGTGATAAAAGAGTTCTTTTCTGGGATCGGTAGGGTTTTATATATGTTTACGAGGATGCAAGTGGCGGGTTCGCTTGAACAGATGTCCTGCTATTATCTCTGCATCTTCTATTACTGTTCGAAGGCAGATTTTAGCTTTACACTCCTTTCTCTAATCGGTGTCATCTTGTATTTGGGAAATAACTGTTGAACTTTGTGTACTGTTTCCATTTACAGAGTTTTGCGTGGTCATCGTGTTCAGAGTGGTCAATAGGCTTGCGGGTGCCTTTTGTGGTGGATGTTTGCCCCATGACATTTGAGCAGCTAGATCTTTTACTAAGACAAGTGACAGAGGGAATGGATGGCTCCTCTGACTGGCCCCCTCCTCAGGAAAAGGAGTGTATGGCTGTGGCAACATTAAACCTTCTAAGACTTCAGGTACCTTCAATTTCTTACACATTGAGCAGTCGTTGAACTAAATGTTTCAGTAAATTGCTTGGATGAAAATAGTGGACTTAATGTGCTTTAAAACATTTTTATTGATTTAAAAAGTGAAGTAAGTACAATGTCACTTTCTACTCTTTGAAAATTGGCAGCTAGTGGTTGTTTTTTTCTTCTCGACAGCTTTTGGATCTCATTAAAAATGAACTATAAAAATAAAATTTAAATGGATTAAGGCTTGTATACTCGCTCAGTAAGCCCATACACTCAAAGGTTTTGAGCATTTCTAAGAATTTTAAATAGCATTTTTAATAGTGAATGTCCTCTTTAGAAGGTATCTGCCAGTCACTGAAGATGTGCTAGTTTCCCTAGCATACTGTAGCGAAGTAGAAACAGTTGAGGTTATTCTCTAGGTTGTTATAGTTCAGAGTTTTAGGGGATATAGTTAAATATAGTTCATAATCTTTGAGTATTAGTTTAAATTCAGTATGTGTTTAGGCAAGCCAGCATTTCCCTTTAATTTTACAAATTCACAGTTGAAAGTTTATGTTTCGGTCAGTTAACTTACTCAGTTGCTCCAGGATTGACTTCTTTTTCTTCAAGTTCACAAGTTTGCCTCTTTTTCCTTTCTTTTTTTCAGCTTCATGCTGCCATTAGTCATCAGGTGGATCCGGAATGCCTTGGCTTAGGTTTAGGCAGTATACTGCTCAATAGCCTGAAGCAGACAGTGGTAACATTAGCAAGCAATGCAGGTGTTCTTAACACTGTGCAATCGGCCGCTCAAGCAGTGTTGCAGAGTGGATGGTCTGTGTTACTGCCAACAGCAGAAGAGCGGGCTAGGGCTCTCTCAGCACTCTTACCCAGTGCAGGTTGGTCCTAAGATTTAAACCTATTTGTTTTGTGCTTGCATTTCTAGTTCATTAATAGCTTCTTCCATTCTTAGTTTCAGGAAATGAAATGAATGTAAGTCCAGGCCGTAGATTTATGATTGACCTCTTGGTGGGCAGCTTGATGGCTGATGGAGGTTTAGAGTCTGCACTAAATGCTGCTATTACCGCAGAAATTCAGGTATGTTTCAGCAGCTTTGCAGTTCTGTATAAACAGAATAAGAAGATGTATCAACTGTTTTCTGAAGTTTGTGGGTTGATGTTATCCTCTTTAGACCTGAAACTTGAGCCAGTGTTTGTATGGAAGCATGAATCATATTCTCCTTTTTAGTAGAGTGTTTCTTTTCGTTGCCTAGAGTGAGATTTTAACAACAGTAACAAACTTTATGAAAAAGTTCTGCAATAGGAGCATAATTTTACTAAGTGCTTTGTACCTTTCTGTGGGATTCTTGAGTTCTTCACTTCCTTGATGTCTCCCATATCTCTCCAGCAGAAATTTCAGCCTTATTACTTATGAATTCAAGATGCAGCATCCCACGTTTCCATAGGTTCCATTTCAGACTGTTTCGAATGTTTAACAGATGCTAGTTATACAAAGGATGAAAGAAACATTCTGTATATACTGTTTTCTCCATTAGCCTCTCAGAGATGGGACATCCTCTGCAGACTGCTTTAAATTGCCATATTTATGTATGGCTGTGAAAACAAAAATATGCTTTTTCCTTGCCTCTTCATTTGTTTAATTCTTCCTAGTATATTTTCTTCTTGGTTTCTCTCCACTGTTGGTAAATGGGGAGGTTTTATGATGCAGAGGAAATGCATGTATTAAGTTTTGCTTTAATGCGTAGTCTAGCATTAGCATCTTCTGTTGTATTTAAAGACATGCAGGACCTCTCGTTTCTTAATCAAGTCTCCTAGGGCACATTTACATTATAGCATAGGTCAGAGATGCCTGAGCCAACTTCAGATAAATGCTGAAAGTGATCTAGGTGGCAGCACACAGCACTGCACAGGTTAATTTACATTGTCTAAAACCTGGGTGAATTTGTTTCTGTAGAGTTCTGTATGTCTATAGTTCAGTACCAAATCTAACCCAGGTTCTTCTGCAGTGGACTGGATTTGTTACTTTTATAAATACAGAGTAAACATGCCTTCAGTTGTGAACTGTGCAGCAGCTACTGGCATCTTTAAACATGCATAGAAAGGAAATCAATTGTTAACTTTGGTGGAAATTGGAGTTTGTCTACTTTTTTTTACCCTCACCTTCCCCCGCCTTTCTTTTTATATTATAATTGTTTAAAAAAAGTGTGCCCATGTGGTTGTTATGGAATATACAATACAGATTTGTTTGGTAGGAACTGTTTCGTTTCTGGCATAGGTAAAAGCAACTTGATCTTGTTATCATGAATACTTGTTAGTAAAATGTTTCATAATGACAGTGGCAGTTTGCGCGTTGTCTTGAACTTGATTTATTTTTTTAGGATATTGAAGCAAAAAAAGAAGCACAGAAGGAAAAAGAAATTGATGAACAGGAAGCAAATGCATCAACGCTCCATAGGAGCAGGACTCCATTGGACAAAGACCTTATTAATACTGGAATCTATGAATCTGCAGGAAAACAAAGTTTACCATTAGTTCAGTTAATTCAGCAATTACTAAGGTAATTGCCTCGAATTTGTCTTTTATTTTTGTACAGAAGATCTGTTCAGATGTTTTGTGAACTAGTCAACTAAAGGATGTGTAATTTTGGTTAGCAAATAAATAGTCTCCTGCTAGCATTTTAGCTCCTCAGAATTCAAAATATGGAACATTCTCCTAGCTTGTCTATAGTTTTGCTATTTTATGTTTGCTAAGGAGCAAAGTTCTATACTTAATTACCCGATTTTAGAAAGACTTATTACCTTGCTTTTATGGATTTTTATATTCTTCCTGTACTCTGAAAGTCTGTGTAATAAATATAGGACAAACATTCAAAAGCGTGTCCTTACAAAGTATGAGATTCAGGACAGATTTATTTAGAACTGAATGCTTTGCCTTGTTTATTTAGAACTGAATATTTTGGCTCAATGAGACTGTAGTTGGGACTATAAGTGGGGAAGAAACCTGAATTTTAAATTCTTGACACTGAGAAAGAATTGTGAATGCATGACCAATAGGGTGCTGAGAACAAACCTTTACGTCAGCTACAGCAGTATTTAATATGTAGCATATGTAGCAGGAAGTAATTATGAGATTACTAAGAAATTTATTGTGCTTTTTCACTTAATTGTGATGGTAACCATGTAATTTAATCAGTACTGAGACTTTTTTTGAAAGACAGTGTCACGACTTTCATTGCAGCCTTTCAGTTAAAATTGTCACGTTATATTTTATAGTGAGTGATGACAAGAAATACAAAATTGATGTATTTTACAAAGCCTGGTAAACAAAATGACTCCACAAAAACCATTGACTTTTGGGTTCTATGGTGCAAACAAGGGAACATCCTACAAAGAAACTTTGCATAGGTTCTTGCATATTTGTGTGAAATTCTAGCAAAAGCTTAACCCATGTTTCTGTGGACTGCCTTCACTGTCAGCTCCCATTAAGTATTTTACAATACTTTTATACCAATTAGGAACATCGCTTCACAGACGATAGCCAAACTAAAAGATGTTGCTCGTCGCATTTCTTCCTGCATGGACCATGAACATTATAGCAAAGAGAGATCTGCTTCTCTGGACCTGTTGCTCCGTTTTCAGCGTCTACTTGTTAGTAAACTTTACCCAGGAGATTGTGTTGGGCAGGTCCCTAATACATACAGTAAGTTACTGTAAAAAAAAAAAAAAAGCCCCACCTTCCCCAAGCATTTCTGTAATACCTCTTTTACAGGATAGCAGTTTCCTATTTTAATTTATCTTCTTGTCTCATTTATCAGCCTAGTTGCTGAGTCTGTCTGAAAAGTGTTTGAAAGTAGTTTCTTTAAATTGTTTTCAGTAAAGGAAAATTTCTCTTTGGAAGGCAACAGGATCTAGAAAATACATTTTTTAAAAAGTTTTAAAAAGATGTTTCTTAATTCAGTGCTGATACTGAGTGGCTGCATTTCAGAATAGTTTGACAGCTTTTGAAATCTGTTTCTTAAATATGACTATGCGATAGTTTTCTGTGCTTTTCCTCCTTTTTATACAGGTCCTGACCTCTTAGGTGTTGGCTCTTTACTGAAGAAATACACTGCTCTTCTGTGCACGCACATTGGTGATATACTCCCTGTGGCAACCAGCATTGCTTCTACTAGTCATAGGCATTTTGCAGAAGTATCTCGTGTCGTGGATGGAGATTTAACAGGTAGGTTTTTCTTTGCTGTCCTCCTTTCTTCCTCTTCCACGAAATTATAAAGCTATGTTGTAGATGTTCTTGAAAGTTCTAAATGACTAAAAAAGAGTCAATTTAATCTTTTGATTGATGGGAGAGAAGAAGGGCAAATTTGATGGGGAAGGCGAGAGCTTTGTACTAAAGCAGTAATAGAAGGCAGAATGTATTGCTTGGTGATTTACTTCCGTGATGCTGTAAACATACATCTCGAATTAAATCTGAATATCTTCTGTGTTTTCTGTGTTTTAGGCATTCTTCTTCCAGAATTGGTGGTTTCTGTAGTGCTACTCCTCAGTAAAAATGCTGGATTAATGCAGGAAGCTGGTGCTATCCCTCTGTTGGCTGGCTTGCTGGAACATCTAGACAGATTTAACCATCTAGCCCCTGGAAAAGAAAGGGATGACAATGAGGATTTAGCTTGGCCAGGAATAATGGGTATGTACTAGTAGCATCTGGACTATTTATTTATATCTTCATAAAGTAGCTATATAAAAATGGTGACTGTTCATGAACTACTCTCAGGAAGGGAATTCTACTTTACAGTGCAATTTTTTATTACCAATTCATATGGCAGTCATATGGCAGTATTTATTTCTGTCAATAAATTCTTACAGAAGTTATGTATAGAGGTAGGATTAAGCAGAGTACAAGTGCAACTTTTTAAAGAAGTAGTTCACATCATTTTGCATTTTGAGTGTGAAAAGTTGCAGTGAAAACATGAGTAGTACATCTAAGCATTTTGTTACTAAATTCTACCTGTAACATAAAGGGAGGCTAATGTGAAAGCTTTGAAATAAGGAAGTTTTCTTTTCCCAGGGCACTTTATAATATGAGCTGTGTCTGGGGTGAAAAGAGAAGCAGAAAATGTGGAATTCTGCCTGTGAGCATTTTACTGGTGGAGGGAGAAACGAAACATGGTTGGCATAACCCAAGAGAGCTAAAGGTTACACTACTAGACAGTAGTGTATTGGGGAGAGCAAAAACTATGTGAAAATTCAGTTATTGGTCTAATAGAGCAAACTGAGATGAAGGCACATATGTGTGAACAATACTCCGATGTTTTTTGCCTGAATGAAATTGCCTTTAGTTTGAAGTAGTTTACTGATATGTAGTTTGGAAGAGTTCTAACGTGTATGTAACCTTCCTTCTTTTATTTAAAAAAATCTGGATTTAGACTGAAATTAAATATACAGCCAATGCCTTGCAGGCAAGCATGTAGTAAAACTGAAGTAATTTGCAGGGAGAACTGACTAGAGCAGTGATTTGCCAGAATACTGGTTGTTCTGCTCCATCTCCAAAGAAAACAGCTGTATAGTTGGGCAATGCTAGGTCTTTGACAGTGTGACATTGGAGATAATGCATAAAAGAATACAGCATACATACAGTTTAACTGCATAATATGTAAACAGGAACATATTAATAGCCGTTTTGACTTTTGAGCATATGAAAAGACAAGCAGCCTTTGAATAGAAATGAAGAATTTGGTTAGGCAACTATTAAAAGAACGTTCAGAAAAAACTTTACTTTCTGTTTTTTTGTTGATAAATTTTTTATTCTGTTTTATACCTGTAGGTTCATTTTTTACTGGCCAGAGTTGCAGAAATAATGAGGAGGTGACACTGATACGTAAAGCTGACCTGGAGAACCACAACAAAGACGGAGGATTTTGGACAGTGATTGATGGGAAAGTGTATGATATAAAAGACTTCCAAACCCAGTCTTTAACTGGCAATAGCATACTTGGTGAGAATCAGCATCTGAATTAAAGACACAAATTACTTCTGTTTCAAAACTAGATGGCATAAACACATTTTTAGATATTATACTGACTACCTCATTCTTTTATTAGCTCAGTTTGCAGGTGAGGACCCAGTTGTTGCGTTGGAAGCTGCTTTGCAATTTGAGGACACGCGGGAGTCAATGCATGCCTTCTGTGTTGGCCAATATATGGAGGTAAAAATGTTGTATATTAATGGATATGCACTTTCTAAAGTAAAGTATTGCTTTGCTTTCAAAATTCTTCTTGGATCTCAGTTCTAGCTTTCAACTCCTATTTGTTTTAATTAGCCTGACCAGGAAGTGATTACAACACCAGATCTCAGTACTTTGTCATCACCTCTAATAGACACAGAAAGGAATTTGGGTCTTCTCCTTGGACTGCACGCTTCCTACCTGGCAATGAGCACACCACTTTCTCCTCTGGAAGTTGAATGTGCCAGTAAGCAGAACTTCACTTTCAGCTTAAATAAGTGATAAATACTTGTTAAAGCATGCAAGAAAGAGACACAGGCCAAATAAATTAACTGGAAATCTAGCACGTCTTTAGTTTTGCTGTCTTCTGAAGAAGTTCTTTATTCTTAACGTTAATTACCACACTCATAAAAGTCCAATAATTTAGCAAGATTTAAATGGGGATTAGATAATTTTAACAGTTAAATATTCAGAATTTTGTAATATACAAGATAGAATATTGGAAGAGAAAGGAGACTCTGTGTAGCACAGTTATCTCACTAATTTGTGTTCAATTAAGAGTGCCTGAAGCATCTGGTGTTGGATTCTATCTTGTTGGGTATCTTAATTTGGTGAATAGAGGGTATAATTCAGTATTAATGACAGAAAAATAGCTAAGGTCCTATTATCTCTAAGCAGGTGATGGCTGCTCTGTTACTTAATTGTTTCTTATTTGCAGAACCCTTCTTTTTCTGTGACAAAGTTTCAGCAAATGGAAGCGCTGCTAAACCTTGTTTGAAGCTGTGTATGCATTTTATTTGAGGAAATTGTTGAGTCTTGATAGCTTAATCTTTCATCAGAATATACATCTGTGTTTTCTTTCTTTTAGAATGGCTGAAATCATCTATCTTTTCTGGAGGCTTGCAAACTAGTCAGATTCATTACAGTTACAATGAGGAAAAAGATGAAGACCATTGCAGTTCACCTGGTAATACTACCCCAAATAAATCAAAACTATATACACATCGATTAACTTTGAGTGACCATTCACAACCTTTTCTCCAAGCTATTGCAGATAATAATATTCAGGATCACACTGTGAAGGTAAGCCCTCCGTAGTTCTGTTCACAAAAAATGTTGCTGAAGGGTGACAGTGGTGGCCTGAAACAGTTTTGTTGGTGAAAATTCTCCAAAAGTTATTTCAGAATTACTTTTTGTGAAAGGAGTGGTTGAGTACTACTAATGGATAAAAATTGCATATTTCACTTAATATCATAACCACACAGTTTTTTCTTTTGAATTTTTGAATGGGAGAACTGAAAAATTTAAATGTTTTCTTACCAAAAAAATTAATAATGCGTTACTTTCCATGCCAAGTTCTAGTAGTATTGACAGATCCTGCTCATCTCCAGTTGAACTCCAGATGGAGTTTTTGTTGCCAAAGTGCAAATACATTTTGTGTGTCAGGTGCATGTATGCCTTTGTCTTAAAATCCCTTTGTGCCTTGGGGTTCAGGTTTCACTTGTTCGGAATCGTGGATATTATGACAACCCCTAAGATTTACATTGATTACTGTCTTCTGTAATACCTTGAGATTTTCTAACCCTTTGAGTTCAGCTCCTTTTATCAAAAAAACCCAAATAAGTCCTTGGGAGGATAGAATAGCAGTAATGACGAGTCAGGAGAAGACAATTACAAATCATGTTAGGTGACCTGTCTATCTCAGGAAGAGATAAAAGCAGTAGTAGCTTTGTTCCTTGAGCCATCTTGCTCTTCATACAAGAAGAATGATACAGGGTATTCTTTGTAGTATTGGGTTGTGATTGCTGTGTATGAAATGGCGCACACTGCGTGGTGTAACTCGCTTCTGAATGTTAGTTCAGATTGTGGGGGTTATTCAGTGTTATTTAAATGCTGGCTGCAGTATTTTGGGCATTTTCATTGTGTTTAAAACCAAAATTAAGCAGAGGCTGTTGTGTGTTTTTGTAGGACTTCTTGTGTCAAATAGAGAGATACTGTAAACAGTGTCACTTAACAACACCAATCACATTCCCTCCTGAGCATCCAGTGGAAGAAGTAGGACGTTTGTTGTTATGCTGTCTTCTGAAGCATGAAGATTTGGGTAGGTAGGCTTGTGGTATAGCTGTCCCAGAATACATTTTAGACCAGTTTAAGCTCTGCTATGGATAATTCTGGAAATGCATGTTCAGAGATTGTCTTTTCCCATTAAGGTCATGTAGCACTCTCTCTTGTTCATCCTGGTACCCTTGGAGTTGACCAGGTAAAGCACAAAACCTTACCAAAATCTGTAGTGGATGTGTGTCGTGTTGTCTACCAAGCAAAATGCTCACTGATTAAGGTAAGCCTCTTACCTGATGAAATTTAGACTATTTTTAATTTGAAGCGTTTTATTAAGAAGTTATATATTGTTCATTTTATTGTATATTAAACAGTAACCTAATCTTTCAATGCCTTTTCTAGACCCATCAAGAACAAGGACGTTCTTACAAGGAAGTTTGTGCTCCTGTCATTGAACGTTTGAGATTCTTATTCAATGAACTACGTCCTGCAGTTTGCAATGATTTATCTATAATGTCTAAATTTAAACTTCTGAGCTCCTTGCCCCGATGGCGGAGGGTAGCTCAGAAAATAATTAGAGAAAAAAGGAAAAAAAGAGGTAAGGGAACATTAATATTGTATTTTCTTTGAAACAGTGAAAATCAATCTCATTCCCAGGTTTGCTGCTCTGTATTTGAGACTCTTGTTGGCTAAAGCATCAAAGCCATTTGCTTTCTGCTGCATTTTCATTAAGTTTTCTAAATCAATGGTTACATGTCAGTTCCTACAGCAAAAACAGGCAGACAGAGAGTCAAGGTGAGGCATGCTTATTTGTGTTCCAGCATATTAAACATGATCCATCAATATCAGTCCCTCTGAATTGGTTTTAGTAAAGTTTAACTAGAAGTGGCATCTTATTAAAAATCATGTTTTATTAAAGCAGTGTAGTCAAAGAACTGTTTAACTGGAAATAAATTAATGTGGTGAACAAACATCGAGGTGCTTTTGAAATTGGTCTTTAAAGGTAAAAGCATATTGCAGATATTACCAGAGCTAATTTGATAATAATTGGACATAGAATTCACCAAGAGTACATTTCCATTTTATTACAGGCAGATCTTAAGCATTCTGTATGCTTAGGTTATCATGCAAACCTAAAAATGTGACACTGTAAGATGTTATCAGATTTCATGAAAGAATAATTTTTTTATTTCTAGTGCCAAAAAAATCTGAATCTGCTGATGTGGAAGAATCCAAAATTGGAAACGAAGAGAGTGATTTAGAAGAATCCTGTGTGGTACCTCACAGTCCTGTACCTATAGATAAAAGGCCTATACCAATCAAATCACCCAAGGTAGGATATAAGATTTTGAATCAACCTTGTGAATAAAAATAACAAGAGGAAAAAATTAGCTAAAACATGATTGCTATAACTTGACATTTAATATTCTGATAATGGTGTTTGGGATATATTATTACGTATAGCACATTGTTTTAGTGAAACCTGGAATAATTCTTAAAAAAAAACTTGTGTACTGCACGTTTAGAATCTGTAAAGATACCTTCTCTAATTTTTAGATTATTGATAATCTTAGAAATGTTCAGATAAAGCTTCAGAATAAAAGGTTGTGATGGGTCGCTTTCTCTCTTTTAAATACTAATGCATTTGAAATTTTATGTAGCAATTGTCAACAAGATAATGAGTTACAAATAATACTAAGCTCTTTCCTGGCTTTGAAGAAGTTTCCTTTTTTTTCCCCCCTCCTAGTATTTTAAATTTGGTCATGGCTTTACATGAAATAACTTTTATTTTCAGTAATTTAAAATTTGTTTTAACATGCTACTTTCCTGTTTTTCAGGATAAGTGGCAGCCACTTTTGAGTACAGTTACAGGTGTCCACAAATACAAATGGCTGAAGCAAAATGTCCAAGGCTTGTATCCACAGTCTGCCCTCCTTAACACCATTGTTGAATTTGCACTTAAAGAAGAGCCGGTGGATGTAGAAAAAATGAGAAAATGTTTATTAAAACAGGTAAAATGGATGAAAATGGGTTAGCATGTATTAGCAGTTTACATAAGTATGACAATGTTTTTTTCTCTTTTGCAGTTGGAAAGAGCAGAAGTTCGTCTGGAGGGAATAGATACTATTCTGAAATTGGCAGCAAAAAATTTTTTGCTCCCATCTGTGCAGTATGCTATGTTCTGTGGATGGCAGAGGCTTATTCCAGAAGGAGCCAATATAGGGTAAAACTTTTTGTTGTTTTTGCTTTCACAATTCTTAAGTAAGAAAAAAATACTTACTTTTGTTGTTTTTCTATGAAGGGAACCTCTTACCGACTGCTTGAAGGATGTTGATCTGATCCCACCGTTTAACAGAATGCTGCTAGAAGTAACTTTTGGGAAGTTGTATGCGTGGGCTATTCAGAATGTCCGGAACATCTTGCTAGATGCTAATGCAAAATTTAAAGAACTAGGTGAATCTCATTTCGTGGTTGTTGGCTTGGGAGAAAACTGTTTTTAATGAATATTGTTGCATTTTTTGAAGTTCCCAATAATTTGGATCCTAAAATAAGTTCCCTTGGTTTGTGTTGAGAAATACTTTCTGTCCAGCCATGTGTTGTTCCACTCCCCACCTCGTTCCCCCTTAACTCACTTTTCAGTGTGTCCCAGCAACAGGTCATTGATTACTCATTGATTACTCATTGATTACTCATTGATTACTCATTGATTACTCATTGATTACTCATTAGTAACATGTTACTATTAAAATCTAAATTATAAAAAGTTTCTTGGAACTTCAACTTGTAAGTTCTTAAAGCCAAGCAGGGAATAAAAAATATTTTAAACCATCAAACAAATCTATAACCTATTTTATTGTAGCTCCCAAATGTCAACTGACTTTGTTATTTATATTACTTTTTAATTAGGTGTGCAGCCTGTTCCTCTACAAACAATTACTAATGAGAATCCAGCAGGACCAAGTCTTGGGACTATTCCACAAGCACGTTTTCTGCTGGTCATGCTCAACATGTTGACACTGCAGCACGGTGCTAATACCTTGAGCCTCCTCCTTAATTCTGGCATGCTAGCGTTGACACAAACAACACTGCGACTGATAGGTATGAGATCTTCTTGTTTCTTGTTCGGAAGAAAGCACGTTTTACAAATTTCCTGTATTTTTTATCTGTTGGTGTACCCAAACTACAGAATGACTTTGCTGCTTAAAGATAGTACTCAATGCTATTTACCTTTATCCCTGATACAAAAGCCACATCTGTGAGCATGATTGAGAAGGAAGTTAGTTGATTATAGCCTTTATTCAGTCATGATTTTTCTCCTAAGCCTTTGCTTTGGCCATCCTTTGCTAGAATTTAGGAGTGATAGTATAGTTTTGGTGGAAACATTGCAAATAAATTAAAAATGGAAAATTTAAAATGGAAACATTAAAAACTGCCTACTCCCTACTCATTCAGTTTCATTTGTTCTACCTATTAAAACCATTCCCAGTCTGCATATTTAAGCTGGAAGCTTCATTTGTTTGTTCTGTTATAAGAAATTCTGTGGTGTTTTTTGCCATGATTCAAGTTCTCCTGCTTTTTCTTTCTTGGTTTTCTTCGATAATAGTAAATACTTGTTCTCGTAACTTGTACTTAACTGGAGTGCTCATAAGAAGTTTTTCCAAAAAAATTCTGTTAGTAGAACCATTTAGCTACTGGACTTATCATTATAACGTCTCTATTTTTCACTTATTTTTGTTCAAAATTAAGTATTTAAAGTCCTCTGCATTCAAAACCATTATATCCTGGTTTCCTAAAAGCTCATCTGACTGAATCATGTGTTAAGTCAGCTTTCCTATTTGTTACTGCTTTTATATGGCAAACCTTACGTGCCTTAAAGTTTAAGTGTGACAAAGGTACGTATAAAAACTTGTAGTAGGTTTTAAATTTTTCCATGTTTTTTCCTCTTTAGGACCTAGTTCTGACAACATTGAAGAAGATATGATTGCCTCTTCTCGTGGAGCTTCTGCCACAGTCCTAGAAGAGTCAAGAAAGGAAAGTACACCTGTTCAGCTCCCTGTTTCTGGACCAGAGCTGGCAGCCATGATGAAAATTGGTACCAGAGTGGTGAGAGGGGTAGACTGGAAATGGGGTGATCAGGTACAACTTCTTTCATACAGGTTTGGGTATGTTAAAATCTAAAGTCTCTATTCAGTGGACTGTCTGTGAACTTTATGTTCAAACTTTAAAGGTCATTTTACATTTCAAAGACTTGGAGAATTAACATAAAACATATTAATTATTTTTTTAACTTCATTTTTGGAGATGAAAATTCTTTTTTAGTGAGACTGTTCTGATTCACGATTTAACAGGAAATTGGATCACTTGTTTTTATTGTACAATTTATATGTACAATATTATGTACTTCCAACTAGGTGTGTATGGCACTTACATAATACATAGTAAAATAGATCTAAACATGAGTGTTACTGCAGTTTACTGTGCAATTTCTTTTGAAGATTCCAACTTTATGCTGGATTTTGAAACATTATTGAAGGTTAGCAGCAAATGAGAGCAATAGCATTACTACTTTATTAACTTTGGATATGATTTAGTGTTGCTGATTGTGTAACTTGAGCCTCTCTCTTCTGTCAGGATGGACCCCCTCCAGGTTTGGGTCGTGTGATTGGAGAATTGGGAGAAGATGGCTGGATTAGAGTGCAGTGGGACACCGGAAGTACAAATTCTTACAGAATGGGGAAGGAGGGAAAATATGATCTCAAACTAGCTGAGCCACCGCCGGCAACGCAGCCCACAACAGAGGATTCGGACACTGAGGATGATTCTGGTAAAAAAGCAATTTTTTTCATAAAAGTAGAGGCAGGGTTTTAGTTGAATTCCAAAATTGATATCTTATAATATGAAAAAGCTTCTTTCACAGAAGAAAATGCTTCATCAAAGAAGATTAATTTAATTAATTTAGGTGTACATTTCTGACCAGAATCTTTTTTAAGATAGCTTTACCGTGAGAAAGGAGGATAGAAAGGATGGTATCACGTTTATTGCATGCTCACATGCAGAGAAAACAGTATTATCCAACTGAAATGGTTTCAGTTACAGATACCAGGAGGTATACGTTTTCACATATGTTAATGCTATTCTAAGGTGTCTTCTTTGTATGGCCTAATTATACATCTAGTCACACTGCTTCCTTATTCTTGGCACTGCATTTGGAATTTCTTTTAAGTTGCGTACTGCTAGAGAATAACTTGAAAATATCTGCACAAAATATCTGATTTATATTTTGCTCTTGCAGTTGGAAATAGGGAATTTTCTTCATGTCAAATCATCTTACAACAAATTTCTCACGTAGTGTTTGTTTCAGAACTCTTTGTGAAATAGATTAACTCAAGATTAATGTATTCCTTTGCCTTTTGTGTCTCCCTTCAGAAGGAGAACAAGTTGAAAGGAATCTCCACCCTACTTCTATGATGCTGACAAGTACTGTGAACCTGTTGCAGACACTGTGTCTCTCTGCTGGCGTCCATGCTGAAGTCATGCAAAGTGATGCTACTAGAACTTTGTGTGGTCTACTCCGTATGCTTGTGGAGAGTGGAACAATAGATAAAACAGGTATATTGTATAGAAACAGTCTGATTCAGCTATGTGCTTCTGTTTTGTGCTTTGTTGTCTTGTAACTTTGTAAATCTTTTGCTAATAGTTTTTAATCCTTTAAGGCCAAAGGCTTTCAGAGCTTTTAAAATCTTAGTTGTTAGCAAAAGCAACATAAGTGATCTTGAGCATTCTTAGAACAGAAGCAGTAAAAGCAGGAGAAATGCATGAGATGTGGAGCATCAGGATATATATGGTTGGCCTACACAATGAATTTCTTAGCAGTCTTTTTCTGTTTGGGGATTACAGTATGACTGGGTATGTCATATTCATTTCCATAGCTGCTTTGTAATTTCAGAAGTAACGCTGTTAACTACTTTGAAATGAGGAAACAGTATAAGGATGAGAATTGTTTTAAAGGCATATTTAATAAAATGAATTACAGGCTCTAAAATTGAAGTTAATAGTTCATGTGAAGACAGTGGAAGTAGCTCAGTGTTATGATTTGTCCAAAAAAGCCCCGTGTGGTATATAGAGAATTACATAGCTGGCAGAAAAGTCAACTGTTATATGTATATATCTTTTTGTTTTTAGCTTCCTTGCCAAATAAATTAGTTTATAAAGAACAGCATAGGAGTTGGTGCACGTTGGGATTCATTCGAAGTATAGCACTCATGCCTCAGATGTGCAGCACTCTTAGTACATCTCAGTGGATAACTTTGCTAATGAAAATTGTTGAGGGGCATGAATCTTTCACTGCTGCTTCACTACAGAGACAGGTAATGTGTGTATTTCCAAATTACTTTGATAGGCAATGAATTTAGTAGACTTTAGTTGTCTTTTAAAAAAAAAAAATGTATTTTAAAAAACAGATGGGAAATGTCCTTAAATCAGTTTTTAATTAATTGGAAAAAAGATGACATGTCTTTTTACATTTAGGACTCATTGTTTTAAATATACATCTGTAAGTTTTTGAGCCTTCAGGGCATTACAGACTCCCTTATTCTATTGAAAGTCTGAAAGTTTTGTACAGATGAGAGGCCGAAACAGTGTTGCAAAAATGTATTCCAGAAACTCCCATATAACATTTCCTAGAAGTTGAATAAAGAAAAGAATAACAAAAAGATGGTTAGAAAAAATGTGCAGTTTCATTTTAAAGTTATCAAATTGTGTATTATTTACTGTCCCTCCTTCCATAGTAAACTGTTATTCTTGTTTTAATTATAGTCTCTCTTAAGAAGCTGCATCTTTGCATCTTATTTTGGTATTGTATTTCCCTTGTCCGCTTGCCCCTTTTCTTTTTTCTTTTTTTCTTTTTTTCTTTTTCCTTTCCTTAGCATCTTGTAGTGCCTTTTTCATGAGATTGAAAACCAACCTTATTGTGGAGTAACTCTTCCAAGTTTTAAGGCTCGGGGATCAAAAGATCTTCTTAATCTCTTCCTTGATAAGTCATCAGCATTTTTTAACTAAAGCCTTGTATCATAAAGGCCTGTGCATTTTTGTGTGATCTTCCAGCAAATTCTTGCCAGTATATTTAATATGATGAGACTTCTGTCATCATCCAAGACTTAGTGCATTAGAGTCATCTGTGCTGTTCAGGGAATACTCGAGAGAAATGAGCATTCTTCATGTACCAGCGTTTAACTTAATAACAAGAAAAAGACGAGACTTTGAAGATTTAGAAAGGTGTGTTATTGACAGAGATTTACGGGAAGAGAAATCTCTTTACTGTTACTGGTCACTTGTATTATATTGGTCTTCTGGGTAGAAGATGAGGAAGCTCAAAACCTGAACTACTGTTCAGAACGTGCAACCCCATCTGCTCTTTGATACTGCAGCGCTGCACCCTCCTGTGTTCCTCGTCAGTCCTGCACTGAGTGTCTAGGTTTAGAGGTGCCAGCCTGTTCCTTCTGTACTCTGTCGGAGGCCCTGGTTTCACAATAACTACTTTTGGATATCACTGTGGTTGCTTTTTGCTTTCTTGTATCATGCAGCTTTATATCTCATGATTTTTAATTATCATACCTTCATTGCGGAACGCTTGGAAGCTTTCATTCTGAAATACATCTTAGTACTAAGTTCTGAATCTGGAATCTGAACAAACCTTCCCATTCTGTATTCCTATTTTTCCTATGTGTTTTAGTCATTTACATTGTTTCCCAGTGTGTGTTTGTCTCATGTCCTGAGTATTGAAGAGGTTGGATTTACTAATATAATATGCCAATAAAATTGTTACTGACTTTGAACTGGCATAACTTCTTTTAAAATATTCCTTAGCAAACTGAACAGAAGATCAGTAGCTCTGTAATTTCCACAGCCGGAAACAAATCAGCATTATAGAAAGAAATACAAAGGAAGGCTAACTTTTAAAATGTCTTTCTTCTATACTTAATATATTTGAGAATTTCTTTAATATTTGGTCACTTAAAATGGAGTAACACTAATTTTGTTCTCTTTTTAGATCCTTGCTGTGCATTTATTGAAAGCAGTACTTCCATCCTGGGATAAAAATGAAAGGTCAAGAGACATGAAATTTCTTGTGGAAAAACTGTTTGGATTTTTAGGCAGCCTGCTTAGTACTTGTTCTTCAGATATCCCACTACTCAGAGGTAGAGGAATTTTCCCTCAGTGTCTTATTTTTATGTATAGAAAATGCGTGTGTTAAATTGATAACTGTTGTGCAATTGCTTTGTCTTTCCAGAATCTACTCTGAGAAGGAGAAAGGCCAGGCCCCAAGCATCTCTAACTGCCACTCACAGTAGTACTTTAGCAGAAGAGATAGTGGCACTGCTAAGGACGCTCCATTCGCTCAGCCAGTGGAATGGACTCATAAACAAGTACATCAACTCTCAGCTAACCTCCATCACCCACATCTTTGCAGGAAAACAGTCAGAAGGGGTAGTTTCCACGTTTTAAAATAAGCTCATTTTTATAGCAATATTTATTTTGAAATTATAAATATTAAATGTTTGTAAACAATATTAAGTTTAATTTTGAAACCATTTTTATATTTGTATATACGTATTTGTGTGTTGTAATTTTTAAATTGAAGTATGTATGATTAACTTTGTATTTTAAAGCAGACAGAAGTATATGTTTTCTCCCTACAGTTCATTTTACTGTTCTTTATTAGGCTCTGTTGGATGACTACTTTCCTGACACTGAGAATCCAGAGGTGGGAGGCCTAATGGCAGTGTTAGCGGTGATTGGTGGCATAGACAGTCGCTTGAGACTGGGTGGACAAGTAGTTCATGATGAATTTGGAGAAGGCACAGTGACACGCATCACCCCAAAAGGGAAGATCACTGTACAGTTCTATGACATGCGAACATGTAGAGTGTGCCCTCTGAATCAACTGAAACCAGTAAGTTTGTTTTGTTGAGGCTTTAATACAGACAAGGGCATGATTAAAGACTCTGATATGGTGCAAAGAAAATATTTGTTCTTCATTGGGTAAATATATGGGCATTCAACACATACAATGCTCTGAATGCAAATGTAAGATGGTACTCATGTCAACCTCTATAGGGCCTTTAATGCCCGTCCTTATTTGTTGAGGAGGTGAAAGGAGAAGGGATTTGAGCTGAAGCCCTTTGATGTGAGGTAAAATCCTAAGTCATAACAATGTGATTTATAGCTCTTACATGAGAGGAGCTTATTTATTTGTATTTAACTTGATTTGCTTACTAACTTGAGTGTTTTCATTTGAATCTTAATCTCAAGTTGGTTAATACGGCTTTAGTGAAAGCACAGTCAAGGTGCCTGGTCTCCTTCAGGGACTGCAGTTCTTCCTTGCTCTGAATCTGTCTTGCTTTTTCACCAAGTAGACCTGCAATTGTGTGGTACAAATACAGGCTTAGGAGCTATGTAGGGAATAGAAATCCTCTTCAGTTGTTCCTGGTCAAGAGCAGTAAGACAAATGCTACTTCTTCGCTTCTTCAGTTAATAACCATTGAAACTTTTGAATGATTTCGTAAAATTTTGGAAAACACTAACCTGTAATTTTTTTTATTTTGTTTTGTCTGGTTCTTCCGCCACTGTCTAGCTTCCAGTTGTGGCTTTTAACGTGAACAACTTGCCTTTCACTGAACCTATGCTATCCATTTGGGCTCAACTAGTAAATCTGGCTGGAAGTAAAATAGAAAAACAAAGAATGAAGTCTCCCAATCAGGGTCTTTCAGGTATAGTTGGGGGTTTTTTGTTGTTTTTGTTTTGTTTTGTTTTGTTTTTAAGTAGCTGGATATACTCTGGGAAAAATACTGGTAACAGCAAACGTACATAAGAAAAAGGGTTTTCTGGAACCTTGCCTTTTTTCTTAGTCAACATTGAACAATGTGCACTTACGAGACAGGTTTAGCCAGGAGATGAATTGCTGTGCACTGTAAGTGGAATACCGTTTTTACTTTGGCGAGAAAATGTAAATAAGGTTTGGGGTTGGACTTCTTGTATTGAATTGTTTAAAATACTGGATGCATATAACATCTTAACTGCGCTTACTGTGCTATATATCAGCTGTATGATTGTCTAGGGTGTGAAAAGTAGGAAGGCGGTGTTTTTAATATCATGGGTCATAGAATGTGTGCAGACTTTTTATCCAGGTGCTGTTCAAACTACCTTGTACCATCAGTTTCACAAGCTTTCACACAGTGATTAAGGTGTAACTTAATTTTTGGACTGAGGTTGTATGAGTAATAGCCTTTCTTCTCCAATACAAGAGATTCCTAGCACTAATGGCTGCTTAATATTTCCGACAGGTCAAGTGGATTTGGATCTACTGCGATGCCAGCAATTAAAGCTGTACATACTGAAAGCAGGCCGAGCTCTGCTTTCTCACCAGGATACACTAAGGCAGATCTTGTCTCAGCCAGCTGTTCAGGAGTGTGCATTAAATCCTGCAGGTATCCTGAAATGCAACCTGAGTGTGCTGCTCTTTGTTTAGATGGTAGATAGAGTATGTGACTATAACCCTTGCTAATAGCACTTGGAGGGTAGAAATTAGGTTTGCCCTCTAAAGACTAAAAATTAAAAATTAAAATTCAGGAATGTTTTAACCTTATATATTAAAAGCATTTTGACTTTTTAAGTTAGGTTTTAAAGTCTAAGTGGATCAAGTGTTTGAAGCTTGAAATACTGTAGTTAGCTAAATTTGTACGTCTTCTATAGTTAGTAAGCTTTGTAAGTAATTTTAAAGAACTTGTGGGTTTTTTGCAGTGGTTTCTTTTTCTGCTTCAGAGCTTAAAGTATGAGTTCTCAATTGGCTATTCCTTTTACTTCAAAAGCTTTGCAGTTTCCAGTGAAACAAGTACCAGGATACAGTGTCTTAAGCATAATCTTAAAAGGAGTTTAAGGAATTGTAGTTTTAATACTTTGAATTCATTCTCTCTATATATTCATTCTACGTATAAAAATAAATAAAATAGCTTTGTCAGCTTTCAGGATAGCTATTGATGCCCTTATACTTTATATTAATTCTTCAGGCATTTGTGAAACATGTAATGTCTTTAAATAAATTCATATATTCAATTTATTTGTATATTTCTGGGGGGTTTTGTCAGTTGCCAAATTTTAAGTCAACAGAATCATCATCAGTTTTTTCCCAGGAATGGAACATGATTTTACTTCTACCATCAGTTTTTAAGGGGGGGGAACACACTCCCTCCCACCCCCCCTTTTTTTTTTAAAAAAAAAACCAGAACAGCATAAGTACATGAGGACTATTAACTGTTTTGCTATTGTTTCAAATATGAGAACTTCCTTTTGTTGGAGTTACATGAAGAGCGTGAGCACTTTCCTGAGTTAGCCACAGTAAAGATCTAGGAAACATGAATGTTTATGCCAACAAGAATACAAAAGCAAATATAAAAGTTGCAGAATCGTGAGCAGTTGATTCAAAAAAGGTGTACTCTTTTGAAGAGGCAATGAATACCTATAGGGAGCTCTTCCCAAGAGGTGTATTAGAGGGGGAAATCACTCAATCCAGAAAGCATGCACCATGGTTTTGGGGATCAATGACATTGTTGGTTGTCTGTATATTTATCCTGGAAGGACCTCTGTATAAAAATCTTATTGTAAAAAGGTGAAGACCTCTGTATAAAAATCTTATTGTAAAAAGGGGAACTCAGGAGATTCTTGTGCAAATTCACTGTCCACTGAGCAGTTTCTGCTAGACATGTTCTAGGTGTATTTTAGTAAAACTATTGTTTATCTACAAATTTCTCATTTGCTTTTTTGTACGGAGATTGTGGCACACATGATTTAATCTTAAATGCATGATTCCTCTGGAGAAGAAATATGGGAGAAATAACAATATGTTTGATCAACCATTAGGCCCCAGAATAAGTCTCCTGATTGACTTATGTTACATGGTTTTGGTTAAAATACTGTTTTTGTTTCAAGAGGATGGAGCAGTTGCCTCTCCCGACCTAGGAGATATGTCTCCTGAAGGACCTCAGCCTCCCATGATTCTTTTACAGCAACTTTTGACGGCTGCTACGCAACCATCACCTGTGAAAGCAATATTTGACAAACAAGAGCTTGAGGTAGAGTCTGTGTTTTCTACTGATAAGTAACTTAATAAATAAGTCTTTAATTCACATTCCAGTTGAAACTTGTTAAGCTATAGGTTTAAAAAAAAAAAGTGACACTGAACTCTTTTTGGCAAATAACCTTTAATTTCAGGCACACACACAAAAACCCCCATACTAAATATGCCTGTTTTACTTGGACTGATGTATTTGTTCTCATTTAGGCTGCTGCTTTGGCAGTATGCCAGTACCTGGCTGTAGAGTCTACACATCCTTCAACTCCAGTGTTTGAAGACTGCAGCTCTAGTGAAGCTACAACACCCATCACAGTGCAACACATCCGACCCACAAAAGTGAAGAAACGCAAACAATCTCCAATTCCACCCCTCCCCATTGTAGTTCAACTTATGGAAATGGGATTTCCTAGGAAAAACATAGAATTTGCACTAAAATCTCTGTCTGGAACCACTGGAAGTGCTTCTGGATTACCAGGTATTTCGTTTAGTTAATGATGTTAGAAGGAAAAGGAAAGTTGCGAGCAGATTAAAATGCTACTTACAAGGGAACAATTGTTACTTCTCTTTTTGGATACCATCTTAAGAATGTCAGAGAATCCCTTAGAGACAGACTGAGTTTGTCTTCTGTATTAGGAGTGGAAGCCTTGGTTGGCTGGTTGTTGGATCACCCTGATGTTCAAATTACGGATCTCTCTGATGCTGATACTATCTCTGATGAATATTCAGATGAGGAAATAGCAGAGGAGGTGGAAGAAGCTGAAGCTGCTTGCCCTGTGGTAAGTATCAACTTACTAAAACCTAAGTCATGCTAGCTGGCTGCAAATTTTGTAATTCTTTCCTTTTATGAACTTGCTTAGAGTACAGGACATTCTGCTGTCCCAAGATTTCAAGACTGTAACAAGGACCACAATTGCCATATGTTTCTAAGACATGTCGTAAAAGAACTCAAGAATAATCTATAAATATTTATGTATGAGTAGCACAAGGGAAGAGTGGAATGCAGGTAGATGTTTCACTAGTGATAGCTATAAGTATCCCTAATAATTGGTCTCAGTTTCATGTAAAATAGTCAATGCTATTGTGTAATATTTGTAAAGGACTCTTAAATTTTTTTTCCCCCGCCTCCCTTCCTTTGGTCTGAAAAACGAAAGTACATCAGCTACAAGGAATGACTGAGGGATTAGTGCATAAATGGCAAAAAGATGTCAGTGAAATAACTTAGCTTTTTCCTTATAAAAACTATTTTCACTTATTGGTGATAAAATGATCTTTACAATGCCTATTGAGTGTGGTGGGTTTGACGTGAATTTATATTAGGCTTCTGTTGACTTTCAGGAACTGTTTCAGTAAGGATTTGCTATTAAAATGAAATGGGTTCTGTATTTCTACTTATTTTTTAATGAGTTATGTTGAGTTTTCTGGCACATGCGGGATTTTGTAATTGAAAGAAATGCATTGTATTTTGAAGGAAATTAACTTGACATTGAGTTCTGATATACTTATCAGTATTGCAGTGAGAAACTGTGCTATATATTGCCTCGAATGAAAAAAAAAAAAATTTAATGCTCAAAACAGAAAGCTTTCTGAAAATTCTCGTTACAGCTGGAACGCAATAGTTGTCTTAAAAACTTTCAGTTAATCAAATCTTGAAAGGAATAATTTCTGATAACTACAATCTTATCTTTTTCGTCAGCTTGTTTTTTCTAAGGGAATACTTTAAATCCCATTGTATTATATAATGGAAAAATTTGTAGTGTACTTTATGTAGGAGATTACCATTCACCGCTGTATTTTTGTTTTTTTTTCCTGTCCAAACAAATAGCCTAAGAAGTGGAATGTGAATGTGTATCTGCAAGGCTAAGTAGATTACTCGCAAATCCTCTTTGTTGTAATTTTCTTTGGCAAGCAGATTCATAATAGCAACTCACAGCTTGTTTCACATATTTTGAAAATTTGCAGCTACATTCCTTGGCAAGTCATTTTGCAAAGTAAACTTTAGTTTAAAGTAAGGTAGATCTTAAATGTTAGCCTGTAGTGAGTTGACCTATTGAAGATTTTACCCGTTTTGGCATGCAACTTGGGTGTTATATGTGTGTGTTTTTGTTGGGTTATCTTCAGTCTCTGCTAACAATTTTACTCATCTGAATTGAAAACAAATTTTGTAACTGTTACATGTTTATTTTGGATTTTTTTCCAGTCCAGTGGTGCTGTTGTAACAGAGAGCCAGACCTATAAGAAACGAGCTGATTTCTTAAGTAATGATGACTATGCTGTGTATGTGAGGGAGAATATTCAGGTAAGCATAGTGATGAAAAGCTATATTGAAACTACTTTCCTTCTGGTACAAAAGTCTTTACATGCCTATTACATCCTCTTGTCCTTTCTCCCTAGGTGGGGATGATGGTTAGGTGCTGCAGAACCTATGAGGAGGTTTGTGAAGGAGATGTAGGCAAAGTTATTAAATTGGATCGAGATGGGTTGCATGACCTGAACGTACAGTGTGATTGGCAGCAAAAGGGTGGTACTTACTGGGTCAGATATATCCATGTTGAGCTTTTAGGTAAGTTCACTGCTAACTGCTTTTTAATAAAAAACTGGATGATACACTAAGGGAGATTTATTTTGGGGGGCAAAACCCACTCACCAAGCATTTATTCTTGCAACTGCTAGGATTCCCACCGCAGAGTTCTGCCTCTCATATCAAGATAGGTGACAAAGTGCGTGTGAAAAGCTGTGTTACTACACCCAAATACAAATGGGGATCAGTTACTCACCGAAGTGTGGGAGTTGTCAAAGGTAATGTATATTCAAAATGGGGCATGGGGAGGTAATGAAACTGGAAACCACACAGACTTTCTGCAGTGTTTAAGGAGAGAATCTTCTAGACACATTTACAAACCATACTGTTTTGTGGAATATTGCATGATGATAAGAGAGTGTAGAATGCATTTGATGACTGTGACAAATTTATAGACGTGTACTCTGTGGCAGCCCATTTTGTTAGTGTGTTCATCTGTTTTTTGAGCCATTCCGTTCACATATAGTAAAGGTCTTTAAGAATCTGTGCAGCTTCCTGTTGTAGTTCTCATTTATACTGTGGATGAACCACAAATGGTTTTCCTTTAAGAAGTAAATCTAACTTGAAGACTTCATATGAAAGTGAGGAGAAAGTGGGGTGCACTAGTGTCAAGCTGTAAGGGGTGTTATAGAAGTAACCTGTGGGTCATAGATTCTTTGAAGAGGTACAGATTTTGGTCATACTATATTTGTGCTTAGAAGTACTCTCTCCCTTTGGGAACTGTTTTAAAAAAATAAATGAAAAATTCAGAGTCAAAGAATTTAAATAGGATAATATATATCTTTTAAAAATCTGTAGAACTCCCTTTCCCTCTGCCCCTTTCCAGGCTACCTGATTAGGTTAATACATAGTTCCACTAAAAGAAAAGATTACTTTTGAAAGCTACTTTTACTACGTGTTTCTGCTCTGATACTGCTCTGGATACTTTCTGCTTCATTTTATAGAGATTTGCAACACATTGTATTTTCTGCATGTTTTTGTCACAGCTTTTAGTGCCAATGGAAAAGATGTCATTGTAGACTTTCCTCAGCAGTCTCATTGGACTGGCTTATTGTCAGAAATGGAACTGGTCCCCAGCATTCATCCTGGAGTCACGTAAGTGATGATTTACATTTTTCTTAATGTATATGGGTTATTCTTTAGCCTTATTGTCTTGATTCCATTATCTTGAGTGGTGTTACAATTAACTTGTACCATGAAAACTGCTAGAATATATTTACTTGTTGTTCTTTTGTGAAATTAGGTGTGATGGCTGTCAGATGTTTCCTATCAATGGCCCTAGATTCAAATGCAGAAACTGTGATGATTTTGACTTTTGTGAAACCTGTTTTAAAACCAGGAAGCATAACACCCGACATACTTTTGGCAGAATAAATGAACCAGGTAAGTTTCAGAATCTAAGTGTTTCTTAGATTACTTTAAAATGCATTGAATTTGTTTTTAAAAAAACAGTTTTAAATTTCAGCTCCTTAACATAATGAAAAATTAGTGTTCGGACTGACCCTCTAGACAACAAAACATTTTTAGCAGATCATGGCACTGCTACAATTGCACGTGGTGGACTACACCAAAACATCAACCCTTAAGCTTTCTTTGTAGTGTTAAAAAAGTTTAAAAAATATGGCTACTTGACAGTGACTCTTTATGTCAGAACTGAGTTTTCAGCTACACCAAGAGTAAAACATATAATTCTTTAATCCTCCTGCCTTTTGCCATCAGCCTAAGTGTAGGTGAATGGAATCCTTGTGACAGTAGGTGCAGCTTGAAATACCTAAGATACCTTCTTACACCTCAGTTGCTTTTCAACAATTTTGCCTATCAGTGTGTGATGGCTGTTGCCTCATTTCCTCCATGATGTGGAGACTCCAGGGAGGTGTGGTAGGAAAGGGAAGCCCTTTGAAAGACTCATAATCAGAATTTTCTGTTTCTAGGGCAGGAACAGGTGCAGCCATTTTTACTCCCAAAACTTTCGGGTTTTGCATTATTATGCAAAACTTACCTGACACTAGCTTTTACTTCTTTTCTCTCCACCTGTCTAAAAATTAGTCTGATCCCTAGTATTTGCAAGGTGATGCTGGCTTCTGGACTAAATCTATTCATATTTACACTTAGCCAGTCTAATTGGTTTGGAAAATGAATAAAACTGATTCCCTGCTAGAAATCATGAACATGCATTGCATGTGTATGATGGTTTGTCTAACGGGCAAGAAAGACTTTCCATTAAGAAATCAGCTAATATGGTTGTACAGCTAGTATGATGTGAATCTATAATCCTTCTTGCCCTGGACAGGGTAGAGGAGTGTCGTGGTTTAACCTGGCAGGCAGCCATATACCACGCAGCCGCTCACTCACTCCACCCACCCCTGCAGTGGGACGGGGAGAGAATCGGAAGGGTAAGAGTGAGAAAACTCGTGGGTTGAGATAAAGACAGTTTAATAGAACAGAAAAGGGAAAATAATAATGATAATGATAAAATACACAAAATCAGTGATGCACAATGCAATTGCTCACCACCCGCGCTGACCGATAACCAAGTAGCGATCGGTACTTCCTGGATCACGCCTACCATTCATATACTGAGCATGACGTCACATGGTATGGAACGCCCCACTAGCCAACTGGGCTGGCATTCCTGATTATGTTCCCTCCCATCTTGTGTACCTAGCTCAGTCAGTAGGCATGGGAGCTGTCCTTGGACTAGGAGGGCACTTAGCAACGACTGAAAACATCAGTGTGTTATCAACATTCTCCTCATACTAAATCCAAAACACAGCACTAGGAAGAAATCTAACCCTATCCCAGCTGAAACCAGGACAAGGAGTTACAATATTCTTTCAGTCAAGCTTTCTAGAAGCTATAAAGATCAGTGAAGGGAAGTAGAAGTGGGTTTTTGCAGGGAGGAAATCAACAACTCGCTAAACCACCTCATTCTTGAACAAGATTCAGAATTTTTGAGTGTTGTATGTCTATTCTTCTGTAAGGGATTTCTGTTGAGGGTTGGTTGCATATTTTTCATATGCTATGGTGGTGTACAAAATTCATGTACTGTGGGCCTGTATTTTGAAGTATGTATTGTCATAAATTTTGATTTGTATTTCAAAAGGAAGGACCCTTTCAAGTGGCTATTTAGTCAAGAATGTTAGTCTTTTTTCTGTCAGTTTAAAGATTGCATGTCCCTGTAACGTTTTATCATTTGATTTTAGGAATTACTCTCTTCAGGAGTGTAAGACACTAAGAGTAATTTTCCTTAATTTTTTAATATTTATTTTTTACTAAATTATGCTTGGAACAAATCAGTCATAAGTGTAAGAATAGAAAGTGTGACTATCCCAAATGACAGGCCTGAAAACTTGTAGTCAGGTAAAGTGCTTGAAACTCCTTTTAAAAAAAAAAAATAAATCTTGAGCTATGCCCTTTAAGCATGAGTAGTATTATCATACCTATGTGACATGCTCCTGTATTCTACTTTTAGACTACATAGCTGAAATCTTTGATTTATTATATTTCCTTTCATATTGCTTATGGGTTTAATAAAAGCAATTTTCTTTGAGAGGTACATGCTTAATATTTCACTTAACCATGCAGGTCAGTCTCCGGTGTTTTGTGGGCGCTCTGGAAAGCAGCTGAAGAGACGGCATAGTAGCCAGCGGGGAATGTTACTGGATGATTGGTCAAGAATAGTTAAGAATTTGAATGTCTCATCCTCTGTGAATCAGGCTTCACGTCTTATTGATGGTAGTGAGCAGTGCTGGCAGTCTTCTGGCTCACAAGGAAAGGTAACTTTAAGCCATTACTGGTTTATTCTGGCATACTTTCTTCTTAAGATGATAAGTGTTTACCTTAGTGAAATATATTTGTTTGTTACCTTTGTGTAAGATAGAAGAGTAGTAAAAAAAAATCTGAAGTACAAAACTATGTTTCTTCATAGTAAATGTGCCTATTTTTTTAAAGCTGTGCTTCATCTTTCTAATTATTTCATGTGAATCGTAAGGAACTTGTGTGATTTTTGAAATACAGGGTAATTATTCTATTCTGTAGTTGTTTATATGGTTACAAGTGCCTTTTCAGTATAATAACTGATGACAATTGTTCTTAAAATTCACATTGATTATATTTTACTTAAGTGAGTTGGTTGCAACACGAAAAGTACCTACGCTCTTACTAGCTAAAACGGTCTCCAGGCACTCCCTTACTTGCATAGAATCATAGAATATCTCAAGTTGGAAGGGACCCATAAGGATTATCGAGTCCAACTCCCTGCTCCTCGCAGGACTACCTAAAACTAAACCATATGACTAAGAGCATCTTCTAGATGCTTCTTGAATTCTGACAGGCTTGGTGCCACGACCACTTCCCTGGGGAGCCTGTTCCAGTGGCAGTCTACTCTCTCGGTGAAGAACCTTTTCCTAATGTCCAATCTGAACTTCCCCTGATGCAGCTTCATTCAATATGTTTGTTTCCTATCACTGGTCACCAGAGAGAAGAGATCAGCTTCAGCTGCCCCTCTTGAGGAAGTTGTAGACGGTGATGAGGTCACCCCTCAGCCTTCTCTTCTCCAAACTGAACAAACCAAGTGACCTCATATGTCTTGCCCTTGAGGCCTTTCACCATCTTGGTCGCCCTCCTCTGGACACACTCATAGTTTGATGTCCTTCTTATATTGAGGCACCCAAAACTGCACATGGTGCTCGAGGTAGGCCGCACCAGTGCAGTGAAGAGCGGGACAATCACCTCCCTCGACCGGCTAGCTATGCTGTACTTGACGCACCCCAGGAGACGGTTGACCCTTTTGGCTGACAGGGCACACTGTTGACTCATACTCAACTTGCCATCAACCCAAACCCCCAGATCTCTTTCTGCGGGGCTGATCTCCAGCGTCTCGTCCCCCAATTTGTATGTATAAGCAGGATTACCCCATCCCAGGTGGAGAATCTGGCACTTGCTCTTAAATTTCATACAGCTGGTGATTGTCCAGTTCCAAATCTATCTCTGTAAGGTCTCTCTATCCTCGAGGGAGTCCACAGCTCCTCCTAGTTTAGTGTCATCGGCGAACTTGCTTAATGTACATTTGACTCTTGTGTCCAGATAATTTGTAAAAATATATAAGCGTTGTTCCTTAGTTTATGGTTTACCAGTTTTATTGGCCTGCAGCACTGCTCTGTGGCCAGCCTAGGCACCAGGATTTGTGGCTAGGCTTCTGTCCAGTGTGTTTTGATGCTCTGTTGATGTCCATGCTGAGAATATTCCCAAGTACTCTTCCTTCGGGTTGTCTACAGACTGTAACCAGTCAAAGATTTACATTATGTCCCATTTCTTGACCTCCAGTGGTATTGTGCTTTGTCAGTCTTTTCAGTGGTGTTGCTTGTGTGTGAAATACATAATTTGCTGCAACTGTTTCTCTTGTATTTGGAGGTTGGACAGGTGAGAAGTTCACAAGGTCATTTTCCTTTGGCCAGTTCCCATGCATTGTAGCTGTTGTGTACCATTCACAAATGGTTTTTTTTATGCTTTCTTCAAAAACAGCACACACTTATTCTTATTAACCATACGATGGTCCAAACAATACTATCTGAAAATGAAACTCTATGTGTTTCTCCTAGCACTGGATTCGCTTGGAGATTTTTCCAGATGTTCTTGTTCACAGACTAAAGATGATAGTGGACCCTGCAGACAGCAGTTACATGCCCTCTTTAGTTGTAGTTTCAGGTACGTGTATGTTCTCCGAGAAGTCTGAATTTTTTTTTTTTTTGTAAATTCAACAGTAGGTATTTATCTAGTTTCAGTTAACATAGTCATCTTTAACATGTGTAGTGCCTGTTTATGAAACAAACACCATATCTTAAAATGTTTTTCTTTCCATGTTTTGTTTTCTAGGGGGGAATTCCTTAAATAACCTTATAGAGCTAAAGACAATCAATATAAATCCTACAGACACCACAGTGCCTCTTCTCAGTGATTGTACGGAAGTAAGTGAAGTTTGTGTGAGAATTACTCTTGTATGCACCAGAAAAATATTTTGCCGCAAGAGGTGGATGAAAAGCTCTGTTGTGATTATTAAAGCGTGATATTTTACTTTCTCTCTAAATTAGCACTATTTCTGGCAGTTTAGTAAAGTTAATGATCCTGATTAAGTTTTACCGTAACACAGTGTAACTCTATAATAGCCTTAGTAGTAAAGATATTTTAGGTTTTTTGATGCAAATCAATATACCTATGAACCAAGAAGACATCCGAATAAACTTAAATTTGGGGATAATTTTAGTGAGTGATAAAGCTTATTTTGGATAGTAGTACTGATCTTTTTCAGTAACAGCAAGGAGGAATGCGTAATTAATTTTTAGAAGAATGGAAGTGAAATCACTCACAAATTAATGAGGCCATATGTTTATCTTAAGCAAGATATTTAATGTTACAGATTCATTTTGTTAAGGTGACAAAGTCAAGCAAAAGTTCTAATTCTTTCCTGTGTTTTATAAAGTTATATAGGACCCAAAAGGTGGCAATTTAGTTTTTTCTTCTTAGTACCACAGGTATATTGAGATTGCAATCAAGCAGTGCAGAAGCTCTGGGATTGATTGCAAAATACATGGCCTCAGCATACTGGGACGTATACGTGCAGAGGATGAAGATTTGGCTGCAGTCCCTTTCCTTGCCTCTGATAATGAGGAAGAGGATGATGATAAAGCTAACACCGGGAGGTAGGTAACTGGAGGGGCTGGGGGGAAACGATAAAGAACCTTAGTGTCTATATATTCCAATCGGGAGATTATTGTAAGAAGAGCAACTTAATTAGGTTGAATGGTAGTAAAGAGAAATCAGTATCTGAGTTTGTCAGAATTGTAAGTAGGTCATTTGTTGATAAATAACTTCTTTAAGATTATCACACTGGTAAGGGTGGTAGCATTTTGTACAATTCCTCTTCTTCTGCATTGGAGAATTCAACACTTGGAGTTGAAAACCTAGCTAAAAACTTGATGTGTTTATATTTGGTATGTGGCATGTGTATATTTACCACTGCTCAGCAAAACATTCTGGGGTTTTTTTTTGTTTTTATTTGTTATAGCCACCACTTAACTGTGGTTGTGTAGTTTGGGTACTGAAACTGTTCCAAACTGTAAAATCAGTAAATACAGTAAAAAGGTGCCTATGCTATAGCATGCAGGTTGCTAAACTGACTTTTTTTTTTCCTCAATGTGTTCAGTCTTGTTAGAAAGAAAGCAGCTGGACTTGAATCGGCAGCTACAATAAGAACCAAAGTTTTTGTTTGGGGACTGAATGACAAAGACCAATTGGGAGGGCTAAAAGGTTCCAAGGTATGTTTGTTGTTTTCATATTTTAGTACAAGACAGACACAGCTAAAAATAAAATGTATGAGTCTTACACAACTCAAAATAAAGTCAAATTTAATCAGAATTTTAAAGTTTATTACCAAAAGCCAAGTTTATTACCAAAAGCCACGAAGAGTAGGTTTTAATGGCTTTTTACTGTTAAGACATGTAGATGCCTGCTGGGTGGAAAATTGGAGAAAATTTGCATTTTGGTTGTTACTCTGAAATCCAGTTTGATTTTTAGCAGCCACTTAATCATTTGTTTTACATGATAGTGAACTAATTGTTCTAAAAATGTTTGGCACTCTATACATATTCTGTTCCCTTTGAGTTTGCATGCGTGAAATGAAGATATTGGTGAACTTTTCTATGTATTGCTTGTACCTGGAGCTGGTGCAGTAATCAGAAAAAAAAGTTGAATTCTAGTCTTTTGATTGGTGTAACTTGATTAGAATTCAGTGTAATTCGAGGGGCATTTCAGCCCTGTGTGCAGCCATTTATACACAATTTTTAATACAATGCAAGATGGGAGATACATAGCAAATATTTAATCAATTTAAGATATCATTAATCTGAAAACTGTATTAAAAGAGCATTTCTTTAATTTATGTTGTAAATAAAACGTATATTATTGTACCTGTAGAGTGCCTTTCAAGAAACAAAAACTTAACCATTACTGTATTCTCCATCCTGTATTTTATTGGTGGATAAAGCCTTCAAGGTTTCAGTGCAGAAGTGCAGATTTCAGTTCAGAATTATGGCTCTGTTTCACTGAAGTACTTCCCCCCACACCTAGAAAAGGGTAGAACTATAGGACAGTTAAATGGAAGAAGCAAGAGGATAATGAAAAATCAGATACCTCTATAAATATGAACTAATTCTGCAGAGAGTAAACTTTTTTGAGTGGAAAAAACATGCTAACATGAACACTCTTATCTTTGAGGTTTTAACAGGTATTAATATTATTAAATGCATAAATTGATAATTGGGATAGTAATTTAAAAACTAATTTAAGGCTTTTCAAATGTCCTTTAAACTTTTTTCCCATATACTGTAATGAAGAAGTCTGCTAGAAACTTTATGTCTTCAACTGCATAAAAATAACTAAATACTTACTTTTGTTGTATAAGGGGTTATGCCAGGTTTGATTGTATGTTGATTTAAAACACTTGAAAAGAGTTTGTTGATGTCTATTTATATATACACAGCTTAATCAAAGACTTCTTGGCAGTAATGGAGAAAATAGGTTTCCTGGTCTCTGATCCAAATTGCTAAAGCATTTTGCTACTGAAAAACTCAGTTGTGGTTTTGTGTTCCTGTATGCTGATTTGAAGTATGTTGGTTAACACTTCTAACTAGTTTTATTTTGCTGTTGTGCCTTTCTTCAAAACTGAGTTCAGTTTTCTCAAGAAGACTTTACTAAAAGGAAAATCCTTGTTTATATCACATTTCCTTTTTTCTCAGGTTTTGTATTTATCATGGTTTCAGTATTAAACACTTTTTCTTGGTCTCTGTCTTTTGCCTGATGTATATTAACTGGTATCTGTAAAGTGTCTGAATAATACAGGGAGTTTCATATATTAAAAAAAAAAAGAAAAGTACCTGTTAGATTAACTGGTTTATCACTTCAGAACAGCTCTTCTTTTTAAAGTATAAAATTTAAAGGGTATTGTAATGATCTTTATTTCCTGTCTGCTCTAGATAAAGGTCCCTTCCTTTTCTGAAACCCTATCTGCCTTGAATGTTGTACAAGTAGCTGGAGGATCCAAAAGCCTTTTTGCAGGTAATATAAGTTTAAAATAGATGTAATTAATTAAGGGGAGAAACAGATTTCCAGTTGTGAAACATTAATGGTGTTTCAAACTTTTTTTCTTCATTTTAGTGACTGTGGAGGGTAAAGTATATGCTTGTGGAGAAGCCACAAATGGAAGGCTGGGTTTAGGAATATCTAGTGGAACTGTGCCTATTCCCCGCCAGATTACAGCTCTTAGTAACTATGTGGTAAAGAAGGTGGCAGTTCACTCAGGTACTGACTATTGCTATTGTTATATACATAAACAAACATATTAAGCCTGCAAATAGTGGCTTTGCAGTTTTCTTGGGTGCTGTGATGCCCCAGCATATCTGATATTTTTTAAATTTTTTAAAATAAATATTAAATTCTGTCTGTTGCATAAAATGTCAGATTAAATCTAATGGTTCTATTACTAAAATCTATGAATTTAGACCATACACAGTTTCTTACTTGCTGGAAGTTAAATTTGGTAACTTCCGAATAATTTTTCAGTCTGATCCAAAGAAAGTGTTTTCATTTTTGAATATTGCTAAGTGGTGGGTTTGGGTTTTTTTTTTCTTGCAGCATTGAAAATAGCAAATTGAGTGATTATTTTTTTTTTTTTAATGTGCCAGGAAACCTACTCTCACAAAAGTTTTGTGTTTTAAATTAAAACACACAAAACTTTGAAGAAAATAAGTAATATGTATTGGGTTGAAAGGCTCATACAATTACATTGTAGAAGTACAGCGGTGTCAAATTTCTGAGATTTTTGCTAAACCGGCTGCCTGCTTGAAAGCTTGAAAATTTAAATTTATGTTTACATTTTTAGGTGGCCGGCATGCTATGGCATTAACTGTTGATGGAAAGGTATTTTCGTGGGGTGAAGGAGATGATGGAAAACTTGGTCACTTCAGTCGAATGTAAGGATGCCAAATTTGTCTGTATTTCAGTAAGAGAACATTTGTGTTGCATGTTATATAACACAGCGGACCACCACTATTGACAATGACAGGATTTTTACTACAATGGGAATAAAAAATTGTGTTGTGAAAAGATTTTTTTTCAGCAGTGTGTGTCCATTTATGGTGCAGCATTTGTAGCAGTCTTCAGTCATTTAAAAAGGAGGCATTCAATTAATCTAGTAACTGGAAACATACTTAGTGGCGAAAGTCTTTAGTAGTGTTTTTGAATGTCACTGGTGAAATGGCACATTTTGGACATAGAGATTTTGTTTACTTTTATAAGGTAAGGTTTACAGAGGTGCCTTGAGGTGTAAAACCATAGCAGTTTTACATTCCTGAGCTGTAACAGTTCATAATGTAAGCCTGACAGAGTATTTTGTAGCCCTTTTCTTTAGACTTCTGTTCATAAACTTGTTAGCCAGAAATAAATTTCTTACACTTCTCAGTAATACATAGTTTAATCCTCCACAGGATAGCTTTGAGGAAAATTTGAACTGTCTCAGGATTTTTCTTTGTATGCACCACAGAACAATGTTTTGAAAGGAAAAAAAAAAGATAAACATAGCCCATGGGGAAATCTTTGATATATTTTGAAGACCTGCTCAGAATACATGAAAAATTACAGTGCCCAACTCAGATGGTTAATATATGACAACAAATAAATGTGCATGGGGGGGGGGGTGTCAGATCAAAGAAAAGGGAAGTCCAGATTAGAGCAGTATTGTTGTTTATTGTTCAACTGCCTAATGTTTTCTGTAATTTTATTAAAAGTGAGACTAGGAGCTCGTGGGCATTTCATGGGAGCAAATTTCCCAGAGGCCATATATAATTTTATAAAACCTTAACAGTGGCTCTGATACACAGTCAATATTAGAAAACCTTGAGTTGAAACTCTTCCCTGAATTTAGAGAATATTGTAAGCATATGGATAGTAAAGTTTCCAGTGCTCTCATAGAAGCCTACCAGTAAATTCCAGTTCTAATTTCTCTCTCATAAGAGCGAAGTTGGGATGGGAGTGTCATCTCTTAATCTTACTATCTGGCTTTATGTCCACAGGGCGGAGAAATAATGACTTCTAACAAATTGCTCAACTTTGGGCAATGACAGGATATCAGTTTTCACTTTATATTATACACTTTTTAATTGATCCATCACTTTGGTATTTTGGCTTTGTCACCTAAGTTTTGCAGTGTATACATAAAATATTTCTTTAACTAAATTTTGAAGTACACTAAAATAGTGTAAATTTTAGATTTATGGTGCTACCAAAGAGTATGTCTTGGAATCATAATGTTGCATCTTCTTTTATCTTTAGGTTACTGTTAATTATTACACAAAACTTTTTGGATTATGAAGGTTGGAGTATATTGTGCAACGCTTTCATAATTAACGCAATTAATTCTTTACTCATTTTCTCTAGGAACTGTGATAAACCCAGATTGATAGAAGCGTTGAAAACCAAACGTATCCGTGATATTGCTTGTGGCAGTTCCCACAGTGCTGCCATTACCTCTAGTGGTGAACTGTATACATGGGGTCTTGGAGAATATGGAAGGCTAGGACATGGAGATAATACCACACAGCTGAAGCCTAAGATGGTAAAATAAATGTTTCTTGTCTCTGATGAAATGCAAGTGTGTTTGTTTAATAAATGATAAAATAAAGCTAAAATAAAGCCAAAAACCATGAAAGCAGTATGAAGACATCATTTTGGAGTGATCTAAATTAGATTTTGGTACACATACCTCTAATAACAGGCAAGCTATTTCAGAAAGGCCAAAAAGATCCAGCTCTTTCTTTTTCTTGGGAAGTGGTGCGCAATGGCTAGTGCTGTCTTGACCATTCATGTCCTGCATCTACTTTGATACATAGCTGGAAGCAACTACTGTCATTGAGCTATGTTGGATCCTGAGTGAGCAAGGCTTGATAATCCTTTGCTAAATGGCATGCTCAGGCTGGGCACAATGAACAAGATCAGTCGTAAGAGCTTGAAAATGTCTGTAAGGTTTTAAAACATAATTTCTTTGAAACATGTTGCTTACTTTTTGTATTTTGTAGGTTAAAGTGCTCCTTGGCCACAGAGTCATTCAGGTGGCTTGTGGAAGCAGAGATGCTCAGACTCTTGCTTTGACAGATGAAGGTGGGAATATCTTGTTCCAGAAGCTTTCTAGCGCATGGGAATACTGTGATCATTGTTTGACCTGCAGTTTGGTGTTTGTTAGGTTTGGTGTTTTCTTGGGGTGATGGTGATTTTGGAAAACTGGGCCGAGGAGGAAGTGAAGGATGCAACATTCCTCAGAACATTGAAAGACTGAATGGCCAAGGCGTTTGTCAGATTGAGTGTGGTGCACAGTTCTCATTGGCACTGACCAAGTCAGGAGTAGTATGGACATGGTATGTTACATTTGCCAGAAAATATTAACAAAGCAATTGCTAAGTATGTGTTGTATTTACTGCTATTTGACTGTCATAACTCCATCTGTGCCTTATCTGTGTGCTTTGCCTTTTAAATTGGCAGCTCTTCGAGACAAGCTGTGATCTGTTCAGTTACACTGTGTCTTGTAGCATGCTCAGTTGTGTATTGTACTCTGTTAGGATGCCTGCGTCTCACTGAACTAATGGAGGAAAGGGAAGATCCTTCCCTCTCTTGGGAGCAAGGGAGTGTGTAAAGGAATGTTAATTCAAGACTTTGGAGTGGAGTGGAAAAAAGAGAACCTGAGAATCGTAGTTCGGAGTACGTAGTCTACAGCTAAAGCAGAGGCTGAGAAAGTAAGGATGTAGTAGAGTAAGGAAGTAAGCTAAAGTTCAGAGAAGATGGGAAGAACTTCCTTGGAAACACAGGGTCTCTGCAGAGCTTGTTGCTGCTCAGAAGGCCACTGAGCAGTCAGTAACGATGCCTCGAAGCAAGAACTGGTATGAGATGATCATTGAGAGTTATTCAGAAACTGTTTTTATTTTCCTTCTATTTGTCTGCTCGCTTCTGCTTTGTTTTGAACACAAACCTGGCTTTTTGAGTTTATAAACCTTTCTGTAAAATTTGAGAGCTTACTGTACGGCAGATCAACTTCAGAGCTCTAAACAGATCAAGGTCTTACTCCATCCTCGTGTAATAAGCCTATGACCTGTTTGATGTTTATCAAAGCCAAGACGACTTAAAATGGTCATTTTTGTTTTATTATTTGTCAGCAATTGATAAATGATATGAAGAGAAATCCACAAAACTTCCGTTTTTATAAGTTACTTCTATTTTTACAAGGGAGAAAATGTCGTTTGGCAGAGATGTCGTTTCTCACAGTGGCCACTGGAAACTATTTGTCTCTCTCACTTCCCCCTTCTTAAATTATTTTTCTGTAGTGATGAAAGGAGTAAGAGGAAAGGGAATTTGGCAGTCTTCAAGAACTCCTTGCAAAATTCTTGTTCATTCCTTCCCTCCGCCAGTTTGTCTTAACGCTGTTATGTCTAGTCATAAAATCTACAGCTATTTCATGACATTACAGGACCACAAGGAGATTTTTGGGGTCTGTTTCAGCTGTGCACGTCTGCACTTTAGGATGGCTGAGTTGTTTCTAAATTCTTATTCTTATCTTCTTGAATTTGTACTGATATGAGGGAAAAATCACAACTTCTGTGTTATAACTTTAGGTAGGCAATAGTACTATATATCACATTCATCTCCAGCATAGCATAACCTTTCTTCAGAAAAATTGGTGGTGAGCAGCAGAACTGAGTGAATGGTTACTAAAAACACAGTGGAAGAAATCTCAGGGTTTTTTTCTTCTTTACTGACGTTCTTAGAGGCATTTTAAGGTGTTCACTTTTGCATATGGTATATTTTTAGTGCAGTTTGTGTATAACAGTTGTAGAAGAATTTAAATTATGGAGGCTTAAGAACCTATATTGAGGCTTGCAACAGTGTGAAAAAACTCAGTTCTGAAAACATGTTAGTTCCTGTGTATTTTTTTTTTCATGTGAGTATACTTGTCAAAGGGTGTGTTATTGTTAGGTTTATCCTCAATAGTATTAATCTGTCCAAGTCTATTGAAACACATCAATTTTGTAGGTATTTATAATTGCAATGTTTCTGCAACAAAGGAAATTGAACGTAATCACAGTTGCACTACATACAAAAAATAGTCATAAATGATGCCTGTTCTGTACTGAGTTGAAGAAATTACGGAGTCACACAACTGCAGTTATCCTCATTTTTAGGCATTTGTAATTCAGATTTGAAGAATTTGCTAGTTGGTGCTTGTGTTTAACCCCGGCGATAAATGAAGTATTTTGGTTCAGGAAGCTGCATTGACAGAGGAATGTGTAAACAATATAATTGTCTTGAATTTTACGTTTACTATCTGTTGCAGGGGTAAGGGCGACTACTTCAGGCTAGGCCATGGCACAGATGTACATGTACGAAAGCCACAAGTTGTGGAGGGACTGAGGGGTAAAAAGATCGTGCACGTGGCTGTAGGCGCACTCCATTGTCTCGCGGTTACTGACACTGGGCAGGTACGTTGTGCATCATCCGCCTTTCCCCTTTTTCCTTGATCCAGAAAGGAATAAACTAAACTGTTGAGGAAGAAGAGTGTAATAGCATCGATGCTGATTAAATGCAATAAAAATTTCTAATGATATTTATTTGCTTTTTAAAGTCTTGAATAAATATAAGCATGACTGTAATTTACAATGTATTAGCTTTCATATTATTATTGGTCTTTAAATGTTGTTGTAGTAGCTTTTGTATATTTTCTAGTTTATGTATTATCTGCATGATCAGTTTCCTGCTTCTCACTCTTGAAATGCAGAAGCAGTCATAGTATTCTGGACAGATTTTTCTGCTGTGATCCAGCATTATCATTATCATAGTATTGATTCAGATCCCCAATGTAATTACTATGCAACTAATTCTTCTAACTTACTGTTCATTGTGAACATTGAATAATGTATGAATCAGCTGATGATTTATGAATTGCCAATAATTTATGAATCATCTGATAAAGTGCTGCTTTGATTTTTTTTTTTCTTTTAGTGTATGATAATGCCTGCATTATTTAATGGGGGAAAAAAAAGGTCATGGCAATAGATTCTCTGAAGTGTCCTAGATTAATAGTACAAATCACTAATATTCCTCTGTAGGAATTTTTAAGAAAACAATTAAATGAGGCAGCCAGTGAAGCAAAGTAATATGTGGAAATGTTTACTGGCAGGTTTACGCTTGGGGTGACAATGACCATGGGCAACAAGGCAATGGAACTACTACAGTCAATAGAAAGCCCACTCTTGTCCAGGGCTTGGAAGGCCAGAAGATCACCCGGGTTGCTTGTGGGTCTTCCCACAGTGTAGCATGGACAACAGTGGATGTAGCTACACCATCTGTTCATGAACCTGTACTTTTCCAGACAGCGAGAGACCCTTTAGGTGCTTCTTATCTTGGTTGGTATTTATTATCTTAACGTTGTTTTTTTTTTTTTTATGCCATTGGAGAGTTAGCTGTGTGTGTGGTTTAATAGGTGATAGAAGAGTGCAAAACGAAAACTGTCTTTTAAAAAAACACCACAAAACAACAACAAAAAAACATACACACCTCTGAAAACACACCAACAAAACCTCTTCCTGAAAGGGGAAGTTGTAAGGGACTTGTTCAGAAGTAGTATGAGCTTGAACTTTCGTTGTTCTTCAGGAAATTAAAATTCAATGTGTTTTATCAAACGCCACAAAGACTTTGTCTTTAATATGGGATAGAGCTTTATGGAGGTAATGGTAGATGGATGCCACTGTAATATTGGTCTTCTTACATGTTACCTCTTGCTATAATTCTTGATGCTACTGTTACCTTTTGTTTCTAAGGTAGGTGACTTAAGAATTAGGGAGGCAAAACAGCAATGTTTTGTGTTGAATAATTAAGCTTTTTCATGAACAAGGCAATGTATTTAAAAAAGAGCAAGAACTACTGTTTTTAAGAGTACCTAATAAATATTCTTGCTATTTGAGAAATTTCTATGTAAGTAAAACTCGTTTTAGATGCTGATCACCGAAATATTTATATCTGTATTATTTTAATCTTCATGAGTAAGTAACAAGGTCAACACCATTTTATGAAAGCCCTTGCTGCAAAGCTTCAGTATTGACTTTAATGTTGTAACTGTAGGCACTGCATTTTAAGAATCTACTGTAGAGGTAGTTTTACAGTCATCTTTCTGACTTAAGAAGAAATTAGATAAATCAGTTGCAGTTATGTAGTACACCATTTAAAAAATGCTTGCCTTCTCATTTTTCCCCCTCCTTCCAGGTGTTCCTTCAGATGCAGATTCTTCTGCTGCCAGTAACAAAATTACTGGGGCAAACAGTTCCAAGCCAAATCGGCCTTCCCTCGCTAAGATTCTCTTATCGCTTGATGGGAATGTTGCCAAACAGCAAGCGTTATCTCATATATTGATGGCATTACAAATCATGTATGCCAGGTAGGCATGCAAACATTCTTGTCTTTTGCAGAGCAAAAAATGACATAGCTTACCATCTCTTAGGGTCTCTTGAGTCAGATATAAATTGTTTCACAAGTTTGGACTCCTCAGGATAGGCCTAAGCTTCATTTAAATTTTCTTTTGATGTTGGTGTTAGCTTTATGCTGTTATGTTTTCTTTACAGAAGCTCACAGTGCCTGGGGAAAAAATTGTTTATTTAGGAATGCTGAAGTAAATAAAGTAAAAGGAGTGCAAGTAAATTATGATAGATGATGTGGAGGAAGCAGTGGGGGGCAGGGTGGAAAGAACAATAAAACTTTACAGTGCCCTCCTCGTTGTTGGTAGAGAACAGAGTATTTGTGCTAAAATTTATGAAGAGAAAGTCATGTAAAATAGTTGCCTTAAAACAGTAGTTAAGCATCAGACCCAAAGGAGAATGGAGATAAACTACTCTCTAAATTCCAGAGCTTGGAAACCTTTCTTATTTTATTAAGACAAGCTAATATCATTTTTTCGAAGTTCAACAAGGGAGTATAATTAGGTTTATTTTAATCTTTCCTAAATGATTTCAGGGATGCAGTTGTTGGAGCACTGATGCCTGCAAGTATGATTGCACCAGTAGAATGTCCCTCTTCATCACCAGCCCCCCCATCAGATGCTACTTCTACAGGAAGCCCTGTAAATGGAGATGAGTGCGTGCTTGTAGGAGATATAGAAGAGAGGCTGAGCCCAAACCCATGGCAGGACAGGAGAGGGGAGGTAAAGTTTCAAATGAATTTTTCCAACAGTTTTTAACAGTAAAGCTGAAAAATATTGTCCCATTGAGTTTTATAATAACAGAGATGAAACAGTTCTTTCATGCTGTAATTTCAAGAGTGGGTACTCTGTGTATGTCAGATTTGGACAAGCTAAAATTTTAGCGTGAAATCATTTTTGAACTTTCAGAATGCACTGTGTCATTTAAATGCAATTGTGATGATTTCTAGTAGTATTTTAGAGTTAACATGAAAATATTAACCATTTGACCAGATATTAAATTCGTTTTACAGGAGTGATCTTTAAAAAAAAAAAGTCAAGACTAAGGGAATATTTGACAACTATTTAATGAAATGTAATTGTAAACTTATATCAACTAATGTAGACAGGAGGGCCTGAATGGAATTCTACTCTGTTGATTCCCAACTGCTAACAGAAGCAGAAAAAAGAAGAGGCTTGCTACTGAAGAGATCTTTTCCTTTAACAAACTACTAATTTGTTATGTATTGTTAGGGCTTGTCTTCTACATTGTAGACTTTTCTGCAGGCACTGATGTTTTATTGTATGTTTTTGAAGTAGCTGGCATTGAGGGTGGTGTTGGCTGGTTTGCCACGCTAGGAACATAAAATAGAAGCTAAAAATACAGGGAGCAAGTCTGTTGGTTTTGAATTTGTGGCTGTTTTTAAATTGCTGCTGTCTTTTAACGCAAACCCTTCTAATAAATAACGTGACTCTTGAAGGTTTTACAGTATCTTGTTGCAGCTTTTGTTAGTTATTATTTGTTTTGGCTAGGTTGTTTCTTCAGAAGATGCTGTGACACCGTCTGCTGTAACTCCCTCAGCTGCTGCTGCCTCTTCCCGTCCTTTCATTCCAGTCACAGATGATCCTGGAGCTGCCAGTATCATTGCAGAAACCATGACAAAAACCAAAGAAGTAATGTTGTCAATACCTTCCTTAAAACTTAAGTCGTAACCATGCTTTTATCAAGCAGTTCTGCTTTTTTTGTGCTTCTAAAGTTATTCTATAAATGACTGCGGTTTTTTAAATCTATCCAAAGACAGAGGGGTTTTGGGTTTTCTTTGTGGGTTGTGTGTTTTTTTTTTTTGTCCGAAGTTAAAGGAGGTTAGTTTTAGGAAAGCTTTTTCACTTGAGAAATGGGTTTAACAGTAGGTTAATTTTGAGGCCATATCATCTCAGATTTATGAATTGTGTTTTGAACTACCTTTAAACTTCTTCAGACAAGTTAACTTGTTCGGAGTCAGTGAAATACTTCTTTCATCTTCACTGTCTAAATATTTCTGCAATTTGTTTTGTAGGATGTAGAAAGTCAAAGTAAAGTATCTGGCCCAGAACCGCAGTACTTGGATGAGTTTACGAGTCTCTTAGTACCAGATGACACGCGAGTCATGGTTGACCTGCTAAAGCTTGCTGTGTCCAACCGAGCAGGTGAAAAGGGAAGAGATGTTCTTTCAGCTGTGCTGTCTGGTATGGGCACAGCTTATCCACAGGTCAGGTTTTGTTTCTGTTGCATTTTAACTACGTCCTTTTTATTAGCAGCTTACTAGAATATTTTCTTGTATTTGAAGTGCAGCTCAACATACTGAGAATCTTAATAAATGTGAAAATTTGAGTTGAACTTAAATGCATGTGAACCTTAATCATTTTAATGGAAATATTACATTAATATATGCATGTGCTACAAATGTCAGTAATAGACTATTTCCTCAGTTTATTATGCTGGAATTAGACATTACAATAGAAGCTTAATGAACTGTATCTATGTATTGGACTAATGGCTGTGGTTATTGAAATAAAGCTGAATTAAACCAAGCTCTATTTCCTGGATCTGTGGAATGTTAGTTTAAAAACTTCCATGTTGGTTTTGTTTTGCATCTGAGTTCTTATTTCTCAAATTGATGCAGTCATTATTGCTAGTTAAAAATGCTGTTAATATATTGTTAATGATACAGTAATTCTTAATTTTTAAGATTTAGGTTTGATGCATTGAAGTTTCTAACTATTTACAATAGTGGAGTTTTTTTGGGACAACTGACAAACAGAATTAATAAATGCTGTAATACTGGATATCAACAGCTATATGAAAGCATTTTACAAATCATAAATTATTTATAGAATATCTGCTTACAGTAATGAATTGAAAGTTGCTTAATGTTTCTTGTAGCTTTACCCTTCAAATACTTTTTTCTAAAGAGTAACAATGCATTTCTTTTAAGATGCTCATATGATGTGGTTTATTTATGGCTTTGCGCTGCTTAAAGACTGGTTTGAAACATCAGAAGTGACTATGCAAAGCTGATTTTGTATTCTTTTATTAAACTTCGCTTCACTAACCAAAAAGATGAATAATGACTTCGCTAAGGAGTGTGCATGGAACTGACAGAAATTTTATTTATTTATTAACGGTATAAATGACAAGGCAGCTTCAGTTTTAAACAATGAAATCCTAACAGTATCTCTGTCCAAGTAAACTAGGATTGTGGGAGAGCCTAATTGATGCTATTCATGTAGAGGCAATTCAGTGGTATTTCTCAAACTGTTACTTTTTTTTTCCTCCCCCTCGCCCCCAATTTTCAAATTCCTTATAATGATCAGCTATGTATACCCTTGTTCTGGGTTTGAGATGTAGTTGACCTCCTCCCACCTCAATTAGATGCACGCTATGTATGCATTATACATGAATTCTGTTTTTTTGCTTCTAGCATTAGTAGTGAGTAACTGAACAACTTTGTGTGAGTGTTTGTGGGTGTTTTTTGTGGTGGGGTTGGTTTTTTTCATCTCAAGAGTCCGAATTTTTATTTGAAACGGCTCTTTAAAAATGAGTGCTATTGGAATTTTCTCTCTAAACAGTTTTGCTTACTGGAAACGTACGTTGTTTGGCCTTTAGTTTTAGGAGTTTTTCCAGTTTTAACAACACCAAAAAGAGTATTTTTGAATGAATATGATAGTTTATGAATCAGAATTCAGAAAACAAGTGATTTGTTTATTTATTTATTTATTTTAAATTTGGGAAGAATGGTAGTTGGCTTAGATTTCTTGGACTAATTAAACTTACTTTTGTAAACTGTATATTTTTCTTTTCTTAGGTTGCTGATATGTTGTTGGAGTTGTGTGTTACTGAACTAGAAGATGTGGCAACTGATTCACAAAGTGGTCGCCTCTCTTCGCAACCAGTTGTGGTAGAAAGCAGCCATCCGTATACTGATGATACCTCTTCTAGTGGCACAGTTAAAATACCAGGTATAGAATTCTTAGTCACGTTACTAAAAATTCAGTTAATTTCAAGCCTGCACGCATAAAATTTTTCCTTAGCTTGCAAAACGTATATTGAACTTTTAAAGCCATGTTATGTGTCCTCTCGCTATAATAAAGTATTTCTTAAAACACTTACATACTGTATGAATATCTCGATCCTGTGAAATACGCATTTTTGGGTTCACTGGCTGTGACTGCAGCTGTATATCATTGCTGTTTTCTGTTCAGTTATGAAGCTGAGAAGGACCGAGTCTTTTTCAGGGTCGGTAATTGAACACTGATCTTAGAATCTTGAGCTTTTTGTTTTAACGCTGTCTTTTCATTTGGTGCTTCCTTCAGTATGTTATCTAGTACCTATCAAAAGTAAAGGCAACAAAGAACTATTTGCCTTCACTGTAAATAGACATTTTTCGTCTGTTGCAACTTTAGTTTGGGATGTTCTGAATGTAGTCTTCTGTCTGCTAGCCCCTACTCACATGAGCTTGCTTTGATGTAAGCCTTTCAAAGAGAAGAAATTACAGACAAATAATGTCATTAAACCAAAGGAAGTTATTTTTATTAATCAGCATTATGGCTTTCAAACAACTGTGTTTGATTTCATGTGGATTTCTGAAATACTGCATTTGTTCATGGTATTGATTGCTCTGTAGAAATGTGTAAACTCTTTGTTGCTGTTTAGGTGCTGAGGGACTGAGGGTAGAATTTGATCGTCAGTGTTCTACAGAGCGGCGTCATGATCCACTCACCATAATGGATGGTGTCAACAGAATTGTTTCCGTCCGATCAGGTTATGAGAACTGGTGCTTTTCAAAAATGTCTAGTGTGATTTACTGTTAAATGCTGAATGAAATGTACCACTGTCTGTGACTGACTTATTGTGAGGGATATGCCAATAAAAAAAGAGGAAAAACTATGTAAATTGATACTCTGCTTTAAACTAAAAAAGGTGTAGGACCGAGACACAGACATATAAGAGTGATCTTGCATCTTTGAATATAGAGAATCTCTCAGAAGAGCATGTTGTCATGCTCTTCCTAAGAGCAGTTAGTGTGTAAAAAATAAAAATCAATGTTTAGCACCCCTGTCAACATGGGTGAATTTTTGTATAATCAAAGTATATGTAACAAATTGGAACACAATTGGAAAAGGATACTTCTTTTGTTAGCTTTTTTTCTCTTTCAAATAATACTTGAAATTTGAGCTTTCATACAGTCAAAACAAATGCGCTTCTGTGTCGAATGCCCAAAATAATGTCTAGGCTCTCTTTCTGTTTTCTATTCTGACTTATGTATGTGACACTACATGAAATCTTCACATCTTTTATCCTATTATCTCTGATTTCATTTTTAAGCACTATTAATTTGCGGTAGATTTTAAAGGAATATTTTTAATCTCATCAAATTTTACATTGTACCTACCCATACATTACATCATGTGCAAGGGGCTCGGTAGTTACCGCCTGTGCTTAACATTTCTGAGCAGTCATGATGTGGGCTTTTACTGTTGACCCATTTTTCCCCAAACTGTTTCAGATGCACACGTGTTTTATTATTGAGATATTTCTGATTGGATTCCTGGTTGGAAAAAGCTGTAAAGCTTTATTTAATGTATATGTTGTTACATATTTTTGTAATATGAAAAGATAATTTGAGAACAGGACAGTGGATTTTGGTAAGATCTCATAATTGTCTTTTGAATGTGGTATTAAAAGTACTGAGGGTATCTGTTAGCAGTGCTAATTGAACTGTTTAAGACTTAAGTTTAATTAGTGTAACATTGTTATGGTTATGTTCATGTGCTTCACATACTTCTTTTCTTTTTCTTGAATGCATTTATGTGATGTTTATAATACGTAACCATGGAGGGAAGTTGCTATTATGAGTGGCTTGCATTGGCTCAGACAGGATAGGTGAATATGTTCATATTACCTACTGTAACAGGTCGTGAATGGTCAGATTGGTCTAGTGAATTGCGAATTCCAGGGGATGAACTGAAGTGGAAGTTCATCAGTGATGGCTCTGTGAATGGATGGGGATGGCGATTCACTGTTTACCCTATCATGCCAGCTGCAGGTAAGGTATCATATATGACGCTTACAGAAGGGCCAGAGTAGATTTACTTGTCTGTTTTTTACAGTTACATTTATTGCATGATATTTACATGCCAAAGTTCAATAGTTTGTTTACATTCATACTAAGAAAACATTTTTATTCATACTTAGGAAACATTTTGAACAAAGTCCTGAAAGGTGCACTTGTACGTAGGGAAGACATAAAAATATTTTGTAATCGCTCTAGTTTGCCTCTTCATCAGTGAAGAGAGGATATTTTTGAGGCAGAGTTAATCTGAATTTTTTTGGTCGTGGTTTTTTTTTTTTTTTTTAAATGCATCTGTTTTAGAATTAGGTGAATTATGTTACGAAAGTGCCTCTTTCTTCCAATCCCTTCAAAGGGAGGTGGAATGGACCAGCTCAGATGCAGACTGGCCCTCTAGACTGCTGTGTTTGGTCAGCTAAATCCTGCCTATGTTCTGTTCTATTGCAGTCTGAGGACAAATCTTCCCCACCTTTTTTTTTGTTGTTGTTGTTTTTGCTTTTTGTTTCTTGCAGGCCCTAAAGACCTTCTCTCAGATCGTTGCATTCTTTCATGTCCCTCAATGGATTTGGTTACGTGTTTGTTGGATTTTCGCTTAAATTTTGCTTCCAACAGGAGTATAGTTCCTCGCTTGGCAGCTTCTCTTGCAGCTTGTGCTCAACTGAGTGCCTTAGGTAGGTGTAGTCTTAAAATTAAGTCTATTTGTTTGAAGTTAAAATGATTGTTTTAAGTAATTATGTTCTTTGTGTGCTTATGTTTCTTTAGCTGCTGGCCACAGAATGTGGGCCTTGCAGAGACTACGGAAACTCCTCACAACAGAGTTTGGCCAGTCTATTAACATCAACCGGATTCTAGGGGATAATGATGGAGAAACACGAGCTTTGGTAAGAATCCTCTTCACATTTTTCACATTAAGATGTATGTGAAGCATTAAAATGCTAGCCCTGATGTACAACATTTTTGTTGTTAATGGCAAAATAGGAAATGTGCAAATGAATAGCCTTCTTGCACAGTCTACAAGTCTGTAAAGGTGCTCCATTTTAGAAAAAAAAAAATTACTAGTTCCAATACTGTATAGAAGTGGTTTTGGAATTGCCAAAAAGTGATAAGAATACTTTTGTATTAGAAAATGGATGGAAATGATACTTCACATAGCTAACTGTAGTTTGGGAAGTTATTAATATTTTGTCACGGTCATCTAAATAATGTACTTTTTGTAATACATACAGTAAGACTTAACTTTCTAGTTCTGTGGTTTCTCTAGAGTTTCACAGGGAGTGCTTTAGCTGCTTTGGTTAAAGGTCTTCCAGAAGCTTTGCAGCGACAGTTTGACTATGAAGATCCCATTGTGAGAGGTGGCAAACAATTGCTCCACAGCCCTTTCTTTAAGGTAATGGGGTACAATCAGTAAAGAATTCATTAGTATAGTTCTGGATTTTTTTGTGAGGTGTGCTAAGCTCACCTAGTCCTATATCAGAAACATTTTCTGACAAAATCAGAATACTGCTTCTAAAAGGAGAATCAAATATACAAATAAAGAATAAGGAGTACCTAGCTAGACGGGGGGTAGGTAGGTCAGAGAAACATCTTGGAAGTACAGTAGACTACACTTTTTGATAGGTGATTTCTGAGTTGTCCTAATAGGAGTGTTGGATATTTTTATTTATTTAAATACTCTGGAGGTTTTATTTACATCTAGTTGGAACAAATAAGAATGCCTTGAAAGGAAGGCTATTCAGTTTTGGACCCTGTACTTCAAATAAGCTGAGAAAGTCTAGAGAAGAGCAACAAGAATAAAACGCTGAAAAAGCCTCCCATGTAGTAAAAGTTAAACTATCTATCTTAAGGAAAAGAAATTCTTAAAATATGTAAAAGTTTATACAAGGAAGAACTAATCCATTGTTCACAATCTTCATCAGTAACATTGATTTGAAATTAAATCAAATTGAAAATCAGTTGAAAATTGATTTAATTGTAGGAAGGTGACTTAGTTTGGAAATGGAAGGTAAAAAGTTCAGCACATGGTATTTGATATTGAAAAGTTAATTAATCTAGGAGTGTTTTTCACAGGGGCTTCTGTATTGGAAGAGGAAATTGGATACATAACCATGTGAGATAGTGTGGGTATGCTTAATGCTGCCCCATCAATGAGGGTAATGAAGATGGCTTTTAATGTCCCTTGCACTTTACACATCTCTGAGACTGTGTTCAGGCCCTACTGGTCTATGGGCTGTTCAACTACATCAAATGCATATTACCTTTTATTACACATTTTTGATACATCTCTAAAATGTTTTTGGATTGTCTGCAGGTGCTTGTGGCTCTTGCTTGTGATCTAGAGTTGGACACTCTCCCTTGCTGTGCTGAGACACACAAATGGGCCTGGTTCAGGAGATACTGTATGGCATCCAGGGTTGCTGTGGCTCTTGATAAAAGGACACCATTACCTCGCCTTTTCCTTGATGAGGTACCGCAGGAATATTTTAAATGGTTTATGGAACACATGGAAGTGTTTAATTTAAAAAGATATACTGTGTTTGAAGTATTTTATGCCAGCTGTGATAGGAGTAACTGATAGTTTGAATAATGTTGTTTAATCCAAAATATTTTTCAGGTGGCAAAGAAAATCCGAGAATTAATGGCAGATAATGAAAATATGGATGTTCTTCATGAGTGCCACGATGTCTTTAAGAGAGAACAGGATGAGCAGCTTGTCCAGTGGATGAATAGGTTCTTTCTTTCAACTGTCATTGGTTTGGTCTTGTGATGCTTCATTGTTGTACAATGATAAACTGCACTTTTTTGTGACTTTTTAAAAACTCTTTTAAAATTTTGTTTTGCATTTTCTGCAGACGACCTGATGATTGGACGCTTTCAGCTGGAGGCAGTGGAACTATTTATGGTTGGGGTCATAATCACAGAGGACAACTTGGTGGGATTGAAGGGGCAAAAGTCAAAGTTCCAACTCCATGTGAAGCTCTTGCTACCCTTAGACCGGTGCAGTTAATTGGTGGTGAACAGACTCTGTTTGCAGTGACTGCTGATGGGAAAGTAAGGTTACAACAGATGATTATTTGTTAGAGTCCCTTGAAAAATTTCATCCTCGGTCAGAATGGGTTTGGCTAAATAAAAAATAATGTGCGTAGCACAGATTTATTATTATTTTTTAATTATTATTATTAATATTATTAAAGAAACTGAACCATACCAACTCCGCCAGTGTAATCTAGGAATTCAGTGTACTATAGCATTAAATGCATGAAACAAGACATGTGTCTTACCTCGCAATTCAAAACTGTGATCAGATTTTGGAAAACAAAGATGACTACAAGTAATGTGCTCACAGAGTCCCATAAAACAGGACAGAGAGTAAAATGTGGTGGTGATTATGTCTCTCTGACAGGGGGAGGTGTAATTGGAATCTGAGATTGTTCACAGCTGGCAAAATGCCTGTAAGTTGGATATTGCAGAATCTAATTTGCAGATGCTTAAATCCTGAATGAAAAGGAGCACCATGCAGAGGTTTAGCGTAAGGTATAGGAGAAAAAAATAAATTAATGAATTTGAAAAAGTCTTTATTTTGATAGAGATGGCAGCTTTGTGTTAAGGATGTGATCGAGAATTTTAGCTAGAGCTTTGTCTAACAGTTACATTCATCTAGTGAGATACTGTAATGATTCTGTCCTCAGCAGTCAGTATCATCCTTGTTAATGATTCACAGAAGGATAAGGACAGATTAATGACATTGCTTGACATCATTCTGTTGAGAGAAGTTACTTTCAGATAGACACAAAGAAAGTGAAAAGCAGTACTTAAAACTGTATTTATGGGATGGGAGGGGAAGAAGCAACTGTGTTTAGGTGTGTATATTCCACAGAAGAAGGAAAACTGGAATAGTGCTGCTTGAAAGAGACCTACAGGTGATAGACAATTTTGTAATGTTATCGCGCAAACCTATGGTTTCTTGATACTTACACAAAATCAGCCTTGGGATTTAAAATGAAATCTGTTAAGTCAGTGACAGTTCCTATTGACTTGAATGTAGCCATATTTTCACATTTTTTTTGTGAAATATTTCAAAATATTTCTTATTTTCCAGAAGAGGGTATAGAGGCATATAAGAAACTGGTTTTTTCAGGCTTTCCTTTAACTGTTTTCTAGTATACATTCATTAAGAATTCTTCTCTACAGTGACAGTTCTTCAAGAGGCAAACAAAATTTAATTTTATTCTTCACTTTAAAGCTGTATGCCACTGGATATGGAGCAGGTGGTAGGCTTGGAATTGGAGGAACAGAGTCAGTTTCTACTCCAACTTTACTGGAATCCATTCAACATGTGTTTATAAAGAAAGTTGCGGTGAACTCGGGAGGAAAGCACTGTTTGGCATTGTCTTCTGAGGGAGAAGTTTATTCTTGGGGTGAAGCAGAAGATGGTAAACTTGGTCATGGAAACCGAAGGCAAGTAACACTTTGAAATGTTATTTTTAAAAACTATTAATGGATACTTATTATAGTTGCTATGTATTTGAAGTGTTGTATGAGTACTGCCTATATGTTAAGTAGTGATGTGGAAATGCACATTTTTAAATCGGAGAACCACAAAATATTTTTCAGATAAATAGTTACTCTGATTTCTGTAGTTAGATATTGTGTTCTAACACATCTGTGGATGCTAAAGTCCAGTGGGTTTCCTTTGGGATCTGTCTTGTAGGTATGTGGAACTTTAAGGCACTTCAGGGAGCAAAACTGCCATTCTGCTTCTGATCTCCACATGCATTGTTGCCTACGTTAAAGGAGAAGTTCTGTTGTGCTAGAGATAAGTGTTCTGATCCAAAAAGAAGAAGGAAAGCTGAAGTCCATGGGGGGCAACAGTACATTTTATGCTAGGAATTTTGATAATGAATCTTAAATTGGACTGATTTTCCAGGGTAAATGCTTAGCTTTGACTAGATTTTAATGGAAGTGGTTTTGTAGTTTCAGCTTACCTGTAATGCTGTAGTATAACATCTGGTAAAATACTTCTAGCTTTTATAGGCCTCTTAAGATATTTCTGAATGACTAATTAAACATAAATCTTTAGGATATTAAACTGGAGAAAAAGCAAATACTTGGTTATTTTAGGTGGCCTTGTACTTATTTTAAAAACCTCTCTCCATACATGAACGTGAATGATCTATTCTAAAAGTTTTGTCGAGACAAATATTTTCATTTCAGCCCTTGTGATCGTCCTCGTGTAATTGAATCTCTGAGAGGTATAGAAGTGGTTGACATTGCTGCTGGGGGAGCACACAGCGCATGTATTACAGCTGCTGGAGACCTTTTTACCTGGGGGAAGGGGAGATACGGACGCCTTGGGCATGGAGATAGTGAGGACCAACTAAAACCTAAACTGGTAAGAAACCTTTGGAGTTCTACACAGCCTTAGTCCAGTTCTGATTCGTAACTGTCTGCATTTCTGCATATAAAGACTGAAGGGCTGAAATAGTGGCACGTATTTGTAAGAAATTGTCGTGGTTTAACCCTAGCCGGCCACTGAGCACCACGCAGCCGCTCGCTCACCCCCCCGCCGGGTGGGATGGGGGAGAGAATCAGAAGAGTAAAAGTGAGAAAAACTCGCGGGTTGAGATAAAGACAGTTTAATAGGGAAAGCAAAAGCCACGCACGCAAGCAAAGCAAAACAAGGAATTCATTCACCACTTCCCATTGGCAGGCAGGTGTTCAGCCATCGCCAGGAAAGCAGGGCTCCATCACGCGTAACGGTTACTTGGGAAGACAAACGCCATCACTCCGAACGCCCCCCCTCCTTCTTCTTCACCCAGCCTTATATGCTGAGCATGACGTCATATGGTATGGAATAGCCCATTGGCCAGCTGGGCCAGCCGTCCCAGCCATGCTCCCTCCCAGCCCCCTGCACACCTGGCAGGGCATGGGAAGATGAAAAGTCCTTGACTAGCGTAAACATTACCTAGCAACAACCAAAACCAATGTGTGTTATCAACATTATTCTCATACTACATCCAAAACACAGCACTATACCAGTTAATAGGAAGAAAATCAACTCCATCCCAGCCAAAACCAGGACAGAAATGAACAGTTGCTTTAGAAAACAGGAAAGGATTGGAAGAATAAAGTGAAAGTGGAGCTGCAAAAATTTGCTAGAGGTCACTAAACAGCTTATAAGGAATTTGTTTTAGAGAAGACTTAAAGAAAACCCCAAATCAAACACTCCACTCCCCAGTAAGTAAATTCCACCCCTTCACAGGAATACTTTGCACTGAAAGTACCAAGCGAAATCCTTGTCTACTGGGTCCCCTCTTTGTTTACTTCCTGGAAAATGTACCAGTGATTACAGTGATAGCCACTTAGTCACTTGCAAACTGCTTTTTTTCCTGACATAATAATTATACTCTTAATTCTCATGATTGAATACTGAGATGTTACTGAAATATATACTAAGTTAATAAGAATTTAACCTAAGTAATTATGAAGTATTTAATTGCTATTTGCTAAAGAAATTTGAGTTAAGCCATTATTGATGAAGAAGATAGCTGTTTCCATTTGATTCTTAATGGGTAAATCTGAGAACTTGGACAGTATTGAATGTAGGAGGAATGAGTATACTGATTAGCTGATGAGTTGTAATTCGGACAGTTGTACTCCAGTGAACCAGACTGTAAGAGCTTTAAGTTAGAATAGCGGTGTTAAGAAAACTGCCCTGCCTTTGAAATGAGAGTTCATTTTGCTACCTGTGTTCTCTTGCTGAAAATACAGCCAAGAACAAAATTACATTAGTTGAATCAAACTGAATGTTAGTTTGTCATTTTTATTCATAGCTCTGTGCATATATTTCTATTCACGCAAGCATTAACTTTTTTCACTGCTTGAATTGTGGGACGAGGTCTCATACATTCTTAGTCCACTTTGGGACCTTATCACCCGTATCCTGTCCCCAAAAAACCAAGATCTGCCCACCTTTCCTATACATCTTTATACATCTTTCCCCCCTCCATATTCTTGGTTAGTATGAAAATAGAAAATCTGTAAATGAGTTGAAATATGTGACGTTCCATGCTGCTTTGGATGATGGATTGTGCTGCCTATAATCTGTTTCAAGTAGGGGTGAGGATGGGGAGGATGCGATGTATGTGGGTCCTTTCACTTTGAGTCCAAATCCCATACTTCATCACTAGATGGCAGCATTTCAAAAGATGTTGATTAAATTCAGGTTATGATGCAAGTGCTAGAAAATTGTAAACTAGTAAGAGTAGTTGAATACTTTTTTTTTTCTTACTCTATACAGTACTCACCCAGAGCGCCTGAAATTATTTAAACAGAATAATATAGTCTTTGATAACCGTACGTGTTTTGTATGAATTGTTTTCCCTGACTTTTTAGGTCAAAAAAATTTAACTAGTTCACCAATTAAAAGGAATAATCCAGTATTTAAAATACATAGTTAGCTTTAATTTTGCTGGTTTGAAAAAAGAGCAAAGCCCTCTGACTTGCCTTTATCTGGTTGTTCTTGTGGTGTTTCAGAATTGTAGTTCCAGTGAAGCACCTCTCCAAGTTGGGTTTGTTATCTTTTCTGAAACTAAATGACTGAGTCTTTTATTGTGAAAAAAATGGGTGGTTTCTTTACAGGTGGAAGCTCTCCAGGGCTACCGTGTGATTGACATAGCCTGTGGCAGTGGAGATGCACAGACATTGTGCCTGACTGATGATGATACAGTCTGGTCCTGGGGTGATGGAGATTATGGAAAACTTGGGAGAGGAGGCAGTGATGGCTGTAAAGTACCAATGAAGGTATTTGAATGTAATTTTTTCATTGTTTTAGAAATCATGAGGTTGATGGAGAACGCTGAAGACAGATTTGTCAATATGTGCAAACTTCCACCTATCCTGGGACATCAGGATTCTTCTGATTGTTGTTAAGAACGAACTTTGTAGGTTGCAATGACAAGTCTTTAAATTTTGTGCTGACTGTTGAAGTTGCACTTGAAGGTTTTTTCCTTCGGAGAACATTGCTGGTTCTAGCAATATTTCTCATTGTAATTTTGGTTCCTGTCAAAACATTAGATTTTGCCAAGAAATCTTCATATTTCCTCGTGTTAATAAATTTCCATAACACTGCTGTGAAGTCATAAATTCATTCCAGAAAGGGGTATCAATTGATTAAAAAATAATCTTACTTTATATTAAACCTTTCAAGTGAATGCCTGGTTGACTTGGAATTTCTTCATATGTTACAAATGAAATCCATGTAGCCATCTAATTTGAGTTACAGCACTTGTTATGAAGATGAACATTGTTTGTGTTTGAGTGTCACTGTGTATACCTATGCACAGTGGATTTTAGACTCTTAGTCCAGAATCACACTTTGTTGTCTGGATACAGGTGTCCCCATTCTGTTTCCAAATGGACAAAGTCTACCAGCCTGTCCCATATAACAGTTTTTTATTGCATGATGTAACATAGTATGAAAATAGCTTGTTTATGTTTCCTCAATCATCAGTCCCGTAGGATTGATGGTAAAGTGGCATAAGGACCTACACACAGAATAAATAGGAAGAGTGTACTGGAGGTTTAAATATTTTTACTATGTTGGCAGAATCACATCCATGTCGTACGAGCTAGGGATGATTAATGTTGAGTATTTTGAGACAGAGCTTTACCGTTTTTACTAAGGAGCAATTGCTGAGTAACTATTGGCAAAACATACTAGAGATCATCTTCGTTTGCCAAATCTGAGCTTCTTTTTAATGTTTAAGTAGTAAATGGTAGAAAGATGAAACGAATAGGATTCTGCTAAATCATCTACGTGCACATTTTCATTTTTAAAGGTGCATAGACACTTACACACTTGCACATTATATTTTACTTAAGACAGTGCAATCTATGAAACTATAGCCTCCTAATTAACTGCGATTTAATTTGATATTATTTTCCTAGATTGATTCCCTCACAGGCCTTGGAGTGGTTAAAGTAGAATGTGGATCACAATTTTCTGTGGCTCTTACCAAATCTGGAGCAGTATATACGTGGTAAGTATTTTGTATTAGTTATTTTGACAGTGTTAGATGTAACCTTATCTGCAACAGGTATTAGTGTTATCCTGCCTTTGCTGTTTTGATTTCCACCACCCTCCCATCAAAAACTTTTTTGAATTCCTCTGTCTTGATTAGTAATAAAATCTATCACTTTGGGGAACATTTTATCGTGCTAGTTGAATGAAAAATCAAAGTATTTTGTCTTGGAGACCTGAGCACAGAGTTGTCATTCCAGGCATTGACCACTGCAAGATGCAGAAGTTCCAAGGAGGTTAGTAGAAGTATAAGCCTGAAGAGTGGAAGATGATAGCATAAATAACATTCTCATATATTATAAAAATTGTGTCTAGCTTGTGGTGGCTGTAGTCTGAGAATTTGATTTTAGTTCATTGTTTAATTTTTCCTATACCATTCCAAATTTTGTAATTTAAACCACTAGACTTAGGTGTTTAAAAAGACTAAACAAAATACCTTCCCAACATCTTTCTGCCCCTTTGTTTGCATGGCATTAGAGATATCCTTAAACTGTACAAAGTTCCAGTCTCTGAGGTCAGTAAACGTACTGTTTTTGCAGATGAAAGCTTCTAATACTTGATCCTTTTAAGAGGAAAAAACCAAACAACCCTCTGCAAAAGTGGTATAAGGACCTACACAGAATAAGTAGGAGCAGCATATTGGAGGTTTAAGAATTTTTACTGTATCAGCAGAATCACATCCATGTCATACGAGCTAGGGATGATTAATGTTGAATATTTTGGTATTGGACTGTTTATAAATACATCTACAGGCCAAATATCAGACACAGTCTGTCATTCCATTTTTTCCACAATTAAAACACAGTTTTGAAATGTTTTACCTTCTCTGTGCAGGGGCAAAGGAGATTATCATCGGTTAGGCCATGGATCTGATGACCATGTTAGAAGACCACGACAAGTGCAGGGACTGCAAGGAAAGAAAGTCATTGCAATTGCTACTGGGTCTTTGCACTGTGTTTGCTGCACTGAAGATGGTATGAAAATCAAATAATTTTACTTAGTTCTCAGTACTGAATTTGAAAAAAATGAAACTTTATTCTTTAGTCAGCTGTTGATAGGTTGTCCTTGCTAAAAATGCTGGTCCTCTATGTGCATGGACATATTTTGTGTTTGCAGATGTTGCATATTTCTTGAGCAGCACGCATGTCATTGATTTAAAATGATCACATAAAACCAACTGAAGGTTTTTAATTAATAAAAAATGAAGAGTTTAAGTTTCATAAATGCTGATGGTCAAAGAAAAATATAGAGCGCTCAAAGTAATTACAGATTGGTCAAGCAGTAGAATGAATGCATTTGGCTTTTTTTTTTACAGGGTCTTCTGAGCCTGCTGAGGTGTTAACTTGCTAAATGAAGCACTGCACAAACAGTATTGCTTCTTACAGAGCAGGTTGAGATACTGAATATTCTTTGTAGCAGACTCACTCTCACATTTAATTAACAAGTCTGCACAATAACTGAGTGTTTTATAGGTGCTAGTGAAACAGGATATAGCTGCAGAAAATGAATGCTCAGAAACAAGGTTGCTATTTTAAAAGTATTTTCCAATTATCTTGCAACAGTAAGCACCCATTTTAATGTCCTCTCTAGTAATACAACCTATTATAGGATCTTTTCTTTTGTCTCATACGAAATGTTAAGCCTTTTCTAATTCTTTTTTTAATATCAGCTTTTTTTGCTATGAAACTATCAAAATGTTATCAAAAACTAACAGGCTGTTTCTGGTGTATCTGGTGTTACTCTTCTCCTCCACCATTTCATAGAATCATAGAATCATACAGGTTGGAAAAGACCTCTAAGATCATCGTGTCCAACCGTCAACCCAACACCACCATGTCCACTAAACCATGTCCCTAAGGGCCTCATCCACACGTCTTTTAAATACCTCCAGGGATGGTGACTCCACCACTTCCCTGGGCAGCCTGTTCCAAGGCCTGACCACTCTTTCAGTAAAGAAATTTCTCCTAATGTCCAATCTAAACCTCCCTTGGCGCAACTTGAGGCCATTTCCTCTTGTCCTATCGCTAGTTACTTGGCAGAAAAGACCAACCCCCACCTCATTACAACCTCCTTCCAGGTAGTTGTAGAGCGCGATGAGGTCTCCCCTCAGCCTCCTCTTCTCCAGGCTAAACAGTCCCAGTTCCCTCAGCCGCTCCTCATAAGACTTGTGCTCCAGGCCGCTCACCAGCTTCGTTGCCCTCCTCTGGACACGCTCCAGCACCTCCATGTCCTTCTTGTAGTGAGGGGCCCTTCTGTTCTGGAACAGAAGTTGTAAGTTATACAAACTATGAGGAAATAAATGCATTTTATACTAGCTGCTCTACATAGACCATGGGCTTAACCATGTCATTCAAGATCTATCTGCACTAGATAGTGGATTTCAGGATGGTCATCAGTCCTAGAAATCTTGATTACAGGGCCTCATTCGGTTAAATTAGTTATAAATGCTAATAAAAAAAAAAAGGCAAAAAGCTTCTATCTTAGCTTCAGAATAATTAATTATTTTTATTGGTTTAGGGGAAGTGTATACATGGGGAGATAATGATGAAGGGCAGCTTGGAGATGGAACAACTAATGCCATCCAGAGACCACGCTTGGTTGCAGCACTTCAGGGTAAAAAGATCAACAGAGTAGCCTGTGGCTCAGCACATACTTTAGCTTGGTCAACTAGTAAACCTGCTAATGCTGGCAAGCTCCCTACACAGGTAATATTTTTGGCTTATTGCGTTCAAATTTTAAACATACTTAGTATGCTTATTGCTGATCTTTCCGTAGACTTATTTCTTTTCTAAATCCCTGCATAAGCTCAGTGTGCTTTGATTTGGCTTCAAGTTTGAGCCAGTTACTTTGTTTTACTTCCATATTTCCAGAGAAGGATTCCAATTTTCTGAGGTGAGAAAGCCTCTTCATTCAATTGTTATCCAGTGCAGAACAGTAACTCAGTTTGCAGATTGGCAGGAATTTTAATTCTGTATTCCAGCTATGAAAATCTTATGCTCTCCAAGGGAGTTCTTCATTGCTTGCTTTCCGTTCAGAAGATTGTTTTTTGAATATTCTGTCTTTCAGCTATAATGCCTGGGTGTAGCGATGACAGGATGTAAAATGTGTCTGTTTATGGATAAAGAGAATTGTAAAATATGGAGTAGCAAGAATAGCCTAACTGTCACGTTTCTAATACTTGTTTCAGTTTAGATGGATACTATTAGTATCTTTCATAAAAAATTGAACTCCGTGTATTAAGTCTTGACAGTGTGAATAAGCAAATATCTGAATTTCTAATACAGATTTACCTACAAATCTTATAAATTGTTGTTTTGTTTAATTAAATAAAGTATATAATAATTCTAAATTACATTCGGATATCATTGCCTTATAATAGGTTCCTATGGAGTACAATCACCTGCAGGAAATTCCCATAATTTCATTGAGAAACAGGCTTCTGCTGTTGCATCACATTTCTGAACTGTTCTGTCCTTGCATTCCAATGTTTGATCTTGAAGGAAGACTTGATGAAACTGGCCAAGGACCCTCAGTTGGGTTTGACACATTACGGGGAATACTGATATCACAGGGAAAGGTATTTATCAGAATGTTTTTAAGGGAGTGATTTGTAACTGTAAGTGAAATGTACGTTTAAACTGTTTCTGAAGAAAATAGAACTATATATCTAAATTTGTTCTGTAAGTTGTATATCAAATATTTGCCTTCTGATTATGCAAACTTCTTTCTTTGTGAATGTGTTCTTTTCATTATGTTTTCCTTAGTTCTTCATCATAGTGCTTTTGTGTGTTGATCTAGAAAATAACTTTACACTGTAAATCTTCAGTTTGTAGTATAGCCGAATTCTTCTAGAGTACTCAGTAGATGCTATCCTGGAAAAAAATGTAAGATAGGTATGAAATGGTCATTGTCTGCTTTTTGTATTTCAGTTGTCATGATCAGGTGATATACTAGTTGATCCAAAGTTCTATGCAGGTACAAACTTCTTTTAGACTGGGCTAAAAGTGAAGACAGAATACCTAGGAGTACAATCTCACATCGGTAAAGAAAGTGGATTTTTATAGTTGTAAGTAAAGTGAGTCATGAGAAAATCTAGATAATTATAATGCTTCAAGGCTATCACACTTACTCAAAACTTCAGATATGGAAAGCCTTTAAAAACATGACTTGCCTTCAATATGATCGTCAGTTTTGGATCTGAATTTTCTCACTGTCATAGTAACTTGTCTGACAAAAAATTATAACCTTATATAAACAGACAAAATCTGCTGGGAGATATATTTGAAAAGTTAAGTTTCCCTCTGCAGTGCTGTTCTATGTCCTTAAATAAGACACATGGCCTGTAACTAGACTCCTTAGCATGTATTGTCACAAAGTCTCTTTTTCTAGACTCCAATAAAGTTGTGTAGTAGAGCAATCCAGCAGAATACATGCTTCACAGACCAAGAGAAGACCACACATTTTTAATCAGAACCTAAGTTGGAAGAAAGGAAAGGGAAATCCTAGCTATTCTGTTCATGACACTTTTATATGTTAGTGCTATTAATAGGGAATCTTTAGGTATATAACGTTAAATATAAGAATGGATGTGCAGAAGCCACATTCAACATAATTTACTTTAAGAGTCTGCAGAACAGTTACAGAAAGGCTTCAGATATAAGATAAAATGTGGTATCAGGCATATTTTACGTCAAAAGCATTGAACAGAGACACCAGAAGTTATGATGCCATATTCATATCTAGGCATTTAAGTCAGGCTTACCTTCAGAGATTCTAAAGACTTAAAAAACTTTTTAAAGCTTGCTTGAAACTGACAGTGTAAAATTTGATCCAAATATTTAGTGAAAGAACCTCAGATACTTGAATTTGCATGAAAAGTTTATTTTTTAAATTTTATTTGTTGCTTATTTATTGCTTTCCATAGCAAGATGATCTCATCTTTGGCTTTTTTGATTGTTTTTCTCTGACATTAATTATTCTCCATATACATATATTATTCTGGTATAAACTAATCTATTCCTGCACTCAGCGGCCTGTTGGTTGCTTAGTAATGACTGAATCTGGGTGCAGTACAGCCTTTCAAGCCATGGTTTTGAGTGATACAGGAGAGACTTCTTTACTTTTTTAGTATCCTGACTGTTTCAGACTTGAATTGTATTAGCACAAATAACATGATCCATAACTAACATTTCACAGCTTTATCTTCTGTTGCTTTTGTTTATTTGTAGTATTCCAAAAGTATTTGATGCTTGTTTCCGTTTCTTCTAAAGAAAGACTCAGAAGTGTTATGCCTTTTCTAGTGTTTTGTGATGTACTCAGAAGGAAATTGCTGAAGGATAGTATTGCAGGATCAGTTTCTCTATTCTGCTGAAGAATCTTTTTTTTCCTGAGTTGAACTAAGTATGTGTTTATCTGTGAAATCTGTGCAGCTTTCTTATTTGATTGCAGTTTTGCCACTATTTTAATTTTTCGTATTTTGTGTTTTTTAGGAGGCAGCTTTCAGAAAAGTTGTGCAAGCAACTATGGTGAGAGATCGTCAGCACGGGCCAGTCGTAGAGCTCAACAGAATACAGGTTTCTTAAGCTGAAGTTTTGATTTTAGTATCTATATGTTTAGCCCACAGTGCTATACATTTGTCAAGTCCCTTTGTTTTAGCTGTTTGGTATCTGAGAACTGAAGAGTTGAATTTTTATCAGAGAATCAAACAATGAAGAAGTGAATGCAGCAAGGGCTGCTCATTTTCTTTTCAGTATGTTTTCATCCACACTGTAGTTGTTTGGGGGGCGGGGGACACTTGTCGAAATACTAAGTGAATGATTCAGACTCTAATGAGCTGCTTGACAAAGGACCGCTTTTTCAAAACTCACTACATTAGATAATTTAAGAGAGTAGTGATTCTGATGCCTGTCTTACTTTTCCAAATGGTCAGATGAATTATTCAGCTGTTGCTTTCATAACAGAGAACGTGAAGGGGGGGGGGAAAAAAGGCAAGGGGAAAAAAAAAAGTCCTTGATATAATTAAAAATCAGGCTGATAAACTCTTGTCCTTTGCTGGTCATCACATGTGGTCATATTGATTGCAGAACTCTTTGATACAAAAGGGCTTTTTTCCTTATCATTGACGTTAGAAAATGTAATGTTGTGCCTTAGGCCAGATATGTCTTTTTTCCATAGATGTTTCTGTAACATAGAATAGTAAAACATTGTTTTCATTTAAATGGACTGAAGCCTGGTCTTACAGAGTCCTCATGCATTTCTTTCCTTTAGTGGTGGTTTTCTTTTTTTGTATATTGTAAAAAGTAATAAAACCTACTCTTTGTAAGGTTAGAATGGAGAAATTGTGAAAATTTTGACTAATTAGTTTGCTCTTAATGAACAGAAGTACATCCTGTTGTGGCTGGACCCTGTTTCTGTTTCTTTGCCATTTTCTATGGGCACTTAAAATTTCTCGTGGTAATGTTATTTGATTAAAATGTGTTGGTTTAGCTTATTATTTGGGAAGTTGAAGCTGAAGAGAATGCCAGAGATTTTCTCATTACTTTTTTTTTGTGTGTGTGAATTCAGAAAGTCCAATGCAATCCAAGTATTTAACTTTAAGCAGGAAACTAGTGAGTAGGTTTTGGGCTCATTTCCTAGTGTTCTTCTACTGTTAATTAATTAAGATAGGCTTTCTCTTGTATTCCAGTTTGTTACTTGAATCTGTCTTGAACTCTAGAAAAGAACTGGTAGCTGCAGAGCTTCCCTTCTTCATAGCTTCTGGGGGAAATGAAATATTGCTGTAACACAAGTCTGTCCTAGATTTAGCCAAGTGAAGACTAAAAAAGACCGTGTTCATAATCTGGCCTGATTACACAGTACCAAGTATGGGTCACAATTTCTTGAGTTAACTTTGGTAGAGAATGAAAATGCAGATTCTTAAGCTGTTTGATCCTTTATAATATTTAATTGAAGACTCAAAGCTGCTTTACATGGTCTCAAAGAGCTAATTGTCAATGTTAAGAATTTTCATCTTATTTGCAGTTGCGAGTTCAACTGCAGGTAGGCTTTAAGATCCCTTTGCTTTCAGAAGACTTTTCTTACAGTTTAGATATTATATGGTGCAGGCAATTTACTTCATCACCTTCCTTCATATAAAATAAACAGATGAGTTTTTAATTTAAAGTTGTTTTCCAGACACTGACTTGGTTTTAAAAATATTTCCTCAGCTTACCTTGTTGTTCAGTGGTTTCTTTGGAAGTACCAGAACTGGACATAACAGCTGTCTAACTTGTGGCATAAAAGCAAGCCAAACACTATTCCCTTGCCCAGAGGTCAAGTTTTACATGGACCAAATTCCTTTAGAGTAGATCACATTCACCTTACATACTACTTGGCCCTGGATCTTTTCTGTTGGAAGCCCGGTAGTAGTAGGACACAGTAGTTTTATGTAGTTTTTCTTGCTCAAGTTGTGTAAAATACAATGTGATGGCTGTACTACAATTCACCCAAGTGCCAGCCTGGTATTTTTATAGCATAAAATCGAGGGTAGATGTTTTATGCTTTGAGGTGTAGCATGAGGGCAAGCTTGAATGCACAGAGACAGTTTGGGACGCTGTTGGAGGACTGCGTAGGGCAGAAGAAACCAAACTTGACGCTGTTTTAGCCATATTACTTTTTGGCAATGGTTGTTAAGTGAAATGTTCCAAAGCAGCACTTGGGCCTTGTTCTGGAAAGGTGTAATAGAAGTAACTGAGCCAGAACGCGAACTAACAGTTACATGCCTAGACAGGGCTCCAGAGTTCAAGTTTACTTACTGACCCTCCTACTAGCAGATCAGATTTACCTAGTATTTAAGTACCAGTGTAGCTCATGTGGTGTCAAATGGACAGTGTGTTATGACCTATAGGCAGACACATTCATAACGCTGTTAAATCATATCTTGCTTTTAGATGAAAGAGATTATCACAGCAGTTGAAAGGAGTTTCCTCCTTTTGAAAGGGAAACAAATTTCAGTTATTAGGAGAATGTCTACTTTCAGGAATGTAATATTGCAAAGGATCTGGTTCAATGTTTTCTAATGTCATGGGAAGGATGACTTATGGATATATGAAATCCCACTTTAAGAATAGTTTCTTCCTCCTTATTAGGGCTCCTTATTAAATGTGGGTTACAGAAATCTCACTAGCGTGATGATTAAAAATGATCTGATCTTAAAGTAGGCACAGCATATCAATGAATGAATTATTTGTTCTTTTTTGTGTGTTATACTTCAGTTTAAATAGCATTCCTGCTTGCTGGTTATTGTCTTCTCCCTTATCAAATGTGCTTTTAAAGAACACTCATTTCATGACAGCCTTCATTTTCCTACACGGGCTAAGCTTTTTTTGCTGCTTGTGTAGGATAGTCTTTCTCTACTCCTCATCTTTTTATAACCTATTTTTTTAGTAGCATTTCAGTGTGAGCATAGATAACTGAAACCTCAAAATACAGGTGAGACTGTGTCTGTGCTCTTGTAATTATCACACTGATACTTCTCTACCTCTTCTGGAGATTGATTTCATGACATACCCTTGAATTGTGTTTGTTTTCTTCATAGATCTGTCTTCTGTGTTTCCAGTACATATTTGTCTTTCTTGGCTGATTGCAACTAATAAGCTGTCATCTTTTTCTAAACTTTTTAATTAGTCTCTGAGTGCATGGCTTTATGTATTACATTTCTCCCAAGTTCTGGTGGGTTGGTGAGAGTCCCACAGGATGGCCAGAATTTCAGTGTATTTGACACAAATACAAAGTTTTGTTCTTCAGATTCAGAGAAAGAACTTAAATTTTGGTCTTCATCACTTCAAAATGCTTTAACCAGATTAGAGATTGTCTTGAGTGCCTCTTCTGCTTTGTTACAATGGTTCTGCTCACGATAAGTTATTATGCACTGAAGCAAGTTCTTGAACTTGATTCTTCCACATTTCACTGTATGCTGCTTTTGAGCTGCCACATTTCTCTCTGGTCCAAGAAAAGCTGGTTTCCCACAAGCTGATATCTTCTGATGGCAGACTGTTTTATGAAAATCCTTCTTGGGCTCTAATCAACATGTTAACTTGCTTTATGCTAAAAACTTATCTCATCAGCAAGAAGGCTGGAACTGTATTTTAAAAACTTGAGATGCTGCATAATCTGTGTTTAGTAAGGCATGTATTCAATGGTGATTATTTCTGACCCTATTCAACCTATAGTAAAGGCTCAGCCTCAGTAGAATAGGTTTCACAGGATACTTATTATGTCTCTAAAGGGGATGATTTGGAAACATGAGCAAGAGGCTGTGCTCCAGACCTCTACAATAAAAAGCTAAAACGCCTGGTGGTGGATTGTGTTCTAAACATATTTGTACGAATTTTTGCCATTTTTCAGTAAAATGTTTTACTCTTTGCTAATAACCTAATAAATTTTAATACGGGCATTTGTCAGCAAGCAATATATTAAGGTGCTGGTAGAAATGCCAATAATCCTTCGTGACGTTCTTAACACTGCTTTGTTAAAAGTCAAATTGTAACCATTCCTGCATCTAAATGATCAGATTAAATGAAAATTCTGCGTTGCTAGTAAAGAAATGTATAATAGCAAACGTGCGTGCCATCCTATTCAGTTCAGGCAGGATTGCTTGCCTTTTTATTGTCACTTGATTAATTTGTATTTTAGGTCTGAGGTTTGAAAAAACAGTGATTTAACTACTGCTTTCATAGACCTTCTATTCATACTTTCCTCTTTTTAAGAGAAGGCTCAGTGATTTGTCAACTCAAAACTTCTTGGGCATCCAAATTTCTTAGAAGTCCATTGAATTAAAACCAGCTTGTGTTGATACAGAACATCTTATACATGAGGAAGACTTGAGTGTGTCAGCCTTTCAAGAAAACCTGAAAGAAATCTGGTGGATGTATTATTCAAAGCATCAGAAGTATGCAGCATCAGAACAACTGGATTTTGAGGTGCACTGTAGCTTGGAGTGGGACCAAATACAGATTAGTGGGATGAGTCTGGATTATTTCTGAATGAACAGTCTTACAGATATTGGTGAACTGCGTGCACTGTAGGAGTCCCTTTGCAGTCAGGGCAGGTTGAGAATATAAATTGCAGAACACCACGGGGAAAAAAATATCTTGGGTTTCTCCAGCCTTCTGTGTACTTTCCATTTCTTTCCTCTCTATACTGGTGAAATGCTTTTTGTATTCGTATCCACTTTGTATGCATCTCTTGCAGCAAAATACATGGGATTTTCCTTGCATGCCATTTCTTACGGATCTTCATCAAATCTTAAAATACAATTTTCTGTAGGTGCCTAAGAAACACATTACTCTCTGTGTGTGTGTATATATGTATTTTGGTAGTGCTTACTCATTTTTAGAGGCTCCTAGTAAGTATCATAGATGCATATTTAAATACTATCATTAATGAATATAAGAAAAACGTATTCAGTTTTCTGGCCAACAACATAGCCTCTGATCTGTCTTATGTACGAAAAACTTACCCAGATTTGACAATCGAATGTATGAGTAGAGATAGGATGCATTAACTAAGTGGATTACAATCCAGGAAGACTGAATTTACTAAGGCATTGGCTGCTGCTTCAGAAATAGGGGAAGAAAACTTTATCAACAGATTTTATCCTTGATACCCCTCTGTCTTTCCATTTTCCTTTAAAGATGAACAGATACAATGCTGAGTAGAGACAGATGAACAATGAACTGTTTGAAATTAAAGATAAGTAAGGAATTGGTGGTTGGGGGAATGTAAAATTCCTTATCTAGGGAAGAAAGCCTACAGGGTTGTCAACTGAAGCAGTAAGAATCATTCTGTCTAGCTGCAATGAACACACCTATTGTTTTTGCATGTTTCCAGATCTAACAGTAAAATTACTAAGGCCTGATCAACCTCCAAATTTTTAGTTTCATTTAAAAAAAAAAATCTTCATCATTGTGGTCAGCTGTGTTTGAACTAAGATTGACTCAAGTAGTTATAACTATGTCAGGTCATAGAAGTTACCTAGAACAATCATTAAGCTTTGTCAGGTCAATTCAGGACATGTAGTGGAAGCGTCTAGATAACCAGATACTGTTTCATGTTTGTGCCAATCCAAGCATTAGTTGAAAAATTTCTTCTGTTACAGCGGCGCTGGAATTTACAGTGCTTATAAATGGTGATAATCGTAGTGATCACTGACAGTTAAACAGCTATGTCACAGAGATAGGACCTATTGCAGAAGTTGCAGTGCAGCCTATCCTGGAACCATTAACTTTTTCTCCTTAATGTTTAGGTATGTCCTATTTTTATATCAGAAATAAGCTGACAAAGTATGGGCTGGATGAGCAGACAGTGGGGTGGGTTGAAAACTGGCTGAACGGCCGGCTGCAGAGGGTGGTAATCAGTAGCATGAAGTCTAGTTGGAGGCTGGTAACTAGCAGTGTATCCCAGGGGTCAATACTCCCCTAGATGGTCTAGATGATGGGGCAGAGCGTATCCTTGGCAAGTTTGCTGATGATACAAAAATGGGAGGAGTGGTTGATACACCGGAGGGTCATGCTGCCATCCAGAGGGACCTCGACAGGCTGGAGAAATGAGCTGACAAGAACCTCATGAAGTTCAACAAGGAGAAGAGCAAAGTCCTGCACCTGGGGAGGAACAACCCCAGGCACCAGTACATGCTGGGGGTAACCCAGTTAGAAAACAGCTTTGCAGAAAAGAACCTGGGGGTCCTGGTGGGCACCAAGTTGAACATGAGCTAGCCACAAAGAAGGTTAATGGGTGTTGTGGACTGCATTAGGAGGAGTGTTGCCAGCAGGTCGAGGGAGGTGATCCTTCCCCTCTTCTCAGCACTGGTGAGGCCACACCTGGAGTGCCAAGTCCAGTGCTGTGCTCCTCAGTACAAGAGAGACATGGACATACTGAGAGAGAGTGCAGCGAAGGGCCACAAAGATGATTAAGGGACTGGAGCATCTCTCCTGTGAGGAAAGGCTGAGAGAGCTGGGACTGTTTAACCTCGAGAAGAGAAAGCTCAGGGGGCATCTCATTAAGGTATATTTTTGCACCCTCCTGAAGGGAGGGTGCAAAGAAGAGGGAGCCAGGCTTTTTTCATGGTGCCCAGTGACAGGACCAGAGGCAATGGGCACAAACTGAAACGCAGGAGGTTCCCTCTGACCATCAGGAAACACTTTTTCACTGTGAGGGTGACCGAGCACTGGCACACGTTTGCCCAGGGAGGCTCCATCCTTGGAGATATTCAAAAGCCGTCTGGACACAGTCCTGGGCAACTGTCTCTAGGTGGCCCTGCTTAAGCAGGGCAGTTGGACCAGATGATCTCCAGAGGTACCTTCTGACCTCAACCGTCATGTGATTCTGACATAGTTCTGGGCTCCTAATGGCCTGAGAGTTTAAGTGCTTTCATCCTCGTGGAGAGGATCAGGATATGTAATAGGAGTCTGTGATATTTATATCTAGGGATGGATATTAGATGGTACTGAAAAATACTGTAATGCTGTAATCTGAAATTTGGTTCTTGCTCTGTACATGTCACATATATACAAGATACACTGTGGACCTCTGCAAATGCTTCACTGAACACACGAGTGTGTTATAAATCTTATGGTCTGATCTGCACAGTGATGCCAGCTGAAATATGTTCTTACAGTGACTTTTTATAATGTGCTTACTCAATAGGTAAAACGTTCTAGGAGTAAAGGAGGACTGGCTGGGCCTGATGGTACAAAGTCAGTGTTTGGACAGATGTGTGCTAAAATGAGTTCCTTTAGCCCTGATAGCCTTTTGCTTCCTCATCGTGTTTGGAAAGTCAAGTTTGTTGGTAAGAAGATTCTCCACCCCTCCCCCCGCCACCTATTTTGCACTTAACTTTAGTTTTCTTCAAATTTACTTTTTTGGAGGACCTGAAGGAAGGAAGGGATATAGGAAAACAATGTATGTGTGTAGGCAGAGGAAGGTGCTTAAAATGATTGGAAGCAAAAAAGCCTTTTTAAATGATTTTATAAAAAACCTCAAGATTAGTGGAAATGTGTCTGCAATTGTCCTCAAATTCGGGGGGCAACTCTTTTGCTTACAACAAACATTCTGGAAAACTAAACTTGTTTTTAGCTCTCTGAATTGCTAAATAATCCTGGCTAACTGGTTTAACTGGTAGGGTTGTTTTTACAATTCACATATCACTTTGAACTTTTTGATGAAAAATATTTTAGATTGAAGAGCCATTCTATCTACTGTATGTGAGATATATAAAATACATCTACTTTAAAATGTTACTTAGGAATCACATTGCTTTGACTTTCTTTTTCTACCTCTATTCTATTTTATTTTAATTAGTGTATAACGTAAAAATGTTAGTTACACTCTGGCAAAATAGTATTTTTGACACGGTGATATATTGTATAATCTTCTAAATAATATGATTTACAATGAACTTGAAATATCCAAATATAAAGCAAAACATAAAGGGTTTTCATATGAACAGATATGACAGTGTAGCTTTTAGTAACCTTTTGTTTACTCAGTCATCCCCGTGGATGGAAATACAGTTTATTTCAATGCTTCATTTATTTTTAAAAGAACATTTAATTTTGAGCCTTTTTTCTTCTCCAAGGTGAATCTGTGGATGATTGCGGTGGAGGTTATAGTGAATCAATAGCAGAAATGTGCGAGGAGCTTCAGAATGGGCTGACCCCTCTGTTAATTGTGACACCAAATGGAAGAGATGAATCTGGAGCAAACAGAGATTGTTTCCTATTAAATCCTGCTGCCAAGTCCCTCTTGCATATGAACATGTTTCGTTTTCTTGGTAATTTCGTAGCAACGTTGTGACATTCTACTTGCATTACATGATCAGAATATTGGGAATCTAATAAAAAAAATTTAAAATATTATGTTTAAACTTACAGGAGTACTTTTGGGCATTGCTATCCGGACTGGCAGCCCTCTGAGCCTCAACCTGGCTGAGCCAGTGTGGAAACAGCTTGCAGGAATGAACCTAACAATTGCTGATCTCAGTGAGGTAAGTGTGAAGTTTCTGAGTAGGATATAGCTTACAGAAGACAAGCAGACTCTAGCATAAATTTTTCTCCAGTGATTGGCTTCCCTGGTTTCTATATATTTGTATTTTGACTGGCCTTTTACATTTTGAGCCAGTATATAAGGATGACTTGTACTCACTGTTAAAACGGTAAATTTACAAGTTGTTCAAAAGTAGTTAAATAAGCTATTTGAATTCTAGAGCATTCTCAAATCTTCTCGTGGGTTTGACTAGAAAAATGTTTGTGGTCGAACTCCTACTTTCCAGTAGACCTTTCTGTAGCTCTTACTGTCTGTTGTGCCAAGATGCAGTAACTGATTGGGTGCACACGCCTACACTGTTTTGAAGTAAAAGAAAATTAGTTCAAACTACTACTGAAAATAGTTTGTGCCCACATACTGAACATCACAAACTTTCAATTTCTGTTTACTGAGCTCAGTAAATGTGGCGTAAGAGTTAGGTCTTCGTTACAAAGAAGAGTTCCTTCTCAAATACTGTCATGTAGAAATGCACTTACTGTAAAAGCATTGAGTCATTTACTTGTCAGTGAGGGAATTTCTTTTGTACCAGAACCAGCATTGGACTTTGTAGATGTGATTATGTTTTTAAGCTTTAAATCCATTTTCTTATGTAATACAGTTTCTTGGCAAATGCTCCCCAAAAGGTTTGAAATCTAAAACACATGCACCCTCCCACATCCCAGCATAATGAAATTTTGTGTAAAATACGAAGGCATTTTATGACTTGGAAACTCAGTTAGATGGGTTATGGTCAGATATTGGACAATGCTTTTGGTAGACGACACATGATGCACTGCTTTTGGTATCCAAGAGATGCTGTTGTATAGTGCTAGTAAACTGACTTTAACTCGGGCTTGTTGTTTTCAAAAGGTTGATAAAGATTTTATTCCTGGGCTCATGTATATTCGAGACAACGAAGCTACTTCAGAAGAGTTTGAAGCTATGAGCCTCCCATTCACTGTGCCTAATGCAAGTGGTCAAGATATTCAGTTGAGTTCCAAGTACACCCATATTACTCTGGATAATAGAGCTGAATATGTGAGGCTGGCAATAAACTACAGGTTTGTTGAATAAGTCATTCAAATTATTGACATGAATAAGCATTGTCTTTTAAAAAATATGTAAAAGTTTTTAAACAATATACTACTTTAACCTCTTCTGTACAAGTATTTTAATATTTTCATGTGATTATGGTGTTGATTTTCTGATTTCTTTTAATCTCTCTAAGGAGAAAAGATTAAACTTAATATTTAGGAAACAAAATAAACAGGCAAGTATGGCTCTAGATTTTAATAGGTGTCCTGGCAAGGCAGTTTTGGCAGTCAGTTTTACAGGTGGAGAAATGCCCCATCCATCTAGTTCTTCCTGTGCGATGAAGTAGTAGGCTTGATCATTAAGTTAGAATCATAGAATCATTAAGGTTGGAAAAGACCTCTAAGATCATCGAGTCCAACCATCAACCCAACCACCATGCCCACTAAACCATGTCCCTAAGCGCCTCATCTCCAAGTCTTTTAAATACTTCCAGGGATGGTGACTCACCCACTTCCCTGGGCAGCCTGGTCCAAGGCCTGACCTCTCTTTCAGTAAAGAAATTTCTCCTAATGTCCAGTCTAAACCTCCCTTGGCGCAACTTGAGGCCATTTCCTCTCGTCCTATTGCTAGTTACTTGGGAGAAGAGACCAACACCCACCTTGCTACAACCTCCTTTCAGGTAGTTGTAGAGCACGATGAGGTCTCCCCTCAGCCTCCTCTTCTCCAGACTAAACAGTCCCAGCTCCCTCAGCCGCTCCTCATCAGACTTGTGCTCCAGGCCCTTCACCAGCTTCGTTGCCCTTCTCAAGTTCTTTGTGAAGAGAGCTTAGATTTTGTACTACTGCTCCCACAGTTTTTTGTATGATCAGTTGTAGTCAAGAGCAGTCCCAGATTAATTCTTATTATGTTCTTATCTACGTTGGAATACGCAAACCAAAGTGTTCATTCCCTGGACACCATAAAATAAGTCTGACACCTATGTGCATATTAGTAAATTCACCCGCAAGTGCCCAAAACCTGAACATTGCACTGGAATCAGTGGGAAATAATTGGTCAGTATTTGAGAAGACAGGCCTTTGGTTACTTAAATACCTAGATAGCTAATCTAGGCAAGTGCATCTAAGAAGCAACCGTAGGCATCTTGTTATGTGAAGCAGTGGGCCTAGTGCATATTGAACTATGGAAATATAGATAATTTGGACAAGAACTGATTCATAGTTTATTCTCTCAACCATAGTTAACTGTTTCAGAGAGTCCTTGAGCAAGACTGTATCATCACTATATACTTATTATTAGCTTATTAGTTTATAGTTATAGTGTCTGCCAACAACTACTTAAATATGGCAAGTCTATGGTTTTTTTTTTTTTACTTCCTATAAATTGTTATGAACCAGTACTTAAACCTATTTTTGACAGCAGAGAGGAATTTTAATTTGGAATGGTTAAATGATACGTCTATATAAAATGTCACGTTCCTTTGAAGAAATGGTTTTGTTTTCTTGCCAATTCTGGCTATCCTCAAAGGACATGAGCAATTCTAAAGCATTTTGCAGTTAAAAGTCCTTCAGGAGAAACATTTAAATGTTTAGATTAAGTATTAAGTTTTTTAATTATATGAAGCCCTTGAGAGAAAAATTAGCACCTGAATAGAATCCACGTGAAAAAGTGGATGCATAAGACCACATTTGTCCTGACACCTTTCTTTGTTTTGGTGATAACAAGCCTGAGGACAGGACTTGTCAATGATGCAAATCTCTGCTCTGGAGAGCTCTGTAAAACATCTCAGAAATTAAATTTGACAGGGAAGAAAAATGCAAAACACAAATCATGGGTGGCAGCAGAAGCAGCAGAGTGTTAGATTTATCTGTGTCTGTCTTGAAATACAACAACTCCTGTCCTCAGACATCATGGTTTAGTTCAGACCCATATTTCTTTTACCATAATGTCTGTCTAGTGTTGGGCATGTTTGAGGACAGAGTTTCAAAGCACAAAAGAGTTTCTTTTCCCAAGAGCATGTTGTTTCCAAATGGAGTATTGGTTTGTTCTTGCCAGGCACAGCTCATGCATAATACTGGAAATAAAATAGCCTAAACATTGGGAGGTATCTCTCCACACTGAGCTTGCTGTGCAATATGAATTGGTGTAGAAACTGGTATAAGTCAGGTATCTTGTGTGATAAATATTTATTAATGTTCCTTGGCACATAGCTGGAGACTTGAGGAGAATGGTTAAAGTTTCCTTGACATTACAGTAATTGCTAGAAATAATTGCTAGAAATGGCATTCATAGAAACTCTGAAAATGTGTCTCTGCAGACTTCATGAATTTGACGAACAAGTTGCAGCAGTTCGTGAGGGGATGGCCCGTGTTGTTCCAGTTCCTCTACTTTCGCTATTTACAGGATATGAACTGGAAACTATGGTATCAATTTCTGTTTTGCTACTCTGCCAGACTAACTTGGAGTGAGATTCTTCACTTATATCTTACTAATCCAAAACCCACATTAAATACTGTTTACAATGCTTGCTCTGTGATTGCAAATATTTTGTCCAAGGAAAGACTAGAAAATGTTTAATTGCCCTCTTAGTGTTAATAAGGTTATTTTGATATAGCTGGGCAGTGATGTAATGAATTATTTCTGGAAGAAACAAACAAACAAAGCCAGAAAAAAACACAAAAGAGGGACCCAGGAGGTGAATTGGAAATATTTATTCATCCCAAGTAAAATGTTTAATTCTTTATGTGATTCAGGAATATGAAAGAAGGTTCATTAAAGTCCCCTGGTGGGAAGATGTATATTTAGTATTATTGTAATAGGAGACTATGCGCAACACTTCAAATATTTGAATGTTCATTTTGTCAGTGTAAAAGCTGATTAAATATTTTAAAGGAATGGAGGGGACAAATCACCTGTAATTCATTTGATCAGACTTTTGTAGCCTATGACTATATTTTATTTTTCAGGTATGTGGAAGCCCAGATATTCCACTTCACCTTCTGAAATCTGTAGCAACTTATAAAGGCATTGAACCAACTGCTTCCTTGATACAGTGGTTCTGGGAAGTGATGGAATCCTTCTCCAATACAGAGCGATCTCTCTTCCTGCGTTTTGTGTGGGGCAGAACAAGGCTGCCCAGGACTATTGCAGACTTTAGAGGGAGGGACTTTGTTATTCAGGTAAGGTGTGTGGGATGCGGTGTGGGATTTTTAGTTTAAAAAGCAGGTAGTGGAGAAGTAGTAGCATGACATAACAAGAGAACAGACTGATTTCATTAAACTGTTTATGCAGCATTACATTGTAGATTCAACAGTGCAACAGAGACGAATAATGTGTATAAATATTTTTCTCTCTTGACTTGAGCAAGTGGATATTCGTTTCATTTCCCAGCCATTTGCTTCTCTGGATTTTGATAGTTTTCCACTGTCAGTCATCAACTGTTTTTGCTGGCGTTTAGTTAGCATTTTATTCAGCTCAGTAACCATTTCAGCTAAATTAAAAACCCACAATCTTCAAATCATATTTTGGTATTTGCTGAAGTAATATAATCTTTTTTAGATTGTTCCCAACCACATTTTCATAGTCAAAGAAGCTCATATGTGACTGTATTTATTTATTTACTTAGTGTAGAGAAAATGGACTTGGTCTTTTCATTGTTCTTTTAAGAAACTTCAGTGTCAGAATCACAAATGTAACATGCTGTTAAAAAAAATTCTCAGGTATTATTTTGATATTTATTTGTCGTTTGGACAGTGAACCAAAATATTACGCTTTTTGTTTTCAACAGGTATTGGATAAATACAATCCTCCAGACCACTTCCTTCCCGAGTCATACACTTGCTTCTTTCTCCTGAAGCTGCCCAGGTATTCCTGTAAGCAAGTACTAGAGGAAAAACTGAAGTATGCCATTCACTTCTGCAAGTCTATAGACACTGATGATTATGCCCGGATAGCGCTGACAGGAGAGCCAGCGGCTGATGACAGTAGTGATGATTCTGATAATGAAGATGCAGATTCTTTTGCTTCAGATTCTACGCAAGACTACTTAACAGGACATTAAAAAAATAATATAAGGGATAGTTGTCACAAGCACTGAGGCAAAACGCCAAAATGACAATGAAGCCAAGGACAGTTTAGGTCTCGGAATATAGAGTATGTAGTCAGAGGGATGGTAATCTTCTGAACATGGGGAAAGTGTGTTTGCTACTCACAGTAGGAATTAAGGGTTACAGCTTAAACCATCAGCTTAGAATAAATGGCACAGTAATGGGCGTTTAACATTTATTTTAAGAGCTGAAACTGGCCCCCCATAATGCTGCACTACATTTAGAACCTTTGTGTTTATTGAAGTGTTGTAAATGTTTATATAAATATGGTAGTGCAGCATCCAAAAGGCAGTGAAACCTTTAAATTGTGGGTGCAATAGGTTTTTTCATATTAAGTGTTGTGTTCTGTGCATCTTATTGATTGTATATTGGAAATACTGTGCAACAACTGAATAGTATTATAAATATTTCAATTAACTTTACTAGAAGTTTGTTAAAAATTTTTGAACATTGAATTAACATTATTCCTTGAAATTCTTCTATAGATAATAAAACAGCCAATAGTTTCACCTCCACCCCTGGTTTGTATATTTTAGCTTATGCATTATTTATCTCAAATTTGATACCTTTCTGTGAACAGCATCATAATTCTTATCATGGAAAGTATACTGTATATAATTTGTGCCATGTAAATGCAAAAGTTATAATTTCCCTCCAAATAAAAGTTCTGCCACAGAAAAAAATAGTATGTGGTTTTTTTAACAGTAATACAGCTGTTACATGGGATGAATGGCTCTACTAAGAAATGTTTCTGCAGTTTACAGCTGTTGACCAAACGTTGCGGGTGCTGCTCCACCAATATGTAGCTATAGTAGGTGCGTTGCCATAGGCAGAACGTGAGCTGTAGTAAACTCAGAGCAAGTCTACACAACACGTTATTGGTAGCGATTAGGTACACTTTGTTTATGCAGTTGTTCCCAATGCTACTGTTGTCAGTAATGGTAAATTTGTTCTTGGACACCTGGGAAAAAATGTGCTTTTGAGGAAGTGTAAGGGACAGATGTCTTCAAGTACCTGAATGTGAGTAGAAGAGTATGACGACAGCCATATAACATATTGTCTCTGAGAAAATTAGATCATTTTACAAGGCTTGATCACGAAATATTGCGCATCCAGAGTAGCCAATGAGTTGAATAACTCATTGAAATCAAGTGGCATTCAGGCAGGTATTATGTGTTTAGTACACAGTGTAGGCACTAGTTTTTCCGAGTAGGAAAATAAGATTTAGTTGTGCCAAAGCACTAGTATTTTACTGTAAAATCCAGTAAAAGGTGATGTCATACCATTTCTTCGCTAATTATTAGGATAGGTATATGTGAATATTTAACATTTTACAATTCAGAGCTGATTCATTTTTTTTTTTTTAGTGTGTGCATTTGACTTCTACTCCAACTTCTGTAAATTTAAATATTAACTCTGGCCATGAAATCAGTTTTCCTGAGTCATACTTGATATTTCAAAATAGTAGTGAAACTACCTATTTGTTGTCATGGTGTCAGAGTTTTGAAATTCGTGAGCTTTAGAGACCTCTATTTTGTGCTGAAGATCTTTTGCGATAAATGCTCCTGTCCCGATCCTCCGTCTCGCTGGAGATTCCACAAGTCAGGCCTGTGCCCTGTCCTCCAGATTTTCTCTGTCTGCTGATGAAGAAAGCTGAGTCTTTTTTGAGTCTTAAAAAAGATGCAAAACCCAAAAACCTTAAGCAACCTCTTTATCTTTGCTGCTGAATTGAATTTCTCCTGAGGTAAAGGGTGGAGAATCTAGTACAGAAGTGTTCATGTGGCCGTCTGCTGTCCTTCACCATGGTAACACCAGAGCCCTGTAGGCATCCAGCTTGATCAAAGAGATTCTGTAGTCAGCTTTTCAGGAGATGTGATGGATGAGTCATGCCCAAATGCCACAAGCCCAAGGACTGAGACCGAGTTCAACTGCCATTCCTGAATTTCAAACCCCGTTTCAGGAGCATATGAATTACTGTAACATGGAGAAGTTTTGTAACTTGCTTGGGAAAGAAAAAGAATGTTGGAGTTTTTCTTCCAAGAAAAGCAAAAAGGAAGTATCTGTTATGTTAGGAAGCAGTTTACGTTGTTAATTAGTGAACCGCATAAAAGAAGTTTTTTAAGCCTCCTTCTTTGCTTTCGCATCCTAACAGAAGAGTCTCAGATGCCCTTTTACAGTGTGAAGTGCTTGTCACCTACGGCCTGATTTACAGCATTTCTGAGTAGCCAGTTGTTGTTTTTGAAAAACCATTGTTTCAAGTGGTCAAAAAATGGGATTTGCTCTTAATTGGCTTTTAGCTGCAAATTCCTAGTCTGAGAAGGAAAAAGACTCAACCTTGCAAATGAGGAATGGATTGCAAGCGCTCCTTTCCCTTCTTCATATGTTACTTCCCTGTAAAACCAAAGATGATGGTTTGATTTCTTACAAAGCTTTACCATTATGAAATTGCAGAAGACAGAGAAAAATCCTTTCCCATGTTCAAAATTACTCCTTGTTGCCTGGGTGAATTCCTGATACCTCTAAAACCACCTCATGGCTGCTAAGCAACCTGTGAATGAGAGAAGGTCACTGAGTCCCATCAGGGAGTTTAGGTGACATGGACCATTTATAATCACGGTATTTGTTCCTTAACGTCGTGTTAGTCAAAGAAGTCTTCAGGGCCAGCATATGTAGGTATTTGCCTCCCCTGCAAGCATCTTTATCAGCAGACTGTGTGCAAAACTAAACCATGCAGCACTCTTCTAGAAAAAAGGGAAGCAGCAGCTTCCAAAGATCTGGTAAAATATTTTCACTTTTTAGCTTAAAGAAAATGTACAGATGTGTAGTTTCCTGTAGATGTTGCCTTTCAAGGTTAATCTCCTGACGAATCTTACAGTTAAAAATTACAGTGTTAACTAAAACATGCCAACATGGTTCTTTTACTCAGCTGGGGTTCAAGGGTGTGAGACTGGTGGAAAAGTTATTCTGTCGGGGAGTCATGTCCTTATCTTAAGTGAGAACTGCAGCAGAACAACACAATTGTGAATGTGACACACAAACTATTTGTGAATTGATGCTCCTCATACTTGGAAAAGATTCTGCTGATTCGCATGTTTGTCTCAAATGTGAATGTTGATGGTGTATCTGCAAAGCACTGTTCTTCAGCCTTGCATTTAGTCATCTGATGGCTGGCGAGTAAGATTGTGTAAAGATCTCACAGAAACACAGAGTAGAATTGTCTCAGTTGTTTCCTGGCTGTGGTCATCCTTGATCAGCTCTCCAGCGAGCGTGGGTGTGGTGCGCTGGCATCATGACCTGAAAAAGGTTTCAGAAGAAGCATTTTGAGAAGCTTGTGGGAGGACGTGGAGTCACGCATGTGATATAATACAAATTCCTCTAGGTTTCTCTTTTGTAAACAGGTCAGTGTTGAGTGAAAAGGAACTCAGTCCTTACTGGGCACTTGCTTACTCGCTACTGATGATAAGCCTTAATAAGGATGGGGTACAGCGCTTCTAGAAAATAAAGTCCAAGATAGGGGTACACCTTCTTGTTTCACTGTGACAATTGTATCAGCGTGTGGGGGCAAAAAGTGCCAGCGTGGTTCAGTCTCAGTGGTCGGCGGAGCTTTGTTACCCTGTTTAGCAGCAACTCATAGGAAAAGGAAATGCAAGAAAGCGCAAAATCAAAATGCACGAAAATAGGAGGCTTGCAGCTATAGCAGGCTGCTCTTCCTTCTCGCTCTTTATGAAAAGTATGACCTGTGGCCAAGACATGACAGTTAATGTTTCTTCCCAAGCCAGCGTGCCATTTCAAAGGTCCAAAAGGGGAGAAATTAAAGAGTGACCAAGTAGATGAAGCTGTGATTTTTTTTCTAGAAGACCGACTTTTGATTTAATTCTTCTTTGTAAAGTATTTCACCACTATTTTGAAGAAAAGATGCTCTTTAGCTTCAGAAACTGACCTGTTTTGAGCAAGTTCTTTCCATAATTTCCAAGTGATAATTTTCCTAACGTTTGTTCTGACACGCTTGACATTTGTGGCACGAACATGTGATTTGCCAACCACAAATTATGAAACCATTCTAATGCTTCGACCTAGTAGTTAACAGATGAAGCAGGTTTGCTTTATTATAGCTTGTGATACTGTCCCTTCCTTGGTAACATTCTTTTATAAGTAAACTAAGACAACCTCTTAAAGGAGGTGGAGGTAAAGCTGCATACAAAGTGTGAAGGGCCTCCTAAACTGGAAAAACTTTTTGAGTAAGACTCTTGGATGTGTCCTTCCTGGTTCTGCTGCTTCTCAAGTTTTGCATCAGTTTCATCACATTGACTTAGAAGCACCCCTAAAAATAAACTAGAGAACAGGGTCCATGTCCAAAGTGAGGCTGATAGAAGAAGGGCAATGCAAAAGTCAAAGGATTATGAAGTGCTGTGCACAGAAGGAGGAAATCAAATGCATGAAATACTTGTGTATGGGGGCCAGGTGGGATTTGGGCTGGCCTGGGTGAGTTGCTCTTCCTCCATGCTCCTGCAGAGGACAGGGGATTCCTGGGGGAGAACGGGCTGGAGAAAACCAGGAAGGAAATGGACTTTTTGTAGTGCAAATCAGGCACCTTCCTTCCTGTGACCCCGGGGGCTGCTGCTTCCTGGCAGAGACACTGGCCAGGCTCCAGTCGGTGGCACTCATGTGACTGGAGTTACCCGTGTGGGGTAGAGCCCAGCTGTCTTTGGAATTTTTCCTTTTGGAACAAAGGAAGCCATTTTACTTGCAGGTGTGGACCTACTGGACAATGAGCTGCCAACGCCAGTAGGAGGGATTAGGGATTTACGCTGATGGTACCCAGTTGGTACAGTCATGTTGCCTCTGTCACTGCAATAAAATGACTTAATTTTATAGCACCGACCTGTCATATGATGGACCATACTACAAGTACTGGAGGATGAAAATACACTGCAAAATGGCTGGTATGGTCTAGGAGCCAGCTACCTGGGAGCGTGTTGGTCCCCTTGGGTACATATGACCTCGGCAGAGTGAAGGAATATGGTGGGATATTTTATGGCTGTTACCATATTGTTAAGGGATGTTAAGAGTGTGGCTGCCTCCTCCGGCCACCCTGGCCCAGGACCTTGCTGCCCAGATGCTGGAGCCTGCCCCGGGGACCCAGGAACAGCGACGTGGCTGCCTCTTTCCCCTTTGCAGGTTCAGCCATTGGCAAAGCTGCACACATGTATGGACACGGACACACACAGGACACTGACATGGCCAGTCCCACACACAGGACACTGGCATGGCCAGTCCCACACACCGTCCCCACCCCAGTCTCTAGGGGATAAAGACCCCCACCTGCTCCAGTAGTTGGTGCTGAGACCCCACTTGTGCCAGTAGCTGGCACCAATTTTCACTCACACCCACACAGACCTCAGCGGTAGCCGGCACTCAGTCCTTGCGGCACACGTGCACGTGGGATAGAGAGTGTGATCACGCAGAGAGATAGTTAAAAAAAGATTTAATAAGAAGATATAAGAAGACAGGACAGGTTGCGGTGATCAGGCGCAGGGCTTAGTCAGACAAGCGTGCTGACCAGCCCCATTTTAGATGTGACCAGCCCCCTTTATACCCTTTTGTGTCTGCCCCCTCCGTCCCTCCCTGCTCCCCTTCCCCTGTGCATCCCTCATCAGCGGGCACAGTCCCACCCACCCCTCCAACACCCTGGACCCTCAGGTTTGCATCTCTATCAGTTGCAAAGTCCCAGTTTGCCTTCAGGTTCTTGCTAGCCCATCAGTTACTGTGACTGAACAGCTTTATTTCCCGTTATTGTGTTGGTTCACGCTAATTGCTCAGGTTTCAGGGGTCTATGTGTTTGTATCCCTCCCTTTCCTTATCCTCCTGATTGATAAAATAAGCATTCCCATGCTCCACACATCCTTACCAATTAGTGTGACTGACCAGGTTTGTTCTCATCCTGATCTCCCCCATCATGTGTCAGTCAGGTTTGTCTTTGTTCTTGTTTATGGCTCCTTCGACCAGATACCCTCAAAAGGAGCGGACACTCTCCTTCCACATACCCTTGCAAGTATTGTCAGACATGATTTATTAGTCGGCTTGCAGCTAAGGAATTAGCTTTATGGTGCCCTATCTGGAGATGATCACTGAGGCATGGAGAAAAGGACATCCGAATGTCAGTATTGATGGTAAGCATGCAAAGAAGCAGATTTATACCCAGCAGGGTGAAATGTTCTCTTCAAGAGCAGCTTCACAGTGCTGGTGTGTGTCTGACAAGGACTGGGTAGACAGCTGGATGGTACGTAGAGAGGCACAGAGGCAGCCAGCTTCCTTAACCAGTGCCAACTCCTCTGCATGTACAGTTCTCCCTGACCCCATCAGGGCTTGCCGGTCATTTAGGAGAGAGGCAGGCTGCCGTTCTTTGCTGCAAGGGTCCTCTAGCACCTTCCTGCAGCCCCAGCCAGAGCCGTGTGTCTGCTGGGGGAATGCCACAGCTCTGGCTGAGCCTGGTGTGGTGGGACGAGCGGTCTCCTCTGCCCCAGGTGAGCCTAGCTCTCGCAGCACCCCAGCGCAGAGGTGTTTCTGGTTCGTGGCCTTACAGCGTGACTGCTCACAGCTACATTAGATTGAGGTTGGTGCTGACCCTCTGTTGCCAGTGCTCGGTTTAATACAGTAGCGTGGGTACGCCTGTTGGCCTGGGAGGAGAAACTAAATGGTGGACCAACGAAGCAGCAAATGGCAGTCCTTCAGGCAGCTCTGGAAGCAACCGGTGAGTTAAGCCGTCGCATTGGCATTTTGTTTTTTCAAGGACCGTGTCTGCACTAAAATGCTAGTGAAAGCCATGCAGGGGGGTTTCCCCTCCACTTGCCCCCCTGCCCTGGCTGGGCTGTGGTGCTGCTCTCTTGGGGAGGGAAGACCTGTATGCTGGATCAATAAAGTGGCTCCTTCCTCATGCCCTGCCCGAAAGCTGTTGGTAGCTGTTTTTCAATGGGATCGTTTCCTTTCTCTGGTTTATTAGGTGGCTCCACAACCAATTGCACCGGCCCAGTAAGATGGGTGTGGGAGAGTAGGCACCACTAAGCCAGCCCTGCCCTTGAGTAAGAATCATAGAATCATAGAATCATTTAGGTTGGAAAAGACCTTTAAGATCATCAAGTCCAACCATAAACCTAACACTGCCAAGTCCATCACTAAACCATGTCCCTAAGCGCTTCTTATCGTTCCTCTTCAGCAGTCCCCCGAGACTGCAAATACCTGCCAAAATGCCTGCTCTCCTCCCGCACGCAGGGGCCGTGTGCTGGCCACGGCCGTCTCTTTTGCGGCTGCAGGGAGGGAAGCCCTGCTGAGCTGTGAGCGTGCTTCTTGTTGGCAACGCACGACCTCGCGGCCAGCCGCCACTTCGACCGCTGGAGGACGGGATGCGTTGAGGCCAGCGGCTGGCTGGCGGGGGGAAGCGGTGGGAGCACGTGGCTGGGTGCGGGGAAGGGTGAGGAGGCAAGACTGCCTCCGTCATCCGCAGCAGCCGGATCCTCCCGGTGCCCCCCGAGAGGCGGGGAGGCCAGGGGCAATGGAGGCCCCTAGTCCATCAGGTAAAGTGGGTGGTGCTGGGGGAGCCCCTGCAACACAGGGGACCCTGGGCACCTCCAGCATTTTGGAACTGCCTCATTTTTTTGTTTCAAATCCATTTTTTTTTTTCTCCTTAGTATTTCTGGCTTGTGGAAGCCTTTCATCTTCAATCCTGTTTGCAGACTCAATGTTTGCATCCTAGCCAGCTCCTTTGCTGGGATAACCCGGCATTGTCGGGTGAGGGGGCTGGAAGTCAAGGCTTTTACTGTCGGATCAAAACTGCCATGGCATAGCATGGAGAGCTAAATGTTGTGTAGACTCATTTTACCAATTCAAACTTGCTCAAATGGTTACAGTGGTGGGTAAAGTAGATGTTATCAAGCTCAGTGTAGGGTTAGTTATCATCTGTCCTGGAGCCACTATGAAGCTGACCCGAATTTTGTATTGTGGGCCTTGGCTACTTCAGTGGGAATGCCATCCTGTGGCCAGGTAATTTGCCTTTCTAGTTTGTTGTGCACAAATCCAAATTGTTTGTTGTGAAAATGGCAACTATTTTGAATGGCAGTAGTCTATTTAACCATCTCTGTGCACTGTCAGAAGACAAATATTATGCATTATATGTGTCAGGGGAGGAAAGCCCCTGGGAGTAAGAACCGCTATAAAATTCTTTATAAAAACAGACAAGTATGACTCCAGGTGACATTTGTCTTGGCTCCAGGTGAAATTACTTTTGGCTTCAGTCCCTGGGTTTGTCCCTCAGTCTTGGTTCAACAAACAAACCTGCCTGCATGCTGCAGGATGCCAATACCATTTTGCTGTTTGCTTCCAAGATGGACTTGCTTGGTCCCAGGAAGTTTGCAGTGGTGTTAAAATACCCGTGTATAGGCAGGGGAGGAGAAGCCTGTGGGAGATTTTCAAGCTTCCTCTGTGGTTAAGGCACAGGACCGGGAGTCAGGAGATCGAAGTTCCTGCGTTGTACAGAAAAGTTATTCCTACACATAGGCTGCATTGATAAAAGTGATCTCGTAGGAGTGCTACACTCATTTCTTTGATGGAACCAAGGCTTTGTTCTTGCCAGGCAGTGCACTGCAGAGAGTCGGCTCATCCCACCTAGGAAAGGCTGCCATCCTGAAAAGGGAGCAAGGACAAACTTGCACCGATGCTCACCGGTCCAATAAAATGTACATCGCTACATTCATGAAAGTAGCCTCAAAGTGGTGAGCGCTGAGTGGGAAGAGGAAAGAGAAAGCAAAAGGTGACTGTGCTTACCTGCGTCACATCGTGTCACAGGAGTTGAGAAGGATGTGGTCAGCATAACCACAGCCAAGAAATGCAAGGAGGATTGCCCTTATATGTTTATAAACAAATTAATGTTGGTCGGGGTATTGTTTTCCAAAGATGTAAGTGTCAAGAATGCAGGGACGACTAATGGAAAACATTTTGAGCAAATATTTCTTTACAATAACTGGCCACAGAAACGGCTGACATGCTCAAAGCGTGCTTTTGGGATACCCCTTTATGCAAGGCTTTGAAGGGAGAAGTGGGGAGGACAAAATCCCTAGCTAGAACTTGCTTACAGGCTGTTTAATTTGAAAGATAGCTGTACAAGCTGTTTCTCTCCATTTGGGAGTGGTACAAACTCTCTTATCACCTTCTCGTCTCTTACAGAGCGGTGACAATTGCTGCTAAGGTCTTTTGGGAGCCGGTGAAACAACTGCTCTCTGGCAGCGCCGGGAGATTCAGGTTACTCTGTGGTCTCAGAACTACTCTGAGACAGTAGTGTTTGCAGGAGTAGTCAGTGCCCCTTCTCCCCATCAGAGCCTAGATCCAGCTCTCCTGCTGCTTTTAGGAAAGAGGTGAATTGCAACTACTGAGCACTCATTTATTGACGTGGCTGGTCTTGGGGTCATTTCGTGAGTTTTCAGTACCTTGTCTGTTGCCTGAAGAAAACAGCAGCTCCTAATAATAACATCATAACCGTGCTGCTGCTGTGTTGGGAAGGGTTGCAAGGTATCTGCTGTGGGTTAAATATCAACTAGCCTGAAAAGCCACCCTGGGGATGACAGACTGCTCTGTCTATACTATGTCGGGGTGGGATTTTGGTATGATGGAGGTCTTTCATCTGGTGAATTATGAATTGCCATGAAGTGAAATGATGCTTTTCTACCACTGAGATGGACTTTGGGTTGCCAACGTTGAGCAGTCCTCAGCACCCTGTGTGATGAGATCCACCCTTCAGAGATGAGCATTTGCATGTTACTTAGAAATGCAAGGTTGGCTACGGTCCCCGGAGGATGCCCCTGGTCATGGTCCAGAGCTGGTTTCCTTTTGGTATGGCTTTTGGTCTGATGGAGTTGCATCGGTGAATAGAGTTTTTACTAAATTGTTAATCAGTCATTATAATCCTGCGGTTTTCTGTTATACCATACTGGACCTGTAAAGAAGTGAAAGGCCCAGGTCACCCATGACAAGTTACCTCTTGAAGAGACCTGGTAAAGTCTGTGGCCGGCACAAAAAACCAATATAGCAGATAGAAAAGGTGAAGCTGAAAATAGCCAGTGGGCATTACTGGGTCTGGACCTTTTAACAGCCCTGTTGATGTTAATGTGAGACATCTCTGCCATTCCCGAAGACAAGAACGTTCCTTTCCCACAGAGAGTAAAAGGTCAGAAACAAAAACGGTGAAGTGAGGTGAAACAGTGTCTTGTGAAATACACCTCTCCTCCGTTCAAGTCTGATCTGGAGATGAGGATATATGGTGAGATGTTCTTACAGGTGAGTTTATGGGAGCCAGCTATGTTTAAAGAGCCTAGAAAGAAAATCCTTTTCACAGTTTGGCAAATGTTGAGTTAAACCCTGCAGAGGTGGAGATGTTTCTGCTCAACCAGACTAACATGATGGATTCTGTGAAACGGGGCTGGGACATGTTAGGTAACGTGTAATAACGTTATAACTTTCTTAGCAGAATTATATATAAAGTATGTGTGTATCATTAATTATCATTATGTATTATTACTAATTATACACATATATGGCAAAAAAATGGGACAAGAATATGTAACTTTGATAGGAAGAAAAAACCTTGTGAACCACTATTAAACTTTACTGAAAAATCATAGCAGTCAAATACCTTCTTTTATGAAAAATTCAGAAAACTTCCCAGTTTAAGCAAATTAGTTTCACGCCTGCTAGAGACATATTCTCCGCTCTGCCTCACACACAGAAATAATGCTGCATAACCCTATTTAAGACGGAGGTTTGCCTCTGCATGGACACCAGCGTAACTATCCTGGAGTAATTATTTTTCTCGCCCCACTCCAGAGCAGTGCAGGGTGGGGAAGTGGAGAGGGAGCATATGCAGTTACTCTGGAATAGATGTTGAGACCAGCATAGGTGCAGAAATGTAGAATTTGGAGCCACTCACTGTTTGTTTCACTATGTAGATGAAATATCCACACAGATAAAGATTTATCTTTGTAATTGCCTCAGCTGAGTTATGATTAACCCTAAGGATATGGGATGACTTTTGAACATGAAGCCTCTCTTGTGCAAAGAGTACTGTCTCATGCTTGTTTTGACGTATGTGCTCATGCATAAAAGGGTATTTGCTGTTGTAGTTGCATCTTCTTATACAGGGAGTCACGTAATGGTCCTAGTAACCCTCTGTGTATCACCTGGATGCTGCTCTCCAGTCCCTGGGCCCCTGAAGCAAGGTATAGACGTCCAGCAGCTCCCTGGCCTGCGAAGATGGGCAGCGTTTGGTGTGCGGGGCAGCTGCGACGGCCAGGGGCTCTGGCCGGGAGCGGGAGCAGCGTCGGGCAGGCAGTGCATGCCACCTTTCAGGGCCCATAGCTGAAAGGGCACCATTGTTATCTGCATCCCTCCCCGACCGCACCCCTCCCCGACCACATCCCATGACCTGGTGTGTAGAGCTTTTCACAGCGGATCCAGGCACAGACAGCAGGGCTGGGTTGTGCGCCTGTCTCCTTGCCAGCAGCGTGCTGTGAGCAAGGATTGAAAGTTCATGGGTGCTCTGCTCTTCCTTGCAGGCCCCCCCGCTGCTGGTGAGGCACGCTCGGTGCAGGGCCGACCAGTGTGACGAAAACTGTAACTTGATATGAAACGCTCGGAGACCTCCAATAGTAGAGTCCATACAGAGTGCGGGGTAGGTTTGTTTAATATCACCGGGGACTGAATGACAGGACCACCAGTACTGTCTTAGCCTCACTCTGAAAGAAAAAGATCACAGGGGGTGGCTGCCAGAGATGGATTTCCTCTAGTTTTCCTTGCCGCAGCCCTGCCTGGAGCGACTGCTTGTTCCCGTGTGCTCCAGAAGGTGAATCTTTCATTTAAGTTCACTGGTTGAGTTTGTTTTCCTCATGTCTGGCATATATCATCTTCTTGGATGGTCAATTCAAGATGGCAAATCAACATCCAACTATTAACTTGCCACTGAGCGGGCAGCGTTGCTGGAAAACTGTACTGTTCCTCTTCAGGAGCTGCAGAGGAAGCCAGCCAGCTGTCACACTCACTACAGATAGATAGTTTGCAACTATAAAATATAGATTAGATTTTTTCCTCCTTCCTGTGTCTTTTACCTTTCTACTTTCCCTTTTGAAAAAAGTTATGCTATTTCAAGTTGGTGTTGAGCAAATGGACTTTTCTGCCCCACCAGTTCTGCTCGCTTCCACTCCTCTCACCATCCTTCTCCCCTCCAGATCTCATCTCGATTGCAGACAGGCCCTCACAGGGGTAGGAAACAAGAGGAAAAGCCAGGAGCATGCAAGTAGAAAAATGATAACTGGAGGAGAAAGGAACAGAGGAGGCAGATGAGGAAAGAGCCCAGGCACAGCTGGACTGGGGCTTGTCTGAGCCCAGAGTGCATTTGCTCAGTGCAGCTCCAGGGAACACGGGGAAACAGCAGAGCGGCTACAGGGTGGTGCATGTGGACACCTGCCTTAGGGGGATCAGATCGATCCTGGTTAGAAAGACCCCTTGCAAAGGCGTCTCCCTCTTCCCGTTCATTGTGCCGGAGATGTGGGCATCTTCCTCAGGGGATCTGCTAAACTGTGTAACCTAAGGCTTCATCCCTCCTAAATCTAGGTGTCTAAGGCAAAAGCGTCCACATGTGAACTCAGCGTCTGTTCTCCCCATTTTGCGATGCGGAGGCTTAATCAATACAGCCGATACAGTCTGGAGAGTTTTTAATCTCAACCTGCAGTGGACACTGTGGTCGGGGTGTCCCTTTCTTAGACTCTGCTGACTGCATTGACCCTGCATCTCCAAAATACGAGTGGGAGTTTAGACCTGCGGCTTTCGTGTAGACACCTAAAATTTGCCATCATGAACCCCTCCCTACTGTAGGCTGGGATGATTTGTCCATTAGAGGCGTCCGTATCTTTATTTGAAGTGTAGGAGCGCGATTAGGCTAGACACCCGGCTTTCACACAGCGACGGCAGCGCAGCGGGAGGGGATGAGATGGTGGGTGGGCACCACCAGCGGCTCCCCCGCCACCCCCCTCCGCCCCCAGCCCCATGGGTTGAGCAGGCAATGCTCGCCCGCCTGGAAAGTCCGTCAGGAATGCGAAAGCCCCTCTCTCTTGGTCTGAGCTACCCAAGTTTCACACAACGGCCGGCCTGTTTGCAGGCACGTTATTCCCTACTGAGAAACAAGTGTTTATCCAGGGCTATAGCAGGGACTTGTTTACCATACGTGGGCTATGATCTTATTTATTTATCTATTTATTTATTTATCTTAACTTGAAAAACAGAAGCACATGGTAATTTTCTCCATGAAAACATTTATAGGAGGTGTTGGAAACCATGATTTTGCTCAGAAAAAAACAGATAATGAAACTAAAACCAAACCTGGTTTGCCACCTAGCTCTGGTCAGTATTAATTTGTGCAAGCTAGAAGTTTCAAAACTCAGTATTAGAAAAATGATCAGTTTGAGTCCAGACCCCAGTTAGCTCCTGTTTCGCTGCACAGGCTTATGGACATTTAAATCTTCGGTCAAACTGAGCAACGTCACAGCTTTCCCTCTGCCGTTTTTTCTAGATGTGATTTCATAATTCACTAGTATTTTTTGCGTATGTTTTTGTTCCCATTGCAGATTCTTCTGCAAGGACAAAGTATGATCTTCCACGTAGTTCATCAGCAGCATGCTGAACGCATTGTTTTCAGAGACTTGAGGTATACGCTAAGCACCACTTTCTCTAGTGCAATTATGAGTTATGTTGCTGAGTATATTAGTAAATATACTAATAGAACTAAGGAAGCAAAATAATTGTGTGACCTTCAGTGTCCTGTTCACTCCTAACAGCCTGAGCCTCCTCCAGCCTTTCAGTGTTCATCTGGATCTTTTCATTGACACCTCCTCACTCTCTGCTTTCCAATGTTAATTTGTAAGCCTGTCTGCCCCAGCTGTCCGCTGGTTATGTTCTCCCCTCCGCCACTTCCCCTCAGCCAGCCTTTGATTGTCGTACTAGGAATAGACTTGCTTTATTGATTCAGCCTTTTCTGACCTCTGCCTGCTTTATACTCCAGCCTTTGAATTGATACCTGCATCTCTATAACCCACAAAGCCATTCCCATATTTTGTGTTTCTGTTGTGCCACAAGTTTGGTCAAGACTTGTCTGGATTCTGACCCTATATCTCCTGGTCTGCACGGCTCTAGGAGGTGAGACTGCCTGGTTTTGTACGCCTTTGCTGAAGTTCCTATTGCTTTTGCTTCATGGAGCTAAGGAAACTAATAAACCCTAGATGCATTTCCCTCCCATTTCTCATCTCGCTCAGACATCAGCCTCAGTTTCTCAGGACATAACTCAGGGTACTGAAGTGCATCTGGTGTCTTTTCCTTCTGAACCATGGAGTATTTCAGGTCTGCTCAGCTCCTGTTTGCACCTGCAGCTAACGTCTTTCCAAAACCCCTTTCTACCATAAGGTGCTCATCTGCTTCCCATTTTTGTTTTGTCCCATGCATCCTGAGTGTCTTGAGTTCGCCTTTATCTGTTTTCCCTACGGATACCTTAGCTCCTATTTTTGATGCTGGGCAACCTTCTTCTGCTGCTGCAGACTGGTGAGAATCACTTCAGTTAATCTCTTCAGTACACTCCTCTGGGTAGACTTGACTCTTCCAGGCTTTTTATCACCTGGGAGGGAAATACTGCAGCTCCTTCCAACCCAGGGTGTACGCAGCTTCAGAAAGCCTGGAAGAGCGCAGCAAGTCCATGGCATCAGCAGGAACTTGCAGTTTTGTTGTCCCTCAAGCGGGGTTCGTTACCCGGTGTGCCATGAGCCAGTCTCCCACACACAGAGCCCAGATACTTGTTTATTTTGTGTCTGCACAGAGATGGGTGCTAGGTGGTAACTCCACAAAGCTAGCACAGCTCAGTTAACACACGGTAAGCATTTTATACATTCCGAGCAACAGTTATCAGTACTTTTTACATTTAGTCACCCTTACTTCTATTGGTTCTTGTATGTCTCGTCTTCACTTGAAGTCACAGTGTCCTTTCTTTTTACTGCGCATATCCAGTGGGGAAGGGGCTTTGTTGGGTAGGGGGCTTTCCTGCCCGGGGGTGGGTTTTTTACTATACTAATTAGGATTGTTCACCCGTAGTTCAAGTAGTTGTTTCTTTTTCTATTCTCTTAGTGCTTATCTTGGTACTCTCTTATTTGGCCGACTTAGCATGTTTCTTCCCCAAGGCCATGCCCAGTTAACTCCCTACAGAGGGTGAATAATGTCTTGTTTCATTTCTCACCAGAGCCTTCCTGGGATTCACCATCCTTGGTGCATCTAATCCTTAAGATAAACTATGTCAATGTGACCTAAAAGCTAACTATCATCTGATTAGACTACAGTTTCTGTATGCACAGCAGCCTCCAAATTATCACAAATTTATAAGCAGATTTTAGGTTATTTCTACATTTACCAGGAAATGCCCTCACTTCTATGGCTAGGTCTCCAGCTAAAGGTTTATAGGAAACAGATGTAAAAGCATTACTTTAATTTCCCATTTCACTAGAGTGCATGAAGTTGCTTTATTTAACATATAAACTTCACAGGAAACATTTCTTTTGACTTCTCGGGATTTCTGCCTGGCCTACCACTGTTAATATGGCTATCCCAGTGACGTAGCACAAACCTTAATGGCAATGTAGGTTAAATGAGGTGATGGGTGTTTGATGAACTCTTAAGGCAAACAGAATAGCCCGCATCCCTTTGATGTGTGCCCTCTTGAAATACTGCAATTACTATGCAGATCAGCGATGTCTGCCTTGCTCCTTATCCTGTTTGCTGTCTTCTGTGTTGTACATCATCTGTATAGAGGGAAACTTCAACTTTTTCTGTGTTTTTACAGCATCTCCTGCTTTGGGGTCCTCAGCCATTGGTGAAGAATCTAAGCAATAGAAACACAAATAAATGATTATAAAGTTGGAGGTGAATAATTTATCTTAATAAAGAGGTTCTTTTTTGTATCAGAATAATCTTTGAAAGGAGAACTGGATTCGCTTGTCTCCATAAAATTGGATGGGAGGGCACCTGTATGTTTATATTCTATCTGTAAATTAATATTTTCATGGAAATTATGTTTTCTGTGGTTAAAAAGGCCTGTCTCATGCTGGCAGGTCTAGTGCCACACGAAAGCAGCCAGGGAGTAGCTGTCCTGTAATACTGGGGACAGGTATAAATAGATTTGCATTCACAAAACATGAGCAGGCACTTCCTGAGTTACAGGGGTGTATAATAATACCTCCTAGAGCCTCAGCTATTGTCACCTTGGTGTTTGTAAACAATCAATCAGATTAAACTGGAACCCATTTTACAATAAAAGAGCAGCCATTACATGTGCTCTACAACGTTAAAAACCCCCACAAACTAACATTGAAAAACACACTTTCGGACAATTAAGTACCTCCAGAGACAGCACAAATGGAACATTTTAATAGAAACTGCACGATGGTCCACCTTATCTCATTTCCTCACCAGACTCGTGTAGTAAGCGCCTCTCCCTAGCAGCAAGAGAGAAGAGACAGGCCATGGATGTACATCCATGATACACATCAAATGAGAACAGTGGAGATATAACTATTGATGACCTTATGGATAATCCTGAGGGAGCTGGCAGAGTTCATCTCTGCCTTGAATCTTAGAAGGTAAAAAATGGTTACTCATCTTCCAGGAACAATTGCTTCTTTAGGAAGGCTCAGCTAGTAGAAACCATCATTACTACTTAATAACATGCAGTTCTGCAAGGCAAAATGTCAATAGCGTCATTCTCTTTGTGAAGAATGACTTTGTGTTATTCGGCTATAGCTATCATATTGATGTAGCATCTGTTTCTCCAGTTGGCATATACTGTATAGGGACTGTAGATTATATTATCTTTTATCAGTTTTTGTCTGATACAGGCAAAAAGAGTTTGGCTGGTGTGGTGCTTAATTAACATTGCCTTGAGTACTGCAGTGTAATTCGTAAATCTTTGAAATTCCAGTATAAAGAATGAGAATGGGTATTTGTCGGGATAATCTTTTTGGTACTTTCTGATGGCAGAAAAAGTGACTTTTTTCCCCCCCCTTTCAAATACAACCAGGTTTTCATAGCGAGAACTGTTAAAGCTGCTCTTTTATAACTTCTGTGGCAGTTTAAGAACGGTACTTCTGCTCTGTTCTCCTCCTGCTTCCTGCCCAAACTCAGGGCAGCGCGTGAAGTGTCTGCTCAGTGAAGCTAATCGTGATCTGTGTACTCGTTCTCTCTTTGCCACTTGTTACAACCATCTCAGGCTCTGGAAGAGCTGTGCTTGGGCAGAGAGTAACGGCTGCTGGGAGCAAGTCGAATGTTAGTTCCTCACTGAAATCACATGATGGCAAATCTGGGAATTCCTGCTTCATTTATGAGTGTGCACAGGATGCAATGTCACTCTTTCCTCATCCAGAGATGCATACTACAAAGAACTGAGCTGAATTCCACAGCGAGAAAGCCATTTACCCAAATAAACTCTCTATTCGGAAAACACCAGGCATCTTGCAGCTCCCTCCGCTGAACCAAGTCTTTTATTTTTAACATCTGTGCGCCGTGTTTTTTTCACTTCGGAGGTTTTTATTTTCAAACAAAAGAACCGCTTCAAGAATTCTTCAAAAAAGCAGGTAAACGCAATCTTTCTGCAAGAAATATTTTCTAGAATAGTTTAATGCAGTTCTGTTATTTTGAGAGGAGGAGTTTTAATATGTGCAATAAAATAATTCATATTGAAAGTTAGTCAAACTTTGCAAACAGTGCAGGGTCTCTGGACAACATTTATATGTACCTGAGCATTCAACATTTTAAAACGTCAGTGAGACACATCGAGTATATGTTATAATATTCAATGGTTCTTTTAGTTACATTTCCTTTTACCTTTACATTGTCTCAAACATTAAACTTTCTCAGAATATTAAATATTTAAAAGATCATTTTAACTTATTTTAGAGTGTAGATTTTTTAGGGACTCAAACTTACTGTGATTTTTAATGTTTTTTTTTTTGCCCCTCCTGTTCTATTTATGTGCAAGGGAAGTAGTTCCGGCTTACTTTTTGGGCTAGATGTTCTGCAAAACATGAATCTTCACATTTAAAAAGTATGTTTAGGTCTGCGTTTTGAGATAGGATTGATGTTGCAGAGTGAATACATCTCTAAAGCAAAATAAGTTAATGAAAAATGAATGAAGCAGGTACATACGCCCATTACTTTTCTGAAGCATTCCTTTTCATGGATTTTACTCATGCTGGCTGTATTTGTAACAAGCTGTTGTGATTTTTCCAGTCATCTTGCTGGAGTAGTCTGGCAGCAAGAGAGCGGTCTGCGGACCAGCAATGGGCTGGTCTGTTCTGCTCAGCATTGCTTTTGCTGCAGGAGGAAGAGGGTGAAACTGTCTCACTTCCCAAGAGCTTGAGATTTTACAAATTAGCTGTGAACGTTTGGTTTTCAATAAAAGTTATGGCAAGAGGTCAGGGGATTAGTCACATAAATGTAGCTACATAATTTTTATGGGGAATATTAGGGTTTTTTTTGAGAATAAAATCTATTACTCATATAAAACAGATGTTGAAAAGGTGCAACTTTCAAGAAATGTTGTCCAGCTGATGTGTAGGAATCTTTTTGTATTTCTTAATAGAGTCATAGATGGAAAACAGACACTTATTTGCTACCTGAACTCTCACAAAAGATGTTGGTCTTCTCATATGCTACCATCAGAATTACTGGTAGCTTCATGAGGGCAGCTCCTGAATTGCTGCCGAAAGCCTAGCTTTCAATCCAGACTTTGGTCTATCGGTAGGAGGCTAATTTGGACCTCACCAGTTCTCTCTTGAAGCGTCCATATGCTTTCTTCGGAGTTAAGCAGGTCACCGTGAGTTAGTCTTAAACATCACTGGAACAAAGGGAAACCAAGGATGTCAGAATTGCTGAAGTTTAGGGCTGAACGGATCCTGGTGAGTTAACGAGAAGATTTGTCTGGCTTTTCCTACAGCTAAATCTAGGAGAAGAAATGGTTCCTCACTGCAAGCCTTTGGGAATACTGTTTGAGTAGAAACAGAAGAAATACTTAGGCTTGTGAACATGTGAAACTGCTTCCCTTTTTCTCGAGGGACAAAAAGGGAAGAGCAGAGTATTAGTCTAAAGGATTTGCCTATGATTTTCCCTTCAGAAGTGTGTTAAATAAAGCTAAATCCTACAGGAGTACTGAGAAATTTAAACTTTTGCCCTCTTTTTCATCGGTAGAGAAATAAACTACAAAAGGGATAATATGTATCACATAAGAAGAGCCTTGCTAGTCTGAGACAATGCAACAATTATTTCTATAATGTTTCCCAATAACAATAGCTGCAGAAAGACTGAAAAAAACCCCTGCAGTCTAATGACTTTTTTTTCTTTCTGTGACTGGGTGCTTTTGCCAGATCACATTTTCCCCTGAGGATTAACTTTGAACTGCCAATTAAAAGTTATTGCTAAATCCTGTTACAGCAGAAAGCCTTCAGGTTCTTACTGTTAAGATTTGGCCATTGTCCCTCTCACAGAATAGATTAAACTGCTGGGGCGTTGGTAAATTACTTTTGCGGAATAGTCACATAGCCAATATGTTTTTTAGGGGAAGGGCAGCGACTGTATTCAGTTCAGGTTATTTTGTTCAATTAAAAACAAAGGGAAAAAAAATCTGAAATTGAGACAAGAACAAATATTACCACATTGTGTTAACAGTGCAATAAAGTTTGCCTGCGATGCAGTGATGACTCGGTTTCTTCTTCAAGAACTTTACAAAACCCCGTCAGCCTGTCCTACTTACAAAGGAAAATTACTGAAATCTGTGTACCAAAGGTTGGATGACCTTTCCTATGATTTTTGGGCAAAGGAGCTACAATACTGCAATAATCCTGCTATTTTCCCACAGCACACGCTGTGTGTGTCGCTGCTCTGAGCGGGGACAAATGGAGCATTATCTCAGAAACCGCTGTGTGGTAATGGCAGGCAGATGTTTGCTTTTTTTAATGTGGTCACCGTAAGATCATCATCTGCTCTGAAATCTGTGTGTCCAGCTAGGAACTGATCAAACAGGAAAGAGGAATGAACCCACTGATATTTTAATTTGCCTGAGAGAAGAAAGAAAACATTCTGCGTTCATTAGAAGAGCTACATAGCGCTGCCAAAACCATCCATTCACTCTAAGATGTGTGGAACATAAACAGCCATAAATCAATGTTCAGGCTTTCATGTTCCTCGCATTTCCATGCTTTAGCCCTGATCCTTGTTGAAAATACTGAAATTCTTGATCTCTGCAGGAATATAACTGCACCCAGCATTTTCCTATCAAAAAGAGCAGAAAAAGGGGTGTCTTTTTAGAGGAAAAATGATAGCCTAGAATGAAATAAAAGTTGCATTCCTGTTCAGCAAACGAATGGATGAACCCGCGGGGTACAGCATCTTCTTGTTGATTGATGACTTTTTCTTGCATGCATTACCTTGTTTCGAAGCCATCTTCATGACACCTGTTGAGAGAAGACTTAGGCTGGCAGAAATCCTTCTGCAGCATTCAATGGGTTTAGGTACCAGGTCTGTGGTATTTCATGAGCCTACAAAAAAGAGTAAATCAAGTACCGAAGAAGGGACTTTGATAATTGGTAGCATCAGCCACAGCGGGGATTTCTGGGGCTCTGGACTTCTCTCTCAGAGAAGCTGGCTTTTAACATGGAGCCTCAGTAAGGGCAAAAGGTACCTGATCCAGGGGCTACTGAAGTCTCATAAAGGACTCTCATCAGCTACATGGCACAGGACAAGGGTATGGAGGCATCTGTCCTCCACAGTTTTTTAGTCTACTTGCCATTCGCCAGCCTCCCTCACACATCGACAGCAGATACCCTTATCTTCTTCCATGGTCGTATGTCAGTTCAGAGGCTTGCAGTGTCAATTGGCTCAACACTGTAGAGGTCTTATTTGATGCTCGTTGCCTTTTACTAGTTTGCATAAACATGTGACTTCTTTTACTCTCTTGGGAGGGCTAATTATTGTTGCATCTATTTGATCTATGAAACTACCAGCATACCCTGTGGATGCTACGCTTGAGCTCTCCTCTAACCATTGCTCTTCTCTGACATGAACTGCTTGTAGCAGAAAGCTTCACCTCTTTTACGTGTATCATTACAATTATTAGTTTAATTTAGCGTAGAAAATCGATCTGCTACATTTCTGTTTTAATTAAATAAAGCATCTTGGCATGATGGGCCTTATAACTTGTAATTTCAAAACTGACAACAGCATTGATTATTCTTTTTCAATAGACTGGGGTATGAACTCTCTGATTGCTTCACACAAAGGGACAGCAGGGGTTTTTTGTTTGTTTTGTTGGGGTTTTTTTCACTAGTTCCCATCTATTGAATTCTGCTCAACCCCAACAAAACTGCTTTCTGCTAATATTCATAGAATCATAGAATAGTTGGGTTGGAAGGGACCTTTAAAGGTCATCTAGTTCAACCCCCCTGCTGTGGGCAGGGACATCTTCAACTAGATCAGGTTGCTCAGAGCCCCGTCCAACCTGACCTTGAATGTTTCCAGGGATGGGGCATCTACCACCTCTCTGGGCAACCTCTTCCAGTGTTTCGCCACCTTCATTGTAAAAAGTTTCTTCCTTGTATCTAGTCTAAGTCTACCCTCTTTCAGTTTAAAACCATTCCCCCTTGTCCTGTTGCAACAGGCCCTGCTAAAAAGTCTGTCCCCATCTTTCTTATAAGCCCCCTTTAAATACTGAAAGGCCACAATAAGGTGTCCCCGAAGCCTTCTCTTCTCCAGGCTGAACAACCCCAACTCTCTCAACCTTTCTTCATAAGAGAGGCATTCCATCCCCCTGATCATCTTCGTGGCCCTCCTCTGGACCTGCTCCAACAGGTCCATGTCTTTCCTGTGCTGGAGGCCCCAGAGCTGGATGCAGGACTCCAGGTGGGGTCTCACCAGAGCAGAGTAGGGGGACAGAATCACCTCCCTCGACCTGCTGGCCACGCTGCTTTTGAGGCAGCCCAAGCTATGGTTGGCCTTCTGGGCTGTGAGTGCACATTGCCGGCTCATGTCCAGCTCTTCATCCACCAGCACCTCCAAGTCCTTCTTGGACTGGGTGGTGTTTATTGCTGTGGTGTTGCAGCTTGCAGCTCAGCCACCAGAGGTTTGGATTTGGGGAATGAGGTAGTGCCTCATGCAGCTACTGCCACAGCTGGGCTGCAGTTCTCAGCAGCCTCCCAGAAATTGCCTACATGGACTCTTCTCCAGCAGGATTAGAATTGGTGCCATCGCTTTTCTCTGACTGAAATAATGACTTCTGAGAAATGTTTAGTCAAATATAATGGAGAGAGACTTGTTCATACAGGGGGGGCTCTGAGCCTGCCCCAAAGCCAGAGGCTTGCTCTGGTCTCAGGCCTTGCATTGGACTGTATAGTATTTTCTTTTCCATTGTTCACGGGATCATTTGTTAAAATCTCATTTTTTTACCTGTCATCAGACCAGGAGGACTTGAAGCGTACTTTTTCCTTCCAGTCCAGCGGCAAAAAGCCAATAAGGTTACATGACTTCTTTTGGATTTGTAGATTTGTGGTTAGCATGGATTTGTTAATGACTGTGCAGGGAAGCGTCTGTCCCACGAGGCACAAGGCACAGCTGGGGTGTATTTTGTGCTCTGTGAGGAGCAGCAGCAGGGCGAGCACAGCTAGGTGGCTCTTCCAGCTGCCCGATGCGGAAGCTGCTTCACTGGGGATGCCGGGAAGTTTGCTGGAAGGGAGTTTGTTTGAAACGATATCAAAGCAGAAATATACGTGTGACATTTGGCACCAGTCCCTGTTCCTTGAACACCTCCAAAGGCCGTTTATGGGTGATTTTCCCTCTGAAAGAGGTCTCTTTCAGAGAAGTAATGAAACGCAGCACTTTGTAATTGCTTGTCCTAGAAATAAATTGTTGTTATGGCTTTGTAGGTTTATAAGTTTGTAATTTGGTTTTTGAGCAGAACAGCTGGATTGGTTAAAATGCTTCATGAAAACTATGTTTAAGTCATAACACAAGCACCACAAATATTTAAGATTTTTTCCATTTTCTTGGGAACAAGGCAGTGTTCAAGGCGAAAAATGCCAAAAGATACACTAAGTACAAATTGGAGAGATGTTGCAACTGTTCAGGATCTAGCACTACAAACTACGCTTAAACTACTACTGCTCTTAAACTACAGCCTCTCCTATATCAGACATTAATCATAACCTATAGGCATGTGCATAGTTGAGGCAATATCTCTTCGTCTGTAGAGACGTCATCCAATAATTGTATGATTATGAAGGAGCCATTTCAGTGTTTGCACATCTATCCCTAGTGATTGATCTTTACAAACGGTGTCTGTTAATTTTGGTCATTGTGGCTCTTTGCAAGGACACTTAATTTTAGTTCCTGGTTGAATTCATGCTGTAGAAGCCACTGCAAATTTCACAACACTGTGGAGATCTCATCGTAGATGGCTAATGTAGAAATTTGTTTTAATCATGTAACCAGAGTTCTGTAGGCAGAAATATTTGTCAAAGCGGTATCATTTATCATCAGTAACGTTCATACCGAAAAGCACTGTTGAATATTTGCCGTTTGTCTTTAGGAATGTATGCAGAAAGATTTCTGGTGAAGGGGGCTGTTTAAAGCAAGAATAGTTTCTACCTGTTTGGTAGTTCTGGTAATATGTTTTCTTTTACCTTTTCAAAGACACAATGCACGTTCATAAATCTCTGTTAATTATCTTCTAATTTCCTGATTAGGTAATTAAACTTTCTTGCTCTGTTTCATCAGTAGCAGGGAGAATCTTGCCTGGCAGTTGTGAAGGGCAGTGGGCTAATTACAGGGTCTTGAATACAAATATCACTGGAAAAAATGGAAAAAACCCAAAGGAAGCCTTGGGATATACATGGATGAGACAGCTCCTGAAAACTGGGAAGGAAGGGAGAGGAAGAGACGCTTCAGCAGTGCTTCTGTAGGAAACGAGGCAGCTGAACACGCTCACTCACTAATAGGCACAAGAAAACTTATTGGGAGAGCCTTAAATAGCCTCAAACATGACTCAAGCTTCAGTCAAGGACCTGACTTTTTCAACAATAAACTCGATCTGTTATAATCCTTTGAAAGCAAGAGCCCCTTAGTTTTTTGTGCTGGTGTTTTATACTTGCTTTTATAACTGCTAATACATTTTTTCAAAACTGACAGTCTTGTGCTTGTATGCCCTTGCTTGATTTACTTTAAAATTTCAGAGTGCATCAAACGGGGCTAATTTAATTTATAAACTGGTGTTTCACCCTGCAGATACAATTTCCCGTTGAAATTATTTTTCCTGGTGCATTACACTAAGAAGCTCAGAAGCACAGGAGAAAAAGTGCTTGACTACAGCCAGTAGTGGACAGTTATCTTTTATCTGAGCTGGAGCTCGACGAACTTGCTGCCCACGGACGGCTCGAGGGGGGGCTCTGGCAGAAGAGGGCATCAGGGCGGGCTGCTGTAAGCGTGCGGGGAGACGTAGGGTCTGTTCGTAAATCCCTGCCTCCTCCCGCAGCGGGTTTTGCACCCAGCGGCTCCTCAGACCGCCTGTGTCTCACCGGGAATGCCTCATCGCCGTCTGAGGAATTTTACATAAGGTTGGTCAGGCCGGTCAGCTGAGAGGCGAGCGTCAGCCAAACGCTCTGGCTGCTGTCATGTGCGCCGGGGCCTGGCCCTCCCCTGGAAGGCTTTGCCACAGGCGTCACCCACTTGTTTTAAGCAAACATCCTTCTGGGGCCGGCTGGGGCCCAGCCTACGGTGTAGTGTCAGGTGGTGGCTTGTGGGGATGGGGTGGAGGATAAACTTTTCAGAAGTGCCTTGGTAAAGTAAGGACCGATATTAGCTTTGAAAACTGACCTTATGGGTTGATAGGGAGATACCCAGTTCTGCCTAAACCCTTCCAGACAGGTAATTAGGCTTCCTCAGAAACTACGACACTTCAAAACGTTTACCATGGGTGTTTAGATGAAATAAAGAATTCGGGAATAAGGGACAGATGAAGACTCCCCGAAGGACAGCCTAGTGGATGCGCTGAGGAGCTTGGCCGCGGGAGACACAAACTCCAGGCCTGTGTCTCCCAGGAGCCATAACCTACCGGCTGCGGGGAGCCCATTCCCTCCTTACATTGGGTTCACATATTCAGGGAGTGCCTGGCCCAAACGCTGGGCTGCTTTGGGTACCCCAACGGTAGTACCCTTGGTCTATTATCTACCTTACCTAGCTTTGAAGCCAGGCCTGGTTTGAGCAAGAGCTGGACTAGGCAATCTCCAGAGGTCCCTCCCAACCTGGGCTGTTCTTGATTCTGTGTCCTCCTTTGCAGTGGGTCTTCAGGTGGCTTCAGATCTTCCAGGGAAGAAAGAAACTTCAAGCTGCGTCTTACCCACAGGAATGAATGCCCTGACCACCGGCTGCCAAGTCTCCTTTTCCCCGGCCCAAGAGATATGCAGAAACTGATAGAGTCGACCAGTTTGAGAAACTGATATAACTCCAACAGCTTGTACTAGTAGATAGCAGCAGCAGAATTCTCAAAGTCAGTCAAATGCTGGGCTGGTAGGACATTCAGATGCAAATCTGGTTTTGAACCAGATATTTTAATCCAGCTCCCCTGTATTCCCAATGAGCCTTTGATCTTTTTGATGCTTTAGGGTCCCTCTTTCAGTCTGGTTTTAATCAGAATGTCTGCAGTTGTCCAGGAAAAACCTTCTTTCATAAAATATCACTTGTAATGTAGTGTCACTGGCCAGGAGCTCTTTGCAACAGGAATTTGTGAATACTTGACATTTTCATGGGTTCAAAAGGTGGCTGGACAAGTTCATGCCATGGAAGTCCAACAAGGGCTGTGGAGAACAAAGCTACCATCACCTGCTCAGAAGCTGTAAATCCTCGGAGGCTGGGAAGGCAGGACACTGGACTCAGGGTGAGGGAGATGTCTGGCCTGTAAGCATGGCCTTGGCTGTCTATGAACAGATTCGCTGAGCTGTGTCTTAATCTTGCTGCATTTCAGCAGCAGCACTGTGGTTCTTCCTCCACAGACCACATCCTAACATGATCATGTATCCTAATGACAGTCTTAAAACCTAATGTACATGTTTTGCAGAAGAAATGTTTTCGCAAACACTTCTTCTATATCCCTGATTTCAACCGAGGACGGGAATGAAAGGAGAGTTTCTTGTGTCATTGTGTATTTACTGTTTTGTTAGGCTGCAGGCTTTTCATTGTATATGTAAGTTTGGGCAGCAGCTAGTGCATCGTGCTTGTGCCTGCCTCCGAGCAATTTTCCTAGCTGAGTAAAACTGAAAAACAGGAAACGAAAGGATTTTAAAACAAGTAAATGTGAATTTAGACTGAAAGAAGCATCTTCTTTTTGAAAAGTAGATATAACAGGAACACACACATAACCACTTACTATTAGAACTTTTATTTGCTTGAAGAATTTAAGGGCTGTTGCTCCATGTCTGTATCCTTGGTGACCCCTGATGAGTTAGCATTTCATAGAGAGGGACTGTCGGGCTGTTAGGAAACACTCCTTCCCTCCCAAGCATTGTACAGTGCTGTAACGTTTTTCTCCTGAAGAGGAGATTTCAGTGTAATTTCAGTGAACAGTATGGTCTTTGATATCAATAAATAAGCTAATGGCTTTCTTTAAGCACTCTGTGGTAACGAATTTTCTTCTTTTTCTTCTTGACGTTTCTGTGCATCATCTTTGTTAGCTCCCAAGACCCAATAAGCAGTGAACTTTTTCATGCCATCCATGACAATTTTATCTGGATCTGCCCTGGTGGAGAGGATGCTTTGCCTCGGTCCATCCTTGAAGGCAGTTGTTCAGATGTTCTTAATAAATGGTGGTTACAGCTGTAAGTTTGTCTTTGTAGTTTTTCTCTTCGGGATGCGGGTGCTCATTTTTGCACACATTTTCCTTTCCTCCATTTTATATGACTGCCTGTAGATTCCCGTTCCAGTCTTACTGGGGGCATTTCAATGTGGAAGTGCATGTCTGAACCGAATCTCCCCACCATCTCTGTGTGCTGTGCTTTGGTTCGTGTGGTGGAGCAGCCTCAGAGTGCACAAACTGGATTACTTTTGGCTGAAATTAAACCAAGAGATGCGCTCTCACTGCTGATGGGCATTCAGTCCACAGGACCACACTAGGGCTAGTCCACACTAAATCTTTCTGGGATGTGTATAGTGTGGACTTTAGGCCCTCAGCACCAACCCTTCACCCTACAGAAGCCACTGACTTCAATAAGGACAAATTTCTTCTCATTTCAAGGAAACGAAGGTTTCATCCAAAGCATTTTTTTTAAAGCAGCTTTGGGACATGCATACCCAAAGAAGGTAGGAGGAAGGAAGAGTACCGTGTGACACTGAATGTGTCTGGTGTTTTGCAATAGGTGCCCCTGTTGTTACCCATCTCCAGGTCTGACACAGGGGTCCCAGTGAGGATGGTCAGAAGGGCAGTGCTGTGGGGAGAGCCGGCGCACCGTGACCACACTCCCAGGTTCACAATGATAACGTGCTTATATGTTCCCATCCAAAGACTGTCATCACACAGCATGGGATTTCTCCTTTGCTAGCTTCAGGTGCTAGCCGGTCAGGAGGCAGCCCTTACCTGGTAGTTGTTGTGATGGCAGTGATTTTGTGCTCCAATTCTTAGGCAAATATTTCTGGAGATGCTTCATTTCTCACGGATAACAGCACAGGGAGTCTGATATTGCTCCCAGCAAGCCATTTTCCTGTAGCTTCTTTCTCTGATCAGTGGCAAAAAAAATGTTGAAGTCCTACAAAACCCTCTGACAGAATGAAGCCATTTATCTTGTACGAAATCCCTTGGGCTTAGAGCAGGCAGAAATGGGGCTGCTGCTGGACTGGCAGTCCTGTCTCTCTGCCTTATGTGCTTGGTGCAAACAGGAGTAAGTGTACTTGGGATGCATTTTCAAGTTACAACAGAGTATTTTATTCTTTGCCTGGCTGACCACAGACAATGTTGCTGCTGGTGGACTTGCAATACAGCTGTGGCTTAAGAACGTTTTAATCTCAAATGACTACAAATTTCAAATGCCTGATGAGATAAAGTTTATTGATGCAATGTTTAGATGTAGGAGATCTGAGACAGAGGTTTGAAAAGGTTTTCTTGGGGCTATCCAAGATGTTAGTGGCACTGACAAGAGGTGACATGTTCTGGCTGGTAGGGCTCCATTTTAGCCCCCTGCCCTCGCTTCCTCAGGCTGCACGTGCCAGGCGACGCTCACCTCTCACGGAGCTATCAGGGATACGAGATGTGTGATCTGCAGGCTTTTGAGTTTATGGTCTCTCTCTCTCTCGAGAGAGCCTGGCAAAGAGAAGGTCTTGAGGGGATCTTATTGTTGTCTTCAACAATCAAAGGCAGTTATAGAGCAGACTCTTATAGTTATAGGAGTTATAGGAGCCGGGCTCTTCTCAGAGGTGCATGGTAAAAGGCAAGAGATGACAGACACAAGCTACAATAAGAAAAATTCTGCTTGCATATAAGGAATTTTTTCTCATGCTGAGGGTGGGTTAGCACTGCAACAGGCAGAGGGAGGCTGAGGAATCTCCATCCTGGGAAATATTCAAAACCTGGCTGGACGCCCTGGACTCAGTTTGGCATTAGCCTTGGTTAGGCAGGGTTTGGACTAGAAGACCTGCAACAGGTCTCTTCCACACTGAATTATTTTATATTGTGTATCACACAGTTATGTGAGAAAGCAGCCTGCTGTGAGTTTTTTACCTGTATTCTGAGTGTTAAAAGGAAGCAAAAGCCACTCTACATTCATTTCCCAGAATCCTCTATTATGCCACGCAGTGAATTAAAACAAGAGCATGAGTCAGTGACGTGCTCTGCAAGGCTGTTGGACAGACCCTGCTTGTGCTGCCGGACAGCACGTGTGCACGCGCGGGCGCTGGAGGGCAGGAGCCCACCTGGGCAAGCGAGGCTGCCTTCCTGGCAGCACAGCTGCCCAAGGCTAGTGCCTGCGGGTCCCACTGACCCCGCTGAGCTCCCCTTAGGCGCAAGGATCCGTTTTAGCAGCTTCCCAAGGAGAAGCAGGGGCTGAGATATTTCAGGTTTAAAACAAGAGTTGGGCTGAGGAGAGGAGCACGTAACTAAGGCCCTCTTTGGCATGGCCTATCGGAAGGCATTTCTGCGGGTTCAGCAGCTTGGGGCTGGGAGGTGAGGCTGCAGGCACCAGCACTCATCATCGGCAGGTTCCTCCTCTGCAGGGTGGGTGAGGGATCTGCTCCACCTGGAGTCATGAGAAGCAAAGGCCTGGAGATGTCCTGTTGGCTAGAGGGGCTCAGAGGGAAAGCAGAGTCACTCCTTCTCCTTCCTCGGAGGGTTCATTTTGAGAGTCTTCTGCTCTTACTGCTGGAAAATCCAATTAAAATATGTCTGGCTAAACTATCTTCATCGCAAAAGCATAATGAGCTCTTTGCATTTTATGTGTCTCAGCTAATGAGTTCTCTCCGTTTGTACGGAAGCTCTGAAGACAGATTTTTATTATCTTTTTTATTATTATTAAGAAAGGAAAAAAAGCTAGTCTGAGTACAGTACCTCTTAGACATCCTGCCCATGTCAAGGACTGCCAAAGCATGTAGAGTGTGATTACAGCTTCCTATTTCATTGCTGAAGTGGCTCTATAAATAACAGTGTTCAATGAAAATTGCTGGCAGAAGCATTGCTTTTTAAGCATGAAAATGTACAAAAAATCTTGACAACTAGATGCTTCCCCCCCCCCCCCCCCCCCCGCCTCCTAAAGGTTTTATAGGTCCAAAAGGAACAGATTACTGTAAGGATTTTTGAAATGACTTTTTCTACTGTGGTAACCGTTTCTATTTTCCCTGGTTGTTATCAAAGATCTGCAAAGCCAAGATCTAACCCCCAAATTTCTGTTGATACTGACACTGATTTATTTCCTGAGCTGGAAAATTAAGCCCAAATGATTTTGAGATCATGGACTGAAAGGAAATTTGAACAGCCAGACTTTCATAGCATTTGGGGCTCGAGGGGGGACTCTTGACTCCAACTCTCACACTTTTATTGCACATTTATACATCTCAGCCAGTTTTCCAAGCATTGGAGTGAGCAGCGTGCCTCATCTAAGCAGATGTCCCAGTGATAACTCTAGTCAAGAAGATATTGCCAGGCTGCTGTCCTCAGTACTTTGTTTCAGTAGTTAATCAATGTGACAACTTAAAAAAAAAAGTCGTAAAAGCTGTGCTATATTTCCTGTTTGAATTTATCTGGCTTCAGCTTCCAACCATCAGTTCGTGTCATGCCTTGTCCACTAAGTTCAAGAGCCTTACAATACAAGATATTTTCCCTCTGTGAAGGCGGCCTAGTAATTGAGTCATTGCTCCATCTTTTTCTTGAAAAATGGGACAGATTGAACACCTTTGGCCTCTCTTGCAGTAAGGCATTTTTCCAGCCCTTGAATTATTTTCATTGTGTTTTTTCTTTTCCTGGTTTCAGCTGGGATAGAGTTAAATTTCTTCCTAGTGCTGTGTTTTGGATTTAGTATGAGAAGAATGTTGATAACACACTGATGTTTTTAGTTGTTGCTAAAAGTACCCTGCTAGTCAAGGACTTTTCAGCTTCCCATGCTCTGCCAGGTGCACAAGAAGCTGACAGGGAGCATAGCCAGGACAGCTGACCCAAATGGCCAATGGGGTATTCCGTACCATATGATGTCATGCTCAGTATATGAATGGTAGGCATGGTCCAGGAAGTAGCGATCGTTGTTTGGGCATTGCTCAGCAGGTGGTGAGCAATTGCATTGTGCATCACTCATTTTGTATATTCTATCATTATTGTTATTATTATTATTATTATAATTTTCCCTTCCTTTTCTGTTCTATTAAATTGTCTTTATCTCAATCCACAAATTTTACTTTTTTTTTTTCCGATTCTCTCCCCCATCCCACTGTGGGGCAGAGGGGGAGGGGGGGTGAGTGAGCGGCTCTGTGGTTTTTGGCTGCCTGCTGGGTTAAACCACAACATTTCTGCACTGCCTCCCTTCTTCCAAATTCCTTTCCAAAAGGGGAGCCCCAGCACATTTGGGTAACAAATTCTCACATGAAGGGAAAACAACAATCTCAATTCCTACCCACTATTTGGACTTACATCTTCAAGGATTACATTTGTCCTTTCTGCTAATGGTGCAGGAGGTTGTAGGCTTTCTTTGTCTGTTAAATGCTGGAGCATTTTGCAGGGCTACAGCTCCTTGCTGTATAGCTTCATTTTCTGTAAATAGGCTGCATTCCTTGTTCCTAGACCTATTATTTGCATAAGTCTATTTGCAGAGATGCTTGCTGTGAGCGGGCCCAGATGACTGCTTTAAAACCAGTTTATAATCATAAAAAATTCAAATGTCAATGCTGTCCATTAAGCAAAAGATATGTCAGTAATTTTGGGGCATATAACCTTAAGCTAAAGGTGTCTCTATTTTCAAAGCAAAACTTCTCACACCAGTTCCAGCAATACTTGGGCTAAGCAGCTGTTACTGTTTTTCCTTACATCTTGAAAGGAACAAAGTTATGCATTCTTTTACAAATGCTTTACATGTGTTTATCAGTCATTCACAAATTATAGACACCTTTTCCCCTCTTTATGTGAATTGGTTTTGTTTAGCCACTTACTCTCTGCTCTAAAAATCAACCCAGAGGTCCAATGTTTTGGCTTTAATTAAACAGAGGAGAAACTAATTTTTTTTTTTTTGGTAAACAGATTATTCTGCCTCTACCCACAGACTGCTTTAAATCTGAAAAAATGTTTAACGTATTGAATGCAACACATTTCATGAACATTTTCAAAAAAATTGAATGGAATAAACATGACTGTTTTTGGACTTTACTAAGCAATAAATTAGCTGAGCTACAGCTCTGAGCATCAGAGACTTGATTTACTTTCAAATAACTTATATTTAGCTTTAAAATACAGACTACTTGGATGTCAGAGAAAGTTAATAATTTAGAATTTTTTGTTGTTCTGTTAACTCAGATCTATTTCTGCTGTGAATTAACTTTTGTGAACTTTGATAAATGACAAGAAGACTGTTTTATCTAACAATTATCCATAATCTAGCAATTATCTTGTATGAAGCAAAGGAAACAAATGTCTGCAGTTTCATGTGAAATTCAGTATCTTTGAATAACATGTCTCCTGAACTACGATCCATGATTAAATTAAAGACTTTGGGATGCACGAAATTATCTAGTCATTGTCTTCCACTTTCTTATGACTGCTAGGGTGAGATTTCCAAATTGTATCGGGGTAGAGAAAATTCTGTATTCCAGTGAAATTGCTGCGAAGTTTAGATAGGTCAAATTATCTCTTTGAAGATAATAGTACTTATTCCCACCAGCCTAGCATTCATTTACACTGCTTTGACTGTGAGAAAAGGATTTAGAGTAAGTGCAAATGCATCTTGCTCTAGCTTTATGGTAGGGAGAAGAGTCATTAGTGTGAGTGTCAGGCCCAACAGTTTTGTCTCCTTTCCCCTTTTTATTTGTACCTGTGTCCAGCAGTGGGAATAGGGTGTCATCTCCAGAATACAAGGATAGGGACCAAGAGCAGAGTGGAGCCAATTGTCACACTACAAGGTGATAGTTTCTTCCAGCCTCCTGTTGAGCTCTGTGACCTGCAAATTATATTTTTCATGGGCTATTTTTCAATAGGTATTTCTAAAGGGATAGTATGACGATGGCAGGCTAGAGCTAGAGGTGAAACAAACTCATCCAAGCTTTTCAAAAGCTCAGAGCTGGCTGTGCCCATGGACCTGCCTTGACACAAGGTGAGCACGATGCTCATGCATGCTGAGGGCAACTCGCTCGCAGCCAGCGTGCTGCCTGGTACGACAGCCAGAGTCACTGTGGGAAGTTTTCATTTCCATCTGAGCTGTTAGAGGCTAAAAAACTTTGAATGAGAATAAAGAAAGAAAGGGAAAGGTGGGTGCACGTCTCCCTCCCCCCCTCTGTTTAACCATCATGATGTCACATTGATCTGTCAGTCAATGGTGAGTTTTTGATTTTATAAGGCTGTCGTGTCACGTTGGACTTAGCGTTTGAAAGCCAAAAATACTCCAGGGACTGGAGGATCATGTGGCTATTCTTCCAGCCAAGTTTCTCTCAGATCTTTAAGCAGCTGCTTCAGAAACGCATTCTTGCTGCAGACCTTCTGGAGACTTGAAGGGATTCACAGAAGGGCTCGCTAATGACTCTTTTGTGCAGTGAACTTTCTGCCCAGGGACGCACTGTCTTCCGCGAGTGCCAACGAACGTAATCACTCATCAGGGGCGGTTTGTTTAAGATAATCTGAACAGAGAGGCCACCCTCAGTCCCCCTTTCAGGGAAACATACTCAGCTGTACTCTCAGGCGTAGTCAAAACATTATGATGAGCAAAGGCGGTTACTGTTACTACTATAATGTGCTCCCTCAAAATCTCAAAATAATTTACAGCTTTGCTGAATGAAACATTCTGGACAAATGTTATTTAGCAGACAAGGCACGCTTTAGCCCTGAGACAAGCTTAAACAGGTAGTAAATCAGGGAACAGAAATCCTGTCTCTTGGTGGCAGCTGCTAAGCTGTGGCTTCACCCCCTCCTCTTAAATGCTTAAAGCAATCCCCGGTTGCTGGAACATTTACATTGCTTAATCAGTTTGGAGATTTTCTTGCTCTTCCTTTTTGTTGTGGTAGGAAAGCTCTGTTTCTGTGCTATATTTGAAATATCTTCTTCCCAGGGATACCTAAACAAAATTATTCATAATCACATTCCCACCAACATGAAAACAGCATCTACCATGGGTGAGGGAGGAGGGAACACTGTGGTCTCCAGGGGGGCAGTGCCAGAAATGCATCAGCCGCAGCATTGCTATTCATAGAGCTCCTCTTCCGCTGTGGATTGGGGCTGGTCTGGTGTCCTTCCCTTCCCGCCTTTCCTCTGCCCGTGCCCATGGAGCCGACTTGCCAGCATGGTGGTTGCAGCCTTTCTGTGTGATTTTGACCTTCTGGCCCGGAGGTTGCATAGTTCAGCCTTCCCTTGGAGTCACGGATTTGGGCAACTTCTACTTGTAACCAAATCTCTCTCACAAGCTAAGCATTTCAAGCCTGTTTTACGTCTTTGAAGGGCTCAGTCCAAAGCCAAGTGAAGTCAGTGGAAGGACTCTCACTAGTCTCGGTGCATTTTGGATAAAGCCCCGAGGCGAGGCTCACATTCCATACATTTTAGCTTGGATTTGGATTTTCGTAAGCTTTAACACTGCAGAAAGCTGCCAGCTTCACAAATCTACATCTCATAGAGTGGGCTTTCAGCCTCTTGGTTTTGTAAGACTGCTTTCAAGCTGAGCGAGAAGTTAATGGATTTGTCAGGTCTATAACATGAACCAGTGGCATCAACAGCACAGAAACAACAGTTTTCATTGAAGGTGCTGTGTTTCCTTTTAGTGCATGATCATTTCCATCTAAGAAGTATGAATGTACTTAATAGCAGGCTCATTTGCAATGTGAGGCAGGTAAAAAGCTGTGTACAGCAGTAGGGCGCTAATGGAGTGCCCAAATCCAGAAAAGAAAGTTCTAAATATGTCTGTTTTCATTTTCACCCTTGCTTGCTCAGTGTAGGCTCGGTCAGTTTTTTAATTCATACCAGAGCAGGTTATTAGAATAGCACTGAAATTTCTAATCCAAACTGAGGCTTATTAGCTCAATCAGGTCTGACCCCGTCCCAGCTAAAATCAAAGTGAAACTCTGATAGGAACAGAATCAAATGCCTTCGGCTGTCTGAAAAGAAGAATAAGTATGAACGATGCCTGAAATCAGTACAGCTATGTCCATTTACAGGGTCACTGTCTGGCTCCTGGAATGCTTTGCTGTTTGCCATGACTGTCTCAGAAAAGTATTGGTTTTGCATTCATTGCTTTGTAAAACAGGAAATAGTTTTGTCCTATGGTGATGATTAATTTCTGAATATAGCCATGAAAACAGTTAGTACAGAAAGGAAACAATTCTTTATATAAATAAAAATAATAATAATAATAAAATTATAAATAAATAAATTATTAATAAATTAATTATTATTTAAAATAATAATTTTTAAAAAGTAAACAAAAACTCCAACTTCTTTGAGCATTGAATATAGAAATGGATCTGTACAAAATACTTAACTAGCTCCTTTAATGTCCCCTCTTTGGTTTAATTGTCTTGGATATATTATGGCCAGTGTCAACAAATCATGTAGCGGTTATTTTTACCTGCAGTGAAGCAAAAACTCCAGCCATATTAGCAGGCTATGAAAAATTTACATTCATTTTTAAAAGTATAATCATACGTAGTACGCTGCTATGTTTGCCAGTTGAAATAATTGCTGCACCAAAGGGCATTTCACAAACCAAATTCCAGCCTGATAATACTAGGACAAAAAGACCAGCTAAAAACTGCAAGTCTATCTCACTGCTATCTCCGTTCACACTTGGGTCCTGTAGGAAAAAAATCTATTTTATTCTGCTTTGCTGCATGTTTGGAATAAAGGAGAAACCAGCAATACCCTGAACTCTGCTCCTCTGCACCTGTTGGCATTATCTTTTTCCGTGGTACAGCTGCCAAGGCATATGGAGGCTCTGATTCCTTTGTGCAAAGAGACTCCTTATCATCATCTTTTCTATGAAGTAAATTTAGGCTAACAGTGGACAGGAGAAATGTGACGCTTATTGCGTATCAGGATTCTAGCTGCTGCAGTAATTTCAAGCACCTGCAGTTTATCAAGTTAGACATAAGAATGATTTACACTGTGGGAATAACAATCATCTAGATATGTCATCTGGGGAGCAATAACACATTTATTTCTGCACTTTGTTTTAGGGAGCTTGGTGTTCAGCTTGAGAGTCTGTAGAATAATCTGTTAAGAACTTGTAACATTTATTAGTGAGAGTATGGGCATAAAACTAATAAAAAACCAACCTCTGATATTGGTGTTCCTTTTCCACTTGGCAACCTACATTGTCTTTTTTTCTGAAGCAGAGCTGAAACTAGCCAGGCTTATTTCAACGATTTCAAAATATATTGCCAATTAATCAACCGCTTCCTATTGTCTTGCTCATTACTAAAAAAGGAAGTTATAAAGACCTTTATACGCACCAAGTAACAGAATAGATCACCACTGTATACTTAGTCTGACATGTCTGAAGGATAAAGAACCCAAAATAAAAATAACAACACCACCAATCTCTAATAATCAATAAAAAACCATTGGAGCACATTAAAGGTTTCAGAATACTCTTTCCTAACCCCCTTTCCTGCCTGGGTTGTTGTCATCCTGTGCTGCCTTTGTTTGCAGAAGCTGGGGAGACCCAGGACCCTCGCAGGGGCTGCAGGGCTGGGCGTTTCTTGCCTGTCTGTACCTTGAGACCTCAGCAGTTACCCACAGAAGTGCTTCACCAGGATCTGAGAACGTGAAATCTCATTGCTTTCCCATGACCATGTAATGATGGGTTATGAAAGTACAATAGAGAAGTACCAAGCTCTCAAAAGTCCTCTAGCAAGGCTGGAGTTTTACTCATCAGCGTGAATAATTTCATGTTCTTGCACAGAGGTGCCATAAAAGGCCTTAGGCATCTCAGCAGGCCGTTTAGCTTTCTTAAGACATGGTATTTGCTGTTGATCTCAGTTTTAAGAGAATGCAGAAACATTAACTTTACGGCATAAAAAGCAACTCGCATAGCTTAAGGAGAGAAGAAAAGCCTCTCTGGGTTTACACTTGGGTCATGACAGGAAGGAGGCTGTTTTTTCCTTTCAAACCTGCCTGGTTTCTCAGCATCTCTTCATCAGAGCAAGCTGCATATGCTGAATGGTCTCCAGTTACATTTTGCAAGTCTCTTTTAGGGTCTCTCTGTTTTTTTCCCAAAGTAAGAACTAAATCCAAAAAAGTCTATTTCAAAGTTACACCATTTTCCTTCTTCTGATACAGCCTACTTCTAACACAGCCCCCTGAATCTCCAGGCTCCTAAACTTAGATAGTATATAGCTGCTTAGTACTTAGGTGCTTTTCTCTCCTGTTTGTCTAAGATGTGGGCACCATTTTGGTTCCAGTGAGGGTGCCTCACAGGCTCTGTGCACAGACGACGCAACTATCATGCTTGAGTAGCGTTGGCTGAATACGCTGTTCAGTGGCTTGTTGTGTTAATATCGACGTTCACCCTCCCTCCCCCTTTACTTGCTCAGCTTACCAGCGAGAAATCTATTTCACCGTATGCACTGGTTCAGTGATGTGACAGCATGAAGTAAGTCTTCAAATGGCCAAACCCCAGAGTTGGTCCCAGTAACGGTAGGGCATTACTTGGTGCAAAGGTTTCATGTTCCCAGTGACTCCAGTCCCTGATGCTAAGCTAGTGACATTTGCTGGAAATAAGCTGAGGCATCTCTGCAGTACACATCTCCCTCAGCCCCAGGTCCCTTGGTAGTCAGCGGGAGGTACAAGCACTTTCAGAGCATGGTGCATTGACCCTGTCTCGGGGGTCCACTGTAGCATAAGCTGGATGGGGGTCTGGTGGGCAGTGCCTGTCTCCCTGAGTGGGCTCTACGGGGACCTAGGACATATAGGCAGTGGTGGTGATAGTGGGGCTAACCTTACAATGTATTGCAACTTAGTTATCTCTATCTGATTACACATTTTGAAAGTCTGCCTATTCATTTGAATGGGCTTTGGATTGACCTTTTTGACAGATGCAATAAGAAGGGAAAAAGGAAATTACTGTTTTATCTGGATGTTTTCTTTTTTGGGTAGCTGGCCTGTTTGATTATCACTATGCCTGCAGTGCTCCCTGCTCCTAATGACCAAGCTGATAGCTCTTATATTTTTCCTGCAGCATTCTTACATTCTTCTTTCAGCAAATGCTCCTTCTAAAAGGCTTCCCAAACCAAATCTTTAGACTACGTAGTGAGCAAGAGCAGGGCATTGGCACACAGACGTTCAGAGACAGAGTTTTTCTTTAAAAAGATCCTAATTTATGGGAATCTTTTGTATAGGGTAATGCGTACAGGGGGAACTGAATCTCTCGAACAGGATGATCACTTACTGCCTGGATGACGATGGGAGCCTCTGTGTCAATGCCATCTTCAGTTGAACTGGATGAGACTCCCTAAGCTGTTTTTTTTTCTGGCAAATTCTTGAAATCCTGTTGACCCGACGGCTGTAGCCTGTGCATGACCCACTGCTACTGATTACCTTACGGTACCTACAAACCACTTCCTATCTCAGCTGTGTAGGACTGCCCTGTCCGACCATTCCCGCCTGTGCAGAAACAGTTTCTGCTGACTGATGACAGATGTTTCGTCCACGTACAATTAGGTGAACGCTGCAGCAGGAACTGGCGGGGGAGACCCGGCGATGGCCAGCGCCTGCTCCCGGCAGCTGCCCCGCACGCCCTCACCGCACAGCGTGTGGTACCCACTCGTTCCGTGCGCGGCCGCGGCGGCCGGGGGGCGCGGACCCGCCTGTGACACCCGGCTTTAAAACCGGGCTCTCCTGTAAGTGTTTTTTTTTTCCCGGGGAAAACCCGTTTCTGGCCGGCGGTCAGGCTGCCAGCAGGGGTCAGCCTGTGCCCGCCTATGCGGCTGCCGGGGCCGGGGCCGGTGGGCACCGGCTGCGGCCGCTTTGAGCGAATACCCGAGGCTGCCGGCGGCACTACAACTCTTTTGCTGGTGTTTAGGGCTGCCCCGCGGAACTACCCCGAGAGCGTCCCAGAAACGGCGGAGTCCTGCTGTCACAGCTCTGGGCGGCTGAGCGTCACGCGTGAAGTCTCTCCTGCCGGGCACAGGCGCTGAGATGGGACCCAGGAAAGGCACGCGCTTCATTAAGTGTTTTGCTGGCAGGATGGTTTTTAAGTGTTGCCACATTGTGTCAGCACTATTTTTTCTCTGTGTTACATCTGCACTGGCGTGCTTACTTGCCATACTCACTTCTCAGAGCCTTTTCTTACTCAGTGCAGCCTGACGGTTTTGTGCTTTCTTGGGATGCAATTAAACAGTACTTTTTCTTTCCACAAGGACGTCCCTCCTGGGCTGGTTGCTTTTGCTCCTGTGCTGTGGTTTGCTGCTCAGATAGTTGCATTGATGCAACCGTCTGTGGTGCTGCACTTTAAAAAGGAAAATAACACAAAGTTTTTTTCCTTTTGCCAGTGGCCTGCAGGTGGTTTCTCCACCTTACTTTTCTTTTGTCTCATGACCTATAAATGGTCTCCCCTATTAAGCTGTTTGCATCATGTCTGTACAATAGGCTTGTCCCCTGAGCAGCCTTCCCCATCATGACCATGGTCATCGTGACCAGCCCTGAACTTCCTCCATGCACCCTGTCACCAGCTATGTCAAGTGTAAGGTCCTGCACCTGGGTCGGGGCAATCCCAAACATGGATACAGGCTGGGCGATGAGTCGATTGAGAGCAGCCCTGTGGAGAAGGACTTGGGGGTACTGGTGGATGAAAAACTGAATGTGAGCCTGCAATGCGCACTTGCAGCCCAGAAGGCCAACCGTATCCTGGGCTGCATCAAAAGCAGCGTGGCCAGCAGGTTGAGGGACGTGATTCTCCCCCTCTACTCTGCTCTTGTGAGACCCCACCCGGAGTACTGCGTCCAACTCTGGGGCCCCCAGTATAAGAAGGATATGGACCTGTTGGAGCGGGTCCAGAGGAGGGCCATGAAGATGGTCAGGGGGATGGAACACCTCTCCTGTGAAGAAAGGCTGAGAGAGTTGGGGTTGTTCAGCCTGGAGAAGAGAAGGCTCCAGGGAGACCTTATTGCAGCCTTCCAGTACTTAAAGGGGGGCCTACAGGAAAGATGGGGAGGGACTCTTTATCAGGGAGTGTAGTGATAGGACAAGGGGTAACGGTTTTAAACTGAGAGGGTAGGTTTAGATTAGATATTAGGAAGAAATTCTTTACTGTGAGGGTGGTGAGGCACTGGAACAGGTTTCCCAGAGAAGTTGTGGATGCCCCATCACTGGAAGTGTTCAAGGCCACCTTGGATGAGGCTTTGAGCAACCTGGTCTAGTGGAAGGTGTCCATGTCTGTGGCAGGGGAGGTGGAACTAGATGATCTTTAAGGACCCTTCCAACCCAAACCATTCTATGATTCTATGCCCAAACCCCTCACAGCTTCCCTTACCGCTCCCCCCCAGTGCAGACCTCCCACTTACTCATTCTGACTCTCCGGCCCAATTTGCCCCTTCTCTTCCCTTCCCCTCTGAGGACTTTCTAGCCCAGCCACCACCTCAGTGCAGTGAGGGACCTCCTCCCTGCAAGGCCTCCGCTTCCATATCTCCCCTGAGCTCTGCGGGTGCCTAGCGAACGCCAGTCCCCAGGAGGCAAGGCCATGTCTCCAGGCCCAGCAGCTGCTGGATTGCAGCAGCACCACCTGGGCATAGAGGAGACTGGGGACTCCACCATTTGTAGAGGCCAGGTTTTGGCTCAGCACAGCAGGGTTTTTCCTGTGTCCTGTTAAGCTTGTAGTACTGAGGTGAAGCTGTGGTGCTGGATCCCCATCAGCCCTGTTGAGGTCTGTGAGCAGTGGGGGAGACAAGCAAACCAGGCACTAACAAAGTCAAGGTCTTGTGTGCACACCATGGGCTGCTGCCCTAACACAGCTGTGGGGTCTGAGCAGCTAGGTCTGAGCAGCAGGATCAGGGCAGCAAGGTCCGAGCAGTGGGGTCCAAGCGGCAGGGTCTGAGCAGCAAGGTGTCAGAGCTCTTGCTGAGCTGGGAAGTCAGTAATAGCTGTGCTCCAGCATGGGCTGCCTCCCTTCTTGCAGCGTAGCCAAGAAGCCACCAAAGGGGCGGCAGAGACCGTCTTGCCCTGAGGTTTAGGGGCTTCTGCTAAACTCCTGCGAGGTGCTGCGGCTGCAGCCCTTCCTCACTTTCCTGGACACAAGCGCCTATCCCAGATTGACAATATAAAACGTGAGGTCGCGGCAAACGGCTCCATGCTGCTGCACCTCCAGCAGAACTGGCCATGTAGTATGTGGATTAGGAAAGCACGTTGCTCTCAGGCAATGTTCTCCCTCCTCTTGACTAAGGAAATGCAGCAACTTGTTGGAAGCTGTGAAGTTCTGCCAGTTCGTAATTGTGGTATTTTACACACTTTACAACCTGACAAGAGAGAATATAAGGTATCTGGGCTTTAATGTTTTGTTGTGTCTGAGAGCCACCACCTGGGAACAGCTCTCATGGGAACAATTTGAAACAATTTCATAGAATCATAGAATCATAGAATCATACAGGTTGGAAAAGACCTCTAAGATCATCGTGTCCAACCGTCAACCCAACACCACCATGCCCACTACACCATGTCCCTAAGGGCCTCATCTACACGTCTTTTAAATACCTCCAGGGATGGTGACTCCACCACTTCCCTGGGCAGCCTGGTCCAAGGCCTGACCACTCTTTCAGTAAAGAAATTTTTCCTAATGTTCAATCTAAACCTCCCTTGACGCAACTTGAGGCCATTTCCTCTTGTCCTATCGCTAGTTACTTGGCAGAAGAGACCAGCACCCACCTCGCTACAACCTCCTTCCAGGTAGTTGTAGAGCGCGATGAGGTCTCCCCTCAGCCTCCTCTTCTCCAGGCTAAACAATCCCAGTTCCCTCAGCCGCTCCTCATAAGACTTGTGCTCCAGGCCCTTCACCAGCTTTGTTGCCCTTCTCTGGACACGCTCCAGCACCTCAATCTCCTTCCTGTAGTGAGGGCCCCAAAACTGAACACAGTATTCGAGGTGCAGCCTCACCAGTGCTGAGTACAGGGGCACGATCACCTCCCTGCTCCTGCTGGCCACACTATTTCTGATACAGGCCAGGATGCCATTGGCCTTCTTGGCCACCTGGGCACACTGCTGGCTCATGTTCAGCCGGCTGTCAACCAGCACCCCCAGGTCCTTTTCCTCTGGGCAGCTTTCCAGCCACTCTTCCCCAAGCCTGTAGCGTTGCCTGGGGTTGTTGTGGCCGAAGTGCAGGACCCGGCACTTGGCCTTGTTGAACCTCATACAGTTGGCCTCGGCCCATCGATCCGGCCTGTCCAGGTCCCTCTGCAGAGCCTTCCTACCCTCCAGCAGATCAACACTCCCGCCCAACTTGGTGTCGTCTGCAAACTTACTGAGGGAGCACTCGATCCCCTCGTCCAGATCATTGATGAAGATATTGAACAGGACCGGCCCCAGTACTGAGCCCTGGGGAACACCGCTCGTGACCGGCCGCCAACTGGATTTAACTCCGTTCACCACAACTCTCTGGGCTTGGGCAGGCCAATGGAGACAAAGCTTCTTATAACCCATCACCCTGCTTCCACCCACCAAATAGCCCTCCCTGCAGCCCCGGACCAAGAATTCATGGAGAACATAAGTAAGGAGTCTTACTCATCTTAGACAGGACCCTCAGGCAGTCTTATTTGTACGGTTGGTGCATAATGAAAAAGGTTTATCCACATCATTCCTCTTGCCATGGGCGGCAAGAAAAGATGACCCCAAAAACCATGGAAGAGTCAGTAGTGACAATCTGCTGTGGCCTGCCCTGCAGCCCCACTCTGCACACCATGCTCTGCTGTCTTCCCACTCGGTCATGCAAGGGAGGGCTGCTCTGTGCAGCGTTATTCTATGCAATCCCTAACACCGCCCTATGGGATAATGGGGATCCTATATGTAGGATAGGCAGGGGTTTTGTGGAAAACCCTGGAACATACTGTGACATCCTGGATGTCAAAGTAATTTGTAAACCCTGTATGCCCAAACCAGTCTTACCTCCTTCCTACAGCTAGAAACACTTTCTATTTATAAGAGAAAACACACCAATTAAGAAATACTGAGAATGCTTGCTTGCACACCACAGCATTAGATGCCCCAGTACCTTTCCTTTACTCAGAATAAATAAATATAAATGTGTGTTTTGGCAGTGATAGTGTGGGAGCATGTGTGTGTCTGTGGTGCCTTGTGTTTAGATTGCAGCTCTAGGGATAGGTTTTCAGCTGAGTTTCCATCTACCAGTCCTGGGAATGGTTCTCCCCTGTTCCCAGGACGGCAGGGTCAGGTACACGTGCGGCAATGGCCATGCAAGGACAAGCCTGCGATGGGAGGATTTCTGAGATGTAGTGCTGAAGCCCTGCTCTGTTTCTCCGGGCCACAGGCTAATAACGACTCTCCTCCCTGCTGCTGAGGCCATTTCAAGGTGTCTTTGCCACAGAAGGCCAGTACTACATCTCCTGTCTAATTTGTGGGGAAGCTGTCAGGATATGCATATCTGGAGGGAGATGCATATATAGAAAGGTGCCTAGGTGGCACGTCTGCCTGGGTGTATTCTGTCAGTGCGAGGCTGTGGGAGGTTCCTCACGGCAGCTCGTACCCGTGGTCTCTGCAGTGCTCCTGGCACAGGGGCACACTGAGAGAAGAGTCAGAGTGGGAGACAAGTTTATTTAGTCTCAGATGCTATAGAGAGACTTCTCAGGCAGGCGAGATTTGGCTTGAAATTTCCTTTGGAGAGAGGCTTCCTGGCAGATGCAAGCTCTGGGGGCTGAGCGTGAGTGTTGCTTGAAGAGCATGTTCTCCTTCCCCCAGCAGCACCGCACCCTCCCTCTTCAGCTAGTTATTTTTTAGAATTTGGGTTTCTGCCTGATAATGGGAAGGTGACTTAGTGCAGAGATAATGTTTTTTCCAGTCTTGGTGGGAGAAAGGCTTTGATGGATAATAAGATGCACAAGACAGGAAACATCATACTATTTATGGATACTTCCTGGAGCAGATGTGATGTTTTATAGCCTCATGGCTAAGATTAAATTCTGCTTCATTTTTGATTGCAAAAATACTATGTTGTGCTTATTGATACTCAGGAAAATAATGTTTTAAATGATGATGTATTACCAGCTACATCATTTGCCTCCAGCATTTTGTTTTGCAACCAAAAAGCAGGCTATACAAAGCCTCTTAAATAAAATAACCTAGCCTCTTGATCTTATTAGCACCTGAAAAGTTGAAGAAAAAATGAATTCTGTACTAGTACTTTAAAAGTAGATGTTCTACTGCTTGGATTGGGATGAAAGGGATGAAAAAGGATAACAAACATGGCTTAAATACTGTATTAGCCCTTTTATAGTCAAACTCCAGTTAGGTGGTTGCTGGATCAATTTCTATCTGTGGCTTAAAAACCCTTGCTGGTGCATGGCGCCAGAGAGATGAACCCAAAAGGAACTTTCCTTGGCTAAAATCTCTTCTCACCTTCATATGATAACATCTCACCTATGTCTTGTTGCTGATGGAGGCGTTGCAAGGTAAGAAAAAGGAAGAAGAAATAAAAGCAAAGCAAAGTTCTGTAACTACAGAGAAATGTGATAATTTGAGAATTTCTTGAATGCTAAATGCACCGATGTCTTAGAAGCTTAGATACCATGGTGATAGTTGCCTTAGCAATGTTTTAGTTACGTAGGGAATCACAATCAAACCTGTCTCTTGTGGCAAAATGATGCTGTATTATTTTATTTTTTTGCAAATCTTTTGTGAGTGTGCAATAACGTGGTTTATGGTTTTGTATCTAGGCATCAGCTTTTCTCTCAAGCTTCTTGTCATTGGCATTCTTCAATTTTTTCACTGACGTTAATTCTGAAAATTAATGTCTTTCATGCCAAGGCTTTGTACATATGAAAGCCTGACTAATTTAGTCCTTACTCACCTCAAGATAAAAAATTCCCACTTTTGGGGTGAGACAGGATCAATTTTAGAGGTCATGTTCAGGTTCTCATCTTTTAAAAACGAGTACATCCTGAGTTGCTGTAGGTTTACTGCTCATGTTTCCACAGCCTGACATAATTTAAAAATCTATGTATTTTCACAGCAGGCGCTCAGACAAACCAAATGTGGTGAAAAATGGTATAAATGGGCAGATATCTCAATTATGATTTACAGGGTGTCTTAATAAAGCCAACATGCAAACATATAAAGTGAGATTGAAGACAAGAGCAATTATCTTTTCCATTTGGAGTTGGAAGTATTTGCATTTCAAAATCATCTATTAGGAGGGAAGGCAGGTTGAGATTTTAGCACAGGCAAAACTGGCTGCCTGGTAGGGCAGCACGCTATCAGAGGTGACAAGAAGGTGTTGGTGGGGCAGTGGTGACCCCCCGCATGGTGTGCGTTGGCCCTCACAATACCTTCAGCCTCAGATCCCACAGTGCAGGGGTGGCAAGCTTGGCTTTCCAGGACTCTCCCTCAGGATTTTGCCTTGCATTACCAAAATTCAGGGCTTTCCAGGCTATGGACAAGCCCTGGATCAGCTCAGTGACAGTGTCTTTGGTATGACATCAGCCATGCTTGTGCTCCTTACACCAGGTGACGATAGGGCTTGTCCATTTAGGAAAATATCTGGGGGAGAGGTATTATCCATTGAAAATTGAAGTATCTTCAGTGTTTGTTGATGTATGCCAACCATGTTCAAAAATGGGAGCCCTATGAAGCCAATAGCTGACACCTTTCTTTCAATAATTCATCACACTCTCCCTACCTTCCTTTTCTTTTTTCTGCCTTTCAAGAAAACCAGGAAAGAACAAGTAAGCAAAGGCTTATTTATGCTGATGTTTTCCAGGCTGCTAATCATAGACTTATAGAGTAGCTCAGGTTGGAAGGGACGTCAAAAGACCAACTGGTCCAACCTTTCATGGGAAAAGGTGCCTAGATGACGTTATCTATCACCCTGTTCGGTTACGTCTTGAAAACCTGTGGTGATGGGGACTGTTCTCACTGTAAAAAATGTCTGTCTTATACTGTGATGAAACCTCTCCTGGTGCAACTTGTACCCATTGCCCCTTGTCTTCTCCATGTGGCTTCTTGTGAAGAGAGAGCCTGCGTCCTTTCTGTAGGCCTCCTTTAAGTACTGGGATACTATGATGAGGTCATCCCTGAGCCTTCTCTTCTCCAGGGAGAAAAGACCTAACTCCTTCAGTCTTTCCTCACAGGGCAGGTTCTCCAGCCCTTTGATCATCTTCATAGCCCTCCTTTGGACTCCCTCCAGTCTGTCCACATCTTTTTTAATTGTGGGGACCAGGACTAGACACAGTACTCCAGCTACTGTGTAATGATGGGAAGAGTCAAGTTAGTCAATCTACTTGTAAGGACAGGTGAAGAACACTAGGATATGAGACCTAAGGGCATTAGGAATAGAAAGAAAAATAAATGCAGGACTGGAGAAGGAAATGCCACCTGGGGAAATTCTGATTTAGATTTGGCTGGCAAGCCTGCCTTTGCTTGGAGTCAAGATCTGCATTTGTGGTGACTTGTATGTTCAGTCTTTTCTTTCAGGATCCTCTGTTCCTGTGCTGGTTTTGGCTGGGATAGAGTTAATTTTCTTCACAGTAGCTAGTATGGGGCTATGTTTTGGATTTGTGCTGGAAACAGTGTTGATAACACAGGGATGTTTTCATTACTGCTGAGCAGTGCTTACACAGAGTCAAGGCCTTTTCTGCCTCTCACCCCACCCCACCAGCGAGGAGGCTGGGGGTGCACAAGGAGCTGGGAAGGGACACAGCTGTTCTGCGCCCAACTGACCAAAGGGATATCCCACACCATATGACATCATGCTCAGCATATAACGCTGGGGGAAGAAGAAGGAAGGGGGGACATTCGGAGTGATGGTGTTTGTCTTCCCAAGTAACCGTTACGCATGATGGAGCCCTGCTTTCCTGGAGGTGGCTGAACACCTGCCTGCCCATGGGAAGGAGTGAATGAATTCCTTGTTTTGCTTTGCTTGTGTGTGTGGTTTTTGCTTTACCTATGAAACTGTCTTTATCTCAACCCATGAGTTTTCTCACTTTTACTCTTCTGATTCTCTCCCCCATCCCACCGGGGTGGGAGTAAGCGAGTAGCTGGGTGGTGCTTAGTTGCTGGCTGGGGTTAAACCACGACAGTCCCCTTCTAGCCTGCAAGGCCATGAGAGCTCAAAGCTGCACAAAATCATCATTAGCTTTTCGTTATTTCTGTTTCTAGTGATTTCTCCTGCTGCGACCGAAGCAGACCCTATTTCCTATTGCTGTGCTATTTTTGCCCCACAGCCCTGCAGGTCTACCAGCGTGTCCTGTGCTGAGGGCTCTGCAGGGAGGAGAAGGTATGCGTTCCAAACAGGCTGCTCTCCCCCGCTGTGGGGATGTTGGAGGCTGACGGGCCCATTTCCTGAGCTCGTGCTGTCCTCTGTGGTGGCTTTGGCACTTTACACTGAAATATTCCTGTGATTAGACTCCACAGCGTGCGTTTAAGACAGGCTGATCTTTAACTCAGTCTTCATGTCTGATTTGTGCACTTTGTGGGATTCTGAAGTGTTTTTTATAACTTATCACGCTGAATTTTAATGATGGGAGTATAAAAGCTTTTTGACTGTTATGCACTAAGTTTTATTATAATCACCATTAATAATCATATAATAGAACCTAATTTTCATCAAGGTTTGATTCACATTTCACAAATGCCGCTGGCAACTGCTGAAATGGCACGTTGTCTTCATATAATTCGAGTACCTGTTCTACTTAATGAGGGGCCATCAGCTGTGGCAGAGTTTCAGGCCGACTGTGGCTTTCCGAGGGAACCCGTGGGCTGGGAGGAGAGAGGTGGCTTTGGCGGGGCTGCTGCCACCACAGCCACCGGAGAAAAGTCATGTCGTGGTGGTGAAACAGTGCTGTTATAAGCCGGAAAGATATTCTGCACCAGCGGCTCTTGCGCCTCCGATGTGGAGATGATTTTGGCTTATACTGTGGGATAGGCCAGTGCAAGTTTCTGGGAAATTTATGGGAGACAATCATGGTAGACATGGAAAAAGTAGAAAAGCCATCTCTCTATGTATTTCAATGATTTTTATAATGGCTAATTTTGAAGATGCAGAGAGGTTTAAAATGCTGGAATTATTCCTAGTGGAAATAAACCAACAAAAGAAATATCCAAATGTGCACAAAAAATCTTCTGCTTGGCATTTTTAACATGCTTGTACTGAAGTAAGCATTGATTCAATTCAATTTAGTCCTAATATATTTGTTTTCACTTTCTTTAGGAGAACACCCCCCAGGGACAGATGTACTTGGATAACAAAGATGACAGTACGATTTCCAGACAACAAGAGATGGATCTGAATCAGACATCTTTACATCAAACCAGTTTATCTGCAAAGGTGGCAGCCAAACCAGTGACCAGAAGTTGCAATGAACTGTGGCTGTTAAAAGAGCATCATGGCATGGTAGCGAGCCTTGGAGAGCCACAGACGCCGTGTGAAAAACCAGCAATAGGGGAGGATGGCTGCGTTGCTCTGGGGAAGGATTTCACTTCTGTCCCCATGCAGGGAAGGTAAAGAATAAGAACAAACAGAATATTTTTTCTCCTAATCCAAATTAATTTTTATTTCCTTGCAGAGCAGATACATATGTTCATTAAGTGAATGTTGTTTCTCTGACATAGAGAACAGGAAGCTTAAAGTGACATCAGAGCTGTCTTAAAAAGAGCCATGGCGGGATCGTGGATCACCGGATTTCTGAATTAATCTCAGCTTTAATAGCAGCGATGGGCCAATTTTGCTGTGTTTTCAAGATCAGACATGTGGCTTTTCTTCCTTACTTGGTGTCACCAAGTGGCATAAAACTCACAGAGATAAAGCAGTTTTCATGTTCCACCCCTCACCTCTTTCGGAAAAAATGTATCGTAAGGCCATAAACTGAATCACTACAGCTAAGACTGGGAACACTAAAATGGCACTAATGACACAACTGTGACAGCTGACACACCACATATCAAGTGTACAAGGAGTGTGTGCTCCTTGTATATCCTCTCCTGCAACAGGAAAGGTGCAGGTTTGGGGGCGGGGGTTGCGACAGATACAACATCAGCATTCTATTGCTAAGTGTTTAGAAATATTTGATAGACACAAAATATTGCAGGTGGCTTTTTAAACCTTTCTTGTTCACATGTTCACTTTGTTAAACCCCTTTGGTAGCAGGATGGAGCAAGCTTTGCACCAGCAGCAACCACAGAGTGTGGAAGGCAGCCGGGGTGGACTGTCAACCTTTTTGGGTAGTTTTTGAGAATTTGTAGATATGACTTGACAGGGCCTAAAGTGAGAGCAATGCTGTACTTAATCTGAGCTCCTGCAGAGCGCAGGCCTTGAAATGCTGCCTGGGAAAGTCGGCATCGAGCAAGATGGTTTACACTGCAGTGGTGAAGTAGAGTGCCAGCACAATTTCCAGAATGTGACGCTGGATACTCTTGCTGCACTGCTACAAGCAGGAAAAAACATGGTAGATTTCAAAGCAGTTTAATGTTTAAATCAGATTATTTTTAAAAATTAATTAAAATTAAATAAACATAAAAATACAATTTATTTAATTACTTAATTAAAGTGTAATGCAGATCAGAATCCTGGGTAAGTCTTACCTGTAGTCAGCTAGACTTGTCATCCGAAGAACAAAATTTTCTTTTTATTTCTCTCCCTCCCTCCTGTTTGTGCGCTTCTTCACAGCTGTTCAGATAGGGTGGGAGGTGCAGTCCCAGAGGCTCCTCACAGTGCTGGGCATGGTGGTTACCTCTCTGAATTGCTGAGGTCTGTCCTGTGCCCCTGCATCTCATTTAGAAGGAAATCTGCTTATACTGGGAGCAAAGGATGTTTGGGTCATTTTGGTAAGTTCCCTGATCTGGGCAAGGGGGAACCCTGCTGGTTGGGTGAGCTTTGCTGCACCCCTTACTTACCTACAGTGTGTGTGTCCTATAAGTCTACAGCAAAGCAAGTCAAGGTTTTATATGCATCCAAAAGTATTTCCATCAGAATGAGAACTGGAAATCATTGTACCTATGTTTTCCAAATATTAAAAAAATAATGAAATTGACAGCTTGACCACAAAAGCCATATAAATCCTTTAGAAGTGATTTTTGGAGTATTTGAGGATTTGTTGTGTTAACTAAAAGTTTTACCAACAGAATCAAATCTTGTAAAAGTTCTTCAGTTCAGCATGTGGTGGGGGTGAGTTAATGTCATCTTGTTTTGAAAGAGCATGGTAAGTGCAATGTATATGAGAGGATGAGAAGCAGGCAGGGGAAGGGAAGGACTGAGTCCATCTGGAGATAAGGATTTTCTTTTGCGAATTCACATATATGTCTTGCTACAGGTGTGTTTACCAGTGCTATTTACTAGCCTGCTAACGATCCTGGTACAGGAACAAAACCCATGATTGTGTTCTTATGGACCAGCTCTCACCCTTCTGGCTAAACATCTTCCTGTTATTTTCCAATGGGTGATAGGAATTTGTGTACCGGTGATACGCAACTTACTGTGAACCTATGAACCACAGTTTGGAAATCATGGTCACAGGTGCCAGAGACCAAAAATACTAAATCATGGGTGAGCCCACCTTCCTGCAAGTGCAGGCAGTAGCTCCAGGTCTTTTGATAACACCATTTTCCTGTTGAGGAAACTGTAGTCACTGTGCGTGATTTAGAAATAGATGTACAATTAAAGAGCCATCCCCATGTTCCCTTACAGACAAATGTATATCTAATCTTCTATAGTAATATATTAGGGCGCAGGAAAGGATCTCATGAAATTTATCCTTCTTGATCTTTACCTCTCTTGCTCCTCCAATATTGATTTTTTTCGCGCGGAGATGAATCTTATCTGGCTCTTCTTAGCATATATTTTAGCCAATGTACTTTAGGTGCACTTAAAATACTGATGTGATCTGTGTGACTCCTCTAGTATGAGTAATTACCCTTAAATCATTGGGACTACTCAACAGAATGCAGATAAAAACATGGATAAATCTTTGCAGACTCACAAGTTTGATTAGTTTCATTAGAATGAGAATTAGCTTTTAATGTAAATTGTTCTTTTGCTTGCAAAGAAAACTACTAATGATTAAAAAAAGATGAGACAAATCCTTTTTTTTCTGTAAAGAGGATCACTAAATTGGCATGTCTGTATGGTTTGTTTTAATGCATCTACTTAACTTAAATTGCTGAATTATCTTTCAGGGATAAGATTCCCAGGTTTTCTAAATTGTTCAAATGTACGCTGAGACAAGACTTTCCAAAGAATCTATTTAACAGAACAGGGGATTTATCTTGGTCGCTAAAATTACCTTTAAGAAAATGTTCTTGAGTTAACCGGGGCCCTTTTCGCAGGGAGGTAGATGTCCACCCTATTCTGGACTGAACATTTCCATCTGACTGCAGTGCAATCCTGCAGGTATTTTGTGGTTGGTGTGTGTATTGTCTCGGGCTGCCTGCCTGCCTATCAAAATGCCTTCTCATTTACCTTGCGTATGAAAGATCAGTACCTTCTGGACTCCAGCTTTTACTGCATTGCCTTAGGCTCCCCAGGCTCTGCGTGAGGAGGTCTGGACCATCCACAGTGGTCACGCGAATGACTTTGTCTTTCCAGAGCATCCTTCCCCCTGAAATAAGCCTGCCAGCCTTCTTGTGAGCAACATACTTCCTTCAGTCCTGCTCGCTGCGGGAAATGCAGGCATGTGTCTCTGAAGTGGGCTACGAATGAGATCCAGTGGTGTTCAGTGGGAATGCACCTGGCCTAGGTGTCCACCTACGCTGAACTGCATTATGCAGTGTAGTTTGGTCTATCAGAAATATAGTTTTTAAACTAGTGCAAAAGGACAGTGAAGTCTGGATTTTGATTTTGCAATTCTTTCATTTTCCTCAGCCTTTAAACAATGGATTGACCAGGCCCTTTCTCATTACAGTTACATGAAAGTGGCTTTTGCAGTTGGTAGACATTGGTCCAAACCACCTTCCTGAGCCCCTTACCTTGCAGGAAGATTTCATGCTGCTCTGTAGCTGCATGGGCAATGCTCCTCAGGTCAGTCCTGACATCTCCAAAAGCACAGGCTACTTCTTCCATCATGTCTCTGCACGTACAGGATGTGGCCACAAAAAAAGGCCCTTTGGTTGCCTTGGTCTCATCAGCACCAGTGCTACTTCCATGGGAAAAGCCTAACGGCATGGCTTTATATGGACCAAATCTGAACTCCTCCTTTGTGATCCACAGGATGGGGGTGAAGTCAGCTGTTTTCCGCTTAGGAATTAGTGAGTCTCAAAGGCCATCTATAGAAATGAGATGAATAGTAATTCTTAATTGCATGTAACAAATTACTTTTTGTTGCTATTTAAAAGTATGTTGCTGAAAAAAGAAGGGCATTCATTGGAATATAAAAGTGGTGGAAGGTAGTGGAAGAGAGGGGTAATAGAGTAACTAGACCCTGTGGCATTCATTTCATATTGCCTTTTGGTCCCTTTCTTTCTTTGATGTAATTGCTGGCTGTACCTCCTTTAAGTGGTCAGATAATAACATAATAATGTTATTATCTTCTCAGGAAAAAAAAAGGTTGGCTATTGTGCATTCATTATGTCGTGAACTTTTCATGAGAAGTTAGGCTGTGAAAGGAAGGTGATGAAACCAAGCCCTAGTGTTATTCCACTGAAGTTATATTTGGATTAATTTGGCCCTGGAATTTGCTGGTCGTTTAATATGATAGCCCTTGAAAGTATTTTTCTTTAATCTTTGTGCCTCATTAAGAAGATGCACCTCTGAGATAACAAAAAATAACATCGTCTTTGGAATGTGCTTGAATTTGTGTTTCATCAAGCAAAACTATTTCTCTCAGCATTTCTCCTGTCCCTCAGTTTCACTTACGTAATGCTCACTTATGTAAGAAAAAGTAAAAACAATCAACCAAATCCAACTCTTCCTTTGACCTGAATCTGTGGTCCCAAGATCAGTAGGAAGATTGGTTTGCAATGAGAAGGTCAGTGAGTTAAAAATGTCTATCGAATTATCAGTTTGCAGCAATACAACGGAGAGATTGCGATTGTATTTCTTGTTAGTTGGAGAAGTTGGGAGAGGATAAGCTGTTGTATAGTGAGAAGTCAATATGAAAGTGAAGTTTTGCCTTTAGCAGTGAGGGATTATAAATCTCAATTTTGATTTTTAATTATGTTGATGTATTGCTACTTTTAAAGGACATTTATGAAACTTAGAATTAGATGTCAAGAAGACATGGTTACTGTCTAAATAAGTAAAATTTATGTGACAATTTAAAAGCTTCTTCAGACAGGGGAAAAAGACTGAGGAAAAAAAGAACTTAAAACCATTCAAAACACATTTTTTCTGTGTCCAAAGACTAATTTTGTTCTTTGGCTATTAAAATAAAATGGGATAATCTTCTGTTCAACAGTCAAACAGGGAAAGCAGTCATTTTCACACCATAATTGCATGTTTGTGTAGGAACCATTCTGATTTTTCATCTCAATCACACAAACATTAGAGAAGAGTCTAGGACAGATAGATGACTTCACAGCAAACCGCCACATTCATCATTCTCATGTGGCTTCTGGCAATCTTGCTTGCTGCCTGAATGGTGACACTTCTGGCTTTCTTTCTGTTTCTTATCTGTAGTGAATGTTTCTGAGTTTTGATTCCCCATGAGGATCTTTAAATGCTATGACACTGCAGTGAACAAATAGTATTAAAGAAGTTTTAAAGTCACAACTTTACTAATTGATTTAATTGGGTTCATTTGGTTTTGAATATACTCTTTCAATCATTTCTTGCTAACATGGAGGCATGCGGCCGCAACACAGCTTGTCACGAGCAACCTGCGTAGGGGCATGGGACTGCTGAGACTCTCTTAGCTTAGATTACAGGTCCCTGCTGTTGCCCCTACTACATCACAAAATACCATTCAGAACCTGAAAAACTCAAAAGAGGCATAAGCAGCTCTGCAAACCTTTAGCTTGAACGGTAGGAAGTATAACAGAAAGACAACATTATGCACAATAGGCGAATAAATAAGTTATTGGAAACTACTGCTGCCCCCTTCTAACTCGCTGTTCCCCATTTCCTGGAAAAAAGCATCTTGGAGTGGTAACGGAAGGAAGGCAGAAATGTGGCTGTATGGCATAACTTAAGGAGAGTGTTTGGCTTCATTTGAGCAAAAGATGTGCGGTCAGCAAAAGACTGATTTTAACTTAGTTTTCACTGTTAATGAAACATACAGACACAGACCTCACTCATGATAAATTTCTCTGTGTTCAGTTATTTAATTTCTCTGTTGCTGTATACTATTCATTGTTTCAGTGCTTATTTCTTATAATTATTCACAATATCTCAGATTGGTCATGTACTCCAATTTCTGTTCTGTCATCGGCAAGTAAAACCATAGCACTCCCATGTAGCCACTCAACTGCTTTTTGATTCTGACAGGACATTTTGGTAAACAAAAATCCACCACTATTAATTTTTGTTTCTAAGTGCTCTGTTGAAAGAATTAGGGGGTACTAATTAACTGCTTCACACTTCTCCCACTGTCAGGCTAAAAACTGAACTCAGCACTCAGTGAAAAATTTGCAGTGTACCAACCTCCAAAGATCAAACCTTTCAATTGAGTTGCTGTGACATTGCACAAAACTGTTGAATTTTGCAAGCAGCTGCTCTCTTCCTAATGGTTAATAATATGGTTATGTGGGGTTCGTCTTCGTTAGACCTCTTAGGCCAATTGTGGAAAGATGCCAGTAACATACAGCCTTCAATCCTCTTTGGGGTTGGACAGCTGTTTCCTCATGTAAACCTCTGTTTAAACGGGGGAAGGCTTTTAACGTCAGCAATGATTTTTTTACATTATAAGGTCGAAAGGTTAAGCCAACCAGACAGCCAGACTTTGAAAAGAAATGTGTTGCACAGAGGCAGTCACAGTTGAGCAGGAGGGCATGCATGGGGCTTAAATAGCTGATGTGAGGAGTAGTTATCAATGTAAGCTGAAGCAAATAACTCAGTCACTCAGTATCCCTCAATTAAGCTTTTTCTTTGAAAAACTGTTCTGTGTGCTCTGCTCCTGGCCAATGTGCCTATGTATGGGTGGCAGCTCTGACATACTAAACAGTTTGTGGGAATCAGAACTTTGCACTAGCAGGTGGTCAAATTATACTAATTAGTAAGAATTCAGTTTTGTCCCCAATTTTCTGCCATGTAGGTGTGCAGAAGCTTTATGTGGGGAAGAACAATTGACAGTGACTGGGGAGAAGGAAAACAAAGCACTGGAAATCCACGGCCCTTACATGTATTGCTGCATCAGGTGGACATGTGCATAGGCAGCCACTGCGGCGCTGCTGTTGGGTGGTAAATGTCTGCATGATAACACGGCAGCTTTTCCATGGGCCCTGCGGTTGAAGGATCGAGCAAGAGAAAACCTGAAAGTGCAGCCAAAAATTGTTGAGAAAGGGAGTCATGGAGAGGAATCTGATGTTTGACAGTAAGTTTGGACGATTTAGCTTTAAGGCTTGAACCTCAGTGAGCCTGAGGCAGGGCAGGAGCCCATGAACTTTGCAGAGCGTAGGAGGAGAGAGCCCAGGACAAGGGCAGCTTGGTTTCACAGTCCAATCAAAAAAGAAGTAATGCCAGTGGGGTTCTCTTACTGTACATGTCCTGTAGGAGGTGGAGGAACAATCTCCTCTCTGCTCTGAGGGATAGTAAACACACAGCTCCTAACCCCTGAGTAAGTGTATGGGCCACCAGGCTCCAAGGCACTCTTATTTTTTTTTTCCTTTTCAATTTACCACTCTAAATAAATAATGAAACATCAATTGAAACAGCAACTGTAACTCAGGTATTCTATTTTTTAAGTAAATTTCTTGATAATCAATCAGCATTGTTTTGTTTATCTCCTCCTCTTGCTTCTTCTTCCAGTGACTATTATTTTGTTGAAAATATAAGGGCCTGAAGGAAGAGGAGAGGAAGGGTTTGCAGGCTACTGTCTTTCCTAGTAGGCAGGGTAGTCAGGTGAGAGCTTGGGTAGCTTAGTTCATACTGAGCATTTGCCCAAAAATACTGCCTCAGCCGCTGGCTATTGGAGAGCTGCTGCTGAGCATGGAGGGAGGAGAGAGGACTCTGAGACACAAGTGGAAGGAGAAGCATCTAGAAGGGGAGATATCAAAGAAATGCAGAGACAGTAGGAATAGTGAGAAGGATGAATGGAAACCCTTCTACGCAGCTACGGAGGGACACAGGGTGAAGCTGAAATACAGCGTGAAATACTGAGTGAGAGCAGGGTGTAGTGAGCTATGGAGTGAATTAGATGAAAGTAAGTTAATGCCATGGTTGTAAGCCAGACTCTGATGCAATCAGTCCTTAGTTATGATAAAAAATCCTAACTCCACCCAAAGCTGCAGTTAACAAAAGAGTACGAAACTGTCAGTCCCAAACCTTGAAGCGAGCCAGTGGAGTTAGTGGCACTCCTTGCTTACCCTGAATGCCTTGCACTAGTGAGTACATACAGCTTGATCTTACAAACAAAAATAAGACATGTTAACAAGATAAAAACTTGGAAGGCCATGATCCCTTAAAAAATAGAACAGTCCCACCCTGCAAGGGATACAGAAAGAAACCTTTCCTTCCTTTTTTTTTTTTTTGTTCTTTCATAGCTTACTGTTAGGAGCAGATGTTTTAGAGCATAGTTCTGCTTGGTGATAGAGATGTGTTTCAGTCTGCCCAACACTTTAAATATCGCTCCCATTAGAATTAATTAGCATCAGAGTGGTTTGTCGTCTTGTGTTAGAAGCACTGGAAATCATTCCTCAGCACAGCAAAAATTTCCAGGATAGTGGTGGTCATATATTTAAGAACTGAAGTTCATGTTAAATTGAATGTAGTTGATGGAAAAACAGATTAATGCAGATGGAAGAAATTAGCTAGTGAATTAAAAATAAATAGGGTCACAGTCTATAGTCTGGCAAATCATGGGGCTTTTTTTAAAACCTGCTATTCGTAAGGAGCTCAAGTGATTTACTCTCTGAAGTACAGCAAAAGCTGATAGATGAGTCACCAAAATGCTTACAGACAGTGACCAAGCAAGCAATTCTCTGCTTGATAGGTACTAACGGGACTGCAGGGGCAACCTGCAATAATTGTGCTAATGGACCAGCAGAAGTCAGAGACCACGCAGAGCTCTGTCCACAGCAGGTCGGACCTAAGTCAAGGACAGCACAGTGAGCTGGAGCCAGGTCTGTCAGAACTGGTAGGTTCAAAATTAATGCACTTGGGTTTCTTTTTTTTTCCTTTGCACAGGATTTCTTTTGGACAGGGTGAGACAGAAAACAGATTGGCAGTTACAGCAACTCACGGAAGATACTGACTCAGTACTATCTGTGAATTAGCGTCATTCAGAAGCAGCTGTGAAAGGCTGAAGGTTTTGCTCACACTTTCTGAAGTACTCCCTTTTCCATGCTAGTCGATAAGGACAGTAGACACAGTCCATCCGCCATTCACTCCCTGGTATCCTTGAGCAGAGTTTTTGTAAGGACTCCCTTGCCTCAAGTGAAGCTCTGGCAATGGTGGAGTGTGAAAGCATTTCTCTCAGATGGCCACGCTGGCAGTTATATTGAACTGGTATGTCTGGCAGGGCATTGCACTTGCTGTTTGAGGAGGAAGTGCTATGCTATTGATGAATTTATTGTAAGAAGTCTAATCCTGGATTGAAACAATAGTTCCTTGAATAGGGTAGGTAAATATATTGCAGTGACTTCTCCACCCACTTTTGTGGTCTTATATAATTTATTGTCTCTGCTGCTTAGAAAACACAAAAGTAAAAGCAGCTTCAAATATTCTTTTGTCTCTAATATTTCTAGGAGTGATAGGAGCAACTCCACCTCCCCAGCCACATCAATGACATGTGAGCTGCAATCCTCTTTAAGAGTCTGTTGACAGCTGGTTCATCATGTAAACCCCGTAGAGTGAAAAGCATGAACCTGAATTCAGTGAATCTGTCAGATGAAAGGATCGGTAAACCCAGAATGGAGCGTAACAAGGAATGCACTTCTGTTTTCTCTGATGTGTCTTTAATTGTGTAAGCTAAAACAGCAGGGCTACGATGTAATATTGTATAAATACACAGTTTTGTTGCATCCATTGACAGCACATGGCTTCTTCACCAAGATGCCCTGTGTACTGTACGGAGTGCCTCCCAATGCTTTCCAGAGCAGGCCAACAAGAGCAAATGCTCTACACAGAAGTGGCACAATGGAATTTGTACATTTTAGACAATGTTTTTGGCTTATGTCTACTTGGTGTATTGTAGTCTGTACCCAAAAATGAGCTAAGCCAGAACTGTAAGGAATAGTGATGTTTCAGAGTAAAAATTTTGAACATCAGCATGTGGAAGACTATTGCTTTTTACCACAAATAAAATAGCAACAAGCACCCATTACAAATCTGTCCATAGTTGTATAACAGTATTGAAGAGGATTATATGGCCAGAAATATTTCTATTAGCCTATTTTGACAGAAAACAGACTATCCTTGGCAAAAAAGAATGATAGATTGTCATGAGGATTTGTATGTATGGGTATCGTGCTAATCACAATTTTGAACCTATAGGTCTGTCAACAAAAGTTGAAAAATCTCCATTGATGTCATTAGACCGATCATGCTTTTCTTCAGCTGGAAATCTGATGTTTGTGGGGCAGAACACACAAGAGCTCCACACCAAAAGCAGGCAACAAATGAACCTATTTTTTTACAATTTAGAATAGGACTGATAATTTAATTTTCTTGATGTGTCAATCCAAGAAATGTTTTAGGCTCAAGCAGACAGGATGGAGAAAAGAGAATTTTGGCTCTTCGTACTTGTTAAACATTGTATGAATCTGGGGAGATTTACGTTGTACACATAATGCTTTGAGATTATCAAGATTAAGTATTGACACCAGCTTTCTTATATGTAATGGAATTTATTTACTTGTATGCAGAATTAGGAATCAGGATCCTACCCATGCTGCATATATATCTCTTCAGGAACGAGATCTTCCTGGTATCACGGTCTACATCACATTTAGTCTTCATTAACAAGAAAGTTGCAAGTAGGAGCACACCTTGTTCTGTTGAGTTTACAGTGTTTATTTATTGACCAAAATAAATTACCATATAAACTGAAATAACATTGCAGAGCTGAGATTTTAACCATACCTCTTACACTGAAGAACAAATGTTGATGGAGTCCATCCTTCCTTTCTAAATCAATGGCCTTTTTAAAATTTAATATGTCTATATGCTTTTGTCTTAAGTTAAAATCTGTTCTTTTAGCTCTGCCATGTGTCATGATATGGAAGTGATGAGGATGAAGAAAAGGCTGAGGTACTTAATGCCTTCTTTGCCTCAGTCTTCAATAGTAAGACCGTTGCCCTCTGCGTACCAGCCCCCTGAGCTGGAAAACAGGCGTGGGGAGCAGAATGAAGCCCCCATAATCCAAGGGGAAATGGTTAGTGACCTGCTACACCACTTAGACACACACAAGTCTATGGGGCCGGATGGGATCCACCCGAGAGTACTCAGGGAGCTGGTGGAAGCGCTCACCAAGCTGCTTTCAATCCTTTATCAGCAGTCCTGGCTAACCGGGGAGGTCCCAGTTGACTGGAAGTTAGCAAATGTGCCACTGACCTAAAAGAAGGGCAGGAAGGAGGATCCGGGGAACTACAGGCCTGTCAGTCTGACCTCCGTGCCAGGGAACATTACGGAGCAGATCAACTTGAGTGCCATCAGGTGGCACATACAGGACAACCAGGGGATCAGGCCCAGTCAGCATGGGTTTATGAAAGGCAGGTCCTGCTTGACCAACCTGATCTCCTTCTATGAGCACGTGACCCGCCTAGTGGATGAGGGAAAGGCAGTGGATGTGGTCTACCTGGACTTCAGTAAAGCCTTTGACACTGCCTCCCATAGCATTCTCCTAGAGAAGCTGGCGGCTCACGGCCTAGACAGGTACACTCTGCGCTGGGTAAAAAACTGGCTGGACTGGCCAAGCCCAAAGAGCTGTGGTGGACGGAGTTAAATCCAGTTGGTGGCCGGTCACAAGTGGCGTTCCCCAGGGCTCAGTATTGGGGCCAGTTCTGCTTAATACCTTTATCAATGTTCTGGACGAGGGGATCGAGTGCTCCCTCAGTAAGTTTGCAGAAGACACCAAGTTGGGCGGGAGTGTTGATCTGCTCGAGGGTAGGAAGGCTCTGCAGAGGGACCTGGACAGGCTGGATCGATGGGCTGAGGCCAATTGTATGAGGTTCAACAAGGCCATGTGCCGGTCTTGCACTTGGGTCACAACAACCCCAGGCAACGCTACAGGCTTGGGGAAGAGTGGCTGGAAAGCTGCCCGGAGGAAAAGGACCTGGGGGTGTTGGTCAATAGCTGGCTGAATATGAGCCAGCAGTGTGCCCAGGTGGCCAAGATTTCACATTGCATAACCTTAAAATAGTACAAAATGATTTTTTTTCTCTGTGACAATGTGCTATGGACTTCTGCTTCTCATAGACATCGTGTTTGTTTGTTTTTAAAACATTTATTTGTAATTGTAACCTACTTTTAAGTGCCATGACTCAAATGTGATTCCATTTTTTGGGCCTTAAAGCTGTTATTTTTGTGTAGAGTTCTGTGTTGATTCTTGAGGTGCAGAAGAGCTACCTATACATTAACTTTTAAAAACAATGTCTAGTTGTGGTCATTTTAGAGTCTCTCTCTCTTGTCTTTCTCTCTTTTTTGTTACTTTGCTTATTGCTCCGCTGCCCGGAGTATCCACTTACCTTTCTTTTTCCTTTGCCTTTCCATATTGTCAGAATATTCTTCAGTTTTCTTGCTATGTCACACTCTACCGATAATTTCTTTTTGCAGACTGCCTGTGCAGACTGTATTAAAAAGACATTTGTTAGTGCAGTGGCTGTTTATCTTGGCAACAGTTTCTGGAGTTGTTTTTTTCAAAAGATATATGTGAGAAGCTGTGTTTTGTTAGTACTGTACTTTATCCAACTTTCAGGCATCTGATGTGTGTTTCAGGCACCTCTTTTTCGGAGGTGCTGTTGATTCAAGAGCACTAAACCTTTTTGATCCGTTTCAGTTTATAATCAAATAGCTGCATAACTGCCTAGGCCAACACATAGCAAAGGGCAAGCTTTGCTTTTTTTTTGATGAAAAGCCTGTTTTTTCATGCTTTTTAAAATGCTAACAGTGTTTTTGATTGAAAATTAATAGATTATTCAGGTGTTATATCTGCCTGAAGAAACAAAACATTTGTAAACTTTCTTCTGTCTTTAACTGTCTAAATTATCTGTGCTCCATGGCATCTCTGCCAGGGTGGGACCAGTAACAGAGATCCTTCGTCTCAATTCTTCTGCTTTTGGAGGCAGTCATATCTGTTTTGCTTCTTTAATGGGGTTCATTTCTAAGGACCTGCAGTTTTTTTTCATCTGTGTCTTTGTATAGCAGCTTGGAGCTTTCTGCCTTAATGAGGGGAAGAAGACAGAAAGAAGCTGATGACAATGGGCAGCTATGTCAGCATGGGGTTTCCCTTTTTCTGCAGATAATGTCTTGCTGAAGAATTATTTTTTTGAAGTCAGGAGCACTGACACTTTTCCTTTTCTCTTTTCTTTTTCTTTGGGAGCACAGAATGAGGTTTTATTTATGTAACCTCATGTCTCCATGGCCAGAAATTTTCATGTGTATGCAATAGACCATATTAACCATATGGCTACTGAGCAGGATCCTATCTTTTTTTTGGTGATCAATGTCTAGGATTTATTTAGCTTTGGGATGGTGCTGATTTTTAGAACATGCATAGCAAAGGTGATGGCATTTCTCATCAAGACTATGTTATGTCAGGAGCAAGATGGAAGGAAATCACCTGTGTGAGACTATGGAGGAAGGGAAGCTGAAATGTCATCATTATTCTTTGTTTTTGCGATCAGTTTCCCCACCTGGGGAAAATATAATTTGCATGCTACTCTGCATGAGACAAGGAAATTCTCAGTGTCTTTGGAATGCATTATTTATAATCCTTGTGTTTCTTTTTTCCTGTGTGTTTTTTTTTTTTTCCTTTTTTTTCTTTAAGAATCTAAGTTGAATGTTTTTATGGACTCAGATCTTGTGTTTCAAATTCATCTCCCATTGGCGCTGAATCAAATATCTGTGTTTTAAAGCTGCTTGTTAACATAAATCAGATAGCTCCTTCTCTGACATTGTAGCCTTCAGGTACCTGTAGATATCTGAGGCCTTTCAAGGCAGAAGAAAGTTGTCTGGTAGCAAAACAGAACCCAATACTGTGGGATGAGTTTTGTGATGCTTGGAAACTGCATATGTTAACATGTTACAGTGATCTTAGTGAAGAGCTATTGCAGGGAAGGGCATCATCTTTGTGAGATAAAACTGCATTGATTCTTGAATGGTTTCACTGAATATTCTCCAAATGTGAGAGCAAATATTGTGTTATTATCAGCTAGCTTTTTATTCTGTTTGGTTTCTTTAATTTGTTCCTCTGGGATTTTCAGTGCTTCAAAATATTTTTGTCTCTGATATAACTCAAGGTGGAACGCAATGACAAGTGATGTGGATTTACTCTGTATTGGAAGTTACTTGTTAGGAAGTTATGAGGAAATCATGTTTGGAAGGATTTGTTCATAGTTCTTTTTGTTCCTAATCAACATTGAATAACTTTTTTGGTGAAAAGTCTTCTGTACTAAAAAGAGATTTCATCTAAGAGCAAATAAAAAGTACATGAAAAAAGTACTTTTTGGTACGCTGTAATATAGACATTGTTTGCGTGAGGCTTATATATTTTTTAGTGAATAACTCTTTCTGTTATCTCAAAGATAACTCTCCAAGTTCCTTGTATAGTCAACATGAGAGATGGGGAGAATGAAAATGATTTGAAGAGGTCTGTCTCTTGCCAGGGACTGTAACTATCCTGGACCAGACTTTTAGATGGCAAAAGTTGTATGAATAACCTCAGTGTCTTATACTCAGCCAGAATCTGAAAAGGAAACTTAAGTACCTCCATTATAATTAAAATAATGAAAAAATTAAATACAACGGAAGGACTGCAATTATAGTGAAAAAATACCCATTATTTTATGAACTTAATAGTGTTATTTCAGTATATGATAGCTATATCTCCCCTTACAAATTATTTATCTTAAAATTTTACTGTTTCTTCTCTGCCTACTCTGAGTGCTATGTCTCATGCCCTAGCTTTGGAGAGAATTTTAGCATTTTTGCTGGGTCCAGTCCATTGAGATTAAGACCTACATAAAGGCCATATCAGTTGTCCTAGTTATATTGTAATACCTTATGAGAACCCGACTATTTACCAGATATGAGGGTTCTTGAACTTGTCTTGTTTCATTTTATTATGACCAAAGGACAAAATATAAGTCCCAGCAAGCTTACAATAGTTGGGATCCATCATGTGCTTTTTTAAAACAAAGCTTTATTTTATGACAACTTAAATTTTTAAGCCCTGCAGTGGCCTGCTGCTTGCCTTCACCTCTTCTCTCTAACACCTCTCCAGGCACAGAAGCCAGTCACATTTTTTCACGTTGTTAATGATCTTTTCTGTACGTCTGTCTGGCTTTTTTTTTTTTACTCTAAGCAATGGAGACACTTTGTTTTTAGTGACAAAGTTTTTTTTTTTTCTCTAAAAGTTGCAGGTATGAATAATGTTACCTCCAAATTCTTGGAATGAAACATATGGAACTTTTAAATAAATGTTTAAAAAAGAAGAAAAACAGCTTCTTCATGATTTCATCTTTAAGTATAGCTCACTAATTACTCTTTTCAATCTCCAAAACTGGGGTGAGTGGCATAAGAGTATATTATAGGACTATGCAAGGCCAGAAGCATAAATTGCGACAGCCTGTCAGTACATCGCTTGGATTAAGGAAAATTGTATCAAAATAATCCCGTCTCATCATTGTGTAGGAAAGTGTTCCCTCATCTGGGAAGTGGGCAATGGTCTTCTTTTAAGAGTGCTTCCTTTTCTTGTACCATCCTTAAATTCAGCTAGTCTGAAAGTGAATCTTCATACTTCAACATATATTCCCCCAAACCTTTGAGACGACATCATATCACTGCAATGCTTGAAGAATAACCTTCTCTAGAGATGCTCACATCATCCAGTTGTTTCTCAGACCTATCTTTCTGTTCATGTTTCCGTCATCCCAGTACCCCATATTACATCTTTAAGATAGTCTGGTCAGATACAAAGTTATAACATTAAGTTGTCACCACTTCCTTAACTTTTGAGATTCTTGGAACTGCCTCACAGATTATGAAAGAATTGTGACCCCCCCTTTATTTGTCATAAATTCGGTTAGCATCAGAGTTGGTTAAGGTAAAAGCCCATCGTGAATGCCAAAGAGAAATGCTGGCATTTAAAAGCCAGGCTTGCAGAATATGCTAAAGTATTACAGGTGCAGCCATGCTTAAAGTGTTGCTGATAAATTGCCTCCCTGTAGCAGATTCATTTTTCAGTATGCCCTGCAGCATTTGAGAATAATAACTCTTAACAGGTTATCTGTGTAATCCATAGAGAAACTGGGGGTTTGGAATTTGGACCACTACTGATACTGGCTACTGTTGCCTATTTCAAATTTGCAGCTTGCTGGCAGCCGCCAACAGCTAAACAGTTTTGGCAGTACCTGCTTCTGAAATGTATTTTCTCCTTCAGACTGTCTGGATTTTTTGCATGTCTCTCCTGTAGCTTTCCAATTTTCTTTGCTGAAGCAGAAAATGGAGAGGAGGAAACAATAGCTATGCTTTCTTAGTGCAACTTCTCAGTCCTTCAAAGGGTAGGCTTTTTGGACCTGCCCCATCACTGTGGCCCGAGGGTAGTCATGAGGCTCTGAGTCCCCGTCCCATCCCCGCTCCCTTGCTGGGTGCTGTAAGACAGCCCTGGTCGAGGAGGGCATGGCCCTGGCTAGACCCACAACCACCCTCTGCTCCCGGCTCCCTCCCATTGGGCAGCCAGCCCTCATGGCGCCCTGACACAGGAATGAAAAATGTGTGGAGAACAGCTTAATCCTCTTAGGTATAGTCAGAGGAGCTTCGGGGCAGCTTAAGGATTAAGTACTTTCTTTCAGCTTCACCCACTGCAGTGGGGTCCTGGTGTGTCTAAGTTGTTAACCATGTCCTGATGTCTTCTTGCTGGAGACTTCCCTTGGGAGAGGCAGGCAAAGGCTCTTGAGGAAAAGGAGCTACCAAGTCCTGGAGGTATCTGAAAATTTAATTATCAGAGAAGTACAATAACTCTACAAAGCCTGATTTGATTTTAAAAAAGGAAATACAGGAAGCACTCTATTCTCCCAGCTATTTCTGAACTGAAAATTGCCCTACTTCTTAAAACAGCAGAATATTGCACAAATGAAGGAGGAGAGACTGCTACCACATGCTCTTGCAGGACATGTTCGCTCTCCAAATCCAGCAGAAGTGAATGAAGCAAGCACATTGTGTATGTTCTATATAAGGAACCATTTCTGTCTTGGAAAAGCTTGGCACACAATTCTTGAGCATGTTCTTTATTTGCCTAGGGTCTTGGCATGGCAGATGCTTCTCAATATGAGACCTGCCAGTTGGCTGTGCCTCCTGCAGTGTCTTGCTGTCAGGCAGTGCCAGCGCCGCGGTCCTCTGGGGAATCCTGTACAGTCCTGACTAACAGAAAATTAGGAAAGTCAAAGAGAAAATGAGTTTGTATTAAGTAATGCTTTCATTGCTAAATTTTTCTGACATCTTAATGGTGCATGCTTTTAAAGGGTCTAGAGGTTATTTGCTGATTTAGTTGAAGCTACATAAAGCAGTCATCAGAAAGCGTCTGGAGCCTGTTTAGAGATGTGAGCTCTGGAGTCTCTGATCCTTCCCTTGACTCTTAGTGTATCAGTTGACCATACTTCATTTGTGATGGGTAGTCATAACAGTTGCCCCATGACGTGCTACCATTGAGGAGAAAACATGACAGCGGGTTGTGTCGCTGTGTTGGCACATATATATCATGATGTTGACGGATGTACGTATACAGCTGCTTAGTACACAGTGAATGTTTAAAAGCTGAACGCTATGATGTTGGTCAATACAGCTTGTACCATGTAACCGTTGTCCAAAAGTGGACTTTATCAGAAACTGACAAATGCCAAATCTGGTGTAAGAATGTGTTTCAAGTGCAGCCAAAAACTGGTGTGGGGTTTTCTTTGCTTTTTGTTTTGTTGTTTTTTTTTTTTTTTTGTAAAAACCTCTTTGTTTTTCAATTTATTTCTGCATTGTGCTTGTTTACAGTTATGATAAGAGTAATCAGTTCAGTACATATGATTTGTATAAATGTTCTCTATTCAGGGAAGATGGTGCTTCTGAAATTAGGCTTTAGTCTATAAAAATGTAGAAATGATAAATTAAAGTCTTACGGCTGTCATTAGTCTCCTGCATGATCAATTATCTCTCATATTTTTACTCAGGCCTTCTTCTCCACTAGGAAAATTTCTTAAATTTTTATTATATTTCTTATAATCTCTTGGCTCGGTAGTATTCCTGGAATTTTGTTTAAGAGGCAGCCTCACACTTATAATGGTTTTAGTGATTACTAACTCAGGGAAGCATGCTAACTTTTATTTTTCCTGAAGAGATTCTGCTTTTAATATTTTATATAGTGAAATTTCCAATAAGTTATGTTCAAAACTGTTGATGTTCTTGCACAATATGTGTGCTTCCATATTCACATCTTCTTCAATTCTGACCAAATCCTTTCCATAGAAGTGAGAATTATTGCTTTCTCTTGTCATAGAAATAGCTCTTTTACTGATAGTTGCGTGCACGACCTAGCATATGGCAGATGAAGCATTAATTTAACTGATGTTTAAAATGTATGCTTTTTATTATAGGGAGTGAAAACTTAATGCATTGTGTGGCATGATTAATCTTTTCAATATAAGGCTAAATAATAGGTTCCAGGCAAACCTAGTGATTATTTTAAGTGTTTGCCAGGTAACTAGAATGAGTATGGTCTTTTTCTTCCCCACATTCCTGTAGGATTCTTGCTTCTTTTGGTGTCCTCTGCTGCAGTGTATTTGGGATTGAAAGGTTGCTTATTGCTGAACAACTGTTCCTACCACAAAGTCCTCCTTTTCCTTTGGTTTGAAGTGGCATGTATAAACACATTAGGAAATGCCTGAAAACGTGGTCAGGGGGCAGGTCTGGTGCTCAATGGCAAGAATAGAGTTCTCTCTTTGGACTCCGTCCAAAGTCCCCTCAAGACTTTGGAAGTTATCACCTGCAGGTAATGGAAGATAGCAGCGTATTGTAGGTGGAACCTGCAGCAGTCTTCAGCCACCGACTCAGAATAACGTCTGAGGAGTCATCAGCCCATCAGTGGGAGCAACTGGAGTCTCCCACATCTCTTCCTTTCCTCTCTTGCTCTCCCTGTACCTCTCCACATGTCCAGGAGGGCAGGAGAAGCCTGCTTCTCCTTAAACTGCCCAAATGAATGTAGGAGATTGAAGGTCTCTGCTATACAGCTGTAGAGAAGTACAAATTGCCACCAAAACAGTGTGAACCTTGCTCATGTGTGGGAGTACTGGCACAGCCACAGATTGTGGGGGCTTCTGCAATAGATGCCCAGGGCTTGCATTTGGACCCTTGTATTTTTAATGTTGTGGGTGAGATCCTTCTCCAGCTGCTGTCAGGCAGCTGGAGCTTCATCTGTGGACACCTCCATGATTTGGCAGAACCTGCTGTATCATCTGGGGTGTGGACAGCCCTCCTACAATGCTGATTCCTCTTCTGGGTTACTATGGAGACAGTCAGAAATTGTAATTGCTTGAAAGATTAACAATGGGAAACTATGACTTTGACTGCAAGTAACCAGCTCAGAAAACACACGCTTCCTCAGAACAAACCTATACACCTGCAGACAGAGCCAAAATCTGTATATATGACTGTCACAGCAGTAGTCAAGTGGCTAAGAACACAATTTTCTGTTTGAAAGATTTCTCTGAATTAAAAACAACATGTCCAGCTGTAGCAAATGTGAGAATGAATGTGGCCACACCTGTGATTGTACAGGAGGCAGAACATGCTCTTCTTTTTCTGATGTCTACGTGGATCTTTCCATATGAGTGGTACCTCGTAAGTCTTTGAAGAAGTCCTTGTCAAATACTTCTTTCCACCACTTTTAGTTTCAATTTTCTCCCATCACTTTTGAATGAAAGGGAAATGAGAATGTTAATTTGTTGTATGAAGATCTATGTGCATATCTACATATAAATGTATACATATGTAAAGGAATTATTTAATGTCTCTTCTCATATTTCATGTATAAAATGCTAATGATTTTTGAGTCTGAATCATGAGAGAAGAATACTGGACACAACTGGTGTCTGGCTTACCAGCTCCTCATATTGAGGACAATTTTTCTGATCCTATGAACGGGTCTGTCCACAATGGGCTAATGAGCTGATCTGGTGATTAGCTCCTTGGTAATGTTGCTGAATTGCTCAGCAGAGAGAGATTGCACTCCATTCTAGCATATAGATATAACCGAAGTTTCTAGAACATTTGATTGCAAAGAAACATTTAAAGTGTAAACTGATCCTAGGTTTTGAAATGTGTCACACTGATATCTTTCCCTTATTTACACAGTGTCATAAATGCCAGCCACTTGCAGGGCTGAGGAGCACCAAGAATGATGCTGAGAGGGTTTTTGAGCACTGCGGACTTGCTCCTCTAGTAACAGGGGGTCTTTGGGCCTTCCTAGGTTTTGCTTGCAGATGATTTCTGTCATCTTTTGATGAAGTGGATGACCAAATCGCACCAATAGTGTCTCTGCAGAAATATGAGAGGCACAGAGGGGCTTGCATTAGGCTCTCCCTTCAGGGATGACTTTCATTTTTATAATCCATGCTATTTTTTCCACGATGGTTTTTCAACTTTTCTTTCTAGAGCTTTCAGCCTTCAAGATTCTTTTATGCCCTAATTAGCTTTATTGTTTATATTACTCTCATTCTCTAATTAGAGTAATCACATCACAGGGGAGTTGAAGCTCTTCTGCTTTTTTTCTAATTATTTTTGTTTTGTCAAGCCTGGCTGTTTCCTGCTGCTTATTCTTGTCCATGTGTTTTTACTCTCTGCAAATTGATGTTGTCATGTGGTAATTGTTTTCACTTTATTGAAGACCTTTTCCGTTTTTACTGTATTGGCCATTTTTGGCAATCTGTGACGCTCTACATTTCCATTGAAAAGTGGCAAGACCTATACCAGCAAGTGAGGATAACAAATGTGCAAAGAGAAAGTGAAGGTGATGTCTTTAACTAGCCTTCTGGATCCTTCACTTCAGGTTCTGTCATTTAAACCACCTTCCACCAAACCTTTTTCCTCTCTTTCTGGTTGCCATTGCTGCGGTTGCTTTGCCTTTCAGCACTCCTTGCAGACTAGTGACTCGCTTACACTAGTGGTGAAGACTTCCTGAGGTGGGAAAATGTCAGTAGATATATGTATGCCTACGTAACACAAAGCAGTGTTGGTATCAACCTCTAACAATTGGAAGAAAAGAGAAGTTTTGTAGAAGGTTTTCTGGTTACTAATCTCAGATTTTGCACATGTAAGTTGAAAAGAAGAAAAATAAGTGTGGAAATGTTAATGGTGGGCGCAATGTGAGGTTAGATCAGAACAGCATATAATATATATTGTTTGGAGCCTTTTTTGTGGAACAAGTGGCATCATTTTGTTTAACAGAGAAACAGATAATCAGTCTTTGCGTCAGTTAAATTTCTGAATGTACAAGTTCAAGGTCCATCATCAGAATTTTTATTAAAATTGTCACCTTTGGATGCAAACTTTGAATGTGGTGGGATGTCGGGATTAGCCGGGAGCATATCAGTAGTGCTCAGTGAGAACGCATTTAAAGTCCTGATAGTGTTTTTGCTATCCTTATGGATTTCATTTTCTAAAAGCTCTAGGTAATCTTTTACATCTAAGGCTATGATGAGATTAGAATAGCAGTTGCTTCAAAATGCCAGAATTTCTCCACTTAAACTTGTTGTGTGAATGATATTCTCCTATTTAAAAAAGGAAGCACTTTGATAGCTTCAGAGTATGCAATTATCTCCTCACAGGTGTACTGTCAGTGCAATGTAGTACCTGAATTGTAATCTGCCCAACATTTGACCTGAGGTACTGGATAATTCAGCCTCTCTAACTCATTCATTCTCTTCTGCTGAGACTGCAAATACGGTGCTTACAGCAGAGTTTGAATGAGCATTGTGGCCACTCAAGGCTGAAATAATTGTATCCAGATATTCCACACCTAGCATGGCTTCTGAAGGGTAACCCTACTAAACAAGCAAGCTGAAGCATTAACTGGAGGTTTTAATTTTGCAAAGTCTGGATTCATGCATACCTTTACAAATTGCAAGAATTTCCACTGTCTTCCATTGTGTTATAAAGCTAAATACACAGATCCTTCTTTTTGGACTAGCCTTACATTTAGAAGATCGAATTACCAGTCACCTTTGTATATTTATTTAGTTGTCTATGATTTTTATAATTTCTTTCCCTTCACAGTCCAGCAATAGCAGAAGACAGGTTTCCTCTAAGTGTCTCTGGGAGTAATGAGATCTGCATATTGGCTGTATGTCTAGGTTTCCTCGGGACTTTCTGGTGGTGGATGACTGCAGTTTTGAATGGAATAAATCTGAGCGCGTCTGAATAATGGTGGTTTTGATGGGAAATGTCTCTGGAAGAGCCGGGTCTTTGGGAGTGCTCTGAAATAGCTCAATTATTTAATCTCTGCTTGACTCTTTTCAGCTGTTTCTTAAGCTTTGGGGTATATATTTTAGTAAAAGGCTTCTTAACAATGCTAAGTTGCAATACAGCAAGAGGTAGCTTACTCTCTGTTAATTATCTGCAGCACCAGGACCAAGACTTGACAGCAACTGTTTGGAAAGGATTGTGCTGCAGGAATGAAATACTTGTACTTCAGATAAAGCTTTCTTCCCTAATACGAAGGGTGCTGAGGTTGTTGTAGAGATTAGAAGATTTCTGGTGATCCATGTCTCAAATGTCATTTATGGGACAGAACTGATCCTATTATTTTATATTTTATGAAGTATATTAATGTGAACTTATATGAATATATATAATTATTTACCTTAAGAATTTTGCCTCACTAATATTACAGTGCAGTTGTTCCACTGTAAATTTAGGTGTCTAAAATATAAGCATGTGAGTGTGAGTTGGGTGTCTATTGCTCTTCTGGCATTCAGAGGGAAATTAATTGACTATTTTAGATGCTGCTTTTAGGATAAGATAAATTTATCTTATTTTATGCAGTAGAGTCCCCCATGACTATAAGGAAGTAACTACCATGACTAGTTCAAACTTAAGAAAACCTTAATTTAGGTGAACACCATTCTTAAAGAATAGTTAGATGGACTTGTAGCAAAATATTCTGTAGAACTGTAGTGAATTATTGTACTGCAAACTTACTGTTCTTTTTTTTTTTTTCTCTCCAAAGATATCACTCCAATTTTTCCAAATTATTCAGCTCAAGGTCAAAAAACACTGGCTTTACAGAGAAGACACCACTACTGAAGGTTTCCTCAGAGCAAAATGGGTGAGTTACTTTCATTTTACTCAAAATATTTTTTTCCTAAGCTCTCTTCTATTTAATTGTGCATGGTTCTTTCTTATATCCTGACACCAAACCTGCTGGGAAATAAAGTGAATGGCAGGGGTTGTGAGCAGAGAATTACTCTGGAGGAGCCTGAGTGGAAAGAAGGGGCTGTAAATGGGGAAGGGAAAATGTAAGGTCTGAGGTCAGAGTGATTAGAGAGCCCTAAGGATAGGCAACTGCAAGTCATGTGCTCTCACTTTCTCCATGTGGTGTTACATTAGGTTCTTTCTTATATCCTAGAAGACACAGCAGAGGTATAGGCAGGGTCCTTATAAGGGGTTTATACACCAGATCCTGAGGTACATCTGCCTGGTGCATCAGAGAGCTGGTTCTCCCAGGTGCACCTAAATGGGATCTTTGGTTTTGCTCCCTAGTTTACCCAGTTGTGTCACCAAGGGGAGCTCAGTCTGTAGTGAATAAATCTCTTCCTATGAATTTTTCCATAAAAATCTCTCACAGTGAATCTAAGGATATGCAAGGGCAGTTGCATCTACTATCTGTTGAAATAAACCACTGTTTTGTTTTATTATGTTTACTGAAAATGTGTGACAGGTTGCAGTGCATGGCTCTTCATAATCCAGATTTTACCACAGATGATGATTCATGGGACAACAGCTCTGCAGAATTTGAGCAAAGGTTTCAACTGGGAAGTGAAATGACAAGTTTGTCCAAATCTGCTTCTTCTGAGAAATACGAAATCTTGGACAACCTTCATGTCAAGTTCAATTTATCAAAGATGAGGTCTGAATTCAAACTTTCATTTATTTCTTTTTCCATTCCTTTTTTTTTTTTATTTCTGCAGGGATTAGTTTTTAAGTATAGATGTCCAGAAAATGATTTATTTTCTGCAAATGAATAAAATAACACTCCATATTTAGGCCCTATCTTGCCATTGATAGTTTATAAATAAACCCTGGTGAAATTGATTACAGCCTCTACCTAATGATCAATAGTCCCTTGTTCTTACAAGCATCAATCATAGCACCTATTCTAAATTTGTTAATAAATACCTTCTATATTGCTTTTAACATTTCTTTGAAACCATTTCTTAAAAACCACTTGGTTGATTCCATAGCTTTATTCCTCAGTGTTTTCTTGCTTTTATGAAATACTTGACTTTAACTAAAATATGTATTTAACAGTCTTTCTGTAGTCATTATAATAGCTTTTCACATATACACAATGCAAAACCTAACTGAGCATTTTTCTATCCTTAAGTACATCAATATATTTCCCTCTTTACCTCAAAGTAGTCTTTTACCTCATTTAGGCATGGAGGAAATTGAATCTGTTAATATATTAAAAGATACCAATGCGATAAGAGCTTAAGTTCAAATTTTCTCAGGATATTTTTGCCTGGGATTTAACTAGCAAACCCTTTAATCTTGGATACTAATTCTCTCTGTCCCTTCCAGAATTTCAACACTTTTTAGTAGTTTGGTCTGGCCCCTGCTCTGCAGATTTGCGTGGAGCACAGCACTGCATGTCCACATCTCCGTGTTGATCCGCGGAGTCTTTCCAATGAGATTTCTGTGCATCTTTTCCCAATCTGTACATTGTCTTAGCTCATCACTTCACAATTGTTTTCCTCCTTTCATCGTGCATACGGTGTTGTGTGGAGTGCCACTCTTCTGCACTGCTGCTGAACAAATGGAGCAGGAGAATTTCAATGGCTGCAATTAGCGCAATATGAGCAGATGTGAAGAAGTTTGGCAGGCGTCTTTCTTCATGCTCGCGGTAGCTTTCCATGGTATTTGATGGAACAAAGGCATCGAGCGGGAGTGTAGAATCCATTGTTTCCAGTACAGCGTAGGTTCATAATCTGGGGAGTAGTGCATTTCTCTGGCAGAACTTCCCGTGAAATAATTTCATTGCTATAGTGCGGGTTGTACATATGGGGCCAGCTCCTTGGCTGTCGCAAATCAGCATAACGCTGCTGAGATAATAAATGGAGCTAAACTGCCCGACACCACATGCAGATCAGACTAAAAATCATTTCGTTTAGAACAAGGGGTGAAATCCTTCATAGATTTATACTTCATGCATTTCCAACTGAAGTCAAATAGAATTGCGCTGGAGGCATATATCAGCGCAGGATTTGGCACAGGGTTTGTACTTGCATCGCTGTGCCAGATTAGCGTGGTAGGAAGAGACAGATTGCAAACCACAGGCGAGTCAAAGACTGATCAATTCTCAACTGTAAGCTGTTAAAAGCGCTGCTTCCCTAATACAAAATGCCATGAAAACAAACAGATGGGAGGAAAAGAGCCTTCTAAGTTCTACATTTAATAAAATAACCATTTCCAAAAGCTTTTTTATTATATCTTGCCAGCTCCTTTAGATGAGTTTCTGTTATTTACAGGCAAGTGGTTATGAATTTATAAAGGCTTAATTAATGCTTTTTGATTTCTTTTATGTCTTAAAATCAAGTTATTGCTGTTTCTTGTTTCAATAATAATTTGAATTATTATTATTAAAAATGATAATTTGGAAGTGCAAACAGAAAACATCAAGTACATTAAAACTAAACCAGTCTGGACTGGGCTTTAATAATTCGTAACATAACAGATTCTCAAAAATACCAAAATAGAACTGTAATGTAGAGATGGGGAGAATAGACAAGTAGGACAGAAGATACATGACTAAGCTCGCACTAGGTATTTTCCATAAATCACACAATACCAAAAGAAGTTATCAGTCGTGAGGTGCTGATAATGGCTTTTGTTGTCGTTCCTCTCTTTTCAAGCCTTTATTATCCTCTTCTCCCTCACTGCCACCTTGTTTTTCATTAGAGCAAGGCTACCCAGCATTTGTGGAAGAAGCCATCTACCTGGCTTCCCCTCTTCCTCTCTCTTCTCTAGATTTTCACACTGTGCAAAGTTTGCGTAAAGTCACTACCACTTGTATTTCACAGGATATTGTAGCCCTTTTGTACCAGTTTGTCTGTGGCAACATATTTTTATTAGCTGCTGTGTTTTTTCCTGCCTGTTTGGAGAATTCTAAAGAGGAAGGGATCTTTAGGCAAAAACGTTTCTAAAAAATGGGTCTGCAGTCACTCATGCTGTTTTCAGCCAATGAACTTGATTTAGGGACTTATTTCCACTGTGGTTAAAAATTATTTCTGACTCTTTTCACACTACTCTGCTTTAATATTTTTATTCTATAGCACTTGTCAATGCAGCTATTTATTGCACTGTTCCCTTCTCAACTAATTATCCTAATAACTTGAAATGTTTTCCTTCTTGCTTGTCATCAGGCTTAAATCAAACCTTACATTTGTCATTCTGCCAGAAAAGCAATGTTTGAATGTTTACTTTTGAAAAAATGGAATAAGAACATCAATGCCTTCAATTAATGAAAGGATGTAATAAGGGCAAATCATCAAAAAGAGTTCTGTAAATTAAGATATCTGTGTAACATACTGATGGGCAGCAAGAAAATAACTAGTTAAGAGTTGCCTTTAATGGTAAGATTAAAAAAATGGTAATTTAAAAGTGCTAAATCTTAAGATTTCTTACTCGAGAGCATGTATTTTCAACATCCACATTTTAATTTAGAGTTATTCTTGCTTAACACACTCAGTAGTAAGCTCTGACACTTCAGAAAATTTGATGACATCAAATCTCCAGAACTGGGCATTCCTTCAAAGGGTGCAGATGTGCTATGGAAAAAAAAATCTAATTTTGCTAGTTGGTTTATCTAGAGATGCTTATGAAGTATATTTGGTTTAAAGAGACACTGTTAAACTCAGGAGATTCTTAAAGCTTGTTCTCGTCTTCAAACTGTCTTTTCCGAACACCTTTCAGGATGTATATCAGAAGTCCAGTTTTGAGGATGTCATTCATGACACCACCCCTCTATGCAACAAGCTGTGCTTTCTGCTCAGCCATGCCACCTCCCTGCGGTGGCAATGCTCCTTTGCATCCCTGGGAGAGACCAGGGCGAGCTGATGGGGCTCTGGGTCTGTTGGGGGCTGGCAGTGGCAGAGAAGTGGCTCCAGGTCCCAGCGCCAGCTCATGCTGCAGCCTGAGGGGTAAAACCTCCTCCCCGTGCAATGAGACCTGGCTGGCAGCAGACTTGGGGCAGGAGGCCCTTATAGTCACTGAGGCTTCCCAAGCCCTGCTGACCCCGCGTAGCGGTGTCCATACTCTGACGCGGTATATTATAAGTGCTCACCATGATGCTTCTGAAATGTCAGAGCTATTAAGAGAACAGAGAATATTTGTTTTAAACTAGCCGTGTAGTAAACACCTGTTTCTTATATTTCAGATGCTGTCTAAAATTCCTAAAAGTTTCAGGCCTTTTTATCTTTGTAGTTGTCTGCTCTGTAAGTATTGAACTAGCAACCCTTCCTGCCCCCCCCCCAATTCCTTGGAATTAGTTCAAAATGAGGTGTGATATTTGGTCTTAGCTAATAAAAAAATGTCTCGAGGGTGGGGGCAAGATGGCAAAAAGTGAAAATACTGTGCAGGCCCTCATGCCTGATCAGACCACTGTTTGGTGCACTAGCCACCACGCTGGACAATGTGGTAGGGTAGGCAGTTGAGTTTAAGGAGGCAGCTTAAACTCAAATTTGTATGTCCTTAATGGTTGCTTGTTGAATTTAGGATGAGTCTTTAGATACTGGCTAACACCTGGGGAATGTTCATAGGAAAAACTGTGCCGGGGAGGATGACAGCGCTCCATGGTGTGAAAGGCAGAAGGCCACAAGGAGGTAGGCAGCTCCCTACTGGGGCTGCCAGAGTGCTGCCCTCTGCTGCCGAAATCTTCAAAATCAGCAAAATCTTAGACTGCAAGACGTGAGAAATATTTCAAAAAGTTGGAGTTTATCCTTTTAGCTGCTGTGAGGAACCCTTTTTTGGCCAGCGGGGCTTCTGTATCAGAGACAAAATGGATGACACACTTTATTTCCTCAGATGTGAGTGTTGCTTTCCAGATAGATCCTTAAGATTACAACTTTGTCTTAAGAGACACTTGGATAAAATACATTGAATATGTGACTTTGGCAGTAAGTTTACAGAAAGAATATTAGTCATCCTTGTTAAGTATCCCAGGGCTGCTTTTCAGCTGTGTTGGAAACATACTTGAAAATACTGAAAGCAATCTTACAATTTAATGTACAGTTTGAAAGAGCCTTATTTAAGTATTTTAGATAGGCTTAGCAGGTTTTTTTCAGTTTTTGTGTTATTAATGAATGTTTGGTTTTTATCCTTGCCCTAGATTTTATTTGGCATTTATCCAGATCAAGGTGTGTCCTGGCAGATGTTGGCTGTGTCACCTCTGGAAAGCTTCTGTATCCTTCTTTAATTGTAAAAAAAAAAAATGGAACTGAAGATTCATTGATAAACTGGTTGAAAGGGTGGGTGTTTTCTGACTTATACCCTGAGAGGATTGGGTGTCCTCAGAGCCTGGGCTCCATGTAGACATGTCCTTCGATGCAGGCCACAGTTGTGCTTCCTAGCCAAGTCATACTGAATGGCTCCTGTCTGGGGCACCTTCTGGTGTCCATCCACTCCTTCTATCCAGTCTCTGCATGAAGCCAAGAGTGTGGAAGTGGGTAGCAGAGCCAATGGGATGAAGGTCCAGCAAATAGCTGGGACCACAGCTAGAACATGCACCTGGCTGCAAAAACTGCACCCCAGGCCAGTTGTATACTATCACCTGTAGTGTATACTTGGACGATGATGCTACCCAGTGAACTCCTTCAAAAGCAGGAAATGAGATGATTCACGGGTGTGTTTCCAGAACAGCTTAGCCCAGCCATACGTATGGCTTTGTGCATCCGTAGATATTTTTCAGTGGAGGTGCAGATTCCTTTACAAATTTTCCACGCAAAATTGCTTAATAGTAAATTTAAGTCCACAGATTACCAAGAAACTGTTCAAAAGAACAAGCAATAGAATAATCCAAAATAAAAATGATTAATTGCAGGTGAATGCAGACCTGAATGTGAAAAGCCTTTGAGGGATGAGCAGATGAGCATTCAGTTAGTAAACAAACAAAAACTTTTGTAAATAAATTACATCTCTTGTTCCCGCTATATTTCTAGTTTAATCAGTCTGGTTCACAATCTGCTTGGCTCTTATTTCTCTAGTGTTAGAAGATGATTCACTATAGGTATATTTCACAAGCTCCTGGCAGGTGTCTTGTTTTGAAAAGATGCAGTAGGATTTAATTTTTGAAATGCTGATTTTTTTCGATTTAACTGGGCAGTTCCATAGCTTTGATCAGGGAGAGTCCTTTTTAAATAGATTTGACTATTAGTATTCTTACTGTTGCCAATAATGACACAATATAACAGAACAATTAGTAGGGTAAATGAGGAAGAAAATGTTAGTGCTTGAGCACCATTTATAATGAAAAGTTGAGATTGCTTTTTGGAGGAAAGCAAGTGAAGATTTAGTAGGACCAGTGACAATTTCAGCTGTAAACTCCCATCAGTATCCTGTTCACATCAATGTTTTTGTCCTCCTTGAAACCATTGTTGAAAGCTCCTAATGTGTGTGTGGTCTCAAAGAGCACCAGGGCAGTCATGACCCGTTCTGCCAAAGGAGGGTGAACTGGCAGCAAGTTTTGAGTTTTGAACTCTTTGAGTTCAAGTTTTAGTCAACTGTCATAGCATAACTTGAGGATTTGTGCTCTTTCTACAGATTTTGGGTTGGAACCATAGCTGCTGCATTGTACACATTGACTCTGCAACTGGTTATTCCTTTTGCTTGTTTCAGGGAAGTGCTGGTGGGACTGGGATTTGAGTACAAACAAGTGTTCCCATATTTCACATTTTACATATCACGTCAGGATACTTTGAGCCAAATAGCTGTCAGTCAGAATATAACATTCCCCTTTCTTACTTGACAAACCTGGAGCTGAAGCTTCTGAGTTTGTCATGTGTATTGAAAACTGGACGTTCTGTCCCTGCGTTCCTACCTGAGGTCAGAGCTAGGGAAAAACATGCGAGAGGCAAGCAATCCAGCAAAGCCATGCTTTGTTTTCAAGATGATGTGGTAATTCAAGCAGAAGGGTCAAGGAGAAAGATTGCATTTCTAAATGAATTTTGGAAAAGGCACAAGCAATTCTGAATGTCATCTCACTGTTGCTACCAGTCTTCATTTGCACAGAAGTAAGCTCACATGGTTGTCCTCCACTTTGTTGCACAGGGAAGAAAGTATTCATCTCTTTGGCTAGGCTTGGATAACATTAGCCATTTACACAGCAGTGTTGAAGATGTGATTTATGCTGGCTGACAGAGTCCGGTATTCCCGGTGGACGTTAGGCGCTACTCTCTGAATGTCTACGAGAATTTCATGGTAGTCTGGCAGGTGTGCTGCAGTAGTCCTTGTCACAAAACCCTTAGAAGTTATTATATGAGACTGCTTTGGGTGGAAAATAAATCTCTTAGCTTATATGATGCCAGATTATGCAAATGAACACTCTTTACCTCTTGCTTATGCCTCAAAAGCTGTTAAGAAGTGTTGAATGGGTACTAACCACTATATACTTCTTAAAAAAAATTTCTTCCTCTCATTTCTATTTCTTTTCAGAAATGCCCATGCACATTGGTGCGTGTGTTATGGATGTGTGCTCATGCATACACTGTGTCTGCATACACTAGAAAAATCGAAACAAAGTTTGAAATATTTTTAAAAACCAAATCGAGTGATCCCCTTTGGACTTCATATCCTTTGTCATCCTGTTGTCACTTAAATATTTGTGGTTTTTCTGTCATGCCCATTAGATCTCAGGCTTGCTCAATGGCAGGACTTTCTGTCTCTGGTGCTGGGAGAGACCTGCATCAGCTGGTGTGGGGGTGACCTGCTTTTCATATGACATCTCTTTAGCACTTTTCCACTTGCTCTAGTTCCTGTCTGTTTATGTTTCTATACCGCTATCTCTTGTTTGGATTTACTCTAGCTGTTTTTCTTCCCATTATCTTCTTTTTTATTAGCCCACTTGTATCTGCCTTTGCTTTGCCCATCCCCATGGGTACAAACCTGGCACGTAGCACTGAGGTGTGTTGGCTGCAGTTTCTGAAAACAACATCTTGCCTCCTGTGAATTAATGGAAGATTTTTGAGTCTGTAAGGTGGTTTTTTTTTGTAATACTGATTTTCCTATAGGTACGAGATACAAATTCACTGGATTTAGTATATTTTTTCAAAATCGTGGTAATAGTGTTCCTTTTTGACAACACTTGGGATTTATTGGCTTATAAATTTTAACAGTCAGCTCTCTAATACCAGAAAGAAGTATATACTGAAGCCTGGCTAGAGGACCCTTTTCTGCAGGAAACAAGATTCAGTACCCCTACTGATGTAAATGTGTGAAGCATTTTCAGATCTTTTGCTCAAAGACTGTATGTTAAGTGGGAGCATCAATAATTAATAAGATGAGGTGCCTTTGGAAAGCAGATTATGAAAATAGAAAGAGAGAGATAGAGTCTGAGTAAATTCCAGCATTTCTTAGTTTAGTTACATGTACCTATTCTAATGTACTTATTTTTATCTTCTGTAACTGTTCTGTAACTTCTTTCCATTAACCGGTTGACCAAAGAGTGAATGAGAAATATTCTTGTTTTTCCTCACAACTTACATAGGCTTTCAGACTTGAAGAATCTTCTGAAATGCTAAACATACTCTGTGTTCGTTCCTTTGTTTCTAAGAACTTCTGCCCTGATCTAAGCAAAATTTTAAGTTTTTCTCCAGCAATGGGGAACAGACAGCTGGAGCAGAACTGTGCACTAACTTTTTGAATTGAACTAGGCTTTATGAAATGAAAAAGTAATGGGGATTCGTGGGTGCTATTAAGGAATTATGCAATCAAATTGTACACTACCTCACTGTCATTTAAAGAACTGTCTATCTCTCTGATACAGTGCCTTTTTTTCTTTCACTGTACCTGATAAAACTACTGCTATTTCTATACTTCTCAATAGTAGAAATATTTTCTTTTTACAAGAAAAGGTAAATCTTCTTCTGGCGCACTTCTGTGCAATGGGTCTCACTCCTACCTCGTTGAGCTGTGAATTTCCATTTTCCAACACTATTCCCTGACAAGTGTTTCAGTAACAGTCTTGTTTGCTTCCCTCTCAACCTCTGTACTTGTGCCAGTTCCTGTTATAGGTGAGGGAAAGTTAGATCAGTCTAGGTGAAGCAATTTCATTTTCCTTTTTGTCAGAACTTCCTTCTCTTGGACCTGAAACCTGAAAATAGCTGGGGAGCGGATTGTGAATTCTTTCTGAGTCTGGCCAAAGACCTTGCATTTGTATAAATATATTTTAAAACCTTTCAGTCCGTGTGATTATTTGCTTTAAATATTTGATATCTCCTCAGTAAAATTTTTGGAGCAAAGGCTGACATTTTGCAAGGTATATATTTGCACAACACCCAGTGTGAAGGGTTCCTTACTCACTTGCTCTTTATATGCAAAACAAAACTTAATGAAAATACAAGATCTCAAGTCATGGCTGAACAGGTCTCCGGTCAATCCAAATCAGACAAAACCAGAGATATCAAATTCACTGCTCAGTGGCCATTACCTCCCTCCACAGTAGCTCTGAAAGATTTCATCACATCCAATCTAGGATTAAGATCTCAAATTCAGAAAGTAGAAGATGTATCTCAATAATATGTTGAAAATTACATCATAGGCTAGACTTCTTATTTCATTTGGATTCAGTGGAACTATTTAGAACAATTCCACATATGGAAGTTGATAAGGAGTCTCTAAATCGAGCAGACATAAGATGGGTAAGTGTGCTGACCATATTATCAAATTCCTTGCTGAAGTTGCATAAGTTTGAATGATTGGTGCAACTGTGTTAATCATGGAGCAAGAAAAGGTCACTAAGACAACTTGTAATCATGCCATGACCATTAGTGATACTGAAAATCACCTTTCCCTTGAACCAGAGGTAGAAAGAGAGACTGTGAGGAAAAGAATATAGTCAGATTTTAGAAGACTTTTCAGCTTCCATGGAGGTCCTAAAAATGGGTTCTTCTCCCAGGGAGCATAAATTAACTTAACGAATGAAACAACCTCTCTAATCCCTTCAGTTCTTTTTCCCCTTTGAATTTTTTAAATTTTGTAACTCTAGTTCTCTACTGTCAGACAATTCTCCATCATATTTCCTTACAGAACACATTTAAAAATCATTTATGTTTGTTGATGCTGTTGGAAATGTACTAAGCATTTTGGCCTGCAGGCAATTTTCAAGCTGCTAAGTAGACAGATGAAGACCAGGACCACGTGCAAGGCAAGCAAAGAAACAGAATCTCAAGGCATCATTGGGAAAATGATGTAGAAAAGAGAGTTTATTAAGGACTCACAAAACTTCTAGAACTGATGGAGCACAGAGAGGAAGGATGGATCCACAGTAGACAAAAATGGAACCTAGTTGCTGACGCTCCAAAAAGGAAAAAAAAGTTATGGAGCATTCTTCAAATGGGGAAACCAATAGGTATAGAAGAGCATGTGGTTCAGCTTGGTATATCGTGAAGGGATGATGTAAAAAACAACCTCATAAGCTACAAACAGGGATAGGACATCAAAAGAGAAAACTGCAGAGAGTGAAGCAGAAATAACCCCAGTTAAAGACAACATGTAAAAATAGATGCTAAGACTCAGGCAAAATGCCTTCTTTAAAATGGCAATATCCTAGAGAAACTAGCATGAGTGACCTGGTCATAAATCAGGATCAATAGTATACAAGCACCTCAGAAACTTGGTGAAAAATAATCAGAGACATAGTATTCTCAAGGTACATTTTACAGTAGGCAGAGTAGGTGATACAAGTAGATGTTAAAGAAAGCATAAAGTCTGCCATCTGCATGCAAATACAACAGAGAATCTCCGTCAGTCATAGCTTTTCAGCTGGCTCTGTACATACTGAATTAATGGCATGATGGAGGGTAGAGCAGGGACTCAGTATTTAGGGAGTGACTCATCTCAGCTACACCTGAGTTAGTTATCCCAGGCTCTCTTTATAGTTAATAGAGAGAACTGATGCTTCTCAGGAGCGATTCCTCTCATCTTTGTGTGGTCTAAACTGAAGCAATGAATCCTATCTTAAAAGCACCCTCTTTTCACTGATTTAAGGGAGTGACCAACTCAGATGCAGATCTTCACAGTACAGAAGTATAAACTGTGGTGAATGAATATCAATTTAAACGTTTAGCCAGTGCATCCCATTCCATCGTGTTGTCTACATAAGCTACAAAAAAGTAAAGTGACAGGAGATGACTCTTGCACACCCTTCAATACCTTCTAGGACCAGCTACTCAGAAAACCGAGAGGAGAAAAAACAGCTCTTGGTTTGGATCTGAGCAGTGGACTCAGTCTGGTGCCAGATGTAAATACAGGCAGCTACTGTGTAACGGTCCACAAAGCACACACAAACCCAAATCCCTTCACAGGATAATTCTCAGCAATAATATAATTTCAAGAATGGAACTAGAAGAATGGAGGCAGCTTAGCTGAAGTGAAATAAAAAATAACAGCTCTGGCTGTAAATCTTGTCGGGGGATTTACAGGCACACACTGGAGGCTACATTACAAAAAACGTTCAGAAAAGACAAAAAGTCCCAGCGTGGTTGAGTTGCAGAACAAAAGGGGGTATTAGAAGTAAAAAGACAGTTTTCCCAAAAGTTAGTCACATCTGAATGATTAAAATATAGAGGAAACCACATTCCGGCAATTTAAGGGAAATATAAACCCAGGATAAGGCAGAACAAAGATATTCTGAAGAGCAGCTTGATAAAAAAAATCGCATTTTGATTCATATAAGCGTGGCTGAAGTTTTCTCCTGGTTTATTTTGATTCCACCTTTCATAAAGGCTGCAGTCTGCTGCAGTCTAGCAATGGAATTATGACAGAGTCTCTAAATATTGTTTGGAGAAAGATAACTCTGATGGGATTTCAGAGCCTCAGTGCAGACTAGTGAATGATGTTCAGTTCCACTTGCAAAGGAGAACCTGTTTTGCTAGGGCTCTTTCTAGTGGTTTTATAAATGCACAAAAAGGAATGGAAAAACTTCTTAAGTATCCTCATCTTTATAGGAAAAGAAGGAAGAAACCACTCTTCTTGAAAATGAGGTTTAATTTTCCCCCCTTTAATTTTAAGCGTCCTTTATAATAGCTCCTGAACGTGTCATCTAGGTAATTACAGGACTTATTTTAAAAGTATTGCTTAAAAGGATGCTGCCATAATTATATGCACCTGAAGCTTTTCAAGACATAAATTGCTGGCTACACTCCTAATAAAAGGCAGACTGTCAAGAGGTGTCCCAAATCATTGGGTTAATGACTTCAGGTCAGCAGGCCTTTTAAAAGGTATAATTAATGTCTCTAGTTAAAGGTATAGCTATAGTTCCAGCTGGGACTAATATTATGTATTAATTAGGTCACAGAAAAACTGTGATGCCAAATCACACTTAAAACCTTCAGAACCAGAAGAGAACTGTTGTAATTTGTATTTATGCTTGCTAAGGGCTGTGTGTGTAAATTCTCCTGACTGGAGTTGGTCTCCTGATTTGTTGCATCTGAGGTTATTTTTTTATCCTTTCCTGCGTGATTTCTTTAAGGAAATAGATGCTTGGGAAGTTCATTCTTAATGAACGGCATGTGAGTGACACTGGTGGTGATTGCTCTGCTCACCGTGCTGAGCAGGGTGACATTTATTTTACTTTGCAACACATTGCCTGCTCATCTGCCCCTAGATCTGCTAGGGGTTTTTTTGGGTTAGTGTGAGAGACATCTCTTTTTTGGATCCAGTTCTCCTGTTGGGAATGTGGACAGATGCAACAACTCTTTTAAAGATGAAGGACCCCTGCATAATGTCACAAAGCTTTCCCCCATTAGAGACTGGTCTACCATAGACGGCCTTAACTGGGGCTCATTGGGAAGCTGGGCACAGCGCTGCCCTGAGTCCCCTCTAACTATACCATGTTTTTTCTTTTCCTGTTAAAATCTCTGAGTTCTGTGGGCAACAAAATGTCTTTCTGGGAAAATCCTTCTGGTAGGTATATGATCTTGTACATTTTTTTTGCAACAGATTCACTCTTTGTAGTATGCTCAATTAAATGTCAGATGTTAAAACCGTTAAGATACTCAAGCATGTGATTAATCGCATGATTTCAACAGAACATATATGTGTAAAATCAAGCCTTTTCCCTTCTTAGGATTTTTTTTTTTTTGTTGGTGATGCCTTAGCTTTCTCTCTGGTCACAGATAGGAAAAAAGCTATTACAATATAGCTCTATTGTAGTAACAAATGGACTGTGAAGGGTATAAAAGCTCAGGCTTTCCCTCTTCCCCAAACCCTCAGGGATGCTTCTTTCTCAGTGATGCCAGAAGTGGACTATCACAATACTAAGTCTAAATAGTCCTAGATGTATTGGGACTAATAGAGCCAGACTTCCAATGGATTTGTGGATCATGGTTGGCTGATGTCTCAGTTATATTAGACTAGGGATGTAGTCTGACCACACCTCATGCTAGATATCCAAGAGAGAAAGAAAAAAGTAGATGAGGGAGCTGGAGGAGAAAGGGTCTGTGAGTACTCCAATTGAGAGGAACTTGAAAATATATATTTCAGATGTTTGAAAAATTGTGAGTAAAATTTTGACCAAAACCCAAATCGTCTGGCATGAATAGGACATTGATTCTAGTTTAGCGTTCCCCATGGTTGGAGCTTCCACAGTGTTTTCCCTGGTACAAATTCTGTGATGTTTAAATTGCTGAGCTAATGATGCAGCCTTTCATCTAGTACAAGCACTTGAAGAGCCTTACTTCTCTGTCTCTCTGTGTATTTCCGTATGCTATTTTGGAGCTTTGGTACATCTACAGTGCCAGCTGAAAGCACTGGTGATCTCAAAAATCACTAGGAAAGGACAGATGTATTTGTTCTGAACCTGTAACTCCTGTTTCTTTAGGAAACCTGGCCAAAGCAGTGCTACTTGGTGAGGAAGTAGACATCTGTTTTGTTCTTTTCATAGTTTCATAAGCATTTTAGCTGAAGAATGTGTTTTTCAATATAAGTTGACTAATGTATATTTTTTTCTGGAATTTGTACAGCCAGTACTCATTTTTACTGGAAGGTTACACCTTAACAACTTTATTAACAGCTATGAATCTGACCGATTTTCGTGATTCTGCTCTATTGAAGTTAGACGTAGGAGGCCCATTTGTGGCAAATGTAGTTGATGAGCAAACAGAGGAATACATTGTAGTACAAATCAGCCAGACTGAAGACGCTGGATCAAGGAGGAGACACCAGCAGCAGGTGATGGTCTTTAAATTTTCTTTCACTCTTTCTGAAATGTGTTTTATCACTTTTATTTCCATCACTATTGTGTCGATTAAGTGGTTGTGCTTTTCCCTGCTGTGAAGTGTGTCAACGTCAGCATTAAAAAACTTATTCTAATAAGGGTAAAGTTACATTTTCGTTTGTCTTTATAAGATTTCCTTTAGCTTCCTGTGTTAAAATTTTGTAAAACTTATGCCACTTGACTGACACTTAAAATGGAAGTTCTTGTGTTTAAAATTGGCAACGTTTCAAAAGTTGTGTTAGAAGGAAGAAACAAGTGCTAAGTGCCTTTTTGCACTCACTGAAATACATTTTCACATTTTGTTGCAAATTATTTTCTCAAACGTGTCACATTTATTTGCTTTATTTCTCTTAAGGCTTTCTCATTGTTGATGTTGTTTGTTACAAGTTCCTGCTGCTCTCTCCCAGAGAACTTGGTGAAGGAGGATCTTCTACTGCCTGTCATTGTAAATCATTGAAAAATAAAAATAAGCTTCATCATTTAATAAATGACATTGACATACGAACAACTGCCTCTCATTCTGTATACGTGACAGGATGGCCTGCCTCTACCAGTGACAGCACAGCTGAACAATACCATCAGAATTCCCGCTTACACCCAATCTCACAGTCTGCAGCAAAAGATTAATCCCACTACCTCAGCATGGTGAACAATACCATAATGGCAATTACTCTCTTAAACCACACACCCCCATGATGAGGAGGCTGCTGTAACCTGTGCTGCAGGAGAGAGAAGAAAGAGGAATAAAACCGTAGATCAGAGACATGTCACTTTCACTGACTTTTATTAATATTGCCAAATGTGACTCTCTTGCAGGTGGTATACAACTGGTCTCTACCCTTAAGTTCAAGAAGAAATCAGCAAATCATCACAACTAGAACCTTTCAGATACCAAACAGGTTGGCTAAGAGACTGAGAAATGATCTATTGAAGTAATAGTTTACATAGACTTGACTATGAAGGAATAGATAATGTTTTAAAAATAATCTATCATTGCCTGTTTCAGAGGGGCAGGAAAGGATGACTTCTTGTTGCTTTTTAAATGGATTTACAAGGCTGGTTTGTACTTGAGGTACTTTCCAAACAATGCTATTTAAAGAGATAGAGTGAAAATGTTTGAAAAGTTGCTTGCAATTGTAAAGATATAACACATATACATATATTTATAGGTACTCAATATAAAATTAATGCATAAATAAAACGAATGGTATTTCATTCCAGAAATAAGCAAAACTTCTCTTTCTTTCACCAGAGGCACCATCTTCATAAACATTCAAGCTTTCCTACAGGAGCCTGGAAGTGTTCCTCTCTCCATGAAGCATCAATACCTTCAGGCAAATATAGAGGCACAAGTAACAATTGCGTCCATCATCTTAGTAGGTGTCTACGTGCTGATCGTACTGGAAGTAAGCCAGTTTTGCACTTTGATTTTATTTTTCCCCAACATTGTAAATGGAGCACAAGGAAGGGTTTCATTCTTGGGCTTTAATATACTTTTAAAATGTGTACATGAATCCTTGCTGTACCATCAGTGTTGCTAATGGCATGAATAAGATATGTGCAAGGAAATTGTTCTGAATTGTTACTAATTTTGGCAAGTTATATTAACATTACAGTGATCTTGTGTATTTTTCTATTAGGACCTATTAGTGTTTTAATATTTTAACAGGATTATAGTTTGGCTGTGAGAGTGAAAATCACTCTTGGTTATAAAAGGTGCAGAAAATCTGTTTTTAAGTTAATTATTTTTAAAGATAAGGTAAAAGAAAAAAAAGCTTTGGTTATTTCCTTCTCTAAGGCACCTCAAACCATGAATTTAGTGTACTTTTAAAAGGCTAAACCAAACACGCTTTTTAATGAGTGACATTTAGAAATTCCTTTACTGTATTATTTAAAACGGAAATGGAGTCTGAGTTAACATGAAGAAGTTAAGGGACAGGGAACTTTAAACATATATAGCAACATCATTCCAAAGCCTTGAGGTACGAAACCCAATAAAAATGCATTGCATCAGCAATATGGATGGAAAACACGTCAGAAACAGCACAGGGCTCCAACTGACTCCTTTGAACTGAAAATGCTTACTGTCTGATTATCTTGAAATAAAGAACAGATATGGGGGGGAACAGTGTGTTGTTGGTTTTTTTTTTTTTTTTTTTATTCATGTGAACATCCACACTGCCAATGAATTCTCCAACTTGAATCACACCTGATTTCCACTAGTATGAAACAGAGAAGTGAATCAAATCAAGTCTACAAGGTGCTCATAGTAAGAAGGGGAAGATGACTGGCCTGGGAGCTGAACAGGGAGCTTTTGCTGGGACTCAGGAGAGCTTACCACTTTTGGAAGAAGAGTTGGGATCTCGTTAGGTCACGCAGACAGGAAATTAGAAAGGCGAAAGCCCAGCTAGAATGCAATCTGGCCACTGTCATGAGAGAGAAGAAAAAAATGTTTTTACAAATCTATTAATGACAAAAAGAGAGCCAAGGAGAATCTCCATCCTTTATTGGACGTGTGTGTGGGGGGGAACATTGCCACCAAGGCCGAGGAAAAGGCTGAGGTACTTAACGCCTTATTTGCCTCAGTCTTTAATAGTCAGAGCAGTTATCCTCAGGGGACTCAGCACCCTGAGCTGGAAGACAGGGGCAGAGAGCAGGATAACCCCCCCATAGTCCAAGAGGAAGCAGTTAATGACCTGCTACGCCACCTGGATGCTCACAAGTCTATGGGACCAGATAGGATCCACCTGAGGGTACTGAGGGAGCTGGCAGAGGAGCTTACCAAGCCACTCTCCATCATTTACCAGCAGTCCTGGTTAACAGGGGAGGTCCCGGACGACTGGAGGCTTGCCACAGTGACGCCCATCTACAAGAAGGGCCAGAAGGAGGATCCGGGGAACTACAGGCCGGTCAGTCTGACCTCGGTGCTGGGGAAGATCATGGAGCGGTTCATCTTGAGGGCGCTCACAAGCCATTTGCGGGACAACCAGGGGATCAGGCCCAGCCAGCATGGGTTCATGAAAGGCAGGTCCTGCTTGACCAACCTGATCTCCTTCTATGACCAGGTGACCCGCCTAGTGGATGAGGGAAAGGCTGTGGATGTGGTCTACCTGGACTTCAGTAAAGCCTTTGACACTGTCTCCCACAGCATTCTCCTAGAGAAGCTGGCGGCTCACCGCTTAGACAGGTACACTCTTCGTTGGGTAAAAAACTGGCTGGATGGCCGGGCCCAGAGAGTTGTGGTCAACGGAATTAAATGCAGTTGGCGGCTGGTCATGAGCGGTGTTCTCCAGGGCTCAGTTTTGGGGCCAGTCTTGTTCAATATCTTTACGATCTGGATGAGGGGATTGAGTGCTCCCTCAGTAAGTTTGCAGAAGACCCCAAGCTGGGCGGGAGTGTTGATCTGCTCGAGGGTAGGAAGGCTCTGCAGAGGGATCAGGACAGGCTGGATCAATGGGCTGAGATCAGCTGTATGAGGTTCAACAAGGCCAAGTGCTGGGTCCTGTACTTGGGTCACAACAACCCCAGGCAACGCTACAGAGTGGCTGGAAAGCTGCCTGTCGGAAAAGGACCTGGGGGTGCTGATTGACAGCCGGCTGAACATGAGCCGGCAGTGTGCCCAGGTGGCCAAGAAGGCCAACAGCAGAAATAGTGTGGCCAGCAGGACTAGGGAAGTGATCGTGCTTCTGTACTCGGCACTGGTGAGGCTGCACCTCGAATACTGTGTTCAGTTTTGGGCCCCTCACTACAAGAAAGACATTGAGGTGCTGGAGCGTGTCCAGAGAAGGGCAATGAAGCTGATGAAGGGTCTTATGTGGAAGTCTTACGAGGAGTGGCTGAGGGAACTGGGACTGTTTAGTCTGGAGAAGAGGAGGCTGAGGGGAAACCTCATCGCGCTCTACAACTACCTGAAAGGAGATTGTAGCGAGGTGGGTGTTGGTCTCTTCTCCCAAGTAATAAGCGAGAGGATGAGAGGAAATGGCCTCAAGTTGTGCCAAGGGAGGTTTAGATTGGATATTAGGAAAAAATTCTTTACTGAAAGAGTGGTCAAGCCTTGGACCAGGTTGCCCAGGGAAGTGGTTGAGTCACCATCCCTGGAAGTATTTAAAAGGCGTGTAGATGAGGCGCTTAGGGACATGGTGTAGTGGGCATGGTGGTGTTGGGTTGATTGTTGGACTCGATGACCTTAAGGGTCTTTTCCAACCTTCCAATTCTATGATTCTGTGAAATATGTCCAGCATGCTGATTTTTCTTCCACATCTCTTGCATATTTTAAGCTTTTCATCCTGTTACCCATTGAAATGGTAAGATAGTTGAACACCTTCTAATCAAATATCAATAATGGGTGTACACAGCATGATAGATGTTTTAGACATTTAGATTATGTCGATCAGCAATGGTGATTTATTTAAGAAGCTAAAAATGCCTCTATATACTTCATAAATGAGCAAAGAGATATAGTATTGTGTGAAGGGGGATTGGGCTAGGTTTTACTATAAATATGTGTAGGCATGCAGCACAACACCAAAATAATCTTAATACTTTTACATGCAGCTTTTATTTAAAAAAAACCCCAACTATGCAACCCTTTAGCAATTGCGAAAACATCAGGTTTTTAAGGTATGTAAAAGGTGGTTTTGTGTTTGCATCCTAGAAAACTGCTTTGGAACAATTCATGTGTAAATGGAAATAAAGGCTTGAAACTGAAAAGCAAAGTCAAGGAAAGCATGCATTTTTGTCCTAGTTTCGGCTGGGATAGGGTTAAATTTCTTCCTAGTGCTGTGTTTTGGATTTAGTATGAGGAGAATGTTGATAACACACTGATGTTTTCAGTCGTTGCTAAGTGCCCTCCTAGTCCAAGGGCAGCTCCTGTGCCTACTGACTGAGCTAGGTACACAAGATGGGAGGGAACATAATCAAGACAGCCAGCCCAGCTGGCCAATGGGGTATTCCATACCATGTGACGTCATGCTCAGTATATGAATGGTAGGCGTGATCCAGGAAGTAGCGATCGCTACTTGGTTATCGGTCAGCGTGGGTGGTGAGCAATTGCATTGTGCATCACTCATTTTGTATATTCTATCATTATTTATTATCATTATTCTCCCTTTTCTGTTTTATTAAACTGTCTTTATCTCAACCCACGAGTTTTTCTCACTCTTACCCTTCCGATTCTCTCCCCGTCCCACTGGGGGGGCGGGGGGAGTGAGTGAGCGGCTGCATGGTATTTGGCTGCCTGCCAGGTTAAACCACGACAATTTTCCTGTTGTTTCTAAGAAAAAGCTTTAAAACAACTCATTAGTTTATTGTTTCTGTGAAAAGATAAAGGAAAAATTTCTATTGGCAGAAAAATTATTTCTGCAAATTCAAAGGTAGAAATAGATACTTATAAGTAAACTTTTTTGAATTTTAAAATGTGGAAAGTCACCTATTGCATCATGATGTTAGCTGTTTTCTCCATAACATCTGTAGGAATGACAAATGTTACAACCAGAGTAAATTTTAAACTGTAAATATATAAGCTGGAAATAACTATCACAGAAACAAAACTTGACAGTTTCTTGGTACCCTTGTGGATCTCTTGCAAGAGATGGATGTTAATATTGTTAGAATATGTAATAGTGACTTACCTTATATTCAGTATTTATAACTTTAATGCCTGAAGTCTTGCTTTCTCAACACATTGCACTCTCTATTCTATTAGCAGTTATCACTGTTAGAGAAATCAATCGGTGTTGCTGCAGGAACGATCTCTCATGGATTTTCACCTTCAGTGTCACTGCTCCCCATCTTTTATCAGTCTTTATTACTTTCCTGTGTTTTATTCGTTGTCATTGGCAATACAGGTTCAACTTCAGACAATGTGGACATCCAAACAACTTTTAGAGCTATATTTTCACATATTTTCTTATAATGATGAAGAAAGAGGAAGGATTTTATCTGTTACAACTTAAAAGAACCACCTGAAGGCATGCCTCTTGCTCCTCCTGCACAGCCCTTTTCCCCAAACATGAATCTTAGATCTTGTGCCCACAACCTCCTCAACCCCACTGTCATCATCTTTTAATCCTTCCTTCCCCTTCTCCCCTTGCCCTTTCCTACCTTAGTTACCAGGCAGTGTGCAGGAGAACAGGCTGCAAGAGCTTCTGCTTCCTGCAGATACAGATGATAGGAAAAGCTGATGAAGTAAGAGGTTCCAGCTGGAAACTGCATTTACTGTAAACTGTCATCTTCTCCAAACTTGCACCACTGAAAAGACACAGGGTAAATTCTGCTTTGAGGCAGCCGTTTGTCTCTATGTTGGCATCAAATTTCCAGGAGGCCAATGTATGTCAAGTACCAGTCCTTGGTGGAGAAGTCTTACTGTCTCAGGATGTGCCATTCTTCAGAAAACACATTAAGCTGTTGAACTTCGTTTCTTTAGACATTTATTTTAAGTGTTGTTTCTTTTGAAACTGATTACGTGTTACTCATTCATAAAATACAAATATGTTTCTGGTAAAAGAAGATGCCTCCTTTTCCTCTTTAGTTTCTAATGTTTTTTTTTTATGCTTACTACAAATATGAATATTTTCTTACTTCACAATCCTACTCTACCCCTTGAAATTTTGGTATATTGCTTTTAACTCTTTTTAGATGGACATCTCTTAGTTACATTTTCTGTTTGGGGTTTTTTCTTTTTTTCGCCATGTAATCATCCTTTCCTTCAGTAACTAGACATTCATTCTCTTGAAATTGATTTTTTTTTTCTCTCAAATATCAATCAGTTCCCTCTTTGCATTTCAGTCTTCTGTTCCCTCCCCTTCTCCTAGAGGAAAAAGGAGAAAAAAATTCTTGTGGTATTTTGAATTAATCTGATCTATACTATTTTATAGACTTGTCGAGAACAATGAAGTATTATTTCATTTTGTTCTTGGAATCCTACACTGCACAGGAAATTAAAACAAGTGTATGTTTAAAAAAAAAAAGTGTGCCAGGTTTACCTTTGTTGATGTCAGTTCTACCATCTCTACCATCTGACTCTTCAGGATTACTGAGCAACGTAGGTAAGATGGGTTATAAGTATGTTTTCACATTGGTCTACAGGGACATCTGGTGTAAAGTGCTGATGTACAGAGTTCTGCGCTGATGTTGCTGTACTAAATTAGTTCACAATGTATTTCAAGACAGGCTCTTTCTAGTTTTGACCCTCAAAATGTGTAACCTCTTTTGATTGAGAACTTGAAAAAAAATTCAAACAAAAAAACCTTAGAAAATTTAATTTTTACACTTTTCTGCTCCAAACATCTTTGTTCTTTCAGCTAAGAGTGCGTTTTGTCTTTTGCCTTCTTTGATTTCCATTCCTTTTCCAGCAAAGCCTTTTTCTATGTATATAACTGAGTGACTATTTACACCCCATTCAGTCAGATTCAATAAGCAGATGGCGTATGGTTGTTTCTGGTGCTACAGCATAGTCAAGGAAAAAAAGAGTGGATAAAATCTCATTGTTTCTTCTTTGCAATACTATAAGATATCTTTGATTTCTCCCCTTTTTCCTGTGTAGGTATACATAGAGAATGGGATAATACACTGGTTACCCTGGAAAGAAATCTATCTGCCTACCTATATCTTAAAAGAGCTGTTAATATTATAAAGTTTTATTGGTATTTAGAAAAGTTTCTTGAGTTCATAAAGCTCTTATTAGTAATTATTAACTGCATATTTGCAGCTATGTTGGAGCTGCATTAATTAGAAATACGTAAGAATGTTAAACATTTATTATTAAAGGACAGAGCTCATTATTTTGAATGAATTATTGTGTGTACTTGCCCAATATTTTCCTTTAATAATATATTTGTTTTGTTTTATGGGTTAAAATGGAGTGTTAGCTGTTTATGATACTTAAATGAGCCCGCAGAAACACATATGAAGGTAATGGCCTTTTAAAAGTTATTTTATAAAACATTTTATTTAGTCAGGAGAAAAGGCAGAATAACATTCATTTTATTAAATTAAAAAAAAAAAAGAGATACCAATAGCACATCAAATGGCAGAAAAGTGATACCAGCAAGTATCAGAAATTCTGCGAGAGCCTCCATAGGGCTTGTTTTATCATAGGAGCTATCATTTAGTTTCATATCCTATCTTGCAGGTAGCCATAAGAAAGATCTTGCCAGGATCTTTCAGTTGGTGTTTTAATGATCGGACATCTTGAATAACATTTACACGTCTGTATTTCTTCTTAAAACACAAATACTAGAAAGTGCAAGATCTGGCCTTAAAAGCTCTAGCTTCTTACAAGCATGAAGCATGGGCTTATAATCACAATTTTTATTACTTTAATGGAAATGGAGAGTGTCAGTTTCTCTCCATATTACTTTTCTATTATTAACTAGCTTAAATTATGAATAAACATCCCCTAAGCTTAATTTCTTTAACTCAAAGCAGAGTGATTTTTAATAGCATCTAACCAGCAAAAATTGGCTGCAGAGAGCAGAACTTTTATGCGGTTCAGTCTGACCATTTTTCTAGTGTTGTGGGCTGGTTGAACCAGTGTTTCCTTGTAGGAAGCATTTTTACAAACGAAATAACATGTTTGTTATTACTGCTGTCTACGCTCACACAGTCCAGTTTTTGCTTATTTCCAGTAATGAGACTATTTATTTGCACATGGAAAATTATGCTTCAGAGAGAGAATAGGAAAACAGAAAAAATATTCAGTGGATACAAAACATAATACTAAGTGATGGCAATAGGCTAATCTTGAGGGAGAATTTTTCCGATGAGGAAAGTCACAGAAGCTAGTGATCAGCTTACTCAGCATGGTTTCTCACTTCCCATCCATTCTCATATCGATCTGTCTTTAAATATAGACAGAGAAGAGTGAGGATTAGAGTGTTCCCACCTCCACATATATCCTACCAAAAGATTGGTAGTAAAGGGACAGAAGAAAATCCATAGCCTTTATTGGAAAAGACAGTGTAAAAAAGAAAATTGTAGCTGCTGCTCTCCCTGGCCTTTGTGGGAGAGAATATATTCGTGCTGCTATTGCTTTCATTTGTGCTAGGATGGAAAAATTGTGAAGAGGAATTAAAACACTGCTGCAGGAGTTGGCAGAAAATTAGGGGCAGATTATCAGAACAAACCATCTATCCTTTTTGGTGAAGAGTCCGAGCCATACCTCACTGGGCAAGGCTAAAAGTTTGCCCTTATCTGCCCTCCTGTCTGGGAGTGGGAGGGAGCAAAAAAGCCCAAGATCGGGGCAGAGTGGGAAAGTGAGTGCCCCTGGGTGTGCTGGCCAACTTTCAGCAGGGCAAGGATGCTTTCCTGCACACTTTTCCTTCCTTGAGAGTCTACTGGTCCTGACCGGGGGAGAGAGAAGGCTGTCTTGATATTGTCTTGATTATCTGCAGTGTTTTACAGTAAGGTAGAAATGGAGCCAAGAGGTAGGGCTTGGAGAGACACCTTCCCAGCCCAAGGCAGAAACCATAAATGTGACTCTGGGGGGTACACAGAACCTGGATCCAGTGTGGTGAAACCTAAACCGTAAAATCCAGTAGAAAAACTTAGCTTGAAGAAAAATCTACTCCCTCTGGAGCAGGCTAGCTGCATCCTTCCTGGGCAGCATGTGGTTGTGGGTCTGGTTTGGAGTCCCTATAAACCTAAAGCACTATTACTATTCAAAAGTCTATTCTTTTTTTCTTTCTTTTTTTTTTTCCCCCAGCTGAAAATGTGCAATATCATGAGGGCAGTCTTGCAGTTCCCATGAATAATGCTTTTAGGACATAAACTGAGGGTGTGCATTGGGAACGGTATCAAGGCACGTGGAGCAGATGGAGGCAGCAAAGCCTACCGAGACAGGTGCTGGAGGACTGGATTGAACAAGGGGATCCAGACATGGGGCAGATCCATCTGTCCTGTCCCCCCGAGTGAAATATTCACCAAATGGTACCCTAGATATTCTCCCAGAGAGAACAGCCTGTGACTGAGCTAGCAATTAAACACTATGGACTGTCAAGGCTTATGGTCATTCCCTGCTGTTTTCTGATTTAGGAGGAGGGTGTGACCTCTGTGCATTTTGAGAGGCTCAAAATGACTTTAAAGCAACTGTGCAGGAGCATTACAAGTTGCTCCTTACGAGGAGCATTGTATCAGTACCCCTGAGGTGCTGGAATTTCTACTGCTTGGGTAGAGCAGAGCCACTGCCACCAACGAGGAGGTTCCAACAGGACAGAGCCAGCACCAGTTAGAAAAACTACAGTCATTTGTACCTGCCATAACTGCAACAAAGGAAGCCTAAAGGAAGCCGAGTGCTGTAAGACAAGGACAGGATAAATTTAAATTCAAACAAAAATACAGTATAACAGCAAGCAAAATCCTCAGCTGAATCCCAGCTTGATATGCTCTAACAGCGATTTTGTATTATTAATCCAATATGAATATTGATTTTACACCAACTATTGCCTGTCTAATTGTTAGATCTATCTTAGTGGGAATCTGGCTCCGCTCTGAATATGTGTGCTTTAAGGAAAAATGTCTTCTTTTGGGTACCATGGTACTTCTGTAGTATGTAAATTGGCCTTAATTAAGAACTTAATAGGAAAAAATTGCCACTGGATGGTGCTGCTTGCTATTCTAAGGACTCGATAGGATTGTCTGCTTTAAAAGATGCTGTCACCCAGGCTCCACTTTTCACAGAATGCTATTTTTTGAAATAATAGGAGTCACATTTTCAACACTAAGTGTAAAAACTAATTTCCAAATGTCCATTTTCTATTTTCTATGGCCTTTTAAAACTAATTTTGAACTGTATTTTGTTCAATTTGTGAAAGACTGTCAAGCACAAATGTGTTGCCCTGCCTTGCATACTATGTATGTTGTGGATTGGTTTTTTTCTTTTCTGTTTGAGGCAGGCAATTAAACATTAGATTAGCTTAATTGAATGCTGCTGTTCAGCCTCTACCCTGCCTATGGCAACCAGAGGGGTAGAGAGCCATGAAATCTTAAAATTTTAACAAGGTGCTAGAACGCACATACACTTCTAATGCACACAAACAGGGACAAGAACCACCCAGCTTCTTTTGTGGCCTCAAATGATGTCTTCCTTCAGCAAGAGCAATAGCAAAAGTGAATGAACAAACATGACATAGTGTAGGGGACAGGCGTGGAGGGAGACGCGATACCATGATCTAAAGAGGAAAAGAAATCCAGAGAAGAAAACTGGAGTGAGAAAGAGAGGAGATGTCAGGGATGAAAGACTCTCCAGAGGAACTGCTGGCTAGAGCAGAAAGCTCCCTGTAAAGGCACTGCGAGTGCTGCAGTTTGCCGTACTGTTGTTCATAGTGCATGGCTGTAATTCTGTATGGTCATATTACCCTAATATTAAAAGAAGGCTGACAAAGATTCACACAGGGAAAGTAAAATAGTTTTGCCCCTTGCTTTTGTGATTTGGTCCATGTAATTTCTTTACTAGAAATTTAGAATCTCATTAGTCTTGAGGATGCTGAGATAATGGGGAAATACAGATGGTGGCATCTTCTTCAGTTTCAGAAAACGTTCTGAAACTGCAAATATAATGAGGGTCTTGCAGTCCCCATGAATAATGCTTTTAGGACACAAAAATGAGGGTGTGCATCGGGAATGATATCAAGGCACGTGGAGTGGATGGAGGCAGCAAAGCCTGCTGAGGTAGGTGCTGGAGGACTGGATTGACCCTTGCAAAAGGATTTTGCAAAACTGAAAGCTTGTTGCCAGGCCAGCCTGTCGATATACAACGGCTTTGGTCATGTCAACTCACAGTAGCGGTCTGGTTTATCATCTTCTAGGTAGCAACATTAGTTCTTTACTGGCTCATGACCAGATCTCTCTACTTTAGTCATATAGCAAATGTTTTTTATGGCTAAAATATTACGGAAGTGAGGTGCCTTGGCACATAAAAATTATCACCATCCTGTCTTTTCACAGGGCTCCGCTTTCTATTAATCTGACAGACTCAAGGCCCTGATTTACAGAACATCAGCTCATTCATCTCGTGTGCCTCTCTCCAATTTCACATTAAGACAAAACCCCCAAATTCATAGCAAATAAAAAGACTCACTTTAAAAATTTGACTCTAAGGGGCTCTCAAACTATCAGATGTTACTGGATATTCCCCTTCTGGTGTTTTCTGGAGGTGTATAAAAATAATTTTCTTACATCAGAGCCATCCCAACAGGTAGAGGGTGGAAAACATCCACTTGTGGTTGTAATGATATAGATATGGCAGACTTCTCTTTTTTGAATGAATCCAATAGAAATATTTACTAGGTATGATGCTATACCTTTTTATCCCTAGTTCTCATTAGCAATATTCTGAGGTGGGAAGTTGTTTCAAAACCAGACAACTTAGAATTCAAGCAGTCATTTCAACCCTCACCATATAGGAATAAACCCTCTTCTGGATCCTCTGGCCAACATCTGTACAAACGCTGTTTCCCTCTTTCCTTCCTAGCTCTACACTCTTTTCTCCAGCTTTGCTTGTCCCCCAAGTTTCCAAGGCATGAAAATATAAGGGTTTCAATAATCTTGTTCATCTCATACAGTAAGGATATGTTTACGCTTGCATCATTCTAGGGCTACTTTGAACCGGTTAATTCAATGTTCCATATCAGCATGAAGCTGTAGCCCATCCAGTTTTCTCTGCAAACAGCAAGCAGCGATATGGCTGAGGAAGAAAGCTCATAGACAGTGAAGAGATTGCAAATTGTGTACATTGTTCATTCAAAGCTGTTGAGAGAGCTATGGAGTAACAAATAACTTTGCAGAATCTAGAATCGGCTTATAAATCTTTTTGTATAGAAGAGGGGAATGAATTAATTAGATAATTTATTCACAGAAAGTAATTTGATTTCCTTAAGTCAGTCTCTCTCTCGCTCTCTCTCTCCCCTAAGCATTGTGTTTTACATATAGAAAGAATTGATGTCAGCTGGTGAAACCTAATGTAATTACTTAATCACAGAATTTCAGGGCTATCTTTCCTAGATAAAACTCCCAAGATATCCCTACCTTGTATTTCTTAGCCTGTTCGTTAACATACCATAGAAATAAAAGTGAACTAACACAGGCATTAACTTGTCTTGGATATCATATAATATTACTTTTAATCACCTTCTATTTAAGATAATTCTCTTGTGTAGTGCCATCTTATATTTTGAAACATTGCATTAGGAAGTGGCAAATTGCTGCCTTCTATGCCTTTCCCTAAGGCAGGGTTGTTTATACCATGACTTTCTCCACTGACATTGAATCAGAATAAATAATTTGGCACATGATCAGAGTGAAAGTGGATATTATAACAGAATGTCATAGATGGGTGCTTTCTTACCTTGAGATTGTGTAGATATTCTTCAGGAGTTACACAGTTTGCTATAGAATCTATTTCTATTGGAAAAAACCCAAGTCTTTTAGGGTTGGGAATTTGTCTGTAAAAAGAGCTTATTGAACATATATGGAATGTTATTTTTACAGAGTTACAGGGATCAACCATTTATTGTGCAATTTATAAGAATGCATGTTAGTACTAAAATATGCAGCTAATGTTTCCAAGTACACAGACCTTTCCAGTCCATGCTCTTAACTGATCTTGGGCACATATTTCATGCATACGGTAGTACGGTTACACTGAATCACCACTGAATTCTTGTAAAAATGAGAAAGCTGTTGGTCCAGGTTTTTTTTTTTCCCCAAGCAAGGCATACTTATGTTCAGTGATGCGGTTTTGACATATTTTGACTTACAAAAATGAGATTAATAGTAAGACTTTCTAAAAATTTAACTTAGTGTAAACTATTATTTTATGATTCTCATGTCTGTGTGTATAGAATACATATAGATAGCGTACTGATCTGCAGATGAAAATATAAATAGCTGTTCTTACTGTCACTGATTTTTGTGATGCTTGTAGTCACTTTGGGATCCTTGATCATAGAATCATAGAATAGTTTGGGTTGGAAGGGACCTTTAAAGGTCGTCTAGTCCACCCCTCCTGCTTTGGGCAGGGACATCTTCAACTAGATCAGGTTGCTCAGAGCCTCGTCCAACCTGACCTTGAATGTTTCCGGGGATGGGGCATCTACCACCTCTCTGGGCAACCGGTTCCAGTGTTTCACCACCCTCATTGTAAAAAATTTCTTCCTTATATCTAGTCTGAATCTACCCTCTTTTAGTTTAAAATCATTCCCCCTTGTCCTGTCTGTTGTGGTTTAAGCCAGCAGGCAGCCAAACACCACACAGCCGCTCACTCACTCTCCCCCTCCACCGCAGTGGGATGGGGGAGAGAATGGGGAACAAAAAAAAAGTAAAATCTGTGGATTGAGATAAAGACAATTTAATAGAACAGAAAAGGAAGGGAAAATGATGATGATGATGATAATAATAATAATAAAAAAATACACAAAATAAGTGATGCACAATGCAATTGCTCACCACTCGCCGAGCAATGCCCAAACAGCAATCGCTACTTCCTGGACCACGCCTCTTATTTATATACTGAGCATGATGTCATATGGTACGGAATACCCTGTTGGCCAGCTGGGCCAGCTGCCCCGGCTATGCTCCCTCCCAGCCTCTTGTGCGGCTATGCTCCCTCCCAGCGGCAAGCTGGAAAGTCCTTGACTAGTGAGGTACTTAACAACAACTAAAACCAGTGTGTTATCAACATTCTTCTCATACTAAATCCAAAACACAGCACTAGGAAGAAATTTAACCAGCTGAAACCAGGACACTGTCAGAACAGGCCCTGCTAAAAAGTTTGCCCCCTTTAAGTACTGATAGGCCGCAATAAGGTCTCCCTGAAGCCTTCTCTTCTCCAGACTGAATAACCCCAACTCTCTCAGCCTTTCCTCATAGGAGAGGCATTCCATCCCCCTGATCATCTTCGTGGCCCTCCTCTGGACCAGCTCCAACATGTCCTTCTTACACTAGGGGCCCCAGAGCTGGCCGCAGGACTCCAGATGGGGTCTCACCTCAGCGGAGTAGAGGGGCAGAATCACCTCCCTCGACCTGCTGGCCACGCTGCTTTTGATGCAGCCCAGGATACGGTTGGCCTTCTGGGTTGCGAGCGTACATTGCCGGCTCATGTCCAGCTTTTCGTCCACCCAAGTACCCCCAAGTCCTTCTCGGCAGGGCTGCTCTCAATCCCTTCATCCCCCAGCCTGTGTTGATACTGGGGGTTGCCGAGACCCAGGTGCAGGACCCTGCACTTGGCCTTGTTGAACCTTTTGATGTTCACATGGGCCCACTTCTTAAGCTTGTCCAGGTCCCTCTGGATGGATCCCGTCCCTCAGGCATGTCAACTGCACCACTCAGCTTGGTGTCATCTGCAAACTTGCTGAGGGTGCACTTGATCCCACTGTCTATGTCATTGATGAAGATATTAAACAGTACCGGTCCCAGTACAGACCCCTGCAGGACACCACTCATCACCGATCCCCATTTGGACATTGAGCCATTGACCACTGATGGTCACATCATCTTTCAGCAGCTGTACCTTTGTCTCAAGAGCTGCTTTAGTCCACCCCTGAATACTGCATCAGTGTAAGTCATACTTTCTAAACTATGTCAAGCAACTCCCTTTTGCTTCATTAAAATCCCTACAGAATTTTCTTGCTATTGCTTAACTAAGTAATTCTAAGGCAATTAATTTTCTGTTATCATTCATTTTGCACTAGCTGTTGAAACACATGCCCTGTAAGGTGTTCCCATGGGCTGGGAAGAGTGCCCTGCAGCTGAAGAAGCTGCAAAACTGCTTCTGTAGAGCTCGTGTAGGGAGCAAACCGAGGGGAGGAGGGCGAGTAGGTAAAGCATTAGCTGTCCTACCTAAAGCACCAGCATGAGTGGGAGGTATGTGGCTATGCCTTCACTAACTGGTACTGGTTAGGCAGTCTCTTTAATATAGGCGAGCATGAAGAAAATCAAGTAAATATGGCTGGCTCCATTGACCTTCCTTTTCTGCTGCTCTGATCTCATCTGTACCTGACTATACCCTGTATTTCTAGTCTATTGGTTTCAAATTGTGCAATTTGCCAAAAGTAAAGAAAATTCTCATGAATTGAGAATTTGATGCCATTCAGCTTTGAAGTGGATCTACTGCAGGGCAGAGTTCAAAGTATTGCAAGGCTTTTTTTGACCCTCGTTGTTTTCTAACATAAGCCCAAATTTTCATTTATGTGGCTTGACAGAGTTTGAAAAAATTACCTAAATTAGTTAGCTAAATTACCATTGTTTTTCTGCAAATTTCAGTTTTGATTTCAGCCTCTGATGCCAGTTTCGGGCTTCGGCGTTAATTTTCCAAACCATAGGTGGATCAAATATGTGTAACATGAAAGACTGAAGTTTTGTTTGTATCCTGCTATAACAGGTGGAATAGTCCAGGGCACTGCAGACCACCAAAATTTGTAAAGTATGTGACAGCAAATGATAAGATAATGTCCATCAAGGGATCTGACTGAGAAACCCATTTCCAGAGGCAGTCAGGCTAATACTGTCTTGTTATCTTTAGGAAAAACAAACTCTTTGTGTTTGAAAAAAACCTGTTCCACTGCTGAGGATATCTTCTTTTAACCCAATAAACAGAAAAAAGAATAGATATAAAACACCAAGTCAGGAAAAAAGCTATCCTAGAAAAATTTTACTCCTCTTCTCTCCCTTCCTGTCCCCTGAGAATAAAGAATTGACCTAGAGACTTTATAAAGTCTAAGAGGGATTTGGCTATTGATTTTATAGGGAAGGTTTCAGCTACTCTGAAGGCAGGTGGAAAATGCATAGAACCGATATGTGGATATAGGCTTGGGAATAACTGCCTCTGTTGAAATGCAGCAGTGCTGCCACTCTATCAAATGAAAATTAATTTCTCAGTAAAAGAAGTAGTTTAATGCAACAGGCATCACTGGAGAAAAAATGGACAAGAAATTAACTGAGGCTGCATTTGAAGCTTTACATTAAAGTCACTGACAGTCATCTTTCAACTGCCATTTATCACTTATAAAGAAGGACTTGTGGAAATAACATATTTGTTATGATGTATGATGTACCATTTATCAAATATCTTCAGCAGCACATTGTGGAAATATGCATGCCCTGTATTTCAGCTGGGAAATGTATGCTCTGAAATAGCATACAGGTCACCATTCAATTGGCTTCTAAATAATTTCCTTTTACCTCCTGGAGCACAGTACAAGATGAAGTGTTTGGAATTTTGAATCATTTTTATAACAATGCTGTTGCAGTCTACCAAAAGATTTGATGAACTCTGTGCAAACATTCCAAAGCACTTTCAGATAGATAAAGAAATTTAAATCTGGAGAAGATCTAGGTTGTCTAAATCCAGTTTACATCATAGCTCTGGAAATGTGTATTTTTAATTAATATCAAGCACACAAACTTGTGGCATAAATGATTTGGGTTGCTTTCATTTCTTACCTTAAAATTAACTCCTGAATTAAGTGTATGAAAACTATCATACAGAACCAGCATTCAGCACATTGTATTTATCACACAGCAGACAATCATGAGACAAACTTTCTACAGATAATTATGAAACAAAATCGCTATAGAAGTTTTTCCTAATCTTTGCCCACTCTGAATTGACCCTATGATGTTGTTATCACCACACCTACATTGTTGATGTTATTTTTAATAGCCTCCATTGTTGCAGCTTTGGGCGTTTTCATTACTTATACAAAATTCTGTAAATATCCTTTCACTTTTTTGAAATCTTTTCAGCTCCCAGCCTAGTGATATCCTGTATCAGTGAGCTCTATGACTGAGTCCTGCATTGTAAAGAGTGAAATCTGGGCTGCATTGTTTTCAGTAGCAGTTTGTATTGAGATAACTGTCCCTTTGTAAAAGGCAAGCACCATCCTTTGCCGTTTTATAAAGTCCGCACTGCTAGGCATTCTTCAGACAAAAATAAAGATGATGTTGATGGTGAAGATGCCCCTTCGGTGAAGAGATTATAAGATTTGTAGCTGGGTCGGGAGGTGGGGAGCTCTAGCATGCAAACTGATAGACTGAAACTTTTGTATCTTCCTTGTCTGTTCTGCCTTTTTTGTCTCAATGCTTGTTTTTTTAAGAAACCTTTCCAGGAAATGAGGCAAGGAACTTTTATAAGTGCATTTTACAGACTGTGCCAAAACTGATTGAATCATGGAAATATGGGGATCCAGTTGTGGGATGGAAGAAATGAGTGAGAAGAAAATAAGGGGTCACTTTGGCATGTGACTTTGAGAGAACGAGAAGGGCCAGAGAGGATAGGAGCATGTGAGGAGGTATTTATGTGCGAGAGGGTGGAAATGGAAATAAATCTCTGAGTTGCTTCAGGAGGCCGTAACCGGTTATCTCTGACACCAGAAGTCTACTTACAGTGGCTGGATTGACCAGCGCTTAGGGCTGTAGCCCTGGACTTACTACCTGAGTTCGGTCGCCCTTGCTACTGAAGTAACTTTTGGCCCATCATTTCCTTCTGCTTCGGTTCCTAGCTTGTAAAATGAAAACTCTACCGAGTCAGGCTGATACAGCCAACCCAAATTTATGATCTTATAAGCAATTCTTATTTGAAAGAGCAACTCATTGTGAATTGGAATTCTTTTGTTGTAATTGTCTTTGCTTACTAGAGAATGCACAAAGGTAGGCACTTTCTCAAGCATGAGAAGGGTCATATGAGTACAGATGATTTCTCACTTAATCTCTCAAAATGTCTTTAGAGTCAAAAGTCCACCAAATGTCTCAGCTTTCCTGGGGTTTAATCTCTGTGTTAATTTTTTTCTGAGCTCTTTCAATTCTGTACCTGAGCTTTTGTTTATGGATACGCTCTGAGATTCATTCTGAAATGATTTTCATCCTCCTTCCAGGCTTCGAAAGGGTTTGGATAAGGCTTGTACTATTTTCCAAAAGAATAATAACAGAATTTTACCTAATATAATGCCCTCCAAATGTGCATTATATGGATACTGTGGTATATCTCTTAATTTCTCCATTTGTAAGCTTTAAAAAATGCCTTTACAAATATATTATTTGTTTGGGGTTTGTTTTATGCGAAAACAAAATTAAAGAGTAATCCATTCTTTGCTAAACCTCCCCAGATCTCAACTTCTGAATATTTATATGTCTCGGAGTTTACATAAATGTGCTTTCTAAGTTTTATGTTACTGTATAACTTCCATTTGACAGTTTGCTGGAATGAAGAGTTGTACATTTGACAAGTTTTTTGTAATAGAGCTTTGCACTTGAATAGTCTTTGCTCATTCTTCAGGATATACTTTTGTATATCCTTCTTGAAAAATCACCAGGATGAAGGAACTGAGAGATGAGTCCCTTTGTACAGCAATTTCCCCCATCTTTCTGCAGAAATCAAAGCAAATTTCACCCATAGGTGACAGCAAACTCTGGGAAAATGAAAATACAATCAACCCAATGTATGCAATTAAGTATACAATGGTGACAGCAAAAATGCTTATGTGGAAATATGCAAAAAACCTAAAGCCAATCAAATCTCAGAAAACCCATGATATCTTTCTGAGAACTGCAAAAGAGTTATCTAACGTGGGTGGTGATTAGATGAAGAGAAAGCCTCCAGTCTGAGAATGGCTGAGGATTCCCCAGTAGCTTACCCTTGAACTTACTTTGCCCTAGTAAGAAGCGGATCTCCTTCCCTAACTGACATCTCTGCTTTGTGTCTTTTGTTGGAGAGACCAGTAAGGCCCAATTGCTGCACCCCATCATCAGCCACAAGAACTATCGAACATGATCGAATGCTCCCCACCTTTGCAGAATCAGAAGGGTCATACGTATGCATTCATATCAAGGCTCTGAAACTGGAAATCAAAGATGAAACAGTGACTTATCACACACATTTCTGTGGGAGCTGGTGGGAGCTGTAATCTATGCTATGTACTTTTAGGTCATTAGGACATAAAAACTTTGGTCTGATCTCTGCTTTATCGCTGTGAATAGGTTATTCTCCAGTGTGTTTTGAAGAAAAATGTAGGAGAATGAGACAGATTTTTCTTTTGACTCCTAAATTAGTAATTTATATATTTATTTTTCTAGTAATTTGGTAAATTGCTTAGTTGTTTACCATTACTGTTAAAAATTTATGTGCAAGGAGAAAAACCAAAGCCAAATCTTTCCTTTTTTCTTTTCCTTTACAAGCAGGCAGGAGGGCCTTGAGGTGTCCACATCCTATTGTTTCTTATGAGCAAAATATTTTTTATGAAATTAGTAGCAAATGAAATATTTCGAGACTGCCTTATTTCTTTCTCAGAAGTAATTCTGACTTGTGTCTGAATAATATTTAAACACATTAATAGTAAACGCTGTTAATTAGATTCGGTCTTTTGTAGTGTGATTTTCATTAATTACATTCTTACTTTAACTAAGTTATTTTACACAATCTGTGATCTTCCAGACATGGTGGATTAAATAACTACAAAAGAGCGCTTGGAGGAAAAAGCACGTTTTCAGGGCATAGTTACTTTTATACTTTCTCCTTGAGAATTTTAAGTGTAATTTATTCATTAGATACATAGACGTGGACAAATGTCCATATATTGTAGTAATTGCTGCAGTATTAAATGAATGTTTGTGTGGTGGTCAGAGGTTTGGATGCAATTTTCAAATGCGTTGCTTGTATGCTAGAGATGGAGGAGAAGCACCGTTCAAGGCCGGGTTAGTCTACACACTGGTGAAAGCAGCTTTTGAGGAACTGAGGAGACTGCGGCAAAGGTGTCCAGCAGATTTTAGCTGAAGTACGTGGCGTTCTTGAAGCCAAAACACTCTGTAGAGAAAATGCTGATGTAAAAAAACACTTTATGAAGGAAGAAAACTCTGTGTGTGTGAGACAGAAAACAGGGGCACGGGCTTGACACATCTAACTGTGCCCCAGACCACAAACTGGACCTGGAAACTCAAAGTTTAGTATGTCTGTGTATGTGTAGGATGCATCTGCCCCAGATCTGAGCTATTTGCTTGGGAATTGCTTTGTAGACATTGGAGATGAACAAGCACCTATAAAGAATGAGGTGGATCACCTCCTGGGCACGTGTCTTCTTCCCATGGGCTGTGAAGGGAAGCCGACAGGACTAGGCTTTTTGATCCGTAAGTTAGGGAAGATGAATTGCTTTCCTTCTCGGGTCACCCATTGGCAAATATAAGAAACTGGTGCTGAAGTCCCTTCTCTGCCTTGAGATCAGAGCTGAGACTTCCTAGCAGAGTTTTGCACAGGCATGGCTTTTTTTTTTTTCTAATAACATCCTATAGTGAGGCAAAGTAATCAGCCATTGTCTGGTCAGGGCTCTTTGAAGGGGGGTGGGGTGGAATAAGGAAAAAAAAACCAAACAAACCAAGAAAAGAATCAACTACAGGATTTTTTATCCTTTTCCCTCCTCCTTTTTAAAAATAAGGAGATATTTAGAGGAGTCTCTGGTCAATTTTTACCCTTTGTTGCAGATTGTTCACAGGACCCTTGCAGCGATGCTGGGTTCTTTGGCAGCTTTAGCCACCTTAGCTACTGTTGGGGAGGTAAGTTATCAAACTGTAAGTGCTCACTTTGTTTCTGGGTATGATATCATAAATTTCTGTGTTTGCCCTGTTGTGATTGGGCACGTGATAGAGCAGCGTTTATTAAAAGAGAGAGATGGTGGGGCAGATATTTGGATGGGGAAGCACCTTGGGGAAAACAAGTCAGCCTAGGGAATAGACAAGAAGAGTAGAAAAAAGTCAGTTGACGCTATTTTGTTCTGATTTGCAGGAAGCTGAGTACAACCATTTTCAGCTTAATTCAGAGTTACTTTAACACTGTTATTTTCACTAATGTTAGGTCACCAAGCAAACCTAAATGGAAATACATTGTCTTATACTACCCTAAATAATTACACCTCATGCTTATACCTTCCAATCCTTTTTTTCCCCCTCTGCTTACTCTTAGTTGATATTTAGTGAAACCTCTGATTGATTTTCTCTGTCTTTTCCATAACTGGTCACCACATCTTTGCTATGTTCCCTTAAATTCCCTCCAGTTTGTTCACAGGTGAAGCGGTATGCTTGCGTTCTCTTACCAAAAAGGAAACTGGAGTGTACCATATAATTCAGTTATCTTTTATTTCTGTAATGCTACATAAGGAATAATGAGATAAACCAATAGCCTAATGTAGGCTTTTGATAATGACCCACTTAGGATGCCAGCAGTACTTTGAATTAGTAATAATAATAGTAGTAGTAGTAGTAGTAGTAATAATAATAATAATAATAGTAATAATGGTAATATTTCATAGCTAACCACAAGTTAGGTGTTTTGTGGCATTCACTGGTATTTTTTGATTGCAGAGGCCAAGTATGGTCAAAGTGGTGGAGTGGATTGATTATGAGACATTGGCGCTGCTGTTTGGAATGGTAACTGAAACGTATCTTTTGCTCTGAAAGTACTGAAATAATCACACTCAATATAGAGATGTTTCCCTTTTAAACATTTTGTTAATTGTACTTTACTGAGACATGTTATGATGAAAATTTGGGCCTTAAGGGATTTATCAAAAAGGAGGATGATCACACCTCTGAAGGAACCTTTTGAAAAAGTTCATCATTTTGTATTTTTTTTAAAAATCTGTAAAACTGTGTTGATAACATACTAAAAACATCCTTAAGGTCTATAAATGGCAAGACCTGTTAAGTGCCAAGTATTATCATTCTCATTTATCTTGTTAATTTTGTTTACTCAAAACCTTCCACAAACACACTCTGCCGGAAAAGTAGTTTTTTGTCTTATGCTGTGTTTGGAGCCAAAAAAAAAGCAAACCAGAAACGGAGGAGAAATATCTGATTAGATTATAATCAGATATTATTTTAAACACTTTGCCCAGAGCTATTTATGGTAAAAAGAATCATCCAAGTGCTATTAAACTATAACACAAAATATACAATATACAGAGACAAAATTACAATTATCTGTTGCCATTCTGAGCTTTTCTTATTTCCTGACACTGCTCCCTGCTCCCCGCCTTCCACACAGAAAAAGAAAGCAAACAGAAATCTGTTAGGAGCAAAGACGGAAAGACAGGAAACCTCCCATGAATGTGGGAAAGTGCAAGTAATTCTTGGAGCTGCTATATTCTGCACTCTGTAGAGTATTACTGCAGAAAGCAAACACTGGTTAATGACATAAGGGAGATACATTGAGTACTTAATGTATGATGCTCACTTAGTCACTACAAATAAAATTCAACCGGACTAGTATGACATTTACGGACTATTTATGTTGAGAGCTAAATTTCACCATATGATGCATTAACAAGACATATCTGGCAGCTGTAGTGGATATCCTAATATGAAGGTGATCAGATTCTCAGAGCTGTGTCAGATAAGAAGGCCTTTTGTCAGGATCACAAACTGCATTGCTTTGTTTTTGTGTAATAATTCAGTTGCAAGCTATTCTCTTTTTCTTCATCTTTTGGTAGATGATTTTGGTGGCCATATTTTCAGAGACTGGGTTCTTTGACTACTGTGCAGTAAAGGTAGGTTTCTTTTCGTGCTCTTAATTATTGCTGGATTAATCAAGTTAGTATCTAATCAGATCTGTTACACCAAGCAGTATCTTTGAAGAACCTTTCTTAGGGCAGTGTATACTTATCACATTAGAAATGACAGTGGTCAGCTTGTGATTTTGAAAAATCTCTTAGGGATGAAGGGAAGCCCTTAAGACAATTCTGTTTCAACAGGAGAAAGGTAAAGGCCCCCAGCAGGGTACACAAGCATATGGACAACATAAAGCTGAGTTATTCAACTGACTTCCCCAGGACTGCTGTTCCGCTGTAACTGAAATCTGTATTTATGCCTGGCAGTGGGAAAGAGGAAATATGGGAACTATCACTAGCTTTACAATCACACGGGAAAAATGGCCACACTAGCAGAACCAAAGATTACATGGAAAGGGTAATTCTGATGGATTGGTTGTAAAGCAAGTATTACCCATGGTGAGGGATTCCTTCACCTGCTGCAAAGCTTAATTTTCTTGAGAAGGGTGGAAAGAAAGAAAACAAAAGTGACAAGGAGGACTGCTTTGAGCACAGCACCCCTAAACAAAACATGGGTGGATACAGCCCCTGCCTACATAGATGCCGAGACTGTCTAGGCCCCGGCAGTGCTGCTCTGAGGATGGGGAGGGTGTTCCAGCGTGTGGAGGGGGTGAACCACGTTAGTCCACCCGGGCATGCAGGCAGAAGACGGGGGCTCAGCCCTGCTCCTGCCACAGACCCCCTTCATGCCTGGCAGCGCAGCATGGTGTCTCTTCAGACTTGTTTCTTCCTCTGCATGATGGAAATGTTTGCCCACTTCCACGAAATGTTTTCTTGCTAAATTAGTTAATATTGGAGAGGGTGCTGTTGGAGGCGCATGGAGTAGTAAATGCTCTGAGCTCACTGTTGCCTCATGTTTGGTGAAGTTATTTTATCTATCATTTTTTAAAAACTAATCTGGAGCGATCTAGTCCCTTAATTTTGTTTCTATTTGTTTGGTTTTATTAGGCCTATCGATTCTCTAGAGGCAAGGTGTGGGCCATGATTACGCTTCTGTGCCTCATTGCTGCAATTCTTTCTGCATTTTTGGACAACGTTACCACTATGATGCTCTTTACTCCAGTAACCATAAGGTAGTTCATTGTTATGATTTTGGACTTGGTTTTTTATAGCCAGCAATCAGTAGTAGGCATGTGTGCAAAATGCTTGTTTGGACTTTTTTTGATCATCTAAATGGAAATCAAAACTTCAAATACTCCTATTGTAGTAGGGTAAAGAGCTAACGTTTTCAAAGGGATCGGTTGCCTTTTCCCTTTGTGTTAATAGTAAGCACATATCTGAAGCCTGTTATACTGCCTTGGCACCTAACTATTCTAGTTTGTCTCGATATCTGAACTGCAATAGCATATTGCACCAAATGCTCCCTAGTAGGTGAAATATTTTTCCTGTAAGCAGGGAGAATTTTTAAACTGAAGCTGCCTTGTCCTTTACTGGTTAATATCCATATACAATTTCAGGTAGTAATTTACGTTTTAGTGAAGTTGTTATCCCTTCTAATACTAGTGACAAATAAATTTTAAAAATCTCCAGATTTCAACTAAAAGCTTTGTTTCAGAATACGAGACTCTGAATTTTCTTCCTGCTGGTGATCATGACATTGGTACAGCCACTGGTTAATTCCACAATTTGAGATTAGATATTTGGAACTTTTAATAGAGAGCAGTGAATTTAATTACTTTAATAACATGTGATTTGCAACTACGTTTAATCAACGTGTGATTATACGTTACTGTTTAACCTGAATTTAATCTGTGTTTGGCCAGGAAAATCAGGTTAATCCAGTTCAGTTTCTGAAAGATCTAGTGTGTTTTTAAAATGATCCTGAGTGATGTAAGGCTTGCAGTCATTATCAATTCTATTATGTTATGCTCCTGCTTTAAAATTTTTAAAATTTTGCAAGTGGAATTTTTTCTAGATTGGGAAACAGCTGGTGAATGAAAGCTCCATTTGTCTTCTGTCCAATTGTATTTTAAAGAGATCACTTTGCCTTATTCCAATCAATAATTTCACCTCTAGCAGTAAGCAACACTGGAACTATTAAACACCAAGTTTTCTTTAGCTGTGTTGCAGAATATTTTGAATTAACTATAATCGGGAATGGATTAAAATCCAGACGTCAATGCATCACGAACTGTTGTTCACAGGCAGACCTACTGTAGCATTTATTCCGTTTTCAAAGAATCGTAAAGAAGCTCAGGTTAGAAGGGACTTTGAAAGACCATCTGGTCCAACCTTTCATGGGAAAGGGAGCCTAGATGAGATTATCTATCACCCTGTTGGGTCACGTCTTGAAAAACTCCAGTGACGGGGACTCTACCACGTCCCTGGGGAGGTTGTTCCAACGGTTAACTGTTCTCACCATAAAAAATATATTTTCTTATGTTGAGATGAAATCTCTTCCAGTGCAATTTGTACTTGTTACCCCTTGTCTTCTCCATGTAGCTCCTTGTGAAGAGAGAGCCTCTCTCTTTGTAGTCACCCTTTAATTACAGGAGTTTTATACTAAATATTATAAGTGCTTTAATTTTATACTAAATGTGTTTGTAACTCTGAAGACGGGGAAACTCAGTACGTGGGAAACATTTATATTTGAATCACTATCAAAGCTAAAATAAATTTTTTTCTCACCTAGTAAAACCAAATAATTGCCTATTTCTAAAAGCTTCATGCTGGGGTCATTTTTTGTTTTTATCTTACTGCCATTGTCTCAGCCCTTGTCTACAGCTTCACTGTGTTGCACTGCGCTGTCATTGCCATGGAGATAATGCTTGCAGAAAATCCTATGACTCTATGAATATAAGGATTTATATTTCCATTAATAAGGTGTAAAACATGATACTTGTTTCACTCTGCATTTTGTAGTAAGCTGATAAAAAAAAATAATAACCACCCCTTTCTAGCTACAGTTTATTTTCAAGATACTTTGTTATTGGGAACTGGAAAAGGCTAATGTTGTTCACATAGGGAATTATATAACCAGGGTAAGTATACTGACGAGGTTTCATCCTACCATATAGCTACCACATTCTGATGGTTTTATACTTTGGGCTTGGCCTTCGTTGGCATACGTCAGAGGTTCTTTCTTCAAAGTATCACTAGGCCCATCAAAAAGAAAGAATCACTGAAGAAAAGTTAAGGTTGTATTTTGAAACTTTTGGAAATCAATTAGTGATGAAGTTAAAATTGTAAGTACAATTGTGGTCTTGCACCACAATTGATACAGTTGGGCCAGTTGTACTACAAAGTACCCTTTAACTGCATAAATTTATGCTGTTGGGGAAATAGCGTATTTTTGCACAGTTATTTTGTTCTGGAGTTTTTATGTGCTGACATATGTGTCATCTGACAATGTTTTTTCTGAGTTTTAAATCGACACTCTTGGTGTCAGCATAAGTGTATCAAGTTAAGTTTTTGTGCAATATTCTCTTTGCTCTTTGGAATATAGGTTTTAATAATACAGACTTTGACTGAACAGTAAAGCTCAACTCTTCCTTCAGGGAAATGTGTGACAGCACTACAGCGAAAGCAATCCTGAGAAAGCGTTCTTGCTGCCCACTCTTCCCCCCATCCCCTATTAGGTAGAGGGGGCAACAATTTAAGTGTGGCCTCCATCTTTACACAGTGGAGCAATGTTTTGCCAAGCTGTAAGCAGGAAAACGGCCATTCCTTATTCCAGAGTGCTTAGGTGAGACCTTAACTTTCAGCCTTTAATACCACAGCCCAAGTTTAAAGTCAAACATGCACTTCAGAAATGAGTGGATCGTGCGGATCTGTGCGTAAATGTAGTTTGTGTGAGTTGAAGTAATCTGTGTGAAGATTAGTGTGTGTAAGTGGGCTCTGAGTTGAAATGGATCATGAGGTTACTGAGTCAATCCCAGTATGTGCCAGAGCACTTTAAGATGCTTCTTATTAAAGAAGCATTTTACTTTTTCTTATTAAAGAAGCATCTTACTAAAGAAGCATTAAATATTTTTGAACTGCTAAAAACATTCTGAGATTTTTTTAATACTGAGGAAGGTGTATTTTCTACTCTTGTTGCATTACAAATAGAAATACTCATGATCAAGCTTTAGAGAAGGGGAAAAATAGGAACAGGAATAGAACTGGATAAACCTAGGCCGAAAGCTAAGGTCTCTAATAGATGATTCATGGTTAATAGCTTGCCTGCACAATCCTCTACCACTGCTCCCCACAGGAAAGTTAACTACTGATGCTGAGTGCAGAGCCCGTGGTTGCTCAGAATAGTTTCCCATAGGTCAGTGTAGCCTGGCGACCTTGCTTTAAAAAGGTGTATGACGCTGAAAATTTGAAATGCTATTTTCTGTGTAGTCCAACTCTTGTAATAGTTGATTACTTTTAATGAAATGCTTTTAAAAATGCATCAGTTTTGTAACCATTAATTATTACATTATAAATGTAAAAAATCTATGTAATAGATCTCTATATATAATCTATATATAATTTTTGCATTTATATTGCTATAAATACTGTAGCACATATAATGTAGCACAATTAAAACTTTAACAATATACACACACAAAAATATTATGTTTAAAATCCTGCAATTTTTCAGTGAAATCACTGTATTTTGTAAATTTTGTAAATTTTATAAATTTTAAGATTTAAGGTAATTTAGTCATAGGGTAAGAGGTTAATTTCATTCTCTTTATACTGCAGGCTCTGCGAAGTACTTAATCTTGATCCTAGGCATGTCCTGATTGCAGAAGTAATCTTCACAAATATTGGGGGGGCTGCCACAGCTGTTGGGGATCCTCCAAATGTGATTATTGTTTCAAAGCAGGAGGTGAGAAAGGAGGTATGTACTGCAAGCTGTTTGGCTACTAAAATTAAGTACTGGTGTTGACTTATGCAGTGTTGAACCTTCTCTTCGCCCAGATAGCCATATAAACAGAACATAATCCACTTTTTCTGCCATGTTATTTCTTAGTAGGATGATCAGACAGAACAGAGTGATCTTTTGGGGACAAAATTGTGATGAAGAATAGACTTTTTGATACGGACTAAGAATACTGGTTTCCTTTTTTTTTGTGGTGGTGGTGGTGGGGATTTCCTTGTCAATGGCATAGTGAAGAAGGAAGCAAAAGAGTGGAGGGCTGTGAAGAGAGCGCAGCAAGTTAGAAAAAAAGAAAAATGTGAAAATGAAGATGAAAATCCAAACTTTTTTTTCACAGTAGGCTTTCTCTCAAAAGTTAAATATATTGAGACAATTTGATTCTTTTTCAGAAATTTCAAACCGGAAATAATTGTCCATACGCAAAAACCCACAACGTGAGAGGCTGCATTGCCCCCGTAGACCCGTGTCATATACGACTCCGCTGCAGGCAGAGACTTTGTCCTTCAGCCGCAGCCCAAGGGGATGTGGGGGCTAGGAGGGGAGTGGGGGCTCCTTCCATGCACCACGGGCTGCAGCCGGCTCCCACCTCCTGCCAACATTTTGGTATCCCCAGGCTGCAATGACAGATTTTAACTTCCAACACTTGACTCTTCTATCATTTCATTTTGCTGGCTGACTGGTGCCAAAGGGAAGGCTACGGTGGCTGGTGCTGGGTGGGACTGCAGGACTCCAGACACCTGCCAACGGGACCATCTTGGTCCCACCATCTCCTCCCACTCACATGGCCCTCTCTGTCCTGTGACAGGCAGAGCCACTGCTGGCAGGTGTTCACGTTTGCATTCTTCAGCTTCTGCATGGAGCTGGCGTTTGCATGAGTATTCCATGCTTTCAGCTATCCACGTCACCCCTGAACAGGAGGGCATGGGGTCCCAATTCTGCCTCTGACACTGAGTGGTCCCTGGTACCCCTTGGTGCGTCACCCGTCTCTGGTGCGCTGGGGGCAGCAGGGAGGCAGTCTGCTCAGGATGGAAGGGGCAGCCCCTCCTGGGATGGGGCAGCTCTGCTCTCCTTCTGCCCCTGCACCTCTATCAACAGGCAGCGCGGTGGAAGGGGCAGTAATGTAACGGGCACGTCTGCAGGGACACCAGGCATGTGTTTCTGTTTTGGCCAGGTGTCATAAACCCTCAAAATAAATAAATTTAAAAGAATTCAATGTAGCGTATGGGCTAGTGTGAAAATACAAGTGGGATGAGGGAATTGAAGTATAAAATTCTAGTTTTTTTTTTTCTGGAATCAATTATGTTTCTATTGCTGTACCAAAAAAGGGTCTCTTCTAATTAACTGAATACACTCATATTAACTAAGTACTGTCGAGGTTGGAAAATACCTTTGAAAGTTCATAGAATTTAATAAATTGAATGTTCACCTTCAAAATATTTGAAATGTGCTGCAATTAGTTGGTTTGGATGATGACTTTGGAGACTCTGTAATATTCCTGCCTGAGGTTTTGATAGCTAAATTTTACATTTTAAATATGAAATCTGTGCAACTATTTAGAAGTTCTTTTCTAAAAGAGAATAATTAACACCTGCTATGCAGGTCATTTTCCTAAATACTCAGAAAATCACCATCTCTGTAGAACCTTTAGAAGTGGCTATAAACATGGGAAGCAATTAAGCAATCACATTGAAAGGAAACAATTTTACATTTCTCTTGAATGAGATATTGATAATTTTAAGAGGACTCACATATATAAGTACCTTAGCAAATGTGACATTATAGCAAATTCTGTATTCGAAACAAGCACAAAAACTTTCTAAATGTTTTCAGCCTGGATTGTTTTCAGATCTTTTGTTGCATCACAGAAATAAGGACATAATAAAATAGATCAGATTCAACACAGGACCATGGGACTTGTGCTTCTTCTTTCCTGTACTCTCATCTGTTATATCTATATATACATAAACAAAAGAGGGTGAAAGACTTAGCCTTGGCTCTGAGGCTGAGTGGCGTGGACTGGCTTTTGTCCTCACTGCTTTGGGCTCACCCCTTGTAAAGGAGATTTGCCTGGGAAAGCGCTGGCAGGAGTAACTGGATAAAGCCAAGAGTGAGGGCAGGGAGGGAGCTGGACCATCTGGCCTCTTACAGTCTGTGCTGTTGAACCAATAGCTCGATTCCTAATTTTGTCCACCTGCTCTAGATTGCTCTCTTTTATACAGAAGAAGAAACATAGACATTGTTATCTTGTTTCTGAAACTCCTTCTAGCAAAAGCTGCTGTGAGGAAGGGTTATATGATCAACCCCAAATCTGCCTTCAAAATGTGTGGGATGTCTGCTATATTTGTACCAAGTAAAATTTATTCTTTTTTTTTTTTTAAGTGTTTCAGAGGTAGTAGTTCTGGAATGCAGTAATGGCATTTTGGAAGCAGGACTTTATGCAGTATTTTTAATAGTGTTTATTATGATGTTTTCTACAGAAAATATCTGGTTTTTACTACTACTCAGCATTACAGCCATGTTTTTGCCATTCTAGGCATTTTTTCTCCTTGATATTGTTGTTGAAATTCCCCTTTTCATCCTCTTGCACCTCTTTTCCAGTGTTATTTTTGCATAGTAAGTACAGGAGTACTTGGACAAATGCCCCTGTAGGAGGCTGAACAGTGTATTGCACTAGGTAGATGATCGGGAGAAGAATTTTACCAATCTTCCTGAAATTTTCCTGTTGTACATCAACCTCTAAAAGCAGCCTAGTAAGATATTATGCAAGTTTACACTTTCTTAGGAAACCTTGGATTTTAAATCAATACAATTTACAAAGTAACTTTGTTACTTTGAATGCTGTTATTGGGTTATAGTGTTAAAAATGCTTTACTCTGTTTACTGTAGTGCTGGAGAGATTTTTCTCCCTAGGTTCTGGGGAAAACTCATGTCATATTAAGAATATTTTATTTAAAGTATGTTTGAATAAATAAGCTTTTTGTTACAGTTTACTCATTAAAATGTAAGGATAAGTCTGTTTGTTTGTCTTGAGATGCAAATGGATGCCAAAAAGGATTTTTTCTTTGTAGCAGTTGTTAATTTATAATGCTGACATTTTCCCTGCCATCATGCCTGGAATCAGTGGAACATTTGCATAACAGGGGAGGAAGATTTGTTGTACTCTTGCTTGTTCTTAGTTGGAGTTGGAAGAAGTCTCACAAAATAACATTTATGTTGTGATATTAGGCAAGGAAAATAAGAGTTTTCATTAAGAGCAAATGGAAAACTCATCCAGTGAATACAAAACTTTTTTTATCTTTTAATACCTTCAGAGTACTGCTACTGAGGGGCCATTGTGTAGCAAAACTATATTTTTATTTTGAAGAGATATGTGCTTTGGACTTTGGAAACTCCACTTTTATATGCACAATATGGCATGAACTGGTTCAAAATGGTCACAGCTTTCAGAAAGTTTGAACTTAAGTCCTCTATATTTGGGAACTTCAGAAGTATCTACAGTCATGCCTTTGAAATCAGAAGTTGCTTGTGCTCTAAGCTTAGGCTGTGGTTACAAGATCTTTAGAGAATGGATGGTGAATAGGTCTCCAGAGCAAAACGATGGTGTGAACATAGTGTGCACTAGCATATCTAGCTTTAATCTAAGAGGTGATGATAAGAGCAAAGGCAGTTTTAGCATGTGCTAGCCACTGGATTATATCCTCTTATTTACTGTCTTTGTTAGTATATGATAAAGCTTGTACGGTTAATCTGATGTTTGCTGAGGATTTGGGGTTTTCAGCATCCCACTCAGAGTTACTCCTGCCATTTAATAGGAATTCCCTGGAAAATGGACAGCCATCAGGTTACCTTGTTCTGCTTTTTGGAGACTTTCAGCCTTCGTGCTGAAATTTAGCATGATGCGATATTAGTTGGTTATATTTCATGAAAATTTGTGGTACCAAAAATTTATGAATAGAAGTAGATAATTCTGAAAAATGGAAGAGAGAAAACCCTATATATGAATCTATAAAGGTATTCCCATAGTTTACTAGGCTATTTTTGTTGAGTTTGCTGGATACAAGGTTGTTAAAACTTTTAACCAACTTGTAAAACTCCAGGAAGGGACAGTTGAAGCATGTATTGTATTTATCTGATGGATTGAAATCTCCTGGAAGAAAAGTATTTCTTGCCTATTGTGCATGTCAATTCTATTTCAGTCCACTGCGCAGGAAAAAGAAAATCTTCATGAAAATGACATTTTGCTGTATGCAGTAGACATGTGGAGCACTTTAATGTGTTTTTACATTGCTGAATCCTGGCGCCAACAGTGCAGAGGACTCAGGAGGTATAAAATGTGTTATCCACAGCCACACAGGGTAGGCTCTGTGGAGATGTTGTATGCCCTTTCTAGGGTGTGGGAAAGGGAGCAGGAACAACTGATGAAGTAACTATGCCACCATCTTGGTACCCTCTGCTGCATCATTCTTATCCGTGGTGCAATGTAAACCTTTTAGTCTCTTAAAGTTCTCCAGAGGCTGTCAGTTGACTACTGGTCAGTAGTGTCAGGTGTGAAATCTGCCTGCTCCTTCCCTGGAAGCATGTTCTGTGTGCGGCAGAGAGGCTGGTGCTGAGCACCCAGCCCAAAGCATCAGGGTGGGCAGTGAACTGTTTTTCACCGTGAGCCCATCTGATATCAGCCATAAAAAGGAGTGCACTTAGAATCATAGAATCATAGAATCATAGAGGTTGGAAAAGACCTCTAAGATCATCGTGTCCAACCGTCAACCCAACACACCATGTCCACTAAACCATGTCCCTAAGCGCCTCATCTACACGTCTTTTAAATACTTCCAGGGATGGTGACTCAACCACTTCCCTGGGCAGCCTGGTCCAAAGCCTGACCACTCTTTCAGTACAGAAATTTCTCCTAATGTCCAATCTAAACCTCCCTTGGCGCAACTTGAGGCCATTTCCTCTTGTCCTATCGTTAGTTACTTGGCAGAAGAGACCAACACCCACCTCACTACAACCTCCTTTCAGGTAGTTGTAGAGCGTGATGAGGTTTCCCCTCAGCCTCCTCTTCTCCAGTCCTCGGCCTCCTCATGGCTACAGGGTACAAGTTGTCCAAGGCTAGCAATTGTCAGGATTCCTTTTCACTCACTGGTTCTTGTGGATCAATGCAAGGAGGAAACGGGAAGGAAAGCCGGGAGCGAGGGATGGGAAGAGAATTGAATCCAGCCTTGCACTATCACAGGCAATGCTGTCATGCAAGCTCTTACCTGAAATAAGCATGGTCCATGTTAGAGAACAATTTCTTTCAGCTAAATTGGAAAGCTGTTCTGCAGTCGCAACAGAGCAGCATATTTTCTTTTTTCCCAGGGATCTCAGAGATACGAAAGATCAATGGGGTGATATTATGAAGTTTAACAACATCCTGAATCTCAGTCCAGCTACTCTCTTTGAAAAGTTTGGGTAAGCTCCTGGATAGGATGCTAAAAAATCCAGTAGACAATTTTTTTCTCTTGTGGTGGTGTCTCCAAATCACTTTTAAGGCTCATCTGTGTCAGCTCTTAAGTCACGAAGCTGTGTTAATCCTGATTTTTTTTGAGTATTGTGATCTTCATCTCATTTAAATTACTTTCAACTATCATTCAGATCTGAGACCTCCTTATTAACCTCAGCATTTTAGTTTACCTTTTAGGTTGATGTGATTTACCTTTTCATAGAGAAATTAGCTTTGTGGGTTTCAAGTGGCACATTTCTTGTGCTGTTTTTTTTTTGTTTGTTTGTTTTAGAAGCTTCTGCCTTGTGGCATTTCAGTAGAAAAGCACAATTGTTTTGCTCTGAAATTGGTGTAATATTCAAAACCTAGAAGCAAGTGACTTTGTAAATCTTTACGCTTCTTTGCAATAAGCCACTTCCTTAAATTCAAGTTCCATTAACATATGATGGAGACATCACATATTTAAAGTTGAGAGTTTCCAAGGATTCTTCAGGTTCCTGTTTCTCTTTTTTATTTCCTACATTAGCAATTAGCTTTATGCCTGAGTATCTCTGCAGAGAATTTCTGCCTGGTAGCTAGCATCCTTCTTCGTGAAGTGGGCACATTGTTGCCAGCCTAAGACAAGCTTCATGTCCACTGCTCTTTTTAAGACTAGGTTGAATGTAAAAGTAATTTTCCTGGTTCTGGTAATTTGGGGCTGACTATATTCTGACCACCTCTAATTACTTTATTGCTCCTCAACGAGTGTTTCCCAGTCATTTCATTTTTCAGAGGAGAAATTTTTTTCCAGTCAGATTTAGGCATTGCTATTTTAGCTGGTGTAGCTTCAGTGTTTTACAGCTTAATTCCTTTCAGATTCCTACCTCTCCTTTTAGAGACCATACAGAACTGAATACTTATTTTCCATACTTCCTGACCTGTTTAATGGCACATTGCCAACACTTGAGAAATTTCCAAACCAAGAACAGTTCACCGTGCTTTTAAGTATTCTGATTTTTCTGGCCAAAATTTTCTGATTTTTCCTTTTGACTATAATCTTAGAGGCAACCCATATATAAATTAGATTTATTGTCAATTTTAAATGGCTGTAATTAAGGAAATATACATAGGGGATATGGACTTTTATATACATTGAGCCTTCGCTGAATTTCAATTATTTTTTTTTCTCATTGCTATTTGTGAATTTCCTAGAGTTATGAATGTTAATTTCATCCTTCATAGAAATGTCTCTTGTAGCTCTGAATCTTGACTTGATGCCTAGAGGCCAATCTTTCTGAGTATTTATAAAAATTGACTTGTAAAGTCTGTCTTGCAGAGATGTCAAACATTTGACCAGCTGAACTATTATGTAGGCAAGCTGAATGAAGGTGTATTATTTTCCTTTGTGGTATCATGTTTTTCTGTCTGATTCTTAAGATGATCTTATTCCAATTCCTGAAGAGTCTTCTTTCTACTTTCATAAAATGGCAGTAGTTGAGTTATAATGAAAGGCCAGCAAATGAACAGGTACACAGTTTCACATTTTAGTGGCTGGAGAGTAGAAGAGGTAAGGAATCTACTATTAAATAGCAACTAAGGATGATTTTCCTTAGCTCATGAAGCTGAAACCTGTATTTTTCATAGGATCAAATTCTAATCCCAGATCTGCATATTTATGTTTGAGATTAATTTAACTGTCTGCAAACTACGGATTTTTTGCAAAAGAGCACTAATCTTTATCTGGCTACAAAAGTTCTTTATGACTTTAATCAGTTTCTTGTGTTGTGTATTTTTTATTATGCCCTGTGGTGTAATGGAGAAACTTTTTTTTCCTTTTTTGAACCAGAGACATTTTGGCTGGGACATTTCCACATAAATTCTTTTAGTAGGAGGCAATATAGCTGCTTTTAATTTATCTTGGCATTACAGAAGAGTCTATAGGTAGCACACAGGTGTTTGGTAAAAGGCATCATCCTTGTAGAGACATAGAGGTGTGGCACAGGGAGATCCCATGAGTTTCTAGAGTCTCTGGGAAATCAGTGGATGCTCTAAAAATTCAGTTTGGACAACCTGAGCTATCCAGGGTTTGGACCATGCTTTCTTCCAAGTGTCACAGCGCTTTCTGCTGGGATCACCAGTTCAGACAACCTCTGCCCTGTGAATGTAAGACAGTTCCTTGCTGCCAGAGTATTTGGATGTGATCCCCCTTGGAGCTTCATGGACAACTTCTTTTGGACAGGCTAGTCAGGACTACTTCAGAAAATCCCAGCCCAAAGGCTAACCCTGATCCACTACAGTGTGTGTAATATGGAATTATGGAATAACTCAGTTGAAAGGGGCCCTGGAGGTCATCTAGTCCAACAGCCTACTCAAAGCATGGCTAACTTCAAAGTTTTAGGGCGGGTTGTTACTATTTATTCTTATTGCTTAAACCAATAACTTTTTAATATATTCTGCCTAACCTTTTTGAGAACTCCTTCATTAAGGGGTTTCATTGTGCAAAATATAAAGAAATGTGTCCATTTATTAAGCAGGTAGAAAAATAAACAGAATATTGACATATAATATTTTTATTGTAGAAGAATATTTGTGAATTTAGATAAAATCCTGGTTCAGATAGAATTATTGTAAAAATCCATGTTGCCATCTGTTTAAAACAAAAGTTGGTCATTAAAATTTAACTATTTCTGCGATTCAGTGTGATTTAAAATGAATTTACAGTGATTTAAGTGATGAAAGTGAAAGTTAATGATTCAGTTTGGTTGGTTTTTTTCTTTTCTATCCGTGTCAGGAACACTAAATATATTTCAGAATAACTCGTAATGCTATTTTTTAGTTTTCTGAATTAAATTGTAACGTGGTTCATCTCCTTGAAACAGAGGAAATATAGCATATGCTGTACTTGGAACTTACTTTATTGCTTTATATTTATTATTGATTGCTAAAGTATATATAGTTGAATACTTTTCCCTGTAGGTAATATAGGAAAATAACTGATTTTTAATTTAGGTTTTCATTTTTATTTCCAGGGATTGGATTTCGCAGCCTTCACAGGGCATATGTTTGTTGGCATCTGCCTTGTTGTTTTGGTCTCCTTTCCTTTTCTCAGACTTCTCTTCTGGAACAAAAAACTTTACAATAAGGAGCCAAGTGAAATTGTTGGTAAGTGTGAGCGTGAAAAAATTTTTATTAGTAGTACATTGAATATGTGCTAAATAAAAACTGAATAGTGCCTACTACAATATTGTCCTCAGATGGAGGACTCTCCTTCAGTCTCTGAACATTAATTTTTTAACTAATAATTTAGATTTTCTGACTTTTAGAAATGGATGTTTTCCTGGTGCTAAGGTTGAGGTGTTGACATGAATTATTAAATATCTTTCAAAATTTATAGAGATATTTTGCATCGCTTATAGCCATAGGCTTTAATACCAGGGTGTTCTATATTGCAACAGATAACATCTGCTCAAGGTGCTGATTTCACAACCTAGTTTTAGAAATATCCCAGGTTTCCCTTATGACAGGCATAGTGCACTGATGCATTCCCTCACTGCTGGTTTTCTTCCACTGGATTTTTTTCAGCAATCCTTTCCTAGTCTGTTGCCAGTGAAGGATATTTCATCAAGTGTAGAAGAACTTTCCAAGTTCTTTCCAGCTTGTCTCTGTGGCTTTTCCAACCCTAAATTTCCCTGGTGTAAAATTTCTGTAATTCAGTAGGACTAAATCTATGTCTTTTTTAGTTTGCTCACCTCAGTAGTCTCTAGAAGTCTTGGTAAAGCTGTTTCAATGGCTGTTGAGTATGTTGGACCCTTTTTGTCTTCATGCTTTTATGCCTTTCTATTCAGTCTTTTTTAAGTTTTCATCATTGTTCTCAGGCTTCTGTTTGAGTGGTGAAACTTAATAATAACCCCCAAATGTTCACAATTTCCTTATGAGGTAAGAAATAATTCATTAAGTATAATTTCTTAGCAAGCTTTGTACAAAGATAGTTGAGTATAACTGTTTCTTCCTTGGGACTGATGTTTTTTTCACTTTTGGCTGCAGAACACTTAGGATCCAGGCTTCCACTGGCCATGCAACAGATGTTTTAATGTGCTGTACGACACCTCTGAACCTGTGTGTGGTGTCTGTTTAGCATGGGGAGGACAACTTTTGATATGGTTGATATAACTTGGCTCTATTTGTAATCCGTGGAGAAAGATTAGCCCTTCTGAAGACTAAGGTAGCTGTCTACAATTGAATAGATATACATTGTATTCCACAAAAGTTTACTTCTCTCTTTTGAGTATAAGGGGAGTCCAAGGTGACTAACTCAGTGGTAGAGATCTTCATGATAGGTACCTAACTTGGGCAAGATGATAGCACTTCTAGTGACTTGCCTTGTTCCAGGGAAAATTAGCTTTAGGAGTAGAATGAGTAGAATTTTATTAAAAAGACAGAAGTGACAGTCCTCTCCTCAGTGGATTGTACCATGTCTCTTGAATCCCATCTGATATAAAGGTCAGAGAAGAGACTTCACTGCTTAGGAAGTTGGCTCTTGTGCATGAGGGACTTCAGTGCCCATTCAGCACAAGGCACGCTCAGCCTACCTGTTCACAGCTCTAGGGGCCAAAGTCTTTCCCAGTATTAAGAACTAAACATTTTTGAGCTGTTCTAGAGGTGACACTACCTAACTGTTTTCTAAAAGAATTGAGGAGAATTTTCCTTCTATATATTTGGTTGGTATGAGATACGCATTTTTATTACTGTGCCATTGTACAACAGCTGAGGCTTTCTACACCCTTAGAGATTTAATCCTGAGAGCAAGAGAAATAAAGCAATGAACTCAAGTCCCTAAAATGCCTAGATATTTCCCTGTGACACTACAAAGTAAGATTTTTCAGAAAGCCATCAACAATCTTCTTTTCCTACCTTCTTGTACCAGGGAAGGTGCTACAAGAGGTCTTCCTTACCTGGTAAATAAATCTATTGACCATATACTTCTGGATCAAAGAGAAAAAAGACTTTATTTACCAATAGACAAAAAAGATAGGACACTTTTGGCTTACCTCAGTTTACACTATGTCAGCTTCCATTCAAATAGATAGAATTTTATCTTGGGTGCCAGGAATGCCATTAGAGAAGGTAAGGCACTGAAAATTGGTAGTGCTAACAGGCAGAAAGGGATGCTCTCCTCTCCTAGCCATAGATGTGCCTTAAATTTGCCAATTTGAAATAATTAATGTTGAGTTTTGTCTTGTGGGAAGGCATGATTACCTAAAATAAATATCCATAAAAGACTTAATAAGCATTACGAACTGTGTATCATGGGTGAGTGATCTTTCTACTGCTCTGGTCAAAGCTAGTACTTTGAAGAGAGGGAAAAAAGCTATGAGATAAACAATATCCACTCCCAAGTTGTCACTAACAGACTACTGACATGCATAACCTGGACAGGTGGAGAGTTGGCTCATGTGCCCATTGCTCCCTCTCTCCTTCATACTGGTGGATAAAAAGCTGGACATGAGCTGGCAATGTGCTCTCACAGCCCAGAAGGCCAACTGTATCCTGGACTGCATCAAAAGCAGCGTGGCCAGCAGGTCAAGGGAGGTGATTCTGCCCCTCTGCCCTGCTCTGGTGAGACCCCACCTGGAGTCCTGCGTCCAGCTCTGGGGTCCTCAGCACAGGAAAAACATGGACCTGTTGGAGTGGGTCCAGAGGAGGGCCATGAAAATGATCAAAGGGGTGGAACACCTCTCCTATGAGGAAAGGCTGAGAGAGTTGGGGTTGTTCAACCTGGAGAAGAGAAGGCTCTGGGGAGACCTTATTGCAGCCTTTCAGTACTTAAAGGGGACTTATAAGAATGATGGAGACAAAGTTTTTAGGAGGGCCTGTTGCGACAGGACAAGGGGGAATGGTTTTAAACTAAAAGAGGGTAGATTTAGACTAGATATAAGGAAGAAATTTTTTACAGTGAGGGTAGTGAAACACTGGCACAGGTTGCCCAGAGAGGTGGTAGATGCCCCATCCCTGGAACATTCAAGGTCAGGTTGGATGGGGCTCTGAGCAACCTGATCTAGTTGAAGATGTCCCTGCCCACAGCAGGGGGGTTGGACTAGATGACCTTTAAAGGTCCCTTCCAACCCAAACCATTCTATGATTCTATGATTCTGTATCAAAATGCTAAATATAGAGGAAGTTCCTACCAGTTCTACACAGGGCTCAAAAATGGGAATCCTTTGCGGAAGAGAGCATCTGTGGGAAAGGAATTATCTTCTTGCTGGAGAGGAAAGGAACCCTTGCAACGTCCCAGATAAAACCCTTTGTAATTATGTATAATTATAAAAAATTATTACTCTTCTTTGTTGCCTGGTAGTATATTATTAAATCTTTGGTATTCAGCATTTTTTTGTAACTTCCCAACTTTCTTATTTAAAAAGAATTAATTTGCTTTTATTAATTTCATATTTTCTAATAAAAGTCATAGCTTTATGGGCATTTTCATGAACAACTAGAGTTATTACATATTTAAATTATCTGTAAAAGTGCCAGCTTGCAAGGTGTCTTGAGATAAGTAATATCTAACCAGTCAGAAAATACATTCTGCCAACTATGAACAATTTTGATCCTGACATAACAGCATTATTTTGTGAATATACATTTTAGAAAATAGACTTGTTATTTTTTTCTTTCATCTATAAACTTTTAAAGCATATGTTTTGGATTTTTAAGAAATCAAGTATGCATAACAATTTTTTTATTAATTTGAATAGTACAATTTATTCACTGACATAATATTTTTGCCAGTGAAACACTGTACACTTTTAAGAGGCTAGCATATTTCTCTCAGTTCATCTCTCGGTAATCTTTGTTACTTACAGCTTAGTATGTTCAGATAGCAATCTCCCAATCAGTATACCATGTGTTCTTATAATCAGCTGCTTCTCCATTGCTGTGAAGCTAATCAGTAGCTGTTCAATTAGAGCAAATGCTGAAGAGCTACTCTTTCTATTGAGATTTTCTATGAAAGGGGATGAGAAAGCAACCAACACAGCTCCATTAGGAGGTAGCCATCGTGATTTGGATTTGCGAATGTGCTCCAAGGTGCTTTCAGGGGTCCTTCCATCTCAGGTTGCAATGATTCTGTGATAACTTCAAATAGCTTGTTTGAAGCAGCTGTTTTAATCAACTAAATACCAGCCTCCCCTCAGCCTGTCCCAATTAGCAATTAAACAAGATATGTGAGACTTAATTGGTATATTATTCTCCCCAGATTTTTTTCACTGTGTGCCATGTGCTTTAAGCTTTTTTTCGGTTGCTTTGGGCTACACAGATTATTGAGAAAGGGTAAGCACTAATTTTAAGAATGCCATTTAAGACAATGCTATTATTCTGATGATATGTTGGCAGATTAATTCCAATGCTGTGTCTTACCAGTGTCTTTAAATTGTTGGCTTTCGGACTGAGCTGTAGCACCTGTGCAGCAGAAAAAAACGCATATTCTGTGTGTAGGAGCCACTGTCTACCTGCAGTAGCTTGAGGTGGGGCATATTACAAAAGAAAAAAGAATCTGAAGAACTCAGCCATGAGCGAGAAAATCAAATTCTTTTTAAGAATGAAGGGATATTTTGAGGACTTTTTTGAGTGTGACTTTTGCTGATAAACTTGTGCCTTGTTCCGTGTGACACTGAAAAAGATGGTAGGATTAGGGTAGTAAGCTGAGAAGGTTTAAAAAGTATATATATACTTTCCGACAAGAATATATAAGGGGAAATAATAATATTTGAGTGTAAGAGGAATTAAACTTGCTGTTTCAACCCCACCCCAAAACTTGAAACCAAAGCTTTTACTTCCCTTAAGGGTTAACAATACATTATTTAGTCCCTGGGAAGCGTGACAACACACTGTTATGTCTCAGCTATCAAGCTGTGGAGATGAGGACCTCAGTGTTCGGGAAGATCACTATCCCCAGGACGGTGGGTGGCACGTGGTCTAGTGACAACTATTATTATTGCCATTTTTGTCAAAGAGGAAGAGCTTTCTCTTAGCACAACAACAGATTTGGCACCAGCTCCCCATTTCTCCTGTGTTTCTTGCTTCGGTTTCTGATTGTTTTGCTGGCTGAAAGAGACACCCACCGTTAAAGCAGGAGTGGTGATGCCAGGAGAGGGGGGAGCACCTTATTCCCTCTGGTGTATCTCACTGTGTGCAGCAGCTGGGAAAATACTGCTATGGTAGTATGATAGTCAGTATGTAAAGCCTCCAACAGAAGGAATTTTCTAATTAAGCATAGTCATGTGTAAAGTGCTTAATGTGTGAAAAACATGGTGCTGTTTCCCACAATGTGAAATGCGGAAACCAGATGAGTGAGCAAATCTGTTTCTTTCGTCCATGTGGAGCTTTACAGCTGCTTCTATAAGAGAAGAAATGGGACAGGAGGAGGGGAAAAGAGGTAGAAAACTGGCAGTGAAAAGGTAGATAGTCTAGAAGAGGAAAGAAGTAAGGGAGCGATAACTGGGGCTTGTGCAACTGATAGGACTGTGCTGGCTGCAAACCCGAGATGTCCAGGCGTTGTTCCTGGACTTAGAGTAAGTACTGCTCACATCGGGCCTCATTTTGTGTGAAAATGTCCAAAGGATGACACAGCTAAGATGAAGGTCAAGAGAGAAAACAAGGTAAAACTGAAAAACTCATTTAGCACTTAATGTCTGGTGAGTTTCCCTCTCTGTGTCCCATAGTGACTACAAATGTCTGCTATGGTACTTCATGCTGCACACGACTGGCCAAGCACAGGCATTGCCAATTGCAATTGTAGCTGCACAGAAGGCATAGCTCAGTGCTGACACTATTATTTTGTCCATGCGAACCCCCTTGCCTGTCGCAGCTCTGAGATGCCTGCCTGGGGGAACGCTCCCCAGGGCAGGTGGCCATGGTCAAAGTGTTAACAGCTTTGTTGTTTTCTCAGGGCATGGGATGTCTGGGTGGCCTCTGCATCCTCTAACAGTGGTGCGTGCCCTCACGCCATGCCCTGCAGTGTGACGTACGACCTTTCAGTTTAATGCTGGGGAAGAACTACTGTGATGACTTGCAAGACAACCCCAATGCTGCTTCAGACACTTTGAATTGGAAAAAGCCCACATAAGATAATAATATCCAGGGCCACAAGGACACTGCAGGGGCACAGAGGGGACCCAGGGTAAGGTGTTAGGTAGCATCAGTACAGCTATGTGTTCTGCTCGGGGTCAGAGAACAGTCCTTAGCCCTATTTTAGTTACTAACATATTTGTAACTGTAGGAACCATTTCTTGCTAGAATCAGGGACGGGTACATCAAGTACCTAGCTGGATTAAGTACATCGGTAAATCTCAATCCTGAGGTGCGTCTGTACCTATGTAGGTACTTTGCTAACTGCCAGTAAAGCACTATCGGTATTGTAATGTAACTGTTGAAAGTGGTGGGCTGTTCTCACTTGAAAATTGGTTCAGGTGAGAAAACCAGCAGGCAGATTATGCAGAGAATAATGTCCAAAGAAAGGGATATTTCAAGATATTTTCAAGTATTCAACTCCACGCTGAATGTGGATGGCAGTTTTGCAATATGCAGTGCACTCTACTGTCCTCACCCAAGATGCTAAATTCATGGGAATATATGGGAAACATTTTTAAATCCTGAAGAACAATGTAGAACAGGAAACCTTTTTTTTTTACCCCCTCTTCTCTGCAATCCAGTTGTATATATTAACAATGAATAATTAACATTTTAACTCTCCTACTGTGGATGATAGCATGCTAAACTAAAAGATGCAGCTTTCTTATGAATTATCTTGGGATCTAAGGTCATATCTTTCCGGTACATATTGTGTCTTTTATTTTAAAGAACTGTAAGACTTTCAGCCTCAAAGGAACTAGGTAGTGTTATGGTCCCTGCAGACTTTGTGCATACTCCTTTTTGGATAATATATCAGGATCCATGAGGGTCATGGTTTTATGTTTGAAAATGTTAAAAAAAATCTGTCTTTATTATTTGCACCTTCAATAGCTCTTCTAATGATCAGGGATTAAAATAAGTGTAGTTACTTACTCTACACAGATTCAAGATTTTTATATATTTAAACATTTTAGATCACTTTATGTTTAAAACCCTGTACACGTCCTTTGTACTGCTTTATAGTTGATGGAGTATTCCCCTCGGAAAGAGGAGAATGTTGATCTGTCTTTTCTTGTTTTCAGGTGATAAAAATAGTATTCTGACATTGCAGAATAAGGGAAATATGACAATCTCATATTGTTTGCTTAGTGCATTGATAATGTAGCCATCACAAGAAGGCAGCTGTAATATGACTTTACCTGCCTTATGCAGAAAGAAGGTATAATACAGTGGAATTTTGAATCAATACAGTACCACACAATTTTATTATACACGTTTTTCATAGAAGGAATCAGTATAGAAAAATCACTGATGGGAGGTAAAAACTTAGGAAGTGATACCTCCTGTTTCTTTTGCAGCGCTTGTCCCCCTGGATTTTTGTATGCTTATCACAACTGTGGAATGATTATACAGATATACACTGGTTGGCAAGACCTGGCCTTATCATTAACAGAGTTTTGGAGAAGCTATGACAAAATTTTTCACTTTACTCTGATGGCTCTGAAGCTCATAACATCTTCCTGATATACAGAGCTTAAAAGAACAATTTAGGTTAATTTAAAACGTGCTCTGTATCTGTTTGCTGCAGAGAGCTTTCCCTCTGATGATATTTCAAATAAAAGTGTAATCTTGACAGATTTTTAAATTATTCCTGCCATTTTTATTTATGAAAATGAGCTGAACTTATTAGTCACCATTTTTACTTTTAAACCAGTTGCTAAAAAATACAGTGAGTCTGAAGTGTGCTTCATTATTTTGCTCTTCATTTTTCCCTATTAAAAGCATTAGGTGAGGCACTATCTCTTGGATTATGGGAGTTGTCCTCTTGAGGGTGTATCTTTTCGTGATTATTTTTTCCTTAATAGGACTTTGGGAATACATCTTTAAGTGGTTGCTTTTTTTTCTTTTTTTTTTTTTTCCTTTTTTCCTGGTATTGAAAGGACCTCAGCAGTAGTTATGTTTGGTGCAAAATGTTTTATGACTGGAATGTATCTATTCACTTCTGAGCAGAGGATAGTGAATTGAACAGAGATTTTTTTAATTGTGAGACTTTAATGGAAAACATTGGTTAAATCAGTTTTCATTGGTAAGTCTGGCAGTCTGAGTTAAAATTTTCTGATAGTGAGTAAACTGCAATTATTTTTCTAGATTTCAAACCTTATGAAAATTTTCTGAACCGAACTACACTGGAATTTTAGGTAAATGAATGCTCAAAATACTTGACACTCTACTTCCTATGACCCTGTGCCATTCTCAGTGTAACAGAACAGAGTACTGTGATCACATTAGGCAAGTGTTAATGAGCACACATGAAACCTAAATATACTCAGATTCCTGCTTTTAAAAGGTGGGGAACTGCAGTAGAGGAAACTAAGGGGCAAACTCACAAGGATTGAAATAACTTTGTGGCTCTAAGTCTGACTTACCCAGAGATGAGAACAGAGCCCATATCACTTGAGAGAGATCCCATCCCTCATTCAGGGACAAACTAACTGAAGAGTAATGTATGTCTTTATCAACCATCCTGAAGTGTTATGAGGGATCTAACCCTCTTTAATATCTGCAGATTACTCCATCTGAGTGTTTTGTGACCATCATAGAGGTATTAAATTGATTATTCCCTTATAAAATATAGGGGTAGGCTTGTAGTGTAGATTTTTTCAGTAGCTAAAATTACAGGGGGGAAACCAAAGGCACAGTGAGGAAAAATTCCGGTTACATTTTTAAGGAGAAGGATACTTGCAGTTTTGCAGCTTTCTGAACAGCCCAACTCCTAGGGCTGCTGCAGCCTGCCCCAGCCTGCACAGAAGAAAACTCCTGGGAGGTGACTTAGGTGTGCGACACCATCTGAGCTTTGCAGTTTTCTGCCCGGGCTCCAGCTGCTTTGCTGCAGGGGTGAGGATGTCCTGTAAGATCTGTGCCATGAATGCAATCCCATGCTAGGAAACCGAACAGGCATTAGGTGCCTCGGTGACCAAATGGGGCCCCAGCTGTTGGACTTTATCTCAAAAAGCTTATATAAATGCTCCGTATCGCTTTATGCAGCATTGTGCAGATTTCCTGCATTCCTTTGCAAGTATGTAGCTGAATAAGGCAAAGTGTGTTTTGTTGCAGTTTTGAAGACCTTGCAATGTTTATGCCTCTGCTTATCTTTATCCATGACTGATAAACTGGACTGCTCAAAGGAATAAAGACAAGGACATTTCAGGCACTTCTTTTCAGAATTACAGCCTTATGCTTGTGTCCTGTTGAGGGGCAGTGCCTCTAGGAGAGGCATGAATTGTTGAGCTGGAATACCCCTCGGTGAATTCTTTCTGTGCTTGGGTTTCACATTTCTGACTTCGTTTCTGTGCTTTTAAAATGGAGATGACACTTACTGTCTAATAATGCTTAGAGGATTAATTACATAATACCAAGGATTAAAAAAAATACTAAAAGTTATAGGTATTACTATTACTAGATTAAGCTATACTTCATGGTACTTAATTTGCTTTTCAGTTAACATTTAAACAGAAGTATTCTTGTTCTGAGAAGTTAGCTAAGAAAAATAATTGCTTTACTGAAAAAAGTTAAGCTGCAACAGCATGTGGAGAAAAAAACCCCCATGCTTTGCATGTCCTTAGTCACAGCCCAGCAGTGCAAACTTGTGTTGCTTGCAAAAAGGTAGTTAATGTATTTACTGCACTTGCAAGTTAAAAATTTTCATTTTATGATAATTTTTATCATCTCATCAAGGTTGGTCATGCTCTTCTGAGTATTTTCAATTAACAAGACCAGCCTTTTCTGATTCTAAGACTGAGAATTAATTACACTCAGTTTTTGAGGATGTCTTTGTTATTGGCAGTCGGATGGGAGGGAATGTGTGATTACTCTAAGTGAAAATCAATCTGACTATTAATTGTCAGATTGCAGAAAGAATATGCATTTTTAAATGAAAGAATGTTTTCTAAAATGTCACAGCTCAGGTCAAGTAGCTGAAACTCCATTAAATTCAATGGGTCCAGGACGTCATATCTGTGGTCTCCATGGTAAAATATGATAAATGACAAAACCAGAACAGATTAGCAGCATAGGGTTTACATGTTTGCTGACCCTTTATTTGATCCTAGAACTAAGCAAAAAATTATTCTTTTCTTGTTGGAAATGGACTTTCTGGGGGAAAAAAAAAGAAAGAAAGAAAAAGAAAAAGAAATTTTTTTGTGAAATAATAATGCTAGATATATTGCTGTGGTGCCTTGTGGGCTTTATAAATCTACTGTGTTCACAAAGATTTTAGTATCATAATGGCCTGAATTCCCTGACTGAGCTGCAGCTCTCGTGTCTTCTTTTACTCCAGATCACTGCATACTAAACTTTGCCTTGCTTATATCACTTCAACTACTGCTACTACAGTTGCAGTTAAATGTCAGTTTACTTGCTTTAATGATAAACTGCCATGAAAGGTACACGCCACACACACACATCATTTCAATTATTAGCAATAGACCTAGCAATGGTAGGATAAATTCGTTAGTAGGCTGATCCACCATAAAGCTAACCCTGCGAAAACCCTGCAGATTGGGTTTTATTGGACAAGTGAGTGGAGTGAGCTCACCCTGGTGTATGACTGTCACATCCCCCCCTGTGAGGAGGGGACAGGAACTTATGGACACAGGGAAATGGGGTGCGAGACCTTCCCATTCAGAGGCAGCCAAATGCTGCCCTTATGCTGCCTTAGCCATAATTTCAAAGTGATTCATAAGACTCTGCAGGTGCATTAAGCCGTTGTCCATAATGTGTAATGTAGCACATCATAAAATATCAGATGTTCCCAAACTCTAGGGGTTGCTGCCTAAATGGGTTTGCAGACCTGAAATGGGAGAAGTATAGAAAGGCCCAAAGGTTTTTGACCGGGTTCAGTGTTCTCACTGACCTCAAGGGTCCTGCATTATATTTCCTTCAAAACAAAAACTACTGCTAATACATATGTATCACCTGATGCCATAATGTGCTGTTACAATAAAAGCGTGCATGAAAGAGAAATAGGAGAAACATTCTGACCTGGAAAACCTCCTCACAAATTATTACTGCAACAGGAGTCGCAGTATAAAAGATATATTGACTGTTCTAATTTCCAAAGGACGTTTTGCTCTGAAGTAAATTCCACAGCAGGTTGAATGTTCACATCCTTGGCATGTTTAGAAAATGAATGACAGAACAATCAAGCATGCACTTGCTGTATATAAAGGCAAGATAAAAGCCATGTGAAAACACGTGTATATTTTTTAAAATAGACCAGAAAGCACCAGGCCGCCATTGCTGAACCTGGAGATGAGCCCCACGGCACTTCAGACATGGAACAGGAATGTGCAATACAAGTTGTGCTGCTTTCTGCTCTCCGGGTTTGTTTGTGGCACAGATACAGTAATGCTAGCTGCCCCTTTCTGAAGGAGAGAAGATAAAGATTCTTTGCAGGAAAATACCTGCTGGAGATCTGCATCTCGGTTAGATGGTGAAAGATTCAACTTTCCTCCATCAGCAAAACCCTTGGTGAAATTTCACTTGGAAAGGATGGGGGGAAACCCTATGACAGAATGAACAGACATGATCAGAAAAGGTGTTGCAACAAAGACAAGCTATCGGAAAGCAGGATAGCAAACTGGATAATCATGCTTCATGAGCGTTTGCCAGAGAGAAAGACAAAACCACACACGCTCTTGGGATGTTGATGAGAGACACTTTCAAAGCTACAGTCCAATTGACTTGAAAATTGCATGAGAAAGCAGTACAGAAAGGACCGTTTACCTGCTGAGGGGATTCTCCCCTTTCACTTGCTTCAATTACATACAAAGGTTTCTATCTCATTTACTCTAGGACAGCATGTAGGATCGTTAAAATAAGGAAAATAAGTTTTTTTTTGCACAGCTCCCATCCACTCTAATCCTCAAGAAGAGTGTTGTTTTTTTTTTTTTTTCTGTGGGGAACAGAAGATTAGCTGTGGCCTAAAGCTCTGTCACTTTCTTGTTTATGTCTGGAAGAGAATGGCAAATCACTGCTGATACAGTTGTGTGTCACAAATGTTGATGGAAATGTAAATGATGGCTGGGATAGGGTCTCTGCACAAAGTCATGTGTTTCCTTTGATAAGCATGACCTATCCATGTTTTAACATAATGTAGTGTCAGATTATGATTCTGGCAAGAATCACCAAATATATTAAAAAGTGGTATATTCTGCACCGCTTTGGTATCTGGGGTTCAGGTATGAATCCCATTTTGGAAGAAAAACTTCCGCTGAGCACTAGTTGTTTAATAACCTGCAACAGTCATTAGGCTTTAGATAGCATGTATTTACATTTCTGGTCTTGCACTGTAAAGCTCAGGCAAAGATTACCATTTTAATAGATGTGTGCTCATCTATAGACATGAACCATACAAAATGTGAGTCAATTGCTGTTCAGATCCATTTTTTGTGTCAACTGTGCAGGCTGTGGACACACTTACTTTTGCTCTTTAATGTTTGAGTTCTGTCAAGTCTAATTCCTTGTTATGATCGATCTTTACATGATTCACTCTGTATTATCATTATAAATACTTGGTCACAAAGGAAGTGTGGGGGGATTAAACATGTTTAGTACTCTTTTTGATAGTAGTACCATGAACCACTAGGGATTTGCAGCAGTAAATGTTAATATCACTGCCTACATCAAAATGTGTTTAAATATTTCTTATGTTATTACATAATTTATTTTTTTATAAATAATGCATATAGTTTGTATACATGGTGCAAAGACTTCCACATCCATTTCTTAGGATAAGAACAATTTGCTGATTGAACAGGGATCTTAAGATATAAAGCCTTGAATTCTTGACATGTTATCTTCAATGACATAAAATTTGAAGGTAACGGAAAAGAAGGGTGAGGAAACATCCAATTGCTTCATCAGGAAGCATTTGTGCAGACAGTTTCTGAATGAATATTCTGCTTTTGTTTCTTTAGTGATCTCCTGGAAAATCCAAAGCTTTTTTTTGGCATGCCCAATGTAAGGTCCTTCCTGAACAGGAACAAGCACCTTTCAGTCATTCTGCAAGGCCTTGACAATACTGGAGGGGGGGGGAGGGGAATCAAAAAGTGTTGAAAATCCTGTCAAGATTTTGGAGACTGATTTCCTGTGTTAATCAGTCAGTCTGAACTTACACAAGATCAGATATCATTCAGGTCTGCACACAGGTGATGGTAGCTGTCTTTATGGATATTTTCAGTGCCTAAGAATTAAGTCCTCTTAGGAAAGCTTTAAAATGTTATTAAACAATATTCCGTAAGACAGTACTAAATTTCAGTTTTGCCTTACATTGATAAAATTGCTTGTGTCAACATAGAGTGAATGGAAACATGTTGTCCTTTCTGAATACAGTGAAGGAGCACTTGCTGTAATTCCTAACTGCAAAGTGACTAGTACCTTGTTAGCAGTATAATAATGTATATTGACAGTTTATTTTCTGATGAAAAATGAATGTGATACGATTTTAGCACTAAAGCTTGTGGAAGGCATTTGCAACCATTTGAAGAGAGTACTTCTATTTCTTTGGAAAAGGACTTTGAGATTAATCTATTTAAAATTTTGAAAAGTTTCTATTTATTTTTCATTCCCTTCAGCTTTGCAAAATGAATGGTAAAAGCAGCTTCCTAAGTGGAAAATTGTTGGGAAACATTTTAACAGCTTTGAGTCCAGGGCACGTTACACATATTTTCTGTGCCTCTGGTTTCATATGCATTATACCTGCTTTAAGAGAAGTGATTTTGCTTCTTTTTAGAGCTGAAACACGAGATCTATGTTTGGAGACTGACTGCACAGCGCATTAACCCGGCCAGCAGAGAGGAGACTGCTGTGAAATGCCTCTTGATGCAGAAGGTGCTGACTCTGGAGATGCTCCTGAGGAAGAAGCTGAGGACGTTTCACAGGTGAGCGGGGACCAGCGTGTCCCACCTCCCCTGCTCCGACCCTCGGCAGGGACAAGCTGCAGGCACAGGCAGTTTGTTGGGCTGGCAGGGAGCTCCTGCTCACCTCAGTCTACAGCCGGGCACGATAGTGTGGCTTTGTTAATGTCAGGGGTAATACTTCTCTTTGGTCAACGAGGCAAGGGCTCACCTCTAGTAATTTTAGGCAGAGCTGAAAGTGAAGTCTTTCAGGGATCTTCTCCGGGAGGAGACCTATATTCTTAGTTGTCTCTTGATCAGATGGGTGTTGGGGCAGATATGAAGAGCCACCTTCAGCCTCAGTAAAACACAAAGTATTTTAGGACAAAACCATGTGTAAGGCCTGGAAAATATATGTCTGTATGACGCAAATTTCAAGGCCTAGAAATTTCAGGCAGTTTTTGTTTTAAAAAGATCACAAATACATCATTAGATTTTTCCTTGCAATAGTGGCTTCAGTGTAGTAAAATGTTATAATTTTTTTTTACTGAAAAATTCAAGTGTTCTTCAGTGAACTATTGAGTTTTAAAAATATATCACCAGTGAATTGCTGCGTTTTAGAATTATTTCATAATCAAATCTTCAGGGTGAACCTGACTGTAGGCATAATTAACTATTTTTGTATAGAAAATGAGAAGTTTTTATAAACTAGGACTAACAAAAATGCTAACCTTATTTTGTTTATGTTCTGGCAAAAACAACTGTTATGCTATGGAATTTGATGACTGAGAATTGCAGTGGTAAATACTCTGAAAGTGAATTGAATAAATTAAAGTGAAACTGAAATAATTAATTTTTATTAATAATCATGTTAAATAGGCAATATGGACAAGGACATGTAAATATACGAGTTCTTAAACTCTTCTAGTAATAAGATAATTTTTGTTTATATAATTTTTGCTGATATTGTGCACTTTGAATGGAGTGACCATATTACTACTTAAAGACAAAAACACTGTTAAAATCACCTCCTTTTTAAAAGATTATAGCAGCTTAGTAGACTTTATGACACTCTAAAGAAGACTCTTCTGAAGTATAAATAAAAATTGTATGTTTAATCTGGAAAATCAGGATTCCTCCAGCAGAGTACATTTACAGCAATGTAAAAATTCATTAGCGTTAACAACAGCGCTCTTGAACTGCAGACCCCAAGGCTTTTTGCTGGAGGCCTGACTATGTTGATAACACGACGAAGTTATTTGGATCTTAAAAAATTCATTATAAAATGCAAATGTAAAATATATGTGTTCTGACTTGTTGATGCTACCACACGATCCTCGTTTTATCGCAGCAGGGCATCCATCAACTCCTGAACTGTTAAGGGGACTACATATTGCATATAGCCAGATCCTATACTGAGGTCCACACCCTGGAGGCTAGCTCCTTCCAAGCCTATGGCACTCTTCATGAACCAAAGGGCTTGTGTATTAGTGGAGTGTGTTACAAAAGTGGAGTCTTAAGTGAACGCTCATGGGAGTTTTGCTGCCGGCCATAAGAAGGCCACAACTCCTTTGTGATATGAGTTACTCCGTACGGGGGAAAAGGTGATCTATTTGTGATGAGAGGGATTTATTCCAACACTCTTGGTAGAGCTCTAATTTCACTCTGGAAAAAAGCAGGTGTCATTTTCTTTCAGGCAAATTTCACAAGAAGATAAAAACTGGGAAACAAATATTCAGGAACTCCAGAAAAAAGTAAGTAGATGGCAGTTTTTCTTAGTATCTGTGTAAGCGGACCTATGCCTTTATATAAAAAGAGTGCTTTGAATCTAATGCAAATTTAATAACTCTCATGATAGCAGAAAAGCTGGCAGGCAGGCTGGCTGGCTTCTCAGTGGGATGGGGTTACTGAACCACATTGAGAGTTTTTCTTAGGTTTATACCTTTGTTCCTTAGAAAAATATCGTTTAAAGGATCAATAAATGATTCAGCAGTGTTTTTTTTAAATTTTTAATCCATGGTCAGAAAGACTCAGAAGGTGTCAATAGGCTGTTTATGACCATGATGCATGGCAATAGAGTACACTCCTGCTGATCTACCAAATACAGACTCTAATTTACTACACTGTTTGTGACATGCCTGCTTTATTATTCAAGTAGGGATAAACCACTTGGATAAATCCTGTTCTCTTTGCTGTGCACACGTTAACACTGCCTAAGACTTTATGCTGAAGCTGGGTCTGACCAGATGTAAACTCTGTAGTGGGATTAATTTCACATAAATGTAAGTGTCTAAATGTCACATCCTCTCCACCTCACTGGCATCACTAATGAACCCAGGCCTGTGTTTGGGAGCTCAAGTCCTTGACTGGGACATCACTGTCCTACATGTCACACCAAAACAGAACAAAACCAACAGGTTTTCTTACTAGGTTTTACACCTTTTTCAAGGCATTGCATAAAAGACAACCTTTTTAAAGAACAAAGATTTGCTTGTTCTTTAGTAGAGCTTTAAACTATGCAGAAGAGACTGGAAACGAGAGAGGGACTCGGGCTGGGAGAAGGTGATTCCCTGGGTTGGTGGCGAAAATGAGATCAGAGCCACAACGGAAAGCGCTGGGTCTGAGGGTGAGAGCATGAGGAGCTCGGCACAGGGATGCAGGAGCTGGGCACAGGGCTGCAGAAGTTGCATAGGGATTACGGGCTTGACATGTCCATGAGAGTTGTAGAGGAGGCATGAAAGATCTGATGTCTAGGTTAGGTTACAGGTTTTCAAAGCATACGTGCAAAAAAGGGTGATTTTGTCCAGGGTCATGAAACCACAGAGTGCCCAGAGTGCCCTCTGTAGTAGGAATTGCACTTCAACCCTACTTCTACTGAAATGAAGTTGTGATGGGGGCAACTGAACACAGCTGAATGTGTGCAGCACGTGCTAGCTACTTGCATCTTTTAGATCACATTGGGCCACATATTCATGTTTTTTTATAGGTATGCATGAAATGCTTCAATCTAAGTATTTCTGTCTTTTATGCTGAAGAGGAATATACAATACAGGAACAGAAGTTTGCACTTCACACATGCTTTTGTGAACTCTATGCATAATAGATAGTTCCTTCTTTAATACAGTTGTTTTTTTTTTTTCTCCCTGTCTACAGCACAAAATAACAGACAAAATTCTTCTCATCAAATGCCTGACTGTGCTGGGATGTGTTATTCTTATGTTTTTTCTCAACTCATTTATTCCAGGCATCGACCTAGATCTTGGTAAGTTTCATAGTTTTGTTCTAAGTAAAACAAACACCCCCCCCCAAAAAAAACCAACCCAATAATATTTTTCTGAGTTTGGATCTTTTCAGAAAGCCCTTTCCCATATGTCTCTGACCTCGCAATTCCACCAGGTTAATCAGAACAGCAGTTTCTCAGAACAGGTTTTCAAAACGCAGTCTCGTCCCAGTCACCCCAGGAGGAATAACAGAGAGTGCTCACGACTTCATTTTTCTGCCTTCCCAATACTAACGAGCTGGCTAAACATTACAGAATGAGCAAATTTGACCTTGGCATCATTGCACTGTAGGTTTGATTGAATGACCAAGATGCATTATGGAGATCAGAAAATAATCACTCCATGGAAGAACAAAAAAGTAGTCTGGCATTATTTCTTAAGTATAGATAACTCTTTGTATAACTTCCAGTCTCCATTACTTTATCACTAGAATAAATCAATTCCCAAAATAAAATCAGGAAGGCACTGTATATGTGTGAAATGAAAGTAGCTGTATGCATACTTTCTATGTATATACCTATACATGCGGATTTTTACATAGATGTATATCTGTATGAGGACAGGCTCTGCATATCCTAAAACCAGAACCAAATTAAAGCTCTCATTTAGCTGAAGGACAGTCATAAAACGTACCTGTGCATTGCCCTACAAAAAGTTAAAAATATTTTTTTGGCTGCTGAGCACTTGAAAGTTATGGAATTTCAGATTTATGTTTTTTTTTAATGCAGTCTGAATTCCCCAACTGTGTACATCCATCCCAGTGACTGAAATATGCAACAGTCTTGAAGAGGAATAACTCATAATCAATAAATCATTGATTGAATCATCACATACACAGATACTACATTGAAATCCATTTTTGTTATGCACAATATAGAGCTCGTTATAGCTGTACAATGGTGATCAAGTTGTAAACAAGACCTTCCATATCTGCTGCTGCTCCTTCTGCTGTATGACTGGCTTCTAAAGGTACCAGTAGCAGAAGGTTGTCCTCTCTCCTAGGACCTAGGGAAACACCAGCGTGGCGTATTGCTGGCACCAGTGGGAGGATAGGGGCTCCTGTGTCTGGAGCAACGTGTTTTAATAGGTATAGCTTTGCTGCTAAACACATTTGTTCCAAGGACTGATCCTCAGCCCTCAGGCCTTAGAGGTGCAGCATGGCTTGTGTCCACACTGCTCAGACCTTGTCCCTTCAGAGCAGACTGGCCGTATCGCCACAGTTCAGCAATTGGCCCTGTGTTTCCTCTTAACATTGTATGTATGGGTTAATTAATTTTTAGGTTCTCAGCGAGGGCAGTTTTGTGGCCTAGCAGAGCTGTGTTTTAAGATGATGAGGCTGAGGGCATATGTTGCATTATGCGGTACATGTGATGGAGTTTGGGTGCATGAAGCCACCAGGGATAATGTTGGAGTAACTGTACAGAGCAGAGGGACCCAAACCTGATCCAGACTCACCCATGCTGCTGTTTGGGTGTGGTCCCCAAAATGAATTTTCTCCAGAACTGCACCTTGGTTTATTTTTATCTCAGATGAAACAAGCTGGGTCGTTGCAAAAGAGTCTAGGACCAAAGTAACACTTAGACAAGGGGGATTCTGGGGGACCAGGACCTTGCTGTGGACTTGGGCTAGCAGTTACCTAACAATGTCGATACACCCAGCAAGACCTTGTTGGCTTGCAGTGGAAATCCTGGTGCCCTGGAGCAGCATGAGGTTAGGAAAGGGGCCATGTCAGCCGGGCTTTCTTCCCCATTTCAGCCAGTGCCACAGCCGCTGTGGCAGCTTCCCTGTTCCAGAGTATTTGCCATGGAAATGGGCGATTTCAGCCCATAAAGATATTATTAACTGTTAAGAAGTTAAAAGGTATACCGATGTATTATAATAGCAAAACTGCTATATTACTAAGGTGTAGGACGATGCAGAAATTGAAGACATTTGAAGGCACCTGAAGTCACGGTGGCTAAGAACATAAGGAAGGCGTTCACATCAGCAATTTAAGAAATCAATTTTCACCCTTACTGTTCTGTCTCAGATAAGTGGGCACTGAACCATGCAGGATTTCCTGAATAAAACCCAATATCTGTAAGTGTTTTTGAAAAGTCACAGACAGTCTGTAACTGGTTGCATATGCTCCTGGTAAGATATTCTTTCAAAACTGCAAAGCAGTTGGAGTCAATACTAGAAGAAACAATAACTGATGGTTGTTTTTTGTCCTACTTTATGTCAGTAAAATAAATGAAAACAAATGGCATGGTTGGCAGTGCAGGTTTCTATTATTCACTAGCTGATCTTCAACTGCAACCTTGAGAGTAAATAGGGGCTGTATGTGTTCTGTATAATTTCTCCCTGTTCTGTATTCATTGCAAACCTGTCAGATTAATGAATAAATGTTATTAAAGCATACACATAGTTTCTATTAACAATTAATGGAGCCTGCAAACTTCTAGTGAGATCTCATTGGTGACTCCTGAATTCCGCTATCTTGATGATAGCTGTCACTTATTTACCATTACTGAAGTAGTGCCGCTGTGAGCCTCTATGGATTTTAGTCCTCCAGTGCACGGAAATGAATTTCCTAAAATACAGTACATCTTGTACTCTGGTGGTTTGGGTAAATTTGTTCAATATGTTTTTCTCATAAAAATGAAAGCAGATTGTAGTTCAGTGTTTAATTTTCTACCAGAATAATGTTTTATACAGAGGCTGAAGTGTTAGAAATCTAATAACTTTTAATTGCATTTGGTAGAGTGAATTAGAAAGATTACAGAATTCTTTATCAGTCCCCAGCCTTGATACAATTTTTCCATTATGAACTTGGAATCATTAATATAATTTGAGGGAACTGACATTTTAATTTAAATAATAAAATTTGCATACTTAGCTGCCTTTTAAAATTAAGAACACTTTCCTATTCAGTTTTCTTGTGCCTGTTCGTCAATTTATTTAGTCTAATTCTATGAAATATCTATGTTAATGAAAGATTAGTGCTGAGACTTTAAATAAACAGGTATGGCAAACTTTAAGACTTCTACAGTGCTTTCATTCAGCCCCATGGGATTTTACTTTCTTGATAAAGCATTGATAAATCATCTGAGAAAAGATGACAAAAGATGAAAGTAAAGCCCCTTTAAGGGTTGTACCTGGCTCCTATTTTGACTTCAACTTTTAGACAGGCATGTCTAGAGCTTTGAACTATAATGAGATCCCCTCAAAAAGAGACAAAAGATTTAAAAAGTAAAATAAAGCAAGATTTTGTTGAAATTTAAACTAGATTTCTTTTTTTTAATAGAGGACGCTCAAAGTGACTGGGTCAGAAAGAACACACAAAATCAATTTATAACCTACTTCCTTCTGTTTCTGTGGGGCAGGTTTGGTTTGGTTTGATTTCAGTCAGTTCAATGAGTTGCAGGGCTGCTGTGAACTCCGTGCAGTTCCTTCTAGTATCCATGAAGAGCAACCCGTCACCTCTGTGGCCCTGCTTTTTTCTGCCCCTCTTGGTGGTCTCTGCATGCAATGTAGGCACCCCGCTCCTTGCAGACCCCCTCATTCCTGCTCCCTTCCACTCTGGACAGCTCTTTCCCAGGGCCAGGCTGAGTAGTTTCTGAGGCGGGGGAAGGTCCTCTCCTCCTTTTAGAGGGTTGCAACAGACTGCTGCTCTCATCTTCAAGAAACAAGGTGCAAACCCAAGAGCAAACAAAAGACATATTGCCTGTTTCAGAGAAGAGATATTGTCTCTATTTTGGCTGCAGACTGCTGGAAGCCGGGAAGGTATGCTGGGAGAAATGCAACTGTATGTTTATCTTATTTGTATATTTATTCCCACGTTATTGCCACTACTTTCCCTGTTAGAGACAGGACTCTTGTGTTGGTGAATCTTCGGTATTACCATCTATGGTTGTTCTCATGTTCCTTTGCTGAATTAATTATTTATGCAAGGGGACAGGCAGAGATTTTTGGACTCACTGAATTTTTCCATAATTTAAGACTACTATTTGGTCCAGCCCCAGCAGAAGACAGAGTTTCAAATCCTAAACCTTGAGGGAGCTACCTTGGCTTTTTTTGCTTCTGCAGAGGGGTTATGTCTTCACACTATATCCTGAGCCCATTATGGTATCTTTGGTGCCATGGATGTCTGTGATCCCTCAGACATCAATGTTTAAGCTAATTACCTTCAGCTGCCCTTAAAATGGTCTCCAGAGGAGGTCAATAGTCAATGGAGGTGATCAACAGCTGTGATTCATCAGACCTACTATAAAGGTCTAATTCATTAAATGATTCACCTTACCCTGTGTCACTTCACTCTTTATGTGCCAAAGGGCATCTTCTCAAGCTATACTGAGTTTTAGTCATAGACGCTTAAAAACAAAAAACACAACAGCTAGATGGACATTTGGCTTGGTAATTGATTATTTGGGGATTTCACTTCTAACTAAAATCAACTTTATTAACGAAAGCAGTGTTAGCAAAAAACCCAAACTTATGAACTTTTAAAAAAATCTATGATTTTATTCTTTATCTAACTAACGTGATCACTCTGACCTTTCTGGGTAGTAGGACAAGTTCTATAAATCAGCACTCCACATCACTTCTGTCAAGCAAGCATCCTAGGTCTAAATTTTCCCCGCTGTCCTTTCTCTAAAGCTAAAATCCCTCAATATTTACAGACAAAGGTTATCTTGTTTGATGAGACCTCATTCACATAGTTAAATCTAATTTCTCTTGGAAAACTCTCTCGTTTTCTATATTCACTGTGGTTTAACTTCTGACTGTGGGCTTGGTCTGCAAATTCTGCTGCAGATACTTTTGAGGATCTAAAACTCTCTTTTTGCAATTTATCTTAACTAGTTGTATCTTGCATCATTGAAACATTTTAAAACTGTGACTGAAATAGTGGAAAAGTAAGGAAACAATTGTTTTCATTTAATATAAACTGACTTCTGTTTGTTTGGTAGGCCATGTTATGCAGAGCTGCTTTTTATTTTGTTGCCAGGCCATTAAAAAAGAAATGTGTTCAGTTGCTGTAGATACAAAAGTCTCCTGTTGTATTGTCACTCCTTTGGATACCAGTTGTCATATTTTCTGACTCATTTCCATAATTTACAGAAAAATTGTTGAAATTCACATGAGAAATTAAATACCTTAATTGGAAAGGGCTTCAGCAGAACAAAACCCCCTAAATTATGTCTACAGAGAATGTTATGCAAATTATAGGAAAAATTTTGTCTTAACCTGCAGAGAGGAGTGACACCTCAACTTCAGGGAAGTGGACAAGATCTGAAGTTTCTCCCATATAATTTCTCTTGATTTTCATCCTGCTTTTTTTTTAAGTGGACATGCACAATTTTCAGCTTACACTGTAATTTACATAGTTGAACCAATAATTATAATAGAGTTGGAATTGAGTGGCACTTGTCTGGTAGCTTGCTTAGTGATGAAGAAAGGGCTGCACTGCCCTAGAGAGCTTCATAAACTTGCTTAAATTTGCTATTGAATCACGGAATGTCAGAAGTTCCATGTCAATATTTATTTGGCTCAGAAACACTGAAGCTAGTTCTCCATTACTGCAACCTACTAAGGTTTTAACAACTAACTTCATCCATTTTCTTTCCTGCAACATTTTCAATAAGGAAATCGCTGCAGCAATGATTCTTCTCTAACAACTTTGAGACAGATCCGCAGAGTCAGTATGTGTAAAACTTGCGTGAGAGTTAGCAGTGCTGTAACCAATGACAGAAACCTTAAACTTAAGAGATCTTTGACTAAACGATTTAATGCTACAAGCTAAAGAAGAACTAATATTGCACAAGTGAAATAAACGTAGTCTGTGAGGTTTTGTTCTGAATGTGCAGCCTAGGAAGCTGCCTAAGAAGAACTCTAATACACTTTTCCCCCCAGCTTTTTTCTGGGCCCTGGGGCAGAGTATGTATGTGCATTTGAACTTGTGCTAAGAGGTTTCTTTAGAATGGTGAAAATGTTTTTAAACTTGAACCACGCCCCCCTCCCCCCCCCCGCCCCCAGCTCGGTGACAAAGATCCTGCCTCACAGTGTGCAACAGAACTTCTCAGGTCCAAAAGATTTATAAATGGTCATGGAGAAGGAGCACAGGGCTGAGAAGGTGTGGACAAATCCCATTAGTCTGAAAGGAGTGTTAACATAGAAGCGTCCATAAAGGTCTTATTTTTACACTTTAAAATGTTATTCTGGAACTTTTTTCTCATCTGCTATCAGTGATAAATAGATTAAACCATGTTATGCTACTATCCTGTATGATGGTGGAGTTGTATAAATCTGACACTGTTTACAAACAATAAAATTATAGGTGCAGAAACAAACAAACTTGGGTCTAAAAATTTAAGTGTTTGTACCCATAGAAAGGGAGAAAAAAAAGAAAGTGTTCATATTTTGGACATGTTTGGTCTCTGGTTAGTTTGTGCAATAGTTAAAATGAAAGGTTCATTATAGAGCTACTCAATGTTACTGAGGAGTTACTTTATAAAATGTTTGAAAAAACAGATCAATTTAATAAGCTGGTGTATAATTGTTCAGTGCTTAAGAAAACAGAAAATCCTAGTGAGACAGACAGCTATTAAGCTATAAAAACTGGTGAATGACATAGATTTAAGAAAGCATAGGCTTAATGCCAAAAGCCACATTGTTAAGTTTAGCACATCTCATATTTCACATCTTAGATCACCATATCCTCGTTATAAAAAGTGCACATTTGTGCTTTCATTTGTCACTGAATCTAACATTTATTTCCAGATTATCTAGGGTCTGTGATATTAATCAGTTTTAGCTGAGGAGAGCTTGTAGATATTGACTGCTAAGTAATAGCTCAAATGATACTGAATTATCAACTGTATTTAAAGATGTCACAGCCAATATTTTCTTTTCCTCATCTTTTTTTTTCTCCTTGTATTTATATTTTATTTTATTACTTTGTAAAGCTTTTCAACATGGCTTGGTAAATTAAGGAACCAGATGCAAAGCCTGGGAAGCAACATTTATGGACCTTTTCTATACAGCTAAAAATATCAGCTTGAATAATCTGTGGTTGCCTGGAAACTCCTTCACACATTTCAGTAAAGTAGATGGTTTTGGACCCCAAAACATTTGGATTAGGGATGCCTTCTCTGTATATGGCAGTAAGCTCCCGCTTTCAAAGTATCAGTGGTGATGTTATGCTTGTGATATTGTGAGCAAAAAGGGGAACATTCCTTATACCTGGAGCTAAGAATTTATTGTTAGTCTAATTAAAAGTTGTATCAGTGTAAACAAAACACAACAAATAGTTATTATTAGTTCTTTTATGATAATACTAACACTAACAGTCCAAATAATCTAATTAATGCAAAACTCATTAACAATATACAGTTCAAACTGTTGTAAAAAAAAAAAAAAAAAGACAAGGAAAAAAAACCCCAAAATATTTCCAGTATCTCCCCCTTATATTCTGATGTTAGGGTCACCCTTTGATGCTCTGCAGGGTGCTAAGGTTCACAGATTTAGGCTGGGAGGAGTCACAACAAAGTGTTGATGTTTTCAGGTCTGTGCTGGGATGAGCATGATAGGGATGTCTTCCTCCTCTTTACCAGGAGATGAATAGTGTTCACGTTGATGGTTTTTTCCTCCCTGTGCTTGGGTCCACTTGAGCCCATTTTTATACATTTTCTAAAGCTTTACAATTAGCTTTTTCGAATTTGGTCTTCAGCTCTGCATTATACCAAATTTTATCATATGTAGTGTGTTGTATGTATATTACATACTTGTGCTTTTTTGTTACCCCTAAAAGGGGTTTTGACCACCTCCTTAGTTTGCTCTGTCATCTATAACTAACCACTGTTGAGCTGCTGATAAACCTCTGGGGCCTTTGGTATCATCCTATGCATCCCTTTTTAGCAATTACTCATCCTGTGCACTCTTGTCGTGGCAACTTCTTTCTTCTCTTACTGTTTTCCGTTAACGCTCCACCTACATGAAGCTGTGACACTGCTTTCCATGACTAAAGCAGTTTCTTTAGTTCCTGACCTGATAATGCTAAACAGAGCAACAAATTGTGGTATCTGAGAAGAGTGTCCAGCCTAATGTAGTAAGATATAGTAAGATTAGAGCCATGCTTTTAGGCACTCCTCGTTGAAAGTCCTCAAGCCTTTCTGGAGACCCTTCCAGGTCCTTACAGTTGTGCTTGCAGGGGCTGATCTGCGGCCCTTTTACCCAGGTGGTATGAGATACAACTGGCAGTGGAGTTTGGTATATGTTTCCTCATTTAGTGCTCTTTGCCCCCCTGCTCTTGCTTCATTCGTCTACTATTTTATCTCTTCTGGCATGCGGTAGTGGTGGTTTGTCTAGTACTTTTACACTGACATCAAGAAGAGCACTGCATGGGACTGACCTGCTGGCCTCTGAGTATGTAGTATGGAGCTTTGATTACACCATGAGGATACGAACTGTTATTTTAAAATGAGAATGGCCATAACTATATTTAAGAGACTTAGTGTATCTTTGATTCATAGTGATGTTGAAAAAATTCCTGGTACAGTGTATATGAATATGAGTTAAAAATAAATTTGACAATTATTTTTTTATAATGGGAATGTTGGAATGGAGCTAAACTGATGCGGTCAGCATTGACTCAGACTCAGAAAGTCTTGTCCAGATCTTAGTTATTCCTCCTTCTCAGCATAACACTTGAAAAGAAGAAAAATCTGCTTTCCATGATCCTTGCAGTCTTAATTTCTTTTAGGATAGTTTTCAAAAAATTCTGCCCTTGAAATTATGCAGTCATCTTTACAGACATGTAAATATCCTCTGTCCTTGCAGCTGCCCATACACTTGACGAGAAAAAACAAGAGTCAGTAACAGTTATATCTGCTAGTGCAGCTTTTGTGCTTTATTGCTTACTTCTAGAAAAGTTGACCTTTCCTCTATCTTGATATTTGCATCTTCTCAAATGATTTTTGGTTCACAAGAGTCAATGAGGCTATGGCAATAGAGCGTGTTTGTTTGCAGTGACCTTTACCAAGATAACTCTGTAAATTTTTTAGACTTATGGATTGTGCAATATACACAACTATATATCTGTCAACACATCTTCCCTGTAGATGCAGTGCTTAGCAATAGCAATCTCTAACCAGGGTTTCTTTCTTACAGTGTTCTATCTTGAAAGCCACCCTATCTCATCTATGAAATTGCATTTAGAGAATTAACAAAGTTAGGTGTTGACATTGTGATACAACGGTGAATGTTATTTCTGCATTCTGACCTCATGGTATTGCAGCTGTACAACAAAGTCCAGCCCATCCTTTCCTAATGCACGCGTGCTGATCTGTGATTACAGAGCAGCTAGTCCTCTGCCTCCTTGTTTTATGCTACTCTTCTGGTTTTTAACGTCACAGTTACCTTCTATCAGCATGGGTTTCTGTTTCTTTTGCCTTGTGTGGGGTTATAGTTTCCACTAACTCTTTTCATGTTCTTTTAATCCTCTTGTATTGTACCAAGCATTTCCTGTTGTGGTGCAAGCTGTCCTGGACTGTCACCATGACAGTTCAATCCCCAAGGAGTAGCCTTAAACTGTGGTGCTACAAATAGCACAAAACAACTGAAAATGATTTCTATGAAGCTAAGTCTATGAAGAGACTGCTCAAAAGACCAGCACATTGCTTTGTAAGTGGGCAACTTTATAAAAAAAAGAATATTAAAGATAAAACAGTGCTTATCAGTTGACAGCAAGTATTACTTATAAACATTCAGCATGATTTCAGAATGTATATTTTCTGGGATGCCTGATAAAATAAAATAAAAAATTACAGAAACTGAAATACAGGACATTTTCATTCACATTCAGAACTACTGATGAAACATATTCCACGAGTAGAGCAAGCACTACTGGAAATAATGTCCTTGATTTAACTTTTTCACCCCAATATTTCTATATGCTTGTATAAGAGAATAATTGAGTGTATGCTTTGCATAGCGTTACAACTACACCATAGCATATGAAGGACAAAAAAGCAAACCAAGGAATTAATTCCCTGCTTCCCATCGGCAGGCAGGTGTTCAGCCATCTCCAGGAAAGCAGGGCTCCATCACGCCTAACGGTGACTTGGGAAGGCAAAATGCTGTAACTCCAAACGTCCCCCCCTTCCTTCTTCTTCCCCCAGCTTTATATATTGAGCATGACGTCATATAGTATGGGATACCCCTTTGGTCAGTTGGGGTCAGCTGTCCTGGCTGTGTCCCCTCCCAGCTCCTTGTGCACCCCCAGCCCACTCGCTGGTGGGGTGGGGTGAGAGGCAGAAAAGGCCTCGACTCTGTGTAAGCACTGCTCAGCAGTAACGAAAACATCCCTGTGTTATCAACTCTATTTCCAGCACAAATCCAAAACATAGCCCCATACTAGCTACTGTGAAGAAAATTAACTCCATCCCAGCCAAAACCAGCACAACATCCTTAAGCTAAATTTTGAGGGGTTGTGGAGTTCATCAGATTTCTGATTACGCTGTTGGAACACAGTGATGGACTTTACTTCCTCATATATTCAATAACTTGCTGTGTAAACAATTATTCAAAGGCAAGCACCAAAGATGTTTTAATTGGTAAGTCTGTAAGGGACATTGTGGGCTAAAAGGATTTCTGCAGTTCACAGAAAGTTGCTTTGGCCATTTAGACAAACAGAGAATTGTTAAGAACACAGAAAATGAGTATCATACTTTGCTCAGTGACAAATGTCTAAAAAATCAGTGTGTCCATCCCATTGTCTGCAGATAGGTGTATTATATTTTCATCTGGCAGAAGCTGGTCTAGCTGATTTTTAAAAAAACTCTACTTATTTCACAACCACTATAAATATGTGACTCTGAATATTGTGTAGCCTGAATCTTCGTTGCTGCCCTCTGGAGCAACCCGAAGATTTGCCAGGACCCCTTTAATCTTCTTGTCTTTGCTAAATATCTAATATTTAGCTAAATATAGTTAAATATCCTGAATTCTTTAAATTTTTCCTCAAAAGTCAACTTTTCAGACTGTTGATTGTGCTTACTTCTCTGCCTTGGATTTCCTAAAGGGAACGCATCTTACTTAAACTATATCTTCTCAGGGTTTACCAGGGATGAAGAGAGCAGAGATTGCTTCACAGGATTTATCACTTATAGTCCTGGTTCTGTATTTCAGTGGGCCATTAGGTTCAGTTGTGATCCACTGTATTTGTTGAGTGTTTTCTGCAGGACTGTTAAGCATCCAATTGCTTCCCACCCTGGATTTGTACAGTTTTAACTCTTCCTACCTAAATGTAGTACCCCATGCCTGTCTTTCTTGAACAGCATGCTGTTTTGCCCAGGCCAGCATTGAGATCGTGCAATGTTATCCTGGCTTTGGTTTTCAGTGCAAATGTCTCAAGTGCCATTCCAGTTTCCACAAAAGTGAAATTTCTGTGTACCCCTAGTGTTCATAAATACATTATTTCAAATTCTGTGCACGTAAAGTGAACATACAGTGTCTACATGTTCACATTGTTAGGAGGAAGCTTATTATGCTTTTCAGCTGGTAGTAGGTCAGACAAAATTACTTTTACTAAGGAATACGAATTTTTCTTAATGAGCATTTGAAAGGTCTACAGATTACACAATAATTTTTTTCTTTCTTTCTCTTTCACCTACCTTCCTCCCACATATGCTAGAATTCTATTTGATTCTATTAGATTGTTTTCTGTTTTCAAGTCCTTCTGCTTGATTATTTCAAAATAAGTTTTTTTTGAGTAGGATTGCAATTGTATTCTGCTCATCATGAGCTATTTATTGTTCCAAAGGTGGTTTTCCTTACTGGGTAAAGTGTATGAGAAAAGCAAAGCACTCAAGCTATTTCTACGGTACCTTTTTTCTGGTCCCAAGCAGAAGACATGGGAATCTTTTCTATGAAGAATGCATTATAAATTTGCAAGGTGCATTTTATAATAAAGTTTCATTTTATTTTTCCTAAAATAAATAGAAACTGTTGCTGTCTTCAACAGGTACCATGTCAGTGCAGAAATGGAATTTAGATTCAGTTTCTCTCCATGTTCTATTTCCAGAACATCAATTGTTGGGAAACAGAGGCACTAAAAGGCAGTAAAGGAAGTGGTCTGTGGAACTATAAGTGGGCTTTGCTTTCACTATAGTAATGAGAAGTTATTTTTTGAAATTATTTCTATTTATCTTCCTCCTGGCTATCTTTTGTGGTCCAGTGAGCCAGAAAATAAATGCACAGAGAAGTCAGCCTTTAATGTATCCTAGTACATTCAATTCTTCAAAAAGGAAGGAATAGCTTCAAATTGAATCCAGGGCAAATGCAAAGCTACCCAAATATATAAACCACTGATATAGTATGTTCATGGTCATGAACGTATGTAGAAGGGCCTTGGAAAAGCCTTAGAAAACCTGCCTGCTTAGAAAGGCAGGCTGCCACGTGTTCGTTAACTTTGTAGTTAACTTTGACAAACTGTTCAGCAGAGAGCAGTCAGTCAAGCAGTTATGGCATACACTAACTACTGTGGCCTTCAGGCTTCAGAAGAAGACATTACTCTCATCCAGCTGCAGGATGCTTGCAGTCAAACGCAGTACTAAAAGGCATCATGAACAGAGATCTTGCGTGAAGTCCCCCAAACTCCTTGAGAGACTTCCTCCTTCCTCTCCCCTTCTCCGCGCTCCCATCCTGTGCCTTTCTTCTGAGAGATGGGTACTGGTATCTCCTCTTTGCAGGCATAGCAAGGAACGCAAATATACTCTGAAGAGACTGTGCGTGTAGACTGAAATAAGCTCTGTGCAGCCAGAACTGGCAGCTGACGTGTTTGAGCCTCCGGAGAGCTGTACTTGCTGGAGCAGTGCAGGAGGACACACCCCTTGCCCGTCCGTGTTCCCAGGGGACAATATTGTAAGGCAGGGCACTGTTCTCTCATGCAAAGCTGCGTGTGTGGAGCTAACACATGCTGGTAACGCTTACGGTGCTAGAAACTGCCTGGCTCTATCCACCTCTTGTGCAATTCAATTATATTTCATTAGCTTTAGCAAATAATTGTTATCTCCATATAGCATGTTCAAGTTGATTTGTTTTCCTTGGAGGCAGGAGGGTAGAAATAATGCCGAGATACTACCACAGATCGTTCCAGAACTATTGAGAAATTACTGTTCTTTAATTCTTCAATTTGTTGTACTTACATACAAAATGTATGTGACAAAATATAATGTTGTAACTTACATTTATACAAAATAGCAGTAAAATTCTGCTACTAAGCTCCTGATCTGCACACATCTACGTCCCCTTGCAGTATTCCTCTAACAGAAATTGCCATCATCTTTATTTATTTAAGGTGGAGTTGGATCCACTGTTCTTTACTGGAATTCAGAGAACAGCCAAGATGACAGTCAGAAGAAAATTAGTCAGTAATTAGTCCATAATCCCTTTCTTTGTGTTCAGAGAAAATAACTATTTAATTTGCATGGACAGATTCACTTTTTTTTTTGGAAAAACAGTAAATCGACTATGCTAGCAAAAAGGCGTGGTAGACAGGAACTGACAGTTCTCTCCTCACTTTCTTTTGCTACTTCGGGAACTCTGAGAGCACTCCTGTCCCTGTGGTTTGTAACCGTTTTTGCAAAGTCTATAGACATTCCCAGAGTCTGGTGCACAAAAGAAATTCGCATGTTTTCAGTTTATGCCAGAATCCAGCATTCATCCTAAGCAGTACAGAATATTACCACTCTTAGACCAGTTCCTGGAGTCTCTTTCCAGTGCGTGGTAAAAATGTCACCCTTCACAAGAAAATTTGGGACCAGCTATTTCCATCTTGCTCTCTTTTGTGGTTGTCTTTGCCCTCCTCCTCCCCTGCAGTATGATGCTCATGCACAAGCTATTTTTGACCACGCACTCTGATTAGATCACTGTGACCAAAGTAGGGAACAGACTTGCTCAGCTTGCAGCATGACAGAGTTTCTGTCTTTGGAGAGCTGGCTGTGAGACATGGTTTTTGGATCCAGTGAGGCACTCAGATCATATTTTAATCAAAATCTGTATTGGGAATAATGTAGGAGCTGAAGCTAAGAAATTTGGAATACAAAATTCCTTCAGTTTTCGGCTCTCTGCTTAGCTTTGGCTTTGTTTCCACATATATGGTGGTATTTCTGCTGACAAACCATTAAATTTCCTAGTCCTTCATACCTGTTTTTTTACAAGGATTTCCCTGCATCTCCCTGTAAGTTAGGTTTGCACCAGGCTAAAGAAAAAATCTTGTAAGAGCCGCTTATCAAGGATAAGACCAGAGCAAGACCAGAGTGATCAGCTGTGTCAGAGCTTTTCAAGAAGAAAGATCATGGCGAGAAGCTTGGGGAAGGGAAAAGTCATTTGTAGTGCTGGAAAACATGGTTTCAGCCAAGAGGAGAGGACAGAAGCCAGGTTAGGGACATCAAGAATAGAGCTGAATCAGGGAGATAGCACTTGGAGATGCCTGAGAGGAAAGAAATCGGTCATCGGCTGAAGAGTTGATGTCACAGAGAGTGTTTTGTTTCTGGAGCCAAAAAATGCAAGAGTACGATTTCACTGCTGTGCAAATGTGACAGCAGAAAATAAAACCACCTCGAAGCATGAAAGCCAGAGCTAGTATCAAGCTAGCTGGTTTAGCTCTCCTTACCAAACAGACCAGCCACAGTAACTCCTGAGCTGCTGGTTTCGGCTTTTGGACAGGTCTGGTTGCCTCACTGCAATATTTTCAGCAGATGTTCCTTACTGATCACAGTTAATCTGAAATTCTCATTTAAAGAGTATAGTATGTCACTGAAAGCTCCTAAAATGTACTTGAGAGAGCAAAATGCATTCTTTGATTAGGGAATATTTATGTGACACTGTATAGTTTTTTTAAAAAAAATATTTAATGTTTACAGCTTCATGAACAGGAGCACCTTTGGTCTCTTTATTTCTTTTATATTTAAATAGGATTTAAATGGGATATAGCTTGATTTTAAACTGTTGGATGTTTTTGGATCTGTTTCCTCTTTTAACCTACCAGAAAAACACTTACTCACAAGCTGTAAATTGAATGGCCTAAACTTTTATGAATCAGTCTTCTATCTTTGAATTTTCTTATAACTGCGGTTCTTGAAGACTTTTGGAGAAGGTTCACTTTATTCATCTATTTGCTTTGTAACAGGGGCCTATTGTCCCTAAGTTACACTTATGATTTGATTATAAATTTGTGACTTAAAGCTGTTTGCCAGCAAAGATTGTTATTCTTCTTTCTTCCTCACTTTTTTGCAATTTTGTGAATCCATCACTTTCCAACTCTGAATATATGAAATAGCATAAGTTGTATGAAATAGTCACAGCAAGGAGAGAAATAACTTGAAGAGCTGGGGGGCTTTATTTCCATGTGTCGTGGTTTAACCCCAACCGGCAACTAAGCCCCACCCAGTCGCTTGCTCACTTCCTCCAGTGGGATGGGGAAGAGAATCAGAAGGGTAAAAGTGAGAAAACTCATGGGTTGAGATAAAGACAGTTTAATAGGTAAAGCAAAAGCCATGTATGCAAGCAAAGCAAAACAAGGAATTCATTCCCTACTTCCCATCGGCAGGCAGGTGTTCAGCCATCTCCAGGAAAGCAGGGCTCCATCTGCTCCAGCCTAACGGTGACTTGGGAAGACAAAATGCTGTAACTCCAAACGTCCCCCCCTTCCTTCTTCTTCCCCCAGCTTTATATATTGAGCATGACATCATATAGTATGGGATATCCCTTTGGTCAGTTGGGGTCAGCTGTCCCGGCTGTGTCCTCTCCCAGCTCCTTGTGCACCCCCAGCCCACTCGCTGGTGGGGTGGGGTGAGAGGCAGAAAAGGCCTCGACTCTGTGTAAGCGCTGCTCAGCAGTAATGAAAACATCCCTGTGTTACAAACACTGTTTCCAGCACAAATCCAAAACATAACCCCATACTAGCTACTATGAAGAAAATTAACTCTACCCCAGCCAAAACCAGCACCATGCCATTAAAAAAACCTTAAATTATGTATCTTATTTTTTTAGTATTAAAAAAAAATTATCTGCTATTTAGGAAAAAATAGAGAAGGCAGACAGAAAGACGAACATCATTCTGAGGAAAAAAACACCCAATCCCCTTCTGTTTCATGTCTGAAATGCCATTCCTTTGTTTAAGATAAATGTGTCAGAGGAATCAAACAGCTGCAGAAAGCATTTTAACTGTGCAGGGAGAAAGTGAGCCTTGCTCAGACAGGAGGTTCGCTGATTACGTTCTCTGGCTGATTGTGCATTTGATTTGCATTTTCTCTCAATCAGTTACCAAAATATGTGTCTTGCAACACTTCAGGATGTATAGAGGGATCCTGTCTGGAAAGAGCCTGTTTTGCTATTTAAAGTCAGTCCTTCTTCTGTTTTAAAGAGCTTTTTCCTTCCTCTGTTTATCTTCCAGAGCACATAGCCAGGGAGTCTTCAAGGGCCTGAAAAACGCCATACCGTAACTTTTACGTTGGTGGCACATAACAAGTCTGTGAAGTGTAAAGTGTTGTTCTCTCTTTTTCTAATGCAGGCTGGATTGCCATGTTGGGAGCCATTTGGCTGCTAGTGCTGGCAGACATCCATGATTTTGAGATGATATTGAACAGAGTTGAGTGGGCAACCCTCCTTTTCTTTGCAGCATTGTTTGTTCTCATGGAGGTAAGATTCTCTGATTTCTAAAGCCTGAAGAGTTACAACTGACTTAAAATGTGAATTATGTTCCTGGGCAGAGGCCTCGTGTAGATTCAATCCCACTGGAATATTGAAGATTGAGTGTAGTCATGGTAGTACAGAGAGAAATTACAGAGTGGTGGAAGTTGGCTGGACCTCTTTGGGTCCAAGCTAATTTTTCACTGTAAGCTTGGTCTCACTCTCTCTTTCTGCTACATTTGCTGAATGTATCTGACACAATCATTTTTATATAAGTGGAATTTTAGTTTCCAGGGTTGTCGGGGCAGTCTCTGTGTGCACATGGTTTATATGTATTTGTGTTTCTTTTGCAATTATTTAGACAAATGATAGGAAAAATAAAAGAAAAAGAATAAACCAGAGTTGAAAAATGCTCCTAATGCTGTCTGCTACATTCTGGCAACCAAATGGCCTAAGAGAGTTCATGGGAATATGGTTTGAAAGGATAATATCACTCAATTTTTGTTTGCAATTGTAATTTTAAAAGATATTTGGTTGGTACTTGAAATGCCTCATATCTTGCTGTGTAGTTTCTTTGTGTTTGTCTGCTTGACTATTTAAAACAGTCCAGCCATGTTTGTATCTCACTTTATTTACAGTTTGGTGCTTTTGTATAGCCTGAGAGGATTTATTTTTACCCCAAATGTTTGGATAATTCTTTATATGAATACTCACATTTACTCGTCAATTAGGCTTCTGTGCATTCCCTAGAATGCAATTTTTCAGTTGTTATTGCTTGGGTTTAAATGTTGTAGAAACATGACTGACAAAACCCAAGTGGCACTGGCACTGCTATGGCTAGTGAATTGTCGGAGTGAGCAGCCTGGGAAAAGCCTATAAAACCAAATTTGCTCACACAGCCTCCTTCCTCGCCCCGTCCCCCAGTAACTGCAAAGAGCCCAAGAATTTGTAAATTGTGATCTATTAAAAAAAAGTCACCAACAGTAAAAGGGACAAAATTTGAAGCAAATACAAACAGGGAATAATTCAACTAACTCTAATTAATGCCAAACTGAAAGTTAAAATCTGAGAAGATGAATGGAAACTCTGATTATCGTTAGGCGGCTTGTTTGTGAGCTAGTAGGTCTAAAATTCATCAGGAAGTGTTGATTTATTGTACACTCATTAGTACAGGCAATTTTTAGTTCTCTACACTATCGGGCTCTATATATCCTTTCATTTTCTAGCTCTTATAGGGAATCCATATTGAAGCCATGTTTATTTTGTCTGCTGCTGCTGTAACAGTTTATTATTAGTTGCATTCCCTGATGTATTTATTGTTTTAGCTTGGATTGAGTGGTTTTGATTTGAGTGCTGTGTGACTGCACAATAACAGAGTAAAACACACAGGAAGTTATTTGCCATTTACTGCCAGACTTCGGATACAACTGTTGTAATTCACTGAACTTCATTTTTATGGTTTCTCAGGTCACCAGTGAATAGTTTGCTAATGAAAGAATATTTTTCCTGGCTCTGTAGAATAAGAGCAGTTTCAGGTCATGAAAGAAACTTGTACACATAATCAAGAAAAAAAGTGAGAGACACTAAATTCTTACCCATAAATGAATGAGAAAAACGTTCTAAGTATCATCTCTGTTAATTTTGATCTGAATCTATTACCCTTTGGATTAGCAAGAGATGACAGTCCTTTCCAAGGCATTTTTCTTTCCTTTAGGTTAACAATGCCAAGAAGAAACAAGTCAAAATAAAAAGATATGCATTGAAGTATAAGAAATCTTTCCATGAGCTAGACATTCAGCAGTTGTCAGCTCATATTCATGTGGATCATTCTTGGTGATCCTTCATCTTAGAGGGTTCCCAGTCTGAAGCTATTTCTGGCGGCTATAAATGTTCCCTTTCCTATTTCAAGGCACATTTAAAGACCTGTGTGGGACTTAGGCTGCAAGTAATTTTGGAAAATGTGAATTAAGTTCCAGAGTCACAGAGGAACTCTTGGAGGTTCTGACTTTGGGTGCTCGTTGGTCCAATCTGGTAGATCAGATCTTTTGCAATGAAAAAGTTGGAAAACCTTTGGAGCTTTCTTGTTTTCTGTTATGTCCTTCAGGTAATTAATCTTTACAACTGTCTTTTTAGTCCTTGTTCACAACTGGCTGTTACAGACTATAAAATCTTTCTGCTTCTTCTGTCTCTTTGTGACATAAGTTCCTGTGCTTCTCAGGGATACAGTATTTTGTTCAATTTTATAGTAAAAATTGACATTTTACCTTAATCCCTTCAGGCAGAGTTTATTTACAACAGTCATCATGACATGCCGTCCATAAAAGGGTTTCATGCAAATTCTTGTGGATAAATTAAACTTTGATCTAAAATGGTACCTGATTTTTTCTTCAATAAAACTCTATTTTGAGCTGTCAGATGGGAGCTAGTATGCTTGAAGGCACCAATTACTGCAGTAATTCTTCTCCCTCTTAGAAGACACAGGAAGATCCAGGAGACCCTCTGTGCAGTTTACATCCAGGGGAGGCCAGTGGCAGGGTGCTAATTGCTGACTTTCACTTAGGTGCTTGCAGGCAATTGGCCGGAATATTGTAGAGACATCCTAAAGCTGGTTATGTGATTAGTACTGTCATCACCTCTAATGCAATGGGCTACTTGCAGACTGACTGTTTTGCAGGAGTGACGTGCGTGTCTTTCACTCCCTTCCCTCTTTCCCGAATATCTCTTTTGTAGTACCATGTCTGGATTACAGAACAAATTTTGTGTGTTACTGAAAAGTAATATGTTGTGTTAATAGATAATTAAGTAATAAGGCAGCAATGTTAACTGAATGTAACTCTGAGCTCTGGTTGCTGACAGCTATGTGTTAAAAAGTTTATTTTAAAGTGTGAATGCAAGGCAATTAAAGAAAAATATTACAGTTCATTAAAAATACCGCTTTTACATACATTTTAAAAGTCACTTTCTTAACCTTTGAGGTGACAAAACAACACGGATAGCTTAGAATGAAAATGGTAACTTAAAATTACCAACAAGAATTCATTTCTTAGGAAACTTTCTCCTGGGAAGTTAGTGTCATGAAAAAATGTCAATTTTTTTTTTAATGTAAAGTGTATGTGTATGTATTTAAAAGTCTTATCACTTGTTTTCTGTGTGCTGCGTCTTCAAATGTAGATATACCTTTTCTTGTGCAATGCATTGTTAAAAAGATGTATAGTTTCTGGACCAAATTTAATATATGGTGATACCCTAGCATTCAGCTATCGCCCGAATGAGCTGCAGGTACAGGAACTGCCGGTCTGAATGACAGCCCCTTTGTCACTTTGACATTACCATGTCTTATACCACACCACTCAGTGCCTATTAGGATCTTTGTCCATCTCTGTCATGGAATTTGACAGCGTGAGAGTTGAATGGTGTTATTCCACAGATGTCTCTGAAGGGCTCTGTCTGCCTGCCAGGTGTGTGGGTTTTACGGAGTTGTGTCGTGTGAATACTGACTTCTGCAGCTCTGTGTAGGAATGGAGTCAGTAAGTGAGGCATGGCAGCTGACTGATTCTTTGTCATGGCATTAAAAAATGAAAGAAAGCCAACCAGCTTGGTCCAGGCTGAAGCAAAAATGGTGATTTTCTCCCCCAAGAAAGTGAAAAGTCATAAAATAGATATATCCCATTCAACCTGAAAATGGTACTTCATTCTGGACACTTGTAAGAAAAGAAAACAAAACCAAAGTTAATTGAAGGGTAGCCCTCATGAGTCAAAATTCCCCTTTTGCCTTGCAGTTTGAGGGAATAGATCATTCTCCCAGGGTGTGAATACTCAGCTTATATTTTCCTGTCTGCCCAAGTAGAGATGAGAGCCATCACCTCTAGGCTGGAGTCTTGCTATGTCTTTTCATCCGTGGTAGTAACCATGGTTGTATGGGATGCTGTCTGAGTATCCTGTACAAACGGGAATGGCTCTCACAGGGAGGACAGAGCACTCTGGTCCAGGCTGCCCCGGGCACGATGCTTATGGGGTTCGAGTGCCTGACACGGGGATTGGAGAGCTGGTTCTCCTGCCTTTCAGGTGCTGCTGCCTCTGTGCCAATTTCTGTTCACCCAAGATCTCTGGCCTGGTTTTAGTAGATGGGTGCTGTGGTTTTTTTATGGGTCTGAGAAAGCTGTTTAACAGAAACATGTATTTTGCTTTCTCTTTCCTTCGTGTGAGACTGAGCACAAGATGCCTGATTTCATCTGACCTTTTAAACACATGATATACTTCTATCTATACTGTGGTTTTGGGGAAGTTAATTTAAAATCAGTTGTGTTTAGGCATTCAGAAAACATGTATCCACTGAAGAATGTAATCTTTAAATTTCAGCTGTTCTCTGATGCCTGTGCCCCACACTCTTAAGTAATCCCACCAGTCATTCCAGCACAACCAACCCACTTCTGCAAATGCAGCTACCAATTCCTGCCATGTCTTTTCTTTCTACAAATTGCAAAGTTGCTGTAGAAGTTACATGAGATGAATATAAATATCTTGTGAGTAGGAAGGAATTATTGTATTTGCTTACATCCACTGAAAAAAATGTAACTGCATCAGGTACTTCACTAGTTAATAGCAATGTATTTTTTTTTAGGCTTTGGCTCATCTGCACTTAATAGAGTATATAGGAGAGCAGACAGCTTTGTTAATAAAGGTATGTTTAAAATATTTACAGTTTTTTAACAAGTAAGGATAATAGTTTTAGTCCAATAATGAACAATACTTTCATTTTTAATTTAATGTTAATGACTGCATTCCTGCATCAGCAATATCAAGAAAGCATGTTATACTTCGGTGTGGGTGATATTTAATAGATATATATCTGCCCACAGCCAGAATAAACATAACCATAAATGCAAAAGGGAAGCCTTTTCTGTAGTCTAAAAACCCCAAGAAAATATAAAGAGTAAAAGGGGAAAATTTAGACTTGCACAGTTTATTTCCTGTGTGAAATGTAAGTATTGTGTGAAATGTATGAAATGTAAGACTGTTAGAAATATCAGTCTTTTTATTTCTATTTGTTCAAATTTTCTTGGAAAAAGAACAATATTGAGTTACTAAATATCAGGCTATTTTCTTTAAGATGCTTTTCCTATCTCAGAGCCTGAAGGAATAATAAATGTTGATAAATTAAAACTGTGCAGAACGTGCAATTGTGCCACCGGGGGGACAGAGCGACACTGATCTCATCAAAGCTGTAATTTGACCTCTCTCAATTCAGGTGGTTCCTGAGGACCAGCGCTTGGTGGTGGCCATCATTTTAGTGCTCTGGGTGTCTGCTTTGGCCTCCTCCGTGATCGACAATATCCCCTTCACGGCTACAATGGTAGGGGTCTGCGCAGCACTTGCACATCCTCCTCCTGATGCTGGCAAGGGAGCTGACCTGGCTGATGACGATTTGCTTTTTTTTCCACCCCTGCTGTGTTGTAGTTTACTTTATCCCCTAAGGTTGAATCATTATTACAAGCTTATTCGTGCCATTTAGACATCTAGCTGGCCATTGCTGCCAGTAGCCGCAGTTCGCTGTGGAACTAGATCCACTGTTTTAGCTGTATTTTTGCACTTTCCCTGTTATATCCACATCCGTAGCTGAAAAGTAAAATTGTCTTTTTGATGGAAACTGTCACTAACCATCTGCTGCTATCAATATTTTCCCTCTATGCACTGCGTAGTTACACTAATGCTTTTTTAACACCTGAACCTTTTATTGCTACCTTACTTACGTAATTAGTTTAAAAAACAGCAAATAACGTTAATCATAACAAATGCTTATCAGCAGCTGAGTTTTAATATCAGAAAAGTATCAAATTATAACAAATTAGGACATGATCAGATAGGTTTATTCAATCAAGTTCTCTGTTTAAAGTGCAATAATCCCTTCATTATACCATAGGAATGATTCATTGTTACAGCTTATTCTCAGCTAAGTATAATTTTTTCTTCCATTGCTATTGGGTCGTCATGTCCACCCTTAAACTGTGTCAAGGTTTAAGACACTTCTCATAGGGCATATGATAGGTTGGACAGATTTGCAACTGCTCTATAATTATATGTTAATATGGTATTTTGATTTGATTACCGTGGTGTTTCCTGTGGAATTATGTTGATTTAACAACAACAGACTGCAAGCGATAGGCACGAAGGGAAAGATTGGTTCAGGATGAGTCACCTCCCAGCAAACACTTGAGAACTATTAAGCAATAATGCAGAAATCTTAGCTTCACAGGTTTTGCCTCACATTCAGCTAGTCTGTGAAAATTGGTTTGGAGCAATACCAAAAGACACCTGCATGCACATCAACCAAAAGGTCTTTTACAGGTTTTGAAAGGAACCCTCTTTTAAAGGAGTATGTTTTGGGGAATGGGACTGAAACTTTTGGGATCTTTTGGGATGCCTGAAGACACATTAATGTGTTATACGGCAGACTAAAGTCGAGACCTAGCATCATCTAGCTCAATGAATGGGTTTGGACTTTGGTCTTTGTCATTCTACATTAGAAAATACTTACAGAAAATCCCTGTGTAACTAAGTCCCAAGTTCTTATGTAAGATTGTGTAAACTTTAATTTAATTTTTTTTTGTTTCATTGGCACTGGGTTCCTACTGTCAAAACAAACAATATTTGGTTTGCAAGGCTATTTATCACTATATATGTCAAAGTTATGAACTCCTGATGAGGAATGTGAGACATATTGAATCCAGCTCTTTTGTAGAATAGCTTTTCCCTAATCGGGGACTGAGTGTGTGTGCGTCTAATAAACACACAGTTCAACAGGTATTTCTTAGATCTCTGTTTATTTATTGACTTGCTATTTGCAGAATCAAGCTGTAATTATTACACAACAGTATAATAATATAGCATAACACAACATCCACACAGCAAATTCACTTATTCAGCCACATAGTTCACTCACATATTCAAACAGTTAGCCAGCTGACATGCTTCTACATATGAGTTTGGTTTCATATGCCCTAGCGACATTGGAGTATAGGGCACCTGCTATGGTGTAGCCATGAATGATCCTGTCCTTTCTTGGCAAAAGGTGCCAGCTTCACAGCTGAGCCTGCGCTCATAATTGTGGAAGATGCAGACTTACTCCCTCCAGTGAAGCCCTCCAAGTGGTTCATAAATCTCCTTCAGTGGTGAACGACTGTCTGTCTGACAATGGGGCAACAGCTCTTGTAATTTTTGCAGTCATAGTCTTGATGGCCCAAGTACTGGGTAGGGATAGGGGACCCATCAAGTTCCTGCCATTTTTTGAACCTACAGATAAAAAAATCTAGGTGGTTTCGTAGGTATCAGCTGTATGCTCTGACTGAGCAAAGAGTGTTTGGAGGATGGCATCAGAGACCTCTGCCAATAGTGGATTTGCTCACCCCAAGGTGGTGAGCCACTGACCAGCAGGACTTAAGGGAAACCAGGCTCACAGGCTGACAGTCTATTTGACTTGTATATGGATTCCTGAAATACCATGCAAAGATGGTGAAAGGCTTGGTGGCAGCTCACAGTCAAGGGCACCAGTGGAATCTCTTCTGCATTAGAAAAGTGAGTATCCAGTGCTTTTTGTCCCATATTCCAGGGATGAGACAGTCCTGCCAGTCTCAACTCTTCTGGTTTTAAGTCTCCAACTGACTGTGGGCAAAACTACCATGATGGCAAGGGTGCCTAGGAAGTCATATTGCTCCATTCCTTCAGGAAGGTGCAAGAAGACAGGCATCAATTCATTCATGGGATGTCCCCAACGCTGCCTCTGCTTCCATTCATCCCCTACAACACCATGCAGTGCGCATTGTCCAGACTGGGAGCAAGGAGATGGTATGTGCTACACACACTCAGTGTAGTAACTCAGAAATGACATGAGAGTGGACAGAAGTAGGGTCTCAAATGTGAGGTGACTGACCCCCCTGGAAGCACCGTAGATAAGGAGAGACTCAGCTCCAACTCTTTCAATCTCCTATTACACCACATTACTTGTTAATGTAGAAGTAGCCCATGCAATTGATATGTAGAGTACTTTGACCCAGGACCTGCCTGAGAAATGGAAGAAATATGGAATTCCACTATAGCATGTAAGAAGGACTGAGGCTTGACTTATGAGGCACATAGCTGGAGGGAAGAAAAAGAGAAAAAACTGCAGATAGCTCTGTAACTGTGATACTGTGTTTCCTTTAAAAAAAATCAAGTTGAAGGATGATTGTCCAAATTTTCATTTCAGCTTCTTTGTTTGTACTGGTGGGATAATCAGATTCATAATGACTTTCTTTGTGTACAGAAAAAAAAAAATGAAAAAAATGTGAATGCCTAATTAGTGGATTTTTCCACTAAATTTCAGTTTATCTGTATTTGGATAAAGCTGACTGGTCCATTTTAAGTTTCAGATTTGACAGCATTAAAATTTATAGCTGGCTGATTCTTACCTTAACAGGATGTGAAAGTGGAAACTGTAGATCAATATTTAAAAAAGGTAATTACAATATGAATATATCTGAGCCAGCATTACAAAGAATTCTGGGAAACATACCGTTTTATGAATTGAAATAATGAAAACAGATAAGGAAATAATGAAAACAGATAAGGAAATGATTTTCTAGAAGAAAATCTAAGCATTTTCAAGAATTGCTAAGTATCTAAGTAGACAAGTTAGGATTCTTGCTCATCCTAAAACATAAACAAAACACATTATCTGCAGTCTTAAGAACAAAACCTAAATATTTTCAGTTATTTTAAGATGGAAATGTTTTAAGGTGCAAAATATTCATGTGTTTAAACATTTTGAACACATTGATGCTTTTCAGCAGCCTTCAGCACCAGCATCATGGAGAAGAATTCTCCCTTACGAAAAAATTCTGAAATTACAAAAATCAGATCAGTTTAGTATTTGAAGCATCTTACCCTGCAAATACCTTTTCAGTGCAACACCGTTGTTGGTCAAATTCTTCTTTGCTCTAGACAAGAATAAATTTGGTATAACCCCACCATCAAAAATGTCAGTACCGTATGGAATTCATGTACAGAGGTCACTAAACTGAAATCTCTGCAAAGAGCTCAGAACACAGCAACTATTTCAGGCTACAGAGAATGCTGTAGGAAGAAAGTTGCGTACGTGAAACAGTGGAATGAGTTTCTGAGGGCACTCAGCTCATCATAGGTTGATTACTTCTCCTGTTTCTGTCTTGGTGAAATTCTGTTTGTGTTAAACTAAAGTATTGGAGCCACACAAAGACAAAATAGTCTTCAGAGTATCTTCCAATTGCTTGTTTCAAGTAATTTGTCCTGAATGCAAAGATCATGAACTGTCCTAAATCAAGATGAGATTGAAACTTGCTTGATGAACTGTAATCCCAAGACTTCTCCCTTCTCTTTAGGCATTGGAGAGTGAAGATCCAGCTCCCTAATTAAATAGATGTTTATATGAGTGAGTGTTTATTGCACTTCATTGCATAAGCATGCCTGGCAATTGTAATAGGAAAATCAATCATTTTTTACCAATATGTAAAAAACATACTCGAGCAAAATATTTTGAGTTTGAGATACACTTTGTGGGAAACTCCATGAACTCTGACTGTACACCAGATACTATGTTGCCAGCAGCAAGTCTAATATATATAGATACATCTGGGAATTGCTTAAAAAACAGCCACAAAATGTTCTGTGCATAAAAAATTAATAAACCAGGAGCTTAATTAGTAAGTCTCACACATTTTCATTCTTGAAAAGCAAGGTTTTTTTTCATGTTGGATATCCAGTTTTCTTTGTCTGAAGAATAAATGTGATGAATCATGTAGTGATGCTCTATGTGTCATTCTATTAAACCTCTGATATTTTTCCTCTCTTTTCAACAGCCTAAACTCACAATGACATTCCTTGACAGACAGGCTTATTCATTTTTAAGGCCTGCATTTTCCTAGTATTTTCATTTAAATAGCCACAGATTTCTGCCCTTAGAATGTTAGGTGACATGATTTTATTACCAGTATGCTCTTTAGTTTAATTGACATGTTTTATCAGCCTCATATGCTGAAGCCATCTGTTTATATTTTTCTTTTATTACCAGAACTAAAAATATAACCATAGTAAATCCTCATTTTAGCTGAGTTTAAATACTATTTCCTCAGTATAGAGTAACAAACAATTTCCATTAACCACCTGGCTGGCAAGGTGACTTAGTCTCTGACAGGTCTTTGTTAGAAACCAGATAATTTTTGGCCCACTATTTATTGCCTCTAAAACTATGAGAGGCTTTTCATTTGCAGTACTGAATATTTTGTATGTATCTTATGTTCTTAGTGTCAGTTTTATTTTTGGATCTTCTTTACCTTCTGCCCTACCAGAGTTTTTCATGCCCTGCATGTCAGTGCTTGATAAATGTAAAAGACTGGATCATAGTTGTCTGCAGAGACAGACCGATCATTAACAATTTGCGAAACTACAAACAGTTTTTTTCTATTAAAGCATATTCTCTGCACTTTTCACAAAAGACATCTTTACCACATGCAGTTCTTAGCAAAGTGTGGGCCGTGAAATCTCATGGTGCAGAGCAGCAATGAATCCTTAAATAAAAATGCGAATTCCTATTTCATTGTCGTTTTGCACAAATAGACAAAATGGGCAGTATGACTTGATGCCTTCTACTGCGCTGCATAGGTATAGGATAAACTTGTCTAAGTTACCCTTCTTGCACAATGAGGGTGTGTGATTACTTGTACAAGTGTTATCTTTGGGAAGCAGAAGTAGCTGAGAGGGCTTCACCCAGCTGTTTCTTATGAGTCTCCTGCCATCCCAGGAGGACATGCTCACTGACAGAGCAGGACCAATCCCCCTCCTCTTTGGTCTCCTCTCCGCATATCCAGGGTCCAGCTAGTAAAGCTAAATCATCATTTCTGTTTGTATTTCAGAAGAAGGTCGTCTTAGTTTCAAAAGAGGTCTTCCTTCTTCATCTCCTTGACTGGTGGAATGCCATGCTCATGAGAAGGTTTTGTTGTAAAAATAGATGAATAGGATAAAGGTCTTAATTCAACTTGTTCTTGGGTAATTTGGAGTCTTGGAAAAGGAGTCTCGTGACAGCAAGGGGTGAAAATGTTAACTCTTTGGTCATGGTTTTGCTTACGAAGAATGCAGTCTATGTATATAAAATAAAATAAATAAATGTGAAAGCAAAATGTTCAAGGCTCTCCATTCCGCTTTTGTACAAACAGGACTGGAAGGAGCAAGGCTTGGGAGGTGTCAAGTAGACCCCCTCTGTCAGGTACACAACAGAATTGAGATATGCAAACATCACCACCAGTCTCTTTTAACAAAAAGGGACTGCATACCACAACATAAATGTAAGGATTGTTATGAGAAAACTAAGAGTATTTTATAAAATTTAGCTTAGTAGTAATAGTTGTATATAATTCTAGTTTAAAAACTCTCCACTTTCTCTTTTTCAAAATCTTCATTTAAAGTAAAAATTGAGCTTCCTTTCTTTTTGATTGTTTCATCTGGCTTAAATTTTGAGGATGTTAGTGAGCTGAGAGGGGTGAGAAAAAATATTCTGTCCTGCAGAATCATATTTTTTAAGTCTGAATTAATTTCTTATAATATTAATTGTTAATAGATGATGTTTTCTAGGGAAGGTGGATAATTTATAACAGTAATAAAATCCTCTTCCGTTTTTAAAAGCTTGCAAAACTGATTCAAGATTAAAAACAGTGCAAAAGATGAAAATATAAACATTTCCATTTTTGTTCTTTTTATATTTGTAACACATCCCATGTACTTCCACAGTATATGTTATAAACAAACATTTTCTTCACAAGGATTGATTTCTATTAAGATAGTTATATAGACAACTATGCCAACATCTGTAGACACTTGCGCTGTTCTTTGTGCATCAGCTTACACCCTATAGATATAATTCATATAACACCCTATATAGAATCAAGATTAATAACTAGCTCCTTTTTGTATCAAGTCTTTGAAGATATTCTCCTTTTTCCAGGTACAACCATTATTTCTTACAGTTGCATTTTTTCTGTTTTACTGGAGGCAGACAGTCTTACAATGGTGGTAGGTGAGAGGGATTTGGCTTTGCTCTGTTGAGCTACATCACTCATTTTATCTGAATCCTGCCAATCAAGTAGCAATGTGGGGTGGTTCAATACCAAACTTTCCAGCAAAATTAGCAAGTTTTCTAGAATCTAGTCCAGCAGAGATTTATCCTGATAAGATTATTGAAATAAAGGGCATAAGAAATGAAAGCTATTTCCCTAATAAGGCATTATTATGCCCCTTCTTATATTGATAAGGGTGCTGTTTACATAATCTAAAGAGGGAATAATGAAGGAAAATGAGGCTTCATAAGCTCTAACTTTTGCTTTTTTCTCTGTTGAGGGGCAGCATAAAACGATGAAAAAATGTGCATTTCAAATATGTTAAATCAATATGACAAAGGCATTTGTACAATATGTATCACAGGCAGCTGTATCTCAGTTTGCAAAGTATCCTACCTGGGAGTGCTTTTGATGCTATTGCAAAATGCCTATGGCTTGAATCAGAAAGAGTTGTAGAACCAATTCTATTTTTAAAAAACATTGAAAACTGCAGTGAAAAGTTTCCTTCTAACCCTTTTATGTTTTGCATTTCTATTTTTAGCATTCAGGTTAACTATAACCAATAAAGCTAAGGTTGAGGCATTGATAGTGCAAAAATGTTGCCTCACATATAACTGCATGAATGAATGTGGCAAAAAGTGTTAAAGGTGATTTTGGGGAAAAACAGAGGCAGTTTCCTTTGTAACTGACCCTGTGCATGATCCTTATCTATTTAAAATGCAAACGTTTGAGCATGAGAAATGTCCATTGGCTTTAACCGATTTGCAACATGTCTTCAAGAGTTCTTGCTGATGACCAAGTTTCTTAATTCTTCATTGGTTTTGGAGCAGGAAAGTTCTTAGGATGGAACTTAGAACAATCTGTTTGTCTTATGCTTACTTTTAGATCAAAAGAATTAGATGCTAGTGACTTTTGGAGACTCTGTGGCATGCGGTTGCCACACAGGATAGCCCATAACGTTTGCAAAACATTTGGTGTACTTTATGGATCAACAAAATATTTCTATCTGAAACACTGGAAATTTAACGGAATATTTTGCATTCATCTTTCATGTGGTTATTCAAAACTGAAACTTATGGTGCAGCATTCCATGTTAGAAGTACCTCTTCTTTACAAGGGATACGAGGATGTTAAATCTAACTTCAAGCATGTGTCAGAAGTAGGACTTCATTCCCTTTCTGACTGTTATTCTTTGGCAGAGATGAATTCCTTTAAATAGCGAAAACACCCAAATTTAAGTGTACACAAATATGTATTGCTAAGGCATGTTTCAGTGTTTGTCCCTTGCTGCAAAACCAGGCATTTATGGGAGCAGGGATTCCTGATCTAGCCCTGCTGCCTGTTAATGCACTTAGGAGCATGACACCACTGATGATAATTTTAACATAGATAATTAATTATTATAAATCCTTTTAAAAAGAATTCACACTATTTCTAAGGAAAGCAATGTTCTGTCAGAGATAACAATAACAACAGTGGGGTCAAGTGTGCATTTGGGTTCCTAAAATATACTTTGTTGGGTTTCAAAAATTAAGAAATGGAGATTCAAGAGCATTACACAATTACAGCTTCTCTTGATACATTTTAAGGTATCTTTGTGTTTAAAAGAAGACACAGTGAGTTGAAACCTTTGTTCAGTGACTTTCTTCTAGGGGGTTTCTGTGTCTTCAGTCAATAGAGGTTTACAGGACACTGAGAGCTCCTGATGCTGAGCTCCTTCACTAAACAGAGAACCGAATTTTCTAATGGGAGTATTATGCCTACGTGGCTGCAAATACCTAGCAGAGAGTTACCTCATGGACTTTCTGTCTGGGATCTCTGTTTTGCTTTTCTCTTCCCCTGTCCTTCACAGTGCCATAATTAGGGAGGGGGCTCCTAGAGAACCGTAGGGCTCTACTTTCTGCACCGTTCCCACCAGTGGGCTGTGAAAAGGGCTTTACTTGCTCTGCACTTGGGACCTGGCTGGCAACAGCTTTAGGACTGGCCTCAACAGCAAGAAAATAGGATAATTATTTTAATCTGCTCTACCTACTCATCCTCTCTGTGCTGGGCAGGGCACAAACAAGGAGGAGTCTAATTTGAAAAGGTGTTGCTAGTCTGCATAGTTCAGGATTGTGTCCTGCAACGAGTGAGTTACTGCAGTACATCAGGATACTTGCAAATAATTCTGAGGAACTAAATAATCGATTTTGGTTCTCTGGTCAAAATTACATAGGATGAAAAAATGCTTTATTTAGGTTGAGCAAGATGGTTTATCCTGTGATTTCAGTATTTTTTTTTTAAATTTTGTTTTATCTTGAAACATAATATTGTTTTGAAATAAATATAGAATAGAATCATAGAATCATAGAATCATTTAGATTGGAAAAGATCTTTAAGATCATCGAGTCCAACCACAAATCTAACACTACCAAGTCCACCACTAAACCATGTCCCTAAGCACCATGTCTACACTTAAATTGCCCGGGAAGATCCAGGCTCGTAAAAACTATCGTCATCACCATTATCAGTGGATCTTTGCTACTTCATTTTTAGAGATCCTGCTTCCAAAGCATCCTTTTAGATGCACGAGTTGTTTGTTTTCCTGCATATGTTAGTGCTTGCTGTAGTTTTGACATCAGGGATGGGCTAATTGCAGATCATAGAATCATAGAATCATTTATGTTGGAAAAGAACTTTAAGATAATTGAGTCCACCACTAAACCATGTCCCCAGGCGCCACATCTACACGTCTTTTAAATACCTCCAGGGATGGTGACTCAACCACTTCCCTGGGCTGCCTGTTCCAGTGCTTGATAACCCTTTCAGTGAAGAAATTTTTCCTAATACCCAATCTAAACCTCCCCTGGCGCAACTTGAGGCTTCCTCTCGTCCTATCGCTTGTTACTCAGGAAAAGAGACCAACACCCACCTTGCTACAACCTCCTTTCAGGTAGTTGTAGAGAGTGATAAGGTCTCCCCTGAGCCTCCTTTTCTCCAATTTGAAATGCATATCATATTCTGGCAGTGAAGATTTGAGAGAAACAAAGTTTGTGGGGAAAAATGAAATCTTTTGTGACAGTTTCATGGAAGAAAGAAGACAAGAAAGACAAGATGTTGGGCGTGCTGACTCTTCTTTAGGCCTTAAAATAGAAATAGACATCTTCAGGCAATGTACAATTCAAGAACAGTTGTTTAGAAATTAACTTATCTAGGTTAATCAGTTAGAGGGTTTAAGAGGGATGATTGCACTGGCAGGAGGGGGAAAGGACTGTAATTCTTCATAAAGCCAATATATTGCTCCATACCGAAAGAACACACACAGTCAGTGAAGGTGAACATCACTCAGCCGTCAAAGTGAAAATGTTTTTCAGGAAGCAGCTGTTCTGTCTCTGAGATCATACCCCTTGAGGGGGACCTGTGAAATACGTTGAAATGACAAATTGGAGGATAAAAAGTCGTAAGTCTATTCACTACTGAAAATCCTGGACTCTGAGAAAGCATTAATTTTAAGGCATATCACAGTTATTTCCACAAATCCCTTCCTGCTTGATTTCTCGTTGTTCCACGCTTGTTTATTCTTTCTCTCTCCCTTTTGGTCCCATAAACTTCTGTGCACATTAAAACCAGGTTAATAACATTATAATCTCTGCCCTTGTTAATGGCCTTCTCTCTACAGGTACTGGTTACACCTTTCTTTCAAACCAAGTGGTTACATAATTAAGTTGAACTCAGACCAGTTTTTCCCAACTAAGGCAAAAGTTGTTTAGCTTTGAAGGGTTTTACTGACTGAGATCTGGTGCTACTAGGAAGCCTGCCTGCTGTATTTTTGGGGTCTATACCAATTGCCTAATGAAGTCTATTATGTCTCCCTACAAGCCTCGTTTGACTTTTCAGGGGGGCTATTTTATTTTATTTTTTTTGCTGAAATGATTAAATGGAATTCATAAAACTTGCAAACATTTCCCAGTGAACTAAATCTACATTATCTGGTAAATATAATGTTAGAATAAAAAGTAAAATGACTCAACTCTGCTTATGAATTCAGAAGCCTGCCGCATTGATCTTTCTCAATTTTTCCCTATCAGATCAGACAATTTTGATTACAACAAGGATTTGGGAATTTTTTAGTTACTGACACATGATCTACAGCCATCTTGATTATGAAGATCTGGACATCTCTTACAGCTGTTTCCAGCAAGAAGAGGGGATATAACTCTGTCCCTTAGGTTTCAAGTAATGGAGGGGGAATTGATTTATAGTCACTGTCGGTTCCCTGTTGAACTGGTAGGATCTAGAGGGAGGTACTCATAACCTTAAGACATCCTCAGTAGTAGTAGTTTTGTCAGCAGTACCTGTGTCAAGCTTGGCCTAATGTTGCCGATGCCTTCTCTTTGGCTTGTGGGACTAGCACGGTCAGTGGGGAAAAGTGAACCCAGAACAAGAATATGATGCAAAAATACTAATTAAAAAAAAAAAAAGAAAAATAACCCAAGTTATTCTTCAACTTGCTATTGTTTTAAGTTGTTTACTTGCATGAATTTTATTTATATTGTGCTGATGGTTGGCTAATGTCTCCTGAATCTCTCTCTCTTTTCTTCTTAAACCACAGATTCCTGTGCTTCTCAACCTCAGCAAAGATCCTGATGTTAACTTGCCTATGAAACCATTAATCTTCTCATTGGCCATGGGTGCGTGCCTTGGAGGTAAGAGTTTATGTGAGAAAGCTGACATAAGGTAATAGCTATGCAATTATGGCATGTATAAACTGGCACAACAGGTTCAATGATGTTATTATGCAAAGCATAAGGAGGGTCTGATCTAGCTCCTTTTGACTTCAAAGGACTCCTGGATAAGGATCCCAGTCAGTGTTTGCTGCTACAGTAGGATTTTTGCATATCTGCATAAAGTACAGACGCACAAAGAATCAGTCCAGATGGTACTTATGGGGTTCTGATATCTTGTGAGAGAAAATACAAAGATACATTTAGCTTTCAGAACAGAGACCCATCACTGTTCATTGAAAAGATGCAGAAAATGTATAATAGCTGAGATCTGAAGGCTTGATTCAAAGTCTTCTGAAGTCACTGGGAGGTTTTCTGGCTGGCTTACAGAAATGGTTTGAGTATCCATTTGCTGACCCATTTAGCACTCCTTACTCTAAGGAAAGACTTTTTGAAGTCTTTGGGAAATGTACCTCTAATAGTCAAAGATAATAGCCACTCTCCTGGTGCCCATCTTGGTGTTAACTGGGATTTCTTGTATTGTTAGTGCATTAGCACAAAACAAGCAGATGGTTTCATTACTTTTTTGTTGTTTTTTTTTTTTTTTTTTTAAATTGAAGATTTAACATGTATGTATTGTAGGCCCAGGATTTCCTCTCTATTTGTTATAACAATAAAGGAGAATAGCCATTTGGTAGTTTTAAAATTAATATTTATACTTGATTACTTTCTTTTTTTACATTCTGCAAATGGCTTATGAAGGTATTACAACACAACATTTCCAAATAATAAGCGTACTAAGTACAATTAAAATGTGTAAGTTTTTAATACGAAATAAAGTTAGTATTATTTTTTTACTACTGAGAATTTTAATGTTAATTACATTGTATTGGGCTGTATTTTGATCCCGAAATATTCAGGTAGTTAGGTTAAATAAAGTTAAAATGGATAAAATGGTGTTCTGCAATGAATCCACCCCTTCTGCCCCTCCATGCCCCTCCAAATAGTTTCCTTAACTTTACGGAGATTAAAACTAAAACCAGTTTTGTATGTAATAAAAGTTCTGGTTTGTTTATTTAGCTAAGTGATTGCTAGTACAAGTGACCTTAATATCTAACAAAGATTATAATGATGTAATTTACAGATTGAATTTTAAGAGCATGTTGCAAAGGTGGGACAATTCATACCAAACATCAGTTATTCATTTGAGGAATATCTTTTTGTACTTATCATTACTCATCATTATATTGTGACTTTAATCTCTTCCTCTTTAAAACCAGTGATTTGAATAATCAACATATCTTTATATAGATGTTTGCCATAAAAATATCATCTTTCTTCACAATTTGCTAATCACCGAACACACTCTGATTTCATTAAACTTTCAGATTAAAAAAGCAAAACAAAACATAAGGAATATAAAGTTGGCCAGATTATGCTGACATATTCTGAGTGGAAGGCACTTCACCAGCCTTGGAGCCTTTACAAAATCTCAGCTGATTTTCCTAAAGTGTCAGTTATCATCTTAACCCAAATTTCTTTAATTTGATTTGTTGAAAGGCTGCTGGGATTTTTACAGAGACTTCTGTGTGTATGCAGTATGAAGCAAAAGTAAAAACATAAACAATACCATGGGAATTATTTGAATTAAAATCACTAGAGATCCATAGGACATGCCCGGGTATTCAGAGAGGCTCCATACAAATATTTGGATAAAAAGTTAGATCATTATCATTATCAGCAAAAGCTTAAACTCTCCAGACTGTGCTCTATTAGGATAAAGCCGAGCATATGCTAAGTTTTACTGGCAAAGGTCTCATAGGAGTGTTAGTTTGAAAATTAATATGCTTCTGACTTTCCCAGGTCAAAACAAAAAGCTTATTGTTAGGGAATGAAAAGGGTGGAAAAACTTTTGTTTTAAAAGATCTCATAGCCTCCCAAAAGTGAGGGAAAAAGGACTTTTCTTTTTTTAAAAAAGAAAGTGTTGATGGCCTTTAAAAATTATTTCCGAAAGAAAGGTCTTACTAGCACTGAAGTGGTGTGAAGAAATCCTCAACGTAGGCTAATCGCATTGTGGAAGGGGTAGATGACAATTATATCATTACTGCCTGCTGCTTAAGGCAAAAGATTGGATCTTACCACTGCTCATGCAATCAAAGGAACTTGGCAAACAAGACATTTTGTAGAAGAGTCTGATGAAATAATAATTATAGCTGCATATTTTAGGGTTAGTGGTTTACTACGTAATGCAGAGCTTCAATTCTGGTAATTTGATAGCATTTATGGGGTTCAGGGTAAAACAGTGCTGTATGCTTATGTGTCCGTGAAGGGAGCGTCAGCATTTGTGCCTGTCTTGGGAAATGCCCTGCAACATTTTGTCCTGAAAAATTTCCAGTGGATGCAATTACTTTTTCCTACTGTCACAAAGTGCGCAGGCAGCTATGGGGTTGGAAGATGATAGGATGAGAAAAGACAGTCATTTTCCTTCATTGCTTTAGCTGTTGTCCTGGAAATGAAAGAAAGATTGAGTCAGTCTCAAGCAATATGAAGAGACTTTTGCCAGTATAACTGCCACACTGTTGTCATCTTCAGCAGCGTCTCCCAAAAGAGAGAACTGATGCTATTAAATTACTCTGTCTTTCACAGCATTGGACTCAGACATAAGGAGTAACTGAATATTGTGTAGATGCTCTTTGCTCTGTGAAATGTGAGAAGGGATGAAAAATCCTGTCTCTTAATCAAGGAAGCCAAGGACAGTGATGACCACGAGCAGTCCCTGATGAGATGGTCACAATTTTGAAATCTTTGGGTCTTCCTCAGAGTTTGCAGAAGTTTTCTTGCTCAGGTCAGGTCAATCTTATGCAGTTAAGAAATAAACACGGTAATTTTTCAGGGGATCCGGTTCTGGAAATTTTGGTTTATATTTGTCCCAGCTATCTTTAAGAACTTAAATTAAGTTGTAAGTTAGGAGTCTGGCTGCCCCAGGCTCTCTGTTTGGTGATGGGGAGATTGGCATGTACAGGAGGCAGATGTTTATTCATCCACTGAAAATGCCAGACGCTCTCTGCAGAGCATACTGGAGCCCCTAATGCACAGAACTTCAGTTGCTGAGGGGGCTCCCCAAAGACAGGTCAAATGAATTTGGACCTTGGGACCTTTCAGTTTGTCAATTCTTCTGAATGCTGGATGCCCTTGTAAGTCTGGGCATTAATGGTCAGGCTGACTAACTAGTAGCTGGAAAAATTGTATTGTTCATGGGGGTTTTTATGTACTATCTGCCAGTATTTCAATTATGTTTGATCATGAAGGAAAAGAAAACAGGAAATTCAAAAGTAACTACAGGAAACAAACAAGGAAGTAACGTCTCTTGTTTTCTGTGGTGTTCTGACGAATCTGCATCCATATTTTTTTTTGCAGGAGAGGACATTGAGTAAAGCGTTATTCATTAATGCTTCCTACTGTAGTACAATATGAAATTATGGTACTTCTTGAGACTGAGTTGTATGTAGACCTTCCAATAGTGTCTAGGGAATGCTGCCCTGAAATTTGGAGGACAAATGAAGATTGCTAGCTCTAGCAATTTCAGAACAAGAGGAGTTTTAATTGCACTGCTTCTATTGGCTCATAAGTTTTAAAATAACATGAAACATGGATTCAACTCAATTTGAGTAAGTGCACAGTCAGAAATCTACCTGTTAAGATTGTTCAATTGTGTAGAACTAGATTCTTTGCTGAGCTGAAGAGGTTATAGTTAAGATATTATTTGAAGGGGTTTTGTACATTTGACATTTAAAGAGCTGGCATTTATTTGTCTTTTTATCTCTTTCTTTTTTCATGGTTTATAAGAAGAATGTTTTTGGAAAAAAGAGAGGAAAAAAGGGCTTGAGTTAAAAAGTGACTGAATTCATATTTGGAAGTCCCTACGTTTGAGTTCTCAGTTGCTAGCACAGAAAAAACCAAAAAGTATTTCTCTGCTGCAGTGACTACTGCTGTGGTCCAAAGGGGACATTTTCTGCAGTTTATAGTTTTGCGCTATTTTTCTTCACTGTATGTTTTCTTGGAGAACAACACCTGAAAGTCATCATTGTCACAATTCTGCAGAAAGAGGCAAACTCTAGGATGCATACAGCTGTGTTATTCCAGCCACACAATCTCAGCTGTAGGCTCTACTTCAAGAAAGAAGGTAGGAGGAGAGGGCTGCTGGCACTTTTCTTCTAACCTTACAAGGTCAAAACCCAGGTGTGAATAAAATCCATTATCCACAGGACATTGTGCTAATTACAGCTGTTAAAGGAGTACAACCCACAGTGTAGCTAAACAGTAGGATTTCTCTCAGTGGTCCAGTGCTATAGCTATTCTGCATCCTGGCACCCCTCCTTTGGTCCCTGATGCCAATGGGGTCTTGCACAGTGGAGTATCACTGATTTATTATTCCTGCTGATTCTGCTCAATAAAATCCTAAACTAGTTTTAAAGCTTCAGACACACTGAAGGTATAAACCTAGAAATATTGTTTATATTCCTAAACCAACCCTCCTTCTTTGCAATATGAGGGAAAAGTGATAGTCTTCAATAAAACATAAAATGTATTAAAATATATAATAATTAATATTATGAAAAAACACAACTGTAGTTCATTTGAAGTTCTTTTATAGTTACAATAAATCAAATTTGTATAACGCTTTTCACTTTGAAACATTCAAAAAGTCTATGAAGAACCGAATATATGGCGTAAAAATATAGCAGTTATTGTTGGTCTCTTCTCCCAAGTAACTAGTGATAGGACGAGAGGCAATGGTTTCAAGTTGCGCCAAGGGAGTTTTGGATTGGACATTAGGAAAAATTTCTTTACTGAAAGAGTGGTCAGGCCTTGGAACAGGCTGCCCAGGGAAGTGGTTGAGTCACCATCCCTGGAAGTATTTAAAAGACGTGTAGATGAGGTGCTTAGGGACATGGTTTAGTAGGCATGATGGTGTTGGGTTGATGGTTGGACTCGATGATCTTAGAGATCTTTTCCAACCTTAATGATTCTATGATTCTATGAAGAGGAGCACTGTTTAGCTTTGGTTTTGAACTTAATTGTTGCATACAATGTACAATTTAAACTGTAGGAAAAAATTTTAGTGGAGAGAATATACCTACCTGAGCTTGATTTTAACCAGGACACTGATATTGAAAGTTCCTATTGTTTCTAAATGAGACTTTTAATGATGAGAAATCCTGGGGCTCAGTTTTATGTCTTATGGGTGAGACAGCCCTGATTTAGATAAGTATTTTGTCTGTGGATATAAAACTCATAATCCAAATCAAAGGGTGGTATTGTAGGGAATGAGAGTGACTTGAGATCTTTCAAAAGGAAATGGATACTGCTGCTCTTGACTTTGAAAGGCAAGCAAAACAAATAAGAAAATTTAGGAGATGTCTCACAGTTTTTCTTTAAAGACCTCGGTGCAGTCTTTAGCAGTATTATGCCTCTAAATTGTACAGACGTAGAAGCAAACTACAGCAGGTATTTTGTATGTCTTACATTAACATCTAATTTACTTTCTGAGTATACTTTGCATTGTTTCTATGATGTTTGCAATTACGGAAATGACAAACATGGACATAAACTGTGATTGCTGTCCATCAAATGGCAGTACTACTTGCTTGTTCTTAATGAAGAACTCATTCAGGTGTTAACTGAAAGTTTTGGGTTTTGTTGTAGCATAAGGAACAGCATCATCAGATACAAGCACAAGGAACCTTTTCTGTCTATTGATATTTGAGTGCCCAAACTGTCCTCTTGCTTATTTCTGGAACAGCCAGAATCTGTAACCTTCTATAAAAACCCCGCTGCTGTTTTCCTTAGCTCTTTCATGACATTCAAACTCTGGGCCATCTTCACGTTTTTTCAGTATCAAGTTCTTAAAGCCCAGCAGTGCTGTAAAGTCCTTGGTGTGAGAGCCAGGCTCGTTACCAGAGCCCCTGCAGAGAAAGGACATTCTCTAATCTTTAAGATTACCAAAGATAATCCTCTGTGGCATGGAAGATATACGGAAGATGTGAATGTAAAGGGTAAAAACTGCTAAAACTGTGTGTGTACATTTGACAGATGCACCTTTGTCTGTATTAAGGCAATATCAGAGGTCTGCTTGGCTTCAAGACACTGAGTTAATACGGAAACAAAACCCCTACTGAACCTAGTCAATTTTTCTCAGCATTTTTCTGAGCTTGAAAAGACTTATCTTGGCGGACATGCATATACAGATGTATGTATGTTACTAAGGGTGAAATATGAAGTATATGGGGTAAAGGATGCTGTTTCATCTGTACTGATGAGATTTTATAGTTTGGATGGTAAATCTTAGATTTTAAAATGGAAAAGAAGAGAGCTATGTGTAATATGTAGAATTCTATTCTATTTTACATTGATTTAGAAAAAGAATTTAAACCAAACGTCAAGCTCACTTGATTATAATGCTTGCATTACTGATGAATTTGAAATGCTTGTATTAATGGTTTTCCGTCTGTGTAAAATAACTGCATGCTACAAAGTTCTGCAAATTAGAGATAGGATAATGATCAGAGATGACATCGGAGACTCCTACAAAGCATATGTGGAGTTTTGTTTAATTTTTTTACTTGCTTTGTGCATTTGTTTATCACAAATTACAAAAGGTTCTTTCTAGCAGCCTTGGCCACTTCTGTTTTCAGAATAATATAGAATATTCAAACTCATGATGTTGTATTGGTGAGTTGCTGCAATACGAGAATACAGACTCTGCATAGCTGTCAGCAGAAGAAGTACAGTCATTTAGAAGGTAGCATTTGGACTATCAGACAGAACAAGACAAGGAAGCTGTAGCAAGCTTCAAAATGCTTAAGTGCAGAAGGTAATACTGGCTTATCTACTCTCCTTCCTCTGCAGACACTTTCCAGGTAATACCCCCTTTTCTGCACCTTGAGTGGTGCAGCAGAGAGGAGGAAAAAAAACCCTCAATCTGCAATATTCATATTGATTCATATTGATGAATCAGGCACTCTGTATGATGCTGAAGAAAGTAATAATCATGCACTAGGTATTATTTATACATATATTAATAAATATATGGAGCACAGTTGCAGTTTGCACACCTAAACCAAAGAGGGGCACTAGCAGGAGTTATGAAACTTTTTTAAAAAAGGCACTTAAACCATAGCAAAACTTAACAGGTAGGCTCCAACTGAAAGTCAATTTGAGTTAAGTTGGAATCTGAATTTAAAGCAACTGGATATTCTGAAATAACTTGGGTTTTTTGAGTAATATTATCTCGTTCTGCTCAACTTCAAAGTAAGTTATGATAAAGTTGAATAATGTACTTTTATGCCAGGTCTCTATACATGGAATTATTTTTCAATATTTGTGCCATGTGTGGAGAAGCTGTGAAACTGAGCTGACATAGTTTTAGCCTCTGAGTCTAAAAATCAGAGAGAAAAAAAAAGTGTAAGCTGGGGCTTGCGTGCAGCATTAAAGGCTTTAAAGGGAACCTACCTGAATATGTGTTTCAGGGCATGAGGGAATGGCGTGTCAGAGTACACTGCTGACACTATCTCTCGTTATACTAGTTTGTTTTACCTTTGTACTGGGTAAGTTGATTTCAAGGAGAGAGATGACCTTAGTGATCACCTCAGGTGTTATGTCTCTTTTACAGATGTCTGGGTTTGAAAGAAACTTAGGATTTCTTTATGTTGTTAAAGTAACAAGTGCAGGATGTTCAGAAATCTGCCTTATTTGTTTCACACTTCTGGTAGAAAAGTAACAAATTTAAATTTCACCTTTTCCTCTCATAGCAAAAAGAAAGCAATGAATGTTGAATAGTGCAATACTTATAGTAACTGTCCTGCTGGTTGTATAGTAGTGGTGATAAAAAATGGTAAACTTCATCTGATTAAAAGTGTTGGATTGAATGCAGTTCAATGAACTTTTTGGATAAATTAACTCAAAACTTTGATTTAAATTCTTTTTTTTTTTTCCCATAAACTCCATGTGTATGTAGTTGTGCAGAAACATCCCATTCAAAATGGTTCCAAATGGGTAAAATTAAAAAATGTTATATCATATGACTGCAATCTCTAACATATAACAACACTGAATGAGTTCATGCATGCCTTCTCCCCCTTGCTGCCTATGTCTTGAGGTTCCTTGTTATTTTAGGGATGGTTAATGGTTTAATTGGCCTTGATTCTGTAGCTCTTTATTGACTGCAAAGTTTGATTATTGAGGGCTTGTTAATTTTTACACATAAAAATTATTAAAAGATATTCAAGACTTGTAGACATTTAACAGATGAATATAAATGGCTTTGCTTAATGAGGCAAATGTGGATTAGTTTTGTGTGAAGCAGAAAATTTCTGAAAGCTATGAAGGCTGTCTCCTGTAAGCTAATCAAAACCATAACCATTTAGTGTTCGCTTCTGCAGCCAGATTTGTTACATTTGCTTAGGTTGTGCTTTAAGTAGAGAAATGGAATATGCTATGGAAAGGAAGCCGCACATGTCAGTCTCCCTATATTTAATGATGTAAAGCACGTGAGAGACTACACAGAGTTTTCTTTTGAAAACAGATGGGAAACAAGAAGCTGGCTCCTTTCAATAAGTTTTGCTTTGACACTATCGTGGGATGGTTTGATTACAGCAAAAAGCAGGGCTGAGAATCCTCATCCTAAAATTATTCATGATTCCGTAGCAAACTCCTGGTTTCAGAGTGACAGCCCTTGTCTGGGACAAAGCAGTGCAAACAGCTGTGCCTGTGTCAAACTGGGCCTTGCCCAGATGTTTGTCCAAGGTCAGGGAAAAGCTGTTTTTAGGGCTTGTGTTGACATGAAAACAGGATAGACTTTCTGCTTCTGCATTAGCTAGCCAGAGATACAGGGAAGAGAAAATGCTATCAGTTAAGTATAGGTGTAGCTTGTTATCCACCGTCAGAACATGTGGAGGGGAAGTGGTCTGTAATGTTCACAACAAAGCAAGGCTTTTCTGTAAGCAATCCACTTTTAAGCTTACTATTGCACAAGGTACTATCATCTCCTTTATATTTGAGAAAGTTCCTGTTTATTAAGGCTGCTCATGCTAGGCCAAATAGCTCTGTTAGTGATAATCCCTTCCCCTTGATTTCTCAGTGCTTTGAGTAATAAACACTAATCCTGCCGGGCACTTTGAGGTGATTCTTCAGGCAAACATATTAATGCAGCAAACCCAAGGGTTAGGCTTGCTCTTGAGGGGCCGATATCAGAGACACCTGAGAACTAATGGTATTTAGATATGACAGATGTGCTGCTGACAAGTAAAAATTAGCAGCTAAGGAGGCTTAAAGTGAGAGGAAACATGTTATTGATGCAAACTCTCTCCCTTTTCTTGTTACAATTCTTCCCTGATTTCCCAGCCCCTTCCTTTAGTAAACTTAATCCGTTCTCCCAGTATTGATTTTCAGTGCACGGTGGATTATAGTCACCTGGGCAAACTGTTTGCTGAGAGAGAGGTTGTCTGAGCCCAAGGGAGGTGCATTATGTGTGGTGTGCAGGTTCTGGGTTTGAATTTGGCAGTGTCTGAAGGAGTGATGTAGCAGAGGGTGATAACTGAACACTGGGTTGGGAAGAAGTAGCTACAAATGGAAACAGAAGACTGGAAGAAGCAGGGCTGGTAAATACTGTAGATATCAAATCAGGCTTAACAAACCTTCTCAACATCCTCCTGCTTGTACCTCCAAGTTAGCTGGAGATACAAAGGCCTTTTAATACGTGGGTTTTGGATCTTTCTTGATAGATTTATTCTTATTAACTAAAACTGTTGAATACTTTCTTATACTTTGAGTTGATTTCACATTTCCTAAAGATATTCAAAGTAATTTGCCCCGAGAAATGTCAGAAAGATACTTTTATGTCACCTTTTCTGGACAGAAACAGTAGAAGACTTTCTACTGTGCTTCTGCAATGATTGTGCAAAGCCAGGGCAGGTCCATGGAAAAATGGATAGGATCCATGAGGATTCCTCTGTCATTTTCTTCTCTGTAGCCTAGGCAGCAGCAGCTCTTTAAGTGACATGTCTGTATCTTTCTATGATCACACTTTAAAGTGAATTTTTTTTTTTGCATTAAGAAAAAGGTCTTTCTTGATTTCATGCTTATGAGTTATTAAGTGTAGTTAGTATTGACAGTAATGCTTATAGTCTACCAAGAATAAAAGGCAGTATGGATATGCAGGATAAAATGTATGTCTTACCTCATACATATCACGTATTATTGATATTAGAAATATAATATTTAATTCATTGTAATGAATCCAGTCTCTTAATTACGATCAGCCTTGTGATAAAGGATGAGTTACAGTAGGAGTCATCAAAAAAAGCTACAATAGGAGTCATCAAAACAGATTGGCTATTACCATGTTATTCTTTGATACACTTCACCTGTGTGTTATTACATTTTGAGCATACAAACAAGCAAGTAAGAGTCTTTGCTATGCTTTTTAAGCTTAATTATTTTTAAGATTGAAGATGATGTAAAGATAAAGTCAAAACTGGGTGAAGTCCTAGAAAATGCTTCTTCTTCATTTGCATCAATTGGAATGAATTTAACGTGTGTAGGTTTCCATGTATATTAACTTAGTCTCGGGTTTTCCATGATTCAGAAGTCACAGTGTTGCTGTTTCACTACTGAGTTAAACGTCTGCCATGGAGACAGATGTTCCTGGGAAGAGAAGAAAAGTTTGCCTCTGTTGTTTATTTCAGTATAGTTCTTTGAAGCCTGCTGAGCCAATACCTAATTAAATTGCACACACGCTCCGAACAAATGAAAAAGAAATGCTGGTCCTTTCAGATAACATTTAAGGTGACAATTTCTCCTCAAGTGAAATCTGCTTGGCGAAATCAATTCACTGCTGAAGCAGAAACTCTTTCCATAATATTTCATTATGTGAAGGCATTACTATGGCCCATGTACAGTATAGGAAAGCGTGTGCTGTTTGGAGATCTCAGCTGTATCTAGTCACAGCCATGGGACAAGTGCAATTTCAGTCCTGTTTCTTTAATTTGAAGCCAGAGCTATATTCCTTGTTTACAGTAATATTATTCTGATGGTGTTGTCTGATTGTGCTACATGTAGAGCAGAAACCTCTTATGAAATATTTGGAGGCTGTAGACTACTGATTAGTTTTGGAATTGAAAATTCCTTAAGTGTTCCTGCCTGACTCCTCTAATAACATCAGCTGTATTCATTTGTTCTGTTTTTGCATTAAGCCGCACGCTTTGTGTCTTGGCTTTCTCATGCCAGAGCCTACCAGGAACGCTGATGTTCCAAGTTAAATTTCATATCTTTAAACATGCATTAAAATAACTAAAATATGTTTTGAGCAAAGACAGAGGAAAGGAAATGAGCTGGGCAGTTCCTAATGACCAGTGCTACCCTAGACACCATTCTTTAAAGGTTTCTGGCCCTCTGGTAAGGTTAGTCATCTTTTCTCTCCACACCTGAAGCACACGTGGGCCGGTGTGTGATTCACTGTATATGACAAGAAGCCTAGGTCACAAATAACTCTTGTGTCTCATAAGAAGGCTCCATAATGTTTTTATGGTCTGTAGGCATATACCCTTCTATTGATATGCAGTTCCACCAGCATCAGCAGAGCTCCTCATAGACAGAGAGGACTCTGCACCCAGCTCCAGCTCCTTTGCAAGGTCAAAGTCTTATAAACAGAGCAAGTCGGAAACAGCTTACTTAGCATAGCTCCTGGGAGAGCACAAAAAAATAGGATTTAAAAAAAAAATGGGACAATTAAAGATATACAATAAAATATCTATTTGGGATTGGAGGGAGTAGTGGGAATGTTCTTCTCATCTCACATTGTCTGCAAGATTTTAGCTTCTTTCTTGTTCCATAGTGGGATCAGCTCAAGAGCTGTTTGAGGCTGCTGATGAGGAAAAGAACCCTCATTCTTAATGGATGTTGTTTAGGGCACTCACCTGAGACAACAGATATCCATGTTCAGCTCTCTACTCCAGGACGAAAATCTCGGTTTGCTGCTTATTTTGTGTTGATGATAATTGACCATCCTGGAGTGAATAAGAATCATGCTTTCTCTTTGAATCGATTGGAAAATCTTAACTTGGCCACACAAGGGCTTTTTCTTGGAAAGCTTTGGCTTTCATGAAATCAACTTTTTTTAAAAAAAAAGTCCTGACTGACTTTTTGGGGTTTAGTTGTTTCTCAAAGTTGTTGCTCTGTCCCTAGAATGACCAGTCAAAAACCTGTATCTCAGTATCCACTGACTCTGGTATGACTTTGAATCCAAACTAGGATCAAAATTATCACAATAAAGCTCTTTCTACTTCCCTTTTTGTTATTAGAAGAGGAAGATCTTCCTTCCTCCAATGTTTCCATATCACATCTTTTCTCTCCTTTTCCTTACTTCCGAACTCTGTCACTTCATTTTATTTAAATTTAAGAGTGTTCTATTATTTTTTAAGAATATTTTTAGAAGACTGCTCATTTTGTGTGCACTTTCAGGTGCAGAAGACTGTATGGGTACCATGTGTGAATACTCAGGGGAATAATCCTTCTGCCTTTATTCTGACCTATTCTTTGGTAAATGGATCTCTGAGTGATCTGAAACATTTACTAAGTCAAAGCAATTAACTGGAGCATTAATTGCCTTCTGATCTGTTTCTCTCAAAGTCAGACCAGAAGACTCCACTGAGCAGTAATGTTTAACAGGGCCAAAATGAGTAGAGTAACTATATGCCAATGGGAGCAAAGGAAGACTTGTGCCTAGAATAATGGATTGTTCATGTAATGATGTATGGCAAAAGAGATGACTTGCCATAGTATACAAAATTTTTCTCCTAGATTGTTACCTCTTTTGTTCAAAATTTCAATTAAGGAACAGAATGTAGGAGTCACTGTCACTTCCCAAGTTGTGCTTAAGATCAGAAATATTTGCTGAAGATATCTGCTTTTTTAAGTCAAGTATACAACATTTCTTAAGTCTAAGGTATGACTCATGGGAAAGCTATAGAAAATGGATCGGTTTTTCTGAGCTCTGAATACCTGACTTCTTTAAGTTGCCACCTTGTTGAAAGTTTAGAGAAAACGCAGGAATAAATCAGTTACTGGAAAAGGCTCAGGAGAAAAGAGAAGTACATAGTTCTTCCAAGAGGATAGATACATATTATAAACATGGCATATTATTTTCCTTTGGTGTGTTCCTCTCTCAAGGGGACCTGTGTAATGTAATTTGGTGAAGTTCACTGAATAAAGTTATGTCCTTTTATGTATTAAAGAACCACTGTGGTTTGGTAAGCAAACTTTGTATATGTGGTGATCCTTTTGCCTTAGCAGAGAGATGTGAAACAGATCCATTCCCTTTCATTGTCCCACTTATTGTGTTTTAAATTTCTGTTTTAAAAAAAAAAATCTTAGCAATTAGTTACCCTCTCTATAAAAAAGAAACTAATTTGTCAATGTCAAGTTTGTGTAAGGAAAAAAGGCATCCGTTTTTCTTAGCACCTCAAACTATCTCATCCTTTGTTTTCAGATCATCTGATGGCACATTCTTGTATGAAAACCAAAAATCAGCAAGTTTATCTGAATGCAAGTCTCTGGTGTCATTTTGACAACTGCTAGATTGGTGTTATGTTCCTTCCCTATTTTTCTGGTTTATGTAGAATCAGAGAATGATACCAGGCTTATCTTTCAAAGTGTGAAGCTATTTATAGGATGTGGAGATACTGTCTGTACGTTTCTTTTCAAGCACATGTAACAGAAATTGATTTTTCTTTTCTAACTAGTACATCTTAGGACTTTAGCATAGAATAAACAGAGGAAGGGTGAGAAACAGAGCACAACTATAAACTGGTATTTGTTTTCTGAACTGCAGGTAATGGAACATTGATTGGAGCATCTGCGAACGTTGTTTGTGCAGGAATTGCTGAGCAGCATGGTTATGGCTTCTCTTTCATGGAGTTTTTCAGGTACAATTTTAAAATTCTCACCTTAAATCTGATATTTATTTTTTTCTCTAGGCAAATAATGGATCTTCCAAGGAGAAAATCTGGAGAAAAGGTCTATAAAATAGACCTGTGTTCCTAATTTGTTTTTGGCAACTGAAATGCGGGTGGAGGGCAGATCACTTTACTTTTGCATACTGTGGATAGAATGCATAAAGGTGGTGGGAGCACAGTGGAACCCCAGGAGAAACAAAGCCTCAGAAATTCCTGCTTTGATCACCCTCTATCTTATCTTCAGCTCTGTAATTAAACTAAATTGTTGCTTTGTTGTTAAATACAATTTAAATGTAGTTTCTCATCTGCACATTTTTGCAGATGTTCCATCACCAAAAGAAAGTTTAGACTGAGCAGAACTTTACTGCATGATCGCATGAGTAAACCTATTTATCTAAAAGTAATTACTTCTTTTGACCAGCTGCTTAACAGCTATGAGTGAAAGTGCGATGAGCAGCTAGTAACAGCTCAAGTTGTTGTTTAATAATTGTTTAATTAATAATTAATTATTGTTGTTTAATAATGGAAGTTCCTCTGCAGGTCATTCATCAGGTTTTTAAGGGACAACATGTACTTAATGTACTTAATGCATACAAGAGTTTAATATTTTTCCAAACACCTCCAATTTTTGAGACTGTGATTGAAAGATGTAAATGGAAACTGACAAATAGAGGACTAGCCTTGAAGTTAAAGTGTAGTTGATTTAACTAAAACATAATTCCTTGATTATTTTTTCTGCATATTTAGGGCAAAGGATACTGTGAAGTTCACACCAATATTTTCTTCTCTTTTTTCTTTACATTGTTTATTTTAGTTTCTCAGCTCTATGACCTTTCCTTTATATTGTTTACCTCAAAGCCTCCAAACCTGCATAATTAATATGATTAATCATATGGGAGTGTCTGGAGCAGAGACAATGATAACCCTAAAAAGAAAGATGATCTGAACTGTTCTTGCTAAAATTCTTGCTATGAGCATGTGCTGCTCATAGCACAGTTTATCTCTTCACCCGTAGTCTTCTGATGATATGTTTTAGAAAGACAGAATAGCTATCAAATCAAAGTCTTGGTTGTCAGGACCTTTAAGACTGCAATGCAGTCGTATGTAGTATACAGTGATAGCTAACAGACTTCTTGGAAGGCAAGCCCATGGTGCAAAAAAGATGGCGGTACAGCAACAATGGGCTTGCGGATTGTTCTGTTCGTGTTTTGGCGATGTTCAGCTTGTCATTTGGGGATTTAACTTGTATTTAGCATTAATAATGTGTCTTCTATGTAGATTTTATAATGAAATGTTCTTAAAGCCTCCATGACACTGACTGAGCATCTAAGCAGTAACAAGGATGTGAAGCCTGACTGGTCTCTTCAGCAGTGTTCACTGGAATGTATTCTCTGGGAAGATTGAAGACAATACACAGATGTTCTAAAATTACCCTCTATATGTATGCTTTCAGTGGAAACAATTATTGGGGAAGGCTGTAGCCATTGTGAGCAAAGATGTGAGAACTGAATCCAGAGTGGTCACAGGAAGATAGCAATGGATATTAATTAACGGAAAGAACATAAAAGCCCAATTTGCTGGCTTCTTCTCAAGCATTGAGCAGGCAGATCATGAGCTCCTTTATAATTTGTCTTAGGAAAATATTTGTTTCAGTTGAATGTGCCCCAATTAAATATTTTCTGAGGCTCCTCCTGGCATTAAGAGGTATTGCATTATGGTATTAAGGGTATGTAACCCTCTCAAAGCATGAAGTGATTTGTCTGCATTTCTTCCCTCTGCCCAGGATCACCCATTAGGATTCGTATCCCTATTCAGGGTCCTCTGAGGTGCTTCTCCCAGTATAGACACAGATTGTTACTTTCTCATCTTGCAAACCCCCGTGAGTCACCAGGGAAAAATCATGGATACCATGTATGGGGAGATGATGGCCCTCTGATGCCTGACTTTTCCTAAGGTGTCTTCAGTGCAACCTGGGCTGGTTTTGCCCTTCTCAAGTGTCTCTGTGCAGGAGAGTGCAGGCCTCTGGGGTCATACAGCACAGTATGCTACTTCCCGTACCCTTCCTCCCTACCTGCATGCTAAGCCAAAATTATGCAACTATGTTTACGGGGGTCCTTTGCTAGAAGCAGCTTTTTTGTAAACCATGTTTTGACATGGTGGTCTGAGGAGGAACTCTGGGCAGGGTTGCTAAGCACGTCTGGTGAGTACGCCTTGACACAACAGGGGTGGAAAGGCTCGGGAGGCTGTGGGTGCCCGGTGGCGAGAGGCATCATGATGACTCTCTGTGTAGGGAGAGAAAGGAAAAGGCAAGAACCAGGCTCTGTGTCCTGTGAGAGGGCTGATGGGCTCATAACCTTTCCCGTGTGTCTTTGCGCAGTGGCACTTGATGCAGTTTGAGATTCCCCTTCTCTTTTTTAAGAGGGGAACAGTGGCAGCCCAGCTGGTGTGTTGTACAATGTTATTCTGCTGCCCAGCCAAAGCCAGAGGTGGTCAGGTGTGATAACTTGCCTCAAATGCTGTGGTCTGACCAGCTTGATGTGCTTCTATCTGGAGTGCCTTCAGCAGAAGGAATCCTGTGCGAGGGGGGTGCATGCCTGAATGACCATGAATGCTATAGTCTGTCAGAAATCTAGCATCCTGGGGAAGAGCCACATTTAATCGCTTCCTTCCCTGCATAAGGAGGGACCTTCCTCAAGAACCTGGGGGTACTCATCTCCCTTCAGACTGCTGGATGCGGCTGGATGTAAGGGGAAGACAGCCAGCCCTGGTGTCCCATCCTCACCATCCAAGCAACTCAGGCCCATGTGCTGGAGGTGCTGTGCCTGTAGAGAGGTCCCGGTAGGATGGCATTTAGGTGGGAAAAATTATACTGAGAAAGGAGGGAGAAAGGCATAGAACGTCCCTCTCTGTGTTGAAGCACCTTAAAGCAGCCTGGTGTCCAGAGTACACTGCTGGTTGAGGAGATACCAGGTCCCAATCATACATGCCTGGCTGTGAGTGTACTGGCCAGTGTCACCAAGTATCTTACCGAGAACGCATTCAGGTTTTGCTCCCTTCTCCCACGTTACCCGTCAACACATGTAGAAACCAGTTCTGTCTGAACAGTGCTCGTAAGGGGAAGAGCAAGATTGCCTGTGAGAGAAGATCCCTAGGTTGCTGTGTATTCAACTTGCTGTTTCTGGCCCTTGTGAGCTTTTCTTGATACTTCATTACGTTCCACCGAAATAAAAAGATTCCCATGTCCCTTAAAATATACAAATACCGTAATAAACTTACTTTATTACCATGAAAATATTTTTACCTTTGAATGTTATACATGGTGGTAGGGCAACAAAAAGGGGCTTCTTCTTCTTCCTCATCAGCAAAAGGAAGATTAGGGGACATGCAGGCCTGCCACTGAATGGGAAAATGGCCTGCTGACAAAGGACGTGGAGAAGGCAGAGGTTCTCAGCACTGTGATCAGCAGTACAAAGTCCAGCTGGAGGCCAGTCATTAGTGTGCTTCCCAGGGTGCTTGTGATCCCCAGTGGTGCCTTCCAAGCTCAGCCATTCTGGGATTCAGCTTTTAATCAGCCCCAGAAATCTGAAGGCATATAATGAATAACTGCCACTGGATGATTCATTTGGACTACCTCAAATTCAAAGGAGAGGAAACAATGTTAAGACAAAAAGAAAATTGAAAGTCCTAGGAAGATCAAGCTCAGAAGTAGCAATTTTCTTAAAGATACTCTTGCATTTTTGGAGTCAGTCCAGCCAAATTACATTCCTTTTCCACCTTGGAAACTTCCTCATCAGACTATATTTATGTGTTTTAATCTTTCCTCCTGAAAAAATCTTATATTAAAATATAATTAAATTGAAACCTAATTTTTCACTACCCTTCTAGTAATTCATAAGGCAGAGCTGAACACAATATTCCAGGCACAGACCTCTTATTTTTTTCCCATTTCACAAAGATAAGATTAAATACAAAATATGGAGCTATTTGCCTTTTCGTTGTCAACCTAGGCCGTTTCAGATTCCTGTTTAATTTACTATTCACTGTTAAATCCAAGTCTCTTTCAGCTTTCATGTTACTTACTTGAGTGTGAGTATATCTGTTTCTCCTCCCCAAGTTCTTATACTTTTCCCACATTGTGTTTCTAATTAACATATCATCAATGGGCAGAGATAAAAGGGAATTGGTGTGCTATGTGATCTAGTAAGTGAATTGGAGGATGGACACAGAGACAAATATTTAAGTGGTAAAAATAGAAATAATTGTGAGTCACTGGATTTTGGAAAAGGAAATAGAGAGCAATGGGATATTTGCTGTACATGGTCAAGGGTAAACATCAGAGCAAACAGATGAGCATTTTTTTGGTAGAAGAACAATTTTTTTGGTAATCTTGACCCCGTAGAAAACATCAGCTTTGTTAATGATGTAAAGGTAATTGCCCAGGGACAGCATATATGAGTAAGCAGAAGGCAGGGAAAGATAATATGCATGTTATGATTTTTAGTCTAGTTATCAGAGAAACATTAAATAAGAGCGTAACATAAAGGAAACCCCAAATGTAGGACAGTACTATTTCTCTTGGCAAATGGTCAGATAAGGACAGTATAGTCTTGTTGTCTAAATGGTTTCCAGAGGTTAACATAGTGATTTTATATCAATTAAGACTGTAGAATAATCAAGAGACCTTTGTTTTTCTCGAGGAATAAGGTAAAAGAAATAGCATCGCAGATGTCTCTTCTAATCTAGATGCTTTGTTTCATGTTAGTTTTTAAATTTTTACTAATATATCTCTGAGTTTGTTTGTTGCAATACAGCATTCCACTACGTCAGTCCACCCTATGGATTATGAAAATGACCCACAGAAATCTTTTTGTTACCAAGGAAAAATTTGGTTCCAGCTTCATAGCATAAGAAGTTCTCATTGCTGTAGGGGCTTTAATTATCTGTTTCCACTTTCTAATAAAATTGTCAGCTTGATTTTAATTTTCCCTTTAAAAGAGGCATTTATAACCTTATAAAGATACATAGTATTTCAAACATAAACTAAGTCATATTCCTTCATCCTGTTGTAATTCAATACCAATCACCTCTGTGTGTCTGTGATGCATGATGTGATAAAAAAAAGAATCACAGAAAAATACTGAACCTATTTGACACAAAAAGAAAGTGGGTATTATGGGAAATACTCCAATTGTATTTCAAGCAAATTTTGGCTGACTGTGAATATATCATTGTGCAAGATATGTATATATAAGAGAAGAATGAATTGGATAACTCTATGTAACGGGGTAAGACTATGGGAGAGATGATTTGATACATGAGGAAATCAACCTGCCCGGAGGAACAGGGTATGAGCCTAAGGACCTAATTTAGATTACAGTGGTAAGGTTAGCTGGGCATGGTCCTGAAAGCATTGTGCATATTTTTGGGTTTTGCATTTTTCTGTTATTGTTCTCCCTTTATATGTCATGTAAGAGCTGAATTAATATTCTCTGCCTTCTCTGGGAGTAACAACAATTTGGAAGTGTCAAAAAATACTGGTTTCTGATAATAGGTTAGGAAAGAGTTTGTTTTCATCATAGGATTTGTCTTGGGAGGTATTCACAGCAAAAATATTTACAGTAGGATATTCCATTTATCCCTGCTTGAGAGCACTCATCCATAAAGCACTGTGAAACAGTGCTTCCCGTGAGAACTGTCATTCATGCATGTGGGAGGACAAATGTGATGTTCTTTGCTACTGCCTGTGTATCCTATTTACACAACTTACTGAAACTAACTGTTTTTAAAAAACGTTGGGCTCTGTAAAACCATAAAAATGTCTCTACTTGATTAAATGTTAGACAGCTGTAGTCCTTTTCAAAATTGTTAATTTAGTGTCATTTTCCCCTATTTTCTTGCTATTGACACCTCCCCATGCCAAACACTGTTGCTGTTTTAAGGCTGATTCTCATCAGAATAAAACCAGCCCTACTATTTTGGGTGGGAACTTTGGTGATGGAGACTTCAGCTGAGCAGTGTGGTATCCAAACACCTGAACACAATTCACCTGTGGGCTTTCTGATCAACTATGCAGCTCCAGAAGATAGAATTTTGGGATGTTCAAAGTATCTAACAAAGATTCAATGAACTGTTGAGTAAAGGTTTAATGATTGTGATACACAAGTTAGTTCAATCTCATTTCCCACTACTTTTCTGATCAGTAAGGAAGAGAAATTGGTCATGGATTAAATGTTGATATTTGACATGATAACAGATTTCTTCTGTTCAAATAAGTGCAAATGCAACACTTGAGCAAAGCCCTCTCAACAAACATTTGTTAATGTACAATTCCAATTTGGGCAAGTTTTAACTTTTCACAATGTTTTCTTCATAAAATTTCTATCTTTAAAAATCTGTGTCTTCTAGGTTTACTGCATCAGCTTGTTTTCATCTTTATCTTGATTTCTTCACATGTTTAAGGAAAATATTAGAAGTTTTTTTTTTTTAAATAGCTCATTTTAATAATAAATTTCAAATCCAATTACACATGAAAATCTCTATTTATTATCAGACTTAGGGAACTGAGTGTAACAAATGTAGTTTAGATTTTAACATCCTATTCACTATCATGCTAGGAAGGGCAAAGCTATAGACAATCTTAATTTTCAGCTGATCACTCAACAAAATAGAAGGATAGTTTAGCATGTGTTCATCTTTCAATATTAGGTTCTAGGCTGGGTTTGTTAAGAAAAATGCCAGTTTTCTTTCAGCTATCCAAGAACAATCATTGCAAGGTTTTAAATTGCCAGTGTTGATCTAACAACTGCTCTCAAACAAACAAACGTTGCATTGACAGCTGTGGCAGTTGAAAAAAGTGAATGCTGCTTATTTTAAACAGTTGCATTGCTTGCGTCAAATCCCATGAAAGTAAGTATTCCTGCAACAGCGTGGTGCAAACCATTTTAAGAATAATTCCTGAGTTATGGGTGGGTTTTTTTTTAATGTTTCTTTTGATTTTATTTAAGATCAAGAAACATTGTAAGTGAAATGTAAACATGTGGGTTTAGCTTGTTTATTTTTAGGAAAAAGGGGGAAAAATAGTATTTTGAGCCCTTAAATATGAGGATATTTCCTTTTCCAACTTGAAATAGGATTTATCTGTATCATGTGAAGTTTTTCATGGAGCTGAAAATGCTCATATGTCCTCTAAGTAGAGCCAATATCTTTGAATTGTTTGGCCTGTGGACATGCAAGTATTGTTTTTTTCTTCTTTTATTGCCGTGAAGTCTTTTGGATTAGCAAATTAGTTTCCAGTAAAGGTAGACGGGATTTAAATACTTGTCATCTTACTCAGCTTAAAATAAGGTTATGTGATTCAGATATTAAAATTTTATTACAGTTTTATCTTTCAAAGTGTATGAAATGTGTGTGTTTCATCCTCTAAGTTTTTGAAAAAGGACATTTAAAATGCAATTGCAATGATCCAGTGTTTCATTGGGCTCTATAGGAAGCACCAGACATGTACACATCATTTTAATATTATGGGGTAAGCTCATGAAGTAGTATCTAATCATAGGATGATAGAAAATTCATAGAAAAATTCAGGTTGGAAGGGAGCTTAGGAGGTCTCTTATCCAGCTTTGGGCTCAAAGCAGGGTCAGCTATGGCTGCACAGAAACAGCACAGCCTCTTAGGGCAACCTGCTCCACTGCCTGGCTGTCTCTGTGGGGAAAATGTTTCTCCTCTCTTGTTTCAACTTGTGCCAGTTTTCTCTCACTGTCCTGCCACACACCACATAACAAGCACAGCTCCAGCTTCTCAGTCACCCCTTGTAGGTGCTGGGCACACTGCTAGTGCCCCTGAGGCTGTCTCTTCTCCAGGCTGACCCAGCCCAGCTCCCCCAGTCTCTCCTCAAGGGGCAAATGCTCCAGCCCCTAATGCCTCCAGGACCCTCTGTGAGGTCCCTCCAGTTTGTCCATGTCTTTCCTTTGTTGGAGGAACCAAAACTGAATGCAGTGTCTAGATATGGTCTAACTATGGTGCCTATGTAGAAGGGAACAATCCCTTCCCTGGATCTAAGGCCCATTCCCCTTTTCATACAGCCAAGGAGGCTGTTGGTTGCCTTTGCTGCTGGGATTCTCGCAGGCTTACGTGCAGATCACCACTCCAGGGCCTTTCTTGCAGAGCTGCTCCCTGGTCGCTCCGTCCCAAGACGGTGTTGTTGCAGGGGCTCTTCTGTCCACCTGGACAGGACTTGGCATTTGTCCTTGTTGAATTTTATAAGGTTCTGGTCTTCCCATTCATCCAGTTTGTCCAAGTTCTGCAGGATGGTGGCTCTGCCTTCCACCTTTTCAAACAATGTAAGATTATAGTCTAGTATTTCCAGTGCAACTTTGCACAACTGTTGTGGTATGTAATTATGTCCAATATTAGTATTCAAAATGGTGCCAATATAAGAAAGAAACTGTTTGCAAGTATCTGTTTGTGTTGAAATGGAAATTTTGATTCAGGTTTACATGTAACTCTTCTTATTTGATCTTCTGTTTGACCTTCTCTGTTGATCTTATTTAAATTATTTGAATAATTAAAAAAAAAAAAACTAAATATGTCCCAAATAGTTTTCAAACAATAGATCTGACTACAAAACATCAACATTGGTTAATTAGGTGAGGTTTCCGAACAAGGAAACAAATAATAGTAAAATGTGATATATGCAACAAATTTATATAGCTTAAGGTACAAATTACAAAAATGTGCAATGTTCAATTTATATAATACTTCTCATTCAAAACATTGCTAATTCAGGAATGTCTCATAAAATCCTCAGTTTCAAGACTTCTATGCTGAAGCTTCCCAGAATGGTTTAAAAGTGATTATAAATTGTATAGTCCATGTATATATGTATACACGAAGCACATGAAGAAATTAAATTAAACTGTTATTGACATAAATTTTGAGTACGGGTCAGTAGTGGCCAAGCACGAATGTTAGTACCTCAAGTGAGTAAAATCATTGTCACCCCGTATCATCAAGATACTTGACTATGGAATGACTATCAGATACAAAAATACATTTTTAGAGGGGGAAAAAAAAAAAGGCAAGCTGAATAATAAACTCGAACCATATTGAGATAAGAACAGAATCAACTTTTTCCATGCTCAAAAATATTCTTGTTTTAAATTCTGAAGTATTGCACACCATTTAGGAGGTCTGATATATAATCTCTGAATTGCCTCATAGGACTTCAGGGTACCTTTCCCTTCCACTAGCGTAAAGCTGCTGTTTCTAGCCTCTTACGACAACAGCATATTAGCCATGAAATCTAGGGTATCTCCTGATATAAATGGTTATAGAAAAATAAAGAGAAAAGTCCAAGCCACCCCTTGCATTCTGAAGTCTGCTATTTTGCATACGTACCAACTCTCCAAAACCAAAAGTTCTCTATTGAACTTTGCTTGTGTGGGTTTCAAGAAGGTATAAATTGGGGAAAAGTCTGCACCAAATGGGACAGTGACAATCTGTGGAGATTTTTTTTGCAGATCAGTGGTTCTTGGGAACTCAGAATCTTTGAGGTGTTCAGAAATTAATAAATTTGAAAGGTTAAATTCAGGAGGATTACAGGACAAGGTCTAAAAAATATTGGTCTGTCATGCAAATGAGTAATGAATGTAATTCGAAAAGCTCTTTCCTAAATGTTGCATAAATGCAAATGTCTCACATTTCTGGTGTATTTGCAGGTATACCTTTTTTCCTCTTGTGCAATACTATATGTATACATATTATGCATAAAGTTATCCATCCAGTTCTTGCGGATATTTTTAGTTTACTGACATTATATATCACTAAAGTAAGGAAAACAAATACACATATGAAAATAGAGCATAGAGAGAAAGACTGTTTTGGATCACACTAAAACCAGCTGAGAATTTAATTTTTATTGTTAGCTGAAATGCAGGATACTGATCCTGGTTTATTCTGAAAAACATAATAGTTGTACCCAGTATGGATGGAAGAATTAGGTTTGTTACTAGAGAATTTATGATCACGCTAGTGTTCCTACTAGATGTACAGGCTATAGGAGTGATCATGTTTATAGAGTATTCTATTAGAAATTGCATTCAATGGATGTCGTAAGTCACAAACAGTATGAAGTAATTTCACAATTTAAAACCAATCAATGAACAGTGAGGAGAGTGGTAAATGTAATATATATCTATATTTTTGTAACATTGACCATAACCCATTCTTGGTCACCTTTTCTAAATATAGGTTACCAACTGATTCAATACCTAATAACTTCCCAACAGCACTTGGAATGAAAATAATTTTAACAGTAATGATTTCTAGATATTTTTGGCAGAAAACAGATATGCTGCGGGTTTATACAGTTCGACTCTATACAAACTATTTTATGCAAAGGTTTTGAAGATATCTTGGGTTGTGTCTTCCTTCATGGAAGAAAAGACATAAAATTCTCCCCCAATGCATCTGTACTAATTATGTCATTAGGCTGATACAACCTGTTGGGATAGGAGTCATCTTTCAAGACTTCTATAGTATTCTACAGCTTTGTATTTAAAATACATGGGATGGATTTTTCTCTGTGTACATACTTATAGCTGTACTGAGTACAGAGGGAGTCTGGAACTCCTACACAGGTAATGTCTGGCAAGATGAACCCCTTTCTTGTCTATTCCAATCAACATTTTCTAATTTTACTTCATATTCAGTACAGATGGCAAGGGGAAGCTAGAGAATAAGAAAGGAAAAGTTAGATTAAATAAACCAGGAGCTATGCTGAGGCATTCTGGAAACATGAAGGGACAGCTTTGATGCAGTCCAGCATGAAAATACTAGTCCTTTTTTCCTGAGAGTGGAAAAGGCAAGGACATAACAGCAATGTCTTTTGGCTTCTTGCAACAGACACTTTTCTAAAGTATTTTAAAGAAATTATATCACATTTTAAATAATAGAACAATATATTCATCTGCTTAGCTAACCTCTGGCCAATATCAACAACTTTTAAACATGTATAGGCTTTCTTTAACTTCCAACACAGTTAATGACTACTTTCTTCTTTTCTATCTTCTCCACCACTTTGTGGTACTCCTGTTACCAGAAACCATCACCAGGATCCATGCAAATAGAAAAAAATGAGTTCCTATCGTGAACTTTGGCTTGTGTCTGCTTATAGCAAAAAAAAATGTTCGATTGGGTTCATAGAAAACTTCATACTTGCCTGGTTCATATTTTGAAATGATAGGCCAGCTGCAAAACTAGGAAGAAGAACAAAATTGTAATTTTTTGAGTTCTGGAGAAAAACTTGACTGTACTTGAAGTGACTTAAAGGTGCATGGTGCAGATGTGAGATAACATGGTCCGTCACCCCTGGGTCCTTGTCCCTGAATCTTCTTCCAGTTTGAGAAATGGGTTGGAATGTGCTGCATTTCCAATCTGGCATTCCTATTTGCATTTCCTTCCTATAGAAACTGGGGGGGAGGAGGGGAGTAGGGCGAGAAGAAGTGAAGAGAGAGAAGGCAGGATGTTGTGCACCCAGGTCTCGTTTCAGGCTGGAGCTGGTACATGGCTAGAACATAGCCCGTTTAGAGACTTACACTGCTCATGTTCTTGGAGCAAGGCTTCTTGTGCTGCTATTACACTTAGCTTCTTATTCTTCACCTGTATGTGTCTCGGCCATCTTCTCTACTGCCATTGTGTTGAATTGTTAAATTTAACAAGTTTTGACATACAGATATACATACAGAATATTGAAACACATGAACTAAATCACATGTGCATCAGGATGGAATGATTCCTGTAGCTAACCCACAGTTAGCTCACTCCAGGGGTCACATTTATTGTCTTTTTATTAGAGCAGTCCTTCTGCTCTCTTCTAAAATGGGGATTTAAACAATATCTGTGAAGGAGATGTTCATTCTTGCCTTGGCTTGGCATTTGTGAAAGATTTAAAATCTTGTCTTTCTTTAGACTCTAGTTTAATGCTGTTGTTTCCTTGCGTATGACAAGGCTGTTCAAATTTTCTGAATTAATTCCTCTTTCAAGTTACAGAGCTATGATGGTTGTTACATAAGTGAATACTGCAGTAAGAAAGATATTATTTATTTATAGACTTTTTTGTTTAGACTATTCAAATGTTTTTGCATTTCTTTTTCTAGTAATCTGTAAAGGAAGTTGAAGAGAAGAAAAAGTCTTACTACATTTAGGTGGGTGAGATAGATAGGTTTTGGGAAGTGCTTTGTGAAACTTTCACTCCATACTTTTTTTTTTAATAAACAGAATCGTATTTTTATGAAAAGATTCTTGAAGTATCTCCAAAGCCCAGGATTTTAGTAGCAGATTATAATTTGTGCTGAAATATGGATTTGAAAATCAGAATGTCTGCTCCAAAGAACAGTGTAGTGCTTCTTCAGGGCCTCTTTAAATAGTAGTCATGTAAAAACTTAAAAAATTAATTACTAGAAAAATCTGCAGGGAACAATTTTTCACTGGTAGGTGATGGAGTTTAAATAAAAACTCTTTCTTTGCTGACATGTCTGGCCATGAGGATTCATATTTTACCACTACTAATATGGACTGAAATCAGCTGAGAATATTCACCTTTCTAGCAAGCTTTTAAAAGGCAAGTAAATGACCTCATTTTTCATTTCACTGAGTTTGATTTCCACCAGATCCTCTAAACCTAGTTTGAGTGGTACTGTATCTAAATGTACAGAATTTTATGGTTAGATATAAGATATAATTAAAATAGGTGTTATCCAGTTTTAGGGGAGTCTGCAGTGAAAATAGGAAGGTTCTGCAGTTGATTAAACTTCTACAGCATCAAGGGAGGAGTTAATTTGCAGCCTTTCTGCTTTTGTATTGAGGCAAATATGCTTTTGTTAAATGCTAAAAGGCACAAAATGAAGGTCATATGTACCGTTATGCTGTTAGGCTTGTCATGATTGTGATTTAAAAATTTAAAAAAACCCTAGAGCCTATTAAATCAGAAAGATTTTCTGTAGTTAAAAGAGGTCAGTGCATTATTTTCGTAGATAATTCATCAATGTCAGTAGTGCTAATGAGAATGTGGACCATGTGTCAAGAGTTAGTGCGTCCATGTCTCTGCTGCCGTTGTGGTCTAGCATTCATGTTTCATTGCAGATCATTAAATGAAAGGTTTGCTAGTGCCTTACAAGCTGTGAGTAGGTCCATGTGAGATGAGAGAAGAGAGTGTCTACAGTCTCTTTTGAATGACTCCACTCACTGACGATCATGCCCACCTCATACTGCCAGCTTGTTTTGCTGGCTAAGATTAGAGGAATATTTCTGGCAAGAAGAGAAGTAGGACTGAAATAGCCTTTGTTGTTTTCCCCCACCATGTCTTGGAACTAACAACTAGGTTGAATTTCTTCTGGTTACCATCTCAGTTCATGTAGCACATAGAAAAGGATGCTTTTGATAGGTGTGGTGCCCAATTGACCTGCTCGCTGTGTAGGAGTAAAAGACCTGTATGTTATACAAGGGGGAAAAATCTAATAATGCAAAATCTTAATCTTAGTTAATTTAGTTTAGAAAATATTTATAAAAAGGAGATGTTTGGCACAAGTGCGGGAAGCCTTTGGTGTATTTTAAACTACTGGTAAGAAATGGAACAGAAACCTTAAAAAAAGAGCAAGTCCATGTTCTTACAAGTACAGTTTTCTGAAATGTGCAGATTACTTCTGAAATCACAGCAGCTATTGTGCCCCCTCCCCCTCTCCCTGTGACCATCAGGTTTCAACTAGTCCAGACTGGCTTTATTTTTCACTGGAAAATCCTATTCTCTCTTTAGGCAGGAGATAATCTTGTTACTCCCTTAATTAGGGTACAAGTTGTTTTCCTTCCATAGTATTTGTTATTCTAGGAATCATCTATCTCCTGTGCTTGATGCAACAGTAAATAAGTGCTTCAGTGAGGTACAAAGCCCTTTCCTCTCCCTCTGACTTTCCGGGAGGGAACCCATCTTTGCTGGGGCCCTATAGTCGATACTATCCTGTAGGTTAAAATGTATCTTCACAAACAACTAAACAATTTGACAGTTTGTGGCTTGTTACTTGCTCTTGAGTGACACCTGGTCCAAAAGTAGTTAATCATATTGATTGGGGTTGGCTTGGCTGAACCCAAGGCGAAGCGTAAGAGCTATGTTTTCTGTCATTCAGGTGGTCAGATCAGATCCTGCCTTTGGGCAGCCGTGCGTTATGGCCATTCAGGCCAATGCAAATAGCCCACCCATAAAGAAGAAAAAATGAGCTAATAATAATCCCACTAAATATTCCAAGTTCTTTGTGTATAGACTTGTGTATGCAGCAGGACTTGCTGGAAGTTTTTGTGTCTTTTTATGCTGGTTTCACAGTCATATGTATTTCATTACTTTCATATGTTTAAGGTTTTTTTTCATCTCTTTTCCAATTTCTCTGCCAGAAACACAGTGGCTACTGCATATGCTTCTCTTCGTCTTACCATTTTTGTTCTATTCCTGCAGCGTCTTCTGGGGAGGTTCTAAATTGCTGCCTTGTGCGTAAATTCTTGCCTTTTGAAAAGCAAATGCAGAAGCTGTATTGAAACACTGTTATTTAGTTTGTTAAATAGCTGTGAAAATTTGCCTTACCCAGGTGCTGGCCAGACTGTTTGAAAAAATTAATTTGATTGCTGCTCAGATGCTGTCCCCACTATTCATGGGAACCTTGTTTACTGATTTGTTTCATTGTGACTGAGACTTCATGTGTCTTGGAAGGGATTCACTTTGAAATGGACTGAATTACATTTTTACTTCTCCCACTGTAATGAGGAGCTTTTTAAGTCTGAAAAGTGTGCTCTTCTCAGGAAGAGTGGGAAGTTAGTCTGTAGTGATAGTGATAAATGAAATATTAAGAGAAAGGTGAGCAGTATAGCTATGAATAATCAAACCAGGGAGAGAGAAACCAAAATGGAGACCATTCCAAAACAGCAATAGCCAAAACCCAGCAAAATTGGAAAAAAAAAATAAAATTCTGTTGTATTTCTTAAATATAACATATCGATGAAGGCTGTTTATAGTAAAGGCTATTTGCAGTGACTGGGAGAACAGTCAAATATAGGTTTATTGCTTATGGAATCCTCTGCTTTTGCTGCTTCAGTGAGAACTCATTGTGTAATTGGTGGTCTCTTATTTAAATTCAGAAGACTTTGGATTGTTGTTGGTAGTGATATTTCCATGCACTGTTTCAATTGACTATTGCAACTATCAGGTGATCATTAGTATATCAATAAAATATAATATTTTCTATATTATACAGTTAAATAAACTGTATGAGAATAAAGGCAGCTTAGATTATGTCTTATTTTTAGATGTATCACTATATGGATTATTTGGCCTAGTAACTAATATGATGAGAAACGTGGCAGTATTCCTGTATAGTGCATAGTCTGTCACATTTTATTACTTAAATGTAATATTTAAAAAAAAAAAAAAATTGTTCTTATCTGTCATGGACATGGGAGCAAAGTAGGGTCTTTGGGATCTCTGGGCTTTAATTTTGAAGTTAAAGCCTGCCACCTACAAATTGTGCCTGTTTGACAAGAAAGGTTTTCTTTTTGAAGATTTTACAGGAATATCTTTTTGACAGATTGATTGTGTAAGTCTTTGTGTTGCTCTAATTACTCCTTTTTAATGGGAGAACTTTAATGGGAGAACTTTGGTCAAACCAAAAGTTCAGTGACAGACAATGTGCCTTCTCTTAGTTTAGAGGTTAAAAATAATAGACACTTTTGTATGCACAGAATAAACTGCCATAAAAGTATTAATTTCTATGACTATTCAGATAGGAAGAGATAGAAAGAAATTCAAAATGAGTGGTCATCTTTTTCGTAAGCTTTGAGACAGTGAATATGACTCTATTAATAAATACAATCAAGAACCTTTACTGAAATAATTAAGAAAAGCGTGAGAAGCCAGTGCTTGACGTAATTACAGTTGCAGATGGAGCAGAATTACAGGTTTTGAAATTTTTAAGTTTTCTGATTATGTAGAAATTTCAAAAATACTTTTCAGAAACGCAGCTAATTTCTGAACTATTGCAGTATAGAAAAATGATTAAATTTTTTATTTTAATGCAGATGACTATTAAAAAAATCCACCATTTGCTAAAACACACTGCTGTCTCATGTACAACATGGTTTTCTGACATTAAGAACATCTGGGTGGAGGAACCCTGGAAGGGGGTGAAATGGGATCCTGGGCCATGAGCGGAGGAGAGCTCCAGGGAGGTTGCGCAGGGACAGTGTGGTCTCTGGGTGCCCTCAGGGCCACGGCAGCTTTGCAGTGTAATTGAAAATCAAATGATTTACTACATGAGCAGTGTCTGCAGGCTGTTCTCTCTGGTGTATATTGAGTAGTAAGACACAGCACAAAAAACTGCATACCTAAACTCATGAGTATGAATTATATTATATTATTTTAAAAGACGTTTAACCTGGTTAGTGACCTTTTGGGTCACCTTTTGGGTGAACCTTCACCTCACAGAAGTTACAGGTTTTCCCTATGGTTGTGTAACTCCAGAATTTTCTGCATTTTCCTTGTAAACAAGACACCTGTTAGAAATAGGATACTTGACTTGAAATGTGACTCATCACACCTGAGTTCATCCATTTGATTCAACTTATTCAGTACTTAAAGGGGACTTATAGGAAAGATGGCGACAAACTTTTTAGCAGGGCCTGTTGCAACAGGACAAGGGGGAACGGTTTTAAACTAAAAGAGGGTAGATTTAGACTAGATATAAGGAAGAAATTTTTTACAGTGAGGGTGGTGAAACACTGGAAGAGGTTGCCCAGAGAGGTGGTAGATGCCCCATCCCTGGAAACATTCAAGGTCAAGTTGGACGGGGTTCTGAGCAACCTGATCTAGCTGAAGATGTCCCTGCCCATGGCAGGGGGGTTGGACTAGATGACCTTTAAAGGTCCCTTCCAACCCCAAACTATTCTATGATTCTATGATTCTATTCATTTGTATTCCTTCTGCAGTCAGCCAGGAGAGGAAAAGGGAAGACTTGTCCTGACATCTTAAAGGGATATCCTGAGATGGAAGAGTTACCTTCTTGAAGTCCCTTTCTTTCAGCTGACTAAAAAAAACCCTATACTGTTGTGTCATAAAGCTAAATAATGCAACTCATACCTTAGGTAAACCTATATATGGTTAATTTTTAGCAGCTTTTGGATAAAGGCTGCATTATAGCACACATACAAAAGAAATACTGGTACATGACACATTACTTTTACTACTTCCTGATTCATGAGAGCTAAAGGATAAAACTGTTAATTTACCTTGACAATTTCAGTGGAATTCATGCATGAATGTGGGTATATCTATGAAAGGCATAGTAACTGAGAGTAATTCTACATTAATATAGTGTATTTAATTAAAAGTTAATATTTCAAATTTTTAATTAACACTTCAATTGAAAAACAAGTAGATCAAACCTACATCAATTTTGAAATAATTTAGTCTTCACACCATTCTCATGCAATCTTCAAATATTATTGACCAATGCAAGCACTAAATTTTCTGGGTTATTTTTGTTCCAGAAACGTGTAGTACCAAAAAGTGAATGAATGCCCTATTTTAATACAATTTTTATTCTGGCTAATCTTCATGTTACAAAAGTATCTTGATTCTCAATACAATAGTTTACCTGAAGATGGGATTCAGCTTCAATTAAAATACCTGATGTGATAAGAGCTAATCATCTAAGCTCCCATTGAAACTCCCAAGTGGGGATGTAAGGCTTTATTCCCTTGCCTAAACACATATTTATCTAGTCCTGTATCCAGGACATCTTCATGGGTCTGATAGATGTGACATAAGACACATGGACCCATGCCATCCTCAAGTGGCAGCTGGAAGCTGAGTGGGACAGTCTTCATATCTCCAACAGCACTCTATGTCTTCATTTAGGCAACTGACTTGAGTATCTCACAATAAACTCAATGGAATTTAATGTGTGATTTGTCTCATCCTGCAGTAGACACATCTATTCTACACACTGCTTACTGTGTTGACTAGATTTTCCACTGTCTACTGTGGGAACTTAGAAAAAAAAAAAAACCTTTCACATATCGTTTCCATTTGCATGTGCCTGAATCTGGAGCTGAATCTCCGCATAAGTTTCTCATCATGCATACATTGACATTGTGCAAAAATTCTTCAAACAAAATGCGAAAGAGAAAAATAAGCAATAACCAAGACAGAAACATATTAATGTAGAAACTATGTAAACTGAAAAAATCTATACACTGAAACTCAATTTAAGATACTGCAACACATTCATCTATGTTCATTTTGCTCTCTAGTCTCTACTCTTTCTTCTTGTCCCTTACTGTCCCTCTGTTCACATCTCTTCCCTTGTTATTTCCTGCCCAGTAGCAGGCAGTGTTTTCCTCTCCCATAGAGATGTGTGAGAATAATGAGAAAGGCAGAGATAAAGACCTAGTGCTTTCCAAGCTCCTGAGCAGCTACTATGTCAATGGTCAGGACTTTTCAGCAGGATCTGGCTGAGCAGGGTACAAATCTATATTTCATTTGGCTAAATAAATGGAAGGGACTTTAAATGGTAACCTCATTCTTTAGCCAACCACCCTGCTGTTTCAGGGCTGGTGATGGTCTTGTTATGATTTTTGCATTTAGGACGCTGGGTGGCTGGGCCCAGTTTGCTGGTGAGCAGAGGACAGCGGGGAAGGTGTTGTCCTTGGGGCTGGAGGATGAGGCCGGGACAGGACCTCGGCTTCAGCAGGACTGGGCGGCTTTCTCTCCTGGTTTCGGCTGGGATAGGGTTAAATTTCTTCCTAGTGCTGTGTTTTGGATTTAGTATGAGGAGAATGTTGATAACACACTGATGTTTTCAGTCGTTGCTAAGTGCCCTCCTAGTCCAAGGACAGCTCCCGTACCTACTGACTGAGCTAGGTACACAAGATGGGAGGGAACATAATCAGGACAGCCAGCCCAGCTGGCCAACGGGGTATTCCATACCATGTGACGTCATGCTCAGTATATGAATGGTAGGCGTGATCCAGGAAGTACCGATTGCTACTCGTTTATTGGTCAGCGCGGGTGGTGAGCAATTGCATTGTGCATCACTCATTTTGTATATTCTATCATTATTATTATTTTCCCTTTTCTGTTCTATTAAACTGTCCTTATCTCAACCCACAAGTTTTTCTCACTCTTACCCTTCCGATTCTCTCCCTGTCCCACTGGGACGGCAGGGGGAGTGAGTGACTGACTGCGCGGTTTTTGGCTGCTTGCCAGATTAAACCATGACACTTTCCTTCCTTTGTATTACTTTCTCTCCATGTACACTTTCCCCTCAAATGCTGGAATGACCATAAAAGGGCAGTTCATAGGGGAGTGCAGCCATATGCTGACCAAGGTCTGATTCCTTGGGAATATGGGGACTTGAAAAGGATTCTCCTACTGTACCTTATTGCCGCAGTCTTGGTGAAGATTGTGCATGGATGCTTAGGTGGCCAGTCACAGCTGTTGTATTTCACTTTACATAAAAATTTATGTGCAGCAGGCAGACACCATTTGTCCAGTGTATTTAGGAAGTAAAAATGGAAGGACACTGACTTATTTTTGTGTTCCCAAATGTAAAGTATATTTAGTTAACAACCTACAATTCTTTACCCGTCAGCCATTTAATATGTTGGAAATAACTCTTTTGCTATGTTTGCTTCACTTTAAAATTCTCATCCTAGGGAAAATTTTGAATATATTTTCATGCTTCTGTTGTCACATACCATATTTTTATTTAAGTTCTGCATTTATCAGATTTAGACCAGAATACATTAAAATGAAATGCTCATGATGCATACCTACTGCAAATTTCAAACTTGATGAGAATAACTTCTGTAAGAATCATGCATTCTTGATAGACATAATCTGTATAATTTTCAAGTCTGGTCATGCATAAAATGGGGACCTTAAAGTTTTATTGGCTGGTGGGAATTTTTGCTGCACAAGAAATGCAGTATTAGCTGTTTATGTTTATAGCTCATGGAGATACCTGTGGTCCCAGAAAAACTCTTCCCTATGAGACTCATAATAATCTTACACCTTTTACCCTAACTTTCCTTGTTAATGGTTCTTTGCCTGGCTTCCTACGTCCCTTGTTAAATTCCTAAAGAAGCGATCTATTGTTTTTCCTTAGATGAGGATCATCTAGTCAGTTAAACCCCAGATATGAACCTAGTGTTCGTGGATTTCACCATTAAATATGACTATTTATGTATAACTTCTTATTTCATTGAAAGCAGCTGAAATTTTTCTGTTATCAGAAATAAATCCATGTTGAAAATGATACAGTATTTTGAAATGAAAGTATTCTCATTGCTATGTATATGCTGATACTTGTCATAAATCACAGAATTCATAGAAGCATAATGTTTGTAAAAGGGAACACTTTTTGTCTTTATACACATACAGTATTCCAATAGCAAAGCTGTTAGGGATTTAATTGACATTTAACATTAGAATTATCAAAACCTTTCTGGTGCAAGAACTGTAAATCAAATACTGTCTGGTTATTTCCCAGGGTCTTCATGATGTAAACTGTGATCTTTCTTTACTTTCACGGTTGCCAAGACTTGTTACAGATAGTTCAGGATCACAAGAGTCATTCTAGATTGTGACTACAATGAAGATTGCTTTTATTAAACCCAGGATAACTAGAAATATTTCCATAAGATTTTCAAAATTGATGAAAACAATGACTGAAACACAAATTGGAAGGATTTGAAATTAAGAGCAAGTCCACTCAACACAAGCTGAGCTGAAAGTCAAAAGTAAATCTGAGATTAATCTTTTCTTCAAGGTCAGGTTGGACAGGGCTCTGAGCAATCTGATTTAGTTGAAGATGTCCCTGCCCACGGCAGGGGGGTTGGACTAGACGACCTTTAAAGGTCCCTTCCAACCCAAACTATTTTATGATTCTATGATTCTGTTCTCATGAGCTTAGTCATATAGATGGCATGACATCATTTGTCTTCATAACTCAAATTCATACTGATGCACAAAAATAAGAAAAGTTCCAGATCCCATGGTTGCCCGCTAATATGCCTAATGTTAAGCAGGGGAATAGTCCATTAAAATAAAAAAGATACCGGTGGTTTAAGTACTTTGCTAGACTGGGACCAAAAATATAAATTGGGAAATATATGGGATTTTAAAAATGTTTTTCTCTACATGGTATGCTAGCCACATTAATGAAATATTTTGTTTGGTGGGTTTTGCATAAAAATTGTCTAATGATTCCTTCAGTAATATTTTAGCTTTGTGACCTCCTCAAATAGCCTCCTAAAATGCTCCACAAGAACAAGGAAATTGTTAGTCAATAAAGAGGAGATTTTTTTTTTTCCTCATGTAGTAGTTTCCTTCTATATCATTGTTGCAGTTGCTAGTGTTGACTCTTAATAAAGTAAATATTGAATTTGCAATTTAGCATGTATAATTTATGATGTTTGCCTGTTCAGCCAGTTTTGTTTTTTAAAAATTTCCTTAAAATTTGCTTCAGTTGGAAAAGTTTCCACATACTAGTGTCCACAAAGTATGTTTTGCTATCTAGGTGCTGTGCTATTTTGGGTTATAAAAATGATAATCTGGAATGAAAACATCTGTTTTTTCCAGAATCTCTGACAATAACCTCTGTTTACTTGACCAGCTTTGAAGGAAAGCATACCATTAGAGAATCTAGTGGAGACATTAATATATCCATGGATGAACTTTATTTTATTATTTCAACTTGACATCTCATTTCTTAAAACATTTTATCTAATTAAAAGCAAAGTCTATTTGACATATTTATAATTCATTAGCTAAAAATAAAACAGGACTATTTTGCTAGCAAGTAATTAATACATATTTTAAAAATAGTTTTAGTAGTATGGGTCAGGATTTATCCAAAAAAAGATTTCATTTTTATTTTCTATGAACATTTGATGCAGGTAGTGTAATGCCGAAGTGGTTAAGATTGGAACTAGCTTTCCATTTAACAGCTGATTTTTCTAACTGCGCTAACATACCCATGATTACTTGAATTGGCCCAGAACCTGCTACTTTATATGAAGATACAGTTAATTCAGCATCCCAGTGAAAACTGGACAGAAAATCTTTGGTCCTCGTGCAATTCCAGTGCCTCATACGTATATCACAGAAAATCAGGAAGCATGTAGTTCACGGTAAACACAAGAAAATCCCTGAAATGTAGAGTTACAAAATGAAAGCATCCTTGCTTTAAAAGAAGCCCAAATATCCAAGATTAAAAAGGTTAAAGGGTTGTTTACCTCTCTAGGGGTGAGTGATGAATGGGATTGCTTTGCAAGTAAGTCTTAGATAATAGTAGGAGCACTTGGATGTGGTGTCAGTGGGAGAGAATGCAGTGGTCTGGTTCATCTTTTAATTTCACTGCCATAAAAGGTGGCTTTTTATAAGGAGGTAGCCTGTACTTTATGCATCTTTATGCAAACTCATAGTGGAAGGAGGGCGTGATTTAACAATAGAAAAATAGGGAAAGGTGACATAAACACCTCCAAGTTTAACTTTGTCAGTCTGTTTTAACAATTAAAGAAAAAAGAAAATCTCTCCTCAGGCTATCTGTAATAAGCATACAAATATTGTATGATCAGATATTGTACCTCATCTTACAAAATACAGGTAGAAGAGCAGGATCAGATGGACACCTCTGCAGTTTCTATTTGCTGTATTGGCTGGGTCTCCACTGACTGCAGTGAGAACTTAGCCAACTCCCATGTAGATGTCTACATAGTAGGCACCTGAGTTTAGGTGGCTGAATCTGGAGCTGAATCCCACAGTCCAGGACATGTCAGGTGACTTCAGTGTAATACAGATGTTCCTGACCTTGATCATCTGTAGCAGTGTAATCACAATTACAGAGCTAATGAAGCGGAATGTACTGAGCTCCATGATGCTGGGACTAGGCTGCCGCTGGTACCTCTGTTTGCAGATGTAACGCTAGCTCAGCCCTGTCCACACTGTCTACATTGTGCTATGATCTTTGGTGTAACTCCAAGAAAGCTATCTTGCTGTAAAAAAAAATCCCGCCTGTAATGGCAGCCACAGCAGAATGTGGAAAACCAACAACCCTGTGTTTTCATGCCAAAGGAATGATTTGATTCATTTTAGATGAGGGCATGTGTGTCACCTGGTGTACATCCAGGGACGAGCACCCTGGAGCCAAGCACTGGAAAGCCCAAACTGGCAATGTTTCCCCTGCAAGCACCTTCAGAGACAACGGAACAAATCCTCAGACTGGCAGGATACCTGTTTTTTCAGGAGCCCTCAGTGTGGGAGATGGTTGGGTTTAATATTTTATTTTAACAGCTGTTACCACTGTCCAGTAAGCCTCAGGCTCTGTGCTGATGAATCAGGGGGACTAGGGCCCATGAGCTGGACTGGCTGAAGCACAGAGAAGATCGAACATGTGCTCTGCATGAGGGAGCTCCATTCCATTCAGTGTGCTGAGGTCTATGTCCCCACCATTGCTCTTAACCTTTTTTTCTGAGACAGATGGAAAAATCAGAGGCTGAATTGGTTTTGGTTTTGTTTTGTTGTTGTTTTTGCCAAGGCTGATCCTGTCTCATTTTTAAAAACAAAACAGTGAGGACTGTGATTGATGAAAGTATACATTGGTGGTCTAATATGTCTCAGTTGAAGCTAATGGGCATTCTTCGGTGAGTTTGGGGCAGGGCAGAACTAGGCCAGACCATGCTCTTTTGAAAAACTCAGCTCATGCCCCTTTAAGTGTTAAGCATTTGTGGAGCAAATGAGAGTCCTGCTAATGATAGTGTTGAACAAGAAAAAATATTTTCCTTGTGGCTTAATGATATTTCCAGAATCTCTTGTACATTTGTTTTATCTCTTCCTGTGAAAGAACACATTTTTTCTTAATGCAAACATTTAGACTGTGTGCTGTCACTCTAGGCACTGTTGGATTATATACAGAGTTTATGAAATGGTTCAGTAATGTGGCGTGAGCCAGGAGGTGATACAAGGAACCTAATACAAGAAATTGTCTTCTGCCAGATGGAGCTGTACCTTGCTGACAGATGATTGCAAGGCTGCTTATAAAACAGCAAACAGCTCTTGGGCCATTTGTCTAGTTTTGGGACCAAAATGACCTGGTTAATCTAGCAATATCTGCGTCTGTTTGTTGCTGATACCCCCTTTTTTTCTTTCAGTGCTTGTATAATTTAAATGTAATTCACAGAAACATACATTACCAAATAAGATGCAGGTATATAAATTAATGTAACAGAAGTTCACTCCCCCAGACTGTAGGAGTTATCTGTCAGTTCCTGAGGCTAGCATAATGTTTGGTAACTAAATTGCTCTTGATTGCCAGGATTGTGAACTGGAACAGTCAAGGCAAAATGTTTCGGTATTGCAGAATATTTCATTGTTCTTTTGATGTCAGCTTGGCATGATGATGTTTTTTGGGATGTCAGCTGAGTTTGTGGAGACCCCAGCTTACCAGAAGCTTCTTCTGGTAAGCGGTCCTTTTAGCTTCCTTTAGAAATATATGTTTTATGCTGTGTTAGTACAAGGTGGGGTTACTGTGCAGGCAGTTTCATGAGGATTGCATTCATGTGCGTGTTCTCAGCCCAGAGCTGCCTACTTCACCCGGGTTTGTTGTGCAGCTGCTGTTACCACAGAGCCAAGTTCTTCCCAAGGTCCAGCACAGTAAAAAGCTGAGGTGCTGTAAAAGGGCTGATCAAAACCATGGTACTTGTCCAGGCAATTTGTAATCTGAGAAAGATTGTTCAATACCAATGAATACAAAGAGTAGGATTCATCTCACTTAATTTAGGCTGCTGAAGTGAGGTGTTTAGCCTGCCTTGTACCTCCTGTGTGGTCACTATAAACAGAGGATTATCCTAGATGTCATATTGTATCTGCATGGATGTTAGCTTAGCACTAAAATATCAGTAACTGTATCAAATTGGAAGGTTGGAACAGAAAACACATCTCCTTGGAATTGTAATATATTTAGCCCAGGTATGTAGTAAAAGACAATATGCTACAAATGATTATGGAGATGTGACAGCAAAACTTTGTGAATGGCAAACAGAAGAACAGATCTCTTTCTCTACCAAAGATGAGGAAGGACCTGCTACAGATAAGTAGTGGCATCGATCAGATGTGGGGGATCCCATGCTGGAGAAATTTTCTTTCTGCTCTTCATTTGCTATCATTCATATTGGAGCTGTAGCTCTTTTTACACCTTCTTCTTACCTCCTTTGCATTTTAACCTGTCGTGGTTTAACCCCAGCCGGCACTTAAGCCCCACCCAGCCACTCGTTCACTTTCCCCTGGTGTGAAGGGGGAGAGAATCAGAAGAGTAAAAGTGAGAAAACTCATGGGTTGAGATAAAGACAGTTTCATAGTGTCGTGGTTTAACCCCAGCCAGCGAAAATAAACGCCACGCAGCCGCTCGATCACCCCCCCCGGTGGGATGGGGGAGAGAATCGGGAGGGTACAAGTAGGAAAGCTCCCGGGTTGAGATAAAAACAGTTTAATAATTGAAATAAAACTAAGTAGAACAGTAATAATAACAGTGAGAACAACAACAATAACAGAATACACAAAGCAGGCAATGCACAACAGAACCGCTCACCGACCGCTGACCGCGTGTCACGAACGGGGGGCGAGCCCCCCCACACACCTGGTTTTTATACTGAGCATGATGTCACATGGTATAGAATACACCATTGGCCAGCTGGGTCCACCACCCCGGCTGTGCTCCCCCCTCCCGGTGCAAGCATCACCCAGCAACAGCCAAAGCATCAATGGGCCATCAACGCTCCTTTCACACCGAACCCAAAACACAGCACATCCCCCAGGCTACTGGGAAGAAAGTTAACCCTGTCCCAGCTGGAACCAGGACAATATCCACCCCTTATTCTATACCATCTACATCATGCCCAGGTCTCACATTTTCCATACATTCCAATTAGTCACCGCTACTTTTTCCTGCCTTTTGATATATACACACACAGAGATATCATTCCCTTAGTCCATGGGCCATCCCTCTAAAACGTCCGTTGAGTTCATGTAGTCCATGACTTCGGGTTCCACCTGTCGTAACAGTCTTGCAGGGCAGGAGAGATGGTGTGTGGTGTCGGGTTCTTGCATACGGAGACCAGTTCTGGGCGCTCGTCCGGTTCTATCATTGTTGCACCTTGCTCAGTTTCATCGGCGTTCATCCTAAATTAATCTGGGTGATTCTTACTGTAATACTGTTAATATGGCATATGGTAACCATAAAAGTGATGACATACAGTACTATGTAATAACTAACATCGTACAATTCAGTTCATTGGCTATTTTCACCCAAAATTAAATCCCCCTGAGGTACACACCGGACTTCCCCATCCTTTCTCATCACCCACCAAGTGCACCCAGGCCCCTGAGCAAAAGCAATCCCACGGATGGGTTTTCCCTTGCCAGAGGCAGGAGCAACCCAGACTGTCTTCCCCAGCATATTCCTCATATGCACGACAGGGACTTTATCCCCCTCTACAGCACGTAAGGGTTTGGATTGGGCAGGGCCAGCTCGAGTGACAGATCCCCTAGTGTTCACTAACCAGGTGGCCTTTGCTAAATGTGTGTCCCAATGCTTGAATGTCCCACCACCCATTGCCCTCAGTGTTGTCTTTAGCAGCCCGTTGTATCGTTCAATTTTTCCGGAGGCTGGTGCATGGTAGGGGATGTGATAGACCCACTCAATGCCGTGCTCTTTGGCCCAGGTGTCTATGAGGGCGTTTCGGAAGTGAGTCCCGTTGTCTGACTCAATTCTTTCTGGGGTGCCATGTCGCCACAGGATTTGCTTTTCAAGGCCCAGGATGGTGTTCCGGGCGGTGGCATGGGGCACAGGGTATGTTTCCAGCCATCCTGAGGTTACTTCCACCATGGTGAGCACATAGCGCTTGCCTTGTCGGGTTTGTGGGAGCGTGATATAATCAATCTGCCAAGCCTCCCCATATTTATACTTCAACCATCGTCCTCCATACCAAAGAGGCTTTACTCGTTTGGCTTGCTTGATTGCAGCGCATGTTTCACATTCGTGGATGACCTGTGCAATGGTGTCCATGGTTAAGTCCACCCCTCGATCACGAGCCCATCTATATGTTGCATCTCGCCCTTGGTGGCCTGAAGTGTCATGGGCCCACCGAGCTATAAATAATTCACCTTTATGTTGCCAGTCCAGATCTACCTGAGCTACTTCGATCTTGGCAGCCTGATCCACCTGCTGGTTGTTTTGGTGCTCTTCACTGGCCCGACTCTTGGGTACGTGAGCATCTACGTGACGTACTTTTACAGTCAGGTTCTCTACCTGGGCAGCAATATCTTGCCACAATGCGGCAGCCCAGATGGGTTTACCTCTGCGCTGCCAGTTGTTCTGCTTCCACTGCTGCAACCACCCCCACAGGGCATTTGCCACCATCCATGAGTCAGTATAGAGATAAAGCACTGGCCATTTTTCTCGTTCGGCAATGCCCAAGGCCAGCTGGATGGCTTTCACCTCTGCAAACTGACTCGATTCACCTTCTCCTTCAGCAGTTTCTGCAACTTGGCGTATGGGACTCCATACCGCAGCCTTCCATCTCCGATGTTTTCCCACAAGGCGACAGGACCCATCCGTGAACAGGGCATATTGCTTCTCGTTTTCTGGTAGTTTGTTATATGGTGGGGCCTCTTCAGCACGCATCACCTCCTCCTCTGGGGATATGCCAAAATCTTTGCCTTCTGGCCAGTTCGTGATCACCTCCAAGATTCCTGGGCGACTGGGGTTTCCTATTCGGGCCCGTTGTGTGATCAGTGCGACCCACTTACTCCACGTAGCATCGGTTGCATGATGTGTAGAGGGGACGCTCCCTTTGAACATCCAGCCCAGCACCGGCAGTCGGGGTGCCAGGAGGAGCTGTGCTTCAGTGCCAACCACTTCCGAAGCAGCTTGAACCCCTTCATATGCTGCCAATATCTCCTTCTCAGTTGGAGTGTAGCGGGCCTCGGATCCTCTGTATCCCCGACTCCAGAACCCTAAGGGTCGACCTCGAGTCTCCCCTGGTGCTTTCTGCCAGAGGCTCCAGGTAGGGCCATTCTCCCCGGCTGCGGTGTAGAGCACATTCTTCACATCTTGTCCTGCCCGGACTGGCCCAAGGGCTACTGCCTGAACTATCTCCTGTTTAATTTGTTCAAAGGCTTGTCGTTGCTCAGGGCCCCATCTGAAGTCGTTCTTCTTCCTGGTCACGTGATAGAGAGGGCTTACGATCTGACTGTAATTTGGAATATGCATTCTCCAAAAGCCCACAACGCCTAAGAAAGCTTGCGTTTCCTTTTTGTTAGTTGGTGGAGACATGGCTGTTATTTTATTGATCACATCTGTTGGGATCTGACGACGTCCATCTTGCCATTTTATTCCTAAAAACTGGATCTCCTGTGCAGGTCCCTTGACCTTACTTCGTTTTATTGCAAAGCCGGCCTTCAGAAGGATTTGGACTATTCTCTCCCCTTTCTTGAAAACTTCCTCTGCTGTGTTGCCCCACACGATGATGTCATCAATGTATTGCAGGTGTTCTGGAGCCTCACCCTGTTCCAGTGCGGTGTGGATCAGTCCATGGCAAATGGTAGGGCTGTGTTTCCACCCCTGGGGCAGTCGGTTCCAGGTGTACTGGACACCCCTCCAAGTGAAAGCAAACTGTGGCCTGCACTCTGCCGCCAAAGGGATGGAGAAGAATGCATTAGCGATATCAATGGTGGCGTACCACTTGGCTGCCTTTGACTCCAGTTCGTATTGAAGTTCCAGCATGTCCGGCACGGCAGCACTCAGTGGTGGCGTCACTTCGTTCAGGCCACGGTAGTCTACTGTTAGCCTCCACTCTCCATTGGACTTTCGCACTGGCCATATGGGACTGTTAAAGGGTGAGCGAGTCTTGCTGATCACTCCTTGGCTCTCCAGTCGACGAATCAGCACATGGATGGGGATCAAGGAGTCTCGGTTGGTGCGGTATTGCCGCCGGTGCACTGTTGTGGTAGCGATCGGCACCTGTTGTTCTTGGACCTTTAACAACCCCACAACAGAAGGATCCTCTGAAAGACCGGGCAAGGTGGACAGCTGTTTAATTTCCTCCGTCTCCAGGGCAGCTATACCAAAAGCCCACCGGTACCCTTTTGGGTCCTTGAAATACCCTCTCCTGAGGTAGTCTATGCCAAGGATGCACGGAGCTTCTGGGCCAGTCACAATGGGGTGCTTCTGCCACTCATTCCCGGTTAGGCTCACTTCCGCCTCCAACACAGTTAACTCTTGGGATCCCCCTGTCACTCCAGAAATACAAATGGGTTCTGCCCCTTTATAGCCTGATGGCATCAGGGTACACTGCGCACCGGTGTCTACGAGAGCCTTATATTCTTGTGGATCTGATGTGCCAGGCCATCGAATCCACACAGTCCAGTAAACCCGGTTGTCCCTTTCCTCCACCTGGCTGGAGGCAGGGCCCCTCTAGTCCTGGTCATCATATTCGCTATCTACTTCTTGTAAGTATGAGTCAGAAGTCCCTTTGTTAAGGTCGGAAGTGGAATCAGCCCTTCTACTCTGTCTGGGGAACTCACTGGAGATCGGAGCAGCGGTTTTCCTGGAAGAACCCCCTTTTGTGGTTGTTTTCCCTTGCAACTCATGTACCCGTGCCTGTAGGACTGAGGTAGGTTTTCCATCCCACTTCCTCATGTCCTCTCCGTGGTCACGCAGGTAAAACCACAGGGTGCCCCGGGGTGTGTACCCACGATGTCTCCTCTCTTGAGCAGAGGGACGCTTGCTCCTAATGGCTGAGACGCTGGCCCGTGCAGGGGGGAAGCAGGACATATCCTCTTTGATTTGCTGGACCTCCTGAGACAGTTTCTCCACAGCAGAGACACAGGCCCGTAGGGAGGAAGAGAGACTTTCTTCATATTGCCGGAGTTGGCCAGCCAGTTCATCCACTGTTTGTTCTTCTCCATCTCTCCAGGTCATTACTGCCAATGAGTTTGCATGTGACGCTGGTGCGCTCCGTACAAACTTCCGCCACATGGGTCGGGTGCATTTGACCTCATCTGGGTCTTTGGATAACTGCTCGTTGTTCAGGTCATCATAAATCACTTCCAGCACGGCTAATTCTCTCAGGTACTGGATACCTCTCTCCATGGTGGTCCACTTGCCTGGGTGGCATATAACATCTTCCTTGAAGGGATACCTTTCCTTCACACCTGACAGGAGTCGCCTCCAGAGGCTGAGGACTTGTGCCCCTTGTCCAATTGCTTTGTCAATGCCCCCTTCCCTAGAAAGGGATCCCAGCTGCTTGGCTTCCCTACCCTCTAATTCCAGGCTACTGGCCCCGTTATCCCAGCATCGGAGCAGCCAGGTGACAATGTGCTCCCCTGGACGACGGCTGAAGTCTTTTCGCATATCTCGCAGCTCACCCAGGGATAGGGATCGGGTGGTCACCATCTCATTTACGGGTTCTGCCTCCTCCTCCTCCTGTTCTCGTGATGGCCCTGGTTCATCTTCATCCCTTACTAGACGAGCTGATTTTCTTGTGCATTTTCTTTTTTGTATAGGGGCGACTGATACCGGCATGGGTTGGTTCTCTGTCGCAGGGGGCGGAGTAGCTGCTGTGCTTGCCCTGGGGGGTGAGGGAGCCGCTGTGCTTGCCGTGGGGGGTGGGGTAGCCGCAGGGCCTGTTGCTTTGTCATCAGCTGCAGAGACGTTTCCTTCCCCTTGGGGGTTCTGAGTGGTGTTAAACAGGGCTCGGTAGGCGTGGGCCAGGCCCCAGCACATTGTAGTGATTTGCGTCTCCCTGGAATGGCCAGGGTGACAGCATACTTCTTCCAAATATTCTACTAATTTTTCAGGGTTCTTCACTTGTTCAGGGGTAAAGTTCCAGAACACTGGGGGTGCCCATCGCCCTAGGCATTTGCCCATGCTATCCCACTCGCCCTGCCACTCATAACTATCCAACCTTGGGGCAGATCTCTGGATGACATTCTTAAATTGCTTACTAACCTTGGAGAAAACCGCAACAATATTCCCAAGGAGTACCAAGAGATATATCTTAACTACCCAGGGATGTTCAAGGTACTGGCAAGTTATTTTAACAAAGGAGATGAAGGTAGTGAGGGTGCCATTCTCTATTTCCTCCATAAAAAATCTCTCGGAGGAAAAGGTATAATTGCTAATGGTCTCCATGAGGTGGTACCCGAAATGCAGAAACGGCTTCATTACGAATCCCAAATACCAAATAACCCCCAATGCCAGCGTTTTAGTAACAAATCTCCCAGGCAAAACATCATTAATCACGGCAGAGCACAACAGACTACAAAACCCAACTCCAATTTTTAACAGGTACAGTAAAAACAAGAGCATGGTGCAGAACAAACGAATATGTTACCAGATATAAATTCCTTAATATGTTCTAAATAATCTGTCGTTATCTCAACCCTTCGTGCCCCACGTTGGGCGCCAAAAGGACTGTCGTGGTTTAACCCCAGCCAGCGAAAATAAACGCCACGCAGCCGCTCGATCACCCCCCCCGGTGGGATGGGGGAGAGAATCGGGAGGGTACAAGTAGGAAAGCTCCCGGGTTGAGATAAAAACAGTTTAATAATTGAAATAAAACTAAGTAGAACAGTAATAATAACAGTGAGAACAACAACAATAACAGAATACACAAAGCAGGCAATGCACAACAGAACCGCTCACCGACCGCTGACCGCGTGTCACGAACGGGGGGCGAGCCCCCCCACACACCTGGTTTTTATACTGAGCATGATGTCACATGGTATAGAATACACCATTGGCCAGCTGGGTCCACCACCCCGGCTGTGCTCCCCCCTCCCGGTGCAAGCATCACCCAGCAACAGCCAAAGCATCAATGGGCCATCAACGCTCCTTTCACACCGAACCCAAAACACAGCACATCCCCCAGGCTACTGGGAAGAAAGTTAACCCTGTCCCAGCTGGAACCAGGACACATAGGGAAAGCAAAAGCCGTGCACGCAAGCAAAACAAAACAAGGAATTAATTCCCTACTTCCCATCGGCAGGCAGGTGTTCAGCCATCTCCAGGAACGGAGGGCTCCATCATGCCTAACAGTTACTTGGGAAGACAAAGGCCATCACACCGAATGTCTCCCCTTCCTTCTTCTTCCCCCATCTTTATATGCTGAGCATGATGTCATATGGTATGGGATAGGCCTTGACTCTGTGTAAGCACTGCTCAGCAATAATGAAAACATCCCTGTGTTATAACACTGTTTTCAGCACAAATCCAAAACATAGCCCCAGACTAGCTACTATGAAGAAAATTAACTCTATTGCAGCCAAAACCAGCACAATCGTACATATGGTGTTTTACATCATCTTTGTTCTCTTTATTATGCCCTAAAACCAGTTCTGCCCAGCCCTAAAGGTGGCTTCCCTTCAGCCATGAATAATTGATCTTTTGTTATTTGTGTTTATATGTGTGGGACCTTTGTTTTCATCCTGTGCTTGTACTCTTGGGAGATGTTGCTGCATGTTTTGGGGACATAGCAACACAAGGCTTGTAGAAAGAAGTAACCTTATGAGACTTACTAGTATAGTTAGAAAAAAGGTGCAAATTTCTGTCACTGACTGAAGAAAAAAAAAGAAATGGGTTGAGGGCCAAGCTGAGGCCCAAAATGAAATCCGCACTTTACTGTAGTAGTTTACAGCTTAGTTGAGGAAAATCCTATTTTTTGATATATATATATATATATACACACACTAACATGGAGGAGAACTACATGACCTGCATTAGAGTGTAGAGCTGACCCCACCAGATACTGTGAATATTGCACAAGATTTATGCCCTTTACAAGAAGAAATAGGCAGCCGGCAATGCATATCTGTCTCGTTGCCCCTGTAGGGCTTTTTGTCTTACAGGGTAAACTAATTTCCTTTCCCTGCCATAAATGCATGTACATGCATACCAAGGAAAAGAAGCTTTACGCCTGGTACACTGACATTCAAAAAGCCATTGGTTAAATCTGCAATCGCTTCATATGTTTACACGGACTTTGATGTTCTGTCATTATACTAGTCAGATTGCAGAATAAGTATCTCCTCACTTAAATGGTTACTAAGATTATCCCACATTTTGAATATTGTACAGAAAATCTAGTGAGTACATTCTTTCGACACAAAGTATATTTAGTCAGTGTATATTTTGAAGTGCTAGCAATTAGTATGTCAATGCATAGAAGAATTTGAAATACTAAATACGTGTTGAAACTTATCATTAAATAAATTACTTCAGTGACACTTGTGCAAAAGTTGTTTATTTCCATTGTAACTACCAGAGCACGGTATATTTGGTGCAAACTAATGATGTAGTTGCATTTAGAAAAAACCTCAAATACATTTTTCATGTTTAATAATTTCAACCAAGACATATAAGCAGTTCACTTGTTCTTTGTATTCTAGTAGATATTATTCTTCATCATAAGAATAATCTGACTTTTCAGTTATGAGGTACACTGCTGGGATATTAATTTTTGCCTTTGTGAGATTTTTGAACAGTATTCGGAATATGTAACTATTCAGAATGCAAACTGCATGCATGCAGAAGTATTATCACTTTGAGCAATAATGATAAATTATTCCCTACTTCAACAATGTTTTCATGTTCAGTAGGTATATGTCTGAGTAGTAAACTGATTAAAATGCTCCTTTTATTTGAACTTTGTTAGAGATCATTTATTAAGTCATACAGCTGTTTTAAAATATTTTGGTAAATAGAACTTCACTTTTCTATTTCTTCTTGAAGTCTGAGATACATACTGTGGGAGTCCAAGAGCAGCACACTAGTTAAGAATTTTACAATGGAATTGTAATAATAACTTTCCTTTTTTATAACTTAACAACTGAATTTTAGTTTTTATATTTAACTTAACAGTTCCTTAGGGATCGCATGAAATTTCAAATTAAAATGTATGTAATTCATACTTTTAACTTCACATTTCTTTACCTTCCCCGTTACCTTCCTACGCCTATAAGCATTCTGACAATAAGTTCGAGACTAGAACTATATAATGTAAGCACATGCAAAGCTAGATCCCTTTCTCTAATCATCCTTGAGTTATATCAAGGTAAGCCTTTGGCACATCTCGAGATCAGTTAGCTACTTGTAACAAGTCTGTTTCAAAAAAAAGAATGCTTTTGAAAAGCTTTTTGTTCCTCCCTTTCCATCAAAGCCTAACTTTTCATCTGGTTTCTTGTGCAATCATACTGCTGTGAATGTGTCTCTGTGTTTCCCACCTAATAACTTCTGAATGTGCTTATCAACTTCAAACACTTTTGACAGGGGAGAGGATGGTGGGGAAAGGGGGCTTGATTTCTCAAATATAATTAAAATCCCTGAAATTTCATCCAAGTTGGTGGCTGGGAAGAGGAAAAGAAACCCTATTAGTATTCCCACTGAGGGAAAGTGCAGTCTGAGCCCACACTTCTTTACACATTGAAAAAATCCATGCAGGTGAGCATCATTATAAGTTATGGAAGAAAGCTTCAGTTGGAGCTTTCTACTTAGACAGAAAGTCAATCAAACTTAAGACATAAATGGGTAGGAAATAAGGCTTCATTATTTTCCAGTGTTCACAGAGCTGCTTGTCAGGAAAGATTCATCTCACCTCACTTTTCCATTCTACAGCGTTGATATCTTTATTTCCACACCCAGTTCTCATTGTAGTCAATGGAGAGAAATAACTTTTAGAAGGTGATTCTTTTCATCCTAACACAAACAACCAACAAAAGTCAAACAAATTCTGTCCTAGAAAGGCCGGTAGCTCAGATGTAGACTTGTATAGGTGTGTCCCACAACATATATTCTTTTCTCACATATACATGAATTGCCTTTGTAAGGATAGCTGTGGTGAAACAGATAGGAGAGGGTCTGGAGTGTTCTTTATTAGAGATAGCATCAAAAGGCAAAACAAAAATAATTGGAGAATAGCAGGCTGCAAAGCAGAGGTGGCACTCAGCTTTAGGGAGATGCAGGGAGTAATGATTAACATGGAAGGACTGTGGCCAAGAACTTCTATATAAAGAAGCTGATATCATTGCAATGATGATTTGGCTAGAGTGTTTTATTCAGCTGCTTATTGTTAATAAGAGCTAAACATAAATTGGTCTTCTGTATCTTTGGATTTTAAAGAAACAAGTAGCTGGTCAGTCACCCTACTACTCCCTGAAATGAGAGCACAGTGATACGAGTCCAGGTGTGACTCATGGTTTTGAGACTGGACTGAAAATCTCCTTTCTCACTTCAGTCTGGATGACATTCCCTAGCTGGAGAACCAAATCTTTAAATCCTCTTGAGGGTCCTGGCTGGTTATTGTCACCACTGGCCTTTCTGATCACTGGAAGATCAAATATTTTATGGGAAGGTGTGAGGCCACCACTGCCATCAGTAAGGGGCAGAGAGCATGGGCTGTATGCCCAGGAACAACGGGGTTTGAGCTCGTAAACAGCCAGGTGGAAAATAGCCCTGTTCTGCCAAACTGTGCATCTTAAGCTGGGGATAAGTGAGTTGGTGGCAGAAGGGAGGAAGGGCAGTTTGAGAAGGGAACAAGTTCAGCCAAGTAGAGATGATTGTAAGTAGAGAAGAATTAGTGAAGGGCTTGCTCATTTCCATGCTTTTTGTAATTTGACTTGGAGAGATAAAAAACCGAACTGTCTTAACTCAGTTTCTGTTTTTATTCCACCTGCGAGTTGATATAAAATTCGCATACAGTTGTTTGTATTGAGCAAAACATATTTGAATTCTAACACGTGTAATGTCATATGTGCTGGTATAAATAGCTTTTGATATCCAAAAAAATCCTACTTTTTGCAGCTTCATATAGATATTACATCAAGTGCCAAGTTTCCAGTTAATTACAACATGCTCAATATGATTAGACAGTCACTATAGTTGCTGAACAAGAGCCTTATTCAAAGATTATTGAAATTAGAAAGTGATTTTCTAATTAAATATGGTACTTTAGCAATTACCAGAATTAGTCAGAAAGTGCTGGATTGAGAATATTTGCTTGGAGAAATACTGTATCTCTAAACATTGTTTTGAAAAACAATTTGCAAGAGATCCAAACACAAAGGTAACTTAAATGGCAGGAAGAGACGTGAAGTCTGGGAAACTCAGAGAACACGGTCAGTATGCAGCTTATATACATTTGCCATATGAACCCTGACTAATAAACCTTTTTAAGAGAGTATATTAATTCTCCTGAGCTTGACCCTGCTTTATCCCCTGCTTCATGTTTGCTTGCCAAAGCATCATACGAGACATTTGGAATTACATCAGAATCATAGTTTTACATGGTATTTCATTTTCTCAAATAATTTGATATTTTTAATAGAACTAGCAAGGTGATTTTCCCTCTGTTACTAAATAATGTGTCAAACAGACTATCTTGGTGTCTCCCAACATGATCAGAAGAAAGGAGGATTTTAATGTTTATGTTATTTTCATTATAATGCATTTGAAATTAGAACTGCTCAAAGGAAGTAGTGTTTTTCATGGAATTGTAAAGAGATTTTTATCTTCTTGTGTAAACTAGATGTTATTTCTCACACAAAAGATGTGGTAGTATTTCCTATATTCTTTGCTTTTTTATTGCTTGAACTTAGCAGTGATTTTTGATAACTTTTAAAAATTATTATCTTCCTGATTATATTTACACTCAGTGGTATTGCATTAATTTAAAAAACACTAATAAACCACTTGAATAACAACTACTTGGTCAACACTTGCAATTGTTCAGCTTCGGTGAGGGTTGCTTAAATAGCAACTCTAAAGTTTTAAGCAGATATGTAGCAGTTCAATAGGTTGAAATAGTAATAGTTTTGTAATGGCATTAGTTTTAAAATGATGACTAAGAGCTGCTTTTTTGGGAGAAGGTAAAAAACCTATTCCTGAAAAATAGATAAGGTTTTGCAGGTCCTTTTTTTTTTGTTAGGGATCCATTTCATTCTACTTGCCTTGAAAAAGTCTAGTAAAGAAAAAGGGAAGAATTCATCCTAGGAAAGTTTGAAAAGAAATTCTGTTTTGTTTTATTTTTTTTTTCCCCGCTTTGTAGAACTGTGTAACATATATTACTAAATAATTTTTTAAATATTTGTGGGTTTTTTTCCCCCAGATTTTATTTATTATTAAGCCTTTTATTTACTGCTTGCTGATAATGAAGGCTGAACAAAAACTTTTAGAGGCTCAAAACTAAGTTGCATCCATACAGGTATATTGTTTTCCTAGTACTATGGAAATTATCTAAAGAATAAACTTTCTAAAGGCAAATGGGGGAAAAAAAACCCCAAAATTATTCCAAACAGTCAAGAAATATTCATATTCCATCTCCAGCACTGTAAGGATATTAATGCCAAGCTTTTGCTTAAGATTTTGTTTCATAATATTGTAGCTGAAATGCATCAGAATGCACCACTGTACCTTCTGCTTCCAAGACAGGAAATTCAAAAGTCTATTGACCTTAGCTGAAAAGGCCAAATTCAGAGAAATAAGCTAAAATGAAAAATGTCATAAACATATCTGAAACAATGATCCTGATATTTTAGAAAGATAATAATGTAATTCTGTGGTGAGACTTAGGAATGGTTCAGAATCACTTGACAACACTTAAACCAACCATTTGATTGCCCAAGCTGTTCAAAAGAAAATGAAACAACTAAAACAATAAAGGAGGAAGACTAGGGTGCATGTAGCCTTGGTATAAATGGTTGGCCCAGACCATCTGGTCTCCTGCATAACTCACTTGCTGGGGAACTTCCATGACACTCCTGTGGCATGTTATGAGCTAAGGGTAGGCCCATGAAGCAACGCCCAGGTGGGTGGCTGGTGCATCCTTGCATTCCTGGAGCAGCAATCCAGCTCTTCCACTGCAGAGATGGAGATGGGAGGAGGGAGGCAGAAGTTTGTGAAGCAACCACTTAGTTTTCACCCACTTGTTGAAAATATGAAGATAGTAGAATATCTTCATAATTTAAAAAAATCTGATTATTTTATTCCTGTTTTCCCCTCATTTCAGTCACTCTGTCATCCTTATTGCCAATGTCGGCCTGAATAATGTTCATGGTGGTGTGGGTTAGATGACAACACTGGGACTAATGTGGTCTTTCTCAAAGAAACTTCTGAAAACTTAGTGCATTCATTTTTAGGAGGAGAGAAATGGAGTTTCTCAAGCTTTGACCTTTCAACTTAAAGCACCTTGAGGGTTATCTGCCTGACTTGCAACATCTGTGAACTGGTCACGTAGCTACCCCATGTTAAAACATCCTGCTAGTGGTACTTATCTGCCTCTCTGTATTATACTTTTTCTATCTTGTCCATCTGTTAGGTCTCCTCTTTCATCTCATAAGAAATGTTGGTATATATCTGTGACAGTCTGGAGGGATATATTTGTATAGTATTTATTTGTTTTATGCTTTATATATGGGAGCTCATGTGCTGAGGAACTGATACACTTAGAATAGGATTCACTTTATTTAATCTTAGTTTTCTAGTGCAAAAGAATTTTTTATTGACCTATGGTTAATAAAAGCTTTCCTTTTAGTGAGCTCATAAGAGCTCAAATCTGTGGCTTCTCTGGGGTAGGAAGACCTGTACACTGCAGTGTACCAGATGGCAGAGAGGGCTTGGGAGGTTCCAACTGCCCCCTTATTTGCCTTTGGTTGCCATTTCATGGTGGGCTGGAGAGAAGCCTCCAAGTGTACCCTGCTGGAATGAAAATCTCCATACTCTGCTCTTGTCTTAGACTGGGTGGCCTAAAGCATAGGGTTTGTGGTGGAAAGTTACAACATCGACAACCTTTTATCAGGAGGCATCTGCTGAGTTCCTAATGAAAAATAATCATTAGGGCACAGGAAACATGCTTCTACTTTTTAATTCAAAATGCAATTACATTGCTCCTTTGTCCTGGTAAACTGCTGTACATGAGTTCTCTATCACCACATTATATGGCACATGAATGGGAGTCTCAAAGCAGGGAGAAAGAGGAGCAGGGAACGGGGTGGAATATGTTCTTTCTTATGTAGCATCTGGCTTTTTAGCGAAGTCCAGGGCTTTTAGAATAGTTGAGAGTGCTCTATTGAAATTATCAAGGAATTGACTGATTAATCTCTACTGTAAAATGTTGTTTTCCTCTTATCTTATGCTTTAATCAAAATAAAAGAACACATTGGGGGGGGGGGGGGGGGGGAAGAAACTAAGAAAAGTGCCCCAAGATACCATTTGTGAGGGTTGGGATTAAGGACATTCATGGAAATAACATTCAGGCAATTTCCATTCCTGTAGCCTCACTGAGAAAAAGCAAGATAGTGCAGAGTAAGTAAAGGTTATTTAATTTGAAACATTTTGGAACTAAAATAAATCACAGTTAATTTCTGCCATATCCATTATCTTTGGTTTGTTTAGACAATGTAGAAAAATAGTGTAGTCTAAAAATTTTTTATAGATACAGTTTGTTTCAAAAATAGACAAAACACTTTGTTCTATGAGAAATTTCTATAGCCAGGAGGATTGAGCTATAAAAAGGCATTTTAACAAAAATGTGGCTAATCCTCAAATTTGCTTTTTGCAAAGAAAAAATCATATAATCATCAAAAGTGAGTTTACAATATGATAAATATTTCATAAAATACGGAAACATTAACTGTAAACATTGCAAAACCCATTTCAGCAGTCCTAGTGCATTCAATTTTTTCACAGTAAATCTCATTAGTTTTGTATAAATCTATCTCATTAGTAGAATTGTTGTATCAGAACTGTTCAAACAATTCATGAGAACAATTCTCTACCAGGAATACTGAGGCTTGTCCTCACTTTCAGTACATGAGTCTCTTAAAGTACTGTCAGAGAAGACATACTTAATTGATTTTCTCTTCTAGTCATCCATGATGATTTTAATCTTCTTAAGCTCAGACTCACACCTACACCTCATCACACAGATGTGTGGGAGAGGAATAAGTATGGTTTTCCCAAGGACCTGAATCAATTTCATATATTTGCATTTCCTAGATTTGAGAATGATGTGAAGCTTTCATAACAAAACCAGAAGCAACAAATTGAGGACTAAATATGTTTTGGGGTCTGCCTGGCGGATGTGGAGAGCAATTGTATTGCTAATATACAACGATAGATCCAAGGGTGACATGAAGTTGTGATAAACTCAAAAAATCACTAGCAGATCATCTTGAATCTTTATGCCACACTTATGGCATAGGACGTGCCATGTCCTACTTCTTCCGTAGGCAGGAAGGGAACTTACCTGTCTATATAGAACATGTTCCCCTAATAATAAATGGAAAGTCTACTCTGCCTCTAGATTTTCATATTAAAGCACCAAGTAATGGATTGTTAGGGACTATTTGGGGACTCAAATAGTCTTGGCAATAAAAAAATATATTTTTGTCATTAATGGACCAGAAAGTCATGTGAATTGAAACTATTTAAACTAAATTTACCAGTAAAGTTTGCTAGAAGGTATGCAAATTTAAGTTTGCAGAATTTATCTCAGCTCTGGTAAATGTAGTCGTAAACAATTCCTCTGGTTGCACATTGGCACTAACAATAAACACTGGGTTTGCAATGCTTTGGTCTCTTTGAAGCACAAATGTTAGAAACAAAATCAAGTATGTTACATTGCAAAACCGAAAAAAATCATCTGACTAAAGACAGAGCTAAAATTCAGTCTGTAACATATTCCTTTTTGCTAACATACAGCATATAAGATCACTTGTTTTCAAATAGTCATAACAACACTGCCTGGCAAAGAATGGAGTTATTGCTTTGATGATAAAGTTCTATAGTTTTGACAGCTCACTTTGGAGTTTTAACATTGTACACTGAATGTTTCTTGGGAATATCTGTTGATGGAAAAGAGAGATAATATACTCCTTTAAATGGACTCTACAGAGCAGAGCTTCCTCTGCTCTCTGTTTTCCTGGCTCTCACCTTGGCAGAAGGTTGGTTGGTATAAACCTTCTTGGGAAAAGGATGTGCCCGACATGTTCAAATATGGTTGGTTCACTCTAGATATTAGTAGTCAGGTAGAAAGCAAGTGGTGTTAACTTGGGGCAATCTTGTGAGTTGCTTTGGGTAATTGTATCATTCATGTCAAGAGTAACTACATTTTTACTTGAAGCTGCAATTTATCTGTTGGAGACTCTGACAGGTGTTTCATGTCATATGACAGACAGATGGAGAAAAGCCAAAACTTCTATGGGTGAAGCAAAGATGGGTACACAGGGGAATCATACTGTCTTATCATTATATTGGCTTTCCTGCCTTTGGATATCTTCCAAAAGAGGCAACAGGTGAGATTTCTGGGGTCACTTGATTTGTCTGTTTGACTCCTGATCCAGCAAAACAATTTAATGTGTTTTCTAAATTAGGATGCAATTATTCCCATGCTTAAACAAGTGATTTACATTTAAGATATTTTTCAGGCCATTGGCTTATGCATGTCTCTCTATAATAATATCCCACCGAGGCCTAATCTATGGAGCCAGGTAATCTGGATTTGAGCGCGCTATATAAATTTAGTAAAACGCATCCCAACATCTGCAAAGGTCTGAATCTAGCTTCTTTTACATCCAGTGACAGCAATGAGCTTAACTAAAGTAATTCTCTTTCTCATTTAAATGTGGAGTATTTATGTTGGCCACAGAGCCCTTAAGCCCTTAAGGCTAAATGTGGAAAGTCACTGGTTTTCCCCCCTTTGTCACCTAGGTACAAGGTTTTGAACACCTTGTGCACTTTGCCAAATTATTAATACGAATTTGTTCATTTAAAGAGATATTAGAATCACAAGGATAGTAGGAAGAATAAGTTCCACAATTTTTTCAGTGTTATGTTGCTCTTCCCAGTAAAATGTCACCGTTAGTTCTATCTGTGTTTTCAGGTTTGTTTCTATACTTGAGCTCTGTTCTTTCTTGGTTGTCTGCGGGATTTCACCATTTCCTATTGGAGTTGTATGTTTAGTTCTAAAAAAAAGTTTAAATGCTGTTGTCATCTAATAACTAGTATCTTACTGATTTTTTAAATGATCAATTACAATACTTTTTTATTAAAATTGATGTGTTTTTCAATTTTTTTTCATGGTGTTTCATAGAGGTTGCTAGCTTACCATGTATGAATAGGTTTTGGATAGTTATCAAAGGCACTTGTTCTGACAGTCCTGTACTTCATCTCAGTTGTACCACAGGGACCTAGACAACAAATTTCTATCAATAGTAATTTGAATCTGCCAGGTGGAGCTGGCAGACCAACTATTCTCTTACAATGAAAATTTGCACTTTTTTCTACAGAAAATCAGAATTTTGGAAGGCCAAGGAAAGGCCCATTGCTTGTTCTGCATATGAAAGTGTTGAGGTGACAGCAAAACGCCTTTAGAAGGATGTTCTAGACTGTGGGAGGCAAAATCTAACACCTTTACATTTTCTCACTCAGGATCTGATTTTCCCTATCTCAGGTTCACTCCTGGCAGTGATTCTATGGGAAATCTTGGCATAGACTCAAAACAGATAGAATATAATGAGAAATTATTATAATTTTAGCAATCAGAAGAAAATAGGATTATAGGTTTTGTTCTGTGATTTAAATTACACAGTAGCTCCTGTGTATGGTAACTAGTAGGTAACCACACTGTAATTTTTATGTAATTCCAGACTATATGAAATTCACAGCAATTTAATGTTGAATTAATGATCACTTGCAGTTTTAGCCACCTGTTTTCTGAGCTACAACAGGTGTCTGGATTTGAAGGGGTCATGGGCATGTGGTAAACATTTTTAATCTGTTTTCTTTAAGCTGTTGGTAAAGTCCATCTTTCCCTTCCAGGTAAACTGGATGTCAAAGACTTGGAATGATGGGAGACTCATAAGGTAGTCTGCATTGAAAGAAAGGGAGAGAAGAAATAAGATGACAGGAAAGTGACCACAGATATAATAAGAACAGAGAAATTGACCAAGAGGAAAATTCCTAGTGGCTTTGAGAGTAAGGCAGACAACAAATTAAAAATCTTTCCTTTCAGTTTCCATTCCTTCCCAAAGCCAAAGAAAAAAGGTAGGGAATTAATCAATAGAGCTAAGAATAATGGAATTTTCTTCCAAGGAATTCTGAGTTTTTTTTTTTTTTTAACAATTAGGATGAAAAGTCAAAATAAACTTTTGAGAAAACCTCTCCATAGGAGAATTTGGCAATAATAATCACAATGAAAATGAGCTATATATTAAGAATGTTAGTACAAATAATTTATAGATTGTTTTGGATAACTCTGAAAAAATACAGAGAACTTCAGAAACTACAGTATTCACAAACAAGTGTTGCATTTATAAAGGTAATTTTGTCTTCTCCCCTTTTTCCCCTAAAAAAGGATTTCACTCTGCTATGTAATCATAGCTGAGGTACAGAAAAAGAACTTGCTCACAGAGCTGTACTGCATGAGGCTATAACCTATGTAGACCTATATAACTTTTGTTAACTAGTTGAGTTCATTTCTTCATAAAGGTAAAATTGTCCTATGTTCCATTAAAAATCCACCCTTCTGGAGTTCAGTTCATGAGGGTTATGATATATTCTTTTCATTAAGATTCATGAATATTGTGGTTATACACTTTTGTTGAAAAGAAATATAAATGAGTTACTTTGCAAATCGAATTATGAAACTTCATTAAAAGATGTAACTTTCCTTTCATTCAGAAATAACCTTATGTATCTTCTAAGTATACTCACACGTGAGTCTCTTTTTTGAGGCTGTTTTCATAGGCATTTAGATGTTCTTTTAAAAAGCTTGTGATTATCAAACTTCCAGAGCAAAGCATTGCATATGATGAGAGACTGTCCAAGAATGAGAAGAATTATCTGTCATCTGTCCCTTGTTAAATATTTTCTGATGACATGCCAATATTCAGGTGTGCAGATGATGCTTTCTTATCCTGTGTTGAATAATAGAGGAATGAGTAGGTGGGTGAGAATCACGGAATGGTTGAGGCTGGAAGGGACCTCTGGAGGTCCCCCTCAAGCAGGGCAACCTAGAGCTTGTTGCCCAGGACTGTATCCAGATGGCTTTTGAATATCTGCAAGGATGGAGACTCCACAATCTCCCTGGGCAACCTGTGCCAGTGCTCAGTCACCCTCACAGTGAAAAAGTGTTCCCTGATGTTCAGAGGGAACCTCCTGTGTTTCATTTTGTGTCCATTGCCTCTGGTCCTGTTACTGGGCACCACTGAGAAGGACCTAGCTCTGTCTTCTTTACACCATCCCTTCAGGCATTTATACACATTAATGAGATGCCCTCTGAGCCTTTTCTTCTCCAGGCTGAACAGTCCCAGCTCTCTCAGCCTTTCCTCACATGAGAGATGCTCCAGTCCCTTAATCATCTTTGTAGCCCTTTGTTGGACTTTCTCCAGTATGTCCATGTCTCTCTTGTACTGGGGAACCCAGCACTGGACCCAGCACTCCAGGTGTGGCCTCACCAGAGCTGAGTAGAGGGAAAGGATGACCTCCCTCGACCTGCTGGCAATACCTAATGCTGCTCAGGATACCATTAGCCGCCTTTGCTGCAAGGGCACATTGGTGGCTCGTGCTCAACTTGGTGTCCACCAGGACCCCCCTTTTCTGCAAAGCTGAGGTTATATCTTCTACAGAACTTACAGTATGAAAGTGATACGAAGCGAGAAAAGTAAAAGTTTAATTCTGATGCAAACTCCACCAGTCGAGTTTAAATAGTACATTAAATTGCATATACAAATGGGAGTAGAAGTTAGCTTTAACTCTTTTTTAACTCTTACCCCTGGCTACCACCAGGCTTCTTTCACTGCCAGTGGTTTGGTCTTGAGACATTTCTGCTGTTGCTTTTCCACTGAGGAACCACTGAAGGTTCTCCATTTCCTTGGTTCTTCCACAGATTCCCCCGAGGATGCACATTATGAGCTGTCAAAGAAGACAGTGCCTGTAGGTGTGATTTTTATGGGTGAGAACGTTTTGTATGTGATGTCCCAAATCAGGCAGAACAGGGCACTGAACCTGGGTCTTGTACATCCTGGGTCCTGCTGGCTCTTGAAGCATCACAAAATAGAGCTGCAAGGTACTGTAGGAGGTCAGTTTGTCCAAGAAAATGCAATTCGGACCCCAAAGGCTTCACTGTTATTGTTTAGCAAATAATATTGGATAAACTTATAACCTAAGAAAACTGTAATATTCACATCTGTAGATACTCACTAAAAATGGGATTTATTCCCAGAATAACCATACACCACTTTCCTTTTCTTCTAAGTAAATACAGGGCCAGAAATCTTACAGCGAGGCAGGATCAGAAATAACTAGGTCATTACCAGTGAAAAGCTTCACTTTCCTTGCTGTGTTTGTGCCCATGTTTGACTTCTAATACATACTTCACATTACCTTCACAGAGTTTCATCTTGTTCATTTCAAATTCTCATTTTAATTTGTTAAGAACATGCTGAATTCTGTTCTCCACAGAGTTTGGCATCTCTCCCATGCTGGGGCGATTTGCAAGCTTTTCACTACTGGATTGCTGAAGTTATTAATAAGTAAAACTTCATCCAAGACAAATCCCTGGGGCTCTCGCTTGAAATGCTCTCACTATCTTGCACTGAACTAACATCTGCTTGTTGTGTATATTTAAGCTGTGCGAGTTCATTTAGATCACAGTTTTACGTGTAAGTTTCTAGTACGAAGAGGGAAGAGTGGGGTGAATGCTAGATCCTGTCGTCTATCCTTTCCTTGTGTCTGACCCCACTCTGCAGTGGGGTCTGACCCCACTTCCTCCCTGAGCTGGCTGTGGAGAGTTGGGATGAATCTTTTGTACCATGCAGTAGGTGTGTATCTCCCTGTCTGCAGAGAGGGAGAGGGAAGAAAAGGCTGGCCAGTGCAGGGTCCGTCTGCCCTGTTCTCTTAGTTTGTGTATAAAAATGCCACGTCGGATGCTGTTACAAGATCACGTAAAAATGTATTTTTATGCCAAAGATGTTAATTAGTGTTTCTTATGAATCTGAAGTTTTAGCACAAGAAAGGTTTTTATGATTTCTAAACTGCTGATCCTTTATCCTGGGTAGGAGCAACTGAATGACATACTGCTTTTTGACTCCAAGGAGTATGCTGAAAATGAATGTTGCTGAAGTAGTCTTTACATTATTTAAAATGCATTCTTAGTTTTGATATAACTAAAGAAAACATAAGTACCTAAACATTGTGTTGTATGTGGCCTGGGACAGGAGCTGTATCTTCTTTTGGGGAACAGCAATGGGTAGTGTAATAGCATAATAGGGCACTGAACCAACTCAAGTAATTGATTAACTCTGCAGTAACTAATACTGACTGAGCTTTATCTCCTCTGTCTCTGGTACACAAATTCCACATTGAATTTGATCTAATTATATCAGTGCTCAGGCCAATGGGCCTTAAATTCAGGCCTCAAGTTGAGGGGTAATCATCCATGCAATGAGAATAATGGCTTCGTAGTTGTGCCCTGTGCAAGCATCCACACTAAATTAAATGAGGTTCCTCCCCAGACTGGCTGTGTCTGGTTCCAGCTACACATTCGACTGGCACTGTGATAGTGGGTGTATGATTACAATTCCCGCACGTTTATATGTGGCCCTGTATAATTCATCCATTTTCTTGCAAGGACCTCCTCCAAGCTGGAGCCAGCTTTTCTGTTCTCTTCTCAATGGGCCATTGAATCTTTTTGGATCCTTCCCTCCCCTTGTCAGTTTTCACAAAGGCGTTATATTGCTATTCACTGCTGAGCTGCTGCACGTTCTCCAGGGAGGTTTGTTAGGTTGCATTAGTACAGATAAAGATCTGTACTGTCCCCACTCCTCCCGGTACCAGCTCATAGTTTGCTAACTGTGAGGTCAATAAAATACTGTTTTCTTTCAAACAACAGCTGGTTTTCTTATGAGAGTTGTAGTGATCTCTAGTTCACTAGCCTGTCATGTGGATACAGCTGCAGGGAGCATTCATTAGATATACTGAAGGGTATAGGAGGATTTTTTAGCCATGTTGTTTTATTCCTACAGCCATTGCTGGTTTTACTTTTTTGTCCTATCTTTTATCTAAGTGAGATTAGGAAGGGCCAGAGATCAGATTTGCTGAGAGAAGGAAGAAAAGGGTCTGAGAAGCAGTTGGCTAGCCAACAAATTAATTTTTTTTCCCTAAAATAATTCCAAGAGATGCTTTAGCTCTGCTCTTTTACAATATTATCAGCTTGATCATAGTTTAGTGACTAAATAATGATTCAGCTCTTTCAAGTAATGAGTCATTCAAAAGCAAGGATCTGACCAGTCAGTATGGAAAAGAATTAACACTTATCTGCAGTATACTTATGCCTATTCATATGAACAAAAAAGAAAAATAAGTCTTCCAAATGCACTTCAGACTTTTCAGGAAATATTTGAAAGCTGTGACAATCCTATGACCCTTTCTAACAATTCCTCATACCTTTCACCACTTGGACACACCTGGTCCTTCTCTCTCCTCCTGTTCTTTCTCCTTTCTCAATTTCAAATACCAGCTGAACATTAATGCCTTTGAAGTCGGAACAGCGATAATAATGCCTGTTACCAGAATGGCAGAAGAGGCCAGTGCACCAGGTCCTAAAACCCAGAAAGATGGAGGAGAAAGCCTCTGGAGCCAGGCATGGGAACTGTCCTCCTGGGACAGACCTCACAGGCAATATTTGGTCATGGACACAGGGACATGCCAGCTTCTTCAGGGAGATGTCAAGGAGACAGAAAGGAGATGATTTGTCAGCCCTGACAGTCTGGTCCTTTGTACATTTCCAGCCTTGCAAAGGTTTCCTTTTGTTCTTGGTTTGCCTCTATCAGTATGTGAGATCACAGAATCACAGAATCATAGAATCATTAAGGTTGAAAGAGACCTCTAAGATCATTGAGTCCAACCATCAACTCCACACCACCAGGCCCACTAAACCATGTCCCTAAGCGCCTCATCTACACGTCTTTTAAATACTTCCAGGGATGGTGACTCAACCACTTCCCTGGGCAGCCTGTTCCAAGGCTTGACCACCCTTTCAGTAAAGAAATTTCTCCTAATGTCCAATCCAAAACTCCCTTGGTGCAACTTGAGGCCATTTCCTCTCGTCCTATTGCTTGTTACTTGGGAGAAGAGACCAACACCCACCTCGCTACAACCTCCTTTCAGGTAGTTGTAGAGCGCGATGAGGTCTCCCCTCAGCCTCCTCTTCTCCAGACTAAACAGTCCCAGTTCCCTCAGCTGCTCCTCATAAGCTCCTCACAAGCTCCACTTGTGCTCTAGACCCTTCATCAGCTTTGTTGCCCTTCTCTGGACATGCTCCAGCACCTCAATGTCCTTCCTGTAGGGAGGGGCCCAAAACTGAACACAGTATTCGAGGTGTGGCCTCACCAGTGCCAAGTACAGGGGCACGATCACCTCCCTACTCCTGCTGGCCACACTATTTCTGATTCAGGCCAGGATGCCATTGGCCTTCTTGGCCACCTGAGCACACTGCCGGCTCATGTTCAGCCGGCTGTCAATCAGCACCCCCAGGTCCTTTTCTGACAGGCAGCTTTCCAGCCACTCTTCCCCAAGCCTGTAGCGTTGCATGGGGTTGTTGTGACCCAAGTGCTGGACCCGGCACTTGGTCTTGTTGAATCTCATACAGTTGATCTCAGCCCATTGATCCAGCCCATCCAGGTCCCTCTGCAGAGCCTTCCTACCCTCGAGCAGATCAACACTCCCACCCAACTTGGTGTCTTCTGCAAACTTACTGAGGGAGCACTCAATCCCCTCATCCAGATCATTGCTAAAGATATTGAACAAATATCTTTATTTGTTGCAAAACTGAGCCCTGGGGAACACCGCTTGTGACAGGCTGCCAACTACATTTAACTCTGTTCACCACAACGCTCTGGGCTCGGCCGTCCAACCAGTTTTTTACCCAGCGAAGAGTGCACCTGTCTAAACTGTGAGCCGCCAGCTTCTCTAGGAGAATGCTGTGGGAGACAGTGTCAAAGGCTTTACTGAAGTCCAGGTAGACCACATCCACAGCCTTTCCCTCATCCACTAGGTGGGTCACCTGGTCATAGAAGGAGATCAGGTTGGTCAAGCAGGACCTGCCTTCCACGAACCCATGCTGGCTGGGCCTGATCTCCTGGTTGTCCCGCAAATGGCTTGTGAGCGCCCTCAAAACAAACTGCTACATAATCTTCCCCAGCACTGAGGTCAGGCTGACCTGTAGTTCCCTGGATCCTCTTCCGGCCCTTCTTGTAGATGGGCGTCATGTTGGCAAGCCTCCAGTCATCCGGGACCTCCCCTGTTAACCAGGACTGCTGGTAAATGATGGAGAGTGGCTTGGTAAGCTCCTCTGCCAGCTCCCTCAGTACCCTCAGGTGGATCCCATCCAGTCCCATAGACTTGTGAGCATCCAGGTGGTGTAGCAGGTCGTTATCTGCTTCCTCTTGGACTATGGGGGGTTTATCCATCCTCTGCCCCTGTCTTCCAGCTCAGGGGGCTGAATACCCTGAGGATAACTGCTCTGACTATTAAAGACTGAGGCAAAGAAGGCGTTAAGTACCTCAGCCTTATCCTCATCCTTGGTGGCAATGTTCCCCCCTCACCCCGCCCCGCATCCAATAAAGGATGGAGAGTCTCCTTGGCTCTCCTTTTGTCGTTAATGTATTTGTAAAAACATTTTTTGTTGTCTCTCATGACTGTGGCCAGATTGTGTTCTAGCTGGGCTTTTGCCTTTCCAATTTCCTCTCTGAATGACCTGTACTCTTCTTGAGTTGCCCGCCCCTTCTTCCACAAGTGATAAACTCTCCTTTTTTTCCTGAGTCCCAGCAAGAGCTCCCCGTTCAGCCAAGCCGGTCGTCTTCCCCGCCCGTTGTTCTTACGGCACATGGGGACAGCCTGCTCCTGTGCCTTTAAGACTTCCTTCTTGAAGAACGTCCAGCCTTCCTGGACCCTTTTGCCTTTCAGGACTGTCTCCCAAGGGACTCTCTCAACCAGTGTCCTGAGCAGGCCAAAGTCTGCCCTCTAGAAGTCCATGGTGGCGGTTTTGCTGACCCCCCTCCTTACTTCACCAAGAATCGAGAATTCTGTCATTTCGTGGTTGCTAAGCCCAAGACGGCCTCCGATGATGGGCTTACTTTGATAATGGGTCAAGAGCAGCCAGGAAGCAGGCATTATGGACAAGCTTGTTCTTCACTAAATAATTCCATTATTTTCTTTAGAGTGTTTGGGTTTAATTGGCTTCCTAATTATTCTGTAATCTTTATAGGTCTGTTTATTTTCATATGTTTGCAGTGACCCTCATTCCTGGTAAAATTCCCTTATCAGTAACTTGAACCAATGGCCGTTAAGGTGAAAGCACCTCTGTATTGCTGCTATGCCTCCCTCAATCAGGTTTTCAACAAAGGAGCAATGAAAGGAACATGCCTCATGAGGATCTCAAGATTTAGAGTAATGTTGCAGCTGCAGGTAGAAAGAGCAGACTGCAGTGAGCCATTGAGAAGTTTAATTTTCATTTTATGCAAGTGGTTTCATATCCTGAGGAAGTGGGGGCCAGAATTAATGCCCCAAGAGGTCCCGTCTAGCTGTAGCTTCCTAAAGAAAGGAGCTATTCACCCACCTAAGCTCAGAGAATGGTGTCCTCCTGTCACCTACTAACTGGACATAGCTTCATCAGTGGTCTGATAATTGCTTATTGTCTGGGGAAAAAAACCCAACAAAACAAGAAGGCATGCCACATTCTGAGACAGAGTAAATTGGAAGGCATGCCCTGAAAACAATGAAATTATGCTAATTTTGACCACCTATCTCTTAAATAGGCCAGAAGTAGAAATGTGGCTCCTAGACATTGTCATACTTGCAGTACATCCATGCTTTTGGCACTGCTATAAGTGTATTCAAGGCTTGGAATGTGTAGGATAACTTAAATTTCCGTTTCATAAATTGCTTGGAGAACAAACTATTGTATCCTTATTGATCTTTATTTTATTGTTGTTTCAGGTTAGGTTTCCCCATGATGATTGTATCCTGTACCATTGGGATGTGCTATCTTCTTGTTGCTCATGTCGTAGTAGGTTGGAACTCGTAGTAATTTATACTTTCAAGACTCAAAGAAGATTTCTGTTTCATTTAGTTTATGTATCAGAACACTAAGAACACATATAAAAAGAAAAAGATGTATAAAACCCCAACATATGGTATCAATCAAAATGATTGTTAGCATCAGCATAAGGTTTGGTCATTCTGAACGTTCTGTTTTGTGAACAATTTGCAGAACTAGACAATCAAAATTAAAAGAATCCATATATTTAATTATGAATACAATTATTGTGCAGATGAAAAGGCACCATCACAAGGGAATATGTTGTGCCTGGAAGTTTGTATTGACACAATCTGAGTATAGTCACAGATGAAAAACTCATTCACAACAGCAATGTCTTTTTAGGGCTTCATTTGTCTTTGTCAATGTATTTAGCTATTTGTATTAAAGTAACTAATATTCAAGTTGTAATAATAGAGAGTTAAGCAGAAAGTCTGTACACTATGAAGGATGTACCATTATCTACATTTAAAAATAAACACATCTCCTGAAAATGTGCTGTGGAAGGAATTATTATTTTGGAACCGGGATTACATTCTATGGAGGCTTTGTTTTTCATTTTAAAGCTCCTAATCAGCGTTAAGCCTCTTTTTTTCTTAAAATAAACTAATGCCTCTCTTCTTACCAAAGTAGGGGCATAAAATGTGATAAAGCACCGGACATCTTCCATTTAATTATTAATTCACTTCTGTGATGGAGTACTCTAAATCTTTTAATAGGTTAATACACTATATGGAAGAATGAGATCATACTTTGGCTTTGATTTCCTTCTCTCTGATAATAATGTGTTAAACCACATGTATTGTTTTGTATAATTGGCTGCCAGAACAGGTCAAACTTTCATTATGAATATTAAGTCCTGTGAGGCATTCAAGGTCTCAATCCCCATCTTCCAATACCTTTGTGGGATTCGTCTGAATTAATGGCAGGTCTGTTTTATCTTGAGTCAGAGAAATTGGCAACCTGGTGAGTGCAACCCAGGTGAACAAGGCTGAATTACAGGGAGCCGGTAGAGATGATCAAATGTGGCGTTTACCTGGCTTAGTCCTTGAGATAACCTCATGAGTGAGAGAGAAGCAGTATCTCTCCCATAGCGGGTGTGAGGTTAATCATACATCCCACTTCATATACTGGTTGTATCCCTCATCTAGATGGTTTTTTAAAGTCTGAAATATGATATTAAGAAGGTAATGGAAATGAGTCACAGCACCCACTCAAAGCAAGGCTGGCTCCCAGCCCTTCTGGTAGATTCAGTGGTAGCAGAGGAAGCGTGTGGAGCAGGAGAAGAGCTCTCTCCATTGCCCCAAAACCTCCCACCAAGACTTCCAGCCCCATCCATGCTCAGGCCCCCTGGATGGGTGAAGTCTTCTGCAGCAGGGCTGAGTTTTGCAGCACTGTTGAGAAGCCTCAAGGCTGCTCTAACAGCAACTAGCTGTAGATCACAAGATCTTCTCTCAAGAACCAGCATAACCTCCACTTCCTTTTATATTAAAAAAATCCACCAAAACCAAACCCCTGCAAAAAGTCTGGATCAAAACAAAACAAAACACAAACAGATGATCCTGAACGTCACTTCAGCAGACAATTTGTCTGAAATTGAATTTGGCCTGTTTCACTCTCAATGTGGACACTTTTTCCTTGTAAGAACAGTTTGCTCTGTAATAACTGGAATTCTGTCTCAATTAAAGAAACATTTATGCTAATCATCTTAACATTGATGTCTGGTTTAAAATATTCACAAAATATTCTATAGCCCTCAGCATTTCTCACATTGGAGCAATCTTGGTGCAGTCACTGGTTGTGCAAGAACTGTTGTATTAAGCCCTCGAGAATGCAAAATCAGGCTCTCCTAAAACACATTTGGTTTTATCTGTTCTGGGGGGATTGGTTTTTTTTCTTTTCTTTTTTTCCACTCACGGGATTTAAGGTTTTATTTTCTTTCTATTTCATTAAAACACTGTTGGCATGTAGGAGTATAAAAATGAGACTGAGGTCCCACAACACAACTTACTAATTCTTTTTTATTGTTCTTTTTAAGGGGTAAAAAACCTGAACAAAACTTAATCCTGCTCCGGGGACCTTGAAACTCTCCTGCCAACCATAAGCAACTCATGTTAATAATGTGATCACATTAGCTGACATGAAAATGCATGTCTGCATTTACAGTTTGCTGGAAGGAGGAAGATAGAAGTGCAGCAATTCATTTCCACTCACTCATCTTAGCAAATACTCTGGAACACTTTGTTGTGAGAGAGATCTCGTTGGCTTCAAAAGTGGTACATCAACAGGACTCAAATGAGATTTTCTTTCTCTTATGTTACTTGTCCTGTCAAAAGAAGGCAAGTAGTGCACAGGGAGTACAAAATCATATTGATCACACTTTTAGGCAACACATAAGGCTAAATTCATTCTGCTTCTAGGAAATTTTTTTACGATATACTGTTTCACTGAGGATTTCCTTCAAATAAACTGGCTTTCCTTCCTTAAACAACCTTGTTGCTTCATTTGCACAACCAAGAAGAGCTCAGTGAGAGCTCATATGACAAAGCAAATTGTAAAAAGAAGATAAAGTTGTTTGTTCACACAGGGCTTTATGTGAGTGTAATCTAATGTTCAATAACCAGAGAAATAACAGTGATAAACATGTTTTTCTGGCCTCTTGCTGCTGTTTCTCACATTAGCAGACAATCTGCTAAAATGAAAATTACCCAGGTACTTCAGATCATTTCAAGGTAATGAAGTATATTTTTCGTTGACTCCCATTATAGTTATCAATGTAATCTGCACATCAGAAGGGCACAAATTATAGTGACTACATCCTTGACAAAACTAGTGTATAGGATCCCATAAAAATGGAGTGAATTTGAAGAGTGGGTGGAATTTATTTTTGCAGTAAAATTCTCTCTAAAAGGCTGAACAAAATATTAGTTAAGTAATAAATTATGTAAAAGCGTATCATCTTCAGAATGCTCATGGCTGATCGCAGAAGACAGGATTCTTATTTTCATTGACATCCCTTTAGGCTATTCAGTGACGTTTGTTTTAAGCCATAGAGTAAATATAAATATATGACTACTCTGAGATCCATTTACCCTTTCTGAATGGTGCAAAATGCAGTAAGACATCAATATACGAATTATAGCACTCCAGGGCAATGTAAGCAAAGCCCATTAAAAGAAAAAGTCTCCAGTAGATAAGTAGGGCTATTACTGAAAGCAAGAAAAGAAAGAGGGACATACTAGAACTTCGCCAAATACTGAGCTATCTAGCAAAGAATAGCATAGAGAGTGGCCAAGGGTCTGCCCAGCCCAGCATCTGTCTCCGACAATGGGGCGTAGCGGGTGCCTGTGAAGAACACAAGAGTAGAGCAAACATAAAACGATGTTTTCCCAGAATATTGTCCCAACTTTCAGAGATTTCTGTGACCCAGAGACTTCTTGAATGAGAGTTGGCACCTATATATTGCATTGCACCTGATGGATTGTTCTTCCACAAACTTAGCCAGCTCCTTGTTGAACCTATGTAAATTCAACATCTGTCACACGGAGTTTCACAGATAAACTATACACTGTGGGAAAAATATTCCAGCTGTTTGTTTTGAACTTGCCCTTTGCTAATTTAATTTCTATGACACCTCTCCCCCAACACTTTCCCAAATCTTTTTGTTGGGAGGGGATAATGAATAGCCACCCATGATTTTATAGACCTATTTCCAGTCTGGAGATCACAGTCTATTTGCTCATTTTTTATACGGAAATACTCTCATATCTTTGCTCACTCCTTTTTTCACCTTCTGAAGTTTCACCATAGCCTTTTTGAGTTGAAAGGATGAGAAATATAAATACTAGCCAAGACACAAATACACCATGGATTCACACAGCAGCCTGCTGATTTCTTCTGCTTTTCCATTTTATTCCCAATAATTTTAAAGATCTAATTCAGTTCTTGAACTGTTATTGACAAATAAGCTGAGGAATATATTTTTATAGAAGAACATCTTGTAATAACAAGCTGCATTTCCTGTGTGATAATTATTAGCTCACATTGTTTGGTGTGTGAATTTAAGGTTACTTTTGCTCCTCTATATCTACATTACTTTACAACTGTCCACAGTGAATGTCACAGGCAGATTTTTCCCAGTCGCTTGCTCTTGTAAGGGTTTTCTGTAATTCTTTACTATTAACCGTTGTCTTTGCTATCCTGAATAACCCATAGACTTTCACATTTAATGCTTTACTCCAAAATCTAGACCATTTGAAAATATGTTGACCATGGCAGAGCCAGCCTGACTCCCTCCAGAGCTTCATGGAAGGGCCATATGCCTTATCCTGTGGTAGTTTAATTTCTACAAGAGCTGTTTGACTGGATATATTTACTCTCTGTCTTTCTTACCCATCAAATCAAAATGAGTTTAAAAACTGGAAATATTTTCCTGTACTGCACAGTGTGAACACTTTGTGAACACCTTGCTAGCAGATATTACTGCGGTAAGATTGAAAAAATATTTCTCATTTCTATAAGAATATTTGAATTAAACTGTAGGATTTAGAAACAACCAACTGTCTTGAAAAGGATATAATGATTTATTCTTTGGGGAATAAGCCAACTCCAGTTCATATCTATAAAAGGAAACTTGCCTAATTGAATGGATTGTTCCATAGCTACTCATAAAAGCTTATTTTAGACCATACTAAAGCTTCTTGTACCGTGCCTTGGTTAGCACCAAGTCTAGTCCTAGAAAGTATTTTCTGGTTTTCTTAACAAAAATCAAGATAAAGTGTATCGTTTCTAAGAAACCAAATTGTAAAGGTACAGTTAGAAATGAAAATTGTTTGACCACTCAGAAAGAAGAAGGTATCACCTAAGAAGACAAATCTTATTTGCAAAGTATTTGCAAAAACTGTCTTCAGGCAGCTTGCACTGTAGAATTCCTCCAGTCAGAATGATTTTATATTTAATATATGGGAATAGGTTCAGAAAGAAAAGGCTTCTATTTCCTCCTGTGTTGCTAGCTTTCTGCGTAACTTTTTATAGTCAATGCATTTGTTTATGTATTTGTTTCCTGATTTTACCCAACTTTCTGAAGTGAATTAAAAAGGTACATTTTCTATATGGATGCTTTGGGCTTTGTAAAAGAAATAAATACTGTTGCTCAAATAGCAGGGAATTAGAGTTATATGCAAACACCATCTATTATTTTAAAGATACTAATAAAAAATGTAGAAACATCAGCATAATAGATATCAGATGGTTACTCCCTAAATTAATGGCCATTAAAGAATTCATAGGTTCCAAATGGCAGAAAATCAGTGCCACCTGAAATAGACAGAAAACAAATATGCTAAGTATGAGCCTCTGTGTTTGTTGTAATGGGAGGTTAAGAAAATTATTGGGAACCAAGCCGGAAAAAATAATGAAATAGCTGAAGCATTAAATTAATATTTCTGAAGTGAATTTACAATAGGAAATCCTAGCAATTCAGAATAAGTGTTAACCACCTCAGATGAAGTCAGCATATGAAAATCTGAGTGATTTATTAAGGACAACAGGAAATCAACAAGTGTTGAAGATTTATTGAGAGAAGGATTAAAATCTTCCTCCATAGATGCTGTAGAGGAAAAGGATGAGAGAAGAAACCTTTTCTCACACATTTCTTATTAGGGAGAATATTATAGGATTAGCAGTATCCTAGTGCTACTCAAAATAATAAAAAGCGCAAGAGGTTTTTCACTATATTTAAAGTTGATCACATGCTGGTTTTTCTTTTTTTCAGACTGCTGTTGCAACTTTGATAGGCAGCAGTGATTTATTAGTAGTAGTTTCAATTAGTGCTTTGCCTAATGAATCAGTAATGGGAAGAAAGCCCTCTCAAGATGTGGTCTTGGCCATCATTACTATTATCCTGGCTGGAGTAAAAGACTTGTTGCTATTTTTAAGAAAATTAACACACATTAGTTTGTCCATGATGTATGAGCTGCCCTAACAGATAATAGAAGGAAGGGAGCTGCAGAGTGCTATAAACAGGAGGTACAATCAGTGGGGAGTTATAGATTTTTCTCTTTTTCCTGTTTCCTCCCATGTCTCCCACTTCCCTCTCGAATTTATTGTCCACCATTTTCCCTTTATAGACATCTGCTATTTTGAACCTTATTCCTTGTTCATTCACATTCTGTTCCTCCAGTCCACCAGTTGCCAAACAAAACCCTAATTCGTTTTTTTTGTCTCCAGTCCCTTTCTCTAGATGGCCTGTGCCTACTTATCCTTAATAAAGTTTAAGACAGGGGAAAAAAACCCTCTTACTTAACAAACAATATTAAGGAGAATAGGGAAAAGGGTTATTTTTTCCTAAATTTCCTAATGTCAGTGATGTACATAGTTAGCAGTGCAGTCTCCTTTTTTTTCTTCATCCTTCTATTTAATTTATTCACCTATTGCACTTTCCAACCTATAACCCCTCGTGTGCATTTTATGCATTGGTTGTGGAAAGAGTTACAGACATTGATCTGAAGTAAAAAATCACAGCAATCTGAGAGTGCTGGGGCTCGTGAACATAAATTGAAAACTTAAGAGTCTCCTCAAATTGACTCAGGAGTGTTAATGCTTCAGGATGTTTTGTTTCTCATTGTCTTTCCTGCATTCACTTTTGAGCTCAGATGGCTACAGATGACAACCAGTGAATTCATTTATTAAGCTCCCAGAATGCCTGAGAAAAGAAAACCTGTGAAGTATAAATCTTTTTTTTTTTTTTTTAAATTTTATAAATAAGGATTAACTTACCTGCTACATGGACATATATCAAACTTTGTGCTACTAGTTTTATTATAGCACGTAGGTTATTTCATTTTGATCCAGATTTTTAGTGGTGGCTAAAACTGTGGGTAATGTAATCTATTGCATACATTCTCTGTCTTAAAGGTATGTGCATTTCCATAGGCAAAGATCAGCCCATGATCTCAGGAAACACGAGAGTATATATTTATTTTTAAGAGCTGGTTGGAAAAACAATTTTGGGGATTAATGTGGGGGTTATACTCTGACCTCTGAGCAAAATGTTTGCTTGTATATCCACCAGCTCTGGGGCCAAGCAGTGTGACTTAACTGGCCAAAATGTATGTGAAGAAGATATTTTTCTGTCTTGACTGTGTGAAAATGGGAAGAAGTTTTAATGTGAGACTGAAGAATAGTATAGAATAACACACTGAGGTTTTGTATCATACCAGTTTAAGTCAATGAAGAGTCCAAATGTAACGTGCTTGAGGTCAAAGACCTCTGATAAACTACTACATACAATGTAAGGCATGGCATGCACAACATGCATGGTGAGTGCCAGCAAAATCTTGACAAAATACATTCCAGATAGAAAATATTGTCATTATAGACACAATTTTCAGCATTGCAAGTAAATGCAAGTAAACTTTACAGTTCAAGTTATTTGTCAAGAACAAGATTAAGGGAAGATTAATACTAAACACACTATCACACAATCCTTTCTGTTGAAGAGCTTTAATGCTCTCATTTTCAGCAACAGATTTCAGGGTTTGAAATTTGTCAGAGACTGAAGTACTGTCATAGACATAGTTTTAGGTGTCCTATAAGAAAAATCCTCCAAGCTGACCTTGTCATAAGCCTTTGAAAAATCTTACCTGCTGCTTAGGCTGGCAATTAAAACCTTTAAGACAGCATCTGCAGTGCATATACTGCACCTGGGAGCCACTGGAGGCTGAGCAAGGCTTTCACTGAGAATTCACTACCTGGTTTTTCTGACGTGCTGATTAGTCACAGTTGCAAATTGTAAACTCCAAGTTAGCGAACAGTTTTACCCTTAAACTGTCTTTGCCTCACTTCATCTATCCTGCTGAGGGGTTCTTGTGAAAATAAGTTGAGTGAGGTTTGTGAAACGCTACAAGGATGTCCATGAGGAAACCTGCAATTCTGATTTGAGAAAAAAGCTTGAACAACATTCGATGAATAACATGTGGCTACATCATGAATTGATATAAAGCAACACGCCAAACAGATATTCATAGCACTTGTTCAGTAAAGATGACTGTGTTTTTTCATGAAAAAATTATGTAATCATAAAAGTGAAAACTGTGATAAAGTAGATGAATAAAGGAGCTGCCTTTAACTTCAATATAAAACTTTTAATTTGGTATTTCTTGACTCTACAGGTCTTCACAAATTCTTTCTTGTTCCTGTGTGCAATAAAATACTTGCTATAATCTTATTTCCACTGTCAGACTGGAAAAATAAGTAGATGGTCAGATTTTCAGATTTTCTCAAATACAGGTTAGATTTGGAAATTTGTTTCAAAATAAAGACTCAAAATTAATATAAATATTCTACAGTACCAATGGAAATTGGAAATTTTTTTTTAATCAATTACTGTAAAGAACTTTAGATAACAGCAAAATCCAAAGAACATATTTTATATATTCTGCATATAAACAGACAGGATATATTTAAGTATTTAAATTTGTAAATATTTATATTTTAGATTTAACATTTGTTATAAATGTTCTTAAATTTTTACTATAAGTTTCCCTTAACATAATCAAATTTTACATTACTTTTGTGTGGGTCATATTAGACATGATTTTTTTTGTTGCCTTTGTAAAAGATTTATCAAACTTGGCATCTCTACACTGGAACAAATTTAAGAATCAACCCATCAATGTGTTTTTCTATTCATGGGACGGATATATGCATACAATACATATACATGTTGCATACACAAACATTAAAAGAGTTTGCAAGTTAAGCACTCAGGAGCTGGAGAACACCAAAATAAAATTTATACACGCAAGTTTAGGTTTGTTCCTTTGTGTTTTACAGTTAAAAGGGAGCCCTATGCACCACCTATGTGATATTTATTCTCTTTGCATAGTGTTGCCTGTGGCAGTCCTCCTTGGATTTCAAATGTATGGTTTATGTTTTCTGTTATAATGATTAATAAAGATACCAGATTAAAAAAAAAAAAACTAGATTAGATTCTTGTGAAGCGGCTTCTCCCAACCTAATATATTAAGCAGATGTTCTTAAAGAAAGTCCTTAAATCAGGAAAACATTTTTATTTATGAAATATTTAAGTGCATATTTTGTTTTTAAAAAAGCATCTGTGCTCTTCTTGAATGGTGAAACACTTGCTTAACTGCTTTCCTGAGCAGGGGTTAGATTGAATATTTAAGATTATTTATCTTGGTACTATTACTTTGACCCTCAACACCTGGAGAAAGGGAATGAGTTTGTCCCTGAAAATGTGCTGACACACTGAAATATGTATCTAATTACCCCATTTGTACATGCAAGTCTGAATTTGGAGGGTTACAAAATAATGTGTCCCCAAAGTACAAGCATTTAATAAAATAAACCTATCTGTCCTGAGAAGAACAGGGAGGAACAGCTGTATCTATTGGTAGAGAAGCCTTCATAAAGTCTTTGGAAATCGATGGGACTAGGGGCAGTGAGGACTGTGTGTAAGCAAAGTTTCAGGGTGTGTGAGAAAGTATGACTTCTCCCAAAAAAGTGCAGCGGAGGATAACAGGTTGTCTGAAGCAGACAGTATTCTTATTATGTTAATAGGTTTTGTGCTAAAACAAAATCTGCATTAAAGTCCTGGATTTTGTAAACAAGCTGTCAACAACACTTTTTATGTATTCACATTACGTTTTGACTTATTATTCTTAGTAAAGTTGATGCCAACTTGCATTACATTTGATTGTGGAATGGTAAACACATCCCAGCAACAGAATGTAGGGATTCATACAGTTTTCTCCTCTATAATGCCAAGAAAGTAGCTTGCATACCATAAATACACATTTAGCTCCCCAATGTGCTTAAAAGGGAAATGTCTTGTAGTCGCAGGAGGTAAGCGGCAGTGAAGACACTGTGTCTCATTGCAATTCGGAGGATGATAGAGGAAAGGGATGGCAAGAGGCTTGATGCAGCAAACAAGAAATGTGTGCTCAGTTTGCAATCTCCATGCCATTTAACAGGGCAGTTAGAGTCACACTTGCTCTCTTTTCTGCGTCTCTTGTTAGTCGGTGCTTAGCAGCTGGTTGGGAGCTTTTAGCTTCTATTGGCTTTATCATCATTATATCAGGGAGATGAATTAATCAGAGCTGCTTCAAACAGCACAGCAGTGACATTTGCTTTGGTAACTGAAGGATGACAAAGCTCAAGGGAGGCAATGAAAGGAGAGACATTTCTTCAGGCCCGCTCACAAGCCAGACTAACCCTTTGGGATGGAGCCATCGATTCTGACATGAGACATGTTTGCACCTGCATTTTGGTGGGCTTTGTGGCTCCCCCTCGCAGAAGACCTGATTTAGGACTCTGCAATGGATTCTCCCAGGCTGCAATGGAGCGAGAAGTAGAACTTTGCCATCAGTGTGCTGCTCAGGAACCAGTTCTGACTGGTAGCATGAAAATACCACCACCCCCCCAAACCATCCTGAGAGTCACAGATCCCAGTGGCTCCTGATAGCAGCTTCATTTCACACTGAGTTGTTCCATTTTGCTGGAACTTTATAGTTAGTCATTGCCTCCAGCTGACAGCTCAAAACATCTGCTCAGGACAGCCAAGGGGGCCATCGCAGGACCAAAAGCGAAAAGCAGCAAACCAAAAAACTCCCCGGAGAAGACTGATGCAAGAGAAGTACCAATAAAGTTCTGGCTGCACAGCTCGCTCTGCTTCCTAGAGAGAAATTATTTGAATCATTTGGCCTGATGGAAGGATCTACTCTCTGTTGCAGAGGCTGTGGGGAAGTGAGATGAGGCTTCATGGCTGTAAGCAACTGCCAGCAATAGTGTCTCTTAAGGCAATTTCTCTCATGCCACAACCGATATGGAAGGGAAAGGATAACTCATCCACGATCAAAAAGCCTGCAGGGTACCCTAGCAGTTATACTGTTGCTTATGTCATTGCAAATGCTGTTAGTTGGGTTTTAATACTGATTTTGTGCAGGAGTAAATCGTTAGTACAAAGGAGGAGGGAAGCCAATGAATTCCCTTGTCACCCGTAAAATCTTGTGCAGAATTGGCTCTCTTTCTGTGCATGCATCTAGGGATGGGGGAGTGTAAATGGTAAATAAAACCAAGGAACTGTGAAGGAAAAAGATTCCTGTGGTACAAGGATGGCTCATAGCCTATGCCCATCTCAAGTCTGGAAATAAGTCCAGCAAGTATAATATGCACAAATGACTATGAGTCGGGTAAATAGCTTTGAGGCAGTACTTTCGCATGCACAGATCTTAGTGCAATCCATACCTCAGTGGCACTCTCTGTTTAGGAGATGTCTTTGTCCCTATTAATTTTAGTTCTAACTCTTCTGATCAAACTAGAGGGGTTTTTTTTCAAAATAACTTTATGTCCTGACCTTTTAAACCTGGTTCAGCTAAGTATCTGAAGCCCTGAAGTGGTCCTGTTGAAAATTTTTGTTAAATGCTCATTTTCTCCCCATGTAGCAAGAGCTTTTTGATTTCTCTTGTTTATTTCCAAGGAGGAGGAACCCTCCCAAGTCTTCCAACACCTTTCTCACCTCTACGGTATAAATGGTGTCGTGGTTTAATCTGGCAGGCAGCCAAATACCACGCAGCTGCTCGCTCACTCCCCCCGCCCCCCAGTGGGATGGGGAGAGAATCGGAAGGGTAAGAGTGAGAAAAATTCGTGAGTTGAGATAAAGACAGTTTAATAGAACAGAAAAGGGAAAATAATAATAATGATAATGATAGAATATACAAAATGAGTGATGCACAATGCAATTGCTCACCACCCACGCTGACCGATAACCAAGTAGCGATCGGTACTTCCTGGATCCCGCCTACTGTTCATATACTGAGCATGATGTCACATGGTATGGAATACCCCATTAGCCAGCTGGACTGGCGGTCCTGATTATGTTCCCTCCCATTTTGTGTACCTAGCTCAGTCGGGAAGCATGGGAGCTGTCCTTGGACTAGGAGGGTACTTAGCAACAACTGAAAACATCAGTGTGTTATCAACAGTCTCCTCATACTAAATCGAAAACACAGCACTAGGAAGAAATTTAACCCTATCCCAGCTGAAACTAGGACAGTATCCACCCCTTATTCCATACCATTTACGTTATGCTTAGGTCTCACATTTTTCGATGCATTTCAATTAATCACCACTATCTTTCTTTTTATATATACATATATATATATGCACACACAGATATCATTCCCTTAGTCTATGGACTACCCCTTTAAAATGTCCATTGAGTTCATTTAGTCCACGACTTTGGGCTCCATCTGTCGTAACAGTCTTTCAGGGCCGGAGACATGGTGTGTGGTGTTGGGCTGTTGCGTCCTGAAGCCAGTTCTCATTTTGGTACTCACTCGTCCAGTTCTATCATCATTGCACTTTGCTCGGTTTCATCGGAGTTAGTTCATTCTTCATTAATCTGGGTGATTTTCACTGCTACACCATTGATAGCAACCATAAAAATAATGATATACAATATCATATAACAATTGACATCACACAATTCAGTTCATTGGCTATTTTCACCCAAAATCAAATCCCCTTGAGGTACACACTGGACCTCCCCATCCTTTCGCATCACCCACCAAGTGCACCCAGGTCCTTGAGCAAAAGCAATCCCATGGATGGGTTTTCCCTTGCCAGAGGCAGGAGTAACCCAGACTGTCTTCCCCAGCGTATTTCTTATGTGCACGACAGGGAATTTATCTCCATCTACAGTACGTAAGAGTCTTGATTGGGCAGGGCCAGCTCAATTAACAGACCCCCTAGTGTTGACTAACCAGCTGGCTTTTGCTAAATGTGTATCCCAATGCTTGAATGTTCCACCACCCATTGCCCTCAGTGTTGTCTTTAACAGCCCGTTGTATCGTTCGATTTTCCCAGAGGCTGGTGCATGGTAGGGGATGTGATAGACCCACTCAATGCCGTGCTCTTTGGCCCAAGTGTCTATGAGGATGTTTTGGAAATGAGTCCCGTTGTCTGACTCAATTCTTTCTGGGGTGCCATGTCGCCACAGGACTTGCTTTTCAAGGCCCAGGATGGTGTTCCGGGCAGTGGCATGGGGCACAGGGTATGTTTCTAGCCATCCGGTGGTTGCTTCCACCATGGTGAGCACACAGCGCTTGCCGTGCCGGGCTTGTGGGAGTGTGATATAATCAATCTGCCAGGCCTCCCCATATTTATATTTCAACCATCGTCCTCCATACCAAAGAGGCTTTACTCGCTTGGCTTGCTTGATTGCAGCGCATGTTTCACATTCATGGATAACCTGTGCAATAGCGTCCATGGTTAAGTCCACCCCTCAATCACGAGCCCATCTGTATGTTGCGTCTCTTCCTCGATGGCCCGAGGCGTCATGGGCCCACCGAGCTATAAATAATTCACCTTTATGTTGCCAGTCCAGATCCACCTGAGCCACTTCAATTCTAGCAGCCTGGTCCACCTGCTGGTTGTTTTGATGTTCCTCAGTGGCCCGACTCTTGAGTACGTGAGCATCTACGTGACATACTTTTACAACCAGGTTCTCTACCCGGGCAGCAATATCTTGCCACAATGCAGCAGTCCAGATGGGTTTACCTCTGTGCTGCCAGTTGTTCTGCTTCCACTGCTGCAACCCCCCCCAACAGGGCATTTGCCACCGTCCATGAGTCAGTATAGAGATAAAGTACTGGCCATTTTTCTCGTTCAGCAATGTCCAAGGCCAGCTGGATGGCTTTCACCTCTGCAAACTGGCTCGATTCACCTTCTCCTTCAGCAGTTTCTGCAACTTGGCCTATAGGACTCCATACCGCAGCTTTCCACCTCCGATGCTTTCCCACAAGGCGACAGGACCCATCAGTGAACAGGGCATATTGCTTCTCATTTTCTGGTAGTTTGTTTTACAGTGGGGCCTCTTCAGCACGCGTCACCTCCTCCTCTGGGGATATTCCAAAATCTTTGCCTTCTGGCCAGTTCGTGATCACCTCCAAGATTCCTGGGCAACTGGGGTTTCCTATTCGGGCCCGTTGTATGATCAGTGCGACCCACTTACTCCACGTAGCATCGGTTGCATGATGTGTAGAGGGGACGCTCCCTTTGAACATCCAGCCCAGCACCGGCAGTCGGGGTGCCAGGAGGAGCTGTGCTTCAGTACCAACCACTTCCGAAGCAGCTTGAACCCCTTCATATGCTGCCAATATCTCCTTCTCAGTTGGAGTGTAGCGGGCCTCGGATCCTCTGTATCCCCGACTCCAGAACCCTAAGGGTCGACCTCGAGTCTCCCCTGGTGCTTTCTGCCAGAGGCTCCAGGTAGGGCCATTCTCCCCGGCTGCAGTGTAGAGCACATTCTTTACATCTTGTCCTGCCCGGACTGGCCCAAGGGCTACTGCATGAACTATCTCCTGTTTAATTTGTTCAAAGGCTTGTCGTTGCTCAGGGCCCCATTTGAAGTTGTTCTTCTTCCTGATCACTTGATAGAGAGGGCTTACGATCAGGCTGTAATCTGGAATATGCATTCTCCAAAAGCCCGCAACGCCTAAGAAAGCTTGTGTTTCCTTTTTGCTAGTTGGTGGGGACATGGTTGTTATTTTGTTGATCACATCCATTGGGATCTGACGACATCCATCTTGCCATTTTATTCCTGAAAACTGGATCTCCTGTGCAGGTCCCTTGACCTTACTTTGTTTTATGGCAAAGCCGGCCTTCAGAAGGATTTGAATTATTCTCTCCCCTTTCTCGAAAACTTCTTCTGCTGTGCTGCCCCACACAATGATGTCATCAATGTATTGCAGGTGTTCTGGAGCCTCACCCTGTTCCAGTGCGGTGTGGATCAGTCTGTGGCAAATGGTAGGGCTGTTTCCACCCCTGGGGCAGTCGGTTCCAGGTGTACTGGACGCCCCTCCAAGTGAAAGCAAACTGTGGCCTGCACTCTGCCGCCAAAGGGATGGAGAAGAACGCATTAGCGATATCAGTTGTGGCGTACCACCTTGTTGTGGCTGCGTTTGATTCCAGTTCGTATTGAAGTTCTAGCATGTCCGGCACGGCAGCACTGAGTGGCGGCGTGACTTCGTTCAGGCCACGGTAGTCTACTGTTAGTCTCCACTCTCCATTGGACTTTTGCACCCGCCGTATGGGACTGTTAAAGGGTGATCAGTCTTGCTGATCACTCCTTGGCTCTCCAGTCGACGAATCAGCTCATGGATGGGGATGAGCGAATCTCGGTTGGTGCGATATTGTCGCCCGTGTACTGTTGTGGTAGTGATTGGTACCTGCTGTTCTTCAACCTTCAGCAACCCCACAACAGAAGGGTCCTCTGAGAGACCGGGCAAGGTGGACAGCTGTTTAATTTCCTCTGTCTCCAGAGCAGCTATACCAAAAGCCCACCAGCACCCTTTTGGGTCCTTGAAATACCCTCTCCTGAGGTAGTCTATGCCAAGGATGCACGGAGCCTCTGGGTCAGTCACAATGGGGTGCTTCTGCCATTCATTCCCGGTCAGGCTCACTTCGGCCTCCAATACAGTTAACTCTTGGGATCCCCCTGTCACTCCAGAAATACAAATGGGTTTTTCCCCTTTATAGCCTGATGGCATCAGGGTGCACTGTGCACCAGTGTCTACGAGAGCCTTATACTCCTGTGGCTCTGATGTGCCAGGCCATCGAATCCACACAGTCCAGTAAACCCGGTTGTCCCTTTCCTCCACGTGGCTGGAGGCAGGGCCCCTCTAGTCCTGGTCATAATATCTGTTTCTCACTTCTTGCAAACATGAGTCAAGAATTCCTTCATTACAATCCAAAGTAAGATCAGCCCTTCTACTCTGTCTGGGGAACTGTTCACTGGAAACTGGACTGTCGTGAGACAGGTTTTTCCTGAAAACTGGAGCAACATTTTTCCTGGGAGAACCCGCTTGTGTGATTGTTTTCCCTTGCAACTCACGTACATGTGCCTCTAGGATGAAGGTAGGTTTTCCATCCCACTGCCTCATGTCCTCTCCGTGGTCACGCAGGTAAAACCACAGGGTGCCCCGTGGTGTGTACTTTCTATATCCTCTCTCTTGAGCAGAACGCTGACCCTTTATGGCTGAGATACTGGTCCATACAGGTGGGGAATAGGACCTATCGTCTTTGAGTTGCTGGACCTCCCGGGACAGTTTCTCCACAGCTGAGGCAAAGGAGGAGGAGACAGTTTCTTTGTATTCCCGGAGATAGCTAACCGTCTCATATACCCTTGGTGCTTCTTCCTCTGCCCAGCACAGTACTGCCAATGAACTGGCATATGACGCTAGTGCGCTCCGTACTAATTTCCGCCACATGGGTCACGTGCACTGGACTTCACCTGGATCTTTGGGTGTTTGGTCATCGTCCAGGTCACTATAAACCACCTCCAGCACACCTAGTTCTCTCAGGTACTGGATACCTCTCTCCATAGTGGTCCATTTGCTTGGGCGATATATAACATCTTCCTTGAAGGGATACCTTTCCTTCACGCCTGACAGCAGTCACCTCCAGATTGCTTTGTCAATGCCTCCTTCCCTAGCAAGGGATCCCAGCTGTTTGGCTTCCTTCCCCTCTAATTCCAGGCTACTGGCCCCATTATCCCAGCATCGGAGTAGCCAGGTAACAATGTGCTCGCAAGGACGACGGCTGAAATCTTTCCGCATATCTCGCAGCTCACTCAGGGATAGGGATCAGGTGGTTTCCGTCTCGTTTATGAGTTCTTCCTCTTCCTCCTCCTCTCCTCGTGATGGCCCTGCTCTTTGATCATCCCTTTCTAAACGACCTGACCTCTACTTCTAAGATTTCCTTTTCTGTACAGGGGCAACGGATACCAGCAAGGGTTGGTCCTCTGGTTCAGCTGTAGTGCCTGTTGCTGGGGTTTGGGTAGCTGCAGTGCTTGTCATGGGGGTTGGAGTAACTGTAGTGACTGTTGCGGGAGTTTGAGTGGCTGCAGTGCCTGTCGCAGGGGTTGGAGAAGCTACGGTGACTATTGCTGGGGTTTGAGTAGCCACAGGGTTTGTCGTGGGGGTTGAAGTAGCCACATTGCCTGTCGTGGGGTTTTGAGTAGCCACCGTGTCTGTAGCCGCCCCTGAGACTCGTTGCTCCGCCCGCCCGATGAGGCACTGCCGTTTGCCCTCCCTCTTTTCTTGTTCCTGGGGGTTGATCTCTGGACAGTATTCCTGAATAGTTGTTTAACCCTAAACAAGGCCTGAACCACATTCAGGAGACATAGCAATATGAACATGCTTGTTTGAACATCCCAAGGATATTCAAAATTCTCAGGGAATAGTGTAGATATCTTTGTGAAGAGGATAGAAGAAAAAGGAGTTTCTGACGATATGGAAGGGAAGATGAACAAGTGGGAGAAAGTGTCCCATCCTGTCTCCCCCTTAAATTCATCCTCCGAGGAGGAAAAAGTGCAATTACCAATAATTTCTAAGAGGTGGTTCCCGAGGTACAGAAATGACGGCAGTGCCGAGTACAGATACCAGATTAGACTTACGACCAATGATTTTATCACCTCATAAAACAGCAGCAAAATGATAATCTTGGCCCAGTTTCGAATAATGATAAACAGCACAAAAGGGAACATATACTGCAAGCAAGGTATTACATGACCCAACATTGAGAGCCAGCCCCACAACTTTGACAGCCAATACATCAACATTGTGACCAATCAATATAATGAATGCTTATAACAATTTTGCCTTAACACACTTTGGTCAGATCTATCGTTATCTCAACCCTTCGAGCCCCACGTTGGGCGCCAAAAAATGACTGTCGTGGTTTAATCTGGCAGGCAGCCAAATACCACGCAGCTGCTTGCTCACTCCCCCCGCCCCCCAGTGGGATGGGGAGAGAATCGGAAGGGTAAGAGTGAGAAAAACTCGTGGGTTGAGATAAAGACAGTTTAATAGAACAGAAAAGGGAAAAAAAAAATAATAATAATGATAGAATATACAAAATGAGTGATGCACAATGCAATTGCTCACCACCCACGCTGACCGATAACCAAGTAGCGATCGGTACTTCCTGGATCCCGCCTACTGTTCATATACTGAGCATGACGTCACATGGTATGGAATACCCCATCAGCCAGCTGGGCTGGCTGTCCTGATTATGTTCCCTCCCATCTTGTGTACCTAGCTCAGTCAGTAGGCACGGGAGCTGTCCTTGGACTAGGAGGGTACTTAGCAACGACTGAAAACATCAGTGTGTTATCAACATTCTCCTCATACTAAATCGAAAACACAGCACTAGGAAGAAATTTAACCCTATCCCAGCCGAAACTAGGACAATGGCTACCTCTTTAACGTCTCCTAAACTAATGATCTCATCCTGTAAGCTAACAGCTTTGGAAATATTGTAGATTTGTGCTAGTGTTAAATGAAATTATATTTAGAAATCTAATTCCTCAACTGGAATTGGAATTTAGTTTCTTTTCTGGAAACCTAGCAGCTCTTCTGATGAGATATGCAAGCCAACATGTTGACATAAAGTGACTGCACATACAGGCAACTCACAAGAGGGGTGAGAGAAAGCTGACACATAAAGGTCTGCTTAGAAGTTACCTTTGTCACACTTGATGGCAACACTTTTGTGACTCAAAATGTAGAAGATCAGCCTGTATTTTCTGGCTGGCAAATCTATTGTACCTGTGTTATAAAGAACCTGTCTTTATGAGAGAAGGGGAGTGAGGCATAACCCTCCCTCTATCAATGTCTCTGAGACAATGGCTGGTTAGTAGCCTGATGGAGGCACAAATCTGCCACTCCGATGGAATCTTTTCTTTAATAAGTATTAGCTTGCCTGTTACTGTGTTAATATACACTTAGCTCTGTTATTAATGAGTTCAACTCCATTGATTATGCTTCATTATGGAAATTTCTGTAATATGGGAATGTCTCTGGCTCTACTGGGCTGGGTTTATTAATACATAATGTAGTGAAGGGGAGCCCTGTCGCCTTTAAGACAGACCTATCCAGGATCTTGCTCAAGATCGCTGCATCAAGACAGGCTTCCGTGGTGATGCGCCTGCTCACACTAGAATTGAAATGGATGCTCTGTATTCACTCGGTGTGAAAAAGAATACAATAATTACAACAGCTCTAACTCTGCTTTGTACTGGTTTGTTAAATCACATTTGTTAAATGTGATAAATTGATACAAAAATCCTTTTTAGACATGAATACACAGTAAAAGAAAACCAATTAATTAGAACTTGGATTAACTGAACATCAGTGTTTAGTGCAGAAGTGGTCCCTGCTGCTATATAGAAAGCCTTAGCCCTCAAGAGGCTGTGACTAAAGGACACCAGACTGAATCACTTAAGTAGTCATGCTGTCAGTAGACATTAATGAAGGTTGCTTTTGCATACTAATGATAGGGACCCTGGTCTGTATCATGTGAATCTTTGTTATCCTCTATCTAAGAAAGCAAACCAGCTGCAAAAACATTAATAGTGGAAAGGGATGAGCAGTAACTGCTGTTCAACTGTGTGTGAATTATCTGGTTTGTCAGACCTACCAAGATGCCCTTGGCGCCCAGGCACTGGTTCAGTCAGCTGAAATACAGTGTAACTGCTTTGAAACTCAAGAGAAAAGAGGATTAGTTTGTATAGCAATCTTGTTCTCTTTGGTGTGATTCATAGCTGCATTTGAAAATGTGTTCAAAATATATAAATATTGGGTTACCTCCCCAGAGTCCAGTATTGACTGTAGTGGATCCCTGTGCGGTGTATGGGTATTCCTGTCACCTACCTTCAGTGTTCAGTTTATGTGCAGTGAAGAAGACTGAAGTTAGAAGCCCAAAACTTTAAGTCTTCCCCCAGAACCTCAACCATGTGTGCAAATATGTGCATGAGGGGCAAATGCAATTGCCTAAGCTAATGAGAATATTGTCTGCAAAGTAAATATACCAGAAAGTGTGCAGTCTAAATCTGCATCTGAAGTATCTTGGCATGAGAGGGAATCATGTGAGGTTTGGAACTCTTCGGTTGAAAGCTGAATTTATAATTTGATTGCAGAAGTGAAACCTTTCTGCAATAAAACTTAAGAGGCACCACGAAAATGCTACTCTGTTGTTACTGCTGAGTAGAATGTGCAACTCCTTATCTCTTTTTTCCAACCTGACTGTTGCTTTGCCTTTGCTGCTATTAGCTGTATTCCTGCCCTGCAGATTTTCCATTTCTTTTATGAATATGCTCTACTGATACAAACACATTTAGATCTACACTGCTGAGTCTATGCTCAGAAGGTTTTACTAGTGTAACTACATAGCATGATTAAAGCAATATGACTTTTGTGTCCTTATTCTTTCCCTGAGGCTGTTTTACCTCAGATACATTATCATTCAGTCTCACTAGAATTCTCGTACTTTTCCTCCTTTTTAATTTTTTTTTTTTTAATTTTCCCTTTTAAGATGATGTACATTTCCCATTTCTGCCTTGCATTTTTTTCCCTGTCATTTTATTTCTTACACTTCTATTTTTGCTGGACTTCATCTAGCTCCTTGCCATTCTTCTTCCATCAGTTGCTTCACTTCTGTCTTTCTATTCTCTTTCTGCCAGTTATTCCCCTTCTTCTCTTCTCCCATATATTTATAGGCTTCTTGAGAGTGGAAATTGGCTCATTTTGTTATTTGCTTATTACTTGTCTTATTTTTTTTTAACGTTTCAGGTACCTACTCAAGGTTAATTTTGTAAAAATGTATGCATATTTGATGACTCTGTTTCCTTTTGGAGGAGGGAAGGGAAAAGGTGCTACTACTTTTACAAGTCATCTATCACCCTGCCATTTTTTCTATTTCTCTCCTAACTTTGAGGCAAAAGAAGATTTTGGCCACTTGTCTGGTATAGGCTGTTCAACTCTACCTTGTATGCACAGTCCAGGCACAGCACACATTTCTGTCCAAGAAATCCCAGATAGAAAAATGAGGATGCTACATCTCACAAACCAGTTTTCCACATTTTGACTGTTGAGTGGTGGCAGGTATGTTTATAACATCATTAATCACAATCCTCTCATTGTCTATAAAAGTGGATTTCTCACACCATTATTTTCATATGATTGCCACCTTCCTCCAAAGAGAGGCTTAAAAAATAGAAAATCTATTTGTGGCAGGACATATATGGCGTAAACAACACATGCAGCAGTACCCTATAAGCTGGAAATGGCACTTAAAATAAGAAAATGTTCGTGTCTCACAATAGTACAAAATCAAAGAAGTGCCAGCAAAAAACAATCTTGAGAATATATAAACAATGCAACTGCAGTCCCAGCAGAGGTCTGTGACATCTATAAATTATAAATGCACTAATTAGGATATAATTAATATCAGCTTGTTTTGAACCCAAATATAGGTGCTCTAAAACTGTGTGATCTACAACAGCATATAAGTATTTTGTGACAATGTGATGGCAAGACACAAAGTTTAAGCATTTTACAAAGGTGTGTGAGCAATTTGACCACTAAGGGGCAAAGAAAAACTTATGTAGTTACAGATAGGAGGCACAGGAAAACATGTAAGCAAATCCTTGTAACGAAATTGTGAGCAAAATAGCATTAGCAGGAGCTATTAATGAATAAACTTGGCAGTGGTTTGTTTTAAAGTTTAACTCTGGTCTGGTTTGTCAGTCTCCTAAACATTCCCATCACAGCGACCTAATGAATTGTATATGGATGCATATTTAGTTGCAATGCAATGTAGCATATTGTGAGACGGATCTAAATGGCTTCTCTGCCCCCAAGCTGAGGCCAAAGCAAGCACCACGGAGGTACAGTGTGGAAGTTGCACTGGCCCTGCCAGCTGAGAGAGATGAGATTTGCTCTCCCTTGGCAGAGCTGCTGTCCTCAGGGATATGAGAAATACCTCTGTGACCTTCAGCATCTTCTTGCTCTTCTAAGGTTGGTTCTTCTCAGAAACCAAATGTCTTCAACAACATCTTGCAAAGGTACAGGAAGGAGAAAATATTCATTGTTTGCCTTCCTTGCCCGGGAGGTCTTGGCAAGGAAGAAGAGATTTTTTTCTGTTTCATTTGCTGTAACTCCTGAATTTCATGTGAACGGATGCTAAAGGCCCTGGCCCCCACCTCCATGACTATCTCCTTTCCGTAGTTGCCGGTGTGGGCAATTTTGAGTATAGCAAGGAATCCAGGAGTTTATTACTGTTTGGCATTCAGCTGATCACGGGCCTTATAATCTTTCCAGCCAGGAACAGCAAACGTTGAGAGGCAACAGGGAAGAGGTGGCCCCTGGGGATGTCAGCAGCCGTGGGGAGGCGGTGGTCACTGCACTCGGTCTGCAGTTCAGACCCCGGGAAAGGCAGCCTGGGAGTGGGGTGGGAAGGAGCCCTATGATGGCCAAGAGGCTCATCAGAAGTAACCAGCTGGGACCTGTGCAAGGATTCAGGGGTAGGCAAAAAGGCTTCATCTCAGGTGGAGGAAAAGGAGGGAAGCAGAGGGGAGAAAAAAGGTGAGTGTGGGAATTTGCCCTGAGTGACTAGCATGTCTGTGAGGAAGGGACAGGATGTTTCCCAGGGCAGGAGGGGCAAAGGTAGGAAAGGTTGGGCCCTGTTCGGTAAAGGTTAACCACAGTCCCAAAGGCCTGTGCTGCGGCAAGGGTTTTGTAAGCCAGCAAAAATAAGAATGTGAAGCACAGATAACCTCACTTTGGTGGTTCTTGCATTCCCTTTGGAAACATTTATGTGTAGCTCTTGACGTCAGAGTATAAACCTTTTAAAAGTTTCCAATAATTCAGTCCAAAGAGGCATTCATGGATTCATAGTATTAAATTAAAAGTGTAGGGTGCGTTTCAGCAATATGGTATTTGTGTACAACTATTCAGCAGTTATGATGAAAATTAATTCCAGGATTAGATTAATCTACATATTCATCTTCTTCAGTTCTGTTCAAAATAGAAAACAAGAACACTTGAGAAGTAAAGTTAGATTAACCAGCAATGTATGAATATTCTGGGTTTGATTAACGGTGAGTACCATTTTTCTACTGGAACAAAATCACCTCAGCACTGTTCCTCATATCTTGTAATTTATAGCAATGGTTGGCTTTCATGTGTCTCACTTGCTGCAGCTTGGGTTTTAAATTTGTACCTTATTCTCTCTTGACAGTATTTGTCTTTCTTTTTTGCCTCATTGGTTCCAGATAATTATTTATACCAATTTTACTTTCAGATTTTTGTAACCTTGACAGCTTTGCCTACAGGGATGTTTTTCTGTTTTACCATATGGTTTCATAACCACCTGTCCTTCTGAGATCAGATTCTTTAATAATTCTCCTATATTGACAGTAAGAGGTAACTTGTGACACTAGCCTGCATTTCTGGGTGCTGCCAATCTTCAGTCCCTTACACTTCAGAAGTGGAAGAATTTTTACTGTCATGCCGCTGATGCTCTGTGGTGGAGCCCAGACTTGTTTAGGCACTGTGACACTGAAGTTTTAGCACCACAGTTTTGGTTTAAATTCTCTGTCGGGGAAGAAAGAAAGACTTTGGCTGCTTACTTAAGTGCTGCCGTTTCCATTTAAATGCCACCATCGCTACTACAAGAGCTATAGCTCTGATCACGTCTGATGTTTGATGATCCTAGATGGCATTCAAGTCCCTATTCATCTCAGCCTACACTGCAATGAAGGTTTAGATTAGGAGATAGATGTCCGTCTCTGCACAATGGGCACTTATAAGAAATTATAAGCATGTCAAAATAAGCTCCTCGGGAATTTTCTAGCCAAGCTGGGAAGTGCCTAAGGAGTTGTGGGACGTCCAGACCTACGAAGAATACAGCACTAAGGACAGAGATAACATTTTCAACATGTTAATCCTACCCCAACCGCAGACATTTAAAGCATTTAAGTAGGAAAAAAAGAAAATCATAGTTTTGTTTTGCTTTGTCTTCCAAGAAAGTGGCATGGTGTCTTTTTTTTTTTTTTTGTCAGGGGGATTTACCCAAGTGGACTGACTGCTTCGTGCAGTTTCATAAAACATGACTGAAACATCATTTTAAGCCCACTGTTTTGTAGCATAGTTTTGTAGAAGTGACGTAAAGGATAAAGAACAAACTGATGAGTACAGATAGATATTTTCTATGGGATAAATGATTCAGAGGAAATGTGACAATTTAATTCTCTAAGATATTCCAAAGGACCCTTTTCTTCTCTCTTTTTTCTTGTTCTTTACTTTGGGTTTTTTTCTTTGAGAGAAGGCAATGCTATTCTTTTTTTTTAGGGAATTGAGTTTGGCAGACTGTGATTGCAGATGCTGGCAGAGAAAGGATGCATGGACGATATTGGAGCCAGAAGCAGTCACCAACCGAAATTACAATTTCCACACGTCCCAGTTCCTGTACAAGGGCAGAGAGGTCACGCAGGTGGGAGATTGCTGCTTGGTCTTTCATCCACCACTGTGCTGAGACAGTCAGTGGGGGAATACTTTAGACGTTGCTTTCTTAAAGGTGGAAGTTTTTCCACCAGATTTTAAAATGCATAGGTCTCTTTTCTTTTCATTTTTGTGTTTTTCCAAAGATTTCTCTTGCAAATAGACATTGCTACAGAAATTCATAGGACTGACAGTCTGGGGATCTTGCACTCCTGTCCTCTGTATATAGTGGGTTCCCTCGGACAGTTGCTGCCTCCCTTGGAGATGACAAACTTCCCTAATGCACTACCTTACCTTCCTGTTAGAGCCATGTGTGTGCCTCAGGGGATGCTTAATGCCCTCTGGGAGCTCAGATGAGAGAAGAGACATTTCAAGATCAGAATATATCAGTGGTTGGGCAACAGCTGGTATTTTGACACTTTGCTGGGAAGTTGAAATCTTCTCTAGAAATCTTGTCCAAAAAGTGTGTGCACATACATATATATTTATATATATGTGCATGCGCATATATATCTCTAAAAAAGTATGTACATATATATGTATATATGTGTATATCTGCATATAGAATAGTTTTTATAACCTTTTCCATGAAGGAATCCTCTCTGCCTCCATATTTTCTAGTGATATGCACTGGCTGCTGTTAGCATGAAATTCAGCTGCAGTTTGCATGACTTACAGACAGCTGCCTGGTATGTCTCTGTCGTGATGTCAATGCACTTGGATATGTATGTAGAGCGACTGGAATACACAGTAAATTAGTATTGCTATTATTTTTATTACTTGTGTGCTTACATTCTTGCATTCTTTAAAAAAAAAGGCCTGCAGCGTATGTTTCACAACCCCATTAGCACACAGACATATTCTGTTTCAAATTGACTTTTAAAACAGATGTCGTATCAAATCCATTTTAAAAATAGTTTGTACCTACCCCAGGGAGATCTGGAATCCTTTAAAGCCTACAGCAATTTACATTTGGAAAAAAATGTTCAAGTCAAGCTTTATCAGTTCATGCTGTGCACAGTTTGGTGTGTTCAGAGTGGATTGTAAAAAAATAAGAGCTTTGCAACTTGTAGCAGTGTGAACATAGGGCTGATACAGTGTTTAGGGTAAAAGAACATCTTTCTCTTAAATAAAAGGAACAAAATTAGTGTTTTGAACCTTGCATCTTCTCTACTTGATTAGAGGTGTTAATTATTTCAGCATAATCACTGTCTATGTTCACAAAGTGTGGTCCCCTCAGGACACTATGCTACCTCTTATCAGCCGCCTTTGAATGGCACCACTCTGCTCAGCTGGAGTTGTGCTTTGCAAAGCATGTCAAATGGGGTCAATAGATCTTTTCAGCTCCTGCTTTACAGCCATATATCTGCCTGAGTGCTCTCTAGTTATTCATATGCTTTGTGTAACTGGGCATTAAAGGGGAAAAGTCATTTTCCTTCTGCATGTTTTAGTCATACACTGTTCCAACCTTATTTTCAGCTAAGTTTTAGAGAATAATTTTGGGATAAGAGCAAGAAAGTTTATGGGGTCATCTGCAAACCCACTTATAAAGCTTTCCACTGTCTTTCTGAAGTAATCCCAGATGTGTGCTAAAGGCTCAAGCAAGGGCTTTGGGCATCATAAGTCCAGAGGAAAAGGACCTGGGGGTGCTGATTGACAGCCAGCTGAACATGAGCCGGCAGTGTGCCCAGGTGGCCAAGAAGGCCAGTGGCATCCTGGCCTGTATCAGAACTAGTGCGGCCAGCAGGAGCAGGGAGGTGATCGTGTCCCTGTACTCGGCACTGGTGAGGCTGCACCTCAAATACTGTGTTCAGTTTTGGGACCCTCACTACAAGGACATTGAGGTGCTGGAGCGTGTCCAGAGAAGGGCAACGAAGTTGGTGAAGGGCCTGGAGCACAAGTCTTATGAGGAGCAGCTTGAGGGAACTGGGGTTGTTTAGCCTGGAGAAGAGGAGGCTGAGGGGAGACCTCATCGCGCTCTACAACTACCTGAAAGGAGATTGTAGCGAGGTGGGTGTTGGTCTCTTCTGCCAAGTAACTAGCGATAGGACGAGAGGAAATGGCCTCAAGTTGTGCCAAGGGAGGTTTAGATTGGACATTAGGAAAAATTTCTTTACTGAAAGAGTGGTCAGGCCTTGGACCAGGCTGCCCAGGGAAGTGGTTGAGTCACCATCCCTGGAAGTATTTAAAAGACGTGTAGATGAGGCGCTTAGGGACATGGTGTAGTGGGCATGGTGGTGTTGGGTTGACAGTTGGACTCGATGATCTTAGAGGTCTTTTCCAACCTTAATGATTCTATGATTCTATGATTCTAAGTCCCTGAGCTTCTTGTGGGTGCAGCTACCTGTTGGCAACGGGGAGCATGTGTATTTCCTGAGGGGAGATTCTTTGGCCTTTGAGTCAACAATGTGGTTCCTAAGTCTGGTAGAGGGAACAAAAAGAACAGAGGTGACGGGGAGCCCAGACTTTTGAATCTGAATGGTATCTTGAAGTGCTGCTTGCTTTCTGATTACTTCTATCTCTTCTTCAAGTCTTCAAGACTTTGCTTTCACTTTTTATTGCACCAAGCCATTGTTGACATTACCACTCTTCAGTGTTCTCCTTGTTTTCTATATTTCTTCATGCCATGTAATTGCTTTTGTACCTTTTTCTCATCTGTTTTTCTTTTCTGCAGAACATGAGCTGTCCTGGGAGAATTCTTTATGTTAGCAGCTGAGTTGCGTCCTAGAGTAGATCTTATAGATTTATTCTATACCTGAATATTACTTTTCACATTTTCATCTCATCATCAAAGTACAATCTCTTCTTCTTTTGCAACACCTCTTTTGAACTAAGTTTTCATAGGTTGGAGCCATTGTCCTTTGTGTCTTCCTGTATCCCTCACAAGAGAAAAAGAAAGTCAAATGTATTTCTCCTTATTCTGTTGTCCTGAATTCTTGTACTGCCAGGTCATAATTTTAAAAGGCAAAACTAATTGAAAAAGAAAAATCTTAAATAGCAAATTGTAAATCAAGAGACAAGCACATCATTTGACTGCAGTGCAAGATATGAGCATTTCCATCGAGCTGAAACATGATTCACAATCGTCCACACACTGACAGAGACGTTCTCTGGTGCACTCTTGCTGCAGGTCCTATAATTCATACCCTTTAACAGCTTCAGGAGCAAGCTGGAGCTTTTTAAATAATAGTTTGCAGGAATGATAATTGCAGACCTGTCATACAGTGGGGAACGCTATAGAGGCATTTATTGCACAAGGGAGGCCTACGATTTTCAGGAAAAAATCATGATTGCCTCTAAGGGCAGTTGAATTACAAGTAACTGTTCCATGACATGTCAAGAGAGCAGCTGGAGATCAAGCACAATCTGTAGCTGAGGTAATTTAAAGGTGGACTGGAAAGCAGAAAATTGTCTTTTTGCCTTTTCTTTTCCATGGTATGTAAGATCTTTCAAAGACCAGCGGATTTCTTCTTCACCTCCCGCCCTCCGCCCCTTTTTTTTTAACATTCCACACTTTAGGTCATTATTGCTCAGTGCTGAAAGATTAGATATTCAGGTACCTGAAACAGTAATGCTATCCAAAGGCATAGTTAGCAGTCAGATCCCCTTACTCCACTCCCATTAACTGGAAAAATCTTTTATTCACATGTGGGAAATCAATATTTGGGCCTTTCAAAGGCCTTACCAAAAATCTTAAAGGAAACTGAAACAATTTAGGAAAGCAAGGAACACGAGGCAGTTAAAAACAGAAGTCATGTGAGCACAGTAAAGATTACCTTTAGCATGGACATGAGCAGTGTTTTGCAAGTAATATAGTATGATCACCTCTGGTACAAAGAAGAAACAGCTGTAAGGAAAAGTCTCTCTGTAGCAGAAGAAACATAGCCTCCCTCCCTTTTTTTACTGCTTTAGGGAAACAGGAGGACAGATGGGAAAAGGAATAGCTTTTTAAATTTTCTAACTCTGGTGGAAGAAATTACAGCTGATGGGGCGTTTGGAGGAACGGATGCCCACCCGGCTGCTGCTGACTGGTCTGCCGGGGAACCTGCTTCCTTCCTTCCCTGGCTACAAAGTCACTCTCCAAGAGGCCCATTTGTCTGTGTTTTGGATTTTCTTTCTCTGTCTCTGCCTGTTCCTCTCTCCCTGTCCACCGCCCCTGACTTTCTGAAGCATAGCAAACTCTTTTTTTTCCTTCTCGCATAAATTTTGCTACTTGTTTTACTCACTCTGTGTGGCAATGCTCTCATATCAGAGAACATCTGAGATTGCCTTTCCGTTTCTCTGTCTCCAAGTCTCCCACTGACTTTTATCCCCCCTTCCTTCCTCCCATCCCCGTCTGACTCCAGGCTGTCCTTTCACCTAAAAAAGAGAAGCAAGACACTGTTGAAGACCTGAAGCCTGGGATGTCTCTGACTTGTCTGTCATGCCTGTCAGTTAAACTTCAATCATTTCTTTGTTAGAGCATCTTTTGACAGAGGATTTTTACTTAGCAGAATCATGAAAACAGCAGTTATCCCAAATTATCACTGCATTGTGTTTATGTGCTCCATGTCCTCCCAGTGATGCAGTCTAGACTATTCCTTAATTTTACGTTCTTCAAAGAAAAGAAAAAAAAAAAAAAGAAAAAAAAAAAAAAAGGATGCTGCAAACCCAGAGGCCAGGTAAAAATTTCCATTTTTCAGACAGTGTTGGCTGTGTTTCTGTCTTTCAAGCCTGCACAAGTTCTGCTGACAGAGTAGTGATTGAGTGGGGTGCAAAGAAGATGAAGAATTCCAAGGTGTTAAAACAAAATAGTTTAAATCCTGCCTGACTGAAAAGAAGGCGAAGAACAAGAAAGAAAAATATTTTTTGAAAAATCTTTGTTTCCAGCAAGTAAGTTAACTTTTCTGGCTCTCACTGTTTCACCAAGTGTGTCATGCCTTTCCATGTAAATCACTTCGGAAAGTGTATGTGCTCATCCAGGTTCAGCAATTTCAGTGGCTCCATCATGCTGATACCAGTGACTTCAGCTGATATCAGCTGATTTAATGTTGCACAGCATTTAAGGACAAGCTGCATCTGACTGGGAATATATGGCAGTTTTCATACAGTCTGGATTCCCTAACTGAAAAAATGCTTGAGACAGGAACTAACACTCAAAATCTGAAGAAGTTGATCTTCATCAAAAGAATACAATTAGCATCCTAAATTTCCAATAACCTCCGGAAGAAAGAAGCCTGATCCTATTGTAAATGCTAAGTAACTGATGATATCTTGCTGAACAGGGTTTCAATACAAGACCATTACAAGAAATAAACCCAAAATAACTAGAAAGATTAGTTGCAAATTTATTCAGCTGCTTTTATTTCTGAGCAGATTATGATCCTGATATTTCAAAGTTGCTGAAAAAGAATTGAGACAAACTCATGCTGGAAATCACAGCATTTGAAATGACAAGTGGTACTTCTCTGTCTTCTGGGAGATGGCATGCACTATCGCAGATGAAACAACAGATTCTGTCACACTAGCAGGTGGTTAAAAGCAGAGCCAAACTCAGTGAAAATTTGGAAAGTGTTACAAAATCACTGAATCTGTTGAAGAATTATTCAAATGATGAGGTGTACATTAAGATCTGAAGTACACATTCTGATACTCCCCCAAGTCACCAGTGTGTTATCGCTGTGAGCCTAAAATTTTGAAACTGGTATTTTTCCAGCTCTTTTTCAGCTCCGTGGACAAACAGGACTCCTCCTATCCCACATTTCAAGGATGGGCATTCTGCAACTGCAGTGAGTTTTGTCAGCTTGCTGGCTCAGTAACTCAACAAAAAGGAACAGCAGACAGAATCTAAGTGAGAACTTTACTCAGATTTATATAAAGTTTGGACGGAATGTTTAAAACAGGAATAAATGTATGATGGACTTGCCTTTTGTGTGCTTCTCCCGATTCAAGCTTCTTTAAGTTGCACACAGAGATTTGTAGTTTCTGTCAACTGTACAGAAATGTAATTTTATTTTCTTTATTAAGAAGATTAATGTAATTACATATTGGGACTGTTGCTTTCCCATCAGTCTTTTCCATACCTTGGCCTGCTGCCTACCATATTACAACATCTTGTATGGTATCTCATAACAAAATGATCCTATGTTAATTAAAATATTTTAAAGGCATTGTCGTGAAACTCCATTATTATTAAATGTCTTCATTTCCATCCAAAACATCAAAAGATGAACAGTGGTTAGGAATGTGTAATAGTGAAATCATACATGTAATCTGGTAGGGTCTGGATTTGGCATGAATAAAAATAATAAAAAAAATATTTTGCACTGTAACAAGTCTAAGGCCTTTGGGAAATTATCTGTGATTAATCCTATGTGTATATTTCCTTTTATTCCTCTTCCTTTTGTCTGTTTGGCTCACAGCAATTTGCAGCTACAGGGGAACCACCTAATCACTGTCTCACTTTCCTCATCTGTAAAATAGGGTGTATACTACCATGCTTAATACATTTTTATACAGATGAATGGGAAGCCCTGTGCAAGTTTTCTTTTTCTTTTGCTAGCTCTTGAATAGAGAATATGGATCTTTTTCTGAGTTTCTCAAGAGAAAATCTAGTAATGGGAGAAACTTTTGCTGTAACACAGACCTCCCTCACCTACCACCAGGAGAAGAAGTTGCTGTCTCTCCCTTTCTTCTATTCCCTTTTCTTTCTGGCAAACAAAGCCTCCCTGGGCACCTGGAGTGCAATTAGCAGATGCTGCTAGGGCAAACCTAGGAAAATCTTTCCTTTGGCCACTTGTTGGCAACACTGTATGGCAGTAGAGGAGTATTCTTTAGGCTTCATGGCTGCAGTGATATGAGCTAACAAAAGGCACAGAAGACTTGCAGGGCTTGAGCTGAAAAAGACTTGAGAAATCGTGTTGGCTACACGGGGAGTTTTGCACTCCTGAGCGCAGCTTGTGAGCAGGGGACTTTTGTGATGCCACCCGGTCACCTGGCAGCAGACATACACGAGGAGGGAATCACAGAATCATAACATCATTTAGGTTGGAAAAGACCCTTAAGGTCATCGAGTCCAACTGTTAACCTAACACTGCCAAGTCCACCACCAAACCATGCCCCTAAGTGCCACGTCTACACGTCTTTTAAATGCCTCCAGGAATGGTGACTCAACCACTTCCCTGGGCAGCCTGGTCCAATACTCGACCACCCTTTCAGTGAAGAAATTTCTCCTAATGTCCAACCTAAACCTCCCTTGGTGCAACTGAGGCCATTTCCTCTCATCCTATCGCTTGTTACTTGGGAGAAGAGACCAACACCCACCTCACTACAACCTCCTTTCAGGTAGTTGTAGAGCACGATGAGGTCTCCCCTCAGCCTCCTCTTCTCCAGACTAAACAACCCCAGTTCCCTCAGCCGCTCCTCATAAGACTTGTTCTCCAGGCCCTTCACCAGCTTCGTTGCCCTTCTCTGGACACTCTCCAGCACCTCAATGTCCTTGTAGTGAGGGTCCCAAAACTGAACACAGTATTCGAGGTGCAAATACTGGAGCAGGAAGAGCTGCACCAAGGCTGCAGGCAGCCCTGGCATATGTCACTGAGGTTCTGGGTCTGTTTTGTATAAAGACTGATTGTGTCCTTCCAGAACCTTGCAATTAATTTCTTTTTAATGGTATCATATTTAATTTTCACATATGAAACTTAAACAATTCATCTGGAACTAGTCAGGCAACAGGTTCCTTGGATAGCTTAAAACACAATTGAAAATTAAGTTTTAGTGTGTGTTTTGAATTAGTCTAATTTTTGTCTGTTTAAAAATGAAGGGAGAATGGCCATGATTTTTGTGCCTGTATGAAGTGGTACATAAATGCTAGGAGAAAAACATAATGCACTGGATCTCACAGTCTGAGAGAGGCAAGGCTGCAGCAGCTCCATGCCCCAGGTCCAACCAGTAGTGAGGCTGAAGATGCATTCCCAATAGGCACATGCACACAGAGTAAATATATACGCCACGATATATACATGCATAAACATGGCCAGCCATGCAGATCACAGACAGACACACAGAACACTCACATGAGCACAGACAGCACCAATGGCCTCATCCTGCCCCCCTCTTGGGCTGAGCAGGATGGAGATCCACTAGTAGGAATATATATACACTTGTAGAATGTAGATCTCTTCAGCATCTAGGCTCAGATACTCAGTCTGCCCAGTTGCTGTCTCCTGGTTGGACATATGAGTCCCCAAGGCCACAGCCACCCTCCAGTTACTAGTACAGACACTTGAGCACACACACACACACAGACGTGAGACTCACCCCTAGAGACCCTGGACCCTGATGTCCCTCTGGCAACTGGCTGGGACTCCTCTCATCCCCACTGTCCAACACACCCCTGATCTTGCTCTGGCTCCCAGGCAATCTACTCGCTGGCTAGTTGGGCTTGATCCTCACTAGCCATCACATGCTTAAGCACACACCCACACTTGCTCCAGTTGCTTAAGCTCAGACCCCCATACACACACAGGGCATGGCCAGACAAGGGTACCAACCAGCCAACTACTTACAGGAGACCAACCTCTTTTATCTCTTACCCCTCTATTTTTCCACACTTGTTCCTCCTCAAATTGCCTAAATTCATCACTTTCTTCACTTTTGGCAACTTCCCTAAACATCCCATAATAAGTCTTCTGCAATCCCAAGATGCCCTTCCTTGCATCCCATCATGTGTCCTACACCCCTAGAGAGCAACCTCCCTCAGTCCAAAAGGTACTTTGGGGTTGATTCCTCTTGATGGGTTTCACATGTGGGCCATGGGGCTAAGGCTCTCCTGGGTCAGCCCTGAGAAGGGTCTGGACAGTGTCCCTTCCTCTGAGTCCTTAAGTTGGGTTTCCACCTGCGTTTGTGCCCTTGTGTTCCTCTGGAGATGGGGCTTTGATGGGCTGATGGTTCCTGTGATGGGCCTGGGAGCAGCTGGAGCAGGGTGTTATGAGTGCTTCCCCACTCCTTTGTGAGTGTGCAGACAAGCTTTTATCAGATAACCTAACAATAAATATATTCCTACTACTGCACCACCTTTAATTTTATAACTCCTGCTCCTCTGCGAATCTGACTTCTTTGAAAGTGTAGACTTTCTTTTCAGGCAATGCCATGAGCCAAAATTTACGACAGACTAGCTAAACAGTTTAAAGGTAAACCTTCTAAAAGTCAGCATTACAATAATGAAGTTTAATAAGTGTTTTCTGGTTCATGATGTAATCTCAATATACCAGGAGAATATTCCTGCAGTTTTCTACAGACTCAGACTGACAGTACAAATCTGATTCTGGAAACGACCTACAAGGCTGAAGGTTTCTGTCTGAACAGGACCCTATCAACTTCAGTGGGCTCTGTGCAAGCTTAAAAAATTCCCTAGAAATTCAGAGGTCATCTGCACAAAGCAAAAGGTCCTCCATGTGCAACTCTTCTTGTGTCCTTGTACGCAAAGTTGCTAACCTTCCTGACATTTGGTCTTTTTCTCAAAGCCCCAGCATCTTGGTTCTCATTTTTTAATTTTTGTTATTGCAGAGAGAAACTTGAAGATGTCAAACCTGGAAATGTGGCAACTCGAATAAGAATAAAAGGAACAAAAATATAGATTATTTTTAAAAAAAATATTGTTATTTTCACACTCAACAATTCCATTGTTTTTCTGTGGTATATACATGAAGTCTGGATAGCTGCAAGAGTGTTGTAGAGAGGCAATATAACAACTTTTTAATGTGAATTATTATTAAATAATTGCAGCAGACTCCAAGGACAAGCAATTCAAAAGCTATGAAAACAACCTTACTTTTGAGGCGCAAAATTAACAACTGGAAGTGAAGAGAGAGTACTGAGGAAGGAAAAATTTTTCATAATTCATTTAAAAACACGTAAGCCTAAGCCCCAAATCCTTTCACACTTCCAGTTTGGCATTCTGTAGCTACGGTCCTCAGTGGAACTGCATAATCAGTATTTATGCCTAACATACAGAAATAACATTTCAAGGCAGAACAGAGAGTAGTAAAATCAGAGCATTTTCAAAGCTCAGTAAATACTAAACAGCTCTTTACACTCAAGCTGTTGTTCGTGTTTCTACAAACCCTTAGGAACATCTTTTTCTTTTACCTAATGGCAAGTGGTGCCTAATTATGACTTGACTTGGAGGCATAGCATGTAGTTTAGATGCTGTTCGCTAATGCCTTTCTTTTTAGCAAATCTGTGTTTTATAGCAAATGCTTGTGTCAAATGCTGTGTCTTTGTTTTATTTGGAAATGAATAACTTACTAAAAATAAAATTGAAAACCATGTGGGTCTGTAAGCATCACACCAGGAAGAACCACCATTCTAGTAAGTTGCCTGTTTTCTAAAAATTTGTCCACAATCTGGAAGTGTGGAAATGCTTGGTGTTATTTAACATTTTTAGTGTGCTATATGTCTATAAGTAATAGATATTAATTTTTACAAACCAAATCACTACAGGGTGAGCAACTCCATCAGAGAGGTTTAATAATAAAATATAAATTAAATATAAAATATAAATTCTTCTTATTTTTTTTATAAAATTTTATTATAAAATATAATCTTCTTTTTAAAGGTACATTTCCCCCTTCCCATTAATGATCTGGGAAGATTAGATGTGTGAAGCTATCACAATACATTTGCTAGATGTAAGAAATCAAGCACTTAACATAGGATATCTACTGAAATTCCTATGTAACAACAGAGGTGACATTTTCCATCTCAATTTGTTGTTTGAAAGGTGGCTCTTACTGTGGTGTTTCTTATTAAAATGTACCAACAAACAGAAGACGAAATAGAAACTGACAATTTTGTCATATCTCTAATAAGAGCAGCAGTAGGCCTTTTGGCTTTTCTGATGTGGAAAAACTTGATCGCAGATTCACTCTTTTCAGTGTATAAAGATTTCATGATGTACTGTGTATAAAAATACAAGTCTAGCTTTTACATTTGACCTCTGAAAGTGGTGGTGCTCTTACTACTTAAAGTATAGTTTCCTTGCATTGCTATTTTTCTTTGGGGACAATAAAAGGCTTCCAGATGCAATGTTGTTGCGGATTTGAGGAGGAAACAGAAACTTTTTGGTGGTATCATTGTGTCTGTCTTCAGAAAATACCGTTTAATTCAGTTCTCAGGAAATTATGTTACCTTGAAAACAACAAAGCCCCAAATTGTTTCTATGACATGCAGAAGAAAAAGAAATGTTGAAGAGAAAGAAATGAGTGAATATCTAGTCTAATTTTTTAAAACTCTGAAAATAAGAGAGTGTGTTTGTAGTTCTCTAAATCTCCCCAGATTTGTGCCAGAAAAGGAAAATGTGGACTGAAGGTGATCTCATTTGGAAATGACATCCCGGAGATCAGAGGCACTGCATTGCTTTCATCTCTGCCTACAATGCACTTCCTTTGAGAAACCACATATGTTCAAATAAAAACATAGGCCAAATTAGTTTTGTGACAGCCGATCCCCTGCAAATGTACATCATCTTCAAATACGCATTGGAGAAGAGAGTTTAAATGTCTGTTTGTATCCTAATCCTCTCAGGATAACATCAGAATTATCCAAACACTGTCACTGCCTCTAGGTTAAGTAACAGCTTCCAAACCTGAATACATCTGTCAGTGGCAGATTGCAGCTAACACCGTGCAATTGGCACTGTGCAGCTGGAGACTGATTAGAAACAGTCAAGTAATTTTGCTGCTTAGTCCTTTCCTTTTGTTTGTTAATTAAGGTATACATTAAATTTAAAAAAAAAATGCATGGAACTTTCCTGATTTGGGTGGAAATAATCTGTAATTAGGATACATATCTTTTTGCAGGTTTTTTTTTTGTGTAGGTGTCTGCTGTAATTTCCACAAGAGTAGAAAAATGTGATCAGACATAACTTTTTTCAATTCCGCAATAGCTCCCTGCAAGATTGCTCTTTAGTTTATAGAAGAAATTTATTACTGGACACATTTTTCAACTTACTGAATTCCCACTGACAGCTAAAAATATTGGATGCCTGCTATTTCAGAAGTCTTCTATTTAGCTGAAGTGTTTGGATAGTTACGTACTATCCTCCTACTTTGAGGCTTCCCTATGTCTAAATAAAGATTTCTGCTACACCTAAATCTGCCCATCAACTAGCAGTTGCTCTTTGGCACACAACTAACATCAGGAGAAATAAATGCATAGTAGATGGGTGTTTCTTTCAGCTGATGAAAGGGGCCTTTATAAACAGAAGCAATAAAGATATCTGATTTTCTCCATTGCCAGTAAAGATGAGGACACTTGTTCATACTTAATGTATACTACACAATAAATTAAATACATGATTTTCCTTATCTGAGAAGCTGCAGGCACCATCCCCACTTATAGAGGAAAAAAGAGGAAAACCGGAAAAGTAGTTTACTTTTGCCACATGTTAGTGCTCTCCTGCTTTGTTCCTTTGCCCTCAAAAGAAGGCAGCAAATAGGGGAAGTGTTTTAAAGGGAGTTTGTCTCCTACTTCAGCATGAAAGCCATGCAAAGGCTGTATGCAGAAGAGATTGTTTTAAAAAACTAGTTTTACTGCCATGTACATGTCTCCAAAAGTCAGAACTGAATTCAGTGTCAGCTGGATGCACCTGTACCTGACTGCACTCAGAGGTGCACCCTGCAGGGGTGACAGTGCCGTGATGGGCAGTGGTGGCAGAAGGGACGGCGCAGGATGGACGGAGGGAGCTGTTCTCAGCTGGTGTGGCTAGCAGTCCGTCCATACCTGCTGCCGTAGGTTTGTGTAGAAAAAAGGAAGCAGAGCCAGTCTTTCAGTCTAGGCCCAGATTAAGGAATCTGGAGTTACTTAGAAAGTAGGAGTGCAGAAGATGATAAACTGGGTTTGTAAGAGCATGAAGGTGTTTGGCTTGCCCTTGGCAACAGCCGTGGGAACTTGAGAGAGAAAACAACACTCTACAAAGCTGAAGCATGGTTTGAAATAGAAAAGGGGATTGAAACTTGCCAAAAACCAGGATACCTGCATCTCTTACGTTGTCTGGAAGCAATGGGCCTGAGCTGCAAACTTCACAAGTAGGGCTGTGCTTAGACATGGGGGTGAGGGGCTGGATGAGGGCTCAGAAGAGCGGTGCCTGCTTGACAGGCCCAGGGCTGCCACTGAGCTGCTTGGCTTGGGTGGTCTGGAGGCAGGTGGGAAGACTGGGAAGGAGACACATGCCATCCTGGCAGGACATCAGCAGGGCCCTTCCAAGCCATCCGGTTGTGTCTTCCAGAACTTTCAGGGCTGACGTTGCTCTGAGGGGCCTTTGCAGAGCCTTTGACCAAACACTGCAACCATTCATCCCATCCACCCCCAACCCATGTAACCCCTCAGGACGCCCCGTCTGGCGTACCCAGCTTTTGTAACATGCAGAGCTGGCACAGGGAGCTGCACCTTGATGCAGACCCCACGTCTAGCAGCATTTCCTGCTGCTCTCAAAACCATCTGCGTCCCTCCCAGTGAGACAGGCAGTGCTTCCCCACTCTCTTGGGCTTCCTTGAGTCCTGTGAGGAGCGGCCAGCTCCTGACCCGACTGTGTCTGGATGTCTCTTGAATGCACAGCAAGTTTTGGCAGGTAAGGAAGCATGCACCCTGTGCACAAGGGGTCTCACCATTCCTCCGAGGGGCACTGAGTAGCTGTCACCTCTTCCGACCCTGTGACACCAAGTGCCCTTTGCCCAAACACGCACCTTCCCTGTCCTCACCGCTGCGACTGCTCCCTCCAGAGTAAGAATGTGCTGTTTCACAGGTAAGATGCAGAGGCTATGTTTGCGCAGTACATACAACAAATGAATAGGAGCAGATCTGCAGACCGACAGCAGATGTTTGTGAAGACCTGAGAGATGTCTTTCAGGGGAGTTTATTCTGGATTAGGTCTTGCTTGCTCTGGTGACCTACATGCCAGTTAGGAGCTGGAGTGCTTTAGGTGTGCTCCTGGCACGCATCTTCTAGTTTACTTTAATCCAAGAATAATCTAGTTTGTGTACTCTGATGACACTCCAGAAATGTGAACCCAAGCAAAACAGGGAAATCTGGGAAGAGACAATGACACCTCATTTCCCTTATTTTTGTGCATGGCATCAAAGTCCTGGTGCTTAAAAGCAAAACATTGAGGATGGGATGCAGATGTGTAAATATAAGTGTCTTATGCTATTTGATGTGTCTTAGGATAGCTGAACTATTTACATAGAGCTGGGAGATAGGTCCCAGGCTGCTCTATGGTAGGGGCCAAGTGTAGTATTCAAGGGGTATTCAGATGACTCTAGGCACCTACACTAAGGCAACTCAGTCTTAGTTTCAGAAATGTAAAAACAAGATACTGATTTTCATTTTTTTCTTATTTGGCCAAAGCTGAATGTTTATCAAACAAACTACGTTCCCCAGTAATCTCCCTGTTTTATCTGATAACAGGTACTTACTCATGTGAAAATGAAGAACAAATTATCAAGATCACTCCTACACCATTGCTGTAGAGGTGAAGAGCAAAAGAGGTATTTCAGTCCACTGTTTCACTCGCAGATACCTCTCTAGGAAATAAACACATGAGCAGAAATTCTTCAAATGTCACAGGTGTGCTGACCTTATGAAGCTCTCTAACTGTCTAAAGAAAATGAGGTGGTAGCACAGGGCAGCAAATTCCTCATATAAGTGGAAAAAAGCGTCTCTGTGGCAACCAGAGTGATCCAGCACCAGCAAAAGTTTTGCAATGTGTACTGCAGTGGGCTTTCCTAAACAGGCACTTGATGTTGGCACAAAATCCCATCTGAGAAGGTAGCTGGATTTTGCTTGTCAGCGTGGATTATGTAGTATATGGGCTTCATATAACAATTTTTCATTTTTTTTTCAGCTCAGCCATTTGCTGTAATGCATACGGCAGCTCAGACATATTGCCACAGCCTCCTTGAAAATATTGCTTTCAACTTCAGTTAAAACTACTTTTTAGTTCAACTACTTTCAACTGTAGTTACGTGAGAAAATGGGGGACAATCCATAGTTTTAATGCTTAAAAATTCAGTTAATGAATGAAATTACCCTTACAATAGGGAGCATTCTGGTTTCCACACAACAGGCAGGTTGTTTACAGGGTTTTTTTGCAGGGCTCTGCCCAGGCCCCACTGCTGAAGTGCCCACTGGCAACGTGCTCAGGTGCCACACACCCAGGAGCACTGCTGCTGTCTTTACATGGGCTATCTGAGCAGCAACACCCATGCACACTGCTTTTATCATCTCCCCAAACAGGAGAATGAGTTTAGCAATGATATATGTCCAGAGCAGACATTAGTATTCAGACGGTAGATATGTGAGTCACTGAATGCAAAGCTTTGCTTAATACTAGCCAAGACTCATGTGAACATCGTTCAATTGTATTTTAAGAGAACAACCTCACATGTTTTATACAAGTGTGAAGAAATCTCACCTATTAGAAAGGTTGAGATGGTTTACATATAGTCAAGGAGGCCCCAGACATACCTGTCAACGGCCCTCTGTAAACTACAGTTGCTATTAACACTTAAAGAATTCTTCATACTACCAAAGTCCTTGGCCTAGCAGTATCTCTTGGATTATGTGTATCTTTTGGATTATATTTTTCTTCCACCATACTAGGGAGAACTGATGTGTCAGTTTATGATGGAATCATATTACAATCTAAACTGAAAAATGATTTAAGTGGCCTCTCCTTATCTGCTTTAAAACTCATCCCAGGGTGTCCAGTCAGTTGTTGTTATTGCTATTATTTGGATGTCAATAAATAAAAACAAAATGTCCTTGTGTTCAGTGCAGCTCACAGTTGGGATGGTCTTTGTTTCAGAAAATGGAACAATGCATGCTCACAGGAGGTGGGAAACAAAGGATTACTCTTGCTGTGTTACAGATAAAAGAACTGGCAAACAGACAGACTGGGTGGCTTGCTGGAGCTCACACAAAGTCTGTAAGGAGAGCTGGACTCTTCCGACACAATTCTGGTGTCCTATCCACAAGTTCATGCATCTCCAAAGAGAAAATTCAGAGCAATTTGCAACCCAGGAATCCAATTTCCATATCTGACTCGTTCATTTCTCTGTTAATGATCCTCTGCTCCCCAAGCGCCTGGCATCATCTTGCATAGTAAGAGAGCTAAAGATAGGATTGACCTCTAATGTTCCTGCTGCTAATGTCAGCTAGCAGCTAGGGGCAGCGCGGTGCCTGTATTTTGAGAAGAGAGGGGGCTGTTTTCCAGGGGCTTTTGTGATAAGCTCAGCCCAGCCTCACTGACAGGGAGCAGGATCCGAGGCGGTGTCAACCCAGCCTGGACTGCCCCTTCTCTCTTCCAGGCTTGGCTGTCTTCTGACTGGGTATGAGGACACTGCCTTGGGTTTTGGGGATTATCTCATTACCCTTTCTTTTCCTCCTTAATTCAACATATTCTACCTAATAATTTTTAGCTGCCATTTCTTGGTCTCTGTTACAGTGCCTTGAACATGCGCTGGCAAAACATTTTAGAGATTATTGAATACACAGTCTTTTTGATAGACCTCTATTTATTTTATCTCTGAGTATCCCATGATACATGCTTATTGCTTAGAGTTTACAAATACTGAAAAAGTTCAGAGCATCTGAAATCTGAAGTCCTTTCTGTAGGCTGCATTTTTAGTGTAAGTATTACCATACTGTTACCTTGTAAACTGGCTGTGGGGACTCAGGCGAGACTCAGAATCAGGTTAAATGATACCCCCGGACAGTGAAAATAATTAGTCAGTTGAGAAGGCTTACACTGTCTAGCCCAATCTTCTCCACCTCCTTGCACACACATTGCTAGACTTGGGGAAAGTCCTTCTGGCAATCCTATTACAGGCAGGCTACAGGCCGTCATAAGGGTTTGCCTGGTGTGATGTGGTAAGGCACTAATTATTTTTTCTTGTCGTTTAGCAATATCCCTCTTTCCTTGCTATACTTATGGCAAAGGAAAATGTCCCAGGAGAACTCTAAGGCTTGGTCTGTGTCCAAAAGGATTATCTTTGGAATGGGATAATCCTCACCATGGCAGCTATCAAGGCTTTAGGTCTGGATTATGTTTGCAATGTAGTGCAAAGTGATGATACCAGATCAGAGAATCTGGCCCATTTTGTGTCGTGAGTGATAATTCTGCATATTGCAACAGGGCATCAGTCGTTTAATATATGTGTTCATACACAAAGAAAGAAGGTTTTTTGTTTTTATTCTGGCTCATTATGTAGAATTGTAAAAGATCTTGGCTATGGTAGTGTAGCTGTCTTGACCCAGGGATAGTTGTAAGAAAATTAAGGCATCAATTCACAAAAAAAATCAGGAAAGCAAACAAGGTTTCTGGTACAAATTCTCTTCATCACAGATATCATTTTAGAAGAAGAGCTGACCGCTGTGGGCTAGATTTCCTTTCCCAGAATGTAAGTTTTCTACTCAGAAATTTAACTGGGCAAATAATAGACATTTCATTCTGGTGACTGAGTAACAAATTAAGAAAAGTCTGAGACTGAAAGAAGGTAAACATATATTCATGTATTTATTTATTTATTTATTTAGTATTTAAAATTACATTTATACACATGCCCTCCCTCAAGTTATACAAGAAAAATATGTGCAAGTCAATCAGAACCATTTACTTCAACGTAAATCAAAGTTTATGCATCGTTGAGGGTTTTTTTTTATTTGCAGGGGAATAATTATTTACTGCCTTTACATCTAGATTAAAATATCTTTTTATTTAGTTTTTTAAACTTCCTCCTGTCTGGCAACAGGCCATGGCTAGAGGTCATCTAAAATGCTGCCAGCCAAGCATATTTAATCCATTTATGAGACCTTGCTTTTCAAATGCAAAACCAAATAATCTACAGATACTCAGATTTCCCTTTCTGCTTGTTCCATTGGATCTACTGAGGTGGATTTAAGTCATTCCTTTCCAAATTATAAAAAAAAAGTTTAGAAAGTACTAATATATCAAAGCTTGATCCATGGTGTTAGATACATATTTGCCAGGAATGACACCATTCTGGCTGATCTGACCTACGGAAAGGCTAGATGGGCATCCTGAGCTCCCTCCACCTTCCTCCATGACTGACTCCCAGTGAGACTCATTTCTATTTGTGCCAGGCTCTTCTCTGCACCTTCAGGTCTGCAAGCCACAGGCTTCCTGCAAATGCATTTGGCTCAAGCCCCAGTAGCCCAGAGGCAGGGCTTTGTATGCTGCAGTGCTGAGCTGGTCACTCTGACATTGGTCATGTCAACACCTGGCATGGAACATTTTTAGGGACTATAAGTAACTAGGTTAGCTCTCTCACTCAACCTGCTTTTGATTTACCTGCTGTCATAAAATGTCCTCAGCAGGGTTCATTTTTTTATCCCAATGATAAAAATATACAAAGTATATAGTAGGAAAAAGTACCCCATGTGGCTGACTGAGTGCGGCTCTCCTGGGAGAGCAGAGGTTCGTGTGTGCAGTGATTTCTCGCAGCAGAGACAGGAAGATGTCCGAGTGACCCCCAACACCGCAGCCGCCTGAGTTCTTGCAGCCAGCCCATGAGGAAAGAGTAAGGTGCTATTTATGCTAAAAATTATGTCTGCAGAAAGGATTTCAGATTTCAAATGCTCTGAACTTTTTCAGTATTTGTAAACCCAAAGATAGAAAAGTAAAATAATACTTTTAACCTAAGATGAATAAATAAATAGATAGTCAATAATGCTCAGATTGGTACCCTAGCTCTGTGGTGGCAGTTAGAGGATTATTGTCACATTCAGTGCCCATGACATTTGGTGTTGAACTAGCTCATGGGAAAACACCATTCCTGTCACAAGTGCTTCACAATACCCTGTAGCTTCCTTAAAAATTAAAAATGCCAGCAACATATGTCAAATAAATTTAAAGCAGGCTTTCATTTAGTAGCCTATAATGTGAACGCTGACTTCAGGCTTGTTTCTGGGACATCTTCACAGAAGGGTAAGTCATTGGCTAAACACTGTCCATATATATTAGTGGATAATACTTATCAGATATATAACTAAACTAAATTTTAAAAACACAGCATTAGGGAAAAGCAGGGAAGAAGGGGCAATTGTCATGCCAGGGCAATCCTCTCCTATGAGAAATCTGATATCTGAGTTTAGAGGTGCAAGGGCATGTGAATAACAGCACAAGGACAACAGCAGGAGAACAATGCAGGAAAAATATCACCACAGCAGATTAGGTGAAAGATTACGAGTGAAAGACAGACTACAGAATTGCAGATCTGAGATCTTTAGCATTACAAAGGTTAAGGCACAGTGCGACCTGGGGAGCTTGAGGAATTTGATGAGACAGTTATTATTGCTCAAAGAAAGAAAGGCAAGATCAATAGGAAAATAAATAGACCACTCTGCAGCTTGACAGGGTTTTACAAGCTCCCCTAATTGCTCAGTTTCTTCCCTTTGCATCTTTTAGAGCAATAATCATACCTGTCTCTATAAGTCACTGCTAAGAAACCAGCTTGACAACTTCAACTGAGGAATTTAGATTTCAGCTTAGATCCCCCCCATGGGCAACATGCTGCTGCAGGAAAGGGGGGAAATATTAGATGTATGGCAAATATGCCAACAGTTATGGTTGATGGATGTGGAAGTGCAGCCTCTTTGAGGAGATTTGGAACCAGAATAATTCTGTGCTTTTTAGGGCTTGCTGAGCCTGTGATGCTTTCATGACCATCATCTGCTGTCATACAAAAGTGTGTCCCTCCACTAAGTGAGGGTCCCAGCTGCTTGGTCAGCCAAGGCTCTAACTGTAACTAACCTCAGGCCAGCTCTTGTGATGCCTCCATCATTTTGACCATCTAAGGACACACTGGAGAAGGGAAGTATTGCCAGGAGAATTTCTTAATAAGTCAGAGCATCCTTGCTTAACCTGTCCAAGTTCTGTGAAACAAATTTCTCAAGAGAACTCCATGTCTAGTTGCTTAACATCAACAGTTCTGAAGCCAAAAATCTGGAAAGTTAAATAAGGTTGAGTAAAAGAGCTTACAGCCAGGAGTGTGTTTGTAATGCTGCTTCCCTGACAAAGAACAAGCACCTGGTAGAGATTTCTAGCATAAAATGAACTTGGTAAAAGATATGGAGAGTGGTTTCTCCAGAAGATGACATGATGTCCTTGGCATAGACTATGGTAGTCCCTGGTAGTGTGCAGTACATTCACACTGGTGGGTGGGTTTTTCAGTCTCTGGTAATTGAAATAACATTGCTATTACTTCTTTCTTGTAAATATTTTCAACTTCTGGGAGTTCCACTATAAACTGAATGCAGGCCATTTTGCTTAAGAGTAATAATTTAAAAACTGCAATCAACTATGCATAAATTGCCTAAAACCATGCTGCTACTCTTGGTTTCATGGCTCAGCGCTCAAAGTTTGTAAAGAAGAGTGGCTCTGCATTGAAAACCCTTGAGAAATGCTAGTCTTCAATTGCCTATTTGGGAATGACATTAATTACAAAATACCCAGGCAGAGTAACCACATAGAAAGCTGTCAGTGACAATAGCATGAATACTCCTAAGGGCTTTGTCCACACAACCTGTATGCTTTTCCAGCAATTCAAGTTGACTACTAAGATGACAGATTAAAACATTCTTTTTTCCAACCCCAAAATGCAAACCCAAACATTGGTGCAAAGCTCAAAATTGTACTTCTGTGATGGTGCCTCTTTGGGCCACTTGTTCCGGCATGTTTGGCCATGTGCAGAGAGACCCTGCAAGCAGGGTATACACAGCTTTAAAGGATAAGACAATTATGTCTTAGCCAACAAACACAAAAGATAGCCTGTATTTAACAAGCCACATGGCTTGTTATACTCCCCACCCCAATAAGACACTCAAAGAGTGTTTGCAGGCCTGGCAGGTGTTAGTCAGGAAGAGAAGGATTGAACTGTTTTGCTGCATGGCATAGATGGTGTTGCTGAGTTGTTCTCATCCAGCATCTCTTTTTTTTTTTTGTTTTCAGTTATTTTATTCCCTTCCATGCCAGTGCTTTCCTTCTTGAATCCTTGAGCTACTAATGATCCTGTCTCAGAATTCTTACCTGCAACTTTATCTTCCTTATCTCTGCTCTACACACTTTTTCACAGCTCTTTCTCAGACTTAGCAGCTTCCTCAGAAGCCTGAGCCAAGGTTATGCAGCTGGACCACGTCAGTGTAGGGCTTCCCCTTCCTGGCACGACTGGGACAAGTTACAGAGGGATACAGAGACGGATACCTACACCACCTTGCCTTTCATATTCTCCACCAGGAAAAGATCAATGAAACAAGAAATAGAAACTATAGCAAAGATTTTCCTGTATGCCAAAATTTCACTTTAGAAAAGCTTCTAAATGGTATTTGAAAGAGCTTCTGAGGTAAATCCTTGGAGTTTTTTCCTACCACTTTCAAAATAGGATAGTTTGCTTTTACTCATATTACTTTGCGCTAGTAATGTTATCCTGAAGTAGAGGCGCAAAGTGATTAAAAAGATAAGGAATGATCCCTGCATGTGAGATTGAGCCTCTTTCTGGGTGAATATTACCCATTCGTACACACAGTGGCCTCTTGTGCCCTCCTGGCCCAGGCTAGACCTTTATAAAGAATATAGTAGTGTCTCTTCTTCTGCAGAACTGTTTATGGAACTGAGCAATATTTTAAACCTCATATAAAATCAGAGAGTAGTTTGGGTTAGAAGAAAGCTTTGGAGGTTTCTAGTCCACACCCTGCTCAAAACAGTGCTAGCTTCAAAGCTAGATCATGTTGCTCAGAGTCTTCTCCAGTTCAGTTTTGAAAATCTACAAGGATGGCCATTGCACAAAATCTCTTGGTAGGATACTTCAGTGTTTGACAGTCCTCACCATTGTCCTGGTTTCGGCTGGGATAGAGTTAATTTTCTTCCTGGCAGCTGGTATAGTGCTGGCTAGGGTTAAACCACAACAACCATCAACACTGTTTGCCTCGTGTTCAGTCAGAATTTTTGTGGCAACTTCTGCCTGTTGCCTTTTGTTCTTTGTAGTGCACCTGAGTCAAGTCTGGCCCCATCTCCTCTGCAACCCCTCTTTACATAGTGGAAGATGGTAATTAAATCCTCACTTCGTCTTCTTTTTTTCGGGCTAAATAAACCCAACTCCTTTAACTTCATATTTTATGCCATGTGCTCCAGCTCCCCTCACTTACCCTTCTCTGAACTCTCAAGTTTGTCAAAACTTTCTTTACTGGGTAGCCCAAACTAGACACACTGCTCCAGAAGTGGCCTCACAGATGATCAGCAAGCAGAATAACATCCCTTGACCTGCTGACTGTGATATTGCTACTACAGTCCAGGATGCAGCTGGTCTTCATCTCTGGGCACATTGCTGACCTATGCTCAGCTTGGTGTCCACCAGGACCACTCAGCCCTCTCTGAAAAGTTACTTTCTAGCCAGTAGGTCCCCAGCCTGTCCTGGTGCACAGTATTATGCAAGTCCAGGTGCAGGACTTTGCACTTGTCTTTGCTGAATTTCATGAGGCCCATTTCTCCAACCTGTCAAGGCAGCCCTGCTCTCCAGTTTATCAGCCACTCATCCACCCCCCAAGTTTGTAAATCATAATAATTTGCACAAATGTTGCACTTAACCTGTTCCCTTTCCTCAAGTGATGTCAGTAGGAATAGGTAGTACTCCCTAATCACAAGGGAGAAAAAGCAATCTTGGAGCTTTGGCATATTTTACAACTGTGCCTTCACACGACTAAATATAGGGTCAGATCTCCAGTTGTTATGCACTGCCATCGTTCCCTCCACTGGCTTTAATTTTTATTTTCTGTTGTTTGTCTCCCCTCATTTTTGGATGCACAAGAAGGAAGTGAATGAAATCTGAACTTCTTCCAAAACAGTGAGAAATCTATCATTTACTTCAGTAGACCAGCATTCCCTTCGATATTTCAGCTCTTCTGGTATAAAAAGACAAAGTTCAGCTGAGAAAATGCAGTGAATGGAGAATACACCAGAACGTTTTATAGTTTACATTGCCAAACATAACAAAGTGTAAAAAGCTTCAAAAATGATACAAAAACCATAAGACCTTTACAATAGAATAGCTCATTTTGCGCTTTATGTTCATTTTGGTTTGTAATTTGCTTAAAAGCCCTGCAGAGAGAAGCATTTATGTTTTGATAAAAATGATTAGCGTATATGTTAGTGCACTTAGATTGTCTTGTTTGCATGGGCAATGAAGTTTGAGGTTAATCTCATCTAATCTAAATGACGCTCACGTTAGATTTTGCCAGAGAGCTGCAGAGCGAGGGATCCCATGTCTGTGCAGTGAAGTAGGCACTTCCCTCCCAGATTTCTTAAAAGGAGCATTATTTCCAGATGCCTTATGCTTATATTGTGTCCTCAGTTCAACTCAGACATCAGAAAGCAATTAACTGTTTTCATCCCTGCTTCTGGCAGGATGCACAGGCAGTAGCAAACTGCCTGGTTTTCAGCACATTTGACATCAAGGGCTAAATTTCCACTTCAGTGCGTGGGATTCATCCCTCTGCCTCCTATTAACATTAATGGGGATCCCTTCACTAAATCCCCTGCAGTACACTGAAAATCTCCTCCTGTTTATAACTCAGGGTTATGTTGTTGTTTCTCCCTGGATTGTGTCCTGAGGGGATTATTTCCATTTTTATGCCCATGCTTTCATATGAAATAGAAGGAGATGATTTTAACATTTCCAGGCAGTATAATTTGCCTTTGATGAGTCTCTAGGAGCTTTAAGATGATTAATATGTTGTAGTTTTAATTTCCCTCTAAACTTGGTCACACCAAGAAACAGTTCTTCTGGCCCCCAAACAAAAACAGGAACAAAGTACACCCCCTTACATTTCTTTTGTTTTATTGTGAATTGCTTCTACACCTGCTTCTTCAAGACCTGATATCCCAGTCTGCAGCTCATCTGGACTGACATTTTGCAAGAGGACATCATAGTTCCTGCACAGGCCATGTGCACAGGTCCTGTTTTAATGCACTGCTGGGAACGTCATGGAATTTTAACCCTTGCAAATCACTCCCAAATTTCATAGCATACAAATATAATCCTTCTGTGGAAGAGCATTGCTCTGTGTGTGTATAAGGTGTGTTACTGACTTGTCTTTGCAGCTGGAGGTACATAATAACAATTAAATAGGGAGTTATTTGGGCAGATGAAAGCTGATCACAACTGTCTTTTCAGGGTGGAGAAAAATTGCAGCAAGAGATGAAGTGAGAGAACTGTGCAAATATTAAGGAGTAAATGCATTAATAAATGACTGAAATGTCTGGCATGCTGTGCTGGTTTTGGCTGGGATAGAGTTAATTTTCTTCATAGTAGCTAGTATGGGGCTATGCTTTGGATTTGTGCTGGAAACAGTGTTGATAACACAGGGATGTTTTCGTTACTGCTGAGCAGTGCTTACACAGAGTCAAGGTCTTTTCTGCCTCTCACCCCACCCCACCAGTGAGTGGGCTGGGGGTGCACAAGACGTTGGGAGGGGACACAGCCGGGACAGCTGACCCCAACTGACCAAAGGGATATCCCATACCATATGACGTCATGCTCAGCATATAAAGCTGGGGGAAGAAGAAGGAAGGGGGGACGTTCGGAGTGATGGTGTTTGTCTTCCCAAGTAACCGTTACGCGTGATGGAGCCCTGCTTTCCTGGAGGTGGCTGAACACCTGCCTGCCCATGGGAAGTAGGGAATGAATTCCTTGTTTTGCTTTGCTTGTGTGTGCAGCTTTTGCTTTACCTATTAAACTGTCTTTATCTCAACCCGTGAGTTTTCTCACTTTTATCCTTCTGATTCTCTCCCCCATCCCACCGGAAGAAGTGAGCGAGTGGCTGGGTGGGGCTTAGTTGCCAGCTGACGACAGTCTTTTTTGGCACCCAACGTGGGGCATGAGAAAGTTGAGATAAGAATAGTAATTGGGAGAGGTAACGGGCAAAACATGGACTGAACAATGTTAGAAAGTGGAATGACTGTTGGGAATTTCTGTTGTTGTAATTGTGGTGAAGGGATGAGGGGTGGATTGTGTGTAAATTGTCCACTTTCATTTGTTGTTGTGATGATGTTATTTTGATTTTGGTGTGGAGATTTTGCCCCACATGAGTTTTGTGAAGTTTGTAAAGTTTGTGAAGACTGTGTAATGAATGTAGATTTTAATGATAATTCTTAAATATGTGATTCACAGAGGTGAGGAGTGGAATGTATGGGGTTTGGGTGGCAAGGTTTTGGTAGCTGGGGGGCTACAGGGGTGGCTTTTGTGAGAAGTTGCTAGAAGCTTCTCCTATGTCTGATAGAGCCAATGCCAGCCGTCTCCAAGACGGACCCGCTGCTGGCAAAGGCCGAGCCCATCAGTGATGGTGGTAGCACCTCTGGGATAACACAGTTAAGAAGGGGGGAAAGGTTGCTGCACAACAGCAATTGCAGCCAGAGAGAGGAGTGAGAACATGTGAGAAACAACGCTGCAGACACCAAGGTCGATGAAGAAGGAGGGGGAGGTACATGTGCCCATAGAGCAAAATGGAAATGCTGTGTTCAAAGGCCACGTTTACAGTAGTAAATAAAATGTGCCTAGGAACAATCCTGGGCATTGATGTCAATTGGTACTGAGTGGTGTGCATCTCTGCAAAGGAACTGTCCTACTCTCCCTAATCAGTTTGCCTGCCTGCAAATACATGTGTGTTAGGCATGGTTCCTGGCATGTGCCGACTCCTGAATTGTGCCTGGGAATCATTTCCATCACACTGGCTGGTTTGGGTCAAAACAGTCCCAGGGTCCACCTATTTAACAGTATAGAGGGTTGCACTGCTTAATTCGCTAGTATAAATGTTTTGCACATATATGTTTGCTAGTTTAGATAACTGGCATAAGAAAAGTAGTGAAAGTAGGTCAGCTCAGGCTTTATCTGAGGTAGCTGCCAAGGTGCAAACTTTTGATCCAGGAGCTGACTCTGTATGTGGCCTTCTAGCAGCACATGTTAACATTGAAACTATCCCATCCTTGTTACTGTTGCTGCCCCTGCTATCGAGATAGATCTGCCACATTCATTTTATGGTGTGGACAGACCGTATGTCCTTAGAATTCAATTTCCATTTTAAAAATCATTTGGGTGTTCAGCTGTCTTAAACTTCCTGAGAGTCAGCAGAGTTTAGGTCACAAAACTCTCAGTAAACTCTTCTGCAAATGCTGCTCGGTGCCTTTCACAGGCAGCTGGCAGCCAGGGGAGCAGTGCTGCAGCTCAGCCCCAGAGGACCACGCCTGGACCCATACTGCTTCAGGACAGACTCTTGCTGTGTAGACCCCCAGCTTAGCCACAGATTTCCATGGTACAATAAGCACATCTCTGTATATGAGTTAGTAGCTCACATGCTACTATATATGTTATTATATATATTTAAAAGACGTGTAGATGAGGCGCTTAGGGACATGGTTTAGTGGGCATGGTAGTGTTGGGTTGACGTTTGGACTCGATGATCTTAGAGGTCTTTTCCAACCTTAATGATTCTATGATTCTATGATTCTATGCCTGTTGTCAGCCTGCCCTTGCTCACTTATTTCTGTTTCTAACATAGCCCAGTCGTACTTGAAGCAGCTTCAGCGAGCTGCTTCTCAGATACGGTGCTTGGGACCGTAAAGAACTTCTCAGGTGAGCTTTGCAACCTGTGTTAAGCTCAGTGTTTCTAATTTGGTATGTAGGCTAGCTCATTTAAGGCTAGTTGGGGTATGTTTACATTACTCCACAGGCACAGCATGGTGCGCAGGAGAGCCACACATGAAGAGAACATGCAAACACCTGCCCGTGCACATTTGGATACTTACAGAAGCACAGCTTATCACTCCTATGTAATATACTGGTTTGGATCTGTGGGTCAGAGAAGGGGGCTTGCTCTCTCCTGGCCCAGTCCTCCCACCAAACACAGTTCCCACCTTCTGCACATGTATGGAAGGTCCCAGGTGGACTGAGGCCCAAGCTGGTGAGATAAGCTGCATGATGACAATGTAAGCTGTAGCCTGCATTTTCATCGGTTCCACCACAAGCTAAGGGCAGGAGATGAAGAGTAGTGCATTCAGTAAAAACTTCACATACATACACAGGTCATCAGGATAGCGTTGTGCCAAGGTGAAAAAGGTGTCTCAATCCCTATCACTTATGAGCACTACCAGGGATAACTGTAAATGGCTAGGGCTCACAACTGTGGGTCTCCATGGAAAAAAAACCACTAGTTTTTAGTTCACTGCCCCATGAAAAGTATTAGAGCTTGAGTCAGGAGGAAGAGTCCTCTCAGCTGAATGATTCATACCATCCAGAGGCATGGTATAAGTATAATTACCCTGGCTACCAGCAGTTCTACTTCTTTAAATAAGGACTCATGTAGCCTGTTGCACAACAAGCATACACTTTTAAATAGACACAAGTTATTTAATAATAGAAAGTTTTGTTGTATTTTTGCATGAAAATCCTCTCCATGTGTCTTAACCTGAAGATCAATAAAAGGCTCTAGCCTTTCTCCTTCACCTTTCCAAATAACCCTTGCATTTTGCAAAAAGTGATCACATACAGGCAATTTTTAAGCCCCAGTTTAAAGGCTAAGAGAGGTGGTAGCAATTATCATATGTATTTTAATAGCTGCCATATTTTTTTCAGTGAGCTTTGAGCCAGATTCATTAGATGGTGGAAAAGACTGAAGTACAATCCCCTAAAGCCCAGGAAAAGCTCACACAGACCTTTCCTTTTTTTTTTTTTGCAAGCCCTTGGCATGTCAAGAATCACATTTTTGAGATTCGCTGAGTATGTCCCTGCTGGCTATTAAAAGGCACTAATAATTCTCCAGTTACATTGTTCATTTATCATTGTCTTCCAGCACTTCAGAGCATAATTGTTTTTTTGCCACATGTTTCAAAGGATTTGATACCATGTTTTTTAAAAAACTAGGGGCGACAGGTTTATGCAGCCTTATTCTGATAATGGAACAAGTCGCATCCTCAGGGAGTGCTGGGAGCTCCTTTTAATTATCTGCACAACCAGGGTCCAACTAACTGCACTTTACTCCCTTCACATTTTCATTCAGATTGTATTCCTTTGGGGCATACTCATTACACTCCAATAAATTACGTTTGTCAATCTATTGCAAGTGATGCTTTAACTCCTGGGTGTCTGTAGCACCTATGGCTGTGTTCAGAGGGCCTGCTGTGGTGCCGAAGATGACACCTACTATGGTATTGAGGTGATTTGTGTTGAGCTTGAGTTGACAGATCTTGGCCAGCTCTAGTGTCAACAAGGAAACCTAAGAGTTGCATCCAGGCTGTAAGATCTTATGTATGTAACAAGGTCCTTTGCCCTCTGTGCTCCCCGTGTTTGTGTTTTAGCCTTACAAAGGATTTAGACACGGGACCCATTTTTCTCATGTTTCTTGTGCTGTATTGAAGTAAAGAAAATAGGGGCATAGATATAGAAGAACAGGCAGGTTAGGAAATCTTTGTATTTCAGGTGCTTGTGTAGTTTTATTACATTCTTTATTACTTGGATTTTTAAAACTTCCTTGTGATAAAAACAGAAAGTTCACTTTTTTCAGGATGTCAGTCTACCACTTACAAGGTATTCTTTTTAAGGGACTAAACCCACTGTTGAGTACTTTTTGCAGGTAAGCCCTGAGGAGATTGCTTAGGGGGATAACAACATCTCCTTTACTGGAGATCTTTAGGAACTTCTGCTAGGAATGTCATAGGTTTAGCAAGCCCAACGGTGGGGTGAAACAGACAGGCTGAACCTGTCTGTTTCTAGACCTCTTGAGGTCCCTTTTAACTCTGTCTTATATGAGTTTTGTATGAGTTAAAGCAAAAAGAAAAAAAGTCCATTAGGAAGATGCAGGATTAAACCCAGTGTTTTAATTTTCTCTTGGGTTTAAAAGTCTGTAGAGTGCGAACCTGGAAAAGGGCATTAAAACCTACAAGTTTTAAGTGTGCCCAAAATAAGCTTTGAGAAAGTTGCCAAAATCAAATACTGCCCTTGGAAGACTGCATAGATATACAAAAATATGACATTGTAGATCTGGTTACTTCCTTTCTAATGGCTCTGTTCGCAGTGGCTTGAAGATGCTCAGGGACCATATCAGATTTCTTAGGTTTGTCATCTTCTCTATAGAGAAAAGTTCCTACTTCTTGTCTTCAAATACTGGACTTCTGACATTAAAATGACATCTAAATCATGATATGCAAGACAGATTTTTAAGTCCCCTTCCATCTTGCAAGACTAATGTAGCCTTATACAACATTGACAGTGAAATATTCACGTAAGCACAATGGATTCAGCATCTCACAGAAAAGGGACATTTTCTGTTTTTTTCAAAGGTATAGTGCAAGGCTGTCCACAGATTGTCAAAGGCACATATTTGCAACCATTATGCTTGCTTCAGCTATTTCCAGAATTACTTAATGACTAAGATGTGCTTGCTTTACTTCATTAAAATGCTGGAAATCAGGGCAGCAAGCTCAGAGAAATGTGCTCACTGCTTGTGCTTCTAAGCCCTTTCTCTGCATGCTTGAGTGAGCTCTGCTTGTTCTCTCTGTTTGTTGTCATTGTTTGTGCTCTGTTTTGGTGGACATCTGGGCCACGGGGAAAAAAAAAGGATAGAAGAAAGAGAGGGAAAACAGGTCACAGCTGAATAAAGGAAATCTGTGAAACAATAGCGTATGAAGTAAGAGTGAATTACATGCTAATTAAATTTCCCTGTATGTTTTAGCTTTATAGCATAGTATATATTACAAGATCTTTCTAGATATATTGTCCCCATCACTATATTAGTGATGGCCTCACAAACATTTAAAAATAGGAATAACTATGGAAAGTTATTTCTGGCAAAGATATGCTCAGTGGAAGTTTGGAAAACTTCCAAATAATTGGCCCATCTCTGACAAGGAAAACCTACAGCATGGGCAGTGACACAAAAGTCAGGTGTTCCCATGGACTGCTTAAATCAGTTCTGGCTCAGCTTTGGAGAGAAAGTCTACTCTTGAAACAGGAGTGCAATTAACACTTTTGCCTCTTGATTTACCTCTCTGAAAACTCTCACTAGATACATAATATATAGCACTAGATTCCCTGGAGCCTTTTTAAGATTCTCATGCCCTTTGAAGAAGGGAAAAAATGCCATTAAATAAAAATGAGCTTGTTTGTATTTATTTTGCAGCAGAAGATACAAGGCAGCGGAGAACCTGACTCCTGATATTTCCTCTATTAGAGATGAACAAATCATTCAATCTTGTTCACAGAAAGTGGAAAGAGGTGAAGTCTCTGAAGAACTCACTGAAAGAATTACAAACTTCCAGTGAACAAAAGTGTGCTATACCAATAAAGCAACGGTTTTCTTTCTTTGCTCTTAGGTCGTTATGGACAGTTACATAGAAGACAAAAGTGGTGTCACTGGACTGATGACCTATTTCTTTCATGTACTTCTGGAAGCTACTATGACCCATGCTGATACCTTCTTTTTGGATTATTATTGCATTGACAAATTCTGTGATACATCAGGATTTTCAAATGGGTCTATGGAGACACATGCTACTTATAGACTCATATTTCAGAAACTGATTCATTAAAGAATGAGAAAAGCGTATTTTCTTAGCGTATCTTCTGCAAAACCTGTTACAGAAACTATTGATAGATGTGATAAAGGTAAGGAGCTTATGCCTCAATTTTATCCTGGACATGCTTGCACAGGCTGAAGAAGATGCACAGTATGTGGAGAATGCTGGCATTTCTGTGCATCCTGCTCCATGCTCGGACAATCTGCTTGTGTCTGATTTGTAATGGTGGGAGATGGTAGTAAGAACTATAAAATTAGTTCTAACATGGATTTATCAATCAGTTATACTAGGAAGATAAGATTTTCTAAAATCATTTATCAGGTCTTTCAGAAAAAGCCTAAAGGAGCGGGGAATTCAGTGTGGAGGTTAAATATTTGAGAAGGCTACACTGAATGATTCATTGGTGACTTGTGAAGTGGCAACATTAGGACATCATGGTTAAAGAAGACCTAAACCAGAATGATAAACAAAAAGAACCAAACCCCATGTTTTTCATCATAAATGGGTGCTTAGGCAAAATGTATGCCTCTCAAAATCCTTATAGTGATGGCAAACTGATTCCATCTTGATGAATTTTTGTTTACAGAAAGATTCTGACAGATTACGTAGTGCGTCTGCGAGGCACACAAGGAGGAGTCATGCAGAAAAATGATCACATACTTCAGACAACTTCAAAGAGAAGCTCTTAAATGCTCTTAGATAGTTTTGTATGGAGTTTAATACTCGATAAAAGGCTGTCATGAATTAATTACAAATATGGAAATAACTACACTCTTTATTTTAACTTCTCAAGGAGATGACATGCTCTATTTCTGTGCCAAAGCTCCCTAAACGGTGGTGTGACACTTAAACAGAAATGTGAGCCTTCTTGGGAGATCTGAACTAGTGTGCAGGCCTTGTTCTGGCCTTTGGTCCCCAAAGGGAGGGTTTTCTCGGAGGACAGCTATAGTTTTGTTGAAACATCTGAAAAATAAATTTTGAACAATAAATTTTAGTAACTTGATTTCAACTAAGTAATGTCATGCTTCTTTGATTATAAAACTAAATAAATAATTGTGTTCTTAGGGGAAGAATAATATTAGTAGCTAAGGCTAAATGCATACTTTAATTTAACTATCCAATAAAACACATATGACACCTTATACAAGGTTTTAATCTTCTTCCCTGTGGGTGTTCTTCTGCAATGGACTCTTACTCCCTCTTAGCAGCCTCTCATTAAAAAAACCCTCCGTATTTATAGATGTTCAGCGTGACTTTTGACCAAAGACATTAATCAAGGGGAGACAGACAAAATCCATCCATCCATATCAGAGCTAATGCTGTGAACTAAGAATTAACAGCTCAAATTTGTTTGGACTGTGCAAGTACGTTAGGGCAATTATTATTGAAGCACTGTATCCAGATAAACACTATACTCCAAACTGGATTTAGATGAAATAAGTAATGTACAGTTTAGAGTACAGGGCTCACCCATATTCATGTTTTTTAAGACAAACAAGAGTTTGTCACTTACACAGGGAGTTTTTCTAATGACATGAGCATTTTGAGCAGGTTTGAATGTGGCCAAGACACTGAAAACAGCTGCATTGATAGCTGTGTGCAACACTCTCTCTGGTTCATTTTTGGTATACATCTATTATTTTCATATTTACAGCTGTAAAAAGCTTTTCTGTGTTTAAATAACTGTTTGATTCTGGATGGCTGAACCTTGCCACTTGAGTGAGGTCAGCTGAACAGGAGTAGTCTTTTTCCTTTGAGTGTAAACTCACTTCACCCATTCCAGTGATGCCAATGAAAATATATTACCGGTTCACCTTTTTTATTCAAAGAAAATTTCAAATTGATATAATGCTGGACAGAAAGTCATTTCTATCCTGGCCATGAAAGACTAACCCTCCCAATTTGCTGCTGCAGTGGGATGCCCCCACCCCGTAAATCCCTCACATTACTTCACTCCTTCCCGTGAACCTCGGAAGTGCCACCCCGTACCGCGCTCCCCCCGCAGAGCTAGCGAGATGCCCCGGTGCCTGGTGTGAGCGGGGCACCGTGAGGTGGGGGAGCAGGTCCTGGGGTCGCCCTTCCCACCCTTTGCTGTTGCACCATGGCCCTGCCCTTAGCAAGGACACAGCGCGGCGACGGAGTGCCAGTCACGGCAGCTGGCCTGCGTCCCCAGCCGACCTCGAAAAGCAGGCGTGGGTAGTAGGGCTGGCACCTTCTGGCTCTTCTCCTGTAGAGAGCCAGGAGAGACAGCCATGCCGTTTTCTCCCATTTATAAGCTTATCCTGCTTGATCTGAAATTTATTGTGGGCCTTCCCCCCCACCTTTCCCTCCTGACAGTTTGCTCCAGAGTATTGCTGTTCCCATATTTAGGATCATTCTCCCAACTTACAGTCTCACCCTGCTCATGGTCAGTTTAAACCCATCTGTTCCTTGTGCCAGTATTGTCCTTCCGTCTTCCTTACACGTCCTTCTGACTCTCTGGTAATCTTTCACCATCATCCCTCCTGGCGTAGACTTCCTCAGATCAGATCAATCAATTATTCTAATCTCCTCTCAGATAATATAATCTTTATTCTCCTACTATCTTAACATCTCCTTCTGCACCTTTTCCAAATTCAGTTTATCTTTTCTAATCATAACTGACAAGAAATGTATGTATTTCATGAATAGTGTAACCAGTACTGCAATAGCACCTATATTTCTCTGTCTCTTCAAACATCTTAAGATACCATTTCTCTTTATTATATGTAACCTTGCATTGATTGCACATAATTATGGTGTCAGTTACTAGACTTTCCAGAGCTTTGTCCCTGGCTCCCTTCCTGCTACAGAGTCCATCTTTTTGTGAGAGATGGAGAGGTGAAACTGTCCTATGACTTGCAATATTTGTCTTGTCAAATAGAAAGGAATAAACGATTAAGGAGAACTGCAGCTTATAATTTTCATGGCAAACATACTTATAAAGTTGTGGTGATAAAAGTAATAAAAAATCTATTGAAAAAAATGCATGCTAATAACTTCCAAAAATCTCACAAACACTTTAAGGAAACTTGAATAATAATTGCAGGGCAAAATGGGGAAAAGAGGATGCAGTAAAAATGGTATAATGATCACTTGCTAATTTTGGTTACTCATCCCACTGGTTAATTGACCCTGTGCATATTCCTCTGTGTTAATCACCATGCATTGTATGTCATAATAGCTAAGAAGACCAGTATTTTCTTATATCGCTATTTTTAGTAGGCTTTACTGGGTAATGTTTGAATTCTTTGATAACCAGTAAAACATCTTTCTGTCAGAGGAGTTTTACATATTTTTTTTCTTGCCTGGTTAATTGTGAATTGTGTGTAGCACAAGAAAAATAATGCCGCCTTAACTAGTTATATTATGACTTACACTTGTAAGTAATGTTATGTTTGACTTCCATGTGGAGATTATCTGAGGTTCTGAGTGAAATAGATGGACACTGAAGAAAGCATAACTGTCTTTCAATTAGATTATTTTGCTTTGATAGTTATCACTTTTTATTCAAAACTGTGCAGAATAAACTGCAGTTTATTGTGCCCTGTAGACATATTAAGGATGTTTCAACAGACACTAGTGCAAATCTGATATTTAAATCTAACTACTTCTTTAGAATGATATTCTAATTTACTCAAAGTCCACAATTTCCAGCTGTGTGTAGTTTGTAAGCTGGAGAATGCATTATTGCAAGTATATTCAGCAAAAGGTATTCCACAATGGACTTTTAAAAAAGGACTGTAGTCCAGTAAAAATAACCCCTTTTGAACGGTGTATCAATATGCACATAGAACTTTGCACTAGGAGTGGATCTGTTTCTTTTTGTTTCTGTGAATTGAGAAGTCTAGTAAAACTTTAATGAGAATAAAGTGGACACATAAAGTTTTTCTAGGCCCAGTTTATCTTCTGCAAAAAGGATGGAAACCCAGACCTGATCCTGTAGTGGAAGTGATGAACTGAAATATGGAATTAGCGAGATGATACTCAAGAAGGAGAAAGAGGTTTCAGACTATAAACCCTATGGTAATATATCTCCAACCTTTGCCCCTGCCCTGAATAACTTCCTCACTCAGATAGGACTTGCTGGGAGGGCTTCTCAATAGGCTAAGGAGAGACTCAGTAAGAAAAAGCTGTTGGGATTAAACGACAATACTGGTTAACATTGAGAAGATACTTCATGAGTTAAAGACTTGGGCTGCAAAGTAACTGTTTCTTGAATACAGTGGTTTAGACTAATTGATTGTTTGTGAGTTTAGTGATGGTAGTTTTTAGACATATAAATCTCTCCCTCTCAAGGTATTTCCTGTAGTTTCTGCAGACCTGCTTGTTTAATTTAACCTACTCCTTCATTAATGGGGGAGGCTCAAATTCCCAGACCAGCTTCTTAGCATATGCACACATGCCACATTAGATAGAGTGAATATCCACTCTCTGAGGACTCACCTTCCCTAACTGAGGTTAAATCTAATATGTCCTTGGTATTCATGGAAGAAAGCACCTTCTTGTTAACACTTTTCTCTAGAGCTTTTCTCTAGAGCTCTAGACCAGCTACTCTCTATTATCTTTTTCAGCTTGAGTTATTCTGCAAGGTTAATAATTTTAAAAATGGTCCCACAAAATAGCTGTCTGGAATTCACATACACTTAATAGCATTTCATTAAAAACTGAAATAAATGTGCTGACTTTTTCATGGAAATCACCTAGGCAACATTTTTTTTTTTAACAAATCGTTGAAGAATGGAAGAATGGTCCCGTTATCAGTGGAGACAAGACACGGTGAGTCCTCTGCTTTATACAGAAACTATAGCATCACTAATTAGCGGCAATGCATGAAAGAATACGTATTGGTTTTAGAAGTCAGAGCACATAACGGTGCAAAGGTTCGTAGCTGGGCAAGTTTTGTATGCTGTGGCGGTTGTGCTAATAACTGTGCATTGGGGAGTTATTACGAATTTTTCTCCTGATTGGTTCTACGTGAAGTATGAACACTTTACTTCCTAAAATTAAGCAAAAAGACTCCTCTAATTGTGTTGCTTTTGAAAGAACACTTAGGCAATTAAATGGCCACGGAGAAAAAAATCTCAATAACCACCCCTGGTAATAAAGGAATGTCTCTACATAAAGTGTTTCTGAAGAGGCATGTTCCAGGCCAGTCAGGGACCAGCTATTACCCGTGGTGTTGCCAAGCAACACTACCTTGCATTCTTAAAATTAAAATGACTCCTCTTTAATTTTGCAGAGCAATGGGGTTGAAATGGAGGGGACGCACAAGCCGTTTAAGTGAACAAAGGAGCTGGGACTTTGCAGAGTTGCTTATTCTCTGTGTAATTAAATAATGTATAAGCATTCCTGTTCCGTAGCACAAAGATTCATTTATGGTGGCCATCACTGTAATGTGTGAGCAGGTGTGTATATTAAATGTAGCACACCAGTGTTTCTGTATACATTTATCAATACCAAATTACAAATTCTGTTATTTTGTAATTGCCAAATTGTTCTGTGCTAGCACAGTTATCTTTCTGTCATGTATCTCATGCTGGTCAGGGATTTAAAGTGGTGATAACAAGTGGCTAACACAGCAAAGACAAGAACAGCTGATCACCTCTTAACAGCATCATAAGACACCAGCTGTAGACCAGAGGACCTGCTTCTCCACAGTTTTACCCAAAGAAATCAGCTAATGAAGTTCCTGGGTGAGGGATGTGAATTCATATACTAAGGAGAAGTCACCTCATACCCTGGAAAATAGGGGTGTAAGAAGACTTTCCCACTGCTGTTTGAGGAAGGGAAATGTAGAGCTCTGCAGGGTGAAAGGTCGGACACAGAGCTGAGAGGTGCAACAGAAATATCTCTTAGGGATTCCCAGAAAGGAAGACTACACTATATTCTTCTGCTGCCTTTCCATACTGCCTTTCTGTGGGTGAGAAGTACTGGTTTGCATATTTCCTAGAGAAGGCTACATGATGCATTTACTCCACTAGATCTTGGAGAGAGACATTTTCTTGGCTTTAGAGGAGCACGGGTTGCACAAGAAATTTGGGAAAGATTTGGAAGAGTTGACACTAATGTTTAGATGTAGAAAGCTGATCTCTTATCCATTTCTAGAGGCACGGAACTAGAAAGAGATCCCAGAAAATGCCAAAAAGCAGGGGGTCGGATTCAACTCCAGATTGAGACACTGAATTCCAGGTATGGTAGATGTCCATGTGTGAGACAGATGCCTAAGCTCCCGTGATGGAGCCAGTACAGGAGATGTACTCTAGTGAGTTATCCATCTCATCCTCCAAGAATGGCTCAGATGCCAATGTTTCATCACCTGAACAGATGTCTTTAGGCTGCTTTGTCTTTACTGATCCCTTCAGTGGTCTAATTATAGGTGATCAAGTGAAGATCTAGATCACCACTGATGATAATGAGAACTTAGACATGTAACATACAGACTGATATCTATGTCATAGACACCTGATGATGTCTGAATCTTAGGCCTAATGCTCCCCACAGGTGATAATTCAGTTGTCTAAACATCGGCACCTACTCCTGTTCCAGCTCTTTGGAGATATCATCTGGCTGCTAGGTGCCATTCCTGGAGGATACAGCCCTACACTCACTCCCCTGCCATTTCTGCCAGCCTCACCCACACATCTTGGACACGGCATGATTTCTAAAATAGTGCTGAATATTTTTGTTTAGGCAAAGTCTCCATGGCACCTGGTGCTTTGTTCCACATATACCCTGGCACCCATTCTCTGAGGGTCCAAACAATGCAATTGTAAAGCAAATGGTGGGATTAATCTCATCAAATTTCAGAGGCTCAGAGTGTAGGAGCAGGTGTCAGTTGCCAACCATAGGTGTCTAGGGCCATGCCAGACACCCAGTATTATCTGAGATTTCTGCACGGGCCAGTTAGGTATGATAGAGGACCTACAGAAGGACAGGTCTGGAAACAAGGTGAGATAACTTTGTGGATTTAAAATGGTAATAAGCGCCTGTGTTTAGGTAACTGAATCGCATCCTAGGTGTCTGTATCTAGGCTAGCCACCCCATACTCCTTTTATAGTCTATAGAGGGCAATAGGCCGTCTAGAAGTGTGATATGTCTTATCCCAATATAAATGTGTTTCTGTGATGATGTTTAAGCAAGCATCATTAGTGAGGCATGAAGTGTGAACAACTGTAAAGCATTGTGTTTTTACACAGTAGATAGCAGGATTTCCAGGTGTGAAAGGATTGTATTGCCTGAATGTCATAAAATCATAGATTATCTCAAGTTGGAAGAGACCCATAAGGATCATTGAGTCCAACTCCTTGCTCCTCACAGGACTACCTAAAAGTAAACCATAGGACTTTTACTCCAGACGCTCCTTGAACTCTGACAGGTTTGGTGCCGTGACCACCTCCTTGTTCCAGTGACTGACCATCCTAATTTTTCCTTAGATACAGACAACACAGCCATAACTGTATGAGCGAAGGTGACTTTCCAAATAATTTTTCAGTTCTGTCAGTTTTCTTCAGAACCCTATAGAAAGTAATCTGAGGTTAATCCCTTTTCATGTGTGAAGCTAAACAGAACATTTTTACCCTGCTAGAAATTGTTAAAGTATATGGGGAACTTTCATGACCTTCCCTGATTATAAGCTGAAGACCATTACCACATTTTGTTTCCTATACAGCTAACTGAGAGGGAAACAGGGTCCTAAAAGGGAAAAATGGTGGGAAAGGAGTGTTAGTGTACCAAAAGTTGAGAGGTACTATTACAATGCAGCTAATGTAGGAGATGATAGTGAAATTAATATTTCTAAGAAAGCTTCCATCCAATAACAACAGAAAAATCTCTTGAAATTGTTTTTTGTGCCATGAAAAGAAGACTGATGCATACGATTGATTCTCTTACAACTCTTTGAAATATCTTCTCAGTCTGATTTATAAAATGCACCACATTCTTTGAGTTGGGATGGGACCCTAAGTCTTAATTAATACCACTGCATCTTGTTTAGAAAAATCCTGGGGAAGACAGCTCCCTTATATTTTATTTATACGTTCCTGTTTTTTCTCATTGTCCTATCCTGTCTTCATGGTTTTAATGAAACACTTGGGTGCCCAGTAGAGATAATAAAATGTATGACATTTGCAAATGCCAGTTTAATGAACATCTCCGGAGACCCTGTGTATTGTCATTGGCTTGATTGAACATTAGAAGAATGAAAAGCAACTGCTCCTTTCCAGTTACAGCTTATGAACAGTTATAACCTATGAATAGCAGATACACTGTTCTGTTGACTGTCAGGAAATACAGCGTACCTAGCCAGACTAGTCGTCGTCTTCACCATAATTTCTGTTGATTAATCTTACAGAAACATACATTTAAAGTTCACCTGTCTTCTTCAATTATTTCTTCCAAGTACTGTAGGTTTTTTCACTTGGCTTTCATAAATCTTAATTTTAAATACAGGGATCTTTTTGGCAGTTAAGTTTTGGTTTCTTATAATTAAAAAGAAAATCGCAGTTTTCTTCTATTCCTAAATCTACTTTTCCTTATTTTTTCTTGTATCTCTCTGACAGGCACCAGAGCAATTTTTGTCTTCTTCAACCTGGGCTGCTCAGGAGTAGGCGTAAACAGGACAGTCACTTCTGCTGTAAGAAAGGCTGTAAGAAAGAGATCTGGCTTCTCTGGGTGCATTAATGCCATTCCTTGGGCTGCAAAAGTGATTCTAACTTCCTAGAGTAAAACACTACAGACTGAAAAGCCAAAACTGCTGATCAGAATAAACACTATGTTGTAGTATTTTTAATAGACAATACTGCAAATCACAGACCTTTTACTGGACAGTTGCTGTTGAATACCTAGAGAGGGAAGAGGAACCATTGGAGTGATGAGGGAAAAGGAATTTCCATGGCTTCCTTCTGATGGATATACTACAGTGTTGCTGTCAATGTGAACTTGCTGGAAGAGGGATGTGAGATGTAACATAGCTTTTGCAGTTTAACATTCAAGAATGTCTGCCAGGTGGTGGAGAAATAAATGTGAATGAAACACTGGAAAGCAGCAAGCATGAACACGCAGGAACCTGTCATTCAGCACAAGGGAGTAGTAAAAATCATAAGACACAGAACTAATGTTGAAAAGAAGGCAAATAAACTTAGGGAAATAATGCATAACTAAAGTGCCAATAAAAACAGGGATGATCTCAGATACCATTCCCCTTCATGCTGCTGTAAAAATATTATTCTAATCAAGCCCTTGATATCCTTTTAAAGCACAAAAGGTAACTGTTATTATCCATAATTCAGACAGGGAGAAATGGAGCAGAGGGATTCAGTGACCCAGGACAGCAGCAGAGGACATTGGCTGCGGGGAGCAGGATTATAACTCAGAATTCTTGGGTTCGCAACAGATCATACCCTTTTATGCCTGAAAAATAAAACAGAGGAGGATTCGAAAAGACTGCTGGAGATAGTGATGGGCATTTCCTAACACCTCAGTGCCTGTTTTAGAAGACCTACTCCTGTTCTTTTAGCATAGTTTCCTGTTGACAGCTGTGTTTCTGTTCAATCTAACACTCTTTTTGAGAATATATCAGAGCTAAATAATGAAGAACAAAGAAGCGAGAGTAAGAAGACACAGACCCTATTTTTGCTGTTGTATTAATTATAATCTGTTAGCTGCACAAAATTTCACCACACCATTCAATTTCCCAGGTTGGACTGAATCTTGGAACAAGCAAGTTCAATGCCATTGACCTCAAAGGCTTCCCAGCCAAAAAAAAATGTTGGGATTTGCCCCCTACATCTAGAAAAAATGGTACTTCATGAGAATATGTGTTGGTGGAAATGGGGATAAATTTTACTAAGATGGCTCTGGCTAAATCCAGAAAGGAAGTTTGCAAAAAAAAAAAAAATTATTGTTATGTTAATACATCAAATTATCTCAATTTGACCAATTATATTAAATGTTCTGTCTTTGAAAAAGTCCAGCACCCCACTGCTGTGGTGCAAAGAAAATTTTGGGAAATAACAACCTTTTCCAGGTACCTGCCATGAGTATACTGAGTCCAAATATTAAATTCAGGGAAAGAATGCAAAATCTGTATTTTAAATTCCTGACTCTCATCTATAAACTGGCCCCCCTGAAAGATCTTTTGACTTTTATTGATCATGCAAGTTAGCTGATGCAGGGTTATTTTTTTATTTTATTAAGCAGTTATTTTCCATTTTGCCTGTTAAGTGGGGTGGCCTGTTTCCATCTTATTGCAAGCTTTGGGGTTCCCTTGTGATATCCATTAATGAAAAGGGAAAACACGACCACAGACGTCTTTAAGTTTTCCATATTAGCAAAATCCATCAGTTCATGGAGAGTAAGCAGAACTCTCTGGAATAGATCAAGTCTAAGCAGACTAATTTACATGTATGTTTTGTAGCATTTTGCAGCACTTCTCTTTAAAAAAGCAAACAGCTTTCTTTTGCCTCTGGAATGAATGTAACGATTATACTCAAGAGTTGAAAAGCCTGGGTAATTAAATTGCATGCAATCTGAATGGTTTCTTATATGACGAGCTGCATCTTACAGAGCTGGGATGAAGAAGCTGTCAGCAAAGTAGGTTCTAACTGCTTTCTTACTTCAAAAGAAGAGGAAACACTCTGTAGAGGAAGTTCCCCTAGTTAAAAAAGGCAATGAAATCTGGGTGTCCCCCCTGGTACCCTTCCAAAAAGAATACCTTGTGTACAGATAACTTCTCAGGGCAGCAGTGTGTGCAGCAAACCAAAGCAGAATCTTGGGTAATAAGAGTAACTATTTGAGGTTTCAAAACAACAAGAGCCTTTGGTGTATCTAAAGGTTGGTTTGTGGGGAAAGAACTGGGAACAAGTGATACAGATCTTAGAAAGACTGGAAAATATGACAGTGTTTTGGGGAAAAGCTAAGTAGCCTGGCTGGAAATGCTGCAGCTGCCTACTAGGAGCTGATTATGGCAATGCATCTCTTGGGATCCCAGTGAAGTGTCACTCAACCTCAGGACAATGGTGAATCAGAAAACAATAGAAGACTTTCCACAAAACTACTGAAAATCTCACCCCTCTAAAATGTATCTGCAGACGTGCTCTGGTGCCCACAAACAAACAAGCAGAAGGGAGAAAACTGCAAAAGATGAATAAGAATACAAAGCTCAGCCTCAGTTTTATTTGACTGTCAATGAAGAAACTGTGCAAGATGGCCCTGTGCAAGGTGATTGAGGCAGTTCCTCAGCTCAGAAGCTAGGAAAGACTGTTCTTATGTTTATGAGACACATAATGAGCACCTTAATGAAGCACAATGTATTTTTCAGCTGGGATGAGAGCACAATGATGAATAGTTAGCATCAAGGCAAGGGTAGGAAACATTCCCAAAAGCCATAGGATTTGTTCAGCGCTGATGGTGTTAAAAGCTCTTGATGCAAGCAATGTACTGGTTTTGACAAAGTCTGCTTAGGACATCACAAATTACAGTCTGTAGCATGCATTGATTCTTATTTCTAGCTTCCCCACCAAATCAAATGAACTGTAATTAGGAAGTGTTTTTAGCTGCTCACTGTTCATCTGCTAAGAAAACTTAAAATGGTTTTATACTTTTGTGTGAAGCTAGTGCTTGTGTGATCTCAAGGGCTAAGTAGAGGTGGACATGTGCAGGGAAAACCAAGTCACTCCCAACCCCAGAGGTGCTCTGCCTTTTGGATTAAGGTTCCAGCTTGTTTAACATTTTGAAACAAGCAACAGTTCAATTTTAGTCTTTGTCACCCCTGAAACATGGCTGTAAAATGAGTTCCAATTACACTGGTGAGAATCTATGGACCAGCTTAAGAGACTGTATAATTTGATTAGTTTGGGACTTAGGAGAATCAGCACATTCACATACTTACTTATAATTCTTTTCTAATTTTTACTAGTTCTCAATGGCTATGTTAAAATAAAAGTATAAGATCAATTCAAAATTGCTATTCTAGAAGAGCAGCTGGCACACAAATCATCATTATGTTGTGTCATCTAATTGGTTCATCATGCTTAATATACCCTGCATTGCAGTGCCTTTTATCAGCTCTTTCAAAAGCAAACTATACTTTTCCTGTGTTTGAGTATACAACACTCTGTTTCAGAGGAAATTTTGTTCATGATTCTGCTTCTCTCCAGTATTTATATTCAAACAACATGATTTCTCCAAAGGAGACAATATGAGATGAGAAGGACATGTGTCATGACTTTATTATTTTAGCATGTGATGAGCTTGTGAGGGGAAAGCTATTGAAATATGCACTACTAAGACCTAGATGTTCAGTTTAAAACTTCAGTAGTGCTGTTATAGCTACACAGTGAACACCAGGAAAGAGAAAGAACTGGGGATGAAAATGGGATGATGCTGTCTTTATTCTTAACTTGCTCAGAAGGGCACAAGACTCAATAGGGTTTGCCCATGGTATCTCCGTAGTGGGCAAAAGCTAAAAGAAGGTTTTATATTAATTACTTTGTTTGGATCAGAATGTGCTGTTCAAGAAAATCTCTAGATTGTCTCTATTTACCTTGATTTAGTTCATAGCCTGGAACAATGCAAGTGTGCAAACTGGATTCCTTTCAAGTAAACTAAAGTCAAGATGCCCAACTGCTGATTGTTAATGTGCCTTCAGCTCAGAGGAACAGCTTAAGCTAGTCTGAAGGAGCCCCTTCTGAAATGGATAGAGTGGTGTTGTCAAGTACTCAGTATCAACTTTCTCTCTACAGGTCCTCTCTTACTGCACTGCATTGCTTGCTGACGAAGCCATAGTCATAGACCTTGTCAGGGAATGGCCAAGGTTGAGGAAGAAGAAAAAGAAGCAACCGCTGCATGATTCCTAGAGTTCCATAGATTTCAAAGTCCATAATGCATTTGGTAGAAAGAAATTCACCCCAAAAAGTTAAAAGCATGAGATATTAAACAACGTGAATCTTTTATGTTTGAGGTAGAAGGCTGTATAGCTGTTCAGTTCTGCAAGAGTAGAAAGGCATTTTGAGATGACTGAAAGGGTTAACGCTGGGAGTGTGAACTAAAAAAAAACCACACCAAATAACGAAAAATAATTTCACAGTGTGCTTATAGCACAAATTGTGCATGTCAATAGGTTATGTCTAAGATGGCTGAGCATGGCTTCTCCCTGCCAAATATGCCTACTGGTCATCAAGAGGAAATCTCATTAAAAACACTTATTTGTATGGGGAACCAAGTTCCTCAGACAAAATGGAACTGAAGGAATTTCTGCAGATATAATAAAAGGTATGTTAGACAGCATTTGTTTGAACTCAGAGAGATCACACCATCTGTGCCAAACACCGTACACCTATACACAGTGTCAGTCACAGGGGGTCAAAGATTGCCAGCATAAGGTGATCTACAAGGAGACAAAAACTGGTTTTGGTATGGATGTTACAACGGTCTTTCTGTCCTTGGGCTCCCTTAGTAATCAGCAACAACTTAAAAAGGGTGAAACAGTTAAGAGTAAATAAGAGAGTGACTGGTACCTGGGCCTGAGCTGTGTCTGATCTCCAGGAAAAAATATTTACTCATTATACTTAGGAACACAAAATATTTCAGTGTGATTAACTTAAAGAATAGGCTGATCAGAAAAAGTCTACTCTCATATGGGAGTTCAAAATGACACCTCTAAGATTTGTTAATGCAAGAGCTATGTGACAGAGATGCGTCAGGCAAATGCTTGGAAGGCTATGATTTTTCATCATATTTACACTGAATTTTACCAAAGTCTGAAGGATTACAAGTAACAAGTAACATACAGGGGCTTTGTTGGGACTATATTTCCTTCAAAGCAGGTTAGCAGTCCATTTATTTTTAAATGTAGAGAAAAGTGGGCTTCATTTGCATCTGATCTTGTTATCACAGATTTCCTCTGTAGGTGGGTATAGGAATGGACATTCTTCAGGATATCATTTTAGGCATCTATTTTAAGATAAGAATGTAATTCTCCTTAGAGTTTGCAGCTGTTGGATAATACAGACACTCCAGTAGGCACTGGGGAGCATGATGTATAAGCACCCAGGCTGGCTCTACACAGAATCAGCTCTTACTTGCTAGCTTGGTTTTAGCATCTTGTGAATATAAATGCACTGCTTAACTTTGGACCTGAGTTAAGATTTAACCATATGCCCTCTCTGCAGGGTAGTAGCTAAAGCGCAGCACTGCATTAACGTAGTAATACGGCTATTGGACCAGAACAAGGACCACACCTCACTCCACCTCCTTTAAAGACTTACCATTGTGAAAAGCATAGGTAGTTGGAGGTAGCTCATTTTGGTCCCCTCCCGTCTTCTCAGGGCACAGTTTGAACCATTAATGAACCCAGACCATCTGTGGAAAGAGGCAGAGGTCTCTACCCTGTAGAACTTACGTATGCTTCTTCCCTTCATCAGTGCCAGACTTCTAGTAAGAAACCTAGAATCATTGTTTTATAGCTCTTTATGATTGCCTTTCTTCACTTAATCTTCATCGCCATGCAAGTTTGTACTGAAGTCCCCTTGAGCAGCAGAAGGGCAGGATGTAATTCAATGGTATCTTGATCCACTAGGCCCTGGGTCATTTTCCTGCAACTTCCTCTCCACATCTCCCAAAGCAGGTGCTAATAATTCATATACTATTTTTGGTGTGTATTGTGTATTTAATATTTTATGAGCTGAGATAAAAGGAATTAGCTCGTTGAATTTTAGCTCTTTATCTCTTGGAGAGGGTCAGGGAACTTGCTTTGGCACTCTGGCACTTGTCAGCTGCTTATGATTATCTGCATCAAGCCTCAGATTTGTAGCCCAAACATTTTGTCACAGACCCTTTCAAGCACTGTGCTTATCAGTCTTGTAATGCTCCGTACCCCATCTGTTGCTCCTGCTTTGCCTTTCTCCTTCCTTTTGCCAACTGGGCGCACAGTTTTCCTTGCCTCCTTCCAGCCCACCACATTCCTGCTCCTTTCTGTGCTGTCACTTCTTTCCATTTCCCTCCTGCTCAGCCCCTCTGCTCACCTCCCATGCTCATCTTGGTTCACTTCCCTGTTCCCTGTCACTCCTTGTTGTCTGCTACACCTTCCCACTTACTAAAAAAGGGTTTTTGTGGGGAAAACGAAATGGCTGGAGGCTTAGGTGTTTCCTTAGGGGATGTTTTAATACTGTGAGACTAGTGTTTGTTGACGTATGCAGTTTTCCCAGTCCCCCAAATTAGCACCCCATTCTGCTTAAAGTCAGGAGATAAGATTACTAAACACACACACACAAAATTCCTATATACATTTAAGATTATCTTTTCATACACACACTCTTATTTTTTACCTTTTTTCTTTCTGCAATACAACTTCACATATTCAAATATGTTCCCCACCAAAGGCAAGAAACAGGTTAATAAAACGTTAATAAAACAAATAGTAGATTCTCATTTGATCACTTAGCTGTAGGAGCAGGACTTTAAGACAATGCTGACTATCATAAAAATTATGATAAGATTTTGCAATCTGGTAATGTAGCTAAAGTATAGAGCAAATGTACCTATTTGTTCATTTTTTTTTCTTTGCTTAGGGAAATGGGGCGAGTAGAATTGAAATAGTTCACAAATTTAAGATGGAGAGAAATTTCATACTGAGACAGAAGGTTTAGCTCTGATTGCCCTGTGTGCATTTGAAAATGTGTCTTGAATATGAAGTGACCACTGCTCCTTTTGCCATGTTAATGTGACATGCAGATAGAGCACTTCCTAGCGACATGGCAACACTTCTGTACTCTCTCATACAAAGATTAAAAATATTTTTCTTATGAAAGGGACTTTGATGTTTGGATGCTATTTTTATAACTATTCATCAGCTTCTCTTCATACTGATTACACTTTTTAGTTAATATATACAAAAATTGTTTCCAGGCAAGTACTAATTAAAGCTATCTTTATGGACAAATAGGAGAACAGAAAGAAAAACAGTTTGAGCATAGAGTTTTACCTTTAACCCTTTCGCACATAACTGGGAAATGGCTTCAGGTCTTCATAAGGAAAATTTAATAGCAATTCTTTGTACTGCTTTATTGTCTGAGCAGTACAACTGATATATATAAACTGATTACAATACCCTAATAATGTAAGTAAATCAGAATTAATATGCCTATTTAAGTGGGGGAGAAACAGCTGAGTCCATAGAAAGTCAGAACGGTCAAAACTCAAAAAATTCTGGGTTCACACAGCCACTGTGTCCCACTGCACTGAGATGCCTATAACCTCATCATGCCTTCATCACAAAAAACATGGTTTCAGTTGTTTCAGGCACACATTCTGTTCTTTAGAGTCACGAATGAATGAGGTTCTGAAGACACTTCCTAAACCACGTAAGTTGATGTATTTTTCTGACATCAATGAAATTATAATACAAATTTGAAATACTGAAAATGTTGCCACTCACTTCATGCAGAGCAGGAATGGGTCTAAAATGAGATTTTCGGTGCTGTTCAAAGCAGAAATTCTGCTTGGTTTAAATAATTTAATATCTCACTCTTCTGTAATACCCTTTTCAATTTTTAGCCAGATTTTGTAAGGAAATGTGGCTTACAAGATTATGGTGTGTGTCTGTCTGTGTATGATCTGGATAACTCTTAAACTACGGATCAAATTGCTTCAAGCTGACAGATGGGAAGAGTTTCCTACAGTTATGAAAATAGGAACTCAAGTAGAGAATAGAGAGACTTTCGTTTGTTTTCTTATGGGAGAAAGGCTAAAAAAATCCCTCATCTCCTTTATTTTCTCATGAGAGGATCAATATATGCTTTGCTATATCATTTGTTCACAATTTTACTCCAGTGTGTTTTTTCCACATCACTTGTTTATCCTGTGCCTGTCAGCCCCTGCATGGGTACACATAAATATGGTTCAACACACTCTTTATTCATCGATGAGCACATCCTTAGGTCACACTGAGTTTACTAGGACTTACTCAAAGGTTATCTTCAATTAGGTTGGGGTAAAAAGAATACAAAAAGAAGGGGGCTTTTTGCCTCTTCTTTGTGCTCCTGAGCGACATGAAATTCAGGTTGGCAATAGCTTTGCTCCAGAGCTATGCAGGAGGATGGCTTGTTAGTGTAAGATTGCCAGACTTGCTTTCAATGAGTTAATGTGGGCACTCAAAAAGTGATTTCAGCCACAGCAGCAGCTGGGTTTACCCTGTATGTGCGTGACTTCTTGATGCCATGGCTGGATTGCTTTGGACAAATTTGTTTGGACAATCAAATTTGCCTGGAACAGGTCAGTCCTACAAGACTTGGGCAGCCTGGGTTTTTTTTGACACATTGTTATGGTTGACTGTGAGTTTGCCTTGTTTTTATACTGTTGCTTGTACTCAGATCAGTAAGTAACCCACAGTGGGCATTTTCTTACTGCAAGTTGACAGAGAACCTTGAAATGAGACACCTGAATTGAAATGCTGCCAGTGTTTCAAGGCTTGTGGGTATTCACTAGAGATAAAACAGAAATACACATAAAATATAAAACCTTTGCAATTCGCTATTCTTGAGTGGAAAACAATAATTATAATGAAGTGCTTGGTCTTTAATTCAGCCATATATCTAAATCCCAAAGCAAAAAAAATCTTAAAAGAACTTAGCCTTGATCCAGGCTGGCTTAATTACATGAAGGCTAAGCATGTGTTTAAGGATTTTGTTATAATGGAATGACAACATAGAATCATAGAATCATAGAATCATTAAGGTTGGAAAAGACCCTTAAGGTCATCGAGTCCAACCATTAACCCACACCACCATGCCCACTAAACCATGTCCCTAAGCACCACATCTACATGTCTTTTAAATACTTCCAGGGATGGTGACTCAACCACTTCCCTGGGCAGCCTGGTCCAAGGCTTGACCACCCTTTCGGTGAAGAAATTTTTCCTAATATCCAATCTAAACCTCCCTTGGCGCAACCTGAGGCCGTTTCCTCTCGTCCTATCGCTGGATCCTTGGCAGAAGAGACCAACACCCACCTCGCTACAACCTCCTTTCAGGTAGTTGTAGAGCGCGATGAGGTCTCCCCTCAGCCTCCTCTTCTCCAGGTTAAACAACCCCAGTTCCCTCAGCTGCTCCTCATAAGACTTGTGCTCCAGGCCCTTCACCAGCTTCGCTGCCCTCCTCTGGACACGCTCCAGCACCTCCATGTCCTTCTTGTAGTGAGGGGCCAAAAACTGAACACAGTATTTGAGGTGCAGCCTCACCAGTGCCGAGTACAGGGGCACGATCACCTCCCTGCTCCTGCTGGCCACACTATTTCTGATACAGGCCAGGATGCCATTGGCCTTCTTGGCCACCTGGGCACACTGCCGGCTCACGTTCAGGTGGCTGTCAACCAGCACCCCGTGCACTAGGATTGGGCCAATATTTCTCCAGACTACAAATGCAAGACTCATCTTGGCAAGGTCATGACGTAAAAATGAAACCTCAACAAGTTTTGCTAACCAAATGAGATGAAACTAGAAAGTGGAAACAGAACCCAGCTATATTTAGTATGTGTTGATATGTTATGAATCTGTGAGAAATGCAAGTACATGCTAGGACTGTATGTGGCCACATGAAATAGGCCATGCACTTTGAATAATTTATCTAATTTACGAAAAATGATAACATTGTGGATAATTATGAGTTGATTATATTTTTTATTTGATGTATCGACTATTACTGTAAGTTATTGAAGAAATAAACAATCAGCTAAAAGCCTTTAACATACTCAACAGTACTTCTATATCTATCCTTTCTAGTTTTTCCTTTGCTATGGAAAATGAATCTTTTGACTTTCACTGGACAGACTAACAAGGTGAACTTAATTATTTCTGTCATTTTTAGCCTTATGATCTTTCTGCCAAAATTAAGGTAACTGAAGATATGTATGATTAACTTATTACTATAGGCATGATTTAAAATGTTTTTCTTCCTCAGCCAATAACCTTCTCTTTTCTATTTGGGTCTATGTGAACAACTCTTAATATCTAAATGTAATCACTAATATGTTTGGGCTGATACAGTTATCCTGAACTAAAAAAAAAGTAAATATAATCGATACATCTGATTTTGGCAATGGGCTTAGGGTTAAATCCCTAGAGATATACAGAACTCTTGAATAATCCCATTTGTCAATATACTCTTATTCTGGGTTAAATTAATCCTAATTCAGCCAAGGACCCAGCACTTTTGAAGTCCCTCGGCTCTTCAAAATAGGGCTTTGATGAGACAGAATTCTTATGCAGAGCTTGTGTTGGCTCTGTGTACATAAACACATCCATCCAGTAGGCAGAAGAGCCTGTGTTACTTTAATGTTTTACTGCTTGGAGTTCACATGGTCGTGAGGACACGTATAGAAACACCCTTGCAGTAAGCCATACTATCATTATTTATTAGCCAGACCTTCAAGTAAAACATCAAATGCTGTGATGTGGCCAATGAAACGGCAGCAGGAGAGTCCTGGGATTCCCTGCTCTTTTATTATGTTTCTTCATATAGTCTATCAAATTTTCAGTGGCAAAACAAATAATTTACGTTATTTCAGATGCAAATGCCTTCATTTGAATGTGTGATTGTAAATCTGGAGGCAGTCTATTTGCATGTTGACAGTTAATCTTATCTTTAAACACTTTACTGAACTGACACTTTTGTGGAACTAAAATCTGTCAGTATTTGCTGTCCTCTGAATATGTAGCTGTCCTATACATGTCCTGTACTTACTGAATGGACTGACACTGAATCATGGCAAATGTGTTATGTGGAATTATACAACATCAATACACACAGCTTGCTTAAACTGGAAAGGTTGTTTAATTATAATCTTTTGCTGAGGTGAGTATGGACTTTTGTGTAAGGGGTGATTTAAATATTTGCCTCATTTGCTGTGAAGACTATGACTCAACATAAATTGTTGCTGGTAGCTTTTCACTTCCCTTTTATATATATTTTTTTAAAAAAAGTCTTTCCACATTAACCAATAGTTATTTAAGAAAATAATTGCACCATTGTTATACTCGTATTAAAGCAACACCTCCACAAGAGAGCTCTGATGGCCTGTTGTCTTTATTGTGTTCACAAGCACTGTGGCTTCAAAATTTTCTGGGTATTTCCCCATATGTCTAAAAGCCATACAGGTCAGTATCTGTTGATCAGTAAGTGTCTGAGATGGTTGAAACAAATGATTTAGTCCTTTTCAAAGTCATAGATGGCTATAGGGTAAACAGCCTATGAATTAAGAGGTCAAAGGGAAGACACAGAACCTGCAAGAACCAATTACCTCATTTCTTTCCTGTAATGTGCCACTTATATTCAGCTGAGATGTTAAGACGAATAATAATGAGAGTTGTAAAAAAAGTAATTTTATTTGCAGGGTACATTAGCCTACTTTTTTTTTGCTGGTTTTCTGCAATACAATTTTTTCTCTGAAGTATAGTAAAGTATAGTAAATGCTTTTTTATATCTGAAATTATACATCATTTCATTAGAGTCGCTGAAAGGATCATGGCAATTTGTCCTCTGACACTTTCTATTCTGGTCTCTCCTGATTTTTAAGTATTGCAGCACTGCATAGTTAGATTGTAAACAAGATGTTCTGTGACTCCTATTACTGACGGCTTTACTTAAATCTGTTCCAAAGCAGTAGTGGAAACATGACTCTTAGCTAGATTGAACATGTGATAGTTTGAATAAATCAGCAAGAAGCTGAGCAAATACCAATGTAGAGTTAATTCTAAGATTAGATTAAATATTTTAATGTTAATTATGAGATATATGATTTGGAAAATGTCCTTTTATTAGCTTAAAGCTAAGACTTTAATGTATTTTTTCTCCAGATTGTCCCTACATAAATGATTTTTTAATTCAATAATTTTTTTACATCAGTACGCCTGCCTGTCACCAGCCTGAATCCTGTGCAGGTTGGTTATATTTTCACAGGAGCAATTATATTATTGATGATACCACTGTGGTAATGAAAAATCAAATGGCCCTTCGTTGTATACAACACCTAATGGAAACAGATGCCGTTCAAGCTAGTAAAAATGCTGAGACCTACAAGGGTGCAGAGAGAGTCTGAAAGCTGAATAGTTTATCCTTGCAAAGGAAAGAAGCTTATTACTGTGAGAAATTATAGCTCTCCTTTCATTCTCTCTACTGATCCAGCTCTTATTGAAATCAAAGGAAAAGCTCCTGTTGGCTTCAGTGAGAGCAAACTGGAGCTTTGTAATACCTGTGAGTCTCTGAAATAGAATAAATCTTCCTCTCTCGTTACTTTAGAGCTGGCTAATTCATAAGTGCTGAGTTCTGCTGTCATCTTCCATGCTGTGCAATCCAAAATACCACCAAAGCAATTGTACTAGCTCCTCCAAGCTCAGCCTCTCAAGTGAAATTGGTGTTACAGGCGAGATGCCAGATGGGGATGCAATGGATAGGACAAGATTTATGGTGCTTCTTAGCGTAATTCAAGGTGCAGCTACCAAGAACTGGAGGGAGGAGACAGAGTGAACTGAGGGCAGGCTAAGTAACAAGTTCATTTTTTGTGAAATTAAAGAGATGAATTGGAATAAAAATAAGAACCAGAGTGGGGATAGATTATTGCTGACGAGTAAGGGAAAAAAAAAGAAAAATGGTGAGTATGTGCTGATCTTTAAATAGAGAAACTACTTCTTGGCTTTTCCAGTACAGCACTTAAGATACACGCTGTATGTTCAATCAGTTCGAGCTGGAGTAAACGGATTTATTCTCAGGTTTGCAAACCTAACCTGATGTCTAGTGCTTCATTGAATCAGGTACTAAAAAGGAAACATTTTCAGGACAATAAGACTCAAAGATTGCTTAGAAGAAAAATAGAACATTACAAATTACCATCTAAAATCTAGTTATTTAGAATAAGGAGCAGTAACATGAATCACTGGGGCAGAAGCAGTGATTACAACCCTCCAACCTATTGCAACAATGCAATAGTAATTCAGCAGTGAATTTTAATTCATTGAGAAAAGATATGTGGAGTGGGGAATATAACTTATTCACTAGAATTTCTGTGTGCATATAATTTCTGCATTACATTGTCAACTACTCTATAGTGCTTACTGTAAAAAGCGGGCTCTTACTTTCTCTTAAGTGTCCCTCAAAACACACACAGATCAGTAAGTTTTAATTATCTATTTTGATGGAAATACATTTTGTGGAAAGCTGCAGTCCGGCTATATTATCTTGGCCGATATCCAGATGGACACTCTGGATACCTTGCAGCCATATCACAAAGTAAATGTCTAATGTAATCAGTGTATTGCAGTATCATGAACATCAGTCAGATTTTCCCCCACCTCCTCTCCAGTTGCTGTGTCTCAAGTCTTAACAGAAGGAAACCAGAGCCTGTAGGCTGCACAGAAACTCTGGTATAATTGAAGCAAGTTTCCTAATTTGTCCATCAGGGGAATAAGTTCTGGGTTCATTTTTCTTTCCTTAGGGATAGAACTGTTCCTTGTTTTTCCATGTAACCTGTTTGTAAGGCCATGTGTGTATTTATGGGCGTGTTTGCATCAAGCACATCAAGATAACATCTTTAAATATAAAAGGAAATCAAGAAACATAATATTTGATAATTTGGTAAATCTTAATAGATTTATTTAAATATGAAAGATGATGATACTTTTCATGATGTATATCTACTGGAGAAAATGTCACCTTAGTTTTCCTTCTGTCCTAGGACACAATTGGCACCACTTACTAGGCATTGTCCCCAGCTGAGAAGAATACAGAACTCACAGCAGCATCTCTGGTTATTTTCCATTTCATCTTTTCCTTCTAGCTCTTCAAGAGAACAAGCAGCGGTTAATGTCACCTAAAGAAGCAATTAATACAGGATCAGCTTTATGACAAACGCATCTTGCAGAGCTTCTGCAACTGCAGCTTCTCTCCTACAGGCCTGAGTGAGCAGACCATCCCTTGCACAGAGGGTCTCCATGCAGCTGATGGTCTGCTTGCCATGATTCAAGTTGCTGGGAAGCCTGTTCCTGTAGGCACTGCACAGGGGGTACCTGACCATGGTAGTTAATTGGTAAAGGGGAAGGTTAAACTGTCACTCATGTTAGATACCTCCTATGCAGATGCTCACACTTAAGCCAGTCACTCTAGGCTCCCTCTTTTGTTGACAGAGAGTAAAGAGCAGGTGTGGGTTTCATTATTTGACTTAAAACATTCACGTGGTCCATTATAGATGTTTTAACACAGATGAAATTATTCAAATTCTAACTATAAAGGACAATTAAGCTGACTTGCCTAGATACAGACATTAATGCTGAACATGCCTACACATGTTCAGACAGTCAAAACGCCAGTATGACTACAGTGGACCATAGGGATAAGATAGAGCTCACAGTTATTGTATTACCATCATGACTGGTATGATGGCTATTGTTTCTGGGAATGCTATGAAGTTACATGTCCTCTCTAGACCCTTCCTACGGGCAGTCTGGTTCATTGCATTCACTTCAGGTTATATCTCTGTATCCCCCAGAATGGAGTGGCTGGATTTACTTTACTGTCATATGTTTAAATATGTTTATATATACATATGTTTGAGTAAGTGTCTTAATAATGTAATAATGCTTCAATAATACTTTAAGGAAACAAATCCAGCACTCCTTTTTGGTGGAGAAGGAAAATAAAATATTTTCTGCTCACCAGCTTGTCTGGCTTGAAGGTTGCTAGGGAATTACACATGCACCACGCAAATACCTGCACAGAGAAGGGAGAGCAGGGTAACACAGCAAATAGTTGGGAACAGGATTTTTAAGATGACATGACAGACTGCAGCGATCAGGGGCAGGGTTTGCCAGGTGACTGTGCTGACCAGCAGCTTGCTTCCATGCAGTTGGCCCCTTTTATGCCCCCTCCTCTCCATTGTCTTATGCTTGTTCCTCCCTGATCCACCTTCAACCCCCCCTTTCCCTGCTTTTGGCCCTTCTGGAGTTTTGCGTATTCCAACCATTCTTTTAAATAACCCATAATAATTTTGCTCTTCCCCATGAGACCTGCAATAATCTTCTTTCCCTCCTTCTCAGTTACACAGTTCTGGCTGAATCACAAGGCAATCAGATTTTCTTCAAAAGCACTCCCTCGACTCAAAATAAATGTTAGTGTAGATGCAACTTAGCTACCTAACAGTTAATTAGTTTGGAAAACCAACCTGGACAAATTGAACCCTTTTATGAACACTTCTCATGAGAATAAATAGAAAGAAAGATTTTTAGTGTCAGGTTTTTTTCTACTCTCTTATTTTAAAATTCATTATTTGAGGCAATGGAGTGATTTAATAAACTGGATTTCCTGTAAGAATAAGAGCTGCAAAAGTGGGCCCCTTGGGCTTGAAACTTGACATCCAGCTCCTTCAGGGATGTCTAATGTTGAATCCACTTGTCTCTTCAGCATTTTCTACCAGGTAATGTGAGCATCTGGGAAGCTGCTCAATGCTCTTCTTGTACTGTCTAGAGAACCTGGGCTCTCAAACTTGGTACTTAGGTCTCCACAAGTAAATGGGAAGCTCAAAAAATTGATTTTTTCAGCTCTCATCCTTTCATGAGGTCTTCTGTGGATGTAGCCCTTTATATTTTAATGCTATCGTCCACACTATTTTTATTAAGACAATACATACAGAACCTTAGAAAACAGAACTCGTTAGTCATTACGTTTATTTTCTGATTTGATATTCATTTTATGAACTTTCTCAGTCTATAAATTGGAAATAATCCCAGAAAATGAATAAATGGATTACTCTGATAGCAGTTTCAATTAAAAAAAACAAAAAGAGAATGCATAGTGTAGTCAATCAGGAAATATTATGCTAATTACTGTGAAGATAACAGCTGTTCATACTCTTTAGATTATTAACACCTTCTACACTCCAGCAGGGAAGCATCCCATGCAACGCTAATCTTCCATGTGCAAACAACTGCTGTTCCTTCACAGGGAAGCAGGTAATACATTCTTCTCTCTGACAGAACAATAGGCGAGCAACAGCAGGCAGAACAGAAGTTTTACGACTTTCAAGATTTTGTTAATGTCATTGGCGCTGCAAACTGTAGAATACATATGCTACCAGTAGAAAACAAATGTGGTCCTTATAAAGCAAAAATCACATCCAGCCTTTTATACATAAATAAATTACTGGATTATGCCAGCTGTTAATTTTTTTTTTTCTCTTTTGACTTTTCCCTCTTTTTTTTTCTTTATCCAATTGAAAATGGTGAACACTCAACATTAATTCTGAACTGTTTTGTGAAAAGGTCAATTTTTGTCTTTATAAAACAAATCGGTAGCCAAATTACTATGGTGCTCACTCCTCATTTTCTGGATTATTGAAGTAACTTTCAGCATATTGCTACCTTAAATGTTCTGTTTTCCTTAAATAGATCAGGGAAAAAAATTGCTATTTTAAAGAAAAATCCTTTCCTACCAAGGAAAACTGACTGTAATCTCGGAAGAGGTGGAATAAAAAATATGGCTTGAATAGTAAAAAACCCCACTCTAAATATCTGTAATGTAGACTTTGAAAATGATGTGGTATATCCAAGAAAAAAATACAAGCAAGTTGCAGAATTAGCAAGTTCAAGGGCTCTCTGAGCTGTTAGGCCTAAGGAGAGTTTAATTAAGGTTAATTGAGAAATTTAAAAATTGTAAAAACTATGACAAGAAAGAGGAAAAAAAACCCAAAACATCTAACCCTGAAGGAAATGAGATAATTGCATGATAAAGCTATTCTTTAGTGCTATGTTATGCTTGTTCTGTGAATGAATCACTCTGCAAGGCAGGTGCTCTGTGTGCTTGCTTTGGCAATGCTGCAGGCAGGTGCCTGTCTTCTTGCTGATAACCAGCCAGATTAAAAGGTTGTCACCCTCAGCATCACCCACTCCTCTTCACCCCTCCCACTAGACAGAATGTACAAAATTGAGATTTCCCACGTATTTGTTATACAGGCAGTTCCCTCTAATACTGTCCTGTCAAAGTGCTCTGCATCTGCTGTTCTCCCCCCTAGACCCCTTAGAGCACTGTTCGGGTGCCTGAACTGTCCTAGATCACCCTGTGCCAGCAGAACTGAGGAGCAGTATCTCTTGACAAAATTATGACTTTATAAGTTCTGAACAGTTTGTTTTTCGGTTGTTTGCATTGCTCACAAACTTTGTAGCTTCTCTGGTACTTCTGGTCAGCCTACAGCTAAGGAACATCCTTAACAGGGTGAGGCACTCTGGGTGAATCAGCTTTTCATCACTCCGAAACATTGAAGTGTCTTTTACCTCACTCCAGCTGGGGACTGAGCTCAAGGAACTGCCAAAACCCAAATTGCCACTTCTCCTTACCCAGAATCCATGTACAGAAGGATGTCATGACGTGTGCCTATCTTTTTCCTCCTTAGTTAGTCCTCAGGCTTCGTTATCTCAGAGAGAGGTGCAACAGGCTATTTGCTTGTGTGGACAACGAGCTGTTCCCCAGCCCATCTCAAACGAGATGCCACCTTACCTCAGTGTTCATGGGAGAACAGGAAATGTAAAAGGATTTCTTATTTCCTGAGACCTTATTTTCTGAGGTCTAGGAAAAAAAAAAGGCTTTGCACTCTCTGTGGTGCAGTATAAGTATCAGACACAGACAAGCTGGTAGTAGGCTGACATTACCAAGCCAGTTTGAGTTTCTGGGACATCCAAATCGACCCTGTACAGGATATGTATATTCCTCAGCTGATGTGATAGAGATTCCTTTCACTGAATCTTAGATGTTTCCAGTGTAGACACCTGAGCTAGCACCCTGTGGACTCCTTGACAAGCAATAGGTGCTTTTAAAGCAAAAGTCATTTTGGCAAATGGAAGTGCTTAATTTAGGATGAGGTGAAGTGAGCCACAGAAATACTTCCACAGACAATAAAGGGAGAATAGAGACATTCACTGGGATGCAATGTCTGTATTGAATCAGATTAATACCATCTTTTGTATTTAATGCACAGGAAGCTTTGTTCTAATTGAGCTGAATATTAAAATGTAGTAGGTGCATCAGCTTGAAATTCTATTTTAGCAACATTCTGTGCAGTAAGAACATTTTTAATGCAGAAAAACTTTCACAGAGGTGACTTTTTGTTAAGTATTATCTTAAAATCCCCAGTCCACTCTTTTTTTTTTTTTTAATTTGAAGTGAAACAAACAACCCTGCCTCCTCTGGTTTTAACAAAGGACAGTGCTATGTTAGAAACCTCTGCAAGGTTTATTTTGTTATAGACATCTGAAGCTCTGTTAGAAAGAGTTTGAAATGAACCCCCTCTTAGAAGTTTGCTTGGACATTAAAAATCTCCAAAATTTGAGTGACTTCCTAGCTTCTGTGCCAAGGATTATGTGGTGCTTGATTTTTGAGTCTAGCTCTTTCCTAGCAATTACTGTTTTAACTGGAATGTAAAATTAGGTATCTGCAAAATTTGTATCTACTGGTTACAGTAGTGAAGAGGAAAAGGGGCAGATAGCTCTTGAAGAAACCTTCATCTGTAAATATGATATAAACATGTGTCATGCTGATGAAATAATATTTATAGCACAAGTTTTAAGTCCAAAATGATGTAATGCTACTCATGTTTCACATTTAGGATGGGATGCATAGGAAGAATTTTAAGTAGTATATATTTCTGATATATATTAGGAATGTCTTTAACCTACACTAAAGCTAGAAGCATATGAAATTGATCTTTTCTATGTACAGAAAAACACTATGAATATATTACTAAAGTCAGACAAGTCATGAAGTTAAAGATTTCCCTCATCATTTAATCTGTGGGGTTTTTTGGCATTTTTTTTTGTGAGTATCCTAACATTTTCTAATTAATATATATACACTTTTTTTCACTTTTAATGGGAGAAAATTAGAACATTTCATGGAAAAAAAATCACTTGTAAAGGGAAAAGTTATTATGTGATGTACAACTTCCCTTTTTTGTAACCACTCTATGTAACAAAATGCACCCATCACCTATGTAAATGTTCCCACGATCCCCCCAAAACAAAGGAAACATCCCATCCTTCCATACTTTTTGGTGAACTTGTGTTCTCATGAAAACTTTCTTATTATATACTGTCTTCTGCATGTCAGATGGTGGCTATACCAATAGATTTGCTCAGAAACAGAAAACCTTGACAAGAAAGCTTGGGAAATAAAGAGTTTGGGGAACTCTGCATGAATTAACATTTTTTCTGTTTCCTTATACCAGCAGGAACTGGAAAAAAGCTTCCCAGGTTAGTGAAGGTTGTCATGTGTTGTGTTTGTAACTCTATGTTTTCTTTTACTTTGGATCAGCTTGGGTTTCCAGTTCATGCATATGAAGCCTATCTTTCTGATATATAAGCTAGCATTCTGTTATTCCATGAGAAATTGGCTGAATGTCTTGGGAAGCCTGGGATGGTTTCCAATAGTTGTTTGTAATTAGGAGCATCTCAAGTGGTCATAGTTTTTCATCAGTGGAAAATAGGAAAAATATTTATTTTTAGTACTTATTTAATCATCAGCTCTGTTAAATTGTGTTTTTTAGTATGTTCTTTTTCATTCTGTTTATTGTGCATTGCTCTTTTTTTCTGTATTTTTCTCTGCTGCACAAGGACATTGCAGAATTTCCTGAAGGAGGCTGCCACAAGCTAGCTTGAAAATGTCTGTCATAAAACTAATTTAAATCTTCTGTCTGTGATTCCATGGGCTTTGGATCAGCTCTGGAGAAACTGGTCATCTACTTGGAGGAGGTGATTACTTCCACAGCATAACTGATGCTTTACTTGCTTTGCTGATTCACAGAAGGTGTTAGATTAACTAGAGCAAGTGATTCATGATGCACAGCTGAGCAAAGCCATAGTCCTCTGTGGGAATCTTAATTGTCATGTTAGTAGCTTTTGCTCCTGTATTTTATACCTACAGAAGAAACTGATACCTCCCTGAAAACTAGCAAGATCCTGGGGGATACCATGTGAAATAACAAAAGTTTTTGTGCTCAACCTCCTGCTTCACAGTTCTCCAGTCAGGCCAAAGCTAAATTTTACCATCCTTCCTTGACAAGGACAAGTGAGGATGCAGATAGCCAGTCATCAGTTTTGGATGAGGTATGATCTCCTCTAAATCCTCAATCTTATAATATCCCCTTTGCTTTCTGGTAGGAGATCAGGAACGAGAAAGCCTCTTCTCTTCACTGAAGCCAACTGTAGACAGCAGAGACATTTATTGATAGGTTGCATGCATACATATACCACATGTGCATTGACTCTTTGTATTCCACCTTCCAGGATAATTTATAGAGGCAGAAAGACTGTGAAGGATTTTTCCAAACCTTCCCAAAGACCACATCCAGTCTTGGTCCTGGGAGTGCTGAACTTCTCTGCAAACCTGGAGGGGAGCTCCTGGCAAATCATTCTGGTATGCAGAGCAGCTTTGGAAGCAAGACTGTGTAGGTCCACGGAAGGTAGATTAGCTAAATCTCCTCTTCCATACAGAGCAGTCAATTACATGGTCCCTGGCCCACTCAGCCAGGGACTGGTCCCACACAACTCTCACATCTCTCATGGGGACAGCACTGAGGAAATGTTCTGATGACAGAGTTAACATCCAAACAGGACTCTAGGATGAGGCTATTTCTTGTCCGGTCAATTAGATGGTGTCCCTGGAGCTAAGAACATGAAGGAGAAATTGTCATCTGTATCCAGGTTAGGACTTAATGGTCTGGATGGGTGGGCAACTACATGGGTAAAAAACTGTTTGAATTATCAGTGGTTAATGGGTCGTGCCCTGCATGGATGCCTGTGATGAGTATTGCAGAGGTCTGTCCTGGGACCTGTCCTGTTTAACGTCTTTATCAATGACTTGACAGAGGTGGCAGAGTGCATTCTAGTCAGTTTGCAGCTGACACCAAGTTGGGGGAACAGTTGATATGTTCAAGGGTAGGTCTGCCATCCTGAGGGACCCAGACAGATTGGAGGAATGCGCCAACAGAAACCTCATGAAATTCAACAAAGACAAATGCAAAGACCACATCTAAATGCTGTGTCCAGTTTTGGGCCCCCGAAATAGGAAAAACATGGACAAATTAGAGGAAGCTTAGTGGAGGGGCTGGAGCACTTGCCCCAAGAGGAGAGGCTGGGGGAGCTGATTTCCTATCAGTCCTATGATCTTCTTTCAGCAGCTTCTCTTTCTAGACATTTTTTAACTAAGATTTCCTAGGCTGCAGCCTTTCCAGATCTTTTAGCAGGGAAGCAGTTTGGATTCAGGTTGTTTCTCTCTATCATTCTCTGTGAAGTAAAGTGTCTCCTGTCATTGGATGAAGAAGAAAATGTGAAAGTCAAATCACCTGACTGTTAGGATGTACAGCATAGATCCCTACACCTGGGCTACTTGTCTAGACTCCTCCCTCTAACTGATAGAGAGAAAGAGACATTTGTGGGATGACAATAATCTCATCTGAAGGCAGATGTCTAAAATAGGTTGTCTGGATCATGCATAAGAATGTTTTTCTCCACTGTCTATATCCGAAGTTTGGATGAATAGCTCAGTTGTAGCTGCCTGTACTACAGTTGCCCACAGAGTTAAATGAGATCATTCATATCTGAAATGCCTGCAATTACCCATCACCCTTTCTCCCCGCTCTTTACACTGAGAGCTGTATGACAGACTGAAATCTACTAGCTTCTGAGATCCTTTGCCTTTGCAGGTGGTGGCATGTGAAGTCCTGTGGGAATAATTCAAGGGTAGCATGAATCTGTGGGCAAAAAAGGTTTCGCCCATTGTACAGAAACCACAAATGGCTGACAGAGCATCAGAAACAATTTAATCTTGGTAACACAAATTACAATCCTCTCATACCTGTCATCATAGCATGAATCAGGTGGAAATAGCCTTCCCTTTCTCTCGTTTTATATTCAGTAGATGACAGCTCATTTTTCAAGGTTTAATACTTCTAGGGGTGGGGGAAAGGAGAAGAAATACTAGGAAACTGGCATTGCAATTATGTACCTTAATCCTACTAGCTGAATGATAATCCCAAATTACTCCTTCTGTTCATAGGAGGGTCAGGAGCTCTTAACTGATCCTGCCTCACATTCCTACTTATTAGGTTTGTATACAGTTCCTCTGAGTGCTTTTGGTTTGTGAAAGAATCATATGCCAGGGAGCCTGACTGTAGTTGCAAAATTTCAGGAGAGGGAAAGGAACAAAATTTTAAGACTGAGGCCTGAATGATCTTTTACATCTCTTATACAGGGATACACACACAAGGCTGCAGGATATCTGGGTCATGGGAAATTAATCACGCTATCTCCGGCTGGCAGTTCCAGTGATTAGTGTGCAGAGACCTTTCATATTGTAATGCACCAGCACACTAATCTGATCAATTTAGGCAAGTGACATCAGTTATATACAGTCATATTGTAGCAGAAGCCTTAACGTTGCAGTGATAGGACTGTGTTAATTTACTGCCTTAACAGAAAACTCATTTTTGACTTTGCTAAAAAACATACAAGTTCCATTTCTAGTTAGAAGTTTTTCATAACTAGATTCAATCCTGTAAGCAGAGCAGAAAATTTAATACTTTTGGTCGTATTCCCATTAAGTCAATGGCAAAAACACAATTTTGCTCTTTATGTTCCTTTCAGCAAGTAATTTATGACTCATGAATTTACTTGTTATTATCTGACAATATTTTTCTGTCATTTCCTTCCCTCTCCCTACTGTGTGATTTTCTGTGAATGGTTTGTGGCAGATAATGATGCCACAGCGTTTGAAATCAGACTCATTCTGGCCAAAACTGCGTGGAATTTTTCTTCTTTCTGATTGAAAGAACATGTGACAGTCAGTATGATGTGTACCTGAGAGAAAAAATCATTGAAGATGTCACCAGGTAAGCAAGGAGTATGGAACAGGTAGAAATTTAGAGATGATAAGGAGGATCTGGGAGAATTTCTGCAATTTAAAACCTTTTCTTTTCTTTGTCTAAGGCATGTTGAGGAAGGAAAATAGCCTAACATCAAGGTTTCTGGCTCAATATTGGTAGAATTTAAGTGTAATTTTTCATCACATTCAATCAAATAATTGTACATGAACATAATAAAAATAGGAGGCATAATTCTGGTTCTGATTCAGTTGATAAGGAAGATTTTTGTCATTGATTTAAATGAAATCAGGATTTTACCTGAGGTCTTTAAAACTTTCCAAATGCAATCAAGGGAGTGCACATGTTGCACACATAGGAGGCAAAAATGTCCTATGGGTTTGAATTCCTTTTTTGTGTGTGTGTGCAATTAAGTGTGCTGAGTCTTGCAAATAGAAATTATTTCTGCACAGAGTTTTGTGTAGGTAGAAATGGAATCTCAAAGACAGTTTGAAACTGTGTGTCGTGGTTTAACCTGACAGGCAGCCAAATACCATGCAGCCGCTCACTCACTCCCCCCCCCTCTGCAGTGGGACGGGGAGAGAATCGGAAGGGTAAGAGTGAGAAAAACTCGTGGGTTGAGATAAAGACAGTTTAAAGGAACAGAAAAGGGAAAATAATAATGATAACAATAAAATATACAAAATGAATGATGCACAATGCAATTGCTCACCACCCACGCTGACCGATAACCAAGTAGCGATCGGTACTTCCTGGATCACGCCTACCATTCATATACTGAGCATGACGTCACATGGTGTGGAATACCCTATTAGCCAGCTGGGCTGGCGGTCCTGATTATGTTCCCTCCCATCTTATGTACCTAGCTCAGTCAGTAGGCACGGGAGCTGTCCTTGGACTAGGAGGGTACTTAGCAACGACTGAAAACATCAGTGTGTTATCAACATTCTCCTCATACTAAATCCAAAACACAGCACTAGGAAGAAATTTAACCCTATCCCAGCCAAAACCAGGACACTGTGCTTTATAAAGTTAAGACTGCAGAGCACTGAACAGAACTGGTTTTCACACTTCTAATGAAAGACACAAACTTTCGTGAATTTGTGGAACTGAATGAAAAGAATGATCTCAGCAGCTGAAAGGTAATTAAACCTAAAGAGCAAAAGATGTAAAATGCAGTCATTGTGTCAAGTTCCCAAAGCTGCACACAACTGTAATGTATGTGCAGTTCCCTAAACTGCAAACATCAAAAGAAATAATTGGCCTTATGATTACAATGGCAAGTGTCTGAGAAAGACATTTACACTTCTGTTTAGACTGAAGGATACTGAAAAGCGCTCTCAGAAATTACTTCTATCTACTTAAACAAGATGGCATGTATTTGGTGGCTTAACAATATCTGAAAGGGAAAGAAAGAGAAAAGTTTGGTTTTGGGGGAAGTTGCTGTTAACAGGAAGTTGATTCATGCTAGAATAAAGGTCCTTCTTCCTTCTACATAGTACCTTCTTAACACAGATAGTTTTTAAGGGTATATTAAGGGAGAACATTTGAGTACCAAACAGGCAAAAAAGGCACCTTTTTTCATATTTCGTGATACCCATTTACAAAGTGCTGAGGAACTTCCTGCCTCAGAGCAATGGCTTCTAAAATTTAGATGGATTCAAAGATCAGTCTGAGAAACTCCGGGTAGAAGAGTCCATTGTGATTAGCTCTGCTTCAGGATGTTCCTAAGCCACAAATAACTGTTCTGGGAAAATGACTATTCTGTTCTTCTAAATTAAAAAAATAAATTGTTCTTTCCTTATACTCTTCACTATGTGCTTGATACTGGGCTAGACAGAACTTCAGTCTGACTCCACCCAGGTATTCCCATGGTACATTTGTATGTGCTCTGTATGGTTATCCTTTCTTCTTAGATAGAAAAGATGGATTGTTTTAGATTTTGGTATACCCTATGGATGTTCACAACATATCTGAAGTAGGATCTCCTCCATGGGTTTCTCATCAGATTTGTTTGGGTTTCATAGGAATTCCTACAGAAAAAAATTGTCTAGGGCTCTGAGTGGCATGGTTTTATCCTGCAGATAATGACAACTACCTTACTTCAAAATCATGACTGCAAACTATTTATTTGGTACACAGTGATAGAAAGGTCTTCACTTTCTATTGACCTATGTAAAAGCTAGTGTTTACCACTAACTAGTATTTCTCTGTTCTGTATAAACAGAGAAGAGCTAATAGACTGGCACTGGGGGAGATCGCTGGATGGGATGGAAGTTTCAGCAATGTGTCCTCCCATTACAACAGTCACTCCTGAATAATGAAATAATTGTCTCTGCTTGCACCAAGCTTCACACTGCTGGAAGTAACAATAAAGTTGTTGTACTGAACTAAAAATTGCCTTTCATTTAAATTTGAGAACAAGTTAAACCAAGAATTTTCTTCAGCAAAATACCTGGGGTCCTCAGTTTTCACCCCTTCTCTTTTTAAAAGAAGTACCCAGTGTATTTCTCCTATAGAACAATGCATCCCTCAAAGGTTTTGTCTGATCTCTAGTTCTGCCGATAGCAGATACCTCTGTAGAGATCAGCCATGTCATCATAAAATACTAGTCTGTGCTTTATAACATAGGGATAAACATTATTCCCTATAAGCTAGAGAAAATTACATTTGTCATGGGCAGGTGTAAGTATCAAGGATCATAGAAATTCTTGTGCTTTGACACTACAGATTGTCTTCTTCTGAATTATTAACTCTAATGTTCATTCCCTTTGTAGCTGATGAAGAGGAACAGACACTTTGTTATCTAAAATAGTAGCATTAAGCTACTAAGTTCCTTTTTTTTTTTTTTCCTTTGACTGTAGGAGAAGGAGTGACTGGGGGTCACTAGACCCCATATAGACGCTTTAATGTGGTCAGATGAATCCTACCTTGTGAGTCTAGTTCTCTCCTCAGAAAATATTTCTGCCTTCCTTTCCATCTGTGACCCCAGCAGAACTGCCTGGCTGCTTTGGGAAAGCCAGGTGGCTTTATAAAGCAGCTAAATGCAAAGATCCAAAAGCTTTGTCTTTTCACCGTTCCAAAACAAAGCCATGGCAGTAAACGAACAACCACGTCCTTATACTAATAAGCATCATGCCCATGCTGGCAATGGTAATTCCAATTGTCTTTTTTCTACCAAAACCTGCAGCAATAGCTGGGAAAATTTGTTCAGATATTGAAGTCAATGGTACCTGTATCTTTCCTGATGAGGTAAGTGATACTTTTTAATTAACAGTTGTGCGTGTTCGTTTTTGTACTATTCCCCTAGTAATAGAGATTCATTTTTTAAACAAAATTTGTATTTTCAGATAATCATACTATGCTGTTATCATGTGATTGCAGTACTGTATATGCACAGAAAAATACAGTAATTATTAGAAGTCTTCTTTTCAGGGTGAATAGAGAGTTTAATACAGATAGGAAACCCATTAATTTGTTAATTTAAATAAACTCTCCCCATAGCCTCCTGATTAATTTATTCTGTAATGCTCTGGACCTCCTGGAGTCAGAAATAAAGGATCGGTGGATACTGGCGGTACAAGTGACTCCCATGCCTTTGATTTTATTATTTCACAAAATCCATCCATTGAAATGTACTGTCTATCAAATATAAAAGTCTATTCAGCACAAGCAGTGCTCCAGCAATGTGGAGCTACCTCCTCCTACCTGTCGTGGTTTAACCTGGCAGGCAGCCAAATACCACGCAGCCGCTCACTCACTCCCCCCACCCCCAGCGGGACGGGGAGAGAATCGAAAGGGTAAGAGTGAGAAAAACTCGTGGGTTGAGATAAAGACAGTTTAATAGAACAGAAAAAAAGGGAAAATAATAATGATAATGATAAAATATACAAAATGAGTGATGCACAATGCAATTGCTCACCACCCGCGCTGACCGATAACCAAGTAGCGATCGATACTTCCTGGATCACGCCTACCATTCATATACTGAGCATGACATCACATGGTATGGAATACCCCATTGGCCAGCTGGGCTGGCTGTCCTGATTATGTTCCCTCCCATTTTGTGTACCTAGCTCAGTCGGTAAGCATGGGAGCTGTCCTTGGACTAGGAGGGTGCTTAGCAACAACTGAAAACATCAGTGTGTTATCAACATTCTTCTCATATTAAATCCAAAACACAGCACTAGGAAGAAATTTAACCCTATCTCAGCTGAAACCAGGACAGTATCCACCCCTTATTCCATACCATTTACGTCGTGCTTAGGTCTCACATTTTTTTAAATACATTTCAATTAACCACCACTATCTTTCTTTTTATATATACACATATATATATATGCACACACAGATATCATTCCCTTGGTCTATGGACTATCCCCCTGAAATGTCCACTGAGTTCATTTAGTCCATGACTTTGGATCCCATCTGTCATAACAGTCTTTCAGGGCCGAAGACATGGTGTGTGATGTTGGGCTGTTGCATCCTGAAGCCAGTTCTCATTTCGGTACTGCTGCGCCCGTCCAGTTCTATCATCGTTGCACTTTGCTCAGTTTCATTGGAGTTAGTTCATTCTTCATTAATCTGGGTGATTTTCACTGCTATGCTATTGATAGCAACCATAGAAATAATGATATACAATATCATGTAACAGTTGACATCAAAATTCAGTTCATTGGCTATTTTCACCCAAAATCAAATCCCCTTGAGGTACACACCGGACCTCCCCATCTTTTCGCATCACCCACCAAGTGTACCCAGGTCCTTGAGCAAAAGCAATCCCACGGATGGGTTTTCCCTTGCCAGAGGCAGGGGTAACCCAGACTGTCTTCCCCAGCATATTTCTCATGTGCACGACAGGGACTTTATCTCCATCTACAGTACGTAAGAGTCTTGATTGGGCAGGGCCAGCTCAATTGGCAGATTCCCTGGTATTGACTAACCGGGTGGCTTTTGCTAAATGTGTGTCCCAATGCTTGAATGTCCCACCACCCATTGCCCTCAGTGTTGTCTTTAACAGCCCGTTGTATCGTTCGATTTTCCCAGAGGCTGGTGCGTGGTAGGGGATGTGATAGACCCACTCAATGCCGTGCTCTTTGGCCCAGGTGTCTATGAGGGTGTTTCGGAAATGAGTCCTGTTATCTGACTCAATTCTTTCTGGAGTGCCATGTCGCCACAGGACTTGCTTTTCAAGGCCCAGGATGGTGTTCCGGGCAGTGGCATGGGGCACAGGGTATGTTTCCAGCCATCCGGTGGTTGCTTCCACCATGGTGAGCACATAGCGCTTACTGTGTTGGGTTTGTGGGAGTGTGATATAATCAATCTGCCAGGCCTCCCCATATTTGTATTTCAGCCATCGTCCTCCATACCAAAGAGGCTTTACTCGCTTGGCTTGCTTGATTGTAGCAAACATTTCACATTCATGGATAACCTGTGCAATAGCGTCCATGGTTAAGTCCACCCCTCGATCACGAGCCCATCTATATGTTGCACCTCTTCCTTGATGGCCTGAGGTGTCATGGGCCCACCGAGCTATAAATAATTCACCCTTATGTTGCCAGTCCAAATCCACCTGAGCCACTTCAATCTTAGCAGCCTGGTCCACCTGCTGGTTGTTTTGATGTTCCTCAGTGGCCCGACTCTTGAGTACGTGAGCATCTACATGACGTACTTTTACAACCAGGTTCTCTACCCGGGCAGCAATATCTTGCCACAATGTGGCAGTCCAGATGGGTTTACCTCTGTGCTGCCAGTTGTTCTGCTTCCACTGCTGCAACCACCCCCACAGGGCATTTGCCACCATCCATGAGTCAGTATAGAGATAAAGTACTGGCCATTTTTCTCGTTCAGCAATGTCCAAGGCCAGCTGGATGGCTTTCACCTCTGCAAACTGGCTCGATTCACCTTCTCCTTCAGCAGTTTCTGCAACTTGGCCTATAGGACTCCATACCGCAGCTTTCCACCTCCGATGCTTTCCCACAAGGCGACAGGACCCATCAGTGAACAGGGCATATTGCTTCTCATTTTCTGGTAGTTTGTTTTACAGTGGGGCCTCTTCAGCACGCGTCACCTCCTCCTCTGGGGATATTCCAAAATCTTTGCCTTCTGGCCAGTTCGTGATCACCTCCAAGATTCCTGGGCGACTGGGGTTTCCTATTCGGGCCCGTTGTATGATCAGTGCGACCCACTTACTCCACGTAGCATCAGTTGCATGATGTGTAGAGGGGACCCTCCCTTTGAACATCCAGCCCAGCACCGGCAGTCGGGGTGCCAGGAGGAGCTGTGCTTCAGTACCAACCACTTCCGAAGCAGCTCGAATCCCTTCATATGCTGCCAATATCTCCTTCTCAGTTGGAGTGTAGCGGGCCTCGGATCCTCTGTATCCCCGACTCCAGAACCCTAAGGGTCGACCTCGAGTCTCCCCTGGTGCTTTCTGCCAGAGGCTCCAGGTAGGGCCATTCTCCCCGGCTGTGGTGTAGAGCACATTCTTTACATCTTGTCCTGCCCGGACGAGCCCAAGAGCTACTGCATGAACTATCTCCTGTTTAATTTGTTCAAAGGCTTGTCGTTGCTCAGGGCCCCATTTGAAGTTGTTCTTCTTCCTGGTCACGTGATAGAGAGGGCTTACGATCTGACTGTAATCTGGAATATACATTCTCCAAAAACCCACAACGCCTAAGAATGCTTGCGTTTCCTTTTTGCTAGTTGGTGGGGACATGGCTGTTATTTTGTTGATCACATCCATTGGGATCTGACGACGTCCATCTTGCCATTTTATTCCTAAAAACTGGATCTCCTGTGCAGGTCCCTTGACCTTACTTTTTTTTATGGCAAAACCGGCTTTCAGAAGGATTTGAATTATTTTCTTCCCTTTCTCAAAAAATTCTTCTGCTGTGCTGCCCCACACAATGATGTCATCAATGTATTGCAGGTGTTCTGGAGCCTCACCCTGTTCCAGTGCGGTGTGGATCAGTCCATGGCAAATGGTAGGGCTGTGTTTCCACCCCTGGGGCAGTCGGTTCCAGGTGTACTGGACGCCCCTCCAAGTGAAAGCAAACTGTGGCCTGCACTCTGCCACCAAAGGGATTGAGAAGAACGCATTAGCAATGTCAGTTGTGGCGTACCACCTGGCTGCCTCTGACTCCAGTTCGTATTGAAGTTCTAGCATGTCCGGCACGGCAGCACTGAGTGGCGGCGTGACTTCGTTCAGGCCACGATAGTCTACTGTTAGTCTCCACTCTCCATTAGACTTTCACACTGGCCATATGGGACTGTTAAAGGGTGAGCGAGTCTTGCTAATCACTTCTTAGCTCTCCAGTCGATGAATCAGCTTATGGATGGGAATCAGAGATTCTCGGTTGGTGCGATATTGCCGCCGGTGCACTGTTGTGGTAGCGATTGGTACCTGCTGTTCTTCAACCCTCAGCAACCCCACAATAGAATGGTCCTCCGAGAGACCAGGCAAGGTGGACAGCTGTTTAATTTCCTCTGTCTCCAGGGCAGCTATACCAAAAGCCCACCAGTACCCTTTTGGGTCCTTGAAATACCCTCTCCTGAGGTAGTCTATGCCAAGGATGCACGGAGACTCTGGGCCAGTCACAATGGGGTGCTTCTGCCACTCATTCCCGGTCAGGCTCACTTCGGCCTCCAATACAGTTAACTCTTGGGATCCCCCTGTCACTCCAGAAATACAAATGGGCTCTGCCCCTTTATAGTTTGATGGCATCAGGGTACACCGTGCACCAGTGTCTACTAGAGCCTTATACTCCTGTGACTCTGATGTGCCAGGCCATCGAATCCACACAGTCCAGTAAACCCGGTTGTCCCTTTCCTCCACCTGGCTGGAGTCAGGGCCCCTCTAGTCCTGGTCATAGTATCCATCTCTCACTTCTTGCAAACGTGAGTCAAGAATTTCTTCTTTGCAATTACAATCCAAAGTAAGATCAGCCCTTCTACTCTGTCTGGGCAACTGTTCACTGGAAACTGGACCATCGTGAGACAGGTTTTTCCTGAAAACTAGAGCAGCGTTTTTCCTGGGAGAACCCCCTTGTGTGATTGTTTTTCCTTGCAGCTCATGTACCCATGCCTCTAGGATGAAGGTAGGTTTTCCATCCCACTGCCTCATGTCCTCTCCGTGGTCACGCAGGTAAAACCACAGGGTGCCCCGTGGTGTGTACTTTCTATATCCTCTCTCTTGAGGAGAAAAACGCTGACTCCTAATGTCTGAGATACTGGTCCATACAGGTGGAGAATAGGACATATCCTCTTTGAATTGCTGGACCTCCCGGGACAGTTTCTCCACAGCCGAGACAAGGGAGGAGGAGATAGTTTCTTCAAAATCCCGAAGTCTGCTAACTAAGACATCCACTGTTGGTGTTTCTTCCTCTTTCCAGCACAGTACTGTCAACGAACTGGCATACGACGCTGGTGCGCTCCCTACCAACTTCCGCCGCATGGGTCGCGTGCACTGGACGTCATCTGGATCTTTGGGTGTTCGGACGTCGTCTAGGTCACTATAAACCACCTCCAGCACACCTAGTTCTCTCAGGTACTGGATACCTCTCTCCATAGTGGTCCATTTGCCTAGGCGATATATAACATCTTCCTTGAAGGGATACCTTTCCTTCACGCCTGACAGCAGTCGCCTCCAGAGGCTGAGGAGCTGTGTCCCTTTTCCAATTGCTTTGTCAATACCCGCTTCCCTAGCAAGGGATCCCAGCTGTTTGGCCTCCTTCCCCTCTAATTCCAGGCTACTGGTCCCATTATCCCAGCATCGGAGCAGCCAGGTAACAATATGCTCGCCTGGACGACGGCTGAAATCTTTCGCATATCTCGCAACTCATTCAGGGATAAGGATTGGGTGGTTTCCGTCTCGTTTATGAGTTCTTCCTCTTCCTCCTCCCCTCCTCATGATGGCCCTGCCTTTCCATCATTCTTTTCTAAACGACCTGACTTCCGCTTCAAAGATTTCTTCTTCTGTACAGGGGCGACGGATACCAGCGACGGTTGGTCCTCTGGTTCAGCTGTAGTACCCGTCGCGAGGGTTTGGGTAGCTGCAGTGCCTGTCGCGGGGGTTGGAGTAATTGTAGTGCCTGTTGCTGGGGTTTGAGTGGCTGCAGCGCTTGTCGCACTGGTTGGAGTAACTGCAGTGACTGTTGGCGGAGTTTGAGTAGCTGCAGTGCCTGTTGCGGGGGTTGGAGTAACTGTAGTGACTGTTGCCGGGGTCTGAGTAGCCATAGTGGTTGTTGTGGGGATTGAAGTAGCCACGGTGCCTGTCGCAGGGGTTTGAGTAGCCACAGTCGTCGTCGTGCGGGTTGAAGTAGCTACAGTGCCTGTTGTGGGGGTTTGAGTAGTCACCGTGTCTGTTGCCGGGGTTGATCTCTGGACAGTATTCCTGAATAGTTGTTTAACTCTAAACAAGGCCTGAAGCACATTCAGGAGACATAGTAGCAATATGAACATGCTTGTTTGAACATCCCAAGGATATTCAAAATTCTCAGGGAATATTGTGGACGTCTTCATGAAGAGGATAGAAGAAAAAGGAGTTTCTGAAGATATGGAGGGGAAGGTGAACAAGTGGGAGAAGGTGTCCCATCCTGTCTCCCCACTAAATTCATCCTCTGAGGTGAAGACGTAAAAACTGTAATTATTAATAGTTTCCAAAAGACAGCTCCCGAAGAACAGGAATGATGGCAGTGCTGAGTACAGGCTCGTGACCAATAATTTTATCATAACATAAACCAGTGTCACACAGTATAGGAAAGCAATGACCTTAATCCATTTCCCAGAGATGACCAACCCCACATACAAACTGATAATCAGCAGTATAGACAGCCAGTAAGGTGCTATATACCACAACTGCAAGAACAGATCCAAAAACTCTGAGAGCAAATAACTCAACATTGTGAACAGCGAGTACTAAACTGATATAATGAATGCTTATAACAAATTTGTTTTAACCCGTTCGGGTCAGATGTGTCATTATCTCAACCCTTTGAGCCCCATGTTGGGCACCAAAAAGGACTGTCATGGTTTAACCTGGCAGGCAGCCAAATACCACGCAGCCGCTCACTCACTCCCCCCACCCCCAGCGGGACGGGGAGAGAATCGAAAGGGTAAGAGCGAGAAAAACTTGTGGGTTGAGATAAAGACAGTTTAATAGAACAGAAAAAAGGGGAAAATAATAATGATAATGATAGAATATACAAAATGAGTCATGCACAATGCAATTGCTCACCACCCACGCTGACCGATAACCAAGTAGCGATCCGTACTTCCTGGATCACGCCTACCATTCATATACTGAGCATGACGTCACATGGTATGGAATACCTCATTAGCCAGCTGGGCTGGCTATCCTGATCATGTTCCCTCCCATCTTGTGTACCTAGCTCAGTCAGTAGGCACGGGAGCTGTCCTTGGACTAGGAGGGCACTTAGCAACGACTGAAAACATCAGTGTGTTATCAACATTCTCCTCATACTAAATCCAAAACACAGCACTAGGAAGAAATCTAACCCTATCTCAGCCGAAACCAGGACACTACCCCATGCCCACCAGGTCAGAGCTCACTGTGTAGGACACCTAGAAGCTGTTGGACATTTCCAAATCCTACTGTACACATTGACAGCTACCCATGCTGATAGATGAGAAGAAATGAAATTACCTCCGGATAAACACCTATTTCGTGGAAGCTGGAAAGAATAGACTTAATTCGTGTTGTGGGCTTAAAGGACCCGTTGTTATAACTGGAACAAACGCTGTTTGAACATCATCCCCGTAGCAACCACAGCACTCTGAACTCCACAGTGCCCTCTGAAAGGTCCCAGGGTGCACCCCTGCTTTTTCCAGATCTTTTTTATCACTAATCCTGCCAGCAGCATGGCAAAGGGCAGGTTCAACATCCTTTTCAAAACAGGTCATTGCTCCTCTAAAATTAACTACTGAAGCTGCCTCTGCCAAGTGAAGGTAAGGAGTTGAAAAACTGAGGGGAGCAGGATGAGACGGAGTTATAGCTTTGATCTTCTTTATGCACTCACATCAATTGCACGTGGACTGAGAGCACCACAATAACTGCACTGACATATCCTGCCTGCCCGCTGCAGTGTGCCAGGATACTTTGTGGAGTCTGCTTTTTCTGAGAGCAGGTCTGCCAAAGCAGTCCCCTGAAAGTTTGAGTCAGAGCAATACACTAGAGGAGAAACAACTACACCAACATTCCTGTCTCCACCTGTGAGAAGACACACACTGCTGAGACACCCTCAGTACTGTGTACAGTCACAGGCACGTACATGTTTCTTTGCAGCGTCAAAGGAAGTAGATGATGCTGTTGCCTGCAGTGTGTTTATTCTTCTGCAATGCTTCCCACCAGCCTATGAAGATCGGGGGACTTTGCTCTATGCCACTAAAACTCAGTATTTACCCCACCACACTATGTGCTGCTCATCAATTCCATTTACTATAGGACAATGGCTCATAACTTTGATGACTTTTCAGAGGCAGAATGAGTAATAATTTGTGCATTTGAGCTTTCAAAACTCCTCACCTAGTTCTTATTCAGCTGCCTTCGTCTGTGTCTTCCCAAGCAGCTGCTATGTTCTCCATCTGGCTTCCTTTGTTACTGCTCCTTGCTGCTGCTGCTCTCAGCTTCTGAGACTCCTCCCGAGTTTGTTGCACCTTTCAGCTGTTGCTGTGATCTCTGGTTGTCCTGCAATAAGTGCTGTTAGGGCTGCCTCTTTCACCTGGAGGAATTCTCTCCAAAGAATATTTGTGTGCCTCAGGAAATGGCATAATTCAGCAGAGCAGGTAGTAATCTTTCCAGGCATTAATATTAATTCAGGCCTTGGCATCACGTCAACAAGCTGTGCTGCCTGGAAGCATTTTCCCCCTGAGGTGATGTACACCTAAATGATTGACCATTCTTGGCTATCAATGAAATACTTCATTTTAGGTCAATTGAAAACTGAAAAGTTTTAAATGATCCAAGCACCATTTCTTTTTTCTCTTCACTGTGACTGTTAAATAGAAAAAATGAATTATTTGCACAGCCCTACTGAAGATGATTTTTTTTACTCTTCCTCCATTATCACCTGGCACAAGCAACATTTAGTCACAATTCTAGACTTGGCCATGGCACCATTTCTGCACAGCTGGGACAAAAATCACCTTCTTAATTCTAAATTTCTGCAAATTGTGAGGGAAGACTAGAAGTCAATAACCAAAAGCCCAAACAAGAATGAGCACTGAGAACTGAAGTGCTGATTCTTTTACTACTATACAAAGACCTTGTTTTTTTGACTAACACATAATGAACATGTATTCGGATGAAGTATATTTTTCCCCTAGAAGATACCATAGAAATGACTGCAAGTATTCAACTGAAACGTGCAAAGAGTTGATAATGTGAGGCATAGAAAATGAGAAGACGAAGGTAGAGCCCAATACGCAACCCTTGCACAGCAGTAAAAGGAGGAACCAAAATAGAGCAAAGAACATTTATCTGGAAGATGCATATTAGGACTTCCTGCTATCCGTATGTCTGGAAAAAGAACATAAAATTACAGATACAGCTGTATAACTGCAGCTCTTCTATAAGGTGATAAAAACAAAGAAATAACTTCTTTGAAAAGAGCAGAAGGTTTATCCACTTTAGATACTCCAAAGTCTGAATTCTGAAGTCCTTTGCATAGGCAAAGCTGAACTATATATTCTTTTGTCTGAGACTACAGAAATATAATTCGTTTTTTTTTTAACTTGTTTATGTATTTGTCAGTACTTAGTTTTCACCGTTGTGTTTGTAGAATGGGCCTGAAGTCAATTTCCATCACCAGTTTTACATTTCACACAGCAACAGTGAAGAAAAAAATTACTTCTGAAGTAGGAAAATATGTTTATAGGAACAAAGAAACGGGCACAGAGAATCCAAGGCAAGAAAAAACCTGAAATTATTTTTACAGCATTTTTGTTAAAATGGACTATAATTCCCAAAGAGAATTTTCCTTGAAACAGCAGAATATAATAACATATTTTCCTTCTCTAAATAATATATGTGAAGTATGTTATAGCATTGTATGAACCAGAGAAGGAGACTCCAGTGAACCTTCTGCAGTAACATCCAGGTGTCCTTCAGAAGTTTCACTAGACAAACATGGGATGTGCAGGGTGGGCTTCTTCACAGTGTGCTCTGTGAACATACGCTGTGAGGATATGATACAAATTGGGCAGTAACTGAAATAAGAGTTCATGTAAAACAGAAATCGTGAAGGGTGACTCGTGTATTGTAGCATGGACAGCTCAACTCTTAAAATAAAACAGGGCCAGATATGCTCAGTCTGTGATGACTTAACATTTGACTAAGTCAATTAACACTGAGTTATTATTGACTCCTACTCACATTGGGATCCCCATCATCATCAGAGCCTTCTTTGCAGAGCTGCTGCTTACCCAGTAGTCCTTTACCCTTCAGCCCAGGTGGAATACTTTGGAATTGATCCTATTGAATTTCACACCATTTTTTTTAGTCCTTTTTTTTCTTTCCAGTTTTAAAATCATTGTTGGTATCACCAAGTACCGTAGGCCAATTTTGACTGTTAGAGTTTGGGTCAATACTTCTTACAGGGATGGGAAATGTTTCTATTATCTTTAGAAAGCATGCAATCAGTCTCTTTATAACCAGTTTATACCAGAAAAAGCTGACTGATGTCAAGATGATTAATCTACATTAGCAAAATCATTGAGCCTGTTCCACAAAATACAGCTCGGAACAGTGGCATTATTTGTATAGGGAAAGTTATTCTGGTGGGCTGCTCATTTCAAAATCAGTCCCTGTATTTCCCATTGTTTTTTTGTGTTATATTCTTTGCTGATTAATCTAGGTGTTTTTTGATATTTTATAAATTTGCATTTACAGTCTGTATTTAATTGATTTACCATTAATAATTCATAAAATGACAAAGTTATCAATAAATATAACAATCTATATAACAAACTAATGAAAATTAAAAAATATAATTAATAATTATGAATACGATTACGGGTCTGGATCATATGACTCAAGCTGGTTTTTTTTCTATATTCTATGTGTCCTCACCACAGTGGAATGTGGCAGTGCTACCAGGGTGCTTTGATATTTCTGGTCCATGTACATTAGGAATGAGTCTCACAGAGTTTTTGATACAGGTATGTATCTGAATATATTTTTCTTTCTCTACAGCTAGGACATTTATCTTAGTCTCACAGTGGGAAACCTTCAGACATCTCTGGTGAAACTCCAAGGCTGAATTAAATGATCAGCCTTTAAAACTAAACTGAAATCATGACCTGAATGTCACACAGGGAATGGAATTTCAAAGTAAATGCAATGCTTTTCTAGAAAGCTTTTTTTTTTTTTTTTTAATAATGTGGAGAAATTAAACTAACCTTAATATAAAAAGCTATTTTTTAAAGGATCTACAATTTTTAAACCACTTTTGTTACTTCTGGGCTCTTTGTTTTGCCAATACTGCAAAGTGGAATTTTCCCATGAGAAACTCTACCTCTGTCAAATGGATTTGATGAAAATTGTTTTAACTTGAACTTAAAGTCAGTGGTGATTAATGTTCTGAGCAGAAAATCATAAACTTTAGCGATGAAAAACTCCTACTGTGTTTTCTAATTCATTTTTGTGTCACAGTAGCGTTGTTCGTTTTTTCAGATCTATTACTGTGGTTTATATCTTCCTTTAAATGTGCCAAATACTAAAGCTTCCACTGCTTCTAATTAGGTTTTGTTTCACTGCCTTACATGATAGGTGTCACTGAGGAAACAGGAACTCTTTCCTTGCAATGACTATTTAGAGAAATTCTCAAAAATTCCCTGTTGAAAAGAAAAAGCCTGGGGTACAAAGAGTGTGGAAAAGAGTGAAATAGGCAAAGTCACAATGTAGGCATGTCCAAACTCAAGGAGATCAACCCACTCACTGCAAACATACCCTTCTCACATGCAAGATGCATCTTAATCAGTTAATACCATGTGAGTCTCAAAGCACACATGGATCTTCTCTCTCCGCAGCGTCCTTCTGATCTCTTCTTCTGTGATGACTGATGACTAGATAAGAATATGACACAATAGGTCCAGGGACTACATCTTCCAGGACAATTATTTTAGGTGCTGAGGAAAGACATCTAGGACTCTGCAGGCAACTGTGTTCCTATTTATAATCAGCATTCCTTTCTTCAGCCAAACACTCCAGTTTAAAAGCCAAGTGATGCCTGATGCTACATAAAACTTTCCTCACAAGATCAATAAAACCTTAAAAGTCTGAAGAATTTGTGTTTAGGCAAATGATCTAGTTAAATTCCTCCTCCATCTAAAGTTAGATTAGACCAGTTCTAAAATATCACCTAGCTGCAGCAACAGGACATTAATCCTTTATAAGCAATTGTCTATTGTGTGTACATTTTACACCCTTGCCTTTTGCTACTCAGAGAACTCCTCCGTACACCAATGGTTAAAGGGAAGGCACATCAGGGCTGCTTTTATCTCCATGTTTATGGGAATTCCCCCTGAGAACCCTTTGCTCTTTGTGCTGGAGCCATCCCCTATATTTCTGGGCCAGCACCAGGAAAATAGCAAGGGCAGAGTCTGACACAATATGTTCATTAGTTTTAAAATGCAAATTCACTGTTGACGGAAGCTGTATGTGAGACGTAGCGGAGGATTATAATGTCCACTGCTTTCTACATTCCTTCAAAGCTAAAGAAGTTTTATTTTGGTGCTCTACTTGGCAAACCGCTTTGGAGACCATCAGCTTCCTCTGGAGTCTGTCAAGCCCTCCTACCCTTTCATTAATTTCGTGTTCATGTTCTCTTGAAGGAGGAAGCTTCACATATTCCTGAACAAGCAATAAAAGGTTACTGTTTAAACCCTCGGACCTCTGCAGAACTAATTTACTTTGCTTGCTGCTTTTTCCTTCCTTTACTAGCCTCATTTATAATTACATTAATTACATACATATAAAAATATGCTGTGTCTTTGACATTAATTACTTGGCAGTGAAGATTAATGAACTTTGTAAAATGTTCAGTGTTGCACATTCATAAATGGCTAACATGCACGGGTCACCAGTATAGTGGGAACCCAAGTAATGACCACAGAAAAGTTTCCTGTTAGCAGCCATGTCACGTCCCACCTGCGAGGCGGGGAAAAGTGACTCAGATTCGCAAATGCCCTCAGTGTGGATTAAGGTGAAACAACACTCAAGGTCCATGCATAAACATCAACTTTAATGGAACAAATATTCTGCAAACGTTGGTTCTGGCAATTGTATCTACCTAAGCTATGCGGCTTTATGAGGAACCAAGGAGGGCCTTGTGTTACTTAACAGCCTTAAGAGAAAGGAGAGAGAGAGAGAAGGGGGGGGGGGGGGGGAGGGAAGAGAGAGGGAGATAACCAGTCCTGGATCCAGCGTCAGACCTCCCAACGGGGGTCTTCGGTGTAGAGAGCAGCCCAGAGGCTCATACGTGCCCCTATTTACTGCCCCAGCTCCTGAACTTCTGGAACCTTCTCTCACTCCAGTTTCAGGAGTGATTGAGACACCAGTCAATCAAGGGGAGTGACACCGGGCCCCTCCCTGTGATTTCTGGAACCTTCTTTCGGGGCTCTGGTTCCAGGAAGGGTTGCTTAAGCTCTCAGTGCAGTTACTCGGGCCTCGTCCCTTACAAGCCAAGGGAAAAAACAACCCAACAAAACACTAAAAAAAATACTCCCAAGAAAAATAAGCCACAGCTTGGTATACAAAATGCTATGCAAAGTGTCTTTGTGGATGAAATTTTTATACTCTGTAGTCCTTACCCACTAGAACAGGTAGACTGTAATGCTTTTTTTTTACCCTAACGATGCTTAATTTTGTTAACATTTTCCTCGGGTTTCTCCCTAAGCCTTCAGTCCTTTTCTTCATATTTCTATTTCTGTATAAAGGAGAAAATCTACCTCTGAGTGGAATAATGATAGCACTTTTCTTGCAAATCTGTCAGGGTTTTCACAATTGTTTGACCAGACATACCTTTTCTGAGACAGAAGACATTAACACTGCTATAAGTGGCTTATAAGACCAGAGCTGCACAGCTAATAGGTGCAATATTAAGAAAGTTGAAGAGAAGTGCTTCAAACATTAGTGTAACCAAGACTGTTTTGTAATTTCCTTAGGTGTAGGCTACATCGTCCCTGGTGGGAGGAAGTCTTCTGTTAGGCAGCTCACAAAAACTCCACAGGGGCCATTTTCCTGCATCTGCTTCTGATGTGCTATGGGGGTACAGAGGAGAAGGTTGGAGGAGCACAAAGGAGAGCAAATTTCAATTCTTCAGGTGTTTGTGGGTCCATGGGGAAGAGTTTGCAGGCACTGTAAGTCCCAGAAACTGCACAACAAGGGATTACAGCTCCCTGGAAACGGGACTGTGTTGGGACATGCTGGATGTCCTGGCACTGCAAGCTGTAGAAGAGTAAGTCATGCAGCATAGTCTAAACAGGCTGTAGATGACCGACTGTTTTCAGTCGGTACTGGAGTAAATAAAAGACATGCATCTGAAAGTGGTTACCACCACTGGGCTTCTATAGTTACAGTGAAATAACATAGGGAAAGGGTTAACAAAAGTTATTATTTTTATGATATTCTATTCTTTCCTCCTCACAAAAAATTGTGTGTGTGTGACTAAGTTTATGTGTGGGGGAAAATCCCATTAGAGTGAACCACAGCCTCAATAGTGAATGAAGCCAGGCTTTAGAGGTACCAGTAGGATATTACATGGAAGTTCCCCCAAAAGAAAAAAAAAATCCTAGTATTTCATGACTGTCAGGTTACCTATAGGTAGAAAAATTTTGGTATTCCTGTCTCAAATTCCAGCTTGACTTACGTACATGACATTCATAACATGTATGTGTTTGCTGAGCCGTTTCAGCCACTGGTTCCAATCATGGTCACAGCCTCTGTATAGTTAATTTCATCTGAAGTTCTGCAAGTACTGCCGTCTGGAATATGAGGTCAATACAATTATTCCCATCTAACAATTGAGCATATATCAAAAGTTCTGCAGGATCAAGGCACTTTTAAAGCAAAAAATGAGATGTATTTTAAATTCTCTGTGACTATATTTTGAGACAAGGTTTATCTTGCAGAAATACATTACATGTGTTACTAAGGCTCTTCTCTTAAATTATATCATGTAGTAAAATTAAATCCAGTTTTGATGACTATTATGTCATTAAAAGAGAAATGTAGGATGGCCTAGAATTCAGTCACTTTCTGATTAGTAGATTCCTCTGTCAGTTGCTTTTAAAATGCATTTTAGTGTTTACTGCTGTACGTAGCTACTTCACAGTCTTTATTTGTTTCATTACAACAATCTCGTATATTAGGCAAGTTCCATTGCTCTGATTTTATAGCTTTGGTACCGAGGAAAAGAAAAGTCACAAGCAGATTGGTGGCAAAGCTGGGAAGTGAATCCTGACTTTGGAGTCTCAGACAGATGACCTCACAAAAAACCTGTCTTTTTCTCCCTATAGTCATGTGGAGGCATGTACAGGGGCTTATATTTAAGTTCTTGGGCATGTACATTAACTTTCACAGGCTTGTGTTTTATGCTTGCAACTGGCTATGGGCATAAGTCTTTCGAGGACTAAGCCTTAATACTCAGTGGACTCCATTCAAGGACTAGTTCCCTGCATCACTACCCTCCTTAAGGCTCCCATGAAAGACTTCGCTGCATACATCTTCCTGCGTAAGTACATTGTAGTTAATTATTTATATTTCTGCAGTTCTTTCTCTTTTTGGATGACTCATTCTGTAATTGATAGACATTTTTCAGATAACGTATTAAGGAAAATTATGTTTGAACTTAAACATTGTCAGGTTGAATTGTATGGCTTTGTTTAGCTGTACAGGTCAAGTGCACCAGTGTGATGGTCAAAGTGCAAATGAGTCACTACTTATTATCCCATTGCACACCATTAATTCCAGAATAATACTGGTTCTCTGTTGTGGGAAAGAAAAAAAGGTCTTTGAATTAGCTTGTACACAAATGAAACTCTGATCCCAATAATACACGTGTGGTAGCGAGAGTTAACATTAATTATGCACAGAAGGTTTTGCAAGATCAGGCCTAAGATCTTTCCTCAGAGCATAAACCTACTTTTTCTTTATGGGTAGAGGTATATTTAGTCCAAGCTTTCTAAAATGTTGAGTGTCTCAATTTGTGAGAGCCAATTTGAGCTACTTCAAAGGAACACCATTTTACATAGGTTGTGCAAGGAATGGCTTTTTGAATATGTAAATCAGGGTCAATTTAGTTGTTTCACACTGGACACCTAGAAGCCTCTTGAATCTTTTAAAAATTTATAGATGTGTTCTTTTACTTTTCCAACATTTAAGAAGAAAAGGAAAATTATATACCATCTGGGAGAAGAAAACACAACATGCTGTATTTTTGTTCCTTCCTTAGATTAAGAATGCTTACAGAGGTAAGGAATTTTCCCAAACGGAATGAAAACCTCCATGTAGTCTATTTAAAAATCCCATTTTCAGAAAGAAAATTGTCACTTTGACAGAATTTTGTTCTCCCAGGGCTTCAGTAATGGCTATGTGGCAGACAACATACTGAACACATTCATCAGCAAAACTATCAGTGTATAAAAAGAACCCACTATATGAAAGACATTGCAATAAATGCAGTCATAGCCTTTACAGGTTAACTCAACTCATTTAAAATTCAAAACCTACAGCCTAGAAACATGGATTATGACAATTTCTCCAAGTGATGATTTCTCTGATATGCATTGAGGCGAAGAAAAGGGTATAGGAAACCAACTCCTGCAACTGTATTTCAAGTGTAACTTTAATCATTGTAGAATAAGAATATTAAAAATGTAAAAGTAAACTACTTCAGAAGGTAACATCTTTTTATTTGTTGTCTTGCACTGAAGAATTGTTCTTTAAATGTGTGCCCGCAAAAAAAAACCCCAAACATCTGTTGCTTCATAAATCCTAGAATGCCTAGGTTACACACCAGCAACAGAAATAGAAAGGGCTTGATTTCTGAGTCAGGTCCAATATATTCTTCCATCAACAGTAGCTTTAGGTAGAAAAAGCCATATACTTAACCTCTGGACTGGTGACACCGTTTAGTCACCCTCGAGCTGAACATATCTGTCATCCCAGATATGTTTTCTTAATAAAGAATAACAACGTACTTCAGAAGTAACGAGAAGCTACAGAATGCAATAGCCTATTTGAGTGTTTCCCCTCAGAGAATTTTGTGTGTTCTATGATTTTATGTCTGGCTGTTTAATAATTGCCCTATGTGAAATGATGACTTGAAATTCATGGCAGTACAGAAGGCCAGCAAAGAGTACCCTATGATACTGAGTATTTTTCCTGAATTTAAAGCCACAGGGGATTTCCAGGTCACCTATTCTGACCTGTAGTATATCACAGGAGAAGCACCATTTACAGATTGGCCTTCCAGTCACCACTGTTTGAATAGTGTGGGTAATTTGCGTGTATGTTTATGTGTACTTTTGCAGAGTCCATGAGGATTCACTTGGCAGGTACTTTTCCCCAGGTCAGCCCAGCATCTGTCTGAGCAGGTCTGTCTCAGCATGATAAAGCAGGAGAGCACATATTATGCAGGTACAGAGGGAAGGGGGAGGAGGCTGGTGAGACACTGTGCAGCTAGAAGATTTCATGAATTTTCTTAGGTCCCTACTCACAAACGACTGACCCCTTCTGGGAGAAATCTCACACCCCTCATAGTCTATTTACCTGTATCCATTGTGATACAACTCAAGACTTAAAATAAATTATGTGTACATATTAGTACTGTAAAAAAAGAGTGATGGGAAGGAAATTTCTGAGATCAAAATAAGCCTGAAGCTTATCCAATATATCCGCTATACTCTGCCCCAATGCACTATTAATTAAGCAATGAAGAGAGTGAAAATTATACGTTTTGATTGACTTTTTTGCAGTTACTTTCACTCTTATTGTGTTTATTCAAAATAATTAAATAGCTGTATAAGGCCACAGAACTGTGTCTTTATGCTCAAATGAACAAATAGAAATAACAATTGTTTAACTTGGCAACTATTGTGTGGCAATGATGAATGTGGAAACAAAGACGCAAGAAACAGGCATCAAAATGGAAGCTCTGTTTCCATCTGTTTGCCTCTTTTTTAAAAAGAGGTTGATATGGGGGCATGGCATCAACAAAAGTTAACTGAATTATCATGAATAGGAATAATACTGCTTCTATTCATTTACGTGAGGGCTGCGCCTTTGCCGTTCATGCAATGTGAAGAATATTAGGAGCCCACCCCTGCAGAGCGGGGTTCCAGGAGACTGTGGTTTTTGCCATGTACCAATGCATGAGGCTTGGTTACCTGTGCCATGCAGACAAGGAAGGGATCAGTAACGAGAGCTTCTGCACTACTTCAAAGGACACCACTCAGTCTCTACACACAGTGGGAAGACCTACAGCTCAGTGTAGCCTGAGCTGACACTCTCTGAGCTATCTAGGAAGGAGCCAGATCCGATCTAGATGCTGTGTACAGTTTTTAGCCTGAGCCAATAGGTCTTGCTGACATGGGTCCTGCATAACAGCACATGACTTCTGTGTCAGAGCTAATTTGTGTCTGGCCACCTCGGAGCAGACATAAGCAGAGAAGCATGTCTCTGTCTACACTATCCACATGTATATATATCCATCCTGCCATAAATATGAAAAAGCATACAGAGGCATTGCCCTGTTACAATAAAATGCACTCCTAGAGAGCAGAGTTGAATGGGAAGGATGTACTGAGTACGACTGACTCCACAGGAGTCTCCCCGGGGCCAGATACTTCTTAGTTATTTTCACTAATGCCTTTGGAAAGCAGCTGACAACTAAGGAGTGTGTACATGCTGGACTTCACTTCCTCATATCACTTGTTAGCCCTCTTTTATCCTCACAGCCCTCTTTGTTCATTATCTTCATTCTTGCCTTTCATATAGCTTTGGACCTCATCAATCTTAAAGGCATGTTGTCCATAAACTGACAAAACAAAAGCACTCTCAAGTATAGATTAAGTTTAAAAAACCTGCCTGCTGTGTAGCCTTAAAAGGAAATTTGAAATCACTGCAGAGAGGAACAGGCTCCTGTGTTCTCACCAGTGATACTACAAAAATGCTCTTTGCTCTCCTCATGGGCATACTCAGGAGTCCTATGAGGTCTGTGGGGACCTGGCTCTTGTTTTGGCTGCAGGAAGGCTTTCTGGATGAATTTTGCAATAGTTAAAGAGCAGTTCTTCTTCAAACACAATTTTAATTTTGAGGCTTTAATAACATCTTTTACAATTTCAGTTCCCATGTGCAAATGTTCATCCAGATTTTGATTTTTGTCTGTAATTCAAACTACATTTTAGAAGTTTGGATGGGATTCCTTTCACTGAGATTTAGAGGTGGGTTTTGGTTGCCCAACCATAGGCATCTACTGAACTTGAGATGCCCTTGGATACCTCAGGTATCCAGATTGGCAAATAAGCCACAGAGCTGAACTCTTCTGGATCAACAGTTCCAGAATAGCTGAGAGCACATTAAATGCACTTGCTGACCACGTTGACTTGCACGATGTCTGTAACATCCCTCCTCCTGCTGGCAGCATAAACCTCTGGTCTGTGCACTCTAGATAATTAAATGGAGCTGTGATTTTTTTTTTTTGGTCAAATATGCTTTTCTGGGTGATTTGGGAGTGCACAAACAATGGTGGAATTACGGGTGCCTTAAAACACTGACTAAATCAACTCAGCAATTAGTTGTTACTTCCAAGGTGAGACCTGTGCCTGGGTGAGAGGTAATATGTCACTGCTCATTTCAGAAGTCACATATGCTGTTTTGTAACGGCATCGTTCCCTTGTATCTACTGTACTTATGTGTTGTTTTACCCCATACATAATCTCAGTTCAGTTTTTTGTTGCATGCACAGTGTGTTGGAGAATTGTGCTTTTCACTAGTGTTAAAAGGAAATCCAACAAAAATATTCAGTTAATGTTATGCAGCAATAGCCACATCAGCCTGTTGAAGCTTTGTACATATGAACCAAAATCATAACAAGGATATTACCACACAGCAGTTTAGTCCACAGCCTGGAAGTGATGTAAGAGAGAAGCCTGACTAAATCATCAGCCCTTCACTGACCACAAGCACACAGGAAGAAAGTATCTCTTTCCTTCCCGGTTCCCCCCTCACCTGCCAAACAAAAGAAATTTAAGCAAAATACGAATAGATGAGCATAAGATAAAGGGGGGAAATGCAAAACATAAGCAAAGAATGACAAGAAAGTTTTTTAGAAAGTGAATTAGCTGAGGAGAAAAAAAGCAAGGAAAGCATCAGACTACCACTCAATAGAAATGGAAAGCTATTAGCAGACGACAGTAAGAAGGTCAGAGTTTTCATTGTTTTTTTGGCAAGAGTCTTCACTGAAAAGGTTGATTTTAATCAGGTGGCTAGTTTAAAAAACACAAGTTAGAGAACACAAAAATTTACCCTACATCATCTGAGTGACTGAAGGACTTTCAAAACTGCAGGTAGTTACTTTTGAAAATCTGAAGGAGCTGGAGCTGAGTTAAGCTTCCAGAAGACTGGAAAAAGACAACAAAAATGCCTGTCTTTTTAAAAAGGGAAGCTCTCCCCGCCCCCAGCCAGGGAATTATAAGCTTAGATACTTTCCAGAAAGAAATTGAAATATAAGGAAGCGCACCTTGTGTAAACATTTAGAAGATAGGAGAAAGTAAACTTTCAGCAAATATATTTTGTCAAACGTATATCAAACCAATCTAACACAACCCAGTAACAAGCTCTATTTTACAAAACCTCTTACAGCTGTCTCATTTAATATTTTTGAAGACAAACGAGGAAAATATACAACAACTGTTAGGTGGATGGACTGATGTTGGAAAACTTGAAGAATAATGATTGAGTGTTCATTGCTAGGTGGGAAGGATGCAATGAAGAGAAATTCACAGGAATATCTTCTGGACCGTGTTCTTCAATATCCTCCTGAGTGGCCTGGGTAAGGGACTACACCGACCGGGAAGGGCAGTGGGAGAGTAAGATTCAAACTCCAGCTACTCAAGGCCCATTGAAGAGATGGCGCAACCCAAACAGGGCACACTTCCTCGAGAGCAAGAACCAAGTGCGTCCTGCAGGCAGGAGCTGTAGGTTGCACAAATGCAAGGTAGAGAACAACTGGCTGGACAGCAGCTCTGTGAATGGCACAGGGATTGCAGTGGCACACAAGGCAAGGAAGCAGTAGTGTTGTGCCACTGTGATAAAAGATGTGTCATTGGTTGTATAAACAGGGCTATTATGTGTGAGGGACATGAAATAATTCTTCCTATTTGATCCTGGTAATACGTGAGCGGACCTGTGAGCAGTGTTTATTACCTAATTTCAATAAAATATGCATAGCTGGAGAGAAATGCATGGCAAGCATGATTTAGAAAATATTGTGAATGAGGAAAAGCTAAAGGCAGGCTTGGTGTTCTTTGGTTTAAAAAAGAAATAGCTTAAGGCAGACATGAGATCACATTTCAAAAAATTAGCTATAAAGACAAAGGGATTAAGGTCTTCCCCATATTTTCTGTGAAAAGGACAAAAAGTCCTAAGTCTTTAAAAATCAGTCAAGACTGGCATAAGTATAATGAACCTGCCTTGGGGAGGGACAAGGAATGGGTGATCTAAGTGCTTTCCAGTCCCATGCTTTGTGAACTGTAGCTCTGTACCTATATTAAGGAAGGCCAAGATTTTAATTTATTATTGGTGGTGCAATTTTTAAGTACTTTTATTTAAAAGCAGGATTTTCAAGCATAAATAATCGGCAGCATGCATACTTTTTTTTGAGCTGACTTAGAGAATAAGTATATAAATTGCGTAAGTCATCATTCCCTCATCTGATCTCAGCTGGACCTGACCAGAATCAATGCAAGAACCTGAGTCAGATCTTTAGAAAGGCTTCAATTATTTTGGATTTATTTCGTTTTAAGGTGTTACAGTCACACTGTGATTAATGGCTCTAGTCACGGCACAGTTTTTCAGTAGAGCTGTCACAGACAGTCCATTTCTAAAGAGAGCCTTTGGGCTTTATTCTAGAGAACAAATGGCCAGTGCTGACCCACCAAGAAAGAAATTAGTTACAACTGTTAACATTTCCACATATATTTGCCCACCAAATCTTCCCACTTAAACAGATCAGTGTTACCAGCCATTTCAGGTGTTCATGCCTGGATTCTTACCCCCACATCATGCCTTGCTGATGAAGTCTCAGCTTGAGAGAATCTCTGTGTTGTCTGAGTCAATATGGGAACTTGAATCCATGGTGCTTATAAGTTTGGGTATTAAATATTAGGAATGGGGCTTTTTTTAGGGTCTCCTGCTGGAGCATCACACTTTGCATCAGAAATCCGACCTTCACTTGGACAGAAAGAGAGAAGGGCATCTGTAATCCCACTGCTCTGTGCACTTGCAGGGATGTTAAAGTCCCTCCATGTAATCAGAGAGAAAGCTTTTGAACTTAATTGTATCTATTACTAATCTATCTAGATAGATGTTTATTGCGCCTCTCTGCCACTTATTTACATGGATATGGTGCTGTCCTTCTGCCTGTGGGTGAAATATCCCCAACTGAGGCATACTCTGGCCATTCCCACAGAAAGTTCATCCCTGTGGCAGCACAGGTGGAGGAAGGCTTAATAACATCTGCAAAACATTTGCAAAACATTTCAGGAGCCGTGACTGTGCTTGGTTTTCAAAAACCTCACGTATTAAACTGTTGGCCATTGTCTGCCTTCTGGCAGCTCTGTACACACCACATAGAAGGAACTGAAGAATTTGCTGCATAGGATAACTGTCAAGTGATGCTTTGACATGATCAGCGATACTTTAAACAGCTGATGGCTTGTTCTGCTGGTGAAGCAGGGCATTTGACTCCTTGGGCATTCCTGTGTCTCTGAAATCAGTCATACATTACTGAGGTGGGAGACTCGGGGCTCTGCATCTCTACATAGAATCACAGAATGGTTTGGGCTGGAAGGGACTTTTAAAGATCACCTAGTCCAACACCCCTGCCATAGGCAGGGACATCCTTCACTAGATCAGGTTGCTCAAAGCCCCATCCAACCTGACCTTGAACACTTTCAATGATGGAGCATCCACAACTTCTCTGGGCAACCTGTTCCAGTGTCTCACCACCCTCATCGTAAAAATTCTTCCTTATGTCCAGTCTAAATCTACCTTCTTTCAGTTGCTTATGTCCAATTTTTCAACCACCAGTATCCCCAAGACCTTCTCCACAGAGCTGCTCTCTATCTGTTTATCCCTCAGTCTGTATTGATACGGAGGGTTGCCCTGACCCAGGTGCAGGACCTTGCACTTGGTGTTGTTGAACTTCATGAGGTTCGCACCTCATGCATCTCCTGGAGGACCCAGGCTTGGTTTGTTCAGTAGCAGTGTTACTGGTGGGTGCTCCACCTGTGCCTCCTCCAGGTATGGCAGTTAGTGGGAGAAGCAAGAGCGTTTGAGCAGCATGTGTGTTATTTGTTCACGGTTTCTAAACATTCAAAAAAGCCTAAGACTGGAATGGGATTTAACCTATGTCTTTGTTCTTTCCATCTTGAGTTAGCATAAGTAGAGTTTATCTGCTGAACTCTTGACTTCTGAAAATGTAACTAGCTATCCAGACTCACTTTATTGTAAAAAAGAGAGAGAAAGTGTACCTCAGGAGGGCAATTTTTCTTATTTATTTTAGGTGCCTGTCCTGAGTTGCAATGATTCTCGCTGTGAAGATATCCACAGGTTAATATTATGGGACTCCAGATGACTGACTGTTGACTAAAATGTACACATAGCACCTGTTCATTTACACCTTTTTGTCCTTTTTTAATCACAGCCTTCACCTTCACAGTCTTAGTGTGACTTTTTCCCACCTTTTTTTTTTTTCTGGTGCTTTAATATGTTTCCTATTCTAAGGGTCTCCCAAGATCTGCATTATCTTGAAATATCAGATGGGTAAGTGCTGCATGATAATAGAAGTAGCATCCCAGATGAATCATATTTGACATACGTTCAAATTATGCAGAAACATATAACTAAATTATGACTAATACAGGAATGACACACTGTCTGACAACTCAGGCAAACATAAGTCACTACCTATAAATGGAGACAGTAGAATCAGCTGAAAAGCAGTTAACTCTTTCAACCTGGAACAACACAACCTGTGTTTATTGATCTCTCTCTTTGTGCACATAAGGAGAAGGATTGATCTGAGAGGTCTAAGCTCTTCTGTGAATGGCCTGTACTTAGCAGTTTTCAAGGCAGCAAAATCCATCTCAGTCTTTTACATCAAACTGGGTATAACACACAGTGGGTGTGACTGGCCTGGGGGTAGATGCAGAAGAAGCGTGAGCTCTTGGCCTGTCAGTACCTGCCTGCTGCATGGGGCTCAGCTGCTCCGAGGTGCCCAAGGTCCCCTGGTTCCTGCCAAACAGGGAGACAGTCTCAGGCTTTAATGTGGAGCTGCAGTGAGGCAGCACTGAAGGGTATACGGCTGGACAAATAAATTCTTACAGGTTCTGCAAGGAGCATGGCCATGGCGCTGTGGTGCTGTGCTAATTAGCCTCATCTGAGTTAATTAACAGCCTTGTAAACTGAACTCAGTCAAGTGGTGCTTTTGCCTCCAGTCCTGGAAGAAGTTCATTAAGAGCCTGTTCTGGGGCCTTTGCACCGAGCACTATTATAACTTCCAATTATACCCTTCAAAAGGCAGCAGCCTAGAGCCAGCCTCCAACTTCCTTCAGTGCCACCAGAGCAATCTGGACTCAGAGAACATGGTCCTGCAAAGCGATGTGGTCACAGGCAATGGCGCCACGAGTCATCAGAGCATCAAGACAGGCCAGCGAGTGCCGTCAACACAGGGACAGCACCAGCATCGGCACGGTGACCGAGGAGCCTCCCGCCGCCCAGGCTTGGCTCCAGCAGTGGGCTTGCAAGCAGCAGGCGTCACCGGAGACAAAAGCTGCGGCTTCACCAGAGAGAAGAGCTGCAGCTCTGCTGTTCTCTCTTATGCTGTGTGTTGATCTCCCTTGGCTCCAAAGGAAGCAAGTTTAGCAGCAGCAACTGGAGCTCTACTCTGTCTCGACTATTTTTTTCCCTTAAAAGTGAGGAATTAGTCTTTTCAAATATAGTCTAAAATATAGTCATATGAGCTTTTCTTATAAAACTTTTCAGTGAAAAAGAAAAGGATTAAGGATCATTAAATCATTAAAGTAAAAGCTTTCCTTAATACCTTATATCAACACAGCCTTAACCATTTTAATTTTCTTCCTTTCCTGCATTATTAATAGGACTATTCAAGATTTTTAATGATAGTCATTGCTGTGGAACGAAGCAGACCAAAATCACTGTTCAAAACCCTGCACCTTTTTTACCTATTTGCTGCTGTATCTAGTTGTCATGTTAGCTCTGCTGTGAGTCTGGTCCCACCTCTTTGGTTGGAAATAAAGTACAGTAACACTTCCAAATCCTGGAGCTGAACCTACAGCTCTCAAGGCGCTTTGCAACCAGAACACAACACTGTTCACTGTAACTGTGGACAGAGCAGCACCAGGAGGAGGAGGATTTTCCCAGTGTTATTCACCAGATCAGTTACAGAAACAAAGACAGACTTTCACTGTTATTACCTAGGCCAGTTCAGAGTCACTAGAAGGTGACATTAGATGTGTTCTGCACTAATTTTTTTTTTTCAGAGATGACTCTCTGAAGAGTTTCTGAGTTTCTGGTCAAAACATGAGGGGGGACAACTTTGGGTCCAATTTTATGGAATCAGAGAGCATTCAAATAGGCATTTGAGTTTTCAGTTTGACAAGTATCGGTCAGGTTACTTCAGTTATCACCAAACTTTGCAATGTGATAGCCAAAGTACCACAATGGTGTATGTGACCTCTGAAATTTAGACTTGCTCTTCTTTCTTTTCTTTTTTATTTAAGGTAAAGTATGAAGCTTCTTTGGCTGGTAATTTTGTTCTTTATTTTCTGAAAATCAATGTTCATATCAGCTCTCAGGGGGGTCCATTTTCACAGGGCAGGGACAGATGATGTTTTTAATGGGTTCTGTGCAGCAAGTGTGGCAGAGCTTATTATTATTCTCTCATAGGGTGCATTGAAAAATAACACTTAATAAAAAGGACCACAGGAAGCCAACATCAAGTGGTACCTTTTATTAAATACAAAGCATCTGTGGTTTACACAATTCAGGAAAAATGAAGCTCAGTCATATCTCTTGTCTATTCCTTTAAATCCATCAGGGAAGAAATTACAAAGGTGTTTAGGGTCCTAAATACAGATAGACATTCAGATCCACCATGGGCAGCACATTACAGCACCTAACCTTCAGGTGCCAGCCTTCCTAGAAGCAGTCATCTAGCTGGGGTATCCAGGATTTGTAAGTAAAACAGGGGGATTGAGTATGCCTGGATAAAACAGCCCTACTTGGGACTATAGGCACTTTCTGTAGGAGCTCCAGGGACTTTTTTTATATGGAATCCACAGTCCTCCTGGCACTTGACACATAAGCCAAGATTTTTTTAAATAAAAAAGATTAAGTATCATGCTACATTCCAGCTCCAGATACCTAAAAACGTAGGTGAACCTACAACGTCCACCTTGTGAACAAGACCTTTAATCTCTGCAGACAATGGGGATACAAGTAATGCATATGGAGAGCTGTTCAGTTCAGCAAACATGACTTTAGCTTTAGCGAGGTGAACAGGTCTCTGTACTTCAATGAACTGTGATTTACTTCCAAGTTGAAATCAGTTGCTCACTTGTAGATGTCAAGTGCAATTTGGGCAGCTCTGAGGCATCCTGCCTGATCTCCAGATGCCCTTCCAGGACGTGTGTGACACCCGTCAGTTCTGTGTGATACCTGCCTGTGCCTTGCAGGAGTCTGAGGCGCTCACTCCAAAGCACCTCTGATGGCACCAAACGGGGGCAAATGACTCAAGCTCTCTGTTGGCTATCATGGGAGCTTAACCAGTCAGGGTATAAACCATGGGAGCTTAAACAGTCAGGGTATAAATCAGCTGTCTACTGCTAGATAGTCACCTAGCTTCTTTTTAGGAACTATGGGAAATCCCAAATGTTGTCCCAAAGGTTCCAGCCCTTTGTCACATCCACCACCCACACATCGATATTTCAGATGCTCTAAGGCATGTCATACGGCACTGGGTTTCTATGTTTTAGCAGCTGAATGCTGATCCTGGTTCATATGCTGAAGGCTGACATGGCTGAAACCTAAATCTAGGGGTCTGAATTTTAACCTGAATCCCACCTTCAGCCTTTTTTTTTTTTTCCTGCAAAAGCTGGCTGACGGGAGCACCAGTGCTGATCTCTTCTGAACAGACTGCAATTTCCTGCTCCCCCACCACTTCTGTTCGGCTGCTCTCTCTGCTCCTCCCATTGCAGGTTATTGCTCTAGGAGGCAAAATTTCCATTTTGAAAAACTAGATTGCTGTTTTCTCTACTCCCTGTTCTCCATTCTCAGCAGGTGCAGAGGGTTAACTGCAGGCTGCAGCAAGAAGCAAGTGGTAGATTCCATTGCTTTAGAGCTTGGATAGGTTGTACATTACAGTACAGTATGTGCTGACACCTCACATGGGAGGCAGTAGTTGGTAGCTTGGGTTTTCCTCTCTGTTGAGGTACCAGGACAGCTGGGAGCAGAGGGACCAGCTGGCTCTGCAGCTCTTTTCTATTATTGCAGGAAGTTCTCTCTTGCAATGGTGATGGGGTCCGTTGAACGTGTGGCTTGGTAGACTTCCCTCTCTTCCAGTTAAGCCTCCAAAGGGGACCAGAGCGTGACTTCAGCTCTCGGAGCTGTTGCTTCAGTGTCTTTGCAGTCTCAGCTGGAAAAAAGGGTCTTTGAAAACATTTGGGGCACATTTTGAAACTTAATTTTCAAAATGAAGGCTGGGCTACCGTGCAATCAGGGCAGCCCAGGGCTGAGATATGCAACTGAGAGTTATTACAAACTGTGCTGTTTCAGTTGATTGCAAGACAAATCAGGACATTTGAGCAACTCGTAACTGACTTCAGGACTTTCAGACATTTTGCGAATAGAAAAACTTCTGCTTGGAACCACTAGTTCAGTGAGCCTGAAATACTTCTTTCAAAGCATCGCGGATTCAGCACAGTTCCTCGGGAGCCAAAACAGGTTTGTGCCCATCCCAGAGCTATAGATCCTGGGAGCATCAGGGTCAGCATTTTGGCATCCCACCAACAGATCTGCTGTGGGCAGGAGAATACTGAAACCCCCTGCAACTGCTCTCATAAATCAATGGTACAGCTATTTTTAGTCAAACTGACAAGAATGTCATTTTCACAGAACAGTTGCTGGCTCTGGGGAATTTCTGCTTCATAGGAAATTTTTATAAAAGTTGGTTTTAATCTGACTTGAATTAAGATCGTATGTCAAAAACTTCTTTGCGCACTGAAACTTCTGTTTTATTGGCCATTCTGAGACAGGAAATCATACTGGAAAAGGGCAGTCTGAGTACAACTGAAATTAATGATATCTCTGCTTTTACCAAGCCATGTCTGCAGTTACCAAGCACTTAGAACCAGTATGCATTCTTGATACTGGATAATTCCCTTTCCCTCCTGTTCGTCTTATTAAATCACCCAGAGTCAGTCTAAGGTATATGAAAGTAATTGGTTCAGTCTCAGTGGCTCATCTAAAACCATGTATTGGAGAAAAAGTGAGTGAATATGCTTAGACGAATTTTATTAAAAGTAATAAATAAGCAGGAATCAATTTAAAGAGAACACAATAGTTAAGCCTTCTACAAATACTTCCAAATCAGTTAGGACTTAATCAGTGCAAATATCAAATTACGGTTAAAATAAAATCATGTAACGATTTATCAGCACCATTAGCAGTAAATCCTCAGATTAGTCAAAACCATCAAATGAACACTGCAAATAATCACTCCTAAATCCTAAAGCGAGAAGTTCAGGGAGGTAACCACTCATTTAGTTCCAAAACACGATTGACTACAGCCGTGGCATAAATCTTCAGCAGGGTACATATTTTAGCATAAAAAGCAAATGAGCATAAATCTACATTACAATCTCAGAAGCCAATTAATGTTTTCTTCTTGGAAGTTCACCATCAAGTACAGATGCTAATCAGCCTGCTCTTCCTCTCCTTTCTCCCAGGGAATAGAAATGTTACAAGGTGTTCTGATGAGCACACATTTCAGTAGTTCTTTCACTGACCCACCACTGACAAAACCCTAGGAAAACCACAATGTTTGATTGGAAGGGAAGACATTCTAGTTTAGTATGGAAATATTCTCTGGTGCTTTCCTATGTGGCTACAAGGATTCCAAGGAGAATCCCTCCTAAAAACAGACTTAAATAATTACTATCAAAAATATTAAACATTTCAGCTTTGGCCCTACTTGCTATGGGGAACTGCCATTGCAGTTAGGCATATTTCTGATGTTAATTTTCTGAACTGGAAAGTGTCTTTAGATTGGTTTTGCCCCCATTTCAGGCTGAAGAATCAGTGCTGTCATTTCTTATTGGGGATTTTGGAAGGGAAGGTAGCAAAGTTGTAGCTGGTGCCTGGAAAGGCACATCAGGCCCCACAGGAACTTAATCTATGGCAGATGATTCATCCTTACCCCACCTTTCAAGAAATTCCTTGGTCCTTAGTAAAATAGGGATGTCGCATCTCTGAAACAGGACCTTATGTCAGTATAGTGACTACACTGCAGGTTGTGGCTAATTACAGAACTCCCTTCTGAAGCCACCCGTCTCTTTCACATCTCCTGATTTTGACTTCCTTCCGCAAACAAAGGAAAAACATCAGGTGAATCTTGGAGAAAGGAATCTAAGATCTGGATTTGAAGTTTCACTTCAGCTTCTGGAACTGGTGACGACACAGCCCTTCACCTTCTGGTGGTCCAGCACAACATTTGAGCAGTCCCTCCAGAGAGCAGTCCGATAACCCATTCACTCCCTTTATCTCTAGCAAACATCTGTCTACATCTCAGAATAAATCTGAATAGATTTAATGACAACTGTCAGATTAGCTCCTTTGTAACGGAGAATTAGGGAGGGTTGGCTAGCTGCTTGAAGGTTAACAAGACATTTCTTTCCCTTGAACGTCATATTTTCTCCCTTCTAGAACCACAGCACAATTTTAAAATGCTAATTAAACTAAAGTCACTAAAGTTTATATAAATGTGCATTTGTGTAAAGACCATTTTCACTTATCTTAAATAGTCTGTTATGGATTATATTCCTTTCTCTTACCACTTAATCTCTTTTTTCTGTAGGTTTTGTAACTTCTCAAAGGGAGGAATTTTTGGTATCCATTAGGGTTTAACCTTTGGATGCTCAGCTCCTGCTTTGCGAAATCCACAGCTGTGAGGTCTGGCTACTGATGCCTGCAGAGAGATTGCAGTTTTATCGTATAAGTGCTACTAACAGAGGTGAAATGATATGCCAGAAGCAGGGATGTATGTCCAAAACTTCCTCTCTCCCATATTCATGTTTTTCACTGCTATGGTATGATTTCTAAGAGCACAGCTGGTCCAGATTGGGTTTAGCTACCCTGACTTTACAGTACATAATTTTTAATTATGGACGGAATAATGCAATCAGGTATATAAAAAAGCTCTGCAGGTAGCAATCAGCCTTTTCCCCTCTCTTTCCATTACTGTGTGCCCTAATCACTGGACATGGATCCTTTTTGTTTGCTTTCCTGGGAATTCCCAGAATTCCTAATCCTGGGAATCCTGTTATTTTTAACTGCTTAATGGCCAGCTACCAATAGGTGGGGTCAGTGGGGTTTCTTCATCAAACCTCGTTTAACTTCTCTTCTTTCCAGCTTGATAGTGGGAGTGAGTGATGTGAATTACCCACTCTGCGGGCTGAGGATTTTGAACTTTTCTGCTGTAAGAGGTGGGCTACTGTGCAGAAGGGGGAAACAGCACCTGCTCATTCTGCCCAGGAACATTTAGGAGTGGGTTTTCAGCTCTGGGTTTTGAATGACATGAGAAAGGTGCCTTGCAGTCCCAATTCATATATCTAAGCTCTGGATTCAAGCAAAGATTTTTGACCTATTCCAGGGCTTAGCATTTAGCTGTAGGTTTTACCCTGCCTGCCTCGAAAATTTTTAGAGCACCTCTAACTTAATGTGCTCTCCGTGGACTCACTAGGAACTAGATGCTTTGCATTACAGCTCAGGCTCAGGCACCGGAAAATGTAAACTTGGTAACTTAAAGGCATCAAAGTCTTTTACTGCATCTGGCTCAAGGTGGCTATGAATGAAAAGTTGGGATGAAAAGTCTTCCAAAGCATCCACATTGAGATGACCAGAGAAAGCAATATAACTTTTGTATGAGCTTATATTTTAAATGAAAAAAAATTTTAAAGAAACCGAAGCAGCTCTAGTGTGGGTTTGTGTCAGGTCCTGGTGTACCACTCAAAATTAAAGTGAATTTTTCTTTCTGTAGTATTTCAGTCATGTTTTCCCTCACCAAGACTTCAGCTGAAACTGCCAAGACCCACAGTCCTTGACAGAAATTACCTGAACTGAGAACAGAATGACTGGGTTCAGGTGAGAAATTTATACTGCAATGCTGTCACGACAGAAGAGTTCTCTAAATGCAAGGTGTTCCATCTTTGTGAATAATACAGACAAAGGAGGAAAACTTAGTCCTGCCATACCAAACTAGGTGAATGATAGGACATTAGGTGGCACTGTCCAGATGTTCATTTAAACACATCTGACTGTTTGTTCCTGACTTTTTAAAAAGCACAATTAGTCATAAGGCAAAGAAAATCACTTAGCATTTACCTGAAAGGTTAAGATGTATCTTAACTGTGAACTGCAAGTACTTACCTAGAAAAGATTTCTGGTGGAAAATTACAAGAAAAAAAAAGAGTCCTAGAGGTGTGAGGCAGGCCTTTCTGACTGCAAACATTTCTTCATTTAGCTGGACTTGCATTTCAGGCTTGATTTCTAGTGCTTATCCAATCACAACTATCAGTCTTCAGTGCCAGAGTGCTATTCTTGAATTACAGCTATTCTCGAAGCGGAAGACAGACGGGACAGATACCTCTGCAATGCTGACAGAAGAAGTGGAAATGCTCTGCTGAAGACCAGACTCTTCCCTGTCTTGTGAGCTGGAGCATGTGCTAGCACAGATGGGCAGAGAGGCAACTGCAACGCCTTCAGCTTCCCCAGAAGATGCTCTTCAGTTTCCCCAGAAGATGCTCTTCAGCTACCAAGTGTTGCGTAACAGTTCCTAGTTTTTGGCTGACAGAGCTGTGCACCAGGACCTGACACAAACCCACACTAGAGCTGCTTCCCGTCACCTCCCCACTATATTCTCCCTGCCATGATCTGTCACTAAAGTGAAGCCCCAGCTCACTGGACTATGGATCCCCAGGGGAACTGTGGTTCCCAGTGACAAACACTTACTGAGGTGCTGTTCCTTATTCTTCAGCCAAACTGGGCCACATCCAAAGATGTTCCTGCTATTGGGCTTGCTCCAAGTGGTAAGGAGGTGCTGTAAATCCTTTTGGGTGATATTTGATGCCTGGGAAGCAAGTCTCCTGAAGGTGAATGGCCATGTAATTTCTTTCTCCTGCCATGCTGCAACAGAGACTTAGTAGTGATGCAGCTACCAGCTGAACCAGGATGTAGATTCAAAAGCCTTGGTTACCTCAGGCTCTGAAATAAACTTTTTTTTCTAACTATATGGCAAAGCAGTTTATATTTGTCAGATTTAATTGAGAAACTGGTGAAACCTGTTAGCACAGCAATGACTCCAGGGACGATCTGAATAGAAGGCATGAATTTTGAGCAGTTTTACTGCAATGTTTAATGAACAGATTGTCCTAGGATTTAAAATGTTATTAATTAAGGACCTCAATTACCAGTAAGTACTGTTTGTCTTGTTATTATAACCATTGCCTGTAAATGGTATCATTCCTAAGCCATGTTCCGTGCCATACTGACTCATAATATGTAGGAGTATAAATAAAACTAAATAGTGCAACCTTTTCCCTAGGTTAGAAAGAAAACACAATTATTACATCAATGATAGCAACAAGAAAGGACTGCCAGTTAGGGTGGTTTTGAAAGTATTACTGCTACAAGAAAAGCTATTATAATATGAAGCCATTAATAGCTATTAGAAACTTCCATCATTATTTTAATCAACTTTATAGTAATATTTGGACTTTGTTTTCTGCAGAAAATGTTCATTTGGTATTGTTCAATCATTTTAAGCCACAGTTCCCTTACAACAGTATTTAGCTCTCAGCTACACAAATACAAGGAAGCATCTAGCCTTTAAATTGTCTTTAAGTGAGTTTCCTGTGGAGATAAAACAGAAAGGAAGCTATAAAATCCAATCTTGGTAATGGATTGCTAGACCAGTGGTTCCCCAATGAATTTTGCAGCCATGATAATGTTGGCTATCATTTGGACAGCCATACCTGCTATTTAGAAGTATATATATTTTGTTACACCAGAGAATAGTTACAGAAGTTAATAACAGAACTAGATTAACACTTGCCTTTGTACTGAAGTGGGAAACAGTTTTAAAAGTTAGGAACATATCCTGAGTTGGCCTATGTCTCCTTATAACGGTGAAAGACAAGAGAAGATAATAATACTGCTGAGGAAGCCGGTGTTGACTAATATGTAAACTGAAGTATTTAGATTCTACCTGTGCTTTACAGAGATTCATATTAAAAAGCGCCAGGTGGCCAGAAGACATATATAAATTATTGCTGGTCTGCAAACCTGGCTTTGTAGATGTCCTGGTTTTGGCTGGGATAGAGTTAATTTTCTTCTTAGTAGCTGGTATAGTGCTATGTTTTGGATTTAGCATGAGAAGAATGTTGATAACACACTGACGTTTTAGTTGTTGCTAGGTAGTGTTTACATTAGTCAAGGACTTTTCAGCTTCCCATGCTCTGCCAGGTGCACAAGAAGCTGGGAGGGAACATAGCCAGGACAGCTGACCCAACTGGCCAACGGGGTATTCCATACCATATGATATCATGCTCAGTATATAAAGCTGGGGGAAGAAGAAGGAAGGGGGACGTTCGGAGTGATGGCATTTGTCTTCCCAAGTAACCGTTCCATGTGATGGAGCCCTGCTTTCCTGGAGATGGCTGAACACCTGCCTGCCCATGGGAAGTAGTGAACGAATTCCTTGCTTTGCTCCGCTTCGCTTGCGTGTGTGGCTTTTGCTTTACCTATGAAACTGTCTTTATCGCAACCCATGAGTTTTCTCACTTTTACTCTTCCGATTCTCTCCCCCATCCCACCAGGGGGGAGTGAACGAGCAGTTGGGTGGTGCTTAGATGCCAGCTGGGGTTGAACCACGACAGTAGAGTTCCTGTGTCTCGACCCATGAGCTTTTTGCTATATTTTTCTCTCTCCTGTCCAGCTGAGGAGAGGGAGCGATAGAGCAGCTTTGGTGGGACCCTGGCATCCAGCCAAGGCCAACCCACCACAATTATGGAGGAACTTGGGAAGGTTTCTACACCAGGAGTCTTTGGGAGACACAGCGGAGGCTCTAACTCAGAATAAAATGTCAGTGGAAGAGATCAGGGAACAAATCACAAAATTAGTACTTATAAATTGCAAGATTTTCATGGTATTCACCCAAAAGCTCTCAAAATGTGGAATATTTGAACTGATGCACAACCCTAAGCTTACAATTGCTTCCATATTACAGTATCAGGCTACTGTGGCACCACTTTTGGAAAGGATTCCAGGTTAGATGCAATGAAATACCGAGCAATAAGCCTATATGAGGAAGAGAATTACATGGATACGTACTAATTACATGGGAAGAATGAACACAGATTTTGTAAAGACAAGTCCCATCTGACAAGATTCCTCACCAAAAGCTCTTAAAGAAGGTAACATGAAACAAGGGGACATGCCCCCATGTCGATAAACAGAAAGGGGAATAAATGCACAGGATTCAAGCTGAAGGAAGTAATCAATGAAGGAAGTTATTCAGGATAAAAAAGATAAGGGTAAAGGTAAGGTATAAGGATAATAAAGAACTGCAGAAGGCCCTAATGACATGGCATAGATGATAAAATAGCAGATGAAACTCAATACACATAAAACATGATCAAAGCTTTGGGACAGCTTCTGTGCAAGAAGTAATAACTTAAATAGATACAGACTGCTCAGCCTGAAAAAGAGGTAACTGACAAGGTACATATAATACAGGTCTATAAAATCTTCGCTGGCATGGGGCAGGGGTGTGGGAAACAATTCCAGCGTAAGAACTAAACAGCCTCCAAATAAGTCAGCAGGAGGAAAATTCAAAACAGTGAAAAGGAAGCGACTCTCCAGATAATACATGGTTAAACCAAAGATTACAGCGAAGTGCTGAGGGTACTAGCTTACAGGTCTTCAAAGAATTACCAAATGAAGTTATGGGAGAAGATCCCACAGAACGGTCTGAAATACAAAGACCCTACCACTCCTTCTGATGCTCCCTGGGTTACAGATTCCTGCAGGGTGGGAAGGTTCACTGCAAAAGTCTCATGACACAAGATACTCCATCATATTCTTGGCCAAGGTGTCTTTTGTCAGTCACCGTTTGGTTTTTATAAAGTAAACAAGCAGGAGTGAGAGGAGGGAGTGCAGCAGCAGTAAGTAGGTCTGGAGTGGAGCCTCAGCTCTTCCCCCAGCCTGGCAGTGCCTTCCTCCTGGGCAAGGTGCTGGGGAGGCAGAGAGGTGGAGTAAACCCGGAGGGCCCCAGGGACTGTCTGTCTCAGGAGGTGATGACCGGCCTGCATCATGCCATGCGATGTGCATCAGTGATTTGAAGGTCTACCTTCAATAATACCAATAAACGAAGATGCAGATAAGTAGCTACAATGACATACTAATACATTAAAATAGTTTCAGAACTGCAAGCTATTATACTGTTGCACCAACATTTGGTGTATTAACATTTTGTTGAGCTCTGAATTTGTTTCCAGTAAGTCCAATATGTTAAAGCTCCCTGTGTTTCTCAGACTGTTTTGCAATTAAGAACATGGTGCTGTTTCATGTCTAATAGCTGACATAAAGTGGAATGAAGAGCGACATTTTCATTTGAAATTAACAAAAATCAAGATCCTTTAATAGGTAAAAGAGAAACCGCGGCCCTCTCATAGACAACAATCACCTTCAGAAAGCCCTTAGTAAAGATATGGCAAAGTGTAAGGATATTTACTATACAATATTACATTTTTTATTAGATTTTACCAATTAATTTTAGTCATCATAGACAAGTAGTATAATGTTGCTCCCATTGCTTGCTCCTATTTGCAAAAATGACCAATCGGGAAAGTATATAATGGAAATCCTTTTTCACCTAGTTCTGTCTGACAAGCAAGTGGACAGCAAAAATCTTTGGGATTATTTATTAAACAATTTGTTCCCTAATAGTACATCTTCTACTGGTTTATCTGGTTTAGTTTCCAGTGATGCCAAGAATGACTTTTTCACGTTTTTTTTGTTGGAAAGCCAGGCCAAAGACTAAGAGATTTTTTGACCTAGGTTTTCATAGTCATTTAGACTAAATCTTCTGATGCTCAAGGGCAGAGTAAAAGCCACAGCAGCTCCCTGTTGTGACTGCCTGAATCCTCCTAACACTCATTTCCACAAAACAATTATTTTCTCAGACACGCTCTTCTGGTCTTTTCCTTTAAGTTTGGTAGAATCATTCAGTAGCTGTTTTAAACGTGTCCTGCTTGCTTTAGCATACTGCCTTTTGTTTGTTGCTGTCTGTTATATTTCATCTGCCTTTCACTAGTTCTCTCTTTTCATCACCAAAGAAATGGTACCTTGTTATGTCCTTACCTAACAGTCTCTTCTAGCTCTTGAAATATTCATCATACACTCGTATGTTTCTCTTCTCCTTTTGCCTAACTATTCTTCCACTTTTTTGACCCAGTCACATTTAGACTTTTAAAATCTGTCTTCCTAAGTCAGTGCTTTGCCTGTAAATGCAACTAAAATTAGGATTTCAATCCTAATATGAAATGATGGCTCAACAAGAAGAAGAGGAAGTGCTAGAGTTACAAATAAACACACAGTATTTAATTCATCTACTAATCAGTCCCTTACGATTTTAAAAGATCTAAACGAGTCTGGCACCGAGTGACAGATGTTCAACCACTGCATCCAGGCTCTGAAGACATTGCAGCTGCACTGTGAAAAAAAATAGTATGTGGGCTCTCCCCAGATGCAAATATAATGTAAATGCAAATTTATATACATAGTCAGAGGCTATGTGCAGACTTTCATGTGCAGTCTTATTTGCTGCAATTCCAATCAATGTGATTCTGTTGGATGAAAATCATGAATACTGGAGCCATTAATCATATAGAAAAAAGGGTCACCAACACATCTGACCTCCACAGCTCCAACAAATATGAAATGTGAAGGCAGTAATTCTGGATGCCGCAGGATTGCTGATTGCAGAGCCTTCATGCCTCATAGTAATCCTGAGATATGCCATTTATTCTGTCATATCTGATAAGGCCTCTGGCACTTGGTTTTAAATTCCCTCCCTTCCCCCATCTGACTTCTGTCTGACCAGATCAGTTAGCAAAGAGTCTCATAACACCCCGTGATTAAATTTTACATATGTAAAAAATTACTGATTTCCCAGACTCCTACTGATTTAGACAGTTGGTGGCTTTTGTCAACAGTATTGCACAGATATGTGATCTGTGTCATTGTGATGGAACTTGTAGCCTGACATTAAATATCTCTCATGACGTGCAGATAAACCCCAGATTGGAAAGTGCATGAATTCAAACAACATTAATAAAAGGGGACCACATGATTTGCTATTGACTGTTTTATTGATCACTTCTGCTCCAATGATTTAGCTATATAGTGCATTAGAAGCTAATTATTTTCTTGTAGCACTTACAATGATAATGAAATATGGACTGCTTGCAAGCAAATTGGTTTCATGCACTGAAGTGATAGCACAATCGACAGGCGCCAGTCTGTCTAACCATCAATCCCACAGAACATCAGGCTAACTTTAGTAAAAGCTCATGTGAATGCTGTTTTTCTCCCTAGAAGCTATTTTATGCTAAGACAATAATCTTGAAGCGTGACTGATATGTTGGAGACTGTCATGCTGAGTACTGGTGACTTTCAAGGTGACTCTGATTTTGATTTTTGCCTTGATAGTCCTTTTTTTCTGTTTCAAATCCTTGAAGGATAAATGTGTCTCAGAGGCCTCCTAGAAAAACACTCTTAGAAAAAAAAACAAACTTAAGATACACCTGAAAATCAAAAGTATTATTTTTGTCATTTAACTAAAAATTAGAAAGGTAAAATGGCATATGCTCTTCTAGATTGCCTATACCTGTTATCTAATGATCGCCTCACTGCTTGGGCACGTATTTTAAGGAACCGTCCAGAAGGTTGTTAGCTCTCTTTGTGGAAAATTAAATTTGCAGTGATAAGTCAGTCAAAAAGCCCAACTGGCTGCTGCTCAGTCTTGCTGTAGTGCTTGCATTAACTACCTGTCAAAACTGAGACAGGTATTGTAGGTTACTGCAGGTATACAATAGCGTGAACATCCAAGGCGAGCTCTTGGGGTTACTGTACCTTATCAGGGGGCTTGAGGAATAACAATGAAGATATCTCAGCAAAAACAAGGAAGTCTATTTTTTCCCAATGGATCTGTTAATTTCAGTTTCAAAATATGAGATTCCTTAAAGGGAGTGTCTGACAGTCCTTATTCTGAGAAAGTGCTGAGCATCACCTTTCAGAAAGCAAGACTTCACTGAGATTTCTCAATATCTGGGCTAAAATTTCTGGCAATCAATACCTGCTAGGAGAAATTTATTCTAGAAAGAAACTAACGGAAAGGATGTCAGCACTTTTTTGTTATCTCCTAGATAGAAGAAATAGATTTTGTGCATAGACTTACTTAGCATGTCTAGTTTGCGGTGGCAGGGGGAGTGTTAATAGTGCAACCAAGTCCAAAAAACAAAGTTAATGAACTGAAAAAACCCACATTAACTGCACAATAGCAAACACATTGCTTTGAGTCTTTGGGGCTGAAAAGTGGCTGACCTTAATCATTTAGCCAAGACACATAGAAAGGGAAGGCACAACATGGATTTAAAGAAAATAAAAATATCATTGGGCTATTGAGGATCACGTGGGCCACATTAAGATCCAGAAACCATCTGTGGCACTTCATGCAGTCTTCCTTTATATGCAAGGGAGGTTGTACAATATGACATGATTTTAGAAATGTTTCAATTGTCTCTTGCTAAGAGGAAACAAAAAAATCCAAGATTTCTGCTGTTGGCAAAAGAGGAGGTGGCAGGTGATCTCATACTGGAGTGACATCACTCAAATATTTCTACTATATATTTCTTCAGGTGACACAGTGTCAAAACAGCAAAATCATACTATTCTGCTTCAAGAGTCATTTGAGTGCTGCAGCATCCTGAAAATATGCCAGTCATGGCAATTGGCCGCTCACTCTGCATTTTTTCTCGTAAAGTTTCTATGATTAACTGTGGGGGACAACGTGCTTTGAATTAGTCTTTGTAGATAACAGAGGTGTTCACTAGCACAAAGTCTATGGTGCTGTGAATCCCATACCTTAGGCACCTGCATAAAGCAGCCCTACTGCAGGGAAGGCAGGTCACTGAAATTGTGCACTGAATTGTGCACTCCTGGGCATTTCACAGGGTAAGTGAATCAACTGGACTTACTCTTTTGCCTCTCTTGACGTGCATTGAGGAAGTTTCCTCTTTGTATCTGTGGTTTGCTGCCAAATACACGGTTTTGGCAGAGAGCGTTCATACAGGAGGAAGAGGAGGGACCATGTACTGCTTCTTTAAGCTGTACCAGAAGCGTATAAAGGCTATAAAGAAATAAGGGAAGCTGAAATTTTAAAATGGGTGAGAGAGACAGACTGCAAGCCCTCATTTAGGTAGATTTCTTAAATAGAAAAAAGGAGGTTTTCTATGTTGGTAGGTTTTTTTTTCCCCTGATTTCCCCATTAGGAATATTGTATTACAGAAAGTGACTTTCCTCTCTGATTCCTTAGCCCCAGAAGGTGCTAAAATACTGCTTGAGATTGTGTACGATGTCTTAAACAGAACAGGAAAAAAATCCTTCAGACTGAGCTGCGTCAGAACTCCAGTGCATCTCTCCATGGTATTTCCAGCTGTGAAAGACAAGATATACTTCCTGTCATATTCATCTTTGGGAAATGCAGAATTCCTTTGTTACCCACTTAAGATTAGGTCACTCATGCTGCAGATATTCATAATGAACCACTTCTGCCCATTCACATAAAGGTTAGCACCTTCTAAGATTATTAGAAGTTAAGGAAGAGATACCTTCTTTATAAATCCCTGTATTACTGATTTATATTAAACAACGAAGGGACATTTATGTGCAGCTTACAGCATCTGTTTTGTTGGTGAAAGGATAAATATTGTTACCAACATTTCAGACTGATGATTTTTCCCAAGAAGACGTTCTTTTCCATCACTAACGAGCTAGAAAGTAAAACCACCTCAAGCATCATTTGACTGGCAACTTCAGTGGCTTGGTCAAGAGCAAAGTGAGGTGAAAAATTCTGGGGAAAAAAAACATTTCTCTTGGGTTTTCTTGAATGCACTGGATTTGCTGATGCTTTGAAGTCAAACTTACCTGCAGGAAAGGCTTATTCTTTTCAGGAGTTTGTGCTCATTTTAAGCACCCAATTTTTACCAAGCTGGGGACTTCAACAGCTGCACAGACTTCAGTAGCAGTGCCGGAATAAAGTAGACTTCCTTTCTGCTGGATTCAGTGTGGAGTAGTAATGGGACTGAGAAAAATTGCATGAATTTTAGTTGGCACCAACTGGGGCTTGCTTGGTCCCCAGCCTCAGCGCACCGCCTGCCAGGCAGCCCGCAGGAGCCTGCTCCCTCCGGAAACCTCAGGGCTCTCTGCTCTCAAACAGGGAAATCCTGTTCTGGGAACAGTTTGTCACATTCGGCTTTTTCATGCCCAGTCCTCACTGGAAAATCTATTGTAAATAACAACGACAGCGACAACAATAATAACAAGGAATAGGAAAAAAATACAACTACTCTGTTGTTACCATTGGTTTTATCAAGTCCTTGATTTTCTGTTGAGTTATACTCACAGTCATAGCATGCATGCACTATTTGAAACAGTTAATTAACTCATTAATACCTCTGAAGGCTCCTGCCATTATCATCACATTTTTAGGAGTTCTCTGTTCAAAACCTTTTTGGAATAAATGAATTGCCCATAGAATTCAAACTGTGCTTTGTAGTATACCTATTATCTGTTCTTAAATGTCAAGAGAGGCTTTCCTGGAAGCTTGATTGTGTTCTTCCAGTCTGGCAAAAGATTAGACTGCTATAAAGCTTAGACTGTTATCACTAAAGTTGATTATGTTGTGGAAATTTCAGCTTCTGACCACATGCTGTTTATTAATATTTTGTACCACTTCAATATTACGTGCTTAGATAGTGAATTTCAGTAAATAATATGCTTCTTGTGCATGTTCCGGGGATTTACACTAGAAACAAACTTGGAACAGAACATTCTGGTGAATACTGACAATTATTTGCAACAGGAGAAGATTTGTCTTTCTATTGCTGCTTTTCAAGCACCTTTATTAGCATTTCTATTTTTGGAATCAAGAACTTGCCTGGGGATATACTTTGTAAGTGATAAGTGATAAGCATTAAGTGATAAATCTGATACAAATACTGCTCGCTCATTCAAACGACGACAATAAACACTATTCATTCAAGAGCTGCAAACTCAACTAAATATTTCAGATCCAACTCCACCACAGTAAAATGAAGCAAAATAACTTCCACTATGGTAATTGTTCTTGTCACTAAATAAAAACTTGGTATTTTTTTGTGGATGTGAAAACAGCAGGCTGTCAATCATATTGCTGTTGGCAAAAGATGATTTGCGTTAGTGAATTTTTTCACATTTGATGGAATGCTAGGAGAGGATAGGTCACAAACAACAAAAGATAAGAATTTTAAAGCTCTAGAAGCTGTCATGGTTTAACCTCATTCAGCAACTAAGCCCCACACAGCCACTCGCTCACTCCCACCCTGGTGGGATGGGGGAGAGAATTGGAAGGGTAGAAGTGAGAAAACTCATGGGTTGAGATAAAGACAGTTTCATAGGGAAAGCAAAAGCCATGCACACAAGCAAAGCAAAACAAGGAATTCGTCCACTGCTTCCCATCGGCAGGCAGGTGTTCAGCCATCTCCAGGAAAGCAGGGCTCCATCACACAGAACAGTTACTTGGGAAGACAAAGGCCATCACTCCGAACGTCCCCATTCCTTCTTCTTCCCCCAGCTTTATATACTGAGCATGACGTCATATGGTATGGAATACCCCCTTGGCCAGTTTGGTCAGCTGTCCTGGCTATGCTCCCTCCCAGCTTCTTGTCACCTGGCAGAGCATGGGAAGCTGAAAAGTCCTCGACTATGTAAACACTACCTAGCAACAACTAAAACGTCAGTGTGTTATCAACATTCTTCTCATGCCAAATCCAAAACACAGCACCATACCAGCTATTGGGAAGAAAATTAACTCTATCCCAGCCGAAACCAGGATAGAGGCGTATTAGGAAATATAATATGAGCATTAGCAACTCACTGTGGACCAGATTTGTATAGGTGTATGTGCTATGTACTGAATACATAAATTTTGCATTTGCTTTCGTGTCAGTGCCTTAAATCAGAAGCAAGACAGCTGGCTGGAATTAATGAGTATTTGCCATAGCATAACTAAGAGTAGAATTTAGAACAAATCTTGGGAAGAAAATGACCACAGTTTTTTCTCATTTTCCCCCTAATGATGTCATTACTAGCCTTTCTTGTTGTAACACATCTTATAGTATACATGCATGATGAAAATGCTGAAAGTCTCTCTTTTACCTTATGTCAGAGATTCCAGTGGATATAGAATCAGGGTTTTTTCTGTGAATGAAGAGAGCACTTAGCAGTGTATGTGTTCTTACTCACCATTTCCTTTGCCCCATAGAATGCTTTTTTCTTTCAGAGATGTGAATACATCTTTTTTTCTTTCTTTTTTTTTTTTTTCCCCCATAAAGGCAAAGAAGAATAAGAGATGGGGTAGGTGATGCTCTTTCTTTGTAGCTTAGAGGAATTCTGGACCACTGACAGTATCAATGGCTCCAAATCAGCAAGAGCTCACAGTGTCAGTTGTAACCAGTTAAAACCACTAGGCATCATTAGATCACCTAGTCTGACTTCTGAATAACACCGGCACCACAGTTGATCCATTTCCCTCTGTTCTGAGGTGAATAGCTTGTATTTAGCTAAATAGAAATATCATCAAGCCTTGATGTGAAGACTTCAAAAGATGAAGACATTGCTACCTCTTTCAGTGTTTTCTCACAGTGGATAATCATACTTGCTTTCAAAAGTTTGTACCATATCTTAAACTTGAAGCTCTACATACTTTCACAATTTCCATTGGGCCTTTGTATTTTTACTTCTTTCTGTCCTTATTGCCCTGCAACTTATCAATGTACAAAGCAAAGATTGCGCCTTCTAGGATAGAGACTAGGGATCTACTATCCCATCTGCTCTAGATGACACTGCTTGGGCAGGGGGTGGGAGTAGATGATCTCCAGATCCATGTCCCTTCCAATCTTAGACATCCTCTGGTTCTGTGAAGTACTTCCATGTGGTAGAGAATAGGCAAGGTTTTCTGGAGCACAAAGCTCCCTTTCAGCTCAGCCACAGTCACACAGATGCACAATCTGATCTGTGAGTCTTTCTTATGACTCAGGTGAATATTTTAGGAGACAGAAAGCCCATGGATTAAAAGCTTAGAACAATGAGACAGTTATGTGACTGGATAGAGATTATTTGCCACCCTATTTGACATTCATCCTTGAGGAAAAAGCTCACCCATGGCTGCAGGCTTGCTGAGCACACTGCCATGAGACAGGCAGGGGTGACACTGGTTCTGGAAATGAGGCTGTGAATGTGAAGCCATTTTTCAGATGCTACCCAAATGTGAAGGCTTGGCTCTAAATGTAGCTTCTGACTGCAAGCTCACAGGACTGGGTGAGATTTTGCGAAATAAGATATTCTCAGACCATTATGACACTAACCTGCAATTTCCTTTTTCCTAAACAGAAGTTCAAAAGGTCAGTAGCAATATTTTTTCAATGCAAGTTTACATTAGGCCAGGGGAAGGGAGAAAAGGAGTAACGTTTCATCTTTGGTTGAGCTGTGACATTTGTCTTTCACTCCAAAAAGACAAGAGAAATTCTAAATATGCAATAATGATATAAATCAGTCCAAATTAAAATAAATCAAATTTCTGTCCTCCTCCATGTTGGTCAATATGACAAGAGAGAATCCATATTTCTGTCTTAATAGACAGTAACAGATTTTTCTAATGCTCAGCATGTTATTACTCACACAGTAAGTCAGCAGAGACAAGGGTGCAGAATATGGTAGAGTATTACTTGCTACTAATTCACAGTAGCTTGTTTCAGGGACGTTGCTCACATTGCTTCTAAGCTTATTCCTTGGACTCATTTGTCAGGAAAAATTAAAAACTTACTAAAATTTAAGTAATAAGTATGGCAAAGAAAAGTAGATTTTGTAGCAATTGGGTTATCATACATGGAGTTTTCAAAACCAATTGGTGGGCAAGGATATGTCTTCCCACAGGAGAACTGAGCATGAAAACACTCTATCAGAGTTACAACTCACTGACGTTTGACCTATTTGTCACCAACTTACTGTAGGGTTCACCACACTTATCTACATATATCCATCATAAACTTCTACATCTGAGATCCTCTGATATGCAATGGAGAGAAATCGGCACACTCAGAGGCATAAATCCTCTGAGCAGCTAGAGAGATGTACATTTGAGTTTAAAGGTTCACCCTTGAGCATTACAGGCTTTCCTCCCTGTCTGATATGGGAGCTTAGGGTGACCAGCTCAGATGCAGATACCTACCTCAGCTGATTCCCAGCCAAAGTATCCCCGCTCCTATTTCACTTTAGAATTTCACCTGCTAGGGTAAAACTAACATTTTCCTCCTATTGTGCAAGCTACCTAGAATAATGAAATAAAGTGTTTGAAAGATGACAAGATGTAATTTAATTGTTAATTACATAACTGTATAAATCTCAAAAAACTGTATTGAGTCCCATGAATTTACGTACTTCAGCTATGTAAGAGCATAGGTTTTGGCATGTGATGCTAATATACCAGCTTCTAGAATAAAATTTTGTTGTCCATTTTCCATTCATTCTCATGGATCAAAAAAACCTTATAGATTGCATTTGGAGAAGTATGTTATCCATATTTTCATGTAACTGGTGTTCTAATGTAATGTAACATAACATGAGATAACATAACATAACATGACATGACATAACATAACATAACATAAGCTAACTCTTAGTGAAATCCCAAAGGACTTCTAGCCTGTGCAACTCATAGTTTATTTAACTGCAAATTCTGAACTCTGAGGGAAGAAGAAATATTAAACCGCAATTGGAGGCCTAGGTAATAGCCTACTTGAAATGTGACAGCTTGGGACCAAGATGACAAATTCTCTCTGAATTTGAAATCTGCCTTGTAAGCTAAAAGATGGAGTACCACTTTCTATGGCACTTCAGGTATATAACAGAAAAAAGTGTGTGTATTAATTCAGACATATGACAAAGGCAGGAAAATTATTAGGAAAAAATGCAACTTACAGAGCATGTACAGTCTAATTGGTTTGAAGCTTTTCAGAGTATCTAAGATGGTTTCCACCTCCACAATATATGAAAATTGTCTTCCTATTGTGATTTTCCCACTTACAATAATTCTTTTTATTGAAGAACGCTGCAAACCAGTCTAACATAACGAGTGAAGAGAGCTGTGTGATTCTTAAAATTTATGTAGATCATAAAGGCCCATATATTCTTTATGCAGCACTCTCTCCCTCCATGCTGCACACCTTGCTTGGGAGGGAGTCAAGCTACAGATAACTGAACCATGACTCATGGACTTTGGCTCACTGGTATGAAAGTTTTTGGGGGGGACAAAATAGACTCTGAGACCTGAAGGGCTGAATACAAAATAGCATTTGGGGCACCGCCAGTACTTGTCATGGAAACTTTTAGGAATAGACTAGGCCCATACATCACACCAAAAGACAGAAAAAATCACCATTATTCAGCTAAGCTAAGTTATTTCAAGGGGTTCTTGTAAATGAAATGAGGGAAGGGAAAATGGGAACCATGAGCACATAACCAATGCTTGGATAACTCTTCAGCACGCACACTGTTGCCAAAGCGATAAATCTGGGTAGTGAGCAGTTGAGCAGTCAATAACTGAGACAAAGACAGTCTGTCCTCTAATAGAAAAGCTCCACTAGATAACTACACTACTGTGCAGAACGAAGCAATGATTTGTAGTCCTCATAAACAAGATTTCACCAGATATCCTTGGGCTCTCAGATACCTGCTATACATAAAGGCTCCCGTAGATTCTGCTTCTTTAAGTTCAAAGGATTAAGAAGTCCACAGTGGCCACAGGCTCTTCGTTCTTGTCAACTCTTAAAAATTTTCCAGTTCTATCTCTGAGTCTGGTAATGACTCTTTTAACCTCAGTAGCTGGTTTCCCTGCTTCATCAGCTTGATCTGCCCCCCATATAACATCCAGAGCAACTAAGAAAAGGCAACGGGTGATAATAGTAGGCAACTCTCTTCTGAGAGGTACAGAGGCACCCATTTGCTGACCTGACGCACTCTCTACAGAGATGTGCTGCTTACCAGGGGCTCGTATCAGGAATGTCACCAAGAGACTACCAAGCCTCATACAGTCCACTGACTATTATCTGCTGCTGTTGTTTCACGTGGGCACAAGTGATACAGCCAGGAGCAGTTTCAGAAGTATCAGGAAGGATTACAGAGCCCTGGATGTTGTGGTTTAACCGGCAGGCAGCTAAACACCACACAGCTGCTCGCTTATTCCCCCCCCGCCACGACCCACAGTGGGATGGGGGAGAGAATCGGAAAAAAAAAGTAAAATTTCTGGATTGAGATAAAGACAGTTTAATAGAACAGAAAAGGAAAGGAAAATGATGATAATAATAACAGTAATGATAGAATATACAAAATGAGTGATGCACAATGCAATTGCTCACCACCCACCAAGCAATGCCCAAAAGAGTGATCGCTACTTCCTGGACTACCCCTCCCATTCATATACTGAGCATGAAGCCACATGGTATGGAATACCCCGTTGGCCAGCTGGATGAGCTGTCACGGCTATGCTCCCTCCAGCCTCTTGTGCACCTGGCAGAGCATGGGAAGCTGAAAACTCCTGGACTAGCAGGGTACTTAGCAACAACTAAAAACATCAAGTGTGTTATCAACATTCTTCTCATGCTAAATCCAAAACACAGCACTGGGAAGAAATTTAACTCTACCCCAGCTGAAACCAGGACACTGGGAGAGATAGTAAGGGACTTTGGAGCACTCTCATCAATCCTCCTGGTCAAAGGGAAGGGGTTTGAAAGGGCCAGTCGAATCTGGTGAGTCAACAAATGGTTACAGGACTGGTGCCACAGCCAGGGGTTCGGCTACTTGGACCATGGGACTCGCTTTGAGAAACCTGGTCTACTGGGGGCTGATGGGGTCTATCTCTCAGAGAAGGGGAAGAGCATCTTCGGTCATAAGCTTGCCAAGCTGGTAAAGAGGGCTTTAACCTAAAGATGCCAAGGGAGGGAGGATCACAGGCCAGCAGGAGAGCACCTGAAGAGCAGCACAAGGAATTCCAGCCACTCCAGCCAGTAAGTCAGCTTCATTGGGGGCCCACCTTAAATGCCTTTATGCAAACACACGTAGCATGGGGAATAAACAAAAGGAGTTAGAGACGTGTGTACACCTGCAGGGCTACGATCTTATCGGCATCACGGAGATGTGGTGGGATGGCTCCTATGATTGGAGTGTTGGAAGGATACAGGCTCTTTGGGAAGGACAGGAGATGAGGAGGGGGTGTTGCACTCTATGTCAATGACCAGCTGGAGTGCATGGAGCACCGCCTGGGGGTGGATGAGGAGCCGACCGAGAGCTTATGGGTCAGGATTAAATGGAGGGCAGTGACAGGTGGCATTATAGCGGGGGTCTGCTACAGGCCACCCGACCAGGAAGGCTGAGCGGATGAAGCCCTTTATAGACAGATAGGAGCAGCCTCACGTTCACAAGCCCTGGTCCTCATGGGGGACTTCAACCACCCCGATATCTGTTGGAGGGACAACTCGGCAGGGCATAACCAACCTGAGAGGTTCCTGGAATGCGTCGATGATAACTTCCTTCTCCAAGTGACAGAGGAGCCAACGAGGAGAGGTGCTATTCTGGACCTTTTTCTCACCAACAAGGAAGGGCTGGTGGGGAATGTGAAGCTCAAGGATAGCTTTGGCTGCAGTGACCATGAAATGATGGAGATCAAGATCCTTAGGGCACCAAGGAGGGCGCACAGCAAGCTCACTATCCTGGACTTCAGGAGAGCAGACTTTGGCCTCTTCAGGGATCTGCTTGGTAGAGTACCATGGGATAAAGCCTTGGAGGGAAGAGGGGCCCAAGAAAGCTGATTAACATTCAAGGATCACCTCCTCCAAGCTCAGGAGCGATGCATCCCAACAAAGAGGAAGTCAGGCAAAAATGCCAGGAGGCCTGCATGGATGAACAAGGAGCTCCTGGACAAACTCAAAGACAAAAAGGAAGCCTACAGAGGGTGGAAGCAAGGACAGGTAGCCTGAGAGGAATACAGAGAAATTGTCCGAGCAGCCAGGAATCAGGTTAGGAAAGCTAAAGCCCTGATAGAATTAAATCTGACCAGGGAACATCAAGGGCAACAAGAAAAGCTTCTATAGGTACGTTGGTGATAAAAGGAAGCCTAGGCAAAATGTGGGCCCTCTCCGGAAGGAAACGAGAGATCTAGTTACCCAGGATATGGAGCAGGCTGAGGTACTCAATGACTTTTTTGCCTTAGTCTTCACTGGCAAGTGTTGAAGCCTCACTGCCCAAGTAGCAGAAGGCAAAGGCAGGGACTGGCGGAATGAAGAGCCGCTCACTGCAGGAGATTAGGTTTGAGACCATCTAAAGAACCTGAAGGTGCACAAGTCCATGGGACCTGATGAGATCCGTCCGCAGGTCCTGAGGGTCCTGAGGCAGATGAAGTTGCTAAGCCGCTATCCATCATATTTGAGAAGTCGTGGCAGCCTGGTGAAAATCCCACTGACTGGAAAAGGGGAAACATAACCCCCATTTTTAAAAAGGGAAAAAAGGAAGACCTACAGGCCAGTCAGTCTCACCTCTGTGCCTGGGAACAGATCGTTCTGGAAGCTATGCTAAAGCACTTGGAGGACAGGGAAGTGATTCGAGACTTCACCAAGGGCAAGTCCTGCCTGACCAACCTATGATGGAGTGACTACATCAGTGGACATGTTAAGAGCTACAGATGTCCTCTGTCTGGACCTCTGTAAGGCCTTGACACGGTCCCCCACAACATCCTTACCTCTAAACTGGAGAGATATGGATTTGATCGGTGAACTGTCCGATGGATGAGGAATTGGTTGGATGGTCGCATCCAGAGTATAGTGGTCAACGGCTTAATGTCCAGATGGAGATCTGTGACAAGTGGTGTCCTGCAGGGGTCCGTACTGGGACCAGTACTGTTTAATATCTTCATCAATGACATAGACAGTGGGATTGAGTGCACCCTCAGCAAGTTTGCAGACGACACCAAGCTGAGTGGTGCGGTTGACACAGCTGAGGGAAGGGATGCCATCCAGAGGGACCTGGACAAGCTTGAGAAGTGGGCCCCTGTGAACCTCATGAGGTTCAACAAGGCCAAGTGCAAGGTCCTGCACCTGGGTCACAGCAACCTCTGGTATCAATACAGGCTGGGGCATGAAGGGATGGAGAGCAGCGCTGCCGAGAAGGACTTCAGGCTACTGGTGGATGAAAAGCTGGACATGAGCCAACAATGTGCGCTCGCAGCCCAGAGGGCCAACCATATCCTGGGCTGTGTCAAAAGAAGCGTGGCCAGCAGGTTGAGGGAGATGATTCTGCCCCTCTATTCTGCTCTCATGAGACCCCACCTGCATCCACCTCTGGAACCCTCAGCACCAGAAAGACATGGACCTGTTGGAGCGGGTCTAGAAGAGGGCCACGAAAATGATCAGAGGGATGGAACGCCTCTCTTATGAAGAAAGGCTGAGAGAGTTGGGGTTGTTCAGCCTGGAGGAGAGAAGGCTTCGGGGGGACCTTATTGCAGCCTATCAGTACATAAAGGGGGCTTATAAGAAAGATGGGGACAAACTTGTTAACAGGGTCTATTGCAACAGGACAAGGGGGAATGGTTTTAAACTAAAAGAGGGTAGATTTAGACTAGATATAAGAAAGAAATTTTTCACAATGAAGGTGGTGAAACACTGGCACAGGTTGCCCAGGGAGGTGGTCGATGCCCCATCCCTGGAAACATTCAAGGTCAGGTTGGGCGGGGCTCTGAGCAACCTGATCTAGTTGAAGATGTCCCTGCCCAAAGCAGGGCGGTTGGACTAGATGACCTTTAAAGGTTTCTTCCAAACTATTCTATGATTCTATGATTCTATCTCCATTCATCTTCATCATCTTCTCTTCAGCTTTGTGAATTTTCAGTCACACATTGGCAAACACCACTTTCTGAGTTCAGCCGTCCTTACATATGTAATTGTTCCTCATGCCAACTACTGTTAGCCAATTACAAAACTTTCCTCAAGTGGCGACAGAAATCTTAGGTGGAGAATTAATGTTTATTATAGCACAACCTGAGCTCTCTTTGGTGTGGTCTTCTGGGGGACAGCAGAAAGGGCAATTGCTCTGGACTCCAGGCAATGAGAAGACCCCTTGGACTCATTGTGACTGCAGGGCAAACAGTAGACAGGTGGGAAGGAACAAGCACCCCCATGAACCTAGCTCCAACTCTGCTTTTTCTGCCTTGCCAAGACCAGTAAAGCAAAAAAAATGAACAAGGAATTCATAATAGCAGATTAATCATTGATGTGAACAGTATTGGTCTTGCAGTAGTGGAAGCCAAAAATATCTTAATTATTTGAGAACTGATTTCTGGTGGGAAAAAAAGGCCAAAAATTTGGTTGGAAACTTTCCTGAAGCCCAGCACTGTTATTGCATGAAGCTTCATACTTATGTATTTCTACAAATAGCTTAATGCATATGACAGTCCCACAGTCTTGATGACTGCTTCTAAAGCAGAGGACCACAATAAGTGAAAGCTCAGGGAAATATATATGAAATGGGGACACAATGTGTAAGAGCTGTGGGCAAGCACAGTTTCTAGATGTGACTGCCCACTAGCTACATGGTTAACAGCAAACCCAAAAGAGGACTTTAGCCAGCTTCAACCCTAATTGAACCAAGAAAGCCCAAACACCCTCATCCAGTCTGAGTTAATCAACCCAGTTTGTGCAAGTTTGTGCAAACTCAGCCTGCTGCAAGATATCTAAAGTAAAGATAGTCTTCAGCAAAGACTATTTACATGCACTTTGACATGGGATTGTAGAATATTTCACTCCTGACCTATGCTTTTTTGCAAAGTGAGATTGGATCCTGTGTGTACAGGTGATAATCTCTGAAGTGGGTTGTCCTGGGGTCCTGACAGTCTGCTTCTGCAGTATCTGCAGTTAGACATGACCAGTAGGAAATCAAGAAAGTGATTTTAGTGGATCAAAAAATATTCTGTGTCTGACTTTGCTCTCAATCACCAGTAAGCCTTGCTCTGAATTTGCAGTGAGGTCCTGTGAGTGGGCTATATTACCTATAAAATCCCCGTGGAATTCAGTGGATGGGGTGCCTCCCACATAGTTTCAATCAGTCTTTGCCTCCTTCCACAGTCAGTAGAGACACCTTCAGCAGGCAATTCCTCACAAACTGAAATAGGCATCCAAGGAGATTTAACCCTGCAGGCACTAGCTCTCTCCACCGATTGCAAAAAGGTTCTGAGCAAGTAGAACAAGTGGACAACTAGCTCTCAGATGGCTGAAGTTAAATATTATTATTAAATATTCTCAGTGAAAATCAGAGGCAAGGCAGTGCTTCATGCCATATAAATACACAGACAATGACAGGATCTGCTAGAAAAAGTTTACAATTTCAAGGACATGAATGAAGTAGTGATTAAAACAAATGGGTCTGAGTGGATATCAGAAAATGGTTTGTGATTACAAAAATCCTGGACTAGTGTCTGTCTAAGGTTATGCATTATCTTAATTATATGCAACACTCTGAAGATATATTTTCTTAGCAGGTGTATATACTTAATCTCTTCGACATTCACATTGAATGTATTTCAATGACCAGATGCTTGGTAATACAGACTTACAGAAGCCTACAGTTCTGAAAGTATAGAAGTTTAAAGTAACTACTTTCTATGACACATCTTGGCTCTGCAATTTCTGCACAAGAGAAAAAACAACTCACCTCACCAGCACATCCACTCATACATCCCTGTTGCATCGCTAGCACACCCCAGATTGCAACATATGGTTTACAAACTGAGTAGAAAAGCTGACCGGTATACTGGAGATGTTTGGAAAGAATTCTTCCTTGGTATATCTATAAAGAAATTATTACTTCTTTGTTAATTTGTGATAATTTACTCAGAAGAATCAGACTCCTCTGCGTAGCAAAAGGGGACATATATTACTGGTTTTAAAAATGAAATAATTCAGATTTAGGCCAGAAAATCCTGAGAAACATAGCTGATTCCAGTATAACCACCTACAGTGGAGAATTAATTACGATGTCATTAAAAGATTATTTCCATTATTCTATGTTGCAAAAAGGAAATGACAACATATACAACACAGTATTGCTGTATTTTGTAAACACAGTCAGAAATTTTAAAGTATCAAAATTGAGATGACTGCATCCAAAATTCCAATTACTGTTACAAGCGCTATTTTCAAAGTGGAATATTCATCTTGTACATAACAAAAATAATAGATAGACACTCAAATTTGGAAGAAGGCAACTGCATTTTGAAAAAATAATCCAAGGTTTCTTATGGATCTAGAATGCCTAACCACTATGCTTTAACCAGAAGTTTGACACAGAAGTTGCATAATTTTCCTGAGCATACTAAAAGCTTCCTCCTGAAATGTGCACACATCTTCATTTTCCAAATGTTCATATTCTTTTGGAAAGAACTCTCTGTTCTGAATGTGAAAGGCATATTTTTCATTCATAAAATTATTCAGGTCACATATAATATTTTAGCTTTCTGGAACCTACACATACAGAGTAGGGTTTGCTCATGTCAATTCTACTATGGTCGGCAAAAAGATTACCATTTGAGAAAAAGAAAACAGGTTAAAAATCAGTGTCTGATAAAATAATATATCCAAAACACTCTAAGAAATAATAAACATTGGACATGCTGTTGCAGGGAGGAAAACCGCAGAAATAAAATGCAAGTCCTAATTTTAGTATTCGACATATGGCATTGTTATAGCAGTTCTGCAAGTTCTGTTTGACAAAGGGTAAGTTTCACACAATCACAAGTCTTGAGTTATTACAGATTAACACATAATTTCTCATTGGATACGGACATTCTCCTGCCACTGAAAATGTCATCACCTACATAAATTGGCATAACTCAGTCATATGGAGCCATGTGACCAAACCTTAAGTACACAAGCTTTTAGGAAGAACAATTGATTGTTAATTTTTTGTTTCCCAAGTCTAAATTTATAAAGTATCAGTCACGGAGTTGTGCTCATGTCTGTACAAATTAACTAGGAACATACTGTGAAGTGAGATTCATCTGACCTAATGTGTGTGTCTCCATCTAGGCTAGGCATCTAGGCTTCTGTTACGGGCAATGGAGAGAAATGGGTGTTTCTGGACTGCTATTCACTTCCTTCCAAAGTAGCCATGTAGAAGAAGGCAGATAAATCATGCCCCAGCAGGACCTTTTTCATACCACTGACTATAGAGACCTGAGGGTGACCAGCTTAGAAGAGGTTGACACTGTGGACATCTGCAATTAACCCATCTCTGATGTCAAAACTACAGCAAGCACTAACATATGCAGGAAAAAAACAGCCCGTGCATCTAAAAGGATGTTTTGGAAGCAGGATCTCTAAAAAAGAAGTAGCAAAGATCCACTGATAATGGTGATGGCGATAGTTACTTTTATGAGCCTGGATCTTCCCAGGAAATTTAAGTGCTTGGGAGTTACATGCTGCAACACCTCACTTCAGAATGGTTGGCACTCAGGATAAAAATTGGATCCTAAAGCAAGACGACCGGAGATTCCCCATCCAGTGTGGGGGCACAGTGTGGAGTAGGCATGTATCTTAAAAAGACAGTCTGAAATATCCTCACACCTCACATCAAATGGCTGAGAGGCGTTTGAACTCCTGCTCTTTCTGGAGCTCAGGCACTTGACTGAGACCTTGAACAGAAGTGCTTATGTCCACTTGGGAGTCAGACCTCTGCACCTGGGTTAAATCCTTGCCTGCACCTCTCTTTTGAAACCATTGAGCTGAGTGCACTGGCCTCTTTGATATCTTGATGGCAAGAGCGTTGTGCTTTTACCTACCTATGTGTTGTAAGACACTACTGGAAATGTTTGCAAGGAAGGTGAGAGGCAACCCTTTCTGTTCAGACGGATGCACAGCGCAGCAGAGAAGAAAAGATACATAGGACTAGAGAGAGAGAGAGCATCTGCAGTGCAAAAACCCTCACTTGACAAAGATTTCTTGGCGCTCCTATGCTGCTTCTGCATGTCACTGCAATGCTACTACATTAAAAAAATAACACAAGGAGAAGCGAGCTCAACCATTGGAAAAAAAACCCAGAAGCTCAAACTTTAGATGTCATAACTGAGAGGGAGAAATCTTTATATATTAATTAATAATAGAAAATGATAAATGCTTTCTGGAAAATTAAGTGACCTTAAAGGTAATGGTCGTGAGATGGCTATCTAATAGTTGCATTAACACTGCATTAATACTTCATTCTTTTGTGGAGCAGACTGTATAGTCATGTTGCAGTTAGAAGAATATTTATTCCATGTCTGGTTTATTTTTATTTGATAGATTTTTTGGTAGAACAAGCAGGAGAACAGTATGATAAGATCCAGGTAAATCATCCAGAAATATATATATCTCAACAGCAATGGAGAAAATGTCAATTTCTTGTATTTCATGCCCAATCTCTGTTAAGCTGCAGGTTTCATTTGATCTCCATGCAAAGTGTTTTTATCTACAGATACTGACTAGATCAACCAAAGCCTAGAAATTATGGTTTTAATAGGAAGTCCAGTGGGATGGGGTATAGGCATGTAGTTACCTAGGGACATCTTTAGAGTCTGCTTCCTTTTTTTAAGATGCCTTTCTCCAAAACATTCCAGTTTCAGTGTTTGGTGTAGTTACCCAGACATTGCTTTTGGAAAACTCTTTGGACGGGATTCCACTGTCATTGCTTTCAGAGGGGAGAAAGCGTCACAGACTTGCTGCGACTGTTGCAGGTAGCATATGGCCTAACCTGAGACGGGAGAGTCATGGGTGGCATGAGCTGAACCAGTGTGCGAACACTTGAGACCAGAGAAGAAAAGCATCCAAAACCTGGTGAATTAAACCCGGGCTGTAAGAGTTTTACATCCCCCAGGTCCAGTGGTGAATGGTGGGTCTAGTTATGCGTATCAATGTATTCTCTCAAAGCTTTTCTATATAAGTAAATTTATGTCTTTTTTGTATTGATTTTTGAATGGCCCTCCCCACTGGTATTTATAAATGCATGAAATGATAATGGGAATTCACGTACTTGGTGCTACTGGTAGTACCGCTATTCCCATACTAGTGACATACCATCTGATGAAGCTCCACTGTGCATGGCACCCTTCCCTCTTCTCTCTTGAAGTGGTGCTGCCTACATGAGGTCTTTACCTACAAAGGTGAGGGAAAGTAGAGTTTGCACTCTTCCTTTCTCCCTCCTCTAGTGACAGTGTTCCTCTTCCTTTCCAGCAAAGCACCAGCAGGGAACAGCTGTGCATATAGGATCCCAGAAAGGGACAATACTGGAGATGGCAGTCCTGTTCCTCAGAGCAAGAGGGACCTTCCTTGGGAAGAAATCTCCTGGGAACATATCAAAAACACTTATTGCAATCAGCCTGGCTAGCGTAGAAAAAGCAGAGACAGAAGAGACCTTGGGTCCTCATCTGCAAACCTCTGCACTCACACTGATCCCTGTCCGAGGTCTAATAATCTTGTCACAGTATGAGTATCGGGATACTTTTTTCGGAATTTGCCTCAAAAATTTTTTTGGCAGGATTGCTCGCCATGATTATGAAGCTTGTCAGTCCCCTCTTAGATACCATGTGGAAGGCATGAAATCTCAGGAGCTTCCTGTGACTATCTGTTTACCTTCTAATCATACCTGGGAAACTGAAGAGCAATATATTCTGCTAACTGTATCTTTGACTGGCTGATTCCACTCGGTTTATCAGGACACTGAAACAGAACTATTAGATAGAAAGCCTAAACATCACTAGTTCCTTGACTGTCTGCTACAGGTTTTTTTGTTAAACAAGGATTTAGTACACTGGTTCTAGTTAAACTTTTGCAGCAAAGAAATATCACTGTCCCTCAAAATCAGTTTGTCGCAAAGTCGCCTGTGAATGTTGCCAAAGAAGTGCTTACAATTCTACCAGCGCCTTTTTTTTCTGCCATATTATTGAGTATATATATGGATAAATATATACCTATATATATGACACTAGTCTGTCTTTTAAAAAAAACAACAGTGCCATTAGTTTATATGCTACACTCCAGGGCCTAATAGAGAGATATAAAATGAAACTATATTATAAGTAGCTTCCAGTCAGAGATGGAGTGAGCTGAATTATGATTACCTCTTTTGTCTTAGAAGGGATCCTTTTCATTTATTTGCATCACAGATTGGTATTTATTTACACTGCAATGACAATTCATTGTGAGCTCCTTTTTAATATATTTATTATATCTCTGGATTTGGTTTTCTGCATTACTGCTTCTCTAAACAGCAATTTCCAGTTTTCTATCTCTGCCAATTATTTTTTCTCCACAAATATACTACTTTACGTTTATCTATTTTAAGTCTAATTTATTTTTATCTGCCTCTGCTGGCTTGCCAATGACTCTGCAGCACTGCTATATGCTCATTTGGACCGACATCAGCAATTCACAGCCATTATCATTAGACAAACTCCTTATATCTTTTACCTTTTTTATTTTCTCTTCACCTGTTTATTCCTGTTGTATGATTTGCTTGGATTATAATTCCTCGTCATATTCATTTGCTAATGACTAACTATTTGACACTGCTGCTTCACTGCCAAGATCGACCAAGGCCAGCATTTTAATGCATCTGAATGTCACCCATAAGAGCCCTGAAATGGATGCCAAGCTAGATTTGGATCTTTAGCTCCTCAAAGTGCAATGCTGTAAAGAACTGATGTTTGGTTGCAGTCCCCACTTCTTGAGACATATTGAATGTATGACTCAAAATAAAAAAGAAAACCTTGCTTAAATAAAGTTTTTGTGAGTTGCAAGGCAAACTTATTATTTTTCATTTCCTTATGTCTCCTTATTTTGAGATCTCAGGCAGAAAACTGTTGGGAAAACTGGTTTTGACCCAAAAGAAAAAAAGGTCATTTAGCATCAGTCCATCTAAATCTTGTTACAGGCTGATTTTCAGGATGCAGTTGAGATAGGGAAGGAATATGCATGCTTCATATTACAGATTGTATACAAACTGGAAGAAGATTGCACCCATCATGAGGTACATGACATATCGCCACTTCCGAATGGTCTCGGTCCCACAATTGTTCTTCCTATTCATTACTGCATCTGTATCAGACCTATCAAATCATTAAATTGTCGTTATGGAAATGTTATAGATATTAAATAGGTGATTCATGCCCAGACTTCCACTTTGTGGTTTCCTCTTCATTCCAGAATGTATGTATTACTATCAGGTTCATGGGGTCAGCTATTACCAGCTTGGATAAATTGCAAAAGGAAATACAAATGTACAGATGTTAAAAGCAGCTTTTATCCTGTTTCTCAGAATCTCTCAAATCTTTCCGTGTGTTTGCAAGACTTTTCTTGGTTAAAACCACCTTCCTGGTCACAAGCAACTACTTTAACAAACAACTGAAAAGCTGCATGGTAAACAAATTGAAAACCAGAACAAAATACCAACTTCAGAAAAAAGTGTGCCTGGGAACAATAAGGAAAAGCCCCAGAGAAAAGTTCCCGGAAAAGACCACATGAACCAGAAGAACTGGTCGATGGGACCATGAATCAGAAACTGTATTTTGAGGAAAGTTTCACCCAGAGGTTGCAGGGCAGGGAGCTCCCTTTGCCCATGGCTGCTGGGGAGCTTACAGCTGCCTGTAAGACCATTACACAGGGTACAAGCTGGTGCTGAATGTGTTTCCGTATGCTTGGGCCATTGATGGCCTTCTGGAAAGTGTCAGAAATCCCCATGTGCCTGAGTGAGGAGGGAGAAGACAGAAGGCTGCCATGATCTCTTCCCATTCCTGCCCAGGTTTGCAGCAGGCAAAGAAAGCAGAATGGGCATAGGGGAACGGCGGAGTTTGAGGAAAAAAATGCAGCATGGGTTTCTCCACTGGACAAAGACCCTTTACATTTGCACCTCCTCCTGCATCTCCTCTCTGCCCCTGCTCGGGTGGCTCTTTGCTCTGCTCCTACTAGGGTGACGCAGCTCCCTGCGGCCGGGCGAAGGGGCCATGGGGGGGGTCTGCAAGCAGCCCTGAGTGGTGGCGGGGGAAGGCGGGAGCCCCCCGGCTGCTGGGCACAGGGCCCGTCCTCTCCTCAGCAAGGGCCTGGCAAAGCGGTTATTTGGTCACCGCTCATAAATGCTAACAACGTAGGAAAGAAATATTTGGCAATAGAGGCAAACAAAGGAAAAAAAAGAATCTAATGACCTGGAGCTGAAAGTGGACATATCCAGAAAGCAAGTATAAAAAACTTCAGAGGGTAATTAACCACAGACGTAGATGATAATAGTTCTGTTGAACTGGATAATTAGTGATATTTTTAAATAAAGATTTGGCGTTAATCCTCAGAGTAATGGTCTGCTTGGAGTCCATCATTTTACATGTGAAGCCTGGATTCATTTGTCCCTTCTACATTATTGTGAATTTGCTAGGTTCAATTTTATCTGCCTTCCACCCCCCGCCCCCAAGTACTTGGTCTCAAGGTCTTCCAGAAATTTCTTGCAATCAGACCTTGACTCTACTACCCTGTATACATAAACGTCATCAGTAAATTCTGTCACCCAGCTATGCACCTCTTTGAAAAGCTCATAAACCAAGTTAGAATAGAATAGTTAGTCCCACACTTTGGGGAGCTTAAATACACTATTTCTCTTTCTGTGGAAAAAAGCGTGGGCATAATTCACTCATTTAAATAAGAGTTTTCGTCCCTTTCTGATGGGAGTTTAATCCTTGTTTAAGGGTAGAGGAAGGTCTGTTCTGCATCAGACTTGGCAGGGAGGGAGCTCTGTTCATCACAGACCTTTGTGACCAGCTTCTACTGCCTGTCCTATTCCAGTCCGAGTTACAAAAGGCAATCCCCTGACAAAAGCCCACAAAGCTTTTGACATCTGCATTTAAGCCACTTCAGTGTGTCAACTTGGAAAGGATATTGCACTCACTGTCATAGGATCCTTCACAGCATGCCTGTTAACAAACTGAATTTGCAGTCACATTTGATTTGATTGAGGATATGCTCATGCACTTGCTAAGGCCACCTTGAATTATACTCAAGAACTGCATTTCAGTTAAGGGGCATTAGCAGTTGTGAGATAACTTCTCACACTGCCTTTCAGCTGTAGTTTCCTCTATAAGGGGTCCTGAGCAGACAGGTAAGTTTGACATACCTACATGAGTAAGGTGCTTCTGAAAAGGAAATGGGTGTGCAGCCACATCCATAAGCACCTGAAAATCTTTCCTTATCCCTAGGAATTCAGGACTGTAGGGATGGACAGGCCTTGTACTAGCAGGGATTTTTTTCCCCTGCCTAAGAGTGACCTAACTGCTTAGGAAATTTATCATCAATACTTAACAAAACTGAACATTAAAGTATTAATTTAATATTAAACTTTTTTTAAAACATACAGCTCAATAAAAATTATTGACTCTTCAGATTCAGAGAAAATGTATCCTTGACACATCTTGTGAAGTTAAATTGACATGTTTTTTATAAATGGGATGACTATGAGAACAGGCATTAGAAACCACGTACCATACCTCTGCTGAGAGAAGTCAATAAAACTGGAGGAGGAGAACCATCGATCTAGAAAACCTGTGTTCATGTGAATTATTTTTAACTAACCCAGTGGTAAAAAAACATATTTAGTTTCTAAGGATACTTGCTACGTTTATTTCTGCTGTACACGTGATTTACCAGCACTATCTTTGTGAGAAAGGCAACTCAAGTTAGACCATACTCTAACTTGGCAGGTGGAGCTCCACCCCGGGCTCTGCCTCTCTCCACCTGATCTTGGGCAAATTGTCCGTGCATCAATTTTCTATCCATTCTGCAAATGTTTCCTTTCTTCACTTCTCTGCTTTGCCTTTTTAGAGAGTGAGTGTTTCAAAGCTAGGATTGTACAGTTCTACACACTCCTCAGGCCTGGAGGATGAATTAAGTGCTATAACTCTGATATGATTCAGTGTTGTAGAGGCTCTGGTAAGATAAATAATAATTACATCCAAAAAATTATTAAAAGAAACCTTAACATTGACAAATCAAGCTTCTAAACTTAGAATATATAAAAACTGAGATGAAGGCTTTGAGACCATCTGCCTTTTGTAGCAGGTATCAGTCCTGCTCAGAGATGAATGAATGAGGATATGGTAGAGGTTTAATCATCAGATGTCGGGACAGGATACATAAAAACTATTCAGTGTCTCTTCCAATGCAAGAAATAGGTGGCACATAGCAGATTCAAAACATACAAGGAAAGGTGCTTCTTCATGCTTTGTGTATCTGACTTGTGAAGAACCTTGGCACAAAATGGTAAAAGCTTAGGTGTATTCCAAAACCAGCTGGACAAATTAATAGAAGAGAAAACAATGGGGTGGCTCCTGCACTGTTTCCCAGGTATCCACTCTTGGGTACTGTTGGTTTTTTTAAGTGAATCTCCTGGACAGCCCCACCTCTTGTGCTTTGGTTTGCATTGTGGAGCGGTGTCAGAAAGCATGAACGAGATTTCTGTTGTATCACACTAAACAGGATGGTTATGCATGACCGTGCATAATACACCACAACCAGGCACTCAGTCCATGACCTACAGTTAGTCTGAAGTGAAAAAGGCCCTGAAGTATGTCTAAGGTGGTTGTCAGGGCCCTGGCACCAACTGTTTGACTCTGTCCACTCTTGTTGCCTCTGTCACTAATGGCTACTAAGGTGCTGCCTCTGGCAGGTCACATCAGGAAGATTAAAGCTTTTAGTCCTCTGACACACCTCTGCCATTGCAGCTAATTGCAGCAGCAACTAGATGTCACTCTGGACAGAGGGTCCATGGCTGTTCACCAGGAGGTTTCACAGATACCGTTTGAGAGCCAACAGTGGTTGACACCCAGGTATTTCTGGTTCCAGGACAGTTCTGAAGGGCTTTTTTCTCTCCTGGACAGATCCTTCTCTTTCACACAGTCATATATACCCTCTCACCAGTCCTTTCACCTTTCACCTCCTCACCCTCTAAATTTTTCTATATCCTGTTTTCCTTCCTTTCCCAGATCTGCCTGCCTGGCTCCCATTCCTTAGCTATGTGCCTTATTTCCCCACAGTCACAGCTACTTCAACCTCCGCCAGAAGAGCCGGAAGCAAATTGCCCTTCCACTCTCTGACCTTTTGCTGCAGCATATTCTCTGTAAGTGCTGCATGTAAGAACTCAACTTTCACACCCTACCCAGTGTCGCTTGATAATTTGACACCTAAGATGCACGTCTTAACCAAAAATGGCCCAGACGACATGTTTGTGACAGATACCAGGGAAACCCTCCCCCTAGCTCTGCCCCCAGAGTTCTCCTTCCAAACCAGAAAACATGATCCGTGGCATCTTGGGGGAAAAGGGAGGAAGTGTTGTACGAATTAAATACAAAAAAACATTGACAAAGTACCAGTATTCCTAAACATACAGACTGTCATACCCCAAGAAAAAGTCAAATCATTTTCTTAACTTTTTAAAGAAAGACTGTCACACTGAGGTGAACCCTGTGTCTAGAAGATTTCTGCCTACATAGTTAAAAGTTAATGAGTGAAAATGAAGCCTTACAATGGCAAGTGTCCAAATCCTTAACTCTACTGGCCACAGCTGGTGTTGCCTACAAAAATGTAAGGTATAAGCAATCCTCTGTAAGAAGATAGATCCTGGTTTTTTTATTGATGCTTTTGTGGGCTTGAGATCATTTAGAATGTGTCAGACTTCTTCCTTCTCCATTAGAAAGAAGTTGACTTGATAAACTTGACAGGTACAAGAATATACATAACTGTGGTTTAATTTTTAATTTCAATTACGTATTTACTTGTGAAGCTCATCATACCCTTGCCAGGGATACCATTTATCCAAGCCCACAGGACTTATTAGTGCTTAGCTGGAGCCTTGCAGGAGTCAGAGGGATTACACTGGACCAGAGCAGGATCCCATTTTCCTGAGGACCACTCACACCCCCCTCCCCACACACACAGGCACATGCAGGCACACGCAGGCACACACCTTTGTTCAGTGAGCTCTTAAGGAGGAGAAACCGAAGGACCTTTCCCTGTAGCTGGGAAACAGCCATGTTTTAAGCATAAGTTTTAAGGCTGTGCTGAGCACTGTATTTATCCCCGAGAAAGACTGAGTTCTTTGCTGGCAGAAGCAAACCCGATTTACTTAGCAATAACAGGTTCCAGAATGGTGAATATAAGTAAATTCTTTCATAACAGGATAAATATCACATTTCCCTTATAATTTTTAAGTCTAATTGAACCCCAGTACATACCTGAGTGTAATCAGTTATAGAAGGAAGAGCTGGCAGAGTTTGACCAAAATGAATATAACTCTGTCCAGAATGAGAGAGCCGATGATGAACTTCCTTTAAGCCAAAGAGAACTAGATAGAAGAATAATATATAACATTGTAGGGGACTTCCTACTGGCTTAACTTATTAACTGATAATTTATTCGCAATCAGTGGAGAAGTCCAAAATAGATTAAATGATTATTCATCTTCAACTTGTACACACACATTTGATTAATTCTTTTTTTTTCCTCCTGTGGGTCTTTCACATCTTAAGTCAGATTTTATTTTCTTCTTGTCTCAAAAGAAAGTAGAATCACCTATAGATTGCAACAGTGAGCAGGGTATAGCTAAGTTATGGCAGCATTGTGAATGAAGGAGGGGCATGTGCTAATTACATGCAAATACACTGAGGCTGATATTTTCAAATAGGCCAGGAAAACAGTGTGCACCCAAGCTGAGATGTTATTAGTAAGGTATCCTTTAACATTCTTTAAATGAAACTGGATGAACATGGAAATAATCCAACTCATTTGTCATCACTATAAATCCGTGTTGTACTTCAGGTGTCAGAGAAAGTCAGACAAAGGCATTTGTCAGGTAGCATGGGTGGCACAAAGGAATAGACGTGACATGCCAGCTTCTTGTGGTAACATACAAAGGAGTGAAGTCCCAAAGCAATTTAGGACCTGCAGAAATCAGAGGACAGCAGATCTGGAAAACTCAGCTTTCCTTCCATTCTGGAAATGCTCACCGCATGCTAGCAAGTCTTTTATAAATTCAGGCAGCCCCAAAAAACCTAGACATTTAACCCAATGGAAGAGCAGGTGAGGACCTTCCTTCCCAGGCTGCTCTTTCTTGTCCTGGAGGCACTACCATCACTCACTTCTGGATCTATCCCAGACCATCCATTCTCCCAGTCTGCACTGCAGGTGTGAAATTTTCTGCATAGCATGGTATTAAAAACCTTACCCCTTAGTCAGATAGCATTAGAGATGAGGGACTATATAGGAGTCCCTCTAGGATTATGTCATTGTTCTAGAACTTCTCTGAAAAAGAAGGCATTATTAGGTCATGTTGCAAAAGGAACAAAATTGGCAATACATATTTTCATTTTCTAGACTCAGGTTGAGTAAATTCAAAAATATTGAAAACTTTCTATATAAACTCAGTAACTCATTTTGCCATCCAACACTCATATCTATTCTGGGGAATTGTGTGGAAATACGTGGTAATATTTCAGACTGAAACATGAAAGAAATTAATTTATTATTCATTTATGGTAGGAGACAAGCCAAATAGTATACGTATGACAAGTTCCCAGATCACATGATTATGCTTTCTCCAGCAGCACTAGTTGTCACCAATTGCTAGAGTTCTCCATCTCTAGATGTAGTGGCACTCAGAAACAAAGGCAAGTATTTTAGAAAATTGGATAGGAGAGGAGCTAAGAACAAGGACTTGAAACAATGCAACATTTACGTAATGTATGCCAGAAACTTTTCCTTTATTAAAAAATGCTTTCCAGATAAATAACAGGCACTCAAGACAGCCATTATTTTCCTCTGCAATCATCCTTTCATGTAATCTATACAAGTATTCTCACAGGAATAATTACAAACTATTCTGATGACTACTATTAACAATCAACTGAATTGCATTTCAGAATAGTTCCTCTCAGATTGTGACCATTTAAAAAGTATTGTCAACATATGCCCAGAAGTTTGGAGAGAAAATAGACTGAGTCTGCAAGGGAGGCAGAAAAAAGGAAAGACTAAGCCAGATAATTAAAGACACAGATGCAGAAGCTACATGTATGAAAAGAGGATGAAAATATTATAGAATTCAGGCTCATGAGGAAGAATTTAATTTTCCAAGCTTCACAAGAATAATCGTTATGAAATCTTCTTAGAAAGAAAAAATAGGGTGGCCTCTTTTGAGTTACTTTCAAATTGTGGAAAAAATTAGGATAGAACGATAGTTCAAATGACCACATTTGAGGTTACGACCACATTTGAGGTTAACAGAAAAGCATACTTTGGTTAGCATTACAAAGCATATAATACCAGATGGTTTTGCTAACCTCTGTCCTAGACTGTGAAGAGAGTTGGTACAAGAAATTGCAAAGCCAGCAAAATGAGTGTTTGGGTTTGGAGTTTTTTCCCTGAATCTTTTATTTCAGGACTATTTTGATACCTGGAGAGTAGTAGCAAGGAGAAGTAAAAGTGTGGGAGTGAAGTAAGTGATTCAAGGAAGTAGAGATGTCTTACTTTGACATCAGTATTTTACAAAATCTTGGAAGAGATTTCAAAGAAAAACAACAGAGATACAGCCATGGAGTCTAATGAGAAGCTGAATACCAAAGGTAGAGCTGTTAGTCTGCTCAAATACCTTTTTATTGATAACAGATTTTTCAGAGACAGGTAATGCAGTGGGTTAATGCATTTGTACTTAAATAGAGTACTTTATCTGAGTACTTTATCTGATGCTCATAGCAAAATCATTGGTGGCAATAAAAGAGAATAAAAGAATAAAGAATAAAGAGAAAAAAAGAGAATCCAAGGCTAACAGAGTTGACTAAAGCTGAATTATCAGGATAAAAAAGAAGGACCATAAAAAAAAGTATTCCTTAGGGATCAGACTTGAAATTGTCCCTGCTGCAGATAATAATAGTTGACCTCTAGGTAGAACTAGGCAAAAGTCGATGACAAAAAACAGAAGGCATTAGTGAAGCCAAAGAGGACCTGACCATAATATAAGAACATTTTATCAGCTTGTCTGACAGACACTGTACAAAATCTAACGAAAGAAAATGCAGAGGCATGTATCTGGAGGCGAACAATAAGAATTCAGCTGTAGCCCTGCCCTGCTGGCTGCTGCACCACCCACTTGCCTGGGAAGTCCCACCCATCTTCTGGTCACGTGCTCTGCTGACTCCACCTCTTTTTGCCCCTGAGGTATCCACTGTATGATGCGTCACGCCCAACATGTTCACAGCCAGCCCTGTGATTGGCTGCCAGCTGCCCCTCCCACTTTACCCAGAAGGACATCAGAGCAGGAAGGCCTTTCTCACTGTATACATGAGGGCTGCCATTTTGTTTCAGCCACCATTTTTACAGCAGGGAGCCACCATTTTTGACAACGCCATGTTCCCTGTGTTCACAGGCAGCCCTGTGACTGGCTGGTGGGACCAGCCACCCCTTCTGGTTTACCTGGCACAGGAAGCCCCTGCCTGCATACAGAGAGGCTGCCATTTCTGATGATATCATTCCCCACCTGTTTTCACACTCCTCTTGCTAATTTTTGAACACATCTTATCCACGTGAGCTCAGAGCACCCTCTGATTGGCTGCCCATTTCCTTTGGAACAGGAATTAATCACAGATATAAATATATATGTATATATGTCAGAAATCTGCATGTGACTGAGTGAGGAGGGAGAAAACAGAGGGGTGCCATGATCTCTTCCTGTTCCTGCCCGGGCTTTCAGCAGGCAAAGAAAGAAGAAGAGGTATAGGGGGGCAGCGGAGTTTGAAGGAAAAACTTAAAAACCTGGAAAAGTCTGACCGGCAACCAACTCCCTAGTTCAATTGATTCCTTTCCTATGTGTGAGTAGTAGCAGTGGAACAAATACAGGCCTTTTCCAACTGTGAGACAGGAATGTATCCCAAGCTCCTAGGGGGCCTAGAACATGGGATTCCCAGGGTATTCCTGTGGGCAGAGCCTCTGGCTCCTTTCCAGCACCCACAGTAGGGGAAAGGGGGCATAAATGAGCCCTCCACATCCTGGGCCTGGCTCTGGGAGGGCACTTGGAGGGGTCACTGGAGGACAGAACAAGTTCCTTGTCTGGTGGAACAGTGCTGACAGGAGGAGGATTGTGGTGATGGAAAAAGTACAGCAGCCTATGGTTTCAGAGATATGCTCAGGGCCCCCAAGGCCTGCCCCACACCTTCAGGAAGGGGACAGGCATCTGGGTGCTGCTGGCTCACATCCTGCAGCTCCACCTCAGTGCCTGAGGTACCTCCTTATGCTGGACCCTCTCTGGAGCTCCTGAGATTTGTGGGACTGTTGCCTGGAGCTGACTGGAAAACATGGCATTTCCTTCCCATTTTGGCCCATGAATATCTGTGTCTGTATCTGCCTGGCCGGAGCAAATATCACAACTACCCAGCACCTCTCTGTGGCCTGGGATAGTGTCCCCCCTTCAAGGGCTTGCTCTGTCCCTGACTTGCTGGGCTGAAGTTGGACAGCACATGCAACGTCCCCATTCAAATCTCCCTACCCACACAGCCCTCTCCTCACTTCTCATTGATGAGTTAAATAGATTCCTCTCCATTATTCATCTAGTGAAACTTAGATCTCTACAAAATTGTTGTCTTACCAGTGACCTGGCCATGTGGGATTTTTTTGCAGTTGATCCCACCTTGACACGCTAAAGCATATTTCAATCCTTTGGCCAATCTCATTGTGGTTCGTTTTTTTTTTTTTTTCTCCAATGTATATACATTGTCTTGAATCATGAGTGATAGAATTTCATACAGGATTTTCAGACCAAATGGTTGAGTGGTCTTCAGTGAATTTAGAGTGTGTACTGGAGGAAAATATCCAATTAGTGATATCCTGGAACCACCTTCCAACAGTATAAAGGAGAAAATACCTAATTTTAAGATGGATCATGACTGGCTTCTGAGATGGATGAGGATGACATGGTTGGTTGTAATAAATTTGATCATGATCAAGAAGGTCTCTCCTGTCCTGTGACTTATTCCAGTAAAGACTCTCTTCTGGCCCATGGAACACTTCTATGGCTTCTCTACCCATTGCTCCCCTGCTAAGACATCCAAAGAGTCATTAGCCTTTTGACCACATTTCAGTAGGTAAGTAGGTAATTTTGATCCCTGAGCCATCAACTAGAAACCCTGCAACAGCACTACAGGCAATTAAAGACAAAGTATGAAAGAGGATATGCATAAATAGAAGACTGTTCCTTAATAAACAGTTCTGATACACTAAGGCTGACATTTCTCAGAACAGCTACTTACAATGTTACTCAAATTTACATCACAATAAAGGTTCAGAATTCAGCTTGTCTAAGAAGCTGGACTGATATTTTTATAGGTGTTTCTTTGGTATTAATTTCCATGGTATCCAAGCACTTCAGAGGAAGAAGTGCATGTGCTGTGAGATTGTTTGAATTGTGTCTCAGGATACTTACAGTGCATTTATTCATTTTCACACCATACAGCATAGGACATTTTTGTTTAAATGAATGACAGAGCAAAACCCACGCAGCTCCAGTCTGAAAATCATTTATGTCTAAATAGCTGTCTACCACTTCCCCTATATAAATGGCTTTTTTTCAAATAAACGTTATTACGTTCACAGATTGTTTAGGCCTAAAGAAACGGTGCTAGATTTAACTTCTTATTTAAGATTTCACCCTCTTCTTTTTTTGCAGTCTGTGCATGATGGAAGAAATGTGATGTGATGGTATTGACTTCTTTAGCACCCAGAAGGAACAAAAGTTCATCTGTGCTACTTAGAAGAGCCTTTTTACCATATTTCCTCACACCTTTTATTGTACTGTTTCTCACAGTGCTTCTGAGTTAAGGAAATGGCATTATTTTCATTTCGCACATGAAGGGCTAAAGCAGTTTGCTAAATACACAGGTTTGCAACCTGATGGCCCCAATTCCACAAATAATTGAATAATAGACAGGTCTAAAAGCCCAGTTCTGGAAGTACTATTCACACAGTGACTTGGGTGACAAGGTCCTTATATGATAAATAGGAAAGGTTTTTGCACCTTAGCTGGTCTTCATGACAGCATGAGCTAGTCTATAAGAAAAGACTGTAGCTTAAACTCTGTTCTTCAAGGGCAAAGGCCACCCTGTAAAACTGGAACGCTGTGACTGGAACCCTTTTCTGTGCCAAGATCACTAGCTTCTCTTGCTGGTCTCAGTCAAGTGCCCTAAACACATCTTTCCTGAGATATAGGAGATGCCACAGAATAACATGGCTCATTGCAGCTTTCACTTCAGTGGACACAGGCATCCCTTATGTCTGTGTCATGTCTATCACTGACGTGAGTTCTCCAGGTACTGAATCTAGCTCTGGTTGTCTTGATTCTTTTTATATGAGGCAAGAGAAGACATTTCTAGGGCACCTCATTCCAAGGTGAACATCTAGGGCTTGATTCAGTTGCTTATACATACATATCTAATGTAATTTGAGATTCCCTGGGTTATCTAGGGGTTTCTTGGGTCTGCCAGATAAGACACAGGTCCTACTAGAGACCTGTGCCTGTCTGGAGGCAGCTGGAGGCAAGGTTGGACATCCCACTGTGCCCACATTGCCACGGGGTCTTATGTGTGAGCAAAGGATTTGTATGCTATGCCTGAGCAAAGAGTAAAACCCCTAAAAGAGGGTTATTCTTACTTATTTTCATTATTTACAAAGGGAGTTAGATGTCTAGATTAGATTTAGCCACCTGAAACTGAGATCAATCCCACCCTGGGTATGAGAGTTTTTATTGTAGACAGTAACAATTTTTTAAAAATACCAGATAACTCCTTCTGCAAATGCTTCCTGTTCTGGGAATACTGAAGCACATAGATGTTTTATAAGTCAAGCTCAGTATTCAGCACTGTGAAAAATACAAATATTTAAAATGAACAAAAACCTGTTGAGGCTTATCAATAGGCAATATATGTAATATTGCTATATCATTAGCTGTGATGTGCTATTAGATTAATATGCATCTTTGTTACATATATTGTTCTTTTTCTGTTTATGTATTAAAACAACATGATTATAAAACATGTGACTAAATCTGTAATTATGTACGTAGCATTAAAAAAAGTTAGTAGTTATTAATATGCAAAATACTTGACTAATTTAAATGTTCTGTGAGATTAATGACAGGGCTAGAATAAATTTCTCTAGTCTTAATGCATCATTTAAAAACCCCATAGTTTCAGAACAAGGATGTTACAATGAGAAGGAAAAACACCTTTCAGTATAGCACTTCATCTGACAAATTGGTCCAATACTTTACAGAATAATGGAATTACACTATTGACTGACAAATCTGAAATTATCAAAAAGAATGGAGTAGCACTCTCAACACAGTTACAACACTTGACTTTCAGGAACATTCTCACTCAAATGTACATGTGTTGTTTTGAAAAATGTTCCTAAGTGCTGAAGCGCTTAGAATTTTTGTAGGGTTTGTGTGGAAAGTACCCACTGTGTCTTTGAGTATATTCTTTTCCAATGAATTTTGGTATTACTAGAAGTGTTGAACTTATATTTACTTAACTGTTAACAGGGTATGAGCTGAAGAACAACAGTGAAAGTGCCCCATATGACTCTAACCATGTGTCTCAAGTTTGACTTGAAGAACCTAAGCTGAAGGGTAGGAGCCCTGGCTGTCTCTGTTGACTCAGCCAAGAGGCATACGATTGATGCTGCTACCTACTATCATCTGGCAGAAACAAGTACTTACACTCCCTCGCCTTTGTCTGTCAGATTAATTTAATGTAGAGAGTGGGCAAATAGTAATGAGAAAAGGAATTCCCTCCCTCCAGGGAAATGCATGAAAACTATTTTTACTAATCCTTCAGGAGCACTACTTAAACAAGCAGTGTTACTCTTTTCCAAAACAGAGGGTTACTCCAGAGGACTGTCAAACTAAGTGCCATGTTCTCCTCACATTATGAAAAGGAGGGGAACAAAAGTGGAAAACAGCCCTACTGCAGCTGGACGGCAGTAGAGCGAGGGGGAACAGTTACACATGGAGAACAGGCATGGCAGGGCCATCCTTTTGGCAGGCGACCTTTAGTGGGATAAATTAAAGCAGCCGGTTGCCTCTGGTGAGTCACACTGAACCAGCATTTAAACAGCAATGGCCATTGTCTGTCTCATACAATTTCTGTAGCAATTATGGCCAGACAGAAGTGCAGCCCTACTCCCTGTTATGCCGATAACAATGGTTACATCCCCGTTTGTGAACGGAGGCCAGTCTTTGTCAAAAGACTGTTGGATGGTATGTGAGAGAAGTATGAAAAACCATTCCAGCTAGGATTCACACTCATGTGGCTCTGCCGGCTCCAAGCTATTCTTCACATTGTGCCAAGTACAGGATGAAATGCAAGTCAAAATGGGAGGATCGCTTACCTCGCGCTACAGACCATATGGATGTGAGAATCTGCAAGCTCTGTGGCTGTGCATGCTGATCGCTTTGCCTCCATACTTCACTGGCAAGGGTTTTTCATATGTGACAGTATATTCACCACACACAGGCATACTCTGTTATCGACTGAGAATGTGTTCCTGGAAAGCGTGATGGTTAGTTATTCAATAGGAGGGGAGACTGTATGCAGGGATTTGAGAAATACACACAATTTAACCACACAGGGACAGTAACACACAGGGACAGTATGTCAATACGTTGTGGCAATAAGGTTTTTCCCCTCATTCCAGTAACACTACTCAAAAAAGCAAGATCTCGATGGCATGAGTGAAGAACAAAGACAAGAGGGATGCTCCTGCATAGCCACACACAAGGTTCTCAGTACATTTCTGCTACTGTTTGTGTGATATGCAAATAATATATTAGTGAAATATTTAAAATACTGCATTGTAGCCTACTGTGTCTATATTCTCAACACAAGCAGGTATTTGGCAGGAACACTTCAGTATGACTAGATGGCTCAGGGTAGTCTTGGTGGAAGGAAAAACAGTTATGACAGCATTTAGCAGAGCACAATATGAAATGATTGATGATTGACCTCCAAAATGACAGTAGAAAAATGACAGAAAGTGTGGATTTGTTCCCCTGAGGTCTGATACATACTTAGGTGTGCTGTTTAACATGAAGCACTTCACCCTACTTGAGTGTTCCTCATGTAGAAGAGCTCATTGCAAGTCCAGTAGCCATAACATTAAAAGCACAAGGCTGTGCATTTTCTCCAGAATGCAATTATTTCCTGTTCCACATCATCTTGTTTTCTTACTTGTTATTATCTTTTGATCCTCACCCTGTTTAGAAAGGCTTGAGATCATTTAGAACCTAACTGGAAAGTGAGTTGGGACACTGGTTGCGGTCTTACAGAGAATTGACCATGACTTTTCGAGACCAGTGTGCTATATACTTCTTTATATACATACCTTTGGGTATGAAACTGCTGCATGTTGTGGTGAAATCTAGAAATATTTGAGCTGATTTTCTTCACATGGCTTGAATTGGAGAAATAGTCCAAACCCTTTAGCCTAGAGCTCCCTGCACAGTAGAGTGAGTGATGGCTCCATGCTACCAAAGCAAAAAGGCCCCCTGTACTTGTGCTAATGCAAGCAGCCTGCGCTGTGATAATGCAGGTGCACAATGTGCACAATATAATATAGCAAGTACTGTAGACATATTTGTGTTGGTATTTTCCTTTAGTCCTAGAAAGAACAGCGAAATCCCCACATCCAGCTCTGTTCCTCCTAACTGCACTATTGCTCACACATCTTTCTTGTGCTATTATTGTTCTGCGTTCCTTGGTGCAGAATCTCTGTTTCTTCTGTTTAAGAGGTAATGTGAGTGGGATTCGTCTTCCATAATTGTAAATGTTTATGGCTGGGCTAGACTCCCTTTAGACTCCCTTCATAGATGCTGAAAAATAAATGAACTCTTTTAGAGTATGGTTTATATGACTCCAATTTCAGATGTCTGCTTTAAGGTAAAATGAGTCGTGTTCCAGAAGTGTCTGTGCTTCTCCATCAGCCGTAAAGGGAACTTAGATTACTAACCCCAGTGACAGTGTCTACAATATTTATATCTATACTTGGTCAGATGAACTATGCTTTGTGTATATTGCTGGTTTGTGGGTTTTTTTTCCATTGAGATTTGATTTGACTGAACTCTTGCAATATAGAAATATTTTTGCCTGATAGCCACCTTCAGTAACAGTAACTCAAGCAACAGATTGCTTAGAAGGGTCTTTTCTTTTCCTGTTCTCATGGATCTACTCTTGCACCATGGAAAGAGTTGTAGGTTTCAATTTTTGATGGGGGAGGGCTGAAGTGGTAGTGATACCTGTGGGCCTATAGAATAGGAGCAAAGCCTGTGAATATGCAGATTATCAGGATTTTCAATGTCTTGGATATTCAACACTTCTAAACCTGAAGGCCCTCCTTTCTGTCTGGGGTGCATTGCTTTCTATCACCTGGCACTTGGAGTGGTGGGAGAACTGCAGTCCCAGTTGCCTACGTAGAGCTGTAGCAGGCAGCTCTCTCCTGTCCTGCATGCTAACATGAGAAGGCTGATAGACTTCACAGATCACCCAAGTGCCTACTGCCTACAGTTTAAGTTCTTCCTGGCCTTTGCATTTCTGGGAGTATTGTCTGTGTGGTGGAATCCGCCCTGTGACTCTAAGCTGCATTTCAGTAACTTACCTAAATGCAATGTAGGTGAGCTCATGCTGTGAATTCAACCCTCCTTAGAATATATTCTGCACCAGGTCATTTGTGCAGATGCTGCCCTTCACTGCCTCATCTGAGACTCAGTGCCATGAATGAGGACATTGAACGGTCTGACTGCCAAAAGCCCTCCATCCTGATGTTTCCAACACCTCTTCCTTGGAACAAACTGTGTAAACCATCCCCTTCCTAGAATCAGCTGCATAGCAGATGCTACTGTGATTTGATTTGCACAAAGCTGAGATTGTCTCTTTCGGTAGGTTTCTCCATGGTTGTATGAAATTAATACCTGTACTGGAAAGATCTTCATACGATCATCAGTTTCAATCTAGCTTTGTTGCACACATGCAGAACTAATGAGTTCGATGTGTCTATTAAGCAAATGAGTGTAGGCATATAACACAGATACAGTAGCAACCTTTGGTCCAAAGATACTAGCTAGAAATGTGCTCACTATCTTAACCCCTTAACCTTCCTCTAGGCTTTCCATGTTCACCTGTCCATACAGTCTCCACTTGGGAATTGTTGGCATTACACACGGCCAAAGGAGAGGAAACTAACAAGAACAAGCTTGTAGAGAACCCATTTTTTCACCATTTTGGATGTAACTGCACACTAGTTGCAAAACACAGGCAGATAGAGGTTATTTTATTTGTATATGTAACACATAAAAAGAGGTTAAAAATATATATCTGTTGTCCATCAGTTGCTGAAATGGCTGCAGTTATGCCTTTGGAAGATCTAGTATACATTACATTACAATAAGGGCTAGAAATGTCATTAATTGTTAGGGGGGTTTGTTTGTTGTTTGTTTGTTTGTTTGTTTGTTTTTTCATACACTGAAGTATTTTCCCACATTTACAGACACAGTTGAACCACACTGTAGATCCTCTATAAAAGTGAACCTATTACTCAATCACACATTTCAATGTTCAAAGTGAATACTTCTGCCTATTGCAGCCTGGATTTGTGTAGAAATGTAGCATGTAGGTTACCCACTAAAAGCAGCTAGGGATTTTGCTTCATGCAACATAATATGTAGATAATATAATTTACCAATTTGCAAGGGGAAAATGAGATTGGTATGGTATCAGATGCTTCTTTTAAGAAGTTGCGTAATAAACAAATTTGTTTTATTTGACAAGACTGGGGCAGCAATATACATTTAAAAAGTTCACTGACATAAATGACATGTTCAAACTGGGACTTTGCATAGCCATAAAAAAATCTGTTTCTCCAGATGGCATTGAGAGGTCTCACTAGGAAAGCATAATGTGATTCCTGACTTGGCTTATGTGCTATATAAAAAGAGAAATTGTTCAGAGAATGAACAATAGCGGCAATGCCAAAGCAGATAGCTTGCATGTTGGTTTTAGTTATGTAATTGTTCACTATGTATCTAGTTTAATATTTATGGAAGAGGTAACTGATGAAAAAATTCCTTTTATAGAATCATAGAAATGTTGATTAGAATGGGGGTTTTTTTGGAGGTCATGTAGTTCAACCTCATGCTTGAAGGGGGACTACCAGTGATGCTAGGTCAGTCTCTGTCCAGCCAGGTCTTGAAAGCCTCTGTGGAGGGAGCTCCCACAGCCCTTCCAGGCAGCCCCTTCCTTGCAGCACTGCACTATGGAAAAGCTGTTTCTCATCTCCAGCCTGAGCCTCCCAAGGTAAAAGCTGTGCCCCTTGCTATATTGTAGCAGTACTGAGAAGAGATTGAGAGTTTGGCTCCAATGTCTTTGTAACTGTCCTTCAAGTAGTTGTAGTCTGCAACTAGAACATCCCTTAGCCTGCTTTTTTTCAGTCCAAATGAGCTCAGTTCCCTCAGCTTCTCACAGTTCATCTGCTCTAGTCTCCTGACCATCTCAGCAGCTGCCTAACAGGTCCCCGCTAGTTTCTCAGTATCCCCCTTGACCATGTGGGTGGGGAGGACATGCCAAAACCAGGCACAGAATGTCATGCGTGGCCTCACCAGTGCTGAGTACAGGGCAGCGATAAATTCCTTTGATCTGTGGGACACAGCCATAGCATAGCACATTATAGAGTTGCATGAGCTGTGGTGAGAGCACGTTGTCACCTTACATTCAGCCTGGCAATTGCAGCAATATTCACTGGCTTCTCAGGCTGCTTTGCTGGTTACCAGCCTGTATTGATGCACGGGGTTTATCTGCTCTGGTACAGTGTTACGCTTTTTCTTACTGAAATCCATGAGGTTTCTGTCTGTTTAATCCTCAGCTTAAGGGCCAGAGTGGACCACTGAATGGTTTATAGTTCATTGGATTTGAAAGATATTCAGAGATATGTTGTCAATTGCATTGTCAATTTGTAATAATGACAGCATACATATAATACGAATCCTACGAGTCTTTGGGGGATTCTGAGTTTGATTCTCTGTATAGTCAATTAAGAAGCATTGCAGCTTTCATTTACATTTCATCTAGCACAGACACTAGAAACTAGGGGAGTCGATGGGAATTTTGCATTTAACTTTTATAGTTGTCATTGTTTTGAGTGGAGAGTTCTATAAAAAAATGTTGGTCAAAGCATTTGACCTGATATTTACCAATTTTTTCTGGTAGAAAATGCACGAGTGTCTTTAAAACAGCAGCATTTCATAGTCAAAAATATTGAAAACAGAATGTCTAAGGGTTTGGGAGAGGTAAGGTTTTGGCTGAGTATGAACTTTGTCAACTCAGTTTCTACTGGGTTCTGACAAAGATTAGATGTATTAAAATCTAATATTTTCTGATAAAATCTAATCTTTCATTAACGTATTAACGATTGCTTTCCCTGAGGATGCCTGATGGATGAACTGTCACAGCCTCCACTCCTGTGTGTCTTAGGGTCTGCTCCTTCATGTATTTCAGGTGACCATCACATTAAGCTCTATAGAATTCAATGCTGTTTTTCCTCCTGGTCATTATGCACACAGGATGGTGGCACCCGGGCTGGCACAGGCTGCAGTGCCCTCACTGCTGTGAAGTTACTTAGCAGCAATGCTCTGCCCTATCTGACTCAAGCAGTGCTATTTAGTGGTGGAGAGGAAAAAAATGGATGTTAGAGGTGAAAAAACATACAGGATAGCAAGGACTCCCTCTACCTCGGAAGGGCGAGAGTTTGCTTTTTTCTTGATTTGCCTTGTTTTTGTGGTCTGGTGGACCTTTGGCTCCTGTCTGACAACTACAAAACCCCAGAAAACTTAACTGCACCTTAGCAGCGGGTACTTTTTCAGCTCTACTATGATCCATGATGCTGCTAGGCTAAGATTTAATCTATAAAAAATAATCCAACTTCTGACAACCTAGAAGCTGAAGCTGCTATAGTATGTAAAAGTGCATGTCTGTGATGTGCATTGGTTGCACAAAACTAGAGGATATGCAATCCTCTGGGCCAATGAAAGTCCCATTGGCCCAGATTTTACTTACATGAAAAATTTTTTCTTTTAAGCCCAGTTCTGTGGCAGTCTGGAGGAACATATATAAATGATAATAAAAATAAGCAAACGTGCAAATTAATAAATAAAAAACTCCACTGGAACATGTTGCTGTATGATAAACTTTAGCATATATCAATTGTTTTGCACTGCTAATGCAGATGCCTTCCATTTCTAAATCAACTTTAAAAATGTGAGGGTTTTTTACCATGGCTATTAACTGACAGTGGTCTTTTACTATCAGTCAGTAGGAAAATGCCTATTCCGTTTATTCCTTACTTTCTGGATAGCTCCCTGATGTTCAGCTTTGCTCATTTTCATTTCACAGACTAAGTTTACTTTAACTGAAACTGCCAAGCAGTAATTCAGTTCTTAACTAGATTTGTGGTGGTGAGACAGAGGGTACCATAAAAAGGCAGAACTTATTGGCACGATTCATCATCATACTTTATTGCACTCTCGAGCCTACTGGGCAGGAAATGTTATTAAACTGGAAGATGTATCAGAGCCTTCTGAATTTGTCAGGGTGAGCACCTTAAATCTCTGGAAGGGCTGATGAGCTCAATTCATGTTCAGTCCCCCGAATGGTTCCAAGAGTACGGGTGGTGTTCCAGGTTAAGCTCTGCAAGGGAGTACAGCTGGCGTTGTGTTCACACCGTGGCAATGGTACGTGTTAAGGACTAATGTGTAGAAGGCAAAGAGTCATGGCAGCAATTATGCTTACCTGTTATTCTGGGGAGTGGGGCATAACCACATCTGCTTGGTTACTGCGTGTCAAACACTGGTATAAGAAGTGTCAGACACTGTTAGGGAAGTCCAGAATGTTTATTTTTGAGTAGGTAGGTGAGTACTAGCAACTAGTTTTATTGAAACAGAAATGGGGGTAAAACATGAATTGCTTGTCAAACTAATAAGTGAAAACAGTGGAGTTCCTGAAGGGAAAAGAGGTTTCTTAGTGAAAACTTGATAAAACACTATGGAAGAATTAGGTATAATTGTTGTTTGTGAAATCAAATGTTTTTTGGAAAAAAATGCCTTAGTGGTAGGAACATAAAGAAAGCATAAGTGTAACAAGGTCAGATAGGGAAACCCCTATTGCACTGTGGGATCATGAGAAATCTGGGAAGTTTTTGCATTATCTATGACCCATTTGTCATCTCCAGTGTTACTATGGTCTGGAATCCTGAAAAGGAGCAGGGATTTCACAGTCTGAGTGGGTTGAGACTGGCAATTCTGTGGTCATGAATGTACAGAGGTGGGAATTAAATTGCATTCAAAGAGGGTAAACCAAGAGGACACTCTTAACAGTAAATGGCAGCCAAAGAAATTATACTTGTAAAAATAAAGAGCATAGTTTTATCAGTAAATTTCATTGTATAAGCAGATCCAAAGAACGAGCTTTCAGTTTATTGAAAAAGTTGGGATTGGGAAAGTTTTGAAATCAAATTTAATTGCAATTTTTAAATTATGAAGTCTTTGCATTCAAGTAGTTTGTGCTACAGACACAGCTTATTTCTGGATTTCTCTTTGAATTTTGTAGGATATTCTTCCCACTTTATTTTAGCCCCATGGATAAACCTCACTCTCAAACCTTTTACTTTACTGTCTGCTCATGCTCTCTATTGAGAGAGATTTTCAGATGTCTATTTCTATTTTTTAAAGCTCTCAACTTTTATAAGAAAATACAATCACCAATATATGCACACAATACTTGCATTTTCTGATAATGTGTATTTATTTGTATCCAGAAATACAAATGCTGGGATCAAAATACGAATATAAATAGTATTCTAGACGCACAGCCCTACTCCTTAACACAAAGTAAAGTGGAATGGATGTCGATAAGGGAAAGTCGTCTGAGAACTTGAGGAGATGAAGCACACGGGTATTTGACTTTTCTGGTTAGGTCAGTCTGGGGGATCACTAGGATGGCTATCTAACTTAGAATGACATACTGGTACTAGTGCTACCTGTATTATTCAAGGCACATTGGGCACATAATTGTACTTTCATTTCACTATGACATCACAAGCTGCACTGCTAGCAAAGAAATCACACACCCCTAAGAAAAACTTAGGAAGGAAGGATAATTAGAAATCTAAAATTTTATTTGTGTTCTATAAGAAAGTTCGATTTGGCACATAGTTGGCAGTTTTTATGTGATTCCTAAAATTGCACTCACTTAAAATTAAAAAAATCCATATATTGTCATGTTGGGAAAAAATGTTTTGAGAGCAGTAAACTGAGAGTTTAAAACTGGATTATAGGAGGTGTTTGATGACTGTCTGTGATAGTCATACACTGGGCTCAGATTCCCTCCAGCTTAGTGTTCCTACTTGTGACAGCCACATGTTGGCCCATGATTTATGGTTGGAATTGCATGTAAGCGTGGATGACAATAAAGTCACAAAGACTCCTTAATGACTACAAAAGAGAATATGGGGGACTGATACTGTAATCTCTCTGCACAAGGTTTCCCACTGTTATTCAGAGGAGCACTGTTTTGTGGAAGCTTATTCTGAAATTTTATTTCCCTTGGAGCACTCTGTCTGGCAGTGGCATACTTCACTGGTTTGCCTGTGTAATACTGTCAGATGCAATTATTTTGCCAGCTTTCCATGAGTTCAACAGCAGCTCACATTTTAAGGATGTGGTCTGTAAGTATGGAATGGACTCTATAGCATGCTCTGTTCCACATTCATTTTTCAGCAGGTTTTTTTTTAAATATGTCATCAATATTGTTCTCTTCATCCATTTTCTATTAATGTGCAATTTAGAAATTTTGACATTTACCTGTTTTAGGCTTCACTTTAAGTATGTAAATCACAAATCTCACTTTAAGTACTTAAGTTACAAATCTTCTCTCCACAAGCTTTGAAGCCAGTCAATGGGTAGTCAACCCCACCAGAATATGAGCCAAAGCTCTTCCTGTTTGCTTGGAAGAATATTTTAACTTAAACCCTTCTTTTGGTCAATGGTCTTGATTGATGAGGCAGTTTTTGACTCAGACCTAGAGGTCTTTTCTTTAAAACTTGTAATCATAACACAGTCTCAATAACAAGCCATCACCAGCTTCACTGTGGATATTTCATTCTTTGTATTTTATAATATATTGTGTCAGTACAGCTTCATCTCTCCCAAGCCATAGGCTGCAAGAAGGTAAAGAGACATTAGAAGAGTATTAAGTGCTGTATTAAACACTAAAGGGAGCACCGGGGTTCCCCTATAAGAAGTTCTACATGCTGGCTTAGGCCTCCAAGTAAAGTTGAGTTACATGAGTGCTACCATGACACCAAACTGGCTGTTGTGGCTCCTCTGGCTAGTGTCATTCATTACCTAGATAAAAGAATATCTGGCAAATAACTAACTGTATCAGTGCCTGGTTTGCCTGGTTCAGTCCTTGAGAAAGCCTATCCCCAGACATATGAATAAACATAACCATGTCTTCTGCTGTCTTACTTTGTCCTTCATAAATAGCAAACGATTAGAAGATCAAAATGTTTCTGATAGAAAGTAGAGAATTCTCAGGTGTCCAACTCTGAGGCACTGAACTTCAGGATGAATTTTATTGTCTAATTTCACGTATATTCTAGGAAAACCCTTGAGGACTCCAGATGCATACAAATACTGGCTTGAGGACCCACAACAAAAGAGAAAAAATAAAAGAAAGTAAAGTTTGTAGAAAGGAATACATCATCACAGATCTTGCATATGTCCCTTCAGGAATGTCAGTGGTCACTAACCAAGTGCTCAAAGTCAGTTACAATCCAAAGTCATTTAAAGAAACAGCTGCTAGGTAAACTGGATGATTAGAACAATATTTATGCCTAATTCAGAACTTAGTCCTAGACAGGGTTGTAGGATAGCATATCTCTTTGAGTTATCCACCACAGGTATGGTGTACAAAAATTCAAGTTGTCAAAGCAATGCAGTTCAAGTGGAGGTGATTTTTTTCTGTTAAAACGTCATTTCACTTTAGATGTAAAATATAGGGGTTTTTTTTAGTATCTAAACCAGTGGCCTAAATGATAAGAAAAGTAGATTCTCTGGTTTTTTGTTTTCCAGGCAAACCATGGATGCCAGGGGAAAAGGTAAAACCATTAAGGCCACTGAGTCTTGAAAGAAGGCCTTCATTTTTCGCATATATACTAGAACCTTTCAAGAAGAGAATGTGGTGAACCATAAGAAGCTTGTAGGCATATAAATATAGTATAAGACTAATGACATTTATGCTTTTTTTTTCAGTATGTAAGTGTAAATTTCAATGCAAGTTTTCAGTATGTAAGTGTAAGTTAAGCTGATTTTGTGCTTGCCAATTGTATAGGTGAAGGGAGAGAGGGAGGGAGGGAAGATCTAAAATGAACTCAGGAAAAAAGAAAAAGCTCTAAAGGAAGAAGACCGTCACCTTTCAGCTGTGGAAATGCATTCCCAATGCACAGTTTGTTTTTTGCCTATTTTAAACAGTCTTCTGGGAAGTGACCTGGATGAGGTAAACATCAGCCTTGAGTTTATGCTATGCATGTCTTGGTGGAATGAAGTTGCTGAGTGAAGAAGGAAGGATTCTGCTAAACTGCTGAAATCCCCCTACAGTTTTCTTGCTACTTAGGAATTGAGAAACATACAGACTGCTTAAAAAATAGAGAAAAATCAGACAATGCTCAATGTGTAGGTTGAAGACATCTAGAATATTGGTCACACACTGTGGTGCTCAGGAAGAACTCCAGCAAGGTCATTGTCCCTCTTTCTAACTCTTAGGCCAGGAATAGTATAGCCTTCAATATCAAGAAACACTAAAGGCCCAAAGATTCCACTGTAAGCAAGAAAAAGAATGCACCTTGAAAAAAATCATTTAATTGTGTAGGCAGCTAAGATTATGCAACATGGCTTGTTATTTCTTAGTGCTTTATGGAAACGCAGAAAGAGCAGCCACTGGGAAAAGTAGAGTCTGTTATGGACAGCCTTTACAAGCTGCAGTGGGCACTTTGTTTTACAGCTTAGAAGGTAACACCAACCCTCCAGATTGTGAGGCTAATGAAATCTGTCTTAAAACATAGAGTCTTCCTTCCCACAAAGTCAGCAGTTCAGCAACTATGGTCTTTCCAGAGCTGTCTTGCACCTGGTCACTTGGAGCATGGGCAGGACAGAGTCATTTTTCTAGATGTATGGTGAAATTTGGTGTAAAAAGCAGGTAAGCGTCCTTCCCTTCATGAAACAACCAAGTAAGGCGAGTTGTGATAAATTCATGCAGCAACATGAGGTGCTAGACTCTGAGACACACTAGGGCTGCAAAAGTGTTTGGGATAGCTATCTATCTGAGTTATTTGGCAGGATGCCTCCAGTTCCAGAAATATAATTTCCTATCAGCTAAAGGTTCATGTGTCACTGCTGTTCCAGCTGATGAATGTGCAAACCGCCAGGTGGATGATTTGGAATTAGCCATGGGTAGTTGGTGGGAAGAATTGAATAAGAGAAGTGGGACAGATAAGAACTGCACCGCAATAAAAAATAATTTCTTCCTCCTTTTTAGCTTCACTACTCATTGCTGTCTCTGTGAAGACAGTTCTGGCTTTTTTGATTCTTCCTGCTGTAATTCTTATCATTTTTATTGGTATGTACAATATACCAACATACAGCTGAGAGTTGATGAAGGAGAAAATGAACATCTGAGAGAGAAGAAAGGTTATCAAAGTGCCTGAGGTGTTTTAATCTACAGCCGAACTTCTTGATTAGAAAGTTACATTAAAATTGTGTGGCGTGTGGCATACTTCAGTTCCACATTACTGCTGGAGATGGAGACAGCATAAACTGGCTGCAAGTTTTTGTACACTTATTCTTGGAAGAATGGCTGTAAAAGAAGGAGCTGTCAGTATGTTAGGCATCAAGGCCATAAGAACTGAGAAGACTGAATTAAGAACAGTATTCTTATACATTCTTCATTGCCTTGAAAATGCTGCCCTCAATGCAGGAACACACTGTCCATCAACTTTTAATTGAAGGGGGAGAATAAGAGGTTTGACTTTAGATCCTCCTGGGAAAAGTTGGTTATCCAAACAAACCCTCAGTCTTTTCTGTAACTTCAAAAAGGAAGGAAAGTAAGGTGAAGATACTTGATTTTGTGGTTTTACATACATATGCAAATGCGTTCATTTCACTAGTCATTTGTTTTTGCCTTCCTCCATTCCCTTCCCTTACTTGGAAGGGTAAAAAGAAGTACTAAATTACAAAAAGAAGTAGTTGAATACATACAAGTATTGAATATGAAATTATTTGATAAGAAAATGTTCTAAAATGCTAAAAGGTGGTTCTTACATTTCTCATGGGACAGTACACAGAAGTGTTAAGTTTTTTCAATTTGTGAAAGAAGCAAAAGAATACCTGGAGGTTAATGAGGATATTCTTACTACTACAGAAGGATATGGCACATAGATATATGCAGACCACATTATCTAGGTGTCTAGAATAATTGCATTTTGAATGATGCAGAGCGTAGAAAGCTTATCTTCCCTAATCTCTACAGTCTTTCAGTGGCTGCCAAAGAACAGAGCAGTGAAGCAGAGAGAGTAAACCAAGCAACTAGGAATAAGCAGAGGAATGCATTCTGGAACCTGCCAGCCTGCGGCCGCTTACCTTGCATACAAATCGATTTTTTGCACATAACCCCAGAGTAGAATATATTACACATACGTCCTCTGCTGTCAGTATAAGAGCGGAAGCCAGTAGTGTCTGGAGATTCTTTCTTGGTTAGGACTGTGGAAAAAAGTGGAATTATATGCTTCCAACTTCTGTTTATGAAAGCACTCAGAAAACAGAGGCAATATGAATGGATTTAGCAGAATCAGTCTTCCAAGGAAGGATCTGATGGGATTGTGTGCTTTTAGCAGGAATGGGTAGCCATGAGCAGAAGTGTAAGAAAAGTATATGCTCATCATCTAAAATGGAAATGTTTCACTTCCACCCTTACTCCCAGGACATTCACTCAAGTATGCAATTGCTAAATAAACTTCACTTTACCTGTTCAAGATCTAATGGTGAAAGGCACCTTCTTGTGCCTCATCTGCCTCAATACTCCCACCAAAATCAATTGATTGTGCAGAGGGTTTGCAGGATCAGGCCTCTAAAGGATAACTGTTTACATTTTTATATTTAGGTTTGAAATATTTCTAGTATTCTTGCAAAATATGGCTGAAGGTGGCTGTTAGAGTAGGCTAATTCATAATTAGAGACCAGGATATTCAACTTCAATTCAATCACCTTGCATTGCTGAAAATGTAACTCTCATCCTTAAATAAAATCCATACTTCCAAGTGCAGGACAGAGAGGTTTACAGAGTAATAGATTTTACAGAGTAATTTGCTACAGAGAGTTAGCAAAAACTTCAACATGTATTTTGAAATCAGAAGGTTATCATTGGTTTAGAAGACATCAGATTGGGCAGATTTTGCTAAAAATAAGGTTTTGATCCTGCCCCAAAATATGTCTTCTCTGTGCTTCTAATTTGAATTTCGTCAGTCCTTAAAGAAGTGATTCCCGTCCCCCACCTAAACCCAGCTCTGTCTCTGATATTTTAGACAAATGAAAAACAGAATAAAGTATTTTGAATAACTACAGTTAACTTTTTTGTTAGCAATTTTTTTCAATTAAAAACTTACTGGAAGCACAGAGAAACAGCAGTGACAGACAGTGGTATTTCAAAGAACATGTCAGCATTTCTTTTCCTTTAGAATTACCATTGCATTATTTTTTGCTTGTTTGCAGGATTTTCCTTCTGAGGAGGAAAGGAACTGTTCTTCAGTCACATCCACTACTCATTTTTTTATCTATGTGGAAGAGACACACACTTTTTGAGATGACAAAAAAATTATCAGGTCCTCCAGAAGAGAAAAAAAACGGAATTTTGTTTTTAGGTATGTTTTAACTTTAATAATTTATAATCCTTTGTCATCCAAAGGGTAGTGAAAAAACATCGCTATTTAGTTTTCAATCTGTTTTGTTTGCTTAATAACAATTATTGAGGCGGTCTGTAAAAGACTTGATTTAATTTAACACTGTAAAACTAGTTTTTGAAAAAATGGGTAGTTTAAGAATTTAATGGTCAAAAGCACAAAACAGCTTTTTAGGGTAAAATATAGTTGGTAGTTTAGGGGAAAAAAAAAGAAAACAACCTTTTTCTACATGTAGCAATTATTCCATGTTTAATCCAAGTGTGACAACTGAGTTCCCATAATGCACTATTCAAGTCAAAAGTGTTCAGTCTTCAGCTCAGACCCAGGAAACAACTGCTGTGAGTAAGGACTGAAGTATTAAACTTTATGGAAGGAACAAAAACTGTCCTTTGGCACATGTTTTTCAATTTTGTAAAATAACTTTGAGAGAAAAAATAAGAATGCATGAGAGCACTTTTTAGTAAATTGCAATCTGAAGAAAGTCACATATTCCTAGTGCTATTATATAGTGATTTTTACTCATGGCCTATCAACTATGATCTGCTACAATGACACAAACAAACAGGAATCTTGTCCTGCTTCAAGTAGAGTACTTTAGAAATCAATGACCATCCTGTGTTTAAGCAGTCATAAAAAAGACAGTTAAAAGCTTGAAAAACTGTAGAAGTTATGCCTACAGCTGCCTCAGAGATAGGCAAGTCTTTTATTTATATCAAAATAATTGCTTTCTTGTAACTCTGCCTTTTCAGCTTAAGTTAAAACCAATATGTGTAGGTAAGTGGCTAATTCCATGAATCCCAGACCTCTGCAGAAAGTAAAGTCCATGTTTTGATCCCACCAGAGACATTTCTTACTGTCTTTTGGTGGTTTCTCTATAGCAAGCAGATCATCAATGAAATATTTCCCAAAATCTATGGGACATAGCTCAAGCAAGTTTAAATACAAATGAGTGATTTTGTTGGTTTTGGCTTATTTGCCAGTGCCTGTGTATGTTGCTCTGAGCCTCAGGGATATGGCAGCATTTTGAAGAAAGTATGGGAATGAAGAACAAAAATGACATATAGCTTTTGCCTGAATTGTGTTTAGCTTCTATGCCAAGGGAGAATAGTAAAGATTCTAATATACAGTAATTATTCATAAACATCGCTTATACTACAAATTCAGCTGAATTTTGTAAGAATCTTTTCCTTAAAATGAATAGCAGTAAGGAGAGAATTCTTCCATGTTTTTCTTTTTCAGGCAATTACATATTAAAATTCTTCATCAGGCTCTGTGATGGTGAAGGTTAATGTGGCCTTTATAATTTGAGATGAAACTGACCGTGTCCTTCACTTTTTCTGCACTTTCACCATCCCTCCGCACTGTGAAAACACAGCAGTCTTCACCACTACAGGCAACATTTAAAGATAGAGGTATCCAACCCAGTAGACCAGGTTAAACAGCAGGAAGGATGTAGGAAAAAAGACCCTAGAGTAAGAGTCCAGTTCTAAGATGTCTATGTGAATCCGTCCTCTTCTCCATGAGCCTGATTTACACTCTTCGTAGCAACAGAAAAAGCTCTGGCAGTCTTTCCCATCCAGACATTCATAGACGCACGCATCTTCAAATTCTTGCCAATACATGGCATTGTTCAATGTAATGACTGTAGTTGGTGGTCTCATATCAAGTACAGAATAATTCTAAGGAAAGAAAAAGAAACCAACATTTTGATAAACTTCCATGGGTGATGCAGATCACAACTAATAATCATGAGAAAAAATCACAGGAGCTGGGAATAAGAGGTCGATACTATAGGAATTCTAGATTTGGGCACCATCTTTCTTTCCCTCAAAAGAAAGATACCTTTTCAGATTAATTTCCATAGAGAGATTTTGGAGTGGCAAGTTAAATAATTCTAGGTGTATTTTCTACTTGGGTAATTCAATCATATATTGTCTAGTAATCATTTTTTCACTTGCCTGTCAGAATATTATTTGCAAGTTGCTTTAAACACTCGCAGATTCTACATTTTAGAATGGACTCTGAAAAGTAAAGATGATGTGCCCCCTCCCCATTTAATTACAGAACGATCTCCACTTAGTATAGCTGCATTCACTGCCTTTTAACTTTACTATGATTTATAAAAACAGGTATGGTCAGCAACAGACAGTGTTGATTTCAGTACAGGATTTCACAATGCCATCCCTAGGCATGTCCCCTTAGTGCTTATCATGCTAACCATGCTCAGAAATAGGGCACTTGGATATCACGCATCCTCGCAGTACCACTCACGCCTACAGACCTCTCCTTCTCCAATGTACTCCCTATTTACACCTTGTCAGCTTTTCTGTCAGACCATTTCCTTTTCATGAAAGGTGCTTTCTCACGACAGTCTCCTCTGTCATCAAGCCACCCGTTCCATCCTCACAAATGTCACCTCCTCCACTGGCATCACTAGGAAAGGTCCCATCATCTTCGCTGCCTGTCTGCACCGCCCCGACAAAGCAGACTCCAGCCCTGTCAGCACGGTTTTCTCGACCTCGGGGGCCCTTCCCCTCCCTGTGATTGCGCTGAGCGTTGCCTTTGCCTGCAGGAGCGTGCCGGGTATGTACTACCAAGCTAGCCATGCCTCTGCATCATGCCTGCTTGCATTCTGGAGGGTGCTCTGGGCCACTGCTTCCACACTTGCTATACAAAATACGCAACATTTCCTTCTGAAGGTGTTGGGGCATATCTGAAAACTTTCACTCTGTATGTGAAACAGATCAGTGATATGATTGATGTGCCTTAGGGGAAATTTTCCTTTTTCTATTGACTTTGTTTTCTTTCTACAAATCCTTTGATTTGGCACAAGATAATATTACCCATCTCATTAAATTTCTGGTCCCTGAGTTAAGATCTTGATGTGGCATCCCTCTGCTTAGATGTTGGCATCTCCAACATAGATAACTACATCTGAACAACTGCCCTATGGTATCCAGCCAATTACTTCTAGGACACAATTCATCTCATCATAAGTAGATAGCTAAAATCTCTCAGGTGCATTGTGCTGTGGACTGTAAACAGATTGTGGTTTAGAAGCAGATTATTGCAGATCTATTTGTTGTGAATGACTTTATCTCTAAGATTAGATGACAGAAACTACGCCTGCATGGTCTTCTCTCTCATTTGTAAAGTTTCAGGTGGCTGGTATCAGAGCTTTACAATGTGCTGCCACATGGAAAAGGTCTAAGATTATTGTACAAGCAATCATTTTTTGACTGTAGCTCTTTGGAGAGAAAAAAAGGTATGACTAAAGTATACATGGGATTCTGCTATGCCACTGTGTGACATGTTCATTTCTTGCAGGCCTTTATGAAAAATTCCTACTCAGGGACTGAAATTTTCTATGCCTGGCTACAATATTTATGTTAAAAAGAAAAAAGACTGATTTAGATCTCTCCAGATGATTTTGTTAAGTGAAAAGAAATAAGTGTCCTGGTTCTGCAAAGGAAACTTTCTCACATATCAATAGACTGGGTTTTTTTGTTGTTGTTTTGTTGTATCAACTATCTCCTCAGGACAGAAGATAAAACAAATGCCCTGATAATAGAGAGAGATTAATCTGGTTGCTTTAATCTCTGTAAGTTAGGAGGTACATTGAAGTGACTAGATACCAGGTGAAGGTGGATGGTACCCCCTGTGTCCTGTGCGTCCTGCTGAGCTGGGGTTGGGAGGAGAGGGGTGCATGCACAGTGGGCGCCAGCCCAGTACCACCTGAGAGCTCTGGCAAGGTAAGGCACTTCTCGGGTGCCTCGGACAAGGCAGTTCAGATGCAGTGTTAAACACGCTTAATAAAATTATTTCAGACAAGGTATGAGTGTTGTTCTCTAGGAGGAAAAATAAGGGGTGGGATTACCTGAACATGGATTTACTAAGATTAATGAATTTCACCTTTTAGGTGGCATCACTGCAAAGCTGGAAAAGACAAGATGATATCTTGAGAGTCAGAGACACTGCTTATTTTATTCAGTTTATGCTACAATTTGAACATGGAAGTTATTTATGTATAGAACAAAGCCCTGCTCAACATCTCTCTTATAGCGAAAAAAGAAAAGAAAAAAAAAGAGCGAGTAAAAAACTTGAAAAGACTGCAGATACTTTCCAAGCAGAGCAGACTGACCAGATCTAGACAAAGACTAAGAGTGTTAAACCCTATTGTCATTTTCATTGTGTGTCTTTTTCCTTTCTTTTTTTCACTGGAAAAAGGAAAGTGCCGCTACTCATTCAATGTGCCTTATTAACTTCATCTTTCAGGAAAGTCTGTCCAAGGAGTGACAGCAGTAGCGAGTGTATAAATGCAACGCTTTCTATAAACCATTCATTGTCAATGAGCAGACTTTCAATGCTGTATGAGCTCTTTAAATACATCAGAATACTCATGTACAAAAAAAAAAGTGTATAACATTATTTGCAAAAGGTAAGCTAGTAACATGGAGCTAGCAGTTGTAAATGATAAACTTCAGTATATCCAAACCAAGAAATGCAAAAGCAATGGTTTAGTTCTGTCCCTGTTCTTATTTGGATCTTTTAGCTTGGAAGCAGGCCATCCAATCAGCTGATTATCTGGCCTCCTGCATGCTTTATATTTATATATATTATAATATGTATTTCAGTTTCAGATTTCATACAACTTAGAGATCCAATTTTGTGCTCACTTTCAACTTTATTACCACTGTACGTATATAAATAGTTATCTAGAGGTTTGGGGAATATAATTTATTCCATTTGTAGATATAGTACAACTAACTGCGTTAAACTTGTGTGCCTAAATTATCTGAAAATCCACCTGAAAGCTTGCTAAAGATTTTACAGATATGCATAAGTGAATTATTTTCTATGAAACTCAGTTAAAACTCCATGTAAGTTTATGACGTAATTTGTGCTTATTACTGTTTTATAGAATACAATGAGAAACGTCAGTATTATATAAAGCAGACACACAAAATTTCTGAGGTAAAAATAACACACAATATTCTACACTTGACCCTTCTCCGTCCCAAATCATTTGATAAGTCCTTATAGAAAGAGGCAGCTATGTTCTTCTGCCACAGCCAAAAACAAACTGACCTTTTAACAAAAAAAGCAAAACAATATTTATGGTGAAGTCAGAGTAAAGCATAACATAGTGTTACAGCTTTCTCGGAAATTATTTCAAGTAAATGTCAACCATACATTCATGCCTCCATTGGTCTCACTGAATAGAATAGTTTACTTACCATCACATGACCAAAACTGACATCAGGTAGCTTAAATAAAGATAACAAAAGAATTATTCAGAAGAAAACATACTTATTGTTTCATATGCATCTAATGTTCAACAGCATTTCTTAAACCAAACCTTTAAATGCATTTGTCCGTAAAACACTTCATGCTGAGTATCTATATATTCAGCATAATATTCTGTACACTTTAAAACTGCATGAAACCTCAGCAGAATGCACACCTACTTTCCATCCACTTTAAATCTTTATCCAACTCATTATATTTGTTTATTTAGCAAACAATAGCTAAGTGAGCATTTGTTCTTGTGTTAACTTAAATCTCATCAATGTTGCATGCTTTCCCTCGTATTCATACACGTCTGGAAATACATCTTACTCACAAAGATACTCATGACTTTTTCATTCATTTCATTTCTATAGGATGGCAATTTTAGTTCGATCATTAGCAAGTTCATTTTGATTGTCTCATACATTTCTTTTGGTAACACCCTTTTGCTTTTTGTGTGCAATGCATTTTTACAAGAAGCTATTAGAGGTTTAATGGAGTTTTCATTGACTAAGTCTATGGCTTTCTAGGCTTTCTCTAATTCCATACTTGTTTCAGCTTTTCCTTCATTATTTCTTCATTAGATCTTTTTCTATAGCTCTTCATTCAATCCCTTTTTACCCAGTGACTTATTATTCCCTGAATTTAGCCTTCTCTCTCTTCAATTTCCTCCTTCACATTTTTCCTATTTGGCTTTGTATTTCTGATTTCAAATGTCCTTATTTCCTCCACTGCACAAAATGGCATCCAACATGTCTAACTACCGATCTCAAACACATAAGATTTTCCACAGATCTTGAGTGGACAACCCACTTCCCCTTCCCTATGTTTATACTGAGATTTTTTTCTCCATTATACCACCCTCTCTCATTCTTATAGTCATTTATGAAGGACACCAGGCAATTCTTCCTGTATGACAGTTTTAGTTGATTCTAAATAAACAGCTTTTGTGTGTGTCTGGGTGTTACTTCTGGAAGTGTCTTTTTGGCCAAAAATGCAGCCATGTGTAAAACCCTTGTAAGTGATCTCCTCTGGTTTTGCACTTAGGAAAAAGCCCCTTTGTGCATAGGGCTGGTTCCCAGTGGAGACATTGAAATCCTGTTTGTAAAGTTCATAAATATTTCTAGACCTGTTAAGCCATGAAATAGCAGATGTATTTGAATATACATTGATGTGCATATATTTGTATAACAAGCTATGCAATCTGTTCCAGTGGGAGTCCTTTATGACTATCAGCGCAGTAATTGGAGAACGAAAGACACGTAGGCAGGGTTGCTGCTTCATGATCAGCAGGCTGCTTTTGTTAGGAACAGACCTCACTCAACAGGCACATAATTGCTTCTAGTGTTACTGCGGGGTAACTATTTTCCATCAGCTTTCAGGGCAGATCACACCACAAACTGGGAAGAGCTCGGAGGAGCGGAGTATCATGGGATTACAGGCTGTCCTCAAATGATTCTCTGCTCTCTGAGCCAGACACATGCTAGAAAAGAAATTAAATGCTCCCATCTTACCGACTTTTTCTTCTTCGTACAGTTTGGTTTCCTGCAACTTGAGTAGTAGTTGAGGGTTGCATACTCCATCAGAGCAGCAAAGACAAATAGAAAGCATACAGTCACAAACAAATCCATAGCGGTGACATAGGAGACACGGGGTAATGACTTTCTCGCAATGGTACTCAAAGTTGTCATGGTCAATACTGTGGTGATGCCTGCAGAGAGAAAGTTAATTTAATTGCATGCAACATCATTTCTGCATGTTCCAGAATAATCTTTGGAAACAAACATATAAAACAGAAATCCAGAATAATCTTTGGAAACAAACATATAAAACAGAAATCCAAAGTGTACCCAAATAATTCATTAATTTCATTTAGTAGTATTAAAAAAAAATTAAAAATAGTATCAATAGAGCCAGTGTTATTTTGTAAACAAAGATTTCCTCAGCTGTTTATATTCAACTTTGCAAAAGTGAAATTCCCATGCCTCTCAGTATGCTTTTCCTCATCTCTTCCTTTTTCTGGTCCCAGTTAGGTTGGAGATGGCAGTGAGGGAGAAGGTGAGAATGAAGAAATTTTTGAAGAAATGTATAAAGCAGAAAAGATACTAAACCCAGAAAAATAAAGAATAAAAAACCTAGAATACAATGAAGGAAAAATGGTCTTTTTCACAGCAGTACTGCTCTCACAAAAAATTTTGTCCTCAAAACCGAAAAGGGGGGCGGGGGGGGGAGGGGGGAGGGAAGAAAAGAAAAAAAATTTTGCTGCAAAGTTCTGACTATGAATTTTGAAAATATGTTTTCACACCACTGCTTCCTTGGGAGTTCTCCAGTGTTATTTTCCTTCTGAGTAAGGGGAAAACAGACTCTTATAAAAAGTTCAAATGTAACCTTAATGGAAATAGCCTTTTTAATTCATACAAAGCATCACATCTTAGATTGATTTTGTAATAACGAATATAACGGGAATTACTTAGTGTGAAATACCCTGAAACAATAAAACCAGTCCTAGAATGAAATCTATGGGGTGTCTGTTATTTGGCTGCTGGTAATTCATATAATTTCTCTTCATTCCTGAGGAATAGAAGTCTTTTGATTCCCAATTTGGACTGATGCTTTTAATCATTTGTTATGAACTGCAAGCCTTCTGAAAGAAAAAATAAAACTCCTCAATGGCTTGGGAAGAAAAATAAAGCTCTCATTCAAATAAGCCTCAAGAGAGAACCTGCTCTAAAACCAACATAACCATAAGGTAATCTTTCTTTTTATAGTTAAAGTGATATTTTGCAATGGTACACAGTGTTTGAAATGGCAGGGGATGACTGAAATTATGCCTTGTAGTAAAATTACTTCCCACAAATGGCACTCAGGAGAGAAAGAATTATCTGTGGATTACTTTTGACTACTTTCTGTTTATGAAGGAATGCCCACCTCTGATTTGCAGAGTTTGATAGAAACTACAGCGATTCACAAGAATAACCCTCCCCATTCAAACTGTCAGAAAGTCCCTGGAAGAGCCAGAAGGCAGATTATTGCCTGGGCCTCGACCTTCTTCTACAATGAATAATAACTAATTTTATTCCTTAAATATCCACTACCCAGAAACAAAAAAAAAAAAAAAAGAGAAAAAAAAAAGTTGCTGAAAAAACACAACCCAAGAATCAAGATGAAAGCAATGCTAATAGGAAGTGGGAAATGTGGACTTTGTATCTACCTTGGACATCTAAAAGCTATTGGGAAAATAGCTGTTTCCTGTCAATTGTGCCACATCTCAATATAAGCACATGGTCCAGTAACCTCTCCAGACCGTTCAAAAACATTCAAACCGTTCAAAGCTGATGCTTTGAAAAAGCTCCAGAGCCAAACCCCATGCTTAGATATTCACCACAGTAGTCAACTGCAAAGATGTCCAACTACAAAAGGTGTTGACTCATTAGCCTTGATTTGGCCCTTACTCACTATAGGTTAATTAGTCTTTCTGTATGACTGTGACTCAGGCCTTGGGAGTCACTAACTTCAGAAAATCTGCATCCAGACTATGACATACTCCACAATATGAAATGAAGTTCTTTAACACTTTCTAACCCACATTTAAATTTCTAACACAAATCTGTCCTTTTCAGAGCCACATGTACATGCACCTGCCCTCAGGTGTTTTACTACCTTTAAAAAATTCCTCAAAACCTGTAGTCTTCTTCCAGCACAGTATACAGTGTCCTTTTCACCTGGACTCAAGGGCAAGTTTTTGTTTCCCACTCATCCTATGATAGGATCTCAGATTACTTTAGGACACTTTTTTTATTAAAAGGCAAAAAAGAAATAAAAGGAGAAAAAAGCTTGCAACGCTCAAGACATTTTTTGCAAAGGTCTGCAATTTTTCTACTGAATGCTATATTGACAATGTACTATTTTTCCTCTATTTTTACTGAAATTATTTGTGACAAGAAGTATTGTGCGGGTATCTGTAATGACAACCAACCAAAGTGACTATGGACAGGAAGGCGGAGAAGTGAAAGAAAAATTACCATTAGCCTCTGTACTTAAGTATAGAAGTCCCCAACTCAGCCTGAGTCCTATATCCATGCCTTAAGCCTGAATGTGAAATGCCTACCCGAATCATGCTTGAGACTATGAAAACCTAGGTGAGAACTAAGCAAAACCAGCCCAGTAAATCATGTTGTAAATGCCTCACTGATACAGAATCTGGGAGCTTTGGGTAGCTCCAGGCTAATTTTAGCTGATTGAAACAAAGTAGGTTCTACTAAATTTATAGGCACAGCAATGGTGTAATTTTTTTTGTTTTGTTTTAAGATATTAATAGTGTCTATTCTCAGTCTCTTAGACAACAAATCACATTTTGCTACCAGAATATAAAACCTTGGAGAAAGGAAAGTTTAGCATTATCACAAGCCGTCATAGTTTCTGGATTATACATCACATTTCAAATTATGGCAAGGGCACGAGACAAGATTTCTGAGCACATAGACGGAAACATCCAAAGGTTAAACAAACATATTTTTACTTCTATTATTTATGCAAAATATTTTTATTTTATGAAATCCAATAGAAAAGCATCATTCTTCATTTAAGCTGAGACTTGAACTTGGATCCCAGCTCACACCATAAACAAGCAAGGAGTTTTTTAAATAACAAAAATTCTATCCATTGTATCAATTTTACATTTGACACATAGGCACAAGTTTTAGAATATTAAAATGAGTCTTATGGGGATACATACACAGAGCAAAGAGAAAGAAGGTGCACCAGATGATACAGTTTTGTATTCCTATACATTTACAAGTCGGAATATACAGGTATGCATATATGAATAAAATGCAGCACCATTATTTCCAAAGAGAATATCTAGATTCCATACCCTTAGCTCATTTTATCTCTCATGCTAAGAAAATTCAGTTTGTTGAGTGGTTTGAAATGCAATAAACCCTGCCAGATGAAATTGTTAAGTCTCTCACTTTGGGGAGGCTTGTATGGTAAAGTGAGCTTTGCATCTGTTATTGAAATTCACAGTGCTCTCGAACTGTCTGTTTCACAGAATTTTAGTATCAGCCAAGGACAGCTTTGAAGTAACCTGGCTTCAAAATTTTCAGGTAGACAGGTGTAAGCAGGAGCTTACGAGTTTGCGTATAAATACTCTTTTGTGACATTTATATTCTCTGAGCAAATCGATACCAAAGATGCTGTTTGATAAATCAAAAAAGACTGTCTGGGAGATCAAATGATGCAGGGATACATAATGCATGAGAACACTTTAACCTTTAGATCATTGGTCTAAACTGTTATTACTGCTTGAAAGCTCCTTACTGGACAACAGTATGCAAAATGAGGCAGCAGGAGCTTCAGTGTTAGCGAGGTTAGGTTAGTCTGGTCAGCGAGGCTCATTTTTTCTCGTTTTCGTAAGGGCATGTTGATGGGACACTGGGGGAAAGCTGTACTGCTTTTAACCATGCTGTCACCTGTTTATAAACTTAATTTCTCCACCATTTGGTCTGGCACCTGTTTTGATCATTTGCTTGTTTTTCTAGTGAATGAGCTTAAGATGGAATGACAAGAAGAGCAATGTTCATTTTTTATTAAACATCATCTGTATCTTCTTTTACATCAGCACATTGCTGGCCTTGATACCCACTGTTTTTTTTTTAAACTGCAGTTTGAAGTTGCTGTGCAGTAACTGCCTAGTCCCATTACATCTTAAACCCATTTTGAAAAAGCAGGAGGAAACTGGGATGAAAGCTTTAGTTTAACTTAATTCCCTTCATCTTCAAGGAAAACAACCTATTCTTTTCCAGGTCATAACTTTTCTTCAGACATTTGCTGGCTGCCCTTGACTGTGAACATTGGGAGAAGATCATTTTGATTACTAGAGACAAGCAGAAACAGCAGAGAGCCATCTTTTTTTCTCTCTGAATGGAGGCAGAATAACCTGGGATTACAAAACACACTTCGCATCCAACACTCAAATTCTATTTCCTGTTTCCCACTGACTCTTCAGGTGGCCTGCAGTGAGTCACGTTGCCACTCTGGGCCTCAGCCCCTCAAAGTGCATGTGAAAAAGGGACTATGATGCCAAGTTTTTAAAGACCACTTTAATGCCTCCGGACAGTGATGCTGAAAGGATACTTATGGTCCCATTTTTTTCCTCACAACCAAATACCCTGATTGCATTTGTTTTTTCCAGCACAAAAATAGCTTATTGCTTAGTGTTATTCAGAAAGGGGTAAAACCTGTCCTTCATGTAACTGTGAGTAGTTGCCAATAGCTTAGGAAATTATTCATTAATTTCAGAGAGTGAAATATTTCCCTGATGCTGGCCCTTTACATTAATGCAGCTATACTTGGAGCTGTTTTGGTGCACTGAGTCTACAATTCATTGCAACTAATTAGTAGGACAATTTCAGCAGTTTGCCTTTGGCTGTATTACTCACAATTTCACCGTGTGCTGCTATCCAAATGTGGATATGTGCTGTTGCTCAGACAGATTTATAAGTTGCATTATACATGCAGAACTACAGTAAGCTGGGAACATCTGCTTACTGCATCCCCAGAGTCAACAGGCCATTACCGATTTGGGAGCAACAGGACTGTGCACAAAAAGAGGTGACCCATGTATATATTATTTTCTTGCCATTTGACTTTATTTATAAAAAAGTTATATTTTAGTCCAGTAATTTAATTCTTCATCAGAGTTTTAGGAGTTAGTCGTGATAGCCATTGAATATAGCCTTGGAACATCTCATTTTTGCATTCTTCAAATTCATGACCTCAGTATATGAATACATTTTTTCTCTGAAGTTCCTGCTGGCTGAGGGCGTGAGGTAGGGAGAGTCACACTGTTATGACCAGTGATCTAACCTACTTCCGTGTCTAATTAATTGGAAAATGGAGTTGTGTGGTGTGGGGAACCGCCCTCAGGGACAGGGTTTGAACACTGCTTCTGGAAAATGAGTAATGCAGGCTGTTAGATGCCTTTTCTCCCTTTTCTCTTAAATATTGTGAAGAATGGCCAATCTTTCCTATTTCCACTGGGTCACCCAATTTAAGAAGAAAGGAGTTCAGCTGAGGAGTACGCTAAAGGCCTGTTGCTCAATTTTCTGGCCGCCAGAGGAAAGTCTACACAGCCAGGAACAGGCAGTCATACAGCTGCTCTGTCCTCACCTTTGTGTCATCTTCATGCTGCCCTGGAGGTGGAGGGGGTAAGTCTTAGGGTCCATCATGTTGCTGCAGCTGCAGTGTAAAGGCACTGTGGCACTCACTTGAAGGGAGTGAGGTCTGAATATTCCTTTCTCGGAAAATAATCTCAGAAAACTGGACCCAGATGACGCCACATGACTTATAATGGTCAGAACTGCTACATTTATAATTTTACAAACTCCTGGAGCAAATTCAGCAGGTTATGGTTTTGTGCTGACCTCATGCAAAATGAGTTTTAATACAGAATTATCTGTAAAATATGAACCAGTGTTGGCTGCTTGCAGTGGTCTTATTACAGGTTCTCTGGGACTTTTCTTTCTACTGATCCTGTTGCATGCTCCATGTCACTGAGCTGCTCTTGGTTTGAAAGGATGTCCCTTGCCACTCGCTAGGAATTAAAGCTGATACAACCTCCCCCTAGGAAGATACCTAAGGACTGATAGCAGGAATGGCTGGCGTATAGCTTCATTACTTAAATAAAGCTGTGGCTAGTGAGGGAGTTACCGTTAGAGGATATTTTTGGTAATGTATTTCTTCCACCATTCAGTTGAAAGTTACAAAGCTATTGACGCATTAGAAGTTTTGGGAGGAAAAATGTTTGTAACCCGGGCCTTGCACACCCTGAATAGGTGACCGTAAGTTTTTTGTATGAGTGAAGGATTTAGAAAGTGGGATCAAACTTCTGGACAAGTTCAAGAGACTTAGCAGCTAAAAATCTCATTCAGAGTGAATGGACTTCAAAGTTTCTTTAGCACTTCATTTTTATTTTCCCCTTCAGGGCCTTTATGCTAGAAACTACAGCACCCTCAAAATTGGTGGTTGCTCAGATTTATTAGTGCAGGAGAGAGACAGACTGAAACAGGACAAATCATTTTGAACAACTGTATAAAGGCTGCGTTGTCAAACAAGGTGTCTTCCTCCTGAGATCAAGTAGAGCACCTCTACATGTGTTTAAAGGAGCTAACAGCAATGAATTCACATATAAGTAACCATTTTTGGTAAACACATAGTTACTTGGATGAAAAAGGATGAGGACAACTGAGTACCCGTGATCAGCTGTTTAGGGGAGTGGGAGACAGAGGTGGTTTGTACAGATGGCCTATCCTATACTGTGGTTGAACGAAGGCTTGATGGCACACAGCAGCACTCAAGAACACCATGCCTGCTGCAGGCTGCCTTCACGTGTCCTCCAAAGAGGTGTAGCCTGTTCACAGCCCTTGTCCTCCAGTCTTTCCTTGCAGCAATATCACCCTCTCAAACCCGGGGACTCAGTTGCTGCTACGAATGCTTACCATCTGATTTCAGTCCAAAAAGTCAGGCAGATCAGTTTTTAATAATTTGTTCTTTCAAATTGAAATGATTTAAAGATTCCAGCCGGTTAACTGGAGATGGTGACAAACTCCAGCAGGAAGTTGGAGGAAGCAATAAATAGCTGGGAATGGTAATCTCCACGCTTGAAAACAGACATGTAAACCTTGACACAGCCTCCCCTTTTTTAGTAGACTGGTACATTTCTGAATCAGTTAGTATTGGCAGCCTTGGCAACCACAGTCTGGACTAAAATGTTGTTTTTCCTTCAGTTCTGATGTACACCTGTAATTGGTTTCTATATAGCCCTACACCCTTGATGCTAGCAAAACCTGCAGGTTTTCCTATAGAATAAGAATAAATGGTCAGCATTTCTAAGTGTATCCTAAAGTACAATGCCAAAATGCACACGCTGGTCCTGACATTAATGAGCTGCTGGAAAACCTATACCAGCATAAATCTCCACAATCTATGAAAAATATCTATACACCTAGTGTGGAGCTTAACTTCAAGCACGCAAGCTAGAACACTTTGCATGAGTTAATATTATTATATCCCACAGTTTTCTGTATATGTAAGACATATAATGCCCTGTGGGGAAAGTTTCAGAAGGGAAGGAAGCCAGCAGTGCAATTAATTTATTCTTCAAAAATGTCACTAAAATATCATACTGAGAACAAGGAGACAGACATTAATTCTAGAATATTATGCAAAATAGGTGGCAGTGTCATTCCAAAGGGTCAGGGTAGTTTACTTTTAATTACCCTGTTAAAGACAAAAAAACAGAGGCTTCCGTGATAAGTAGATCTGGGTCTGCAAGATGTGGTAGCAATAATCAAAAGCATATAGCTAATGGTCTTTTTGAAAGGAAGCTGACATTTTCAAATAATAGTGTAGAAACTACACAAAGAGAGCAGAAAAGGGAATTATTAACAACTTACCTAATGCTGTTCTTGCTGGTGTGGCATCTTTTTTAATCCAAAAGGATACCCAGGAAAGAACAACTGTTAATATACAGGGAATGTATGTTTGAATAGTAAAGTATCCCATTCTTCTACTTAAGTCGAAGTATATAGTCATGACTACATAATCACCTGCAACAATAGCACAGAAAATAAATTGACATTGTAGTGAAATACAGACGATTGTTCGTTGAGTTGCTAATTTTTTAAGCTTCATAAAAACATATGAAATATTTCCTAGTGTTTCGAGAGCATCTGTGCAGCAACGCTCACGTGAAATAGAATTCAAATAAACCTGTCAATTCTAATTTCTTTTAGGTTTAGGTCTCTGTGGAAATGTTGAACTTTTTGGAAAGGCAGAGGTTCTCACTAATCATTCTGGATAAGTAAATTTTTGAAAGGCATCTTGGCTTTCCAGACTTGATATTTCTGAATGGCTCCATGACCACAAACATAGAGCTACTGCAGCTTCATAGACGTTAACTATCCTTTTCTCTTAGACAGTCACAGTGATTAACAATAATGAAACTGAACTGAGATCAATTTCTGTACTTCCCTTGAAGTATGTTGCTTCCATTTCAGATGTAAAGAAGAGTTTATACGCCTGAAAACTTTTATGGTGTTTTGTCTGACTACAGCAGACTTGACCTAATAAATTATATTGCTTCTTGTTACAAACCTTGACTTTCTAGAATACGATATTTCCAGAAGGCATCATTTGCAATAGGTAGGTAAGTCTGTCCTGTTGCAGCAAACCATCAGAAGACTGAAGAAAGTGGTAGCACAGAGGCATTAGTCCCCAAAGGAATGTACAGACAGCTCACCCAAGTAGGGGCACAATGGGTTCATTAGGAGTTGAGACAAATTAAAGCTTAATCTTCTAGTAACAGAGAGCATATGAACAAAAGCATTTAATACAGTGGATATTTTGACTATAGTTAAATATTACATAGAAAAGAAATTAATTCAGTAAAAATAACTTCTACCCAAAGAATCTCTGTAAGGCCACTGTAAAATGAGTGAACTACCATAAGCTACAAAATCAAAGGTAAATAAAAATCTGAGGGTGGGGTTTGGGAAGAGAAACTTAGAATAATGAGTCAAAAGGAAAAGTTTCTATGTGTTAAGTACATCATTTTGGGATAGATATATTTGGAAGAGGCTGATAAGCCTGTGGGGGCTTTCATGATGCATCTGTTAGATGAACACATATATTTTCATGAGTACTGTGGCAGTAAAAAAGATGTGACCCCAAGAAGTTGGACAGCCATTTCAGAAGCCTTGTGTATCTGGCATAATGGGACAGAGCTTTAATGAAAGAGCTTGCTGCCATTACAAGTAGGAAGTACTGCAGTACATCGTGACATAGTGAGCCTTGTGGGCTGTTCACAGCCTAAGGGTTATTTTCATTCCACTAATGTTCAGCACATTTCTCCGTGCAGGGAATGGCACCAGGGAACAGATGTGGATTAGTAACCATTGCTTCTGCTGGCTTATTTTCAGACTACATCAGCTCCCTAATCTGGTTTGCCTCACCGAAGAAAGATTTACACCACAGCAACTGAGGTAATTTCGCAGAAATGGGAGTAAAGAGTCAGAAGCTGTGTAAACCAGTGCTTCAACTGACAGGAACCAACCAAACAACCGTGGAGAAAAAGTTATGGTAGTGTTTCAAACATTGTCTGTTAAGGCAGAAGGATGAGCAAAAAGAGGAAATCAAAGACTCTATAGGAAATGTGCCAAACCTTTACCTTTCCCTTACTCAGTTATTGTATCTAGAATGGCACATCTATGGATAAACTGCTTGAGCATGGTATGAAGCAAAGCAATCTGCAGACTTCTCATGTGTACAACGGTACACATGATTCAAGTACGCACACAAGTCACTTGCTCCTCTGAAGAGTATCATCATACCGTGATACCCAGCACAGCAAATGAGAGTGGGGCTAGATACTGGATAGAAAGATACTGGCTAGTAAGGCAGAGTCCCTGCTTCCAAGCTCTTCTACTGAAATAAACCTGATAAACTGAGAGTGGGAGAAAATTACAGAGCATTTCAACTTTTTTGCAGACAGGAACTGAGGCAGAGATTAAATGATGTAGAGAGTCCATCATCCCATTCAGTCACAAACTGATGCAGTATCTTTCAGGCAGTATTCATTTCACCTGATTTTAGATATCTAGAAGGTAGATTCTACAGACGACCTGCACACTGTGGCCTCCTTTCTATACTTAATGAAGAGAAATTGGTACTTTTAGTATGTGGTTTGTCTAATCTGTTTCAGAGGTTCACTTTAGAAGGAGGTGAATGTGCCCAAAACATTTCCATTTCTCTCCAGTGATTAAAAAAGAGCAATTGGCTCAGATGTGGACAAAGACATTGTAGACACTTGCAGATGATCCAAGGAGTGAATCACACCCCTTGATTCCATGGTGAAAGCTAAATCGGACTACTTCTGTAAGGGTGCTAAGGTTGTTTTACCTAAATATAATAACCTTCTTGACCTTTTAAAGAGTAATTTAGTTATTTTTCTTCTTTGTTTCATGGTTAAACTTGATGCCTTCACCCTTGAGGACATGCACAACTCCTTTTCTTCTTGCTCCTTTGCTGGCTGGCTGGCTGACTGACTTGCTTGCTTGCTTCCTTCCTTCCTTCCTTCCTTCCCCTGCTCTTTATTACAACAGAACTATTCAACTTCTCTTTATCCCAATTAAAAACCTGTCAAGATACCCCTTCTCTGCAGAACATCCTTCCAGCAAGCTAAATAAAGGAACTGTGACTCAGTGGAATTTTACAAGGAGCTGCAAATTTCCAAGTATCCAACAAAGACCCATAGATGCCTAACAAGCATCCAATGAAAATGAAATCCTAGGATAACGATTGGCTGCATTCATTTATCCACTAACCTGTTTTCTCTTCTGAAATCCATACAAAAATTCTCACAATGAAGAAGGCAGACCTAGTCATACAGGCAGCAACTGTGCATACAGACTTATATACCGTACCTTCTGTGCTATACCCTAAGTTACGGGAACATGTGACAGGTAATATACCAACAGATTAGGAGAACAATTTTGTTCAGTGGAATTAGTGATGCAAGGTGGAAGTAAGAGGAGAATTTGCTGGTTCTCCTACAATACTCTAACCATACTTAGGGAGGACACAGCTTAGAGACAATGAATAATGACAATGCTTAGTGAATCGCCACTGCTGGAATGCAGAACCTCAGCTGGAATCACAAATGTTGTGACTGCTGTCAAAGGCAAGTATGTTTCTGTACAGCATGTACTGGATGTATTTTTTTTTAATAGCTACAGTAAATTACAATTTTCAACTAAATTACTACTTCAGTTCTTCTCTCCTCAGCCAAATCAACTTCTGTTCAGATTCCTGAATTGTCTCTTTGCATACAGAAAAGCCAGCATGTATGTACTATGGCTACTTTCCTCGATGCACTACTCCAAACTGCATTATTATTATTAACAGTATAGTCTAAATTAGTCCTTCCAGAAGTAATTATTCTCTATGTATCTAAAAGCACTTGTCTGCAGCTTAAAGGTAGGTAACCATGGTACATACATTTCTGACTTTCTCTATACACAAAATAATTTGTACAAAGAAACTCTCCTCTCTTCCAAAAAACCTGACCTACAATTCATTCTATATGTCCTGCAGGCATGAGCAACTCAAAGGAGAGAAAAAGCTTTCAAGCACTCTGCACAGTGCCTCCTTGCTCCTTTGACAGCCTTCAGAGCTCCACCTGCCATTACTGCTACTGCTAGAAGAGGAGCTGGTGTTGATTGTGCGACAAAGCCCTGCAGTGCAGACAAGATGGGAAAAACCTCCTTCCAAACTGCATATCATTAAATCAGTGTACTTGGTTTAAAAGAAATCACATGGTGATTGCCTAGCTAGGGAGCACTGGAATAGCTAATATCAAAAAACTTCACTTTGAAACTCAGAGAGGAATTCTACTTTTTAACAGCTTAAATAATTTCCCAGGAAGGCAAACTAACTTTTAACTGAGCCATCAGACCATCAATTCACTGAAATAATGAAAATTACCTTGAGGCAAAATAGCGCCCGACCAGTTTTCTATAAATGAGAACAAGAGATGCATCTCGAGGCAGCAAATCTGGAGTAATAGGAATAGTGTAGCAATGCTTCCCATGAAACCCAGATGACTGCTGTCTGTGACCCATAGGACTTATATTAGTTTAACTTTTCAGTTTGAAAGTAGGACACTATTTAGAAAAATAATGATTTTTAAAGGAATAACTGTTGTGGCTTTTAATGAGCAATGCTAAACTTATTAGCTAAACTTAGAGTGTATTTCCTTTGTCTATTGAAGACTAATGGCATGGTTGACTGAATTGCTAGAATTTTGCCTACACTGCACCAAGAACAATTCTCTTAAAGGTGAAATGTTTGAGCAGAATGCAATTGGTTATTTTAAGAAAATCTTTTAAAAATACAAAATGATATACTGTAAATAATTTATTTACTCAAACCACACTATACTATCTTATCACACATTTTCATTTTTTCTCCCATTATACTCTGAGGTTAACAAGAACTACAATCCCAATTATCTTAGAAAAAAGTTAAAGACAGAATGACTTTACAAAGACTGCAATATGAAACTACAATGCATACACAGAGCAACTTCAGCACGTGAGTGAAGGTTACACGCTAATTGTCCATCACTAGAACTGCAGAATAATGAGGAGTGGCAGAGTTTATCCATTTTGTTACAAGAGTTTTATTACAGAAAAAAAGTCCTAGTCATTAGAATGTGGACTCACACAGTGTGTCACAAGTATTTCTTTGTTGATTAGTGAAACCACAGAGAACACACTGAGGCATCTTCCTTATTATCTTAATAAATCAAATTTACTTAATAGTGAGCAAACTACGTTTCTAATCTTCAGTGGTTTTTTTTCTTTTTTTTTTTTTATTTGGAAGCCAAGAGAAGACCTATTTAATCCTCCCATTCACTCTTCACTTCCTCCCAATCTGTTTTCTATTCTTTGCTTCCCAAAGATCCATTTTTTCTTTCTTGAACTAGGTTTCTCTGCTTTTTTAGTAAGCTGAATATTTCCTACCAGTTTTGCCACTGCCTATCAGTCATCCAGGATGGTGTCTTTGCATCACAAATGCCTTCATTTACAATTCTTCTCTCTAATATCAGGGTAGAACTGTAACACTTGAAAACAACCACTCCTGTTGTTGAATACATTGGTCAGACAGTTGACAAATAAAACCCTGAAAAAACAAATTTTCATAAAAATCAGTATGTACAGAAGTTTTTGCAAAATGTTCACCACAGAGGTTTTTTTGGAAGTGATGCATGCTATCATGCTAGTGCTGGTGTCAACTGGGGACGTGCAAGTTTCAGGTTCAAGAGGTTGTTTCAGGTTCCAGATTTTGCACAATCTGGAAAGGATATTTCAGCTCAGAATCAGGGAGAAACAGAGACTGTGGTACAAAACCCAAACCTGCCTAACTCAGAGTAGAAATTTTCTTCAAAATCAGACAGAATAGTCATGTGAACTAGGCTTTTTCACATCCAAGGCCATCATCCCAACTCCTCAGAGATATGCCTAGTGGAAGTTCTAGCTATCTTCTTACGAGCATTGCTCAAATGAAAACAAATGGATCAGGATTTCTTAAAGTAAAGTACACTGCCTATTACTAACAGTTCAGCGGCTGGTCTGTCTACAGAGCCGGTATCCCATCCTAACATGACTTTCCTAGATACTTGGTCTCCAGCCAGTCCAGGTATGGAGGAGGTTTGAACTTTGGAAAAACCAGAAACTAGGCAAAATGGTAAAAGAAATAGCTGAATGCCCTCACAAGTGGTTATGACTCCAAAAGGAGCTATTATTAAAAGAGAAAAGACAAGGGTGAAAATGGAATTTTCTCTTGAAGAGAAATATAGAAGGAATGACAGTCATGAAAGTATCATTAAAAATGCCTTTATCTTCTTCAGTGTCTCTATAAACAATGAAGAAATGCTGAGGACTTATTGCAGGCTTATTCTGACTCCTCCAAAATGTGTCAAACAGCATGCATCAATAGTTTTCACTCCCAGGAGCAATCTTTGCTCCATAGCGCTATAGGACAAATGCTTCCAAGCCAAAAGGAAGAACAAAATGACCGACGTCAGGCTGTCACTTAAGGGCTTCTCTTATATTCCCCTGCGCTGCTCTGACATTTAGGTATCTTCATGGTGATACCTACATAACCAAGATATCACGCTTGGATGGGAGCATGTGTGCAGCAGAGAAACATATTTGTACCTCACCCCAAATAAATTGAGCGTTCTTGGAGTGGTAACAGGCGCTCATTACATACATAATTTCTGTGTAAGCTGCATGTTTAACCACACAAGTTTAACCATACAGGTCTTCAGAGGTGTCATTTTTGTATGTTTTGCCATAGTAGCTATCAGATGCCCAGTCACAGGCAAGGGTCTTATATAGTAGATATTGAACAAACAGAGAACAAAGAAGCTTTCTGTGTCCCAAAGATCTCTGTTTTTGAATTAATAATTGCCTTTGGCATTATCAGGGTGTGTCTGTGTGTGTGTGCATGTGTGTGTACAAGTACAGTGTAGCCCAGATTTGGCTTTCAGCACTTACACTTGAAATGCAAATTTTCCAGAAATGCGTGCACACCATGAGTGCCAATTCATTGCTTAAGTTTCCCAGTATCATAGACAAATTACTATACCAGTATACAGTGAAAAAAAGAAACCCAATGCCAAAAGCATTGTTTGGGCTTGTAGAAATCATGTTCAATTATAAGTATATACATATTCATAAGCATGCATAATAAAAATCAAATATTGACAGATTAGAGTGTGAAAAGCAAAGACCAGATCCCAGGCTGTCTGAAGGCAACAGATTTTTTAAAGTCAAGTAAGACCAAGACCTTTTCCTAACTTACCAGAACTGAAAGACATTAAGTTAGGGTTTTTTTCTTGTGTAATAACAAGAAGAATATAATATTGAGGAACATATTTTTACTTCAAGCTATCAATTTTTTTCATCACCATCAAAAAATTTGCATTTATTCTGTTTGTTCTTCCTTAGATAGTGAACTTTCATTTTCTTTGACACAAGCAGCATTTTCAAAAGATTTTTGTAAAATGACTGTTTTGTTAAATGAACTATTGCCTGCTTTTAAAAGTTAATGCCTATGTTTCCAGCACATAAAGTTATTTCATCCTCTGATTTTGGCATTTAGTATTAAACCTGGAAAACCAATGAATTTGTTCAAAGATCTGATTTCTTTGTATTGATTTTTTTTTTTTTCCCCCCAGAATTATTGGCATACATAGGTTGTATACTGGAACTTTTCATGGAGAACTGAAATTAAATAAATAGAAGGCCTATTTTTTCAACATTTAAATTAATCGTGTCCCATAGTCTTTTGAAACCTACTAGTCAATATTTCTTGTGCCCTAACCAATTCATTACATGCCATACTGGCACTTTCAAAAACAGTTACTCTTGATTCCACCGTAATCATTTCACTGTCTATAGCCGTAGCCCATACCTTCTGTTAAGTGTCTGGAGTGCTTTGAATGTACTCGGGAGATGGATCAATGTCCATGAACACAATTGACCTCCAAAATTAACTCTAAAAATACAAGCTTTGCAAAAAAAAAAAAAACCACAAAACTGTTTTGTGCCATAATCAAGAATGTTTTCCTTATTTGTATACTTATGTGTTTACATATTTATACAAGCTGTCCTGCCAAATACACCTATTCTTTCTTCCCAGTCCTTCTACTGTATAGAATACTCTCCTCCAACAAAACCTATGTGAAGTTATAGCATCTTATTCATCTATATGATATTATGAGCATCAGAATTGCTCTCAGGCTGTTCAGGCCTATTATATTTAGGCATAATAACATTTTTGTTTTACAACATGAGGTATCATTTTGTATGTTTTTTCAAATGGGGTACTAATGAAAACAATGGATTTTTAATTTGGCTGTTGTAAGGTACAAGTAATATTGGAAAATCTTAAAAAAAATGCAGTTTCATCAAGCCACATAATGGGAATAAAAATGTATACCGTAAGCAAGACTTCAAGCCGTGATTACCAGTCCAGTTCAATTTCTGCCTTAACAGTAGAAAAGTTACCCACATAATCTCCCGTTTGCATTTGAGGGAAAATCAATATACAAATGGTGTAGCATGCATGATTCATTACTCGCTATTCCTAAGAAGTGATGCTATTTACCATATATAGGTTTTCTTTTGTGCTTGAAGAATAAAAGTGAACAATAGCAGATGAAGTAAAAACAATAATAAATTACCATAGCTGCCTATGTCAGTGAAAGTAAATGCAAGATCGGAGTGAAAATGAGTGTCATTTATGTAAGAATCTTTTTTTGAGAGGGTTTATTGATGGGGAGCTGTGCAATGCTTTTTGAACAGAACATTCTCGATGCACCACAGAGCACCAAATACTGTAGGAGGTCTGAGAATGTACAACACTAATGACTCTTGCATTCATTTTGCTTTTAATAAGCAAAAAATCATACCTGGGAAACACCGGGTTTATGTCATCTGTCAATGCTGATCACTTCTCATTTATTTCTAGGACTGAATTTCTTGCTCACAAGAACTGTTGTTTGTAGGAGGAGGTCCCTTTGTATTGAAGTTTGTTATGAAGTCCCACAAGACTGGATTTGGTGAGCTTGTAATTCCAAAATCAGTTGAAATAGTTTTCAATTAGCTATCAAAAAATCCCATTTCAACATTTTCAAATACAATGCTCTGTTTTTCTTCCTCAGAATTTAATTTTACACATTTAAAAAAAATAATAAAAATGCAACATTTTGCTTGATCTGATATTCTTTTTGTTCAGTTAAAATGTTCATGAGTTTGGCCTCACCATTGTGACTGTACTGTGACATCTTTTATGTAACCGTGGAATGGGATAACCTGTTTCTTCCTATCCATACTGACATCTAGTCCACCACAACTGTCCCTGACATATGCTTTTGTGGCCCAATTTCCCTTATAATCTTTTGAAAGCTTTAAATAGTATCTCACTGTTGGAAGCCCATCCCCGTTGATCATGTTGCATTCTGGAAGACACTATGGTGATTATTTGGTTGCACTTTCTGCATGGTATGAGATTTTTCTGAAGCAGTCACTGTTGCAAACCTGAAAGTTATGGATAAAGTAGAACATCTTTTAAAAAGACACACTATCTTCATTTAAAAATTTCCAGCAATAGAGTCGCACTGTAAACACCTGAAGTTCTTTCAATGCTTAGTTATTCTCACTGTGAAAAACAGGTGGGGTTTTCTTAGTCTGCAGTCATCTAGTATCAGCTCAGACCTTGCGCCTTAATACATCTTTGCTAGACTGAAGAACCCTTTCAAAGCAGTTTTCTTTTTCTCACACAGGTATTTAGAGATGGTAATCAACCACCCTTTATCCTTCAAGATAAACACTTATGGTCTCTTAACACAAGGAATTATTTCCAGTCTCTAATAAATCTTCTAGCTCTTTCATGCACTCCACAACTTTTCAAAATAACTCTTGAAGTGCAGCCATCAGAATTAGGTTTATTTTAATAGCAACTGCATAAGCATAACATATAGAGATAATATAAACACCCTTCTTCTAGGGAATAATCTTTCTCTGAATACATATCCAAAATCTGTGCTTGGTATTTTGGCCATACCTTCAAACAAGGAGTATATTTTAAAATAACTATTAAATGACAAGAAATATCCCAGAGCCTTTAGACTTGCAGCACCCAGAATGGCAGGTCTCCAATTCTGGGAAAGCAAAATCTGTAGGCTTCAATCCTAATTACATGCTTCAATCCTGAATACATGTTCTGAAGTACAGAAATGCCTATTTGCACTTGAATCCAGGCTACAAAGCTATCCGAACTGCTTTCTACCCTGATTTGTATCTATTATTGACCACTCCCTCAGCCTTTGTGTCACCTATAAGCTTAATGAGTCTTAATGTTACGATTGCTTCTCCATCACTAACAAAAAGTATTAAATAGCATCAAGCCAGAAGACATAGCTTGGTCCTGATGAATAATGTTTTTTCTAGCTATGTTGTGAATCTTACCAGGTAGTCAAAATTTAATAATTTGATGTGTGCCACAATGATTTTCTTATCACTATTGCTTCTTAATCAAAATGTCATACTGCATCAAGCAGATGTCTTACAAATGTACATTATATCACCAGAAATGTATAAGCTCAGAAAATGGTATTGAGCTAGTTTGACAGGAGTTAGTTTCTATGAATGAATGTTTATTGGTGTTAATTACATTATCTTCTACATTTGTATTAATCTATTCCAGGATCAGCTATTCCATAACTTTGCTTGAGACCAATGCCAGGGTGAAAAGCCTATAATTACTTTGGTCATTTTATTTACAATGTTTTGAAACTGAGGGGAGAAAAAAAAAAGAGAAAAAAAAGTGTTTTATTTCCCCTCAAGTCTTCCTTGAGGACTTGTTACAAATGGGTGGTAGTGATCCCTAGTCAGCTCTTTAAACTATTGTTATCCAGTTATCAAAGGGTATGTTAAGTAAAGAAGGAATTAATGAAGAGGTTGCGCTGGGGAAGTGGCTGGTAACAATAGAATAGAATAGAATAGAATAGAATAGAATAGAATAGAATAGAATAGAATAGAATAGAATAGAATAGAATATCTCAGTTGAAAGGGACCTACAACAATCATCTTCAGGGCTGACCAAGTTAAAGCATGTTATTAAGGCCACTGTCCAAATGCCTCTTAAACACTGACAGACTTGGGGCATCAACCACCTCTCTAGGAAGCCTGTTCCAGTGTTTGACCATCCTCCCAGCAAATAAATGCTTCCTAATGTCAAGTCTGAATCTCCCCTGGCACAGCTTTGAACCATTCCCACGCGTCCTATCACCGGATACCGGGGAGAAGAGATCAGCACCTCCCTCGCTCCACGTCCCCTCCTCAGGAAGCTGCAGAGAACAATGAGGTCGCCCCTTGGCCTCCTTTTCTCCAAACTAGACAAACACAAAGTCCTCAGTGGCTCCCCATAGGACATGCCTTCCAGCCCTTTCACCAGCTTTGTTGTGTTCCTCTGGACACATTCAAGTACCTTCACATCCTTGTTAAATTCTGTTCTCTATTTTCCACACATAAAACCAGTAAGTGATTACTTGCATTCAAAAAACCTGTAAGAGTTAGTTTATGTTTTACACTCTAACTTTCTATCTCACACCAAATTCCTTTGTGCTGGAGACAATGCTTTTTTAGTTAAGAAATTGTAAAGGGTAAGGTTCAGAAATTCCAAGGAATATTAGTATTTGCAGAAGGAGTTTTCTAGCATAGTCTCAGATTAAAGCCGTCTGGCACAGCTATTTCTCACTTCACATTATAGCTAGATGTGTTTTGTTTTTCTGCAGAGGTATTTGGTAGTCTGTAACAGATGCAAGTTTGCATTCTGTTTGCTGTTTTATGTGGTAGAATAAAGAAAAATATTGATCCATATGCATTCACACTTATTTACTTCCAAGAAATTTGACAGCTGGAAAAAGGTAATGCCACTTCTGATTGAGTGTTATTTTAGCTCCTTATTTGCCTACTCAAGCTTTTCTAACTAGATTATTATCAGTCTTTCTTACATTCCCAACAATGACTATTTTGTCTCTTTAAATTTCATTGATATCACCTTTTCAAATATATATTCATGAACAAGCCATGACTATTACCTTTATTAATTTCCCTAGCTTGTACCTCTGGTATTCATGTAATGTTTTTTCCTTCACATCCCCTAGTGCCTTTGTTGCAATGTGCTGTTAATAAATTAATTTTATGCTAAATAATTGCTCCCTTTTTTTCTGTTCCTACCAGCCTTTTTTCTTTAGTGTACTGCCCTCCTGGATTATCTAGTCGGTCTGCTCGGTACTTCCCAGTTCCTTTGTGATGAATGAAAAAGCCAGCCTAAATCTTGTCCAAATCCAACTACTTCTCATCTATTCATCTTTATTTATGAGTAATATTTTTCATTCCTGAACTCCATGCTCAAACTTTCACTTGTTTTTATCAGAACTATTTTCTTCTTTTAGTTCAACTGACAATAAACTTGGCTTTAACCTGTCAATAGTGTTAGCTTAAAATTGTTAAAGACATAAAATCAGACATTTAGCCCAAGTCTCTTGATATAGCTCTCCTTGCTGTCTTAGGGAGTTGCTTTTGCTTATTGATGAATTCTCTTTATCTGATATTCTGCAGTGTGAAATATTTAAATTACAGGAGTGTAACGTGCACCAATTTTTAATGGAGTCCTGTTAAATTACTCACTGACAGAAAAACTACCAGTGCTATCCCTGTTGCAAATGAAGAAATAGAGCTATTTTCCCTGAGTACCTTTCAGTAGCATCTTTTAATCATTCTCTTCACTCCTGGGCAAGAGCCTACATGTCTTTCTACATCTTCCCTGCATGATCTGGAAAAGGAAGAGTGATCACAAGGAACTGCAGAGAGAAGAAAGGACTCCTATAAAATTCTGAAGAAAGGAATCAGCAAGATAAGTGGTTCAGTGACACGAAGGTGATGTTTCATTCGCAATTCATAGTTAATTGTAGAACGGAGCAACTACAGTGCAGGAAGATATTGACATCCACTGATGCCAGAAGTTGATTAGTTTTTGGCAAACAAAATTAGTTCAGTGTAATGAAGCCAGACCAAACTATGGATTTATTTTCAACTATGTTAACTTTTTGAAGAGCATATAGTAATACCTTTGATTATTACTTTATAGGTTCCAGTTTTCCTCAACTACAAATACCCGTGCAATTACCTAAAAATGTATGAGTTTTGGGGGGAGTGGAATGTCCTGCTGTACTTCAACCCATGAATCACCATTAATCACCTATTCACATGGGTCTGTGTGAAGAGGACTGTATATCAGATATGCAAATTAAAAGAGAACATGAGATGAATTCTAACTGACGGTAACACTATAAAGTCTTTGAAAATTCAGCAGTTTCAACCAACTGCTTATAAGAGAAGAACAATTTGGGAATGGCTAAATATGGGAGAATCTATTCATTTTTTAATTGTTTAATGACTGTGCTGCTCTGGTGGCTGAATCTCCAGTCTGCACATAGAAGCACATAGAAGCAAAGAGCAGTGTGTGTGATTTAAGGTTATTTTTCCCAAAATGTCTGTAAAATACTTTTTCCCAAACATCTGTAAAGAGTTTTCATGCATGTTTGATTGAAAGGGCCAAGTCTGTTTCATTCATGATTCAGCCCTGTGAAAAGGAAACTCAGGAAATTCATAAGTAGTTAGGGTCCTGTTAAACAGCATACACACCTTTGAAACCTGACCACATGCAGAACAGCCATCACATTTGAGACCTATTTTGCCTAAGACCTACCTGAGCAACAGTCCACTTTGGGAAAGAAACATAAACAAGTTTTTCATATTTCTCCCCAATAACGTTATTGATTTTAGAAACCACCAGACAGACTTGAGAATGAAGTTCCTTATTATACAGAGGTTGGTCACAGGTCTCAGCAAGACAGTTAATATTTGTGATGCTTAGTAGACATCAACCTGAGGGGAAGAGTCAGCTCCAGGAAGACGACTAGTCTTAAGTTTCACTCCATAAAGGGTGTAGTAACCAAGTGCTATGGTTGGATCTGTGCTGACAGCAGCTGCTTACTGAATGCTAGCTTTTGACAGTTCAATGATTTGCAATATATGCAATGTTTAAGAAGGGCATTAGATTAGACCAGGGTAGAGATTGGCACTGTGTAAATAGGTGCTCGAGGAGTTTCTGTCAACAAGGAGTAAAGTTTGCTGTGTACATTTGTTCCACTAAGAAGTGCTTTCAAAAAAAACCTGGGGAAGGACAAAACATTGTGCCTACTCCTTTTTCTCCTTTTGCTTTTTTTTCTTCCTCTTACTGCTCTTTACAAAAAGACCCTATTCCTGTGTGCAGATTATACCTTATAGAATGAGAAATGCCTTCTGGAACTGAGTTACCACTGATCAATTACTGTTCATTTATTGATGAGCCTGACTATGACAAGATGCTCCACGTGCAACTTAATACTTTAGACAAACAGCCTGACTATTTGGATATTAAGATTAGTTTTCCCTCAGTGTGTTCTTCCTTTGACTACATAGTTTGAGCCTTGACTACCGGCAATTTTACTCCACATCTAGACCTCTGCTGGGCATTACCTCCAATTTGTACCAGGCTGTGCAGTAGACTTGTGTCCTGCTCGGGTAAAAGGCTATTGTGCTAAGCCCCTACAGAGCTTAGACCCTGGAATTATGTTTCTATGGCACTGCCCATGAGTTATGGCAAACTTTGGGTCTTTGTACATAAATAAAATGTTAATGAGATGCTAATGGCAGGTGTAACCTCCTTAAACTGTCAGAAAATGAATAGGAGAGACTGTTAAAAATGAAGTGCTTGGAAGAGCCTGAAGAATCACTTGTGATGCAAGTAGGTTGCTTTTCCATTAATATTTAAGTGTATTTTTAGGACAAGGGCAACAGTATTGATACATACCAAATTGAAAATGACAGATCACCTATGAGCACTGCCTTGAGTTTTTATTTTTTTATGTGTAGCTGCATTTGGTCAGCATTTCCCAGAGTTTTTAGGGATGCATGGGTCATCTGTAAAAATGTATTCAGAACTGAACTTTAGCAAACAAAACTGCAGCCTTGGAGCTTTTTATTTTCAGAACTTTCAGAAAGATTACCCTAGAAAAAAAGAAGAAAGTTGTTCCACTGGTTAAAGTTTTCTTAGTACAATTCGTAACCTGCTTTGATTTACACTGTTTTTTTTGCAAGTACTGTGATTAATGATTGACATAAACTAATTGCTTTGGCTATTTTGGAAACAGCACATTTAAATAACCACAATACTGAAAAGAAAACCCAAACCAAATCCCTTCTTATTCTGAGAAGATCTTCAAATCCATTCAGATATGAAACCTCTAAATATTTCCTCCATGCTTTTCTCCTTGAATCAACCTTCTTCTACCTGTTTTATTTCGGATGGAGCTACCTATCCTCAGGCAGTCTTCATTTCTGTTTCATGTCCGGGACAACTGGGGGATCAGGCCCAGCCAGCACAGGTTCATGGAAGGCAGGTCCTGCTTGACCAACCTGATCTCCTTCTATGACCAGGTGACCCACCTAATGGATGAGGGAAAGGCTGTGGATGTGGTCTACTTGGACTTCAGTAAAGCCTTTGACACTGTCTCCCACAGCATTCTCCTAGAGAAGCTGGCGGCTCACGGCCTAGACAGGTGCACTCTTCGCTGGGTAAAAAACTGGCTGGACGGCCGAGCCCAGAGAGTTGTGGTCAACGGAGTTAAATCCAGTTGGCGGCCGGTCACGAGCGGTGTTCCCCAGGGCTCAGTACTGGGGCCGGTCCTGTTCAATATCTTTATCAATGATCTGGACGAGGGGATCGAGTGCTCCCTCAGTAAGTTTGCAGACGACACCAAGCTGGGCGGGAGTGTTGATCTGCTGGAGGGTGGGAAGGCTCTGCAGAGGGACCTGGACAGGCTGGATCGATGGGCTGAGGCCAATTGTAAGACGTTCAACAAGGCCAAGTGCCGGGTCCTGCACTTGGGTCACAACAACCCCATGCAACGCTACAGGCTTGGGGAAGAGTGGCTGGAAAGCTGCCCAGAGGAAAAGGACCTGGGGGTGCTGGTTGACAGCCGGCAGAACATGAGCCAGCAGTGTGCCCAGGTGGCCAAGAAGGCCAACGGCATCCTGGCCTGTATCAGAAATAGTGTGGCCAGCAGGAGCAGGGAGGTGATCGTGCCCCTGTACTCGGCACTGGTGAGGCCGCACCTCGAATACTGTGTTCAGTTTTGGGCCCCTCACTACAAGAAGGACATTGAGGTGCTGGAGCGTGTCCGGAGAAGGGCAATGAAGCTGGTGAAGGGCCTGGAGCACAAGCCTTATGAGGAGCAGCTGAGGGAACTGAGGTTGTTTAGTCTGGAGAAGAGGAGGTTGAGGGGAGACCTCATCGCGCTCTACAACTATCTGAAAGGAGGTTGTAGTGAGGTGGGTGTTGGTCTCTTCTCCCAAGTAACTAGCGATAGGATTAGAGGAAATGGCCTCAAGTTGCGCCAAGGGAGGTTTAGATTGGACATTAGGAAAAATTTCTTTACTGAAAGAGTGGTCAGGCCTTGGACCAGGCTGCCCAGGGAAGTGGTTGAGTCACCATCCCTGGAAGTATTTAAAAGACATGTAGACGTGGCGCTTAGGGACATGGTGTAGTGGGCATGGTGTGTTGGATTGACAGTTGGACACGATGATCTTAGAGGTCTTTTCCAACCTTAGTGATTCTATGATTCTATGATTCTATGATTATTTCCTTATTATGATTCTTTTCCTACTTTAAGCAAAGAGATATATGCTGTTGAGCTCCATCTCAACCTATCACACACTTTTTTTTTCCTCTAGCATACTCCCTCTTAGTCTACGAATTGCTTTGGAAATTATAACTTCAAGATTTTTCTATACATTGAATTTTAAAGTCAGAAAATGCAATTTGTTCTTTAAAACAATTATTAAACACAGCTTTTTGATGAAGCCAATGGGACTGATGAATAATGCTGTTGTCTAAATACCAACCAGAGTGACCTATACTCTCGCAAGATAACATACATGTCTCCATCAGAAATGGCAAACATAATTAGTTCCCATGAGCACTCAGAAATATCTTCCTAGTCTCATGATATCTTTCATGATACTATCCATGAATTATTAATTTTAAGTGGTTTTAATCAAGACCTGCATGATTTGATGCAGTAGACAATATTATAAAAACATTTCTGATACAGTTCCATAGATGTGAAAATACATAAACATAAAAGATAACTCTTAGGACTGAAGCAATATATGAATTTAGCAGCTTAAGATTGTAATATTATGATTTGGTTTTTGCCATCCCACCCTCTCAACGTTGTAGTAATGAACTTCAGCAATAGCTGATATTCTTAGATCTACTCCATCCTCGAATGGATTTCTATACAACCCCATAATAATTCAGATTTAAAAAGAAAAAAGGTGAGGGGGAGGCCAAGACAGTCAGTATTATTCCTTACTACAGACAAGCAGTCCCGGATCTGGAGCTTCTAATCTACCTACAATATTTCTAATACAATAAAAGACTTGGATGGATATAAGCAAGAGCAGCTCTAAATCTAAATCTAAAACTAAATCTAAAGCTCTAAATCTGACATGTTCTCTTTTTAGTTGTTGGCTGTACATCTTTTTCCTTGTAAGACTTTTCTTGAAGAAAAGTGCCATTCTCTTGTATTAGCCTGTCCTACTAAATGGGTTTCTTCAGGTTCTCTTGCAGTGATTGTATAGGGTAATTCTTTAAACAGGTTCATGTCAAAGCCAGCAGACTACAATGTTAAGAGCTGAAACCTTCCTTTTGTTCCCTGTGTTCTGCAAAGGTCTTTCAGTTCGGAGCAGTGCATTGTTAATGCAGATTGCCTTGATTTTCCCTGCAGGAGCCTATCAAGTCTCACAAAGCCTGAAGCGCTGCCAACAGGGAATATTACATTTTTGGCAGTTCCTTCCAGATAGCAATGAATGACAAAAGCCAAAATGGTCAAAGCTTTGTGGTTCTTGCATTTAGGAGGTTGTTTGTTTGTTTGTTTGTTTGTGATAAAATAAGCAGCCTCATTTCTTGATTTTCATCCAAAGTTTCGCTAGATTTAATGGCCTCTATTGAATCTATCCACTTCCCAGTTGAAAAAAGGTTCCTCTGAACATTTTCTTTCCTTACTTTATTTGCAGGCCATCCTGCAGCCCTATGGATACCTGAGCTCAGTGACTGATACTATCTATGATCATTTAGCACCCAATTCCAGAAAAGGACAAAACACAGATATTTTGCCATGGGTTCATAAGCATTTTTTCGCCAACGGAGAATTGGTGAGATCTGAGGGTCTTGGACTCCCTTCCAGGCTCTAACAGCAAGGTAGTCTTTCCACCAAGCTTAATATATTCTGCCTCTGTCCAAAGTCTTTTCTCATTCACAGCTCTGACTTTCCAGCTGGTTTATGCAATCAGCTCCAGCATGAGTTCACCAGTTTCTCATTCCAGTCCCAGCCTCCTCACCCCTGCCATCTCCCTTCTTCCCTGTGCCCCAGTCTTTCCTGCGCTGCATGGCTCCATTTCCTACCACAGAAGTTTTTTTGTCCAGCCTTCCCCAAGCTCCTTCTCTGTTTTTTCATTTTCCTCCTCTCACAGGCTTCTAGTCCCATCTTTCCCACTCCATGTATCCCTGGGTATTAGTGCTCTTGTCCAGGGTCAAGTCCTAGATCTTGGTCCGAGCTTCCAGTTTCTCATCACTTCCCAGCTCTGTTTTCTCTTGGAACCTTTTAAGATTTTTTAATGAATTTATTAATGAACTGTGAACAGTAATGAGGCAAAATCACCGAATGAGGCATGCTTTTAGGTTAATTAAGTTTGGAGAATAATATGACCTGGAAGAGAGGATTTCTTTCCTCCTGGATCTACAGGGCATTTTTACATTTCGCCTTCAGTGTGATCTCCTGACCAGAGGGAGCCTGGACTGGGCCCACAAAATCTTCAAACACAGAATGAGGCAAGGTATTTTCCCTGGAAAGCTGTCATGCTGGATCTATTAACTCTAAGGTACAAGAACTGCCTTAACTCACAAGGTGACCTCACACAGGTGCAGCGAGGACATTTTAAACTTAGCTAGCCCTCTTCCTCAAAATTATTTATTTCAATATAAATCTATTTCCACAATTTTGTATTATTTCAACTCTTTCTTGTTTTATTTATGGAGTGAAATCTTTTTGAAGCATAAAACAAAACATTAAAAAGAATATTTAAATGACCAAAACTGCTTAGAATTTAGCTACTTAAATGGACAAGCAGGAGACTGGAATGTATTCTTATAAATGTCAGGGCAGGCCTGTGTATGATTTACATTGTTGGATTATCTATTTAAAGCAAAAGGCAGCAGAGGGCTAGATATCTTCTCAACACTTCACTTACCATTAAGTCAGTATTTCATGAAAATACTTCCAGGTGCTTAAGCATTTGCATTATAAGATTATATCAAGTTTTAATGATGTTTGTGTGGCTGAACATGTTTGTCAATAAAACCGACGCTTTTCATTATTAATGCTAAGGTTGTCAACTTAGTAAAAACTCTGAATTGGAAAATCAAAGCTGGAAATCATCAGAGAAGCTGTAATACTAATGCTTGAGGCTACATTTACATGGAATTGGAGAGGGAGAAAACTGTGTTTTATCATCAATAAAAACAGTACGTATTTAATTCCACAGACACTGCTATAAAGAGGTTTTCCTGGGTTTGGGTTTTTTTCTCTCTTTTCTTTAAGCATATTTAACTGGAACTAGATGCAAATCTCAAAGTTTATATACTGCAGCTGAACAAGTAAATCTTTTCTCTCCCTGTCTCTTCCTTCAGTCTCCAATTATGTAGATCATTTCATGTTCAGTTTTTGCTGTAAAAAAATGGTATAAATACATCTATAGTAGGAAATTAGTACATTTAATCATATATAGTTAGAATGTTCTCTTGCCTTCTTATGAAGTCATATAAACTTTGGTAAAATAATTTTAAATATTACATACTGATTGGCTGTTGTCTTTACATTCCCCTTAAACTGATGTAAGTTACCACACTAGATTCAAGGGAAGAGAGAACATGTTCCCAATCTCTGTTTCTTCTTGTTTGCCTGATTTTAGTGATCTTCCTATGACATATATCTACCCATAGACCACCTTCCACTAAGGTCCCTAGAAGTAGTATGAACATACAAGACAATCTACCTCCTAAGCAGTTTGACAAATTGATTTTACAGCATGAAAAGCTGTAGGTGTCAGAAGGCAAAAATTAAAAAAAAAAAAAAGGAAAAAGAAAAAGGGGAGGGAAGAAAGTCTTTGAAAATTCATTTTCTAATGCAACCCTTTAAAAATAGGTTTGCTTTTCTCTTTTTGATAGAAAGTGATTTAAATATCCAGTGTTGATAACTGGATGTCTCATAACATGAAGTGGTGGGGAACAGGGCAGGCAAGGGGGAAAAACAAAGTACCCCGAGGAAAGCAAATCAGGTTGAAATACTGCTATTTTTATCTCTTGTAAAACTGTGAGTTGGAGTCAGTTCTGATTCAGAATAGCAGTAACCCCATGATCACAGTCCCCCAGCAGAAGAGGACTGAGGACAGGAAAGGTAAATAAGAAAAGAGAATTTCTACATTGGAAGAGGGAAAGCCTTTCATGATGCATAATACCAGACTGAATCTTAACTCCTCGCTAGAATGTCTTCTGATTGGTTTTGGAATAAACCTGGTACACAAATAGGGATCACTAAAGCTACAGTCAATTTCTGGCTTTGTTGACTACTTGCGTTTATGGGCAACTCATTTCACCTTTGCTTCTCACTTTGATGAACAATTGATGATCTTGTGCAAAATTTACTTTGTTCTGCTTTTGTCTATCTTTTCCTTCTACAGCAGAATCTCTCTCCAAGGTAGAGGGAATTTCTTTGTCCATGTTCATAAATCCTTTCAAAGTTAACACAATCCTGTAATTCTGCATTACCTCTAGTGCAAAAGCCACTGAGCTGTTTTTCTTAAGATAAAAATTCACTATGAATCAAAAATGGGTCTAAGAGATTCCGTGTGCTATGGTTTGCTAAATCATTACTAATAACAGCTTTGCGCACTGTGGAATCAACCCAAGGTGGAGGAAGAAAAGCAGAAGAGAGACAGCCTTGAGATTGTGACTTCAAAACAGAAACAGTCTCATGGACCGCTGTATGCCACGCCACTACTCTGTGAAGCTGCCACTGCAGGAGTAACACCCTTTGTTTCCTCCCTGCACGTACATGTCATGCAACATTATTCATGCTTGCAGTTAAAGGGCTGACAAAAATATTTCAAGTTTCTGTATGGCCCATATATGGCACAAGAGAGCAAGTGCATGATGGTCCAATATACCACGGATGTTGCACAGGGCAGGGAATCCAGTGGAGATGAGAGTCAGTCTAGAGGGGAAGGAATTGAACTGCTATCCTGCAATATGTGGGAATGACAACCATCAGAGCAGGAGGAAACTCAGGCAGGAGAAGGCAACATTCATGAAGATCAATACTGACCTTAACCCTTATTTGATGTAGCAGATGGCCAAGGGGAATATACTACCAAGTATGGAAAGAGATCTGCATTGCTGAGTTTGAAGCTGGCAACGCTTGACTATCATCACTTTGTTGACTGCAGAGTGCAAGCAGACTGTATCTGGAGAGACAACAGCCACCTATTTGATTCAAAAGGCGACATCTGTTATTCCTGATGTTCTTGGTTGGCTTTACTGTGTGGATGAGGGACACAAAGGAGAGGGCGGTCTGTTGATCCTGTTGTTCCTGAAATACTGAAATGAATTGATCTTTACAGGGACCTGATTCCTGGGAACTTACTCAATCTCTGCAATTGTCCCTGCTCTCACAAAGATCTGCTAATGATCCGTGAATCCCTCTTCCTCCTTAGAATAGTAGAATTAGGTTTTTACAAAAGGGAATCCTCGATACTTTGTCGATATATTTCTGTTGCATTCCAGAACTATTTTCTCATCGTCATATGAATCCTTATGCCAAACACTAATGTTGGGAATCTTTCATTAATAGTTCATTTATGAGCTTTCTTTGAGACCTTCCTCAGAGTCTTGGTCCTGCATTGCTCCAGCTCCTTGGATCTTGTCGTGGTTTAACCTGGCAGGCAGCCAAATACCACGCAGCCGCTCACTCACTCCCCCCACCCCCAGTGGGACGGGGAGAGAATCGGAAGGGTAAGAGTGAGAAAAACTCGTGGGTTGAGATAAAGACAGTTTAATAGAACAAAAAAAGGGAAAATAATAATGATAATGATAGAATATACAAAATGAGTGATGCACAATGCAATTGCTCACCACCCGCGCTGACCGATAACCAAGTAGCGATCGGTACTTCCTGGATCACGCCTACCCTTCATATACTGAGCATGACGTCACATGGTATGGAATACCCCATTAGCCAGCTGGACTGACTGTCCTGATTATGTTCCCTCCCATCTTGTGTACCTAGCTCAGTCAGTAGGCACGGGAGCTGTCCTTGGACTAGGAGGGCACTTAGCAACAACTGAAAACATCAGTGTGTTATCAACATTCTCCTCATACTAAATCCAAAACACAGCACTAGGAAGAAATTTAACCCTATCCCAGCCGAAACCAGGACAGATCTCCATGTTGGATTATTTCTGTAGAAAAGTTGCAATAAGCCATAGGTGATGGTGTCAAGCCTTTGGGTAGGGAAAGAATGGCAAGGTCTGAGCTAAAAAAAAACAATAGCCAAGAACAAGGCAAGAGGTCTGTGGCAAATGGTCAAAGAAAAGTAAAGATCTTATTCCAGCATGTGTTCAAGTGAAAGTAAAAGCAAAACCCCAAACCTGCATTAATGGAAGGACAGTAGTACTGAGAGAAAATGGTCTTTGGAACAAAGAAGTGAGAAGGAAAAAAAGAGAGAAGGAAAGAGGACTGAAGGCTAGGTGTGGAAAAACAAGCTGGCTTTGACATTTTGGAGTGGAAATGGCATAAAACTGGTCAAAGCAGAGATAACCCAACATTTTTGACCACATCTAAACCAACATAGTGAGATTATAAGTGATTGCTACTATTTACAGTGTGTCTGTGGTGGTTTTGATCCAATACCCGGAGCCATAAACTGTACTTTTGTTGAACCCCATCCCATGATTAAAATTTTAAGATTGTAATTAAGAAATATAATGGCCTAAAGAAGACTTCATCCCCTTTTTGATTAACATATCATTCTCAAACTGACCTTGAGTGTTGACAAATGCAGTTGTGGTTATTTGTTTAGTATTTGTTGAATAGCTTAAATAAATAATTCAACAATACAATTATTAAAAAGCCCTTTATTATCTATCACCAAAACTTCATTCTCTGTGCTTTAATTGGATGAGAGCTTTCCTAAATGGAAGAATAACAAATGGCTTTAAGAACAAAGCAAAACCAAAGTAACAAAAATGACAAACCCAAGTGTTAATGTACTCAAAGATTTATGAACTACATGAATCAAAAACATGAATGCAACGAAAAAATCTTCAACATTATTCTTTTCATTTTCGTACTCAATTCTACTCTGGAATGACTTATGGCCTTCTTTACTTACAGAAATTCAGATGAGATAATATGAGATGAAGGCGTTTCTGAAATACATAATGTTAAAGTTATTTCATTGTCACTGCCTTTCAGAGTAGCTTTCTGAAGAAAAGCTGAAAATTATGACATCGTCTTACATCTACTTTATGGGATTAGCTTGAAGCTTACAATAAGCAAACAATAAATTCATTTTCTGTCTTTTTTTTTCTGAGCCAGAATCAGCACTAAAAAACCACTTCCAAATACTAACTATAAGGCTGTACAAAATCTTACAATCAAAGAGATATTACCTCAAGAAAACGGTGGACTGCAGTATTCAAAATTCTTTTTTTTTTTGGCAGTAAAAACACATTTTCCTTAAGTATGCAAAGTTATGTTTACAATATTCTTCAAGAAATTATTACTTCCATAAGTTGCAACACTTGAGTTCTGCTTTTTTTCTTGTCAATTTGTTAAACACATTGGGAAGCAGTGGAGGAAAACGGGCATTTATGTATGAATTTGGGAACTACAAAAAAAAAAACGTTCACAAATTATCTTATAATGCAATGATTAATATGGTATTAGTAGGATTGAAACTGTTTCAGGATGTTATTTTTGGTTCAATCTCAGATAAAACTGCAAGAGTAAATTCTTCTTTCCTCAGGACGACTGAGAATAACTGCTCATATTTTTGAAATGGTTTTGAGTATAGGGCAAAAAAGGGGTATATTGGCAGTTCAATATCAAAGACAATCAGAAGTTACCAAAAACAGGAGCAATGAAAAATGTATTGTTTGCTGTAATTTCTGAACTTCTCTGGAGTTCCCCTGTCCTAAGAAGTTTTTTTGCCATAAAATTGTCAGGTTTTGCACAAAGAAATTAAATCCATTTAAGATACAGTTTTATTTTAAGGTTGTGATAATGGGAAAACTTTAGTTTAAGAAATCCTCCATTCCTAGATGATAGGGTATTTATTAGCATTCTGTAATCCTGCTCTCTGCACATCTCACCATGGCTCTGATTTTTAAACACATGATTTTAGAGGATGGGATTAAGCACCATTTGCAATGAGCCTTGGCCTGAAATGAGCCTACTGCTGAGCTAAAGGAGCTTCTGTTACCTCAGATGACACGGCTGAAACCAAACTTTCTACATCTGTAAGTTGCAGCGTAGAATGTCAAGACCAAAACAGCTTCCAGCTACTTTATTTGCTGCTAGAGGAAGCTAAAGGTCAGCTCTGCACCCTTGCTAGTGTTCCCTGAGGGTGATGGAGAGAGCTTTTGTCAGCCCAGTATTGAGCATCCTCTTCAAGGATGCACTTCATTGCAAAGGGGATGGTCCCACCACACCATGCAGCTTTCCTGCTTCAATGTTTCTGGTGACTTCAGGTGGAAAAGATAGCCCAGGATTGCTCCTTGAAGGTTTCTGATGATGCCTGTCCCAAGAGCAGACACAGCCTGGAGGCAGCTTCAGTTAAAAAAAAATAATAATTCCAGGTGTGTAAGCCAGAAGTGTCCAGAAGTTCAGAGTTTGCTGAGGGGATCCTTGCAGGCACTGTTGAAATCTGTTCAGGGACTCAGTTTTTTTCAGGATGTGTCCTTAGAAATTAATCTCTCTGTTCATATAAATAAGAATAAGCTCCAACAAGGTTTTCTTCATTTGAACGTGCTGCGCTCTTCATCTATTATGTTAACACTGGCAACATTTACTAAGTTTTCCTTCTTTCAAAGGAAACATTTAGAAAAAAAGACAGACACAACATCTCAGTGGAGGAACAGAAGAATAAGGATAAAATAGAGAGTTTGGAATGGGAGTGTGTAAATTGCTATTACTACAATAGACATTTAAATCAATGTTTTATATTAATAGACATACGTTTAAAAGCATTTTTTTTTTTCTGGGAGGTATCCTCATAAAAAAAATTGACTAGATGGAGAGAAATTCAAGCCAAAGTGGACCAAGACACATTAAACCTATGAACTGCAAGTTTGGCTTCAGCTTTGCCTAAAGATTTGTATTATTTTGAAAAGTCTCCAATGACAGTAGGAAGATGTATGGGAATTTCAGTACACTTTAAACATCTTTATGTGCTTCATAGCAACCTGCATCTAGTGAACAATGTATAAGATGCATATTCTTTTGTCTTCAAGCTGCTTTAAAATTCTTCTATGATTCTCCTACTTCATAATTCTAAGAAAATTTCTGTTTTGAACCAATAGTACTGAAGGAATAATTTGGCATACTGTTCATAGTATGCAAAAGACATGCCTGAAGCTGTGGAGAGAAAACTCTTCAGATTTTTTTTCACTCTAACTGCTCCTACTTGTAGGAGGTCTGCAATTAACTTTGGCACCAACTTGAATTAGAATGTGGGTGGTGGTTCTGCACTTCTCAGATGAAAATCTGTATTTTATACTTATCTAAAAATAAGCTGTTCTCCTTTGGCACAACGCTGTACTTTGTTTTGTTCAGGTGGGGGGGAAGGGGTGCTGGAGAGGGGGTGTCCCCAGGTCCAAGACAGACTTGAAAGATTTGTACAAGCTAAAGGGAACTTACTGCAGTTGCAGACACTTAAAGCAACTATATCAGGAGTAGCTGTGGATTGTTTCCATTAAAGAAAGATAATGTAGATGGTATTGTGAAATCCTTGCATTGGGGAGCAACCTAGATCTTCAACATAGCTAAATGTAGTCTTCCAAATGCCAGTCTTTAGGGGTCATGTCAGAATGACAATTTTAATTTTCCTCTTGACTGAGGATAAATACAAGATGGTAAATTCTGAGAAACAGCAAAAAGTTTTGAAAGAGAGGCTGACAAGAACGCCCCGCTATCATGCAGAATTATCCTATATAAGGATGTTGTCTACTATTATAGTTCTACCACTGTTTTACATAACAAGGTCTAAAAGGCTAAACAGACTCACTTGCAAGGCTCATAGGAGAAGGCAATGTCTTCAAGAGGATTCATCTGTTCAGAAGCACAAGAACATCGGCGGAACTTAGTAAAAGTCACTTGAGTGTTCTGAGATCCTTGTTCCTGGACTCTTGGATTATATATTTTACTTCTATGAAGCAATAAATCTCTGGTCCACACCTTCAGTTTGTCTCAAGTTGACTATGACTAACTTTCTCAAATGTAATGAGTGATACTCTATTTGGTGTCTTCTGCCAAAATTATTTTGTAAACACATGACTAATGCCAGCCCAGATTTCTGTCACTGCCAAACTGTCACACCAAAGTGCCAGGGGTTCACTTCTGGTTCTCTGTGGGATGTTGTGGTAGCCCTGGTCATGGCAGGCTTCCTTACATTTCTGGAATGCTCTCTCATGTTATCCAATATTATTACTTTGGTTGCATTTGCTGGAAGGTTTGGAAACTTGCTAAACACTTATTCTTGTACTGTACTGTTTCCTTAGCTATCTGACAGCATAGCTCATACTTGCCAGACTATCTGGCAGGTAATGGTAAGACACATGTTGGCTTCAGTAGGCGGTGGATAAATAATTAGGCAACTAATCATAGCAGAGATTTTGATTCTCGCCAGTGTAACTAGGAAGCAGAAGGTGTTGACTGAAATGGAGTTGTTATTATTATGAACAAGACCTGAATGTTGTGAATATTAGCTGCAGAAAAGGGTCCTAGAGGCAAAGAGCCTCTATGACCGCATGGAAGAAATCTGGAAACATCACCCCAATGTGAAAGAGTAAAGGTTAAATTTAGAGAGATCTTACTAGCACATAACTAATCTGTGCTGCATTTTTTTCTAAGGTATGCCAAATTAAAATCTAAAAAGACACTTAGCACCTTTCTGTGACATATGAATAGCCATCCCATTCTGTACCTTAAAATTCTCATTAAGATTGTAGATTCAGCAGTGAATAAAATATAAAATAACCAATGCAATACTGTGAGTTTTAAATTAAGTACAGTTGCTGCTTGTGAAAGACTTTTAGATAACATTGTAGCAACCCTGGGCAAAGGCCAAACCTTCACAGTTTACGTTAATATAAAACTTTTGATTGAGCCAACCATAAATTACCAACACAGCGGTGTAATGACACAGAAGTAGGAACAAAAGCCAGAGGTGCTGGAATAGCAAGAGTCTTGAAAGTTGTTCTCAGCTGTATAAATGCAGAGAGGCTCACAGTTCTTACATAATGTCTTTCCACCCCCATTACGATGATATTAATACCAGAAATTGTATCATCAATCTGCATCGTAGGTCAGAAAATCTCAAGATATGTTTTACAATTTGAGTCAAAATACTCTGTCTACATCGTGTACCTTTTTAGAAGTAAATACAATTTATCAGTCCAATTCTGCTTTGTATCTAATGTATTGAAGACAATTGAAAACCCATTCTGACTGCAGCCATGGTGTCTCTTCTATGGAAATACTTCCCTTTTTCCCTACTGCTTTTGCCACCACAGACAGCATGCTATTTATTGCCTTTATAAACGTAGTCCAGTTGTACCTCTATGGGCCTGGGTATCATGCACATGGCACTGCAACTTCTCACTTGGCAATCCCTGGCCACACAAGCGTCCCCACAGATCCAATTTTGCCATGGCTCTCTGCAGCAATTGTGGGAGCTGGGCATCTCAGAATGAATCCATGAAAGCCAGCAGCTTACCACGGTGTCATCTAAGCTGGGCAGGAAAAAGTGCAGGTGAGGAGAAGTGGCTGCTAGGAAAGCCTATGTTGCTATGAAGAGTTCACAACTCTGTTCTTTTGAAGTAAGGAACCAAAATCTTTTTCCTAGAAAAACATGGAAGCAACAGCAGCCTTCTGCTTTTTACCTTGTGGCCCACTGGTTAAAGCACCAGGACATGTGAGACCAAAGTCCCTACCTCTCAAGTGAGTGATTTGGCCAGCCTTCATGCTAAATTCTGGGGGTTCACCTAGTTCTTGGTATTGCTATTAAATATTAAATCACTCTTTCAAGCTCAGAGGAGAGCTTAGGTCAACAACCCCAAGCTCCAGGTTATGTCTACTGGAGAAGGAGTCATCCTCCTGTCCCAGTGAATTATCCTGGAATGTAAAGTGATGTAACTCCAGCAGAAGGGAGCAGCAGATCAGAACTCCATGTACAAAGAGGAGCCACAAATACAACATTGCCAATGGATGAGTGAATGAGGACATTAATTCAAGAACCTCTTAAAGTTAGACACATACAAAACTTCCAAGATATGGAACTATCAGATAAAAACCTCAGCTGAAGAAAAACCTAATGGAAAAAGACTGTGTGTTTTTTTCCATACAATACAAAAATCTTTAAAAAGGACAACTTGAGGTCCTTTAATGAGGACAACTGGATATTTTTTTAGGGAAAAATGGCTTCCTACTGAAGTTTTCCCTTAAGAAAAAAATGCAGGTGAAGACCTGCCTCCAAGTCTTCCACTGTCTAATTTCTTTTTTACTTTTGCTCTTACCACAAAGTAAAGTTGCTTTATTTCTAATCTCTCTCTCAGCACTAAGGGGCTATACAAAGGACACTCAGCATTTGTCTCCACAAGGCAAAGCATAAGAATGAAACCAGTTACATATGCAGTTCAGCAGAACTTACTTACAAAATATGGAGAGGAATAATATCCTCTCCACTTCTCTTGTTCTAATCATCTTTTGTACTGTTCATAAACAGAAGAAGAAAGGTGTTTTTAGAGCATGTTATACTTAGCCCATTGGTATATCGATAAGCTGAGCTTTCTCTAGTTTCTAGTGACTGAAGAGTTACTTACATTAAATAGCCAGTTTCAGGCTTCTGCATTTCAGGATCTGATCCCAGGCCAGCATCAAGGAAAAGCTCCATTAACTGCAGTAGGCTATTGATCAAGTTATAAATCATTCTCTTCAGAAGCTGTCTTACTATCAGCTTTGTGAGAAATTTTTGTAACAAGATGGACAAATGCTGGATTTGCAGGGCAATATAAAAGTTTTGATTCCCATAAATGTCCGTCAAACTTGTAATCAACATAAGAAAACACCTTAATAGAATAGAAGTATTATTAGTAATCACCTATTTAATATTACACTTCTAACCTGAGCGGCTAATGATGAAATTATCAGAATCTATTATATGAAGTTTACAATATCAGTGCAAAATGAATTGCTGTGAAAAATAAAAATTGAAATTTCTCTTAGAAAAACTATGGCTTATACAAAATATTCATTCTGATCGATTATCATTTGACATGTGAGTATCTTAAAAGTCAATTGATTATGTCTTCTAAACTGGGATTTGATTTATTGCAAATACTGTATCAGAGATAAAAACTCTGTCAGCAAAAAGATTGTTGGTAAATCTTCTTATAATCAGGCTAGTTTTCTGTTTTCATGTAAATTGGTGTTTACTGTCAGAAAAGAAGTCCTACAATATTCCCTCATTCCAGAGATGATTGCAGTGGCAAGGACTTTCAGTATTATTCTGTCCCTCTGAAAGGAGCGAAAGAATGATAACCAATTCAAATCCAGGCTGTGTATTTGGTGCTGCACACAAAGTAGTTTTAAGCTGTATAAACATTCTGGATTTAAAGGTGTTATTGCAGTCATATTTCACAATGAAAAAGTAAGAGAATGAATTCGTTATATGTGCCAAAGGTCAGTTCTGTGGGTCAGTACTGGGCATTATTTTCAAGTACTAAGTAGTATTTTCAACCTATTTGAAGTCCTAAATGGGATTTTATGTTCTTGCACTGGGTCTGATGGATTTCATTAAGGGCAAAGTTGTGGAGAAAGCTGCAGATAAGAAAGAAAAGATGAGTGAAAACTAGGTTGCAAGTGCTAGTACGGTGTGCATATCTGCCTGTGTGAAGGCAGCAAGCAGAGGTATCTTCAGCACTGGAGCGGGAGAGTTGGGCAAGAAGGGCTTTGAAGGATGCATTCCTGGTACCTGCTAGTTTGGCAGTGCTGGAGTTGCTGGGGATGAGGGCCCACGGGGGCAGAAGATGCGCAAGGACTCTGAGAAGTTGTATGTGTGTGTTTGTGTAGGTAAGGTGAGAAAGCAGAAAGGATGGGGGCAGCAGATTCTGGTAAAGGGTGGCACCTCTGGCAGCAACTGTTCCTGTATGGTTCTTCTGTCTACCACCTATAAAAATAAACTTATATTCAGCTTCAAGACTCAACACAGGATTTTAGCAACCGAGAATTTTAGCTTGATTCCTAACTTTTTAGGATTTCCTTCTAAATGACAGAAAAAGATTTTTGAAAACCCAAACCTGATTTAATGAACCTTGGGAACAAATGCAAGCACAGTTTGTAGGTTTGTAAGGACTAAAATTAAGACTACAAATTTCAAGAGCACAAGGACAGCTACGAGGATAATTACATCTACCTGATAAAAAGGAAGACCCAGCAACTGTGCGAATGGGTTGTATCTGGAAGTGTCTAAAGGCCAGGGGAGGTGTGTGGGAACTGAAGGGCCAGAGAACAGAGCAATGGAGATTTCTCCCACCAAAATAATTTTCTGTTCTACCTCTTTGGGGAGTGTTAGGCTTTTTCCACACACAAATGCCGGACACACAGAAGATATTGTCTGGCATCAGGGGAAAGCAGCTTCTGAGATGCTGGAATCCAGATGTGACTCCACTTGTGCTAGGTTAAAAAAAAAAAAAAAGAAAAAAGGCAAATTCTCTTTCTCCACATCTGCATTCACATTAGCAGTCAGGCAAGACAGGATAAGGGGAGGAGGGGACAGTATTTGGAAAAGGAGGCGACTCTGTCTGGATTCATGGGAACCCAGAGTAGATGTCTGTTGAGGACTGTAAACCAAAGCCTAACAATTAAAGCAATTGAGCTTATGTGATACCCTGGCTGAAAGAGGCAAAGCTCCTGCAATGCCAGGTAGGTAAAAACAGGCACTGTTTTCAAACGATGCAGTGCATTTATCTGAGTCTCCACTTGTCTGCTTCAGGATACCATCTGATTAAAGACAGTATGTACAGCACAGCCAGCTGAGGTAGTGTGTGCTGGATCCCACTGAATTTGGTATTTGAGGAAAAATAACCCCAAAATTTGCATTTGTCCTGGGAAGAACACACAGATGACAAGCACTCTCTGATGTGCCATCAGGACTCAGTGGGACATTAAAAAATGTCAATGACTTTAAAAATGAAAAGAGCTTCATGAATATTCATTAAATAAATGTCTTCAGATCAGTTAGCTGGTACAGGAGAGGGTGTGACTGAATCAGATCATTAAAACAAACAGGCACAGACACAACCACATTCAGCAACTATGGCATCTCATGCATTTTTTTCCATTCATTGTCAGGGCCGTGAGTGCACCAACAGGCTCCTGTTTGCCCTGATCAGCCTGTGACCATCCTTCTCTGCCACCCCCTTTGCAGCCCCTTCCTCAACCTGAGGGGCTTAGCTGCCTGCTGCCGACCCTGGCCTTGCCTTGCCAACCCGATGCCTGGGCTGGGTGATGGTCCTGCCCCATCAACACGGACCTATGGGGTGATGGCTGGACTGCTGGCTGAACCCTGTACTGCCACTGGCCTGGTGGCTCTTCTTGTGTGGGTACTCGTCGTGGGCCTTCTGTGCCTACAGCTAAGCAATCTGGGAGCATTTAACAGTGAAAAGTAAGAGAAGTGCCAATTTTGAAATGGTTTCTAAAGCCAGCTGTTCTTTGTTCACCTAGTAGAAGAACTACAACATGGGCATCTTTTCCTCTGGATAAATCTCTGCGAGTCTATTGGTCTTCTGACAAAGTCAAGGAGCATCAGCTAATGCCTGTCTCTGCCTGATCCATCCCTTGATCTGATGAGGGGTTCCCCAGTGAAATTTGGCCTCCCTATAAAAACATGTCTATTCCTCCCTTCTTCTGCCAATAGCTATTTATGTAGGTCTTTGCATCTTCTTAAAAGACAAGCTTTCTTATTTTTGTTCTAGGATAGTTTTTTACTTGTCATTTACTGACTCCCCTGCAACAGGGTATGTACTTTAAATTGTGTTGTTATCAGCATTGTCCCAAAGAGCTTTATCTGAACCTGTGACAACAGATATTAACTTTGCTTTGCAGCCCTGTGGTATAGGGCTGAGAGTATCATGTAAGCTGAGGTACTTGATGAAACAAATTTCAAAATATAAAGCACCATTTAGAAGTTGTGTGACAGGCAGACACGATTAACCATCATCCATCCGTTGTATGTATGCAAAGGTGTACCTTTTCATGGTGGTAGCTATGGCTATTTATTGGGTTTGGGTATAGATGCTTGGGGATTATTCAGAATGTATGAAATGGTACTTTCTGTCTGGTTTTGTATATTTAATTTGTAAATAGTTTAAAAACTATTTAAAGTTTTTAAATAGGGCACTTCTATGGTGTTTTCTATTTCTGATGAATTATCTTGAACTTATTTATGCAAAGGCTCCTTTGGACTGCAAAAATCTCTCAGGCTAAAGGCATCTGAGGAAGAACACAAATAGGACTTGCATGATGCAAAGAAGTTTTCAAGTAAATGAAAATTAGATTCAGTAGCTACAAGGTCTTTGTGTTTATCTAGCAGTGTAAGAAAATTGAGTGGTTTAAAAAGAATTAATAGAATTTCCCTGGGGTAGATGTCATCAGAAAAGTGCAAGCAACACTACAGTTCACTCCATGAGCTTTACTCGTGGATTCCTTCATTATTTTCTTTTGGCTTTTTCTTTTTTCTTTTGGCTTTTTCTTTTTTCTTTTTCTTTTTCTTTTTTTCTTTTTTTTTTCCCCCCAAGTGTACTTGGAAAGGCTGGGACTCAGAAACCTGAAGTTTACTGCAAACACACACTGAGTGCTTTTAAGGATGACGTTGTCCCTCTTTCTCTCTCCTGTTTTCCTGACCACTCTTCCGTTGGCTGATTTGCAGTTTTAAAATTTGAGAATTTTCTCCTTACTGCAGTTCCTCCTTTTTTCACAGCTCAGTGCCAGGTGGCTTAGTATTCCCTCTGCTTTAATTATCTTTGTCAGCCTTATTTGACATTGTAGCAAGAGAAGTGTTCTTGCTATAGTATCTGAGTATCTTGCCAGATGGCAACAAGGGAATTCTTCAGTACTTGTGAATTAGTTTGATATCACCTGACAATGAGAGCTTACTTAGGGTGTAAAATAAAGGTTCATGACCACAGCACCAGCACAGTGATTTCTGCTGTGTATTCCATGTAATCACCATATGCAGTAGGTATTTATCTGGTTGTGTTTGTATCTTAGCATGAAATTCAAAGAAACCCTGAAGAAAAAGCTGAACACCTCTTCCAGATGGCAATTAAAACTTTCTCTGGCTGCCAAATTATTGTAAAAGAGGATAGACTTCGTCCAAGAGTAAAGCACACCACTGTGGCAATGCTTTAAGCCATTGCTGGTTCAAGGTAAGAGATGACAACATTTCTCATCTTGCTTAGATTTCAGAAATAGTCTTTGTGACAGCTGGCTTCCTACTTGTGTACCTCTGAAACTGCCCTAGATTAACATAAAGGTTGTTTAGATGTCTGGAAAAGGTTTGGAAAGACTGAAAGAGTATCAAATAGCAGACCTCTGCTGAGTACTAAATCTAGTTATTTTGTGGTGAAAATGACTACCAAGAAAGGGCTTAATCAAATGCTGGAAGAACAGCAGCGTGTTACCGTGTGGTCCGTGTGACCTCTCTTCATTATAGCTAGAACGCTGCAGAAAAGGAGCTAAAAAAGGCATCCCTGAACTGGACACAGGTAGGTAATGCTGCAGCAGCTTTCATAATATATATGATGAACACACAAATTAGTGGGAAGTAGTAGTGTCATAAACCAGTGGAAAGGTGTAAGTCAGAAGCAAAAAAAGATGTTAGGGTTTTGAATCCGTCTCCTGCTGGTGGAGGACTGCTCTCTGCAGTACATTTTCTCATATTTTGCCTAGTTTGCTTTTAAATGCCCTGTGTAATAGTAGTTTCCACAATTTCCCTTGGGAGGAAGAGACGATGTTTAGTACCTCTCTTTGTCAGGAAGCTGCCGTTGGTATCCTGCCAGCTTCCCTTTTCTTAACTCCATCTCATTCCTCTGAATGATTCCCTGCGCAGCACTCTGAACAACGCTGCTCTTCCTTTCTGTCCTGAGCCTGCAAAGGGATGGCGGCTGGTGGGGCCTTTATGGGCTCCTGCACGGCTCAGAGGGGCCACACACAGTCCCAGAGGCTAGTCGGTGGGAACTGGTCTCTCTGGGGAGCAGCCCGAAGTCGAGGGGGGTCCCTATACCCATAGCGTACTAGGGACAGCCCCAGCACAGTCTCCCTCTTCGGGCAGCTTTAGTGTAAATATGCCACAGACCTTCCTTGACAGAATCCGGCATCTCTTTTTTGACCACCTGTAGCCCCCGTGGCATGGCTGTAAAGGAGATGGGATACCTGTAGGCAGCAGCTGCCATCTCCCTTCACCAGATATTGTCCACGCAGTAGGAAACAGCAGCTTTGGGGGTTCCCTAATTCTCAAACTTTTTGGATAGGGTTACTTTTCTTCAATAAATAGGCATGTACCACAGCACAGCTGCCTCTTTATCCTACTTGTTCACATATACTTATATACTCACAGCAGGTAGTTGAAAAATTATCTTAAATTTTGTCTCTGAGACATACTGCACAGTCCCAGGTGGTTGTGTCCTGCCTCCCTCCCTCCCTTTTGGGAATCCTTGCTCTATAGCATAGGGCATACTCAAGTTTTTCCAATGTACCAGTTAGTTTTCCCGAGTCCTGGCCCTGGGTTTGCTTCTGACAGTAAATACTGTTGATGTTCAGTAAATCTGGCCTTGAAAATACCTTAAACTATAGTGTAAATACAGCCAGAGAGTTTATTCTATGCAAATTCAGGTCCACGTGCAAACTCAGGGGTTTATTTTTCACATCTTTCATGTATTTGTTGAATGAGACCCCCTTCTCAGCCATCTGCTGGCCAGAATATATGGGCCATATCCACAATTTGTTTTTCTACCTAAAAACACAGCTGACAATCTGACCCATACATTTTACATTGTTTCTTCCAAGTTAGTTTCCACAACCTCCTGATAGGGTTGTTTTGGGGTTTGGGGTTTTTTTAGTGTTTGAATAAACGCCAGGGTGCCAACAACTTTCTGCTACTGCGATGCCTTTGGGAGAATAAGAATGTCGTGGTGGCTCAGTAGGTTCAGTTCAACACTGCTGTTGGGTTTTGCACTCATAAACCTGGGTGGGCAGAAGCAGCAATAGCAATAATAGGAAAAACATACTGTCAGCTCACTCATCTTAGTAAGAACTGTGCACATACTAAAAAGAGCATAGGAAATATATTTTTCCTTGCTCCACATTAACCATTTACTCACTTGAATGAGACCTCTATAAAAATGGCTTTTTCCTGTGCAAAGGAAGAGTTTAATAGATCTGTTTGTCAAGACACTGTCAACATCTTAATATGGCTGACTCGGTAATTGTTCTTGCATGCGTATTTAGCAGTCTTGATGCAAACTCAGGATGGCATCACTCTAGGGCTTTCTCTCCTATTCATACCATCCCTTCCAATGAGCTCTATGCCTGCATACACAGATACTTTAAAGATTTGATGTTTGGTACTTGACAGTTATCCACCAACTCCTGGTTCAACTTATGGCTGACTCACCTGAGTAATTTGCATTCCTGAGAAACTTACACACTACAAGGATTTGTATTAATAACAGAAGAGAGCGTTTACATGTGCATTGTTTGCAATGTTTTGCTCTGCTAAACTACCAGCCCAAAATATTCACTAAAGCTTTAGTGACTCTTCATTACAAAAATTGCTATATGGTCCTGAGAAAACATTAGTGATGTTAGTGAGTGGGTCATGAACCAATAGCACTAGTTTCACAGATTAATAATTTTTTATTATTACTATTATTCACAATGTTTCCAAAAGAATAACATAGTTGTGCTTACACTTTGAAAAAAAAAAATCAGATTTTTCAAAAACCCACCACCAGTTAAGCAGAAGGTTGCTTCTGGCAGATTCCTTCTGCATCTGGAAGAAGACTTACCAAATGGTAATCATGGAGCTTACTGCAGAGTCATGTATAAAGTTTAGACATTGTTTGAAATTTATGAGAATTTATCCATTTCAAATAATGTATTCTATTTATACATCTTTTTTCCCTATGTTGCTGTTATTATAATAAACAGCAAGATTTCTGAAGAAATAAAATAGGCATCATTAGATTTTAATTACAATCAATTGGTAAGGTCACTAGCAAAGGCATTTATCAGCTGAGAAATAAAGAGTGCCTTTGAAATATTAAGAAAAATACTAAATATGTGGCTGAAATTAACTGCTATTGAAAGTGTCTAATTTCACTAATTCTACCATTGTGCTCAAAATCTTTATCTTTAATTTACGGTGAAAACATATGTCTCAATGCAGGAATGGCTTGATAAACTGAGCTGAGAAATGAGAATCATATAGTAACTTCAAGTATATAACAAAGAGCCATGTCAAGTTAACATATATTCCTCAATTTGTGAAGTTACAAAAAGAGTAGAGAAGAAATTATCAAAATCTAGACAAAGTCAATAGTTTTGAACTCTGCACTTTAGAGGTTTTAATATGAACATTGGTACACATTGAAATCAAATTGCACTTGAATGAAAGCAAACTTGGAACAAATATTTTGAAATAATTTTTTTCCAAAACAAGCACTACTATTTTTATCATTCTTACCTGCAGAGGTTTTCACAATTTCTGAAGTATTTCTGAGACCCATAAAGTCAAACTGATAGAGTCTCCAAGACTTCTGGTCAGCAGCCTCCACTGAGTTTTTCCGCCATCTGTAAATCATTTCCTCTTTAGGGTAGCCATCTAGAAATTTTAAAAAAAAAAAAAAAAATTGCATTTCCTAAAAAAGGTACTACAAAACAGTATATGTGCACTGATTTAGAGCTATTTGGGAATACCTAAGTTTCCAATCTGGTGCTTTCTCAGTGAGTTTGGTGGTATAATTCAGCTAAAGAGTTGTATGGCACACAAAAATAGAGTCATAATCCTGGCAAAACTATGATTTTTCACAATCGTTTTTTTCCAATAGAGAAAAATTCTGATTGGCTCTATCAGAACTAGATCTCTTCAGAGATGCAGTTGATTGTACTAATTTGAGGTCCAGACACAGCAGTATACTACTTTACATATGCTCTGAAGAAGCTGTGCAAACCGATAGAATGTAAAAAAAAGGGGGTGTCAGTGTAGGATGTAAACAATTGAAAAGGACAGATTGTTTTAAAAGTGACAATAGTTCTAATGTAGTGTGTGCTACTGTACTTCTGAAATGAGCCCAATACAGTGCAAAAAAGCAAATTTTAATAAGTATGGGACTTTAAAAGTGGTTATGCCATCATATCACTTCTAAAGGCTGTGGTATTTGATGAGACATCACCTGATCTCTACAGCTGAAATAGCTTCTGAAAGTCTTCCTTTATCAATTTAGCACTTAGTAGTCATAATTAATCCTCATGCCAATATTTAATTTCCTTTTTGTTAGAGAATGGCATTTTCCAATAAAAGACCAACAACAGATCTTCAACCAGCCGAAACCATAATAATAGACCATCTAGAAAACAACAGCACGCCCATGATAGTTAAAACTAGATTGTCCTCTAATGCGTAACACAATAAATGCCTATTCATCTAATAACTAATATAGTAGATGCAGATTACAAGGCAAATTAAAAGCCTAACAACAACAACAATAGCCAGTTAATATAACTGTCTCAGCTGTAATTGGATACAGATAAATTTAGATATTTGTGTTACAAAACAACTTCTCCGGTCATGGTGCTATTTTCTTGATGTTTTCCTCCTGTAAGTGTCGTCTTCATCTTGCTTAAGGTTCCACCCTGCTGGGGCACTGCTATAAGTTGTGCATGGTCCTATTTATCCCTCTCACTAACACAGCATGAAAAGTACCCATCAGTCCCTCACTTCTAGTCTGTAGAAAATGACTATGTGTTAATTCAAAATGCCATGTTCATATATTTCCCATCAATGTAAATAAAGAAAAAAACCATGAAGGACCCAACTGAGTAACAAACACAAGCCCTGCCGTTCTCCATGAGAACTCTTGTTGCCAAGCTCATTTCACTGCCAATTCTGCTGTGCCAGTCTGTGAGATTGATGTAGAGGTTAGGTTATTTTGGCTGGCAGATTATGTCAGAGGATGCAGAGGTAAAATGAAAGAAGTCAAGCTTTGCAGGGCCTCTGAGCCTTAGCCCTGTATCTTCTGAAATCTTCTTGAGCCTTGCTCCTATTTGACTGAGCCCTTTGATCACATTTCTGACCGAATAATGTCTCTCTCTAATGGAAAGAGACATTTAATTATAGAATCATAGAATCATTTAGGTTGGAAAAGACCCTTAAGGTCATCAAGTCCAACCATCAATCCAACACCACCATGCCCACCCCTGAACCATGTCCCTAAACACCACATCTACACGTCTTTTAAATACCTCCAGTATTTAAGATAGACTCAACCACTTCCCTGAACAGCCTGGTCCAAGGCTTGATAACCCTCTCAGTGAAGAAATTTTTCCTAATATCCGATCTAAACCTCCCCTGGCACAACTTGAGGCCATTTCCTCTTGTCGTATCACTTGCTGCTTGGGAGAAGAGACCAACACCCACCTCGCTACAACCTCCTTTCAGGTAGTTGTAGAGTGCAATGAGGTCTCCCTTCAGCCTCCTTTTCTCCAGACTAAACAGTCCCAGTTCCCTCAGCCGCTCCTCATAAGACTTGTGCTCCAGGCCCTTCACCAGTTTCATTGCCCTTCTTCAGACACACTCCAGCACCTCCATGTCCTTCTTGTAGTGAGGGGCCCAAAACTGAACACAGTATTCGAGGTGCGGCCTCACCAGTGCCGAGTACAGGGGCACGATCACCTCCCTGCTCCTGCTGGCCACACTATTTCTGATACAGGCCAGGATGCTGTTGGCCACCTTGGCCACCTGGGCACACTGCTGGCTCATATTCAGCCAGCTATTGATCAACACCCCCAGGTCCGTTTCCTCTGGGCAGCTTTCCAGCCACTCTTCCCCAAGCCTGTAGCATTGCATGGGGTTGTTGTGACCCACGTGCAGGACCCGGCACTTGGCCTTGTTGAACCTCATACAGTTGGCCTCGGCCCATTGATGTAGCCCATCCAGATCCCTCTGCAGAGCCTTCCTACCCGCAAGCAGATCAACACTCCCACTTGGTGTCATCTGCAAACTTACTGAGGGTGCATTCAATCCCCTTGTCCAGAATGTTGATAAAGGTATTAAGCAGAACTGGCCCCAATACTGAGCCCTGGGGAGCACCACTTGTAACCGGCCACCAGCTGGATTTAACTCCATTCACCACAACTCTTTGGGCCTGGCCAGTCTTTTACCTAGTGAAGAGTACGCCTGTCCAAGCCATGACCAGCCAGTTTCTCCATGAGAATGCTGCGGGAAATGGTGTCAAAGGCTTTACTAAAGTCCAGGTAAGCATCCACAGCCTTTCCCCCATCCACTAGGTTTGTCACCTGGTCATAGAAGGAGATCAGGTTAGTCAAGCAGGACTTGGCTTTCCGGAGCCTTCTTAGATTGGCTTCATTCGTGGAGACTCTGATATCTTTTCCCCACAGTTCAGGAGGGAAGAAGCATCAGATGGCCTCTCACTGTGCTGTGGCTGTTGTGCCCTCATGCCAGGTAGCAGTGGTAGAACCGCCCCTTCCTCACAAAGCAGTATCAGGACTATAGGGGGGGCTGCCATGTGGTCTGGGTCCTAACCCTACCTCCTGATTTGCATCCTGATAACGGAAGAGAGGAAACCCTTGCCCTGTTGCACTCCCTACACCAGCTCCTCCTGCAGAAATTGTGGCCCCAAGTGCTAATTTGCAGATTTTGTAGATGGGATCCCTTTTCTCAGGTAAAATTCACCCTAATCATTGCAAGTAAAAATGCTTCAAATATCCTGGAAGTAACAAAGATTTTTTTTTTTTTTAATACATTATTTTAAATTGATCCAAAATGAACTTTTAACATTTTTTCCAAATTTTACTGAAAAAGTTGTGTCAATTAAGCTTGAATTCAATTTCTTCCTGATTTGTTGGCTTTTTTTCATCCCATGGCCACCCCACCAAAAACCCATTGCACTGTCAATGCTTGAAAGCTTGCTATCATATTATCCAAGGCATAGCTGTTTATGCCGGCATGAGCAGCATGTAGTCAGGAACAAGTTCATGAGACTCTCATCCTTCAGGATTTTTCCTATATTTTTGACTAAGAAGAGACAGATTCAATTTCAGAATAACTACTTTCAGTATCATTCATCGTCATTAAAGAGTAAGCAACTGACTTCAGGAGACCATCATGCCCTTTCAGTAGTAGTCCCCTTAATCCACAGTCACTGACATCTGCTCTTACAATGGTTGGGTTACTTACATCAAAGGAGATAAGTACTAGTGATTCAATGGGAGTTGTTTCAACCTGTTAAATAACTGCTCCAGTGCCAGGTGGCTTCACTTTTCAATTCATTTAAAAGATACAATATTTCATACAGAATAATGACACATCTACTTGGACAGTATATTACTCCTAGGATTCATTTAACTTACAGAATGGACTATTCATGATGGTTCTTCTTTCAGTGTTATCCAATATTGTATACAGCCTAATTGCTTCTAGCCCTCTAAATGCTTCATTTTAGAAAATATCAGAACTGGAGACATCAGTACTTCCACAAGAAAATGCAACCTCTGCTGTTCAGCCCGCAACACAACTAAGAGTGTATTATCTATAGAAATGTCTGTTTTCCTTCACTTCCCTGGCATGACAAATGGCAGTAAATTACCTTAAATTCTTGACCTTGTGGCTTCAAGCCATCCATGCTGAACAAACTGCTATCAAGTGTATTTACCCTGTCAGGTTGCTTTAGGTTATGTCAGAATATCCATACTGTGGTAGAGCAAGGCTCCAGGAGGTCCTGGAGGCTTTCCAGCGGGTGCCGGTAAGATGGTGAGGAGGGCAGCATGGGAAGAAGACAACCATGACAACCAAGTGTGTGTTCTGTGTTACAGCCACCCAAGTTCTGGCAACCTGCAACTCAGGAGCTTCTCAACCAAAGTCTGTGTTGACACCTCCATTTTCCCTCCCATGAATTTACTCAATTCTCCTTTAAATCCTCCTATTTTTTGGCCTGATGGTTATTTTGTAGGCTGTGCTGTAGCTATTCGCATCTTCTGCAGGTTTTAGATTTTAGACCACCATGTCAAAGACTTTTAGAGAGCACCTTAACCATTTGACTCTTTGTAAGACTGATATTATGTGCCTTTGTAAAATCAAGTGAAGAACAAATTTGGTTGAAGTTATTTCTTTAAGAGCCCAGTAGAAAGTATCTATGTAATATCTCCTGTTTACTTTCACCAAACATACTTAATGGCTTTTCTATTTAACACCAATGATTGGTACCTTTGTTGCTTTACTTATAGATTTAAACATACACATTTTCAAAGTGTACCACTGACTTTAACTCCAATAATGCAAACATGGATAAACAATAAATACACTTTTTGCCGTTTTGGAGGTGAACCTATTATAACAGAAAGCCGAATTGTCATGACAACCTGTGAGAAACTGTGGATTTTGTTTTATTTCCTTTTTGTTACCTGAAAAATTGAACTCATGTTACCACATCTTCTCACATCACCACCATATAATTTGTAACTATCAGATTAAAAATATTTAAACTTCATTCTTCATGTTCATACTGCTTCACTTTCTAGGGATACTGAGTGATTTGTGCAGAAGCCTTCGCCAAAGAGCTGGGAAAATGGTCAAGAACAGAAACATCTCCAGGCTGGATGAGAGGCATATGCAACCACAAGATAGCCATGAGAATTGGTGTCAAGTGGTCCTGAAGCACGTGTGCTACAGGAGTCAACACTGATGGAAAATCAGCAACTTCCGTAATGCAACCATTGATGTATCCATGCCTGTTAGTGCATACTGCCTCTAACCTTGATTTCCCCAATGCTGTTGTTGGTCTGGACATCTTAGATCAATGCTTGATTTCTTTGTTTCACCTTCTTTTCTGTGATAATGTAATAGGAAACAAGTAGAGATGGGAAGAAGACAGCAGGAAGGGGGTCATGTCAAAAAGGACACAGACCACTTGAAAAACTAGTTTCTGTCTAAAAAACTTTCCTTAGAAACATATCCAAGACATGGAAAGACAGAGAAGCGTGGAAAAAAACCAAACTCTTTCATGTCTTCAGACATATTTTTCCCCCTCTGTGAAATCAGTTTATTTTATTGCTAGTTCCCCCACACTTTGTATTCACAGGCAGACCCAGCTTGTAGCAAAAGGAATAATGCAACAAGGAAGCTCATCTCTCCTTCCTAGCCTTGGAAACATTTGTATGCTCAGAGCATGTGATGAGGAGTTAATGAAAGCAGCAGCAAAGCTGAAATTGTGGGGGAAGCAGGCAAGAAGGATTGGTTCAGTTAAGTATCTGCCAGAGGGCTGATGTTTGTGATGGAAGTATATATTTGAAAGACATAGCCAGATTCTGGGAAGGTTCTGTTTTTCCAGGGGTGTTAGATATACACTCAAAGTCAGGAGAAAGCACGATCAAGAAAGCAAGACAAGCTGTTGCCATCAGCTACTGGTCAGAGTTTACACCACGGCATGGAGGCAGTGTGGTAGATCGACTGCTGCCGATGAAGGTTGTCAGGAGAGAAAAGATGCCCTGACACAATTAGAGGCAGGGGATGAGCAGCCCTTTACACCTTACTTCCAGCTCCTTCCAGCCATGCTTTGCTTCCTTGAATGCTACCTAGCAAACTCTTCTTCAGGCTAATCGGGAGACCTCTGTCTACACAGCCTCAGTCGGAGGAAGAGGGAGACCCCTGTCAACTCAGCCCAGTCAGACGATGATAATGAAGTCCAGAAATGCACCTTTCTCTGGTACCGTGTTGTGAATGACAAATCGTATGCTTCTACAGAAGCTGCCTGAGCTCTTTTTCGTGTTAGCAGTCTTTATAAATGCTTCTTTGTTGGCAAGCAAACTGCATTTTTAATCCAAGCTTCTCAACATTTTGGAGGAAGAGGTTTCTCAGTGACTCATTCCTGTATCTGTCTGGTGTTTGTTCTCAGGTGTGTGCACTTTTAACTAGGAGAATCCTGGAAGTTCCCTTATTAAAAATGATACTACCTTAGATTTCATGATTGTATGCATTTATTAGGTGCAACTAGATGGCAGAAAGAGCAAAGTTTCAGTTCAACTAATTTAAAATAAAACAAAATAAAAATTATAGATATAGAAAATTCATTATGTCTTTTCAGGAGGAAACCATCAGGGCAGACTGAAGCAGAAATAGGGAAAGAGAATGGAGACATTGAATTGTTTACTTAGGACCTACGGGAAAACAATATCCATATTGAGTTCTCTCTGTCCACAAATGAAAGTGACTAGCTTTTTTCTCACTCACTGATTTAAAAAAAAAAAAAAACAAAAAAAAACAAAAAAAAAAACCCAAACAAACGATGAGGTATTTTAAAAGGCAGCTATAATAAAAAAAGATAAACGTGAATGCTGTAAAGATAGCTTTAAAACCTGATGTGATTTATTTCAGCAGTTGTAGGTAATTGCACTTAGGTGATAACTACAGCAATTATAAACGTTATTCTTTGCCCTTGCTTGCATCGGTAATTGACACCTTATTAACAGCACATCAGGAGAGAACCTGAACTAGAAAAAACTACTTCAGGACTTTCATTTTTCTCTGCAAGGCATTGGTAATGCAGAAAACCAAGGGTAAAATCTTCACATTGTTCCATACAAAACAGAACAGGAGGTTGGGGTGAAGCATCCATTCTGTAAAAAACATGAACAAGACGGCATATGGCTAGGCAAGGTTTCAGTATATGTCCTGAGTACACTGATCTATGCAAGAACGCTCCTTAGAGAAGATACAATTTATATCCAGTAAGCTAGGAGTGAGATGAGCCCATTTACATGAATGATGTTAGGAATGGAGATGCAATATAGCTAAATCAGAGGAATCGGAATTTTTATCAGGTGTTCTAATTACCAGTGGAATAATTTGTGAGATAATCTGCTGGCCAGAGCAATGCAAGCAGATAGGCAAAAGCAGAATAGCTGTGTAAATTCCATCCAAGATCTTTAACACGAATGTATGTGAATTGAATTAAAAATAGCCTACAAATGCTCATTATCAACTTCAACTGTACTGGATATTACCAGATAACATAATCTTGCCTTTACCCATTTAATGGCAATAATTAACTGTATCCTCCATGTAGGACTGCTAAGATTTCCTTAAGACTATCCTGATGAGAAAGATAACATTGTTTACTTCATCCATTGCTTTGTTAACAAAGTGCTGAGAAAATGTGTTTTGGCTCATCTGAAAACACATAATGAACAAGCAGAGATTCCGATGGAGACTCAGAGCTCTAGTAAAGTAAACAACACAGCCATAAATAGCCTGGGAAATGAAGGAAAATACCTGTAAAGGTTTTCAGTCCATGCAAGTGGGGAGGAATGGAGACAACATAATTTACTTACAGGTTTCTTTTTTTCATTGACAAGTAATCTATCTAAGCTTTTTATTTCAACAATTGATATGAAGACTTTTTTTAACACTGAGAACTCATTTTGTGTTTCTCACACGGACATGACAGTATTTAAAGATTATGCTAAACATGGTTAATCCTTGTCTTCCAACTGCTACTCAATAAACAGTATGTATATGTTAAGTATGAGTGCAACTAAAAGAGGGATATCTATTTTTAGTAAAATAATACAATATTATGATTAGAAGTATATTATGTAAATAAAAGTAACTAAGCTATTTGTTGTACAAAGTATATAAAAAAGTACTGGCAAGGAATAGCCTGCGTTTTGAAAGACAGGCAAAAAGACTTTGTATTCTCATACAAAATATTAATAATAATTGAGTAAGCATAGATTAAAAAAATACATTCACAACTTGAAGGTAGCAGTGGCAATGAAATAGTAACAGCATCCTCAGAAGTATTATTTACCAGTGCCCAACTTCTTAGGCTAGAAATACACTACAAGCTTTGTTCCACATACAGAAATTTTCTATCCAATTTCAACTGCAAAGATTATTGTAGTTACATATTCAGCTTACACAGTCCATAGGGGTTGTGACTAGCCTGAACTGTACATTTCCAGACCCAAGAAAATGAAAATTTAGGTATCAACAATGCTTTTTCTGAATTGCCATGAAGGCTTCACAGGAGCTACACCAGCAAAGCCTGTGGGTTTACAGCAGCTGTCAGAAATGTGCTATGCTCAGTCAACATGGCATTGATGGAAGCAGGTTACGAATTAAAGATTTCCATACAAGATTATTATGACTTTTTTACAGGTATTCTCAGAATGCATCATGAATGGGTAATAAAAGGTAAAACACCAGAACACTCAAAACTGAAAACAGAACATCTTTTTTGGGTACTGCCATTTCATAGAATAAAACAATAATTTGCAGCATAAACTCAAAACTAAACAGAAAATTTCATAAGACCTGAGATTAAGCAGGGTTAGCTTTTAAAATATTTGTGAAATAGTGTTGCTGCTGTTGAAAACAAAAGCCCATAAAAACATTTTTTTGTTGAAAGACTCATTTCTCTCTTTTACATCACAGTATAACTTAACATGTGAACTGACATTGGAAAATCAAAATTAGTTGTTTACGACCAGGTTCTTCTAGTCTATCAGCTGTTTACAAAGAAATGAGTGGTATCTGTTTATTCATGTAGTTATTATTGTTCTGTATGTAGATTTTTGTCATTTACACACATTTATAGTCACTTGCACACACACCGAAATTCACAGAAAAAAAAAGTTTTTATAGCTCTGTAAAGTAAAGCAAGAAAGAGTTTTCTATTTTTTGTAATATTTTGCTAGTTTTTAATTTTAGCTCCCTAGGACTTGCCTGCACCTTATTGGCACAGCATGCAAGACTAGGCAACAAAAGATAAATGTTAACATACTTTTTTGTGTCTCATGCTTACAAATAGGGTAGTTCCTGAAAAGGTCATGGCTAAGATGTAATCTCCCTGTTCTTAATAACAGCTCAGAAATTATCTGAAGAAATGAAGTTTCAGATGAACAGGACACTTTGTTGAATCTGACATATTTATAATCACACTCAATTAAATTAGTGAGAGCACTGCACTGTTTTCATTTAAACATCAGCAGCAGTGTTATGATGAATTGGTAAATACATTAATTTTGCATTCACTAAATTTGGCCTTCCTCTTCTTTGGAAGCATTTATCAATGCCTTGGTTTGTCATTTACTTTCCAAGCATCTCAGGGCTGTCGCTTCTCCAGTTAATGTCTTTTCTTCCCCCCAAACTCTAGTATTTGTATCTCATTTGCTCTCAGGATATTGCAGATGGAAATTAGCTGATGTACACCAGTCCACGTATTCTTCATGTCCTTTTCTCACCTTTTGAGGTACATATATTGATCACAGCGATCTTTCTGTGATGTGTCTGTGTATCTCAGTGCCTTAATCTCTTGTCCAGGTATGTTATTTCAAGCACATGAAATGTTATTTTCATTAGCTTTATTTTAGTGCAGCTAAAACATTCTTTCTAAAGCTTCTGAGGCGTCATGCTCTTTTACCATTCTCCCCAGATACCCACAGTGACTGTAACTCTCAGTATCCTACGGTACACAATGGGGTAAATTCTGAGTCTCCTGGTAGTTTCTTTCTCAATTTCTGGTCCCCTAATCACGTTCTAAATCTCCTCAGACGATCAGCTATTGCTCTAAAATTGAAGAGTTGTGGCGGTGGTAAGGCTGAAGAAGCCAACTCACTAATATTTTTGCCTGATAAAGATATCAGCTGTACTTTTCTCATGCATTTCAGTTTTCCTTGTGGTGCAGTATTCCTCAGCTCTTAGATTCATAGATAGCTTTGCCTGTAGTTAACTCAGAAGTATTAAGATCAAGTTCTTCATATCTTGTTTCAGAACAAGGTACTATCCAAAATAAGTCTACGTACCAACTGTACATAGTTTTGTGCCCCTTCTTTTTTCGCTAAAGCTTTAAAGCAGCATATTGTGCATCAGCACACAACACAACTGCCTCCAATAGCTCTGAATCCTCCAGAGACTACGGCTCCCCCAGGTCCTTCCAGGGCATCAGGCAGTTGCCACCGCTCAAAAAACCCCAAATGTCATGGCTACAAGGGTGCTCCAAGCTGCAGCCCTGGGAGCCTCGCAGCCCTGTCCCAGACAAAGGCACCTTCCGGCCCTTGGCTGATTCACAGTGAAATGAGGCCTTCAGTAAGGCCTTTGACACTGTCTCCCACAGCATTCTCCTAGAGAAGCTGGCGGCTCACGGCTCAGACAGGTACACTCTTCGCTGGGTAAAAAACTGGCTGGACGGCCGAGCCCAGAGAGTTGTGGTCAACGGAGTTAAATCCAGTTGGCGGCCGGTCACAAGCGGTGTTCCCCAGGGCTCAGTGCTGGGGCCGGTCTTGTTCAATATCTTTATCAATGATCTGGACGAGGGGATCGAGTGCTCCCTCAGTAAGTTTGCAGACAACACCAAGTTGGGCGGGAGTGTTGATCTGCTGGAGGGTAGGAAGGCTCTGCAGAGGGACCTGGACAGGCTGGATCCATGGGCCGAGGCCAACTGTACGAGGTTCAACAAGGCCAAGTGCCGGGTCCTGCACTTCGGCCACAACAACCCCAGGCAACGCTACAGGCTTGGGGAAGAGTGGCTGGAAAGCTGCCCAGAGGAAAAGGACCTGGGGGTGCTGATTGACAGCCGGCTGAACATGAGCTGGCAGTGTGCTCAGGTGGCCAAGAAGGCCAATGGCATCCTGGCCTGTATCAGAAATAGTGTGGCCAGCAGGAGCAGGGAGGTGATCGTGCCCCTGTACTCGGCACTGGTGAGGCCGCACCTCGAATACTGTGTTCAGTTCTGGGCCCCTCACTACAAGAAGGACATGGAGGTGCTGGAGCGTGTCCAGAGGAGGGCAACGAAGCTGGTGAAGGGCCTGGAGCACAAGCCTTATGAGGAGCAGCTGAGGGAACTGGGGTTGTTTAGCCTGGAGAAGAGGAGGCTGAGGGGAGACCTCATCACACTCTACAACTACCTGAAAGGAGGTTGTAGCGAAGTGGGTGTTGGTCTCTTCTGCCAAGTAACTAGCAATAGGACAAGAGGAAATGGCCTCAAGTTGCACCAAGGGAGGTTTAGATTGAACATTAGGAGAAATTTCTTTACTGAAAGAGTGGTCAGGCCTTGGAACAGGCTGCCCAGGGAAGTGGTGGAGTCACCATCCCTGGAAGTATTTAAAAGACGTGTAGATGAGGCGCTTAGGGACATGGTGTAGTGGGCATGGTGGTGTTGGGTTGACGGTTGGACACGATGATCTTAGAGGTCTTTTCCAACCTGTATGATTCTATGATTCTATGATTCTATGAAATTGCCTTTCCTGCGGCAGTTAGAATGGCAACGATGCCAGGTTCTGTCAGAATCATTTGTTCTTGCAAAATGTGTGCCCATGTCTCTGAAAGAAAATATTATCTGTATATCCAGCTCATGGAAAATCATTTTTAAAAAATGTTTTTTGTGTGTTTACATTTAGGAAAAAAAAACATTATAAAACAGTGAGACTCCTTGTGCACAATCCTATCTGTGAAAATTCCCTTTTTGGAATTTTTGGGAGAGGTCAAATTTCAGTTTCTTCCCAAGTTTCCCATTGTTCTGCACTCTTGTTACTCCTCATATCCCAGCACCAGTCTGAACACTGCTCTCCTGCCTGAACACTGCACGGCTGCCATTTCATGGCTCTTCCAGGTCCTGTATAAATCATACTGACAACTATCAAAAAAAAAAAAAAAAAAATCCCCAGTCAGAAAATCAGACCCTCAGCAGTTTTTGCTTCATGTGCCTCTGGGCCAAGTTACAGTAATTAAATCTTTTTTAGCTTGGTTTGCTCAGGAAATGAAGCTTATGTAATTGTATTCATTGTGTATGTTTATGTGCATGTTATCTGTCTTCGCTTCAATAACTTTTGCACCCATTCACCAAATTCATTGAAATATGACAGAAGAAGGTAAGACTCAGATATTATATATTCTGTAAAAAGAAACTCCCAAACAGGGGTGACATTTCTTAATAATGCCTCCCAAGGGGGAAAAGGCTGCAATCTTACTAAGGATCAGAGAAAGGCCACAGGCACTCATCCTCAAGTCGTACGCCCTTGGCATATCAGCCGTCATAAGTTTCACTGCTCCTGCAATCAAAAATGCTGCTGATGCCGGGAACGCTGCACTACTTTGATGGGTTGAGAGGACTGGTCCCACAAAAAAGTGGAGGGGAACAAAGCACCTGCTCTTAAAAATAGATATGTGGGCTCATCCAGCCCTAACGCCACATGCATTGCAGAGCTCAAAGTCTCGACTTTGAGTCTCAACAGGTCTCCTGACTTTGTCTGTAGTATATCATTTCCTTTGTGTTGCCTTCATCACATATTTCTCCAGCAGTGCTACTTATTTCAGCATCCCTCCCAAAAGATCTTTCCCCACTACCACCCAGTGTTTTCGCAAATGCTACATTTAATTGGGCCTTAGACTGCTCAAATGGCTTTGCCCAAGGACACTGACAAGTAGGGGATCTCATTCTTCAGTCTACCAGCAGGCAAAAAGCTGTCATCAAGGAGGCTTCCTGGACACTGCTTTCTGCTTCTCAGCAAGCATAGGTTTTTCAACTGTAATGGCTGACTTTGCTGTGACGTGCTATTGTTTCATGCCAATTACATTCCTTTGAAGATGATTCAAAGTGTGCCCCAACCAGATCACCGCTGACACCAAGTCTGCACCATTCACATTACCTAAACCCTTTTGGGCTTCTATCTTTCTCTTAAATTTTAGTCCTGGATTTTCTTTCCAGCCTATAGCATTGCCTTTCCTTGAAAGTATTTTGGAAGAGGTATATGTTCTAATTATCTCCTTTTTCCCCATCTGTCCCCTACTCTTTCTGAGTATTTAAAACTCCACTGCAAGCAATCTTCATTCTGTTTGCCCATTCACTGAGGACAGATTGCTGAAGATGCTAGAGGCAGCTATGTCTCCAGGACGGGAAGCCCAGCTCCAAAACACACAGCCTGTGTCCCAGGGGAGAAAACCCTCACAGAAGCACTGGGTAAAGCGATTCAAATGCAAGGGGCTCAGATGGTTGGTCTAAGTCTTTAAGTGTTGTACAAGATTTCCAAGGCTCTGGCATGAGTAAAAGGATCAGCAGAAACATGCACGCTGCTGCCCAAGACAGCAGACTACTGCTGACTGTCTGTCTTGGTGCTGCCTCTCCTTACATGCCAGAAGCAGGCTTTTAAAGCAGGGAAATCAAGATGGCACAAGTGAAAGAGGAGAGCAAGGAGAGCCCTACAGCCCAAAATATGCTCCTTGTCTTATATTTTGCATGCCAGAACAACCAGAAGAATATAAGGTGAGATGGGCACAGGGGGCTGCATTTCTTTTCTCTTTGGAAGTGAACCCCACTGAGAAAGGAACAGTATAAAGTTCAAGCTGGAATCTGAATATGTTGAAAACCTGTGAGCATTTATTGCAGGATTTTGGGATCAAGAAAGGATTAAATTTTGTGTAAGTAAGAGCTACCTTTCTTGAATGATAGGCCAGAAGCTGTTATTCAGGCTCAAGTCTAGTAACAATAAAAATCATGTTTCTCAGCTAAAGAAAGAGAAGCAGCTCCACCGCCCACTCATTACAGCATTGTATCTAGTTGTACAAGACTGCCTCTCCTAATTGTCAACAGTTTCCTATTTCCTTTGAAATGGGTTACCAAAGTCCAGGGCTGCTTGCACAGGGTCCCCAACACTGTTCACAGAAAGGTCCCCACACCTTGCACAGGAATTACATCATCTGTAATGAAACCATCTGTCTGCATGTGACAAATCCTGCTCCTTTCTGCAAAAAGTCTCCCATGTCTGCTAACTTGGCAGCCTAAATAAACACATGCACAGAATAATAACTGTCCTGGCTTTTCAGCTGGTTTGGCAAAAGAAACTTTCAAAGGAAAGAAACAATAGTAACTTAATGCTATCACACAGCAAAGCAAACAGTGCGGCAGCCCTCCCAGCACTGAAGGAACCCTCCTTTCATCAATAAGGTTCAGTGGACTTCCACAAATGAGGCTGTGTGTTAGGTAAGGAGTGAAAATGGAGTTGAACTCCACACTCACTACCAGCAGCACAGTTAGGCAAATTTGACTGACATATGAATCCAGCTGCTCCACCTCAGAAAACACAGAACTTTTCCCACAGTAGGCTAGGATGAAAAAGTATCATCTCATGAAAGCACCACCTCCACCTTATATTTCTCTTTCTTGTTTTTTTTTAATCAATAGACATATATAACTTATATTCACTCACCCTTCAGTTCACCACCCCCTTATCTGGGTGCAAAGAATCAGAGAAATGGCATACTGAGGAACTAAATGAGAGAGATTTCCTCTGCCTTCTACTGCACAGTGGTAGAGAGAAGGTGGGATGCTCACTATGCTTCATTTACCTTGGCGAGAACATGAGAGCGGCGCCTGGTATTTTAAGTGCTTATTGGCACCTTTATAAAACTTCAGTATTCTCCTCCCTCCCTGATCACTCTATATACACTGCCATTTCCTCAGCAGTGCTTCCTATTGTGATACTTAACTATTCTGAGCCTCTAACCCATTGTATTATTAAAAGAAAAGTATATATTTCTCATGTTTCCAGAGATGCTAATTAGCATGCCAGAGATGCTAATTAACTGCAGTGCTTCTCACTTCAGAACAGGATGGCACATGTGAGAGGACACTGTGCAAATGTCCTCCCTTTACGTGAAAAGACAGTCATAGCTTTTTTTCCTGGTGGTGCAGATGCTTCTGGTGCTTGGAGACCCCTTAATCTGCTTCTCTTTAAAAAATGTCATCCAGTCTCTGGGGAATTACTTTGGGCCCATATTTCATATTTCTCCTAACTTTTTGATGAGATTAAGATATTGGTAAGAGTTATTTATAGGAGATCATAACGGGTACAGATGCTTTGAAGAGATCATTTCATAAGGCACGCTTCCTTTATAACTGCACAGAAGTCAAGAGAATTTTAAGAGTGAAAATTCACTTTTTCAGACTCAGCATCTCATAATGAGCTGGCACCTGCTGCTCATCTGTGTTATAATGAAGTCAAGCAATGCCCTTCAAAACTGGCTACATTTTGAAACTGAGTTATGACATATGCAGAGGTAGATGCTGATGCTGCTGCATAAGCTGCCTAGCAGATTGCTTCAGCTAGGTGCTATGTGTAAGTCTAATATGAAGTACATCTTAACTACAAAAGGGACCTCAAAGTCTAACCCTTAATGTAGACTGCTTAGAGCAGAGTTTGTATAAAACATGAGGAGATAAGGGCTGAAGAAAGAAATTCTTTCCAGTCAGCCAAATACTGCTAGATTTTCAGTTAAAACTCTATTTTAAAAAAACCCAAACCCAACAACAACAAAAAAACCCCGGCGACTTTAAAGGCGGTGACTGACTTGACTGCCTGTTTTTATGTATCAGAGGAAATGTGTCTTTTGTGTACTCCTTGCATTCTTTCTAAATCCAATATATAATCAGAACACTTTTGGGAAAATCAGCTGCAAAATGGAAACTGTCCTGTGGCTGGAGGGCCGGGTATTTAATGGCAGAGTTAGGACTCTGGCAGTGATGATGCAGCTCACCCTCAGGAGATTTTTAAGTCTTAGTTATGATTTTGTCATGAGATGCAGGGAAGGAAGCGCACAACCGTGATATGCCACAGCCAGGGCTGGGAAGCCACCATGATCCAGCTCCCTGGCCACTTTGGCTGAGGAGGCAGTCACACGTACTTCTGATTAGAATCTGCTGTTTCAGGTGGGTGTTGTGGTTTAACCCAGCAGGCAGCCAAACACCACACAGCCGCTCACTCACTCCCTCCCACCCCCGCAGCAGGTTGGGAGGGGAGAAACAAAAAAAAAAAGTAACATTTGTGGATTGAGATAAAGACAGTTTAATAGAACAGAAAAGGAAGGGAAAATAATAATAATGATAATGATGATAGAATTTACAAAATAAGTGATGCACGATGCAATTGCTCACCACCTGCTGATCGATGCCCAGCCCGTCCCCGAGCAGTGATTGCTGCCCCCTGACCAACTCCCCCCAGTTTATATACTGAGCATGATGTCATATGGTATGGAATACCCCGTTGGTCAGTTGGGTCAGCTGTCCTGGCTATGCCCCCTCCCAGCTTCTTGTGCACCTGGCAGAGCATGGGAAGCTGAAAAGTCCTTGACTAAGTAAGCACTACTTAGCAACAACTAAGTTGTTGTGTGTTATCAGTGTGTTACCAACATTCTATTCATACTAAATCCAAAACACAGCACTATATAACTACTAAGAAGAAAATTAACTCTATCCCAGCTGAAACCAGGACAGTGTGCGAGAAGGCAAAGTAAAGCCCTCACCCGCTACCTGTTCTGGGGTGGAATACAGAAACGTGGCTACACTGAATTTGCTCCCCCTCTCCCTTCTTCCCTACATGTGCAGGCAACTTGCACAGGAGCACAGGGAGCCTGACATCAATATCAGTTTGGATTACCATGCAAATCGCGCACTCAGCCACCTTTTCCAGGGGCTGCAATAGATCCCCCATGTAGATACAGATGCTTGATGCAGAGGAAGCCCACACGCCCATCAAAATTACACCATCATGATCCTTATGATTGCTGAAATATAAAAATGCAGCTGAAGTTAAACACTATGGTAGCTGATATTTATAACATACACAGCATGAGCACAGGCTTCTGAGTTCCCTTCCATGGGTTTATAAGATGACCATTGCCAAGAAAAGGGAGTTAGTAGAACAGCAGTACTGAAGATATGCACGATATCAAATTAGTATAGCAACAAAAAAGTCCGACAGACTTCTCTAATAATTTTTCTATATCCTTATGTCCTTCCACTGTACATAATTCTTTAATTTTTTACTTTAATTTGCATCTCACTAGATATCAATCTGGCCTACTGTGTTTTAAATAATAATAAAAGGTAGCACTTTTGTAAATCTTCAGAATGTAGTGCTTTGCTTAAACAGATTGACCCGTAGATTGTATGCTGAGTCAAAAAGGTGCTTTCTGTATTTTTTGTCAATCTTTGCTTTCGAAAAAAAGATGAGGTGGCAATGCAGAAGCATAGTACTAAATTCAGAAACTCCATTAAATTTGAAAGGATTATCATTGCTTGCATAACCCCTTGTTTCAATGAGGTGTCAGATATTGTTTGAAATGAATAGCCTGGCATTATGGTTAGGTGTGATTCAAGCATTAAAGTTCTAGG